>NC_134276.1:138365903-140797084 GCF_949628215.1 Phalacrocorax aristotelis | reverse complement strand
AATGCCAATCCACATCACAAAGCCAGTAAAACTCAAATAAAAACTCATTCTGAGTTTATAAGGAAGACTCAGAAATGGAGACTTTCAGGACCTTGTAAATGAACTGAAGAACATAAGCCATTAATACAGGCCACACAGAAGACACAAGAGGAGTATTGCACATAAGCTGATAATTTAAAGCCCTGACCCTGCAAAGACTTCTGGGCATTCATCCCCTTAGAGCACAGGTCCAGTCTGAGATATACAAAAGTTCTGAATAAGGTAGAAAACATTCCTCACATCAAGAAGTTCTGCCTATAATCTCTACTGTTGCACATAAAAATGAATTATTTCTATTCATTAGCCTAGCCAGAAGAGTTCCCTCATGCGAAGGATTTTGGTTAAGGGAGCTGTCATACCACTCCCTCGCCTAAAGTCAACTGAATTTCAACTTCAAACTTTTGGCTTTGCCAAAAGCTAAATAAAAGATGTGTTGCATAAAATTTGCATTGATCAAGACGTAAATAAACAAGATAGCCAGAAAGCTGAAGAAAACATTCACGATTTAAAAAATGAGCTGACCAGCGAGAGCCACAACGTTATGTGCTTACTAGACCATGGCAAGCAGTGTGAAGTCATTTACTCAGAGAAGGGAGGTGTCTGACTCAGAAGAGGGAAAAAAAAAATCTACAGGGATCATTTGAGAGCTATACGATCGCATGCATTGGCAAAAGTAACAAAATATGTGTTCTGTTTGTATTCCAAAACACACGATAGGTAGTTTATACTATATAAAAATATCGGCTTGCGTGCGCGATGCCTTCTGACCATTTTTCTCCAAGGGCATTCCAGACAATGGAGCAGACCGCTGCTCTCCCCGGTTCTCAGGGACTTCGGACGGGAAAAGGGCCCTTCCCCGTGACAGCAGCACACAACAGGTCCCCAGGCCACCGCCACCGGCCGCACAGGTCGAACCGGGAGACGGACTCAGCCCGCCGCCGCAGAGGGTTCCCGCTCCCGTTCCCGCCGAGGGCCGCCCGGCCCCGGGGCGCCGCGCCCGTCCCTCCGCCCCCCCTCCCGCCCAGCCCGGCGCGAGGCCCCGGCCTCCGACTCACCGAGGCCGCTGATCTCCTGGCGGAGGCCGGCGCGGCTCCGCTCCTCCGCTATCGCCCGCAGCATCTGCTGCAGGGACCGGTCCAGCTCCCCGTTGGCCTCCTCGTCCCTCGGCCCGGCGCGGCCGCCGCTCCTGGCAGAGGCCATGCTGCTGCCGCCGCTGCCGCCGGCGATGATCTCATGTCAGGCCGCCCCGCGGAGGCGGCCGCGGCTCCCGGCGCTGCTGCCGCCGCCGCCGCCCCCGCCGCCCGCACGGCTCTCCCGGCAGCGGCGGGCGGAGCCGAAAGGGGGGCCGCCCGGTGGCAACAGCAAGCAGACCCTCCCGCCCCGCTCCCCTCCGGCCTTGCGGCGAGGGGCGCGACCCTCCCCGGCTCCCTCTCAAAGTTTCACCGGCAGCCAACCCCCACCACCACCAGGACGCCACGATCGTTTCCACAGGCGCTGCCCGGCCGCGCTCCGCCGCTTCCTGCTACAGCCGCCACGGGGCGGGGCCGCCGGTCATGGCCACACCCCCGGGGCGGGGAGAGGGCGGTGTCAGTGCCACCGGCCCCGCCCCCTTTCCCACCGCCACCTCCTCGTCCCCTGAGAGGGTTTTCCTGGCCTTGATTAGATATAAACGTAAAATATTTACGCCAGCCTTTTGCGACGCAAACCTTCTAGTGACCTGCCTCCTTGCTGCACTAACACACCTTCAGCTGCAGGGCTTAGGAAGGAAAAACTTCCACTGGAAGCTACAAACAGGGTAATAAATGCTAGAGCAGTGCCATCAATGGGTTGGTCTTCTGAGAACATCAGCAAGAGCTCTCTCACCCGGGACAAACCCCCTGCTCGTTCCCCCATGCTCCCACCCGCAAGTATGGCTTTCATATGCTACACTGGTGAAAAACACCTTTTCCTGTAGGAAGAACCAAGAGTATCCAAGTGGAAAATGCAAAACAGTATTTCAGGAGATCTGTAACCCCACAAGGCCAAGCAGAAAGATAAGAAAATCCACCTGCAAGCCAGGTCTGCAAGGAGTGCAGAGCCACACACCATCATCCAGGGCAGCCCACGCAGTCCCATGTCCCTCTTTGTCTCCAGTCTGACTTTCTGGACACCTTCCCCATCCTTCCCTCTCACTGTGTCCCACAGATTTGACCCCAGACTCTTGCCACTGCAGGCAGAGCTCTCCTGCCTGCCCCACTGGCATAAAATCTCCTGACCTGCTGCTTCCTTCTTGGTCGCCTGTCCTCTGCCTGCTGCAACCATATATGTACAGCACTATGGGGGCAAAACCCAAACGAAGGCATCCCCTAAGATGTCTACCAAGAGCCAGGTCACCTCTCCCTTAGCATCAGCACGTCTTGCTAGTGAGGTGTAATATAAATCAGGAATGGGTGATCTCAGGGAATAAGCCAGTTTGTGCTTGATTGTGCTTGTGAGATTGGACCCCGAGGCCTGCTGCTGCTGCTGCTTGTCCCCAGCGGATACCAATAACGGCCAAAACTTCCTCAGCTCATAAATTAAGGATTTGCTAAGCCACAGATGGAGAGCAATACAACTGCCTGCCCAGTTCTGCAGACAATTTCCTCAACATTTTTTTGTTTTTAATATTACTTTATGCTCTCCTCAGTTCCTAAAAATATTGTGAGGCTTATGCAGACTTTTCTTCCTTCTGAAGTCTTATTTGAAACTTAGCAGGCCTTGAAGGTGGTGGTGGGAAGGAGAGAAGGGGACAGAGGACTTAAGACTTGAGTTGACATCATCTGAGAGCTGGGCTTTTTGCTATGGCTTAGTAAGAAAGAAAAGATTAAAAGACTGCATCATCCTCCACAATAGCATGCATTTACACCGTGTTTCCAACTTCAGTTTCATGTCAACTTCTGACACCAATAAACTATTAGACACCTGCTGAATGCTACTTACAACCATATACCGATTTCCCATTACAGTATTTCCCAATACAGATAAGTTTTTTCTATGGAAGGCCCCTATGCTGAATTGGACACAGAGAAATTTGAAGATGATGCAGCATTTTGCTAGCAAAATACCTAGTTTTTTACAAAGCAATGGAAAGCGTGGATATACAACCACAGGACTTCAGCACCTCTTCCATTGTTAAATATGACGGTTCTGTTTCTCGGGGAGAATGCAAGTTTGCAGTCACACACTGGACCTGTAAACACACGCTTTAGAATTATTTATCCCACAGGCTTACAAAGGGAAAGAGCAGCAGAAGACTGTCCTGTACTGTTAGACTCCAAGCTGTTCCTGACATGACCAAGATATGACACGAGAGAGGAGGAAGGAATTTCTCTGCTGCCAGAGGAGCTTGCGGTCTCATTTACCTTGTGTCATGCTGTACTAGTTGAAGATTGGGCATTTCTCCCCAGTAGATTACTGCTTGATCCCAACACCACTATCATGTTAGGGGTACATTGAAATACTTGATGCTTGTTGTGTCACCAGCCATTAGAAAGCCCTGCAGCAGTTTCTCTAGAGCCTCCAGGAGTTCAGCCCCTCTGCTGAGCCTTGAACACTCACCCTAAAGTTCCAGCAACCCTACTTAAAAAAAGCAGTTAAGCAAAACTTCTGCTGCCCCATCCAGGCCTCTTGTACAACAGAATGGTATTCCTGCCTCTATTCAGTTCCTAACCCTACCTTCAACATTCTCTGGCTTCTAGTAAAACAGGCCCATGGACAAAATCCTCAGCTGTTTTCTTCTCGTAGGCCTCCCTAGCCAAGCGCACGTCCTAGTAGATCGCAGCTCTTGATCAGAAGATAGAGGGATAAAGTCTGTTTTCTTAAAGGGGCTATTGATTAAGTACCCTTGGGATCAGTCAGAAATCTGAAATGCAAATTGATTTTGGTTTTTAAAGATCCCATGGTACTTTTTAAAACAATAAACCCCACTGTCCAGCCAAATTCTTGATGGGGGGGAGATTGTATTCGGTCTTTACATATTGCTCCTAAAGGTCTTCTTCACCAACACCGAGCACCATGTTATCACTATAATGGGTATCAAGAGCCCTATCCTACCACGCGTGCTCTCACTGAACTCAATTACACATAAAATAATAAATTATCTTTCTTGCAAAGGGGTGATGGATGTCAGGGCCCTGGGGGTACTAATAGGCCCTAATGGCCCTGACCAGCCTCACCTGGGGCCTCCACACACACCCACAGGCTAGGGACTCTATTTGATCTCAGCCCTGAAACTCTTCTTAAGTTATGGTGAAAGAGTGTTGGTCTTCAGTTCTAACATAGCTGTGTCTATGTTTGGCTATGGATGCTGTTGATCTGGACCCTGACCTACAGGCCGACTTCTTGGTTTGGCTATGGACCTGCCCTTTGACTGTAGAGGTACCTTTTGGCCCAGGTTCTGATTTACCCTGTTGCCTTGCTTAGGCTCTGTAGTGTTGAGCTGTGGCCCCTAAGGGCCCTACCAATGTGGGAATCTGCTCCCGGTTTCCTGGCCCTCAGGGAGCTTCCAGCCTACACAGTGACCTGACAGTAGATCCTTGTAATTTCTTATATAACCACTTTGTGTCCTGATGTAAAATATATATATGTATAGATCAACAAGATAGGCTGTGGGTCAGAGGATAGGCTGGATGCATCTTTTTATCTTGTGTGTCCTATACAGAAGAAACCTAAAATAATAAAAACTTCAAGTTCACTGGAAATAACCAGGTGATTTAATGTTGTGAAGCATGTCTTTTGAACTACTCAATAATAGTTAAGCTTTGCTATATTGCAACAAAAGTCAAGCAAGCTATTTAGATAAGGTTATATTTTCCTTACTATATTTATTTTAGTAGTAACTATTAGTGATAGTCTGCAGTGCATGCTCATAAGACCACATGGTGTGTTAATACCTAACAATTAAAATGAGCTTGCAAGTTAGCAGATATGGGCTTATTTAATGCATTGGAATGTATTTCTGATGGATAAGTCCTATAGTATAGATGCCTTACAGTAGCAGCTCTATCACAATTTCTGTAGCTACTTATAGCATGTCAAAGAGATCAGCGTTACTTAGGTGCTTCAAGCTCTGTATGTGCATAAACTTTTTGCAGGAAGGGACTTTGTAATTCTGAAGCTTTGAAAGTCCTAGCCAACCCACTACAAGCGTGTAAAGTACTCTCACTTTTTCAATGTCTTTCTTTACGGATAATAATGAATTCAGATATATAACAGCTACATGTGGCAAATGAATGTTATATCTACTTTAAGGATACAAAGCATGAAATAAAGTTGTGCTGAAGAGATTAAGTAATTTGCTTAAAAATTCTAATCATACTTTAATCATGAATTGGGGTACCTCCATCTTCAGCAGTCTGCTGCTTTCTGTTGAAGGCATTCTCATGAGTGGGTCATCCAGTGAGTGGATATGCAAAAATTAATTCTACAATTGGGCCTCCCATTATAAATTGTGTCAAATCGGTCAGCTTGAAAGATAATTCAGAGTTACTTTTGGAACTTTCCGGTGTTCGGCACAGGACCAATTCTCCTCCCAGGATTAAACTTAAAATTAAAACTTCTGAAAACTCTATCCATAGAATGTTACATAATTTTTTCAGCTGTAATTATCCTTTGTAGTTATTCTTCTGAAGGCACAGCAGAGTACTTAAATACTGAAGTTAGAGGTGTTCTAACTGTTTAGCTTTGTTTTGTCCTTCCCCCTCTCTTTGTACTACTCTTGTCATCCCTGCCACTGCTTTCGTCAGTCAATTGCCATGGAATATGCTGAATGGAAGCCAGTGTTGCTCAGTCTTGCATTGCAGGAGTAGAAACATATGCCTGAACTTGTAGGAATAGCTTGCAGTCCAGCCTGATTCCTCTCTTCTGCAGCCAAAACCACTGAGCCTTCTGCACCTGAGCCTTTTATCCTAGGTTGCTCCTGTGCTGTTCCTGAGAGTGCAATTATCTTAATAGGATTGAGATGTGAACTGTAGCTTCTGTGGTAACAGGTTCCTGGGTTTTATAAGCTGCTTGTGCAGAATCCATGTTTCATTGTTTCCTTTGAACTGTACTTGTATTATGTCCAGAAACACCCCACCACTTATGAACCCACCCCAAGCCTTCCATCAGCTCGGCAAATTTGAAGTCCAAGTAGGAATTAATTTTTCTGATTATATAGCTATGCTCTTGCCTAAGAGGAGAATGGGCAATCCCTTGGTAAAGGCAAGCCTGCTGCAGGAAGGCAGCTCAGGCCAGTCTGGTTATGGCTTTGTATTCAGGGTACAGGATTTTGCTGAAAAAAACTGAACTGGCTGGGAAGCTGCTTCAGACAGCAGAGGTAACCTGGGACTTGCACAGGCTGAGTATCTGCTGAGAAGTCTGTCCAAAGTAGTGATAAACTTAGCATTGCTTTTCACTGGAGTGTTACTTCTTGCTAATACATTGCCAAGATCCTTGAAGTGTTTACCTTCTGCTCTCTGTCTTGTCTCTATGAATCTGTGCTCTTTAACCTATAAATATATTGGCAAGCTTTGAGCACATATGCAGTAACAAATGAGGAAATGTAGTCCACCTCCTAGGGGCAGAGGATTTCTGAACTGTGAATGTGTGAAAGAGTGCTCAAGTATTACCTATATCCTTTGAGATGACAAGTCTTGTTGAAGAGAACTGGATGGTGAGTCTGCAGTGGTTCAGCAAGATGAGTTGGAGTTGTAAACAGCTGACCTGGTGTAACACCAAACTGCATGATCTGGCTGCTGCGGGGATCTTGCACGTTTGCTGTCCACATCAAATGATGTTGAAAGCTTATGCAAGATCTGTTTGTAACCACAAAGAACAGGTTTCAGCCTGCTTTAAGGAGAAAGTTAAGTCCTAACAGACAGTAATAGAGGGTATAAAAGAAATTACTCATTCAGAGCAGTGACCAAATCATGCACAGATTATAAAGAAAGTAGTGATTAAATTATTAATCCTTTTGCGAAAAGGTATGTGTAACTTTCCAAAAATAAACTGAATTTTCAGCAGTAATTTCTAATTAATTATATTGGAATTTGGAAAAGAGATTTTAAACTCCTGAATTTTTATGTACGCTTCTAGAAATTTTGGGGCAAAATCACATTTGAGAATCAGTAACAGTTGTATGAATGCAAGTAGCAATTGTTGCATCTTTTTTATTTTTATAGAAATATCTAACAAAAAAGGTGTATAAAAAGCTTACAATTTTTTGTAAGAGAACAGTATTTTTATTTTACTTTTTAATGTTATGTTGATTATACTGTATTGTAGAGTTATATTGGTATTTCCGTATTCATATTAATGAACATTAGTTAATATTTTAAATAACATGAAAGAGCCTGTAAGCAGAGAGCAAAGGAAATCATACAGTCTAGAAGATTTGCTTTCCAGCTTTTGTAGGCTGGATTGCTCTAATAAATGGCACAAGCAGCAGCTCTAGATAAAGAACTCTGTATCGTGGATTTTCTTTGGATTTCTAGTTACTTAAGCAAATATTCAGAGTAGGCCAACTACTTCAAGGCAATTCAGGTGATGTTTAACACTTTACCTCTAGGACCAAGGTTTTTTCTACAGATCACTTGGCTGAACTCTGCTCAGACCCTCTTCTTTCACTGACATCTAATCAGAATATTTCTTCATCTTTACAAAATATTCTGGTACACACATATATATAACATCATATAATATATGAATTACGGAAATAAAGTTTCAAATTATAGAAATTATTTCCTGTTATAAAAAACAATTGTCAGGAAGATCTTGGGTGAAATTTGGCCTTACTGACTCAAGTTTGTAAAAGGAAGGTGCCAGTGGGTGTCAGTGAGGTTGGGACTTAATCTTGTGATTTTTGAACTTACTCAATACTTTTTATCTCTGCCTCTCTAGAATATAGATAGTAAATGGCTCTTACAAAGGCATCAAGTAATTTATGTGCGCAAGGAGCTCAAGCTCTAATTTTGTGATGGAGAAGTTGTGTTGAAGTTGTAAAGCAAGCTGAAGGCTCAAGGTACTGTTCATGCTTAAAGGAAAGTATATGCAATGTTGCCTTTCTCTCTCAAGAGTCAAAACGTAAAGATAACTATTTTGGTCAGAGGTGGGGGGAAGGAAATGTGTAAAAACAAGAATTTAATTTGGAAGATGGATCTCCAACTGTTACAGTATGTTGGTGATTCTGAGTATCTTATGATGACATTATGTATTTTCCTCCATGGTAGCTCAAGGTTAGATGCTACGATCTTAAGCCCACTCACTTGTCTCCATGAGATCTTCCTTTTCCACCAGTGCTAATGATTCAGCAGCAGTGGACTGAGAAAATGCGATTAGCTAGGGTAGCTATAGCTTTAAGCTGTGAAAATGGTCACAATTGTTTAGTGGCTTGTAAAGCATTTATTAGTGCCCAGAGTGATTATTACTTCTGAGAACTCTTAGCCGTACTCCTTTCACGGGATCTGCCATTCTTGCAGAATATCATAGAAATTATACCTGTATGTATTTCTTAAACTGGTACCAACCTAGTGATTTCACAACAACAATCTGTGATCACTTCAAATCATCCTAACTTTTGTTCATCCAGTTTAATTACAAACGATACCTCCTACGTTTCAGACTATATATCTCAGAAGTCACACACTGTACTTCTGTATTATACAGTAAGTTTTATGTACAACAATGCCTGGAAAGTTATGCCTTCTATTTGAATCAACTACCTCTGAAAGTGAGCATATATTTAATAAAGTTAAACAAGCTCATCCTTAGAAGGTGAAACATAAGAAACTAGATAAATGAGACTTACCCAGGCCTTACCAGGATTTATTTCAAGAAGCCTTGGACCTTACTAATCCAAGCAGAGTACACACCTGCAAAAAGCTGGTCCTTACTAAACACAAAACTTAACGGAGTGAAAAGGGCAACTGCAGCAGAGGGAAGGACAGTGACTTCTGGGGTCAGGGAGAGTTGAGAACCAAGAATTTGCTTTGCTGGAAGGCCAGCACCCAGCCTCCCAGACCAGTATGTTTGACAAATGTGTCTCTAGCGCTATCATGCACTAGTTGTTAAATTCTTGCTTAGCCAAGCCTCTACCTGGTCTTTTTACATGGACATAGGAATTGGTATGCCACTTAAACTATCATATTAGTCTGGATTACTTCAGACCAATTTGGCCTTAGTGGTTGGTGCTAAACCCATAAGGTGTGAAAGTGCAAGAAGCTTTATGCTGGCTGGCCTCAGTGACTCAAATTGCCTATCAGTTTGGTTTATTCTGAGACAGAAAGATAACTTATTCTGATGGGGAAAAAACCCTGAAAATCTAGTAATGGCTCTAAAAGAAAGTTAGACTAAAAGCTAAGTCAGCCTTTATGAAGACCACCTGCATATAGCAAAAGGAATCTGAAGAGCAGTAGGTGTATTTCAGTGCAGACCTTGGTTATTTACACAGGTGTAATTAGTGACAAGGAAGGACATAAGCTCTATGAAAGAGCTAGAACAGTGGACTGGGAGGCAAAGTATAAGGACTCTTGCATTTTGTCACACAAATACCACACGCCTGCAAAAATCATAAGGATAAGTGTGTTTAGTGCTACCCACCTTTTATGGAGCTCTAGGTCCTCCATCCGTGTGGTGTAACTGATGGAATACTTCATTAGCAGTTGCTGGCATTTTGAAATTCTCAGCAGAAGCAGGCTATTGAGAGAAACAAAATATATACTAAAAAAAAATTCTGAACTTAGCAGAAACAGTCAGTGTCTATTGAACTACATTTACATGTCCCGTTCTCACCTGTTAACTTTTTCTACCCTATTGATATGAACAGACCTAAGCTAAGTTAATAGTATTTCCTATCAGCCTGGTATTTACAGCTGGGGGCAACATTAAGCTCAGGGTTTTTTTGGAACAGCTTATCTTTAAGTGTATGCTGCATTTGCAGCTAAATTCCTCAGTGGAGTTGGAGTGGAACTAATGCTTTCGGGATCTATTAAAGTATCTGGTTTTCCACATTTTCGTATTCAATAAATGTCCAGACTGCTAAAAAATGTTATCCTAAACCATGGAAGTTAGAGTAATAAAATTAATGGCTAGCTTATACCTTTGTCACCTTTCTTTGTCTACTGATGTTCCAGAGGAACCTATAGGAAAGTGTTTTTCAAATATCAAGTTAGTATCTTCGGTTTCACTTCTTCCTCTCACTCCCTGTGCCTCTCTCAAGCCATCGCTGAAATTCATCTTCCTTATGGTCACCATTTGACTTCTTTTACCCTGGTCTCTTACTCTTTTAGGTCGTATTGCTCAGTCTTTTGAACACCACATGCTTCCAACTCCTCAGACCCCACATCTTCAATCAGGGCATAATTTCTTTCTTTCCAAGATGCTCTTCTTTCCTCACTCCATCTTCTTGAACATGACTACCTTGGGTCCATTTGTCCTAGGGCCACTGTTCTGCATACACTTTCCCAGGTACTTTAATCATCAAGTACTAAAAAATGACCAGGCTAAAGTGACAAATTTTGAGTAATATTGGCTTACTTAATCTACTTATGGTGCACATGAACATGGTCATTTGATTGGTAAACATGTTCACTACAAGGATGCTTTGGGAAGGATAAAGACTAAAACTGGAAGTACAAATAACTGGTATCTGCTGAACAAGCTGAACAAGAGAACTTGCTGTTTTTACTTGTTCGCCTTGCTGTTCTACAGTCATAGGTTCAGCAACACAGAGGCTTAAGGACAAAATGGTCCAATAGTTTATCTCATTTAATTGTCTATACATCACAGGCCATTTTGCTTCATGCAATAAACCTTGCACTAAGCTCAATAAAAACAGACATTAGCAGGGTCTAAGGCCATTCATGGTCTCCGGGTTTCCTCCAGCACGGCACTCTTTCATGTAGTGGTGTTCCTCCTTAGCCAAATATTTTAGATTTTTTTTAAAAAGTGCTCCCCAGATCAGCTTAAAAGGTAGAAATGTGTTAGATTTAGGGAGCTCATTATGTGCTTATCTCAGGCAGAAGTCTATGAGATTTCTTTCCCTGATGCAGTGTAACAGAAAAACAGGTTAAGGAGCTGCAGGAAGCAAGATGCCTCTTTCCACTGACAAAGGCTTCCCCTACCATATTTAACATAAATAAGCTGAGGCACATCAATTTGAATTTCACAGTTCTAAGTACTTGTAGAGCACGAGTGATTACTTGATGTCATGAATTCAGGCTGAAACTTTTCACTGTTGAATATGAATTTAATTCCTAACACCAAAAGCAACAGTGTATTGCAAATGTCTTTTCCTCTTTCACAGATGTCGTCTTCAATCCACCCAAAGTGTAGTTGTCAGCTTCTCTCCTGGAAAATCATCTCTCTAATAAGCATTGTGTGTCAGGAGTGCCAAGGGGTGCTTCTGTGGCTTTACTGTGCGTGCCAACTCATGCATCTAGTTATAGCTGTTTACAGGGACTGCTGAAGTCTTACGAATGTCAGGTGCCAAGTGCACAGAATTATTTCCTGCGTCTTACTAGCTCTTTGTGGAAACATTAAGGGAGAAAAGCCATTTCCTGTCAGGAAGAGCTAATGTCGCTAAGTGCAAGCATTAAGTCCCTGCAGAATGGTGGTTTCGCATGCTGTATCTACTTGCCAAACTCAATCAAGTAAATGGAAAGACTTTGTAGGTAATTAGCTAGTGCTTCATTGTCTGTTCACGGATGCCTGGCTGTATATTAGCTCTGACAAATGTTTTAATTCAACAGTGTAATTGGTAACTGCCAGAGTTTCTCTTAATGAGCTAGTTTGATGTCATGCTTTATTACAGTGGCTTGCTTGCACCTTTGCAGATAAGCTCGGGTCAGGACTCCCATTGTAAGGCCAGTATGTTCAGAGGTATGAACACAGTTGTCTTTGCAATAGGTAGAAAGGGACAATTCCACTTGGGAAGATTGTTTTCATTTGTTGGGTGGTATAAAAAGAATAAGGGTATTATTTTCAAATTAAACTGAAGGAAAAATGGCATGCATATAGCTTTGAATGCTCCAATATTCTGTGCAACATCTGGAGGCTCTAAATTATGCTGGGTCTAATTATTATGCATACACAAAGGAAGAGAAAGTCCCTGTCCTGAAGAGATGAAACGGACTAGTTAGTTCTTACGCATAAAGCTTTAGAAATAAGATGTTAGAAGACTTTCAAAAATCAGACATGGCGGCAATCAAGATAAAGTGTCATAACAAAAGCATCCCGAAGTGTTGGGTCTATGCTATAACTTGGATATCACCTGAGACTTCACCCAGAAAGATTTGCCTTCCTTATAGCTGGCTGCAAGCCTCACTCCCATTTCTTTTGTTTGGGTCTGCCCCCCTTCTACCCCTCCCCATTCTCCAACCTTTTTGACAAACCTAGATGAATCCTGCAACCCATGAGAGAAAGGAAACTTGTTTACAGCTCATTCTGCTCACTCTTGAAATATTTTACCACATCTTTACTAGCAAACCAAGCAGATGTGAGACTGGCCCTGAGCCATGGCACACAACCCTTCCATACTGGTGAGAGTCAGTATTGCAACTCTGGTCTGGGGAAACGATTCCCAGCTGTGGTTTGGGGGCTTGCACAGGCCAGTGACTTGTGGTGGTGACATCTTGTTCTGCAGGATGAGGGAGTTTAGCTGTCTGGATGTCAGTTGTGCCAGTTTGTCTAGGGGACAGAGAAGGGTCTCTCTCCTGTTCTATATGCTAGCCTTGGAAGCTGCGGAAGAGTTCAGAAAGAATTTAGGGTAAAATTAAATTTAGTATGGGAAGCTCACAATAGTGAGCAATAAGACCTATTGAACGTGTCTTCCAAGGCTCTTCACTGAAATGTACTCAATCAGAAAAATACCAGGGGATCATATCTTCAGGCTGGGGAACTTGCTGTAGTTGAATTCAAGCACCATTGACCACATCCTCAAACGTCTAAGAGGTATAATAAAAATGTAAACAGACTTAACGGTGCACAAAGGAACAAAATATGACTAAGCAGAGCCTTGAAAAGAGGTTGAAAAGAGCTGACATGGCATAAATATGTTGAAAAGCTGCTTGAGAGAGCTGTCAGAGCCCTGGGGCTTTGGGTGCCTGGGCTCAAGGCCAGACCAGAGTTGTAGCTGGTAGCCTTGAAAGAAAGATAAGGAGCCTCATCAGAGGCTCCCCCTGAACATCTCTGCTAAGAAGCCTCAGTGGGGGGTCCTCACACTACTTCTGGGAGCTGCTTTCAGGCTGAGGCTTACACCTTTAATAGTTGGAGCTTTCCCGCAGCCATGCCTGTGCCTGGCAATGTACCCTGCTGATCTGGACACTGGCCCAGACTTGTGAACTTCACTTTCCAGCCTGTTGCCGTGAACTTGTCTGATGCTCTGGGTTAGGGACTGCCCCTGGGCACCCCATAGATATGCTCTGCTCCCTGGCTGGGGGTGGTGGGACAGGCTCTAGCTGGAGAGGACCCCATAGGGATCCCCTCCACCTCACGGCTCTCCATTTGCAGAGCAGCCAGCTATCTCAGCACCCTGACAAGAGCTACTTTTGGTGGTCATTCACCAGCGTGTGACCGTGGAGAGGGTTTCAATCATGAGGAACATGTGCCAATGTAAATAAGTTTTGACGTAATGTTCCCTTAGTCCTCAGGAGCATAAGGGTCTGATGTCATTACAACAGATGTCATCATCTTGCATTATAACAGCTATTATTGCATGTGGTAGGCATATGTAACAATCTAATATTGCTGGTTGGATGATGAGAGTAGTTTGACGCAGTAAATCCTGGCATACTTTTTTTGACACCAAACTACATCAGCCTGAAAGCAGGACACTTTGTTTTGGAACTAACACTGTGTAGAGAAGTGTGAGTCTGCTGCTCAAATTGTCCAGCACCGAGAGGGTACCATGACAGTGTGGGCTAATTGAAATATTTGTTACCAATTCCATAGAAGGTTTTGTTTTCAAATTAAATATATTCCTTTTTAGTTATCAAGAGAATTTTGTTTATATATATATACTGCTGCACTGGACTGTTTGGGACAGCTGACACTTCACAAATTCCCTTATTTCTTTCCTCCCCTTCTTTCACAGGAGGAGGGAGACTCAACAAAACAACTTTTTATTGGAGAACCATTCAACATTTTTCTGCCATAGTGATAGCTCCATCATATGGCTTCTGACACATCCTCAATGTGCACCAGGGGATTACTGAGTACTCTGAAAACACACATCTTCATGTCACAGATTGTCCTCCCCTCATGGATTGATATAATTCCTGGAAAATCTAGGTGAGAGAGAACCTGAGCTCTTTTATAAGCAACTAAGATGGTGACTATGTAAGGAAAATGAGAGGAAAGGGAAAAGAACAGAAAGATGGCTTTGTGAGTGACACCAGGCAATTTCCTGGCTCAAATGGAAAAATGCTGTTATTTTTAGCATACTAATGGTAATTATTCCAGATCCTTTTTGTGCTATGTACTGTGCAAACAAATACAAATTCTTCCTCAAAGAATGTGTGATGCAGCCATAAACCAAGATAAAATGAACAGATACAGATGAAAAGAGCACAGCATAATACAAAACAGTAGCACAGACACTACAGAAACACCTCCAATGCATTCAAAGTTATCTACATTAGAATTTGAAGTTGTTATCAGGTAGCCTCTGGTCATTAGCATAGACTGAAAAACAAACATTCAGGGCAGATGAATTCACAGGTTGTTCTTTGTTAAATCTGCAGAAACTCTACCTTCCACACAGCTTTACCTGATGCTGGCACCTGTTGCACCAATAGAGTATTTTCTAGTCTTCAAAGGTACTACTGGCTACCCCGCAGTATGTGCTGTTCTGCTGGGTGTTTTATGATTGCTACTTCACATTCCAGCAAGGTAATGAGGCTCTGCAATCCATACATGGCAAAGATCAGAAATATCTTGCCTCGGTCTTCAACACTGATGATGAGCTCAGGGACCTCCAGAGCCCTGGGCTAGAGACCATGACTGTGGGAATGATAAACTCCCAATCAACCCCAAAAGTGCAGGACTGCTGCTCCAGCTGGATCACTCTAAGTTGATGGGGCCTGATGAGATTCATCCAAGGGTACTTAAAGAGCTGGCTGATGTCATAGCGAGATCTCTCTCAATGATTTTTCAATGCTCTTGGGAATCTGGAGAGGCCCCAATTGACTGGAAGCTGGCAAACATTGTCCCAGTCTTCAAGAAGGGCAGCAGGTATGACCCCGGTAACTACAGGCCTGTGAGTCTCACTTCTGTGCCTGGCAAAATTATGGAGAAGATTATTCTGGGAGTTATTGAAAAACACCTGAAAGACAAAGCAGTCCCAGCCAGCACAGGTTCACGAGGCTAAAGCCCTGCTTAACGAACTTAATTTCTTTCTATGACCAGGTTACCACCTAGCTGACCACGGGAAGCCAGTTGATGTAATCTTTTTGGATGTCAGTAAAGCTTTTGATACTGTCTCTCACAGTATCCTCCTGGACAAAATGTCCAGGATAAAGCTGGATAAACACATAATGCCGTGGATGAGCAATTGGCTCAAAGGGTTACATCGGCCTGGCGGCCAGTCAATAGTGGTGTTCCACAGGGATACATCTCTTTTGGGTGCCACAGTATATTAAGGATATAAAGCTACTAGAGAGTGTCCAGAGGAAGGTCATGAAATCGGTGAAGGGTTTAGAGGGGAAACTGCATGAGGAGTGGCTGAAGTCACTTGTTTTGTTCAGCCTGGAGAAGAGGAGACTGAGGGGAGACCGTATCGTGGTCTGCAGCTTCCTCACAAGGGAAAGAGGAGGGGCTGGTGCTGATCTCCTCTCTCTGGTGACCAATGACGGGACCCAAGGGAATGGCAGGAAGATGTGCCGGGGAGGTTTAGGCGGGATATTTGGAAAAAGTTCTTCACCCAGAGGGTGGTGGAACACTGGAACAGGCTCCCCAGGGAGGCAGTCACAGTGCCAAGCCTGACAATATTCAAGAAGCACTTGGACAATGCCCTCAGACACGTGGTATGAATTTTGGGGTTGTCCTATGCAGGGACAGGAGTTGGGCTTGATGATCCTTGTTGGTCCCTTCCAACTCCAGACATTCTATGATTGTACCTTTGCAAGCTAGAAATGTGGGAAATCTGGATTCTGCTCCTGGCTGTGCTACTGACATGTTGGTCAGTCCTGAATGAGTTGTTTTAGACCAGTGTGCCTCTGATCCCTGTCCAACCTCTTCTGTGACAAACTTGTATAGACAGTAAGTAGTGATATTTTTTTTTTTTCACCCCTTCAGGAGGCTTATGTCACACCGAGCACAGTGGATCATTTAGCATGATGAATCCTTTAGGCAGTGCCATAACAGTAATAGTAAAAAGGAGGAAGCTCCCTATTTAGGCAGTGAAGGATACATATATGGGGAAACTTCAATACAAGCTTTCCTATAATTGTCCTACTAATATATCTGTATCTTGGTCTGGAAGGACAAATCTAGTGAAAGAAAATAACCTAGCTTTTTGGCCCAGCAGCAGAATAGCACCTGGCTCCTTCAGTTGCCAATAAGAACATGATTTGGAACTGCACTGTCAAAAGTGCATAAAAAATAGCTTTGCCTTGTATTAGGTCTTTATCATCTGGTTAAAATGACAAGTGATAATAATAATATTAGGCAACTGCATCCAGATATTTCATCCCATTTCTAAAGTCAAGAATGGATCACATCAATTATATTTCCACTTGTTCCCAAAACAGTTGACAGATGTGCTCTTCTGAGGTAGAAGACCTTAGAGTTATTTATCATCCATTAGTATCTACTCCTGCAACGAAGAAGACTTTAGAAACAGAAAAAAAATCTGCAGAGCACGATTATTCAGGTTTCCCATATTCGCCCACTACCTAGCACATATTATTTGAGAGCAAAGTAAGTACTGATAATTCTAGTGTGGTTACATTCAGGAAACAGTGTCGTAGTGGAATTAATTTTTCCTAACAGGCCTATGAAGATACAGCCTCTTTAACCCATAGTATCTACTATATTTAAGAAATCAAGCCAGTCATAGGACTACTTTAAAGATAAGATTAAAGAACAGAGAATTTCACGTGGCTCCTGAGCACATGAAGTTCTGTAGATAGCAAAAATGGTCCTCAGCCCTTACCTTCTTAAATGTACATTGCTATAATCATCTGGGCCTAAGTAGAATGATGCTGGACATAGACCTTTTAACAGACACTGCAGTGTTTTCAGTTGCATGCTTCAGTATTTTAAATAAGTGATTGAACCTGTTGTAAATCCTAGAAGTTCAAGGGAAAGAAAGAGGCTAGAAACAGGTGAGCTTGTTGACTGTGCAAATGTGAAATCAGAAAAGCTGAGATTTGCATCTGCCAATAGGATAACAGTGATAAGAAGAAAGTGACAGAAAAAAACACTGAAGAGCAGTCTTTTATTTTTCACTTGTACAGGAAAAAAAGCAGCAAGGACTAGAGTTCACGTGGCTCTGACCAAAGAAAAGTGAAAAAGGATCTCTGCATCCTTCAGAGATCCAAACCAAAGTCCCTTGTTAGGGACGGTGATAGTCTGAATAGAGCCTCTAATACACAACCGCACACAATTTCCATTAAAACCTGTGAATTTAGCCATGTTTAAGGACACTGGTTTTATGGTTTCCTTATGAAAAGGGCCAGAGAATATATGCAACACTGCAATGTGACTCCTGAGAGGGAGCAAAAAAAATCCTCCTCTGCTTCTAACTTCAAATGCTTGGTTTGTATCAAGAAAAAGGAATGTATCATGAAATATTTGTCTTGCCATTCAGATATGGGCACTTCCAAATTTTCCTGCTATGAATGGTCTCTGAGTTGCATTAACTTGCTCATGATGTCTGAGAGATCACTCTGAAAGAGACTGAAAGCATGCAAATGACTACTAACAATTCAATTGTATGGACAATTGCATGTCAGTGCTCAGGGCTATATCCTCACCCCACATACAGCCATTGTACAGCATGCTGCTTAAACCACCATTTGGCCAGGATGTTCAAAGTAGCTCAATGCCCGCAGCTAAGTGGGCTTTTCAAAAGTACTCCATACCTCTGGCAGTGATTTGTTTGGAAAAAAATTATGACAGATATCATAAGTGTTAGTTGTGGTTGCTGAACTCTGAAAAATGTAAGGAGTTGCTGGTGTTGGTCAGATAAATCTCTGATCTTTCAGCATTTTTGAAAATCTGGTTAAATTTTGAAGGGCTTACTGAGACTTCTACTGATTCATGGACATAAGAACCTTTATGTAGAGAAGTAAATACCCTGTATGCAAAAATATGAAGTAGTTGGTTTTCTGTTCTTCAGTGAAATGGTACAGTAGATATGTTTTTCCTTAGTCTCTATGCTGTAATATACTTGTGTATTTCATTATGGTAATGAAATAAATTAGATGCTAATAGCTGCAATTAAGTGAATCTGATGCAAAGATTGTAGCAAACCTAATCAAAGTAAATGGATGTACTAAGAGGCAAAAGGGAAGAAAAAAATACTTCCTTCCCCATGGCAGACAGTTGTACACAGTGGAAGGTCTGCTGAAGACAGTGTTATGTGGACTGTAGAAAATGTTAAGAGAGTTTATAACAGATTTTGTACAAAATAGGCTACGAAGGTCAGCAGAAATCGGCAGAAAGCTTAGGAAAGTATTAATAAGAGCATGAGAAAACATGGAGAAAGCTCACTTGATGTTCTTCCTGATCAAATAAATTGTTAACTATTGTTTCCTTTTACAGACTTTTAGATTAATTTCTGTGAATAAACTAAAATCCTCAAACAATATGCATTCCTTATGACATCAATATTTGATTCAAATGGAAATAAAGCTTCAACGCTGAATTTTGGCAAACTATTTGGGAAACAGTTGTTTCCTGTATGTTGAAAGACAAGTGTATGAAGGTTTGTGGCTTCCAAACAACTGAAAGAAACCAAGATGTAACTTCTCTGTGCATGTTTTTTTCATTATGGAAGGTTAACAGAAAATAGCAACAAATAAAAATGGCTGCATTATGTATTCTGTACTGGTTAAGTAACTATACAAGAACAGTGCTGAATCTGGCTTATAGTTCTAGCTCAAAGGATTCAATGTGTTTACAATGCATAATGTGTAGAAATACCAGAAGTAGCTTGAAATAAGCTAGTTCAGACTTGATGGCATTAGCAGAAACTTTACCTAGGCAAGTTCACCCAAACTTTATGCTAGGTTGGAAGCTGCTCTGCCATGTGTTTCCCTGAAAAACATCGCCAGACCTGTACAACTGAGAACTCTTTAGGCTCAGACATTATTTTGCTAAAGGGGACAAGAGTTCTGCATGTTTTCTCATATTAGCTGCTTATAAAACCAGAACATAAAGATTGCCCAGAACTGAGATCAGGATTTGACCAAACTTATTCTCTGGATTAGTACATTTTAAAGGGATAATTTTCATCTTTTTCTACTCTGTATCCATCAAAGAAAACTGAAGTTAACGTGCTTTTGTGGTACTGAAGTTGAAGTGAGAACTCTTAACTCTTCCGCTGTCATCTGTATCCAGCTTCAGCCTGTAGATGCCTTCCAGTTGGTGGTTCAGCATCTGTCTCAATCTTAACAGGATATTATAAGTTTAGCCTGAGGGCGGTGCAGGAAATGCTTCTTCCTCCTCTGATATCACAGGTACGATAAGCAGCCCAGAGCAGTAGATAATTGCCTAATGATATGCATACTGCACTCTAAGCATGGCTTTAAAGGAATTACAGTACATAGCTCTGCAGCAGTTCAGCTCTTACCAGCCTGACAAAATTAAAGCAGAAAATGAGTTATGCCGGGCTTTGTTTTTGTGTTGGTTTTTTACTTCTGTCTGTGCAATACAATGAACCTTAACAAAAAAGCCAGAGCCTTTCATATTAGAGGTATTAAAATTGTTAAGTGGCAAGATGCCATATGTATTCCTGTACCTCCTTTTTATTGACATTGGTTTTAGTTTTAGAGCAGTTACTATCTTAGCTGGACAGCAGAAAAAAAGGTAATTTATTTAATGCAATGTCTTTGAAATGATTGCTTTAAAGTTATGATGTAACTTGTAGAATGACTGATTGTTAGGAAAAGTCGATGAAAAGATAAAAAATATCTTTTAAACATGCACCCACATGTACGTGCGCACATGCATACTCATTCCTTGTTGTCTTTGTTATACAGCTTCAGGTTTCTCTCCTACTTCTGCTTGGTTTCCTGGTTATATATGCATTTTGTTAGTACTAAATGACTCTCAAACTTTAGCTATTCAGTTTGGGTGATAACCCTCAAGGTGGGATGATGCTTTTATTTAAAGGCTACATCTATTTTCCTCAGCCTTGGAAAGTGGGCTGCAGTTTGAGTAGTGACAGGCCTTAGGCTGACCAGGGTTCCACCAAAATGCCAAAATGGTCTGGAATGTACGGAAATCACACAGATGAAGCAATTGCCATTATCTTTGCCTGTTAGCAAATTACAAGGAATATATTTCTGCTGGTGTTCGGCAATTGGAGGAACAAAATGAGAAATACCAGAATTGCTGAGCGAACATGAGCAGAAGGGCTGCCTGCGACTGCAAGGGCATATTGTCTTCCATGTGGGTCCCACTCCTTTCAGTCCTTTTGTTCCACTGTCTGTCAACAAATACTGTTGAACTTACCATCAAAGACCAGTATTATCCTGCCAACTGCAGGTCTGTATGAGGGGTGGCCGCTGACTACAGGGGCGATTCTCCTTTCAGGTAAAGTGGCAGAGTGCTATGCACCATATCAGGATGTTCTAAACCGGATGGTGACCTGTGAGTATAAAAACAACATAGTTATATTGATGGGCTCTGGTCATAATTTTAAATCTTTTTTGTCAACATTTTTAAAATATTGGGGATGGCATAAAAAAAGCATGAGAAAAAACCAAAGTAGCGCAACCCAAGTGCTCAGACATTCAGCAATGCCTGTGTTAACACAATCTGTGCAACCTGAAGGCAGCCTTTGTCACTTCATGCATCTGTTTCTAACACTTGACCTCCAACCTGAAGCTGCTCTTGGGTTGATTTAGGATTGTGTTAAGAACTAGCTTGTGTATGATATCTCTGCTTCAGATGTTGCAGAAACTAAGAATGCATTTAGTAAATATGGTCTCCTGAAGGTCAGCTTGGTTGAAACTGAAGTCTATGCTTTTTGTGCCTGGAACAAATGACACAAAATGCAACAGAGGTGAAAAATATAGTTCTTACTTTCTCATATGGGGTACTCCAGATGACTAATTCTTTTACTTGATTCTTTCTGTGCCTTGACCTTCCAATGTTAAATGAATATTTATCACTCACATAAATTGTATGAAAATGCACTTATTGGTTTTGAAATAATAAGAGGGTTATGATGAAAACTGTAAGAGTGCCTGTATGATTATTGATTATTCCACGGCAGAATGAGTTAGAATCCATCATAGTAAGACAGAGGGTCAGGTTTAATCTTCAGGTAACTGAAGGTGCAACAAGGTATCAGTAATAGTTCCATTTACTGGTCATAATCCATCTTCTATGAATTAACTTAGGGCCCAGTTAAAATAAGATAACGAAAGAATGATCTGAACATTTCTGTATATTTTTTCAATTAAAATGCATTCTCCTGCTATAAATAAACTTTGATAATGCAACTATAAAAAAACTAACCAAATGCAAAACCATCACGTAATTTTGTTTCGTACAAAACACGTAAGGAGGGCTTTCCCTTTGATTAAAAAATATGTCTAAAAAAAAATGACAGGAAGATGAAACAAATCTTTAAATTGATAGTGACTGTTCTATGACTGTCCTTGGGATAAGATTTTGAAGGTTGGCTTCTCAGCTGGGATGTATTGCCTATGTACCAATGGAGCTGTGCCGGTTACACATACTTACAAGTGCTAAGGACATGGCCATGTGTTAGTTGTATTAAAGATTTATATTTACTATCTTGGATAGACTATCTGCTTTTCATATCATGCTGTATACTTGGGTTTTAGTTGTTAATGAAGGTGGAGTGAAATTTTACAGCTGATTTTCTAAGAGGGTTATGAAAGTCAAAACTGAAAGGACAGCTATAAAATAATACACTATTTCAGAAATGAGCTCACATTCTACTGTAAATGCATTTTTCTTTTTGTGCTTTTCCGATCTATGTCATTCCTAATAGACTCTGCTACACTGTAATACTATACTGCAGTAGTCTGCCTGTACCATAGTAAAACTCAGCCAATATACTCATAAATCAAAGTAATGTTACTCATTCACAGGTCACAGTGGAATGGGGCTTCAAAGCTGTGAAGCAGTTTGAGATTGCATGAAATGGATGTGGCTCAGGAGCTGCATAGACTCCTGGTCTGTATGAGGATGCAGCAGCTCAGTATGTATCCTTGTACTGTGGGTTGTTTTTGTCACAGTCTAGGCTCATTAATGACCAGGAGAGATGCTTCCTTATAGGTGTTGCCTTACATGGCCATCTTATTTCCTTTGTGCCTCAGGCAATCTGTGACTGAGAGGAGGCATCCAGTCTTAAACCACTGAACACCAGAGCAGCACTTCATTTCCTTGTCCTTTTACTGCAAGTAAAGACCTTCACAGACATTCAACATGTCTCGCCCCCCACCCCCTCCAGCCCCATTTACATTGAGTATTAAAATCCTGTTTGAACCCTGCCCTCTGAACTGGCATGGGGAAGCACCAGGATCTGGTGAACAAGATACCAGACTGCCAGTCTGGTCAGTTAGACCTGACCTCTGGCAGCTACTGATGCAACATATACTGTTGATCAAATCACTTCACTTCTCTGTGAGCTTTCATTAAGCTTTAAGGACTGTTTCTCCCCTGCCAGGTAAAGCTACAGTGTATTAAACCAGTCAAAGACAAACCTCACAACATATTCAGGTCTTGCATGAAACTACTTAACCTTTGCTAAAATTAGGAACTACAAGAACAGCTGATTCTAGCACAACTTACACTAAGCAATGCAAGGTGCAGAACAGTTGGAAAAAAGTGATGTTGCTCAGCTTTCACAATGCGTTGTTAAATGTAGGCATTACTTTGACTTATGGATGCACCTGTGGTACTCTAATTTTAGAATACATTATTGGAGTTTTTATAGGGGACAAGCCATGACTGCAAACGTTACCATCGCTATTGCAGGAATCCCGGTTCTGGCCTCTGCCTGGCCACGCTTGACCTACTAATGACTCAGACTATACGAGTACATCTGTGCGTGTGCCTATACAAGAGTTTATGTGTGTGCTTGCATGGGGGAGCAAGGTCTTTTTTACAAACAATATTCACTCTTCCTTATGTGCCTGTCTGATAATGAACAGTATTAGGGTGGGATACTTTTCTATGTGGGTTTTATTGCTTTATCATGATGACCAGTAATAGCTCCATACCTTTTCCTTTCTGAGATGATATCAAAGGTGTTATAATGATTTCTCAGTAATGCCCAGTGGAAAAAGAAAGACCTGCTTTTTACTTTCATGACTGTAAGGATGGAATTAAATGACTGAAGAAGTGATAACATAAAACCAGTTAAACCCTCAGTTCTCTCCAAGAAATAAAAGCTGTGGCCAGGAGTCATATTTCAAGATAAGATCTGGCTGGGTATGTGCTCCCTTTTCATTTGGACAGAAATTCCCAGATAGTGCTCTTTCCATGCAGCTTGAGAAATGCACTCAGCCTGCTGCTGTGCAGCTTTTGGATGATTTCAGTTTCTATAAAAAGAAGATGATCTCATCTTCAGTACTTAAAGATGTATCACCATATCTTTTGCACTTGCCCAGCACAAAGGGGAATTTGAATTTATGAAGCCTAGCATGACTGTAACCTGAATGACAGAAAGGCATTAGCTTTAACCCCTTCCCCACTTCCAGCTTGCATGTGCTTGTGTCCTGGCAGGAAGAACAGTCACTTAAAGCAGCTGAGAATTCAGGTTCCTGCAAGGTTTGTATGGTGGGCTGCAGAGATGCTGCATTGCTCCATTGCAGAGAGCGTTGCTCCTTCTGAGCTACAGTATCACTGACCTGTGGCAATACCTGGGTACAGGCACAAGGTACATCCTCAGGTCTAGAAAAAGAAATTGGGATGGGCCACCTTGTGCATTCTCTGTACGGACCGTGAGAGTACTGGTAGCCTCCCAGAGGGGAGAGATTCTATATTACAGGTATTTATCAATATTTTCTGAAACAGGAAAGTACAGTTTGAATCCTGAAGTCATATTTTGGCACGCCCACTATGATTTGATTTTTCAAAAGACCTAATGGCACATATTTAAGTCAGTGAGAAACACTTAAGGTGCTCAGGCTTTCAAGGGCCAAGCTATTAGTTTAGAGGCCAGCTATTAAAAGGTTTTGGCTCCAGAAACCTCTTGGTGCTAAATTAAAACTGAGGATTTATGAACCTAACTCAAAACAATTTGGCCTGAGGGGATTTTTTTTTTGGCTCATGTGCACGCAACAAGGCTTATTGCAGAGTAGCCATTTCACCTTAGATACTGCTTGCGTTTTCAAAACAGAAGGGTGTTTTTTTCCAGGGTCATTTAGTAAACTTAGTCTAATTTCAAAAAGAACTGAAAAAAACCCCCACAGAATGGACATAAAACTGTGTTGAGAAACAGTTTTGCACATAATACCTCTTGCATCCAACATTCACCTTTGTGTATTCCACAGTAGTTTCCCATGAAGAGGTGGCCCAAGAGGAGGTGGACTGTAATGCAGAAATGGTCAACAGTACTGTACTTGTTGCATTTCCTAGCTAAATATTCAAATCTTTATATCTTATCACTACTTTGTTCCTGGCTATCACTGACAGCACAAAACTCAGACTGCAACCCAGCCCTGTTTACATTTCAACTCCTTCTATTGCATTGCATCAAGAAAATCCTCAGTAACTTCATCCAGTAGTTTTAAAATAGGCCAAAACAGATGCTGAATTGTCCTGAACACAATAGGTGTACTAACAAGAAAGTTTCCAATATCCCAAAGTGCCTCTTCTAATTTGTTTTTTCCCTGAAAAAAGATGAATCTTTCAGACTGATTCTAATCAATGCAGTTTAGTCATCTCAATTTACCTCAGCCAGTGCCATGCTCAGAGAGGTTGCTCTATATCAAAATTAATTTTCCAGTGCCTTCACGCCAAGACTCGGATCTCGCTGCAATGTGCAGCATTCTCACTAGGAGTAGCACTGTTAATTTATTACAGCAAAAGAGACAGCTCGTATGGAAGGGCTGTATAAAAGAGTGATTTCAAAAGAAATTATTTTATACTGTGAGCAGTAGATGTGCTGATGTTATGATTTTTTTGGAGGGGAGAGAAGCTGTGGATTGCTCTTGCACAAAGCCCATTTTCCCTTAGGTTTCTCATTACCCATTCTTCAGTCCTGTCACAAAGACAGTTCAGAAGCTTTCCAAGCACTGCGTAAAGGATTGAATTCCACCTACTAGAGAAATACATAGAGCAATAAAAAGGGACTCGATAACAATTAAAAATATTTTGCGGTTGTGTTATGTCTTTCAACGAGACCTTTCAAAAAAGCTTTTTTTTTAGCATTAATGAAGTCTTGAATATCTCTTAAAGGAAGATGAAAACTGTTTCACCGGTATGTGGTTTACTGGTGAAATACAGCTGCTGTCAGGGTGCAAAACTACAGCTATGTAATAACTTACTGTAACATTGCAAGTCAGAAAGGGAGGTGTAAGGATTCTGCAACTGAAGACACAGGCTGAATTACTAGAAGGAGAACACAGACTGAGCTCAGCTGAAAGTTGGCCAGAGCTCCAGAAATTTCAGTTCTGTGAGGTCTTCAGTGACTGACAACAGTGAGCAGGCAGGACTCTTGTTCTATGTTACAGCCTAACTGGGACATTGCTAACAGCAATACAAAACAATAAATCCCTTCAGATTCCAAGTAAGGGGATCCTACTAAACCCTTTCTAACAACAATATAATCACCAGAAGGAAACAGATACTTTATTAATTATAGTTAAACATTTCCTTTTATGACAAAAAGTATGTTTGCAGAGAATAAACCCATCCTTTGACCCTACTTTTGGGCTTGAAGTCTGGAAATTCAGATTTCTACATGGCTTTTGCTACAAACACCAAAATCCAAACTAAAAGTGGATTATTCCCCCACATGCATCCTAGGAAGTTTGCTTTGGGGGTAGCTGGCAAAAAATTTACTAAGGAATAAATTTTGAAGCAGCAAACTTTGTTCAAGTTTGAAAAAAGATACAGAAACAAGTCAAAAACTGAAAGAATAGTCAAAAGTTGAATTTGCAGTGAACTGTCTGAATTAGAATTCTATACTACTGTAATATCACTCAGTGAATGTTGTTTTTTCAAGAGATGCTTGGACCTCTACAGAATTGGGACTTCATTTGCAAATGGATCTTCTTCTTTTATACTAAAGCCAAAACCTCTGTTCAGAGCACTTCCCATTCATGGATTGCTAAAAATCTTGATGCAGGTACCTTGAGACAGGATGCCCCTTAAAATTGGCATCTCATTTTGCTGTGCAAATGTGGTTTCCCCTGAAATGTCAGTAAACCATAAGGTGACTGAAACTGCTACATAATAAAACCCCCACATTTATCATATGATTTGTAAAATGTATTAAAGTAAGTCTATTACTCAAAAGACTTCCTAAAAGAAAAGATAAACATGAGGAGAGAAATGGGCTTCCTGAATTATGCCTCTACCCTTCTAAGGAATTTATTGTCAGGTAAGCTTAAGGGCATTCTGGCAGCAATCTCTCAGATCCCTAAGGCAGCACCTCAGGCCAGGTCCTCTGAAAATAGAGGATTTTTGTGGTGGCCTTTGAAGCATCATTGACATTCAAGAGCAATCAGGAAACCTGGGATATAAATGGAGATGGGAAGGTAGCCTTGGGCAGCACCCTCGAAGCAGAATTCTGTTGAGTCAGGCCCTGGTGACTGCAGCTGAGAGGTACCTTGACAACCCCAGACCAAAGTCTAAGTCTAGCCATACTCAAAGTCTGCGTTTCTTGCTTTTATGCTTTTATTTCCAGTTTTAAATGAAAATTTAACTCTACCTTGTTTGACTAAGCCTCATTTTCTTAATTTTTAGTTTCTTTACCACTTAAAATTAATTCCTCTGAGCCTGACAAATTAGGGATGCTTTCGGTTTCTCTAGAGGTACGTACGCAAATGAAGCCAAAGCGCTGCTGCAGATAAACCAGGTGAGTGTTTGAGGAACTGGGGTATATCTTCACCAAAGCTGAAATGCCAGTGTGAGGCAGGTAGTTTCAAGGACTAGAGGACAGAAGTCATCCCCATGGACTAGGAGAGGGCCAATAAACAGCTTCAGAAAATTTAATACTATTTAATGCAGTTTGCAGTTGATCCTAAATCAGCAGTATTATTATCAGCAGCATTTGTTTGCCATGAACAAAAGAAAAAAAATAGGTTCTTTTTCCCCTTTCTTCCCAGCTTCTTCTTCTCTATCACAAAGAAAGAATGACATTAATGATGCATTTTTGAAACTCGTTATTACCTTGTGAGCTAGAATCCCCAGATGAGACTGCTGGAAGTAAGCAGCCTAAGGATCAATGAAGTAAAGTGAAAGACACTAATACAGAGTTATTCAAAAGACATTTTAGTGGTAGCACTTTTCTCTAATTGCAGAATCTCTAGAATACATTAAGTTACATTACCTGAATAATTATTTTTTTCAATAATTGTGAGTCATACCATAAAAATATGAGTATATAATGTCTGTTCTATTGCCAGTTGAATAGAGAGCATGAAATGGCATGAAATACACCTGAGCTTTAACAAGAAAGAACTCTTAAGATCCATGAGAAGTATAGTTTTAAGTAGTCATGAGATCTCACATTAACTGAAAATACAGCTACCCCACACTTCTGAGAATTAGTTCTTAGTCATCTAGTTCTGATCAAAAGTAATCTATTATAAAAACATTTGCAAATATTTACTTAGTTTTGATTTCATGAAAGAAGACTATCATCAGAAATTTGATGGGTAAAGGAATACATTTAGTATAGTAATAAGTCTAGCATCTCTGTGTTTAACGTCTCCATTAATGATCTGGATGATGGGGCAGAGTGAACCCTTGGCAAGTTGACAGATGATACCAAACTGGGAGGAGTGGCTAATATACTACAGGGTCACGCTGTCATCCAGAGGGACCTCGACAGGCTGGAGAAATGGGTCGACAGGAACCTTGTCAAGTTCAACAAGTGCATGAAGTGCAAAGTCCTGCTGGTTGGGAAGGAACAAGCCCAGGCACCAGTATATACCGAAGGCCAGCCAGTTGGAAAACAGCTTGGCAGAAAAGGACATCCTGCGTGTCCTGGTGGACACCTGGTTGAACATGAGCCAGCAGTGTGCCCTTGCTGCAAAGAAGGCGAGTGGCATCCTGGGTTATATTAGACAAAATATTGCCCCAGGTAGAGGGAGGTGATCCTTCCCATTTATTCAGTGCCGGTGAGGCCATACTGGAGAGAGTCCAATGTAGGGCTACAAGGATGATAAAGGGACTGGAGCACCTCACATCTGTGGAAAGGTTGAGAATGCTGGGACTGTTTAGCCTAGAGGAGAGATGGCTGGGGTGGTGGGGCGGGGTGGACCTTATCAATGTATGTAAATACCTGAAGGGAGTGTGCAAAGAGGACAGAGCCAGGGTCTTTTCAGTGGTGCCCAGTGCCAGGACCAGAGGCAATGGGCACAACCTGGAACACAGGAGGTTCCCTCTGAACATCAGGAAACATTTTTTACTGTGTGGGTGACAGAGCACTGGCACAGGTCGCCCAGAGAGGTTGTGGAGTCTCCATCCTTGGAGATATTAAAAAAATATCTGGGCACAGTCCTAGCTCTAGATGGCCCTGCTTGAGCTGGGGGATTGGACAAGATCTCCAGAGGACCCTGCCAACCTGGACCATTCTGTGATTTGGTGATTCTCTGTTAATGTTGGGCAGAAAGTTAAAAAACAAACAAACAAACAAACCACTTTCACATTTCAAGACCACTGACTGGTAGTGATTAATTCTATGAATTCCACAGAACTGATTCCCTGTTCATGAGCTGGCTGAGTTCATTTTGGATAGCTGGTGGAATTAGAAGAAGCCATTCTGAGTTTGTCTTCTAGGAGAAATTATGGGGCAACCCTTTCTTGAAAGATGAAATAAAGTATTTTGCTTATTTTCTACCACTGCAAAATTGAAGTCTGCACTCATCATGTAGTGATGTTGACTTAGAGAAAATATTACTCCACTTTCATTTCATATTCAAGGCTTGATTTATCTTCTGTTAAAATCAGAAGCAGTAAGGAGTACCATAAGCACCCTAGTCTGACACTTAAGCATGAGGTCCAAGGCTGTTCTTAGTCCAAGTCTCCAATTACACTGTTTGCATGGAGGATGTTTACCACCTACCAGAGGCCTAATCTCTCCTTCATGTAGTCTCAACAGTTGTGTTCATATGATCACATAAATACCAAGGGAACAGCTGATGTTTTGTTTTTAAAGTATACTGTAGACCTAGCTATAGGAACGTGTACAGAATGCATTATTAAACAAATAAATAATTATTTGCTCTATAAATTAAAGGACATTCCTAAGATAATCAGATGCAAAAGTATCTTGCCTCCCAGGTCCTCCTCTCTAGCCCTTTCTCAATTTCATTTAGCTCAGATTACTTAGGAAGCTAATGTGTGACTCTTCAGGTGGAATGTATTTCTTAAGCCTTTATAATATTTCACTGTAATGAATATGAAATGCAAGTTCATCATTCAGTATGCAGCGTACATATCATAAGCGTTACTCAGGGACGAATAGGTTTTATTGAGCAGATAGAGCTCTGAATGGATACTGTGTTTGATATGCCTGCAAATCCAAGCAGTGTTAAGGTGTAAGTGTTTAAGCTGGAGAAAGCTGTTGTCTTGCCTAATTAAACCTCTTCTGGTAAGACGTTTATCACTGTTGATGACATCTTTCAGAAAAGCTAAATGGAAAGTTGGTGGGTTCTCCCTAGATTTTTGTCATTGCTAATTATTAAGGCTATATTTTTGCTTGATGTTGGACAAGCTCTTTTATAACCATGTTGGTTGGGTGGTCACAGTATCATCAGCAAAATCTAAATCAAGCTTACTGTTGTTAAGCTATCTGGTGCTATATAAAACAAACGTTAAATACTTTCTCATGTAATAACCCACTCTCATCATGAAGCAAGCAATTCCATAACAGTGTAAGAAGAGAAGACATTTTGCTTTGATGCTGATTTCTATGTTAAACTGTTCACTGAAACTATGTTTACTTTAAATATAAAGCTAAGCCTTGCAATAAGTTTTGATGTCTATTATTTTCATTGGATATCATAAGATTTCAAGATGTTTTAGAACGACATTGATGCTGAAGCCTGTCAAAAGCTTTTTTAAAATATGTGAAGTTTGTGAGTATCTTCTGCTATTCAATTATCTCTTTGATGACTATTCTTAGGGTAAAAATCTGGTGGGCAATGGTTTTCTGGAAAGAAATATGTCTTGCTCTATCTTTACTTTTGCCTTAGTCCTTCAACTCTGTTTAAGTCAGTACTATCTTTCCCTGCAGAAGACTGAAGGGACCCTGGAGCCTGCGTAGTTGTTGCATATACTTGGGTCATCTTTGGCATTTTGAATGAAATGCTGTTTTCAGATTAATGTAAAAGCTTCTCTTACTCTTATAGGATTTTTTAACAGGTTGGTGATTTTACTGATAACCTTACCACTTCCACCTTTTTGCGACTGGTTTCTTTTAAAGCTTTTCATCTTTACCTGAAACTGCATTGGTTTTACCTTTTATATAGCTTTTTTACAGCTTGCTTTATGATGTGAAATGATTTGGGTTTTGGCTCTGACTGTTTAATCTCTTCACCAACATCACTGGTTTTCTGTGCTGCTTGCCAATGTTCCAACTCACGAGTATGATTTGTCCACAGGTTTGGGTTTTTTCTGTATCTAAAATGTTCCTCCTTTTATTTGTAACAGGTCTTCCAGTTGATATAAGCTTGCTCTGCTTTTCTTAAGTGATTTACATTGTTGCCTTTCAGAAGCTTTCTCAGCTTTTGTGATAATGTTAATTCACATATACGCTCATTTCTCCTAGTGCTGCTTTTTTGCAATGTATGTTATACAGGGCTTTTTTGCTGCATCTTTTTCTGGAAGCATTTTTGAGACATGGGTGCTAGCTTCAGTTTGCAGCTCTTCTTTCACACAGCTTTATGTGTCTTCACGCATCAAACTTCAGATTTGCTTGTCTAGAAAACAACTGCAATTGTTAAGGCTTCCTCAGTATTGGCACAGCAAAGATGCCATGCCAATTTCTTGAACTGGTCTAACATCTCAAAACTTATCTCATTCTTTGGTTCAATTTTATATTCCTTTTGTTATGCTTCTGTGTTAACTTTTTGCCCTCTGTAAAATGTTAGAGCTTTGAGGATTTTTTTTTTTTTTTTTAAATTTCATCTCAAATTTTACCATACACAAACTACTTCTGCTTTCCACATCAGCACCTATACGTGCTCAGACATTCCTGGAGGGTTTCTGCAATGTACATTTTCAGGGAAGTTCTCTGGATTAATTAGAGCCTTTTATTTTCACGTGGCTGATTTTAACAAGAACCAGTTCACTGTTCAGCTTCACAAATGTTTGTACATTGACAAGAGATGACAGGCATGCAGTGACAGGAACAGATAGCATGTAGGGTGGGAACACCTCTTTAAGCTACAACACTGGTTTATTCCAGCTTCAACTCTTAGTGGAGCTCCAGTGTGAGGAGGTGATCCTCTCAGCAGCGCTGTCAGTCTGGACCTGAAATCAATTCTGCCACTAAGCATCTACCTTAGCTGTACCCTCTGTGAGTGCTCAATTCATCTTTCTTATTGCACAATTTGTCTTGCGTGTGCCATGGCTGGTGTTTCATGTTGGTCTAATAAGCTGTTAGCTGGTTTCTAGATCAGAAACACTTCTCTGTTCTCAAAGTCACAATGAATGCTAGTCCTACTCAGTTTTGCTTCCCTTAAAATTTACAACTTCAGTGTCACCTGCGAGTGACTTTTTTTCAGCTCCTGAACACTGATGTTAGCTTCTTCCACAGTCTTGAAATGACATTTGTACATTTTTTGCCACCTCATAACTTTCACTGTTGCATCCACTTTTCTAAATGCCTCAGATCTACTTTGCTTTGTCTTTGAAATAAAGGATTGTCAACATTGCAGTTACCTAGTAGCTTTTGCAGGCTTATCAAGCCTGCCAAGAAAAGACCCATTATTCTAGCAGGCCGCTTGCCAGAATGGCTATCTTATTGTGTCCCTGCATCTTAATCTGTTTCTAGGGGGATAGTCTGTGAGCTTTTGATTGAGCTTATGACCTTGACAACTACTGCATTTGTGGTCCCTAGTCTCAAATGATCCAGTTTGTATGGCTCTGTTCAAGCTAAACATCCTACTATCACAGAAACCAGAAAGCGTTTTCACTGTGATAGCACATACTCCAGAGAAGAAATAGTATGTCTTGAGCAGCATGACTCCTCTCCTAGAAGGAAAAGGGAAAGTTGCAGCCCTTTTCTAGCACTCTGTCCCATCTGTTTGGAGTAAAGGAGCAAAATTTAAATTCTTATAATTTCCTTATTTAGTTAGCAGAGACAGTTTGGGCAAACTTAAAAAGCACTAGTTAGGCTTGACAAGACAGATGCAGATCTGCTGAGAGGTTCTGGAAGTATTAAACATATTTGTGTAGGTTAGCCCACCTCCAGCTATGTTCCGCTTTCTCTTCACAGAGTTAGTGATATAGTCTACAGTTTCTAAATTCCAACATGATACAGACTTTTCCACATTTTCTTTCTAGAAAATGTATACGTTTAATTAATACAGTAAGCTTAGTCAAATTCCTTATCAAATATGAAAACTAGAGCTGCTCATAAAAATAGCTTGGGAAGTCTTCTGGAGAAAAATGACTTTCCAGCAGCCCTGAAAACAGATAATCTAAGAAGTTCTGTAACTTATAAACAAAAAAGTTCCTTATCTTAAACAAAAAAATACACCAAACAAATACTTTCCCACAAAAAACAATTTTGACAGGAAGCGTTCAGCAGCCTTTCTGGAGGCAAGTGACTTTCTTGTTACAACTTCCACCTCCTGCCCTCTGCCTCATCTGCTGCCTGCTCGCATGGGAGCCTGTTACTACCTTGTTCAGAGCACAGAATGCAAAGAGAAGGCAGTATAGGACAAGGGAGCAGTGCAGGACTCTTCCTCCTTAGGAGAGGTCTTTACCTTGGCAAATGTATTGCTTCAGAAAGTAGAAAGGAGGCAGTAAGGATAACTTTAGAAAACTCTATAATGCCCTCCTGTCCCTCCTTCTTCTGGCATTGAAGAGGCTGATCTGACACACAAAATGCAGAAACACAGTAGAAGCAGTTATTCTGGAGTTACGGTACACTGAAAAACTTCAGGGAAGGGCTGTTTATGTGAGCTGTTGAAACTGAGGTACTCTGATTTCCATGGTGAACCTTTAAATGCTGCATAAAACAATAAGCTACTTTATAGCTTTATAACTGCTTGAGATGAGAATATCCCCAAAGAGCAACCTGCTCACGGGCCCCTTCCCTCAGGCCTTTTCAGAGGAATTTGTTGGCAAATAGCTATGGACAAAGTCATAAGCAAAGGTCTGCGCAGGAAATCACTGACCCTGGAAAAGGTAAGCAGTGGTAGTATGAGTAGCTGAATCCTCCTTACAACCCAAACTCAGCCATTACTCTTGATGCTGTGGTGTATCAAGTAAGTGAAGAGGGCAGCCTCCATGGCAGATACACCTCCCTGCAATGACAACACATTTCATCAGCCAGTTCAGGGATCAGAGGACAAGAACAGTTTGGCAAGGCACATACACAGAAAAATTACTAAATGCCGACTCAGGCATGAATACAAGGCAAAAAAAAAATCCTCCCTGAATTCTTTGGGAGAAGCTGACAGAAATATTGTAATGGCTGTTTTGAGCAACAGTTCAATCATCCAGCTGTGCCAGAAATATGTGTCTCCATAACAAGATGCGAAAGGGCTGGGATGTTCCATTACTGAGATTCCAATTAGATAAAATGGGAATAAAATTGGGTAATACTTAAGCTGATTCAATCAGCTCTCTTTAAATTTAAAAGGCAGAATAGTAATCATTTCAAGCATGTTCTCAGCCACACAATCATGACAGCCTGAGGATGAGCCAATTCAGAAGATTAATCCAGTGAAGCTTATCAAGAGCTGGTTGACACACATAATTTGATTTCTATTTTGGCTTCTCTCTTTTGAGTCAATCATTTTTGTGTTAAGAATTTACAGTGATATACCCATCGAAGGACTGGCTAATCACCATTAACACACATAAAGATATATAAATCTCTTACATACCAATAGCAAAACCTTTCTATTTTCATTTTGGTAGGGCGCTAGAAATCTAGGCATGTGGCCTCTCTTCTGGTTTTTGTAGCTAGCTCAGTTGGTTATGAACACATATAGCTGTGTGGTTTCTAACCTGCTCTCCAAGTCACCTAGAAAGTGAGCCAACTCCTGTCTGGCAGCCAATTCGCAGTATTAACGTGACACAGTGCCTGAGCTCATCTGCCAGGTCCTCTGCAAAACCTCTCCTTAAACTCAGCTTTGCATTTATAGAAGCTTCTCTGGATATTAGTCATTTGTTGAACACAGGCAATATCCTTGTTCTGAACACAAACCTGAGATATTTTCCACTCTTTACATTTGTGTGTGAGGCACTTACAGCACCTCAGACAGTCAGCATACACACTAGGAATTGTCCACGCAGTTCACACCACTGGTGTCCTTAGTCATTTAGACTGTCTTTAAAGGACCAGTCTGAAGAAACTGGGAAAAAGCCCATTTAGAAAAATTAGAATTGTCCGGTTTATAGCCATGAGAGGGGAGAAAAAGAATAAAACTTGCAGGCTGACTGAACAGTCCCTTCATACCTAAAATAAAAGAAATCCTCCTCTTCAAAATATCCCTTACCTGCTTACTACAGATGCTTTGTACATTAAGAGAATGTGTACTGTCTTCTCAGTAATATCTGTGACATCTTCCTGTGGTTAGCATCTGTGTTTACTTTTTGAACCAATTGATGTTTTATAGAAATGCACTGAATCTTTTGACTGTGCCATTACTATTGAGAAATATTTCATGTTTATTGGCATACAGCCCGATTAAGCTTTGAGAAATTATTAAAGGTGCCATATATTAGTTTATTGTTCAATTCCTCAACAACTATTTGCTCATCTGAAATCATGGCATGCTGTCGCATACATCTACCCGCTCTAGAAGCTGTTAAAGCTATTTTAAGAAGTATATATGTCCTTTTTTGGAAACGTGCAAAGCACTAGCTATTATGTTTCCACTGATATTTTCATTTATGTATTCATTCTGAGGTTTCAAATCCATGAGTAATATCCCTGTGGTATTGCACAATACTATCAAACGTAGATCAAGTACCTTTCATTCTACGTTATCTGATTGTTCTCCAGTGCATCATCCTAAATTCTCTTTAAACCAGAAAGTATCAGGTACAACATGGAAGATGAAGCTTCTCTCTGTCTGCCAGAGTACAATTCCCTTGAGCAAATTGCTTACCAAAACCCATTTCCTGTTTTTTCATTTCATTACATTTGCTTTCTCTATTAAGGATAAAATGTCCCATTTTAAAGAGATATCCAGTGCAGTGCAGTGCAGAGAATACCTTGCTGGAGGACCTGCAGTCCTGAATCCAGTGTCTGATTCTTCTACTGACTTCATTTGTCTGTTGGGATTTTTTTTCTTTTTTAGGTCTTACTGAGTCACTTTCTTCTCCCACCTTCTCTCTGTGATCTCAGCTCAGACTGTATGTTAAAACAGACTCTTAATCTGTGCATACACGATAATTAAAAATAGGTTCTCAGGAAGTGATGAGCAAAAAAGACCTTTGCATGCTTTACATGCACTGCAAGACAGGGGAATACAACCAGTACTACATATTACCATATAAAATCTGAGTATTCTGTTCCTCTTCTCCCCCTCACATGATCCCATGGCTCATAGAAATAGATGGTTTAATTTTATTTCGCAAACCAACCAAGTTTGACTTGCATTAATAAATTTTGCTTGTCCTTTGGAAAATCTGGACACCGTATTCGCTTCTGTTAGTTGCCTCTGTGTTTTGCTATTAAAAGATTTCTCCATGGCAGAAATCAGACTGCTACTCTTCAGATTTCTATTACAAAGTTCTTTTGCATTTCCCTGAAACACTCCTGGTCATTTTAATAGGCCAAATTGCAGTCAAATGTATGATTTGTCCTAACCCAGATGCTTCACATTATCATGTGACTTCTGGGAGCAACACTTGGGAAGTGTCAGAGATGAGTATCAGAACATGTGAAAACAAAGGGATAAAAATAAAGCAAGACAGGAAGAAAACTATGGAAAAAAGAGAATACTTGGTTTTTTTAATCACAAAGAAACAAAAGGCAAAGTAATACAGCAATTTGACTACAAACTCACTCTTTTCAATACAGTTTCCCCTATAACCAGAACCCATCTGTATTACACACAATTTTAAGGTGTAAATATTGGCAATATAGAAATATCAGTTAAAGTACCAGTCAAAAACTACAACTGCATAAGATGCGTAAGATGAATATATGTGAAGTTGTTATGGTGTGCAAAGCACCCAAATATATAACTAAACATCCAGGAGCAACTGAGCTGCATCCCCCCTATTTGCAAAAACAAGATAGCTGTTACTAATGTCCTCTTGTAATGCCAGTTGTGGAAATGGTTTGAGATACTGCTGGAGGCAAGATGGACTACTACAGGAAGTTCTAGAAAAAACATTCAAAATTACTTTGAACATGAATCTGAATGCTCAAGTAGTTTTTCTCAAACAATGTCACCTCTAATCATTCCTACTAGAAATAATTTCCCCAGATAATGCCTTCTTAATTCAGAACCAAAATCAAAGCTATTGAAGATCTCTACTTGTTGAAATGTCTGTAAAACTAGGAAACTGTTAGTTTACTTCTCTCCAGCCAGATTGCTGAAGGCATGAGCAAGATTATTCTATCCCTGTCAATCCTGGGCAATGCTTTACGTATTTTCTAGATTAAAATCCGTGCACTTTCCCTTCCTCAGTATTGTTCAGCAGAGAGATTCTTTTGATTGACCTCTTTCCTTTTATTCTTGGACTGCCCAAAGGCATACTTGTCACAGTAGATCCTTTGGCTTTGCTTCCTTTATATCTCACATAGTTACCCATCTTCTTCTGAATAAAGTTGATGGGTTGTGTGACAATCTCAATACTTAGTAAGAATTAATTATATACATTAACAAATATTTTCCCGAGGTATTTGTCTTCAAAAGACATTCTGATATTTTTCATAACATTGGTAGATTTCCAGGTTTCACAGTCAAAGATAAAGGGCGAAATAATGTTTGAGCTGAAGATTTATAATTCAGTTTTTGGTTTGCAGACTCGGTAGCCTTTTGGAAGTTGATGACAGCACGCCTTGCTTTGCTTGCTCATAAAATGATTTATTTCCTTCCTCACTAGCTTTAATGCAAGCTAGTTTACTACCCAGTTCAAGGGAAAAGATGTTACTGTGCACATGCACTAAGAATATGACTAAGCTTATGGTGGACTTAATTCACTCCTAGTTTAGCATTAACATATAATCTGGAACAACACTATGGAATCTCAGCTCTCAGATTCCCTTCCAGCACTCCAGATATCTTCCCCATCCCACAGTGGATAAGGCAGCCCAGTAAACTTTAATTTTCGGCCTACCTAATTCTATACAATGCCACACAGGAAGCATATGCAAATCTTGCTATATGCCCATAGTCACATTCACACTTTAAATTGTGCAACACTTATGAAAGATGCCCATAAAATCATTTGCTGAACAGTGCCTGTCGGGAGTAAAAACATTTATACCTCTCTCTCAGAGGAAGATCAGAATTATGTTGTTAATCTAAGACATCACAGGAATTAAGTTGGAGGAATATTATTTCCAGTTCGGTTACTGTCTCATTCTATTCCATAGTCAGGGGAAACTTGATTTCCATGACTGCTTTACATGGAGTGTGTCATTCAGCACCTTGCAGGCTGCACTCTTGATAAATTAATATCAGTTCAGAAGGGAAAAGCAATAAAATAACTAGGTGACAAGAAAACATTTCTGTATTTATAGCTGCACTAAAAGCTTTTGCAAGGGGTTTATGCAGCACAAAATAGTAATAACCATGAAGACACAGTTCATATCTCAATGTTTAGAATAACTGGTGACTGCTTTAAGGATTTTGTCTTATCTTGAAGGAGAAACAGAAACACCCATTCTCTTTTGTTACTGTTGTACCTGTCATTTGCAGAAATTGAGTGAAAGGAAGGAGGTGAGGCTCAGGGCTTGGAAAGAGAGGGGGAAAAAGAGATGCAACATTAGCTGGCCTGACAGAAGAGAAAAGGTTGTGCACTTGGAATGAACAATCTGAAAGGCAGAGGAGCATTTAAGATGCTGATGGTTAGGCATGACAGTTTGACAGCTTCTGCTAAAACCCTTTTCCTCCATACTTCTTAGAACTTCTGTTTCTCCTTCTCCTTGCCAAAGAGGGAGAAATGGAAACTGAGGTTCCTGGGGCCTGACCCTCTGTTTTTTGTGAGGAAGGGGAAAATAGGAGCTTAACTGAAGCACCTGCAGATTCCTCCTCAAGCCTGTTCCTATCAGCATAAGTCCAAGCCCAAAGGTTTCTCATCCTGGCTGTAGGAGAATGGTTTGGTTGACTGGCCTGGTACAGCGTGTGGACTACAGCTTCATATTGTTAGGAACAGATGCATTTTAAGCTTTTATGAAGTCCCAGCGATTTAGATGTGAGTGTTTTGTTTTGAAATTAGTGTGTGATAGCACTGAATCTGTAAATGAGTTTTGGGGATGTTCTGGCAGAAAAAATGGGAGTCCCAACGGTTGCACACCTGCGTGACTGCTGGAGTACAATTCACTAGAGGGAGCCATTGCCATTTAATTTCAGTTTGTGGCTCCTTCACCAAAACCAACCAGAGGAGATGGAACGTTTCCAGTACAGAATAGTAACTGTCTTCTGTTGTCCTCTCAGTCACGAATTTTCTTCTCTAAGACACAGAGATCCCCTGCTTTTGAAAGAAAGATAGGATAAAAGGCAGAAAGATTTTCTGAGAGGCTGGCAGTCAGCAGAATGCTGGATACAAGCGCATAAGCTAGGTTCTTCTGTACTTATATCATTCACCTCACTCCCATTTAAGACTTTGACTCTTTTATTTCTTTCCATCTAATTAAAGTCCATTTTTACATGTTATGCATTCAAGATGCCGAGTGTTCGATTTCTTCCTATAAATATACATTACAACCTTATCTAGAAGAACTCTCCTACGATCAAAGGTGGTATCCCTTGAAAACTGAGAATAGTAATTTTTGTTAGGTGATATCTAAACCTCTAAAAATTCTTAATTAGTGGAAAATAAAAATTACTGTAATTAAAGGCCAACTATTGCTTACCTCAGAAGTAACTCAGTTACAGAAATGGATGTGAAATGAAGTGAAATAAATCCCCTAAATAAAAACATAATTAGATCCTGTATTATAAGGGAATAAATTCTGAATACTGAAGTTTAAAGCCTGAAGAAAAATATTGATACTAGTATAAATTCTACTTTTGTAACTCTTCCAACACAGGGAAATGGCTGGAAAAGAGATGACAATTATTTAGAGGCTACTGTTCTCAGGAAATCTGAAAATCGTTCTTGTTCATAATGTGCAATTTAAACCTAGAAGGAAGCACTACGTGACTCAGTCTCACACCTGCATGTCATGGAACATGGCTTTTGAAGTTATCCATGTAACTTCTGCTTTCCACCTTACAGTTATCCAATAATGTTTTGAATTCACTAATGATTCATTAATGCATCATTTGTCATGGCATGCTCACTTACTTCATGTTTATGTTTCAAAAGTTACTCTCAATTTTTCATGGCCAAGGCTTTGGCAGGCTTTGTGTTTGCCAGCCTTCATTTTCCTTTCTTGCTTCTTCCTACCTTTCCCTTAGATGAAAGTAAGAGATTAGAGTACCTGGTCTTTTCTTCCTGCAGAGGCTCTCACGTGCTGTAACCAACTTCTCTCTTCATGCATTATTTTTGGACAGACTGAAATCTTTGTTGTGAGAAATTTATGGAATTTTATGCAGATATCATTGCCTCCAGTGATCTTCATCATGTTGTCTTAATGTTTTAGTTAAAATGTGTCCCAATTTCAACTCACAAAGAATGACATGAGTCATTTTTATCTCAGCATGCCAATGGCAGTTTTCTCTCTGGGGTCAGTTCATTCCTGCTCATGATTTTTCAGTCCTCCTCAGACTGACCGATTTGAAGCTTTGTGTTCCCCTGTCCATAGTTAAGGTTTACATTCCTTGTTCAGATGTGTAATATTTGCATCTGACTATGCATTTTACTGGGTTCTCAAGGTCAGTTTGTGTGTTGCTTTACCTCTATCATTATAACCTTTTTGCCAATGTTTGTGCCACCTGCAATTTTACGAGCAGTGTCCATTCCCTGTCATAAATTACAGTTTTCTGCTACTTTCCTTTATCCTGCCAGCAGTACTTAGGTGGCACCGGGGAAGAAATTCTTATGTGCAAATGAAATCATAGAACTCTTCTATACTTCTTGACAATAAATACCTACACGTAACTGGAATGCTCCTATATATAGGATGTCCTTGGTGTGCATCAAAGTTACATAAGTTCTTACCTTACAGACATTTTTTTGAAGCTGAACATGTTCCAGGATGTTTTTATGTGTAACAATGACACAACCATGTGTAAGTATGTGAGTTTGAAAATCTTTAGCAGTAAAATGCATTGGAACTGCGAAGTTTGAATACACCTATTAATTTTCTGACCTCAGCTAATGAATTCTCTTGATCTTAGATCTTGATCTTCTCTATTCCAGAAAGATTGTTCTCCTAAAATAAAAGAGTGTTTTCTTTGAAGAAAACAATCTTTTAATTCTACCAGCTTTTCTAATCAGCAGGTCTTCTACCATTTATAAATGAAGCACCTCTGCAGCCAAACCCTTCCTCTCCCAAGACAGAGTTTAAATCAATATTTGCTATTTCCAAGGGGTGATTATTTTTGCTTGTGAGATTTTCAGTTGCTTCACTCCCATAATTTATTGCTTCACTTAGTATTAAACTGAACAAGGGGTGTGTATTTGAGGCATTACCTTGTTGAAATCTTTCTTTTGTTGATCAAATTACTAATGTGTAAAATGCAGTGTCTCAAAGAATCTCTTAGGTGCTGATGCAAATCAATAAGGTTGATATTTGCATCAGCAATGTTGTGAAACTGTGATGAGTCTATTATTTTACTAAGGAGCAGAAATGCAGGGTTTTTTACTTACTCTGTACTCCATATTGCCCTTGAGAACTTCAAAGCATAAGGAAAATAGCAGAATAAATGAGTGAAGGCCAGCCAGACGGCAACAAAGGCACAGAGAAATCAACCAAGCTTTGTTTAAGTGCAGAGGGGTGAATGTTATATATCAGCTTCTATGATACTCTCTATCTGTTGACACATTTTGTGATGTCTGTTTCATGTTGCCATATTTTTTAATAATAAAAGCAGACTCACAACACAAAGCATGAAGACCAGGGGCATTCTCAGGATAGAGCAGTTGAGGCACATGACAATTAAGTGACTTGCCAAAGTCACACAAAAAGCTAGAAGAGATTCAGGAACTCAAGTTCCTAAGGCCCAATTTAGCATCTTAGCCAGGAGTTCTTGTATCACGCCCCTTTCCTGATGGTTTGGGGGCCATGACAGTGGGCAGAATTAGGACAGATCAGAAGGGAGTTTCATTACTCCTGCCAAAACACGTGACAGCAACTGAAGGAGATATTTACTTCCCAAACACAACATGAAGAAAGTGTCTTGCTCGTAGTAAGGGAGAGTGGGAGGGAGGCAGCATGAAGACCAAGATTTGCAAGGACAGGGGGAATAGAAGCAGAGAGGGAGAAGATGCCAAAATGAGCAAGTGGCAGGAGCTGATGAGGAAGAAGCTTGCTGTTGCAGTGGGAGAATAAGAAACAACAACACACCCTGTTGTAATAGTGAGGTACCAGGCAACCAGCGTGCACTTAGAGGATCATGAATAAAAATTTATAAGCATGGGATTTTATGAGAGCTTTCACGAGTTTGCCTGTATCTGGCTATATAGCAGAATATCAGAACTGAAAATGTGCCATAAAAGGCTCTCTCCACTCCTTCCCAGCAATGGTTACATTTTCTGGGCTTCCCTTCTTTTTCATTTTTGCGTCAGAAACCAAAATAAACAAAAAAAATGGGGAAAGCAAACAAAGCAACAAAAAAAAAAACCCAAAAAACCCAAATGCAAAGCAAGCATGAAACCACCTTCAAATTCACTAGGTGGCAACAGGGAGTAAGAAATCAGCACCAGAGTCTTCAAGCAGAACATCTGGTTGGACCTTTGCAGTTCCCCCACCCCTTCATCCCCACCAAACTCAAGTTCTGGTTGATCAAATGACCATCTCCTAAACACTAAATAAAACACGCTCCCTGCAGATGTATAAACATCGTCTCGGTTGGCCAGTGCTCATGCTGATTGAGTATCACCGCATTTATCTGGTTTCATTCACAGCCACCTTTGGGTGGCTTTGATGTGGCATTGAGGCTACCGGCTTTGACGTAAGCCTTGGATCTGTAACTCTCTTAGCCTCCTTAAAGCAGAGCAATTACTTTCCAATCAAGCAGCTTAGGAGTGGGGAGGAAAAAAATAATTCATTTTCTTGAAGTATAAATCAATTACATGTGTTGAAATGTTCCCACTTTACTGAATATGGGTTTCCAAAGGAGGCATGGGCTTTCTCTTCCCTTGTTCTCCTAGAGTAATGGCAGCTTTAAGTCAGTAAACAAAGTGGCACATGATTAAAAATGTGTATTTTTCTTTCAGTTAACATACATGGTTTTTGTCTTCTGCTATATAAAACTATGTAAACCTCTAGAGTGAGCCATTTATAAAAAGAAGTAATACCAGCATGTCATCTTCCAAACTTAATGCTTTCATTTCCTTGTAAATGGAGGCAACTCTACTGAAGTGTCAAAGCCCTGAGGGCACCAAATAGGCCTAAATGTTCCTGACCAGCTTCACCTGGGGCCTCCACAAAACCCCTGCTCATGGGCTCAGGGTCTATTTAACCCCAGCCTTGTGCTGTAGCCCCTGCCTGAGTTGGGTGGTAGGAGTGCTGGTCTTTAGCCTAGCTGTAGCTGTGCCCTTGCCTGCCCATGGACCCTGTTGTTCTGGACCTGTGGGCTGACCTGGCTCGACCTCATGCCTGTCTTGTTACCATGGATCTGCCTGGTGGTCACTGGGATCTGCCTGAGTCTGGTTATCACCACTGGACCAGATCCTGACTTGTGGATTGATTTCCTGCCTTGATGCTGGACCTGCTTCATCACCACAACCTTGCCTGATGGCCTGGATGCTGGCTGCATCCACTACACCTGCAGGCCCGCCCTGCTCACCTGGGGCTATGGGAGAGGCCCTGCCTGGTGAGGACCCTGCCATGCTGGCTGTGGTATGCCCTTGGCTCCTGGCCCAAGGGACCAGATGGCCTGTGCTGTGCCCCCTGATGGGAGTTAGAGACAGTGCAAAATTTGTTACTGTAAAAGCAAGGGAGTACTCACAGCCTCTATGCATGCTGCAACTCATCCTGTCCCTACTGAGCAGACAAAGATGAGGGGCAGAAGCCCCTGTGAAATCTGCTGCTGATGGCAGTCTGCTCCAAACATCAGCTCTCTCATGGACCTTGCAGCCTTCTCTCCAGCTGTCCCAGATATGTGGATTCAAACCAGGAAAGGGTGCCACCTTTCCAGTTGGGAACTTCTGGCCTCAACGCCTAACCTGGCACACGGCTCATTTTTGGATTTCACAACATGGCAACTGTGGGCCTAGGACCAGGTACCTGCAATAATTCAAAAGAAGTATCAGTGTAAGCTAGCGTCTGTGAGCTCCTGTTTCCCTTTGAGTTTCCAAATCTGTTGTAGTTGCTGCCTCCTATGGAGGCAAGCTGTCACCTTTCATCTGAACAGCTTGGGAGCATCTCAGAGCCCCTCTGGGCTTCTAGCAGCATGCCAGCCACTCATCTGAGGCAGAAGGATATACTCTGGCATATCACCTTCTCTCCAAGCTGTCAGCCTACTCAATGCACAAGAGATGAAAGATGGAAGAGAGACGTGTTCAGTTTCTGTGCCGTCCCCCTCCTTCCTGTTCAGTCCTCCCATATACTTGTCAACTTACTCTGCTCCAGCTCTACAGCTGTGAAATGGGAACAGCGCTTCTGAGCCTTGGACAGCTGGGATAGAAACCCACCCTTGGCTCTGGGACTTCCAGGCAATACCATCTGTGGACTGTGTAGCTGGGTACATCAGCGGGTGGGCTCTTATGGTGAATGACACTGGAAACTGTGTACCAAAATGTCTTTTCAGATGTAGATCTGTACGCAATGTTTATTTAGCCAGCCGTTCCTAACCCCACTGTAAAATGTCAGCTTCCTTTATCATGGGCTTAGCAATGGCATTGCAATTTAGAAGTGCAAATACAGTACAGGTAGGCATCTCATGCTAGATTAAATCTAAGCCAAAGAAAGATGGGTTCATTCTTGGGTAGTAACAATGCTCTTTATATGAATTTTTTCTTTACCTTCACTAAATTTTTAGTCCTCCTTTTCTAGAATTGATAATGCTATTAATGTCATGACATCCTACTCACAAAGTGCTTATAATGTCAGTAAATATTTTATTGGTTTCACTTCCAGCTCTCTGACCTGCAGAGTGAATGTGTGCTGCATTTCTCACTTCCTTTCAACCATGAGTAAGCACAATGACTTTTTTTTTCCCCTATAGGGTATCTTGAAAGATATTCACATAGGCCCAATCAATCAGCTATGGAAAGGCCACACACTGACTTCAGTAGGCATAAATCATATCATACAAAATGTTGCACAAATAAAATAGTGGTTACCTCAGAATATCAATTAGTAACATAGTATCATATCGGGGTTTACACTTAGAGACAGAACTATAAGACACTCAAGTGCAGGGATCAGGCAATGCTGAAACAGCCCTGGTTGTTAGGATCTTCTGATTTATGTTTTTTAGTGCTCCACTTTCTAGTTCTTAACCAGATATTCATTATATGAAGACAATTCCCCTTCCAAGTTTTTGCGCCACATCTCTGAAACATGTTATGTCTGAAACTCAGTAAGGAACGCTAAGAAGCAATTTAGAAATGCCTGTTCGCAGAATCCTGGGACCATAATTAATCTCCTCTGTTTTTTATCTTGGAGTAACAGCAGTTGCAAGTACTACCTTCTAAGTTAGATCACTGCCATGTGCAGGGTTTATTCAGGAGGACAGGAGAGAGAGATCCTCAGGAAGAGAGATTGATAAGGTCAGGACTGAAATCAGAGGTTGGATCAATAAAATACTCTCCTGTGCACAAAAAGGAGACTATGAACTGTGCGTGTTTCTCTCCATGCATTCTGTAAAGCCATTCTGTGCTAATCTGAGTAACTCATAAGCTTGATCTGGAGTGAAAGTGTTTCTGGGGAAAAGGAGAAAATACCTTGTCTTCCTGTGGGGCATAATGGAGTTGTCTGCATGAAAGGAGAAGCATGCTGCCTGCACAGTTCTGCCACAGACCATACTACCATGGGGAAGGAGGAGCATGGGGTCAAGCTGTCCAGAAATCAGTATATAAAGCTAACTATAAATCTGATGGGCTATCTGGAAAACAAATCTCCCTTTGTGACATCCAGGGCTCTTGTGGTAATGTCACTAATGGAACAGCAGTATTTCAAAGAATCATGTTCTTGTTGGTAGCAAGAGACATACTCTGTGCATGTCTCTCTCCTTCCTCACTTACCTATTTTTACTGCAAGCTTTTCAAAGTGGAGGCTATTCTTCTGTATTTGTATAGAGACTTCCACTGTAAAGACAGCACCTCTCGTGGGATTTCTATGTCCATCTGAAATATAATAGAAAGATAAATATTAATTGCAGAAACTTAGGATATACGTAATGAAGAAGTGTATTCAGTTTATTTTATTCAGTGTGGGTTTTTTCCCCTTCATGGTACTTGGAGGATATTTGTATTCTGGCCATATGTCTGTCTCATAAACACTCTCTCATTCCAGGAAGACTTTAATCCTAAAATCCAAGGTTTGTCTAACTCTCAATGTCCAAAATAGAATTCTAGTAAAGACAGATTAACAATTCTTTGGCTTAGATAACTAAGCCTTGTATGTGAAGTGAATTTTTACCCATTTAACCCATGCTACAAATATAATAATTGCATTTCATTAAAATAGTGCAATATAGGTTTAGAAGCCCAGGTTTCAATGACTTTAGATCTCAGCCAAAGATCTGGAAGATTGAAAGGAGCTGTACAGCTAGCCAGTAGAACTCTGTTCTTACAGGTCAGGTTGAAGTGTAAGAGCAAATAAGCATGGATACACCTGATCACACACAAATGCACTCTTAAATTAGGACTGACAGAAACCATTCTCTTTAAGTAACTGTAACCTTGACCACTTTCAAGAGCTCTGAACTAGCTTGTAAAGCAAGCTGGCTTTAGTGCCCAGTTTCATCTGGATGAGAAAGTGCTATATAAAGGTGAGAGATTGCTATCACTAACCTGTGTCTCCTCAACCCTCAAGCTATCACTTCATCCATCATTTGGTATTTTGGTTCAAGGAGGTAAAAAGGATGTTAAATGTTAATGGGGATGTTGACTTTGCTCATAAATATTTCAGTGGACAAAAAAAAGAAGTGTTTAAAAAGGGTCAGTGCAGCTAATATGCTCTATAAAAACAAGAATCTATACTCTCAGACTATTTTTTTCTTTAGATGAGGCTGGTAAAATGAATTACAGTTCATCTTTTACAGTACATTTCTTTCAAACCACTGTAGACTCTAATCTCTTTAAAGATGCATAAGTTTCTTCATTTTAGCAGGCTTTGGATCAGATGTCACTACTTCAATCAGAGAAAAGACTTTCGAAAGAAAATATGTGTCTTTTCCTGGGAGATTCTAGCCTATTCTGCAGTTGCAGTGTAGAGTAAATTCCAATGTGAAATGCTTCATTAGTTTTATATCCCTGGATGCCTATAAGACAGAAGAGTATCAAACAAGGGCCATTTCTCAGCAGACTGAGATGCGGAAGCAAAAGGTCAGATTCTGATATATAGCTTCACAAAATGTATGTTTACATTCCTGACAATGTTGAATTCACCCTTATGCAGATGAAACTGTAAGTACAAACTGCCTAGAAATGCTATTCTTTCGTTATCAGCTAACCAATGTCAAAGAGATTCCCCCCAGATCCTGACTTTCAGACTGCTGCTCCCATCACTGGACCAGAGTGTGATACATTCATGCACAAATGTCAGTGAACAACATCCCTACAAAGTCACAAGCACGTACAATTCACGACTCTTTGGGGAACTGTTAGGGAAACCAGGCAAACTAAACTATAGACAAAAAATAGACTTCTGAAGAGATTCTGACGACCTCTGGATTTCTGCAGGTTCATTTCAAAAGGTGATGAATGTAAGAGCTACAAACCAATACCCTATTTCAGAGAACTCTTATTTCTTCTTAAACGCATGCATCTAACACAGTATTCCCAAACAGTTGTAAAAGGAAGTGGGGTGGGGATGGCTGGAGAGGAAATAATTTTATAAAGAGACTCAAAACCAGTTCATTTCTGTTTACCGATAATGTAACGCAACTCATTAGAGTAATATTGCCAGTTTGTCTCAACATTTAATAGTGACCTCTAATGTAATTAAATAATTAGTATAGTACTTATTATTCCACAAAATTATTCAGATGTTGAAATAACTATTTAAATTATTGCACACTGCCTTAGGATTTAATGTTACTTTGAATATATTTTATTAGCACATCTTAATGTCTCTGCGTATTGTGTAGAGTAAGGGAAGCTTTGCTTAAAGGATGGTCAACACAATGGAGCCCTCCATCCTTCCTTATCTTTTGCTCAGGAACAAATGTCTGCCTGAAGTTGACTGTAGTTTAGCTTGTGGTAAGATTAAGTGGGGGGGGGAAGGTCTGGATCTAAAATAATAATGATAAATACCACCCACAAAGCACTTACTATCATTAGTAAATTAATCTATCAATAATTGTGTAGTATCATTTCTGAACTATTAACAACATAGTTTGAGTTCCCTATTATTGCAAATTCATTGGAACATCATTTGCAGACAGCAGAAAAGACTGTTCTTTACCCTGCTTACCGGTGTTATACTTTGTAATACATTCCCTCCTGTCACCATCACAGGTGCTGCCACCATTTGTACTTAAGGCTGAGATCAGTGCTTTTTTAACCCATCTAACCATAGATTTTGCTCCAGGAATTTTTTTTTCCATTACTCATTTCACAAATTGCTTCATTTAAAATTAACTAAGCTGATCTCAAAGCTGAGGACTTGGAAAGAACATTGGCATTGCCCTTGCCCTGCCTCCAATGCACTCCTGCTGCAATGCTTTGGACACAGCTGAGCTGGGACCTGCTGTGCCAGCTGGTGGGTGAATGCTGAGACATGGTGAGAGTACAGGCAGACAGCAGAGTGGATGGCCACGAGGCAGCTAGAAGTCATCTCTGAACTATGTGGCAGATAGAGGGGGTAGGCAATGTCCCTGGATGACGTAATATTTGGTAACACCACAAAGAGAATAAAATTTCCAATAACTTTTAAGATTTTTGTTTCTATTCTATCACTGATTGTGGTTTCAGGCTAAAACTTTATGTAATTCCAAACTCTTGTCCTTGGCTACTTGCTTTGCTGTGAGCTGGAATATTTTCTATAACTCAGTACTTCTGTGTGGATTACTGTTCCGACATTCTCCTTTTTTGTTTCAAAAAAGCCCTTTCTGCTTTACCATCTTACCAGCTTGTAAGTTTGAAACACTTCCTAGAGCAGCACTGTTTTTATTCAACACCACCTGAGATGTGTCACGTTCCCACAGCCCGGCCGAAGGCTCAGCACTGCTTTGGCATTACTGACTCTCTGCTCCCTGACAGTGGAAAGGAACATGGGGGACGGCAGTGCCAGCCACAGGCATGCTGATTAGGAAGTCTTTGTTGCTCCTCTGTTTCTACTTGTTGCTTCAGGAGCAAGTTCCTGTTTGGAATGTGTGAGGTAATTTGTTGACAAATAGGTAGAGAAAAACTGTTTGACTTGCTATGTGCTGGCTCTCTTCATGTTGGCCATGGACAGCTTTGTTTCATTTTTGTTTCTGATGTCATGGACCCTTTGCTTTGGTTCTCATCTTTGTGTTTTCAAAATCTTAATTCCACCATCTTCTTTCCCCCAGTTCTCTTCAGCAAGTTCTGCTCTGTTCTCTCCTCTTCTGTTCAACAGCCCTTTTGAAAGATTTACTGGCAGCATCAAGGAACACCAGGAACATCTGGCATGTGTGGTTCATTCACTTTTTCACCCCTTCCCCAAGGAAAGGTTTGTGCATGCAGAGTAATGCTTTATTTCAGGAAGGCTTTGCTTGTGTTTCTTTATATATATGGTGCTATACATGCTGTGTTCTTGGATGGAAGGAGGTTCATTTTCTGACAGTCGTTAGTTTTTGTGGGAGTCCATTATGCAGGCTGAGAAATCTGTCTCCCTTATGTACGTGCTGAATCATGTCTTTCATCAAACCTCTCTCTTCAGAGAAAATACAGCTCTCCCTTCTCCTTCTCTGTGTCTTTCCCTCTCATTGTTAGCAGAACACTTAAGAGAGATTATGGTCAATTAAGAGGGATTACAGCTTGGAGGAGACTACAGATATAACACTTCGCATAAATCTATGTAGCTCCATCGGGTTCAGCTCCTTTTGCCTTTGGAAGTGGTATACATGTTTAGGATGCAGGATTTAGGATGCTGTCCTCCTGGATGATAGAAGTGTATTGCTATGTGGTAATACAGCCGGGATGGTGGCAATGACTTGTTATAAAACTAGATGGATTATGTACTTTTAAATGTATTTTTGCTACCCTGACTAGTGAGGTACTTTAGTATTTCATGTAGAAAGCCAGGCATGATAACATTAGTCCTGTTACAAATGTTCTCCAAATTCTGGCATGTCAGTGTCAGTATCACTGGTCAGCTTTTAGTAGAAAAATTCCTTTGACCAAGCAGGACTATGGCTGTGTAATACAGCTGCAAATGCCTGAGCTGCTGGTTGGTTCTCACTAAATACCTACGTTGTGTCCCATACATCCATTGCATTTAAAAGAACTGACTTGAAAGAGGAAACTTTAGGCCTATGTGAGCTATAAAGGCACGTACAGAAAGCTTGATGGAATAAAGATCTATAATAAGCAATCTTCCTTGGGATGTGCAATTCTTTGTTAATAGAAAAATTGAGATTAATGGAAAGTAGAGCAAAAAAAATGTGTAAATCCCAGGAGCCAAAATGTAGCCCTCTAGTAGGTGAACAAATAAAAGGATTGCCATGTCAGATAAGCATTAGGACATAAATTAAGCTTTGCCTGGTCAAGATCTGAGTACAAGCTTGGAGCTTTGGGTTTTTTGCAGCTGCCTAAATCTTGCCACTACTAGACAGGGCACTGAAGCAGCAGAGCTATTGATAGGAAATTGTCAGTTTGAATGAGTGCTATGCTAAATGTAATCCTTTTTTAAGCTAGAAGAACCAGGAAATTAATTAAGCTTGCTCCAACTTTTCACTTCAGGCTTCCAGTGGGATTGGTATGTGATCCATATGTTGCAAATGATCAAATTTCGCCATTTTAATGCTCTACTATTCATCAAATAATACACAACAATTGGCAGTGTAATGTGCTCTTACACTGCTGCAGATGTGTAATGAAACATGACAGGTTAAGTGGTTTAAGTTAACTCATTTTACTCCACAATTGCAAAGGCCTGGGAGAACACATACATCCAGCTCACATGGCTCAGCTGACAAGCTGGAAGCTGGTAAATCACTGTACCTTACAGATTACCTGTGATTACCTCTATGCAGTCACCAGGTAATACATTTGTCATACCAGTTGCTGTGAAAGAAGAAATTGGGTCTGTTTCATTCACAGTTTTAAAAGTATTTAAGGCTGGAATAGCACATTGTTCCTTCATGTTTATAATGACCTGGGATGTTGGACTTCTAGAATTACCTCTGCTGAAATTTAATAATTCTACCAAATAGAAATGGCCTCTTGGAGCTATGCTTTTCTCCTGATTGTTTACCAACAAAGATAGGGGGAAATATCTTAAAAATGTGAAATGCAGAAGACAGCAATGAACCATTCTGGCCTGTCTGGTAAAACAAGGATTACAGCCAGACTGAGAGAGAGTGAAAAGCCCTTATGTATTTGACAAAGTCTATTTAGTACCTTTTCATTCTCATTTTCAGGACTTTTGTATTAGGGATATGCTTTAGCAGGCACTGTGTATGAATGTTGGTTATTAATCCCAAAGCCAGCATAGCAAACGATAGCAGATGACGCAGGGTCATCTGCTTTTCTTTTGTTACCAAAAGCACATCAAAGGATCTGACTTAATTCTTGTCTTTGCATGAGGGACAAGGATGAGCAAAGATATGTTCTCAAATAAAATTGTACAGGCTATATTCCTGGTTTTGTGAACCAGGTAGTCTGCTTGGCCTCTGGTCTAGATTACGGCAGTTTTGGTCCATGTAGCTTCCCATGGGCATTTTCTAATCTGACTTGTCACAAATGACAATTATGCTGACTGCGTGCTTAAAAATAATTTCACATCATGCTGTATTATAGCCTTCCTGACAAAGCATTTCTAAATCATTTGAACGGGTCTTAGAGAAAGCCTTTTCTTAATTAGTTCCTTGTTTATACTGCTGATGGGCACCCCTTTGTAGAGAGTCCAGCAACACCATTTGGTCCTGTCCTTCCATATGCTTCTTCCTTTGGCTACCTTCTTGTTATAGGCTCCCTCCCATCAGGTATTTATATGCATTGATCAGTTCTGCCCTGAGCTTTCCCTTTCCAAGGCTAAAAATCTGCAGCACTCCTAGTCCCTTCTCTTATGCCAGATGCTCCAATCCTTTAATCGTCTTAGTTGCCCTTCCCTGAACTTATACCAGTATCTTCATCTCTCTCTTGTACTGGGGAGCCCAGAGCTGGACACAGCACTCCAGCTGTGGTCTCACTAGGGCTGAGCAGAGAGGAAGGATCCCCTCCCTTGGCCTGCTGGCAATGATCTTCATGCAGCCCCGCATGCTTTTGGCCACCTTCGCTGCAAGGGCATGTTGCTGGCTCATTGCTAACTTTTTGCGCAGCAGGAGCCTAGCTCCTCTTCGGCAAATCTCCTTTCCTGCTAACTGGCCCAATTGTGTACTGGTGTATAAGGTTATTCCTTCCCAGGTGCAGGACTTTGCACTTTTCTTTGTTCATCTTTGTGACACTCCTGTTGGTCCATTCTCCACCATGTCCGGGTACCTCTGCATGGTAGCACCAACCCCCAGTGTATCAGCTGCTCCTCTCAGTTCTTTTTCGTGTGCAAACTTGCTGAAGGTGCACTCTGGTCCATCACATAGGTCATTAATAAAGATGTCAGACAGTATTGATCCTAGTATTGACTCCTGGGGCACACCGTTATTGACTGGCCTCCAGCTGGACTTTACGCTGCTGATCACAACTCCCTAAGCTCAGCCATCCACTCCACCTTGCTGTCCACTTATCTGGCCTGCTCTTCATCAGCTTGTCTATGAGGATGTGTATATTCATACATACATAGCTTAAACCTTGAGTTTCAGAGTTTGACCTCTTTAGTATGTGGCGATAGTGAAATTAAATTACTCAAAAATCAAGCCCTGTCATGCAACAAAATGCTGTGTGCATGAAAAGAAAAGTTGGGTCTCAGCTCCTGAACAGGAATATCTGTTTAGGCTGTGTTCATATGCAATTCACTCCTGGGAGCCAAATGTATTTAAATTATTTCAACAGCTTGTACATATGGCAAACTGTACAGTGAGGACTTTCTTTCCAGAGGATCTGTGCATGAATGCTTGGAAACTGAGTTTGGAAAAGTGAGTTTGAGGGTTTGTATGCTACGTCTGCCCAAAATTAACCAGTGAATTGTATTACACAATTCTTTTAAAGGCTAAAATAACCAATACACAGACATAGTTAATAAAGAATAATCTTTCCCCAAACACATATAGTCTGAACAGACAACACCAAAAGCTGAGAGTGGAATAATTTTTATTTCTATTTTACAAGTGAGCAGCTGAAAAACAGATATAAAATAGGTTGCTTTCAGAGGGAGCCACTAACTATGCGTAATCTTTTGGATCCTCATCCAAGGTCCTAATCACAAAACAACTCCACCTTAAGGGAGTAATTAGCAACTGAGAGCTGAGACAAGTGCACTGCAGTGGTAGGCAGGCTGGAGACAAGGATAAGATTGGAACTGAAGGTGTGTAGAAAACAGATTGCAACAAAATGTTTCTCTCTGAGTCCCACTAAAAGTGCATTAAGAGGAGAAAGAGAAGATTTAAATAGCTTCATCCAAGAAAAAGCAAGTTTCTGCCTTCCAGGTTAAGTAAAAATATCTAATCGTAAAGCTTACAGTGGAGTCAGCTCACTCCATTAGATGCTGGACTAGGAGCCATAGGAGTTGAGACGTGCTTTCTTTACTACTGTAATACTCCAGTCAAGTCATTGCACTTTACCGTATATCAATTTCCCCATTTGGACATTGGTCACAGCAATGCTTACTTTTTCATATAATCTTTTAGGATAAATATAATTGGATTTATTCATTCAGTTTTATCTCCCTTTACAGGGCTCTAGGTTTAAATCTGTTGACTGCAAAGAAACTTCTACTAGCACCACTAAAATTCTAATATTGTTTTATCTACTGCATCCCTCTCCCAGCAGCTCTTTACAGTGAATCTTGCCTGTTTATTATTAATTATCAATAATTATTAACTTATATTTGCCACTAATATCAGCTGAAAGCTTAGAACATCAGATGCATATGAGTCAGGAGAAACATTGTCTTCCTTTTCTTATATTGTTTCTTAAGTGGTTGTTTCACTTTTCAATGTAAAAAAAAAATTATTCTGGGATACATATGTGCAAATGCCTTCTACAGCATCAGACTGACTCTTCTTCCACCTTCAAACACTGACAAAATCTATTTACTGCCAAGCATATCTATCATGCACATGATCTCAAAGAAGCTGTAGAAAAACACTGAAGCATCTCAGCCTGTTGTAAACTGAAACTCTATAAATGTCATGTTAAACTACAAACCGTACAAACACAGCTGGGTCAAGCATTTCTCTCTTTCCTAGAGCAATTGCGAGTCACAGAAGTTTATTACATCAGGATCCCTATTTTTCCCAAAATCTCTTGTTCTAGTTATATTCCAACTGTATTTGTGGATGAGAAGTTGCTGTATATCACGTTACCAAACAATGAGAATGAACTTAAAAAAGCAATCTCTTGATGCTTCTCATTGACTTACAGAGATAACTCAACAAAGGCTGCCAGCATTCCTGCTTGACATGTTCTTGTGGCTTCCATTCAACTAAGAGTTGAACAAGAAGTTGTTACTCAGAAGCATATTTTGTATAATATAGTCCTTTGAATACTGAAGAGGAATAGAGATGAAAAGGAGCTATTTAACGTTTATCAGTAGGAACCTATTTGCAAATTCTACAGAGGACTATATTGCCAAACAATAAACAAAATGAGCGTAAGTAACCAGGAATATGGATGTTGTTTAGAACATAAATTTTGACTACCTACCCTTACAGATTACTCCATCTTCCTGCATAGTCTGCACTGGAACCATGGATATAAATACCACAGACCCGTGCATCAGAATTGTTTTGCAAAGCCCTCTTACACCTCTTGGAAGGTAAAATGGGGCATTTCTGTGATATTGTCTGAAGAATGAGGATCCAGACTAAGCAACATCTGATTCATATACCTCTTTTTAGGGGGTAGTTCTGGTTTATGGTTTTTTATCTAGTTAACTTCAAGCAGCATCTATCAGAATTTAGTGTAAAGCATTTCAGCTACAACATAAAGACTGTAGTTGAAAACAGCATATACTTTTTGTCCTCTGGGAACGATAAATTAGCTAGTGGGTTACAATTCAGTGAGTAAAGGAAGTCCTAACAGAAAGCTTTTTCCAGTTTTAGTTACAACATTATGGACCTAATTCATCATTTTGTTAGAAAACTTTTGCCCTGGTCTGCAGTGGAATTTGGCACACTGATCAGTACAGGAGCCTGGTTGTATTGTACTTCGCATTCATATAAAACCACAGCTATTGCACTGAAGTTCAGCTGAGTCTCAAGGGTGTTAAACTGGCTCCATGAAGTGATATTTCAGGACTCTAGATTTAGAGAGGTATTCCAAGCCCTCATAAAATCTTTGTGAGGAAAGAGACTATTCTTCAGCCATTACAGAGAGATCCTTCTCAAACCTCAAATATTAATCAAGTTGCATGTCATTAGAATTCACTCTTGCTTGCAAACCCAGAAAGCTAGATTTTATTTACTTGGTAAAATTAAATTAAAATGGCTCCATTATACAAACAATCAAGAGCAACCTGAGGACAAAGGTGAGGGATTACACCTACCGCTTAGAGAGGCCTGCTTCCTCACATCAGCCAGGAAAAGGGTCATTGCATTGATCCCCATCATGCCAACATAGTCAAGTTACTTTTGCATTAAGTCAGTTAACGGAAACTGCAGCCTAGGAAATGTAGCCCAGTTCACAGGCCAGAAGGATTAACGCTATCCCGTCATCTTTGCTTAGTTCTTCATCAAGAACCATGTATCTTTGATCATAGATATAACACACGATTATCCAACCACTCTGAATTACCGAAGCTATTTTCTCTTCTTCCTTTTCTACACCAGTGTGACTCCTCATTATGACTGATGTTTAGAACAAGCCCCTCAACCAACAGTGGATTCACTGAAGTAGGAAAATATTATAATTTTATAAATGAAGAAATGTGGGACCAACCTACATTTGAAATGTGTGATTTGATCATACAAAAAATCAGTAAAAATTGATTATTCAATTTTTTCCAAATCAATAAAACCTATTGACCTGCCTGGCACAAACAATCCATCACAAGGGGCAGTTCTGAGAATGCTGCAGCAAATAGTGCTTGCTTTTATTAGGGACATCTACACTATCACCAGGACTTTAATAAAAATAAGTCCTTCTTAGTGGTTCTTAAACAGTGTGAGATCAAAGTTCAAGCAGATAACTGTAGATAGAAAGACATTTCCTCAGCAAAGAGAACAATAAATTCTGAGTAACAAAGGGGCCTTTCATTTTAACCCCTGGCCCCTCCAAGCTGCAGATGTTTCAGTGTTCTGCAATTGTTTGGGGTTTACTGCAGTGATAAGATCTTATACACGATTTTTGAGGGGAAGGCAAGAAGGACCGGTTCTTCTCTTCCTAAGAAATTTACCTCAGTGGAGCCTGCCAATTTATATTAGACGACGTTGTGGCCCTGATTTCCTGTGGCCCTGATATTTTTCCCTTCCTGAGGTTTCCACTACTTGAGCTTTCAGGTTTGCACAAAATTAATTGACACCAGGTGATAAAATAAGTTCCAAGTTTTCATCTTTCTAACTGAGCCTTCATATCTCCTTATGGACACACGAAAGATATCTAATTTAAGGAGTACAATGGCTCAGTGAGTCATGCCGCTCCGATCTGTGCACAGGTGGGATCCCCACTCAGCACATAAGTCTGTTCCTGTGCTGAGTGAATGTAGGATGGGGCTTATCTCCATCACACTGGTCCCTTTTTAACAAAGTGGTTTGTGGCGCTCTTCCAGAGATTCATAATCTACATGCAAAGGGACTTGATTAGGAAAGGAGGAAAAGAGTCCCTGAAAATGAATTCTGAGGCCATGTTAATAGGTGTGTAGATTTTAAGATCAGAAGGGAATACCCCTTGTGGCAGCAACAAAGGACAGAAATACTTCTCCAGGAAGCTAAAGACATATCAAAGAGATTTCAGAACCGCACAACCATACCAGGCATGTGTGTGCACCCTTGTGCAGCAAATCTTGTGAGATGTGAATGTCCTACTGACTTGAAGTATTCTGAGAAGACTTTGAAATAGAGAAATGTCATAAGAGTTATTTCACTTTCTACTTCAATCAGAGGTTTTCTCCCTGGATAAATGGGAAATTTCTCCCTTTTATCTACAGCCTTATGATTTAAACACAGTGCAGTAGTGACTGAAATTTATTTACCACTAGATGATGAAAGTTTCCATTGCCAGGATAGCTTGGATTTCCAGACACTGCCCATGACAATCTGTTACTAATACCAGCCCAGAACAACCACCTCTGAAGTCTGTAGTACCTGACTGGTAACCCCTTTGCATAGATTTTTTTGTTTCAGTGCCACTCTCAAAGGGACGAATGTCCTTATCATAACAACAAGTACCTCAGGTGCTTCCCTTGCAGTTAACCTCTGCAGACCAGATGATGCATATGACTGAGCAGTGGAGGTGGTTAAAGATCCTGCCAGATCATGTCCGTAGTACCGTGACTGGACAGAAGGAAAAACTTTTCCATTGTTTCTCATTCCAACTTGTCCTCGTTTTCACGGTATTTTACAACTCTATATCTCTGTACTTGCCTATTTCTTAACTGTGTCAGCTCTCCACCACCCTCCCAAACCCTGATCACCTGTTTTATCAACTTTTTTTTTTAACTATCTCTGCATTCTCTTCCAGAACTCCCATATTCATGGAATGCTTTTTTAAAAATTCATTCACAAAGGCATTACTCCCCTACTCTTTCAGCTCCTACCTCGAGGGCTACACCCACCAGGATATCTGCAGGAAATTACAAGCTAATAATAGCTATGCATATAACTACTGAGGATCACCAAAGTACTTCAAAATGGATTCTATGTTTTATTTGTCACCCTTTGGATTACCATCTTGACTGGTAGATGTCACCACCATGTTTTTTAATCTCTTTATTAAACGCTATAATGTTCTTTACATGGAGCTGGGCTTGCAAGTTGCCCATAAATTTTAGCCCATGCAGTGGACTAGAGAGATGGAGCACAGCAGTTTATGGAGGGTTATCTCCACTACACCCAGAGCCAAGCACATAAAGCAGGTTTGGACTTCAGATCCTGGAGAGTTCCATACGTTTAATGGCCTTTTGGGACTTCAGGCCCCTTCCTCCCCAAACATGAGTTTCACACAGCCTTGGAAAGCCAGGGCTTACAGGCAAGATTTTTTCTCACAAAGCCATCAATCCAAACGGACTCTGGAGGCTTCTATGAATTATTCCAGAGTTGTCCAAAAGGTAACACAGAGCAAGAAAATTGGCATTGTTGCTTAAACAAAGACAGGAATTTACATCGGTGTATTTTCTTGTGCTTCCTTTAGGGAACTCTGTAATTATACTGAGGTTAAGTTTGTTCATGGTAACATCCTTTAAATCCAGACCAGCTCCCCTGACTTCAGTGGAGTTAATATGGATTTACACAAGGGTAAGCAAGGATGAGATCTGGTCCTAATTTAGGACACATGTGCCAGCACAGATGGAGATGAGAGAGTTTATGGTCATGTTAATTTTCTACCTTTGTTTGAGATTCTTCTGAGTATGGAACAAACCCAGCAATTTTAAAATCTCACAACATGGGCAATGTTCTCCCCCCTTATTGTGGCTGGTGAATTCCACCAGAGCACAAGATAGCCTTGTACTCAGCCAAATCATGGTGGCTTAAAAAAATAGACTCATGAAAAATAATGGCTAAAACTGTCATCCTGTACCCACTTTGAAAGGTGATTAACTTCCTGTGATGAGCAGCTCTACTGACATACTCCTGGCTGTTGTAAAATCAATCACCTGAGTAACAGTTTGCATGACTGTAGACCAAGGAGCAGTTTGCCAGACTCTTCATCCAGGCAAGGCTCCAAGAAGGTCATGCAGAGTTTTGCCTGAGTAATAAGTGCTGACTTTATTGCTTAATGTCTCTGAATCAAAAAAAGAAAAAAAAATTGCTACCTTTAAATCAAAAATTTTGTTGTGATTCTGGGTCTTCCTTAATCTGTTGATTTTAAAAATTTATATTCTTTTCTGTTGCCTGTTTTGATGCTGTCTTATAAAACTTGGAAGAGTATCCTGCAGCACATGTAAATGGCTTGCATGCCATGACATAGAATTTTTCTTTTTCTCTGCCATTGAATATGTCCTGGTGTCTGCTTTTTTTTTTTTAATTGGGCAAATAATGCATCAATTTTTTGTCTAAAGGGAAAAAAAGCCACTGCTGATTGCTCTGGAAGGGTTACCTGTCTAAGGAACTCAGGTTCGGATTTTACAGGAATAATTGTTTGAAGAAAGTATTGATTTTATGATGGAGAAAGAGATCTTCTTGTTCTTAAGCTCTGCTATTACTGTGGAGTCAGAAACTTTATGGGTTTTGTGCATTATTATATTGCTTTAAGGGATAAAACCACTCTTGAGCAGATCAGTACCAAGGCTGTACAACTAACCCCCCTAGTATAAATGTTAAAAATCAGATTCCTAGGAATAAAAGACAGAAGGGTAAGATCTCTTCTGGCTTAATCTGATTTACCTGAGTATTTATGCAAGCACAGGCTGAGTGCATCGTAGAGTGAGAAGGAATAATACAACTCATTTTTATTCTATAGCAGTGTAAATCTAGGGTAACTCCTGTATTCAATATTCTCCCTCAAAAGTAGTGTGAGAAAAAAGTTAAACCAAATATACTGGAGATGACATGCAGAATCTGAAACAAAATGAAACACATATGGGGAGGAAATTGCATTATAATCATTCGATTACACACTTCAAACAGGTTTCTGGGGCCCATGGCATATCCATAAAGGAGACAGTTTTGGTAATGTAACCGTAGTGATATTAGTGTAAATCTGGAGTTGCTGCAGTGACATCATGTCAGCCCCATTAATTCTGTAAAATCTTGCTGATACTTATTTTTTCCCCTCAGCCTATTTTAAGTGGGTGATTAATAATTTTGTAATCTGAGCTCTTATGTAACAGACCATTTGTAATAGCAGTTTCTCATCAAGAATATTCTCAGCTGAACAATTCAGTACAACAGGTCAGATTCAGATTTCCCAGTGGTTTGCTCTTCATATAGTTGCCCTGAATCCCATCAGGGTTAACCAGAAGCAGAAGGCTTATGTTTTTCAGGATGTAACCCAGGAAACACAATTCAGAAGGCAATTGTAACCTCTGTTAAGGCTGCCCAAATTTAGAGCTCTGAATCAGAACCATCCATGATGCAGACTGCATGCCAGGTTCAGATATTCAGTTCCAAATTTTCCCTATGTAGGAGATTTTAAAAGTTTCTAGACAGAAGGTAAAGAACAAAGCCACCTATCAATGACAGAAGTGGGAAAAAACCCCTCTCTTTACACCCACAGCACTGCTGAGAACTACACTGGTGCCCAGTCTCAGGTGGAAATCAAAGCTGCAACACCCTTCCTCACCTGGGAGCAGAAAAGAGCTTGGGGGGGGGAAGGGGGGGGCGGGAAGGGAGAAGAGGGTTGGTGACACCTGAGCAGGAGGGGCAATAAGCATATAGGGAGGTCCTGAGGGGGTGAGTAGCTTCTAACCATAGGGACCTGGTTGAAAGAAGCAGGTGTGGTTAACTTCAGGGAGGGAGTGGATGTGGGAGCTCTTCAGTGGGGGCTGCCTCACAGAATTGGTTTTCCTTTTGTGGCAGGTTTCTGGAGGGCTCAAGCATGTGCAGCCCTTGGGTTGTATTAGCCTTTTGCTGCTTGGGACAGCTGGGTGCAGGTAAGAGGCATCTATATGCAGCCTCTTGTCCTTTTTGTTGCTCCTCTCTTTGTATCTCTTGCCTTTCTGTTTCTTGTACTTTTTTTTGTTTTGTCTTGGATGTCAACTTTCTGCCCCAAGATCTGTATTGGGATGGGAGTTTAGAGGCCTCAAACAAATATTCAGCTGGAAGATTGTTAAAATGCCTCTACTGCAGCTAGGCTGGGGAGGAGGAGGAGGAGCTGCTGAATCTCTGTCTTCATTCTTAGTTAATCTTCCCCGGGAGACTAGAGATGGGAAGAGCGTGTGTGGGGAGGAGGGAAGTATCTGATACAAATTTTATTCTAATACCACTTGGTCTCTCACATCAAAAACCAAAACTCCCATGTTCCTCTCTGCTAAATATCTCGCTCTGTATGTTAACAAGCCTGGTCTTAAAAGCCTTATTAAGACTCCTTGCTGCTAAAGGATTCAAGAGCTGACTGTACTGCATCTTGTGCTGCTGCTGGAGGGGGGAGGCTGTATGTGGGATCCTAAAGACAGAGGCTCAAGTCTCTTCTATAATGAGGCTTTGCCTTTGTCCTTCTGAGGTGATGAGATCAGTATGTTTGAGAAGCAGCATCCCTTACCTCCCTCCCCAAATTATTGCATTCTCCATTTTGCATTAAAGCAAACCCCTAACTCTCAAACTTTCACAGGACAGGTAGGCTGTTTCCTGCTCAACTGCAGTTCTCCTCCCCCTTCTATATTTTAATGTTTTTTAGCATTGCCACATCTTCCCTTTTGAGTCAGAGCTTGCAGGGGGAGAGGAGGAAGATTTTTTTCAGACACTTTTTTGCTAACCTTCTCTTCTAGATCAAAGCCTGAAGCCTCAGATTGCAGCCCCTCAGCTTGCTACAAACAATCCCACTCTCACTACAGTTGCTCTAGAAAAACCTTTCTGTATGTTTGACAGCTCACTGTATCCAAATAAATCTTATGTCATCTACTTGTACGCAATGAAGGAATCAGGTGAGTATCCAGCATTACGCCCCTCTGGAAGGTAGCCACATGATGTGGCCATTGCATGCAATTACTCACAATTTGATGGGAGTGGGTCTGAATGGGGGGAAAGACAAAAATCTGTAGCTGTAAGCTGTGTACAAACTGAGCCTCTGGTCTTACTTTTCTCCAGGGTATTATTATATAATATAAATAACCATAGTATTTCAATGGGGCTGATTAATGATAGCAAGTGTTAGTGCTGTGCTAGCTGACCCCAGTAAGCATGGTGCAGCACTATCAGCTATAAACATTTGCCCAAATCTTGCTAATGAAACCAAGTGGTCCACTGTCCAATACCTTATCTCCATCTAAACACAAATGCTTTGTATAAAACCCTGAGTTCCCCAAAGCAAACCTACCGAAAGAAACTTGGTAACTGCTGCTGTTTGCTTCATAGTTAAGGTAGCCAGGACTTGCAAGGACTACACTGGGGGGGTGGTTGGGTTTTTTGTTGTGGTTTGGTTTTTTTGGTAGACAAAGGCAAGTCATGCTGGACTTGTGGTCAAAGATGCCTGGCCCACGGGTTCATTGATAAAATGAGTTTCATAACTGCTTGGCAATGACACATTGCTGGCAGTGACCAAAAGCTGCCTTCTCTGTTCCCTGCTGCTCTGGCAGACTGTTTTGAATGCCAGCTAGGGCTGCTCTGTAAGCTGACAGAAATAAATGGCTTCCTTATATTATGCCTTCTCCCCTGATGGCTGTATGCAGCCTCCTTTTCTGAGAGGCACACAGAAGAGATCTTGAGTGGGGCAGTAGAGAAACTGGCCAACAGACAAAATGGTCTAAAACTTCCACTGCTGATTGTTGACACTTTGGACAGGGTGGAAGGAGGAGGCCTTGGATGGGTAGAAGCCATAACCAGAGACGCTATCCCATACAGCTAACGTAGACAATTGTGAATGCACGGCCTTCTAAGACACATCCCGTGACTGAAGTGCACACCTTTATATGTCTGAAACAGACTATAAGTGGATTACAATTCTATAAAAGGCTACTGATACCTAGTTATACCTGCAAATATGATGGTTTGTTTTAGAAATTACATTAACCACCTGTCTTCTGCAGATTCTATGGCAAAAGCTTCTTACATAGATGGGTGAATCTCTAAAAAAGGGGTTATATAGAGAGAAATTTCTTCTGCTGCCTTTAAGGCAAGCAGATGCAAACTTGTTACTTGGCAGATTGGGAGGAATTTTGTTTGGATTTATCTCTGGTCTGCAGTGAAGCACATTGGCTCACCCTTGGATGCCTCCTGGAGCAGGAAGACAGGAAAATGTAAGAGAACTTAATTTTCTTAACACCTTATGTGCAGCTCTGCTGGTAAGAAAATGTGCCAGCATACTACAAAACTAAGGGTTTAGCAAACTTCTGAAGAAGTAATGTAACTTTTAGCTCTGTTCTTGTTAATGTCACTATCAGACTTGATCTACCTAGTAAAGTCTAAAAAAATAAACAAAACCCAACAAACAAAAAAAACACAAAGCAAACTTGCGTAGTCATCAGCTCTTACTTGCTCATCAAAGTCAGGCTAAGAGTTATTGAAGTGGAGACTGGGAGAGCAGGAAGACCTAGCTGTGAGAAGTGTTACAGTTTGGAAAACCAAGCCTGAGAATAGAGCATGTCTTAGCTAGTATTTGATTTTGTGTTATAGGCTCCTATTAAAGAGAGGGGTGTCACAGCTCAACTATCTTGAGCACTGCCCCTTAAGTTGTATCTCTAATCTGTCCTAGAAACTTTTCCCGTATAAAGCAGGTTTAATTTTGCATTGGATCACAGCTTAAAAACTTCTCATAACCAAGTAGTTGCAAGAAGTCCGCTCCAGGAGCACAGCAGAATGCTTTGAAACTGAAGTTGCTCCCAAGGTACCACAGCTTTGGAAAAACGATCATTCATTTGCTGCTGACAGCACTGAACAGCTGGAGGGGGCTCCCCCTAAAAAATTTAACCCACAGTTGCAGAACTTGGGACTGTCCCTTGGGATTTCTGTCTTGGCTTTGCAGCAGGAAAGGTTCAAGAGCTGCAACTGGGCTTCCAAACTATGCTGTAGGGCTGGGTGCAGATTCACACTTTGCTTGAAGCTGTGAGGACTTCCAGGCTTTCTGAGGCATGCTGTCTAGAAGCAGTGAAATGCCTGGCTGGCCAGAAATGCAGATACCACATCTGTTCATGCAGTCCCTACACACTGGTCTGCATACTGTGCGGTTCTGGGAGGTCCAGCTGCTGCATGACCAGAGGTCTAAGGGTTTCTGCTCCAGGAGACAAGAAAGTTGTGACTCTATAGGAATTATGCTTGGCTATAGTATCAAATCTGAAATGGCAGAATTTACTGGATGTTTATTGGAGCCATGCGTGGCATGGGGCAAGAGCAGCCTTTGCCATCCTCCTCCCTACTCCACCAGATTCTCCTCAGAAAAGAGGGATTTGGGGAGGGTGGCTACTAAGAAGTATTGCTCTGAGATATGCTGTGGATCCTTCACAGTTTCTGAGGGACAAGTGTAAAGAATTTCATCAACAAATATGGAGGAAGGGGTAGGATCACTACAGCCAAACTGGTAGCAGATTTTTGGTTTCCCTTTTGAGTGTTTTGGGGTAGAAAAGCAAGTTGCCAAGTAAATACAGGGTGAATGGAAAGGGCTGAATTAGTTCTAACAGCCTTGTTAAAAATCATCTCTCCTGCAGCAAGTGCAATAAGCTCCCTGGTGACTGACAACAGCAGCAAACCACTTGACAACACCTTCCAACAAACAAGTGGGGGGCAGCTTGGACCTTACAAGGCTGCCTCGTTCAATGTACCCAGTTGTGCATCACCTCCCAAACTTGCTGATGTAGGAGATGTCAACAAAGTTTCTGATGTCCTGAAACAATACCTCTTCAGAGTTGGGGATGATGGGACTTGTTTGTATGACCCAAACTTCTTAGCTGTCTGTAACCCACCTCTTGCACCAGACACAACATACAGGTATTATTCTTATTTCTTACAAGGTGATTGCTGATCTTAAAACACAAAAGGAAGCAACTTTGAGTCTGTAATATTCCTTTGTAATGGTATGTTGTGAATTACCGGTCCCTAACTGAAATGCTCTATTGCAAGGGTAGTTATGAAGATGGCTTGGCTTTGCACTAGCACCCTGCAGATGGTGCTCAATGGTGCCCTAGCAGTGGTGAGCTCTATCAGGTTAAATTCATGGATCAATAGGAAAACTCGTGTGAACTGCTGAATCTATGCCTATGTTGGAGTAGGTAATCCAGTGACAGCATCTGATCAGAAACTGCTGGTAGAAAAGGATTTTGACTGGAAAATTATGTTGCAATTATTCACCATGTATTTTCTGTTAGATGATTTTGCCAAATTGTGGACACTTGATCTGGCTCTGGTTGCTTTCTTTTGATGGGATTCTGGGGAGCCAAAGCCCTCCTTGTTCTCTAGCTCCAGGAAGCCCCTAATGTTACGGGAGACTTCACAGTGAGGGCCAGGTGGCTTGCAGGCTCGTCTGACCCCTGTTGTCTGGGGAAGCCGGCCATCTGGGGAATTCGGGCACCCTGACAGCTGTAACCTGAAACACTTGTTTTGTTGTTGCCAGCTATTTAAAAGCCGTAGTAAAAGTGGCAGTCATGTGGAGCCATATCTGCTGTGGAGACCTAATATGCTTTTGAAACAAAATACTATGGGCTCTTAGTTTTGCAAAAACCATCTCCTCTTCCGTCTCTTCAGGACATTTCTGAAAACTCAAACTATTGTTGAATGGAAACTTAATTTCTTTGCCAAATCTGATGTTGGCCAGTCTCTTCAATGCTCTCTTCTAGCAGGGAAAGTGCCAAAGATCTCTGTTGTTGGACAAAATCTTCGACTTCCATATGGAAATCAAAACCACTTGCTGTCCTAAATAACTAGGCCCTTCACAACAGGGAATAGAAAGCTGGGAAAAACTGTTGTTGGAAAGCTATCATCTGTCAAGGCTCACATGAACAAAGTGCAAGCTGTGCATGACATAGCACAGAATGCTTTTCCATTATTAATTCTATTTTTTCTTTATAAGGTCTCTGGAAATAGTTACCTTTGTCTCCAACTAATGCTTTGACAAAACCTGAAGTCTGACCAGCTAATCTAGTAGCTTAAATATGCTAGTAAGGAAGCTCAAATTTGAAATACCTAATTTAACACTTTCTCCCCACAGGTTTAAATATGTATTGCTAGATAGCACTGAAGGTATAATAAAAGACCAAACTCTCTGGTCTGATCCAATCAAAACCAGAAGAGGTAAGTTTGTGACTTTGCTTGGGTCTTCTGAGTAGCTGTGCTTGTCTTAGGACGCTGTTGCTCTACGAGAAACATCTAGTCCTTTCCTACAGTTTTAATGATTTTGTCAGTCTTTCAATATTGGAGTCTCAGACTTAAATATGCAACAGTTCTGCACTACTTTTGTGTACTTCAAAACAATTCTTTTAGTAAAGATAAAGTTTGTACGTGCGGTTTCAGATTTGATGCGTGTCATGGTATCTGTTGCTGTTGACATTTCTCAGTAATACAGATACTTGTCATACTGGCTAATCTACTGAGGAAAGCTTATAAACTCTAAATCCTGACATTGAGTCTTACACCTGTTTCCCATAAATCATCTTCAGGTATAGACATAATCAGTTTGCCTCTCCTAAATCACCAACTTTCTTCTGTTTGGCGGGGGTGTTCATGGTCAAAAATAGGAACATTCTTTCCATGCTTTTCTAGTTAAACTCCCCTCGAAAATTGATACCTGGCCTGGTCGAAGGAGTGGAGACATGATTGTCATTACATCGATCCTAAGTGTTCTTGTGTTCCTTCTGCTTGATGGCTTTCTTGCTTCTGTGTCCCCTGCTGTCATGTAAGTACTGCTACACCTTAAAACCTCCAGTAAGAGTACCTAAAACCTCAGTCATCAGCCTTTTTCCAAGTGGCTCCAAGCCACTGTTGCTGGTCTTGTTTGAGATGACAGACCAGATGGTGTCCTCCAAATTTTGAAGCTGGTAACACGAAAAGACTACTTTATCATAATCTTCCCTACGATCAGCAGCTCTTGTAATTATTACACAGCTTTAAGCTTACTAGCTGCCAGAATTTAGTAAGGACTACTGGAAAAGGGGGGGAAACCAAACACAAAAACACAGTAGAGTTGCACATACTTAAAGCCTGTATATTCTTTCTTATATGTTGCAACTTTCCATCTATTCAGGAGTTTGGAAGCTGTCTTAAGGAGTGCAGGCATTTGTAAAGATTACATAAGGTCCTAATTAATGCCTTGATTTTAATTTATTTGCCTCCTCCCCAGGAGAAATAGGTTTCCCCTTTCAATTAGTAAGTGAGGCTTTGCTGGAGTTGCATAACTCAACAAGTCTATGCATGTTCCCTAATCTTCTATGTCCCCTGCCCCAGGAATCAATGAGGCCTGATTGATTCCTAAACTGAACTTCTGGAGGGAACTAATTAAATTTTAGAAATGGTGGGTATCAGGGCTCCTAACACCCACTGCTTTCACTTGAAAATGAAGCAAGTGCTTTGTATTCAGCCAGTTCTGCCAGGCCCTCCTGGATGAAAGACGTGGAAAGCAAAAGCTGCATTGCAAATGATTATTTTAAAAAAATAATAATCTATGGGATTCTCTGATCTTAAATGATTTGAGTAGCTATCAGCCTTTGCAAAATGTTGTGACAGTTGGCTCCACTCAGTCTCTACTGGAACTTAATAAAGCCTTTCACTTGCCACCAGGGGATCTGAAGATTCTTCTGCAGAGACAAAGTGCATGCCTCAGACTATTCAACAAAGTGAACTGGCACCACAGTTAAGCTCTGAGTAAACAACCCGATTCAAGTCAAGACTGGAAACGCAATGGAATTGCTACATGTGCTAGACTGTGGCACTGTCTCTTCTACTCAACACTAGTCCAAAACACTACAGAATGTAACCAGGCAACTGAAGATGAATAGCATAGATTAAATAAAGACAACTTTTTTGATGTCTTGTAGCTCATGATATCTTGTCTTGTCCTAATGAGATCTGATTTAGTTAATTGCCTTGTATAGCACATATCAAATGCCTGGACTGTTGAAAGAATCTTCATGAGATCATTCAACTTCAGTGGTGTGATCAGAGGTTGTCTAATACATACATCTCCTCTGGAGTAAGCACTAATGCAGACTTCTCATCTGCTTCGCACAATCAGGTGAACATGATGTCTCAAACTTTCTCGATGATGACAAATAAAGAAAAACAGGCTGCTTTAGAAAAAGATGTACTTAGAGAAAACTAGGGATTAAAAGGTAGACAACAGGGAGCTACTGCTGCTTCCTCAGGATTTTAGTGACTATTTCTGTCATAGGACTTCCCTTTTTTCCTCCTTCCCTAAAAGAAAGCAAGCAAGTTCCAATTGCCCTGTACGTAGCAGAGTTATTTTGATCTCAAATACTTCAATACCCTCAAACAGCTTTGCAGCAATGAAAGCTAACAAAATTGCTTCAAAGAAGGTGTGTTCTTTCAAAGCGCCGTATAATTTGTTGGTGGGCTAGTAAAGGGGAGATATTGGTTGAATATACACGAGTATATTCACTGTTGTCAGGCTTAGCCTCATTCCTGACCTTTACCTTAGGCAGCTGCAAGCCAGCATTCTTCACATTGTAGTATCTAGACTGGTGGGGTTTTTTGAGCTAATTCTCTTCTTTCATTTCATGATCTCAGTTGGTGACTAGAAATAAATCTTTGCCCCAAGGTTGAGTTATGTGCTGCTTTTTTCCATTGATGCCAACTTCCATATACAGTTTTGTCTCTACAAAAGACTTGAGGAAAATCCAACTTCAAAGCCCTACCTTATACTTCTTGACTATGTAGAACCAGCTGTCCTACTGTAGCATGCACTTCCTTGAGATAGCACAGAGCTGTTACTGGTTATTGATGTTTATTTTTATTGATTTTTTCCTAGTTTATCAGTACATTTGTTAAACTGTCTCGGACTATAAATAAGGATTATGTTTTGACATAGGTTGTTCATTATCACTGCCATGACTGGATGATCTCGTACTGGTGTCTGTTTCAGGGAGTGGAACTTACTCTCTTCAGATTATGAAAATTAAAAAGTTTTGTGTAAAGTCAAATATTGTCAGGATGGAGTGTTGAGACTGTAGCTTGGTGACTGCAAAATTTGCCATTTTCAACTTAAGGACTTAGGCCCAATAGATTTGTGCACAAGTTCCCAGTGCTTGGGTATTCTAACTACAGCATGTTAAAGCTTGCCTGTTCCATCTTTGTTTCAGCTATGCAAGGGCTGACAGGGAGAAAGCACTTTAAGGAAGAGATGGGTGCTCTGCCTTCTGACTAGAAATGAGTGTTGAAGCACCTGGAATGATGCTTTTCTGGTTTTTGGCTACTGGTGTCCTCCCAGTAATTTTCTGCTATACAGGCTGCTCCAAACACCATTCTGAGGTACTTTCTCGTTCATGTATTGGGTACTAACTTGGAAGCAATGGATATCTGAAGAAAGAGGGAGTACAAATTGGAGGTGTGCAATGCTGAACACTAGAGTATGTGAGAGATCCTTGGAGTGTTTACCTCCTTTATAAAGCCAAAGTAGTACTTCATTGCTATAGTGGCCTCTAACTCCTTGCTCTGGACCCAGTGGAAAAACAGGTTATCTAACAGTAGGATCAGTAAAATTAATAAAGCCAAATAAGTATCCTTTCAACTGCAGACAGCCAATACATTACTCTGGATGCCATATCAGTTAATTCTATTACTGGAATAAGTTCTCCTTCATTTCATTTGAAGGAGTTGCTTGAGACCATATGTCAGCACGTATAGCTATCATTTAAAATAGAGTATTAGAATAATCCAATCTGTTTTCTGCCAGAATATATTAAGACATTCACATCAAGCAGTTTGTCTCTCAACAGATAACTAATTTTAGTCAGTTTAATCCTGATAATGGGCCTAGTTGAATAGCTTGTATTTCTTCTTGTGTTTCTCTTCATTCTTTTATTTAAAAGATCTTCACTTTATTTCTTTATGGAAAAATTAATAATGAATTTTTTTAGGTTTTTTGTTTGGTTTTGGGGGGTGGGTTTTTTTCCCCCCTCCATACAAATGGAGCAGAATTAACTGTCTCCTATATTACGATGCATACAAGCTTTGGGCTTCTTCACTTTAGCTTTTCAAAACTTCCCCAGGGTTCATAAAATTTGTGTGAAAAAGAATTCTGCCTTTCATCCATTTCAGATCTTAGGTCATTTCTTTCTCAAAGAACATGGGATACAAAAGAATCTCTAATATAATATGATTTTCATCAAAATTTCCTGCTGAAAGGTTTTGTTGAAAATGCCAACTCAAACTACTTTTTCTATGCAACCCCGCTTTTAGACAGGGAGAACTATGCTTGGAGTAGCTTCAGCTTTTCACAAGATCTTGCATGTCAGTACCTGTTTCAGGACTGTACCCAGTCAAAACAACAGTCATGATAAATACCACGACAGGGTCACAACTACTTCTGCCTCTCCCCATGGTATTTCCATTGATCTAAATACTGGCTGCTTTCTGCTCTGCTTTCGACTCCTCGCTGAAGAAAGGGTATGGAAATTCCTGTTTGGAGCCTGTCAGACGTATGTCCTAATTCTTACCCTGGTCATGCAGAAGAAATATAAGGTATCAACAATTAACAGCATTTCTTTAGTACATAGACTTAAAAAATAGAAAGGTTGGGGGGCACTGCTTAATTTTTGAAGGAACAGGGGTGCAAAAAGACTACATTAGGCTCTTTCAGGAGTTTTTGGCAACCTTGTCTGTATTTTTGTTCAGATATGCCTTTCACAGTCAACCTGCCATGCTGAATGAAGGAATATGTATGCATAAAACAAAAAGTTCCTGAGCCTTATGTATTTACATTATAAAAATATCAACAGAAATGAGACAAAACTAAAGAGTGATATTTTCTAGGTGTTTTCTAGGTATTGTTCATCTATTACTAGCTGTTGCTTTGGGCACTGGCTGATAGTTATCGTTCCTTTGCTGACCCTGCAAAATGTATTGAAAATGCTGATTGCAGGTGCTGATATGTGGTAGAAAGTGAAGATAAAAATCACACCTATGGAGAGTGTTGAGGAACCACTACTGAAGTCTTGCTTACATTTAAGACTCCAAGTTTGTGCTTAGGTTTTATCAGTGTTACACGTGATGGTTGTGAACAAGTTGCACTTGAGATCTCTTTTCAAGAGAAGCCCTAAGAAGACTTTGACCCATGCCTGCTGGTCTGCACTGAGATGAATGTAACCCTAATAGCATTAAGTTGCCAAGAGTCTAGTTGTACGCTCCATTTCTGGTATCTTTTACTTGGGTCCTGGTATTTCTCTGGGCAGAAAGTAATAAATAATACAAACTGTGCTGTGCAAAAAAACTAGTGCTGGGATGAGGTTATTTTCACCTCTACTCTACGTTAAGATTCAAATGCCTGGTCTCCAGGACTGTAAAACAATTTGCATCTCTTTGCATGACTTATTCCAGCATGGCCTCAGCTGAAGCCCTGGCAGAAATGCCGCTTTAGGCTTGTTTATCACATAGACTGACTCCACTAAGATTCAGTACAGTTGAATGCTGAAGTTGTCCACTAGCAGCTATGTGACCCAGCTTGTCTGTGGAGCTGCCTGAGCTTGGATGTGGAAGGGAAGTGGTAAAAAGAGCGAGAGCTAGATGAGATTTGTTCGGTTTCAAGCACTTCCTTGCTAGTGTATTTTGTTTGGTCCCGGGGCTGTTTGCTGCTAAAATATGGCCATGGGAGTCTTCAGTTGACTAAAAGACTCCTTCTGTGTCAACTGTAATAACTTTTGTGAGGCATTTATAAGCATATTGTTAAACTGTAGTTTGGGGTTTTTTTTTTTTCAAATTTTGGAAATTATTTGGGAATTCTGGCTGTAACTGCATATATAGCCTGTTATTTCAGAGACCCTCATATGTTTTTATTTTGCTTAGACGCATGGGCCTACCTCTGGGAAAAAATCTGAGTGCTGTTGTGTTATAAACTGTTCAGTGTGCTACTGAACTACCGGAACTAATTTTTCTACTTGGTTACAGTTTAGTTCTGTATTTGCAAGGTCACAGTCTGATGAGAGATCGAGACATCTAGCAGCTACAGAGAAAGAGTAACAGTATGACACCAACACCCCCCAAATCTAAATCCTAATCAACTGTAGAAAGGAGGTCTTGGCCCTAAGTAAGCAGCTGTCTTTTCACTCTTCTCACCCTTCCCGCACCTTGTCCTTTCTTACAACATCTGCCTGGGGAAGCTTGATGTTTAGCTGTCCTGAAGAGAAAAGCATGCTAGATATTATCTGACTGTGAAATATAATAACAGGCTGGCAATTCTGTTATGTACAGCTCATGTACAGCTGAAGCTGATTGTGACCAAAAAATATTTTAATCACCTAGCTGCTTTTCTGGGAGACAAGTTTGAGTTTCAAGCCATTCCCATTTGAACAAGTGCACATATACATTACATCCTCTCCTGTAATTAGTACCATCTTGCACTTTCGCTGGCAAAATTCTCAGCAGAATGACCAACTTTCAAATGGTTTTTAAATGGCATTCAAACCATGCTTGGTAAAATGCACTGACCTCTGTGCATGATTTATTGCCAGTTCTGACCCTGCAAAGTCAAGTGTGATAACTCTCAATCCTAATATTGACAGTGCTCCTTGGAGAAATGCTCTGACCTTTTACATATTTTCCTGCAGCGGCTACGTGCTTATCTAAGCAAAATAACTGAAGAGCGATCATGTCTCTTGCATATGGCCGTCTCACAGAGTGATTCAGCTTTCACAGTAGGTGAATCAATGTATAAAGAGCTTTTGAAATTGTTTGGATTAAAAACTGTTTGGTGTATGCTGAATGCTAGGTAGAGTTTCCCCCCCTTCATATAAGTTCATGGAAAGGCCTCTGAATGGTTAAACTGAACCTGTTCTGGTTTGTTGTTCTAAAGGGAAGTTTGCAGCAAGCGCCTCTATACTAAGCCAGTTAAGATTTAATGACAGAAAAAGGGTGGCAGTATCAACACACTGAGATCACAATTACTGTAAATGTCCTTTGGTCTGAGATCATAAGAATGATTTTAAGCCATGGTGTCATGTCTTGAAGTTAAAATGTATGAACAAACTTTGCCAATGGTGTTCCAGACGTTGTGTCTGCACAAACATTTTTGCCTTCCTAAGAGTTACGACATGAACCACGTAATTAAAAGTTGCTCTGAATCTGGGAGGATGAGAGTCTACCTGGAAAAGGGCTCACTATGTTTATCCGCTCAGGGATACTGAGTGGAAGGCTTTGCAAAAAAACCCACAAACCAACTTTTCCTCCAGAGACACTTCAAAGGGTGGTAGATTTGAGTGCAGCCAGCACTGGGGTGCAATATCATACACATTCCGTGTTGGCACCATTGTAATGCATTAGACAGCAGCTTCCCAGGCATGGAAGACCTACAGAGTGAAACTACAAAACACTTTGCAATGAAAGATCATCAAGCTTAAATTTGCTGGTGTGATGTTTATCAAATATCAAAATTACCCAAGCATTACCTTCCTCTGTGTAGGCTTGCTATTTCTGTTCACCTGAGTAGTTTTGTGATTTTAATATGAGAGACAGAGATGGTCTGCAGAAGTGGGGTATTTTTGAGGGTAATACTTTGTTTCCTCATTTATCTACAAGCTAGTATTCATAAGCAGGCTCCACAACATTTTATTATTGTACTTATTCATATGGTGCTTTATGGCTGAAATGAAACACCAGCTCAATTCAGTTAGTCTTTCCATAATTTTTTTTTAAAATAGCTCTTGTATCATAACTTTGGAGAATTATATATCTTTTCCTCAAAACATTGTAAATTCTTTCTGGATGAAAGGAGTTATTGAAATACAATGGATTGTTATTATTTCCTTAATGGCGTGAGTAACTTTGGGATAGATTCTGTTCCACATTTGGCAGCATAATCCCAGCCAAATTCATTGAAGCCTGTCCACATTCTCTGCGTTTACACAAGCATAGCTGAGCAGCAGAACACATTCCAGGACTGTAGCCCTTTCTCAGGAAACACCCCCACTGAGATTTACCTAAGGTTTGAAAGATTACGCACAGTTGGGATCAGTTTATCAATATGCGATTCCTCCCAGCCCCTGGCATCAGCACAGCTGGCCAGAGCCCAGCGTGAGCGCACGAGGACTAGTCCCATAGAACATCATCACTGTGCAGTCTCACTGAAATGGTGAATCTGCTCCTGGCAGCCACAGGAGAACCCTAGGGTTTATCTCAAATTTGGCTTGGGGGAGGAATTATCAGCTTAAATGTCAGTGAAGATCCATGCATTACTGATCGCATATGAGGTAATTACAAGAGAATACGATGGGGCTAATTCTACATGTTCTTGTATCCCTTTTAAACTCCAGTTTAATGATGAGTTTGAGCCTGAACCTGGTTTTAACCACATGAGCATTGGAAAAAGATTTTCGATTCACAGAATTCTAGCAAAAGATATAGTTTTAATTTGAAATGTATTTTCACAAGGGAAAAGAAGAATCTGAAAAGCATCAATAAGCATCAAAACACGTTGTCCATGTTGTTTGGGGCAGGGAGGGTTGTTGGGTTTTGTGTTTTTTGGAGGGGACCTTTAGGAGAGCAGAACCTTGTGAGGTCATCTCAGTAACATAAGGCCAAGATAACCTAGGAAATCATATCAGAAATTACATATTTAGGTATGTGTGTAGCAAAACTGGAATTGGTAGGGAAAAGCGTGGCTATTTATTTACGAGGGGGCTGACCTGGAGGAAGGGATGGCTAAGAAACACAAAGGTCACTAAGGCATGCAGATACTGTGACGGGGGCTATCTGTAGCTCACAGGCAGCAGTGTTTGATCATTGCATCTTGGAGCAGGAAAATAAACCAAAGCTGTTCTGATGTTGCCACATAGTTCAAGCCTGCTTCCACAGTTAGGAGAGCTGCAGTGCCTACCCTTGCTAGCAAGGAAACACCCAGGACAATCAGACAGAGTTCCTTATGTTGGGAAGGATGTAACACAAGAGCTATCCTCAGCTGGCTTCCCTCCTTGTGCCAATGCTTACCCAGCCTCTGTTTGTGTCTTGGAGGAAAAATGTATTCCAAGGGATGCTGCTTCCCCCCTGTGCTTTGACACCATCAATGCCTATAGGAAATATCTCTTCCTACAGGCGCCTTTTCCTGCCACACTTTACTACAATTTATGTTAGGTCCTGAGCTAACACTTTCATAGTATAGTGTAAATACTTTGTTGTGCTCCTCCAATTGCACAGTTAACACTTTTTTCCCTGCTATTCTTTGCAAGCTGTGATGGACGTGAATCAGATCACCTCTGTGCATAATTTCTCCACTATACAAATATACGATTAGGGAGAATCCCAGAGTCTTGCGTTAGAGCAGATAGGGATCTTTATTTTTTAAACAGACATTGATGGGAACTATAAAGTGATAACTGTTATATGCTGTTAGATGGGGCTCTTCCACAATCACATCCTTAAGTCATCATTATTTTTAACATATTGTATCAGCCAAATGAAATAATAATATTGTTGTTTCACTTAACTTGTTTATAAGCTTTTACCTCTTAAAAAAGTAGATCTTACGCTAGTACTGATGATAGGAATGTACAAGTTTTTGTGGTAGACTGGTGTTATCTATTTGCCTAAAACTAAAACATCTTTTCCTGATTGCATTCAGTCCTTATATAGAACTAGATGTACTAGAGAATTACAGGAACGGCTGGTCCACAGGCAGTAACTTCAAAAAACTACAGCAGAATTGATAGTAATAGAGCCAGTTCATTCTTAAAATCAAAAAGCTGTTTTCTTGCTCTACACTCCCAAATTAATATCTGAATGCTCGATGCTCATGCATTACTTTGTGACTAGGATATGCACTGGTTTTTATGTTGCACCATTTCAAGTAAGTCTAAATTCTATCTGGAATGTAATGCATCAGCTTCACAAACCTCTCACTTTTGCCAAACATAATGAATAACAGTTTCCAGCTTAAAGTGTGTGCGATTTACAGCCTAATTCCAAACCCACTGAAGTCTATAGGAGCCTTTCTTATAATGGATGGCTTTAGACCAGACTCTTAAAGTGTCTTGCTGGTAAAGTGATGAAAGGGCTCCATTTAAATGGACAACCTGAAAATGCCACTGTGAATATATTTAGGAAAAACTCAGAAGCACAGGTACAGATTTAGGATAAGTCTGAAAGTAAAACTGAACATTTTAGCAGGATAGAAATAGTGAGAAATCTAACCCACATTGTGTTTCCAAAACTCCTTCCTCTGAACAATAGTAAATTGAATCCTATGGAGGGTTTTGATCTAGACTTTTTAATTGAATTATACCACGTGGTCCTGCCCTTTTCAGTCTTCCTCTATTAAAGCAATATTTATTACTGTTTGAACTGGAGTGACATAATATATAGAAAAAACATAATGCAGAGCTGATGAATAAAAGAAATACAGTATGCTAATTTCATAGGACTCTACTAAAGTGTACTCTCTTTGGTGTTTCCCAGGGTGAAGTTCTTTATTTTGGATGAAGGAGTTACAATAAGTGCTCGTACAGATTGGCCAGTCTTTAGGACAACAATGTAATCTTTCAACTATGCTTATCAGCTGTCTTCATTTGCTCTCACCTTGCACTAAAGCCACACACAGAGTACTGAAACATTTCCCCAAATAACCTTGCAAAATTTCTATCTCTATTACACTTCACTTTGTGTAACTGTTTACATGTGTACTATATCCAAATATAAACATTTATTTTGCAAAGGGAGTCAGATTCCTGGCTACATCCATACTGGTAAAAATAAAACAGACCACAACCTTTTCTCTGACCTTGAGGGCAAGCAATGCAGCACAGCTCACTTCCACATGGCTAAATGCTTTCCTCTTGAAACAGAGGGGCCATGTCCGTACTGCTGTTGGGAATGACACCTGGCTAGTGCTGTCCTGCACATTCTGCCCGGACATTAATTTTTTTTGAGAATGCTAGTTGTCATAAGCCAAGACTCTGCTGGGAGCTAGCCTGGCAGTAGAACAGTATGGACAACCATGGGGCAGAGGTTGGGACCATGACCTGATCCTGCTTATTAGTAAGGTCGTAGCTGGTGGTTATGACTGCATTAATATCCAGCATTGATTCCTGCCCACCCAAGCTAGTATGAGCTAAATCAACATCTTACAGCCTGTACCACAGCTCCTACTGCAGTTTAGATCAAATGCAGAGGCCTTTTAGGAGTCACTTTCTCTTCTCTGGCTGCCTTTGTTCACAGGCAATAGCCTCTATACCCAAATTGTAAGGCCCGGCTACATCCTGCTCTATGTTGAGGTCAGACCAATACCCATCCACTCTTCCCATCTTGGTTTAGCCCCAGTCAGCAACCAAGCACCACGGCGCCGCTCGCTCACTCCCCCCTGGTGGGACAGGGCAGAGAATCGGAAGAACAAAATGAGGCAATTCATGGTTTGCGATAAAGACTGTTTTATTAAAGCAAAAGCTGGGCGCGGAAGCAAAGCAAACCAAGGAATTCATTCACTACTTCCCATGGACAGGCAGGTGTTCAGCTGTCTCCAGGAAAGCAGGGCTCCATCACGTGTAACGGTTACTTGGGAAGATAAATGCCATCACTCCAAACGTCCCCCCCATTCCTCTTTCTTCCCCAGCTTTATACACTGAGCATGATGTCATATGGTATGGAATATCCCTTTGGCCAGTTTGGGTCAGCTGTCCTGGCTGTGTCCCCTCCCTGCTTCTTCTGCACCCGGAAGAGCACGGGGAGCTGAAAAAGTCCTTGACCAGTGTAAGCACTGCTTAGCAACAACTAAAACATCTCCACATTATCACCACTGTTTCCAGCAAAAATCCAAAACATATTCCCATACTTGCTACTATGAAGAAATTTAACTCTATCCCAGCTGAAACCAGGACACATTTCTACAGGAAAAAATTAAAAACTTATCAAAGGGCTGCTAGCCTTTTGAAGAGCCTTGCCAGCTCTCCAGTCTGTGGGATGAGAAACTATGAGTGTGTCCTGGAAAACACATGCTTCATGGTGTAAACATAGCTAGAGAAAAGCTCAAGAGGTGTCCTGTGCCTAGGGAAGCTGCTGACCCAAGACAATGAAGAGCAGGACCGGAAGATGAGCACTAACAAAAATATACAGAAATTCTGAACAGCTTCTGCATCTGGGCAAGATTGATACAAAGGGTTGATGTGAAAAGACTGAACTTGCAACACACACACACACACATATGTACGAATATATGTGGCAAACTTTTCTATCACAGTAGGCTTCCCTTAGAAGTCTGCTGTAACTTTTTCAGAGATAATAAAACTCTGTTTTGGTTCAACACTTCATTGATCTAACATTTTTCCCCAGACATCTAAAAGCTTACCTGCAGGCAATAGATTACATTGGCTTAATAATACAGTCGCTCATCTAAAAACATACCTTCAGCTAAACTGTAATGAGTCTGAATGCATGAGTATTCAAACGCATACAAAATATTATATTTAGATTTTAAAATACTGATTATATTCTTACACTGAGGTATAAAATCAAAAAAGGCAGCTTTGAACATCTGCTGCACCTTCTTTAATGTCTTGTAGTTTTACAGTTCGGGGTTTTTTTTGCTTTTGAGATGTAAGTTTCACATAGGATGGGTCATTTGAAGGGCAAGTGGCAAGAACATCAGTGAGTACTATTCTGGTTTTTGTTGTTAGTTGCTTCCTGTTGTTTGGCTTAATTTTAGCAACATCTCATAAAAGTAAAAGAAAAATAAGATAAAGCAGTCAAATTATTATTTCCTTCCAGACAATAGGAACTGCAAATATAAAAGAACTAGGTTTGAAAATAATATGATGTGAAGAGTAGTATATCATGGAGGTAGAACAAAGAATTAGAAACAGTGCAGACCAGATAGTGAAGATGTGCAGTTTGTAAAGCTTGTGCAGCGACAGTGTTTACCTCAATTCCTCATGGAAGATATGAGCCAAATCAGATCTCTAGGCCCAAGATGAACAGTGATGATTACTTTGAACCTTTAATGAATGTCCTCTGGAGCATAATATAAAACTCACTGTTAACTGAGAAATTAACATGGGAGAAGGCACAACTTCTAATTTTTTGAGAAGTATCATTTCTGACAGAGACAGAATGGACTTTGCATCTCCACATATATATGTTTGATGTGTATTAGCCAACTCTGAGCATACGATCCTGGGAATGTATCCTTTGACATTCAATTTAGAGCCTTGAGTCAGAGTTCATCTGCCTCATAGATCCAGGTCTGATATTTCATATCAGTAGGACAATTTATGATACACCGTAGTGGTGTCCAATCTTCAGAGGAGCTGAGCATCAGTTATTCTGGCGACTCAGTTCTGCAGGCTCCTCATTAACACCTGAGAGCCACAGGCCTCAGTCCATCATCAGATCCAGACTTATAGCTATGCCATAGATGACCTGAGGAGTTGCCTGCTTCTTGTGCCAAATTACAGTGTCATTTAATCTCCTAAACGTTCTACAACTGTTACCACTTGAAATATTTGGGCTGAGGCTACTTAGATTTTTCACATAAGTGATAGGTTTTCACCTGGGATAGTTTTTACTGCTTGTAGATCTGATCTCAGTGATTAGAATGTATTTTGATCTTGTAACTGCTGCACTTGCATTTAAAAAGCTTCTCCTGTGATCTCAAGGATGAAAGATGCTAAAAAATTTTTGCAAAACAAAGCAATGTTGAAAAATGTTACAGTGATGCCCGAGTGAATGAATCAGCAGTACAGCAAGCCTCTGCAAAATTCTGTAATAACTTTCATATAATGTATTGTCTATAATTAAGTAGAAAGTTATAGAAATCACCCTCAACTTCAAATGACCATTCTCAATTGAATTCTATTCTCAAAATCCAACCCATGAAAGGCCCATTGAATTCAATGGGACCTCACATGTTTAAGCACAAACAGACTGCTACTTTGGAGTTGATCCAAAGCCTATGGAATTCATACAGAAATCATTCTGTGTACATGCAGTGGACTTAATCTCTTTCTTGTTTTTATCTTTCAGGAAATGAACTTTTCCAATACCTAAGAATTAGCTATAGACAGCAGCTGGTGATTACTTTCATAAAATGACAATGGTATATCAAAGTGCCTGACTACCCACAATAAGAATTAAAAAAAGAATGATGATAATATAAATGTAGCTGTAGTTCTCAGATAACCCACGCTGAGGAAAAGTATGCTCTTCTAGCCTATGCCTGGAGAAAAAGAGCTCTGCAGCACTCCATGGAATGGGCTGACTGATTTAAAAGCAACTAATGTGAATTTAGTTTACACCTGAAATATATTAACAATGATCTATTAGCAAAGTTGTCTTGTATCTTCTGATACCATTATTTACAATTGGCTATTTCACTACCCTTAGATTCTCACTAGGCAGTCATAATTTTAGCTGAAAAATGCATAATAATCTACTTTTTATGGTCTTGATAAATTATGATGTTTGGGCTTTCAACAAGTGTGAATTATTTTCCTACCTCTCTCACTCCAGGTTTTTTTTTTTCCTGCTATTCTGGCCATTGTTTTGAGTGTCAAATAAAAATGAGTGATGTTCATAAGCTAAAAATAACCACAAACATGTCCTGATTCAAATTGCAATAACACTGAGTCTTGATTGAAAGGAAGACTATTCTTTAGTTTTTTTAAAAAAATCAAATTATTTCCTTGTAAAGATGAATTATTAAAGAAGAGAAAACCACACCATAAAACATTTAATAAGAAATTTTTTGTACTTTCTATATGCTTTCCAAATTCAGCTAGACATGCTCAATACTTGAAAGCTACACCTACCTTAAAGTGGGCTATGATTTTTTTTTTAAAATCCTATGAAAGTATATTTACAAGCAAAAGCACTTGTGTGGACATAACTGCATTTGCATTGTGGATGACCACAGTCAGTACCCTAGGAAGCATACTTGTTATGTGTGAGAGTGTCTGAGAGTATTTAGGAAAACAGTGTTTGAAAAGCAGCTTTGACAAGCACCGTATCCCTGCTGGTAGCATCTGCCATAGCATAAAGCTTGGCAAAGGCATGGGTGAAACAGGAGTTGGTTGTTATTACAAATCTTAGAGATACATTTTTAAAACATAGTATAGAGATCCTCTGAACTCTCCTACAGTGCAGTCAAACCATGGGCGATGGGTCAGTTTTAGACACCTATGACAAGTCTTGCCACTGCCTCTTGTTTGATAAAGAAAACCTGAAGATTAGCCCTGGAGTATCCAGATAATTTATTCCTTGGTGGTGATGGCAGGGAGGCCCATCCAAAGCCAAAGGTACAACTGACACTCATAGCACTGATCCAGAATCAGAGGAGTAGTGGTACCTATGGATGGCAAAGATTTACTTGCCTGTCATGTGAAAAACATGGTCCACTTGGGTGCATAAATACGCATTTCAGAGTTTGCAGGGAGGAAGGTGCATTTTCTATTTCTGAGACTCACCCCAACATTCAGGTGTGGGAGATCCCAGCACAGTGATTTGGACAAGTCAGACCCACGTAGGACTGTGGTGTCTGTGCCAACAGACGGAGCCAGCGTGGTGCCTGCTGGGGCCCTACTTTGTGCGCTGGGAGCTTGGGCACCTGCCCTGAATGGTGTGACTGCTGCCACGAAGCAGAGATTTTGCAGTGCTGGTGCTGAATGTGGCAGGGCAGGAGCATCTCAATGATTCTCACTCTGCTTAAAACCTAGGCCCGAGCTCTGATGAAAAAGGCAGAGCTGGCTTTTAGTCACTTAAAAACTGTCAGGGTTAGAATAGGTGACTTAGCTGACAAAACTGTAAAGGTGATGAAAAGAAAAGGCTTTCTCCCACAGAAGGCAAGCAGAAATAGGGACTGAAAAAGGAAAATAATGTAAGGTAAGACAACAGGATTATTATAGATAAGGAATATATGTAGCTGAACCAGTGTATACTGTTTCAATTACAATGCCCCCTGAACACCCATCCCACAAGTCCTGGATTTGCACCTAGCAAAGCAGTGGGTCTGGGAGAATTTTAAAACCACTTTTGAGCTGTTGGACAATAGACAACCAAGTAAATTTTTAAAATGCATTTAGTTAGCAAGATAAAAATGCAGGAGATGACATATAACTTTTTTTTAACTGGTAGTGTTATAGTTCAATTTGTAATGTTATATCCTGCATCAGCTTCATGCATTACCTATGCCAAGCTTGCTCATGTACAGGAGAAGCACAGGTATTTTCTGTACACACTGCATATTATTACTGATCGTTTGAAAATAGGTATCAGGTAAAAGATGTCACTGCTTCTTTCTGGCAGAAGTTTCTTCACAAGTAATCTGGAATTTCTACCATGTCGCTATTCCATGGGCTTTTTAATCATAGCACCGATACAGTTAAGTTTTCCCAGCACTTTCCATTAAAGAACCCAGTCTCTAGCTACTTTATGATCTTCCCAACATCTAACCATTCGGGTGACATTTTGCAATAGGCTAAAAAATACTCCAGAACACAGACTTTAAAAATTCGGCATGTTCTAAGAGCAAGGCTAAGGAAAATAATTTGGTTTGTCCCTGTTTTTTCCCCTTGAGTGCCTGTAGCACTCCAGTGTTTTCTGCCAGGAGTTTGAAACTTCATATGAGAGGGAAAGGGAGGGGAAAAGGCATAGCATAAGTGCAGAGCAGGAATTGCCTCACCATCTCCTCATAAAAGTAAACCATAACAAGCTAGAACATATTTACATAAATTTCTATGTGGAGAAGGCTAAGCAAGCCCCCAGTAAGATCTAGCAATCTCCCATCTCATCATCCAACTCTGCTCTCACCTGTCTCTCTCTCTCTGTGTCCAGCTGCTACAAAACCAGCTTCCACTTGACAATATTGGTGGGGTGGTGGTGTTGTTTCTCTGGTGTTTGCAATAAAATGGGGCTGAATATACAGATGTGTCTCAGAGAACCAGAGGTGAAGCAGTGCTTGGGGGCCACAGGACGGGCTGGCGGGGGACCCTGGTGCCCAGGCAGGAATGGAGGGCTGAGGCAAGATGGCGCTGCTTCGGCTGCACAGGGGGAAGATGGCTCCGTGGGCCTGCCGCCACGCTGGCGGCCGGCTGAGGGGGTGGGTGCTGGCTTCTCAGGCAGACCAGTACAGGAATGGTGAGGGGACTAATCTCACAAAATGCAGTTTTCACCATTAAGAAAAAAACACTCCCAGCTGCTTACTGCTCTCTAGCTTGCTGAGGCGGCTGAGCCCATTCTGATAGGATGTCCTGGTTTCAGCTGGGATAGAGTTAAATTTCTTCGTAGTAGCTAATATGGGAATATGTTTTGGAGTTTTGCTGGAAACAGTGGTGATAATGCGGAGATGTTTTAGTTGTTGCTAAGTAGCAGTTACACTGGTCAAGGACTTTTTCAGCTCCCTGTGCTCTTCCGGGTGCAGAAGAAGCTGGGAGGGGACACAACTGGGACAGCTGACCCCAACTGACCAGTGGGATATTCCACAGTCCACAATAGGATGGCTGCAGACTGAATTTGATCTTCTGTGATTAACAGCCTTGCATTAATACAACATACTCTGATGTCTTTCCAGGAAATATTTCTGGGATGCCTGTCTTTGCAAATACTCTTTATAAATGTTAACCAGAGAGATGTGTGTAGTGTGTATACCCTTATGCTGTCTAGTCTAGTGATAGTACAGATTTTATTTTTTGTTTCTACAGATCTTTTGTTGTAGAAAAAATAAAAACTGGCTTGTTAGTTTGCTGAGAAGTTGAAGAGTGAAATGGCTTTTTGTACTAAAACTCTTTGGAAGCTTTAATTACAGTGCTGGTTCACTTCAAGATACTAAATCAGATTTTAGCCTTTTATGTAGGAGTAAAAAAATGCCATTGCACAGGGTTTCTTCTGGCTCTGGCATCTCACGGTGTGCAGTGCCAGTATTTGCCTTAGTTAGTAGGTAAGGAGATACCGAGTGAAAATGAACAATGAGCCTGAACAAGATCGAAATCTTGGAAAGTTCCCGTTACTCAAACCTTTTAACTCACGACTTAACTTTCCACAAAAAAACAGGACTAACACCTTGGTGAAACTACCTGGAGGTATCTGGATTTTCTCATAAGGAAGTTTTCAGTCTGGAACACACTGCACAGGTAAATTGATCTTTATATTCTTTTTTTTAAATCTCTACTGCTAAGAGTCACTGTAAGGCATGTAGCAGGAGAAGGCAGCCATTTATTAGAAAGCTGACTTTTTAAAAGTTGCCCACAAACTAACTAGCATTTGCTGTAATCAAGATTGCATTGGTAAAATAAACCTAATTCTTCTTTTATTGTTTCTTATTAAAAATGTGGAATTCTGAAGAGAGTCCTATTACAGTATGAGTCAGTATCGGAGTTGATAACTTTCACAGCGAATCCAGAAAAACTGGAGATTATGGAGCCTTTTATGCCTCATCTAGTTAACAAGACTTGGAGCCAGTTAACAAAATAAGACAGAAAATTTCTTACAGAAACTTCTTATTGTAGTATATTCTAGGAAAATATTAAAACTCAAAATTAAACCAATAGCTTTTTCCTTCTGTAGAATGCAGGACCTTTGTATTGTAACTTTTCAAGAATTTACGGGTTACATAGTATTCTACTAGTTAAAGCTGAGGCCTGAAGACCTTGCTATGATAATCCTGCCTGAATGTCTTTTCTGTGATATAATACCTAGAGGTTTCTGCATGAAATAATGCAAGGTAAGTGTCCAAATATCCCTGAGCTGGGATCTGCAATCTTTATTGGAATGATAGCATACATTACAGCAAAACAATTTATTTTAACATGCATTAAATGGGATTTGTAACTGAGATCTCACATCAAAAATCATATACAATACATAATATGGTTCTCATCTGTTATGTTAATCCAAGCAAGTGTAATGTAAATGTGGTGTAATGCTTCATTTCTCTTTAGCCGTACTGCAGGGTATACGCCACGGCAGGTGGCTGGTCGCAATGAACTTTGCTTCTTAAGTAAGATTTCATTTGGCTTGCATCCCTGGACTTAAGTGTTACATTTGCAGCTTCCCCTGTGGGCTTGGTCCTGATTTTGCAGGAATTACAATTATAGACAATCTCAGCTATACCCCCAAATTAGGAGTCAGGCACAGCTACTTAAGCTACAGGAGAGATCATATTACCAGCCAAAGGTTTATTTACCAGAAAATATATAAGCCCTGTGCAGTCAATCACATTATTATTCAAACAATTCCCCAGCTGATCAGTACATCAGCCAGCCAGTCTGACTGGCCACCCCAGGGTCATGGGCTTCCTGTCCTCAGAGCTCCTTTTCGCTGCAGTTCAAGCGAAGTCCAAGATCTTAAACAATGCTTCTCCACTGCACTTTTGCACTGCACACCAGACCCATATGCTGGTCACCTTTATAGCCCTCTGCTTGCTGATTTGTTGATTGTGTTTTTAAGCGTGTTAAATATATGCCTAGGTAAAAGTAGCAGCCCTTGGACCACAAAAGCCCAGACAAGCAGAAAAAAACCCAACCCTCGCTGCTTAGTATCACATCTGATATGTTCTACCACAGCAGAGTAACGCCTCTACTTTTGTCCCAGTTTGTGAATATTTTATTTCTGCAAATATTTTGGCAAACATTTTAAACATCTGGTACTTGACAACCAAGAAAGACCTTTATGCCAGTTCACCAACAGGTTCTTAAAATAACATTCCCAAGGTTCATTTCTCTGACCTAGCTATGTTTTTTACCGAGCAGCAACTTATTCAAACAAAATTTGAGTATTTGCAGTTTCCTGTATGGCTTTCGCTCTGCCCATTCTTTACAGTAATATGTTTGATTTAAATCCATTCCTTCCAGTCTCTACAGTGTTTTATTTCCTTTTACCTTTTTTCTCTCTCTTTTTTTTTTTTCTTCCTTGTACTGTCTTCTCTTTGGCTTTGCTTTTGCTTCTTTTTTTCCATTACATGGCTTTTCTGCCCTTCACACTGCTTCACACATTGTTGCTGTTCAGAACAGGTAAGGGGCTTGTGACAGAGGTCCTTTGGTTTTGTTTTGTTTGTTTGTTGTTTGGGGTTTTGTGTGTGTCAGGAAGGTGCAAAGGACAACCTATTTAATCAAAGGACATTCCAGTCAGTTACACTCCTTAGTTTCTCAGAGCAAACTCCTATATTCAGACTTCATTACAAACAGTTCAAATTAAATTCAAGCTCAGAAAGATGGCAGCCAAGAGAGCTAATTTCCCCCATCATTTACCCTTTTTAATGAATATTTTTTTCCGCATGTGACTATACTGAGGTGATTACACTCTCACTGACGCTGTTACTGGACTCTAGAAAATGCATTTTAATTATAGGAATTTATTATTAATACAATAATTATTAATTTAACAGTTGTTAATTATTGGATTAATTTATTATGGGGGGGGGGGAAAGCCATGGTAAATGGATTGAACAGGTTGTGTTTAATCCCAGAAGGAAGCATACTATAAAATTATATTCTGGCATTTTGTCCTGTATTCAGTGTAGAGCCAAATCCTTTTCTATTAATGCTTATACTGCTATTCAAATAGACCTAAAAAATTTCCTGAGAAGCTGTAGCTTATCATCTCTTCCCTCTCTCATTGAAAGCATAGGACAACAGCAGCAAATTGAACACAGTGAAGAATACTGACTGTCACTCAGACAGTGTGAGAGACGGAGGTGCAAGGAAATGCAGAACTTGCATGTAGTTATCCTCTGTCAAGTAACAGTTGACTGCAGCGAGACCTTGCTGGGATCTGCCACGGAAGATGGGCTATCACCTGGCAAGTTTAAAAGCAAGCTTTAGTGTACACCTGCGGTTACATACAGAGTTATTCTATAGATCATGTCGCTCTGCAGGGCTTATACACATACAGTGCTGGAAATAAAAATTAAAAGGTTGTCTTTGAAAATTAATCTCTTTTCAATCATAGGTAAACTCTAAGTGAACTGACACCAGCTTTTGAAAACATGCTTGGAATTTCTGACAGTATCATTCTTCTTCAAAGCGTTTTAAAAACTATTCTGTTTACAAACATGACAAACTAGTAAGAGCCAGTCAGCTCTGAGGTAGAAAAAAGTAATCGTCTACCAGGGAGTAACCAGCAGTTCCACTGTGCACGTAGAAGGAATTTTATCTGTCAGCAGGGGCAAATTGGCTTCCTGCTATGAAAAAAATTAAGACACGAGTTAGTTGGTGTCTTAAAGATACTTTTCAGCAAGCTCAATAAACTTTCATTACGAGTTTTACATGTTTTCTTTAAAACCGGCAGGCTCTGGCATAATGTAAACTAGGCTTTCCTTTATCGTAACTTATTAAACAGCAGGATGTCAAAAGTAAATGAGTATTACATCTCAGTGCATAAAAACACAGCTGAATAATCAGACTTGTTGCCTCTCCCAGCCAAAACCAACCAGCTGCATTTCTTATCTTGATTACATCACTTCAAGAAATATTTCCAAAGTCTGCAAGAAAGCCCAAAGTAAGCAAGTGAATTAATATATTGTTTAGTACACTTGGATAAACATATGAATTTACTATAATATGAGAGATAAATCTTAGGTTAAATCAAGTGGTAGGCTTCTGTAGTTATTTCATTTAAAATATGTGTTCTGCCTCTTAGAGTTTCTCAATTGTAGCAACGGTACTTGCCTTTCTTCGTTGCTTCTTGAAACTCCTTCTTATTTCAAAGCTTACATGTTTCAACTCACTTCATCATCCTCTTCTCACTGTGACTTTCGCTACTGAACTTTATGCCAACTTTCTTGTAATGGTGTTTGCTTCTCTCTCATACAGTTTGAATAATGACAAGGGAATATAATGAGAAATAATACATTGTTGACTCTTGTTGTAGATTTGGGAAACTATACTAAACCTCCTTTTGATTATACTTTATATGGCTACTTTTGGACCATATTGGATTGAAAAGTATTGATATTCTTTGTCCTCAGTGACTTTCCTAATGCCTTGCAAGGTAATCTGGAGTTTATGTAATTTATTATTATTGTGAGTACTGTTGGGGTTTTAAAATAATAGTTATTGTAGTCTAAGGATATAAAAGGAGCAAGACTTACAGGAAAAGGTAATACGATTTATTAGATTAATTGATTCAGACTGAAAAAACGGAAAAGCACCCCAGGGCCTTACTTCACAAATATTTCCTTTCATCTTACTTTTTAAATTAATGCGAAACAAAGAATAATGGTAGGTATTGTGAACCTACAGCGTGGCTCTGACCTTGAGTCTCAAACTCAGGAAAATATTTAGCAAGTCTTTGAGACTGCTATCTACAGCTGACAAAATATTCTAAGACATTCAGCAAATTATTTAGTAATACATTCCAACGTTATTACAATGCAGTGTCAAATGGCATTCCAAGCTGGATTTCCCACATAGTTTCTGGGGTTTAGGGAGCAGAATATCACCTGGTTCTTTTAAAACACAAGATCTTTGACCTTCAGGGTTACTGAACCCTAAATATCAGCATGTTAAAATATCTTGCTGACTGACTGGCAGTAGCGAAGGGTGAAAGGCAAAGAGCCAGATGCATTGCAGAGCTCCTCTAGCTCAGCCAAACTTCAGTTTCCAGGTAAGACTGGAAGTCCAGGTAAGTCATTACATTCTTTCTTCTCCCTTCCTGTTGTCTCTGATCCTACCCTCCATCTTCCTTACCACAATGAATATGATTCTCCAAATGTTTGTTAAGCCTTTCTAGGGACACTGCAATAGATTAGTAATAGAAAAAAAAAGAAGTGACAAAGTGAGAAGTGATGTCTAGGGAATATTACGTGGACCGTTCACGAGGACACAATGTTCTTATGCAAACAGAGTTAGTGAAGTCAGTGCAGTCAACACAATTATTCTTGCCAAAAGTAACATCAGATATGGAGTATAAACAGTGGGTTTGTGTTTCATCTGTAAGACTGGCCATCCTTATCAAAATTCCTCCTAAAACCATACTATAATACCAATACAATGCTGACATTTAATGAACAAAAGAGAATGTTCAAATCTATCATACAGGCATGCAAAACTTGTGAATCCTGATTGCACCCTGAATTGATAGAAGTGACTGACTGGAGAAGCAAAGAAAATCTTTTAAGACCTACGTTTGGGAAGCTTATGCCAATAAGTACTTCAAGTCATTGGAAGTCTGTAAAACTGTAGTTTTGAAAATTCCAGTTAAGAAATTAAAATCGGAGAATGACACATTTTCAACACAGTTTTGCAACGAGAGTTTGGGGGTGCCATTCCACAATAGTACCCTTAGGCACGACGAGCAGTCTTTACATATCTGACCGCCTGGTTTTCACACGTAGCCGACTCCTCTCGTGAGGCAGTCTCATTAAACCCACAGCATTGCAAAGAGAGCTGGGTGCTGCTGCTGTTAGAAAACAGGGTGGAGCTGAGCTAAATGTTGTTAATCAAATGTCTTAATAAACCACGGTGAAAGAACTTTGGGCTTTTAGGATTTGGCCCAAGAGATTAAAAACTAACCAAGAGAAAAAAAAAAAGGGCAATTTGCAGAGGAGGCGAGCTTTGGCTCTTGGCTTTCCAACGTGACCAGCTGTACGTGCGCAGCAGGCTGCTTTGCTATCCGTGCGGACACCGCGTGCCACTCGCTGTTACCGCATCCCGGCGTCATGCCCGCTTGTGCCCCCGTCAGCACCGACAGCCAAGCCCAGCCGTCAGCGGAGCCGCGGAAGGTAACTCTGCAATCTCTGTTTGCTGTCCTTTGGTCGTCGTCGTGGTGTCGCTTTCTCATCGCCCTGATACTCTCCGTCTTTAATACTTTTACCGTCTCCGTGTAAGTTTTCAGGGCACTAACCCCATTCGCCTTCAGGTTTACCCGTTCATTTTCTCCTGTAACTTGAGAATTGATTCTTCTATTTCGCACAGACTCGTAGGCTGCTAATTTGTATTTTCCCCTGTAAAGCGCTTCAAGCGTTTTTACGGGTGCGTGAACGTCACGCATCTTCCATGAAGAAAGCAAGGCGCCGGAGCGCGCGCGCCGCCTCGCCCAGCACCACCCAGCGGGGCCGGGGGGCGCGGGGGTGTTTGGCCCCGCTGCCGCTCAACCAACCGCGGGGGGTTGAGTGAAACCCTTCGCGTTTTCCCAGCCGGTTTTAATGCGGCGAGCGCTGCCCCCCGGGGCTGGGCCGCACGGCACCAGCCGGGCCCCGCAGGCGGCGGCGGGAGACCCTCGCCCGGGGGTTGGGGGGGAACCGTCTTCGGGCGGAATCTTGCTGCGGGGGCGGCCGTTTCCCAGCCGGCGGGGAAGGCGGAGGGGAGGGGAGGGAGCGGTGGGGGCGCCCGGAGGCGCTGGCCCCGCCCCGGGGGAGGGCGCCGGGGGGGCGGGGCCGCTGTGTCAGGTGGTTGACGCGCGCGGGGCTTCCTTCTGCCGAACGGGACCCGTGCTCAGGGTGCTGCTGTGGGGAGTCGTTTCCAGAGAGAATGGGCGGGCCCCGGGTGGGGAGTGGGAAGAGGTTTTCCTTCGCCCGGCGCTGCCTTTGTGTTGAACATTTGAGGCTGTTTTAGTGTATTAAACTACCTGGAAAAATCGTTTGGTTTCATCAAACTGTTGACCTGAAGTTTCAGTCGGTGAATAGAGCTCTGATTTCGTGGGTAGATCTTTAAATAAAACTTACTTGGTTGGACAGGGAAGAAAATATGAAATTACAATTTGTTCTGATGAGCACTCCTTGCGTGCAGAGCAAAGGCCCAGCTCCCATCTAGCACTTTTCAGGAGTACCTGGATTATAGAGGGGTCTGATTTCCAGGCTGCCCTGAGGAAAGGCAGTGTCCAGTTCTGGGCTCCCCAGTTTACGAAAGACAGGGAACTACTGGAGAGAGTCCAGCAGAGAGCTACCAAGATGATCAGGGGACTGGAGCGTCTCCTTTATGAGGAAAGGCTGAGAGACCTGGGTCTGTTCAGCCTGGAGAAGAGTCTTATCAATACTTATAAATATCTGAAGGGTGGGCATCAAGAGGATGGGGCCGGATTCTTTTCAGTGGTGCCCAATGACAGGACAAGGGGCAACACAGGAAGTTCCACCTGAATATGACAAAAAAACATCTTTACTGGGAGGGTGCCAGAGCAGTGACACAGGCTGCCCAGAGAGGTTGTGGAGTCTCCGTCCCTGAAGACATTCAAAACCTGCCTGGACATGGTGCTGTGCCCCCTGCTCTGGGTGTCCCTGCTCAAGCAGGGGGGCTGGACAAGGTGATCTCCAGAGGTCCCTTCCAACCCCTACCATTCTGTGATTCTGTGAAAAGCAACTGCACATGCCTTCGGTTTGTCCAATGGATCTTTCTAAAAGTAAGCCAGTGATGAATGCTGGTACCCAGGTCCTCTGTTTTCTCTAGGTATGCTCACTGAAGAAGTGTGTTTTACATCTAACATGATAATATTCAAGACTAGTCACAATTACTCAAAGGCATGGAGATATTTCAACTCTATCATTTGCAGCCATTTAGCTGTCACAGGTTGGTGATAACTGCTGCTGCTTATTTGTGCAGCTTCTTCTGCAACTTAAAGGGATAAAAGGAAACAGTGGGGTATAAAATGTTAGTACTGACTGTGTCCTGTGGTGAGATGCTTATTTTATTAATTTTGCTAAATTATTAATGTAATTATTAAAGCTTTCTTGAGGATTCTTTCTCAAATACTTCACTGGATAGGGTTACAAAATAATGCAGTCTTTTTTCAGAGTAAATAAATTGCACTTCCTTCGTGTGTTGTTTTGCATTGTGAACTCATAACTTTCCCACATGTAAAGGCATCTTGTCCTCTAGATTTTGAAGTGGTTTGCTCTAGATAGGTTTATTGCTCTGGATTTTGAATACACTAATGTTCTTCAGATGATAGTGTCACATCTTTGTAGGATACTGTCAGTGAAGGAAGGGAGCATGGAGAAAATAAATATTACAAGAAGAAAAGATGTTTCCACTTGAAAAGACATCCTGGGTGTCTTTGTAGAAGAGATCTGTGAGTTTTCCTCAGAAATTAGGATGTCCCTCTATCACAGGATTATGGTTTTTTTTGTTTTGTTCTTTTTGGGTTTTTCTCCAGTCAAATGATGTCCAAACTTAGGGTTCTTGCTTCCAAATTAGCTTCCAGCATGTGAACCTGAGAGCTGGCAAGTCGCCTTATGAGCCATAGGGTCTGGCAGAATCCTTATTTGAGGGATTAGGGTCTGCAATCTCCACAATCACAAACTAAGATGTATTTCAAAGCCAAACAAAAAGTACATCCTTATAAAAACAAAATGAAGAATTAAGGTAATGAAACTTGGAGATTTCTGAGTAACGATAATGCAGCCAAGTTCTCTTGCCAAGATGCAGTCCTTCTTATGCTTTAGACGTAAGATAATACAGATGATACAGAAATAAGTTTTTATTTAAAATACTTGCTGAGAAACAAAACTTTCATGTTACATGGTCTGGTAGAGTAGCCACGTGGCAGGCATAGGGCCTCTCATGATGATTATGGGTTGCAGAAGTCCGGTTTCCACAAACTTGGTTGAATCAACTGATTATTTTGAAAACAATAAATTTGATAAATTAATTCATTTACTTGAATGAACATTTTAGTGGGAATGATAAATTTTTCAGCTGCATGAATAGCCATATCTCTGTTAGCTTCAAAATGTCGATTGACCGAGCTTAAATAGAGCTGTGGTAGGTTTGCGAACTCACACTTTGTCAGCTTTGTTTCTGTCAGTGTGTTGCTTAATTGGGATGTGATATACAGAGCCTTGGTTTTAAAATACTTGATAAGAATACATAGAAAATACTAACAGTCTGGTTTTAATTTTGGCCTTTTTAAAAGTAGAGGCATTAAGAATTATTTTACCTCTTGTTTTACTTAGGGCTCAGAGGTGGATTCATCAGAACGATCAACCATTAGAAGTGAGCAGAAATCCAGGTAACTTGCGTTGCAAAGGTTATGCAAAACTGTCTCCTAACGAAAATCTGAAAACACAGAGGAAATACATTACTTGAAATTGGATATGAGAACAACATCATGCTTGAAAAGTTGCAGTGATCCCCAAAACTAGTTTCTGCACTGACCGAGTGCTTCATGCTCAGTTAAGCTGTTCGTGTTAAAGAAATAATATACCTCCTGAGAGGAAACAGTTTGTGCTGAATGTAGCAGGAAGGCACGGGGATTGTCAGCAACATATTCTTTGCAGGCACTAGCTAGCAACCTTGTCTACCTGTTTATTAATTGCTTTGCTTGAGGCCATTTCAAGTTAAACATTATAGTTTTAGCTAGATAGTTTCAGATGATTGTAAACTAAGAGGTGTTAAACATCCATATCAGCAGGAATTACAAATGTGTAAAGGTAGTTTTGAAAGTCAAGGGAATTGTAAGGTTCTGTGTTACTGGAATATTTGTTCGTATGTGGTGATTTCACTGTATGGTTTAAATGCGTTTTCACTTCTTTGCAAAGTAATCATGAAAGCCAGACTTGCCCACAGTTTCTTGTGCTGGATTGCGCAGTGAATGCTGATGCAGCACCAAACACGTGTTCAAGAGTCATCTGTAGTCAGTAACATCTGATTAGCGGGCTCGATGAACCCCTGATCTGGACAAGCATGATGGTTGTTATGTTCATGTATCCTAAAGTGAGAATAAATGAGAATAAAATATACTGCTTTTTCCCAGAGAAACAACGATCTGTTTCTTTATTTTGGCTTGTCCCTTTGAAGTAGCTCTACTTACTTTCTATCACACATGCATGAAGTAAATCATCAGACAGTCCTCTGACTACTTCCTGAATGGCAGGAAGATGTGCCAGGGGAGGTTTAGGTTGGGTATTAGGAAAAGGTTCTTCACCCAGAGGGTGGTGGAGCACTGGAACAGGCTCCCCAGGGAGGCAGTCACTGCACCAAGCCTGACAACATTCAAGACGCACTTGGACAACACCCTCAGAGACATGGTGTGAATTTTGGGGTTGCCCTGTGCAGGGACAGGAGTTGGACTTGATGATTCTTGTGGGTCCCTGCCAACTCAGGACATTCTGTGGTTCTAATTTTTTCAAAATTTCATTTGAAGTGGTGGTTGGCTGGCCCAGTGGACCAAGAATTGGTAATTGTCAATTTGGATCTCAAAGACATTAGTGATTTGAAGTTGTTGCCATTTTTGGCTTAAATTAATTATGCACACTTACTTGTCTAAAATGACAAAAAGACTTAAAGTACATTGATGGTTTGGAGAAGGCTGTGAACTGCTGCCAATACCATGCTTCCGCGTAGAAATGGAGCACCTGGTTCCTTTTGGTTGGTTAGTATTTTGCACAAGCATAAATAGTTCATTTGGACTTCCTGAGCCAGTTATGACATCTTCAGACAAGTTAGAAAATGCACCATAAAAATGAAGATTTTTGGGTTTTGTTTTAAAGAAAATTCTTACAAAGTCTAATAAGAAAGCAGCCTCGGGACCTTCTCCTGGTAATTGGAACTGGGGTAAGTGCTGCAGCAGGACCAGGAATCCCAGCGCTGTGCTCCTGGAGAAGCTGTGCTGAGGCTGTAATTGAAGCAGCTGAGCAGCTGGAGGTGCTTCCTCTGGGAGAAGTTGCTGAATTTTTAAAAAAAGTAATCAAAGATAGAGACCTGCTTGTGGTTGCACATGATCTCATCAGGAAAATGTCACCAGTGACTGTAACTTACATTGATTTCTAAAATTATGATGTACTTTTGTTTCCGACAAAAATTCTTTTCATCTTTCTAAAACTTGAAAATGTTCTGGTAAAAATTGAAATTTTGATGGTAATCATACAGGACACTGTACACTTTAGAGAGGCTGAAAAATCCTTGGGTTTTAGCGTAAGCAAGCTTACAAGCGCAAGTAAGCATAACTAATGCAGGCAAGAGTCCTGACTATTAAATATTCGCCATAATGCCTCTTGGAACTGAAAGAGGAATTTATAGCTCTGCTGGCTGAGATACCCTGAAAATACAGGCAGACCTTAACCCTGCTGATAGCCTTAGATCACACAGGCTTAATGACCGCTGCAGCTCACACTTCACTGAAGACAGTCTGTACATGCCCGGTTTCTCAGCCATTCAGGTTCCAGAGATTTTCAGATGGTCTTGATAGGTTTGCCAAGTCTTCTAGTTGAACTAATTCGGGTGACATACATACTGCGAAGTTGTAGGATGTGTTGAGCGTTTTGCAACCTGTGGTGAGCTTCTCTACAGGCAAAGTATAATAATAACCTCTCTCTTTTGGGAGGAGCCTGCATGTATGGTTAGGCTTCGTAGCAGATTTAACGATTAATATATTTTTCTCAACCAGGAAGAGGGAAAAAAAGAGTGTGGTGTTGAGAAAAAACCCTTTAACAGACTGTGAATCCAAGGAATGATAATTTTAGTACAGAATCTGATTTTCAAAGAAGTAAAAGCATATAGAGAAAGGTGAGGTTTCCATGTAGTTAGGCCAGTAACTACACTGGGCTTATAAGGACATTTGTTCTGTGTGTAATACAGTTTATGGAATAGGAAGCCTGCATATTTTATAGAATTGTTACACGTTCCTGTCAGTCGCAGCAGATACTCTGGACTAACGTAGCCTACTCTTTTAGGAAAGCATAGCTTTGCATTTATTTGGAAGTGACGAGCGAGGATTTCACTGTAGCAAAAGTTTTGTTTTATTGTGCCTGTATCACAAGCTTTCTTGGGAAAACCAGACTATTATTTTGAGCTACCTTAAGTGGAGCCAAGAGCATCTGCATAATTTGAGATTGTTTTTGATGGTTTTGTGCATTCAGACCTTTATACTTTGTATACCATGTAAGCCTCTTCTAAAGAAATGCTGTGGCATTAAGTAGACAAACGATGTGGGTTTTCTGTTGGAGGCATTTATAATGGTGCACATGGTCCTCATGACGCATTTGTATTTTTCTGTCTTCAGCGTACTGGGGGTACAAAGCCCAACTTCTTCCAGGACTGCTTAATGGAGGTGTTCGATAATTTAGAACACATTCAGAATCCTGTTGTTCTGCAATTGATCCCGAAACGCATGGAGAGAGGCACAACGGTTCAGACTACAAACTATGATAATTTACTTGAAATATTTGGTCAGCAACAGGGTAAGCCTATGGAATCTTTACACTTGAAAGATAAGGATAAGGTATGACGAGAGGAGTAAAATTTTTAGACTTATAAGAGCAGGCAGCTCATAAGCTTCACTGAGAGATATTTTCCTGTTTAATGAGTGTCAAGGCTAAAACTTCTTAATTAGTGAAGCATGACTATAAGATAACAGCGGATGCACAGACATTTATTTTACGTGTCGTCTTATTCTGAATGATCTGGTAACAGTTACCAAAGAGGATTTCAGTGACACACTTATTAACCAATTCTGCTCCCCCACTCCCTGGAAAAACCCACAAACTTAGTTAACTTTGGTGAAGTGGTTGTTACAATTGCAAATATGATTTCACCTAGCTGGTAGTTAATTTGCTCTTCATATCTTTCCTGTCAGCGCTGCTGGAACTTGCTTCTTGGTTGAATGCATTATTATAAAGCAAGCTGTGTAATTAGTAATTAAAATTATCTCTTGCTGCAGAAAAGTGCAAAAGAAATTATTTCTGCTTTAAGTGGTTTTATAAATTAGGGCAGCTGGATATTTTTACAGATTCTCAGTTACTGTAATGTATTATAGTAAAACAAAAGAATGTAACTTGTGTGATTCGCTTTAGGTTCTTCAGCAGGTCATATAAAATACGGAGTTCTTCATATTCACGGCTTATAAACAGACCCCTGTGGAATGGTGCTAGATTCCTTGGGCTATAAAGATGTTACTCTAGATCCTGAAGTCCTGGTTTGTGTCATCTTTAAAATTCTTACTATGTTTTGCCGAACTATTTTATTGTAATCACTGAATACACATTACCTGAGGCTAGGGTTTTGTCAGATGATATAGAAAGTAATTGAGGCCCAGAAAAATGGCTGTTATTCAGAAAGCCAGCTATGTTGCTAAGGCAATGTGTGCTTTTGTATAGTGCTTCTTTGTAAATCACAATCAAAACCCTCAGTTTTATGCCATAGTTTTATAGTTCTTTGTGTTTATCTCATGAAGGAACAGTAGCCCCAAAGTATTAGACACCAGAATAAGGATTCATCACCATCTGATTGCTTGGATTCAGTTTTTTAGGGGCTTAAACTGTTACCAGCTCTGGATCCTGGACTTAATGTCATACCTTAGGTATTTTAAGAAGTCAAACATTTGGTCAAGAATATTAATTTTCCTTATTTACAGATTGACCTAAAGGGAGCCTAATATTCTGTCATAATAATTCTTTCAATTTAAAATTCCCTTACTGGGAATATTTACTTGCGTACTTGATTTTGTATGATACCTCTGATTATGAGTATAAATCTTTTTGTAGAAACAGCGCTTATGAAATGTCAGTTTGCTCCGATCCTAAAACAGAAGCTTAATTCAGTTCAGTAGCAATGTCTGCTCTGCTCCTCCTTTTAAGTCTGCCATATTTTAAAAGTTTTTACCTTGTCCTTTTGACTACTGAAGTAAACGTAGCTTTTGTGTGTTTATATTTCTTAACAGAATTTTTTTCAAAATTTGTATCAAACCGAACGTTTTTGGTTCTTGGGCTGCAGAGAGACTCTGCGTAATCAGATATTCCAAGCTCTTTTTCTTTATACTGTAAAGAATAAAGTGGATTTAGAACATTATATGTTGGTGCTTAAAGAAAATGAAGACCACTTTTTTTAAGCTCCAGGCAGATATGCTGCTGCACGGAACAGAAGTAGTGTCCTACAGGGACTGCTTTAAGCAATTCCCAGAGTATGTACAAGATCTCACTGCTCAAATCTGCAAGCAGAGAAGTCCAGGTAAAGTATCCTCTTTAACAGGGAATTTTTCAGTAGGTACGTAGCAGGATGCTGTGTCAGAACAACCAGCAGTTGCTCTGAAGCGTTGACCTTATGCATAGCTAGCAGAAGGCCTGTGCAGCATCTTTGCTCATGAATGGCATGCAGAGTTGGAATGTACAAAACTTTAACCAAATTTCTTTCTGTAAGGTCTGTGGATTCTTGCAGATTTAATCTTTAATTCTGAATTTGTCCTCTTGTTAGCATTTGGTTAAGATGTTTACTTTGTGTATTTTTTGGTGTGAACTACTCCGGTATATGGAGTATTACATGATATGAAAAATGACGTGTCAGTAAAAGAGACTAAAAGAATTGAAGGAATTGACTGGTGGGATAAGCTGGTTGAGCCACAATATCTGATGAAGCATAGAACGGGAAATGAAATCAGCACACGCAAGAGTGTTGGGACTTACACAGTTAGGGCTAGCGGGGAGGAAACCTGAGTGTGGGGGTCAGGTTTTGTGACAATAAAACAGAAGAGTGTGTGGAATAACACCCCATTTGTGACAGTGAATGGCATTCTGTAGAGGGTGTTTAATGCTAAAATGGGATCTCAATACCTTTGCTGAAGGCAACAGTCATGCATCGGCACGGAGCTTAATTTTACTAACTAGATCCATTCACCTACTTCCCCCCCACTCCCTTCCATCCTGTTGTCTCTCAGCTCCTAAGATTCTTTAGCTGTAAGAATGAAGAGCCTTTAATACAAAACCAGGGAAGAACAACAACTGTATGTTGGAGAAAAGAGATTTCATTAATGTTTTCCAAACAAGGACAGTTCTACCATGGCTTATCCAGAGAACGGAGGGAAAAAGCTGGAGTAAATGACCTCGGGAAGAATACTGTTTCACAGCTCTTCTATTTTTCATGTCAGTGAAACCATTTTGTCTCAAATCACTCCCAAGTGGTGCATAGCAGGAACCTTCCCCTTGCCCTCCCTAAAAGAAAATTGCAGGTGTAGGCCCAAGTCATATAATGGTTTTTGTAACTGGATGAATATTACATTTAGACAGGATTAAATTTTTCTTTCCATGAAGGCTAGAAAAAATATCTAGCACTGCATCCAGGTTTCAGGAAGTTTGTCTGCAGTGTAGGCACCTAAAAATAAGCTGGGGTGCAATTTCAGACACTGAAGTAACCTCAGCCTGCTAGTTTGTTCTACTGCTGTTGATGGATGCGATGGACATACTTTTCATAGTGTGAGCAGTGTCTCAAGCCTGTTGAGTCTGGAGTATCCAATTTATTGCAAAGCAGCCATTGATACCAAAACAGGGTGGGAGATACATTTACATAAGCTCTAGATGGAAATGACCGCAAAAGCAGACTATAATGCTCCCCTTTTTGTTCAGCGGAATTACTGATAGGCATAATACTTGCAAGAGAGGGCACCTTACTCTGACTTCAAAATCTTGTTGATCTCATTTAGAAGTCAAGGTCCTGAACAAAACTATTTTCAAATGCGCGTAACTGCTCTTTGCATTACCGAACTGTCAGGTTTCATTTTTTTAATGCTTATTTACAAACTCTCTTTTAAAAAATAGCACCCATGTACTTGTATTTTGGAATACGTAGCAAGTAAAAAATAAATTAAAAAAGAGGAATTATTCCTTAACAGACTTGTATAATACTCCACAAAAGGTACATCTAGGGTTTTAAGTGATGGATGTCCTGATTTTGAAGGAATTTCCCTTCATTTTTACTGTCCAGGTATGCTGCTTATACTTTCAACAGTAGCTCACACCAAGAATTTTTTTCCATTGAATAAGGGATCCAAACTTTTAAACACAGCTTTTCACCTGTGAAGTCCACAGGCATCATCATGCAAAATGAAGAATTATTTTCTTCAAAAGGCAGCTGTACAATTAGCTACTCTCTGTTTAATACATTAGTACCAGAGTTCAGTGCTGGGGAAGAACTCAACGTCACAAAACTGGTGCAGACTTTCAGTAGGGTTAGTGTTATAATTCAGAACCCAAATACAAGAACCCCAGTGGACCAGTTTTGTGTTTGATATTTGGTGCTTGTAATAAAAAGTCTACAAAGCACACATAAGTAGCAACATGAAAACATTTTTTCCCCCCTCTCCCTCCACAGGAACTTCATGTATGGACTGTGCTAAAAGGAAGCTAGGAGAAAAAGGCACTGACTCTCCTAAGAGAATCAAGCAGCCAGATAATGGTGTACCTACTATTTAATGGAAACAAAAAAACCCCAAACAACAACAAAAAAAAAAAAAAAAAAAAAAACCAAAACCCAACCCAGAAGCTTTTTAACAGTAGGTGTTTTATTGCTGCTGCATGGAAAGTTTTGAGCTGAGTATTTCCATGGTTTTAAGTGGAATAAAGACTGTGCATTTTAGCCTTTTTCTCCTCTAGATATGTAAATGCATCATGTAGGTAAAGCTTGAGAATCATACCTAGTCATGCTTAGGTGACTAAAACTGAATCTGCAGGGTCATTTAGAAGCGGGTGCAACTATTCTCTGCCTGTTCTTCCAGCCAGTTGGACCAAGCTCTTACCAAGGTGAAGCCACAACAGAGGTAATATTTGAATCTGTCAGAAATTACTTTTGGCATACCTGTGACTATCTGTTAGTTGTCTTTTAAAATGAAGGGTTTTCTATTATTTTCTCATCAGCTGAATTGCAGTTAGGCTGCTGGAGGCTGAACTCTTTAGGGGTCTGTCAGCACAAGGCTGCTCGCAAGCTTCAAATTCAGATCCCTTAGCTGTTAGGAACAAGATTGTTTAATATTTATAGAACCTGCATCATGAGAACCTTTTACATTTTAACTCTTTTACACTTTTGCCATGAGTACTTGTTTTCATTTGTCAGTCTGTTAAGGCATGCGATCACATGGGGGGAAAAGGATGTATTATTAATGTAGCAGCAAAGACACACCATATTTACATAGAATCATTAAGGTTGGAAGAAACTTCTAAATTCATCAAGTCCAACTGTGAAACGAACACCCCCATGCCTCCTAAACCATACCCTGAAGTCCCATGTCTGCATGTTTTCTGAACACCTCCAGGGATGGTGACTCCACCACTTCTCTGGGCAGCCTCTTGCAACGCCTGACCACTCCTTCAGTGAAGAAATTTTAAGACCATTTCCTCTCATCCTACTGCTTGTTACCTGGGAGAAGAGACCAACACCCACCTCATGTCAACCTCCTTTCAGGTAGTTATAGAGAGCGATACAGTCTCCCCTCAGCCTCCTCTTCTCCAGGCTAAAACAACCCAGCTCCCTCAGCTGCTCCTCACAAGACCTGCTCTCCAGACCCTTCACCAGCTTTGTTGCCTTCCTCTGGACATGCTCTGGCACCTCGATGTCCTTCTTGCAGTGAGGGGCCCAAAACTGAACACAGTATTCGAGATGCAGCCTCACCAGTGCCGAGTACAGGGGCACGATCATGGCCCTACTCCTGCTGGCCACACTATTGCTGACACAAGCCAGGATGCCGTTGGCCTTCTTGGCGACCTGGGCACGCTGCTGGCTCATGTTCAGCCAGCTGTTGACCAACACCCCCAGGCCCTTTTCCACCGGGCAGCTTTCCAGCCACTCTTCCCCAAGCCCATAGCGTTGCATGGGGTTGTTGGGACCCAAGTGCAGGACCCGGCACTTGGCCTTGTTAAACCTCATGCAGTTGGCCTTGGCCCATCCATCCAGCCTGTCCAGGTCCCTCTGCAGAGCCTTCCTAACCTCGAGCAGATCAATGCTCCTGCACAACTATTGTCTGCAAAATTACTGAGGGCGCACTTGATCCCCTCATGCAGATGATTGATAAAGATATTAAACAAGACTGGCCCCAAAACTGGGCCCTGGGGAACACAGCTTGTGACAGGCCACCAACTGGATTTAGCTCAGCCACCCAGCCAGTTTTTTACCCAGTTTTCACATGGGGGCTTACTGACCTATTTGCAGTGTGTTTCTATGGAAATATTTTAAATGTTGTTTAAATCTCAGAATATGCCGCCAGTTATCTCAGAAAGCAGATAATAGATAGTTTTGATGCAGGAGAATTAAAACCAGTTAGTATCTAATTGTATGTTTGTAGACAGTTTCTAGTGTATAAGTTTGACTTCAGTTGAACTACTCAAATGATTAAGGTTAGGCACCGCGTAACTGTTCTTCTGAGGTGCTCTTACTTCACCTACCACTGAACCGTTTCAGCACTAAACTGACCTAATTACTGGTCCAGTTGCCAATACAGGTAGTCATCTGCGATTTTGTAGTCAGCTGCCTCACACCTCAGTGTCTTCAGGAGAGCATGTTCAGGAGCACTTTGTTCTGATACCAGCACATTCCTATCTGGCAGTCCTGGAGGGTTGGGAGGTTACTTCAGTCAGGTTTCTCTGCTTATGTTCCCTGTGGATTTGATCTGTTACGCATTCTGAGATAACATCACACTATAATGAGGTATTAACAGGGAGTGGAAGGGATGGTCTGTCAGATGACCTTTCTGTCTGAATTCTAGTATGTCAACTCTTTACTCCCACATCAGAAAAACAATTTCTGCTTGTTCTCTAGTACATATGTGTGCAAAATGAAAAGCTTAGAAGTGATGTGCGTGCTTCTTTCTAGACCAGCAACTACTGTGATGGGTAGAGTTGATGTGGTGTGGAAGTCTTTGTCCCTGTTCTGAAGTAGGTAAAGATCTGAAGACATTTTGCCTAGAAAAGCAATCTGGAACAATGCATCCACATTGACTCTTGTCCCTTCTATGCCAGAAGAAAACATCCAGTCGTCTTCCAGTGTTGACAGTCTGGAAACCATACTTGGGTTTTAGTATGTGAGATATTTGAGATCACAATTATCAGTTCTCAAGGTTTCAGATGTATTTTTTAAAAGGTTAACATCAAAAGCAAAGCCCACCTGAATATAGACTCTACTCATGCTTTCCCCTTTGAGAGGTCATATTTATGCATACATTGCTTTTGAAAATTAAGTCTTTTAGCATCACATATAGCATTATCTGTAAGACACTGGCCTCTAAAATTTGCTTCCCTAGTCAGCGTGAATTGGCTGTTTTGAAAAGTGGCCAGTCATGCTCTTTTGGATACTGATGTATCAGCTTGGAACATTTTAATTGTTGCTTCAAGCGGCAGCAAAATTAATCTGATGAGCCAAGATATTTACGACCCTGATTATGGCAACTTTTTAAGCCCAACCCTAAAGTCACGTGAGGACAACCCTACGTCATGTAACTCCTTATCTTGGGCTTGAAGTCAGGGCCACATTAGGAAATCACATCCCCTCCCTTTGGTAAGGATCTGCTTACACCTAAGCATTGGCGGTTCTTCCATTTTGTAGACATTGCTGAAGCCCCTGACTCAAGTCCCATTTATTTGTATCCTGAAAAAGCAGATAAGTAAGGGGTTATTTTAATTCCTAACAAACACAATATGAAGGTAGAAATGCCCAGTTTCGGTTTTTTATTTCCATCGCCCCAGTCAAAGAACAGATTTTAGTCATCTTAGGGATGCGATTGCCTTGCAGCTACCTTAGGATTGAAAATATAGTCAAAAGGGACAGAACCTGAGACTTGTCTGTTCCATTTATCTGTTAAGTGAAAGAGTAACTTGTTTAAGGCCCTGTTCAAATTACTACCCAAGTATTGTGAAAGAACTAACCATACAAACTGGCATGTTCAGTGATGTTTGCCAATTCTACTGTAGATGGCTCGTTTTGTACTTACTTCATAACTTTATTTTTTAAATAGGAATAAAATAATTACTGAAAACAAACTTGTTGATCATTTATTATCCTGTTTTGCTCAAGCTGTGTAATGAAGGTGATAGGACATCTTTGATGGTGGCATACAGTCTTAATAAAATATTTAAAGCCAATAGCCCATTCTTGTAGAGCAGCTAAACTATGTAGCTTTCACCAGTCTTCAGACTGTTCCATTCTGTACTGTATTTTTCCATTTGAACTAACTGTTCCTAGCAAATGGTTAAAAAACATACACAAAACCAAAACTTCTGTGTTTGCAATACACAGACTGATGTGGATCAACAATCTTTGAAAACTGGTAGAGGCTGCTTTTCTGTTCATCCTTCACACTGCTCTAACTATTTCCACATCTGTCAATGGATTCTGAGTTAAGGGACTGATGCTAACTCATGACTTACACTCAGAGTAAATAATTTTATTTAATGAAGTATGGCAGCAACAGAAGTATTTGATAAACATCTGTCTACAGTGTAAGTGGACACATTTATGTTGTTGAAATGTTCCCATACAAACACATTATCTACTGCTCACATGTCATTCCTTCCTTAGGCAGAAGCCCCACGTGTCCAGATGTCATTGGTTGTGTGCAACAAGCACAGTATTAGCAACACATTACAAGGCAGACGTGTATAAGCAGTGTGGTGGATGAAAGGAAGCTGGTGTATGAACATTAAGAAGTTATGACCATAAGTATATAATTATTATGAACAATCTTAAATCAAATAAAGCTCTTCAGCATAAACCAAGGTGTGACACATAAGCCACATGAAGTGATTCAAGGGCTCTCAAACAGTGTTCCGTAACCAACTTCATTAACTTTGCTTCTTAGGTGAAACACAGCCATCAAAATAAACTTCACTGGGACAGCTACGTAATAACAATCTCAACCACAAAACCAATATACTTTTTTTTTTCCTAAGGCTGCTACCTGTATGGAATGTGTCTTGCACCTGTTTTATTCCTTCCACTTTTGAGTGGGGTAGAGTACCTCAAAGGTGAGGTTTCTCCAGGTTGCATCACACTGATAGAGATATATCATCAGCTTTTGTAAAGTTAACTAATATTCTCATAAGGTTGCAGCAGAAGACTGAATTCTTACTGGGAGTCACAAAAGCCACATAAGATAATGGGTAGATTCCAGTATCTTGTTTTAAAAAGCAGGAAATCATCTTATCTGAAGGCAAATAGATGCAGCTGCAACACAAGAGAGAGACATTGTGAAGGCCTTGACCAGTGGTAACATGCATCTAAACGGTGCACTGGAGATACTGTTAAACACATTACTTTTCATAAGAAAAGCAAGGGGCTTTTTCTTTGGAATAGTGTGCTTATGTGAACCTGTAATCCTTCGTCTTAAGGCAAAAAACCCCCAAAACATTTGAAGAGAAACTTTGCATACCAGAATGTACAGACTTCAGTAACAACCTCTGGCTATCTCTTACTTGTTAACAAAACTATGTCAATGAATAACAGTTACTTCCTTCAATGTTTTAGGAAACTGCTTCGTTTGAAAGGTAGGCATTTCTCTATCAACCTCTAAGAGCCACATTCAAACTCAGATTTTTAAGAGTCATCTGTAAACACAGTTCTTGCTGTTGTCACCTGGCCCTGAAATCATCCATGCTTTATTCTGCACCAGAAGTCCATTTGTGCTTCTCTGTTCTTTCCTGGTCACCAACGTCTGGATACTCGGTGAGATCCAAAGTCAGTACTCGACTGAACATAAAGTCATCATGCTGACAAGAGGAAGGATCACACAATTTAAACCACTTCTGTTATTTGAAATAAGCATTTCATACATGACTATGAGATACAATAACGAGTTTGAGTTACCAAAATTATCTTTTCATCAAAGCAGTGCGGGCACTTATTTCTGAACACAAAGTAGTTCAAATCCAGGAACACAATTATGTACATGATTCACTGCAGTAACACTTAAGGTGTAAATCAGGACTTCAACAAAAAACAGCATGTATTATTTTAAAACTTGGTAATAATTAATTGTTACCTCTGGACATACTCCAATCAATGCATCTGCTTTGGAATAAAACTCTTCCTTTAGAGAAATAACTATCATTTGAAACTGTTCGTGTGCCTGTTCTCTAATGAAACTTGATACCTTTGGAAAGAAGCCAAATATTTCAGTAAGTTAGTTCTGGCAGACTTGAACCACGCTATAATTCAGGAATGAAGAAAAAAGAACCGAACTACGTTAGCTGCAGAATTCAGTAATTCAGTTACAAAATAAGCAGGATAAAATGAGAAATAAAACAGTCTTAAGACAGATACTCTGCATGTTCTTAGGACAACCCCTCAGATCTGCTGCTTTTTGAAAGTGTATAAGAAAATAATCATTCACTCCAATGAGTACAGTTACAGAAAAAGGCCAGTGCCATTGAAAAATATTTTACTTAATATAACTACAAAGGAAGGTGGAAATTCCTGAATAAGGAAGAAAGGTGTGGAAAGGTTGTTACTGGCTGCATACTAAGATCTTAAATATGTATTAGTTTGCTGCAGACAGCAACATTTTTTTCAGTGATCTGCAAAACAAAGGTACAAATATTAAGTTATAAATCGGTGACTGAATAAGGCAGTATCCCACAATACAAATTAAATGCTGAATAAAGGAAAACCAGTAGATTTTTAATTAGACTTTTTCTGCACAGTTATATCTATGTGATATGGAAGTAATTTTCTTAATGGAAGAACTGCCTTTAGTGGGTTACATAATTCACATTCATTTTACAGTACTATTACAAGTAAATTATTGGAGATCTGGTTTAGTAACTCCTTAAACTGAAAGAATGGAAAGAAAAAGACTTATTTCTAAGCATAAAACCTGGGTACCAGTGAGTACATTTTCCATGTATCATTTTTGCTCACTGCAATATTTAATTCCTCTGCTCTGGAGGTTTTTGTGCTTTCCAATAACAACTGCATCTTACAGATAAGAAAGAGATATGAAAGACCCTGGGAGCAGGGAAACATTAAGTGAATGATACGTGCAGATCACTGCAGTTTTGCTTTTGCTTATTCTGCAATCTCAGACATCTTTTGCACATGGGCAGCTGCTCTCCAAGCATATTATATGTCACAGCCTGTATCACAGGTTGCCTGCTTCATGTTGCTTATGTGACAAGAGCAGCCCTTTCAGTAACCCTGCCCCAACCTCTCTGCGTTGCATCTCCTTATGGGAGCGGCGGGCAGGAAAAGGACTGCAGGGCATTCTGGGCAGGGGCTGTGCAGCCAGTATGCCCCAGCCTTATGGGAGACAGGCGTCTCTAGCCATGAAAGTTACAGAACGGGTAGGAGCCCAATTCAACCTCAACCTCAAAGCAGGAAGCTCAGCCTAACTTCCCTGTCAAATTACATGGGCCCCAACGACTCAACTAAAGGCTTAATGCAGACTACTAAGGCACTTTCAGGGTTAACCCTAATGTGTAATATAATCAAAGTTTAATAGCTCTTTAGCCAAAAAGTGGTATTTATGGACGTTATTTTTATAAATATACATTAGACCAGAACTTACAATACTTAAACTTTCTGCATTAATGCTGAAATTTTCTTGGATATGCATCTTAAAAACATACATTATTGTTGCTGATGCGTGAAATGAAATATGGTACTGCCAAACAGTAAAAACACTGCCAATTGAAGGTTAAGCCTAGGACCCATTTGGCTAACAACTGTTAATGTGACCATTTTTTGTGGGCTATGAATGTGATCTTTATCCGAAGAAAAGTAAACCAGATTTGAAGTATGTTTGAATTGAGAAACCCAGTTGCTTGAAAGAAAAATCAGCTTTCTTTGTTTATAGCGTTCTGAAGAATGGTGCTTAGCATATTCTTAGGTATAGAGTGGGCATCTCTTCTGCCAGATGTGTCAGAATGAGCCTACTCAGAAAGGCACACTGCAGCGAAGTGCCTCATTACTGTGTTTCGCATCAGCCATGTTAATGCATCATTTGCAGTCTCTGTGGAAAGTTGATAACATACTAGAAACCTTGAACTTCAGGGAATTGACGACTGGTCCATCTGTAACTGCAACAGGAACATATATGGATATACTAAGGTCATCCAGGCAATGACCTGCAATTTTGTTAGGCATGATCTGGGACTCCTGCCCAGCTCCAGACAGAACCATGGAGAATTCTATATTTGTATCCAAAAGACCACCTCAGAAGTCTGCAGAGATAAGAAGTCCTAATTACCTAATACACTGCAGCTTTGATGAAAGGCAAAAATGTGAAATTTAGGATTAAACAGTGTAACAACAGACAAAAAAAGACAGTAAAGAAAAACTTGGAGGCAGCCTGAGTAACTCTAAGTCAGCAGCCATGATATGTTTGACTCCAGAATTAAGAACACCATCCAGAAAACACAACACTGGTATTTAACCAGAATACATGACCTTCAACTGTGATGTCAACTCATAGTGGCCCCGAGTGAAAGACTAGTAACTAGAAAAGTATTGTGTTAAAAAGCTTAGGTCACACAGGTGTTTTGTGATCACTTGATGTATAATCTTGTTTCTAATCATGTCATCAAGAGCCAAACTCTAAAGCTTGCTTAGTTATTTTCATTTCAGTCCCATTACTTCTAATCTGGTGTTGCTGAAACACACTGGACTGAGTTAAAACAAACTTAGGCTATATCATCCGCTCGGAGGTAGTGGACAATGGGTATCCCTCATGGACTTGTTTCCCAAGGAATGCCTAAGGAATTTGCATTCAGGAAAATGCTTCTCATGGTGCTATGTGGAGTCAGTAATCTCTGAGAAGGAATTCTACCTGACAGGCACAAGTAGTGGAGCCTCCCCAGCAGTCTACTTGGAGGTACCCTCCAAGCAAACTCTGGTGTACTTGGCACATCAAAATTAACTCCATGAGGAAAGTAAAAAAGTTTGGTGTTTATAAAACTGCTTTTGTTCATTAGGCTCTACCAAAACTGACATCACTATTAATGCAGGTAGAAATACAGCTTGATCTTACTTTGTGTGGAAAGGAATGTTTCCATAGAAGAAAACCGAGGTACGTGTGGAGATCTTTTTGACTCCTCTCCTACGTACAATCTCCTTGTACTGAGACTCCTCCTCCCAGAGGTTGACATCTACAGTTGGCAATCTCTACTGTCTGCATTCTATCATAAGTTTTTGTTACAGTGAATAGTTATTAGCAAAAACGGACAGAGAAATTGAGAGGAGGACAGGAAGCTATTTTAATCAAGCAAAAATTCATGTGACTAAAACAATGAGGGTAAGAGCCCTTAATTGGTGTTAATGTAAAAATATTTAGTAGGCCAATTATGTAAAAATAAATACTCCAGTAATAGAATGACTTAATTTTCAATGTGCAGATACACTCCTTTCTGAGGTAACAGAACACAAAGGCCTTAAAAATTCCAACGAACCAAACCTAACCACCAGTTCACAAGTGACCTTCATGTCAGACTGTACCACACATGGTCATGCGGCATACTTTCACACTCCTTACCTATTTTTCTAAACTTCACAGTTTGGGGACTAATTAAAACACACTTAGATTCAAGAATTTAAACCTAGCCCTAGCCTAACATCTCATACAACCATTATTTCAGTCCTAAACCCAATATATTTTAAAACAGGTTAAGCCAGTGGAATCAATCTCTTTATCCCAACAACCTGTAATGAAAAGTAGCTATCCTTCTACAAAAGATATCATTATATTGTCAACAAAAGGGTAAAAGGGTGAAAGGGACCAACTTACTTTATCAATGTTTGTGTTATCCAGGGCAGCGTCTATCTCATCTAAAATAAAAAAAGGGGCTGGCCAAAAACTGTAGAAGAGAACACAGTATTTTGCATTTAGACGCAAAAATGTTAATAAACATTCTAACTACTTTCGAGATTAGCTTACTCTATCATAAAATTTTGATAAGAAGTAACGACAATAAAAAAATAAAGTAATAAGAAGTAAAAATAAGGACATTAGTAACGGCTGAATACTCTATCCGCAGATTTTTTTAACATGTTTGTTACACAGTCTTCCTGTCACTTACTCAGCCACATACTTGGATAATACCATAATATTTCTTTTACCTGTGTATAGCAAACACAAGCGCCAGAGCTGCCACAGCTTTTTCACCTCCTGACAAACTGTCCATTGGCATAAAGCGTTTTCCTGGAGCCACGCAGTTAAAGCCAATGCCTTCCAGATAAGGCTCCTCTGGATTTTCAGGACTAAGGAATGCCTGGAAATGCATACATTTCATTATTAATAGTGACATTTATAAAATAAAAATGCGTATTTTTTAGGTTTAAATACCAACTGAGCTACTGTTGAAACTAGTAAGTTAGCCTCAGTCGTAGGAAACACGCGTTCATCTATACTGAAGAGCAGCACTATAAAACTTCCCAATGAATATGCCTTTGTTAACAAACCATGAACGAGGAGGCTAATTAAACCACTTCGGAAAAGGTTCCACGTATTTATTATTTTAAAACTTTCAACTACTTAATAAACTTGATTTTATCACCTTTGATGTAATTGCTTTAATTTTTTAAAATTATTAAAATCTTAGACTTCAAAAGCAATTTTGGTTTTCATTTGGAAGTAAATATATATCCAGAATTACACCTTTTTGTGAAAGGTTAGTTTTACAAAATCTAGATTAGAACTAGAGCAAGTTTTTAATATAGGTAGGCTTTCTCTCTTCTTTGTATCTTGGTTCCCAGGTCCAAAAATTAGAAGTATTACTTTAAAGGAATGGCTATTATACCAAGCTATTAAAAAGTATGATGGATAAACTAATTGCTACATGATTTGTTTTTCCCATTAAATAGCAGAGACAATAAAATAATACAGTCTCTTCCCCTCAGCACAAGTGGATACAGAAAAATTTCCATAGTTGACACTCATTTCAAAATTGCTCCTCTCGGATCATAGATACGGTAGAAGAAAACCAAAACCAAACCAAAACCCTACATGCACTTTGGTTTAAACTAATTTCTGTGGTAAACAGTCCTGGAAGTAGGATAGAGTGCTTGCAGTATCTTTTTTTTGTTGGAAGTATGCGTATTTTCCTCTTTTTCTCCGCTGAGAGAATGTCTGTCGTTGTTAGAATGTTCTTCAGGCTGCAAACATGCCAAATATCTTGCAATGCAATGCCCAGTTCTATGCCATTGCATATATCTCTGCAAGAGGTAGTTTTCAGATGTATGGACACTGTTAGCAAAAATCATCTTGTAGCTTACTAGGGTACATATATTCCTTGCTCATCAAGATATGAAAGGAACGACAGTTCTCTCTCCACTGAAGAAGAATGGAAGAGAACAGGTGGCAAACCCAGCAGTGAATCTGTGTATGTGCGATTTCTTAGGCAGTAGTTTCTTTTAAAGTACTTCTAACACACAATGTGCTCATGAAATAAGTATCACTGAGCAATATATTCAGTGCATGAATGTTCTGAGTTGAGAATCTCTTATCTATCAAAGCTTCTCTTTTTCTGGACTGGATAGTAAATCATTATTAAGAAATGTTATTAATATTAAGTAGTCTTAATATCAGTATTAAGAAATACTAATGTTAAGAATTTTTCATATTAAAAAATTGTTAAGGTTGCTTAAAAAGCATCTGTTCAAACTGCAACCTAGACCACTTCCTCTGATGGCAAAACTCAGAGCTGACCCCTTCCTTAGCTAACCCGAGCAATTGCCACACACAGAGCAATCACCTCTCTTCCAATGGAAATTATACCAGCCTCCTCCAGCTATGTTAGCATCTAGTAGGCAGTTTTAGCTTCCCGGCTAATCACAGGATAAACTCTTGACCAGGTTACCACTATGGCTCAAATCAAGACACAGCATCACAGACCTCAGAAAGGAAGCACCTAGCTAATTATTTTTGGCAATGGATATGGAAAAGACTGGTTGTTTCAGAGTGATGCGAAGTCAAGACCTGCCTGATATTTAGTCTAGGGGAGAAGGTATGTGCCCGGTAATCATGAAGAAAGAAATGGGTTATTATCCTATCCAACCTAGAAGCAGAAAGGATATATTTAAAGATATTTAAGGTGTCCACTGAATGTTTGACTCCGAGGGAAAACACAAAATCTGAAGTTTGAGACAGAGAAGAGCTCAAGCGTAAGCCCTTTAAACATTCAACCATCTACAGAATTTGATGTAACCAAAGCATTTGGGAGTTTTCTCTTTACTTTCAGCATTAATACTTCCAACACTAGCAAAGATTAATACAATTGTGACACAATTTTTCTACAGGTTTCTTTAAAGCTGTGAACACACTAAGTCTATCTTTTTAAAATATTTAAGTGGGGTATAAGGAACTTCAAAACCTCACAGAAAACACGAACTGAAATAGTGATTTATGATTTTTAGTTTTATCTATAATAATGATTAAGTGTTTTTAATTACTTCTTATTAGTACCACTGGATCCGTAAACCAATGTTATTTTTAAATGAAGTCCTCAAATATAGTTCACATTTGTGTCATGGTAATTTGCAAGTCTGCTAAATACAAGAGTAAAACTAACCCAAACTGAGTAGTTCTCAATTTTGTTAACACTTTAGATCACATTTCTCTGCCTAATGCCAAGCATGCTTTGGCATATTACCTATTCCTCCTCTGACCCTAAAATTCAGAAATCCTTGTTGTTTGTGTAATTTTCTTCTTCAGGACTGAAGCTGTCTGTGGAAACTGAAAGTGTTACTTTTATAACAAAGATGATAAAGCATCAAGTAGGCCTTTTAAGCCAAGCACATCAAAACATGACACACCTGAGCACTACTGTTTCTGCAAAGTTTCTTGTAGATCTGATCAATAGCTATGGAGGCATGCTCAAAACACCGGCTAAAAAGGTCGTATCTCTTTTTTTTCACCTGTTCAAATTCTTGCTTGCATGTTCTGGCCTCCTTTCTGCTGGTCTCAAAAGCTATGAAAAAAATTACTGAAATTACTCCATAATAAGCCTCTAAGCAAATACACAGAACAAATATATATTGTATACCATAACAAGCATCAAAGAAAATATCTGTTGCAGAAAAAGGTTCTAATGCACATACAAGGAGCATACCAATATTCAAATTCCTTCCAGATTTCAAATGGAGGCCCCAAAACCTGAAAAGTTGGGATGTATTCAATCGGCTCTACACTACATTAATCTGGAGCAATGAACAAAATTCTTCCTCTAATTCCTTCTGTAAGATGGGCAGGCTTAAGCAGCACCAGCATTTACCCGTTCCAGCTTCGGAACTCCTTGCTTTTCTTAATATGTTCATGTCTGCAATGCTCTTTGAGGATATAAAAAAAATTTGTAGTAACACTCATGTCTGAGTTCTGGACAACATATACATGTTCCCTCAATTATTTAAGAAAAATTTGAAGAATTTCATTATTAAAGTCAGTAATTTCTAGAAAACAAATAAAAATACTCTGATGTCATTTGGCCAACAAAGTATCTTTCCAGTCATTTAAACTGGACTTCAGTAAACTACCACAAAGTAAAGTGTACGCTAAGAAATTGTTTACATAAAAAACCAACTGAGGATAAATACTTGAGCACAAAAAATACCTTAATATCTGAAAGAAGCAAAGCCAGTAGGATAGACCCCGGAAAGAAGAATTTCAATTAGGGTGAAAACTCTTACAGTCACAAAAGAGATTAATATGAAAGACTCAGTGTTACCATCCATTGATTCTTGGAACTTCTCCCGAGCTATCTGTAATTTCTCTACTGCTCTCAGGTTTGGAGCAGCTGTCTTCATTAAAGTAGTCTCTTTAGATTTTATTTCCTGCTGCATCTGGTTCAGCTGATCTTCTATATCTTTATTAGACTCCAGGTCCTAATGAAAAAAAATAAAAATACTTGAGCAATAAAACTTGCTTTTATGCCAAGACTTTTCAACATATACGGCAAGCACTCATGGTTTCTGGAAGAAGTACCCCACTCATCTAATACCTTTAGCTGGAAACACAACACAACAAAAACTCCACTCAGAGTCTTAGTTCTCAGAATAAATTTACTAGATCCTAAGCAGTGTTTCACAAGACCTTTAAAAACAGATAACAAATTCACTTTAGCCTAGAAGTCTAGGTTAAAATACAACACATGAGGAGATTTAGCTGGCTTCACTACTTGATTTCTAAAGAAAACCTTTGAAGACAGGTTCTCAGTAAATTCTTCGAGACAAGTTCCAGTGATGACAGATTCATCCCTTACTCTGCACCTAGCCTCTGACATTTAATTATTTTCCTTATGATTAAAAAGGAAAAAAAAAAAATACAAGAAACTGCTAAGAAAACATGACCTAATGGACCATTACAGAGAGAAATACGGCAAGTCTCAGACTCTGAAAACAAGACAAGGTGGCACAATCAACCCCCCTGGCAGCCAATCATTGTTTCTCATTTTGAGTAATAACCTATAGTGTTGGAACTTGAAGGAGAAAACAGAGTTATATTTGCTATTTATCCATTCTGTTTTTATGGTTTAGGTAAGCTTTAAATTAAATTTAGTTCTATGGGAAATTGACCTATCCAGAAATCACATACGTTAATGCTATATACAATTGCAAACTCAAAACACACATGCATGCGCGCACACAAATGCACTTAAGCTTAACAATGTTTTTAGTAAGTTTTATTTAAAGACTAGCATGAAGAATAATTAATTTCAACAAATAAAATATTTTAAATAAAAATAAAAAACTCCATCTCTAATAATTTCAAACAAAAGAAGATTACCTTCAGGTCTTCTGCTAGGCTGCTGTAGTCTATCTGAATTGCCTCTTCCCTTTCATAGATACTTGCTGTAGTCTGAGTGCCTTCTGTTTCAGTTCCTAGCTATAGATATGAAGGACATTCCAATTCAGAAATACGGCAGTTAACTTTTAAATTGTTAAAACAATACATTAAAAGGATATAAAATGAGGAGACAGTAGTACCTGGTATGATGTAAACTTATTCCAGAGCTCATCCCCTAGCCAAAATGGAATTAACAGTTAGCTCTTAGGAGTCTAATTAAAAAACACACCTTTTAAATGAAGATGAAAACATCTGCTAATTTCAGTTTGAAGCTAAGATGAAAGCAGCGGTAACTTAATTGTAATATATTTAGAACAATGTGCATACTGTAAATCTCCTGATTGGAAAGATTTATGTCCCCCTGATAATTCAATCCCTTTTCAAGTAAGGGCTCTGAAACGTGTAAGTCGAGGAATTTCTTCTATGCAGTTGACCTCAGAAGAAATGAGTAGCTTCAATTATGTATGGCATAAGCAGAGTATCTTCTGGACACTGTAAGTCTGGATTTCAAACAGCTACTCTCTCTTGAATGAAACACATCCTGCTTGCTGATATCAGTCCCTTTGCCACCTAGATTCTTTCTCAGAACCAAATCTTACTGGTCTTCTCAGTGATATTAATTAGCAATCTAAGTTGTTATTCCTACTGCCCACTTCCTTGGTTTCATCCCTTCCTTTTTCACAAACCGCAAGTGCTGAGCTGCCTACATGCTCTGATGATTAGTAGTTCGTGTCCTTTCCCTTCAAAGGCTGCTTACCTCACTGCCTTCATTTTGTCTTCTGACGTACCCATTCATACCTATCCTCTAGCAAGAATACTCTTCTAAGGAATAGGTTCAACAAGTTCACAGACTTGTAACAAGTCCTTCAAAACCCATAGCTGTTTTCTTTTCTAAGAGTGGAGAAAGTTTAACTTCTCCTCACAAAAGATATGCTGGAAAAAGGGGGAAGACTGAGACAAATAATGAGGGTCAATCCTCTGATAGCAGGAGTATTTCTGTTTTAGCCTATCCCTGATTTCTGTGAATATCTAGGTTTACTGAAGGCAAAAGGATGATTTCATACAGCATTGACATTATGGATAATTAACCCAATATTATCTCAATCCAGGTACATGCCATATTTATTTACATTTCTGAATTGATCCCTGTGTGTCCTCTTACATATGCATATCTAGAATACTCCTTCATACCAATTTTCTTGTACCGCAGTGATTTTACGCATTTCACAGGAATACATTTCAAGCACAAGCAAAAATAGCTGCCAACAATATTTCTGTCTACAAACAGAAATCCTTCTCTTGAATGGATGAGGCCTGAGAAATACATTGTTCTCATGTGATAACATTACTATGTAAGACAAACAGTCCTGTGATGAAAAAATAAATAGCTTTAAATTCAAGACTGAATAATTGCTCCTCCATGAGTCCTGTCTTCTGTAAACATTTTAAGTACCTCTACTTCACTGATGTCATCCAGTGATCCAGAGAGGAGCTTTATTTTCAAGTCCTGCACCTTGCATTCAAGAAGCATATTATGTCGTCTCAATCTTTTCTCTTCCAGAGTGGTTTCTATAGCTGTAGCTTCCTTTTGTAATTTTGTAGTTTCCCTACATACGCAAAAGGCACAAAACAATTAAGGAGCAGAGGCATCACTGCCAATAACATCCATGGCCATACAGCATGAAAAACAGTTACCAAGCACAAAGAGGGCTTTTTCCTCTACAATCCCTATCGAACATAAAGGAAAATGGTACTTAACTTCTTCCATCCCCTTCATTCTCCCAAATTACTCAAGAGGGAGCTGGGAACCACACGCTATTCTGTCATGCAGGCCAACACTCTGCTACTCTGTATCAACTATTAATTCTATCACAAAGAAAATGCTCGTAGCATGGACATAGTTTCAGTATACTGCCAAGCTCCCAGTATAGCATGTTCAAATATCTGCCTTTCCTAACTACAACTAAGCTTTGTTCTGTTCAGCTCTGCTGAACATGTACGGAGATTTGATCCTTTTAAAATTTAATCAAGTATCTTTTATCATTACTCTACTTGAAATACACCTTCTTTCCAACAAATTCCTTTGATAGCATCAAGTTGCTAGATAAGGTAGAGACATAACAGTCATATTGTTAAGATTACACACTATAAAATTAATTATCAGACATACTATCTTTATATAAAGATATATATACAATTCCACAAGTTTACCTGGCCATATTGTGCCAACATGTCGGGTTTTTTTTAAACATAAAGAAGACTCATGATTAAGAGCCATTAAGCACATCGATAATAAGCAATTATAAGTAAACTAAAATATAAACTGTCCCCAAAGTAGTTGATTTAAAAGAAGAGTAAGGACAAAATAGTGACCTAAAATGAGTGTTAGTTTAAGGTATCCAACACTTGAAAAGCCTGGAGAAAATGAGAACACTGAAATAATGAAAAAAATTTCTCAATTTAACCAACTGTACAACTCAAAAATATGAAGCTACCAGCAAATTTAATATGCCCCTTCCCCCTCAAGGTGTAAGCTAATACATACTTACCAAAAGTCACTACATATTTATCAGAAATCACAACAAGACCTAACACTAGGTAGATAATAAGATAATGTTATTCTGTATGGCTTACGGGATGGCTCCCATGAAATAATCTTGTTCACATTGCTTTTGGGAACCCCACACCAAATTAGAAACACTTTTTAACTTATGCATACTGTAAATGCAAATTACCATGTCTCTAATGAATCTTTCAGAAGAAAGCAAAACGAGAAATTCGAACATCTGATCACTAAAACTCTTCTAAATATTAGTACATTAATATTTTCCCAGGAGTACAATCAGTAATTACCTATTAAGAGTTAACAACGTCTTTCTGAACTCTTCAACTTCATTTTGGGTTTTTATAACCTCAGATTTATGAGCACTTAATCTATCCTTAAGATGTTGCTGCTCCTCCACAATTTCATTCACTTTTTTTAGAAGCTTTTCCTCATCCTGCATAGAAATATTTAAATTTTTAACCTTTCACAAAAATTCTCTATGTGGCATCTTTATTATACAGAAAGAAAGTTAAAAGTTTAAACCTGTTACAATACATTCAAATATGTTGCAGCACAAAATCTGAAAGGCACTGGGAAAATGGCCTGGATAGGAAGGTCCAGATGTTTTGTATACACAGGCACGGCCAGCTCTGGATTTGTGACTATACTGGCCTAAACTATAAAGCTACAAACAAGGCGGCGATCCTAGGGCACCTACAATCTGTAGGCTACTCCCTTTTCCTCAGTTAGTCCCTTAGCCCTGCAAGGCGGATCCCATCTGCTGTGCATCTGTAATGCATTTAGCAACACCTAAGGTAACCTAAAATCCTTTAAAAAGTATTAATGATTAAAAGATAAATCCTGAAGTAATCTACAGAGAACAAAGAATATGTGGAGGTGCTCTAGAAGAGCCTTCCCCCATATAACCCATACCACTGCTAAATTGCTAGAAATTAGGTGCTAGAATACAGTAAACCTAACGCTACGTGCATGAAGACACGACACGGTCCTTAAGAGACTAGTATTATGGCAACCTAATCAAGACTTATTGCTGTTGCAATATCTGAACAAAGTACCTTCTGAATTTACTCCAGGACAAAAATACCTGAACTGGCTCAAAGTCATATTTCAGAAGAATTATGCATACAGGCATGAAGTCAGACATGTTTTTGTGCATGACTGAGTAAGGGTCTATTGTTTTTCCTCTGTATCAGATATACGTGCCTTCTAATGCTAAAGTACAGAGTTCAAATGATGCATGTGTGGGTTTTTTGCCCACTTTGGGGCAGTTTTACATTTCATTTTTGGTTTTTATTCGAAGTACTAGTACACATTTTTTCTCCTTCACTTTCTAGTGCACCGCAAGCATAGTTTATTTAACAAGCAACATTAACACACCAAAAAATTACTTATGAATAAAGAAGCCTATGAAGGAGGATTCCATACATATTACTTCAACTAAAAATTTAAATTAGCTTTCATAGAATTATTCTACGTCTATTAGTGGCTGTGAAGCACCTTAAAAATGCAAAGCACCAGAGTTGTTTACTATTACTCATAAAATCATCTAAAGAATCTCAGCCACATGCTACTAGTTTTATCTGTAGTCCTATGCTGCCTTTTCATATAAACTAAACATAACACTGTACATACAGTAATCCCAAATTTAATTCTGGTATGCTTATTTTTAATTATTAAGTACCCTAATATGACAGGTTATTCTGAGGTTAAAATGATCATATGCAACTCAATTTTTTTAACATTTAGGAAGTCAACACTGAATTAAGCCCTAGAAGAATTTCTCAACAGCATCAACTACATTTATTCAAAATTGCAATTCAATGTGTTCTTTCCTCTCAGTCCCATATATATATATATTTTAGAATTACCTTCTGTAGCCCAATAATCTCAGCTTCATCTTTATGAATGGTCTCCGTCAACTTGCTGACTGCATTTGTTAATTTTTGTAGGTGATCACGATTATATTCCAGCTGAATGTTTAGCCTTGTCTTCTGATTTTCAAACTCCAGTCTAGTCAAAGTACAGTATTTCAAACCAACACTTACAAAGCAGGCTAGTAACTGTGATTTCAAGTTATTACAATATACATTTTCACTTTGACTACTTAGATAACATTTTAATATCTTCTACATGAACACAAAAATTTGCATACATTTGGATCATTGATTCCACCTACACCACATCCTGTGGATATACTGGAAGTTACAAAAATATAAAGATACAGTACACCCACACTCAATATGGAAAGTGACGCTAGATGTTCAAGTATCTCAGTATGAATGATATACCTGTAAATGATGCAGATGATAGCTGGGCAAAAGATACACTGATGCTAAGTATTTATCCAATGCCTATGCTCCCTGCTCAGTCTCCCTAAGCCTCCTAGTCAGGTGGCATGTATGTTTATCTGAGTATTTTAAGCAGCCTGTCTCAGCTGGAAGGTGGCAATTAAGCAGCATGAGACCTGTGCTTTTTAAGCCATATTCACCCTTGCTTATCATCTCTCAGTTGAGATCTCTATTTGTTTACAGGGGAGCAATGGCAAAAACTTCTTCATGTGCTGCTGTGAGAAAGGACTGAAGTAAATCTAAGTGGCTGTTTACAGAAAGGTCTCCTCTCAGCTGTTCCTGTCTGCCTCTTGAGCTTTGAGCTTCCCAAATGATTTACTACTAGCGCTGCATCTGTCCAGGCAAAAGGGTTGGCACACCACCAGCTACAGGCTCTCGAGACCTGGGCAAAAAGGCACCATAGCACAGGCTTACAGGACCAATGATGGCAAGTTAGGGCACAAGCAAGGCCAAGGCTGTATGTGCAATGTAGCATAAGGCAGTGCAAAAAGCTCCTCTTTTTATTGTTCTAACTTCTTACACTTCACCAGACTTAATTTCTTGCAAACATAAATGATAAAATCATCTCATCCAGCAGGAGCTTTAACTGCAACTGAATGCACTGCACTCCTACCTCACTGCAGCCCTAGCCGAAAACATGTATTTGGACCAGTTTCTGAAAACCAGTCAGAAAGTCTCTTAGCAGCTGAAGAGACAGCTGAGAAAATGGAGTTCAGTGCTAGCAATTACACTAGTCATGTAGAAAAGGTGTATTTCCTATAAATAATGTCAGGAAATGCACAAACTATCATCTGCCTGAAAACACTTGTAGTATAAGCAGACAGTCCATTTTAACATTCTCATTCTTTAAGATAAAAATTTGTGGTCCTATGACATGCCTGTTTGAGAAGAATACCAGCTGAGGTTGTATGTGAGAAAATTAAGATCCTGTTTTCCTTGGTAGTATGGTTCCTATACCAAATCACTGCTTCTTACCCCCAGTTGTTCTTTAAGATTTTTGATACATGAGTGAGTCTTCACATTACCCTCAGTTTGTGATAGAGCCATTTTTCAATGTGGATTTCAGAAAACTGTTCTTTGCTTTATTTTTCTACACTAGTGCTACCAAAACAGTACATTTTACCTTTCAAGTTTGTAGCAGAATGCCACTGACTATAACTGTACAATAAATGCAAACCATAGCAGTGCAACTGCTAACTAATCTTTGCAGTGGTAATATAACCTTTTATAGCCTTCTAGGTTTTTGTGGTACTTGCTGTGATGGAGTTACTCATTTAACAGTGTGCCCAATCTAATACAAACCCCTTTTCTACATTTCAATTACAAATACCACCTTCTCTTATCTATCTCCTCTTGTTGTCTCACATGTTCTTGCTCATACACACGAATATTTTCTATACCAATTTCTTCACAGAACTCCTGGAAAACAGCATCTTCAGCCTTTGAATAAAGAGAAATGGAGCAAAAAAAATGTTTATACTATTTTGGCACTCACAGAAGTTAAACATTTAGACAATCACTTCATGCACAGACTGGATTTCCAAGGTACTTCAAGAAACAGCAAGCTGAACTACTGAGAATTAATTTGTACTTGACACTTTCAAATAACACTTTCAGTACAAATGCCAGATACAAGGCATATGATCTGCAAAAGGTAACTCTTATCTAAGCTCTACTGACAGCACCTGGTCATTCCAAAGACAATTAAAGTCAGCACAGTATAACCAACTTCCCTGGTTCTGCCTGTGGTTCCCAGTCAACTGAAGGAGAGAAAGCTGAATTGTACACAAGACACTGATCAGATACACCAGGCTTCTTGGTGTAGCTCAGTTCTTCATTTCAATCCTTTCAAGTGATCCATAAATAAACTGCTATGTTCCATTTATAGCAAAGCCACAGCAAAAAAACTGCTACCGAATCTCTCATTTCCTAATTATACAGTGTATAATAATAAAGGCTTCAGCCAAAAACAGTCCTAAAATTTTAATGAAGAACTTAAGAAGGCAAATAGGTATGGTGTACATGGCAGGATTGAACAATGGAATTGCAACAGCCTACAGCATTTAAGAGGAAATGTAATGGACTGCAAAAATGTTAAGAGAACTTTACACGTCAAAACCCAGTATTGTTTATATTGTTTTGGTACACAGGCTTGTTTAACTACATATGAAATACTACAGCAATGCTTATAAATATCTAAAGGGAGGGTGTCAGGACGATGGGACTAGGCTCTTTTCAGTGGTGCCCAATGACAGGACATGGGGCCATGGGCACAAGTTGGAACACAGGAAGTTCTACCTGAATATGAGGAAAAACTTCTTTACTGTGAGGGTGCCAGAGCAGTGGAACAGGCTGCCCAGAGAGGTTGTGGAGTCTCCTTCCCTGGAAATACTGAAAACTCGCCTGGACACGGTGCTGTGCCCCCTCCTCTAGGTGCCCCTGCTCAAGCAGGGGGGTTGGACAAGATGATCTCCAGAGGTCCCTTCCAACCCCTACCATTCTGTGATTCTGTGACACACATCTGCACGAGTAAGACAAAGAAGATGCAGCAATTTTGGCATCTTCTTACATGCAGAATTCCAGTCATAGCATAATCCAAGAAAGGCTGATAAGAATGGGTCAGAGGCCAGGAACTAAACACACATACTACACACCTCAAGTAACTCCAGATAGTGGTGAGGAATCTCTCTTTCTCCAAGAATCTGCATTTACACAAGCATCTAGGTGCAGTACTGTGAATTTTCCAGATAAAACTGCAGCACCATTTTTCCATAGTTTGTTCCAGATTCCTTTGTTTGGCAAGAGTAGGAACAAGGAAGCTTCAAGAGAGAAGTACAGATGAGGTGCTTATTTCAGAGAGGCCAGAGTCTACTCTAGTAGATCGTTGTATGAAACCCCTCTTGGTACCAGATTAGGTTTTACTACTATTCACTTCACTGAATGCTCTCTCAGTCTCTTCACGATAACCATGCTTTTGAATTTATCAACTGTCTGTATGAACTGTTCTGCGGACCATCTGAAGACTCGAGAATGACAAGGAAAATGAGGTATAAGGTGGTAGAACAGTCTACAGGAGAAACAGCTAGGAGACCTAACTGCTGGATCACATATCACAGAGAACTTTTCCTGTTGCTGATAAAAAGCAGAAAGGAGCAGGTTCTAATGAAAAAAAGCTTTTTAGTACCATAACAGATACTAAATTTGGACAGGTGGGGATAGCACAAGGCCCCCAGGCTCTGCATCAGCTACCCCTCAAAAAAGAGGGAGAGCAAAGAAGACTCAGTTATATCATAAGCTAGCTCTATCTTCCATGAATTGGACTCCAAATGAATGTAGGCATACAACAGTCTTAAGAACAAAACAAATCAAACCACCAAAACAAAGCCCAAACCTACAACATTCAAAAAAAACCCAACAAACCCCAAACACCTCTTCCTCCCCCAGAACACCCAAACAAACAAACAATTTAAAAAAATAAGAACAACCCAAAACAGCTTAATTAGAAATTTGCTGACAATCGTCATGCACACCTCAACCATTCTCCCAGAGCATTCAGAGTGCACAGAAAATAAAGCAAACAGATATTGGCTACTTCCCAAGAAGAGAAAGGAATTTTCACACTATGCTGCTCTTTATCTACTTTCCTAGTATATAGTGGTGTAACAGGTCATCACCTGGACATGACACCTATAGAGTTCAGAACAGGGCACTCTAGCAATGCTGAGAACTGTTCTCAGCTCTAGAAAATGGATACAGGCATGAGTATGCCTGATCAATTCTGCCTGTGGATTGCACAAGTGGTAGATCCTCTCTTCTCCCGGTTAAAAGATATCGACAGAGCACTTCCATGTAGACACTGGATGGGTCCTGCTAAGGTCCCTGCCATGACTGCAGTGAGAATGGTTTTCAGAAGGATAGTCACCCACGCAGAGACTGTCTACCGAGTGGGTGCACTGATTACTGAGAAATCAGCAAATCTTGCGGGTGCACAGCGTTTAGTGTACGTACATGCTGTCACAGATCCACATCGGCCAGGAAGAATGTTACAGTCTGGTCATGCAGTCACACTGCAAAATTCTCCCTCCACAAAAAGGAAAGATCTTGTAAGTACCATTTCTTACAAAAGAACCTGGACATTAGAGCCTGAGAAAGAATAAGCTGAGATTTATCAAATTCTGCCCTCGGGCCATGAAAGACCTAGAGAGTATTTTTCTGGGATTTGATCTACAGTGAATTTTCGCTCTGAGAGCTCTAAAGCTGTGCTTCAATGGACTGTCCCTACTCAATACTACAAAGAGTAAATCATATTTATTAGCAGAGCAGGAAAAGGTGGGGAAAAAACAAGCCATCTTCTTCAAACTCAGAAATTTTCTCCTATATCAAATGAAATCACAATGTAGATATTAAGCAAAGCTTCATCTGATATCCAGAAGTACATGGATTTGGTTGGTTCGGTTCATGTTTGGGACAAAGTCATAGTATTTTGATTTTAAGGAAATTGATTTGCAAAGCTATCCACGTGCCTTTCTGTTCAGTTACCTTGGTATGAAAGGTAGAGAATGTGTGAAGATTGCTGGAGTAGCTTATAACCTTTGTCAACAAAGTAGTTTACAAAGTTAGAAGTTGTCCAAGCTCTAAAAGTCAGCAGGAACAGGAAGAAGTTTCTGTAGTATAACAGCATAAGCTGTCACAACTATGACAGAAGGCATTACCTCATTAATTCTTTTCTGAAATTCTTCTATTTTTTCTTTTCTTTTTGCTACTGCTTCATTCAGCATATCATACTGAGACTCAATATTTATCAGTTCACTTTCCAGTTTTGATTTTTCCTACATAGAAAGGAAAAAGACAGTATTTTTTACTTAATAGGATGGTCAACTTTCTAGAAATTAAGAGACAGTTCTGGTCCGGGTTAACTGTATTTTTCTGATTAAAAACTAAGTATTTTCTTCTCAAATGCCACTTACCCACCACTATTGCCAGTTTGCATGCAATGATTAGTTTTAATGAGCAGAAAAGCAAATTACCTAAGTATCATTTAAAGTGCATTTTGACTTACAGACTTCTGAAGGTTACTAAATGATAAAACCAAGCTTACCAGAAATTCAAATTTTAAACCTAAAATAGAAAAAGCCTCAGGCAAGTTACTCTGTAATCTTGTTTTTTATATTTTATTAATTCCCCAGTCATAACTGTAAATTCAGTTTAAGTTTTACATACAGCAAAACTACATAAGGAAGTAGTACTTACCTCACTGGTGATTAGAGCTAGATAAGAAAAACATTATTATTAAACCTGAAAATTATAAAGGCTTAGTACTATACCGTGTAGAGATTAGGGAGATGTTTCTTTTTAATAAGCTCTAATTCACTCTGTGAATATTTAAGTCTTGTCTGAGTTCCATGGCACTGAGCATGCAACTGCTTCAAGTCAGTCTCCTTACGTTTGATCTTCATTAAGTCCTAGAAAAATGTTACAATGGGAGAAAAAGCATTTTAAATAAAAAGGTGACCTATCTGGAAATTACTCATTTTTCAGATTTACGCACTACATAGAGCTAGCCTCACTGACATAGGCCCTGTTCGAGGTAAATGCTGATAGCATTGGTCATATTAAATAGTAATTTTGTAACAGATTTCTTTCTCAAAAGAAAGCATATGTTTGCAAATTCATAAATTCTTACTTTCTCCCTCTTCCAAAATAACTAGAGGTATGAAAATCGTTTTACACTGACAGGTTTTGGTCTGTGGTAATATTTGTGTGTTGTCAGAACATATCATCTTTTTCACTAGAAGTCTTCAAGTACTTTGAGCCACAGCTCTTTTTCCTCGAAGGAACTTGCATCAACAGTGCTGTCCTGGTTCTCCACATCTGTGGTAAGTGAACCAACCTACCAGCTAAGGACAGAGACCTACCATTATTATTAACTAGAAGAGGATAAACAGCTACTATGTCCTGTCTGCATCTTCTAGAAGTTTTGAAAATCACTTTTTCAGAAAATCATCTTCCCACAGCTGAATTACCTTAGACACAACTTTTACTCCTGTCTGCCTTCTGCAGTTAAGTGCTTTTTAAGAGACTTACCTTTAACTCATTAATCAATCTATCTCTTCTTTCTTTCATTTTATTAATTTCTTTATCATCCCAACATTTAGCTTTAAATCTTAAATCACTTGATCCTCCAGAAATCACTCCAGATTTCAAAAATAAAGTTCCATCAAGAGACACCGTCTGGAAGAAAAAAAAAATTAAAAACAAATCTGAACACAACACAGCCAAAATATCCCATGAACTAGTGCACCAAGATATGGTTGTTAAACAAGCAGCAATTACATTTTAGTTGGGCTCCCGATTTTTTCTCCTGTTCCAAACCTGCTAACATGAGATACATGAAGCCACAGAAAAAAAATCTGCTGTTTCTTGGCACTAGTCATATTTTGGTATTATTTCAACTGATCAGAAAAGGAAATCAAATTGTATAATTTCCTTGTATTTAGGAAATTAACATGAGACATTTGCATATACACTGGCAACTTAGAAGGTCACATCTGGATCATTAGAGCAAACCAAGAAATATGACAATGGAGTGAAAGAAAACTGCTCATTTGTAAACAGGAAGTGTAAATTTTAGTACAGAACACGGGTGTTTTTGTGACTTGATTCCAAGTAAACATGATTTCACACTCACGTTCAACTTAAAGGTGTTTTAAAGATTTTAAACGGTTTAGTAAGTGCATAAAAGGGCTCTACAGACTGTCTACAGCAAAGGAGATACGGATAAGAAGAAAGAATTGCAGGAAGAGACAGAGAAGCTTCCAGTCATCAACACAGTCTACATTTGCAACTAAGAGATTCTGTCAGATATTTTCAAGGATTTTTAAAAGCATTTCTTCACAGAAAAGCTAGCAAGGTAAAGTTTGTATTTTTAAAGCAGGCCATCTTAAGAACAGGATTATCCCTCCTTCCTCCTCCTCCTCCTCTTCCTTACGAGGACCATACCAAGAAACATATTTGGACACTAATATCCTCTAATTTGTCTCTCTTTCCCAGGAAGTCACTTAGACGTCCTACCATACAGAAGAAAACAAAACCATGTGAAATATCTGGGGGTTTATTTGTGTAGGAATAGACTAGACAGCATAGTACCGTTATGTGTTTATCTGCAATACTTCATGGGATGTTTACAGAAGAATTATTTAAATGGCATCAAATACATAACTGCAATGAAAGACATATGCAACAAAATTCGGCTTCTTACTTTCAACCTTACTGGCCCATCAAATGCTATTTGTTTTGCTTCTTTAACTGTTTCACAGACCAAGCCATTCCCACTCACAAACTGAATCACTCTTTTCAGTGGAGCATATGGAGTTTGTACAACATCCACCATCATTTTAGCTCCTTTTATCTCTCTTAACTTTTCATTGAGTGGTTTAACCTGTAAAGCAAATAAGCAGTGTTTAGAATCTATGTTGTAATAGCAAAGCATGTACAAATCCGAGCAGTCTGGGGACAGAACATACAGATCAACAGAATGGGGGGGTCTCAGTCACTATAGGACTAGAAGCACATCTTGTTTTCATAGTCTATGCATACTATAGCCCTTAATTCTGTATAATCTATTTTGCTGTGCAGGAAATGCAGGTACACTGATGCACGTAACTTGTGGAATAAATAGCGTGAGTTAAAGATCTGTGTGCAGTTGCAGGGCTACAATCTTGGGACCAGGGAGACATGGTGGGATGGCTCCCACGACTGGACTGTTGCAGGGGACGGATAGAGGCTCTTGAGGAAGGACAGGCTTGGAAGACAAGGAGGTGGAGGTGCCCTATATGTGAGAGAACAGCTGTAATGCGGAGCTCTGCCTGGGTAAGGATGATGAGCCAACTGAGGGCTCATGGTTAAGGAGTGAAGAGAACTGATAAAGGTGGCATTGTAGTGGGTACCTGCTACAGGCCGCCTGACCAAGAAGAACAAGTGGATGAGGCCTTCTACAGACAGCTAAAAGCAGCATCACATTCACAGGCCCTGGTCCTCATGGAGAGGACCTGAGCCACCCTGGTATCTGCTACAGGACAACACAGGAGGGCATAAGCAATCCAGGTGGTTCCTGGAAACCACTGATGACAAATTCCTCACCCCAATGACAGAGAAGACAATGAGGAGAGGTGCTCTGCTAGACCTCATTCTTGCCAACAAGGCAAGGCTTGCTGGGGATAGGAAGGTCAAAGGTAGCCCTGGCTGCAGTGAGCATGAGATAGGAGAGTTCATGATGCTGAGAGGAGGGAGCAGGGCAAAAGGCAAGCTCTCAACCCTGGACTTCAGGAAAACCGACTTTGGCCTCTTCAAACATCTGCTCAGCAGGGTCCCATGGGATCAGGCCCCAGAGTGAAGAGGGGCCAAAGAATGCTGGTTAATATTCAGGGATCACACCTCCTCCAGCCTTAAGAGCAAACACCCCAATGAGGAGGAAGTCAGGCAAAAATACCAGGAGGCCTGCATGGATAAACAAGGAGCATCTGGTAAAATTCAAACGCAAAAAGGAAGCAGAGAGAAGGTGGAGGCAGGGACAGGTAACCTGGGAGGAACACAGTGGCACTGTCCAAGCATGCAGGTATGGGGTTAGGAAAGCCAAAGCCCATCTAGAATTGAATCTGGCAAGGGATGCCAATGAGATGACTTCTCTAAGTACACAGGTGACAAAAGAAACATAGGGGAAATGTGGGCCTGCTGCTGAATGAGGCAGGGGACCTGGTGACAGAGGATATGGAACAGACTAAGGTACTGAATTTCTTTTTCATCTCAGACTTTACCAGCAAGATTGGCCTCCAGGAATCCCAGGTTCCAGAGACCGGGGGAAGCCTGGAACAAGGAAGATGCACCCTTTATAGAAGGGGATCAGGCCAGGGAACGCTTAAGCAATCTGGACATACATAAACATATGGGCCCTGATGTGACGCAACCACCCGTGCTGAAGGAGCTAGTTACGTCATTGCATGGCCACCCTCAATAGTCTTTGAGTAATGATAGCAACTGAAAGAGGTGCCTAAGGATTGGAGAAAAACAAGTGTCAATCATGTGTTCAAAAAGGGACAAGAAAGAGGACACAAGGAACTACAGAACATTCAGTCTCACCTTGATCCCTGGGAAGGTGATGGAGCAACTAAGCCTAGAAACCATTTCCAGGCACATGAATGACAAGAAAGTCTTGGAGAAGTAGTCAGCATGGATTCACTAAGATGGTCATGCCTGACCAACCTGATAGCCTTCTACAATGAAATGACTGGCCTGGTAGATGAGGGGAGAGCAGCAGATATTGTCTACCTAAGGCTTCAGTAAGTCTTTCAACTATGTCTCCCAGAAGATACTCATAGAGAAGCTGACGAAAACTGGGCTGGATGAAGAGACAGCGAGGGACTGAAAATCGGCTGAACAGACAGGCCCGCAGGGTGATGACTGGTGGTACAAAGCCCAGTTGGAGGGCAGTAACTAGCCACGTCAGTGCTGGGACCAAGCTGACAGAAACTTCATGAAATTCACCTCATAACTGCTTTGCCTTAACACTTAAGCCTATTTTAGTTAAGCTTAAATAAGCCAGTATCAAATTTTACAAGTTTATTAACTTGCTGACAACAGGAAAAAGAAAAAATTATACTTACATCAAGGTAATCCAAAGCAAGAAAAGTTTCAGGTTCAGCTCGTTCTTGTTTTAGGAACTGAATGCAATCTCTTGCTGTTTTTTCAGTGGCAACAACAATAGCAGTCATGTATTTGCTGAATACCTTGGTAACAGCAAGCTGGTATTTTTTATGAATAGGATGACACAGGTCGAGCAGTCTTCCAAACTGAAGATAAAAATATAGTGAAATATTAGTATGTTACTTTAGATATCAAATAATATTTCTGCATACAAGATACTGAAGTAGTAAGAGGAAAATGTCTTACGTATCTACCAGCTGCACTCTCTTACAATGGCTGTACATCAGAAAAAATAGAAATTGTAGCAGTCATCAATCCAAACTGCGAAGTATGCCTTTCAAATCTGACAGGATTTGTTTTTTCCCCTGGGGTTACAGTTACATATGTTTTAAACAGAATCTCTGGCATACACTTCTAGAAGCCTGACAGAGTGACAATAGCAAAGTTAGCTAAGCATCTTTTTTGGAGAGAAAGGAAGAATCTAACACACAGGAAGATCTTTGAATGACAATAAGGTCTTAAATAAATAAAACTGTTAACTGGAAAATGGTAGAGAGGCACTATTCCAGTTTCAACCCAGAAAAGAACTATCTGCTTACTTTAGTAGCATAAAAAGAAAGAAAACCCTGCTTTTCTTGTACTGCACAGTCCAAACAATCAAGCCTGTTTTGCTGTTTTGCCATATATTGAAATAGTACCTCCACAGATAAAACTAACTAGTTCTTTGCTGTACATGCTGCCTAAAGATCTTTTGTTCCATTTCTGTAATTATAGGTACAGTTAAGGTTTCCCTGAATGATTAAAGCTACTAATGCATATTCTGAACATTATAACCTGTGAATTCATGCAAGAACAATTTTTCTGCTTGTTGACATATAGTTTCTGCTCTCCTCTTACATACCTGCAGTTTTACCCTTACCAAATTTAAACAAATGAGAACAGGAAGACAACTGGTAAGAGTTGCATGTGATAGGCCAACCACAGTATTATCTCATGAATGACAGAATTGAGATAATTTCCAGTAGATCAAATCATGGCCTGCTATCATCTACTTTCCTACCCTTCTCTTCACAAATGTTTTCCCATTCTGAAAAACAGTAGAAGTGAGGATAACACCCAACACCACAAAGGTCTTTACTTAGTTTCCTGGTTTTCTCACACAGAAACGTCCAAGGAGATGACACTATCTGCAGCTCAGACACTTCATGTTTCAGACATACAAACCTATACAGAGGATGTATATACTTTCAGACACAGATGTCTAAGTCCAGAGAGAATATCAGATTTCTGTGAAAACAAATACTGTCAGCCAAATTAAATCTTTTAACAATAGCAATCTTGCCAATTAAAACTACAAATGTAGGAATGCCGCTTTGAAAATTAAATTGTAAAAACTATAATCAGCTGCAAAATTCACTTTGCTGATCAGACAAATCCATGAAAATGTACACGTCACTCAAGTGCAGTCACATTACTGCATGGCTACTTCAGCACCTGGAACGTTCAAGGCACGTTACAAGAACGTTTTAACGAATGAACAGAAGCTTTAAAATGGACATAAGAACTAAACATTTAGATGGAGTATGCCATTTTTTGCCTTTGAAATCCAGAAGACTGGCACCAAGATTTCCTCCAGTTCTGCCTGAGTACTTAGTGGACCAGAAGATGAAATGTGTCATGACCCTTCCATCCCGAGACATTAAATATAGATTGTGTTCGGTCATCAGGAATTAGTACACCAGAGCATAAGGGACAGCTCAGAAGCAACTCTGTTGCCTCATATGCTGGTGTTGGGAAAACTACTGCAGGAACAAGGGTAATTGAAGCAGATAGGGTTAAGACTTCCTGTAATGGGATAGTTTATGTAACCAATTCGACTTATCTAGTTTTTGTTTGCTAGAAGCCATCACATCTGTAAGTACTGTTAGATTTGCAGCTCCTGAAGGAAAACGACAGAGAACATCCTGAACACCACCTCTGATCCAGTTCTTTTCAAATAGGACACAATGCAAAGAGTGAGCAAAAAGAGATATACCAATCATCTTTTTGATATTTTGGAACATCTTGTTAACATGGATGGAAAAAATTCTGAAGAACAGCCAAGAGGCAAATTTCTTAATCTCTTGGCAAAACAACAGGATCAGACACTTGCCAGATTCTGAGGAGGTTTTACAAAAGACCAAGAAGTAAAGAACAACCAAAACCACTTTATTTTTCATGTTTTTATGGCAGCAATAGGAAGCAGATATGTCACCTTCTAGAAATAAAAAAAGATTTCCCAGCTTGTACATCTCAACTGACTATGTGTATCAAAAAGGATTGACTATACTGAGACATACTCAGAGACCAACTATTCAACTGATTACATTTATTAAAAAGTTCTTATTTGGAATGGTTTCCAATGTTGGAGTAAATATTTTTAAGTGTCAATAAAAAGGTGTAAATATGCCTCATAAAACAATCAATGTCTGCTGACAATTCAGAATCAATGCACAAAACACTTAATGGCACTACTGAAGAGTAGTTTAAGTAAAACATGGTAACTGATAAGCAAAACCAGACCATTTGGTAACACAACTATCTCATGTACCTCAGCAAAATTTTCCTTTCAAAGAAGCATTCTTTCTGGAATAAATGGTCCCACAGCTAACCTTCCCATTCATTTGTTCAAAATAAGTCAGTCAAAAATACATTTTAGGACAGAAGACAACAAAACAAAACAAAACAAACAAAAAAAAGAAATCAAACACCACAAAAATCACACAAGACCAAAATTATTTTTTGATGCAAGAAAAAACTGTCTATTTCTGGAAACTGTGAAAAATAATGACACTACGTGCTACTATTCTTTCAGTAATACTATTTCACCAATTACACTCAAGGAAGCATAAAGTTTAAAGGAATACTCAAGACAGCTCAATTTACTCTAGCTGCTTACTCCGTCTAAAGCAGAACTCAAATCTTAATTCTAAAATAAGGCATTTAAATGAGGCCACTCAATTACCACAGAATCTGGATATAGTCTTTTGAGACTTTCCAGGACCTCTGCTCTCATTTGTTGACGCCTTCCTTCATGACAATCAATTTTAGCATTCTGCAGTTCACCAACTATTTTGTTCAATTCTTCATTCACTTCAGCCATTCGTAATGCTGAATTGTCAATTTCCTTAGTTAGCACTTCCACTTGCTGGTTTTTCTCTGTCAACAATTCACTTCGAACGGAAGCAAAAATAGGAAAGCAATTTACCATTTCATTTATACAAGCTTTTAACTTATTAAATTCATTCTATGGTTACATACTATGAAAATAATTTAAAATTTTAAGTATCTATAAGCAGCTACTTCTTACAGAACTTGCATTCTATAGCATAACTTATCTTTCAGGTTTCAAAATTGAGTTCAAGTGAGTGTTTTCGCCCATGTAACATGCAACCATACTGTTTTACCCTCCATCAATAAGAGGTATGATATTGTAAAACTAAGAAAGATTGAGATTTCTCATGCAAAATTATTACTCGCTTTACACACTTAGCAAAATCACTAAGGTTCTACCACACTCTACTACAACTACTTAACTGAAATAATTTTGCATTGCACCAATCACAGTAAGTCTGCTGCTCCCTGCCCATCGCAGAAGTTTGTTCAGTACACAGACAGCATTAAGCCAAAGCACACATTACAAATGCACAAAAAAAAGATAGGTTTGGGAAAAAAAGTCTCTGGAGATCACCTAACTCTGACCTACCTAATGTCAAAGTTAGTTTAGGCTGCTCAGTGAAGGCTTATATTCACCTTATTTCACAAAGAGTAAAAATCAGGTAGAAGACAAGACCCATGAAGCAAGAACTGAGTTGAGCTCCTATTACACAGTGTGAATACTAATGATTTCTAGAGCAGCACAACTACAGAACTGCCCTGTTCTCTTGCTCAGAATTTGTACACTAATAGCCCCATACCTTACTTGTAGTGACATAACTTGCACACCTACAAGAAATTAGAAGCAATTATAAAACTGGTTTCAAACTTGTTAGCTTTTAATTGTTTAAACATACGTGCACATCTTGGCATATTCTTCTAACTTCTCTATTCTTTTTTTATGCTCTTCTATCTGTTCCACAATCTGTTTTATGTTTTCCTATGCAATCACAAATAGAACGTGTTAAAAACAAACCAGAGGAAAACGACAGTTTTATAGCAAGATATAAAGCTATTAATTCAGAACAAGTACTGAGACAGATTTCTTCTTCTGCATTGGTATTTCATGCTGGAGTACCAGCATTTCTTTTTCAGTAGTAGATGCCAAATTGCACTGTGAATTTAATAAAGGGAAATTATTACATCAAGGCAGTTACTGTATTTCTCATGTTTGGCTACAGTTCAGAGAAAGCTTCTTCAGCACAAAGACTCATGACACCATCAAATAAAACAACTTTAAACATAGTGTTATTAGATTATAGGTGTTAGAAGAAAAAAAGTGCTTTTCTTGGCCCAAGATTAACAGTAGCTTTATCTTAAGGACACATGAAAAAGTTGACATAGAGGTTCCAACCTGACACAGAAGCATTGTATTAAAAAACAATCCAACAGTGAAACAAGTATTTTCAATTACTCAAATTGAATAAAAATACATTAACTAAAGCAAATGAAAGAAAAAAAAACTGTTACCTACACATTTTATTACACCTTAATTTAACTTCTGAAATCCTTGTGACCTTTTACATAGCTCTAGGGATGGAGAGTCCACAACCTCTTTGCACACCTGCTTCAATGTTTGCCTATCCTTGAGATAAGAGAGTTTACCTAATGGCTATTCAGAATTTCCCATTCTGAGTTGTGCCTGTTGTCTTCCATCCTGTCACTGTGCCCCTCTAGAAAGGCTCTTATTCCTACTGTCCCATTATGTAACTGCAGACAGCAATAAGATCTCCCCTTCACCCCTCCTTCTGCAGGCTGAACAGATCCAGTCCTTTCAGCCTCTCCTCATAAGCCAGGTGCTCCAGCCCCAGCCAGCTTGGTGGCTCTCTGCTGACCTCACTCCAGGATGCCAGTATTTTTCTTGTACTGGGGAGCCCAGAACTGGGCAGAGCATGCTTAGATGTAGTCACATACATGCTGAATTGTGAGGAGTGATCACCAAATGTCAGTAGTGCAGATAAGTAATGCCAACTCTGAATGGTCAGACGTGCAATCTATGAACACTCAAGTATCCCTTAGTTCCTTCTCAACAGCACAACAGGATTTGCAGAGTTTCAGAAGCACAAGCAATACAATTTATTTCACTTCTAGATACTAAGTTTTCCTGGTAACTAGCACTTCAGAAAGAAATAGTATTGTATCAAAAGCAAATGGATGTAACTGTGTAGGTACTATGGCAAAGATGACTTTAGATCCTCATAGATATACAGTAAAATATAAACTTGCTTGTATGGAAAAGCCTATATGTACAAGAACGTGGTGTGAGGAACTCTAGAACTGGTCAAGTCTTATCTCAAGGATTTTTAAGTTTTCTGAACATAATAGTCTCCTCCAAACCATGACTCCATAACTAAATGGTGAAGAAATGCATGTTGCCTCTCTAGCTTCTTAGTAGGTGACAAAACGGCAAGGTTAGCAAAGTTTGGGGAGAAAAAAACCCAGAACACCTAATAGGGCAAGGTTTCTAGCAAAAGACATACCCTTTCTACTTCTATCAGAAGCATCATGCAAAGTTGAACAATGAGTTGGGAAATAATTTTCCTAAAAACATCAGGCATAGTGAAAAATGTAGGTATTTTGTTATTACATGTTTGGATCTGCAATGATAAAAGAAATCAGAAACAAAATTACAGCAACAGTCTGTATTCACACCAAACACCCTGCCTCTGAAGTGCAATAGAGGAGTGGACACCAAGGAGGATTTTCCAACTACAACACAACCATACGCAACTGACCTTTAAAAGCATCTCAGCAAAATGGTAGCTGTAATCTAAATGAACCCCTAAAGGGTGTATCATACAGATATACAACAGCTGTAGGACATCTCAGAAAGAAAAAACACACGAAAACAGGAACTGATTACAGTTAAGCATATGTTCTGAGTACCTGTAAAATATTAGAGCCAAAGCTTTCAAAACCAAATCCTCAGTGTGGGCCCACGCAACCATTCTCTGAACAGATTTAGAAGCCATTTTGCTAAACCTGTTGCAATATGAAAACTAACACAATCTATCTCCTTTGCTGAGGATTCATTTATGTCAAAGCATTTAACACATTTATACCAGAGGAGGAGTAGAGAAACACTTTTCTCCTTAAAACATAATTCTAGCTTGATACAAATACCTCAACTTCTTTTTTCTTCCTGCGATTAAGTTTCAGCCTTTCTTGATCTGCTTTTTCCTCCCAACGAAGTTTTTCTAGCTGCTGGGTTAATGTAGCTACTTTCTTTCTTGCTATTTCCTTTAGCTCTTTATAGCGCTCCAACTAGAGAAACAACATTAAAAAAATAAAAAATAACTCTACTGAAAGCAGGAAGACTCATGTTGTTAAAGCCTCAATTCCTAATTGCTACTTGATCATAATTAAGATTATAAAACCCACCCAATTTTCCAGAAGACCTTTCTAGCAACTAATTGCAATATCAGTAATTATATTTTATTAGACAAAGTTCAACCCAAAGCTTACAGTTAATACTTCTTGTTTACGGGTTTGTTTTAGACTCCTAATGACTTATTTTTGAGGAAAGTTTATAAAGTTTACACTACTTCACAGTTAATCTTAAGGTTAACACTAAGTTTTTGCACAGTCCAAAATTAGTGCAAGTTTTTGTATTTATAATTACAGCATTCTCATTTTACCAAATTTTTTTTTTCAGGTGAACTTATAAACCAACGTTTTCAACAATCCTGCAAAGTTATGACTAACTGACCAAATGCCTCTAAAGTGCAGAGTAGGAAGAATCACAAACTAAAAGAACAACCCTCTATTAATTGATCAGAAACTATTTTAAGGAAGAGATGGAGCTCAAAAGAAGCTAGCACAGTTTTAAAGGCGTTTCTGGTCATGTAGATGCAAAGACCTTGAAATATGAATTTACTGTAAAGTGCTGCAGTCACTCACAAGTGAGCTACCTCAGCTTTAGATTCTGACGCACAGTAGATGGTATGTATACTGCCAAATCTTGTTTGCTTTTTTGTCTTCTTGTTGTTTCCTAATTGAATAAATATTTCTGTACCTCAGCTGACAAGCCCTTTCTCAAAAATTACCCTCTCACCCCACGACCCTACTAGATGTTTTCTATCCTAACCTCCCAAAATGTACCATGTGGACTTCCATGAAGGGGGGTGGGGGTGGGGGGAGAAATGAACCTGAGAGAACCACCTAACCATGCATAATTACATGTAGCTATAATCCTAATCCACAGATGACAGCTCCTGTGTACAACCCTTCTGAAGTTTCGATCAAACCCTTCTCAACTTCTTGTTCACTGAAAATCCACTACTTCCTCTAAGAAGGTATCTTCTCACATTGCTTAGAAGATGCCCTTCATACCCTACAAGAGGTGCTTACCATTTCCAGTATTAAAATGGTAAACTTCTAAATCTCTGTGCAATTTAGATTTACTTCCTACAAGTGTTCTGCATTTGGAACTTATGCGAGATCTGACTCCTCTGTGCCCCGAAAGAGGACAGCCTACTCCCCTAAGAGGCTGCATCATCATTTCTCTTCATCCAATGAAACAGTCCCTAAATAAAAGTTACAATTTTGTTTTTGAGCTCAACAGCAAGAAGGTCATCAGAAATCACAGGTTGTTGGTGAAACAATGATTTCTCCATCATCAGTGGGGATTTTTGGACTTCACTAGTAAATAATACTTTTTGGCCTCCCAATTCACCTGACTTTCTCCCAGCTCAGTAAGTGCTGCTCTCTGCAATCTCTCTTCTTCAGTTTTCTTCTCAAACGCTCTCCATGCCTTCTCAATATCATTCAACTCTATCTCTAGTTCCTTTATGTTCTGCTTTTCCTTATCCCAGGATTTCTCCTTGTCCCTTAGAGATTTTTTAGACACTTCTACTTTCTTGATTTGGTAGGAAGTGTTTTCCTTTGCTTTTATATAGAGGGGCCTCTGCTGAATCAGTGATGCTTCCAGAGTCCTAAAAAAAAAAACAAAACAACAAACCAAACCAAAAACAAAAACAAAACCCAAAAAATGCTCAAAAAGACCCCCAAAGAAACAAAGAAAAAACCCACCCAACCAACAACCACAAAACACATCCAAAACAAAACCACACTGAAAGAAAAAAGAACAACTGCCTCCCAACCACACATGCAAACAAATAATCAGTTGTGAAGTGCAAGGTTACATACCCACAGGGGACTTTTTTTAAATTATCCACCAAAAATAGAAATTTAAGAAGTGAAGCATAACCTTCTAAAAATTTGATAGCAAACAAGTATTTATATAATGAAATTACTGACAACCTGGGCATGATAGTGACAGTGAAATCAATGCCTAGATATCACTTCAGTAAACTCCTACAAACTGACTTCCATTGCTTTGGGATACCACTCAACTGCTTTAAGAGGAAATGCACACCTGCCCAGCAATTCCCAGTGTAGGCTATGCTTTAACTCAACTATCAGAGAATGTGATTGGAAAACCTACTTCATTTCTCTTTCCATTTGCTGTTGGTCTCTGTTTAGTACACCAAGCATGCTTTTCTTGGCTCTAAATGCATCTTCTGCTGTAGAAAGAGAGTCCTTCTTGATACTAGCCTCCATATTCTTTTCATCCAAACATTTTTTCCGAAACTCAATGTTTCTTTCATTGTGATAAAGCCGGAAGAGCTGCAGCTGTATCCTTTCTTCATCCAGTTCCTTGAGAAGCATCTGGTAATGCTCTGCCTATCAACATTAAAGTTTTATTTATGGTTTATAAAAAGGATTTTTAATCACTAGCGGTCTAATTTCAAGTCCAGAGTGATGTAAGATGATGTACCAGTAATATACACTAATCATAATACTCAAACATGTAAGTCAACACTTAAATTAATTATGCTGGCAAACCTACACTTTCATTTAGATAATAATACATGTATTCCTCTATCCTCTTACATTGTACAAAATTATTATATATTATACCATACTGAAAACATCCTAGATGAAGACCAAGAGAAATTGAGTTGTTTTTTTTTTAAGAAAACCTGTATTTAAATTCATAAAAGATCCAAAATCTGAAATCTTAACATGCAAAAAAGGAATAACTTTGAATTACCTCCTCTTTCTCTATCTTTGCTTGTTTACGTTCTGCTGCAACACTTTTTTTCTTGTTATAATTAAACTGTGCATCCTCTTCTGCTTGCTGCAGTTTCTTCTTTTTTCGTTCATAGTCTTCAGCATATTCCCATGAATTACTGATTTGTTCAAAAAGCTGAGTTCTCTCCTTTGGCTTCTTCACTGCAATTGATTCTACTGTACCCTAAAACAAAATAGGGAAAAAAAAAAGCAGCACTGTAGACCATTATGTCGTCTAATGATGAATTTCTTCTCCAAGAGCATATAGTAGGCTTATCTCCTGATATATATATATATATATATATATATGTATATATGGTTAACAGAATTGGGATGGAAATATTTTTAGATTCAAACCCACGGAAAAGTGGGTACCAGAAGGAATATCACCTAACAACTTCACCTAATTCAGTGGCATCACTCAAAATTCTAGTTTCAGATACTGCCTATGAAAAACACCTTCAAACTAAATCAACCTGCACAAATCAGTGATTAGTATCAGAATGACAAAATAAAATCTTGTTAGCCTCCTTAAAAGAACAAACACATCTTCAATGAACAATAAACTACCCTTGCCCCTGTATTTCAAAAGCAAAACAGCTGAAATCAATGCATCAGAAGATTACAGAACTCCCAAAGTTAATGGGCACACAGTTTTTGTCCATGCGTTAGCTGCTCAAATCTTCACTGATCTGAAGGAATTACCATTTTCAGTTTAGTGTAGAAAGTAAGTTTTGTGATTTTATTCTACTTGTATAGTGGGTATACACTTGCATCATAGAAACTATTATCACAACAAAAATCCATATACAGAATTTCTATAAAAGGGAAAAAGCAGTTCTTTGTTGGGAATTTCCCTCAGCAACTGTAAGGAAGACAATCCTGTGAAATATATTAATCTTAAGTACATGACATTTCTGACTTATATCATTCAATACTTGTGAAATAATAACCCAGTAAGATTTTCAATCCCTCAATCTTAACAAAAAATCCTATAAATTTTCATGCATCTGGACTAATAGGAGTGTTTTAAGATTAAATTATCTTTTCCTATTTATAGCACTCCTAGAATTTAATACACTAAACATTTATAAATAGATACCCTAATTTTCTTATGTACTCTGAATAATACAAGTACTCAATTTCTCCCAGATTAGCTTCTTTCTTACCAGTGCACTCATGTATTTCCAAATACACAAACCCCAGTATTTCCATTTTTTCAGTCTTGTAATTCTTGGCCGAGGTCAGGAGAAAATGTTTTGGCTTGAAATTAGCTCAGGCTGCCCTCTTTTCTGTCAAACAGATAATGTGTACTCCTACAAAATAATCTCAGAAGCTTTTATTTTCTTTACGAAGTACCTTAAATGCTCACCTGAAATATAAGAAAATTCCTAGCTTTGACAAGTATGCCTACTTTTTCAAGCTCAGATATGTAAGTAGATCGGCTGACAGATTTATCATTGAATAGAAATTCAGAACAAGCACCTAAAGGAGGAAAGAAAAAAAGCCCCACTATAAAATGGCTAAAGCACAAAATCCATAGGAAAAGAAGGAAACTTGTGGAACAATTTAACTGAGCAATTTCCTTGAAGAATAACATAGATTCCATTTATTCCCTTAGTCATGTCAATAAATTCATTCTTCTGTATGAAAAGTTTAGTTGCGTGCTTCCAAAAGGTATTGGCAGATACTTAAGTGCTCATGCCTGCAGCAAGGTGTCAGACCCCATTTTCTAGAGCCTACACCATCTACATATCCCAAGTGAAAAATCTAGAGATCAAAATACAAAGCAAAGAACACACTTTAATCACTTGTTTAATATTTAACTTTACCTCAGTATGTTTTTTCAATCATAAAACTTGGCTATCAAAATGTTACTGAAGAACTATAAGAAGTATTGCAATACTCATGGACTTAATCCACCCAAATATGAAAGAATATTAGGCACCTGAAATTCAAAGCTGAATATTCTTGGTCTCCATTTTTTATCAATCCGACAACAAACAGTATGTGTAACAGCGTCTACTACCTACCACGGATGACTCTTGAAAATGTTTTTTCTTCCCCATCTTCTTCACAATATACTATCTTCACACTAGCTGTAGAAGAAACTGGTTTTCCAACATGTGCTCCATGAATAAGTTCTCTAACACTTTTAACTCGCAAATTAGATATCTTTTCACACATCACAAAACTAACAGCATCCATTATGTTAGATTTTCCTTAAAAAAAAAAAAAAAAAGCTTTGACATGGCAGAAATGAAAGCAGGCATTTGAATAACAATTAACCAAAAACATATACATAAATGCAGAAGTCTTCATTAATTCTAATTCTAATTCAATATTTCACTGAGGGAAAAAATACTGCACACAGTAAAGAAATAAATTTCTAACACGCTGGCAGCAGATAACAAGCCTGCCTGCAATAAAAATGATCACAAAACTGATTTGTTATTTGTTTGGCCTTGTTGAGCAAATTTTTCTTACACAGGCATTTCTAGAGGTCATTACTTAAGCTGGGCGAGAAACATCATAATCCTTACTTGGAAGTTCCCTTCATATAATAGTCAGTGAGGTTTGCTGCACAAGCACGCATATAACTAGAGCTCTTCCACTAGAACTCCACTGTTCTAAAGAACACAAGTACTTTCCCATATCCATTCACCACAGCCACAAAGTTCTCTGATCACATTCCTTAGACAAAAAGTCTCTTCACTGAATCCTCTTTCTGTTTTTCCCCTTTGGTCTTCAGCGTTTCTGTTGACAGGTTAATTATTTTCTGCCTTCAAAGTTAATACTCTGGCAGTATTTTGACCTTTTCTCCAAAATCTCCAAAAAAAAAAAAAAAAGAAGAATAGGGAAAAAATAGATAAATAAAAAAACTCAATTCAGAAATTACACAATAGTCACAGTGCTTCTCCCCAGATTCATCTATAAAATGTATTCAGATTTAACTCTAAGAGTACCTGGAAAAAGTATCCTTAATTTTGAGACTTTCCAATACAGATCAGTGGGTATAGGATGATTAAGAATATGATAATAATGCCAATTATAGCTATATTCATAGATTTCACATCAATTAGATAAGGAAGGAAACAACAGGATTTAAAATCTAAATCATAAACTAAGTCAGTAACAAACTGGGGAAACCAGGATCAAATGCTAAGCCATCCTTGTGCCTCTCTGTTAGAGGACAGCCCTCACCTCCTATCATATTGTTCTTTGTTCTCTGGCAAATAAAAGATAAAATCCCATTTGTTGAATGGAACTTTCAGAAGTGAATCAATTTTGAAGAAGTTCCAGCACCCACAGGATAACAATGTGGAGTCACATCTACAAAGGCTCTTGTGGGCTAAACTACAAAGCAGTTACCATCCTGCAAAGCTATCATGTCTTCCCCACAGGTATACTCATGTGGTAAAGACCACAGACTCAAATCAAGAAGCAGCTTCCCTTGGCTACAGTTCACAACCCAGGTATTAAAGTAAAACCATCTTTACATGACCTTAGTAAAGCTGAGCTACAAACTGAAGCAGCAAAGGCAAGGCGTCCGGTTTGCAAACCACTTATTCTACAAGGGCTAGAAAGCAAAGACAACTAGAAATGAAAATTCCTTCAACCATCAACCACCCCACCTCTATCCTTCCATGCTGGAAAAATCTATGCTTTCAGTTTAAGAAGCAATGGCAGATAAGGAGCCTCCAAAACTTTGCTTGTGCTGCTTTCCACCCAGGCACATATCAAGAGATTTTATGCAGGCCCACAGGTCTTTATGTTCTCTCCACAAAGCCCTACAACTCCACTCCTCGATAGGCAAGCTATCACCATCCTCGGCCACTCAGTCCAGCCTTGCCGGTCCTACTCCAGGGCCTGCACCCCCACTGCTACTGTTTCCCCCTCATCAGGCCTGCACTGCTCACAGAAAAGACCTGGCAAAGACCCCCAAACCAGCGCCTCAATCCTGACAGCTAGAGAGGAGAAGCAGGCCCCCCCCAGCCTCCTACCTGATCCGTTGGGCCCAATGATGCAGTTGAACCTCATGAAGGGGCCGATAACCTGCTGCCCACGCCACGACTTGAAATCCTTCATCACCAGCAGCTTCAGGTAACCCATCCCCGCGGCAGTGGGCGAGGGGCAGCTGACACCCTTAGCCCACAAACTTCGCCCCTCGAGATTTAAATAATCAACGACTTTATTTTACTAGTTTGTTTTCCAGGGGGGGAGAAAACCCCCTCCGCCTGCCCTCGGCCCAGCCCCGGCACGTGACGACGCGCCTCAACGGCCGCCCGCGCGCCCGCCTCGTGCTCGCAGCCACGCCACGACGGCGCGCGTGGAGGGGGGCGGAGGAAAGGAGGAAGGGGCGGGGCTCCCGTTCCCATCGCGACCTCGTGTGTTGTGCTTCGCTGCTGGCGCGGCGGCCGGTTGCCGTCTCAGCGCCATGAGCTGGCTGGGGCTGCAGCGGGACCGGCGGGAGGCTGCCGCCCTGGAGTGGCGGCGGCAGCGGGAGCTGCAGCGGCAGAGCCGCATATTCAACGCGCGAGTCCGGACCATAGGGGTGAGGGCGCGGCCTGAGCGCTCGCTCCAAGGGCCGCGGCGCAGAGGGGAGGGATTGCGCCGTCCCTCTGCTCCGTATGTCCCGAGGAGACCCGTCTGAACCGGGGGCGACCCCTGGGGCTGGGCCTGAGCGGGGTAGCCGTACTGGCCCGGCCCGGCCCGGCCCGGGCGGGGAGGGCGGGGTCGGGCCGGCCCAATGGCTGCGGGCGGCGCGCGCCCCCTTAGCGCCTGGCGGCCGTGCGCGAGCGCGCCTGGTTCCAGGTATGGGGAAACGGAGAGAAGATGCTCTGTGGCGTCTTGTAAAGGGCTGAGGCTCTTGTATAAAGTTGCCGGGGAAAGCGAGTTGAAATTCTCTAGGTATCATCAAATGACTTAGTTCTGGCAGCTGCCGCCGGGGTGTGTGTGCGTGTTTCTGAGGGAGCGCGAGGGGGATTTGTGCTTCCCTGCTGTAGGGTTCGAGGGCAAGATGTCATTTTCCCTTAATAGGAAAAAAAGATGAAGCCCTGTGTTTCAGTGTCTCTGCAGGAGTTTAACTTGACGTAGTATGCTTTGCTTTGGGGTAAGCCAGAAGCCTGCCGAGTCAGCTCACACAATGTGGCATAAACAATTATGTGGTTTTTACCTCTGTTCTGCTGATGCTTCCTGCATCTGCCCGATTCTGACTAGAAGCTGCAATCTGTGAGAGATGCATTGTTGAAAGGGATCCTGCAGTTGGTCCCTATTTCGCATCAGGCAAAATATGACAGATCCATCGGGCCATATTTATGCATAAGGAATGAATCGATATGTCTCATTTTTCCTGGAGTGGACGTCCGAATGTGACACCCTTCAGACTGAGAAGACCTTTGGGGATGATAGCTTTGTCTAGAGTCATCTATGCATTTTGCAGTCACGAAATGGTTTTAGATTCTTTGCATGCGTTCTCTCTCACCAGTTTAGCTGAGTGGCTGTCTTTGACAAAATTAAAAAAAAAATCAAGGCGGTATTTGACTTAGACACCACAAATCCTGAAGCAGGGATTGAGTAGTTTAAAAATATGGAGATAATATACTGTCTGGAAAGCAGAATGGGAACTGAGACTTTAAGTTTTTTTTCTGGAGTATTACTAGTTTTATCATTACTTACTTTTATTATTACTGTGACTTCTATATCTGTTTTCTCATTTGACTAATGGAAAAGTAAGATACTGCTCTCTTCACTTACAGATTTAATAATATATCCTCAGAAAATCAGTAAGTTCCCCAAAGAGTTTAGATGAGTAGTCCAAATGAAAAATTACTTTCAATTTATATATGAACTGTTACGCATAAATACAAGTACATTAGAAATTAGTTGCTTTGAACAGTTCATAGTAGGGATTTATTATTTTAACGCTTAAAAGTTAAACCTGTAGCTTTATGTGACTGGGAGTGGTTTAGGGGTGTATTCCTGTCAAGTGAAAGCTGTTCAAATGGGAGAGAGCTGATAGCATGCCTGAATTTGCACACAAAAGTCAATACATCTACTTACCTGTATTATTGCCAGAAACTGCTAATGGAGTCATACTGAATTTCTCTCAACAGTGTTTCCTATAGTTACATTGTAAGCTTTGTTTCCCAAATGACTCCTCTAAATAAGTTGATACGTAATGCCCATGACACCGTTGGTTTTGGACAACAATACTGTGTAGAATTCTTTGTTTTCACCCTTGTTCACAGATTTACCTCTTTGCCTAATCACTATAGTCAGTAGTCCTTCACAGCATTAACAATGTGTGTTTTCAGCTGTGATTGGTTTAGGTCTTTCTGTGTTGATCTCAATAGTTTTTAAGCAAAGACTATCAAAATAGTTTACCAGGTTCTCGAAGAATTGTCATTGTTTTTTGATAAATCTTTTAAAGACATTAAGTGACTTGAACAGTTTAAAAAAACAAAAAGAAAAAGAAATAAAATCCAGGTTTCTGCCTATTAATTTGCCACCTTCTATCAACAAATATGGGACCCGATTCTTTTGCCTAAAATGTAGGTGGCTGCTACCATTTGAGGATATGGCTGAAGGTATTATGCCTTGCTCAGCTACTACTCTCCAGGGATATGAATATTATGTATTGTATCTGTCAGCTTATTGTAGATGTCTGCCTGTATCTCAGATGGCACCCAATACTGCATTTTGGCAACTACACAAATCCCACTCTCCACCAGATAAGACTGGAAATTTTTTTCCATTCCCCGTTATTTCTTCAATGTACTTTTAGTGAACCATCTATATTTTTTTCAAACCTGAACTATTACAACTTCCTGTCATCTTGACTGCCAAAGCATTTACCCGCTTTATAAATGAAAGCAGAACAACACGAAAAAGTAAAAATGCCAGCTATATGGGGAAAACATATTCTGTGTAATGCAGCTTAAAGTATTTCTATTTTATAGCTGTATGTATCATGTAAATGTGGTGTTTTGTTCTGATTTGGTGCAAGAATATACCTATCATTATTAAAATGATGCAAACAAACAAGAATATCGTTGTTCCTAGATTTTATATTACCTACATGAAATAGTGAGGTGTATATGCTCTGTTGGTAGTGGTTTTATATCTATTTTGTACAACTGTGAATCAATGTAGCTTGACAATGCCTGTTTATAATCATTCAAGCATAGTATCTCTTAAAGAGCTGCTTTCTTTCATTTTAATAGGTTGATAAAGATGCACTGGATACCCAGGTCAAGGATAGGAAAATTCAAGAAGCAGCTGAAAAGGCACGAAATGAAGAGCTTGGTATATTCATAGATACTATGATATTTCTGTGAAGAGTTAAATGCAATTTACCATCTACTTCCTGCTTTCTTTTTCCCTTCATGTATTTCAAACCACCATATTTATTTCCAAATGGAGCCTATCTCCTTGAATCTCGCTGTATAGCTTTAGCTATATAACTCTATCAATCAAGATATATATGTATCTAAGCACAATTGTAGCTTTTCTCTAAATTCAGACATACTATGTGTAGTCCTATTTATGTTCATACATTTGCATCGGTACAGTATGTGTTTTCCTTAGTATCTTAAGATTTATATTGACATGATTTAACTGGTATACATTTCATAATAGGCCAGAATTTTCAGTGTTTTCTTTCAATAAATGTTGACAAAGAACATTGTTCAGAGACCTGAAGATACGGGAGCATTTTTAAAAAACTTAATACTGTTCTTTTCAGAATAGAAGCAGCAAATTTGTTTGATTGCTTTCCTGTAGAGTAAGCCCATGTTCTGTCTGGGTGTTCTTCAATAGAAAATATAGATTCTATAGAATCCTCTATAGATAATTATTGCTAGAAGCACGAGTCCTGTACAACAGGGCTCTGACTAGGAGCCATTGCTGAGTCAGAACATGTAGCCATGGAAATATTTCAGCTGTGTCCTCTGACCTCAAAACCCTTTGTGGCCCTCTGTGTTTGGAATGCTTTCCTGTGGTACCATGTGAAAAGGTCTCACAGACTGAGCTCTCTAGCAGTTTCAAGAAGAGCTAGAATGGAGCTGCCAACTTCCATGCTGTGTTTCTACGGCTGCTTGTGATTTTCCTGGCAGAATACCTGTCAGACTCTGACTCCTAGGAAGCTGCCAGAAGCAATGTGTAGTCTGGCAACAGAGCAAATTATTTTTTTTTCCTATGAATTATATTTAAATGGTTAAAATGAGTAGTTTTGCGTGGGTTTTTTTTGTTGATTGTTTGGTTTTCTTTAAATCAATTACAGCATTTTGATTAAATGGGCAAGAGCTCTTAAGCTCTTCAAAAACTGTTATTACCAGCCAATTATTTTACTGCTATGATTAGAAAAATCATTGGAACTATGAAACAACTATGCATATTCCTTTCACTGGGAGCCCGATTTTTGTTTGTTTCTTACAACTGAAATACATTAAGTAGCTTAGTAACTGTAAGCTAAGAGTAAATGGGAAGAATTAGTATACATTACATTTCATGTGTTACTGCCAGTTTTAATCAAATGAAACCTCATAGTTCTAGAAGTATTTATTTTTGTCTTTGTTTTACATGCATATATTTCATTTTAATAGTAATGAGAGAATTGATACCTAAAAACTAGAAGTATTTTTTAAAGTAAATATTACTAACATTAGAGTGTTCGCTGGGCTGGTACTTATAGATCAAGTACTTTTTCCTGAAGTATAAAAGTTTAAAGACTTATTCTGTTTATTTCTCTTTAGGGTCTTTATCTTCCATCTCACATGTGCACTTCCATGATACGTGCACTTCTAAGAGTTGTTTTCGTGTTCATTTTTCTCTAGCTAATGAAATGAAGCAAAATGACAAGATCATGTGTATGTTAGAAGAACAACAGAAAAATGATATCAGAAACATAAATAAGGCTATCAGTGAATTTCAGAAGAATTTTCAGAAGCCAGAAACAAGACGTGAATTTGACCTGTCTGATCCACAAGCCCTAAAGAAGGATAGACCTGCTCGACTTTCAGACAGTGATCCTCGATGTACTGTATCTGGCTTGCAGAAGTTTATGGGTGAAGACTTAAACTATGATCAGAGGATGAAATTTCAAAAGGAGCAGTTAAGAGAGTGGTCTCTTCAGCAACAGAGAGAGTGGAAAAATGCATTAGCTGATCAAAAATTTGCAGGTAACAAAAGAAGATAATAAGGTTTTGATCTGCTTTTTCTGAAATTCTGATGTCTCTGACAAAAATATGATATAGCCTATTGTGTCAGTTGGATATAGCAGTATTTTAGTATAGTCAGTATTTATCTTTCAGAAATACTGCAGCAGCTTTTACTTCACAAGCTCTAATGTATTCAATATCTCACTTAAGAAATCTATATTTAATAGCATGTGATGACTGTAATATTACCTAAGTTTCATTTCTGTTTTATGCCTCAAATAAAGTATCAGAGCATTCTTAAAAACCATGTATGTTTTGCATGCTAGATGGTATATTTACTTCATCGAACCAAATTGTCTAATCTTTGCTGTTCTAGAGCAGGCAAAATAATACTGGTTTTACTTTTCTAGCTTGTCATGAAACATTTTTTCTGCAGTACTTAATATACTTTTTCATTTTAACTTTGTGTAACTGTTAAGACAAGATGGATTACATAATAAACTGATTTCATAAGTCACCTGAAATTCCAAGATGGAAAGCTTCAGTGGTAGGATTTGGCAATAGTTAATGTAATTAAGCTTACTGTATATGTAGCTCCTCTGTCTGCCTCTCTCCCTCTCCCCCCGTCTCTTATAGTGGCTTACTTATATGGCACATCATGTCCATGAATATCGACTAAATTTTATTTTAATCTAATTTAGATGATCTTTATGATAAGAATAGGATTGCACTTGACCAAAAGGCTATGGAGCAACAACGAAAAGAAGAAGAAAACAGGCGTGCTGTTTGTGCAGCTACTAAAGATTTCAATAGAAGCCAGGTAAATTAATATTGGGTTGGTTGGTTTTTAAAAGAAGCAGAGAGACAGAAGGAAAATAAGATGCACAAAATTACGATGAGTAATGACGTTTTCACAGAGGTTTCTCAGCAGCTAACTTCCAAGGTTGTTTCAGTAGCTGGAAGACAGAATTTATTTGCTTTGCCCTCTCCAAGGATCTAGCTATCCTCTAACTAGTTAGTTACCCTCTGTCAAAATTCTCCCTCCTGGTTCTCAGCTTGCTGACTAGAGGGCAGCAGCAACTCCCCAATCTCTCGCGATTTTTAGTCTGTAAACTGGGGTACAGCAAAAGCCTCCCATGCTTCCTATTGGTTTTATATCAGTGGTCAGATAATCTTAGCTGTGTCTGCTTGCTTTTCTTTTTGCCTGTGTGGAAACATTACTACCAGTAACTTTTTGTCTTACTGCTTACGTTGATTCCCCACAACCACAGTTTTTGGCACTTTGGCTGCTTCCTTGGTATTTGTGTCCATGTCTTTTGGTTGTTTACCATGCATGCTTTGGAACCTATTGAAACATGACATGAACCTTTCTCTGCCTGTCTTAGTACCATTATCTGTCATGCTCCAGTTCTTTATCTCACTGCACAGATTTCCCCCCGCCCCCCTCCATTCAGCTTATAAGTACAGCTGAAAGGGCTGCATGGACGCTATTAGTTTGGTTAAACTATATTTGGTGTGACTTAGCTTTAAATTTATTCAGTTACATCAAAATAACCTACATTAAAATTACCTTCATCAAGTATTTTATCTTTTGGCTTAGTATGTAAGTGTGCAAGTCTTTGTGTAAGTGTTGCTTGAGCCTTTCAGGGCACATTTGGCATATAATTTTGTTTATAAATAGCCCAGAGTGATTGAAAAGGCTTTTGCAGCTTGAAGTCATGGCTACTGAGCAGTATTTTATATGATTAACCACAGAAGTACTCTAAGTGGCTGGTGCACTTAGTTGTTGTCATACCAATTGATTCCATGTAAAAATTCCTCCAATTGTGACAGGGTTTGGGGATGGGGTGGGACGTTTGGGTGTGGTGTGGTGTTTAATGTTTGGGCATATGCATTCTACTCAACTGGTGTGCATATTAAATATATAAAAGAGACTTGCTCTTAGTTCCTTCTAACATAAGGGCATGATAATGGAGGTTGGGGCAACAGTCTCCTCTTAGTTTTTACTGTCCGTTGCTATTTTGTATAAATCGGAGTTATGGCTTGCAGCTCTTTTTCTTTCTTTCTGAGGTAGGTAGTTAAGCTTACCTTCTTCCCCACTCCCCAGACCATGATACTCTTCAGCATTTCCTTTTTTGGTGAATGATTGAGAAAAACTCTTCTTTTTCCTTGAAATGATGTGCTGGCACAGTTGCTGCTTTTCTTTATTAAACCTGCAAGCCAGAGGTTTCAGGATGCCAGGTCTTTCAGTGATGTTGCCTTTAAAAGAAAGCTATGTTACAGAGGTATTTTCTATACATCTTTTCCCAAGAGAGAAAGCCAAGGCATTCAGCCTGAGAATGAACTTCACAGAAGAAAGCTCCATATCTGACCTCAAATGTGTTGAACAGGAGTCTCCAGCAGTTTTAGCGTTCTGAATAACTGGGTTGAGAACCTTAACCTCTTGAGAGTACAGTCTCACACAGCACTTTGCGCTACACACATCTCCTTTACCTATTAGTGACTGCCACGAGAGGAGCTCCTTTTTCCCATTCCTTAAGTTTCATTAATTTCTTTTTTCTGCTGTGTCTCTTGCAGCGGATCTTATCATCATGAAGCTTCAGAATGTGTTAGGTAATTTCTCAAATCCAAAAGAAAATTAACTGTCTGGAATAAGTGACTGCTAGATCTGACTGGGAGGAGGGAATGCACAGTCTGAGGTGGCAGTAAAGGAAGGGAGAAAGCAAACCTACCCTTTCTAAGGCCATCCTCAGTTACTGTAGTTCAAGTAAAGTATAATACAGGAATGTGTCTTCAGAGAGGAAGAAATTTCCTAGAATTTGGCTTTGGATCAGTGATTGTCTCCATGGCTATCATCTGTAGTCCTTACTGTTGCCAATATCTTTAGGGAATGTAAAGAATACTTTTTTTTTTTTTAACCAAACTCCAACAAAAAACCAACATTAAAAACGAGCAAGTCGTGTACTATGGGAGAAACATGTTTTGGTCAGTCTGCTAGTCAATTAGTAAAGCATCCTGGCAGATGACTGAAGGCAGGGGATCTCAGTTCATCACGGCCTGCCTTCATTATAGGATTTGATGTTGCTGCCTCCATCACAGTGGTTCAGCTTCCTTCCCTTACCACAATACCGTTGCCAATGACTTTATTGCTGACAAGCTTATTACTAATGGTTAGTTTTGTTCTTCTGTAATTAGCAGGCAACGAATTGATATGTTTGGTACCATATTTCCCAGTGATGAAGGATCCTGTACTGTAAACCTTTTAAGTGTGTGTAGTGTCTAGAAAATTAATTCTATCCTTCCTCCAAGATTTTTCTCTTGCCTAGGTATGTGTTAACCAGAAAGACAAATATTGCTTTTGTTCTTGGCATAAGAGAAGACTTCTACTAGCTTATTCTGTCAGTTATTCCTGCTGAAATCATTCATACGTAAGTGGTAATCATTTTAATTTGGCAAGCCAGGTAACAGAAATGAAGGCTGCCCAGAGTCCTGACTAGAATATATATTTTTCATGTCTGTGTGATTCCATAGCAGAATCTTACTGTTGCAGAAAGAGATTCCTTACTAAGGATAATAATGCTTGGGAATGCCCAATTTAGCAGTACAGTGATAGATACACCCATTGTGTTCTTAAAATCAGAAAGAAAGAGTCTTCTTGCTTTATATAGCACAGGACTTGAATACTTTCCAACACTCTTTTAGATAATGCTAAGAAAATGAGAGCATGTGATTACAGAGGACCTCTCATTTAATGTCTTCATATATATAGATTTGTTAACAATCTTATAGATCTTATGTCCTCAGAATTTATTCCTGCGCATACCACAACAGCTTGGTAGCTTTCCTGATTATGTTATCATTGACATTTGATGGCATTACTCTGGTTCCTTATTCATTCAATGTTATGCCGTTAAGAGCCAGCAGCCACTTCAGAGAAACAGCTTTTCAGGCTTTGAGTAAATTATGTATTCATATGAACTGTGGAGCCTGTCTTTCACCTAAAAGGAAATATTTGAGTGCCTAAATGTAGAAGAATAGTAACTTTTTACCATTCTATGAAGTGTGCTGTGCAAATACCTTTTATCACTTACATGATATTCTTGATATTCAACGTCTAGTTTTTATCTTCCAGTTGTTCCGCTTACTGATTTTCAACTTCACCTTATAAGCCACAGACTATTTTACCAGCTATGACTTTCTTGATGCATAACCCTTCATTCTTCTTTCGTCCTCATCTACTTTCACTGGTTGGCACACACGCATTTAGAGCTACTAATCAGGAAGAAAAGTACAGAGCTGTTCTATTTAACTTGTAAAGTGAATATCCTCAAGCCAGTGATTTTTGAACAGAGCATAAGACAATGTTGGACAAACCAGAGAGATGGGTATCCACTGGTCTGTTGCAGTCTAGATACATGTGTACAGCTAGATATGCAAGAGACAGGTCTGACAACCTGTGCTCTTTGTGCCCTTGCAAGAAGGAGATTCCCTGTCCTCTGTCCAGATCAAAACCAGCACTGTGTGTTGCTCCACACGGTTTAGTTTGTATATTACAGAAAAATGAGACAGGATTAGAAATGGGTGATGCATAGTATTATCATTCTACTTTGAATTAATTTACTTTGTCTAATTCTTCTTTGGAAGGTAATTACTTTAAAGTAAAATCATCATATTTGCTTTCTGGAATTTTGGAAGGGGAAAATTTCCTCTGAATGGGAGACTATGACCTTATAGTGGACATTAGAATCAGTGATTTCCATAGGAAATCACAGAATCACAGAATGGTAGGGGTTGGAAGGGACCTCTGGAGATCACCTTGTTCAGCCCCCCTGCTTCAGCAGGGACACCTAGAGCAGGGGGCACAGGATGGCGTCCAGGTGGGTTTTGAATGTCTCCAGGGAAGGAGACTCCACAACCTCTCTGGGCAGCCTGTGCCACTGCTGTCACCCTGACAGTAAAGAAGTTTTTTCTCATGTTTAGCTAGAGCTTCCTGTGTTCCAGCTTGTGCCCATTGCCCCTTGTCCTGTCATTGGGCACCACTGAAAAGAGCCTAGTCCCATCGTCCTGACACCCTCCCTTTAGAATTTATAGGTATTGGTGAAATCCCCCCTCAATCTTCTCTTGTACAGGCTGAACAAACCCAGGTCTCTCAGCCTATCCTCATAAGGGAGATGCTCCGGCCCCCTGATCATGTTGGTAGCTCTCTGCTGGATTTGCTCAAGCAGTTTCACATCCTTCTTACACTGGGGGGCCCAAAACTGGACTCACTACTCCAAATGCAGTCTCACCTGGGCAGAGTAGAGGGGAAGGATAACCTCCCTTGATCGGCTGGCCGCACTCCTTTTTATGCAGCCCAGGATATTGTTGGCCTTCTTGGCCACAAGGGCACACTGCTGGCTCATGGTCAACTTGTTGTCCACCAGAATTCCCAGGTCTGTCTCAGCAGAGCCTCTTTCCAGTAGTTCAGCCCGCAGCCTGTACTGGTGGATGGGGTTGGTCCTCCTCAGGTGCAGGACCTTGCACTTGCTCCTGTTGAATTTCACGAGGTTCCCCTCAGCCCAGCTCTCCAGCCTGTCCAGGTCTTGCTGGATGGCAGCACAGCCTTCTGGTGTATCAGCCACTCCTCCCAGCTTGGTATTATCAGCAAACTTGCTGAGGTTCCACTCTGTCCCATCATCCAAGTCATTGCATATTATGATTTCTGATACTACAGATATATTCACATAATATGATTCAAGTTTCCATTTTGTATTAGCAAAGGGAACAGATTTAAGGCTGAATTTTCAGGCTTCACATAGGCATCTCCTGTTCATTTGTTTGTTTTGAGTGCTTAACCACACTCTCCACATGGATTTCATATGTAATGTATGTAAAGGCTAGTGATTCCAGATTGTAAATTTTTACTGTAAATTTGTGCCATATTGTGTCTGGCCTCCAAATATCAACTGGTATTTGCTTGTGGATAGATGTGAAATTATTTTTCATTTAATTCTGGCTTCTCTCATGAAAAAAAATTATTTTTCCCCAAATTACTTGCTGTGTGTGATATGAGAACATTGAAGAAATGAGAACATAAGACCATGATCATAGTATACATATGTGATGCTGTTGAAAACTGTATGCAAGCTGGAAAGAAACCTTTGATTGTGTGCTAAATTTGTTGCATCCCCTAGTTAATATTTTGTCTTGGAAAAAGTATCAGTTCTCTCCTTTCACTGAATTTAGGCTGCTGAACTGGCTGACAGAAAGAAGTTGGAAAAGCGTCGAAAAATGAAAGATGACATGGATGAAATTTCCAGCCTCCTTCAAGGAGACTTACTTTCTGAAAACCCTGAACAAGCAGTCAGTTCCTTTGGTAGACATCGTGTGATCACAGATCGATGGAAGGGAATGAGTCAGGATCAGCTCATGGCAATCCGGTACTCTCAACAGCAACAAGTTCTGGAGAAACTGGTATTTAAGCTTAAATGCACATTCTGTATTCCTGGTTGTAATAATATTATAGACAGTGTTTGCTGAAGAAAATATTGTTTACCCTGCGTGTCCCATTATAAGACTGTGTTTTCCATTGATCTGAATTTTACCCAAACGTTAGTCAGTCAAACTGAACACTGTCACTGAAGCAGCTGGGAAATGTCATGGAGCATCAGGAGCGGGCCAGAGCCCTGGAGTTGGGCTGTGAGGACTGTTGCTGTGGGGCCCAGGGCCAAGAGGCTTGGGGGATCTGGGGCATGGTCCATGACGGCCCAGCTGAGGACCAACCTCCTGCATACCCCAAGAGCCAGGCTTCATGATGCAATTTAGGACTGAAATGCATGAGCTTGAGCAAGACAAATAGAGCAGGCCCAGTGATCCTGCTTATGCATATTTCGTAGTCCTAAAAGTTCATTAATGCAACGGAATTTCCTTTCTACCGTCCCACACAACTATAAGCCATGCTCTGGGATAGAATTACAGAGGGAAAACTAAATATTGATAATAATTGCTGCTCTAAAGACAGATGGAAACAGGCAGTCAAAATGAAGAAGTCTGCCCTTTGTAGGCAGTCACAAGTGTACAGGCCTAGGTCTTGTGAAGTAGGAAGCTACTTAAGTAATTCAGTACAGAGGCTGGATTCTTAACAGCTAATGAATAGCTTTTCAATTTTATTTTTAATCCCTGCAATACCATATGCTACACCATGTCTTATCTACTGCTGTTATTACAGCTGAAGATAGAATTGTCATTTTCCTGGCTCTCCTATGACCCTAAAGTGAACCCATTCAGGTAGTTAAGCTGGCAGAAAATTAGTCCCACCAAGAAAAGTGAGCTTTTTGCAGGCCTGGTTTCTTGAATCGGTTCAATGTGACATCAGATGAGAAGTGAGGAAGTGGTAGTATAGCAGAGGCAGAGGAAAAACCAATTTGGGTCTACTCATCTAGTGTTGGCAGCTCAGTTATTACGCTGAGTTAGCTGTATTGTAAGCCATACTGATGACTACTAACTTCTGACCTCAGCAAGTTCCAACTCTTGCTAACAAGAACTTAAAAAAAACCAAAAACAAACAACAAAAGAAACAAACGAAACACCCCACCCCAACCCCAAAACAAAAAAAAAAACCACAACCCCTGTTTTTTTTTGCGCTGGGTTTTTACAGAGACCTAATATGTCAGAAAGAAATAGTAATCTACTGATGAACTTACATCTGCCAGGCAGCAGATCTGAATTTTTTTACCTTGTGCAGAGGTAGGAGTCTGTCTCGCTCCCTGGAAAAGGACAGCTTTCTCATCTGCAGTATCTTACTTCTGCCTAATGCATGGGCTCCTATCCATGCATTGGAAGTGCTCGCTTTTTCTCCCTATTTCAAATGCTACTCCTAGTGTTCAGTAGAGGCAAGCAGGTTTGTTTGTATGAATTTGCCATTCAGACTTTACATATACAGTTTCATCTTTGAACAAAGAGAAAATGAAGCATTTTTTTCACTCTTGTAGAGACTAAAAGAGGAAGAACGCCGAAGAGATGCTGAATGGGACAGGCAAACTATACAGGCTGCAAGAGCGCAGCTGGTTTTAGAGCGGCATCAACAACGACAGAATCGGGAACGCCGCCGAGCTTTAGATAGCATAAATGCAGAGCTGTCTCAGGAGCAGAAATCAAAGCAAGTACCAAAAGAGTTTTCTTCTTTTCAAATGAAGCTCTTTACCATAAACACAATAGCTTGGCTTTCAAAGAGCTTTTATGTTACTTGTATTATTTGTTACTTCTTTAATACACTTGTTACCAGTTTATATTTTTAAAAAGCCAACAATTCAGCTTAAGTGTTTTCAGTATTCAGTACTGTTTAAATAATCTTCAAAGACTAGGTAATGAGTGTTACTGACTTATATGTATGGATTACTAGCTGCAATTCCACTGACAACAGACAGTTTATATAGATAGCAAAATAGAGAATAAATACAATTAACTATGCAGAAAATTATATTATCAGGTGTAAAACTGATATGTATGTGTTTCTTAAATTTACCTTAGTTTTCTGAAACAAAAAAGGATGGGTATCCACTGACTTCAGCAGAAGTGCCAGTTTCTGATAGCTCAGGGTTAAACTAATGGCACAAATGGACCTTTTCCATTATGGCTGACAAAACTAGATGATTCTTTAGCTAACCACTGGACGTGTCGTGGTAGATGGGTCTTGTGTCTGCTGTAACGGGAAAGGAGGAAGATAATGAAGAATATATTAAGAAAAAAAATCAAACCAAGTGATTTGGTGTTCTAGTATTCTAGTATTTTTTCCTTCTTTTTTTCATCATGCATACATACATAGATTTTGCAAAAGAATTTCCAGTACCTGATACGTTCCTATTATGAAAAAAAATATTTGGAATTGTGTTAATTTAGTTTTTCACTGTGAGATTTTTGGAAGGTTATTTAAGGATGAAAAAGTTTGCTATACTGAGACATGGCATACATTTTCCAGAAAAAGATCTAGTTATATTTAATTCCATTTTTAATATTTCTGAATCTTACATGTATGAGTGTTTATTCCTTACATCATATTTAGGTTACTTCTATATTATAATGAGAAAACATTTACAAATGTGTTTTTTTTCTTTTTTTTAATTGCTAGGAATGTTTATCTTAAAGAAGAAGCATATTCAAATTTTCCAACAGGCCAGTATTATGCACAGTTTAACACAACCAGCCGATGACATTCTGGATACATCAACCTGAAATATACAGAAGTATGTAGACATAATAAAATTTTTAATTGAGTAATCCCATGTTTTATTATTTTTATCTGTTCCCTACCCTGTTCAAACAGTGCACTCAAACTAAAGGACAGTCTGCTAGGCCACATCTGTGCTAAAAGGAAGAAAACATTGTAATAATTTTTAAATTTGATTGCTTTTCTAAAAAGTGCTAGTGGATTCAGTAGTAGGTTGTTTGACTATTGTGTCTCAGGCTTAACTGTAATATTTACGTTATCTGTGCCTTTAAAAATATATTTCTGTAAAGGAATCACAATTTAAAATGTAATGCTACTTAATGCAACTTGGTCAGAGGGGAACGCTGCCCGAGGTAGATCACAGGTAGTGCACACTTAGCAGATTCTATAGGAGGGAAGAAGCATGACCTAGGCAGAAAGTTTTCTGTTTGGTTTTCGGGGGTGGGTTTTTCTGGGTTTTTGGTTGGTGTGGGTTTTTTGTTGTTGTTTTTTAAGCAAAATAAGCAGGACACAAAAGCAAGCGAAGAGGAAGAAATGGACAAGTTGGTTCAGAAATATTTCCTGAATAGTAGGAATAAGAACAGAAGATATGGATATTTACCGAGGTGATTATAGCAATGAGTCCTGACAGGGAAATGGAATGTGTGTTAGTGGAGAAAAATATGGAGGAAAGTATTGCTACATATGCTGCCAGTCATTAGAAATAATGGAGAAAATTTAAGGGCAGTGTGCTTCTGAAGAAGGGTGTAGGAAGAGTTTACAGGTGTGATGGAAGTGGGGGGGGGAAGCAGGCATGCACCAAACAAAATCAAGGAGAAGAATGTCAGCTTGTGTAGGGTAATTCAGGGAAACAGTTCACTTCATGTCCTTACGGTTACAGAATTGACTTAGCAATGGAAGAGCCAGTCAATATTTGAAAACTGGGCAAGTGAAACACATGAGAAAGAAATACAGAGAAGCAGTGTAAGAAGCTAACGCACAAGAGAAATGGATGATTGAGATATCCAGAAAATGAAATCCAGAAGGGAAAAGACGGCATACAAAGGACTGGAAAAAGGGTTAGAAGACTGGAAAGGAAATGTTTTAGTTAACTTACTTACTGTAAGTTAAAACATTGTAAATTTAAAACATTTACTGAAATGTAAAACAGAAGAATGAGAGAGATGTGACCAGAGATTCAGCTAAACATCCAAGACATCTAAGAGATTGTGAACCCTTAATAAAAATAGAGGCCATTTATGAGAATAGATCTTGAAATAAGCATGTGTAGCTTGCCAGAATCTGGGGTGGAAACTTGGGGTAAAAACATCCTGATGATATTGACATGGAGTCTTCTGACTGTTCTTTGTATTAGGATAAGTGATGACTTCAAATTCTAATGGAACGGGTTGAAGATGACTGCACCAAACTAAGTAGGACAGACAGTTAAAGAAACTGGGGCTGAGGTGAACTCTAATGAGTTATTCTCATCTTTGTGAAAATAATGAAGAATGCATGGTTCTCAAGATAGCTGCTATTAGGAGAATTTTGAGATGTTTGAAGGAAGCATTCCTTGAAAGGGGACTATCCAAACAGGTCTGTTTGCATTCCTTGGAAGGGGACTCTTTTCAAACAGGTCTGTTTGCTCAGCTGAGATAGTGGTCCTGTGGGATCAGGCTGATATGACTAACTACCATTTTGAACCAGGTAATAACAACAGAAGTTTGGAAAAGACCATCATGTTAATTGCTCTAGATGAGGAGGAAGAAGAGAATCGAGTATGTAGAATATAAAAATCGGTAAAGTGTCTTGGGACAGGATAGATAACTCATAGCAAAAAGATATGTCTCAGTTTTAGTATATTAATACAACTGGAACTAATTGCGGTATGGATAGAAACTAGGTAGAAAAGCAGTATAGCTGGAAAACAAGAACTGAAGAATGTGCTATTCAGAAAAGCTGGAAGATGAAGCTGAGAGAGGATCACACTTGCACCATTAATGATGAGCTGGACTACAGAGAAGTAAGAAAGCATGGTATTCAAGAGATTCTAATGTGATAGCACTTGAAGATTCATTTCTCAGAGTGGGATTCACGCATGGCTGGATGTCTTTGTAGTGTTACCAAATACTATATTAAATTGACAATCTCAAGCGTGCAGGTACTTGTCTTAGAATAGAAAGACCATCAAATGGGGTGGGAGGATAAAACAATAGGCTACCTATAGTAGTTTTCATTTAAATAAAGTTGGTTTTGATTTGTGTTGAGTATCTCAGGCTCTGACTTTGTTTCTTTTATTTTTTAACTAAAGGTTTAGCTATGTGACAGACAAATGAATAAAGAAAGTGTTGAAAATTTCATGAAGTTGGTTTCATTTGTCCAACTCATTTGAGTAGGTGTTTACAGACTTTGTGGTAGCTGTACAGTTTAACTAAAATACGCTGGATATAGATGACATTTGAGCTTCCTTAAGGAAGGACTATGTGACTAAAGCCTTTTTGTATTTGCCTACTCACTTGCTTGAAAATTTTTTTATATTAAGTTACAAAAAGGATAGTTTTCTCAATTATACTACAAATAAGCCTTTATGTAGAAATTAAATAAGACGACACTGATAATTCAATAATTGGGTAGCATCAGGCATCACTAAATTCCCTGGAAAACTTTCAGCATCATCAGTCATATTTGCAAGAACAGCCATGCTACATTCTACCTGTTGTTTCAGGATACAAAAATTGAAATTTATTGTAGATCTTAAAAAAGAAGCACAGTCAAACTGTAGGGAACATTCTTAATGTAATGTGAAAAAGGTCTGATTAATTGTTATTTTAAACTAACTTTGTTTATTTTTCACTGAAACAAGCCATGTTTTCATCTCAACCGAGCAGGTGATAATAAAGGGTTTAGGCACAGGAACTTCTTCAACCTGTATGGCTACATAACAAACAAGATGTGGGCTGGTATCTTCAGCTTTTGAAATGTCACTCAACTTTTATTGCCGAGTATGGAAATAAGCAGACACGTTTTTACTAAAAGGCCATTAACTGATTATAGGTGCTGTTTGAAAATGTTGGATTCCATTACTGAGGTCATTCTCTCTTTGTGATGTTTGTAGATATTTCTAATAAATACAGCAGTGAAAAAGACAGTATCTTCTGTATGAGGATCTGGACAGCTAATTGGAATAACTACAAAGCACAGCTGTTGGAAGTAGAAGGCTAACAACTACCTCTTTATTTAAAAAATATTTATCTTCAAAATTTAAAAAAAAATTTTCAAAAAACTGTGAGCACTGCATAAAAATTCCTAACACTCATCAGTTCCTATTACTGTTATAAACAATTAGCCAAATCAATTAGATGCAGGTACTACAGAATTGTCTACGTGTTAAATGGTCTTCATGGACAATCACTGACGTTATTTGGGTAAGATGTACATGCTAGGATCTGGTTTCAGGATGGAAAATGATGATCAGTACCTATCATGTTTAAATTTGTGTTTTAAATTTTTAAAATTTTACTTGTATCACAGTTTTCTGCACTACTGATACTTACTTTGGGTTAATAGTCTGCGGACAGGTATGTACTTAAACCTTAAAAGAGAAGTTACCACGCTTCAACTGAGTCCAGTATTCTGCTTCTCTTTGAGATATTTTATACTCGTATTTTTAACAATTCCATACAGTGTATGCATGAAAGCTTTTCACTTATTCCTAGAACTGTTGAATAGTAAGTAATTTCATATTAGAGGCATTTTTATATTAAGCTACATTTCTTTGAATGTTGTATATTATGTGATAGCTGACTTTTATTTCTTCCTCTGAAGAGGCTAGCATGAAATTGGTCTTTTTATAGAGACATTAAAAAAATAAAAGGTTGTAATACTATTGAATTCATAGATGTTAATGACAGCAAAATCTGCCCATCTGATACTCCCAAGGCTAATGATTATTCCCTGCCTGGCCTATTCATTCTCTCATCTGTTTTATTTTAATGTTGCTGTATACTTCCTGAGTTACATCTGGGACATCCTTTTAACAATAGTTACTTGCTTTTCATTTTCAAAGTTCATACTTCTATAACATCGTGTCTTAAATGTTGACAGTATTATTTCCACACTGAAAAGGCAAGTATTAACTTTCTTGAGCAGGTCACTGCCTATATCTCATAGTATAATTTCACTCATATAATTGTATTTGCTTTTAGTTTTGCTGTAAGCAAGATTCATGTATCAAAAAAGAAGATTTGATCTACAGATGAACATAAACAGCCAGGTAAAGGGGTGAAGAGTGAATGGGGTATCTCAACAGATTTACATACACCTTAGAAAAATACAAGTCCATGATGCTGTTGAGGAGGATAATGGTGATTACTTTCATGGAAAGAAAACTCAAAATTACTCTGGCTGTTGTAGATGCCATCAGTGTATGTTAAGTGACCTTGCTCCCTGCTGTGGGGCATTTCTCCATCCTAAATCTGGAGCAGAGCTCTGATCCAAGGAAATTCTTAGTTAGTGTAAGAGATTCTCATGGCAATCAGTTGTTTTGGATATGTTTCTAGTTCTTCAGTGTTTAAATGGGATTGGAATAAATCTTTCTGTGTTTCACTGGAACAGGAACTAGCTAAATTACATGCGTAAATGAGATGTATTTTTCAGTGTATCTCGCTATTTGTGACATAGTGCAAAGTCCATAGTTAAGTCTTTGAAATGGTGTGAGCAAATGAGTGTGAAATTTTGTGTATTGTTACCCTTCTTCCATTCCTTTCTCTAAAGGAGGACTAAGAAGTGTGACAGATTATGTATCCAACTAAGTCATTGTCCTCTCTTTGATGGATGAATGTTAGCTTCCAGCAAACTGTCTCAGTGTCTTCCAGAGCTACAGGCAGTTGTTATTACATTTAGCAACTGTGATAGAAAAGTCTTATGCTTTTTGCATCCACATAAATTTAGCATCTAGGATGTATTGTTACAGACTCAATAGATTTTTGGTTGGTTCATTGGTTGGTTTTGAACCCGACATCTTCAAGCTTCGGTTGGTGCTTGTTAATCTTTTTATTAAAATATTTTTAAAAGGTGAACAGCTTTATCTGTATTCTCTACAGTTTTTTAGACCTCTGTGACAGCATCATTTGATCTTCCCTTTTTCTAGGCTGAAGAATCCTTAGTTGGTTCAGTTATTCTTCCATTAAAAAGCTGTCACATAGATTTATCCGTCCTTTTTACCCATTTCAGGTCTTTAAAAAGTTTTACTACATAACCTTTTTGAGATGAGAGTCAGAAGATCGTGTAATAATGATATTTTCTGGTTTATTCCATATTTTCTATAGCATGTATATATATGTATATTTCCATATAATCCCAACATCTGTTTTGAATTCTTGGCCATTGTTGAGCACTGACATGCATTTTCACAGAACTCTATACCATAACTCAGGACATCTCTTTCCTCTGTGGTATCAGCTAGTTCAGGGCCACTGTAATATATATAAAATTAGGGTTGTGGTGGGTTGTTTGTTTGGTGTTGGTTTTTTTTTGGGGGGGTGGGGGTGGGTGTTTTGGGTTTTTTAATGTGTTACTTCTGGGGTTTTTTTGTATCAAATGTCACATACTGTTTTGTCCCCCCCTCACTCAGTATCACTAAGTTCTCATGCAGCTCTTCTCACCATATTTTTACTACCCAGGTAGGTTAATATGATCAGTAAAGTATATGATCACAATATTTGCCTCCTTTTTCAGTACGTTGAATAACATTTTTACCTAGGGCAAGGGCTTGTGGGATTTCATCAGTAATTTCCCTTCAAAGTAAACCATTCATTCTTGGCAGTCTGTTACTGTCCATTTTGTCAATGCTGTTCTCTAATTCTGTAATCAACATAATGGCTTGAGACATGTAGCAGTATGTTCTACATAATAAAGGATTCTGGTTTGGAAACATCCCTACTGTCTTCCACTGAACACACAAAACAATTCTTAAATCTGTTTGCAATGACCTTATTTCTTCTGATGGCTGTTCTTATAAATTTTATCTCCTACATGCTTCTCTTTCAGATTACCTGCTACTGAGGTATTCAGAAATCAATACAAATTTTATGCCTTCACTTTAGAGATCCTTAAACATTGTTTTTGGTCTGTGTTAAGTTTGACATTTAACTTGCCAGAGTGAGGTTTTTTTCCTACTGCTTCTGACACTGACCATTGGAGGTAAGACGGCGTGCTTCAAAAAGTTTCTCTTTTTTACTTTGTTGCCTAATGATGATTTTATAATCTCTAGCAAATTAATTTCAAAGAGCATGTTGTTAAAAATATTTCCCCTGGTTTTCTTTTACTATATAGGTGAGAGAGACAAAATAAATGAAACTAATAAAAAACCCCTCTCTCATCCTCATGCCAGTGGGCAGTTTATTTTCTTCCAAGAATGTATGAATTTTCCAGTTTTATCAATTAATTAAGTTTAAAGAAAAATAAGCCTGCTGTTTTATTTGCTATTTTACAAGAAGCGATGGCTGAGTTACTAAGTTGTGATTATGTAATGTCATCTTTTTTTCCAACTTAAAAAACTCGGGAAAGCCTAGTAAGAGTCTTGCAAATATTAGTGAGCTTTGGATCAGAAGTAAGAAAGCAAGCTTCAGCTCTATTTTGTTCAAAAATCAGAAATTACTGCAATTAAACAACACAGTAGCTAATGAAAGAAGACTTTGAAATACAATTTAATACTTCTATTAGGGTGTTTGCACAGTAGAAGAAAGATGTTTAAAGGGTATCTTCAACTTAATCAAAACATGCTGAGAAACAAAGCAAATTTTAGTTTAAAAGCCCCAACAGAATATCATAAATCCAAAAGGAGTAAACAGACCTTATAAAATAATTCCTTAGTGTTGATCTGGCTCAAGTTTGACCCTTCACTAAATTTTCTAATCTGTTGACTTGAGTAAAATGAACCTTTGAATTGAACTAATCAGAATTAAGCCTATTGTATTACTAATTCTTTTATTTGGTTGGGTGCATGACATTCTATTTATATCATCACAAGTCATTAAATTGTATACATATAGAAGAAGAAATGTCTACTGGAAGAGTTCAAATCTTGATGTGTAAAGTTGATATTCTAATATGGATTTGAAGGAGTTTACTTAGTAAATTGCTGCTATTTTGGCAAGCTGCGTAAGCAAGTGGAGACTCAATTTAGTAACAGTAAAGAGATTTCTGCTCTCATAAGCATAGCCATTTCAAATACTGAAATTTTATTACAGAATGAGAAAAAGTAATAATTCTCTTTTTCTATTGTTTCATACTTCTGTGAGGATATTTCTCTTTTCAAATGAATTCTGCTTAGAACACGTTAGTTTTTAGCTATTTGTGTTGAACTGAAGATAGCAGTTAGTGTCAAATTCAATTCAAAGGGCATTAACCTCAAAACTTGTCAACGCAGACAGATACGTTACATAATCACAAATTTAATTTACAAATCAACAAGGCAAACTATTTGTAGACCAAGGGGCACATAGATTTTTAAATTAGGAAAAATAGTTTCTCAATGGAAAAAAAATAATTTTCTGAATGGATAAACTACATTTTACTAAGAAGTACTGGTTTTCCTACCGCAAGGGCAAAGTTAAGTTTTATTTGCAGTTTTCAGTGAAATGTTACTGGTATTTTCTTCTTATCTAATGTTACTTTAGTAATGCTAATAAACAAATAAAAGCATTTAATGAGGGAAGCCAGGTCAGTTCTGGTTTTCCTACCATAATTTTACTGTTCTCTATTTGCTTCTCATATACCTCCACATTTATTTCTTGAGGATACTGTGCTCATTCCCACCCCTCTAATACAACAAAACTGTACTTCAAATTCTTGAAGCAAGGAAATATTCTGTATGAATTAGGGAGAAATTTTATGTTAAGCCTGTTCCAGGAAATTTTACGTGTGATTTCTGTCATACCATGTTGCAATTATTAAAGGAGTGAAATGCTTTTCAGATGGCAGCACACGGAACCAGGAAAAATTGAATATCTGGCAGACATTCTACTCAAAGGCTGATGATGTACTGGGAATATGAGGTGATCGTTTAATCAGGATAGGTATTTCTTTTTGGAAGCAGAGTTTGATCTAAATATGAATTTATTTAAGGGTTGGTTTAGCTTATTGTTTTTTAGTGACCTTTATTAAATAGATTATCGCTACTGTTCTGTAAGTTGCTGTTGTTTCAGATCATATATCTGTGCCTATTTTTGCAGTAATCTTTAAGTATTTTTTTTAGGACTTCAGCATAATTCTTGTTGGTTTAAATACTTCTTCAACTATACTGTCCTCTTCTTTGCTAGATTTATTACAAGAGTGATTAAATGGAACTGCATTTCACAGACAGACACCTTACTGATTGTTATGTACTACCTGCATTTTATGCAGCCAGCTTCAGGAGGATACTCCTTACTGCAGTTTAAAGCTGTAGTAGTTCTTGACTAACTACAAGCCAGGAGATTAATCAGAATATATACAGCAGACTAGTCATGAAAAGTGAGTGCCATATGAATATACATTTGTCCCAGGTCTAGAGAAATATGCACTAGTTACTTCACTGATACATAGAGGGTAAAGTATTTGCATGAGTATTTGCCACACAGGAGAGGAGGACATCACTGTTAGAATTTTTTCTCACTATTGATGCTCTAACTTAGAAATGTAATGCTGCTTAGCAAAATGATAGTGAACTCTGACCCTGAGAAATCCAATTCCTGTGGCTTCTTATTAGCAATCCTAATTCTTCACAGAAGAAACCACAAAAATCTTGTCTGTAGAGGAAACCACAGAAAATAAACAGCAGCCACTAGACGTCATAGTAGAAATTGCACAATTGCTGTTAACACAGCAAAAAAAATACTCATACTAAGCTCCAAAAACTAATAGCCTCCTTCTTTCTGTCCTTAGAAAAGATGGGTAAGGGTAAGTAATTCTTTCATGATAATATATGGTCTAATCTAATTATGCCATTTTGCAATAATACAGGAGTGGAAATATTGAGGATCCAGATACATCATCAACACACAAACTTGAAACAAAACAGCACTGTAATATGTGCTCTGGCTTTCTTAACAGAATATTTGCTATTACAGTGGTGGTGTCTGAAATACACTAAAAGAGTACTGTAAGTACTAGCTATTTCTTTATTACACAGCATATAAAAATTAAAACTTTTGAACTTTATTGAATTTTCTATTACATTTTTCCATCAATACAATATAAGTGTTAATTCATACCACTTCCTTAATTGAAAATGCTAAGAAGGAAGTGAGGATTGGAAGATACTGCGTATACAGGAAAATTTGACAAAAAGAAACAGCCAGCTACATAAAGGTGTTACCATTTTTTAAAACAAAAGATTTCATTGGTAATATTAAAATATTAGTTGTTGTTTTAATGCTGTCAGTAGCAATTAAGTGATCAGACTGAGACATAGATGTCATGAAAATTGGTTAAAATACTTGAAACCAGTGCTGCTGCTCTGGAATCAGGATGAGTGAGGAAATTATTGAAAAGGTAGGTGAGAAAACAGTAAAACTGGTGAACAGTTAATACTGTAGTATATGAGAAAAGTCAGTTAAAAGAAACTGTGAAGACACATAATAATTGGAGTTTGATTATTTTACCCATTTTCTACTCAGCAGTCTCCAGCAAGCCATCTAGCTGGAAACTGCTGCCTTACCACATGCAGAAGGATCCACTGTCATTTCCCAGGTTATCCCATCTCTGGCTGGGATAGCAGTCAGTCTGAAGCAATGAAAAGTTGGAGATGTGAATTCTGGGGAGATTCAGGTCTCCTTGTAGCTGTAGTTATCCGAGTCCAGCTCAGAGTACTGAGTCTAGACTTATGATAACTGAAATTGCAGTGGATTGATTTTTTAGCCTACCACTGTATATATGAGTGTGTAATGTGTAAGTGTAGATGTATATACATACACGTAGATGAAAGCGCAATTTTCAAAGCCATCTGTTTAGCTCCTGCTGACTTTAAAAAAAAAAAAAAAAAACCAAACAAACAAAACCACCCCAAAACTGGGCTTCCAGAAGGATGGCCAGTAATAGAGTTCATTCTGACATAGATCATAAGCTTTTTTCTACAACAAAAATGTTTTTCATTGAAAGCTTAAATGACTGAAGAATGAGAGATTCTGCCAAGGCTAGCCAAGTGTTATACAGCTGGAGTAGAGCTGGGAAATAGCGTATTTCTTCAATGAACTACATTGAGGCAGGATCTAAAGACTCTTAGCTTTTCTATTTTTGAGACCTTAGTAGGACGTATAACAGTTACAAAACTGAGAGCGTTAGTCATGTACTGTTCAAACAGGTGAGCTCTGCCAATGTATACCTATGTATGTTTAAAATTTATCTAATATATGAAAACATAAACCTCTGAGTGGAACCAAAATTACATCCAGTATCTCCCTGTTGTGTGTGTTTTGTTCTGCCTCCCTCCCCAATAAGCTCTACATAAGGCCTTTTCAGTAGGTATATTTTATATAAACAAAAAGGTGACACTATTACTAGAATGTGTTACATGTTAGATTGTCTGTACCAAATGATGGAAGAAAACATGAAGAGTTAAAGACACAAACAGAGGGAGAAGGTTGTAAACCCTTTCCTGTCCAGACCCATGTTACATTCTAAGATCTGGTAAGAATAGGAAACAGATATCAACAATCAACAAATGGCAGTACAGTAAAAATGCAAAAAACTTTTATAACAGATTTGAAATAAAAAGTAAATGAAAATTCTCTAAAGCTTTCAAAAAGCCACCAGGTCAACATGAGCGCTAATATTGTTAGCAGGAAAAAGTTTGTTACATAATGTATGCAGATGTTACTCAACATCTCCATAAGTGATCTGGATAACAGGATCAAGTGTAGCCTGATGAAGTTTGCAGATGACACCGAACTGAGCGGGGCAAGTAGACACTCCAGAAGGGAGAGCTGCTTTGCAGGAAGATCTGGGTAGGCTGGAAGAGTGGGCCAGCAAGAACCTTATGAAGTTCAACAAGGACAAGTGTCAGGTCATGCACCTACAAAAACATAACCTGGGAGTGCAGCACAGACGGGGATCCACCTGGCTGGAGAGCAGCTCCGTGGAAAGGGACCTGGGGGTCCTGGTGGACAGGAAGTTCAACATGAGCGAACAGTGGGATGCTGCGGCCAAGAAGGCCAACAGGATGCTGGGTTGCATCAAAAAGGGCATCGCCAGCAGAGAGAAATAAGTCATTATCCCACTCTACTCAGCGCTTGTCAGGCCACGCCTGGAGTACTGTGTCCAGTTCTGGTCCCCGCTATACAAAAAGGATGTGGACAGGCTGGAAGGGGTCCAGAGAAGGGCCACCAAGATGATCAGAGGACTGGGAAGCTGCCATACGAGGATAGGCTGGGAGAGCTAGGTTTGTTTAGCCTTGAGAAAAGGAGGCTTAGAGGGGATCTCATCACCATGTACCAGTACTTAAGGGGTAGCTACAAAGATGATGGAGACTCCCTTATTACACAGAGTCACATGGAGAGGACCTGGGGGAATGGACACAAATTGCTCTTGGGGAGATTCCAATTGGACACGAGAGGAAAATTTTTCACAGTGAGGACAGTCACCCATTGGAATAATCTCCCCAGGGAAGTGGTTGACTCGGCCATGTTGGACACCTTCAAGAGTTACCCGGACAGGGTGCTGGCTCATCTTGTCTAGACTGTGTTCTTCCCAGAAAGGTTGGACTAGATGATCCCTGAGGTCCCTTCCAACCTGGGATTCTGTGATTTTGTGTATACTTTAATTTTAAAAGCTGAAGAACACTTTGTTCTTATTTAAAAAGTGTTTGCTTACTGCACATTTTTAATTAGCAAAACTGTGCAGACATGAAAAATATAAAGGACTTGTGTTTCCTGAAAAATATTAATACACGATGTGGAATTAACAGAACAGCAAGTTTTTTCATTCCTACTTGCCACCCAGTACTGAAACAATAAGCCATTGTTAGTATCTCATATAGAATATTACTGTGGTTTTCTGTAAGGTGATGGGATAGAATTTTATTGATACAAGGGTTAGTGGCAAAGTTTGTCTTAGATAAGGGAAAACAGATTTCACATTAGTTAACTACATCATCTATGTTTTCAGATACCTAACCAAGAAACAGAATGGAAAAAAATAGAAAAAAAAAATTGATGAAAAATCAGACGCGGCAAAGCATGGCTGTATGAAAGTCTGAGTAAATTATGAAAGTAATAATTGATACTTATAATTTTTGTACTTTTGAGCCTCTTGAGAGGTAATTTATGAACAAAATACAGCAGAGGTCACTGAGGTTCTGGCCGTGATTATGGACACTTGGCCGCAGCTATGATTTGAAAGTGAAAATGTGTACAGCTGTGACCACTTTCCCAAAATATGAGAAGCAGCATGTACCAAGCTCAAGAAAATGGAAGACTACAGTTTCTGTAACTTCTCTTTCACTCTGAAATAAGTCTGCCCCTGTTATTCTGTAGTTTACAAGGTGGATTGATTCACTAATACGCTGCATGGTTTCCCACACACCTGTTATAATCTTTTTTCCTTGCTCCTTCCTAATTTAGTTGTTCATACCTGCCAGCTTGACAAGAAATTACACGTTCTGCACAGGCTTAGTTAACACAAAAAGATACCCGAGAGACTTATTTCTCTTACAATCTGGATACTTTTTTGAGACGTAGAACAGAATTTTTCAAGTTTCTTCCTGCATGATTATATTCAAGATTGTGTAGAGATGGAAAAATCAGAGGCTACCAAAGGGCATGTATTTCAAGTTATATTCCATGTTGGAATAAATAAAGCACAAAAAGTTAATAGTATAGATAAAGAGAGGGTCTCGCAGCAGTGTTCTCCTTACTAGCAATTTGCTTTCTTCTCTTCCTGATAAAATTCAAATTTTAAATTGTATACCTTGAGGAAGCAACATATCCTCACGGAACACAAATGCCCTTGTCTTACTAAGTTTGAAATACAGCATCAGTTTTCAATTTAGCCTGCCTATAAATAAGCTACAGAACTGTGAAATAATTCAGTTTATAAGGAAATGCTTCAGGATGGAGCAGAAAAAAAGCTTCTGTTAGACATAAATAAGGCTGAAAAGATTTTAAAGAAATAGTACACATTTTTCTCTTCTGGATTTGTGATTTGTGCTAAAGAAAATATATTTTGCGTTTCTGTCAGATAAAACCCACTTCCCCAAATTTGCTAATCTATAGCTCAACATACCAAAGGCTTGGGGAAAAAGAGAGGCCTCAACCAACCTCCTCCTCCTTCTAGCTAGTGCTAGAAGACTGTTTGATTGTCATGTTTCAGTACAAAAGATCAACATAATAGAAAAAGCTAATGAACAATAAAAGCGTAGCAAATAAGGATGGACTGTTTAAAATGCCTGCATAACAATCATTATCCCAGGATTTATTGACCTCCCTTACTATGAATTTAAATGCTTGTTCAGATGCATTGTGTGTATTAATTCATATGTCTCAGTTTACTGGAAAAGTTTTTAGATTATAACTAACTACTCTAGGGTTAAATATTGGATTGTTGATGTTCTGTTGAAGGTGAATGTCAAGAGAAAGTATGTGAGTAATGCTAGCATCTCCACTTAAAAAACAGTTTGTACAATAGGTCTTCAGCATATGAGACTTACTGGATTCCGATATTATGATACAGTTATAGAAAAGACTTCATTGATAGATAAATGAAGTAATGGTATTTAAACTTATCCTATGATGACAGAATTTTGCAGTAAAATTCCCAGTCTCCCTCCTATATCACCTAACCAAAAGCTGTGTGGTTTGTTCAGACCTACGAGTGTGCTGACTGACTAGCTACAAAGCCACACTAAACAGACGTGTTGAGTTCCTGCTGCATCCTTTCCCTAGATGGGATGATTAGCTTGTTCTTTCCACCATCTCAAAGGTCAACTTGTGAAATTCAAAGGAATTTATATTTGAAAACTTCACCTTCTTTTATTTTGGTTGAAACTGCCAAGAAGCTCAGTGTGGTGTTGTGAAGAGAAAACAGGACTGCAAGATAGGCAATACGGGCACTGTGGCTGTGCAACTCTTATTTTCATAGGAAACAAGCAAGTCACGGTGGTCTATGGACATAGCATAAACATCATACCTTCTATAGCCCAGGTCTCTGAATACATAAGACACATGAGGAAGCACTTTTTTGTAATAGTAACTACATAGAACACACTGCTGATAAAGTCAGTAAGGAGCATGATAATATGTTTAACCTAGTGAAAGACAATGTGTGCTATAAATAATACTGGCACCAATCAAGTAGAAATTGCAGCCACTGAAGAAAAAGAGCTGAGACAAATACAGACAGATGGGGGAAAGCTTATAGCCAGTTTGACAATGCCCCAAAGTCCAAACAGATTAAGAAAGTATGTAACTCAGTATCATATGATCCAGTACTTTATGCTTGGCTCTGATTGTCCTCCGTCAAAAGATTCTAAAGCAGAGAGGGCATTTTGGAGATAAGAAAGAAAAAAAACGTTTGGTTCTCAGGAAAAATCGTTTGTGCAATAGTTTAGAACAGTGGAGACCATGACTGCATATCCTTGGTCTGCCACACATTTCATGTCTGACCACAAAAGCATTCCTTAAACTTTCTCCACTTTAATTTCCAGTCTCCAAAATGAGAATAATTCTGTAGCAAATAATATAAACAAATACTTAGATTAGATCTACTTTCTATGCTCACTTGAAATTTGAAGAGATTATTTCACAGCAGTACTGTCAAATCATAAGACTAAATAATTGCATCAAATTATAAAGACAGCTGAAGTGGAAGAACTGACTAGAACAAGACAAATATAGTAAAGATTTTATGTCACCATAGAAAAAGATAAAAATACATAAGATAAATTGATAGGTACAGTGGACTTAGGCCAAATATCTCAGCTAATACATACATCGAGCCATTACAGGTCTCATATTATTTGGACTTACTAGTTCTGTAGTTCTTGCGGGCATCCTCTCAGGCTTGCAGAGATATATTTGACTGAATTCTGTGCCACGTGGTAACACCAACTGCTTCTGAAATGCAGCCAACCTTGAAAGTAGAGCAGCTGCATTCATACAGAATTGCAATCTGTATTAGGCCTGGTTTGGGCTAGCTCAGGTATCTCTAGTCACTCAAGCTTCTGACAAATAGTATAGCTGAGAACATAGACAAAGTGAATGGGCCATCTTATTTAGTCTTTGATAACAGAAAGTAAGAAGACAATGAAGATGGAAAGCAATACGCTTAAAATTGTAGAAGGAAATGTTTGAAAGCACCACATAATGTTAGGAAATAGGATTTTTGATACTGTTTAATAAAATTAAAATAATTTATATGGTTAATGAGAGTCTATTTAACTACTAGCAATAGAACAAGAGGAAATGGCCTCAAGCTGCATCGAGGAGGTTTAGATTGGATATTAGGAAAAATTTCTTTACTGAAAGAGTGGTCAGGCATTGGAAGAGGCTGCCCAGAGAGGTGGTGGAGTCACATTCCCTGGAGGCATTTTAAAGATGTGTAGACATGGCACTTCAGGGCATGGTTTAGTAGTCATGGTAGTGTTGGGTTGACAGTTGGACTTGATGGTCCTAGAGGTCTTTTCCAACCTTAATGATTCTATGATTCTACTTTGGGCATGGTGTGAAAATTATTACGTAAACAGTCATGTTTCAGGGTTTAAGCTGCTTATTAAAACCACCACCTGATAAGTCTCTAAAGCATGTTAAGAACATGCATGGTGTCATTCAACCCAATGGAACTATTCATGCCTGAAGATGGTATGCACTTAAGTGCTTTACTGGCTCAGGAGCTAATAGTTCGATGGTAGAGAGATAATACAATTATGGGTAGGTTCTTTGGAAGGTGTCTATTATGTCTTTCTTTTACTTTCCCCTAAAACAAATAGGATTAAGTTACCGTCAGAGGCAGGATATTAAGATAGATGGACAACGGGTCTGATCCAATAGGTAGGTCATGTTCTTATATTTTCCTGTAACTAGGAATTTTTCAATGCTATTTTTGTTTTCCCGTTTTCTGCAATGCATAGAGAAAAAAGAATAAGCCCTATCTTCTGCATGATCTGTTTGATCTCTGTAAATATAGAAGAGGTGTATCCACTAGGAAATGTAACTTATTAGAAATGTAAATACTAGGAACAGACAAGGAGATTACCTTTTTTAAACATTATATAGCATCCAGGTTTTTTTAAGTAGATGGGAAAATCATTTCATTCTTCAGCAATGATGTCACTAAGCTTGTAGCCCAAATGGTGTTCTCATTCTTGGCAAGTAACATTAAACAAAGAATGTATGGTTTTCAAATGCTGCTCAGATTCAGTAAAAAGCATTTATGCAAACAAATGCTGCTGTTGTGTCTAGAAACTTGTTTATCTTTAGAATGGAGCCATGTTAATAGTTTTAATATGCTAAAACGTGAGGTACTCAATGCACAGAATAATCAAATTCTGGTCATCTGACTAAATAGCACTATTGTGTTGTGATCTGAATTAGGACTATGTGCAAGAAAAAGCGAAGATTCGCATGCTGAAGCTTCAGGCCCTGAGTAAGTTGTGCACAAACTAGATACCATAGAATTTTTTTTTATTCTTGCTTTCCGTGGAAAGTATAGGTGTGTTTCTAAGGTTTAGCTGTATTTTCTTGATTGTCCAGAGAAAATACATGTATAATATGTATAATAGTCATTATGCTGCATGAATATGCAAGTTTACTGATCTGAATAAGTGGATGTCTTTCTTTCCCGGAATCTTGAAGATGTACATTGAAGAGACATCGTGAGTTTTGGTTCAAACAGGTTAATGTCCACATCCAAAATTATTAAAGTCAAGAGTGGGATCTCAGTGCTTTGGGTGTCCTCTATTTTCTGATGAGCACTTATAATTTTGTCAAAGGATATGATGGTATTAAGTGCAAATATACAGAGTTCTTCATACTAATTTTACAGAGAATAAATGAAGACTGAAACTTTTTAGTTGAGGATAGTATCCCTAATACTAGATAGGAATATACAAACAGGTATGAAGTAGAACAACCAGCATATTCTTGTGACGATTTACTTGACTGCCAACATGAATTTTCCGTTTTAGCTTTTCTGGTTTTACCTAAGCATTTCTATTTCATTATAAAACAGTGTATAGTGCCATTTTTACATGGGGCTGTCCTTTTGTACTTGGGATGGAAGTCATTCCCATGAGGATGACAGAGCACTGGAACAGGTTGCCCAGAGTGGTTGGTGAGTGTCCATCCTTGGAGATATTCAAAAGACTTCTGGACGTGGTCCTGGGCAAGCAGCTCTAGGTTGCCCTGCTTTGATTAGGGAGTCTCCAGATGATTTCCAGAGGTCCCTTCCAACCATAGCCATTCTGTGATTTCATTTCTTGCCTCTAAAGAGAAAAAAGGAATATATGTGTTGGTGTTTAGATGAAGAATTCTGTTTATAGTAGCATTCAGAGCTATCTTTGTGAAGATAGTTAGCATGTCACAGTGAAAAACTTTTAAAGTTTCCAGTGCAGAAAAGTTAATATGGTTCTCAATTTTCTTCACTGTCTTTCAGTTATTCTCTACTTATTAGTCATCAGCAGGAGAGGAGGCAAATGACTCTACTGGACTTGATGTGTCTATAGTTGGGACCTAATGAAGACTGAGCAAAAGGACTGAGTGTGATATTCTAGCCAGACAAAGGTTCAGCAAGTGAGAATAAGAAGAATACAGAAAATACTGTACAGATCTCCTTACAGGGAAAAGTGTAGACAACTGTTCTGTGTGTTGTTTTATCTGGATGGCTCCCTTAATAAGTTGGCATTCCTTAGCCAATTTTGGTCACATTTGACTGAACAGGAAAGGTCTCGGTGAGAGGTTCCCATAGGTCTGAATACAGGTAATGGAGTAGGATTCGCTAAAGGTCTAGTTGAAGAAAAGCCTGCAGCTGTATTCATTGCCAAAAACACTATATGGGAGAAAAAAAAAGTCTTAATTTCTTCAGCCACAGGAAACACTTCAACTGGACTTTGTATCTTTTTAAACATCTGCTTCAAATAATGATGGGAAAAAAACCCGTCAGGAACCAAGTGTTAGTTTTGATATTTTATTGTGACTTGTCTTAATATTTACCTAGTGTCCAGGAAAAATGATGAGAAGAGAACAAGAAAGGAAGTGGAAGATTGGAAGAGAAAAAAGAAATGGCATCTATATGAACTTTTTTTTTCCATTTAAAATGTTCATCTATGTATCTAAACATCTTTTCGTTTCAATACCACTCTGACATTCAGTGGAACAAAGAAGGAACATCTGTATGTCATCTATATGTCAGCTACATGCCGTACCTTTGTTAAGCATAACCTCCAGACCATTTGGATGACTGTATAATTATCAAGGCAAGTAAGATACGCCATTTCTGAAGTCATATACAAGCAAAGATAGAGTGTTAGTTTCCATAGACTGGTTTCTCACAATTTGAGGCAGCCGTGGAGTTACATAGATGCCACACAACTTTTTGTTTAAAACTGGGATGGGGGACCCATCTTTCTTCCATCTTTTCAAATGACATGTTTTTCACTTACTTAATGACAGAATCCAAGAGCTGATTGCTTTTTTTTTAGTTGTTATAATAGGTCTATTACATACAAAAATGTATATTTTCCAGTGTCACATCCCAGTTCACAGACCTACTCACAGTGATTAGGAATTAATAAACTTTCCTCTAGCATGATACAGAATCTCTTTATCATCTGTAACACAGTCCTCCTCATATAAAACTGGAGTTAAGCAATCATTTTGCAGTTTGCTATGCCAGTTACTAATTTATCACTAATATTTTTTTGAAGAGTTATGTGCAAAATAACTAATGATGCTTGCTTCATATATGTGTCTCAACTTCACAGTTTAAGAACTTCTAGCTGCTAATTTAGTTTTGCCCAAGGCTGAGAAATTTGTACATTCTTTCTCTCACCTGATACCTCTTATGTCATAATTCTCTGGCATCTAATTAAGTAGTGACCTGGGATCAGATAAGGTCATTCTTTATCCAAGTACCTATTGTAACAAGCCTTAATGGAAGTTAATCTTTCACACATTTATGTGTCCATTGAATTTGGTCCAGACTGTGAAAATAATTTACAAGAGTGAAGTGTGAACGCACTAGGAAAACAAAAGAGCAATTTAATTCAGTTTTTTAAAAATATTTTAGACAATTTTACCTCCTTTCTGCCTCCTTTTTTTTTTTTTTTTTTTTTTGCCTTTAATGTTTGCCCTAGAAGGCTTTTTATCAACAAAGATTATACCAACTCAACTAGAAATCATGCAGGACAGTTAAATGTAAAAGGCAACTGGAGTAACGCAGATCAAGCATAAGCTGCAGGCAGGACATTTTAACGTGCTGAGGTTAAAAACTGTTTTTCAAAATTGCCACTGTGCTGAATAGGCCGGTCTCATACACTGTCCCCTTACATTAGCTCCCTAAGATGTAACACAACCTAAGTGTACTCAGGGAAGCAGCAGTTCACAGTGGGAAGTATTTTTCCATTCATTGGTAAGGCAAGTCATGATCATTTCTATTGTGTTGAGAACAGTCTTCATCTGACGCTGAGGTTCAGTATTTGTACTTCGAGGTACAGTGTTTGGATAGAGAAGGGAGGGATTCCAAATGAGATTATTTACTTAAGAAGTTTCTTCCTAAGATTGTTCTCTTTTGGAAAATTCTTGAGTCTCACATTCTATGGTGCACTGAAGAGGCAGGTAAATTGAATTTCAAATTTGTATTGGAGATAAGCCTCCCTTATCAGGGACAGCTAAGTGTTCCTAACAGATCAGTTTAGCTAGAAGTGTTAAAAGCAAAGGATTTCCTTTCCACCACCCAGTTCTTAAATCTAGGTATAAAAAGGTTATGGGGTACTGAATGCCTGCTTGCTCTACAGCAGATTTAGTGGCGAACAGACGTTGGCCTGGCTATCTGAATTATTTGAATGAAGTTGAATGGATATTGGGCTTTGCTACTATTTTAGACAAAAAAATGTATTTATGCTGAAGATGTTTTTTGTTAGAGATGCCCTGCAAACAAATCAAACCTACAACTCATTACACTCTCAAATGATTACAGTACATTGTAAGCTTTACAAAAAAAAAAAAAATTGAACACACTTTTTCTTCTGTGCAATAGTGTTTAATTGTAACTATTACTATTATAACCACTAAAGGCCAGAACGTTCTTCACTCATCTGCACAGCTTCTATTGCCAAAGACCCAGCAATTGCCCCTAAAATACTCCGATTTTCATCTTGTTGCTCTAGCTGCCTCTTTTGTCCATGCTGATGAAGCTTACAGTAAGAATGCTGTAATTGTAACATGCTCCATGCTGTCTTAAATAGTTTTCACAGAAGTGTTTTCAGAGTGTCTGTGAAGCTTACCATATGGTTTCCACACTTCAGTGCTGACCAGGGTCTGGCTATTACCAACAGTCATGAACAACATATCCTCAGAAACTCGCATTCTTTGCTCCTTGCTCTTGCATCAGTTCATTTTTGCAAAAGATCTGTCATAAAGTAGTCTTCATTAAAACAGGAGAAACTGAAATCAATTGTTTTGTACATGTAAAGCTCCTGCTGACACCCAGGACACTAATCTGTGGCTGCTCTACTAGCACTGTTTGTCCTTGTACACCTCTTGGGTTTACTTTATAGTTACTTTGTGAGCTGAAAATACTCACTAAGAGGGTACTAAGCAGCTCAACTATTATGACAAACAAGACAGCTAATTTATGTGAACACTGACATCTTTCTATTAGCCTGTCCTCCATTTGTGTGTTTGTAGTTTTCTGTCCTAAATTTTGATACGGAACATTTTGGCACACATATGCTTTTGTTTGGCCAGTAACAAGGATTCTGTTTCCCATTTTGTCCTACATGGTGGAGTTTTAAATATAGTGAGGTGGTAATTCATGTTGAATTCAGAGAGAATTAAATACTTTAACAAATATATTTAGAAATGTAGCCAACTTTAATAAAAATACTAATCAGAAGTGTATCCACTACATTGGAAATGCCATGATCCAGGCAATGTTTTTTCACTCAGCTTTGATTTTGCACTGTAGGGAGCTTTCATGGATGGGCCAAGGAGACAAGTCTTCCTCCACACAGTAGACAAAGAAAATATTTCTGGTTAGGATCAACCTTCTAGGGATTATGAGCCAATGTGGCGTATAGAGGATAGAGGGTAGTGCAGCTGGCCATGGAACACTGGCTCTGGGTATCACTTAAAAAAAGTAACTTTAGTTAGTGCAGTTATTTTTAAATCAAATTCCATCATAGGGAAGAAAAAAATTCACAGTTAAATGCTGTATTTTTCTTTGAAGATTTTCCTAGGTACGTTTAAGTAACCCTTCATCTGGCAAGAAGGGGTTCAAATAATAACTATATAAGTTTGCTTCCCAGACAACTTTAGCTTTCCAGGTTTCTAGGTTTTCACAATTAATTGTTTAGCTCTTTTCCTTCTCATGAATTAAAGAAAAAGAATGAATCATCTGACTTTACATTTTTGGTAAAACCTGTGATTTTGGCTTACAGAATGGTACATTCCAATGAAAGTAAAAGCCAAGCAATCCAGTTTGCCATTGATGTAAATCAATACAGCTTCGTTGGCTGCTGCTTTTGCACACTAAGATATCTAGTATTTTATGGCATGGCCATGTCCACTGCTCAGGCTACAGTAATATAGACTGAAAATAGCAGAGCCATTTCTCCACCTTGAAAGATAATAGGGTCTTCTGTCTGAGCTGACTCTGCAGGTTTCAGAAGCACAGAATGGCAGATTCTGCTTTGTGAACCTTGCTCACTGAGTAACAAGGTCTCTTTCGTGTGTTCTCAAACCTGAATGGAAGTTTAGAAGATAACAGTTAAGATGCACATCCTTCTCAACTTTGGGATCTGACATGCAAAAGTAAAAGGTGCAATGTATTCACTTGCTCCCCTTCCAGACCAGGCAGCCCGAACATAAATGAAGAGGATTAAATGTAGCTTTGGTGAGCTACTTGCCAAGCTTGGCTACTATTAGCACATGACAGTGCAAATTTACAGCTAACACAGCCCACAGGTCAGTTTGTATTCTTCAGAAGTGCCAAGATAACAGGAAGGAATTTCTGATTTTCTGAGCCATAATTATTTCCCCAGCAATCTAGCAGGACAGGAAGGTATCCTATCCTTTATACCCTGGGCCACTGGAACTATGGCAAGGATGCATTGTCTGACTCTCCTTAAGTCATTGCCTTTCTTCCTTTGCCTTATTGCCCCTGTATTTGTAAAAACATTACCTGTTTGAGTTTGGAAATACTAATTTGTTGGTGTTTATAATGTGTGGTCATCTGTTCCATGCAGAATTCTGTTATGAGTTCATAATAAAGATTAAAATGAGTGGAAACCTAACTAAATACGATCTACATAAGAGACTTGATATGGCTTCTATAAAGGAAAGTTCTGCTTTACGGACCTCTGGGTGATCTTTCAGAGGATCAACACATTTGTGGACAGCACTGTTCCAGGCAATATAGTCTGTGTAGATATGTAATGCATTTAATGAAGTCCCTCACTGAAAGCTTTTAAGAAAATTAATTGGCCATAGAAAAAAAAGGAAGGTCCTTGCATAGCTAAACAGTTGACTAAAATATCGACTAAGAAAGATAAGTGTAAAAAGTCACTTTTACAATGGGCTGGTCATTTGCAAAGTTCAGCAGCGGTCTGTGCTAGGATCTGCCCTATACAACGTACTCATAAATAACCTGGAAGCAGAGGTGAACACTGAGATTAAAAGTTTGTGGAAGATACTAGGATATTCAGGGTAGAAAGGAGAATAGAAGACTATGAAGAAGAACTTATAGAACTGAGTGACTGTGCAATAAAATGGCAGCTGAAATTCAGCGTAGATGGATATGAAGTGATACACATGGTGAAAACAACTCCAAAGTCATATGTAAAATTGAACCAGCTGTTACTGCTCAAAAGCAAGATTCTGAGGTTATGATCTTTAGTTTCATAAAGCATTGATTCATCGCTCAATGACAGTCAAACTCCAAATCAACTGTTAGGTATTTTCAGGATTGAAAACAAAACAAAACACCATTATGCCACACCATTATGCCACCATGCACATTTACAGTTCAACCTTGTTTTGAATACTGTGCAAGTTCTGATCCCTTGATCTCAGAAAGGAGTATATTAAAACTGGAAAATGTTCAAAGAAGGCAAAGAAAGTGATGAAGGTAAGGAGTTTCTACAGAAGTGATGGATTAGCAGGCTAGGCATTTTTAACTGGGAAAAGGGTGATTTAGAGGGCCGATGACAGATCCACAGTACCCTAGCTTTCATGGGGACAGTCGATGCAGATCAGCTGTTCACTGTCTCTTCTCATACAAAAACTAAGGACCACCAAATGAAGCTGGCTAAGCCAACCTCAAAACAAATATAATATGGTAGTTCTTCATGCAAAGGGTAGCAGACCCAAGGAACTGCTCGCCAAAAGGCATTGTAGATGCTCATATTTATGTCTATTTTAGGGGAAGACAGACAAGCACTTAGAAAAGAAATCCACTTAAGATCACTAAACAGAAAAGCTCCATTAAGCTCAGGAAATTGCATGACCTGAATATAACTGGAGGCTGAGGGACTACAGAATGGAAAGTCAAGTCTGTTTTTTCCCTGTTGCTCTTCACTGAGCTCCACTTATGGCTACTGTTAGAAAAACGATACTAGGCTAAATGGACCCCTGGTTTGAATCCATAGATGCATTTCTGATCTTATATGAGCCTTATTTCTTTAGCTCAGCTGCAGATGCTGAGCACACATGCTGAGAATATAAGAAGTGCAAATAATGTGTTTCTTTTTTAAAAACAATAAAGACTGAAGTCACCCAATTAGAGATGGTTGGACATGTGGTGTTCTGTGTTGGTAGGCTATTTAGATATCTAAGGAAGAATTTAGACCTGATATTTGCATATGTCATTAAGAGCGCCTGGCCTCCAGATTGGACTGAATTGCAGTCAGGTTTTGATATTTCGTTGTATTTGTTGTCCTTGAAAACTGGGGCATAAAATAACACACAGGCAGTCTTAGAGAGTAATGATTCCGGTTAAAATTACGTTGACTTTGCACGTTAATTAGGGATTCATCTCTTCTATTATTCTTTAAAGTTATTAAGCTGCCATACATCCTTTCAATACAGGGTGAGTAGAAAGTCATGTTTGTTTTAAATTTTCATCCCCAAAGCCTAAAAAGAAAAAATAGGCATTCAAAACCAAGCTGATATTAATCACAATTTTCCAGGAAACATGACTGTTTCATAAATGTATTCTGTTGTTCATTCAAGCAGGATAGTGCTCTGCATTTGCTGATTCACTGAGGCTCTTATAGCACTCCAGAATGTGTAACCCTTTAGAATGTCTTTTTCTGAAGAATTAGCTGGCAGGTTTTTTTCCACTAAGACTCAACAAAACATTATGTGGTTCCTTAATGCATATATTTCTTAAAACCTCAAACTAAACAGTTTAAGATCTAGACGAATATTGCTGTCCAAGATTATATTAATGCTTTGAAATATTTCATCTGAGAATTTATGTATGAATGGACATTCCCAAAGCATATGCATTAGATTAACATTGAGTCCACCACAGCTAAAATGCATAACGTTTTTCTTTAATGAATTCCAGGGATTTGAGTATATTTTACATTATTAACTTCAGCTTAATGCTATTAACAGCAAGTAATCCTCTTTTTTGTTCAACTTCATGAGCTTTATGCAAGTTTAGGATTTTGAAAATAATACTGTTATAGTAGCATAAAACTGTTAATGAAGGGATAAATAGTGAAATCACTATTTATTCACTGTCTATCCAGTGAAAATTCACTGTCTATCCAGATGCTACTATGCTGTCCGTCATTAATGTGCCTACTCAGTTCACAGTTAAGTAAATCTTCCAGATAGCAGACTCCTGCTGACCGGTATATCTAGCAATCTAGTACAAGATTACTGATAAAATTAGGAATTTTCTTACTACATTAGGCTTTTGTTTATATTATTTGTTGCTTGCAGTGTATATTAACCCTCTTGAATCTTCTGTAAGGTTAGCAAATCACTTTAGTTCTTAATGTCAGATTAATGTGCAATAAAACAACATCGGGTAGTAGGCAACTGCCTGTTTTTTGGTCTGCACATCTAGTAAATAATATAGTGCAAAAATTCAAAATTTTTGAGTTGGAATAAGAAGTTTTTTTAAGTTTTGAATGAAGGAGGGAAAACTCACTAAGAATTTTGCTACCAGCATCAGTGCATCCAAAACTCAAGCCTAAAAATACAAGCAGAGTAGATCATAATTTTGTTATTTTAATTTTTTCTCCTCCTCTAGCTCTAATAAATAAAACTATTAGCCAGTTTGCTTGATGGCATTTAGAATTTTTAATATTTCAGCTTATTACTTAAATCATAAGACAGAGTGCATCAGTTCCTGTGTATTGGGCCTTCATCTGGGAAGATGCTTAATGTAGCTTGTCACTTTAAACAGGAGTCATTTTGTTCAATTAAGAGCATTGTTCAGGTACTTAAAAGTTATGCTCCTGTTTAAATTCCTTGCTGCATAGAAGATCTGTTTCTTAAACTAATGTATGCCACTTCTGACATAACCAAACAATTTCCATCTTGCCAACAGATGATATGTGCTTGGATTGGGGCAAACTGCTGAAAAGGCTCCTCTATATTATCTTTCTCGTATCATTAAAAAATTGCCCATAGTACCTCAGAGGGCCTACTACAGGCAAAGCTCTTTGAAATTCAGATTCGAAAGTGGTTGTAAATGGCTAGTTTTGGACCAATGAAAATTTTAGTCTACAGCAGAGGTTGCATTGCCTTGTTTTCGTTAGCCCTGTAGGACAGCTTTGAGACCTGTGGCTGTGTGGATATCTTTTAATATGAACAGCATATAGTCTGAAAATTTTACTTCTGATCAGCACAGTAGATTTATTTTTCCTGTTCCTCGCTAGGAAGCCAAACTGGCTGTTTGAAAGGAGACACAGCAGGTACAAAGGAAAAGATTTGCTTTTAAATTACTTTGGGATGTTACAATCTCTTTCTTGTTCTCTTAGTGCTTCTAGAAGACTGAGGGAACTGTAAAAATGCTATAATGTTGATTTTTATTCTCATAGTAATCTCAGTGTTTGTATTTAATTTCCATAATGAATTTAATGTACAGCTCATAACTAACAGTAACTACCAGTAAATGCTTTGAGCACACTATGGACGTTATACCAGAAACAGCATTTGTACCTTTTGCCTCCAGCTAATGTTTTTTGTTCTTACCCCTTCGAGGTCCGTGGTAAAATCATGCTCTGCTTCTGCTAGCGCCTCAAGTGGGGACATGTTAGATGCTTACAGACTTGATGCAGTCACAGAGCTGGAAGGGAAGGCCCCAAATTCCAGTACAGCAGAGCAAGTACTTCAGTGAGTATCTTGCTCCTCTCCCTTTGTATACCTGCATTACTAGTCATAAGACATCAGCCTCTGGTTATGCTGGATATGTCTGGCTATCTCTTCAAACAGCTGTACTTCATGTATTTCCAGTGTTTGGTCACACTGCGTGTATATATTTACAATTTGATGGGAGCTGAGTAGCCTATGTCGGTGTTTGCCTGCTCCAGTTCATGGGGGGGAGAAAACATTACTGCACTTTGTAGTGATGCTGCCACCTCAGTGTTTTGTGTCATGAGGATCTGCTTTAAGTCTTCACGCGAGCTTGTTGCATGCACTGAAATTGTCTGTGACTGTGCCTGCTTCTCTTTTCCCAGTCTGGTGTGGAGGTGTATGGCTACGTAACATAATATAAGGCAGATATGAAAATTCCTATCGTCTTCCTTTTCTTCCCTCCACAAACCAAAGTTGCCACTCCTGCCATTGTTCAGGGTGGATACTATTTTGTTTCCTCACTAAATGTTGGAGATAAGAAATTCTGAGCTTGCAAGGGTACTTTGGACACTTCATTCAAGATCTTGAAATATCCTGTAAGACACATTGGTGAAAACTTACTTGTGGCCTTACTTGCCTGTTTTGCACAATTGTTGTAAGAAAACAGCAGTTTGCTTTTCTCCATTTCACCTGCATTGTTGAGCCTTCTGAGCTCTTCTGTTTGGTGACTTTATACAAACCTGTTAAAAAAAACAGGGATTAAATGAACAGAAAACTACAGAATCTTTTTAAACCAACAGGAAGATGAATCCCTGATAGAATTCAGGTGCAGCTGCCAGTTGCACTATGTGAAAAATTTACAACAATTTTCTTTTAAGTGAAAAACTCAATTTCTGTTGAAATGCAATTTTAAGTTCCATCTCTGCTTCTCCTGAGCCAAGACTTCCAAAGGGGATACACCTTCCTCAATGCCCAGGGGTTGTCTGGCTCCCACAGTACATCACAGTATGTCAGTGAGAGCAAAGATTACTATAACAGGAAAGGGAGCCAGACTCTCTAGTGTTGCATATCAGAATAATTATAATGACCTATGGATCCAGCAATAAAAAATGGGAAGTGGGCTCTCGCTGTTTAAAACCTTTCTTTTCAGAACCAGTGTACCTCAACTGCAGTATTCAAATGCAGATCTTAAGATTCACAAGACATGAAATTAAGACTGAAAAGAAATTACACATGAATAAATGACATCCTGAAATAATAAATATATGGTTAATTAGTATACATGTACATACCAACCATTTTATTTGAAGGACAGACTACATCTAAAGTCATCTCCACAACATAAAATGTTTCACATAACTTGGATTGGATCCTATTTCCTATGAAGTAAGGAGAATTTTGCCCAAGAAATTCAGTGGACCTAACTTGCCCAGATGCTTATATAGTCATTTGAGACAAAGCAAAGACAGTGAAAGAAAAATCCCACCATTATTCTGCCTTACTCACATTAGCACCAGTGATAATGATTAACATGAGGCACAGGACAATGAATAATCAAGTTCACAAAATACCGTCATTTGGGGCATGTCAGAATTTATTTGTTCAAGTACATTGTTACACGGTACTGTAGGAAAAAAGTCTTATAAATACTGATTCAACATTTTTAACTGAGCAGAAGTGCTAGTATCTTACTCAAATAATTAGCAGATAGTAAGCTGTATCAGGCAATTTCAACTAGTTAAAATGTGTTGAGAATGGTTAGTTGACTTCAGAGGTCTTTGGACCAAGCTTGCATGTAAATGTACAAACTCTCTTGATTATTTGTAATTAGATCTTTTTATTTTTTTAAAGACTAGATTTCAAATTAAGTATGGCCTATTTTAACCCTGTGGGCAATACGTATTTCCGTTGATTTGTTTAATGCGACTGTAATGTAGTTAGCTTGATCCTTCTACCCTTGAAATTAATGGCAAAATTCTTGCTGATTCCAGCAGCAAAACCAATGCTACATCATAACTAACCACAATTCCCTCTACTCCTTCTTTCCTCTCCAAATATCTTGTTTATTACAGAAAATTAATTTTAAAATGTTCTTTAATGATCTGCTGAAAGACATTTAACTCTTTCAATTTAAATTTACTTCTTAAATGTCAGAAGTTAAGAAACAGGTCACTTGATATGAGAAACAAAATACTTTGATGAATGGATTTCTTTTTCAGTCTGTGCATATGCCAAACCTATGGATAGAAAGGAGATGTTTACATGGTACATGGTATATTTGCAAACACTAATAGCATTTAGAAAGACCTGTATTAATGCAATTTTCCTGCTTGAATGTATCCTCTGTGTTTTGTGTGGTACTAGTTAAAGCTTATTATCATACAAACTAAATGAAAGAGCCTAGTGAAATAGGCTGTTGTTAGATCCCACATGATGAATTGTAACTTCAGGCATCTCTGTTTAAATCTCTCTGCTAACCTGTTCCCAATTAGTGACATCTGGGACCAGATTTTCTTTCATTTGAAGCAGAGGCTTTTAGAAGTTTTGACTCGGGGAAAAAAAAAAAGAAGACATAAAAAGGGAGACGGGAAATGTAATAACAGAAAGAACTTTAAATCCAAGTCCTATATATGATTTTACAAGCAGTGTCAGAATATTTTTAAGTATTACAGCTAAGCGTAGTGCTTTATACTATGATGTGTTAAATGTCTGATTTTACAGTGATTGGTATTTTTCCAAGTCTAAGTTTCAAAACTTTGGCTAGGATTTCTTAAAGGGCTTTTTTTTTTTAATAAAGACATTAACTAGAATATCTTTGAAGAAACACTAGTAAACTTCCTATCCTACATACAGAAATATACAGGCTACTACACATCCTTTTTTTCTAAGGGTAGGAAGTACTCTTCTGCTGTAAATTGGCACAGTTTTGTTGAAAAGAGTGGAGCCATGAGGATTTACACAGTTGAGAATCTTGACACATATATATTTATACTTCCTTTGCATTTTTGGTTATGATATCACTTCTGTGTTTCTTCATGCCATGGATGACTTTTTAGACTATGCATCTGTTCAGTCTTTCCCTGAAATTATGGCTGGAGTGCAGGAGTCCTGAGGCAAAATCATCTAACTTGCTGAAATGTACAAAAGGTCTTTTAAACAAGAATTCTTCATTTTGAGAGACATTAACCTCCCATGCATTTCAGCTGGAACAGGGGATGTGTTGATCCAAAAACCAGGCCAGCATAAAAAAATGCATGCATATAGACATAAATACACAAAAAAGCAAAGAAATACACGCTCAAACTTAGCATTTCTGTGGTGTTTCACAGATAATTATGGGTGTTTTCATATGTATTAGGGTGAAAAGAGAATGTGGTAATTTAAGTACATTTAAGTAATTTTGTGTGTGTGTCCCAGAAAATACAAATCCTGTTCTTGTGATAACGAAGAGTGCTTAAAGAATTCATTGTATAAATGCAATTATACGTGCTATAGTGACAGCTCCAGTCCCACATTGCAAGGGAAATGTCAGTCCACTGTCCTATGTACAGCTATTCCTTTTACTTTTATTTGAGTCCTCTGAAGTAGAGAGGAGCACCATGAAAATGTCTCCAAATAAAATACAACCTGGGTAGTAAACTGGAATGCCAAAGCTAAAGGCAGTACAAACTGAGTACAATGTTAGCCAGACAAACTCACATTGGCTGAGCATTTTCTGATAGTCTAAAAAAAAAGTATAAATTTTGAACACTGTCACATGGGACAGACATAGACAGACAGAAGACAGAAATCATTATGTGAGTATTCTGGTTCTCAAGTGGTGTAAGGCCTTTGCTGTAGGTTGCTGTATATGTTCCTCAACTGTGTCTGTTAATACGAAAGAGATTGTACACAAAACCCTTTTGCATTACTCTGAACAGAACAAAGGAACTTTAAAGTGACTATATTAATCAGCGTGTCAAAAAAGCTGAGAGAAACTGTGGCATACAATGGTTCCATGACAGTTAAAGCAATCATCAAAATGACTGTAAAGGAAAAAAAGAAGCAAAACCCCAAAGAATACCAGGTATGAAATAATTAAAACATCAGTCTGAGATGGAGGAAAAGTACAAATGACTTGTTGTTCTTGGCTGTATTCTTAAATGGTCGTTCATAGATATGACAGAAGCTTTCTCTAGGACCCATATTAGTTAAAAAATAAGACATTTTACGAAGCAGTATTTTGAGGTTCCCCTGTCATCATATGTCTAGACGTAAGGGCCATATAGGACATAAGACCATAGGAAAACATTTAGAATATATTGTGAATGCTCACAATGAGCTTGAAAGAGTCCATGCTGAAAGCAGTATAAAGGCTGATGAAGGCTTTCTGGTAAGTACCTTTTTGACCTTGCTATCCTGCTAGCATAAGAGTAAGGACTGTATGCAGTCACATACACAAGTCTCGTGTCCATCCTGGCTGTACTCTTAAGAGCAGACTTGTCCTTCCAGCAAGAAAAATCTCTAGTTAATCTTCCATCTCAAATGCCCTCAGTCTGATGAGAAGCTGTTAGCAACTTTGATGGCTTAAAGCTCAAGTATTTTAACTGGCATCTAAGGCAAATATTAAGTATTGTGTAAGGAGGAGCCATGGAATGTAGGAAGAGAAAACAGATAAAGGAATTCTTTAGGCTATCATCAAAAAGGGCTTCCCCTTGTTTTTACTGAAAGTACATATACCATTATTACTATTATTAGTTACTGTTCACATCAAGACAATATCTAGGGGTCTGTCTCACAAATGGGATGCCACTGTTCCAGATACTCTAGCAGTATACAGTTAATGTTTGTGTAATCAAATAAAGGAGTGATTCTACTATGTAGAGCCGTGCCTGAAACAGCTTACATTTAGCTAACACAATGAATAATAGTCATGGTGATGTGACAGTATATTTGTCTGTAGTCTATTGAAAGTCCCTACTACTGTGTCTTCACTCCTGATTAAAGTGAACATGGGTTACACTTTCCTGAGGTACAAACACACTCTTGTGTCTGCTGTCCAAGAAAGTAATTACTGAAGAAAAGTTGAATGACAAGCTAGCTAGCTCTTTAAAAAGGAGAACAGTCGTTGCCTCCTTCACAGAAAAAATAAACTCAGAATATCAGAAAAACAGACTGTTCCACCTTTTCAAAATCTAAGGTCAGTTTTAGACATATAAAAGCAATGCTGACATTATTTTTCATGTCCTCTTCCCCAATACTGACTTGAATAGAAATCTAGCACTGAAAACTTCAGGAGCTCCAGCATGGATTTTGTTACTAGAAACAGAACAGCAAAACAGGGAGAATTTATGGGCATTTCTAGTAAGGCTGGCTTTTCTAAAAAAAGAAATAGATCACTGTAACAACAAATGAAGTCAAAAGGACCTCAAATTGTGTGAGCTGTCAGAAAATACAGAAGGAGGCATAAGTAGCGTGTATGTGAAAAAGATTCTTTTGACCCATGATGGAGTCTGGCAAATGCTAGCTTTTAAATATCATTTGAGAAATAGCAGTGAAAGACTACAGTTCCCAACATATACTTTGGAAAATGAAAAGCACGAGTGAGCTTTTCTGTTTAGGATACTTCATATAACCCAGTTCAGTAAAGAATTTAAGGGCATATATAAATCAAGGTGTGTGAGTAATCCCACTGAAGTTAATAAGACTATTAAAAAATGATGAAGTGTTTTGCTATATTGAAATCAGACTACATACCATCTCATGGGAACAAGCCTTACAGCACTCCAATAGAAATATTACCATTTACTTCGGTGGCAGTTACTTGCAAAGTTAAAGCTATTCTTAGCTTTGCTGGTTCAGAGCGAACAGTCAAATTTCTTTCACCTAGGAACAGAACAGCAGTACTTTAACATCTATTGCAAAACTTCCCAGAGTTCGAAAAAAAATGCATCTAAACAGCTGGAAAGACTTATCAAGGGGACACAGAGATTTATTCAATGACCACTAGCATGTATCTGCACTCATTATGTTTAGCAAACCACTTTAAATGTGGAAGATCCTCAGTGTATCATTATAGACATCTCTCCATGGCTGAATTTTAAGGGGTTTTGTTTCACAATGACAATGTTGCTGAATTTTGTGTTACGTGTTGAATGCACTTATCTGGTGACGGTTCAGGACCTGGCTTTCAATCCTTTTGTAGTGGTCAGGGAACGGGCAGAATGAAGTTACACACAATGCATCATACGCGACCAAAGCGGGCATGATTGTAAGTAGCAGGACATGCAGCATAAGGTCAAATTATGATTGATACTAATGCCGTGGCTTCAGTAAATGAAGCAAAGGAAACTGTTGGCTTTTGGTATTGCAGCTGCTAGAATGGACCAGATCTGAGGAGCACGGCACGTTATAACTAAATGTAGAAACTTCAGTGGATTACTGAAGTAGATTGCTAAGTGTTTGACGGAAGGTGTGGAAGTGTTACCTGTGTGCCTCCATACTTTGTGCATACATGTCCTTTAAGTGCTTTTTTTTTTTTCTATTCACAGTCATCTTCATATTTTGATGGGAAAAAGCAAGCTGAAACATACCAAGAATAGTAATGAATGGTCTGGTGTAAACATATATTTAAATCATCCCTAATTCTGATAGCTTCAGGTGATACAAAATAATACACTAATAATTCACCAGATTTTGTATGTTTTCGTGTATTTGTAGTGAAACGTCGGACCTGAGGGCAAAACATTTCATCAGTGTTCATTTAAGAAACATGAGTTTCTTTCCGAAACAGAACAAATCTTTTAATTTCTTAAAAGCAAAACTGTCAGTGAAACTATTGGAAGATGTAAGTCTGCATAGGTGCTTTCACTTATAAAGTGAGCTTTGTTCTACTCCAGGGTAAAAGTTTGGGGATAATTTATGATGCTAGTTTTGTCTTAAGGATTTGGCAAACTCTCAAGAATAACAGCCTCAGTAATGGTAGAAGGTCAGTTCAACTTGTAAGCAGTCTGGATCGTGGTCTTAACAGAGGCAGGTCAGTTTCTTAGGCAATCTGGATTTTCCTTGTAGGGAAGAGTTAACAGCAGTATTGGCCCCACTGAAGTCAGTGGGAATTTTGCCAATGATTTCTGTAGAGCCAAGATTTCACTCGTCTTTAGCAGAGCTATTAAATACAGTATATTGCATAAACTGAGGCAAAAAGTGAAAGCTACAAATAAAGAAACTTCTTTCCCTGGATTCACATTAATGATTCTGCAAATGCTTTTCTTACTAGCTATCTGCTTTACAAGAGTTTGGACACAATTTATGATACCCTTGAATACACAGAGAATACACCTATTTAATGGGAAGTCTAAAATCTTGAAAGAATTCTGTTTTCTGACTTGCAATGAAGGTATTCGTCACACACACAAGTCAGATCTTCATAATGACTGGCCTGTATGTTTGTGGAACACTTCAGAAGTAAAGTACAAATTACGGAATAACTATCAAAGCAAATGTATATATCTTCTATTCAGCTGGAAAATTGGCTGTCTGTATATTTCTAAATTTAGAGAAAAGAATATGAGAGCTATTCTGAACACTAACGTTATTCTAATATAGATGGCTATATAGGATGCTGCTTTTAAACACACAAGTTAAGCTAAAATTGCTCTAAATTACTTCACACCACATTCATGGGAGATTAATGGCTCAAGGTTGCTAGTTTGTAACAGCTAACTCCTATGCAGCCTGTTTGATTTTATGGAGCTCAAAACATTTTACAAATCAGGTTATTCTTACAGATAAAGTGAGGCACAGAACGGTAAATATCTTGCCAAAAGAAATCTTGTAAGCCAGAGAGAGAGCTGGAAACAGAACCTCTGTTAAAGTCTGCTCAAACTTGCTGTTTCACAGGCCACATTTCTCCCAGATAATTAATTCCTAAATCGTTAGGACTTGCAGGGGATGGAGGGTCATTTTTGAGAGTAGACTGAGCATGGTTTTTCCACCTCCCTTTGGCGTAAGCTGCTGCTGTCTGTGTATGTTAGATCCTCTTTTTTATACATAGCACCCGGGACTGTTTTTCCCTCTCATAGCAAAAGCTCGTTGACCCAGTCCCAAACTCTATGACTAGACCTAAGAACAGTTGTGAGATCACAGTCGAAAGAAATAAGAGTGGGAGGAAAGGGTTTTCTTGAATAAAATGGGTAGTACAGGGCTGGTTGGTTTGAGGTTTTTTAGATGGAACCTAAATTGTGTTGCTAACTCTGCTTCCAGAGCTTAGCCAGGAGCTGAGCAAGGAGTGTCAGAGTAGTCCCTGAGAGACAGAAAATTCGATTTTTATGCAAAACTTAAATTATACTACAGCTCTTCTCCAACAACTCTGAGCCAGTCTCCTCATCTACATGGCCTGTGGCTGATGATGTAGTATACACAAACAAAAATGTCTGCCCTGAGACCTGAGAGTCACAGGGTACATGCAGCATGGAGCACCTTAACCCATTAAGTTCATTTAACAGGGCTAATATATTTTTCCCCCTTTGCAGCCGTCCAAAGATATTCTGATCCATCCACCCTTCCAATTAAGAGCCCGTGTCCATCAAGGCCACATATATCAGATGTCAGCCTGTTTCTGTAGAATCGTGCCAGAAAGTATGGTAAGTTTACAATATTTTTCTTCCAAACAGTTTGCTACACTACAATAACTTTTAAATTAATTTGTATTAAGGTGCCCTCCCATAGCCACTGCTCAGAACTGTGTAAGCATTGTGTAAATGCAAGCCCCGCTCCCTGTGTGGAATATTATTAACATGTGTTTGTAGAACCAGGCCACCAAGGATGATCTTGGGTTCCTGGGACAAAGATACTACAGCCCAAGGCTGTAAAGTCTAAAAGATGTGGTACACGAGTAAATAAAGTTTGGGAACCTCTGTTAAAGAAATTGAGACTGAGGAAAAGAAACAGAGGCTGTCTATGAGGCTGAGGGGAAAGGAGGAAACCCAGAATACATGAATTTGTTGTAGAGCTTTATCAGTGTTCATACTGTTTCCGCTGACTGTCTGCTTACATTATACTGAGTTTATATCGCGGTTTCTACTGGTAAGATAAAAGTTTTCTGGCAGGCTGGGGCTGTTGGCAGATGGATAGGATGGCTTCTCTCTTTATTGGACTTATGCAAAAGCATTTGTAAATGATACAGCAAATTAATAAAACAATAATGAAATAGCACTGAATGAAGCAGATTTTAAGTGATCATGAGCAAATGTAGAAAACTGCATGCTCCTGATTTTAAGCTATTAGATACAACAGACTATGGAATTTTATTTATGCAAACCTGAAATGTCTTACATTTACTCATTTATTTTCTGTTTCCCAAAGATCATTTGGTCACATACTTGGATATTATTTTTGTTTGACAGGGATGGAGCTCAGATTTATCAGGGATGTCAGGAAGGGAAATGGCCGTTTGCCAGAACAGCCATTTACTTTATTGATGGCTTTCCCCCACCCTTTATAATGAGATTTTATTTTTGTTTAAACAGTGAAAAATAGCCATTGGTACAGATGCTGACTGACAAATTTAAAAGTCACCCTCTGAGAGGTTGCAGCTAAAATAATGACTGATCCCTGCTGTTGATAGATTTGTGAAGGCCCCAAGCAGAGCCTATGGTAGATGGCATCGTCTCCTCCAGCCCATGTGTGCATGAGTCACACTGCTCTCCAGCTTACCCAAACGCGTCCCAGCCTTCCTAGGCCTCAGGTCCCAGAAAACACCTTGCCTCTTCACACATAAGACTAGCTCTGCCTGCAGTGACATGAGAGCATCTAGAAGGGGAAAGGAAATTTATGGGAAGAGGGAGATCTGAGAGACTGGGAGGATGCATCTCTAGAAGGAGAGGCAGGAAATACCCCATGAATGTCAGATTGAGTTATTCCTGAATTCTACAAGTAACGCCACAAGGGAAATGACATGGATCATCAAAGCATTCCTTTATACCCCAATAAACTCCTCCTTGTCTTAGAAGCAGATCCTATACATATTAATAGAAAACCAGTTTGTGTTTTCAGTGTCCAAGATAGCTATATTTTTTTTTTTTCTTATTCAGACAGGAAAGAGAAGAAAATGTAGGCAACATTACAAAATGGATACAAATTCCAAAATGGGTAAAAACTCAAAATGCTTAGAAGCAATGATGTTGAAAAGGGCTCAGGTTTATGAGTCCCAGTCTGGAATATTTAACTGATCCATACAAAGAGAAAAAAAATGTTCAGAGATTAATCTAGCAGTGAAAGGGTTTGTCTGTACAAGGAAAGTCTGTAAAGTAAGCTAAGCCTCTTCTAACAGTCTTTAGGTATTTGAAGCATAGAGCCCAGGCCGATACCCTGGTTTGGATACAAGCATATGTGTTGCTACCCATATGGTATAAGTAGCTTGGTCTATTGGCACTCACATAATTATATATATGTATACACATCTATGTAATATTACTCATATAGGTACTTTTATATATATCTGTAATATTATTTATATAAAAAACACTCCAAATTTAGGATGTTTATAAATTTGATCTGACATTGTAATTATTCTGGAAGGAGTCCTGAGCCAGCTCCTCTGCCTGACTTTAGCTACAGATAGCATAAAGGTGGTGGCTAGGTCAGCCTTCTTGACTAGACTTGGGAGGCACAGTTTTGTACACACTAGGGCACAGAGGAGGATGTCAGTCCTCCCACCTTCCTTTGCTTATCTAGGGCCCAGCATGACTCAGGCTGGTATCCATTTGGTGTGGATAGTCAGTAGTTTGGGATTTCAGAAGGAATACAAGCCTGTGGCGTGGGGGACAAACTGACTTATCTAAGGGGAGGTTTTAATCCAAGCTAATCTCTAACAAGGACATGCTAGGTGCCTATGAAATGTCCACAAGCTACACTACCCTAAGGTGCTTTGACGGTCACTGATGATGCACAAAGCATTGTGTACATAGTGACAGTAACTTCAACATCAGTACAAGCCCAGAGATGTATTAAAAACTAACCTAGACTGATTTAGACTCAAAACAAGCAACAAATGTTATCTGTAATGCCATTAACAATTTCAAAAAATAACCAAGGATTATGGTGCATCCGTGTCTGAAAACCATGACAAGCTTTTTTTGTAAAGTTCTAGTTCAATTAGAAAACCTGCTTATACTATTCAGAAGGATGGGTAAGATAGTCAGAATGGTAACCATAAACCTTAAACATCCATTTCCAATATTAAGATGCTAAAACCTAAAAATTTCCAAAACTTCCAATATTAGAATGATTATGTGACACAGTTGTTGCCACATGTCTTTTAGACAGAGGTCTTCCTTATTATTCTAATTATTTTTTAATTCACAAAAGATTCAGGTAGTGTTTTCTCCAGAAAAGAAGCCAAATGCCAATTGTACTTTGCACATACCAGTGCCTGGAGCAAAGCTGAATAGATTCTTTATACTCCAAGAGCTATGGATTTGCCCCAAGAGTTTGGGGTCTTATTTTTACAGTGGGAGATGGTAACATCCACACAGGCTTTTCTTAATCCTTGTGGGTCCATAGCAGTCAGCGAAGTATTCTTCCTATTCCTAGGGAAGAGGCCTCTTTATGCATCTTCAGTGTGGCATGTTACCTTCATTAGAGCCAAAAAGTAGCTTCATTTTTTGCCATACTGACCAAGCAGTTTCCCTTCAGTAACTATGGGTAGATTTCATTCCTAGGTGAATCTGTTTTCTTGCTTGTAACACCCTTTCTGAAAACAGGGAATATATAGCGATTTCTTTTCCCTCTCTTTTGTTCAACCTCTGGGACAGATGGGTGGAGGAAAATAAATTCAGGATTTGGGAGCTGCAGTAAAACAGAGGAGCTGGGACTATGGGACAGCTTTGTTCACTAGGCAGAGGTTGATGTCCTTACATAGGCTTATTCAGGCCACCTCAAGAATTCCCATTCTCATGAAAACTAAGTAGCCGAATGACAACTGTGAACCTGCTGCCATAGATGGTAATGGGTTTATTAGAGTAATTCTAAATTCTTTGTCAGTCTACTTGCGTGTATCTACTCTCAACAAGACCCTTGGAAATTACTTGCGCAATGATTTGTTACACTGTCATTACTCATTAATCTGAGCTTCTGCAAATGATTTTTATTCTTCTGAATTAAAAATAAAATCCTCATTAAAGAATTTGTTTGTTTTAAAAGCTACACAAAGGATTACAGGGCCTTTGCAAACAGATGTAAGAAAAAATGTGGTTATGTAAAATGTTCCCTTTCATAAGCCTTTACTTTCCATTGACTTCCAGGAGCTTTGAATTGAGCCTGAAGTGCATGGCTTAGCTCACTACAAAGCCTGGGGTCAGTAATCAGAATCACATGTACTCGAGGCCACTGAATCTGATTGTAGGTGAGAGTGCCAATTTATTCTGGAAATCTGTATTAATATTATGCAAAAAAACCCACCCCAAACCAAGGAAAAACCTATTATCAGGTCTGCAGATGACCATAGCCAAGATAGTTTCTAGAAATATTTCTTAAACTGTTAGCTGGATTTGCCTCATTTCTGGTAAACAGCTTGTGGTGGCAAACTAAACAGGAACAAGGAATTCTTACTCTGGAGTAAGAATGTCCACACATGGTGTTAATCAGGGTAACTCCATGTGCGGACAGGCTATTACGTGTGACTTTACACTGTTTTAGTCAAACTGGTGAACTTCTTTCTACCTACCTTTAATCAATTAGGAGAGGGTTTGAAGTAAAGTGAAACAAGCCAATATTGAACCAAATTCGGGGTTTCTATGGAGGGGATTCCACCTGTTCATTTAAGCTGGTACAAACTTTAGACAAGGTGTGATCTTTGTTAGTTGCCTCCTGCAGCTGTTTCATACGTGAAAAACAGTAGCTCGGAGGTCGTGATGAAACGCTGCCAAGCTCCCACTATAAGTGATGTAAGATCCTTGTAAACTGAGTTAGAGCATTTAAGTAAGAGACAGAAATAGACACAGATGTATAGAAAAGGGAAGCAAGAAATACCCCTAAATAATGTTGGCCCTCCATCCTTCTTCCCCTTTTCTAGCTGTCCCTTCCCAATAAAATAGAGGGGGGGGGAAAAAAACAAATAAAAAAGAAGAATCAGTCAAAAGAAGATGACCTGGGCAGGGTATGATAAGGCAGCAAGAGTGTGGATATGGGTCAGTCCTCTGATGTCTTTTCCTGCAGTAGAGTTAGGAGGCACCATGAGAAGGCTGGTGGAGCCAGTTGAACCTGGAACAAAGGGAACGGCCCTTCATGCAGTCACTGGTACATCCATGAAACCTGTTGCCAAAGGATATTTTGGATGATAAAGGTTTACAAGAACTCACGGAAAGGCAGGGTAAATACCTGGTATAGAAATTTACTGCGAGCTACAAGTGCACAGAAACCACATTCTGCCGAGGAAATGCTCCAAAACCAAAGCAGCTGGAGACTGGGAGAGTAGTTGGGAGAATTATCAGTGTGTCTTCCTTATTCATACTCTTCCTTTGGTGACCACTTATGATCGTTGCTGAAGAGAGGCTATTGGGAGAGTTGGACCCTTGATCATATGGCCATTTTTATGCTCTTGTGTAAGAAAAAAAGAGAGCAAGCAACCTGGGGCAGAACAAAACACACACGCTTTGAACCCTTACTGCCTTAAGTACTTTTTCCAGATAGACGTTTTGAGGAGAGATATTAAAAAGTTGAGTTATTGAGTAGTTGCAAGAGGAATAGTCCAGTCAGAGTCCATGTGGCACAACTACCAAGTAAACACAAACTAACTTCCAGCTGTTTTTCTGAGTAAAACCGAGGGCAAAGTATAGAGGGGTGATGAAATCTCCATTTGTTTCCATGTGCATTCGCCTGCAAATATCACCCCCCACATTATCTTAAAGATCTTGGCAACAGCATAGCCAACGGGGTGCTTTCAAATCTAGCTCTTCCTTTGACCACTCTCAGTGTTTGTGTTCCTGTTTAAATAAGATAAGGAGGTTTAAAAAAAAAAGGAAAAAAAAAGAAGGGAGGGGAGAGAGAGAGCAGAGCAGACTGCCTCATTTGGGTTGAAATTCTCATCTTGACTTCTTAAGAGGGGGAGGAAAGGTTTTTTTTTTTTTCTTCCCAGTGAATTTCATTGAAAAATTCTAGAACCTCTCTCCTTTTTAAAAACCTTTTTATTGGCCAAAGTTGTGCTGGCGTAAAATCCACGGAAAGGCCAAGAACGGGGGTTGAAAAAATCTCCCCTCCAGAGGTTAAACCCGTCCTTCTCGGCTAGGTGGTTGCCTTTGGTCTGTTTTCCTTTGCTTTGCCTTTGTTTGTGGTTTTCTCTATCTTGGCACCGAGAGAAGTCGCTGCATTTCTCCTTCGCAGAATCTGTCACGCCGGTCCTAGTTTCACGCTGAGTATCTGTAAAAGTTTTCCGAGCTAAAGGGAGTCAGTTTTACAGCGTGTGTGGGGCTGGCAGAGAGAGAGAGAGAGGGAGAGAGAGAGGGAGAGAGAGAGAGAGGTAGGGGTATCAGAAGCAACAGGGTGTCTGCCTCCGAGCTGCGGTGGCGGCTCTGTTCTGCTAAGCACTTGCAGGCTGTGTAATTAACCGGGTAGGCAGTGAATTAAATCTTTGTAAAGCCCGCTGAGTGGGGGGTTCCTGCAAGCTCTTTTCCAACCGGTCTCAGGCGGCTGGGATAACATCAGAAACAGCAGCAACAGCAGCAGCAAGCAAAAAGAGGGGAGCCCTCCGGACGCTGCAGGAGAGCCAAGCCCCCGCTCGGTGCGAGTGCTCCCGCCGGCGGGGAGCTGCGGGCGGCCGATGGACAACCTCCGCGGGGCCCGGCCGCTGCGGCTGCTCTTGCTCCTGGCGCTGGTGCCTTCGCTCCGGGGCCAAGGTAAGTGCGGGGAGCGGCGCCGATCCGATCCGCGGGCGTTCACCGGGCTGCACCGCACCGCGCTCTCCCCCCCTCCCGCCACCACGGCCCCGGCGCCCAGCTCTGCCCCCGGGGAGTCCGCGACACCCCGGCGGGCTGCGGGGCGCCGGCGCGGCCCCGCCTGGCCAGGAGGCTGCCGCCGGCGTCGGCGGGGCGCCGGGCTGCCTCTCCCCTCCGGGCGGGCTGCCCCCGTGGTGCCCGGCTCCACCGCCCCGGAGCCGGAGGGCGCGGGCGGCCGCGCTGCGGGCGGAGCGCGGGGTCGCGCCGCTGCGGGGTGGGAGCGGGCCCACGGGGGATGGGGCTGCGGGGTGGCTGGGATTCCCCTGCTGTGTATATGTGTGTGTGTCCCTAGTGCCCCTGGACGTCCCGGGCAGGCTTTAAAGCGCCGCTGCCATGTTCAAGTGAGCAGAAAGGCGTGGCGTGCACCGGCTCCGCCGCAGCCGTCCGCTGCCACCGCCGGCTCCCCCCCTTCCCCCGGGGCCGCTGCCACCCGGGCAGGTTAGCTCTGCTCTGGAGGGTCGATACGAGGCTCCGCCGGGACCGACTTTGCCGCTGGGTGTCGGTGAGTCGGTCCGTCGCCGGGCCGGGCCGGGCTGCGCTGCCCGCCCGGTCCCCCCTGCCCCGCCCCGGGGCCCCCCGGGGCCGGCCCGGCGGCTCTTGCAGCCTGGTGTCCCGGGAATTGCGACATGTCGGGGCGCCGCTGTGCGAGGAAGGGCGCCCGGCGGTGGGCGTCGGGTTAAACTGCAGACGGCGGACGGGGTCTGTCCCGAAAGCGGCGGTTAGGTGGGGTGTCAGGTCTGGTCTGGTCTGCTGGGGGCCAGGTTGTGCCCCCCCAAACTGAGAATCAGAATCAGTAGTTGCTTGAAATCTCATTGGAGCGGGAGGAATAGCGAAGCAGAAGATGCGGGCTTTTTGAAGGCAAAATGTGAAACGTTTGTGAATGATATGGTGTGATGTGGTTGGTTTTGAAAGCAGGGCTCTGGATGTGGGCCGTGACACCCCTTCCACACTGTGCGCTTTTTTTCCTGCTCTCTTAATACCCTATAAAAAGAGGATATTCTCTTGATATAATTCAGTGTAGTAGTCCAGCCAAAACACAACTGGTAAGACACGACAAAGAAACTACTTTTCATATAGTGATAATGAATTTATCATAGCTAACAGACAAATGACCTTTTTCTGTTAGAGTAACCCCCAAGGGGGCCGTTCAGAGTTGAGGCTTGATTATGCAGTACTCTAGGCAAGCATTCACAAACATATGGTCTCTGGCCTAGGCCTAACAATGGCAGACAAAAGCCGGTGAAGTCAAGTATTTGTTACTATCACAGTGTTTTGGCTCTTGGATTTTCATATAGCAGAGCACTTGTCACAGATACCTCTCAAAATATTTGCTTTTGATAGAGGTGTTACCCACTCCTTTTAAAGAAGGAGGGACAGAATAAAGAAGGTTAGAAAAACAGCATTTAGTGCCAGAATCCCAAGGTAGCTCCTACTTTCTCTCAGACAACAGGGTACATCAGCAAAACTGGTGTTCAAATTTTTTTTAACACAAAGTATAGTCAAATTTGGCAATAAAAGGCATACCAAGTTTCTATTCTCAAAAATAAAAATCCATAAAAATCCATACTCCAATTTCACCAAGAATGTCTGCATCCTTAGAACTTTGAAAACAGTACACTGGTTAAAATTAGATCTAAATGTCTAAAAGCAGAGAGGATCCTTGCGTAGCGTACTACTGTTTAAAGAGTAGACTTTGCTCAGCTGAAATACCTACTAGTGATCATAATTAACAACACAATGATTGCTAGTAATTGTAATTGCTGTAAGAAAGATTTTGTTCTGGAATATTTTACATGGCCATCTGTGTTTTACAGGCAAATGAAGTAATTACCTTGTGAGATCACGTTGTTTAAGTGCAGGCTGTTCGGGGCAGAGCCTGTGATCCTCTGTGTGACTAGTATAAGGGGGCCTGGGGTGAAGCTGAGCTCCTAAGTGCTTTAGTGATAAAATTGCCAAGTTACTAGGACAACGTCTGTCTGAAATAGAACTTCCTCGTAAGCTTGTTACCATCAGTGTTCTTAATTGCTCTTCCTTACTAAATAATCATCAAATCATCAGTATCTATTAATTAAAGTCCTCATTCTAAAAACAGAAGGGACTGCCTTCAGTGGACTGGCCAGTGCATGTGAATATAGATATGCACGTCATTCTTTGCAAGAGTAAGGGTCTTAAAAACCTTCTAAGTTTTACAGTGCCGCTTTGTTTTATTGTAACCACTGCATTTTGTAAAAACATTTTTTTTTGTTTACGATATAAACTACCATCCACTGAAGAAGATGAATTACTCACATCGTTGTGTCCAGCCAGTGTATGAATAGTTCATCCTCTGGCTGTGTCTTTGGCATGTCTTGGTACTGCAGGCACAGACAGTTTAACTCACTAAACATCTGGAAACATGTCTTTTCAGGGTGAGCTTATAGTTTGTAATAAAAAAAAATGTTCCACTGACTTTGTGGAATGAGTTTTATTTTAAGATTATGATTTTTACATGTGCTTTTATAGCAGTAAATTTGTAAGAAGTATATGGGTGGAGGTAGCACTTATAAAAGGCTAAATCTATGCTTTCTTGCCTGTTATCATAGATAAAATCTCCCCAAAAATCACATACTACCAAAAAATGCAGTTCTGAAGAATGAGTGCTATCTCTAAATTAGCCCTCATTTGAGTTTCTTTTTAATAGTCCATTTTCAGACATGAAATTTTATGGCAATCAGTGGAAGAGCAAGATGTTAAACTCTTTTGTTTTTCATGTGCATAATTGAAAGCAGACATGTTAGTGAAATCCAAGATGAAAACCCATAAACTCGCTTATCAAGTTACTGCAGTATATTTATACTATTCTGTCAGATTTCAGGCATTATCTGATAGCAGATCAATGTATTTTCAAAAGTTATTTATTTATTGTTGCACTTCAGCCCATTCTGCAAGTTTCATATCAATTTTACATGTGTTTTTAATAAATAGTTGTGTTAAGACCAGCTTATTCTATAATACTTTTATTAACATTTTCTGAAACGAAAGAGGGATCTTAGCCCTTTGGAACTTGACAGAAGAAGAGTTACTTGGGACCATAAAAGAATTTAAGTTTGGTTTGTGAGCTATGGATAGATTTAAAGAAGTAGGTGGCAAAATCAATTCAGTAAACAGAGAATATGGGTTTACTAGATGTAGTAAAATATCTGTAGATAATAAAAGGGGCTGAGACAGAAAAGGTCAAGAAAGAGAGCTGAAAGCAAAATTTAAAAAAATCTGTGCACGGGCAAGAATTTTAATGGTAGCACCAAGTGGTTTAGTATGAAAAAGATAAATGAACAAAAGCTTTGGTGGAAGAGTTAGCAAAAATCGATGGTTGACAGTGATAGGGAATAATGAAAATGAGTAAAGTTAAAAAAGAACAGAATAAGCATATCATTTTAGTCAGAATAGGAAAACTTTTTGTGAAGTGCTCAGGAAGTGTCAGGCACGTGGGTTTACATGCAGTCTCAATAGAAGGAGGTAGGCCAGGTGTTGATTTTAATAGTTAAGTCATGACATGTAAATAAACTGGGAGACTGGATAACATTGCTGCAACATAAAATGTAGAAGTGGAGGCAGGAGATTGAGAAGACTACAGTGTAAGAAAGAATAGAAGAGTTGTCATAGAATCAGAGAATCATTTAGGTTGGAAAAAGACCTTTAAGACCTTTTAAGATCATTGAGTCCAACTGTAAGCCTAACACTGCCAGTCTACCAGTAAACCATGTCCCTGAGCACCACATCTACATGCCTTTTAAATACCTCCAGGGATGGTGACTCAGCCACCTCCCTGGGCAGCCTGTTCCAATGCTTGACGACCCTTTCAGTGAAGAAATTTTTCCCAATATCCAATCTAAACCTGCCCTGGCACAGCTTGAGGCCATTTCCTCTTGTCCTATTGTGAGTTACCTGGGAGAAGAGACCAACACCCACCTCACTACGACCTCCTTTCAGGTAGTTGTAGAGAGTGATAAGGTCTCCTCTCAGCCTCCTCTTCTCCAGGCTAAACAACCCCAGTTCCCTCAGCCACTTCTCATAAGACTTGTACTCTAGGCCCTTCGCCAGCTTTGTTGCTCTTCTCTGGACACACTTCAGCATCTCAATGTCTTTCTTGTACCGAGGGGCCCAAAACTCAACACAGTATTCACCCACAAAGAAGTCAATGAAGGAGTCGTCAGGAGCAAGAGGGAAAACAGTGGAAGAGGGCACAAGCAGCAAAAAGGCAGAATATAAAGGAGTGGAAGGGCCAATACAGATCAGTGAAGAGCCCTAGAAGAATGTAAAGAATTACTGGCCATAACATTTTGTGAGTAAAAAGTAGTTTAGAAACACTCAGAGTAATGTCAGGTAAGTGGAGAAGGAATAGTCACAGTATCTACAAAGATGATGTACTGGGTAACTTGCAGTGATGGAGACTGCATACAGTAGGGGAAAAATTGTGACAGTAACCTGCCTGTTCGTGAGACCAGGTGATGATTCTTGTCCTGCTGAAATAATCTCTGGCAAGGCACTGGGACAGTCCAGTAAAAGCTGTGTTGAAAGTCTCTGATCAACAGGCTGTACCAGTTGTAAAGAAGGATCTCCAGTCCTAATGCTTTCCTGAATACACTGGCACGTCTTTGGCTAATGTAGCACCCACAAACAACAACACTGCACAAGGATATAAGACGTTCCCTGCTAAAGGGTTCATTTTTGAGTCTAGTACTGTCAAAATCTGGATTGAGACCTCAAGCTGAGTAATAAAGAAAGAAATAACAAAGATCTCTATTGTTGCCAAAGTAAGTGTATGGATATAGAAATACTTCATCTGGTATATTCCAGCTTTTTAGGATGTTTCCTAGGATTTACAAAGCACTGAAATGATATACCATACAAATGCTACCAGCACTACATTTGTTCAAAACAGTACAGTGTTCCATCTTTGAAGCACTTATCTCTGACTAAATTCCAGATTCAGAGTACTGAATACTTCTAATATCAATACTGTGGCAGAAAATCTGGAAGAGCTAGATATCAGTTTGCAGCTCAATATATATAATTTCAATAATGAGGCAAATCTCATTGAAGAAGGAGTTTTATTAATTTATTATCCAAAAGAAAACCTTTCCTAAATCATTGCTCTATAAATTTATACAAAAAATGGATCTTTATTTTCTCCCTGCTCTGTAAAGTCTGTGGTTTCTTCCTTATTTGTTAGCTACTTGAACCATGTCCCACTGTGCTATAAATTTTATCCCATCTACACAGTGTTTCCAGACTATTCTTTAAATATGGCAGTAGTAGAATATCGGAACCTTTTGTCATTGTCCATCTTTCTTTTTTATTCTGCAATAAACGTGCCTACAGTCACTTAAGCAGTATATAAAAGCATAGTTATTCTTGCTAATTCTCAGATGCAAATGGAGAAATCCCAGTGTGAAAATGTTTTTCCTGTAACAGTTTTATATGAGCAGATAAAGGAGTACTTGAATATATATATATATGTTTGATACTACATGGCGTGCCACTCCGTCATATTCTCATATCAGTCCTATTTCAATTGCTTTAGTTTTAATTTAAAAATATATATACTTGGACATGATCCAAAGCTCTTTATGGTCTATCTAAAGACTTTCATGTAGTTCAGTATGTTTTGGATCATGGCCTTTCTACAAACGAACAGGACTAATAATAGATTAATTGTAACACCTTATATAAAACTTACTAATCACATTTTTTTTTCAAGATTTGAAATGGGAAATCAAGAGAAGATAAAAATTTGCTCTTACATGAGAAAGAAGTGCCACTTTAGGCTATCAGCACCCTGTGAAGTAATTCAGTATTTGCATGAGTTTTTTTTCATCCGAGGGAGCGAAGGACAAAATTTAGCATGCGCTTGTCAGAAAGAGCAGTTCCTGTTCTTCTTCCAATTTGGAGTCTTTTTTGCAGGTCCACCCATGTCATCTTGGTGAGACTGGGTTCTTTAGGCCACCTGTGTTCCTCTGTGAATGCACCCTCGTTTTTCATGGTCTTTTGAGTATGTAAAGTCTAGGACAGCCATTACTTATACTAAGCTGTTTATATAGTGCTGGCTCAGTGGACTCTGTAATTAATATTCTCTCAATTTCTTAATGTCTTTTCTAGAAAACTTCGGAGCAGGCTCAGTCTTCTAGTCTTAATATCTTTTGAACTCCAGCCTCCTCACAGTCTGAAAAATAACCTATGCAGAAAGATGAAAAAGTTAATTTGTTCCCAGAAAAGATACCTGCATGAAGTAGCTGTCTTCAGATACATAGAAAGTTGAAGTGTGTAAGAGCCTGTGTGTAAGAGGTAGTAACAAAAGAATGGATTTAAGTGGACTTTTGGAGTGGACAGTGAGGTAATATATTAGGTAACGTATTATTAAAAATTCTCTGTCATTAGGGACATTGAAGCACAATAGCACATTGCCTGGATATGTTGTAGCATCAGCCTCACTTGATACCATTTTGGACAACTAAATAGAAATCTGCCTAAACTGACCAAATTTTATCAGTTCTGCTTGAGAGTAGTGGGCAGGACATGATAACCATCTTGAGGGCTCCTACATCCCTATCTTCTGTGGTATTTATATATAAATAAATATATATATGTATGATGCCGTATAGCCTTCCTGCAATAGTGGAATCTTCTAATTTTTTTAGTAGCTAGTTGCCTTGCTTTTTTGAAAGATTATTTTTATTAGACCTGAGACAAAAAAACCCCACAGTGAAGCACTTTCCACGGCAGAGAAAATAAGACATGTTGCAATATAGTATTGCCTCCTTTAGGCCTATCCTTATTACCAAACACAGCAACTACCTCATCACCAGCTGTTGCCATCAACGGTTTTAAGAGCTGCTTTTATAAACTGCAAACAGACACCTCATAAAATGAGGTTTGGCCATATCTGAAAAATCCTCCTAATTGTGTGATGGCCGCTGCTGGTGCTACTAGAGCCACATTCCCCATAAATGAGTGTTCTCCAGACCTAGGAAGACTTCCAGTAAAATGTTGGCTGTTTTAAAGCTAGCCACAAAACACACTAACTTACCAGGCATTTCCTTTAGGGTGCCGCTACTTTAGTGAGTGTGCTAACTGTGTTTCTTCAGTGATTTCAGCTCTCCTGAAATAATCCCATTCAGCTGAGAATTCATCTGAAGGTAAAGGTTCAAACTCTTTAAGCCTGTTTAGGGAAAACATATTTCTTAGCAGCTCGTGAACTGTGAGTGATTGTCAGTCTGTAAAGATCCAATATGACCTCCACACTTTGGGGGGAGAAGCACTGTTGTCATAGGGCCTCTCTGAGGGCAAAGAGTAGTCTAGAGCAGTATGGGAGAGGGACAGCTGGTGACGAACACTGCCTTGCAGACTGCAGCAGATGCATTGAAGACTGCTTCCTGGCTCGTGCTGTTATGGGGATTACAAGAAAGTGCATCCTGGCTCCAGGTTTCATGCCTTTGTTACAAAGTTTAAGCTGGTATATTCTTTAAGTGAACCTGTAAGAACAACCTAGTAGAAGGACTAAGAATAGCTTACTGTCCAAAGGTGACTAGTGCTGCAGCTCAGCTGTGGCTATTCATCTTACCCCATCAGTATATTGGCATGTTTGATGTACATATGGTCTTGGGGTAAATAAGAATGTCTGTGCAGAAAAAGAAAAGCTCTTATTCTCTTTACTTCTTTCTCCGCATATAAAATGGATGAGGGACATCTCCATTCCAGCTCCTGTCTGAAGAGGTCCAGCAAATAATCACGTCATCTCAGATGGAGAATGGTAATGCTTTCCTGCATTGCTCCAATACTCCCAATTCAAAGCATTTGTTTTAGGGAATCATGAGGCCAGATTTTCTGTTGTATGTTTTTCTCTTTCATAGTTTCGGGTCTTCCCTATCCTTTCCTCTTCTATGTGTGCCTAATCCCTAGGCTTATGCACAAGATCAAGATGCAACAAGTCTGTACTTGTCATGCTAGTTTATTGCCATTTGGGCCTTTGAAGTCAGCTGGCTTCCCTCTTGTCTAAACATGACTCTAGGTCTATTTGATGCTTTAAGTGGCCAGCCAGAGTGTATTTGCATTGCCAGAAACAGCAATTCCAGTTTGTTGTAAGGACAGCCAAAAAATCAAGACTAGAAATCCCAGCTGCCAGCAGTTGACTGCCATCCATGCTACAAAAGCAGCTGACATATCCACATAATATTAGCCAGGTGTCGTTGTTTCAAGAACAATTGATTTGACATAACAGATCAGGCCAAGCACACTTTGTCTGCTCTGAACCTACAGCACAGTGGAGCCTTGGCCAAAGGGATACGCAGTTGCTCTGGTTTCGTGTCAGAAGAGTACAGATGTAAAGGGAAGTTGGAAGACAAAAAATATGATCCTGAATAATATAGATGGCTGACCTGTCATTTTGAGGATCAAATTCGGTACACAGACTTCTTTATACTTTCAGCTGACAGTTAGATGAATGAGCATCAATAGTAAGAGACTTCTCTTGACAGGACAAGAAAGGTTTCATCAGAAAGGTGCGCTGTTTAAGTTGAAAGTATTTTTCTTACTGGAAACCTAAACCAATGCATGTCTGTTGTAAGCATGAGTTCCAAAAAGTCTGGATGACATACTGTTACTGAAACGTGTTGGACTAGTGCTGAACTTTCAGAGAGTCCATCTGCTGCCTGTATCTGCATATGTTGAGAAGTGATAATCATGTTCTGTTTTCTCACATTCCATAGTGCTGAGTCTCTTACCAAGTAAATCAAGTGAAGCACAAGACCTGCACCACATTTTACAAATGTAATCAATTATTGTGTTTAAAAGATTGAAAATACCTTAATAAGGAGATGTGACTTTGACCCTTTTACCTGGACTCACTTCCAAATTCATACCCAACTATAGCTCATTATGTGGGCTGAGAAGTCAATGAATTTGACAGTGGCATCACTTATTGTACTGAAGAACTGGAAAGCTTTACTAGCACTAGCTTGATAAGCCCACCTAGGCTCAGGTGTAGGTTTGGTTTGATATTACTATCAGCTTTATAACTATTCCTTAGATCAGCACTGAATAATGAACAGCTATCTAAGCCTGGATTGTACATAGGCTTTTCCATCATCAGCAGCTGTACAAAAGAGCTGCTATTGTAGCTTGTTACTTAAAAAAAATCTGCCCCTTTTTGATTTAGCTGGTATGCTACTGCCATGAAAATTATCCAGTCCTTTTTACTCTGCTTATTTTTTGCACAATTCCCAGAAACAATTCAGGGTTTCTCATTCCAGGAATCATGCTTTTGGGTAACATTCTTAAGCTTATCTTTCTTTTGCAGAAAATATTCACTGTAGCAGCTGAATAAGCAATTATCACATCATAGAAGTCTAAGATTATACAGATTTTAACCACATTTCTTGCTTTGAACTCCTACATAGTATGGCAATCCTGTTAAGATTAGCAAACTACCTTTTTTTAAAACAACCATATGCTCATACACATTTTGTCTATGTAAGCATAGTTTATAGTTAGCACATGAATGCATTATGCACAAAATGTTTTAATTTGTGTGACCTTTAGTTGCTTCTTATCTGATAGGTCTTCTTCATGACAGCTGTTGTAACATTAGAGATCTGAGTTCCAGCTGTGTTTCTACTGTCCTCTTCCTGAGACTCCTGAAATCTCTCTCGGAATACTACATATACCTCCTTAACATCAGGACAGGCATCCTTGCTGTTATCATACTAGCATGACTCAAGTTCTTTTGGATGCCCTGCTGCTCATACTTTTTTACAGGGGCAAAGTACTGATGCAGCTGCATTTGATTTTATCCAAGATATATTTGGATTTTCTCAATTAGTCAATTAGCATGCAAAATTACTTTATCTGAGTGAAAAGGAAGTAAATATACTACCATCTTAACAGATCTTGGGTTTATCTTCATATTTTTCTGTCTCTTGATACCAAAAAGCTGAACAATTTATTCACAAACTTACAAAATGGACCAGTCAGTGTATTCCTGCATGTCACAACTTTCCTGTAGGGTTTCTCCCTCCAAATAAAAGGGCACATTTCAGCTGTACACAGACAATATCATCAGCTTTTCCCAGAAGTGTATTGTCTCTCAGATGCCTGAGAATCTTCTGGCTGATTTGCATGAAACATTATGCACTTGGCAAAATGGTTGAAGGGGCAGCAGGTTCCGAAATGCTGTACTGTAATTCCTATTCGATCATCTTTGGCAATTCCAGCACTGAGGGGTGCCACGAGCCCATCAACTGCAAGTTGATTTACTGCAGTAAAAGACACATGGTCACATTCAGAGGAAAAAAACCCACCACTTTCTGCACAGTAAGTGAGATTCTTCAAGATGTTGTAATCAGAGTAGTTTCTACCATCCGCTTCCCGCTATCCTTTCCTTTCAGACACCCTGCATTACGAATGTCTAGTTAGAAGAAACTGAGGAGGGGTGATGGCCACCCCATACTGTTGGTCCCTGAAGAGGATGTAAGGAGGCACTGATGGCCTCAGTGTGAACTGGTTGCCCAAAGATTTCCAACTGGGAGCCATATGAATATGCACATGTACAGTTGTAGCCACAACACTGGAGAAAATACAGTTATGAGACAGTAAGTCTGTCCTGTTTCTAAATAATCATTAAAACTCTATATGCCAAAATAGTCAGAACTGATTCCAATACAATCAGGAATTGACATCCAAAGTGTGAGACATGGACTTTCTGAGATTTTGAAATAATAGAGATTTGTCCACGGATGACCATTTTTAAAAGCAAACTGCAAAGCCAAGCTAGAGACAATGTTTTTCACTGTTTTATTGTTATGTTTTAGAAGAATGGCCTTGAGGGTGGAGTCCTTTTTTTACCGCTTGTTTTTCACTTCTCTCTATTCTCAAGAGATTTTTGGCAGAATCTTTGGAGGCTATGAATTGTGATGTCACAAAAAAAAATGAGCCTGGACCACAGTTTTCCCTGAACAATCTATCCGAAATCCTTCTTTGTCTGGATGCACTCCTACAGACGAAGTTGCTTAGCTTGGCCTGCTTTGAATTCTTGAGTTATTTGGTTGGAGTAGAGGTGTGTTGCCAGAGCTGGGAGGGAAGAACTGGTGTCCAGAGCCAGGGACTGTCCTTCTGGGGAGGAACTTGGCTAAATATCCATTTGTACAAAGCCTTGCAGAAACCTGCAGCCAGCTCTGCACTTTGGCTATACGTGTATCATTTTTCAACACAGTAAAGATTAATTGCAGACAACAGCACTAAAAATACGGTTATTTGTAACACATTGTATGAAATCTGATGCATATAATATTTGTTAGCAGTACACTGGCAGACAGAGAGCACCAGACAGGGTCCCTATTCCCAAAGAAGAGATCAGACTCGAATTCATGTCTTTCACCACAGGCAGATATTTATTTACAAGACTGATTTTCTCTGTAGCATTATAAACTACAATTAGCTTTCAGACACTGGCATGAATTCTGGACACACGGAGGAATTAAAGAGAAATATTGCCTTGACTTTATAATGACAGAATTTTGAGCGTTATTTTGGGTATGTAAGTAAGACTAGAAGGATGACCTGGGTCATAGAGTACAGAACTCTCATAAACTCACATTTAATGTAATTCTGTTTATAATTATTTTCTTATTAAAAAATGTCTGGTTTACTTGATCCCATAATTCTGATTATTGTTTACTGCTGTAATATTTGTTGACAGGAACCACATCCTTTCATAAGCTTTACTTATCTAGGCTTAAAATGGTCTATTTCTTCCAGTTTCTCCTCAAACAATAGGGCTTTGATTCCCCTGACCATCCTCCTAACCTTTCTTTACACATTTTCCATTTTAATGTAATCTTTCCTAAAGAAGGGGTAGCCAGTACTCCAGAGCTCTGCACTGTAAAATTGATAATGACCTTAAGAGTACCTACTTTAAGATGACTGATACGTCCTAAAATCTCAATTAACTCTTTCCTTTTTGCTGTGAATTGTTGGATTATAATCACTGGTCAGGAATATAGGTTGTTCCCTGCAAACATCTCAGTTACTGGAGGGGGTTATCCTCTCTACTTGTTTTCAGCTGCTTTTTACTTTCTCACGTATGAAGATCTGCCAGTTGAGGTACTCAAGTAAACTCTGTCTGATATGTGTCAAAGTAAGTGTGATCATGAACACGGTAAGTAATATTTCCCCTTATTTTGATAACTGCAACAGGTTAGGAGGTGGATGTATGGACAGATGGAGGGAGGCTGTAACCCCCATACATCAGGAGCACCTGGGGAATGATGGCTTTGTAACTGGTATAGGGAGAGCCAGAGGAGACAGATGCTTGTCCTTACTAGTCTGTGCAGGAAGTCATTTGTAAAGATTGATAGTCTTGAATATAATGCTGCTTATTGAATTTTGCTCCCTTTAGATGTGCTTGGAGCAAAACTAAGAATGAGACAATTGGGTAAGGCATTTTATGATCCAGTGGAGAGAGGAGACCTGGTGTGCGCTCTCTGCTGTGCCATCAGCTTGCTGTGTACTTTGGGCAAGTCATTTCATCCTTCTGTACTTTGGCTTCTCTGTCAAAAAGAAGTGAGATTTGCCTTCCTTTATGCAGCACAGCAACCTACAGAGGAAAGTGTCTTACTTATTTTTCATTAATTAATCAGTCACAGAATCCTTCAGGTTGGAAGGGACCTCTTGGGATCGTCCAGTGTTTGTACAATCCCGCAGTGAAGAAATATTTTCTTCTGTTCAGGAGAAACTTCATGTGGTATAATTTGTGCCAATTACCTCTTGTCCTCTCAGTGGACACTACTGAGAGGAGTCTGGCTCCCTCTTTTTCATCCCCTCCTATCAGGTATTTATAAACATTGATTAGGTCTCCCCTGAGCCTTCTTTCCTCCAGGCTAAACAGTCCCAGCTCTCTCTGTCTCTCCTCATACAAAACATATTCCAGTGAATAAATAATCTTGGTGGCCCTCCACTGGACTCACTCCAATAAGTCCATATCTTTCTTGAACTGGGGATTCCAGGACTGGACATAGCAGACCAGGTGTGGCTTCATTGGTTCTGAGCAGAGGAGAAGGATTGCCTCCCTCAACCTTCTGTCAGTGCTCTGTCTAGTGCAGCCCAGGATGCTGCTGGCCTTCTTTGTTGCAAAGGTGCATTGCTGGCTCATGATCAACTTGAGGTGCATCAGGACACTCGTGTCCTTCTCTGCCAGTTTTCCAGCTGGTAAGCCCCCAGTATGTACTGGTGCATAGGGCTTATTCCTCCCCACATGCAGGACTTTGCATTTCCCTTTGCCGAACTTCATGAGTTTCCTCAATGCCCATTTCTCCAGCCTGTTGAGATCCCTCTGGATGGCAGCACAACCATCTGGTGCATCAGCCACTACTCCCAGATTTGTATCATCTGTGAACTTGTTGAGGATGCATTCTTTCCCAGTGTCCAGGTCATTAATGAAGATGCTGAACAGTATTGGAACCAGTATTGACCTCTGAGGTACACCACTAGTGACTTGCCTCCATTTGGACTTTGTGCCATCAATCACACACCTCTGGGCCTGGCCATTCAGCCAGTTTTCAGTCCCTCTCACTGTCCACTTACTTAACCTGTCTATGAGGGTGACAGTGTCAAAAGCCTTACTGATGTCAAGGTATATGACGTCCACTGCCCTCCCCTCATCCAACGGGCTAGCCCGGTGACACAGTACAAGGCTATGAGGTTGGTTAAGTGTGATATCCCTTTCACAAATCCAATGTGACTTCTCATCACCTTCTTGTTCTTCATGTGTTTAGACATTGTTTCCAGGAGGATTTGTGCCATCACCTTCCAAGACAGTGAGAAGAGGTTGACCAGACTGTATTTTCCCAGATCTTCTCTCTTGTCCTTCCTGAAGACAGGGGAGCATTTGTTCTCTTCCATTCTTCAGGAATTCCTCTCATTTTCATGACCTCTCAAAGATAATCGTGAGTAGCCTGGCAAGGACATCAGATAGCTCCCTCAGCACTTGTGGGTGCAGCCTGTCAGGGCCATCAGTCAAAAAACTTATGAAACAAAGGGAAAATAAGAGAAAGCTGCCCCTCTTGGTAATCAGATGTTTTTTACACAGATTGCGTATTTGTTATACAAGGAGCTGTTCAGTGTCTGGACCACAAGATAATTAATAGGAAAATGTGACTCATTTTATTCCAAGTCCTGTTACACCTGCTGTGCAGTGAACTTTTGCACTTGAAGTATGAAGCAAACCTGTAGTGCTTGTCAGTTCATTAACAGTATTTAATTTCATTAAATCAGAGACTTTTGCAAAAATCATACTCTGCACAAATAATTATCTTCACTATGCTTTTCTCTTTAGTTTCAGGGTTGGTATCAGTTTGCATCTATATTAATTTTTCTTTCACATGTTAAGTGATCAAAATACTGTATACCATTCTGTCTCTCAGTACAATACCTTTGCATTTACAGACATACTTTTGAGTAAAACAGATTAATTGGCTAATAACCTCAGGAAAAAATAGTTCTCCAATTTAACTGGTAATGATATTCATCTGTTTTTCATATCAGACGGTTATTTGACTTTCCTGTATTCTACAGGATTTTAAAAGGTTGCTTATTACTACTGCTGCTTTTGAGAATACAGGAGTGCAACCCAACAGATCATTTTGGAGCTCTGTCTGAACTGTTTTCTGATGCAGCATCAGGTCCCTAGGCTGTGTCTTTATGTGGAAGGTTAAGGGAAACAGAAGTTTGCTTCGCTGAAGAAGGAATACCTCCAGCACTTGGGCTAATTGCAAGGTGCTAACAGATGCTTCATTTGGCCATGGTTGCCTTTTGGATGGGTACATTATTCTGTGTGTAGATTAGCATTGGGAAAAAAACCTGACTCTGGTGGGGTTTGGGTTTTTTTTGTTTGATTTTTTTTGTTTTGTTTTTTAAACTGGCAGATGCAATACCATTTACTAAGGTTGTATTAAATATGTTGTTTTTGTCTTTCCTCATTTCTGCAGATCTTTCAATGGAAGAATGCTGTGACAAGGGTATTGAATGGGCAAACAAAAACAGAATATGTACTTCTCTACCGTTAATATCCGAGGCCAGAGAATGCAGGTATATAGTTATGTATTATATATTAAACTATAGTTTATACTTTCATGTAAAACCATGGGAATGGCAGGTATGAAAGCTGGTTCAGAAGATGAAAAACTCAGCTCTTAAATCCAAGTTTTTCAAATCCACATTTTTCAATTCCACATCTAGTCTTGCAGAGTACCTACTGAGTACCCACTTGTCATCCATTACGTCCTTTAGATTTTTGCTGTTGGTCTAGCATAGAGTCACCCGCCTCTGATCTGTTTGACATGTACTGTCTCTTAGTCAGAAGTTTTTCCACTGTACTCTACTCACAGGGCTTGGTCTCTGCCTACAGTCAATACATCTCAGCATGGCTCCCCTAACGTCAGCAAAGCTTATTCATTTTATACTGGTTGTGAATCTAGGCCAACGATGGTTCAAATTCTTGAGCAAAAGTTTATCAAGAAACATAACTGATCCTGTACCTGAATAATCTATAGGTTGCATAAGTACATATGTATACATATAAGACAGTCTTTTAAAACTGTTTCTCCTGTGTGGTGCCACACAGATAGTTGTCCTGCAGTTCTCAGCTGAAATGCCGGATGGGGGAACTTAAAGATTAACTAGGAGTCTCCCTGACCTAGGTATTGTGTCTGACTTCTGTCAAAAGTATTTGACCACAGGAAATACTAACCTTTAGTTAATAAATAGATTTTGTAATTCTACTGACGTTTAATGGGATACTAATTTATATTATGTAATTTAGCAAATGAAATAATTAAGTTAAATGTTAAAATTACATGCAGAGTAGTATTTTGGTTATACTGGATCTCTTAAATGGTTGGGGCATTGATATTTTTTTATGTCAATGATAGCTTGCATTATTTTGGCTGCTTTTAAGCACTTGTTACATTTAATTTGTGGAGCTAACAATTTGTGATTGGTAGTTCGAGGGGTAGTTTCACGAAGGACTTTGTATTTAAAACACATTACATTGCTCCCCTCTATCTTTTCAAACGGATTGCAAAGTGATTTAACCTTGCTTATTGTAGAAGTGTTTGATTCATCTTTATTACGGAAATAACATGTCTTGCAGGCAAGTGTGTCCATGTTTTCTGACTTCTGCATTTATATTGGCATACCAAGCAGTCTCTTACACAGAAGAATTGACAGGTAGAAGTTTAAATCCTGATTTAGGAAATACTTGAAGAGTCAGAAGAGTTACAGACAAAACAGAGGCAGGATTAAAAGGAAACCAAGTTTATTGAATAATCTGGGAGCGAGAATCTTGATGATTTAATGATCATTTGATTAATGTGAGTTGCAGTTCTGCTGTAAATGTAATTTATCCTTCTAAAGATTGCCATTTTAGAGAGTCTTCAGGACTATTCATAGGAACTGAAAAAAACTTCCTAATACTTCAACTGGCTTTTGTGCATAACTGATATGTAATTAAAAAAAATTATAGTGAAGTAATGGTAAATCTGAAATGGGTAAATGCAAATATTCTGTGAGAGGCGTGAGCACTTATTGACAAAAAAATAAGTGGATAAATTCAGTTCAGTTGCATTTATTCATGACTGTACAACAAATGAACATAGCCCCCCCTGAAGCTTGGCTTCACTATAAAAATGAGTAAGTAAAATTGGCACCTTTGACTACTTTCTTTAAAGGCAATATTATTTTACTCCAGTTATAATTGCAAACTAGCATATCTGTGAGAGGTATAGAAAAATCACTCTGATGCCATTTCAGACACAAAAGTAATTGTAACTTAGTAATTAATTGTAATGTACATGTAATGTAATGTAAAGTAATCAAAACCAGGTTCATTGCACTTGCTGAGAGATCTAGGCAGGTGAGAATATGGCACAGAATGCCTTACTGGTTACAGATTTTCAGAAGAACTTGCTTCCTATTAAGACACCTACATGCAGTGGGAGCTGCTGGGCCAGATACCTGTAATTTCTGTGGTCACTTAAACCCTAGCTGGGATCTTTTGACTGTGTAGTGCAGAACAGTTTGGGCAGCGTAGATATCTGACTTTGAGTGCTCTAAAAAACATGGGCTCTTGGGTGTACGAACCCATATTACTTCATGCCAGAAGGAAGTCTGTTTGCCCTGTATATTTCAGCTTCAGTTTGCAAGGTTAGCAGTTGAATACAAGGGAAAAATACATTGTAAAGTGAGCAGATTTTATGAAGTTACTGAAGTAAAAATGATTTTGCACAGTTACATTGTGAAGACCACAACACAGAACAGATTGGATGCGAGTACCTTCCCCAGCACGCGTTACAAGAATTTACCTGCTGGTTTCAGATTCAGTCCTTCCCTCAAAGCAAGCCCACTGCTAGAGTTTCTTTTGCTTTTCTGATCACCCTTTCTTTTGTTTGTGTGAGGAACAAGCTGCCTTACTGAATTAGAAGTGCATCCACTTGACTTTTTCAGAGCCATTTAAAGTGCATTCATAGCAATCAAGAAGGGTTTCCACGCAAGCACTGACATTCTCATATCTGCCGTGCATCCTAGAAACAAGCTGACAGTTGTGGGTTTTAAAATCTTTTTTCAATTCTTCCCCCAAAGTTTCTTGTTGTTCTCAAGGGACTTGCCATCTGTGTGAGCATCACTTGCTGAATATGGTACAGTTCAGACTGCAGATGTGCTCACTTTCTTGGCCTACACCACAGGTGAGCCAGCCCTCTGTGTGAAGTTCACATCATTTCGTAAGATCCATCTGGCTACTGTTACTCAGTTGCATTTAAGTTGAAACAAGGCTCTTGGCTCGATCTCCAGCCATGTCTGCAAACTCTTATTGTGGGCAATTGTCCCACAAATGAGTGTACTTCATTGTATTATCACTCTGGAAAATGACAGTATTTTTCTCTGTGTCTTCATGACTCAGTAAATATGACTGTAGAGTTTTAATGAATGATATCTTTGGCTGTCATAACAGCAGCTTTTTGCCCATTCATCCATTTTCTTATGATGTGGTTAAACTCACAGCAGCTGGAAACAGATGCCATTTATTTTTGAAACTCAACCTGCCCAATAAATCTTCCTTTCAAAATGAAGAGTTTCCCCTGCCCAGAGCTCGTAGCAAGTGAATTTAATTCCTGGGCCAGAAACAGCATATCTCCATATAGGAATTGCATGCCTTTAGCACTGTGTAAAGTCTTTTTGGAGGTACATTGGGAATAACATTATTTATTTATTATTGCTGCAAAAATGCATGAAAGAAGAAGCTACAGAACACGGCTAGGTGCTGTGCAAAAACAGAACAAAAAGGTGATCTGTGTTCCCAAGCAGAGAAGAGCAGAGATACAGATTCAGATGGGAACACAAGGAAATAATTAGACAAGAGTGGAGTGATAGGCACCAGATGCTTAACTGCTGGTAGATGCTTATTGATTTATGCCATTTTAAGTCTGGAAGAGCCTGAGATTTTGGACGTCAAAGTTGTGACAGTTTTATGTCTGAAAAAGCTGTTTAATAAAGACAACTTCTCCAAAAATAACTTTAATTATTACCTCTCCTCTGTAGCCTGCTAAGTGCACCTCAGTCACTAAGATTTTTAGCTTTACAGTCAGAGGGAAGACAGAAGAACATTCTGCTATGTTGTCAGGGTTTTACTGCCACTCATTTAGGATAACTTGCTTATTTCACTTTGTGAATGATGTCAAACTCAGTCCTTTCTCTGCCACAACATTATCAGTATTGTTTCTCTCCATAATATATGATATCAATATAATTTTACCCTTTACCCTCAAGAAAACTTTTATTAAGTAAAGTACAAAGTTGTTTATGGATTGCAGCTGATTAATTTCAAGGTCTGTCAAAGCAATTATTTTTACTTGAGTCTCTTGCTAATTTATAACGTGTTCAAATATATGTATTTTCATTGTTGAGGCACTCTCTAATATTTCAATTTGTCATACTGTGTCACTCATAATACCAGATCTTGCTCTTAATTTTCCTAAGTTCATTTCTCTTCCATGTTAAACTGCAAACTGAAAGGACTAAGGGTGGAAGACCCAGCTTATTTTTGCAAAATAATTCTGGAGTGGAATTGTTCCCTTTTTAATTTTAATATTTTTTGACAAAGACCTTCCACTGTGCACATGAATAGCACTGACATAGTTTGAAGACAGGCTAATAAATAGGAGAGAGGCAGAGGGGAATGAAATTAGGCTGACAACAAAGGCATTGTTTTCAGAGCTAAGTTAACTTTTAATGCCTTTATGGAAAGGAATGAAAGGAAAACTAAGTGATTATGAAATCTGTGCTGGTTTATGAGTGCATCCTCTGGGAAGGAGCATAATAAATGTGAAAGGATGGTGGAGGTAAATGGACATGTAGCTTTTCAGCTGGAAATTTATTCCATGAAAATCTGTAACATCGGTTAAATTTTAACAGAAAGATAAAGTGAGAATAGAAAACATGATTTCTTAGCTTGATTCATAATCAAATTACCTAGTAATGAAATAACCTTCATTTTGGATCAGCATCTGCAAAGAAGAGTAAGGATTTTTTAAATGTCTGGGTGACTTCTGTTCACTAGTGAGGCATGAATAAAACTCATCTTTCAGAGAAGCCAGAAAATGCGTTATTTTACATGAAATATCCTGCGTGGATGTCAGTTATGACGCTTCGTGCTGCTAGAGATTCTGTGTTTAGTGTTTCAAGATTTCAGCCATATTGTAAATACCTATTTATTTTAATAAAGTTCTGTTGCACTGTTGTAACTGAAGATCAGAATATGGCAGATAAGAAGTAGCTTTTGGCTTTTTTAATTATTAGGAGTAATTATAAAAAAAACCAAACCACAGGAAAGTAGTCCTCTACTTTCTCTTTTTTTAGAGACCAATATTGTAAGCCATGCATAGACATGAAGTTAGTAGGAATGCTAGACAGGAAGACTTGAAAGGTTTTATGTGAAGAGACAAATCTAAGATGTCCTATTAGCCATTAGAGGTGGCACCTTTACTCTGCTGTGAAGTAGAAAGTGGGTATGTGTTATATTGGGGTCTAAGCCAGGGAGACACACATAACTTAGCAAAGGCAGGGACAGATACTCTTCGTCTCAAAAGTCTTGGAGTCTGAAGAGCTTGTGGTGGTGTGCTTTAGCAACCATGGGCTGATGTGCAAAGGGAAAAGGATCGTCAGCTGGGTGGGCTAAGTTGCAGCTGGAAGACTGGTACTCTACAGATTTTTCTAGCATTTTTCTCTGCCATCTTTCAAGGATTTCTACCTCTGTAACAGCCACACAAGTGTTTACAGTCTCCAGCAATATTTGCTACCAGTGCAACTTCACTGTAGGATTTGAGCAATGAAGTGATTTAATTGTTGTTGCTCTGAGAATAAACAAATGGTGTTTTAATCTAGCATTCAACTGATGTTTAATTCCTTATTACAGTTGGGGTGGGCTACATGACTTATGAATACAACTGTGGGAAACATTTTAAGAAACTTTTTTGTTTTAGTTGAAATTGACAATTTGTCAGATTTCAAAGAGACGACTTAAAAAAAAAACCAAAAAGCCACATTGGAAAGCAAACAGATCTACTGAAAGACTGCTGTTTGTTTGTTTGTTTATCTGTGGCTAACATATCTAGCTCCCCAACAGGACTTGGAGGGCTAAAGGAGCTGGAAAGTCTTAGCTCCTGCACTCTTGGGCTTTAAGATCAGGTTTTACAGGCTTCCAAAGGCCTGACAGTCAGACCACCCCAGAGCTGGGCAGGGAACGGAAATTCTGCTTCAGAGGGAATTTCAGCAACAAAAGAGCTACATATTCTTCCAAACTGGAACTAAATCAAATTTCAAAAACTTCAGATATTCTGCCAAATAAAGTTACTGTCCTGGGCTTAATTTCTTGCTATGACTTTAGAGTCTATTTTTGAATAATTTGTTCATTAACTTATCCTGGTTTTTGTTCCTATGCATTGAAATATCATAGCTGTTTTTGTCCAAGTGAGAACTGCACAGTCAGACCATTACAAAATCCAATAAATAAGAATCGGGAATCTTCAGAAACATAGCTTGACAACCTCTCCTCACCAATATGCACAGAGTTGCAGAATTGGAGCCCATTGCCCATGTGTCCCCTGCTTTTAGTGGCCTGGACTGGGTAGCCCAGCCTTAGAGGTGAGGGAATCCCTCAGGCCACCTGGGAGCTGAAAGCTCATCCTATGGTCATTGAGGGCAGGTCACCTCCAGAGGTGATGCATGGGAATCCACTTACTTCAGATGACAGTAGGAGAAGCCTGTGGTTCAGTGGTGCAACTAACCCACCCCTCTTCCTTATACTCCTAAAATTTCCAACAGTGTAAATAAAAGATTTTTTAAGAGTAAAGGGTATTGGTTTGCTGAATATCTTTATATAATTTTATGTATTTCTAGGTAACCCTTGAAAAGATTTTACTCATCAGTTTAAATAACTAGAGTTGAGGAAAAAAAAAGGCGAATACTCGTAATAGCAAAGAGTTATTGGTCTGTAAGATGTAGAAGATTTCTGATACCAATGGGCATAAATGTGCCTTTATAGGGTTTCTCTCTGCATTTTTTGTAGACCTCTAACATATCAGGGCATGCCTTTTAGGTGCCCCTGTTGTACTATGAATAGAATTTATCAGCTTGGGATAGCCTTTGGGATAGCTTCCTTTCCCCCCAGCAACTCCGTAACATTATCTGTAGTGAAATTGGGTTATCACTAATTACATGGATATGTTTATATCCTTATATGTATAATCTGATTACTTACTCTTCTTTTACTTTTTTCTCTGTTTCCCAGTGTCTGTTACAGGAAGTAGTTGTGGAAGAGCTTTAAACTGCAAGCTCCACCCACAGTGCTACCCAGCAAGGCAGAGTTGCACATAAAAACATAGTGGAGGGAGGGGAGATATCTCCTTGAATGGGCTTTGCATGCAAGTGGCAGTAGCAACAGGAGTGGAGGAGTTTAAAGCCTCCTCACACAGATTATTTTCCACAGGAATGAGTTTTCAATTGATTCACTGAAACTGAGATAAAATAGAATGATTTTATGAGCAATGGAAGTAACAAAGATGAGTTTCTTGTAGATTTATATCCTGTCTCCTCTCCACATCTTCGTGCCCTGTAATACTCTTCTCTCCCTTGTCTGTCTTCACCTCTTGCTTGCAATACACTCCCTTTCCTTTCTCACTATGACATTCCTCAGCATCTTCACTTCTCCCTGTATCTCCAGTTGTCTCACATAGCAACACTATGAGCTTCCTTCAACATGCCATACCTGTTTGTTTGAGCAAGAAGCAGCAGGTACCAGGGTTGACTGCTGTAGGATTGCAGACTCTCACAATGTCCAGGGCCTGTCTTCTCATTGTATCAGGCAGAACACTGATCTGGTTCTCGCCATCCTCTGTTCAGCCACCAGCTGTCACAAAGCATGCAAGAGTGCAAGTCCTGGAGACCTTGAGCCCTTCAGCAAATGTGGCTGAAGTCATCCATTTGCTTCAAAAAATTGTTAAGACAGACTGCAAGGTAGACAAGCAGTTAAACTGTACTGAACGTATGACCTTAACTGTATTAAACATATCACCTAGACATTTTGCCTTCTAGAGAATATTTTTACTTTGTAACTAAAATGTGTGCCCAAAGGAGCCTCTTTCCATGAGACTAGTACAAGTGCTAGTTTTCAAAACTTGCATTATCTGTTCTTTACCTATATATGACATTCTTCTCCCATTGCTTCCATCCTTTTGTCAGCATGACTCAGGTACAGTGCTGCCACAGCCAGTTGGAGAAGCAGTACTGTTCAGATGGGATTGAATTTGCCAACGTGCGGGAGGAGTGTGATTCACATATTGGTGAAAATTCCACCTGTGAAGCTGCATACTTTAAGGTGAGACATTAGAGCTACTCCTGTTCATCTTTAAGAAATGGTATTGACTGTCTAGATTGGTATTAAGAGTTCATCCCGAAGGTCACCATACTCAGTTTGATGTACATAAATAGTTTTTTCCCACCTACACTCGTGCCTCTGTTAAGGGTGTCCACTTTGTGCTTCTTTGAGAGAAGCAGTTCCTCACTGAGTGGAGCAGACTGTCTCATTACACTTTAGCAAAGGCAGAGGGTTCAATGCAGAAGGATGGGAGGTCTTGAGTGGGTAATTGGCTAAGGAACTACTTTTGCATGAAGGGAAGACATCAAAAGTGTAGGAAGGAATCATTTTTAGACTTTAGCTTTCATTAGAGCTTCATGACCTAAGGTCAAACTCAGTAGTTTTCAGTATTGGTGGTCCAGAGGGGTAGGACTGAAGTTAATCCTCTCAATGTACTTAAAATTCCAGCTTGTGTACATGTCCTTAGTTAACATGACTTTGATTTACAATTGGAGACATCTGTAAGTTTATGATAATAGCATTTGGCATTAGAATAAAAATGCCTGTCATTGGCATCATTAGTTAATCTGTGCCCTGCCCTCCACCTTTATTACTATCTTTGTCTCTCCTTTCTTGAAAGTGAGCATATTCATACCGCTCTGCAGAGTGTTTTTGGAAGAAAGTCCCACCAGTAAGATTGTGACCTTGACCGTGACCCAGTAATGAACAGCTCTGGTCCTATTACAAATTTCTTTCAGTGGTCATGAAAATAGATGAGAGTGGTTTTACTTCTGCCCACGCCAAAGACACTGAATATTTTGGTTTATTCAGTTTAAAAAAAATCTACTATATAGAAGATGGCAGACAATGTCTGAACTATAAGTTGTGTATCTCCAAAATGACAGGTTGATCATGTTCCTAGCAGTAAGATGCCACTGATGCCAGGGCTGTGAAGTAATCCACATTCTCGCTGTGAGTAGAAGAAAGGTAACACATGCTGATGAGGCTGACATTGCTGGGTTGTCACAAACTTGTCTGCATGTTCAGTGTGATTTTGTCCCACAGTGGAGCATGTCCCACAGCGGGGACGTATCTCACCAGTTGACCATGTCCAGGGTATGCCCTGCTCCTGGAACGGAGGTTCCTCTCGGCAGCCTGTAACTGTTAGAAGCCTGTCCACCCCAGTCTGCATGTGGCATGAAAAAATATTTAGCCGTCTGTGTCAGTACTTTGAAGGACTATGAACAGATGAGCAAGGACTGTGATGGCAAGTACTCTGCAGATTCAAGTGCTTGCTACCAGAGACAACAGCACTATCTTAAACACATGCCATGGGACAACTTTAAAACAGAATGCAACTGTTCAAGGAAACCCACTTTCCCATCAATTGACTGATGTTTCCCTATGTGGGCTTGCAGCATGAGGAAGAAGAGTTAATGATGTTGTTTTTTAAAATGGTCAGACTTCTGTAAAGGTGGCAGGTTTTCAGGGTGACAGCTGTATTACTAAAATAAATGGACTGGGCCTTGATCTCTGGCCCTGAGAATAAATGGCTCAGCACAGCTCATGTCATGTAACTGACATCTTTCCCCTGCAAAACACAGTGCGTGAGGGCTGTTGGGAACACTCGCTGGCCCGTGCTAACCCCAAAATGTGCTTCAGCATTGTCTGAGAGGATGTTATTTGCCATTAGAGCTTGCTAATGTTTAAACATTACAGACGATTGCAGGATAATGCCTGAACCCGTATTCTAATGCTGTTTAATTTACTGGTATAAACATAGTCAGTGTTATTTAATCTTTGTGAACCATGTTCTGCCCACCCACTCCCTAATCGGAATATCCTACACTTAACTGTACTGAGGTAGCTGTAGGAGTATCTTTGCAGATAATATCTTTCATCAATGATGGACATAGATGACTTACGATCTAATATCAGTGAACAATCTTTTCTTTTGTTTGAATACGTTTTTAATCTGGTGACTCTGAGACATACAATTTATCTGGTAATTGTGCCCTGCTGTGGTAGACTTACACATTCACACCATGTGCTTGAATCTCATTTTGCCTAAGTTGGTCTGGTTTAGTTTAGCTTCGGTAGCATGGGAAATCTTTTGGATCTTTTTTGTCTCCTTCAAGGAAGCAGAAAGAGTGATTTAGTAATTCAGTTAGTAGAATTAATCGCAGCACTTTGCAGCAAATGAGGCAGCTAATCTTTCTTTTGAATCCAAAACTTGTGTTTGGAAAGAAGATAAAAAGGCCATATTTTGCAAACACTTGCCTCAGCTTTTACACTTAAAGGTGGTAGGCACAGGTAACAATGGGCATAATTTTACTCCTCTGTTTTTTTGGGAGCATAGCTTTTCTTGCCTTGAAAAGAGGATGCAAAATTAATCATTAATCTTTAAAGCGTTCATCAAAATACAGTAATCAATTCCCAGATTTATTGCTGTACAGGAGATGTAGAAATGTTTTTATGAAAGTTTCCATCACAACAGCCCTGCAGAAAGGAGCGAAACTTGTAGAAATTTTACCTTCTTTAAGGTGCTTAGACATTTTCCCCAAAATTTGTCATAGGTACTTTCTTTTTCCAAAGATCGAGAAACGGCCTTATCTCCCCAGTTTTGTATATTAGGTGAGCACAAAAGTTTTATTGCTTTGGATTGTTGAACGTATTTTTAATTTTTGTTCAGATCTTCAAAAGTTCTGAAAAATTCTGCTGAGTTATTTGTGTTCTCTTCATCTGATTTTCATAGCATCTACTAGTCTGGATTTCGGCAATTGAGAGACCTCTTGTGGACAGATACACAAAAGCAATGTTAATAGATGGTTCATCCTTCCAGATCTGGTAACTAAAATGGTGACATAAATAATAAGGAACTTGTAAAATTTAACTGATTAAGAGAGCTTACTGATGAAAGCAATTTCAGGTGCTTCCTAATCACACCAAAAATAAATCTTCAAACTTCTTACATGTAACTATTTATTCTTTTATTCCTTTCATCTTTATTCCTTTCTGTGAGAAGGCAAGGTATAAGAGCAGTCAAGGGATCAGAGGACTTGAAGTAGGGCACAGCTTTCTATCCAAACACGAAGGTCAAGGCACGGCTTTGAAGCTGTATGGGCTTTTGCTAATTACAGGGGAGAGGCAAAGGAAAAAACGTTTGAGATTATTATCGGGATCATTTAAGAAGCAAAGGCTTACAGGTAGTGAAAGTGTGTAATAACAGCTCGATCGTTAGGTTGTACCATCCATGAAGGCAGCGATGGTTCTAGGAAGTGGGTGAATGGTCATTGGAACATGCCTCTGGGCAGCTGGCAACCTCTGGAAAATGGCTGCAAACAGATAAAGAACCAAACTGGTATGGAGTCTAGACTGCACTCTGGACTAAAGGATCAACGTCTTTCAGAATAGGCTAACAACCCTGAAAAAAATAGTGTGAAAAAGGAAATACTGAGATTAATCTTACCAGGATAGTGATAGTGGTTATGACATACTGCTTTGTGTGTTGAGTACCAGAGTACTCCAGAACATGAGTTAACCTAGCCTTATCACTGCTACATTATTACCATTCCACAATGGGAGAACTGAAAGGAAAGGTGACTTTCCAAGTTCACAGGTGAGATGTGGAGACATATGTGGGTCTGCAGAGTCCTGTGGGTGCTCTGAGCACAAGTCCATTCATCAGCTTCTCCATCTTTTTCTTTAGTTGAGCTGGAAAAATTAGCCTTCAGGACTGCCAATGCAGAATCTTCTAGGGTCAGTATTAAAAGTCCATTACTACAAACATCAGTTAAGAAAACATTTGGCACTTTCCATTTTTGGATCATTTTGGGTGTGGTATAGCAACATAAATCATTATCAAGATGTTAAATCAAGATGCATCATGCACAGTTAGAATAAATACAGGTTGGAACAAATAGTTCAATGCATACAATTATGTTAAACGAAGATACAGTTTCTTACAGAAATTGCAAGACTTAGCAAGCTCTGTACTTGAATATTCACATGAGCTGGAGACAGAGGTCTTTCAAGTGGTGGCTCAACCTGGAAGAAATAACGAACATAAGGTTATTCAGCCTTCACGAATGGCAAGATTAATGATCACTCTTTACAAAAACGTTCAGAGAAACTCTGTAACTCCCAATTTGTGCATTGTGTGACAAGGCAAAGAAATAGATTGAGTCAATTTGTATGCCTAACAGTAGAAGCCAGTGAGGATATCCAGAAATACATAATGTCACAATTTGGCAAGGCATCAGCTGTATTCAGGAACTTAAATAAGATTTTGTTATCAAAAATATGCAAGCTTAAGTCAAACAATTGAATCTTCAGCTCAGTTTTCATTTCTGCCTTCTAATTTATGGTTATGAAAATTGGAAATCTAACAAAATTATAGACAGATGTTAAAACTTTGAGAAAGATGCCTCAGGAAAATGTTAGACATGTTAGACAGAATAAATATTCGAAATGTTGCAATTCTTGGAAGAGATCATCAAGTATTTATTTCTAAAGTCACCCAGAAAAGCCAGAAAAGATGGAAATATCCCAGACATACTAGTGATGAAACCAGAGCATCTGCCACTGAATGGAAGTAGTTGGAGAACCAAGTAAAAAGGTGGGTAGTGAGGAACCATCCCACCAAACAGTAGTGAATAAGGGAAGATATGTATCTTAATGTTATGATGGGCATGAAAACAACACCCCAGCACTGGCCAAGAGACAAGAGTTCCTGCTGTACAGCGTTCTGCAGCAGGGAAAGGATTCAGTTGTGTATTTAAAGACTGAGTAGAAAGTAGCATGCTTATATACTTCCAAATGCTGCAAAGTAAAAAAAAAGACTGAAGAAAAAGGGAAAAAGGATTTTATTATTTTACTTTCACACTGCTTTGGATTTTAAAAGAACCTTTCACTGCAGTACAGAGAGAGAAAAATACATAATACCTTATAAGGGAAAACATAGAATATTGGTAGGGGTATACATCTCAGAGTAGTGAAGTAAATGTAATAGTTGTCTTCAATAGGTATGCTTAAAGCACCAAATTACAGAAATTTAGTTCACTGTTTGGTTATTTTGTATTCCATCTGTTCCATTTAATGGTGCAGGCTATTTTCTTCAAGCAAAAAAGAGCCTGGAAGAGTAACAAAATTAACAATAAAAGCTTAAATCTGCTTTTACATGGAAGTAGCAATTGGCAGACACCAGTTCCAGAGAACCAAACATCTTTGCTGCTTTCTAACAGCAAGGAAGAAAACTGAATAAATCAGCAGCGTTCCCTCATTTAAAATAAAAGGAAACCTCTGTGGGATTAACTGGTCCTGTGCTCACTTCTGTAGTGTATTCTGGGGCCATAGTTCAGCAGGTCTGGAAGAGGTGGATCGTGTTTCATTGCTGGAATCCATGTCAGGACTGTGATGCTTTTAAATAATGTTTGACTATGTAGTCTGTTTTTCAGAGCAGAATAGCTTCTATTCATGACCTGTTAACACTAACTTTGGATGAATCATGTTTGTTTGCTTGTTTGTCTGTTAGTTCAGAGGGGTATTTTTTGCTGGGAAGTTGAGTAGGCAGTTTAATTATAAACTGAGTCATGTACTTCACTGGTTGTGTCCCAGTTTAATTGAACTGGACTCAAATGGGAAGCAGAGGTGTTAAGAGTTCCCACTGTTCGCTGGTGTTTGAAACTGGGCTATGCAGGCAGGGAGCAATGAAATTCCATGTACGTGTGTGGACCATTCTGGCCCTCCACATCACCCTGCACACACATTCACACATACACAGTATTTGTGAGACTGGATCCAGGTTCTGTGCTTGGGTCTATGTAGGCCAGATGCAGAGCTCACTGAACTCAACTACAGCTTGAAATGTCTGAGCCTAAGTATACCAGGACTCCCTAAAGAGTTTGCAGGAAATTTTTTTCATCAGTTTGCCAAGGTGAGATAACACTATTCACGCTACTGGCAAAATTTGCATTGATTGATTCAGGGCTAGGATTTGACTTTTTTTTTTTTTTTAATTTTTAAAACAGATATGTTGCTACTGTTGTTTGCTGGGAAAGGCTGCTCAAGTTCAAGGCCACAGTTGTGAACCCAACCCGAAGATAGGATACCAGTGTGGAATTGTCTTCAGAGCTTGCTGTGTGAAGGGTCAAGAAGGCATTGATGTGTCCATCAGCGATGATGCTCCTAAAAAGGAGCAAGGTATTTGATGTTGCAAATTATAAAAATGTGAGACACAAAATGATATAGGGTACAAGGAGTGCTTGTAATTTAGGTTATTTCTGTTGGACTTCCTCTAACTTGAGATGTCCTCTGAGTATTTTAATGATGCATGTTTTGGAGCTCATTTTTTCTGGCTAGTGATAGCTGAAACATTGTATGCCACAGGAAGCTAAAAAAGCTGGAAGTGGTCACTTAGTTCCTGGTGTCAGAACTTAACTATGAGACAGATTATTTTGGCCACTAATGATCTTATCTTGGAAACTGAGTATAAGCTATTAATTTTTAATAGCATTTTGTCCACTGATAAATTCTTAATTAAAAAGAAAATCAACAACCAATTCTTTTGATGAGATTTAAAAGCCAGATGGCCTTTGCCAGCTCAGAGAATTCAAATGTTGCCTTTTGTGTGAGAGGCAAATGCCCACAAACTGGGGGCATTTGAAATGCCTGGACTGTCTGGGAGAACTGAACATTTCTGGGAAACATGTCATCTGCATTTCTTTTGATGCTATCAAAAGAAAGGGGCATCTAGGTGGCAGCAGCTCCTGATACCCTTCTCCACACCTAGTCCACAGTGCAGAAGAGAATGAATGCGGACATACTGACCCTTACAGACCTGGGTTTGGGGTTTTTTTTGCCTTTTTCACTTAGCAGACAGACCTGAAACTGCAGAAAAGTCATAGTGTGTAGTCTTGTCTCCTTCATGGGCAGTTGAGCACTGAAAACATGCAGTCTGGCTTGGAGATCACCAGTGACAGATTTTGGGACACATCATCCTAATCAATCGCTTAAATTCAAACCCAAATCCCACCACAAAAGCTTGCATTGATCTGCTTGAGCCAGTGTGGTATCAAGCTTGTTTCAGGTATTTCAAACCGGCTTCCATCGGTGTATGCTGTTATCAAGTAACGTTTAGAAATGCCCTGCCAGTTCCTTTGTGTACCACTACCTCAGCAGGGGAATTCCCCTTGTCCATTATCACTGGATGAAGTGACTGGACTGGTAGATACCTTGTGCTCAGACCACTTTGCTAATAAGAAAATTTGCAGGCTCAGTCTACCTGCATGGCATGAGAAATATATCAACACATGAAAATCCAGAATTGTGAGCACACTTCTCCACTTGGCCTTGTGAGCAGGCAGCACGCATAATCACCATTATGCATATGGTTAGTATGGTTATTACGGCACACATTGCATTGCAAAGATGGGTCTATGTCAACAAGCAGGGCAGGGCAATGTTCTCATCATTAAACTAAGAAACAAGCAGGTGGTTGAACATATATCAACTATCCCTATCGACAATAAAAATTGCCTGTAGAAAGGCAGAGCAAGCAACATGGGTAGACACCTTTGTTAGTCATGAAGGGGAGATCAGTCTCCATTTTGTAAGGCAGCTTCTTGGACTAGCACCTTGTCTTTGTGTTATGTAATAGCAGGGCATTGCAAGGCACTCTGCAGCAGAGGGTAAGGCAGGCTGACTCCTGGTATGACGCTTAGTCACGTAAAGAGCACGCCCTGGTACTATGCCCCCAGAGACCTCCACAAAATCAGACCTGACTTGGGCAAACTGTTTTCATTAGTTTCTGTGTGACCAAGATGTACCCCTATGGCTTGAGGATTCAGTGTACCAACCCAGCCTTGTGCCACTGCAGAAAAACTTGTTTTCACATCCGTGATGTATTATTTGCTTGTAAGTGACCACTGGTTCATTAGGCTTATGGACAATCACTGAAATGAGACTAAGCTTCCTATTCAATAACCAGAGTATTCTGAGACTGTTTTTTTACTAATCTCACTATCAACCTACCATTTACCCTGTGTTCAAAGTGGTGGGATTGGAGGAAGTTTATTAGCTAGTCCTTTGGGCAGGCAATGGGTTCAGGCAGTGGATGTGTTCAGCACTTTTATGTCCTCCGTGTGGAGAGAAAGAACTCTCAGGACACATGCACATAGCAGAAGCACAGCTGATCGAAACTCTCTGAGTTAAGGTATATGAAGTACATTTGAAAGAGTGCCATAAGAGGGTGCCCAAAAGTTGGGTGTGGCATTCTTTTTGGAATTAAGTCTAAATAAATAGCAGGTTAATCTGATTTTCATTAAAACTGTGAGTACCCCAAGCTACTAAAAAGTCAGTGGAAGCCAAGCATGCCTCAACAACACGTCTTATGAAAATGAGGTTAAACTCTGGTTAAAAGCCTAATGTTAAGAACTTGCATCTGAAAATCTCAGCCCATATGTAATCTATGATCACAGCGTGACTTTCATATTGAATCAGTCAGACAGAAAATGCCCCATGGCCATGTGCATTTGAATGTAAAATTTAAGTATGAAATAGCTGTAAAATATGTAAATAATGCTCTTTAATTTTGTCCTGGTTTATCCAAAACCCTGGTCTGAGTCCCGTCCCAAGCAGGCAGCTTTTTACTGTGAGAAGAAAAGTGCTTTCTCCTCTAATGCCTCTCTCTCCTCTTTTTAGTTGAAATTTCAAAGGAGGAACTAGACCAAGAAGATCCTTATCTGCATGATGGCTGCAGAGGTAAGTCAGGTGACTAGTCCTGTTAGCCAGCTCTTTTGTGATTGCCTCCAATAAAAGCGAAGCAAACTTAGATTTAGAGATTAGCCAAAACCTTTTGCCTAGGCTAGTTATGGATAAAACTAACAGAATGAAGATCCTTTCTAAGAAATAGTAGGCCATTATGTGATACCTCCATAGTTCTTGAATACAAGGGAGGCATTGTCTCCTGTAGTGGAGTTTCTCTTACCCAGCTGAAGCTTGGACTATACATTTAACTTATATTTAACTTCTAGTGGGTAATACCTCAGAGGTGTTACCTGTTGAACCCGTGGAGTACTCTGGATTCTACAGAACCTGGGGATCATATATTAAATATGTGTATTCTTTTACCCTTATCTTGGGATGATCAGGGTGACTGAATATGAAATGAAACTTGTTTCCTTTTGAGATGCATCACCTGAAAAAAAAAGGAAGAAAAGCAGCTATTGTCCGCATTAGTCAGGCTGTTCTGCCTCCTGGGAAGAATGTGTTATTGGGATATTGTTCCGCTAAGTATTCTGATTTATTGCTTGTCACATGTGATTTACACGTCTATAAACTTAAACCAGCAGTGATTTATTATTTTCTACAAGCATTTCAGAACTAAGTAATTTATTTAGGATAAAATCAATTTAACAGACTTATATTCCAGTTAAGAGATGATTTACTGTGCTGCACGTTGTATAGCTATTACACTCTAGAGAGGATGAAAATGTCTCCTAGGTCATTAGGTAGTCAAAGCCAACACTGGTTCTCTTCCTTGTCTCCAGCTGCTAATTACAAGAGATGACATAGAAAAATATGTTATATCTTTTCCTAGCATTATTTCTTTATGTAATCAATTGTTGCATTTGTCAGTTAATCAGCTGCCTGCAAGAGATGGATTGGTATGGCTAATTACAAATTAGAGTTTCTTTCTACAGTATATTTTCTGATAAACTTGGCATGCCACAATTACTTGTGACTTTCTGATCTTCACCGGGGGAAGCTTAAATTTCCCAGGCAGCAGAACTTCCAGTAGTTTGTTTTGCAGCACCTTCGTGGTATATGAGGATATCAGTTCTGTTCTTCCAACAAGTCCACAATAGGTTTTACTGTGAATGACAGGAGCTCACAGTATTAGCAAAGGTTCAGAAAGCAGTAGCTGTCCATCTCAACCACAAGGCTATGGTCCCTTTTAATGTCATTGCTTTTGCCAGTATTGTATACAGACTTAATTTTCTGTCGTGCATTAATGACCTTTTCCTCATTAGAAATTGTTGCACTTTTAAACATCATTTTAATTCACTCAAAAGTTTAAAGTATTAGAGCTGCATTTGCCCACATTGATTGTGCTTATCTCAGACCTTTTGTTTAATGCCTATCCAGCCATTCTGAAAAACGGAAGAAGACAGGTTCTATTTGTACTAGGAATATCAATACCCTAAAAACAAATAGTTGGAAGTATATAACCTTTTCTTTATTGTAAGAATATGAAATTCTTTTTAATATTGATTTATTTTTCATCAAGACCAGAAAAACTTCCTCTAGTATCCTCTTTCGGTCTGTCAGAGTAACCCCAGCTCTCCTTCACATTCTTTGTGACTCCTGCACACACCTCACTAGGTCCTTAGTACCCCAGTAGTAAGTCTTGATTCCTTTAGGTTCTCTGAAGTCTTTGTCACCCACAATACCTTATTTTCCCTTTCATGTTTCCTGCCTGCTGAGCACATGCTATAGCTAGTTCAGAAGTATGGTCCTAACAACGATGGACTAAAAGTAAAGCCTAATGCAGCTAATAGTGTGAATGTTTCATGAACTTACAGTGATACATCTTGTCTTCTTTATCGTACAGTAATCACCACACAAAATTGTAACTTCGCAGCCAAAACCTTAGGAAGTGTCTGAGCTCATCAGCGTTTTCCCTTCAACTTCTAACAATGATGGGCTATGAGTGAGCAACTCCTTAATTTACTTCCTTCTTATATTAATTTTCAGAGCTAAAAGAATTCAGTGATTACAAACACTTCTTTCAGTGTTTAGCTCTTTCCTTCTTTTGTATATGTGTTTAGTTATCAGCTTTCTCAATAAATCAGCAAGCATCCTGTTAATCAATGATTTGTTTCAGTTCCTGTGGAGAGCCTCTTAATTATATAAGACTTCTTAAAATATCCAATTAGGTGGTGGTCCCTGCTCTCAGCAGTGCAGAGACACAGGATCCAGTTATGTCTGCTCCTGCTTTGTTGGGTATCAGCTTCAACCAGATGGTGTCAACTGTGAAGGTAAAAGAAATAAAACCATTGCCTCGATTATCAACATCTTTGTTTTAAAGGAGCAAGAACAGATTAAGAAAGATCCAGGCAGAAAAGATCAGAATATGCTTATGCCAACTGGGGAAAGAGATGAGATCATAAAAAGTTGATTTAAATGGAGTGTTGGAATGAGAGTTGTGGGAAGATGGAGTTAAGAAGGAATCAGTAGAACAGGTGAAGGATTTAGTGTGGAGAAAAAGCAGACCATCTTGAATCTATTGCTGTGAATAAAACCAAAATATGTTCAATGAGGACATCTGCTTCTGCACTAGTTAGCCTAAGCTCCTTTTGTTGCTAACTGAGAGAAACGAGCACTTCCAGGGCACAGTTTATCTTGTCTATTTTGCATAGCTATTGTAGGAGGAAAGGCATTACTCATCAGAGTGCCTTTTTCTCTCAGTGACAGAAAAGGGAGCCTAGGCAAGTAACTCAGATACAAACTTCAGGATATAAAATAGATATTGATCATGGGTCAGGTTAACACTAACCTAGTGTGAAATATAAAAAGGAAGAACTTTTACATTTGATATATGTGGATGCCAAATGTTCTTATGTGTTCAAAGAGAAAATTAAACAAATCACAGAAGAAATGTCTAGTAGTAGCTATAAAATAGAAACTTGCAACTTGTGGCTCAGGGAGTCCCTAAGCCATATGTGGGTGGGACGCAGAGCAAGGGAAGGATTTCTGAAAGTTTTCCTCATTCATATAGTCACTATAGTCATCTGCTACTGGACTCAGTCAGATGACGGCCCTTTGCTCTCACTCACTACAGCTTCCTCCTCTTTCTGAAGTACAGTGCATCAGCAGTCAGAAGTCCTGTTAATAACAGGGTCAAAATGTCTTTACTGACTCATGCTCTGAGAACAGAGGTGAGCAGCCATGTTGTGCGTGTGTGAGTGTGAGGCCAAATCCGCACCGTTCTTTGTATCCTGATGCTCAAACTAATGGAGGTGTGCCCACAGCTAGCCTTTGATCTCATCTCCTCCTACTGATTTCATGTTTCTTATTTACTTTTTTTTTTTTTAAATAACTTCTCATATTCTAGATATTAATGAGTGTATCACTGGGACACACAGCTGTGGGATTGGGCAAACTTGTGTCAATACACTAGGATCCTTTCGCTGTCAGCGGGACACGAGCTGTGGAACTGGTTATGAACTAACGGATGATAGTCGTTGCAAAGGTATGTCCCGTGCAGGGAATCTTCCAGACTTAAGTAAAAAAATAAGTACATCATCATGTCATACTCCTACCTTCAGTAAATACACTTGTAAGCTATAGTTACACAGGGGGACACAGGCAGGGCTAGTTCTTCTGGGACAGCAGTTTTCTACCTGTCACCTTGCAGATACCAGATCAGGCTGTCTGTAGACTACAACAAAGACTTCCAGGAGAGATAACTACATTTATTTTACACTGGCAATTTGTGTTGTGCGACAGGAGCTGGTCTGGGGACTGAAACAGTTGATTTTGAAGCCCCAGCACTCACACTATACGCATTTTTCTGGTGTTTACTTCTGGCTGGCTCTAGTGTGGTCCTATGAATTGCTTGCTCATTAGTGAGTGGAGTGTCTGAGTCCTGCTCCTGAAGCATATCTAATGGTTTAGTTTCACCTAGAAGAATCAAGTTTGCACGCTTCGGAGTGTGAAATGAAGTGTGGAAAGTGGAATGACCAGGTGATGCAATTTGAAAATGCTAAAGGCAAATGCATATTTCAAAAAAAAGTAAGCCTTTTTCCTCAGGAGGTTTAAATTTGTTACAAAGGGATTTATTTCTTAATCACAGCTTTCTTAAGGATTTAAAAACGAAAAGGGGTTTAAAGCATTTTCTTGACTACCTATGTTTGAACGCAAGGATAATAGTTTTATTTAGTAAAATAATGACTGTTTTCAAGTTGCATCTAGCTCAAAGTATACCCGTTACGTGCATCCATAACTTCACCTGACATGCTACCTTCACAGAGATATAAATTAGCAGCAAACTCCATTTGATTTGGAATTGGTTTCCACTGTGAGAAAGTCTGTTCCCCCAGAGCTTAGAATTGTTTATAAACAGACAAATTTCATTCCACGGAGTAAATTAACCAAAATTCTGGGTAAGGTTTTATTGTATGAACTGATCAGTGATGAATAACAGATTGAATAAAAAGCTGATGAGCAAACTCCCAATGCAAAAATCTGCAGAACATCCAATGTTTTTCAAAGTAACATTATCGAACTTTGATCCCTTTGAAATAAAATTTCTGCTGATTTGAATTACATCAGATTTAGGCCAAAAAATGGCTTACCAGCAAGTATTAACAACCTTTTTCTGGTGGAAAAAAAAGAGTACAGACAGTAAATTATGCATGCCATTAATGTTATAAATTTCTTATCTGCATAAGTTAATAATGTTAATTATTGTTATGTTAATAGTGATGAAAATAGAAAATGAATAATCTTTATGTATGATTTTTAAATGCCAAGTAAAATGACAGTTGTGCAACATGCAGAACCCTGCTGAACCCAATTCAGTATTAACCCACCATAAATTTAAAACAGGCTCCACAATCATTATTTAAGTCTCACAAAGCTTTAGGGTTAACCAGTTGCATCTACTGTTGCATCAACTGCGTAAATGGGAAACCTGAGGCATTCTATTGCTAGATAGTTTCTATATTTTAATAGTTTAAGGAGACTTCATCCCATTGCAAGGTGCCAAACATTAAATTTTAGCTGCTTTTATGTGGACAGGGTTACATTTGTGAATGAAGCCTCATCAGCCTTTGTCTGCTTTGCGTAAATCACAGTTTATTCACAAATATTTATTGTCTATTTTGAACTGAAATGGAATATTAAAGTGAGCAGAAATCATATTTATGTGGATTTTAAAGCACAGTAATGCAAGGATATTGCAAGCCTTAATACGGATGAGAATCAAGGCCAATTAATTCACTTATGAAAGAAATTAACAATGTCTGTATTTGATTTAAAGTTAAAATTAAAATTGCACTTGGACATATAATTAAATCTTACTGACTTCAAAGCTGAGCCCATGTATAAGCGCACTGCTGAATCAATGCTGAACACTGCTGAACATGGTGCTTGAGGTGCTCTGTAATAATTTTGAATCATTTAGTTGTGAGAACTAAACTTGTAAAACATAACACACACACATACATCCCCTCCCCCCCCCCATATATAACGTTAATAACAAAAGAGTAAAAAACCCTTAACTTATTCTACCTGTTTTTACTGAGATTCTGTTTGAGGTAGTAGGTCAGAATGATCCTGGTTCACTGCGCTGAGTTGCATGAAGATATGCTGCTGATTAATCTGTCTGACATTTTTAACTATGTCTTTTGTTTTAAATGTGATGAAAAAGCTTCTGTCAAACTCCTGCTAACGATTTTTTTTTGTGATGTACCAGATATTGACGAATGTGAGACTGGTACTCATAACTGCCCCCCCGATTTTATCTGTCAGAATACTCCCGGATCTTTCCGTTGCCGACCCAAGCTACAGTGCATGAATGGGTTTATACAAGATGCGCTAGGCAACTGTATTGGTAAGGCATATTCTTATTTCAGTGAATACTTAAGTGTTGCCTGTGAGATAAGTTGTACTTTCACTGGGTGAGTTTTGAGTTTCTAAAGTCATTCTTCATGCACATATGCATTCCTTTGCTATGTATTTTTTCTGCTTCTTTAAAGGCAAGCTTGGTCCCACAGGTAAGATTTACAGACAAAAAACACATTTAAGTAAAAGACTTACCTACTAGATCTCTGGTTTTAATGAGAGTTGGTTACCTATGGCACTTAGCTGTGTTTGAACATTTTCATTAAGTCTTTGGGGATTTTATCTGAAAGAAAATTTGTAAGAAATTTGTTATATGTTTTATTTCTCTCTATCCAAAAGGTTTCAGCTAAAGCTTAGTGTAAAAAGCTGTCATTTATGACATCCTTTGTAAACCACTTTGTTGATATTAGTAGTGTGGTTCTACAGGTATGTAGGTATTTCCAGACCTGTCCCCTTTTAGTTATAGCTTATCAAGAATCTTACTATGTTTGAGAATGATGGGCCAGTTATAATACACTGCGGACAGGAGTTTTATTTTGAAGGCTGATTACAATCTGTCGGGCTAATGCCTTGTTTCCAAGACTCCTACAAAACAGAATTATAACCTTTGTATAAATACGTTAGAATTACTGTTTTCCAGCAGACTCTAAATGGAATTGTCTAATGTGACCTACAAATCTATCAGTTATTCCCTTGAGTAGTATTTTCAAGTCTCAACTTCACTTTGAATTCCCCCAGCGGCGTAGCATGTCTTGGACTTGTGGAACTGGCTGAGCGGCAGCAGCTGCCAAGTCTAGCTCATTGTCAACCCCTCGTTCTTCTGACCATATCATACCCTGTAGTGCCGAAATCTGACACTGGAAACACTGAGGCTGAAAACCAAATTGCAGCCTTTAAAATGAAGGGGCCAGGGCTTGTGCACAGCAAACCCTTTGACGACGTGTATCAGCCATAGCTAGTGCCAGGTCCACAGTTGTTAGAAGTAAGCGTGTTTTCACTGACATTAGCAAAACCACATCAATTTGCTGGTGAATACCTGCAAGCAGTAGTTTATCTCTGTAGAAATGGAGTCTTGCCTTAAACGTCTTCAGACAGAGATAGTTACACTGATTTGTGCTCTTGTAGATATCAACGAATGCCTAAGCACCAACATGCCATGCCCAGCTGGGCAGATATGTATTAACACTGATGGCTCTTATACCTGCCAGCGAATCTCACCCAGCTGTGGCCGAGGTTATCATCTCAATGAAGATGGAACAAGATGCATAGGTAAGTAACAGTTTTGAAAACAAAACAGTTTGAGGAAAATAAATCACATCTTTTGATTTACATTTACCAGTTTCTTGCACTTTGCCCAAGTTTTTCTCATTCCCACAGTCAATTCTTGATCCTGTTCTTTCCCTCATGGCAGTCCCAACAAGTGGAAAATGATAGGGATCCGCTCTCTGTTCTTCATATAACTCATGAAACCCTATAGTCTGAGGAGAAATTATAATCATGCCCCAAAAATGGCATTGACTGTGACTATATTAGTGTATTGGAACAATGCCATGTGGTCTCAAATCTCCCCAATACAGAGGTATAACACAATGTCCCACATTAGCCATTCAAGTAATGTTGAAAGGCATATATGCCTTTGGCTGGCTTTTAACTAAGGTGGCTTTTGCAAAGAGAGGTGTTTTTGCATGTGTTTTCAATTTTTGTAAATGGCTTATCAAAGCACTACTGACTGTGGGTCTCTGGCATCTTGCACTAGCTGAAGATCTGATCCATGAATATTGAGTGTGCATAATAAAACAAGTTTGCACCTGATTTCCTCCATATATTGTGTGATTTCCTGATTTATTTTCTGTCCCAAGTCCATCAATATTACCAGGACACCTGAGAGGTAATCTGTTTCAGAAAGAATAGTTTGGATTTGTGACTCCGATCTTCTTGTGGAAGCTGAAAGCTAGATCAAAATCTTGCTTTCTGTTTCAAAACACTTTATAACTACTAGGGGAATCAAATATGTTAACATCTTGTTCTTCTCTCAACCTGCATGCTCAGAAGTGTACTTTCAATCCCTTCTCTCCTTTTTTTAGATGTGGATGAGTGCTCATCCTCTAATCAGCCTTGTGGAGAAGGACATGTTTGTATAAATGCCCCAGGCAATTACCGTTGTGAGTGCAAATCTGGCTATTCTTTTGATGTCATCAGTAGAACTTGTACTGGTAAGTTGCACCTATTCACTTGAATACAGGCAACCATAGCATTTTAAAAAATGATTCCATGTAAAGAATGTTATTGCTCTCTGTATAGCCTGTTTCATCCGAATGTAAAATTGACTACTATATTATTTGTATAACTCTAATACCATATTAAAGAGATGCTGATACTTCAAAGGAAGCTGTATTGGTATTGTCAACATGTTTTTTGTTATCATGTTAAAAGGTAAGATTAAGAGAGTGTGTAATTGTTTTCTGTGATACTTTTATATGCACCTACAGCAAAACATTCCTTTGGAAGATCAAAGCAACTTTCTTCTTTATAGATCTGATTCAAATAGGCACTTGGGTGCTTCTAAATGAGCATTTGAGCAAGTTCTTCCCTCTCTAGTACAAAATTTAGATCTGGAAAATAAAACCCAAATTTTCATGACCACATTCTTGTCTAGACTACTACTGCGGTGAAGCCAGCCAATACATAGACGTCTGTGTGTATTTATCATTGCAGATATCAATGAATGCAGACGCTATCCAGGCCGCCTTTGTGCTCACAAGTGTGAGAATACTCCCGGTTCCTATTACTGCACTTGTACTATGGGATTCAAGCTTTCAACTGATGGCAGGTCATGTGAAGGTACGGCTGTCATATGCTTTGGCGTATAGTGTGTGACACAGCTCATTGCTGTTTAGCTATTTCCATTTTATTTTAGCTTGTCAGACTGCAGTGGAATGGCATGAGAAATCAATGTAGTTATGATTAATCAAGGCCACTGTAGCCCACAGCTCCAATATATTGCCTTTTGGCTGGATCATGCAGAGATGTATGAGTCTGCCTTTACTGTATTTTGATGGGTGATTCAGCTAGATCGATTCAAGACCTTCACAACCAGCCTTGCTGATATCCAGATATAAAAATGCAGGTGTGGTCCTAAATACTCCCTCAAAGTCACACACCTTGAAGGACAGAGGGAAATAATAGCACAGTGCAGATTAATCTGTACTGCCAGACCCTGTTGAGACTAATACACCCAAAAAAAGCCCCCTATTTCCAGCTTACTCAGTGACATGCATATCATCCTTTTTTAATTTAAAAAATTGTTTTCCAAAGCTTTGCCTTAGTCCTGTAATAGGAGTGATGAATATAGCAAGAAATTTGGGGTTCAGGTATATAATTTTGCATTTCAGATTTAAATGAGTGTGAGAGCAGCCCCTGTAGTCAAGAGTGTGCCAATGTGTATGGCTCCTATCAGTGTTACTGCCGCCGTGGCTTTCAACTTAGTGACATAGATGGGATTTCATGTGAAGGTAAGCATTATTGTTTTGCAGGTAGAGAAGGAGTAAGCATTTCTTATTTTCACTGTAACGTACACGAACAGTTCCATGTTCCTGTAATTGTTTCATTTTAACATTTGATTCTCTTTGGTATTTTCCTGTGAAACTATGAAACTGTATTTAATGAAGGTCTTCCACCCATGTCATAGACTCAAAATATCTCTGCCTGTGTGGTATCAGTTTTGCTGTTTGCACTGAATTGTAGCTTGGCATACTTTTGTAACTTACCAGAATTTCTTTTTTTTCTGAGGAACCAACAGCATTTCTAGTCTTCAGGAAGTGAAGATGCAAACACGTTTATATGTTACATATGTAATACATGATATTGCTAGGTAGTATTTCATATATCCTCTTTTTGTGGGTGGTTCTGAACTAACGTAGAAGTAGGTTTTCCTCAAATACAAGGAGGATGTGAATTTCGACTTAGGTCTCCAGGACTTACTAGGCAGTAAGACCTGGGGCAGAACACCTCACCTCAATTTTCTTTTTGTAAGAACAGAGAAAACTGTGCCTCTCCCTCCCTTTTGTAAAGTACTATGATACATGTCACTGTGAAGTGCTTGCTCTTCTCCATTTACTTTGTCTCAAGGGGCCATATATGGCTATTAATTTTCTTCACACCTCCATTTATTCCTGACAGCCTTTATTGACTAGAGCCACCCCTATCTGATGATCTTTTTCCTTGCCAAGCAATTAGAATCATGAAATTGTGTTTGAAGCTTGCAGCAGGAGCACCATACATGTGCACTTGTTTGAGTGTCATGAACACATAATAAGTTAGTGGTGTTTTCTTCTTGCAGATATTGATGAATGTGCTTTACCTACTGGAGGGCATATCTGTTCCTTTCGATGTATTAATATTCCTGGAAGCTTTCAATGTACCTGTCCCTCCACTGGTTATAGGTTGGCACCCAATGCACGCAGCTGCCAAGGTGAGTTCAGTAACAGGAGGGATACCTAACTGGACTGTGGACTTCTGAAAAGTTTTAGCAAGTTTTTGTGTTTAAAGATATGCCTTTCCTACAATAATACAGGTGAAGCAGTAAACATGAGCTTGAACTGACTCTGAAGAAACCAGTATTTTACAATAAATATACAGGAATTTTCTCTTATAAACTCTAGAATGCAGTGGAGAATACTTTTTATAACATTATTAAAGAATTCTAACAAATTCTGAAGATGAAGATTCCCACTGTGAAATGGTATGAGTTAGTTTAGCCATTAAAAGGAAATATCATGCTATAAACGTTTCAGCAAATATTTTGGTCTTGTCCACTTAGTGGCACTGCTGCTCTTCCTTTTCCTGTTCTTGCCTGTGGTTTGCGTTAGTTTTCTTCTTTTTTTTTTTTTTTTTGTTCTCCTGCCCTCCCCTTCCAATTCTGTAATAACATTTAATTGCATCCCATGTTCTGTAGTATCAGATACTTTCATCATCTGGCACCTGCAAGTAGAGGACAGGCATGTGTTTAATCCACTCATGTTTTTCCATTTGGCAGATATTGATGAGTGTGTTGCAGAAAGCCACAACTGCTCTTTCAATGAGACCTGCTTTAACATCCAGGGGGGCTTTCGCTGCCTTTCTTTGGAATGTCCAGAAAATTACCGCAAGTCAGGAGATACGTAAGTACTTCCTTTTTCAAGGTTGAACAGCCTTTTGGTGACATGATCTCCTTTATGTCATGCCACTGCTGTCCGAATACATAACGGATTCTGGCAAATATGTATTTTGTTGGTAGGCCTACCCTATGTTTTGCACACACAGGTTTGGTCCCTTTCTCATGCTCCTATTTCAGTTTAAGAAAAAGGTATTCCCTTAAAAAAATGCCATGTCTCAGTGGTTTGCATCATAATGATATCTAGAGCCATAAACTGATGTTCTCTCTGGCTACCTTGCAGGCAAACTGTTAGGAAGGTTACATTCAGCTTCAGAATTCTGACTTGTATTTCCTTTCACACGTAGACTTTCCTTACTATTACACTCCAGTAAAAGAGTTCTTTTTAGCTCCCTCTCTTGAGTTCTTAACAGTCCGTTGCAAAGCATTGCAAGAATGTCTTATTTTTAGTACCATTTCACCTCTGTTAAAAAAGCTGGGAATCCTAGCAAGGGTGGTATGTTAGCTGCTGCTCATATTTGTGTCTCTTAACCTAGCTCAGAGAAAGTCTGTGCATTCTGGTGTTGAAAACATGAGACAGCTTTGGGAGGAGGGGCAGCTGGCAGCTCATTTATACCCATCAAATGGTGCTAGCATGGTGGAGAAGTTGTTGCAATATTTCAGTCGCATAGCTAGTTTATGGCTGATGCAGATGACTGCTTTTCCTCCCACCCTGTGGCCTTGTGGCCACCCTGTACTGCAGCGATTCTTCCAAAGGCTGCTCCACGGTCCCCCCCATGTGCCCCATACCCAGGTAAGTGTATGCTCAACCAGCTAGGTAGGAAAGCTGATAAATCACATTTGTCATCAGCCTGCTATTGCTTTTCCCAGTCAGTGTTCATATGCCCACCATCTTTTAGATAAAATTGATTACTCTGTGCCTCTTCTGTAGAATGAAGCTAATGCTGATCTTCAACAGAGGGACTTTGTGGGGATTACTTAGTTTCCATTTAAAACTTAATCTGTGAAGTGCCATAGTAGTGGCACAGCAGATGGATTTGATCAGAATGCTGTCGAGGGAGTTCATGGTTTAAAACCAGATATTTATAAAATATGTTTGTATTCTGAGAAGTGTCAATAGTAATTAAATTTTAAATTATATTTGTCACATCAATAAACAAGCAGTGCCTTGTGATGCAGGTGTTCTCTGTATTTGTAATATTGTGGGTTCATTTGTATCCTAAATAAAAAAGAAGTCATTTGCAATGGGCCACTAAGCAGAATTAGCAGATTACTGCTCTTATGGACATCCCTGAGCTGCAAAGTTCAGTTTATAAAATGTGCATCATACACACACATTCCATTTCATCTTCTTTCTTATCTATATTTTTATGAATGTGTTGAAATTGATGGCTGTTAGAGATGTAAGGAATCTTTTGGGGAAGTAGTAGAATGTCTGAATTGTTTTGCTGTGCCTGGGTTGCTGGGGCCCTGTAATGGCTTACTCTGCCTAACTTGAACAGACTCATAGGGAGAGATTCTTCTGATGTGCTAGGGCTATAATTAGGCTATGAGTCAGACACAAATCCTGTAGCTGCTCAGTGAAGTTCTAATTATTTTAATTCCTTGAGTTGTTATCTTGTTGGATTTATTAGGTTTTTCCCTCTCAACAGCTACAGACACAGTTACTAAATTTATTGTCGAAAATGTGTTTGCATAAACCAAAGAGAATATGAGTTTGTTATCTTTATTGCAAAAAGTCCAAGTTAGTTCAATGGGGAGATAGGTACTCTCATACTTAGCCGGTATAGGAGTATTATACCAACATGCCAGAATCAGGGTTTTTGTATTGGGTTACCTTGTGCCCACTGGGGAGCAGTTTCATAAGACAGCTCTTTAGCACCCTTTTTGCATCCAAACTAATTTACATATTCTTGAATAATTTAATTTTGGCAAATATAACCCAACATAGCTGATAGCTAGCATATCTTCATTAGCTTTTGCATGATAATGACATTAAATCACTTTTCCACCCAACCCTGTGCCAGGACTCTAAAATAAAAATATTTGGCTTCTCATAACATTGTATCTGTTACAGATACCACTTTCCTCTCCTTTTTATTCAAAACACATTCCAGTTTCACCAACTTGGCATATCATAAGAAAGACAACACATTTTCCATTCCCATCAAGTTGGCACCCCATGGGATATTTTTACCCTATTCTCCAATATTTTCTTTGGAACAGTTATAATTTAATAGGCCTCAGCCCTGCAAATCCAAGTTGTTCTTTCTTGTTTTTCCTTAAAATCCTTATGTACAGGCAACAGTCCTCAGTGATCCAGAAGCTTCCTTACCCAATACCTTTAAAGCAGGGATTTTTGCATGGTGGCTGTTGCAGTGGTGATAGTCACCAAGTGAAGTTAGTTGCAGGATCATCCCATGCTACAGGATGAAAGCTCAGGGTTCTGTATAGATACTCTGAGTTTCAGGAGGAAACAGCCTGTGCAACCGTCCCCAAGGCCAGCAAAGTGCCTGGCATGGTCTGATCCTTAATGGTAACAATTTTATTGAAGGCCTCATCTCTTTTGCTTAAATTCTGCCTTTTTTTTTTTTCTTCTTGATCAGCCTATAGGCTTGGTATTTTTCCAAGGATAATTAAGATCTACTGCTACTGACAATAGGACTTAACTTGCTGCACTGCCTTGCCAAACACTTTTTGTTTTCAAATTGCATAACAATTAAGTTCTCTTTATGCGACACTGAAGCCTAACATTTGTAACATTTAAGCCAAGAAAAATAGTAGAAAAGATAAAGAAGCAGTTATGGCGACGTGTCAGAAATGTGTGCTGCATTGAGCCAGATTGGGAAATATTTTTATATTCTAGACATGTCTGCATATTATTAAGGTTGCCTTCACTTCTCATTATTAGGACCTGTTTTTAACTGCTTAGAATTTTGCCAAAACGTAACCAACGGCTGAAATTTTACATGCCAGGTGTCTGACTCAGGCTCAAGTTTTGGCAAATTTCAGCCAAAGCAGTTCACTCATTTCCAAGAATACGGGTAGGGAGGAACACATTGTTTTGTGCATTTAAGAGGTTTTGGTGATTTTTATTTTTTTCTTTTAACAGTTTGCTGTCATGTTTTGGAGCAGAAATCTGAAATTTGTTCAGAGATTACTTTTGTACTTTCTATCATACTTACCAAAAACCACTGAAACTTCTGAAATTACAAACTTTGTGAAATTGCATTTAACCTTTTTTCATAAGCCTTAGGAAATTAGGACCTTGATGGATAATCTTAATCCACCCCTGTATGCCAAAACAGAGTCAGGTCTACCTGGAGTATTTCTGAGAGTTGTTTGTTTAACTTTTGCTTCAAGTCCTTGAACGATAAGGATTTCATAGCCTCAGTGGCAATCTGTCTTTGTGTTTGACTATCTTCCTAGTGCAATTTAATCCTTCCTATCAGTAGAGAGGTCTTTCTTTTTTAGCAACAATTCTCTTCTGATTTAGCAGACCTGAGCTTCTTCCAGCTCTTTAAAGCAGTCTAAAATGTGCAGGAACCAACTCCACAGACTGTCTGAGCCTGCTCCCACTCATAGCCACAGGAAAGCAGCCCGATTTTCCCCATAATGTCAGTTCCTATCTGTCCTGGGTGAGGTGCTTCTGGCGCTGACATCCCCAGAGCCTGTTTCTTCTGCTCTTTCAAAGACCACCCAGACTCCATGGATGAGAAAGCTGTTTCTAGCACGGGTGAGAGAAGAGCTGACTTGGTAAGAAGATAAGGCATACTTAGGGATAAGGAGGCTGAATGTAGGGAGGGAAGAGTCTGAAGGTATGGCAGGGTAAGGAGAATGAAACTGGGAGATGCTTGTGGGGTAGAAGGTAAAATTGGGTAAAACAGTTTAGAGACAAGGGGGAAACCAACTATAGGACTCAGGAGCTTATGGTTAAGGGTGATTGATACTAGACTTGGATGAAGACCATCAGAGCAAGGAATAATTTGGGATGGCTGCACAAAGATACTGAGGGAAGGGGTGTATGCTTTGGGACTAGGGCTGTGAGGTAGAAACTGAGAACCAAATGTCAGCCAGGGGAGGATAGAGGAAGAAGAGGAGGATTGGCACTGGCTGAGTAGACAGTCCTGATGCCAAATGTTTGAGTGAGCAGGAAGGGCAGTAGGCAAGGAGAGGGGATAGGAAGAAGGAGCCAGGTTGGGAAATATAGGTGGAGACAAGGATAGGACATCAAGGCTCAGTGTTGAGGGAAAACAAAGATGGGTCTGTCACTTCTATAGCTTGAAAACTCCTTGACACTTTCCAGCTCCAGACAGGAGGAACATGCAGAGTACTACGGTACTGCTGTATACTGTATTCCTGCCTGAGCCTGAAGTGGGACTTCAGGTTCTCCTCTGGTTAAGAAATATCTGTGAAAACCAACCATCAGTTGGTTTCATTCCAAGTTTTGGTCTGTTTAAGACAAAAAACACCGTCCCTACACAGCTGCTCTATTAACATAAATATAGAGATCCATGATGTGGTGATACAGCCTGGCCAATGGCTTATCTGGGCCTCAAAGTGTGGTGCAACCTGCTGAAAAGAAATCCACACCAATGAGAGCATAAACGAGTGCCTTTGTAGTGGAGCATATTCATTCTAAGAGGTCCAGAAGACTGCTACAACTCTGGAAATCTACAGGGTTGAATTTCAGACATGTATAGTGTGTATAGTTTGATAATATTACTTGGCTAGTTGTTCAGCATGTCAAGATGTTTTCCCCGTATGAAGTAAATTACAAAGCCACAAATCCTGCTAGCAAAAAGTTCTTTTCCCTTCAGCGCATGAGGGATTGTTGTATACCACTCAACTCCTTTGAGCACAATGGAGTAAAATCCAGGCTCAGAAACTAACAGGAGGGAAGGCAGAAAATACTTTCTTCTCATCTCTCCATTAGGAAATGTTGTATTCATTATCTGAAATGGAATCTCTCTAGTTTTGGTAGCTCTCCTTTATGAATAACCGGTGTTTGGTACATGAAATTGAAACTATGAATAATTCTTTGAAACCAGTATTTCAGCCACATAAATAAACCTAAGAGAACAGAGTAGTAAATGAGCTAAAATAATCAGGAACAAATTCAGGAATAAGCGTTTAGCAGCAGTATATGCGTATTTTTCTAGCCCATGCACCTAATTGTAGAGGTTTGTGAAGGTGTATATAAAACTGCGTCACTGCAAAGCAGTGCATATTTTACTTGGGCTCTGGGCTGGGTTCCTCTGGTAGCATCTTGCTGCCTCCTCAGCACTCCTCTTTTCCCGCCAGGTCCCCCATGCTCTCTCCCACAGCGACACGGCGTGGTGGCAGGGCGCGGTAGCTGTAGGGCCAGCTCATCCGTCCTGAGATGCCACAGAGCTGGAACAGCACTGGGGGTCTTGGGCTGCTCACTCACTAGCAATAGATTGTTGGATTCCCCCACTGTATGATTTTCTTCTGCCCAGTGAAGGGAAGCGTTTCAATAAGGTCTAAAGAGTACACTGGGATTTAAATGCTCATTGCTTATTGCCTTTGTGGTGCACGACCCCAGAATGAACTCTGGTTCTTGAAAGCAATAATACTTGCTATCTCTCCTGTGTGGTTATTTGATGGAACAATTAGTGCACGTTAACTAAACATATAGTGAAGTGTGCAGTATATAGTGTGCACCACCAAAGAATAAGATAAAAGATGATGAATTTTGAATAATTCTAACTCCTAGCTGCGGGCACATCTGTCTCCACAAATAAATTTCTGAATCAGCAGAATGTCCTTTTTCAAATCTTAGCAAGCTGGGAACTTTGCTTTTATTTTCTCTTATGATTCTGGCTATTATTTTAAAATGCATTTTATTCTTTTAAAAGAATAAATCATGTCATCTTTATAAGCATGGAAGTGCCCATGAGCATGTAAGTGCTTCCAAAAAGATTTACATGAAGAAAACATTTCCTACTAAGAAATTAACTGCCTTGACTTGCTTCGTGATTTCAGCAAAACCAAGTAGCCTTATGATTTCAACAAATCCAAGTCATTCTTTTTAGTGGAGTTATTGATGACATTTCAGAAAAGAATGCAGAACTCACTGTACCTGAAAATATTCCAAGAGTATCCACACCTAATTAGCCGGCCATCCTGTGAAGACTTGTGTGTGCTCTTTACACACATGAATAAAATTAAGAATGCATTTAAGTCTTCAAAGAATTGCTTTGTACTTTGGTTTGCAAGCGGTATTAAAAGAAAACAGAACACATTAACTGAAGAACTGAGGGTGCTTTTAACTACTCTTTTTGAAAATCTTTATTTTGCATATAATGAGAAGTTCCTGGAATTCAGGTCACCATGCCCTGGCAACAAAGCAGTGCTTGCTTATGAGCCACAGTTCTATTGATACCAGATACTCTTGATAGAAGCTCAATTTTATCTGTCAAAATAAAATAAATGAAATAGGCACTCAAATTTCCTTGTGTTATTTAGAAGCAAACCATGCTTTCATGCTGGAGCATTTCTTAGTAAAGAAATGAATTAATAGTTTAGGTTCCAAAACCTCAGCTTGTGGACTGAATATTGCTTTTGAGTGGAGAGACTCTTATACATGATTTAATTGATTTATAGTTGTGTATGAAGCAGGTTTGGAGCTAAATGCACAACCCGATCATCCCCAAATTTTGCAAAGTCAACATCCAGCTGAGATCATCATGTCTATCTCTACTTCCATGTACCTGTCTGAGAGGATGTTCGGATACCAACTTGAATGTGGTGATTTGGACATATCTTTAATCTGAAATTCATATAATCTTTCCTTGTATGCAATTCTCTGAAGACTTCTCAAATCCACCAGGTAGCAAGACATGTCAGATCTTCAATAATATGCTGGTGAACTCCAACATTCTTCAATAGCAGTTACTTTAATGCCCATACCTGTCTGTGCTGTATTTTACAGGACAAAGTTCACTTCTCTTAGTTACAGAAGGGGAGAAGATTCCTCCCTCCATGCAGATCCTGATCTCTAGTGCTAACATTCATTGTTCACTTTCAGCCTGTATGGGTGATCTCTTCCTAGTTCTCTGGTTTTGAAGCTGTAAAACAGTGCCTAGTGATAAGGGAAGGAAATGGCAGAGGGCAACTTGCTCACTCATTCCTGTGACTCAAGGCTGCATAAGAGTGGACTGAACGTGTAGGGCACATGCTGGAGACGTCAGGCTGTTGGATCTTGTTTTCAGTGCTTGCCTAGGTGTGTGTTGGACTGACTCAGGTTTGTTCTCCTGGTAGCACAGCAAAATACTGTGCCACATCAGGAGGAGGGTTTGCCGTCGAAGCAAATAAACCTTAATATACAGGCAGTGTTGGAAATAAGTTTTACATTTCTCTGTATGCTGTCAGATGATGAACATAAATAGTGCAGCATCTAGAGTGCCTCTTCTCTCTCAGAAAGGCTAACTCCTTGTACATTTGTGGTTTTCAGACTACTTTGCTTGGTCTTAAAATCCATCCAGACATCCCTTGTAGGACACAGTTAACTCACTAACCACTTAGCATCTCTTCCTTTATTTAACATATGCCCAGTCCACGAAAGCATAAAACTAGGGGGGGGAGGAGGGGAGCCAGTGTTCTCCATAGGAGAAAAGCTTAGCTGATCTAGATGCAAATAAACTCTTACCCACGATGAGGTGCCAGACTCAATCCATCTGTGCGTGCAAAGAAAGGGCAACACTTCTGAAAATGGCAACATTCTCCAAAAGCACCAACTAAAGACCAGTTCATCCTTATTTAATAAATGTCCATTTGCAATATGACTGGGGTGCCAGGCTGAAGAATGGATACAGTATGCAAGTCAGCATACCTTTTCCCACCCCCACTGCCCTTGCTCTCCTATCACGCTTGCTAAATGTACGCTAATCTTCCTCTTGTCTTGTGTTCTCACTTTTCTTGCAGTCGCTGTGAGCGCTTGCCTTGTAATGAAAATAAGGAGTGCCAGAGCCTGCCTCTGAGAATAACCTACTATCACCTCTCTTTTCCTACCAACATTCAAGTACCCACCGACATTTTCCGCATGGGCCCTTCCAATGCTGTCCCAGGGGATAAAATTCTGCTGTCCATCATCAGCGGGAACCAGGAGGGTTTTTTCACCATAAAAAAAGTGAACAACCACAGTGGCATTGTGGTCATGCAGCGGCAAATCACAGAGCCCAGAGATCTTCTTCTGACAATTCAAATGCAACTTTCCCGCCATGGAACTGTCAACACATTTATTGCCAAACTTTTTATCTTTGTCTCTGCACGGCTTTGATCCCTAACTTAGAGGCATCAGTGGCTACTTTTTCTATTCTAAGAGTAGCTTTTTTTTCCCCAATTTTAATAAAGTTTTAGTTCATCTGTTGCATGCTGCCCTTGCATTTTATTTACCATCATCATTAGAGTTCTCCACTTTCATCTGTCACTGAATGTCTCAATTTGGGGAGATTCTTATGTGTACTCTGCTTCATCATAAAGCAGAAATTGGTGTCCAAGAGCTTATTATCTGAATATACTGAGGACTGAAAACTATTAATTTACTTCACACAGTAGTGGAGTTGGTCTCATTTGATGATACACAGCTGCATATGTTTAGGTCTAAAATTTCAAAACAATATAGGTATGTAATTGGAGCTGTCTTAACTGAGACATCTTTAGAGAGTTTCATCACTTACAGGTCAAATACTGTGCATTTTCTGAAAGTCTATTAAAAGGGCATAACTTAGGACCTTAGAGGTGCCCCAGCACACAAGTCACTTTGGAAGTGTGGAGGCAGATTCTCAAGCTGCACTATTTATCATTGCTCTGTTGTAGCCAGTGGGCTTGTGCTGATATCCACAAGGTACAGATCCCAGTTCTAATTTTTAAGGATGGTACAAAAGAGAATCTCCTCTAAAGAACATTTATTTTAGAGATTTTTCATCTTCCTTTCTGTGGAATGTCCACTGAATTGAAAACCTAATGATGGGAAAACAGTAATAAACTTCTTAACAGCACTCAGCTAGTAGCAGAGCTCCTTTCTGTTCCACAGGCTATATCCTGAGATGTGTCTACAGGAACATTTGAAAAAGATACCTAATGGGTCTCATAACATTTTTGTCTCTCCAACTTCCGTATCAAAGCTGATAAATTTTTAACTGTAAAGACTCTACCCACCCCCGCCACCAAAAAACCACCAACCAAACCCTAGCAGCCCTGAAAGGTCAGCCAGAATTCCAATATCCAAATCTTTCTTCCTTTACTTCTACAACTTCCTTCCTTTACTTCTATGCAATCAAGAACAATGTAGACTATACAACTGGAATTTCTTTGGAATTCTTTTGTTTCGTGGGCTGGAAAAGGATTTGTTTTACTCTTCAGTCCTTGTATTGCTAAATATTAAAAACTCAGTCCCAGAGGTATGGTCTAAAAATTAATGTTCTTTTACACCATCCCGGGCTCAGATATCTCTTCTGCACAGTACATAGGCAGAAGAATCAGTCCATAGAGAAAGGAGGGATAATCCATGTGAATGCACATATTAAAAATATGCCTCACTATGTAAATACAGACAGCACAGGCAAGGTACATGGTTAGAAACTGGGAACGTTCTAAACCCAGATCACAAGCCTTAATCACCTGAACACAAAGAATTACTCTATTAGTTGTAAGCTGCAGGCTCTCAGGCTCATCATCAGCCAAGGACTAGATTGGGGCATGATCGCAGCACTCTGCCAGAGTATTACATATTCCCTAAGGCAAAGTTTATCCCAGCTGGCTGACAGGAGTTCAAGTCTCATGAGGAATGCCAGTGTTTAATAAGTCTGTTGACACATACTTATAAAGCTGCCAGAAGTTGCCAGTGGGGATAGAGTCCCAGCTTTAAATATTGAAAGCGCAAGCCTGTGCTATTTGAGTTAATGGGGTTTCTTACCACCACAGAAGATGCTTGTATATAAATGCCCTCTGGCTACCAGTTCATTATGAGGCCATAATTAAGTAGGATAAAGATTCAAAAATAAACTTTATTTTTGCAAGCATTTATATATTTGTTTGGCAGGAAAAGAAGGGAGTGTGAGAATTTGGCCCTCAGTATTGTAAAATGCTACCATATTAATTGCATTCAGCAAGTAATTCAAGAACACGAAGCTCAGGTTCTCCTGTATTAGATGCTTCAATGCTGCAGTGTAGCTGGAACTTTCAAGAACATGAATGTAATTATGTAGCGCCATTTATGTGTGTGATTCTTTCCAATGAAAATGAAATCATGGCTCCTGGTCCAAAGAACTTACTGATTGAATCCAATGGAGAATACGAAAAGAAATTACACCAGGACCCAAGAAGAAAAGAAAATTATATTCAGGAAAGGATTATTTGCAAAATAATCAGAGCAACTAAGCTGTTTCTTAGGTTTTTTTCTCTTTTAAATGAAAAAGGCTGGGAGGAGGAACCAGGACCAAAGCTGTAATTTTTGTTAGAGGGAGAAAACTTGAAGGAAAGATTTGAATAAGGAAAGTTCTCAGCACTTAAGAAGAAACTTTTGTCAGTGACAGTCTCTACTATAGGAGGAAATGGGCAAAAAGGAAAACGTCAACTAATCAGAAGATCAAATGCAAAGATTATGTGTAAGGATTAAAAAAAAAAGTATTTTGAGATCAGAGCACATCATTAGTAGCAAATATCAGGATTTTAAATAGATGCTGGTTGTCAAAGAAGTTGGTCCAGAAGATGTCTAAAGATGTGCTGTTGAAGCAACGAGAGAACAGCGTTACTGACTGCACTTTGGATATGCTGAAGCAATTAGCAGGGATATCAAAAGAAAGGAGATGAGAGAATGAGTATTTAGGCAGGGGAAAATGAAAGCACAAACTCAAGTTTAGTAGTGTGGACAAGAGCATGCAAAAATAAAAGGTTCTAAGATTTGTAAGAGGAGAGTGAAATGGTGCAGAGGAATAGAGCTGACACAAATACTTATCTGTCACATGTATGGTTACAAGCTGGATGGATCTAGAAACTAGTTTTAGTTAGGAACTAACACAGATCACTTGTGATCATGGTGATCCTCCATTTCTGTATTCAGGGTACCTAATTCATGTCAGAATGCTTTACTCCAGTGAATCAGAAGTGAGAAATATGAACGTAAGTCTTACTTACTACTTAATCTTGAATGAATTAATGGCTTTATTGGATAACAGTTTCAGAAATGTTTGTATTTGCCAAATTCTGCTCCAGCCAAGGTCAAGAGTAAAGATCCGTTTCCTTCCCAGGAAGGAGCAAAGGCAGACCAATACTTAATGCTTCAGACACTCCCACCACAATGCTTTTGCATACAAATTCTGTTATCCAAATACAGCTATGAAAATTTAGGATGCTGTATGTATTGTATCAGTACTCCGTTAGTAATAATGTCACAAAGTGAGTTATGCAAGCTATTGTTTATTGGTATCCCTACAATCTTTAGGTGATGTTTAGGTATAGTTATTATTTATGTGTTATATAATGCAAAGAGGAAAACTTCTAAAGGAGCTTTTCATAATTTGTAAACATGTTATTGGAAGTAAAACCAGTCTGACTTGGCTGTTGTGACCCCAGCTCACCAGGATCCTGAATAAAGATGCAGTGTTTGTATGGCTGTATAGATGTAAATGCCTACTAAACTCCTCTATACACAGGAAAAATAAAAGGGAGAGAGGGAAACAAGCATGAATTTTGTACATTTTGCCTCAATTCTATTTGTTACAGATTTTGAAATAGACTGTTTTACGCTGGAACTAGACTATGTAATTTAGCTGATCCTTATTTCACAGACATGAGAGTCAGCTAGGTAGAAGTCCCTTTTTAACTTGTCAGCTGAGGTTTAAAATAAGGGAATGGAATCTTTTATGGTAGGACAAACTATTATGTCCATATATCCAGATTTAATTTGTTCTAAAATGACCAGCATGAGGCATTTCAGCAGAAAGCCCTATTCTGTCCCCTGTGAGATGTCTAAGAAATGATGAAATTGTGTACCCAGGTAAAGATGGGAAGTAAAAGGTCTCTCCTGGCCTGTATCTCCTGGCGAGTCTCAAAACATCAACTCTAGAATGAGAATAACAAGCCAGACTCAGCTGGTGGAAATTAACCCAGCTTCATTGCCTTCCCCTGGACTGTGCCAGTTCACATCTGTTGAAGCATGATTTCCTTAATGTTGATTCATGTTTTCTCTTTTATCTTCATTATAGCTTCATACAATATCAGCGTGTTTGGCTTTGTTTTCTTTGATGAGCAAATGTGGGTAGCATATAATAAGAAGTTACTGATGTATTTTCTATTAATAGAGCCATAAAGTCCCTTTGAACATCTGAAAAAAGATGGCTTGTAGGTGTGGACTTGGGTAACACGTTTTGAAAAGAGCAAGAACCATTTGTTTCTAGAGGTTTCTGACAAACTAAAGCTTCCATTTTTGTTTCCCTTTTTCTCAGTGAATTTTTCTTCCTTTTAATCTTTTAATTCCCCCCCTCTGACACTGCAGTCTTTTCTTTTTTCCACTTAGAAATATGAAGAAATGGGCAGGTCAAAGTTGAGATCATTTGTGGGGCTTAGTCACATTGTAAGTCCCAGCATAGCCCTTTCATCTCTCATGAACACAGACCGGGTATTGTGTGAAGTTCTTGAACTGTAAGTGACTTTAAATTCACTCTAGTGGACAAGGGTGAGAATAAGTCATTTAACTTTTAATAGACTTTCAAGGACGAATGAGCAGCTGGTTGAGATGGAATATGAAATGACCCCTACCATTTCCCCAAACTCAGAATTCAATCTCTGAGGTTTCAAATAATGTGGTTAACTTTTTTCCTCCCCCAGCTTCCACTCCTTTCCATTTTTTTCAGTTTAGATGGAAAAGGGTGTGTGTGAAAAAAAGACTTAAGAAAGGCTTTCCTGCCTCTTGGTGCCCTGAAAATTGTGAAAGTTGGCCCTTAAGATATTTCTTGCCAGATTTCCAGAATGGAAACAATTGTTTCTGCTTTATATGACCGATATCACATGGAGTACAAAAAGGCTTGTGCAAATAAGTGTAGCTCCACTGAAAGTGGTGAAACCACACCAGTGCACTGCAGCTCTGGCCCTACTTGTTTGGTCCTGTTTGTACTTGGAAAGAGACTTTACATGGCATTTTATGCAGTACAATTCTCCCTATTTTTACATGCCTGACTTGAAGAACTGGGTTTGACAGGGTTTTGACTGCAACTCTTCACCAAGCCAAATTTTTCAGTGCTCCAGCAGTTCTGATGATCTGCATTTGTCAGTTTTTGATCTGCAGTTTTTGAGGTGAACACATCAATTTAAGTTTCTAGCTCCTCAGATTGCAAAACACAAAGTAATTCATTTTCAGGATATGTATGCATCTCTCTCTCGTTTCTCTTAGTGTCAGACTTGAAAAGACAGATACTATCCGTTGCATTAAGTCTTGTCGACCAAATGATGTCAACTGTGTGTTGGATCCAGTCCACACAATTTCCCACACTGTCATTTCACTGCCCACGTTCAAAGAATTTACAAGACCTGAAGGTAAGTGGTTTGTTCGTTGTTCCATTTAATAGACTACAACATATAAAACCTCCACCGGAAATCCTTGCCTAAAGCCAGACTAGCTACCGGTGCAGTAAAATGTTTGCACAGTTCCAAATTATAGTGTACTATTCATTTAATTAAAACCTTCGATATCCAGGACTTTTAATTTTACGGGGCAAAGAAAGTCATTCTGAGCTCTAACTCATGCAGCTTCCCAGTCTAAGGAAATACTGAGTCTGAATTCCCATTTACCACATAATTCACATTTATTCACATAATAGCCGTGTGCCCCATGACTTGTTTCTTTCCTTTTTTGCAGATTTTGCCATAGGAAGTAGGTGCTCATTATATTTCTCTCATCTGTTTATGGTCTGTTGTTTGCTATTGACAGGTGGCTTGTTCCAAGAATATAGCCTTTATCTACATGCAAACATTAATCACAAAATACATTATATTGAATATACTATCTAGTACTGCGATTTGCTGATTTTTGACCTATGAAAAAAAAAAGTGTTGTTTTTTTAAAATATAGAATAAAGGAAGGGAAATTCCAAGGACTGGACAGAAAGATTTAAGCAAAGATTTTCAAACAGCATCCAAGTGAGTGGCTGTCCAGTCATCCAAAGTGAGATTTCCAGCCCCAGATGCTGCACTGTCATGGGCATTCATGTATTTCTTTAGTCCCTTCAGCCTCTGCAGTACGTGCGAGATTTTCAGTCCTGGAGTTTCATACAGATCACACTCACTTTGCTTATATGTATTTAAAAATCAAGAGCCAATTTTTGTTCCTTGGCACTTGTATTTCTTTTCTGGCAGCTTCACTGTGGACTGCGTACACATCTATAGGCGGGCTGACTGCCTTCAGCCCTTCTTCTCTGAGGATGAGCCCCCTCAGCAACTTACTGTGTGGCACAGACACAGGGAGAGAAGGCGGCAATGGAGGAAAGGAAGATTATTTTGGAGGGGTTTTTAAAGAACTTAAATCCCGAGTTCTGATGCACCGAGAGTCTCAGCCTTGCTATCCCAGAAGGTTGTCCTAAATGAAAGCCAAAGCTGATTCTTCACTTCTGTACCAGGCAGAAGGAGCAGGGCAAGAAATGTCCCATATATTGCTCATATAGGAACAATTTAACCACTAATAACTTAGCTGCGAAGATTGTGCGAAGAGCTGCTGTAGATTGTGTCAGGCCTGTTTCAGGCCTTGGCTGGCCCTACTTCACAGGGAATGGAGGAATGCCCCATAGCCACTTCTACTCCCATACACACCCCTTCAGCTTCACCAGGTGTACTGGCAGCAGAGCCAAGGATTTGGCCCAGGATGCTTCCCAAACTGTTCCCTCATTAGTCCATCCTCCTGATTTAGTAAAAAGAGATGAGACCTCGCAATCTGAGAGTACTACTGAAGCCCAGAAGATGTTCCTGAACTGTAATTCAGCACGTGGCCTTGGGTGAATTCTTACAGTCGCATGGTTTAGTTTCATCATCTATAGAGTGAGGATAATAATGAGAATAATAATACCTCCCTCACAAGAGGCTTGAAAAATAGTTTCACTTTTTTTTTAAACCTAAACCTCTCCTCCAGTCCTCAAAACGACTCTGTAATTTGTAACAACAATACTTCGTGTAACTGCCTATGGGAATCGGAGTTCAGGGGTTTATCTCTTTGGTCCCCTTCCACTGCCCACCCTGTGGACCCTCAGTGTTGCCCTCTTTGGGTACATGCTGGAAGTCCAACTGGTTTCTAAGAGTGGTCTTTCTGGACTCTCAAAGTAAGAGTGTTTTGCCTTCAGGGCTTCTTGGATGGTGCAGGAGGAGAAAATAAATCTATCCAAATCCTCCCTTCCCCCAGATGTTCTTTTTTCCATATTAAAGGACAAACTGTTCACCAGCTTTGAGGACAAGTTGTTTGGGATCAAATTCTGTTGTGTTCTTCAGTGATGTTTTCAAATACTTCTCAGTACATTCTGTGATACTCTTTATTTGCAGAGATTATTTTTCTTCGTGCCATCACACCTACATATCCAGCCAACCAGGCAGATATCATATTTGACATAACAGAAGGAAATTTAAGAGATTCCTTTGATATCATCAAGCGTTACATGGATGGTATGACAGTGGGTGAGTAGAGTGTTTTCTGCTTACTTTCTTCCCTCAGTAATATTGTAGAATGAGGTCGAAGAAATTAACTCAAGTAATTAATTCCCACCTTGATTTTCCATCCTATATTGATTTAATATGCTCCAGTCCAATAAGTTTAATTTGAACCAATATTACAGATTTTTTTAAATTCAAAATACCAGAGGGGTAAACTTTGAGAAGTATTTTAACTTTTTTCAATACTGGCTTTAATTACAAATGCAAATAGCTTAGCTTTAAAATTATGAGGTTTTCCCATTATAATCAAACCAAATATAAAATATGAAGTAAGTCTGCAAAGAGACTGTAAATTTAATTAACTGCTCTTTCTTGTTTAAACAGCATTGCACCAATTTTTGGATAATAATCAAATTTATAAAGTAGGATTGAATGTACTGAAACTGTTAACTGTTTTATTTTTTAATGACAGGCTGTTTCAGTTTTAAATAAATACCTCTGCTGAGGGTAAAAGGGATCTGTCAAATGCTGTGGTTTAGAAAAAAACTTCAGAATGGAACATACACATTTGATTTACAGTCTCAGTTTGGCAGGGAGGAGACATGGCAGGAGGTATACCTGTATATATGGGTCATACGCTAGACCTGCATCTCATCATATAGCAGGGAGGGGCTGCAACACAACCTGGGGTCGTGCTTTCTGGTAGGTTTCTTTCAGAGCAGGGCCCTTTTGGGGAGGGCATAAAATGCAAACTAAATCCAGTGTGTAATGTGTATAGTGTATCTAGGATTTATACATATATGCATACAGGTATATGTTTACAGTGTGTACTGTAGCTTGGCTCTCACTGTGGGACTCAACATGCCCAGGCATAGTTGTCAAATTACGTGAAAGTCGCAGAGCAGGAGCTGGTCCCAACTGATGTGCTGCTTTGCCCAAAGTGAGTTGGTAGTGCAGTGGCAGAGGAATATGCTGTGATTCTCATGCTTAGAGAATGAATATACCAGGTATTAAAAAGTAGTATTTGATGCCTCTTTGTTAATGTTTATTTATGAAGGTAAAAGGCCACTGTTCATAGTGAACATTGTGCTTCAGTATGTGAATGAGCACATTCTGCTCAGGTTTATGCATGTGCTTCAGGGCTTTCTAGCAGGACTGGTCTGGATGAAAAGAAGAATCACTGCTGTGCTTCTTTCATACTGATGGTTTGTGAAAAAGTCATATTTAGCATGATCTGAAGGTGGCACTGTTGCATTTCAGAAGCATGATAATACAGTGTCAGCTGTGCAAAGCTTTTATGAACTGTAGATAAAAATCGTAAGTCATTAGGTTTGTATTTCTTTCTTTATCAAAAAGAAGTATACATGTGAATGCTGAGAAAGAGGGAGAGTGTATTAAAGCAGGATGATAAGATTACAGATTTCAGGTATTGGGTTGATTCTTTAGAAGAGTATAAATGTTATCAGATCCCACAGTAGTTACAGTAGTTTGCTTTTCGTGCTGCGTTCTTCTTTCTGTCTGAAATAAGAAAAAAGGATGGGTTTAGAAATTAGACTGGCCAAGGTATTCGCCTGAGGCAAGTGTTTCCGTTTTGAATAATAGGACTATGTGTCAATGGTATTTTACTTGGTAAACTGGATATCTGCCTCACAACGTTAGCAGGGAAAGGATATTCTTATACACCAGGCTGAGAGGATATGATATATGCCTAAGTACATTCCCAGCTCTGCAAAAGAATTGGACAACTCTTTCTTCACCTCAGTTCCCCCATATGCAACATGGAGATGATAAAACATGCCTACTACTGTCTTAATTAATTCTTGTATGTAAGAGTCTTAATTAATTCCTCTATGTAAAAGTACTTTGAGATTAATGGATGGAGGCCACAAAGTAAACTGCCTGCAGCAGAATTGGAAAAGGAAAAACAAAACAAAACCCCAGCTGATATTACCTGGAGAGGCAGATGTTCAGGACAGCATGTTGTATGAAATTAGGATTGCAAATAATTCTGCCAGCAGTGGTTCTGCTGCTCTCATCATAATATAATTTTTCTTGTTATTAATAATCAGAATGTTAGATGTTCCCATAAAAGTGCTGGGAAGTTGTCGAGACAAATAAGATGGGATTCTAGTCCACAGGGGTTCATAAAGTGAGTCCCTCTTGTAAAGAAAGGGGAAGGTTTTGTATAAAGGTGGAAAAAGACAAAGGGCATAGACAATATCAGAAAGATTTATTGGTTATCAGAAATATTTATTGGCTATCCTATTAAGCTATAGCAACGTAAGAACTGTGGGGATGTAACACAGGGACTCTAGCAGAGCAAATGCCCAACTAGCCCAGTAACATATGGGCCAGTAACAGACGCATATACAGGAATCTTTCTCCAAATATAATGTTCCAAGTTGCTGCTTCTGGAAAAGCATCCAGGACCATCATGCTTGATGACCACTGATAGGCGTATGCCTCTTGAATCTGTGTAGCCTATTTTTTTAACCTTTTTTTTTGCTGCCTGTATTGTAGAGGAAAGAGTACATTTAGTCTGGTAATAAATTATAGATCCATGGGTAAAAGGAATAATAAGCATGTTTCATTCTGTTGTAATTTTGTAGGAGAAATGACCAGAGTATCAAAACTATTTTATCTGCTAATGGAAATTAGATCACCAAGTATCTTTTCTATACAAGACAAATTTTCTCTACAGGAGAAAAGATAGGAAACCTCTATGGGTGTTGTGTTTTGTTTTTTTAAAGACAAGACATGCACTAGTTCAGAGAGGGATTAAATACATAAGAGCCTATAGAAAAGAACATGAAAACAGTGACTAGTGTTACGGAAAGAGCTGAGTGTAATAAACCTTGACTTGATGTCAGAGCAGAGGGAACCAATGAAGGGATTCAAAGAAATGAGGGAGCACTAGGAAAAGGGGGAGAGAAAGGGCAGATCAGTGAAGATGCTCTTGCAGGAAGTCCTTCATTAGTAAAACAGTTTTTTACTAGGTTGTCACAAACAAGAAGAGATGATGCCTTAAAAAGGACCTGTATCTAAACTGTGTTTGTGTGAATGGAAAGGAACAAGATGCTCTCAAAAGTGTAACACTAAAAAAAAGTGAAAAGGTACAGGTTTCTTTTAGTAAAAGTTTAGAGAGTAGGAGGAGCTAGTGGAGATGGAGTCACAGAAGAAAAGTGAGGACTTCAAGACTGACAGAGAACTGTGGACTGAAGAGAGCCAGGTCATCAGTTTTAGCCATTATCCCTTGAAGCTGACACTGAGACATCAAGGAGAAGATGTTAGTGAAGCTGAGAAATACGTAGGATTGGATGGAGAGGGGCTGATCAGGCTGGTTTGTGATTTGTTGATGGAGAGACAGCAGCTGAGGAGATAAGAGTGTGTAGGAGCAGGTTGTGAGGACGAAAAAAGAAGAAACTAGAAAGAGAGGAAAGAGCTGCCCCAGGAAATGTTGGAAGAAGAAGGAACGTGGTCTCTCTCTCAAAGGCAGTGTAGGAGGAGCAGCCACAAAGGTAGGAGAAGAAAGCAGCAAGGACAGTATTGCAGAATCAAGGAAAGAAAATATGTCAAATGGGAATCAATGATCAACAGTATCAGCTAGGGAGGAGCCAAAAGTAGTACAAACAGACTCCAAAACTAGCTATGCTGACCTACAGAGACTATCCTCCAGTGGAAGAGAAGGAAGAAAAGCCAGCCTGCTGGAGTGGCAGGGTATAGACTTTGTGCAAGCTGAAAAAAAAGAACTGTGTAAAAAGTTGCCTCCAATATTTCTACCCTATTCTATTAAAAAGAGATATGAAATCCCATTCTTCCCTGGTTCAGGAAGTGCTGTAAGACTCTCTTGCCTGCTGTGGTTACAGGCCATGGTGACACTGAAGCCAAAAGATACTGTTAGCAGCTGCACATCACTTATTAGCATGGGTGGGAGAAAAACAGAAGTGCAGACCTATTCAGTTTTTTTTTAAAAGCTTTTATAGACTTTCCACTGCATTCCTCCTTTAACCAGCTGTCAGTGAAAAATGAAGAATGCATTTCCAACCTGTACAAAAATGTCCTATCGATGCCTAAGGTATTATCAGATACTATAAAACATTTTCCCCCTCAGCTATGCATTCATTTCCTTAGGTGACTGTAATACCGCCTTATAGTCTGGTAGACCTCAGGAAGATCTTAAAATTTCATAATACAGCAAAAAGTAGTTTTGATAGGCCAAACCATACCCCCATTTGATTCTAACATAAGCATATATTCTTGCCTATTAAGCAGAATGGTACTATTCTTATCAAAAGCATCCAAAGCCAATAGAATTATAAAATTTCACTTGTACCTGTCGAGCTTCTCAGAGATGTTGTGCTGGTGCTTGAATACACTGATATGAATGGTTGCTTAGGATTTTACACATACATACTACCGTTCTTCATTGTTATTTGCAAGGATTTCACTGCTAACTCTGTCCTGAATTTCCAGCCTCTTCTACACATGTGATAGGTCATGATGTTACCTTTGAACTATTACAGCAAGTGCCTCAACTTCTGATAGCACAACACTGGCTTTATTAGTAGCCTGATTTTAACTATGGCACCACGATTGTGTAGTGTGTTCCAGAGGCTGGGGAGAGACTTTTAAAAAATGATCAGAAGGTAAACAAAAACAGATACCATAAGGCAGTGTGCTTGTGGGATCCATATTGGCTGGAGGCAGGAGAAGGAGACTGGAAGTTTATTGGACTTTTGGGAAACTTGTCCTTAGCACAGGGGTAGTAGGTCTGTATCTCATAAGTAGCTTCGCCATTCCCAGTGTGGCAAAGTCTTTTCATAGTCCGCCGGGCAAATGTTTATATGGTCTGACATTAAATTCAGAGTCACTGGTTTGCAAACGATTTGGTTCTGAACTTTGTTCCTGGACCCACTCAGCAGTGCTGGGCAAGTACCTTCACATTCCTCTCTGCTTCTCCCTTATCCTCTGTTGCTCTAGACTCTTTATCTTTGGGCCAGAGGCTGGCTGGCTCTTACCGTGCATTTGTTACGGTGTTTAGCATAATGAGATCCTCGGACTGATTTGGGCTTCCTGGCACGGCTGTGATGCTGAAAGTAGCAGTTCTCCTACAATTGCTTTTCTGTGGGGAAATGGAGGCTAGGTGTAGGCAGAGGCAGAGCGTCCAGGAGAGCTCTGCTGTTCACAGGGGCAAGGATTTCAGCACATCTGAAATGTGCTCCCCTCCTGGATACTCTAATAGAAAGTAAGCAACAATAGGCACCTTTTGTCATGACTATAATGTCATTAGCATGAAACAACAATGGTGTCTGGCAGTGCTGTCCAGTCATTCACAGTGAGCACACAGAGCAGGGACATAATTCAGCAGGTTTTTCGACAGGGTCTTGCAGTCTTACATTAAAAAAGACACAGTCCCTTTCAGTATCTTTGTTCTTGTTTCATCTAGGCTTCCCCCTTTTCACAAGAGGAGCCCCTCAGCAAAGAATATTTTGTGAGTTTTTCTCTATGCCAGGTTGCCCTGTCGAAATTAGTAGCTACGCATTCGAGACAAGGGTGCCCAGAAGCCATTTGGTAAACGGGATCCTAGATTTATTGCCTGAACCTGCCCTTTCGGGATGCTGATGACTGTGCTGTTCAGTAGTCAAATCTCTCAACACCCTCCCTCCCCTCCAGAAAAAATGTCAGGCTGGAGAGCTCTTCTGGAGGCAAACAAGCAACTCGAGCAGGAGGTGAATTTTCATTTTGTATCTGAGAAATGCTGAAGGTGCTCTTCTGGTGAGAATGAGTCTCGTGCTCCAGTGGAGCAACATTCCTAATGCCAAATTTCACTCTAGCACATTGCAAGTATCTGATTAATCAAACGCTCCTCCTTAATCAATGTTCATCTCATCCCTCAGGTAGGAATGTGTAACGTATTACAAAACATTTATACAGACCACCTTCAGTTACAGTTTCCATAAAGCCAGCAGACAAATATGCTGCAACTCTGACAAAGGTTTGTGAACTGTGCTGTGAAGTATAAAGCCTGACAACTTGGGAAAGAAATGGAGTGAGTCAGGGGACTCAGTCCCCTGCTAAGGGGACCGCTGAAGGTCCTTGATTCAGATTATGTAGCATGCATTTTTTGGTCCTAATTTTAAACAGTGGGCTGAGATATTACATAAATGAGCAAATAAAGCCAGATTTGGAACCCAGTACACCGAGAAACATACTATAGCAATTCCTCTGAAAGATGTCTGTGTGAATTTAGCCTTCTGAGGTGCTTTGCCCTGGTTTAGAGTAGTCAGAGACCTGCTTTTCTGAGGATCTCCAAGTGCGCAGTATTTGTGCAACTGATTCAGCTGCTTCTGCTGCTGCTCCTGAGTTTGTGTGTTGATAACAAGCACCTCATTCCTGCAGTAGCGCCTACATACCCTATGCAACTGGAGATGAAGGTAAGAGACTCAAGGCATATCATAAATCTTTCCCAGTATGATGCACAGATGCATGTTTCACTTTAAAAAAAAACCGCCCTATCTTTTATTTTTTAAAGGGGTCAAATGTTGTGAAGTGACCCCTTATTTCAGCCTTATTTTGGGAATTTGGTCACACACATTAAGATTCAGAAAGCTTCCCTCGTCAGAAGTTCTGCTAACAATACCAGCAGAGCTGTCGCCTCTAGGTGATGACTGAGTGGCTATATAAGGGCTTTCATGTCAAATCCTCAGGATTAGGTACTTTTTCTTCCATGGTAAATTGAATCACGGAGCCATATCGTGCTGTGTGCCATAATGTGGCTCTTTGCCAAGAAATGCTTAGGGTTACAATAATTAATTGTCCAGGTGTCATGGATATGCTACTGTATCAAAGCTTGGCTCAAACTGAATAATGTGGTCGTGGGACAGGTAGGGTAAATTAAGCCACTCTACCTAAATGGAGAGGTTGCATGTGTGCGATAATATACGGTGATGGACACTAAACCCCCTGTAAATAAGATAGTGGGAATAAAGTATCAGGGGGCTGATATATGTGATTTTGCACATTTTGGACATTCAGCCTTGAAGTTTTTCCACCTGTTTTTGTAATATATAAGATTCTTATACTACATAAAACATGTCACGTTCTCAAAGGTGGAACAGGAAGGATTAAAAAATACATGGTGGAAACTATTTTTTAATGAGGCTACTTCAAGTACAGTTATTGCATTTTAGGCATGAGTGATTTCGCAGCATTGTCAACATTAAAACCCATTGCGAGGTTTGGCTGGAAGGCAAACCAGAGATCTAAAAGCACTTCAAGTTTGCCAAACCAAGATAAGAGCACATCTCTCTGAAGTTATTTGGTATCTTTAATAAAGATCATAGTATTTGTAAGCTAGCCAAACCTCAGTAAAATCAAAGGTTGTTTTTAATTCTTTCATAATACCAAGGCTCCATATGATCCAACATGACAGATAATAGCTCTGAAAATATTTACCATTTGTTTCTGGCCAAAAAATGTATTAATACCATGAGGCCTCTTTATTGCCTCTTTATTTGATGCATTTCAGCAATCAAAGCTTTCTAGAGAAGCCCAAGTGTTAATGAAATTAAACTTTGTTGAGTGGTTGAAGGATAGCATTTATAATAAATTGAGTCCCAAATTTCTGATCTGTTAAATAAGGCTAATCAGAAAGATCCTTTTTCATGCTGAAATATAACTCATGTACTGTAGTTTCCTTTTTCTTTTTTCTTCAGAGGTGAAATGAAAGGCAAAAAGAGAAGCAGATTCAGTTTTAGCTAAACTTAAACTGATACTTGTACCCTAGGTGAAAACTTTAAAGGCGGGAGAGTTTGGGAGGCAATTGTTTGGACAGTCTTGAAACGAGAGCTTTGTCTTTACATGGTTTATAAATGATTACTACGGTCAACAGACACTGTGAGCATGGAAGTGATCTGGGCTGTTGCTTAGGGTCACAGGTGCAGGCCCTCCTCTTTTTTTCTGAGGGGTGTCTTGCCCTACTTCTGATGCTCTTCTACACCTCTCAGAGAAGGATACACTGCACTGTTGGGTTGCGCTTATTGAATTGCTCTGGGGACACAGGCATTTCTGCCTGTCCCTGAGATAACATGCCAGTGGGGTCAGCACTGGACCAACTGGCCCAAGTCGTTAGGGGTCCTGTTTATGCCACTGGTGCAATATTCACTGTTACAGTACCTAAATCACCATTGCATTTTTGTTTCCTAATAGGGAGTGTTGGGATTGTATTAAGTGATCTGGAGCTTTGTTGGTACTCAAAAGGGAAATCCCCCTCTCCTGTCTACCTCTGAACAAAGACTCTAGCCTTTTCCCTGTTGCCACCATTACTGCTTGTGCAGCAAGCTACATTTTCGTTGTGTTTTTTTTTTTTTTCTTACAGGTGTTAATCCAAGGGAAGGGGTGGAGGATATAGCAGGGCTACTGTTTTTGATCAGCTTAAACCAACAGTGAAATTGCCCTGAGTGTCATGTAGGTTATGAAAGTGCGATTTTATATGTCCAAACTGACTTCTAAAGCATTTAATAAGCACTTGGTTGCTCAACAGGTGAACACTAGGCCATTTTCTTATGAATTTGAATAAAGATCTGGGAGGTCCATGTTTGAAAAGTGTATTTTTTTGAAAATCTTGTCCCCAGATACTTCAGCTAAGATATATGTAGCCAGCCACATTCCTGTGAAGCAGTTCTCCATCAGCATGGAAACCTTTTTAACATCCAATTTGAACTTGACTGTCCAAATCTATTATTTTGCCAAGTGTTCACCGTCAAACTTGAGTGAAGGTCTAATTCACAATGTTATGGGGGCACTACACTTCAAAGCAAGAGGAAATCTATTTCAGTACTTCTATTTTGATTAATGAGGCTTCTGAATCCTTTAACCATATTTATGTTTGTCAGGTGTAGCAGCTTAAGGATTAATGATATCTTCAGAGCTATTTTTCTGTATATGATTTGATGCCTGCAGTGATGATTACCAAGAAATATTTCATTTTCCAAAGAGCAGCCACTTACTAATAAAACAGATTATATCAGAGACTAGAGAGCACCACATAGCAGGAGCCTACATTGCTATTGCTATTGTCACAAATAATTGAGAGAAATATAGGTAACTTGCACAAAAAAAAAAAAAAAGACAATTACAATGACTATTTAGCTTTTGAGAGATGGTGGAATCTAAGGTGTACATTAACTTTATGAAGTCAGCAGACATCTGGTGGTCTGGGAAGTGCTGCAAATTGACAGCTAGATTGTGCCTTTAGGCACAGTCATGAACTAGAGAAGACTGGAGGAACATAATGCCTGTAAGTGCCTATGGAGGCACAGCCCCCTGCTTTGAAGGGCAAAAGAAGAGATTCTACAAGTACATCAACAGCAAAAGGAAGACTATCAAAAATGTAGGTCTGCTTCTGAATGGGGTAGGACACCTGGTGGCAAAAGACATAGAGAAAGCCGATGTATTCAAAGAAGTATTCAATGCCTTCTTTGGCTTGGTCTTTACTGATAAGACTGGCCTTCAGGAGGCCCAGGGCCCTCAGAGCAATAGGAAGGTCTGGAGCAAGAAACACTCACCCTCAATGGAGGAGGATCTGTTCTTAACCTGATTTAAACAAACTGGACATACCCAAGACCATGGGAGCTGATAAGGTACCCCCACAAGTGCTGAGGGAACTGGCTGATGTCACTGTGAGACCACTCTCTATTATCTTTGAAAGATTGTGGTGATTGGAAGTTCCCGTGGACTGGAAGAAGGCAAATGTCACTCCAGCCTTCAAGAGGCCAGGAAGGAGGATCTAGGGGGACCTACAGGCTGGTCAGGCTCACCTCAGTCCCTGGGAAGGTGATGGAGCAAACCCACCTGGAAAACTTCCAAACATATTAAGGACAAGAAGGTGACTGGGAGTAGTCAGCAAGGATTTATGAAGGGGAAATCATGCCTGACCAACCCGACAGCCTTCTACAAAGAGATGACTGGATTAGTGGATGAGAGAAGAGTGGATGTTGCTTATCTTGACTTTAGTAAGGCTTTCAACATCATCTCCCTTAATATCTTCATAGGCAACCTGAGGAAATGTAGACTAGACAAGCTGACAGTGAGGTGGATTGAAAAATGGCTGAACTGCCAGACTTAAGGGGTCGAGATCAGTAGCACACCTAGCAGCCAGTCACCAGTGGTGTATCTGAAGGATCAATAGTGGGGCCAATTTCTTCATTAATGACCTGGATGATGGGTCAGTGCACCATAACAGGTGTGAAGAGGAAACAAAACTGTGATGAATGGTTGATACACCAGAGTGTTGTGCTGCCATTCAGAGGGACCTCAACAGGCTGGAGTAATGGGCTGACAGGAACCTCATGAAGTTCAGCAAAGGGAAATGCTAAGTCCTGCCCCAAGTGAGCAATAACCCTATGTACCAGTACACACTCGGGGCTTACCAGCTGGAAAGCAGCTCTGCAGAGAAAGACCTGGGGGTTCTGGTGGACACCAGGTTGATCATGAGTTAATGGTATGCCCTTGTGCCAAAAGCAGCCAATGGGCTGCATTAGGAAGTGTGTTGCCAGCAGGCTGAAGTAGGTCATCCTTTTCCTCTACTCAGCACTGGTGAGGTCACCACTGGAGTGCTGTGTCCAGTTCTGGGCTTCCTGGTACAAGAAAGATGTGGACATAGTGGGGAGAGTCAAGAAGAGGGTGATGAAGATGATTAAGGCATTGGAGCATCTGTCGTACAAGGAGAGGCTGAGAGAGCTGGGACTGTTTAGCCTGGAGAAGAGGAGATGCAGGGGGAATCTGATCAATGTATTGGGAGGGAGTAAAGAAGACAGAGGCCGACTCTTCTCAGTGGTGTGGAAAAGACAAGAGTCAATGGGCAGAAATTGAAATACAGGGCATTCCATTTAAACGTATGAAACAAAATTATTTTCTATACTGTTAAGTTGGTTGAGCACTGCAACAGGTTGCCTAGAGCTGTGGACTCTCCATCCTTAGAGATATTCTGTGGTGGGTTGACCGTGGCTGGACACCAGGTGCCCACCAAGCCGCTCCATCACTCCCCCTCCTCAGCTGGACAGGGGGAGAAAAATATGATGAAAGGTTTTTGGGATGAGATAAGGACAGGGAGACATTACTCAGCATTTACCGTCATGGGCAAAACAGACTCGACTTGAGGAAATTAGTTTAATTTATTACGAATCAAATCAGAGTAAGGTAATGAGAAATAAAAACAAATCATAAAACACCTTCCCCCCACCCCTCCCTTCTTCCCGGGCTCAACTTCACTCCTGATTTTCTCTGCCTTCTCCCCTCTGAGCAGCACAGGGGGATGGGGAATGGGAGTTGTGCTCAGTTCATCACAAGTTGTCTCTGTCGCTCCTTCCTCCTCATGGGGAGGACTCCTCACACTCTTCCCCTGCTCCAGCGTGGGGTCCCTCCCACAGGAGACAGTCCTCCACAAACTTCTCCAATGTGGGTCCTTCCCATGGGCTGCATTTCTTCACAAACCGCTCCAGCGCGGGTCCCTTCCCTGGGGTGCAGTCCTTCAGGAACAGACTGGTCCAGCGTGGGTCCCCCACGGGGTCACAAGTCCTGCCAGCAAACCTGCTCCAGCATGGGCTCCTCTCTCCACAGGTCCACAGGTCCTGCCAGGAGCCTGCTCCAGTGTGGGCTTCCCAGGAGGTCACAGCCTCCTTTGGGCATCTGCCTGCTCTGGTGTGGGGTCGTCCATGGGCTGCAGGTGGATATCTGCTCCACTGTTAACCTCCATAGGCTGCAGGGGGACAGCCTGCCTCACCATGGTCTTCACCACAGGCTGCAGGGGAATCTCTGCTCTGGCGCCTGCAGCATCTCCTCCTCCTGCTTCTTCACCGGCCTTGGTGTCTGCAGGGTTGTTCCTCTCAAAAATACTCACTCCTCTCTCCATCTGCTGTTTCACAGCAGTTTTTCCCCCCCTTCTTAAATATGTTGTCCCAGAGGTGCTACCACTGTTGCTGATGGGCCCAGCTTTGGCTGGCAGCAGGTCCGTCTTGAAGCTGGCTGGCATTGGCTCTGTTGGACATAGGGGAAGCTTCTCGCAGCTTCTCACGAAGCCACACCTGTAGCCCACCTGCTACCAAAACCTTGCCATGCAAACCAGACTGAACACAGCCCAGAGCAGGGTGGTCCAGGTGACTCTGCTTTGAGCAAGGGGTTGTACAGATGGTCTTCAGAGGTGCTTCCCACCTCAACTATTCTGTGATTCTAATTCTGGATTGTGGCTGTGCTGAAAACATGACAGGACTGGATTGCTACAAAAGGAAAAACTTTGCAGCTTTCACTCTACCAAACGTAGTAAGACATTCCCTGTTGTGCAATGTTTGAAGCATATTTTCAAAGCTAGGATACATTAAGCAATTACCCAACAGTTGATTCATTTCCCTTCTCCCTTGGCATGGCATAGGTCAGTAAGTACTCTGGTATTGGCAGAGCAGTTTAAGCACTGAAAATCATTACTTTGGCATAACATTTTGAATAAAGAGCAGCTTTCAGGAAAAGAATTTAATTAAATTATAATGTATGCAAAGCCCCAAAGCTTTTTACAGGGAAAAAAATGGAAAAAAACAGCCTGAAATATATGTTTTCTGTTTGTGAACAGGATGTGAATTATTTTTCAACCTTATTGATGAACTTTCTATTTGTAATGAATGCTGAATAAGAAATAACTTTTTTCTTACAAATCTTAACATGACTTCTTTGAGTTGAGGTCTACAGAGCCAAAAAGCAATTTGACTATATAGTTTTGGCTTCACACTGTAGATATGTATTTACATGTTCTAGACTGAGATAGTCTGGTATTCAAGCCTAACCTGCAACTCGTGTCTGGATTTTTTTTTCTCTTGCTCATTTCTGGAATGATCCTATCAATTCTGCCTTTTAAAATAGCCACTACAATGAGCATTTCCATAGTCCTAAACTTCCTAATTGCTTGAACATCTCTTTTGAAACTAGGACTAGGCTCTTAAGTAACACTGATGCATTTGAGATGTGTACTCTTAATTTTGAAAATCTTGGCCAGCAGTATAAAGCAAGAGGCCCTGAGGAGAAAAGCAAACTGGAAATTATAGTCCAGGATCCTGCATTAACATGAGGAGATCGGTCTTCTTGTATTGCTTTAGGGAAACTCATAAACATGCTTTTCCCCTACAAAGAGTTGTTCATCACACATTACCGCTAGCGTACCGGTGTTTTGGGCTACTTTCCTTTAACAGCCATGCAATGTCTTTAGGTTCCAGGAGACTGAGATAACCTCTCAGCTTCATTACTGCAACGTCCACATGGGATTAAAGAAGTCTGCTAACGTTAGAGGAGAGCCTATGTCCGTCCTTCATGCATAATCATACATACCCATGGCCTGACACCGACTAGCAGACTATTTAAAAGCTATTTTTGTGATTCCCAGAGATCCACTGCTTAAAAAAAGTTAGTTACTGTTGCGGTGTGGCAGCTAGGGCTATTCATCTCTGGCAAGGCTGTAAAATGAACCAGAGCAGGTTTCATGGAGAAACACAGATCCAGGAACAGCCAAATGTAGGACTTCAGAACATATGCTGATATTATTTGGAAGTTCATATAAAGCCCAATAAATTACCTGAGTTTCAATTGAGTTTAGGCTCCAGCTCCACAGCTCTCACCACATTCTCTGGTACTTGAATTTTTCCAAATCAATCATTTCATGTTCCAAGTATCCATTTAAAGCACAAGGAAAATAGCTAGAGGAAAAATTATAAGGTGTTTTTTGTGTTATTGAAATGTCTCTCTTGTAGGTGTCGCTAGCAGCTCATCCCCAAAGTTCTGTCTGAAAACAGACAGCACTAACTCTCACCATCTAATAGCACATTCTCTTGACAAGCCTTCTGTGCTTTTTTGGCAGGGGACACATTTTGTGACGGACTTTAGCTTTCACTTACAATCAGACCTATAGATTCATAGCCAGAGGATTAGGAAAATTAGAGGGGAAAACTGATTTGCTTGGGTTTGCTGATTTGCTTATGCATCTCACATGGGATTTTATTTATCTCATGAGGAATAGAAATTAGTGTATTGCTACCAAAATGTCATACGTTCTGCACAAACAAGCTACACATTTTTCAGCCCTGGTATGTATTCCTGCCTCTCACCTGTTAAGCCTTATACCCTGCTCAGCTTTGTGACCCAGCTGACCTACCTGCCTTGCTGGTGTGTACTAGATTAGAAATTGCCTGGGGATCTCAGAGCTAGGCAGCCAGTGAAACAGGCCGTGTATTGGGCAAAGAAACATCATCACACATCAGAATTACCAAGAAGGTCCTAGGAGATTTCAGCTTTCCGCAGCCCTTAGTCCCTTTGCTGTCTATGACTGTATTTTGCAGTGGAGCTGATATTAACATTCTTAAGGAGCCATATTTCATGCAATAATTCATATCATATTTCATATACCAGGTTGCTGTTAATTCTAATGCAAAATATTCTTTTTTTTATGGTTCAACTTGCAGTAGAGTGAATGAAGACTAATTCTCAGTTGTGATATCAGTTTCTGATTTGTGAAAGTTAACTTTAATAATGCATGGCCAGGATGCAAACACACACACAAAAAAATTGAATGGCAGTGTGTGCTTATTTTGAAGGTAAAGTGAACAATTAGCTATGCTCAGACTTGTTTGTCTGCCTTTGGTATTTCAAATATATATCCCATTCTTACTATTTCAGGTACTTTTTACAGAGTATTTAATTTAAAATAGATCTCAGAATGAATTAAAAGATGTGTTTTGTTCTATTTAGGACCAGATTAATATATTAACTATAGATCAATGATTCAGAGAAATAGATCATTCTTTTCACCACTTCATGCTCTCTCAGTAACTCCTCACCATCCATCCCAAGATCATACAATTAACTGATGAAAAAAATTAGCAAATTATCCTAAATAAATTGTTTCTTCCCAGAAAAACTGGCTAAATTAGTACCTGCCTATAATATCAAGTGTGAAGTCTTGCAGGATTGAAAAAGGAGCAATACTGTTGGATTCAACTGACAGCAAAAAGCCACGTCTCTGTTAACTTGCAGCCTGAGAAGAATCACAGAAAGAAGACTGTGTGCTTGCTGTGAGCACAAAGGAAAATTTTAAAAAAGTAGTTTTGTTACTGTCCTTTGGCATGTGACAATATAGCTGCATCCCATGTCTGGGGGAAGAGATGGGAAGGTGGTAAGAGGAAAAGAACTCTTGTGCTCGTTACTTAACACAGAGCTTGAAATGTGGTGGAGGGGATTGATCACATTTTTGATAACTGTGTTTATTGTATTTTCCTGAGGTTATTTGGAAGAACAATTTTTGATTTGGCTGTAGTTTGGATTGTTTATGTATACACAAACACATACATCTGCATGTGCATATGCAGGTAAGGCAAGAGGGAGGTTTACTTCAGCACATCCCCTCTTCTGCCAGCAGTCATCAGATACAGCTCCCCAGTAATCAGCAGTCCCTGTTTGTTGCCTCTACCTTCAGCCTCTGATCCCGTGCCCACTCCACTAACACTTCTCAGCTTGATTTTGGGGGGGTCTTTAGAAGTTTAGGTTATCTGAGGCTCTCTTTTTGAGGAATGGGTGCATCTTAAGTCTGTACTGTTTTCTTATGATGATACATATTGAAATATTTGACTGGACTCAGGAATCAATCCCTGTGGAAAATCTTGCAACCTTCACCACTGCAACAGAAAACATAACATAATGCACCCTCTCTACCACCCAAAACAGCCTTTTCTAGTGGCAGTATGAAAATAAGCTGCTTTGGTTCTGCTTTGCTTTCCAGCAAACCGTGGAGATCCCTGTTAGAGGAACTTTCTCTAGAGAAAATGCAAATGCAGCGTTCAGCAAGAGGTGTAAGGAACACGATGACCCAGATTCATTGCAAGTGTAATTGCTGCAGATTTTGTGATTAGCAGTGGAAAAAAAAAAAAGAAGAAAAGTTCTTTATCTTAAAGAGTTTTGCAAGTGCTCCTTCAGCATACTGGGCAGTGAGCTTAGCACAGAAGTCAGAATCAGCAGTCTGGATTTCTGGAGACAAAATGTTAATGCATGATAACGCAGGGACTTGTCATCTAGAATGGGTTAATGTGGTAACAAAACAGCAGTGTTTCTCCTAAGTTCAAAATGGACCTTCTTAGCAAATCAGCTGCATAATGCAAAAATACAAGCAGAAACCAGACACAGAGGTGAATTGCCTGAGGGTCGCACATATTTCAAAGCAGAGAAATGTAATGATATCTTAAAGAGGTATAGACAAGCCAAGGAATACCTGTGGCATCTGATTACAATAATAGAAATTCTGCTGAAAGGCTTAGGAAGATTAACAATATTAACCTTGCTGTCTTATTTATCCCATCTTCTTTGATAAGCAAAGCCTCAGTAATCCAGCGACAATGGCTCTAAGATTGTTGGTTGTTGTCATTATTCTCACTTGAAAATAAGTATTATATATTATTTAGGTTAATGTCCATGCTACACATGGTGACATACTTTTACCTGAGACAAAATCAAATTACAAAACATGAAAGAAGAAACGGGGCAAGAGAGCAGCTCAGGGTATTAATTACAGAGCTTTAAAAGTTCTGGGCCACAGTCAGACTACCACTGCAGAAATAACTGTGACATCCAAAAACTTTCTGCCTCTCAAGCCAAGGCTGTTTGCTTACACAGATTAGCAGATGGAAAGGGTTGGCGTAGATCCTGTTTACAATAAGGGCAAAGTGTGCAAGAAAAAGAAGTCTTACTGTTGTTTTCTAAAAGGAGGTCAGCAAACCATGAAGATACCCAAGCAGATTTGGGATGTGTAATAACATCTCTACTCAGCTAACAAAAAAGCAAACCGAAACAAAGGTGAGCTGATGGAAAGTAGTCTGCCTGGCCTGTGACATGTAGGGTTTTCTGTAGGTTGAGTCTGTGTTTTGGTCACAGATTATGAACCGAAGAGTATAAAGAGCGACAGCAGCACAACAGACTGGAGGGCAATAGCACTTGCTTGCATAGATGTGCCTGTAGGCAAGATGCTTGAGATTGCCTGGCACCAGGATTCAGAAGCAGTGCGAATCAACTTGTTCATTTATTATCAGTGATTTGCCCTGTTTTAATATAGACAAATATTCTCCTGGCATTTTTTGTGCAAAATTCTAACCTAGCTGAAATCTAATTTTGTTGGAAAGGGATTTGGGTGAACTTGCTTAAATAAACTCACCCCATTTACCAACTGTAGAGTCTTCAGCTTTGGACCCAGAAAGGACCAGCTGATGTTGGTCTGTGAGAGCACTCTGTTTTCACATCATTTAATGAGCAACACCATTGTTCTCCTGGCATCCTATAGAGAGTGACTCACGGGACAGTGTGTACTGATATAGTGATCCAGGACCAAGTCCCAGTCTGCAATTATCCCCATGTCAAATCTGAGTGGCTCCATCCAGCTACTTTGGATTTAGACTGTTAAAAAAGAGATCAAAAAGCAGCTGCTTAATTTCTAAATTTCCTGACTTTTCAGTACATTTAAAAATTGTAACCTTCCTATTACGATACAGTATGTTTTTACATTTATTATTCAGCAATAAATGCTGAAGGATGTCAGACCACAAATCCAGACCCGGTATTAGTTTGCCAAAAGGCATAATGGAACAACTTGTTTATGCAAATGTTGCAGTAACTAATAAATCCACGTCACTTAAAAATACCCAGAATTACTACACATGGCATCTTCACATGTGTCCTGTGCTAAATGCTCTCAAGATACAGATTCACTGAGCCACGTATGTGAATTACATGTACCAGGCCCAAATCTCAAGCTTTTTCTTTAGACACCTATTTGTGAGAACAGGCACAAGGCACTGCTGGCCTTGTTTGGGTCTAGCATAGCTGAGCCTCCCTTGTACCTGTCATGAAAGGCACAAGACGTTAGAGAATCAGGCACGGGTAGTGTCAAAAGGGAGTGACACATTATAGCAGATAGCCTTTAACAGCATTTCTGAGACAAGTCCTAGGAACGCTGCGACAGGATCGCTGGGAATTGGGTAAACGAGTAGCCAGGTTTCAGCCTCTGAGCAGCTTTGCTACTGCATGGTTTCCACCCACATTTGTCCTTGAGTTTGGTGGAGAAAAATGCTCAGGTTTTCCATTTTAGCACTTTTTGCCAAAAAAATTGAAAGCTCTTAATGAGTGAATCTGCCAAGAGCTGAAAACCTGTCATATGCTTTTGTCCAGTAGAACATTTCAAGGGTTTTTTCTTACTCTTTTGGTTTTTCCTTCTGCCCATTTAGAACAACTGCACCCTTATACACATGCTGTAGTGCAAACCCATCTGACTGCATCACCCCATTTATTTAGCAGGAGAGGAAGGGAAATAGTTCTTTTGCACTGGTGGTCATTTCAGGACCATCTAGGACATTGGCACAGCAATGAGTATTGTGTTTCTTTGTACATTCCTTCAGTTTCTTGTTTCAATATAGCTGTCTTAACACGTGCGGCATTCACTTTTCAAACCATTATTAGGGTTGATTTTAAAACTGCAGCAAGAGAACTGTGTGGAAAGGTACCGCCACATGGATCACAGTGTACTTGCCTGTTCGACCTTGAAAATAAATGGTCCATTTTTTCTACCTATTAGCAGAATACATCCAAACAAGAGTGAGAAAGTTACCAGTTGCTTTGAATGCTACATCAATAATGTACAGATAGATGCCATACTGTGGCAGAGACCATCTTGAATGGAATTGCATCACGTCAGAAATAAACAGTTTGCAATCCCACTTCTAGACTAGAGCAGAACAAGAAAGTATAAAAAGATTGCTAAATGGCAACAGCAACCTTCGCCATCTGAGGCTTGGTGATTACTGCATGAGCCGCTAACAGGGTAGGTTAAAGAGCCTGCCAGTACTGAGTGATTCCAATGCTGCGTATTTCCGTGGTTGTCAGTTAAAGCGCTGCCTGCAATAATGTGATGTGTTGTTAGCAAAATGCTTTAAATGCTACCCTAAAGGGAGGGCAATTTTAGCAAGGCTTTTCTTTGTCAATATATCATCGGCCAAGCCCAGTCATTTTTATAAGGTGCAGGAGAATAGCCAAGAAAACTAAATAAAAAAAAGAAAAAAAGCATATATATATATGGATGTATGTACATATAAATTGTAGGGGGAAGGATGCTTTAAAAAGTGTGTTCATCAAATATGGCAAGCAAAGTGAATGTGGTGAAAAGTTTGCAATTTTACTGCATGCTGAAGATATTAGTTGGTATTTAAACAGGACAAAACTGTAATGTCATCACTGCTTTAGAAAAAGGTGCTGACAGCCTGCATAAGCAAACATTTATCTCTCCCATCAGATCTCAAGCCAATGTGTTCGTAAGGGACTGCTCTAGGAGCTTGGCTGGGACTCTGAGAAGGCTCTGGTGTGTTGCCTGCTTGTGAAACATAACCCCCAGCATGCAGAAGGAATGCACCTTAAATAATCCTTTCTTAAACTGTATATTTCCTTCTGAATCAAATGTCCTGTCAGATAAGTCAGTTGTCAGCAGGAGAGGGCTGAGGAGGGGGTCTCTGCCAGACTTTCTGTGTCTGCTGGCTGACCTTGGGTTTATGTGATTTTGACCTTTTGGACACATCCTTTCAGATGTGAGCTGTTTGATAGCTCCCTACCATAATAACACCGGACCTAGAAAATAACTGTGAAGGGAGAACATGCTTACGGTCTGATCCTGAGCCTTTGGAGTAAATGGCAAAACTCCTTGCTTTTTTGTAGGTCTGATGCTGCAATGCTATTCTGTTTAGCCACATTGTTTCAAGGCATTAATAAGACCTTATAGCCCAGATGAGCCTCCACAGGGTCCTTTCCCATACTCTGCTCAGAGGCCAGGAGCCCCATTTCAGCTTCAGTCCCTGCCTGAGCTGTGCTGGAAGAGAGCTGGTCTCCAGCTCCCTCATGATTGTGGGTCCTCTTCTTCTGGACCTGACCCATATGTTGCCTTCCTAGTTTGACTTTGGCCCTGCATCATCACCAGGAACTTGCGCAGTGACCTGGGCCCTTGGTTGAACCTGGCTGCCCCCTGGCCTGCCCTGCTGCCTGGCTGGGGTGGTGGGACAAGCCCTGGCTGGAGAAGCCCTGCCCTGCCACTCCCCTGAGGCCCTCATCGCTCAGCCCCCAGCAGTCCCCATCCTGCTCCACCCCAGCGCTGGGGATCCTCTGTATAAAACAAACCGGAAGACTAGAGCCCTAAAAGACACAGCTCACTTCCCCTTTACCGCTTCCTTCCTCATTATCCACCCCGGTGCTGGTGAGGGAATGGCTACCGTCCATGCGAGGCATGAAACAGGGACAGACACTGTGATAGTCCCCCTTTCCTCATTAAACTCTCCTCCTTTTATTCCAGTTGCTTCCAGTGGGGTTATCCATTCACAATGCAACACACTGTCAATTTACAAATTAGTTTTACCAGATATTTTTAGGGAAAGTGTTGATTTTTTAGCTGCACCGTAATTGCCATTACAAGCAGTTTCTACTGTTCCAAATGAAATGTGGTTTTCAACACAGTACCAGAAGTCGCATGGCATTCCTGGGTGTACGTGCTTATGTACTCCTCAGGGCAATGTGTGTGCTGGCTTGCCTAGGGAAAGTCTCCTTATGTCCTACTTAAAAAGCAGTGTTGCAGACTTCTTAAAGAGTTTATCACCCTGATTAAAAGGTAAACCAAAAATTCTCATTTCAGAATATATAGTTTTTCTGCCATTAGCAACACTTTAGTGTTCTTTCTAGACCTTCTGCAGGATATCTTCATGCAAAGTTTTATTCTTATTTTGCAAACTTTCATGCAGGCCATTTACAGATCCCATAGATAAAATAACTTTTCGTCACTGATACTGAAAATGAAGGGGAGTTTTTCTCTTGCTGAAATGCAACAAGGTGTAGCTCATCCAAACCCGTCTGATTCCCTTATTGATCTCAGCAACCTATTTCTATCCCAACAGGTGTAGTTCGCCAGGTGAGGCCCATTGTTGGACCTTTCCATGCCATCCTGAAACTGGAGATGAACTACGTCATGGGTGGAGTGGTATCTCATCGTAACATTGTCAATGTTCACATCTTCGTCTCCAAGTACTGGTTCTGAGAGACCGTGTAAAATCCCAGACAAGCAAGCCACTCCAACCTAAATCATTACCACAATTATGTCATATACTTGTTTGTAAAACCCAATAGTGATTCTTTTGTTTTATTTTTAAATATTTGGTTTATAGTTTAAGACAAATAACAAGCTATTATGTTGATTAAACATAGGGTGGAGCAAATTAAGTGAGCCTGATGTAGTAGTTGTCTGTATAAGTAAGTAGTGTGTAAGAGTGCTCAGCTGCCTAGTGAAATGTAAAACTTTTCTAAATGTTTAGGCAGATCTTAACTATTGCTCCTTGGCCGGATAACCAGAGTGACCGAGAATGTGGAACAGAACAGATGTCAGAGTTCATTGGGATGAATATATGGTATCTTTGGATGGAAGCAGTTTGGTAAGGATTACTTTCGCCTCAATATTAACTACCTTGAAGGAGTAAGATCATCAGAAAGTGCCAAATATTCGCTTTTGGACCCCAGTAGGATAACTCTGAATAGGCACCCAGAATTGCTAATCATTTCTGAAAAGTTTAGCCTAGATATTGAAAAAGCGCCATTCAGCTACGGCTACAAGAGGAAGTGCAAAAGGAATTAGAAATAGTAAGGGACTAACAAGCTATTGCACATATTAAAAAATACTCTTTTTTGTACTTATTATTTGATTGCAGGATTATGTTTGATTCTAATTAAACAAATACCTCTCATTGAAATTAACCTCTTACAAAGATAAGGCATATTGCTTAAATTCCAATCTCATCTGTACTCAGCAATACATGGGAAGCTCAGACCTGTATCTCCTGTCTATTATAGAGTAAAGCTCCAGACCTTTTTTTTAAGTTGGTAATAAAATCAGCATGTTAAACTGTACACTTCCTATGCACCAAACCAAGGCATATGTAATAATATAATGAAACTCTCACAAATAAATGAATGTTTAATGTATTTTCTGGGCATCAAAGTAATGTATCTTTCTTATTACAGAACAGAAAATAAATAGCTCCATATTTCAGTTTGTTATGTTTGTTAAGATATGGGGAAATAAAGAAAGTCAGATAGGAAAGGCTCAAACATATGCTATGGTTTCTGCTTACCAGAAAAATCATATAATTTACAAAAATATGTCTCCTGTAAGCAAATTAATTATATGTATGTTCTGTACATTTCCCACTCAAAACAGTCACTATTTCATTGGTCATTATTGGCGCTAGGCATTTGTCTCTTCCTTTTACACAAAAGCCCCTGAAGCTTAAGGGAATCTTCCCATTGACCTGAATGATCTTTGAATAAGACTAATGAAGACCCTCCTCTCTGATCCATTGCAAATAAAACACCATAACAACTTCACTGTGTAGATACAAAAGTCTTCGTTACATCTCTGTGGCCAGGAAGCTTCTCTGCCTGCAGCATTCTCCTCAAATGAAGATTTTATGATAACATATTCTTATAAATAGAATTTGACTAAAGAGTACCCTCTTGACAGTATTTGTTTCCCCCACACCTACAAAGCATCCCAGCCCCATACATCGCCTGGTTTTCAGGATGCCATCATCTTAAGACATGTTCAGTGCTGTTAGTGGCCACCTCTAGAGTCCTTCTGATTTCAATAAATAGTTATATATTTGCACAGAAAAATGCTATGAAGCAGATATATTTATAGCAGGTGACCTTCATCATTCAACTAACTAATGGAGATTTTTGAAAACTCCAAAGCACATGAGGTACTGTTGACTTCAGGGATTACTAGACGATGTAATTTCAATTTAGACTGGAAAGTAAAATGTTTTATTACACTAACACAGTCCAATAAAAGGAAGATGGAAGCCTTTCCTTAAAATGTCAAGTTCTTTTTCTTGCCAGTGTAGGAAAAGTAAGTAGCCTTATTACCAAAAATACAAAAACTGTTTCCATCTGATTTTCTAGACTGTAATTTTTGATCCTTTATTTCCTCTGTAAGTGGTATTTAGTTGCAGTGGGAAGAACTTCAGGACAGCAGAAATCTAATTTTAGGATCCAGCTGATGAAGAAACTAATTCACAAACTTCTTTCTGTAAAGGAGAAGCCACACACCACCACACACACACAGCCCTCTCCCCTTCTTCTGTCTGCATTTCTGAATAAAAAGAGGATAGAAGAAGGATTACCACTACTTCCTGGAAAATGGTTTTCCTACATTGTCCCAAATAATCTTTGAAAATTACAAGCAGCTTTTTAAATAGTCCTGATGTCATATGAGAACGTTGATCCAGTAGATAATTTTGTGTTTTGTGTATAATAAAATCAAAGAGTGCTTAGTGCCACAATCACTGTGACATGTCTTAACTTTTAATAGATCAGCATAGAAAAACTAGTTAATTCAGTAATGATAGGAAAGATTAAATATTTCTCTCATCCAAACCTGTGAAAATAAAGTTTCTCTGGTTGCAAATGGGACAAAACTATTAGTAATTTTTATTGGCAAATCGTTAAAGCTGTTCAAGTGGGAGAATGGACTTACGGAATTGTCACCGAGACCCACTCACTTTGAGGGTTCTTCTTTTGCTGCACATTTTTTGGATTGATTAGATCTAAATTCAAACCATTTTAATTGTAGGGAAAGAGAATGACAAGTAAATGAGCATTTAGAAGAAAATAACGAGAACAACGAGACTGCTGAGTGTTCATTAGTCTGTTTTTTAAGAGTCATCTGCTCAGTCATACACAGAATGGTACCGTGTGCCTTGGAAAAATGATTGTACATCATTAAAAGAATAAGTAATAATGACACGCAATTACAGATACTACACAGGATCAAATTACCTGATAAACTGTCTTATTTGACACTAAATGAGTATGGAGAGACAAAAGTGACTCGAATGAGCAAAGGCTCACAGGTGCTAGCCAGATTCCCAACGGGAGGAGCAGCGGGTCTCAAGTTGTTATGCCAGAAGTCAGGCATCCTGTGTAGATGGGAAGGCTTCTTGTGTGCTACAGGGACTGCTTCTTGGACAAGTCTTACAGCAGGAAAACTTGCCTCAGAGTTATTTCCAGTGGGATCAGGACAGTTTGCCTGAGTAAGCATCCAGTGCACATAGACGGCTCTGAGTAATCGGGGCTATAGCCTCAGTGAAATAATAACAAACCAGGGATATTTCAGATCAATTTACTGATAGACTGATCTACTTTCCACTTCTTCAGTTTAAAAATCACTTATTGATGGATCTGTAATTTAGTGGCAGATAGAGAAGGCAAAATAGCACGGTGTATGTAATCCTAGCATAGTTACTCCTTTTGCAGAGGGAGGGCACGACAGCCAAGGACAATACCAATGGAGAACAAACAAGTTTCGTAACAGTGTTCAAATAAATCAGTACATTCCATGTACGATAGCTGGACAAGCTTGTGCAGTGATGACAAAAGTGATTTCATGATTTGGAGAGAAATACTGTGTGCCTTTCTAGGGTAGCTGTCCTAACTACAGTGCATGGTAGCTCTTGGAAGCTGCTGGTGACTGACTAATACTCCAACATGGCAAATTGCTGGTCAGCACTTTGAATACGTCCATTATTTGGAGCTTGTGCAGCATTAATGTGGTCCTGTCTCAACCACAAAATCACACGATGCCTGAGTTTGGCCCATGAAAAATATTATAGCATCCACTTCACCCATGCAGTTTGTGACAGCTTCTGTGCCTGAACACAGGCGATCAATCAGTTCTGTGAACATGGCCCTGGTGAAATCTCCTGCCTCGTGCAATGCGGGGTCGACTGAAAAGCAAGGCCCACGCTGACTTCTGGAGCAGAGTGAGTTACATCAGTGTCACCAACACGTGATAGACCGCACTTTTTACAGCAGCAGGTTCAATGCAGTAGTGTTCTCACGTCCGTGCCAATATAAAGGAATTAAAACAGAGATGATTTCCAGATTACATACAGTAATTCTTTATAATGATCTGTAGTTCAATTAGCAAGCGTGTGTTGATGACAGCCCATGTTTCAAGCCAGTTAAAACCATGCTTACTGGTAACTTGAGTGAATGCGATTATTATTTAATATCTAATTCTGAAGAGTGGTACAAAGCCACCAATTCAACACCGGCTGCTTTATATCATCTGGTATGTATTTTACCCTGTGAAGAGAACTCCCTCCAGGAGCGAGCATCAGAAGATGTTTACATATGCTGTTTGTTCCACTGAACACAGAGAATATGCTCTGCTCTTAAGTCAATGTGATCTTGCTACCTTTGTTTTTTAAATGAGTATTTGTATTTTTGGTCTGTTTGTGAGAATGTTGTTGATGCAGAAGAAGGTAGGTGCCAGCTGTGGCAGGTGAAAAGAGGGTGAGCTCTTAGAAACATTGTCTGTGAACGATAGCCTCTAGCAATCCTCTTGCAACATTTCAGCAGCTTGGATTTAGCATTCCATAAAAGCCTTTTACAGGGACGCTGACAAATGACTTTTCTGTGTTCTGTGGTGGAGTTAATCCATGCTGTACAAGAAGACTGCGTATATGTACATAATGGGTGTAGTTTGCTAGGTAGCTCTTTAGAGCAAGAAATCCTGAGGCCTGAGGAGCAATTCACAGCTGCTGGAATGGAGCCGTTCATGCCATGACCATATTGCCTTTGTCTTCACCAGCTGAGCTTGACAGCTTGTTTCCCAAGTCTCTCACTCTTGATACTAGCATGATCACTAATGCAACTGGACAAGAAACCCACCCCAGGGGTGCTGCCTATGGAATGGGCTTTCCCAGGTAGGTAGTCCTTCACTGAAGTTAAACAAAGGATCTGTTTCCTTTGCAATCAGGTATGTTACATACATTTTAATGTCATGTATATTCCAAACTTCCCATGAAATTGCAGCAAAATCTAGCCTGTGTCCAGTCAGGAGTAATTGCTATTAACAGATAAACCAGGGGAAGCTCATTCTGAGTTTTTCCTGAGTTAAATTCCATAAAGGTTTAGAAGCAGTTGGGTAAAAATTTATTTCATGAGAAGCAACGGTGACACACTTAGCACTGTCCCTGTTAAATATGCTGTGAGATGATGCACTTTTTAAACAGGACAATAATCTTAGTTGACAGCATTTACTGGCCAGCTGAATACAAGACTTGAAAGCCTGGACAAGAAAACCCCATATTGCTGCTGCTGGAAGCACCAAGGCCAAGCCCAGGCCATGGGGAGGATTGGTGAAGCTTGGCCGCGTTGAGGATTGGTGAAGCTTGGCCATGTTTGACATGGTTGGGCGCAGCACATGTGTAGCAGAGCTCAAGCAAGGACCAAGGCTGAGGGCTGCAGTGCAGCTCCCAGATCGATCTGTGCAGGGCCCAGCTGAGGCTTCTGGCAGCCCTACCTCACACCACTTTCTCCACAGTGGCCAGCTCAGTGTCACCCAGCTGCCCTATGTCAGAGCTGGCCTGGAGCATGGGTGGCCAAGCCCCAAGGAGGAGCAGGGTGGGAAGCAGCTGTAGGGGAGAGTTACAGAGAAAGGCCATTACAGGTTGGTCATGCTAATTAGGGCTTGTTGGTGTATTCAAGGCTGTGACAGGCCTTCGTACCCTCACAGCTGCCATTATGGGCAAATAAATCTGATGGTAATGGAGAAATTGAAGAGCACGGAAAATATGTGGAGGAGATTGAGAAACCAGGCAAGTCAGAACAACTGCTTTTATAGGTTGCTGACGAAACAACAGCAACTTGCACAAATAAATTGTTTACGAATACCCTGTGAGCAATCAGTGAATAGCGCTACAAGGATTTTGAGAAAGGAACATCAACTACTTTAGCTTACTTCCACGTGAAGTCAAAAACCAGGTGTCCTGTGGGAATGTCCCTTGCGTTTGCTATGCTGGCTGTCACCCAGCATTTCGGAACCCACACACCAGTTTCAGTGGCCAGGTGCACCCTGTCTGGCTTCCCGTGGGCCCTGCACCCATTGACAGCCAGGCCTTCTGGCGGCTCCTTCATGGGAAGTCCCAGGGCTCACAAACCAACACCCGCAGCAGCCTGTGCATGTACCGGGGCTCAGGGTCCAGCCTTGCTGTACGTGTCAGATGAGCAGACTCCTCCACAGCCTCTCAAGTAGTAACTCCCCTTACATCATGTCACCATGACTTATTTCAGAGACCTTTTGTGAATGTAAAAATATTGCTCATGCTTCCTCTACAGAAATGGCCACACGACCGAGGGATGTCGGCTTGCTTGCAGTAAGTGTGTGCCTTATCTGCATTTTGTCTTTGTCTAAATGACATTGTCAAGTGTCTGGAAATTGATCTTGTCTTTTGAATATGATCTGTGTGCTGTATTAGAACAGCACAAAAGTAAGAGTTAACGTAGAAAATTGTTTGGTTGGTTCTCCCCCCACCAGTTTCATTTAACTTTTTTTGCTAGTAAATTGCGAGGGTACCATTTATAAGAATAGCAGGAAAAATATTCATGCAGTGGTAAATTCCACTTTAATCTATTTTTTGTATGATGATCTAGTGCATCTCAAAATAAGCAAACGATGCTATACAGCAGAGTAACTTAAGTTTTGGGGGTTCAAAATGAATCCGATGTAGTTCCAAGCAGAATTCAAGACAAGGCTGTCGGAATTCAGTTGAATCAAAATAAATAAATGTGCTGCTTAATATGATTCTCTTTTCGAGAAAATCAAAATCTGCTTATAAAAGCATTCTGCAATCTTTTTCTTCTGTGGGCATACCTACTGCCTTGATTGGTATTTGTTTTCCACAGCAAGGTTCAAGTTTGGGTCCATTGGCTGCCACTTTGCTTTTGTTTTTCAGTATGTTTAACACCCAGTCAGAACTATTTAAACATATTCCTTTTGATTTGTGGAAAAGGCCATTCTCTCCGAAAGGAAAAAAAAAATCCTTCACTTCCCTAAGTTGGGATTTTTGCTGGCTCTTTAAAAGATGTCAGCTGAGGTCTCCCAGGGATGCTCATTCCAAGGGCGTGCAGTCAGTCACCCTCGAAAATAGCACTTGATTGTTCTCTCTTGGCCGAGTCTGAGGCAAGCGCAGTTTTGATAAAAATTGCCAGAGCAACTTCTGGTTGATCAGCATGTGCTTAGCCATTAGTTAAGAGATACTGTTTTTCCTAAGGAGAAAAAATGAGAGGGACCAGCATCTGATTTATATCTCAGGGTCCTGAGTTTGGCTGTGGTTTCAAACCTCCCTGCAGGCAGTCCCGCACCCTCGCCTGCCCTCTACGCACCTCAGCCTCTGCCCATCACGGCCGGGGCTCCCCGGGCGGCCCCGCGTGCCTGTGGAGGACGCCCTTCCCTCAAATTACCCGTTTGGTCTGATGCCGAATGGTCCTCCCTGCTCTGCAACAGCAAGGAATGCCAAAGCCCTTCCCAACATCACTTCTGCTTTCTGAGCGCCTTTGTTCCCTGCTGCCTGTGGTGAGCGCAGGAGGTGTGAGGCTGTGTGGAAATTGCTGCTACTAGACAAGAGAGACATAAAGTACACCCACCAAGTCTCCAAAATCATTGATCTGATGAAAGATTTTTCATTCCTGCTGTGGCTAAGAATGCGCTATCTGTTCTGTAATGAGCCCTTTTTTTTTTTTTTGCTTTCACCTTATCCTATTTCATCTCTTTTTTTTCCTCTCCTTTTCCCTTTATTGGATTCTCTTCTCCCTCTTCTTATTTTCACTCCCCACATCCATCTTTTTCTTTTCTATCACTGGCTGAGTGTTTACTTGTAACTAAGCAACTGAAGTTAAACATGTCCACCAGACCCAGAAAAGAGATCTCGAAGGGCCACAGAAAGAAAACCTGTCCTGGGGTCACTGCAGACAGACAGAGGCATGCTGTGCTTTCATACCCCAAATGTTTTACCATGGCACTCTGTATCGCATCTAGAATATGCCATCATGGACACACCTCCCTAGGACAGTTTATGGCCTCCCTCTTTTAAACTTATTTCTTACAGTTAAATCCATGTAGCCCATCACTTCAAGGTGCAGTAGCCAATGTGAAGCATGAGGCAATACAGAAGACTCAAAAGCCCTTTTCTGTAAGATATTCCCATTTGGGATGGTACTCTGTCACTATCTCTCTCTCTGTCTGGGAAGACAGGCCACACAGGGGGTGTCTGAGCTTCCTGCATCTGTGGCAAACCAAATACGTGAATCAATCATGCTTCATCTACATTGAGTCAGAGGATGCAGGTTAAATCCCTGCTGTCTGTGGCTAATGCAGAGAAGCAATGTGAACATAAGATATAAACATACTTTCACCCTTCTGCTTGTAGACCTGTTTTTCTGAGGGTTTCTCTGTGTGTGCTGCAGATGAGAGAACTGGCTGGTATCTGTTGCGGCCCTTCAGGCCTGCATGGCCATTTGGGGACCCACCATGCTCTTTGCAAGCTTCAGTCATGGGTGACACTTCTGCCAGTACTGCTGAAGCAAACGGTCAGTCCCTCATCATGGGCCCAGGCTAACATATTGCAGCAAGGGGCACTGGGTCAGGGGCGTGAGGAGCCACCTCATGGAGCCTGCACCACTTGCAGACGGAGGTTCCCCACACTAATTCCCATGTCTTACTGATAGCCTGTTCTCACTTGCCACAAAATGTCACGGGCCCTCCATGAACTCATGCTACAGTTAGGTTTTTAAGACATTTGGGGTCTGCCTGTGTTAAAAGGGAACTGGCAGAGCTGGTTTGTCCCATCAGAAGACCTGGGACTTTGAGCAACAGCAGGGTAGGACTTTCATTCCTCTCCTGCAACCAGCGCTGGTCACTTTCTGGGCAGATTGGTGTCCAGAAGCCCAAGAAGAGCTCTTCTCTGGAACTTTACTTAATCACTGAACTAGGTTAACTAAATGTCATGTAGGTAACTATGATCAACTTAGAAGTTTTATGATTATATCATCAGGATATTCTCCACCTCAGGATGAAATGAGGTTTGGTACTGATAAAAAGTGAGAATTAAAGATCTGGGCTCTTTGATGCTACTCTGGTAACTGGATATATCATATCCAGCCCCTCCACGCCTTCACTTACACATCTGCTCATGGCTCTAGTAACCTCATAACTTCACTGAGCCGCTGACCACAAGGAGCAAGGAGACAGGAGTCATAACTCACTACCTTTTACTTCATCAGCAGTGTCTGGGCTACAGGAGTTCCTCCACTCTGCAGCGAGGGGGGCAGGTCATCAGCTGGTGCCCAACAATTCACGTGGAGGTGCAATTTGGGATTTAAGGGTATGCAAACTGTTGGTGATCCCATGAGGGCAAACTGCTGTTATTTTATGATCACACCAAGCTTAAGTCTAGCATTGGTACTGCTCTGATGGAAATGGATTCCCTCACTCCATTTAAATTAAAAAATAAACCCAAAAAACCCACAAGAAAACCCAGAAGCTGTGTCTGACACCATGGGTGATAAATATCTTGGCCTAGCGATTCTTGCAGAATGACCTTTGCAGGTTGATTCCCAAGATGATGATTAGCTCTTTTATTTTGGCGTTAGCTGATTGTTCTCACTTGAGTGAGTGTGGCACAGGCGACACAGTGGTGGTGGAGGAGAGCTGATAAAAGACAAATGCTTTTGGTTTCCTCTAGTCAGACTGATCTAGCAAAGGCAAGAGCAACTTTCTCTGAACCTGCCCCACCAGTGACCTTGGACCTGATCAGAGGGACCACCCTCAACTCTGGATGTGAGGTAAGTTAAATTACATGCTGCTGAATTGTCCTAATACTGCCAGCATTTTGGGCAGAAGTTGTAATAATGATAAAAAAGCACCAGTGTAATGGATACCATCATAACTCCGTAACTACAGTTTAGGTTTTGAAAATTACAAATATGTGTTTAACTAAGGCTAACCAGAAAGTACTAGATGGTGCTTTAACTGTGGCCAGCTGTCTAGTATTTAGAAATTAGAAAAAAATGTTTTTTCCTTCCAAAGTGGAAAAATTGCTGTCCATTTGTACATATTGAGCTGGTGACCATTTGTCCAGCTCTACCAGGAAGCATCAGGTTATCTGTTTTATCAATAGATTATAAAGTACTTTGTAGAACACCTGCACAAAACATAAGAAAAAAGGACTCTCTAGCCTTCAACTTAGGATGCACTTCAACTCTCATAGATTAGAGACCTCCTTTGAAGTCACTAAATTTCATAGTTTTGGGGTTATTTATCAAGTCCCATCAGTTAATGGGTCATGGTAAACTTCATTTTCTTTAGTAAGAATGAGTTGGTTTTTTTCCTTGAATTATATGTGAGACTTATTTCAGTGATATTTCTTCAACTTATGCAGGGCAGCTCTGTTCTTTCCAACTCATGTACCTTTGGCTGTAGATCTCTCTGTAAATGTTGATGATTATAATTCCTTTTTACCCCTACCCTGACTAAGCTTCACACCTGTCCCTTGTTCCACCTCCCTCTCCTTAAGTTTCTCAGATGTGGAACAGCTGGGAACATGGAAAGAGTATTTCAGCTGCCAATGTCTGTGTCAAATAGAAATGAGATGTTCTGCCTCCATAAGCCACTGTGTTTGTAGAGCTGCTGGCTCCATGTCAGACAGAGACCTAGTGAAGAAGGTTACGTGGATGAGATGGACAGATAAATGCAGAAAAGCATCTATGTTAGCAAGCCAAGAAGTGGACGTTAATGCAGTTTGGAAACGTGTGGGCTTTCCTGAACTCCTCCTAGGCAAAGGGTATACTGAAATGGTTGGTGGTTCAGGCTTGACTTTGTTTTTGATGTCTGGCCAAACACAGTTAGCTGATAGGCGTGGGTGGCTGAAAGATTGCTCTCATTGAAGGCCATTGACAGAATGAGCTTTTTTTTTTTTTCCTCCCCTAACCCCCAATGATTTCCCAGATCTACAGACAAACAACTTACTGAGACAGGGTTAGACAGGAGCTAAAACAGAACCCCACATCTTGGGTAGAGATGGGCTTACCTAGGCAGCAGCAGCAGGACTCTCAACAGGCACAAAAGGGTCAGCTGAGGTTGGATCAGGAGCCTCTCTCTTTAGTGGTGGTTTTGTACTCAGTACTTGCTCTAGAGGCTGCCTCTGCAGCAGCCTTTCTGTAAGGAGACTGGAGGGAGAAGGAGCAGTTCAAAGAACAGGCTGGCCGGCTCTCTGATATTGCCACAGCAAAACTCAAGACCCCCTTTCTCTGGACCCCCATCTCCTCTGAAACAGAGGCAGTGTGTTGGCAAGATGGACTGGAAACACCTGGTTTGATCTCTTTTCCACGGCAGTCAGTTATGTTCTAGTGAAATAGAGAAAACACTCCTACTGGAGCAAGGAGGAGGGAAAAAATATGAGCCAACAGGATTGACCTCTCAGCTGGGAAGCACTGGGCAGAGCTGGATGGACAGTTGCGCACATTCAGAGGTGGGGTGTCCAGCAGCAGTTGTGGGGAACTGCATAAGCCATGGAGGGGAGGAATGCAATTGTAAAGGAGGAAGGGTTTGTTGTGTCTTTGCTCTCTATGCAACACAAGGTGCACAAGGAAACCACACTGGCTCCACTTGTTTCCAGCTGACTGTGCTTATTGTACCAGACCGGGCTTCCTATCTGCTTGGCTGCTGTGGCAGTGGTCTGCATAGCTTCTCCAGTGCAAGCCAAGGAGGCCCGGTGGGGGGTTCCCGAGCTATCTAAAGCAATATTATCCAATTACTCTCCATGACTACACCAGGGTCAGGACACTTTGACTTTTATTTCATCTCCTGGCAATAACACTAAAAGCCTAATTTGGCGTCCATTGAAGTTAATTAAAAGTTCATGCTTTGTCAGGCACCCAACATTATTAAGAGACCTTGGGCAAGTGTTTCACCTCTTCACACCATGTTTTACCTGTTTCTTCTGTCTATGGAGACTATGTAGATGTGTACCTGAAAAAGCTGCTTTTTGATGTTTTGTTAATAAATGAAAGTTGTGCTAAACCCTTGGGTGGCAGAGACTCCAGGGAAGAACAAGAAAATTTTATTAATTGGTTAACAATTTTATTAATGGGTTAATCTTAATAGGTAGCTTTATCTGTATTAAAATATTAAGACAGTTTGTGGAAATAATTTAAATTCATAATGCAGAAACTTCACAGGAACAACGGAAAGGCTGGCTGGGACCACTGCAAGGTGGCAATAATAACTGGGGTGGCCAAAAAGAAAAGTATCTTCTGCAGTCCTGAGCTCTGTGCAGAGATCCAGCTTGGCACCCATGTTGCTGAGGGATCCTTACTACCATGTGCTAACAGGGTGCCTTTCATGGGCTCCTGCAGTCTGCAATGGGATATCCTGAGCCGCGAGGGTCCCAAAGGGGTGGTTTAATCCTGCAGAGCCACTCTAAGTGTTCAATGCCATGTAGTGCAACACTCGCACCTGGAGCTCTTGGTCCCTCTTTCCTTGAACTGACTGAAGTCTTCAAAATGACATAAATACCTGCTTTTGGTGTGGGAGAGAGATTTTTCTTCTGGTGAGAGGATGGGAAGCAAAGGTCTACCAGGCAGCAGAACCCGCTGGTTGAGCATGCAGGCAGGAGGGAGGAGAGGCAGCGGCAGCCTGGGAGACCAGCGACCATGTTGTCAAGCCACCCCCTAAGGAAACAGTGGCTCCCTGGAACAGCCACCTCTCTTCAGTCTGAAAACACCTACTGATGGAGGTGCAGGTCTACCTGAAATGCAACTGTGAAATAAAAGTGAGACAGGGCTGGTAATCTGTAATGAGCAGTCTGGGGTCTCCAGGGAATTTGGTGAGTTGATAGCTTGTAGTACTCGGCTGCAGAGGCTCCTCCCCAACACACCAGTCCCTGTGCATTAGTCCCTTGTGGCCTTCAGCCAGCCCACCCAGTCCTGCCACAATGACCCCAGGCAGACTGGTAAGCAAAAAGAGCCTTGTCTGAATTTGTCCTGCTCCCTTCCATGTGGCTGCAAGATCACATGCTGTGAAGGTAGATGATCAGTCAGAAATATGACTGTCAGCAAGGACCTGACAGGCGGAATTCAGTTGCTTAACCATGGGCTTCTAGTGCAATTTTAGATGTCTCAGAATGTCCAAGGCCTCTGTGTGCAGCTTGGGATATGATAGAGGACTTCCAGGAGACCCACACCCTTCTGGAAGAGGATGGAGACCAGGGAGCTGTCACTAACTACCTGGATTTCAGCATCTGAACCCCATCCCAGTGCCAGGTCCAGGGCACCCTAAAGCACCGAGCCCTCCTGGTGGGGAGACACAGGGTGGGTACAGCTGGTATGGCCATATCTAAACTGGTAATACCCTTCCCTCCCTCCAGTAGGCAAGAGCTGGCTTTATTCATGCGGGGCTGGATCCAGTCATTGTTGTCAACAGGAATTTCACCACTGAATTCAGCAGAATAAAAGCCAGCACAGCTTCATGCTGATGGGCTTTATAACCTTCTGTTGACAAGCCACTGTAAAAGGGAAAATGAGGTTTAATCTAACAGAGATAATGGGAAAAATATAGAATTGTGTAGACAAAAAAAGCTGTTTTCTGTCATCTCACCACACTCCTTAGAGAGGATAAGCAAAAGCAGATGCTATCAGTAGAGGAAGGTGCCTATAAGCAATGAAGCAAATCTGGAGAAGATTGTTCAGTATTATCTTACTTAGCTGGAAGATGGAAAATGCAGACCAGAAAGCGATGGGGCAAAGAAACTGAAAATGTTCAACCAAGAACTGACGAAAATGGAATAACAATGTAGGCAGAAAGAAAGATTGAACAAGGAGCTGGGGAGAGTGGAAAGCTTATGGTTTTGCTTTTCCCTTTCTCATCTGATTAAAGTAATTTCAGCCCAATGGATTTACATCTAAGTGGTTAAGTGACTGCCAGATAGTATCAGTGTAACTGCTCAGATGAAAGAAGAGCATTTGATAGCTACCTGTATGTAAATCAGGTAAGTTATTTATAGACCACAGACTCCAGTGTATGAATGAGAGGTGCTATCACTTGGCTGACTCTTATCAGGGGTAAAAAAAAAAAGACCTCGCAGTCTACCGACAGCTATGCCCAGGGAGACCTCTGTGTGAAGTACTTCTGAGGGTCTTTTGGGATCCGTCTTTGTGGATCTACAGGTAGGAACTAGTAGCAGCAGGCTAGAAAGTTTAAATCCTATTATTTTTCTGTTATGTATGAAAAAGCAGAGTTAAACTGATATTTTTCCCCCCCATTCACAGAAAGCATGTAGAGAATATGATTTAGGATGACTTATTGATGAAGCAGGAATGTAACAACTCTCTTTTAAATAATTCTCTATCGGTCTCCAATAACTTGCATCTTTTAATTATTTTTTTTGTGTAAATGTACATATAACAAACACAGACACATTTTACAAAAATAAAAAAATAATTAATGGAATAATATAGGAAACCACATAATTTGTATGTCATAAATAAACAAAGACCATCAATGTGTTGTCAGAGGAAACTCTTACTGAAGGAACTCAATTCTAGCAACAATATTTGTTGCCCAGTGAATCTTACCAGAGGCCAACAAGGGTCTGTAACTGAATCTTCTTAAAAAGGCTGTTGAAATGAATTTACTTCAATATCAGGGACTTTTTATGGAAACTGGTGGGAGCTTTAGATGCAAAACTCTAAATCAACCTGTTTTGCTCCATTTGACTGGAGTTTGAGGACTTTAGTCAAAAAGAGGAGTCTGAAAAAGAAATCTTATTGTATTGACAGGTCCCCGGACTGGGAGGGAGGCTGCAGGCTTGATTTGACAGGGAAAGAGAGCTACAAATGCTTGTTTTGCTGTCTCTTTGTAAACAGTGGATGGGCAATGGCTAGAAGTCTAAATGGTTCTCCATGGTTCTCTGTGCTCACGGCTCAGGTTAAGGTAATGGGGTTCGCTTTTTCTCCTGATCATGAACATTTGGAAAAGTATACACAGGTGAGGTAAATGCAGCGAGGATAGTGCTCATTCTGAGAGAGGATGTCATAACAACAACAAAAAAGAGATAAAACATAGTTATAACCAAATTAGCCATGACCAATTTACAATGCTGTGTCAGGGACTATCAGATACAGGTAGGTTCAACAAATCAGCTTCAAACCACAGGTGCCTCAGTATAGGTTTTAAGTCCCATATATGTGAGATTAAAGGAAATTCAAGAATGTAATTACATGCAGTATGTTAAAGAGTTTACATGACATTTTTCTGAATGAGGAGTTTGTAAAAGCAGGTATATTATAGCCTGTTTACAGGCTAAATATGAACCTGGCAATTATGTTCTGCTATTTCATTTCCTTTGCAATTCCAGTTGCATACACAAGTTTTCTTCCTCCCTGCCTTCTTTGGTTCTTCGGTACCTGCCATGCTCCTTGGAATATCGTGTAAGCCACCATGTCAATATAAACAAGCACTGCTTTGTTCTGCAGCTAGCAAATGTTATATGAAACTTAATTCACACGCAAATAAGGAGCGCTCAGGTAACTGCAGCCCTGGTTTTGGCTCATAAATGCAACTTGCTAAAATAACAGTAGCATCCATGTCCAAATTTACACTGCACGTATATCTTGTCCAGACAATATGCTTTTATTCTCCTCTTCCAATTGCAGTGCATGGGCTGAATTGGCTTTCCTGAAGTCAATGGACCATTGCCATTAGTTCTGACCAGAGAATTTAATTAAAGACTGAACCTCTTTTTCTCTCTCCCCACCCCGTTTTATTTTTGTTTGATTCTTCTACAATGCTAATGCATTAGACCTTCTATAACACATCAACCTTATTTTTTGTTTACAAAAAAGGAAAGTCTTGGGGAAAATTAAAAAGAAAGCCACCAAACAAATAAACCAACAATAAATATTTGATAAGTTCTGTGGATGGGAAACAATTTTCCACATGGCCAGATTTCTGAAGCTCTGCAGATGCCTTGTGAGATTGTCATAAGAGTCAAGACAGATTAGCTTTGTGTCATATTTAGGTATGTTAATGCATTATTATTTTTTTTTTTAACTAGTCCTTATTGCCTCAAAATCTGTGTGTATAACAAATAAGAAGTATGTGCTAAGGTATTTACAGCAAGGCATTTTTTAAATACCATGCTTTCCTGACTAGAACATGAAAATAAAATATATTGGACTTGGTAGAAAGTAATGTTGTACTTTCCCACTGCCCACCCTTAAATTTAAACGAAGGATTATATACATAAAACTTGAAGTAAATTGACAATTGTATTGGTTCTTCAGCTGGGACTGAGGAATAGAAATGCTGATATCCTGTAAGATACCAAGGCAATATGATTCAACTAACTGTAAAATGCCTACACAGCAGAGCAAATAATTACTTGTTAAACAGTGGAAGAAAGTCTACTGATGGAACGACTTGCAGCTTCTTCATCTGCAGCTTACAGCCAATAAATCTCATTTAAAAAGTAACACTGGCCACTCATCCTTTCAGCACGAAGAGACTGTCATCACCATCCTATATTATTTCTGGCCTCACAGTATTTGCACTGTTTACCTATTATTAATCAAGTTATATCATCATCCATGACTAAGTTGGTCTGTCAAAAGCCATTAGGTGGAATTGTCCCAGGTCACTGTGGTGCTCACTGATGGAAATAAAAGCACTTTTCTGTGGGAAGGAAAGAAAGATGAGAGGGGCAGGTGCACGTGATGGGGGGCACCTTGTCTGATTGCAGCTGGTGACAAATCAGATGTGCATCCTCATATGAGGCCATATGTAGCCCAAGATGGTTGGATGCAGTAGGTTATAACTGCACACTTAATTGTGTTACATGTCTTGAAGAGGTAAGAGGCAGCTCAGGAGGGCTGAGCTTTATCTTCACACTGTCCTTGATGTTCTCTATGGCTTGGAGCAAATTGTGTAGGCTTTGCCTACACTAGCAAGCGCTGATGCGTAAAATGATCAGATCTGGAGACTGAAACAGCTGAAGGTAAGAAGTTGATGTTCACTTTTCACAAACACACAAACCCTACAGATTTATTTATTTTTTCATAAAAAAGTCTAGTCTGATCTGTAGTACCAAACATCCATGAGGCTGGAGCACATCAGGAGCCCTTTTGGTATGCATCTTGATTTAGTTTCATCCAGGGTGAATCCAGCTATTTCCACAGTATAAACTGCCCTTTCCACAGTATAAACCGAAGCACATTAGGTGGAGACAACCAGGAGATTAACTAATGGTACAAACTGAAATGCCAATGCAGATAACCCTTTCATTCTTGCTGTCTCATAGGGATATTTCTACACTAGGTTCATTTATATGTGACCTCTTTAGCTACTATGATAATGACAGTAGATGTGATAGCATATTCCATTTCAGCATTCACTTGACAGTATGTAAGCAAAGATTAAATGATGTTTAATAGGTGCATAATTAGCAGAGGTTAGACTGTAAATGAACAAGAAGGAGGTGGTTCTTCACACAATGGGCAATTAAGCTGTGGGGTTCCCTTCTACAGGATATTGTAGATACTAAAACTTCACAAGGTTACAAAAGAGGCTCATCAGACTCCCAGAAGTAAAATTCACGGAGGGATACGTTTGTCAAAGACTTTTCCTGTGTGTTGGGTACTCTGAGCTGTGAGTTGCTGGAGCACCTGAGAGTGTCCTTGGGAAGAATCACCATGTGCTTGCCCCAAGTACCTGGTATCGGTGGCTGCCAGAGACGGGTTAATGGAGCAAGACAGACTTCTGATCTAACATGTTTCAACAATTCTTGAATTGATTGCTTCTTTCTTTAAAAAGCTTTAGATTTTTTCAAATTCACTCATTCAAATAAAATAATCCAAATAATTTAAATTATTTATGCTTTGAGTTACTTGAAATATATCTCTTTGGAAATGATATTGTGCTTCCCCAGGGAGAGGGAAACTGGATATTCCTTCTTCTAGAACAGCTGAAGTCCTTCTACAGACTCAGTCTCACAATAATGCCACCAGTCTTCCCCCGTAGTTGGGAAGTGGTCCATGATGGGATAGGACACAGAGTCTGTTGTCTCAATTATGTTGTGGTAGAGTACTGAAAACTGAGCATTGCTTCTTCAGCCTCAATATTTTGGGGACTGAGCTTTTATGTTTTTTACCCAGAACTGTGATTTCCCCAGAATCCAGATGCTTTTTATGAGAACAAATCTGTTCAGTCCAAATCTTAGCATCGCAGCAGAAAAGAAAAAAAATCCCTTACTGGCTCACAGTGAAGCTTTTCATCTGGCACTGCTGGAAAGCCTAAGTGTGCACATATGATGCAGTATAAATCTGCAGCTTATACGGACACAAGCAGCTAGTGTTGCTGTTGGCCAAGCTCAGACTTGATCAGGGGATCAGATCTTCTGGTGGCTCAAATCGGGTCTGAGAGAGCAGCTCCATAATACTCAGAGGGGTTATATACCCCATGACAGGTTTCCTTCTCAAAGCCGGTTTGAGAATCTCCTGCTCCTCAGCAGTCTTTCTAAACCCTGCATGGTGCTTTGCTATCCCATCGCTACGGCTGATGCAACTCTCTAAGCACTTGTGTTGTAAACCAGGTCTTTTACGTGGTCTGTATTAAAAAAAAAAGTCCCTGTTTTGCCATGGAAGCTGTTTTAACCCGGGTGCTTTTAGCAGTCCAGTATATAGGTCATTACCTTAAAAGAGCACATAAGCACAACAAAGCAGCTATAAATAACAGCACAAGGGTGTAAAGAAAAAAAAATTACCTTCGCTTTCTCATAGAAGTAAGGTGCACATGGTTTAGCATGCCTATACTTGTAGTGACTATAATTCCTTTGTCCAAATTTTGGCCTCAAAGCAAGCAGCCTTCCTCCACAGTCCCACGCTCAGTTATGTTCTTTGTGCAATTAAAAATGTGGCTTTTTATCAACTGGTGGCTAGAACCTGGTTGCCATTGCAGGAAATACAGTTTAACCCCTTCTCTGTAGACTGGGTGAGGTCTGGCACTTTTTTCCTTTTGGATCTGTCTGTCCCAAGAAAGAAAACTTTTGCTAGGGGGTGGCAATTAGGAAATCCCATCTATAGAAGTGAAGCAGCTGGTACTGACCTATTGCATCCTAGGCATTAATAAGTTCTAACAAAAAGAAAAAAAAATCTTGTCATGTTGTGACCATCCAGTTTGTAAAGCCTGAGTAATTTTTTTTTAAAACCCAACTCCATCCTTTTAAAGTAAACTTTTGCAGAGAATTCAGGGGTAAGTTAAACTACTTTCTAAAGTTACCTGAAAGCACATTGGTTTTCTTTATCAGAGATATGTTTGTAAGTGTGGAGAATGCTGCACAGATCAAAAGCACCCTGTGCTGCAAAAAAAGGAAATATGGTAATCAATAGTAAGAGGCAAACTCTCAGCTCCTCTTTTCTGCTTTATAGGAGGAGCTGGCAGTGCAGCCTACCGTTACTTCTGTTCGACATCCCTGTTACGTGATACTGTCTTCAGCGCTACGACTTTTGGCAAAATCTTAGTGTTTGGTTAGAAATTTTCTATGCTTCAGGTCAGTTTTTATTTTGTAGCCAAAACAAGCCTGATGTTTTCAAGCACAAAGCCATGGCAAATCAGAGTGACTGTAGACCCGAGCTGATGAGTGCCAGAAGAGGGGGTGAACATGCATCCTGCTGTGGAGGAGCATATGATGCACTGCCTGTTGCTAATGAAAAGTCTAACTTCACAGTTTTCCTATTTTAAAGTAAGCATGGATTTCCCTCTCTTTCTCTCTTTTTTGTTGCTGGTGGTGGTGGTGGTTTTTGTCCTGGCATGCTCTCAGGCCACTGAGCAAGCATTCCCTGTTCCCAGGTGGGACAGCCTTTCTGTCAGGCAGGTAACTTTATCTCCAAGAAATCTATAAAAATACAAAAACTGAGAAACTTTTGAAAACCAGCAGCCTGAAAATGCTCAGTCGATAGGGATATGCTAGGCTTCAGCACGTAGCTACTACATCTTTTTAAGCAGGTAGAATTTAGGTGCACATCTGTTATAGATGAAACCATCAAATCTCACCAAGGCTCCTTGGTACTGAATCATCTTAAGTTTTCATCACCAAGTGCACTAGAAGCTTAAATCTCTGCCATGGAGCAGGCCCTGAAGTGTCAAGCTGACCTTTGAAATTCCTGCCTTAAGTCATGAGGGATTCATGGGTCGGGCATCTCTGCAGCCGCTCAGTCCCCTGGAAAACCCAGTTTGTCAGGCATGCCAGGCCCTTTTCTTCTCAGGCACTAGACTAGACTAATTATATACCACCTCTAGGATAGGCCAAATATTCTGAAGGGGACCTGGTCATAACTGTTATACAACCTTTGAACAAAAAGAGGTGATAAGAAGAAATCTTAGAATGAAAAATGGGGTTTGAAGGAAAAATGCCTGCAGCCAATGGGGTTAAAATACTGAAGAAATTAACTGTTTGTTTTTCAAGAAAGAGCATTTATTTATATAAAATCTCCTGAACCCAAGGCAATTCTCAGTCCCAAAGGCTGTCATGTAATTGTGGTATGGCATTCAAGCTGTTCTGCTGCAAAAGTCTGCCTTCAGTTATATTGCTTGAGAAAGATTAAAGGTATGCTATCTAGCTGCAGCAGCACAGAGCTGTGACAATAATACTGTGGGTACTTTAGCTTAAGCAATTATATATTTTGAAATGGGAATAATGAATTCAGTGCAGAGCCAGAGAAAGCTTTGTGGTGACTTTAATTACTCAATTCTAGTTGTGTAACTGGATTAAAATGGCATTGCAGAATAGTAGCACTGTAACTGACAACCTAGTTTTTCTTCCTTAAAGGGTTTTACCATGTCTTGAGCTGCTTATTTTTTCCTTGCGATAAGATTAGGGATGCCAGTTCAGATGGGTTAGGTATGTTTCAGCAATACCAGGATTACTTTGTTTTTCTTTAGCTTTTATGTTTTATTGATATATAATATGTAAGATGCTGAACAAAGTGACTTTAAAACCGTAATACGCGTTCTTTTTAGCAACAGATCTGTACAAAAAGCAGGACAGTGTGTTTGTAAACAGCTGCTTGTAAAGGACTGCATATGAAAAGCTGTTTGCAATGCACAGAAGGAAGTTTGATCTTCTCCAGGAGAAATAAGTGCCATCTTTTGGGACTTTATCCACCAGCAATTAGCATATCTCCACACACATCTCCCTTCCAGGATGTATTACTATGCCCATTTTCAATCTGAGGTTTAAATTTTGTGAAATGGAGCTGTGCTGTGTGGGCAGAAAATGGCCAGATGCTCAAAGGAGTCAGCACAAACCAGTGAGATCTGTAATCTGGAGTACAGTCCTGGGAGTGCGGGAGGGGTGACGCTGTGGTCCCGTTGAGTTCGAATGCTACACTGCAGTGTATTTACCCATGCATTTATGCAACATTTTGTCTTGCCAACATCCCAGGGCATACAAATGAAGGGCAGAAACGAGTGCCAGACTATCCAGCCCAATCCCTTGCAGAGATAATGTTGTTGCAATTAAGGAAATTCACTCTTATTCAGCCAAGGCAGGTAATGGAAACCAGGCTAAGCAGGCCATCATCTCTGCTTGCACCCTCTGTATCGCAGCTGCTTTCCTGCTTTTACCCTTCCAGCTTCCTTACTGCTCCCCCAGCCACAAGGAGATGTCAAGTCTCTGCTGCATGTGCACTGTCTCCTCAGCCTCTGCTTTCCAAGAACGGTAATCCCTGGGACCCTGGGCTGAGTTTACCTAAGCATTTCCCAGGTATCTGCTTACACTCTGTGGTTCGACATGGAGAGCTAGACCTTTGGTCTGACCCACAGCCGTTTTGTTTGTTGCCGTCATTGAGCTCCTGAGCTGTCTTTGACAGAAAGTGGGATGCAGATGTGTGAATAGGGGTTCTTGGCTGGGGATAGGAGGCAGGTTTAGGAGTCTTGGTCCAGCCAAATTTATCTAATGAGAAATTCCCCTTGCACACAAAGCGTAGATAATGCTAGAGTTTTCACTTAACCAAGATAGGAAAAAATCCTAAAGTCAAAACAATTAAAGGAACAAAGCTTCCCTACTCTGAAGGGTTTAACCCACAGGCCAGTGGATTTAGTTGACAAAAGGATTGGAAAATCTGATACATGCAGACAGATGCAGACATGGTAAGATACATAAGGTAGTTAACTGTAGGGAATACAAACATACCGAAGTTTGTCCTTGCAAAGGTGGGAATGTCAGTATAAAAACTGAAGTGCTGGTTTCTGTACCATCGTGTAATGACCCGTATTTGACCCTTGATAATGTATACAGCAAACTTATTTATGCATTTAGATGATGCATTTAGCAATCTGCCCCTCTGATGGCACGGTGTTGCCTGGGCAGGCTGAAAGTGTCTGAAATTAGCTGAGATATTTTCAAGCCTGTATTACAGCCTGTCTGGGCTCTGGCTGCTGTGTATCTTCCATAGCTCTGACATCGTATCTGCCAGCCCAGCGCGGGTACCTCAGCTAGCCTAAATCACCTATTATGATGCTGCACATCTGTGTTTGGGCACCTGAATTGCTCCCCTCAGGAGCTCTGCTGGAGCCTGTATTCAGAGAGAATTATGGCCAGGCAATAGTGGATTTTCACCATTGGGAAGACCAACACACTGTGGAAGGAAGAAAAAAATTATAATAGATTACATAGGGATTGCCTGACTAAAATGCTACCAGCTGTGCGCAGAGGCAGGGAGTTTTATTACTGCTAGCAGGAAAGGGAGTAAAATGCCCACTTTGTTAGCTGGGGGAGACCCAATTTGTAAAGTTCAAATCTGCACTGAGACCAAAGTCCAGGGTTATTTTCATCAAAGGAGTGAGTATAGCTTGCTGCAGAGTCCAAAACAATAGCCAGACTGGACTGGCAGAGAGTGAGCTGAAGCTTTCAACCACCAGCTTCTCATTTCTTGGAGTGTTAAGCCTGGATACAGCTGTCCAGGGGTGAATTAGTGCACAAAAGCTGCATCTGGGACCACTGAGGCTCTGTTAGGTAGGTAAGACACTCGGAGTAGATTAGATTGCAGTGTGCTGAAGGAACATCTGTTTTGGTGAACAGAAAGAAAAAGACAATATAATGTGCAGAAGTTAAGTTTTTCACAGTATTGACAACTATTTGAATTATCAGATTTCCAGTAAAGTTCTCCTTGTTCGACCGTTGGTGAACTTTCCTGCTGCTGGCAAGGAGCTGTGTCATTGCAGGAGGCGCGAGGAGTTTGCACATCAGTGATACTGCAGTGAAGGAGGGCTAGTTCAGTGGCCATACTTGATTTTGAAGTGGTGAACCGCACCAAAGACAGCATTTATGATGTTGTAAAAGGAGCATCTGCGTTGCTTAGCGTTATGTAAGAACTATCTTTACTGAATCACTCATTGGGTCAGCAACGTGAATTTAACAGCACAAACTCTTCCTGCTCACCTGTTTTATCTCTCTGCATGATGTACTTTTGTCCTGAAAAAAATTAAAATAACTGGTCCTGACAACAACAGTCATTTGAAGAAATAAAAATGCTGACAGGCCAGAAATGCTCAGCAGCAGATACCAGTTTTGCACTTAGGGTTGCAGAGGCTAGAGAGAGCTCCAAGTGCTGCATTCCCAGTGAGGATAACATCATTGATTTATTTCATAATTTCACCTGCCTGTCACTGACAGATGACTGCTTATTTTGATCCCTGGAAAACAGTTCTGCACAATAACATAGGTGCATTGAATGCTCCAAAGGTCAAGCAGCTTGAGCATGGGAAAATATTTGTGAATGAGGCCCAAAAAAACTACTGAAAGAGGTGATTTCTGGCTCAAAGATTAGTCTTCATTTAGAGACTGAGAATTTATTGCTGCCCAAACCAGCATTATCAGCTTTCTGTCAGCAACAATCATCAGGATTTCCTTTCCCAATCAACGTGAGCTGTGACCTCATCGTTGCAAAGGTGAAACCCTGACAGGGATTAAAGGCTAATAGAGAGAAATGAGGTAGCAGGGCTAAACAAAGAGGAGATTGTTACATGGCAATAGCGAACTCAGGCAGAATGTTACAGCTGAAACATGAACCACCAAGCCAAAGGGGAAAAACAGTATTTTTAAGAAGAGCCTGAATAACGCTGGATCTCTCTGTCTTTCAGTGGAGAAGGAAGGCAGGCTGCCATCCTTGCCATCAAAGATTTTTGAAGCAGGATTAGCATAGCCTTGTGGTTTGTCAAGTGTTTAATTGCAATTCTGCAGGGACACAGCCTGAAAGACACTGGAAACCAATTTAACAATCATGCCTATCATTATATAGACCAAATTGCTCCTGTGCACATATAATATTTAGTAGTCTGAAACAGAGATGCTGAGTCTGGGGGAAGGTTTAGAACATGAAAAGTGATGAAAGGCAAATACATGTCTGATATTCATCAAAGCAATTTAATCCACGGCTGAATAGCGAAAAGAGGTAAAAAGGATTTTATATTGTTATTCATTTTTTTCACTCATCCCTTCACTTTCTGGAACTAGCAAGTGAGGATGTTTATTCTGGGGTGATTCTCCTCTCTTAAAGGTTACTCTTGGCTACTGCAATATCTTTTCATCTTAAAGATCACTGCAGACTTGAGTCAAGTCCCAGTGGAAGCAGTCTGGGCCATAACTTCCAGTGGGCTCTGGATCTGTCCCTTTGGCAGCCTCCAACACACCCGTTTTTTCCAGCAGAGGTAGACTTGTGCTGTAGTCCAGATCCAGGTGTTTTGGAAGTTCATGGCATCCAGCTTGCTTTCCGCATGTTTCAAACGTCTTCAGCCCACCAATACAGGGTACCTTCTCCCCCTCCTGTGTGCTGGGTCCTCTTCAAATGGGACCAGATAATTTGCTTTCCCACTGGAGGACAGAAATTACTGAACAGTGCTGAGGGTACTCAGCACCTTACTGCAGGCTGCAATCATTTGTGAGTGTACAAGCGGAGGATTGGGAACCAAATCCGATTCAAACATACAAGAAGAGAACTGAATTTGATGTGGACCTGTTATATTTGACATGGTCTACTTATACCACAACTCAATCTGGCACAATGATTTCAAGTGAATCTTAAGCAGAAGGGCCAGATGAAAACGTTTTATTATGATGATGACGAGGTGTATGTATCAGGCTGATACTGAGCAGCCTTCAGAAACTACTCTGAATAAAAACATCTCCAGCCTAATGCATTTTAGGGATTTCTGTGAGGAACCAACACATCTTTAAAACCTCCAAGGTGCTTTATTCTTTATATTTTAGAGATTAATGTCAGCCACAAATACAAAAAGGTTAAGCCCTTCTCTAGTGAAGAAATAACCAGCTCAAGCAATCTGGTTGTTCCCCAGCTCCCAAAAGGTGGAGCTGCAGGAACAGCCTTCAGCTGCTTTTGAAATGTTTTTAAGCTTGCTCAGAAACTTGAAGTCACGTGCAGATAATCCCCAGCCCACAGGGAAGCATTAAGATGCAAGGTTCATATCTGCAGAGGGTAGCCCGACTGAAATCTGGTTCCTAACTAATGATAAAAACGCGCAGCAACTTTGGGAGGCTGGGCCAAGTCAGTGCCCTTTCTGGGCTGAATTGTGTGGTTTTGGCATGGCTGAAACTTTTCACTCAAAGGCATTAGAATATTTAATTGCATGAAAATCTTAGAAATATTAGGACTTAGCAATGCTATGGCTTGAGCTCTGTTTTTTTAGTGCTATCAGGCTAAGAAATATGAAGCCTACTGGGGTAGACGTACAAAGAGTCCTGTGGCAAAACCCAAAGCTATCCAACATCGAAAGGCAAGTGACAGCCTTTAGATTTGTTAGACAACAGTTTTCAGTGAGGAAGACAAATATATCACGCTGAACTGAAGGGGAAATTTAAGTAGGCACAATGTAATTACCTTATCTGGAATCAGGCCAGGAACCAGACTGGGATCTTTATTCTCAACGAAAACTGCATGGATTTATGCTTGGAAAACTAATTGCCATGAATAATTTATTAATTTATATGGTCTCTTTTGTTTTTAATTTAATTTTTAGTGACTGACCACCTGCAAATAAAGTTAACTTTTCTCTTTTTTCTTCATATCTTCAGTTGTGATCAAACGCTCATTAGGATCCATTTCAGTTGCTGCCTTTCTTGCAAAGATTATTTTATTTTATTTTGTTTTGTTTTATTTTGCTGTGTTTTGTTTTGTGTTATTTTATTTTGTTTTATTTTATTTTGTTTTATTCATGCTATTTCTGATTCATGGATGACTGGATCTCCAGGCACAAGAAAACTGAAAAGATTTCAAGATCTCAGCCTACTTAAATGTCAGGTTTGAATATCTTTACCAACACCTGAGTTTGGGGGAGGTGGTTTTGCAGACTTTTACAGCATGGGAATATTTTAAAGACAAAATCAACAAATATCATGTCACTTGTTAACATGTCGTTATCAGGAATGAATGCTGGAGGTTTCATGCTGGCATGAGGCATAAAGCACCTCTATCTTCCTCAAATTATGGGGTGTGCTTGCACCTTAACTCCCACACAGTCCTGGGAAAACTCTTATCCTACAGAATTAAGATATGTTCCTTCAAGATCTTTGGCCTGGTGTGTTTGAATACATATTTATTTGTATTATAATCAACTATAAGTCATGACAGCTAGGGAAAATAGCTGTGCTTTCCACAACATAACCTGTTAAGGGCAGAGATCAGCATTACTCGGCTACAACTACCAGAGCCCTCCTTGTTTCCTCCCTCTTTCTGCAAGCTCACTCTAATTTGGAGTGAGCTGGAACTATTTCTTTCACTATATATATTGAAGACAGACTTGGTATTTGTATTGGCCCAGGGCCTGACATGGCATTTATGAGGATGAACCACAAGCATGCGTACTCCAGCTAAGCTGAGCTAGGAAAATGTGCGCTACAACCAGAAACTACCTTCTCCCCCACCCCTCCATTTCCAAACCGATAAGACAAAAAGGAAAGCGCACTTCAAGCTTCTCCTTTCTAACTTGTAGCCATGGTTTCCTCTCCTACATCCCACCGCTCTGGACAGGCACACATTGAGACCACTTTGCAGTGCTAGGGACGGTCAGGGCTGCATGAGCAAGCTTTGTGAGACCTTTTTTGCAGGGGTGGGAGGGGAGGAACATGGAAGTGGTCATAAACGGAGAGCACTTTGGCTTTTTTCCCAGTGATTTGCGAGGTAACGTAGCCAAGCGTCATGGAGGAGAAGACAGTATACTCCTAATATGGGTAGTAACCGAGCATGTTCCCAACTGAACAAGGAGAAGAGAATACTCCAAGGAGGAGATTGCAACTCCATATCCCAGTTTGATCCCTGGTGTGGATAGCTCTGCCCCTAGCCCCAGCTAGCAGTAACTCACACCCACACATTCCAGCGAGCAAAACTCCACTGTGTTATACAAAGACGAGTTCTGTAGTAAGGTTAATCCGAAATGGTGCAATAGAGCGGTTTGGCACATGAAACAACTAGTACACTGCAGAACCTTTGACTTGACGGCCATCAGTTCAGATCTCACTTGAGCTGGTAGCAGCCAAACGCCCTCAGACAAAGACTCTCCTGTTCTTGGGCATCTTTCACAGGGAATCGTGGCTTTCTCACCGCTACCACAACATCTAATACAAATAACACCTCCCTGCCTGGTAGCTTGCCTGAGATAGGCTGGTCCTGCACCAACAGAGCTGGTAATTGATCGTATTTCAGCAGGCACCATCTTAAGGTTCTACCTTTTCTGAGGGTTGTCAATGTAAGTGCTAGAAACTGAACACGAGCTGAGACACAGACTACTTCTGTCCTCGCTGCTGCAGTATGGGAAAAGGTCCTGTGATACTCCGCTGATGGTATTTATGCTGTACTTGTTATAGCAGCAAACCTGGACAATATTTTCTAATAAATTCACAGACGGATGTTAAGGACGAGGTGAAAATTGTGTTAGTACACATGAATCAAATCTGATTGGGAGCGTAAGGGCTTTCCAAGGACCAGCCTCTATAGAGTAAACTAGACCAGGTTCAGTCCCTGTGTGTTAACAGCGATGATCAGAGATAAAGGAGGCTATCGGAGAGTAAGAAGGGAATGGAATCTGTGCACAGTGGTCACAGATATGCTCGCCCTTATTTGAGGTCAATGGGAGCTTCTAGATGCCTCAGTAACTTCCATTTTTAAAGCCATTTACGTTCCATCTGTGCTCACCATAAGGTTGTTCATCTCCTGGCGGTAACTCCTACAAAATCCCCTCATTCACAGCGTGACTAGAAAAAATATGTCACTTGGGCTCACTAAGCTCATTTGACCAATTCATGCAGTGAAAGTATTTCTTTTGCTAAACCAGCAAACTAATTTTATACTTTTTTCACAATATGCCTTGAGATTATATTGCTGGCACTTAGTATTTGTAGTTCCAGGCTTATGCTGTGATAATAAAAGTAGCTGTGTATTGTCATCTCTACCTAGATTATGCAGTCAAGGACAGATGAGGATGCACTCTAATTTCTCTGTGTTTGGTTTTATCCAAACACTGCAAACATTTTAACAGAAGTTTCCCTCCTACTTCACATTAAAATGTTCATAAATGCTTTTCAAACCCACTTCACAACATTAACAATTTCAGAGAATTCTCTATCTGAGAAAAAAATCAGTTACTGTTTTTGGCAAAAATCTAAAACCCACTTTATTTCATCCAAATTAAAAATTTTAAGAGGGTAACATCACCCGACATTTGGAAATCTTTGGTCAATTCTGAGACAGATAGATATATAAACTGTCAAAAAGTGGGCACAGTCTGATTGGGGTTTTTTGCGAATGAAACAGATAAAACCTCTTTACATTTAATGTTAGCAAGAGCTAACAGAGATGGTCCACCTAAGCATCTCCTCTAAGTGAATTATTAAGAAGACAAAGGTAGACACATTGAGAAACTGCAGTTAATATGTCTCCCTAATACATTCCTCAGTCATTTACACATCCTCTTTTTGTTTAATCATTAAATCAGTCAATCTTTTCTGCTTCACATGAATCTAACTTACATTATTGTGTAGGGATCTCAGACATTTTTCCCCTCAGACACCTTGCAGTGATTAAAGAGATGGTTTTATAAACCAAAGGAAAAAAAAATCAAGAAACAATTTTTTGTCTTTATACAAGCAATCTGGCTTAACTTCTTTTGGATTTTTTCTCCTTTACTCCTGGTAAAAAACAATCAATCTATCCACCTAGCTCAACGGTGAAGTCCTCTTAGCAAGATTCTTAAATGCAAAAGACAAGTAGGATGGTGCTTTTAAGAGAGATTATTGGACAGAGTGTCTGTAGAGGTTGAAATACAACTTTAAAAGAAAGTGTTTTTGAGAATCTTGGCTTGAGGAAGGAAGGTGGAAGCTGCTGTCAGCCCAACTCTTTGTTTGTCAGAGGTCAATGAGTGATGAGAAGAGATTACACGGCAAGTAAATAATATTGAGTAACGAGCTTTGAAACTCTTCTGAAGCTTTAAGCTTGCACTTCTTTCATTTCATCTGCATCAGTCTGAATAAATCTTCTTAATTAAAAAAATCAACATCTGGAACAACATTGATTTGTCACGTAAACCACAGTGCTTGACAAGTCTTCTTGCTCTTTCTGGCATTGGCAGAATGCTGGGGGTGAGCATGTGGCTGTGGCTGCACTGTACCTGCTCAGGTGATGGACTCTGTAGGGTTTTCTCCATCCACCCCTTCCTGGAAACATATTTCCCTGGACCTAATTCACTAGAGCTTTCCATTGACTGGCATTTTTCTGCCCTTTCAGACAGGTGTGGGCAGTCCCATGCTGCCCTGTGCCAAGAGGAGGCAGAAGGGGTGGGGGTGACATTTTCTGGTTCAGGAGCTGCATGTGGCTTGCGTGGGGTCTAGTTTGGGCCAGGCCCACTGTAGCTCTGGGCTGTGTCACAGAACTACAGGTAGCCATCTGCCCAGCACAAGCTGCAAAGTTTATCTTCCTTTCCAGCTCTGACCTGCCTCCCCCAAATCACCTGCCCTGTCACACTTCGCAGGAAGAGTGGCAATGCCAGTTAGCATGTCCTGTCCTCTCACGCTCCCTGTCCCTCATTCCTGCAGGTCCCCATCTCCTCCCTTGTGTTAAGGTGAGTGTTGAGCCACCACATGGTGGACTGGCGTTGGGAACGAATGAAGATAAGGACAATAATATGAATATGAATATAAGAATGAATATGAATATGAATATGAGGGGCAAAATCGAAGAGTCAGACCAGTCACCAACCCAGACAGAGGTGTGGCCACAGAAACACTCGCACCAGCACAGCATGGGAGGTGTGGGGCACCAGCAACCAAGAGCAGGCAGAAGGAAGGAGGGCAGGGAGTCCTGGAGTCATCTTCCAGCCTTCCTGCTGGATCAGCCTCCCAACTGGGCTAGTTCCTCCCCCGGGTGACTGCCAGACCTCAAACAACAGAACGAGGGTGGGAACCAGACTGGGGGCAAAGCAGGACTGCCCCTTTCCAAGAGCTGCCAGCTCCAACATCATTCTGTAGCCCTTGTGTTGCCTGGCTCAACTCCCTGAGCTGTGCCATCGGCAATCACCACAAGCACAGGAGAGAGGCCAGAGAATTCCAAGGCAAACAATCTAAATAATCTCTGGCTTCTGAGAGGTACGGTCTCCCTCAGGGTATTTACTGCTCTTCCCCCCATCCCTGTCTACCTGCCAGGGAATATCATGGGGCAGAAGTGGGGTGATGAGGCTCATTGGCAACCTCTCCTTGATGTTTGCCATTGCACTAAGGACTGAAGGGCTGAAAGGGCCCTGAACAGTAAGAAGGGCTGAAAATGCCCCAGTTAATGATACCGCAATAAAATACCAGCATGTCCGAGCAGAGCTGCCTTGCCCTTGTTTAAGGGAATATAGGAGAGGCCAGACTGTTGAGAACCAAGGTAGCCTGTAAAATAAGGAGAGGAATTTCTTAGAAAGGCTTTTTGTGGTATATCAGTGTGCATCAACATGGGAGTAAAGCAGCCCCTCATTTAAGACTGGGAACGTTGTTAAACGGTGAACACCGTGGCTGAGTCTGCCCTCATGTTTAAAGGAGAGGAAGAAAAGTCAAAAAAAGAAGACAAAAATGGCCCATTCACAACAAAACCAGTCATTATTTCTTCCTTTACAAACAACGGGGAAAAGAGGGGAAAGTGCTCTCATGAGAACCTGTATGAATTTCCTTAAGAGGGTGTACTTTAGATGGAGAATAAGGTAAATTCTGTGAGATATTGGGGTTACCAAGGAAACAATGCAACATTTTGAATACAAAAGCAAATAGATGTATAAGCCCAAAGTAAATCATTAATGTGCATCAGTATTTTTGAGACAGGTTGGAGTGACATATATATTGTAGTCCCTCTTTATTTAATATTTCGAAAGTGTTCTTTGATTTAAAAGCAAACACTTAATAGGCCTCTTTTCAGACAATTATGCTCCCTTTTCTACACAGCACTCTGAGAAGAGACTGGTTATTGATGCCATCTAATAGAACAAACACACAAACTTGATGGAGTCAAACAGAACGGAGGGGCCTTGGTACATCAAGAAACTTGAACACAGGCATTATTTTACAGTTACTAATCAGCCCAAGACTGCTCAGTTTCTTGCACACTTGCATTGGCTTCAATACCTTGCTGAATTCAGGGTTACTCAATCTGCATTATACTTTTTAATTGCAGCAAACAATTTTTGGTAATGGTATTTTTTAACTAAGCCTTTCTATAACAACAAATGAAAAAATGGATATAGATAACTTGGGGCTGCACATAACTTTACCCCAACCAATTATTATCTTCTTATTCATACTATTTTCCTTTTTTAATACAATTAATTCAGTCCAGGAGACCTGTTCATAACTGCACGATGAATAACTCCTAAATTAAGTTAAACATTCAATTGAAGGGACCTCTAACAGGATCATGACTTGGCCTTGAGAGGTACTGAATCTCTCATTGTTAATGGTTGCTGGTAACTGTGAATGATAATTTTTTCCCAGATCCAACCATTGTTCCAACATCTCTTCCCATTTTCATCACTATTCTAGTGATAAGTTTGGGCTATGTATTTAGCCAGGTGAAAACATGGTTATTTAAAAATGCTACTAAGACGAAACAAATAGAGCTAAAGGTACTTAGCTCATCAAAGTTTAGGACCAACAACAGAGGATTATTTCCCAGAATTAAAAAAAAATACACTGCACACCTGACATTATGGAAGGGAATTAAACTATGATCTGCTCTTAGAAAGTCTTTGTAACTGCTTTCGTTAGTCCAGAAGAGAAATAGAATTCTTCTCCGATACGGGAAGTGTTCCATCTGTGGCATTTTATTCAATGCTGGTTTTTACAGTTCATAATGTGTTAATGATTACAAAAAAAAAAAGTTCTTAGGAATTTAAGTAGCGTTTCTTTCCCAGATTATTTTTGGAAGCTCCTATTTGCTGTACGTTATTGGTGTCCCTTCTGTCTTGAAACGTGACAGCAAGTTTGTAAGCAGATTCTGTTGCAGGTCTGAAGAACTCCTCTGGTTTCTGCAACTCTGTTAATGGTCTAACAAAACATACCTTTTCTTGCAAATCTTGCCTCTTTTAGACCATCTGACTACAGCAAACTCCTGCTACTTCCAGATGCAGAGGACGGCCTGCTACTGGGAGTTAGTGGTTTCCCTGCAGAAGTGCCACGTCGGGATGCTTCTCTCCTGGGACATCCTGCTGACTGTGCTGTGAAGTGATGTGCATGTACAGAGCAGAGACGGGGCAGAGCGGCTGCATGGTTAAGGCACGGCACAAGGAGGAGGGGGAACTCCACCAACCTTCCCCGGGAAGCTCCGAGCAGGGTGATGGTGTCACACCACATCACTGCTGACAGTTCCCTGAGCAGATTCCTTCCATGGGTAATTAGCCTTCACGAAGCATGAATGGACTAGTTTTCTAACAGGAGACTGAATTTTAGCTGACAAATTAGACAGATTCCCTGAGGCCAGAGTTATGCAGCTTTGCCAGTCTCACTAAAAATGTGATTTATAATAGATTCCTCAGTACAGGCACTCCTTGCTTCAGGAATGAAGGTGCACACCATGCTCAGAGTCTTTGCCAAATGTGATGGTTTTAAAAACCTTTGTCTTCTGCTAAGAAAAAACTGACTCTGTTACCTGCTTTTATTTACCAAGTGACTCCTTTTTTCCCCAGCTGAGCGTGACGCTGCTGGGAAACTACTGCCTGTATTCAGAAGTCAGGGATGTGCAGGTGCAAATCACATTTTAGGAGGTAAGGGGATGTTAGTTTGGGAAGTTATACCAGATGTAGCCTGACGGAGTTTCTAGCTGGGAAAGCAACTCAACAGATTTTGTGTAAGATACGCCTCTGGCTTTTGATGACGTTGGCATAAAACAGAAGCAGCAGAGCAGACTGTGGCCCATGGAGTTCAGACCTCTTACCTTGTGTTAATTATGCAAGAAATATCTCATCCTGCTTTCGATCCTGCAGCCACCCTGCATGTTCCTCTGCACTCAGCTATGAACAACATGAATCCCGATGCCTGTTATCTCTGAGCATAGCCCCAGGGGTGTGCTGAGCCTGCTACACCAATTCACCCTGCAGACACAGATGGCTCTTTCATCAGTGTGGGACTAGCACAGGTAAAGACAAAACTGAAGTCTAGCAGACATGAATGCCATGTTCAACTTTATTCCCCTTCTCATCCTGCCTCTAAACCAGTCCACACAGAAAGCGAAAGAAACAAGATGTTTTCCCAAGACAAACAGGAAGACCCAGAGACTTGTGCAATTGCAGAGCCCCAGGTAACAAAAATGATGGGCATGGAGAAAGGGGAACAGAGAAGTCAGGAGGGGCTTTAGACTAACATAATCCCAGACCCAGTTCTTGCCAACTGAGGCTCCACCTCTGTCTCACCACTGTGTCTTCTCTTTTTTTACCCCTCCAGTGAAACTGGTATCTGTATTCAGTGAATATCAGCACTTACTCAGATCAAAAAGTGGGCTTGCCCATCCCTGACAGTGTCTTGAACATGTCTGTGTTTGCATGGTATTAATAGTTAATATTTATTGTAATTATTAATTTATATTACTTAACAACTGCATGCAGTGTTATCGAGGTACCAGGCACATCCAGAGGCTGGTAAATTATGTGGGGAGAAGCTAATAAAACCCATGTCATCTAGATCTAGCAAGTGGATAATGTGTGGCAGACAGATGCAGACACAGTGGGCTGATTTTATTTGTATGAATTCTGGGCTTAAGGAGGACACTGCACAGGTGAACAGATGGACTACCCCCTCCTTCAAAATTTGCTTTAATCTCCATGTGAGCTGGGAAATTCATAGTTCCATAGCATTACTCTTCCTGGTCACTGAAAAGTGTGGGGTTTTTAAATCTACAAAATCAGAATCCTGTCATGTAAACACAAATAACAACTTTTGCGGAGGCTGAATCTCATAATCAGCACGTGCAAAAGGAAACTATCTCATTTCATTTATGTTTGTGGCTGCTTAAGGAAGTTAAGATGGCGGTTTTAAAAAAAAATAATCTATATATCACTTAACCTTAGTCTCGTGGGAAAAAACATATAAAACATGAATGGATCAAAGCTTCCCTTCACATATTTAATTAGATTAACTTTTTGGACAGCCTTTACATGCTGGTTTAAATGAAACAAACTTTCTGCTTTTCAGGTACGACAGAAAAGTTTCATCAGATATTTCTTTGGTTTGTTAAGGTTTTGAAATGAAAAGGCAGTAAAATATCCTCATATCCACAAATCTTCTAAAATCTTCTGAAGATGTTACTTTAATAGCAATATTTGTTCTCTTTTTTAAAGCTTCGGTTGCGTGTTTCTGTCAAAGGAATATAAAGGTGGCATAGGACAATTCTAAGAAAATAAGGTCTGAGATTTTTAACTAGATCTTCATGTGTTTCATAGTATTGTACCAAAAATAATACTAATTTTTACTACTCTTTTCTGATGAGTATTAAACTGCTCTTATAGTTGCAAAAATTGACAAGAACCTAAAGAAAAAGATCCTGGAGAATCCAAGTTCGAACCCACCGTTCCTCAGTTCTGCATTTGTCAAACAGCCCCCTCTACACAATAGGATATATTTTGTCTTTAGAGAGAGACAGAGAATGTATGTGGCAACTTCTGAGCTACCAATAGCATCTTCTAAAACAGTATTTCTTAAGGTGTCATAAGACTGGTCTTCATAAATGCTCCAAAACCAAACTTTGTTGGTATTTGTTTCCTCACACCTAAGATACAAATCCCAGTCCTGTCACCCTGGCCTTGTAAAGCTTATCTGCTGACATAGTATCGCAAGTACGGAAAACCTTTTATGTCTTGTTTCTATGTGATTTAGTTAGCTCCTGATCTTATTTCTATGTAGGCTAAATGAAATGCTGTAAATTTAGTTATCACCTCCTGTGATTTAAGTTTACAATAAATAGTCACAGATTCACTCATTAATTTATTTTCTATTTCACAAATGGAATTAACAAATTAAATGAACTGAACATCTGTGGTGAATAATATGAACTCAGTATAGTCATTCAGAGAGACAATTTTAGGTTGAGTTCTGTAGTCCATTATTTTACCTCCACTAGATGTCAGTCTGTTGACAGAGCAGGAGAGGTTTAGAACCTCTTTCACAGTAAGGAGCATGGTCAGGATCACAGGACAATTCTTCACTTCCAATCACCAGCAGTAACCCAAAATAGGAGATACTGAGTCACTATATTGGTTTTTCTTGTTCTTTGCTCTTTTAGCCCGTCTTTTCCCCCCAGCAAATTTCTCAGCATTGACAAGGTCCACCAATGCTGATAAATGGGAGCAGTGCGGAATTCCCTGTGGGCATTTCCCTTTGCTCATCCATTCATAAGGGGCCAGGCTTGACACATCTGCTCAGGAGGACTACTTTCACTTGTGAGTCCCTTGAAAATATTTAAGTGTGTGCCTTTTTACTTGCTGACAGCGACCAGGTGGTGAGGAGCTTTTTGGTTATTTCTGTTCCTTAGGAGGGATATTTATTTTTATTTTCTGAAGAAGATATAATTTCAGAAAGTATTCTCACCACTCCAATAGTATCTTTATAAGACTGCTGAAGGAGCCAGGCTTGACTGCAGGCTTAGCAGATTAATTAAATTCCCCAAGCAGCAGAATCAGGATAATATTTCCAGGACAATACACAGGATTTTGGAGGATTTTGCACACAGATGCTAACGGTGGCTTCTGCAGCCCTAAAAAGGTAAGTTTCCCATGTGCAGCTCTGTAAACATCATGCAAACCCAGCATGTCAGGATTAATGTGCATGTGGAGAGTGACTACACCCTGCATGCAATGGCAGTGAGTCTGCTTGAACTCTCTGTCCTGTGACACAGAGTTACTCCATGTATACTCAAAAGCCTGGTGAGCTCAGTACAGAGCACAGGAGTGATTTATGTGCACCTACTTAATAGCAATGTTTTGGATGCTCAGCTGTCCAGGTTGCTGAAGTCCAGAAAAACTGTTGCTGCTGTCAAAACACAGGAAAAACCACGGTTTTCGTGAGAGATGAGATCTGATTGTATTTGTATGGGAAATCTATATTATATGGCACAAATAATAGCAAATGTAGCACTGCTAGCAGGAGCATTTTCACCTGGGAGTCTAGGACTTAAAATAACACTGGATAGTTGAAAAGGTCAGAAGAGGGGACTCGTAAGTGCACACTCTCACCTTCACAGTCCTCCTCAAGAATCCTCCTTTCCCACAAAACCTTAAACAAAAATACTCTCAACTTTTTTCAGCTATCCTGTCTCTATGTGGCACAATCCATTTCTGGGCATGCCTTTCTGTAAACCCGCTGCTTACGGTCACCTTCCCCACGTCTATCTTTTCTTCTTTTTTCTCCTGATCAGTGTCAACGGCAGCCTGTCCTGTGGAGAGAGACGTCCTCCTCTGCTTTGTGTATTGCCTGGAGCATCCCTGTCCTTTCCTACAGACATTAAACTGCAGTAACTGATTTTTTTTCCCTGCCATAGTGTTAAAACTATGATTGTCAGCTGACACCCGAAAAGAGAAAAAAATCAGGGACTTTTAAAATGTTTAGTTTTGCCCAAGTTTGCATTACCTTAGTGTACAGGAAGAAAAATGTCATAGTGTCTGATGGAGAGTGAAGTGGACTGTATCCCACCTTCTCCTCTATGCATCCATTTTCTATTTTGGCCATGCTGACCTCCTTAGTCATCCCAAGCCATACTTATCCCAGCTTGCAAAAATAAGAACCTCAGTCTCCATGTGCCAATCTGAGTCCTGATTCGGTGTATACTCTACAATAATATAGAATAACTTCCCATGCTTTTTACAGGTGTCTCTGATATGTCACAGTATTACAGATGTACGCAGGTGCAACCACACATGCAGGCATGCACAAAAGGAACCAGACATTCACTTCTATCGCGGCATGATGCCATGAGCTACAGACAAAAGGGATCCTGTTGTGCCCATCAGATGCTGGGGTTTTAAGCAGGCAAGCCCTGTGTGTGATGCTGCCTCTGCAACACAGAAGTCAGTATGGATTTTGCCACTGGGTTCCGCCCAAGCAGGATGGTAATTAAATGCCAAACTCTCTGTCAAACCCTGTAATAGACAGAATCTTCACCTGTGAGAATAAATTTCTAAACAGAAGGAGGCCTCGCCCTGTCCAAGGTGTTTGCTTTGCTTGTGCCCTGGCAGCATGGGAATTGCTTCTTGTCACAACTACATCAAAACATCTGGGAGGGAACAGGTCTCTGGGGCAGGGGAGACAGCCAGGAGAAAGTAGAAAGGCAAGCAGAGAGAGGCACTTGTTAGCATCTCCAGAGGATGCCCGGCCAGCTCACATCCCAGTTCAAGCAGCCCAAGAGATTTTCAGCTGGAGGACAGGTGAGGTGGCAGCTGGGAAATGTGTGGAAGGTGTGTGGACAGAGCCGTGCACAGCACATATGGGTCAGGATGGGGAAAAGGAGGAGGTGGTAAAATAGCATGAGCTTTTCCTCTGTCCTCAGAGGCAGCTGTTGCCAAGGGTAAAGCCAATGACAAGCAGAGAAGAAAAAAAGGAATCTTCCCTGGGTGTTTCCTGGTCGATACTGTTTAAAATCAGAATGGCAGAGAAGTGCAAAGGTGATGGGCCAGAGTGGATGCAGCCCTCACACTCCCAGGGCTGACATGTACTCTACTGATGTGTAAAACAATCTTTGTGTCCCTTACACTCAGAAAACTGCGAGACTGTGTAAGCTAGCGTACACATTGCCTCTTTAACTTAGCACCAGCCTTCTTACAGTTTAGCTGCACTTCTTGCCATATCAGACCAAAACCTGACATTAAATTCTACATAATATATCAACTGGTACATGAGTGAGGTGAAATTCAGGCACCACGAAATGCCCCAGGTTATGAAGGAACTAGACTTTGGGTACCAGATATCCTAAGCAGCATCTCTCTGATCCAGCTGAATAGGGCAAGGATTGTGTCCTTCCATACCCTGGTACAGTTGCTCAACATGATGATGATAATGCTGATCCCGACAAAAACACTGCCTGCAGATGTGGCATACAAACTTTGTGAAGGGCAGATGACAGCTACGAAATTCCTCATTCACCCTGGAAACTGGACTGCATCTAACAGATGAGGTGAGAGTATCTGCAGTGACCCCGAGCCTGACAACTGCACAGAGGACAGCATTTAATCCATATTTACTTCTTGGAAGACACCATTCATTTCCATGACAAATTGCGAGAGCTTTGAACATCTCCTCCAGGGCCTTGCAGGCTTTCTTTCCAGATGGAGGGATTTCTTTCTTGTGAAGAATTAAATTTATTTCTGCTATTACATAACAAAGGAGTGACATGTACATCTCAACATCAAATGCAACCGCTCTTTTATGGCCCTCAGACACATGTGTAACATCTCATCTGAAGCCAAATAACCTCTTGAGTTGTTGGCTTGGAACTGCAACAGCTATTCTTGGGATTAAGACAGTCTGCAGTATCCATTTTGTATGACTTCTTCATTGCTCCTGAATACCTCCAAGAACTGTAAAAGCTGGTTTGTGTTCCACCTCTGGTGGTTAAGAAAATGGTACTATCTCCTCTCAGATGTGCTCTTTGTCTTCTTAACACAGGTGTTCAGAATTCCTTGGCTAATCGCTGTCATTTGCCTGGTATAAGCGGGGAACTGAGGACCAGCATGAGGGTACAGTGGCCTCCATGGCTCAGTGGATATGCCGTGGGACTCACTGCTCAGCAACAAAGGCTAATCAAAAGCATTTTCCCAAGTGCATCAATCAGTTTCACTGGATCTTATTAAATACTAGACCAAAAATAAAAGCTTTGGTCTACGGCTTCAAAGCTCTGTGGCCCAAGTCATACTTAATCTAATACAGGCCCAAAATAAGAGACAGAAAACTAATATTTATGCCGGAAATATAACATGCTGTGGGATTTGCTTCTTTAGTGTAAAGTAACTTTTTCCAGAGCCCAAATTTTATATTCTGCTGGAAGCTACCTCCAATAAAAAAAGGCAAGGCTAGTATACATTTTTTGATTAAAATGAGCGACCGTCTCTTAATGTTTGAGATGTGAGGGATTCAGTCTTTGACCTGCTTTGCCTCCTGCAAAGGCCAGCGTTTTCTGAAGCAGGGGAACTGTCTCCCTCAAGAGTCTCAGCTGTGACAGATCTTTCTCTGTATCCAGCTTCAAATACTGGTGCCTCAAGAGACTGGTCTACCTCTTAATTTGATGCAGAACTCTTAAAAATTGGTTCTGCATAATTTTATTTTCAGATGGAGTAGTTGGCTGTAGGTGGATTGTTTCTCTTCTTGTAGTTCTCTATATCTGTGCTAATAAAAATTAACATTATTTAGATTGTAAGCTCTTTGGGGGAAAAACTGGATCTTTAAGGGATCTGCCTGTCTTCACAGATTCAGGCAGATCAGATGAGTTCAAGATATAACATCTGTGATTAATATGGTAAGAATGACTGATTTCTATAATTGGTATCCCCAACACCCTGAAAAACTCTCTTATGAGAAGCCTATCTCAAAGCATTGCATAGCCTTGTAATAAAGGTGGTTTCGAGTATGATGTTAAGAATGAATGAAAGCATGGAAAGACTAAAATGAGGAAAACCAAAAACACTGTGTCTGCTTAAGGCAGAAAAATATTTCAGAAGAGATCATATGCATAGGCAAAACTATTTTTTACAAGGATCCATGAGTAATAATCAGTAAAACCAATTCAAGAGGCATTTGATGAAACAGGCAGCAAATCTAAACAGGATGAAGCTGGCCTATGGAAATTGTTGGAAGAAGATATCATCAAGATCAGGACTCTTTTAAAAATGTCAGAAAAAAAGACTTTTCTGTTCTGCACTGCTTTCTAAGTGTTCTTAAAAAGAAAATATTTATATGTGGAGCTGCTGTATGCTATCTAACCCCGCCCCAGGGTAAGCACGAGTTACTTTTGTCTTCCTTTATGTCAGCTGGAGTTAAGTCAAATCCGTAACAATGTACTAGTTTGAATTAGAAAACTAATGCATTCCCATAGATGTCTTGGACATCTGTGGTCTAGCCTGTATTTTCAGCTATTTGATCTGAAATATTTTGCAATGTAATTCATCAGTGCACTGCATGGAAGATCTGTATACTTAATGGAGTAAAAGCTGGTTTACAGTCACCTTAAAACATCAGATGTCATTGAAAAAATCCCTAATGAGAAATGTTTATAAGGGGTAAACAAGAAATTGTTGCTTACAAGATTTGTGTTTGACAGAAGAAAGACAACATGGCAAGTAAAAGATGATGAAGGTTGAATAAAAGTGGACTGCTGGGCACACTATGTCCCTTCCCAAACAGGGTAGGATAAAACCAAATACACAATTACATATTTGCAGGTCATTTTCACAGAGCACGCATTATTATCTTGTTGGCTTTCAGTGCACTCTATTGCTTCCTTCACCGAAGTAGTGATCTGCTGGTTGCCCAGACCTACTGAGTCAGCAGTCACTGCGAACGTACAGAACAATGTTGTTAAGTGCTGTAGCCGTATGTTCCCTGGAGTCATCACCATTGGGCACAACATACTGAGCCGCAGCCAGGACACTTCTGATGCTTCACTATTCTTAGCCTCAAGTCTCATTGTAGTTGAAAGAACTTATGCTTTACTTATCAACAGGTGATTCTTAAAACTAATAGGAACTGTTAAAAGGAAGAACTTGCATGATTGCAAGGGGTCTTCTCTGGCATCTTTCTTAATTTCTACTTGTTATTTGAAGCTATTTTTGCTGTAGAGCTGTCAAGAACTGGTTGTGCATTAGTAATACACAAAAATTACCAGGAAGAGGCCTGGAAATGGCACCTACTATTGTATAAACAAGTTTGACAGCCGACATAATAAAAAGTCTGCCCCACTGGTAACCCAAGACATGCAAGTTTATTTCTAAAAGAGAGATACTGCCTTCAGACACCAGCTGTGTAGGGACTAGCTCTGGGGTGGCAGCAAGGTCCCCTCTTGCTCCCCACAGCACCAGGCACTGCTTACATAGCCTTCGGTACCAGGGAAGCGTGGGGAAACTCAGAGGAAGGCATGAATGGGGAGAGACTATTTACCAGTAGGCTTTTCTGCCATACGCTTTCTGTTGGCGGTAGTGCTTTTGGGTTTCTTACACCAGTTAGATGCACAATCTAACAAGGCCAAAGAGTATTTGGCCACAATTAGTCTTTTTACGCATGAGGAGCCTGATTTTTTTTTACCCAGCATATATATGTTAAATTTTCATACGTATGTTTAGAACATGCTGAAATATTTATCTGGACCATTTAAAGGCTGGCGTCTCCAAAAGCGGATGGGATATGTGGAAGGGCCAGGCCTGTGGAGCACAGCCCACCTTCACCCCGCTCCCCGACGACCACCGTGGGCCCGCAGAAGGCGGCAGAATTGAAAGCTGTCCCCGCAGTTGGTTTTTCACGGGGAAAGACAAGGTTTCACGCTCAATGCCTGCCTACATCCCTGCAGGCGGGGCGGCCATTTTACCTCCGGGCAGCGGGGCGCCGCGCCGCGCGCACTACCCGCCCGCCCGCTGGGGCCGGGCCGCCGCCATTTCCGCGCGGCGGGGGGCGGAGCTGGGCCGCACCGGGCAGGTCATGGCGGCGGCGACGGGAGCAGAACCGGGATCGCTGCCCGCTGTGGCGGCGCAGCTGGGGCGTGCCGTGGCGGCCGGACCGGAGGCCCGCCTGGAGAGCGTGCGGGTGCTGGCGGGCCTATTCCGGGAGGCACAGCCCAGGTAGCGGGGAGGAGGGACTGCCCGCAGCCACGTGGGCCGGGGGAGGGAGCTCCGGCCGCGGGGAGCGGCGGAGCAGGCGGGCCGGGGTGGTCCTTAGGGCGGCGTGCCTGCTCGTGTGCCGGCAGGCAGGGCTCTGAGCCGCCTCTGCTCCAAGCGCAGTCCTGTCCCTCGGGGTGTCGGCTGCGGGCCGGGCCTTCGCAGTGCCCACAGAGGGGCGGCCAGGTGCCTCCGGTCCCTGCTGTGGAATCTCTGCCCCCCGGGGGCTGTTCGTGTGGAATACGGGGGTCACCTGTGGGGCCCGGGGCCAGTGAGGGGTCACCTGTCCTTTCTCCGTCCCTTTCCCTTGGGGTCTTACGAGGAGCTGGTAGTCTGCTTGTCATCCCTGCACCTGTATCAGGCCCAGGGCTGGGAGGGAAGCTTTGCATCTCCCAGTCGCAAATGACAGCAGTTGCCCTTCTGGGCACATATGCTCGGGTGGGTTGTAGCCGTGGGAGTAGCCGCTGTAGGGCAGAAAGCCACAGTGAGCCCTGGAGGGCAGCCAGAAATGGGTAGGACGTGCCTGCGTGAGGCTTTGCTGGGCAACAGTTTCATGTGTGCGTGAGGGCACGGCCATGGGATGAGGGTGGTGGTTGTAGGCCTTGGTGACGAGAGGGCATGTGTTGTGCGTCAGGATGGGCTGGGGTGGCTTTAGTGGGAGGGAAGGTTGAATGCCCCATAGTAGCTTTAAGAAAGGGAGAAAAAACATGGGGTTGCTGGTGAAAGCAAGGGGCCGGTGCAGAACGTTGCTGTTCCTGTTAGGTTGGGGTGACCTCTGCAATACCATGCAATGCTGTTGGGTTTGTCAAAGGTTGGGCATGCAGAGGTTCAGCTGCGTGGCTGGGCTTACAGTAAGGGTTTCTGCTCTTCCTGGACAGTGGGAGGTGGCTTAGGTTGGTGTGAAGCTTGTGCTCACTCCTCTTGACAATAGCTGTTTGAAGGTTATAACACATGAGAAAGAATAAATCAAACTTTTTACCTTAGCATAAAATTGTGGTGGTGGTTGTTTTGTTTTTTTTTTTAAACTCCCAGTATTATTTTTGTTAATTAAATCCACATTTAAAAGTCAGGGGGCAGGGGGAATATGTGCTTACAAATACTCTCTTGTGACCTTTGTCTATACAGGAGACCTTCTTCTGGGGTTCATCTCAATTTCTCTAGGAGGAAAGGAGGATGTTGGCTTACGTGCTGATGCTTTACCTGCCTGTTTCTTGCCTTCCTCCCTGAAACCTCTGCCACTGTGTTTGACAAAGGAGTAGATATTCCCCAAAATAGCCAGGTTTTGTGGGTGCAGATGGACTGGAAGAGAGACACTGTAATTGCCCTTTCAGAAGGACAAGGCTATAGTGTTAGTTTACATCCTTTAGGACATGACGGAATGGATCCGAGGGCAACTTTAGCAATAAATTTGTCAACTGTGGAAAATACTGTTGTTGTTGCCATTGAATCAGAAGACACAACCCAATGAATGTTTGGTATTTGAAGTTGTGATATTCCACGATAATTCTTATGTTATTACGTGATTGTTCAGTGCTTGTGGAAACAAAGTAATTTAAAAATGTGAGTTCTAGTGGTCTGTAATTCAGAAGCAAAGAGGGTGAGGAAAATAATGCCCCAACTACAAGACTGTGGTGTAGAGTTCAGGAGACTTGAATTCAGCTGTGTGCTTTACTTGAGACTTCAGTGTTTTGAGCAGATGACCTGACTTCTTTATGCTTTCATTACTAATATACAAAAGGAAGAAAACGACTTTATTCTATTTCCAGAAATATTGTGAAGATAAATACTTTAAAGGCTTTTTAGGGACTGTGCTTACAGGAGTGGAATTGTGCAAGTACCTAAAACATAGAGTAGAAATATAGAATGGTAAACTTCTGGATTGTTCACATAATTCCTGACTAATTTCATTACTTTTGGAGCCTTAGCGTTTTGAATAGGGCTGCGCTAATGTTTTTAGCTCTGTGCTCACTAGGATGTTATCTTGTACAGTTTCTATTTTTAATGATCAAGCATTTAAATCTTACAAGGAGTGACAGTAATCTTCCTTTTGGCATGGATACATGAATTCTGACTCTTTGTTTTGACTTAACAAGAAATTGTGCATGTCTTCCTTGTCTGAGAGCTGGGCTGCTGTACGCTATGCTTCTGCTTCCTTTTGTATTCCTGCAGAATACTTGATGCTAAAATCAAGGACAGGTGGCAGTTGCAAATTGTGAAGGTCCTGTCTTAAGCAACAAAGCACAGGAAACAGAACTTTATGGTATATCCACAGAGCAGTTCTGAATGAATGTCAAGGTCTGTGTACAATAGAAGATACTTTTTTAATGTAAAAGCTACTTTACAGGTTCTTTGCTAGTTTTATAGATTAATATTTAGAGATTAGGGAAAAGGCTATGGAAGGAAAATATTTTCCTTTTCAAAATTACATGTAGCTGCTATTTTTATCTGTATGTGAATCTTTGTCATAGTGCTGTAAAAAGAGTATTTTTTATAAAATTATTTTAAGCGTTGCTGTGGAACAGCTACCTGAAATCGCTCTTGACTAATTTCATAATGTCAGCTAAACGCTTCCTGCTCTCCCCACTGATTTGAGAACTTCAATTTTTGTGCAGAGGATGATTTTAATTAAAATTCCTTGGTAGTACACAGTCAAATTGCAATGATTGCTGAAGTACAAGAGTTGCATTTAAATTTTCTCTGAACAGAATCCTGCTTTACCAAACAGCCTTTAAGTCATTCCTTGTTCATTTGGAATAACTTTTGCTTGTTCACTTAGGTTTTCCTTTTCTGTTATAGGAAGAGATTTGATTTCTGTCCAGGAAGATCTGGCTTGAGCACATTCATTTTCTTTCATAGTGTGCAAGGGAGAGATTTAGAGTTCTGTCTCTCCTCACTGATATGTAAAACTCCAGATCTACCTCCATATTCACAGTGAGGATAGGCACTTCCTTGTGTACATCACATTTGGTCTGTTAAGACAGGCAGGAGTTTCATCTTTGTATTTTACTGGCACCGCTTGCACGTTTGGTTTTTTTTTTTACTTTCAATTTAATATTAAGAGAAAAGTTGTCACAACAGCCTGTTATGTTTGTGATCCAGTGTCTAAAACTTGTGTTCTCTTGCATAACTCTGTAACAAGAGTAGAAACTTTTCCAGCATGAGAATAACTTGAAGGTGTCCTTTTAATGGCAGAGTCACAAGAATGTGCACAAAAGTACTTGCAGCTTTTTTCATTCCTGTTTTACCAATCTCAAATAATAAATGTCTTGCATTGACCACTGATTTCTGTATTTTGAAGTTGGGTCAGGAAATGACCAGTTTTGTGTGATCATCCAACACATGGCATAGGTGAATATACAGGAAACTGCAGTTGGACTCAAAGTTTTCCTATTTTAGAATAATTTCAGTGTTGAAAAACTGACTAACAGCTAATGGTTCTGTATAGCATCTTCACGAGAAAACACGAATTTTGTGTGTTTGGGACAGGGCCTGGCTGGGCACTCCTTTACCAGACCTTAGCTCTTCTGAGGTTTAAAAAAAACCTTGCGTCTGGATGCCTTTACCATGTGTACTGTGGTACGTCAGCCATCAGTCATCTTTGCCCTGCATGCCTGTGATGAAGTGGCAGGAGCCGCACTGCTTCTTGTAAGTGCAAGGTTCAAGTCCCATGAATGTCTTTTCTTATGCCTTAAAAACAAAACCAAATTCTAAACCTTCCTTCTGGTAATATAAGGCCCGCTGATTTCTTTATGACAGTGGACCAGGTCTGCTTTTGGTCTTGTGCCACTTCGGTGTTCTCCCCTCAGTATTACACCACTGTAAAATGTAGCTGCTTCCCCCTACCCCTGTAGATAATTCTCACTGATGGTGTGGTGTTTTATTTTAATGTACCTGGAGAGTGTTTAAGTGTATTGGTCTTGAACAGCCATGACGTTGTAGAATAAAATACATATTCCTTGGAGATCTGAAATCTAATGTAGTAATTTAATTATATTTTTGTACATGGTTTGGTTTATGGATATGTGGTCACTTATGATAAAGAATATCTAGAATTTCTAATTATGCAAATGTTCAGACATTTGAGGGAGCAGCAGAACATGGGTAATGCTGTTATCATCCACTAACATTTGATGAAGAAATTTTAATGTTCTCTTTTAGGAAGTGTTTTCTGTGTGAACATATTTTGTTTAATATTACTCTCCATTTCATCTCACTTTCTTCTGTTCATAGCTTAGGAGGTATTTCTCAACCTTATGTCTTTGATCCTAAGTTTCCTGTTTGATCTTAAGTACATGACAAGTCTGTTTTAAGGTTCAAGGAAGCTGCATCTGGATTCCCTTTTTTTTGACTCTGGTCAGAAGTATTGCATGAGCAAATTTATTGAGCTTTCCTGCAGTAATGCCATAAACACTCTTTGGTGTGTTTTTTTTTTCACCAGCATGTGGTATCAAAACTGAGTTCGCAATATTTGTAATGTGTTGCCCTCAACTCCTTTCTGAATATACTGTCAAGGGAGACAGTATGTGAATAGCTGTAGTTTGAAAACATTGTGTCTGTGTGACAGATCGTTTGTAGGTGTGCAGATCAGTCCTGGGGAGCTTGGTGAATCTACGTGGTGCAGCATCAGCTCTCTCATTCATTTATATAGTATATCTCTGTGTTTAGTGGTTTTATACTGTTTTCCTAGGAACACTGTTGTATTCCTTAGTTTACTCTAAGAAGTGGCATAGTATTTTATGTGTTGGGGTAGTTGTCTGCTGAGGTGCACAAGAGTTGCCTTTCTCCCTTGGCTTTGAATCACACATTTCAGAATTATGCTAGTGCAGCCGCTGGCGTTCCTCACAACTTTCTCCCTCTGGTGAAATTTGTGGCAGGCTATTTTATAATGGAGCTTCTGATACCTTCTTGTGAAGCATGTAGTGCTAGACATCTAAACTGTGTTCATTACTTAAATTCCTAATTCTTAAAACAACACACAGTGTCATACATAATTGTAATTGTGGTAGCTACATGCATTAGGGAGACTTCTTTTTTTTTTTTTAAGGATTCCAAATAGCTGCTGGAAAGCTGTAGGAATGCTAGGCAACGCAACTCCCTCACAGCCCATTTTCTGAAAAGGCTGGTGGGACAATTGTGTGCGTACATTTTGCTTTTTCTACTTGAAAGACCTTGTATACTAAGAATAGTTACAGATTGATGCAGAAACGTCTTTGGGTTTACAGTAAGAAGTGTAACTGTCAGATGCTTTTTGGTAAGGGCAATGTTTTTCACTACAAATTTATTTATTTCAGGGAAATGGCAGAAGAAAGTATATTTCAGAATCTCCTGGAAATCCTGATGTGTGCCTCAAGTGAAATCAAGCAGGCCTACAAGAACTCCTGTGAATTGGTAGATCTAGACACCTGCCTGCTGCTTGTAGCAGAGTGTTTCAGATGTTTGAGGAATGCCTGTGTTGAGTGTGCCAAGAATCAACATGTCATGAGGTATAGTTATGATCCATTTTAACCCATATAAAAATATAGCCTTCTGATGTTTGTGTGGTTTTATATAGAGATTCTTATTTTACGCTGCTGTGTTAGTTGATTTATTAACTGGTATTTCCTGCTTGATGCAATCACTTGAAATGAAGTATGCAAGGAACAAAAATAGCTGACCTATTTGTAGGTCAGAGTTTGGGGCACTGTTGGATAACAGAACAAAATGTTTCTGTCCTTAAATATGAGTTGATTATGCAAATGATATAAGCCTTTTGGAAGTCTGACTGTAGAACTATCCTTTTTTTTCCTCTTTAATTTCTTTAATTCTTTGGATAACATAATGAATAAGTAAAAAGTCTTAATTATCAGTTACAGGATTAGTATGGTCTTTTTAATGAGTATATAGTATATAGCATGTAGGTTTGTGCATATCGGCCCTAACACATGTACAGGTAAACTAATATTAATGGATAATACAAAGTCAATCCGTCTCCTTAAACTATTCAGGCTGTTGGTTTATTTTTTTGCCTGTGTCTGTTGCAACATTGAGGAGATGCTTGGGATACAACCTGTTGTAGTTACTGAAAACCTGGTAGTGTACCCGCTGTTTTAAAAACAAAACATCACCACAACACCCCACACAAAGAACCCCAAACCAACCAACCAACGAAAAAAACCTGTTACAAGTTTGTTAGACCATGAAGAATTGTCTTGGAATACAATTTTGAAATTTGGTTTTTGGGACTTCTTGGGTTTGGTTTATTGAACCAAATTTTTGGCATGGGACAAAGTTCCAGCTTCTGTGATGGGGCAGAATTTTGTTAATGCCAGAAAAGTTGCAGGATTTTTTTGTAGAAGGCATTAGTTTTGGAATAAGTTGAATCTCTGTTCAGGCTCCTACCTGTTTGTTCCTGACAGTACTAGCACTCTTGGTCGTGCAGTGGGTCAAGGAGCTATTCTGAGAGAAAGTTTATATACTTGTTTACAAAGTTTTGCTGAGTGGGTATTCAGCCAGGCTAGATTCCTTGTTGTAACTTACTATAGTTCCATAGTTACTCATGTTAACAAAAGTCAGGGAGCAGAATTGCCTGGCTGGGAGTTGGTAGGATTGCCTTTTTCAGTAGCATGAGAAATACAACTCAGTTATGGGTCCTAATTTTTACTTTCTAGTGGAATTCAGATAGCCAACTTGCTTCTGAACAAAAATGTGCTTTGCGCTGGTTACACTGGTGCTGCATACTTGCCCTCACTAGGCAGTTAGTACAACCTTGCTCATTTCAGAAGCTGGATGCTGATAACTGTACTTTCCTTTAGACTGAAAGAGGTGAAAGGCCTGTGTGGATAGGAAGTTCTGACCACACTTGTAGCAGTGAAAGGCTCTGTGGATCATTCATCGGATACTGTTTTGGCTCTGTAGCAGCATGACAACTTATGCTGTGTTTAATAGCACCCTGCATGCTTTAAGCCAGCTGTATATTAGCCATACATTTGTGTTAACTTTAAAAGTTGCAATGCACAGCTGGTTTAGGGGTTAAATGTTCTGAATGATCAAAAGTTGTGAATGGAGGGAGAATTATGTGTCTTTGATATTGGTTTTAAGCGTGCAACATTTGGATATTAAAAAAACTCCAAACTACAAATTTTTCATCAGAATTGAAACTGATTGTTTCTAGGAAAGAATGCAAAGATTGTGAGCGCGTGGATTGTGTAACAGGTTTTCAACTGTTGGGGAATATGAAGCTTTGTTCTTTCCCAGGGTCAGTTTTTCTGCTTTGTGTGCTGTGAAGAAATTTGAAGGAATGGGAAATGTTTTGATTTTTAATAGATTGTATGCCAGTGTGCATGTGTGTATTATATATTTATAAATGTATCTTTGGCTTCTCTTCTGTGTTAGAACTTAATGGGAGAGAGCATATGTTTTCTTGCAAACATCTGCAGAATACAGTTATTCAGCACTTGTGATGATATGATATTTTTAAAGTAACTCATGCATGGGTGTAGAGGTTTGATAGAGATGGTATTGCATTGTTGTGAAGTTTCAGCCACTCTCTCTTGGCCAATCGCTTCTCAAAAAGCTTGGCTAGTAAAGTACAAACGAATTAAAAGCTGAAAACTTCATCTGTTTATACTGTATTCTTTGACTTCTGTTTTTTACTCCTGTTGCATGCACATCCTGGTATATATGTTACGTACCTCCAGGATTTTCGATCTTTGTAGAATTATTTTGGCGTTTTCGATTCCAAATGGCTTCACTTCACTGATTTATCATCATTATCACCATGTTTTTTTGTGTCTGGAAGTGTTCACAGTCAGGTTGGATGGGGCTTTGAGCAACCTGGCCTAGTGGAAGGTGTCCCTGCCTATGGCAGGGTTGTTGGACTAGATGATCTTTAAAGGTCCCTTCCAGCTGAAACCATTGTGAGATTTTTACCTGTGATTCCTTCTCAGTGAAGAAAGAATAAATGATTACTTGAGCTTCCCTGCTTCCCTCTGAGAATTTTCTAAGTTCCCCTTTGAATTGACCCTGTTGTTCCTTTGACCGCAGTCACTAATCACTTTGTTACTTAGTAATAAACATTGAGGATTTTAAATACCGACATACATTGACAGTTTCCCTGAATGCTTGAACTTCAAACAAAGCAAAGTTTTTACACAAATAAAGCTGTTTAAATTACAGGAATAACCTGCTGATTTTTAACATCTGGTTTGGAAGAATAGCAAAAAGAGAGGAAAGGGTACTTAGTTTTGAAGGTACTGTGTCCAAAGTGTTAATATGCAGGCTGATGCAGTAAACCTGTTCCTTCTGCTTCTGATGGCAGTAGTATGGCTATTGATAGTCAGGCACAGTTAAGTAGGAGAAACTGCTTTTTATTTTAGAGTTCTTGAAGATGTTAAAGACTTGCTGTTAACTTCAGTGGAAAGCCTTTTTGCTTTAATTGAGTATTTGATATCAAGTGATGTTTTTTCAATTTTTTTCCCCCCAACTTCATAATAGGAACTTGGGTCTCATCTCTACATCTGTCAATTTGATCAAATTGCTTCATGGAATACAAATCAAAGAAGAATTGTTATTGACTGGTAAGGCTGTGGATTTTTAAAAATAAATAGCCTGCACTATATTTTTCATTTGGGAAGTCTTGTGGTATTATGATGTCACCTTATTAATGCATTTTTTCATAAATAAGCTTAATTGTTCTTTGAGCTGCAGTTAAGAATTGTAGGCCCTCTGTTATACTGCTTAAAATGAATCTCAGCCCCAAATCTAATCCAATTGTATTTTCCCTCAGCCGTTCCCTGTAGATTGTTAAAGGAAAGATATGTGGAAACTTTTTAAAAACTAACCAGGATATTTGAACTGCAAAAAGGAAAAGTTCCTGTGATGCCTCCTTTGAAAATATGGTAGTTTACTGTCTTCTTATTTGATCTGCGAATATAGTGAAATGAAGAAATACTCCTTTTTTATTTTGATGACACTTGAAATAATTTATCTGATTCCAGGAAGCAAATTTTGGCTGTGACTGTTTAAAATTACTTTTTACTTTTCATTTCTGTACTGTGTTTGCTGGCCAGTGAGGGTAATATCTGCCAAGAACTAAGTACTGATTTGAGTAGTGTTCACATTTCCTTAATGAATGAATTTTTCCTTTCAATGCAGTGAAGAGAAAAATCTGACTATAGTATCCTTCCTCCTTAATGTCAGTTATTGCTGCTGATTCCTACCAAACTTATTTCACTGGATATTAAGGTGTTTTCAGTAATTCTCTCCACAGTCTGTTTTTCCCTGTGTCTGCATGTGGAGCTTTATATCAGGCATTGGACCCCAGTCTTTACTGTCTGTGGTTGCAAAGAGTAGGGAACATTTGGTTTCTCTTGCTACTTCTATTTCTTTTCACTCCTGTTACTTGGATGAGGTTTTTACTGGGTTCCTGTTGCTGCTTTTCTATCGTTTTGTGAAAGCAAGTAAAACTAGTCATATAGTAACTTACCCTCAAACACCTTTATGAAGCTGGGAAAGAGCAGGGAAGTCCAGAATACTGTTTTTCCTTTTGCTGCTATATTTGGCTCAAAATGAAACCTTTCAGGCATGTGACAGTATTATGCTTAAGCCACATTGACTCCTTCAGCCATTGCTGGAATCCATCTTCCAGGGAAGGATCAGTGACGCTAGTGCAGCCCTTCAGTGTGGGAGGACCAGAACTAAAACCTGTGGGTGGCAAAAAGAGGGCTTGCTCAGTGACCATAAAGGGGAGGATCTGATAGTACACAGGAGTGACTCTCAAGCCATGTCACAGGGTCAGACAGGGAGGTCTGGGAAAAAGTGTGGAGGGCAACAATCTCCTTCCTCACAGTTGTGAACCCCTTCGTAGACCAGTAAGAGAAAAGGAAAAACGATGGGAACTGAAATACTGGTTTTGTCCAGCCTGACACTGTCCCTGCTAGAGTCCTTGAAAGCAGTAGGCTCAAAAGGCTGTCCAGGGAAGCAGACTTCCCACCTTCAGCTTATTGAAAGCATCAGGAATTGCGGTATGAGAATACCATCTTTCAGTGGTGCCTCCCAGCATCTGCAGGAGAGTGAGCAGGATGTACCCCTTGTTGGTTACATGCGTGGCCTGAGGTTTCCCTCTCAGTCTTGTGGCTTCTGACCCCTCCTTGATGGGTTATCTCAGACGTGTGCTGTCCGGCTGCTGGGATCTGAAGAAGCAGCAGTGAATGTTACTCAGCAAGAGAGAAAGGAGGGGGTGGAACCCTGTAATTCGATTAACTGGCTCAGTTTCCTAGCCAGAGAATGTTGTAAAATCTTTTTATCACCACTGTAAATTAAAGGGGGCATTGACCAGAAAGTTTTTAACAGTGTTTCAATAAAAAGTGTTTTGTGGCTGTTATTCTACATAGCCATTCAACGAATGAATTTGAGTTATAACTAAAATTTGATGGATTGACCCAGGATAGATGGTTTGTTTGATACTGTATGTAGTATTGATCTCACTGGGAAATATCTGTGGCGAGCCTGGCTTAGGTATTCCATTTCTGTTAGTACAACAAAAAAAGTCTCTAGGCAAGCAAGTGTTGCTAATTCCTTGCTGAGTCATCTGATGAACTTGGTTCTAAGTGAAAATTAGGCTAGTGCCTAGAGCACCAGCTCCTTCTGCAGGGTATACCTCAGAAGTTAACGGTTGCGTTCAACTGTGGATTATTAGTTGTACTTTCAAAAGCGAGACAAATTGCTAAATTGGACTTGGATAGCACTGTTGAAATAAAAGAAGCCCATGAAATTAGTAACTGTTACTGTGTTCCGCTTCATGACTCTCCTTATATTTCATGTAGGAAATCAGGTCACAGGGCTAGAGAAGCATGTATATTTTGTTTTAGCAGATAATTAGGTGTTAAGTAGAATATTTCAAGTTGTTCATTTGGATATGTGTCCTGTTTCCTTCTTGAACTGGCTGCTTGGATGTAATGATCCCTCTTGGTGCCTGTGTATATCCTTAAGGTGTTTTAAATACCTTCATGTTGCTTCCATAGAAACAAAATACAAGGATAAAGAGGTAATGCTGTATTACAGAATGAACAACACTTAAATTTTTCAGTTCATGTCCCTGTGAAAAATTCACGGAGCAAATCATTGTAGACTAAATAAATTTGAAGTTCCAACTTTACTGTGTTTCTGAAGAAGAGAAATTGAAAATTCTTTATGCAGACTGAAAAATTATTTTAAGATGTTTTTACTCTTATCCATTGGTAACTGTTAAGACTGTTAAGTCTCTGAATGGTGTAGCAATTTTTGTAGGAAAGTTCAGTGTAGTACAACTTGTAATGGAGAAAACCAGAAATGAAATAAAGTATATATTCTCTGGCAACTACTGTGACCAGTGTGGTGGCTCTAAGAGAGGGAAAGAACTGCCTGTTCTAACACTCTACTAGTGATCAAAGCAGCAAAAAAGGAGGTGCTGTGCAAAGTGGTGTGATTAAAAGCTGTTGCTAAGGTGCATTCAATTAAATCTGGACTCCTCTGCATCTTCTTTAGAAGTACTTTTTTTGTAGTTTGTCTCAGGCCTAAGTGTTGTAGACATGGTTAATTTGGCTCTTCATTGCAGTATATTTATTGAAACAACTCTACTGCAAGTTTTCAGCATGTCTTTTTTTTTTAATTATTTAATGCTATAATAAGTTAGATAAATTCCAGTGTGCTTGTAATGTACTTGTCCCAGCCAGCTGTGGAAAAAGCTGTTGTTTTGAGTACATGATGTGCCACTAAGGCAATGGGCCAGAAAACCTGAAGGTGAGTTAGTATGTCTGTCCTGGAATAGCTCTTTAAGGCTTCAGATAGGTTTAAAAATAACTAGTTAATTCATACATATGGCATATAAAGATTGTCCAACCCCACCTGCAAGCCAGCCATCCCTGTAATAATAATTTTCTTTCTTTTTAATACATGTATTAAAAGAACATTTTTAGGCCTTTCCCTTATGGTGTTGCTACGTTTAGCTGTTTGTCCCCACTCTTTCTCCCTTCTTATGTCTCAAGTTATTTAGTTGCATTCATAGCCTAGTTTCTCTTCTTGTAATTGCTTATCATACATAGTAGTAATTTGTCGTGAGCAATTAATATTTTGTAGTACTTAGAGAAGGGAACCTGCTCTAAGGAGTTGCGCAGTGAAAGCCAGCAGCTAGATGAGTGCAGGGGGTTGATGGGCTAAATGATGCTAAACAAGTTAACAATTTGTAGCCCTTCTTCTGGATAGCATCAAGACTGATTTGTGTCAGATAAGTCACGTGTAAATGTGATCTGGCTTATTACTGATCCAGCAGTTCTCCTTCCTTCTCTCTGCAAGAGAAGGAACTTCCTAGTCAAGTAGAGAAAAATTCAAGTACTGCACTTCTTGGACAGTATCTGAACACTGCACTTCACCTCAGTGTTCTTAAAACTATATGTGCTGAAAGCCTATGAAGTGGGTGATTGTGTGAGGAGGCATTTAACTTTTTTAGATTATGGAGCATGGATATTCCTGGTGGGAAGAAAGAGAAGGTGACAAATGCTGTCCCCCTCTCCCTAGTTCAGAATTAATTTCAATAGGGATTGAAGATGCAGGAACTGTGCCTACTCATGTGGAAATGCTGCATGCAAAAAGGTCCTTTACATTTCTTTGTTAATTTTGAAAGAAATCTGTCAAATCTGATTTGAGGCCACAATCTTCCAACAAATAGCTAATAAGATACTAAAATTTTAACTTTGAGTCTTAGGAAAAAAAATTATGTTTCTGCAGAATATAGATTTAATGGAATTTTCAGAGTACCCCTTCCATATCCCTTTTGCTTGTTATTTTTTTTAATTAAAAAAAAAGAAGCGCTTCATCATAGCAAGCTTTTTTCTCTGCTGTGGGTATGAAGACCAAGAATAATTGCCAGGGGAGCAGGCTGATGAAGCTGCCAGATGAACTTTAACTGAACTTAAAGCAGACCCAGATCTCTTAAGAGCTAAGAAGTAGTTCAGTATGTTAGGGATTGCAGCAGACATAGGAAATATCCTTGTCAGAAGCCCAAGTAGAAAATCTCCTTCACTTCATAGCATGTGTCTTGGTTTGGTTGTGTGGTTGGTTTTTTTCCCTTTTTCCTATGGCAAATCTTAAGCTTTCCAGCAGGATCTAGCAGACCTTTGGGAAGGTACATTGAGGTTTGTCAAAATGATGGATCTTTAGATTCCAGAGTGTGAGATCTGGGTTTAGGATTCATCTCTGAAATCTGGAAAAAGCTTTGTTTTGCCTTAATAAATTGCAGTGAGGGCATGCCTGTTCTGAAGCAAGCTTATGTTCAATAGGCTGTGTCCCATTTGATCCTTTCATTGATTCCTACCCCCACCCCATCCTAGACAGAGGGAGCTTTAATCTTTTTGTTTGTAAATATATCTTCTCAAACCTTTCACCACTTCAAAATATTGTCGATGCTGAAGAATGTGCTTTGAATTCCAACATAATTGCTTAAAAAGTATTTATCTGCCAAAATACTTTTCTCTGCTCTAGGATGAAAAGGCATTTAACGCCTGATAGCTGCCCTGTGTGGGACAACTTGTTGTGCAAATTCTCTGAATTAGTTGATTGTACTCTCTGAGCAGAACTGAGTGCAATTGGACCCTATCAGCCTATCGTGGTTTAGCCCCAGTCAGCAACCAAGCAGCACACAGCTGCTTGCTCACTCCCCCCTGGTGGGGTGGGGGAGAGAATCGGAAAAGTGAGGCAACTCATGGGTTGAGACAGACAGTTTAATAGGTAAAGCAAAAGGTGAGCACGCAAGCAAAGCAAAACAAGGAATTAATTCACTACTTCCCTTGGGCAGGTATTCAGCCATCTCCAGGAAAGCAGGGCTCCATCACGCATAATGGTTACTTGGGAAGACAAACGCCATAACTCTGAATGTCCCCCACTTCCTCCTTCTTCCCCCAGCTTTATATGCTGAGCATGATGTCATATGGTATGGGATATCCCTTTGGCCAGTTTGGGTCAGCTGTCCTGGCTGTGTCCTTTCTCAGTTTCTTGCGTTCCCGGCAGAGCACAGGGAGCTGAAAAAGTCCTTGACCAGTGTAAGCACTGCTTAGCAACAACTACAACACCTCTGCATTATCACCACTGTTTCCAGCACAAATCCAAAACATAACCCCATACTAGCTACTATGAAGAAAATTAACTCTATCCCAGCTGAAACCAGGACACAGCCACAGAGCTATACCGTGCTGTTTGTATGTGCCTGAGAGTGGTGCTCTGAGCATCATGCCAGCACCCTTCAGTTCCAGGCTGCTTGTGATACTCGAGCTAGCTTTAAACCAAGTCGTGTAGGTATTGTTATTATGTATTATGTATGTGATTATTGTTATGCTGTGCTGGTGCCGTGCCTCTTAAGTTTTTATGGGTATCAACCAACCAGGGTAAGTCATATAAAAATACGTTAATAGGAGAACGCTAACAGCATATGTTCAAGTCATGGGTACTCCAGGAGATCTCTGCCAAAATCAGGGTCCACATGTGCTAGCTGTTGTACAAAGGTTTAAGTCGTTAACTGCTCTTAAGGTCTTGAAGTCCGGAACAGTTGAGTAAATTATAGCGGATGATAAGCTTTGGGTTCTCGAACAGGAATTTGACTTTACTTCCAAATTTTTGGAAAGCGTTCAGGTGTAGTTAAACTGCTACAGATACTCTAGTTAGAACAGAACTTAAAACATCACTTTAAAAGCAGTGATGAAAGACTAATCTATGTAGATTTTTAATTCTGTGCTTATTATAGTAAGTTGAGCATTTTCTGGTAGGATGTTCAGAATATCATATGTCTAACACCTGTTCACGCCTCCTTTCTTGAGGAAGGATGTGTGGGAAAATATGGAATATCTTGTTTTAAACACTCCGAATGCCATATACTTACAAGGGAGCTCCAAAGAAATGTTTCTTGCTTTGAGCAGAAGAGGAGGAAGCCTGCAATGCTGTTCAGGTGAAGAGGTTCGTAGTGAGTTCAAAACTTCGTCAGTGCTTCCCTCCCACCCCTTCCCACCTTCCAGCAGCCTTAATAATAACTGGGGTTCAGCTTCAGTCAGTGTTCTTTAAATACTCAAACTGATTTGGACCTGATCACCTATCATGTGTATTTTGTTTTAGTTAACGAAAAAAAAAATTACTCTTGACCCATTGCTGCCTTATGGGTTGATTGTGGTCTAGGAAGAAAGTGTGTTGGAAAGTACTTTTTAATCTGTCAGTATGGAAGAGAAGTACTCTGCAGAAGAAATGGCAATAAGTAACCTTGAAATTCAGAACACACTAAAAATAAAAACAACATCACTCCTTCACAGAGACTTAAAAAAAAAAAAAAAAAAAAGGCATAAGGGTGCATGTGTGCTTCAAAAATAAGAGGTAAGGAACCTACGCTATATATAGCTTCCAGAGTTGTTATTTCTTTCAAAAGTCAGATGGGATGGAAACATTTAATCTTTGATGAAATGACAAAAACTTTCTCCTGAGGTCTGCAGAAGGAGAACATCACGCGATTGAGTAAAGCAGGACTCTTGATTTCTTTGTGAACTCTTGAAGGTGAACGGATGCTTTGTTAAAAAGCCACTGAATTATAAGCTGTAGGAGTTCACGTAGTACTAGAAAATCATGTTGATGTTTTGTTACAAGAGAACCCTGAAAAGAAATGGGGAAGAGGAGATGAGAAATTCCCAGGAGCTGCACTGGGTAGCTTGTACCTTCTAAAAAGTTGTTAATTCAAAGTAATTTTCAGGGTTTTACAGAAAAGGAGATATTTAATCAAATACTTCCGTTTTCCTGAAGAATAATCTGAGGAAAACAGGGAGCTTTGAGTTGTAATGTTTGCAAAAGTATTTCTGAAAAGAAAAATCAATGAATACCAGTTAAGTGATTCTAATTCCTCAAGAGAGTATAGGAGAAGTAAATCTTTCAGTCTGTACTCAGTGAAACATGAGATGTTTCTCTGCTCTGTCCTGTTCTTAGCTCTGTACTCAACCATTTGCAAATTGGAATGGCGCTGGAAAACCGAGACTGGCTAATTTTGAGGGTATGGAAAAGCAGGGGAAGGTGATGTTCTCAAACCTGCCAAAGAACACTAAATTGATTTTCCTTTATTCTTTTCTAAATAGGCAGCCGCGTGTCCTTAACCGTTTATTTATCCTTGTCAATATTTATTTATCTATTTTTCCCCCCCTAGAATACAATGGCAACAGCAGCACTGTTACTTTTGGTCACATTAAAAAAGACTGTATCTTGACAATAGGAAAATGAGCTAGAGGTGAATACCCGGACCTTTCCAGAATACATCTGAGTGGTACCTTTGCAGAACCAGTTAGTAAGAAAATCAGGGCATTTAGGGCTTACGTGCTGGCATAGGAGCCTAGCTATGTGTGTCCTATATTCGATACTTTTTTTTTTGTGTACCTTATCATCGGAATGACCAGTCATTTAGTAACATATTTTAAATTAAGAAGAAAGAGAAACAGAGTGGTCAACTATGGAACGTAAAAATTCTTTAACAAATGCTAATAGTGACCAAAGGAGTCTGTCTCATCTTTTGTACATTCCTCATTTCCTGTTCAGTATCTTTCATGTTTCCATTTTATTCTTCAAAACTTTGCATTCTGCTTTCAGTGCTTTTTGTTGATCTTTAATCATGTTGCACTGAATGGTTTCATTTCCAAATTATTGCTTGTGGTTTATGTATGAAAAATAAATATTTTAAAATATGCCTGGAAAGTGTGACGAAACAGTAAATTTTTACTAGACAGACATAGCAGAGCGAATATCCAGAGCTCACCTAATGCATTTGGGAAACCATTGCTAAGTTTTATTACCTATAAATTGAGGTCTCTTTTGCTGTCTGAACAACAAGTGTCTCCACACAGGCTTGGTTATGTGGATTGCAATGTGACTACAGTTGGAGAAGATGTAACTTAAATTGTATCCTAGAGACTCTCAAACACCATGACTACTAAATTTAAACCAACAGGACTAAGGAAGGCAAGGTAATCCTTTGTCTCTTCCCACATCAGTGCCATCTATATTTATCTCTGGAGGAGGAGGCAATGTGTTTTGTTGGGGGTTTGTTGATTGGTGGTGGTGTTACTTTGTTTTGGGGTTGTTTTTGGTGAGCAAATACTGTAAATTGTTACACTGCAAATTTGTTGTGCAAGTCATATAGAATCATTTAGATGGGACAAGACCTTTAAGATCATTGAGTCCCACGACAAACCTAACACTGCCAAGTCCACCACTTTACCATGTCCCAAAGTGCCGTGTCTACGTGTCTTCTAAATACCCCCAGGGGTGGTGACTCAGCCACTTCCCTGGGCAGCCTGTTCCAATCCCTGACAACCCTTTCAGTGAAGAAATTTTTCCTAATATCCAATCTAAACTTCCCCTGGCACAGCTTGAGGCCATTTCCTCTTGTCCTATTGTGAGTTACTTAGGAGAAGACACGGGGGCCCACCTCACTACAGCCTCCTTTCAGGTAGTTGCAGAGAGTGATAAGGTCTCCCCTCAGCCTCCTCTTCTCCAGGCTAAACAACCCTCAGCTGCTCCTCATAAGACTTGTTCTCCAGACCCTCCACCAGCTTTGTTGCCCTTCTCTGGACACACTCCAGCACCTCAATGTCTTTCTTGCAGTGAGGGGCCCAAAACTGAACACAGTATTCGAGGTGCAGCCTCACCAGTGCTGCGTACAGGGGCACAATCACTTCCCTACTCCTGCTGGCCACACTATTCGTGACACAAGCCAGGATGCTGTTGGCTTTCTTGGCCACCTGGGCACACTGCTGGCTCATGTTCAGCCAGCTGTTGACCAGCACCCCCAGGTCCTTTTCCACCAGGCAGCTTTCCAGCCACTCTTCCCAAGTCTGTAGCGTCGCATGGGGTTGTTGGGACCCAAGTGCAGGACCTGGCACTTGGCCTTGTTAAACCTCATGCAGCTGGCCTTGGCCCATCCATCCAGCCTGTTCAGGTCCCTCTGCAGAGCCTTCTTAACCTCAAGCAGACCAACATTCCTGCCCAGCTTGGTGTCACCTGCCATGTTATGTGCTGATTTAGGTGGACTGGGAGAATAAGTAGTTATAAAGCTTGAACCATTTTACATGTCATACAGAGTCAAAGTGTCATGGACTGTTAATAGGTGACATTTGTCAATTTAAGTTCATATTCATATTAGCTGTTCTTTCAAGGGAGAGGAAGCAGGAGAGGGCAGTTCCTGAATGGACCCACAGTTCTTGGGTTTAACTCCCAAAAAGCAGCATGAAAGGAGCATGCCTCAGTTACTTGGAGGAAAAGAGAATTTAAAAATCTTCACCTCCATTTATTTTTGTATTTGGGATTTTCTTTTGCTTACTGTTAGCATAATGAAACTACTTACGTTTTGCAGCTTAAATAAACCAGATGCTAATTTAAACAGACTTGTTTTTAGCCATATAAATGAGGGACAGCCCTGATCTTAAGAGTTGCCAGTTTCCATGTGTGATCTTTGCTTTGTCTGTCTAGGCTTTTTGTATGGGGGATTGGTGCCAGTACTTTGCTGCCACTGTTAAAGTAAAAACTGTAATTACATTGTCAAAATAATATTTATAGTATTTTCAGGGAATAATTGTGGGAGTGTGACGAATATATTATACTCATCAAACTTTTATGTAAACATAAGCATGAGTTTTTTATTTGAGTTATTGGTGTTGTTTTTGGCCTTTGTGTTTTTCCAATCTGTAAAAATAATATTGGGATTTTCATGGTCTTTGTAGCATTTGCAGAATGTATGCCTTAACAATCAGTTGATACACTATCTGGTAGAAGTAAACTGCTATTTGCACTTGTATTGGGATTTTGGTTTCATGTTTCCATAGCTTAAGAAAATCCTATGTTTTTTTGAGTTTTGCTATCCCCTAATTATTATAGCTCAGAGCATTTTACTGCTTTACCAAACAGGAAAGTTTTAAGTAATTGGTTTGTTCTCTTGGTACCATTTGGGGTTGTTTGGGGTTTTTGTTCCTTTGTGTTTAGCTTGTTAGGTTTTTAAAATTTTTTTATTTTAATTTAAAAGTGAGTGAGTGCTTTTGAAAGGTGACTCTGAGCATCTCCCAGAAACGTCTGTGCAAGGAAGCAAGTACTAGGTTTTCTAATAATAGACAATTGCCCCTTTGCTAGTTAACGGTATAGCCAGGACTTAGGCATTCTTGCTTCTGGGTAATGGTAAGTTACCAGGTGTAAAAATATTTCAATCTGGCCCTATACCACGGTTTTAAGTTTAGAACTGCTCTGTCTGTGCTGTGTTTTGGTGAATATTGCCACAGCACTTTAATCACAGAATCCCAGGTTGGAAGAGACATCAGGGATCATCTAGTCAAACCTTTCTAGGAAGAGCAGTCTAGACAAGATGGCCCAGCACCCTGTCCAGACGATTCTTAAAAGGGTCCAACATGGCCGAGTCAACCACTTCCCTGGGGAGATTATTCCAATGGGTGACTGTCCTCACTGTGAAAAATATTCCTTTTGTGTCCAGTCGGAATCTCCCCAAGAGCAACTTGTGTCCATTCCCCCTTGTCCTCTCCATGTGACTCCTTGTAAAAAGGGAGTCTCCATCTTCTTTGTAGCTACCCCTTAAGTACTGGTATGTGGTGATGAGATCCCCTCTAAGCCTCCTTTTCTCGAGGCTGAACAACCCCAGTTCTCCCAGCCTATCCTCGTATGGCAGGCTTCCCAGTCCTCTGATCATGTTGGTGGCCCTTCTCTGGACCCCTTCCAGCCTGTCCACATCCTTTTTGTATAGCGGGGACCAGAACTGGACACAGTACTCCAGGTGTGACCTGACAAGCGCTGAGTAGAGTGGGATAATGACTTATTTCTCTCTGCTGGTGATGCCCTTTTTGATGCAACCCAGCATCCTGTTGGCCTTCTTGGCCGCAGCAGCCTACTGTTCGCTCATGTTGAGCTTCCTGTCCACCAGGACCCCCAGGTCCCTTTCCACGGAGCTGCTCTCCAGCCAGGTGGATCCCCGTCTGTGCTGCACTCCCAGGTTATGTTTTTGTAGGTGCATGACCTGACACTTGTCCTTGTTGAACTTCATAAGGTTCTTGCTGGCCCACTCTTCCAGCCTACCCAGATCCTCCTGCAGAGCAGCTCTCCCTTCTGGAGTGTCTACTTCCCCGCTCAGTTTGGTGTCATCTGCAAACTTCATGAACTGTCTGCCTTCATAACATCTACAGCAAGGATTACAGCCATGCAATCCTTTGCCCTTCCCAAGTATGTCAACCTGATGCCACCTTCTGTGGATGAGAATGTTCGTTTGGTCCAAAATCCATTGAAAGCCATGGAAAGACTCTGATTTGGGAGGGCTTTGTTCCAGGCCTTTGTTCTTTGGCCTTTTTTCAGAAACTGCAAAAGAGGGAGCCATCTTTTACACGTCTTTCAGCTGCCCACAGAAGGAAAGGAGCCAAACCTGGACTAAGGCGAGTCAAACCAATGAATTGTCCTGAGTTTGCAAACACTGAATTCTCTTTAGGTCTTGTGTGCGTAGCATTGCCCCTGTCTGCAGTGGTTAACTTTTGCCCTGTGTACTGACACTCCTGTGCTTAGAATCTTGTGCGGCATGTAGAGGCACAGCTAACTGTGCATCACTGCTGTTCTCCTGGAGGGGTTGGTTTTTTCATAACTGTGCCCTGCATGGCTAGTACAATAAATTATATTTTTGTAATACAGCAGTAGCTGTCATTTTGAGTAAATGCCAGTGTTAACTATTGTTTTCAGCCTGACACATCTGTGTTGGCGCACATGGCTTGGCTGAGACTTCTGCTATTAACACAGAAACTTTACACATGCCATAACTTCTTTTTCCCATTTCATAACATCTGGAGTAGAATGAGGTTTGAGGATCCATTGAAGAAGGGTGGCTTTAGGACTGCAGATGCTATTTAAACGCAACGTATTCTTACATTAATGGAGGGGGGAAAAAGGGAGAGGGGGCTAGTAGTTGGGCTTCCAACTTGAGAATAAAAGCTTGAGGAGGTCCTGCATCATCTTTACTAGACCCTTGATACCACAGGCAAATGTAGGATCTAGTGTCCGAATACAGTAAACTCCATCTTTCTCTGTTTACACCTCGTTAGCCCTGCGGAAGATTGTTACACTCCCCTCTTAATTAAAAAAAAACTTTTCCTAACTCTGGTTAAAATGTCCTACCAAGTTTGAATCCAGTGGTTCTTGACAGTGGGTTTTTTCCCTACCTTGGGCTTTTTTCCTACTTGAGTCCTGTTGGTTCTGCAGTGACTGATTTAAGCTTTGCTGAGCTGAATTACTTTATTTACTGTGAACTGTGAGTGTAAAAGTATATTATTGCAGTGGCTTGTTGAGGTATAGTTTGAACTAGAGACCCGATCCTGCCTAGCAAGGTTCACCTATCTGATCCTGCTGACATGGATGGCATTGGAAGCAGACGTTGGAATAATGACAAAAAACCTGGCACTTTCCAGCAGTTAGGTGTTTGCTGCACTGATGATCAGAACTGTACTTTCTATAATACAGACAAATTTTTTGATTGCTGTACTGGGAGACAGAGGCGGTGACTGAGAATGTAAATCATTCTGCTCCTTCTAGGAGAGAGACTAGCCTGAGCTAATATACTTAAGCTGTAAGAATTAGCAGATCAGTGGGCTGCCTTGTTGGGTTCCCTTTTCTAGTTGCTGATACTGCTTTTAGGCAGTGTGTATAGCTGTTTTTTTTTTTCTTGCTCCTGCAATTTGGAGGCTTTCTAGTACAGCCTGCCAAGATGTTGCTGATTTATGACACATGCATAGTGGTTTTATAATGTGGACTGATACCCACTTGGAGCACAAAGGAAATGGGAGTTTGCTGATGTCTATTTAATTAGAATGGTTTCTGGTTACTTTGGTTGAGGCTTGAAATGAACAGTAATGCCTATATTTCTGTGGACCTTTAAGTACAGTGTTCTGTAAGCCCTTTCCTTCCTTCCTTCCTTCCTTCCTTGCTCTTTATTTGCTGGTAAGGTAGGGGACAGTAATGTCAACAAGATTCATAATGAGGCAGGTTTCTAATCTACATAAATATGTGAATCAAAACTTGCAGAAATAGCTGTAGGTTTAAGATGGTCGCCATTGGTTGACTGTAAAGGTGTGCAGGGAGAAAAAAATTCTGTTCTATTACAGATGGAAAATGTGTTGCCTGCCTTTTTCTTTTGCTGTAAAGGCTGTGATGTTTTTATTTTTCTTTGACATTGTCTGCTGAATCGGCAGCTGCACAGGGCAGCTCCCATGTGAGCAGGGCCATCATAATTCTGATGATCTTAACTTGCAGCAGCTACTCAGTGGCTGTTTCTAGCTTCCCTCTACATCAAAGGCAGGAAGAGAAACCAGTTTTTATCTTGTAACCTGCTGCTAGATTTTAGCCGGAAAAGGGCAGGTATCAATAGGGTTTGCCAATTATTTACTGCCTATAATAGGTCCTGTGCTCATTGGCAAAGATGGGCATAGTGCAGGTCATGTGCTTCTTCCCTGTCTTATGGCTGTGGTGGAGAGGAAGGAGGAGAAGAGATGACGGGTAAGTAATTGTAAAGATTATGTATGTTTTTATGGGATATGACTAGATCTAGGTTGTTTTTGTTTTCCTCAGCAGGGGAGTCAGGATCATAAGATCAAGGTGGGAAGAATGGGCCAAGCAAACTTTTTTAATGCAGAGAGCTTCCTGAAGACAGATCATCCTAAATTTAATGTAGGGAGAAGAAGCTTAGCTGTTTTCACATGTACTGAGAGGAAGTGCCTGTACTAAAGAGTCTCCCATGGAGGCCCGAGAGTGCTGTAGTTCTTCCTTCAGGGAGAGTGAAATGGGAAGGGGGTGGAAAAGAACTGGAAGAAGATCCAGGTGAAGAGAATAATGTGAGGTATCTGCTTGTCTTTGGCTAAACTGTTGCCTGTTTGGATCAAAATCCAAGTAGTTACAATTATGTAAAAGTTCACTGTGGTATTCTTACAACCTTTTGATTATCATTGCCGTGACACAACTTCCGGACCCTCCAGGTGCATGAACACTGTTCTGATGGAAAAGTAAGGGGCTATCTGTAACAATGACTTTCCAGACACAAGCTACAAGACTTTCTTTCCATTCTGCAGTGTTCCTTTTGCTAGCAGGTTTGAGTTGGGAGAGAAATGCCTTGTGCCTATGCTTCACTTTTCAGTAAGAATTTTAGGGAATATTGCCAGTATAGAAAGGAAAAGTTATAAGATTTGTAACAGATGACATCAAAGTCTTTATGTTTCTTCCATCCTGTGGACATACATCATGTGTGATACAGAAAGGGCTGTACCAAGGCAATGAAAAGCAGCAAACTGTCTTTATAGGTATATATATATATAAAAAAAAGGTGATGTCCCAAAATGTGGACACTAGAACTGTTGCTCTATATTGATGTGGATATGCAAGTAAAAATACTAAATATAAGTTTACTTGTTTATATCTCTCTATTGCAAAAGAACCATGGTCCTTTATCAGCCAGATACAGAATATAAGTGGTCCAAGGCAGGAAAAAAAAATAAATCTGATATCCTTTCCACAGACATACAGAAAAAGATCATTTAGCTTTTCCGGGGAAAATATAAGCACTTCTGTGGAAATTTTGGGTTAAATGAAACAACATCCACAGTATGCCATCAAAAATAATTGGAGAAATTTGCTCATAATCTTGGTCAGTATTTTACATGTTAAGAATTTTCTTTTTTTTCTCTTTTTTTTTAACCTGTAGAAGGTATCGTGTAGTAGTGTGTCATATGGTTAGATACCACGAATAACACATAGTGGGTGGCCAGTCCTTTTTGTTATTTTTCTTGGTTTCCTGGCATGGTTTAAGTTCAGGTTGAGACTCCCCAGTACTTCAAACTTGCTGATTTTGCTAGAGCAGGGTCTTTAAAGAGACGTTGTCTGTTAGATTTAGGCTCAACTTTTAGGTTGATTCAAGAAAAAAGATTTTACATCCTGCTGCATGCAGGAAGCTTATAAATGCAGTTCCCAAGTCTGCAAGCACTTACACGTGTTTTACTTCACATAGGAGAGTAATCTCAGGCATGTGTGTTTTGCTACTTGTGGAGATGTAACTGGAGTGCCATTTATTTTGCTTTTAGACTTTAATAGATAATTTATTAAAGAAATGAACACACTTATGGTGTTTACTTTCTAAAAATAAAATGATGCAATTAAAATACCAGAAGATAAAGAGAACAGTTCTGTTACTGTATTTAATAAGCATTGATACTGCTGTATGAATCGGAGTCAGTATGAAACTGATCCCATGTCAGGCTGTGGGCTGTCAAACTGACTCTTTTCCTAGTAAATGCACAAATAAATTTTTTTGAATATGTTGTTGTGAGGTCTTATTAGAACTTAATTTGCATCAGAGACTAATTTGATGAGTGGTCTTATGGTTTCTTTCAGCTCCCTTCTAATTCACTTGTAACTCCACATTTTTAATAGCATGGTGAGAGTTTTTCTTGATTTAGAATCAAATTATCCTTTTTAGTAAGAACAAAGTGTTGATATTTTGCCTAGACGTTTATCTTCCAAGGACAGAATGGTTGTCCTGTCACTGCATATAATGTTCTGTTAATATTAGACTTGGTATTTCTGAAGGGAAAGGGGGAAAAAAAATGAAGAGTGTTACTTTCTTTTGGAGGTAGAGGAGATGAGGAGTGGGAACAGAAAGTTATTAAACACAACATTCTTGGTATTCCACAGATGGTAAAAATGGGTTACTAGTCTGCACTGCAGCAAGTGCAGTGTGATCAAGGCAGAAATATAATCGGTAGCTAGACGTTCATTTTATTTACAGAAATAAAATACTAAGCACTATTTTAATAACTTTAAATGACAGAGCCCATGTATGTATTGTAGATTCAATTTGAGTAGTCTAGACAGACTGTTTTCCAAGGAAAATAAATTTTCATCAGTATTTGTGGTATGATTCATGGTGGTGAAGAGGCAAATAACTCTTTTTATGACTGGAAGTTGCTTTAACTTGCAGCCACAAGGAAACAAGTCAATGACCGGATGATAGTGGTGGAAACTAACATTTTATAGTAATAGAAGTCTACACCTTATGCTGAGTTGAAGGTTTTATTTTTCCAGGGATGGCAATATATCACAAAACATTCTCCACTGTTTACAAACAACCAAAGGTGGTCTGTGTAATGGCTCGCAGTCGACAATTTAGGTTTGCAAAGGTCACAGGTAACTTAAAAGGTGTACAGGCTGTTGGGAGGCTGTGATTTGTTTTAAGTAGTTGACACCTTCGTGCATTGCCCCAATGTAAAAGGGGCACACCAGCTATATCTTTCATGCATAGTTAATGGTTAGCAAAGCATTGGAGAGAGATATGCAAGTTTGCTAGCCTTATGTTTGCAGCCTGGCGAGTGGTGTTGTACACCTTCATGTGTCCCTTGGTTGGATTTATTTTATGTATCTATGTAACTCCAGTAAAGGCAAAGGATTGCTCATATAACTATGTGCTGTCTGTCCCAAATAAAAAGAATGGAGATACCTTCTTATGACTGTTGTAAGCCTCTGCAGCTGAGGTCAAGGTTTTTCAAAGTGATTGGTGAGCAAGTTCACAGGCTCCTGTTCTTAACCAGAGAAATTGTAGTAGGAATTTGAAAGGTAAGTCTGATCATCCACCAGGAAAAAACTCATGTTCTGTAAGGAAGATGTAAAAATGTGGGTGAACATAAACATTTAAATAATGTACACTACAGCAAAGTATGTTGCGTAATAACATAATGGTTGTGTGTAGCAATCTAATCAGGAAAGGTACTGGGAGGGAGAAATTGCAGTTAATCTTGTTGATAGAGGCTTACTAGCAACAAACTCATCTAACTTTAGTACTGGAACTTTAATAAATTTTTTTCTAAATATTATCACCTAACCATGTGGAGCAGATGGAAACAGTGTATTGTGTTTTTAAATCATAATGTTTAAAATCTTTGCCCTAATAACTTCAAGGATTTAAGTTTTCATCTAAAGCACAGTCTGCTTCTGCAAATGACACTGTGTGAAATGACTTAGGGTCAGGCCTGTGAAAGGTTCATGTGTGTCCTTCAGACCATCTGGGTAGTACTGCAATATAATTGTTAAATGAAATATGTTAAATGAAAAATGAAACTGAACTAGAGCTTGGTTCAGTTAGCGTGTGATCATAAGAGACTGAAAGGAACAAATGGAGCTGTGATCTCGAAGGTACTGAACTGCTGGAGTGCATTTAAGTCATCCTCATGCAAGGCTATAAAGTGGTATCAGCTGCCTCACCTTTTGCATGGGTGGAATTGAGCAACTCTAAAAGATTGGTTTACATGTAGGCAAACATTTAGGTACCAAAATTTATTAGGAGTAGAGTCAGGGTTTCCCATTGTGCATGTTGCCGTGTTGTATAAAGAGGTTGTTTTTGTAGAACCTAGAAAATTTGCCATAACCCATTGCAGGCTGGTTGTGAAAGCAACGTGTAATCTGAGTATTTGCATTTGCTGAAGAACATCTGATTTTATAGGAACCATTGAAATCTCAATAGGGGGAAAAATTTCTTCAGCTCTAGGGTTGATCTGTGTATCAGAAGTTACATCTTAGTACATGTAATTTCACAGTGGTTGACCATCAGGTTAAAAATAGTCTTGTTGACCACACACAGCGTAATATTTTTTTAAATTAAAATTTAGCTGTGCTGATAGCTACAGGGTTATTTGTTAAAGTCAGTGCTTATAGACACCAGGAGCTAGGGGCTGGATATAAGATGTTAAATCAGTCCAGTGGAAAATATATGCTTTTTTATAATTGTATTTCCCAAATACTAGTTAATGTAGCTGGAAAGAGTGGTTGACAGTAATTTTTAGCGTCACAAAGATCTGTAAGTTTTCAGGGAATAAATGAAATAGTCTTGTCTTCTCTTCTTCCCCGCCCCCCTCCCCCCCTTCAGAAAGCACACAGCTTATTGAATGGATGGCAAAATGGTCTCAGCTGGTATACTGTGCCATGAAGTCTCTCAATCAGCTTCTAGATTTTCTTTCTTATGTTATAAGGACAATGAAATCGTTGGAGAGGAGAAGAGCAGTATCTGTATTCTAAAGTTTTCTAAGGATAGTTTAATCACATGTTGTGGCAGTCAAGTCCAATAGAGTAAAACAAAAAAGAGAAACATGGAAATTGAACGCTAAGAGGAGACTTCCATAGATGGGAATGTAAAGCTTCATTTTTATTGTAGGATTTTCATTTTTTTAACACATGCATACCTTACTGTGAATTAACAGCTCTAGTTCGATTTTTGGGCGGTTTCTTTTTTAAAGCGTAAGTACCAAAGTATAGATTTCCAGTGCTCATATCAAAATTCACTGTAACCTGGTAGCTAGGTGCTAGGCTAGTACATTTCATCTGGAATCATCTTTGGAGAGAAACACTGCATATGAGACGTTTGCATACTCCAGGACCACTAGGTGCACCTGTGGGGTTCTGCGGGAAATGTGTGTTTGCGTTGTTTTAAGCACAACCACACAGATACATACTGCTGTGGTGTGATTCAGAGAACATGCTGTGATGAGCTAGTTGTGGTGCTATAATGACTTTTAATGCCGTTTTCCCCTCTTCCTTGACTTTCCATCTGTGACTGCTTGACTGCTGGGCATGGCACATACAGTCATAGCATAGTTTGGGTTGGAAGGCATCTTTAAAGATATCTAGTCCAACCTGCCTGCTTTGGGCAGGGACATCTTCCACTAAACCAAGTTGCTCAAAGTCCCATCCAACCCAGCCTTGAACACTTCTAATGATGGGGCACCCACAACTTCTCTGGGCAAGCTGTTCCAGTGCCTCGCCACCCTCATCATAAAAAAATTACTTCCTTATATCTAATCTAAACATACCTTCTTCAGTTTAAAACTGTTGCCCCTGTTCTGTCACCACAGGCCCAGGTAAAAAGTCTCCTTCCATCATTTTTATAAGCCCCCTTTATATATTGAAAGTCTGCAATAAGGTCTCTCGGGAGCCTTCTCTTCTCCTGGCCAAACAACCCCAACTCTCTCAGCCTTTCTTCACAGGAGAGGTGTTCCAGCCCTCTGATCATCTTTGTGGCCCTCCTTTGGACCTGCTCTAACAGGTCCATGTCCTTCCTGTGCTGGGGATCCCAAGAGCTGGATGCAGTACTCCAGGAGGGGTCTTACCATAAACGTCTGTCCAGCTTTTTGGTGAAGATCCTGTTGTCCCCACTAGTCAAGTGAATCTCATCAGTTCCCAGCAGATCTGGCTTCTCAAAGGTAGATGGGTGATCATAAAAGCCAAAACATAAGTGTTCGCAGTCCAGTACATGAACCATATTTGTCATATGCGATTGACCTGGCATCACTCTAAGTACTCTGAAATGAGTTATATTTTTTGTAGTATGAATTACATTTTTTTTTAGGGAAAAGGAGTTCAGGCACTGCAGCAGCAGTGCAGCAGTTGCATTGTAGTTGTGACAGAGCAGATGACTTGATTGGAGAGGTTGTGAGGTAGATCCTGTTGTGTGTAATCTGTATTCCTGGCATGACTCAGTTACCTCAGGTGTTTTAGAATCGCATCGTTTTTCTGAATTGCTGAGATTCATCACATGAGTGGGGAAATGTTGCATTATGACGACATAATTTTTTTCTACTTAGTTGTGAATAGATACAGTTGCTTTTGTCTCACAGATCATCTGCTTGCCTATGTATTGATTTGTGTCCTCTCATTAAAAGAAAAATGTTAACCATTACTGGTTAAAAACAAGCACTTACAAATAAGACTTTTTTCCATGGTACACGCACAGAATCATGACCTTTTCCTGGATCCTTTTTGCTTTATCAGGACATCACAATTAAACAAGGACAGTGTTGGTTGCTTTCACAAAAGTTAATACTCCAGTGTGTGATTAAAGGAGAATTTGTAGATATTTATTACCATACTGAAAATGTGCTCATAGCATTTCATCACTGTTTGAGTAAAAATGGCAACTTTTAAAAGATCTCTTAAGTTTTTTTTTTTTCCCTAGTCTATAGTGTTTTTTTGACAGCTTAGTCTCTAATGACCAAAGTGTAATTGATAGTTGAAAAGGGTCAAGCAAATTTCAGGTGAAGATTGGAGTATAATCAACCAACCTCAGGTCTCTTTGAGAGATCTTTCTCATAGTAGAGTAGGTAAGGGGTCCACCAAGAGAAATAATACCCTATTCCTAGGACTTACTGCTTTGTTAGTTTTTTTTCTAGCAGGGAAGTAGTTCCATGAAATGCCTGCTAGAAAAGTAGCATGCCCATGCTTGCTGTCCTTCAGAAAAATTCTCAGTCAACAGAATGCGAACCAGATGGATGGAAGAAGTTGAAGCATAATGATGGACAGAAAATAATAAAAAAGTGCCGAGGTGCAGATATGCAGGGAGAGAGAATAGAGGTCTTAAGAACCAAAGCATAAAGGAGAAGATGATTCAAAATGCATTATGGAGAGGACATAGATACTTTGGGCTTAAAAAAATTATATATTTATATATCTATATGGGAAAAATTACTATTCCCTAAGCCCAAGTGACCTCATTTTAGACTTGCTTTCTTTTTGTTCCTGAGAGGACATATGCCCAGACCTCAGTAGGAAATCTGGCTGCCAGCTGGCACAACACCTTTCAAAGAGACCTAATTTTATATTTTCAGAACCTGGCAATATCAGCCACCTCCATCTGTAATAGGCTGCTGATTGTAATATCTGTTGAACTGCATTTTAACATTTAATTTGAAGTTTCTTTGCCAACTTGTTAGTAAGGGCCAACCTACTGAGAGCTATCAATAGGGCCAAAAAAGTGTTTTAATTTTGTGAGATCTGTGAGTTCATGCTTCTGTTTTTAATGAATTTACATCTTTTGGTGGGCTCTAGGATATTAACTTGTATGATGAAATATCATCTCCCTGTATTTTAAGTCTGTATTGAGAGGAGGCTAGAATAAATCCTTTGTAGTAATAGTAGAAATGTGCTGTATTCAATTCAGTGTTAAAATTTGATGCAAAGTTACTTGGAGTACTGCCTTTAATTTTTCTGGGATAGAAATCAGAAAGTTTTGAGCACATAATCATATTAAATAATGATTTGTCCAGCTAAATAGAAATTAATATGGGCAGTGAGGTAACAGATTCAGTTGTCTTGCTCTGGCTCTACCTGCTGCAATTTTCAAGATGTCTCTGGCCAGCTTGGGGAGGGTGCCTGGGGAGCTCCCTTAGGAGAGACCTCTTGCAGAGGTCACGTGATGACAGGAGGCCTGTTTGCATTAATTTAATACAAGAAAGCCAAAGAGAAGAGGCAAAATTGCCACTGCCATGTGACAGCCATTGGTTCAGCATGGGGCTGCTTCACTTTGTGCTAACTGTAGCTCCAAGCTTGCATTGATTTAAATCTGTCTTAAACCTTGGCAGAGTCAATTAGTTCTTTTAATCACTAGTAATCCATGTTTGGTATTCATGGTTTGGTATTCATGGTTTGGTATTCATGGTTTGGTATTCATGGTTTGGTATTCATGGTTTGGTATTCATGGTTTGGTATTCATGGTTTGGTATTCATGGTTTGGTATTCATGGTTTGGTATTCATGTAAGTCTAACTGAGGAAAAAAATGGATTTGTTTTGGGTATAATTCCAGAGTACTTTGTAAAATTATTTGCATTAGAAGAGAAAACAAATATTTATGTACAGTAGCAGTGAAATATTGCACCCAAAGCTTAACTGAGACGGATTCTGTAGTGGATAGCTGTGAAGTTGAAAAGTTTTGTCATTTATATTAAATTTATCAGTGCTTCTTTGAACTCCTGTTAATCTATCTTCTGGGTTTTTTTCAGCTCTTCGTTGTAGCCTCCAGTTTCTTGGAAACATTGCAGCAGGAAACAGAGATTCCCAGAATAGCATTTGGAAGTGTGCTTTCCCAGATCTCTTCTTGTAAGCATGGATGCGGGTTTTTTTTTTTTATAATGTAATTTCTGTGGTTATATTCAAATCTTTTGTACACCATAGCTGTGCCTCTACTAGCACCATGAAGCTTTGAAAAATAACTTTGGGGAGAATGGGACAGTTGAGACGATATCCTGTAGATGTTTTTTTTGTTAGTCAACCGCAGGGGTCAGGACCTTAGAACAAGCAGGTTTTAAAAACTAACAGTAAATTGATTTTAACAGAAACTGGAAGAAAACTCTATTTCAAATTACGAGCTTCAAACAAAAGCTTTATTTCAGAGGTGCTTTCAGGTAGTTATACCCATTTCCAAGAATGGAGCTTTTTTCTTTATTCACTTTGCTACCATGCAGACCTGTCAATATTTGTGGATCAGATGGAATCTACAAAAGTGACTTCATCTTTGCATCTTCCAATCTTTTTGGTGAGGTTAGGAGAGGGACAAAATATCTTTGTGGAGGTTTGGTGACGTATGTGTAACGAAATATTACATAAACGATTTTGTGCAGACACATGACAATATTGTTGATGTGTGTGGCCACGTTTTCCATAGTGAGCTAGTAACAAAAGCACATTAATTCCATTTGATACTCTTTTTGAGTGTGTTTTTGGAGCCCAGTTAGCTCCAATTTAGCATTAGTTTTGTAAATTGCCTGTAAGTTTGACCTTCAGCTAGGAGCTGGATGTTTTTCATTGCAGACGACTTCTATCCCTCTTAAGGAATGACAAGTCATGATTCTCTAAAAGACAGCGAACACCATCAACTCAATGAGCTGAATGCCACTAGTCTGTTTTTCCAGGGTCAGTTTTAACTTACTCTCTTAACTCCTTATTTTCTCTTGAAGGACATGCCTAACGTACAGCGATGAGAAAATTGTTGCCTACTGTTGTATGGTCCTGTTCACCTGTCTTAGTTCAGAGAAAGTGAGAGAACTATTGGATCCTGGGAACTTGACTGTGGCTCTCTGTGTCCTGAAAGTCTACAAAGACCAGTTGGAGTCTGAGTGGTCGTATGTATCTTTAGATTCTGCTCCCTCTTAATTAGGTGCTTTTCTAGTGTAAATCTCTGCATTAAAATGCCTAAATATGTGACACTGCTAAGTAGTAAATGAAGATCTATTTAGAAGTTAGTAATTTGGTATAGAGATAATTTTCATGATACTTTCACTGACTGTTTTGATTTCTTCTAAAATAAGACTACATTTTTGTTGAGGATATAGACAGGAATTTTAAAATCATGGTCTGTTTTTTAAATGAAACAGGGTCTGGAATGCAAACTAATTTCTACTTGTGTGCTTGTTTGTGGAGATTTTTGCAATAAAGTTAACACAGTATAGTCTTGCAGACTTTGGTTGTTATTGGGGCATGCTAGGAAGACTTGGATGACTAATGCTTATGAGCACTACATAAAACATGGGGGTTTTTCTTTTTCCCTTTTTTTTTTTTGCTTGGACAAATCTGTTGTCTAGTGCAACACGCAATCATTTTTATACCAAAACAGAGAAGATATTTTGTTTGTGAATCTTGCACATCTCATTTTCATACTTCAAAAGCACCTACTCAATGGCTTTATTGCATTGAGCTTTTATATTTTTTGCTAATAGCCATTCTTGTAAATATTGTTGTCAGTTATGCATTTGAGAAATGTTCTGCCTTGCATCAGCAAGGATACACAGTTAATTGTTACATGATGCATTCTAAGGGTGGGAAAAAAGGATGGTGTGTATGTTTTGGTAACATTCTTTTGAAGGTCACGTTTAAATTCAAAATTTAATTAGGAAGAATTGTCACGGTTTACTAGTTATTTGGAAAATCTCTAAACAGAGCTAAGATGGTTGAATGAAAAGCAAATGTCATTTCATAGTTTGGGTTTGTACTGAAAAGATGACTCTAAAATTTTTAAATAACTGGGTCAATTTGCTTAGGACATAAATAGTTTTCAGAAAGCAAACTTAAAGTTTCAGGATCAGGCAACCAGACTTCTGTTTCAAAAATGACAGACTGAGTTTTTAGTTTTGGCATCTGTCAATATAAACACACATGAAAGATTGCTTTTTGGATCATTGATTATCCTTCATTTTCCTTATCTATTAAAGATATGCTGAAATGTATTTTGATAGAGATATGAAAGCCAGGGAGGGGTGGAAGAGGTTGTCATGCTGTTAAATTTATATTTTGATGGTAATTGCACAATAAATGCAGCATCAAAATAAATGCTAAGGTATCCATTTCCCTGATCTTTCTAGTCTGTAGTGCATTCTGCTGACGTTACAATGAAAACGTCTTACTTCCAATACAGATGTTTGATGTGGGTGGGAAGTGGTCTCTCTTCAGAGTAGTCTTGAGAATAAAGAGAGGCAAACTTCTATACAAGACCATGATAAAGGAAAATAGATGGGTAGAAAAGAGTGATCCTAGTTCTGCCACAAGGCGGTTGCAGAATGTTTGCCCTCTGATTCCTCTCAGGATGCTGAGTTCCTCATCTAGTAAATACACAGAAAGCATTGGAAGATCTTCCAGGTGTTAAGAACTAAACACATTTGTTTCTGTTTCATAGTACTTTAGCATTGGCTAGTTAAGTCTCAAAGCTCATTATTGTTTTTCACAACTAAAAGAAAAAGTAATGTTTGTAGTATAAGTTTCTTGGCATTTTATATAGTTGTCTTGAACCCAATTATAAATGGAAATCTGTCAGTAATGTTGGGACAGTTTTCAAGTCAACACACAAAGTGCATTCACAATTGCAAAACCTAAATCAAAAAGTGTATTGCAACAGCACAGTATCAAGCATTGAATAGATATTTAAAGAGCATTACCTTGAAAGTGAAAAATATAATTCCTTGCTAGAAAGAGACTGATTCTTCTTTGTTCTAGTAGCTCTAGAGCCTTTTTGTGATTCATCTTGTACCTATTTCCCCGTTTCTTGATCCTCACTTCATTTGTTCTTTTAATACTCAATTTCTTGTATCTCCCATATGAAGAAACACATTTACTCTCTGGTTCTCCCATGTGTGTATCTGTTCTTAATTTAAGATAATATTTGTCACGGCCAAGGGTAATTTAAATGGAAAACAAAGTTATTTCTTCATATTAGATTTTTTTAAAAAAGTGGTTTCCATCCTGTAACAAACAATTATATTTATACATTAGGATACAAATAGTATCTTCGGTCTACTTGGTGCAGAGGGGGAGGCAAGAAAGTAGCGTTTTCGCATATTTTTGTTTGTTTAAAAAAAAGGTTGGTGTAAGAGGTTTGGTTTTCACATTTTCAGTGGAAATCTAGTGTGTACCCTTCCTTATGCAATACTGATTTAAACAAAGTCTTTTTTTTCTCGTTTTGGTTATTGGTTTTTTGTTCTTTTTTTCTCTCCTCTTCCAGGTAGCCATAGGTCAGTGTGTTACACTAATGCAATGCTTTTATCTTAGACTATACATGCATCTTGTGAACCTGTACTACATGGTGTATTTCTATGTAGTTAAAGGTTTGGAAGAGCCTACAAAGTTAGCAGTCTTGTTTCAAGTAGAACAATCATTGTAAAATCTTCCAATATATTTACTTTTTCTTGCAAGTTACCAAGTGTTTTCTTGTTATCTTGGCAGTATTAACACAGCATGTATTTCATAGACAACACGTTGTTCTTCCTTGCGCTTTAATTACAGTGGATATTCACTGTAATAACTGACTATACTTTCACAAGGTACCTGCAGCTTGTATCTTGGATTCTTGTTTGCATTTTTCTATCATCTTTGTAGAGCACATACTGTAAGAGTGTTTACAAGTACTACACAGGATGTCACACAGCTGAACTTCCCTGTACAAATAGGTCTCTCTTTTTCTTTTTTTTTTTCTAGAATATCAGAACTGGTTTGTTCTGAGGGTAGTCTTGTGTCTGAAAGCTTGTTTCTTTTATTAGCACTAATCCTTCTACTCTAAGATAAATGTGGATGGATGCAGTCATATAAGGTAATGCTGATACTTTCTGTTGCTTGCTTGCTTTTTTTCCCTTTTCCTAGTGTTGAGCAGCAGGAGGCAAGCTAGCCAGCTCTTGTGCTGACTTTCTTGTGTCCTGCCTACTCGAGCAGCTTTCTCTGACAGTTCTTTGAATTTGGGGGAAAGGTCTGCTGATGCCAGCCATGTTGCATCTATTTTCTGTAGGAAACTCTTGTGAACTCTGTCATCAGACAGAGCAGGCAGTGTCCAGAAGTGGCTTCCTAATATGTACTTGGCTGTGAACAGAAAAGCTGAACAGTAAACAGGATTTCTTATTTTTGTGAAAGTAATGCTATTTTTTTAGGCTGATGAAAGCTGAAGATTCTTCTCTTGAATATAGGAACATTTTTTTGACAACAATAAGTGAAAAGCTAAGCTTTGTCCTTGGGTCAGTGTTGTTCCTTACATACATTAATACTGTCTCTTTAGGACAGCTTTTGAAATCGTGTAAGTTTGTGTCTTCCTTATGCCAATATTAGCTATTCTTCCATTAGAGCCTTCTGTTTATAAAACATTTTTGGATATTGAATTAATTGCAGTTTTTTGCAGTTAGGTGTGTGAATGACAGACACAGTCGTTGTTCGGAGGATATGTTTAGAATAAGCTTGGACTCTACTGTATTGCACTTTTGCTTTGGTGTCCATATCATTGCATATAATCTTCCTGGTTTGAACTAATTCTTGGTTCATTACTAAAGCATTTCCCCCTGCTCCCTCTGTTGAGAAACTGTTACTTTCCAATATGGAAGAGTATGCATGAGATGTAATCATGTAAAAGTGCATAAAAAGATTTCTGTCCCTTTTCTTATGAAGTCAAAGCTAAGTTTTGGATGCCTCTCTGGCTGGACTGCAGAAAAAATATTTTGTCAGCAATTCATTGAAAATTTGGAGCTGTACTTCAGCTTTCACTGAAGTACATACCACTAGGATTGCTTAAATGAATTTGCATAGCCGCGGTATTTGCAACAGAGCCAGTACTCTGCTGTAAGGATTTGGGACCCTTGCGCCATGGCTAACAAAGTGCACAGCAACCATTTTTAAGTGGCTGTTACGGCATTGTACAGCTGAGCTGAAATACAAACTATTCTTCAAGGATGTTATGCTCACTGCTGAACTCACAAACAACTGAAATTAAGACGTTCATACTTTTACAGTTTAAAATATTACTTAATTCCTGCCTACCTTCTCTCAGCTGGACCATCTGGTTTTGTATTACACTGAATAAAAAGGGAATGCCACATATGTTTTTTCCTCTTGGCTGGGCTTTCTTGCTGCCAAATGCTGCTTTTAGGTATTAAAAATCTTTCTTTGAATAACTAGGTGAGTTTTGGTTATAGGCAAAACTTTTATTTATTATTTTATTCCCTTTTATTGTGCATTGAAATTTATGACTTAATGTTCCTCTAAGTTAGTATCCAATGAATTCTGCAAATAAACACTTAGGATGCTGAAGTTATTTTTGCAGTTGCTGCCATGAACCATTAGGACAGAGAGAGGACATCCAGGACAAATATTTGGATTTAAGGCCATTGGCTGAATTGTAGCCTCTCCCATGGGATCCTCGCTACTCACTTCAGCTAGCACATGTTGGGTTTTCTACTCTTCACCCAGCACAGGAGTGCAAGCACATCTTTACAATCTCTGTGATTTTGCAGTTCCTCCTCTGTTCATGATCCCATGATCCCATGATATTAAGTCCAGTTTTCCATCTCCAAGCTGGAAAAGTCCTTAGGGAAAGTTCAGGAGGAGCCTCTTTCCAAGTGTGACACCTTTGGCTTCTCCCTCTAGTCTCACAGCAGTTCTTTAGGGAGAAGGCTTTGCCAGAAGAAATCTGAGATGATTTTGAGCAGTTCCTCAGACCTCCTTTTTTCAAAGCAGCAGTTGGTAGTGGACCTTTTGCAATTCCTCTTCTGTCTGCCATAAACTGCTCTCCCAGTTAAACAGAGTGGAGGAGGCATCTTTAAAGGCAGGACACAGTCTTCTGGAATTTTCCTGTCACATTTGCCTACTTCTCGAATCACAAGATGTTTGGCAGAAGACAAGGATCTCCTGTTGGGGAAGAGGGAATGTCTGAAGTGTTGGCCATGCTTCCTGAGAGGGGTGGGTTATGGGAGATAAGGCCTCATTTTAGTGACTTCTAATCTTTAGTGAATCTAATCAGTGATGGAAAGCCAAGCCGTCCACTTTCTAAGCAGTTTTTGAAACAGAGGAGAGATATTTTGCAGATCATCATAGTGAGATTTTGAGACTATAAGCACTGATTTATTTTTAAAACATGCTTGTAGATTGACGGCACAACAAAAATTGCCTCAGAACTTGGAAGAAAGGGACGTAGCAGTGCTGTGATGCACACCTAAATGTATCTTCGTGAGTGATACACTTCTTATTAAGTATTTTCTGTGGCATACTATGAGCTAAGAAATAGTTAATAAATTTAAGAAGGAAGTCAGTTCTATAAGGAGTGCCCTGGTCAAATTTTGTATTCAGTCCTTGTGTGATCATACCTGTTTATTCAGACCAGATGGTCTGAAGGCTTATTTCATTAAGCTTGTGGTTACTTGTAAGCATCTTCCCGCGCTCTGCCGTGTGGCGTGGCAGGGGGCGCTGGGAGGGGCAGGGCCATGGTGGGGGCGGCTGACCCCGACTGGCCAATGGCAGGTTCATTCCATACCATGTGACACCATGACCAGTATATTGAGGGGGGGCAGTGGCAGCGCGGAGGCGGCGTGGCATCGGGTCGGCGGGCGGCGAGCGGCTGCGGCGCGTGCGGTTTGTTCCGGCGGTTCGTTCCCCCTCTCCCCTCCCCCCCTCCCCCGGGGCTTTGTGCCTCTCGTTGTTCTCCTTTACATTGCATTTCTACTGTTGTTGTTTCTTTTAATTTTAATTATTAAACTGTTCTTATCCCAACCCATGAGCGTTACCCTTCTGATTCTCTCCCCCATCTACCGGTGGGGAGTGAGCGAGCGGCTGTGTGGGGCTGAGCTGCCGCTAAACCACGACAGTCTTTTTGGCTCCCAACGTGGGGCTCAAGGGTTGGAGATAACAACAGCTGCTGGTCACAGCACCATGTTGTCCTTTTTGCAGTGGGTGTTAAAAATCGGCGTTGGTTTGTTGAGTCTGCTGTGTTCTGCTGTGATTAGTAATGTTTTGCCTACAAGATTTGTTATACAAACACTCGTTTTCAGCTTTATCTGGTATTTGGGGTTTTTGCTGAAACCGTTACTGTACTTCGGATACCACCTTGTTGAGGCAATTAGCAATTATACCTCCTCCTCTGAGAGATTTTATATGGAGGAAATACAGAATAATACCTTTGCAACTTTGTTCTATGATGTCTGTGCCTTTGTTACAACAACGTTTTTGTATCTTGAACATCCTTGGGTGGTTAAGGTGCACTTATTGTTAGTTTTTGGGCATATTGTTTTGGTTTTGACTAAGCAACTTAAGAGTATCACCCAGAAATCTGCCCCGAGGCTTGATAGTTACGAGTGGCAGGGCATGTGGGATAGCATGGGCAAATACCTAGGGCAGTGGGCACCCCCAGTGTTTTGGAGTTTCACCCCCGAACAAGTGCAGAATCCTAAAAAACTAGTAGAATATTTGGAGAAAGTATGTTGTTACACTGGGAACTCCAGAGAGACACAGATAACTGCAACATGCTGGGGTCTGGCCCATGCATACCGAGCCCTGCTCAACAGTATTCAGTGCCCCCAGGGGGAAGAGAATGTCTCTGGATTGAAATGCAAAGTGACTGGCACTGTAGACAATCCAGCGCTGACAACAGGCACTGCAGCCACTCAAACCCCCACAACAAGTACCGGAGCTGGCTCAGAAAATAAACCCGTACCAGTATCAGTTGCCCCCATACACAAGACGAAATATTGGAAGCGGACATCAACTCGTTTAGAACGGGATGATGAAGAACCAGGGCCATCGCGGGGAGAGGAGGGAGAAGTAATAAATGAAATAGAGACCACCCGATCCCTGTCCTTAAGCGAGTTGCGAGATATGCGAAAAGATTATAGCCGTCGTTCAGGTGAGCACATTGTCACCTGGCTGCTCCGATGCTGGGATAGTGGGGCCAGTAGCCTGGAACTAGAGGGAAAAGAAGCCAAACAATTGGGATCCCTTTCTGGGGAAGGGGGCGTTGACAAAGCAATTGGAAAAAAAACCACAAGCCCTCAGCCTCTGGGGGCGACTCCTGTCTAGAGTGAAGGAAAGGTATCCCTTTAAAGAAGATGTTACATATCGCCCAGGAAAATGGACAACTATGGAGAAAGGCATCCAGTACCTAAGGGAATTAGCTGTGTTTGAGGTGATTTGTGGTGACCTGGACGATCAACGGTCATCCAGAGATCCAGATGAAGCCGAGTGCACACGACCCATGTGGTGGAAGTTTGTACGGAGCGCACCATCTTTGCATGCAAACTCATTGGCAGTGATGTCCTGGAAAGATGACGAGACACCAACGGTGGCAGAGGTGATTGATAGACTCCGGGATTACGACACAAATATCTCTTCCTCGCTCGTCTCTGCTGTGGAGAAACTATCCCAAGAGGTCCAGCAACTCAAAGAAGATCTGTCCTACTCCCCACCTCGACAGAGCAGTGTCTCAGCTGTTAGGAATAAGCGTCCTTTGGCTCAAAGAAGGGGATACACACCACGGGCCACCCTATGGTTCTACCTGCGTGACCACGGAGAGGACATGATGAGGTGGGATGGCAAGCCTACTTCGACCCTACAGGCACGAGTACATGAACTGCAAGGAAGGGCAGTCACTCAGGGAGGCTCTTCCAGGAAAGCTGCTGCTCCAGTTTCAAGCGAGCAAGTCCCCAGACAGAGGAGTAGAAGCGCAGATTTTATTTCTAAGTGTAATAGAGGGACTCCTGATTCACATTTACAGGAAGTGAGTTGTGACTGCCATGATCAGGACTAGAGGGGCCCTGCCTCCAGCCGGGTGGAGGAAAGGGATAACCGGGCTTACTGGACTGTGTGGATCCGATGGCCTGGCACGTCCGACCCACAGGAGTATAAAGCTTTAGTGGACACCGGCGCACAGTGCACCTTAATGCCATCAAACTATATAGGGGCAGAACCCATCAGCATTGCTGGAGTGACAGGGGGATCCCAAGAGCTAACTGTATTGGAGGCCGAAGTGAGCCTAACTGGCAATGAGTGGCAGAAGCACCCCATTGTGACTGGCCCAGAGGCTCCGTGCATCCTTGGCATAGACTACCTCAGGAGAGGGTATTTCAAGGACCCAAAAGGTTACAAGTGGGCTTTTGGTGTAGCTGCCTTGGAGACGGAGGAAACTGAACAGCTGTCTACCTTGCCCGGTCTCTCAAAGGACCCTTCTGTGGTGGGGTTGCTGAAGGTCAAAGAACAACAGGTGCCAATCGCCACCACAACAGTGCACCGGCGGCAATATCGCACCAACAGAGACTCTCTGATCCCCATCCATAAACTCATTCACCAACTGAGGAGCCAAGGAGTCATCAGTAAGACCCACTCACCCTTTAACAGTCCCATATGGCCAGTGCGGAAGTCTAATGGAGAGTGGAGACTAACAGTAGACTACTGTGGCCTGAATGAAGTCACTCCACCGTTGAGTGCTGCTGTGCCAGACATGCTAGAACTTCAATACGAACTGGAGTCAAAGGCAGCCAAGTGGTATGCCACAATTGATATTGCTAATGCATTCTTCTCAATCCCTCTGGCAGCAGAGTGCAGGCCACAGTTTGCTTTCACATGGAGGGGCGTCCAGTACACCTGGAATCGACTGCCCCAGGGGTGGAAACACAGTCCTACCATTTGCCATGGACTGATTCAGACTGTACTGGAACAGGGAGAAGCTCCAGAACACCTTCAATACATTGATGACATCATTGTGTGGGGCAACACAGCGGAAGAAGTTTTTGAGAAAGGAGAGAAAATAGTCCAAATCCTTCTGAAAGCTGGTTTTGCCATAAAACAAAGTAAGGTGAAGGGACCTGCACGAGAAATCCAGTTCTTAGGAATCAAAAGGCAAGATGGTCGTCGTCAGATTCCAATGGATGTGATCAACAAAATAGCAGCCATGTCTCCACCAACTAGCAAAAAGGAAACACAAGCTTTCTTGGGCGTTGTGGGTTTTTGGAGAATGCATATTCCAAATTACAGTCTGATCGTAAGCCCTCTCTATCAAGTGACCTGGAAAAAGAATGATTTCAAATGGGGCCCTGAGCAACGACAAGCCTTTGAACAGATTAAACGAGAAATAGTTCATGCAGTAGCTCTTGGGCCAGTCCGGGCAGGACAAGATGTAAAAAATGTGCTCTACACTGCAGCCGGGGAGAATGGCCCTACCTGGAGCCTCTGGCAGAAAGCACATGGGGAGACCCGGGGTTGACTCCTAGGGTTTTGGAGTCGGGGGTACAGAGGGTCCGGAGCCCGCTATACTCCAACTGAAAAAGAGGTATTGGCAGCATATGAAGGGGTCCGAGCTGCTTCAGAAGTGGTTGGTACTGAAGCACAGTTGCTCCTGGCACCCCGACTGCCAGTGCTGGGCTGGATGTTCAAAGGAAACATTCCCTCTACACACCATGCAACTGATGCTACGTGGAGTAAATGGGTTGCACTGATCACCCAGCGGGCTCGAGTAGGAAACCCCAGTCGCCCAGGAATCTTGGAAGTGATTATGGACTGGCCAGAAGGCAAAGATTTTGGATTATCACCAGAGGAGGAGGTGACACGTGCTGAAGAAGCCCCACTGTATAACAAACTGCCAGAAGATGAGAAGCAATATGCCCTGTTCACTGATGGGTCCTGTCGCCTTGTGGGAAAGCACCGGAGATGGAAGGCTGCTGTATGGAGTCCTACACGACAAGTAGCAGAAACTGCTGAAGGAGAAGGTGAATCGAGCCAGTTTGCAGAGGTAAAGGCCATCCAGTGGCCTTAGACATTGCTGAACGGGAAAAGTGGCCAGTGCTCTATCTCTATACTGACTCCTGGATGGTGGCAAATGCCTTGTGGGGCTGGCTGCAGCAGTGGAAGCAAAGCAACTGGCAGCGCAGAGGCAAACCCATCTGGGCTGTCACATTGTGGCAAGATATTGCTGCCCGGGTAGAGAAACTGGTTGTAAAGGTATGGCATGTGGATGCTCACGTCCCCAAGAGTCGGGCCACTGAAGAACATCGAAACAACCAGCAGGTAGATCAGGCTGCCAAGATTGAAGTGGCTGAGGTGGATCTGGACTGGCAGCATAAGGGTGAACTATTTCTAGCTCGGTGGGCCCATGACACCTCAGGCCATCAAGGGAGAGATGCAACATACAGGTGGGCTCGTGATCGAGGGGTGGACTTGACCATGGATATTATTGCACAGGTTATCCACAAATGTGACACATGCGCTGCAATCAAGCAAGCGAAGCGGGTAAAGCCTCTGTGGTATGGGGGACGATGGCTGAAATATAAATATGGGGAGGCCTGGCAAATTGACTATATCACACTCCCACAGACCCGCCAAGGCAAGCGCCATGTGCTTACAATGGTAGAAACGACGACTGGCTGGCTGGAAACATATCCTGTCCCCCACGCCACTGCCCGGAACACTATCCTGGGTCTTGAGAAGCAAGTCCTGTGGCGACATGGCACCCCAGAGAGGATTGAGTCAGACAACGGGACTCACTTCCGAAATAGCCTCATAGACACCTGGGCCAAAGAGCATGGCATTGAGTGGTTGTATCACATCCCCTATCGCACCAGCCTCTGGGAAAATTGAACAGTACAATGGACTGTTAAAAACTACACTGAGAGCAATGGGGGGTGGAACATTCAAGCACTGGGATACACGTTTAGCAAAAGCCACGTGGTTAGTCAACACGAGGGGATCTGCCAACCGAGCTGGCCCTGCCCAGTCAGAAATCCTACATACTGTGGAAGGGGATAGAGTCCCTGTAGTGCACACAAAAAGTATGCTGGGCAAAACAGTCTGGGTTCTTCCTGCCTCTGGCAAAGGCAAACCCATTCGTGGGATTGCTTTTGCTCGAGGACCTGGGTGCACTTGGTGGGTGATGCGGGAGGATGGAGAAATCCGATGTGTGCCTCAAGGGGACTTGATTTTGGGTGAAAACAGTCAGTGAACTGAATGGCACAATGTGAACTGCTATATAATACTGTGTGTCACCTCTGTGTTGTATCAATGATATCAGAGTACGAGCCTCCCAACCCATGGAAGATCAACTATGAAACAAGCCGTGCAGCAGTGATGGAACGATGACTGACTCGGTATGCAGCAACCCAACGCCACACACCATCTCTCCCACCCTGAAAGACTGATACAACAGATGGAGCCCAGAGTCATGGACTGGGTGAACTCAATGGACATTTTAATGGACATTTTACAGGGAAGGTCCATGAACTAAGGGAATATTGTCTGTGTATTATGTTAAAGGATGGGAAGGGGAGGGGTGGTGGTTGGTATGGTTGTATTGCATCATATGGGACCTGGGCATGGTGTAAATGGTATGGAATAAGGGGTGGAGAATGTGCTGGTTTTGGCTGAGAAGGGGTTAATTCTCCTCACTGTGGGGGTCGGCTACCTTTCCAGCTTCCCGTGCTCTGCCGTGTGGCGTGGCGGGGGGGCTGGGAGGGGCAGGGCCGTGGTGGGGGCGGCTGACCCCGACTGGCCAATGGCAGGTTCATTCCATACCATGTGACACCATGACCAGTATATTGAGGGGGGGCAGTGGCAGCGCGGAGGCGGCGCGGCATCGGGTCGGTGGGCGGCGAGCGGCTGCGGCGCGTGCGGTTTGTTCCGGCGGTTCGTTCCCCCTCTCCCCTCCCCCCCTCCCCCGGGGCTTTGCGCCTCTCGTTGTTCTCCTTTACATTGCATTTCTACTGTTGTTTCTTTTAATTTTAATTATTAAACTGTTCTTATCCCAACCCACGAGCGTTACCCTTCTGATTCTCTCCCTCATCCACCGGTGGGGAGTGAGCGAGCGGCTGTGTGGGGCTGAGCTGCCGCTAAACCACGACAGCATCAGAAATGGTTCTATCTCTGAAATCTGTGAAGTTGCAGAATGTAATTCACACATTTAATAAATAAGCTCTTTATTTAAGAACTGATACCTCCTCTTTTAGAAGCTTGAACCTCTAAACAGCTCCAAGATTTTTTTTAATGTTGCTGCTTTGCCATCTTTAATACTAGATGCTGAGTGGCATTTAAAAATAGTATTAATTACCATATATTAGATAGTGTATTTTTAAACTGCCTCTAAACTTCTAGTCAGTGCAGCTCCTGAACTTGTTTCAGGCTAGCAATCCTGTAATCTTGAATACTAGGAGCTCTTCCGAGGTTGCTGCTACTGGTCTAACTCCCAAGAGCAACGATCTGAGGAGGCAGATTGTGTATCTCCAACTGAGGTTCTTCAAAACATTGCCTGTATACCCCTTTGTTTTGTAGCTTTTGGCTAAAATCTTAGAGCAAGAAGAAACTGGAAGTTTTTGGGACTGAAAGCCGTTGAAATTTACCTGTCTTGTCCTGAATATTTGGATCTGTAGATGGGCTTGTGAAGATTGCCCAGAGCTTGCTGCTCTTAGAAAGTTTCAAGGAGTATGATGTTACAGAATATACTTCAAAGTGTGTATCTTTGCAAAGACACTGGCTCTGCAGAAACAAGTTAGTTTCCTTTCTTCGGTTTGATTTATGGCATACACTAATTAAATGATCCTATCTCGGTGCCTGTTCTTTGCTGTGTCTTCTAGAAAATGTGTTGTTCTTTGCAACGTGCAGCTACTATCTAAGCTACTAGCTTAAGAATTAATACCCCCCGATTTTGGTGAAAAACTTCTTTGCTGCTACAGCCTCGTGCATTAGTGACTGTTCCTGTCCTATCTTTAGTCCTGAGACTTTGTCCTTTAATGCAGGCTCCCCCTTTCAGGGTTTGGTTATGATCCATTGCTTCCAGTTTACTCTGCTCATGGTTACAGTTGTGGGATTAGCATTCCCTCTCAAATACTTCCTTGCACATGGAAAGCTTTTAAGACTCTCAACTTCAGTTCTGTTGCTTCCAGCCTTGTGATCTTTTTTTTTTTTTCCTTTTAGTATTACTTAGTTCCTGTCTGTTTCCTAAGAGCAGAAGATCTGTCTCTTAAACTGTGATCGGTCTTTCTGTATTATGCATCTTTTGTTTCTGTTTCCTCCACCCCTATGATCCATCTTCTGTTTCTGTTCAAAGGAATAAGCATGGTTTTCAAGCCCTTGTGAGACAATAATTTATTTTCTGTGTATTTTCCATATTTCCAATATACCTCTGTAATGGTATGCTGATTTAATTCTTCTGAAGTATTGACATATTAAGTTGAACATATCTTAAACATGTAAGCAAATATACATACTCCATAAGCTAATACTCTTTTTCCAGTGCTGCTTTCCTTCAACAGCTGCTGCCTACCAAAGGATGCTATCTGAGAATTGACATACCCTTCCTTTAGGAAACAAAGCTGGAATTCACTGTTCAGTATCTGGAAGGTATTTCCTACTCACTCTATTTCTAGATGATCACTACCAAGGTCCCCTGTCATATATGCAGTATGCTGAAAAGGCTTGCCAAGCACTGGCCTTTTTTGTTTTTTTGGTTTGTTTGGTTTTTTCCCGTTTCAGTAAAAGTGTTTCCTTAAAAAATGCAGAGAGCTATGCCTTAGGCTCTGGAAAATTGTGGAGCCTTTAAAAAGTCATTCCTCTATGTTTCCCCACACATCCACTCCCTTTCGGGTTTGTATTAATCAAGAGCAGAGAAGTGTGTCACACAGTTTAGAAGCTACTGTATTTAGAAGGGAAACCAGCACAGAATGCCACATGAGATCTATTTTAGAATATTGAACCTGCAAACATATGTGTTTTGTAAAATAATTAGGAAAAAGTAGTACAAAATTACATTATAATTTATCCTAACCGAGACCAATGTGTATTCTAAAAGCTGTTTATTTTAGAAATACTTTGGTGGTTCCATTAGAGATGAGAGTATAGCCTGTGTCATCAGTTTTTCCAAGTGTGTGCATGGGGCAGTGTAGCTACTACGGAAAGAAAAAACAGGTTGTATTTTTGATTCCTGAAGAGCAAGGAACAAAAATCCTCCATTTTAAAATAAGAGGCGTAATATGCCTTTTGGCTTTCAGAAAAACGATATTAAGAGTGTGGTCAGCTGTTTGGCATTGGAAGTAAGATTTTTTTGAACATCCACTTTCTCTTTTTGAAACCGCAGCTCGATGACGACTGTAAAGATTAGGATGTGGGGCTCCCCCTCCCCATTTTTTGCCTTTGGTTATTTTGTCCTGGCTTATGGAAAGAAGTGTGGACAGAAACCAGTGCTCCTGTGGCAAGGAGTCTCGCCCATGGGCACAGATTTAAAGGCAAAGATGGAACTCCTCAATAGAGTGCTTGCTGCTTAATTGGTATGCATGCGGTGCAGAAACCAGAAAATGTTACCTTCTTTTTTTCTTCTTTATTTTTTTCCTTTTTCATTTTGGGCTGGCAACTCTGTCTCTTCTCTCTGACAGTTTAGGGTGTCCCCCACCCCCTTCTTCAACTCTCCAGAAAGTAATTCTTATTTTTAATTCCAGGAATGTTAGAGTTATATTGCAGGTTCCAAGTTCAACTGTGGTTTTAAATAGTACTGACAATTGGAAAAGTTTCCTTAATTGTAGAGATCTGAGTAGCTTCTACTTTCTATTTGCAGTAACAGTGTATTGGCACAGATCTCCCCAGTCTTTCAAAGACCAGCCTCACACATTTATTTATCTTGTCACCTCTTTCTTCTTGTATATTTTGTGGAGAGGGGGGAGCAGGAAGTGATTGTATTGCTAATCATCTTCCAGTACTTTCTTGGTAGCTCTTCAGAAAAAAGTTATTCCAACTTTGCACATAAGTAAAAATAAATCTCTTTTTAGCACCTTTCAGATGTAGCTATCAAATTGAATGAGAGTGCCTTCTGAATCAGAGAAATACTACAGATAATCTGAACTCAGTCTTCTAGACCTGCGAGTTGACTTGGTGGACAGTATCATGGCCTGTAAAGAGGATACATTCATTATGGCTAGTACCTTTCGAAGACGGAATGATGTTCACTGTCATGCTTGATTCAGCTCATGAGAGGAGTACAGTGGTGCTTGATACTTGGAGTTGAGTCTTAAATATGGAAATATGTTTCCTTATTCTTTGGAACGAAAGGTGCTGGACTTTGGGGTGGATTGTCTAGTTTCTAGAGGTCTTTGTGATAGCACGTGGTTTCATTTGTTCTTAAATAGCTTTATGCTTGTAGTTGGTTTTAAAATAGTTTTGATAGGGTGTTTATATTCTTGTGCAAGGATAAAAATACTTCTGCTAAAATATGTTCTGATCCTAAACAGTTCCTCATGAGACATATTGCTTTTTTAGCATCTAAAAAGGCTGGTGATATGGCTTTGAAAGGTTAGCTATCTAAATTTTCCTCCTTTTTTCTTCAAAATTTGGATGATTGGTTACTTTTTTGTTAAACTACAGTAAAAAAGCTATTTCATTCTTACTAAATATTTTGGATAGAGTGGCGTTACTGTAAGATGAAAAATGCTTTTGGTTTTGAGATCAGAAGTTTGATCAAATAGAGAATCGCCATGTCTTCCTCTTCTTTCTTCTAAAATATTTGTGGGGGGTTTCTTCCTCCTTTTCTGAGACTGAGGACACTGTTCTCTAAACTTGCTAATGGGATCAAATCAGCTTAATATGGAGCATGACATTTGATGATAAAGTTGATTGCTTATACCCAGCTTTGATTGGAGCAAGCTTAGCGGTCATTTGGAATATACTGAGTGCAAATGTAGCTTATACCATTTCATCTTGGCTGCTTCTCAAGTTCAATTTGGTACAATGCAGCCCTTGTGCTATTGTAAAGTCTTTGAATGAACATCTCCTCCTGTATTTATCTACTATGTAAGCACTTGATTTTTTTAGGATTTTAGCCAAACAATTTTTTAAAAGTCAAGAAAATTGGCATATTTAACACTGTTCATTTGTTACTGTGTTACGCTTGCATAACAACTTTAATTTTCACCATTTCCTTCACTAAATTACAGTGGTCCTCAGTTTATCCCAGTGGTTCTGCTGTTGGCCTCCAAAGAGATTTTAAATCTCCTACCAAAGCCTTTCTCATGCATCTGAAATGCCATATTCAGTCAGTAACTCAACACTGAATGTCTTTTTTTATTTCAGAATTGTGGATGGTCTTACTTTTCCTCTTCTTCTTCCCTGCCCCAAATGAAAAACAGGAGAGCTGAGGACTAAAGATATTAGGTTTAGTTTGCTGCATCCTTGCGTAACTACCACCAAAATTTTTGGGCATGATAGCAAGAGTTGAAAGTGCTTTATTCCACTACTAATTATTCTGTTATCTCTTGGTGATGCTCTTGTAAAAAATGCTAGTGCTCTATTCTTTATGGTACAGTAATGCATGAAGTGGATAAGGTAAAAGAGAAGCTTAAATACAGAAGCAGAAACTTCTACTTTTGCAATAGTAATCGCTGATGTGCACTTAGTAGCATTAAATCTTTTTCTGATAATTATGGATCACTTTTTAACTACAAGGCAAATAATCAAGGTTTCTTCAAAGTAAACTGTGAAAATTAAGATTTAAATTCATAGTCCCAACTGCAAAATTGAAAAATAGGGCTTCAGATTGTCTCCTTAAATGCTTTCACCATAATTCCTTGTCAGCTGAAATTTGTACATTATGAGGTTAAGTTCTGCACAACTCTGATTATTATGCTTTTTTCTTTTGCAGCTCCAGATAAAAGCCTTTGTTTCTACTCAAATCCTTAAAAAATAAAGTCAGTTGTTACCACTCTGAAGGTTTAACTGTGGATGGCTCATATGCTGTGAATTGTTGGTTCAGGAATTGTAGAAGTGTTCCCCTTGACTGCCCTGCTGATAGCTTGATTCAGTTGTTATGGCTGAGTCTGTGCTGCTCAGTTGGAATACATTTGTGCTGTTGACTTTGGGGAAGCCTGTAGGTTCAAATTTGTGTTGAGGAACTCTTGAATCAATGCTACGCTGCTCAGAATGCCAGTTTTAAGTTGATGATTCCCTATGCCTATGCCTATACTGTTTTTTTCCTTGAATGTGTGTACAAATATCTTTAAAAAAAAATCACAGCACAAAATAAGTTTTCTTCTCCCTCCCCTCTTAAAAATGTCTAGTTTACAGTAACTGAACCAGATGCTGGCTACGTCCACAGTTACCGTTAGAAATGTAATAGCTATTAATCTTTTGGACCTCTTGTTCTCCTATTTCGCCAATTGTCATTGAGTATTTGTCCAAAAAATACTTTGCTGCAGCTGGAAGGCTTCTATGTGATCTTCCTGTTAGCTCTGTAGTGGATTATGGATACACAAAATAAAAGGCTGTCAGCAAAGTGAAAAGTAGGGAGGAGGTAGAGGGAATATTGAAATAACTTGGGTTTCTTATTATTTTAGCTATTCTTTCTCAGCAGCTTCATCAGCTCAGAAGATGCTCTGAGATTTGACCTGTAATTATTTTATATTTAGTAGACAGACACACTGCTTTTAAAAATGCATAGTTTAGTATGTGTATACCTATGCAGCATATATAACACTGTCAGTACTCCTAGGAATGTAATTCGAGGAGAAAAATGGTTTTATATACTTTGTTTTTCCTGTAATGCTGCGAGTACATGTCTGGGTTGAAATTAAATGAGTAGCATCTGCTGTTGACTGCTGTGAATGGTGCTTGGGAAAGTGATCAGTGTAAATACTGGCATTAGCACAAGGGTAGGCTGACCATACCTGTCTGCCTTGTAGAGCAAGGAGTGAGATTTGATTATCAGCTCAGGTTCCTGTTACACAAGGAGGGTATTTTTTGTAAGTTTAGAACAGTATTTTGCTGCCTTGCATCTGACAAAGAAGTTCCCATTTGCTTTGATGCTCTGTTAGAATTTCTTTGAAAGAGAAATTATTTGGGCTCTTTTTTGACCATTTGGTGGGCTTAAAAACAGTGTTGTGACAAGTAGCATAATATTTTTCAAGCCTGAATGTTGGCTTTTTGCTGAGATGCATGAACAATAGGATGAGTGTTTTATTGTTTGAATTGTGGTGTGTCTTTTTTATAACTGGCAAAAAAATCTAACCAGCTTTCCTTCCAGCATTTGAGTAAAAGTGCACTGAACTGATGGGAAATGGCCATTGCTGTATTAGGAAAAATACTGCACAACAAGGAGCAATTATTTGGTGACAATTTGTATCTATTAGCAAATAGGACCAGAAGCATGTCACATGGTGATCTATGAGTAAAAATAACCAGCACCATTTGGAGTAAATGTAGATGCTGTTTTTGTAGCACCAGTAACACTTTTTTTTCCTTTAGGTTCTTGATTGTTACAGACCATTTGCTGAAATGTCCAGAGTTGGTGAAAGCCCTCTACGCCAAACTGAGCAATCAAGAAAGGTAACCCCAAAAACCAGTGTGGCTTTTAGTATTTAGCATTCCATATAGAGTATCCTGTTCACATGATTGAAAAACTGTGTGGTTTCATAGTTGGCACAAAATCTCTAAATACATGTTTCTATGTCAGTAATGGTTTTAAATTGGTTGGTTAACATTACAGCTTAGCCACAACTGGCAGTGATTTATGTAGGGTTGCAGAATCCAGGTTGGCGCCATTACTCAGTAAAGAAATACTTCAAAAAAAAAAAAAAAGACACAAGATTTCATGCCTGTGTCTTTATTTCGCTTCATTTCGTAAGAGCACCACACCCTGCAGTGTTTTACAGCTGTATTTGAAATGTACTCAGCTGTTCATATTCCTGTTGTAATTGCAAGAAATTAAAAGGAAGCCTTTAGTGAAGTTGGAAGTGTATCTAATACTGGTTAGCAGAACCTAAAAGCATAGATGTGCAGATGCCCATGATGACTTAATCTTTTAGTATTTCCACTACTGGAAATCTAAAATGCTTCAACAAACCTTCACCTTGAAAGAAACTAGCTAGTCTTCGTTCAAGCGTTTGAGTAAATGTACGTTGACTTGATGGGAAATGGCCATGGCTATAATTGGGAAAATGCTCATTTACAATTGCTTCAATAAAGAATCAGGGAAGGTAAAAAATTATTTTGTTAGAATAGTCAACTTTGAGAAATCCTGTACTATAGTTCTACAGCTCCTCCAACTGCTTGAAGATCTTGTGATCTAGTTTATGTATTCAACATGGCTACTTTGTTTCCCATTTGCCCTGGGAAACTGCAAGTTCTCCCTGTAGTTTTTGCAGGTGAAAGAGAAAGCAGTAAATAAAACAGTCCCTTGATGGTTTTTTTTTTTCCTGTGTGTTTTTTGCTGTGACTAAAGCCATGGTGTTATTAGAAATGGGGCCCAGACGCTGATCAGAGATTATAGAGAGACAAAAGGGATGGCAGGCAAAGAGGGAGTATATGATAGGTTGAGAACCACAAATAAAATATTGTCAACGTGTAGGTATGGGATGGGAAACGAGGGATGAGAATGATAAGGAGGGAAATACTGTTGTCTTCCTTTATTCAGGCTGACCAAATGGGAAAAAATATGAGCTGTGTGCTTACTGTGCTTGGAGGTGGGGGCTCCTTAACCAGTTAGTAGGAAAGACTGTTTTAAGTGAATGAGCTAGATTTAACTCTTTTGAGGGATGTCATGAATGGAAGTTTCTTTGTATGTTTTTGTAATCCCCTTGAAGACAGCCAGGACTGGGTTAGGTTGTTCAATTGTACTTAAAGCAATAGAAGTAATCATTTGCTAGAAAGGTCTCGCTGGATTTGTTGCACACACTGTGCTACAGTGTTCAGCTATGTCGACTGAAGGGCTTTTGGTATAGGCATCATAAGGGTGATCACATGCAGGATCGCTAGTCACAGCATATTTGCTAAATTTATTATCAATCCCAAGAGTTCTGCAAATCAAGTAAACTCTATTAAGTTTTTCAAAAACATAATCACAGTACAGTTTATTATGAATTTGATACTGCTTAATTTACTGTCAAACATATGGAAGTAAGTGGTGTAGAAATAGTCCTTTTGCATCTGAGCCACAGAAGAAAACCCTGCCATGGCATCTTCCTATATAATGTTAGCATATTTAAGAATGCATTCTTTTGAGATATATGAGGAGACAATTCTAATTCAGATAAAAACGTTTTGACTGTCATTAACTGGAGAAAAAAAAGGAACCGTATAAACCAAAGCATAGGGAATTCATTGTTTCAAACAAGATAAGAAGCCTTCACCGCAAGAGTTGCTGCATTGGGTGTCCAGTAAGGCTGACTAAGTCATATAAATGAAGAAAGGACAGATGTGGTATTGAGGTGTCTGGGGAGAGCAGCTTGAGCTCATGAATAAATGGTAACTCTCAGTTACAAGATTCTCTATCATGCACATTAAATACACTTACTTTAAATATATTTACTGAAACGAAATTAACTATGCTGAGAAAGTTTGCGAATACATAAGTTAGTGGTGACTCCTAAAGTTGGCAGTTGCCTCAGATAACCAAAGTATCTGCAGTTGCATAACCGCAGTTATTTGCACTATTCACAGCATTTGCACTATTCAAAGTATTTCCTGTAATTGAACTCTAGTGCATTTGTGATGCTGTGGCCATGGTGCGTGCCATGAAGTAGTTCTTGTTGAAGTGGATCAGGAATCTGAAGTTTCAATTAAAAGACAAATTCCTGACTTCTGGACAACTTTCTCTTTCATTTCCAAACAAATTCAAGCACTTTGCTGTTTCATGTCTGAGTTTGCAAATGGTCTGAAATAAATACTCTGATAATATGATGGGCTTTTTTAATGGTATTCTGGCTTTGAAAAGTGTATGATGATGTGACAATGCCTGCTGTTTCTCTGCAAGTGATTATTGCAGAAACATATGGACACGATATTGAGCCAAAGGATTGTAGATTCTTGAATTCTTTGCCAGATTTGAGATTTCCCTGCACGTGTGTGCAAGTATTTGGCAGAAGTCATTAGAAAAAGCCTGCTTTGCTTTAATCCAAGTTAGCCTTGAGCATGGACAGTATAAGTTAATGCCTTGATAGTCTTAATTACATTGTAAAATCTTCAAAATGAGGACATCTGTGTTGTGCCTTTTAAGAAGGGGTCTTGCTTTAATTAACAGCAACAAAAATGCAACTGAATAGCTTCAGGTGTTTTTTAAGATGCTCGACTGCTTGCATCTTTAGTTTTGATTTTTGTGCTACTTCATGTGAAAGCGTTCTCAGTGAGTGATGTAGCCATTGATCAAATTACCAGCAGGGAAATAGGCATTTAAGTAGTGTAAGCGGCACTGTTTCTTGCTTATGTTCAGCTACAGGGCTGATAATGTCAATGTTGTAGTGGGTTTTTGTTCTTGGTGATGCTTACAGACACAGAATAGCTGAAGGTAGTGTGGATTATAGTCCTTGACAAATTTACCAATTTTCATTTAATAGGATGCTTACAAGTATTTTTTGAAGATTAGAGAATTAGAAAATTTCGAGGAAGGACCTAATTTGTCTCATAGAACCATTGCTGTCTGAAATGTTTCAGGAAAGAGAAGTCTGAGTCACAGAGAAAGAATGTCCCAAGTGTCTGGCACTACTAAAAGTTTATAAACCAAGCACGCTTGATATAAAAATTGTTTGGTGATAATAAAATTGATAGACTTTTGCAATACTATTTTTAAACAGGCTTAGCAGGACTTTGCTTTAATTTGCAATAATGAGCTTCCAGATTTAAATTGCACTTTAATGCTGTGGTTTATTTGCAGACTATAGGAAACAGAAATGTGTTTTACTGATGATTGCAAATACTTTATAGTAATTTGGTCAGCTTCAGGAAGAACTGGTTTAAATTTGGCTAGGGGAAAAAAATGCAAGAGATTGACAAAATATCTTCCTAAGTGGTCCCTAAGGAAAAGAAAGATGACACAGCATATTAATTTCAAAATATAAATATAATTATAATATACAACATTATATTTTAGATATTAAACTGAGTTTTACAAAAATTCATTATAAGACATGCTAAAATCGGTACTAACAATTGTCTTACCTGTTGTACTTAGCTATGGGCAAACAAGTAGGAACACACTGTCATGTGAAAGGCTAAACAGTTGTGAGATTGTTCAGAAGAAATGAGCGAATTGCATTGTGTGCGAGAACTAACTTGGAAAAATTCGGGTGAGTCTTGGAAGAAAACTGAGAGAAACAATAGAAGAAAGGAATGTAAGGGAACTTGCACCAGAACAAAAAGCGTTGCTCTCAGGAAATTGTTAGCTGAATAGCAAGACTCGCTTGAAATTCAGGGGAAAGATGGGCATGTCCTGAATGTGTGTGTGGAAGAAAACTCAGGAGAACAGTTTTGACATGAATGCCTAAGGAGAACAGAAAACTTTTAAAAGAAATCACATACAGGTGGTGTTTTAGTGTCACTCCTGTTCCTCTGAAAGGATTATCGTTGTCTAAAAGGGCACCCGATTATATGGCAAGAGGAAGAATAATGCAAAAAATTCCCCTATTGGCAATAATTTAATCTCATTAATACCGTTTATGTACATATGTGCGACCCTCCAACTTCTTTACAGAAGGATCCCTTGTTGTTAAATGTGCGTTATTTGGACTATTGGTGCAACAATAGCTGACTGGACCTCTGTTACGCAGGAGGTAGTGTTTTATTGGAATAATTCCCGTAGCGTGAAGTCTGTGAGCAGCATGTTTTCATAGCTGAGCATACGCTTGAAAGGCTCTAAACTTGGTAAAAATTGGCACGTAAAATCTAGCCCTGTCTTGGGGATGAATGACATATCTGTGCACTTAACTTGATTTTTGTATAGTATGCCAAATCTGAAAGCCTTTGTTCAGTTAGGGAAGTTGGGTAACTGGACTCTGGTAGTTTGTGGATGGGCAAGTGTGTGGTACCCAGCTGTGACCTGCCAGAACAAGCAGAACAACTGTTCTGTGTCAGTGCTCTGTCACACACGTGAGCGAAGCCTGTGAGAGAGGTTACCAGTGTTTGACAGCCTTCTGTCTGGAGTCCCTCCTTTAGCAAATGTGTTGAACGCATTTCTGTGCTACTGTGTTGAAAAAGCTTTTTGTCCTCATTCAGATTATTGTTTAAAGCAGCTGTATTAATGACATTGAGAGTTGAGTTGAGCAAGAACTGAGTAGCTGTTACGTGATTAATAGGGGTGGGTTCTTGGAGGTTAATAAAGCAGTGACCGTGCTTTTTCCACAGAAAAAGACATTTCTCTTCCCCTTGTGACAACCTGCTTGGTAAATTTAAAAAAAAAAAAAAGCATTTGAACTATTCCACATGTTTAAATGTCAGTCCTTCCATCTGAATTGCAAATATTTTAGTGAAAGAAAACCCTGAGCCTGCTCTTGAATTCATTCAGTAAATAGCGCTCTTTCAGGTTGAGAGAATTACAGTGGGACTTCACTAACCCATGTGCTCCTCTGTGCTGAGGGAAGCTGTAGGAGGGCCCCTGCCATGTTGAAGTCCTGCTTCCACAAAATATTCCCAATTTGCCCGAACAACATTAAGGGGTATCAGGAATAAAACGACATTAAAGCTGTTAAAATATATGACTCAAGAACATTTTATGGAGCAGCTTTGTTATATATGCACTTACTTGCTGGTTTAATACACTGAATGTGTAAATTAATTAATTTACACATTAAATTAATGTGTACTTCCTGTGTATATGAGTAATTAACGTGGATTTACTGTAGTCTGTCTAGTGGCAATTATAAAACACTATGAAGAACCGAGTGTGCATATCAATTTTTATTTCCCCTGTTTCTTCTCAGAATTGGTTTGGGTTTGGGGAGGAGAATTAGTGAAGGACTCTGTGCAAGGCAAGGGCTGTGAAAAGCTGGTATTTTCAAATGGAAGCTGACAAATAGTCTGTGTTTATTTTGCTGAACTTAACAACAGCTTTTAAGAGCTGTTTTGGTGCAAATTTTAGATATATGGAATCTGCCGTCACAGTAATGTTATGTTAGGACATAAGAAATTAGAAATTGAAATAGACTTGAGAAAAATATTGACTGTCTGGCCAGATTGTATTAATTGAATGAGGAATTAAATTAATGGTGTGCAGAAATAAACCAGTGAACAGGACTTCATTGCCAGTGTTCACAAGACTTACTAATTTTAAAAAACAGCTCTGTTACTAGGGTGCTCATTGTATCATTTTTAACAACTGTATCTGCTTATTCTACTGGTGATTCTATATGGCATAGTGAATTTGATTGACAAGTTGTTTTCTGATTCTAGAGTTACTTTGTTAGAGCTGATAATGGCGAAAGTAAGTGAGAAGAACCCCGTTACCAGTGAAGAAATGAATGTGTTCGTGAGACATGCTGACTTCCTTGCAGACTGTTTCCAAGAGAAATGTGAAGCTGTGCTCAAATTAACTTCTGCAGCAGATGCAGATGAGGAGGTATGGCTGATAAAACATTATAGTACAGAATCTGAAGTGGTGGATCTTCATTGTCACTATTACCCAAGCGGCAATTGTGTATGTTCCCAGTTTACTTTATATTAGGAAAGTAGTGACAGAGTTCACAGGAGAATCTGTAAGACAGCAGCCCAATTTTGCTTTGAATTTGAGGATGACAAAGAATACGGTACTTTGAGATAGAAATAAATCCACCACATTGTTAAAGAACTCCAAATTTTAAAAATGTTCAAGCTGTCACATGTTTGTGTGTTTTATTATGTTCTTACTAAGGACGACTTCTATAATTCATTTGGGTTGTGAATTATATTTTATTCAAATACAAAACAAAATTTAAAATACTTATTTTATTTATAGGTGGGAAGCAACATCTCTTCCCCCCCTTAAAAATCGGGTAAAAACCAAGAAAGTGCCTTTTTTAGGTTGTTCCCCCCCCCACCCCCCCCCCCGCAGTACTAAAGCAAATCTTGTGGTTTTTTCTTTTTTTTTTTTTAAGACTTACATAACTGGTGATAACTTGATAATTAATACACCATTAAGGTCCCAAATACTAGTTCCTTGAATACGCATTTGGCTACTTGTAAGAGGGGTGTTCCTGATCTGTTTGGGACCTGGAACATCAAGTTCTGATCATGGAGAGCTGTGGGATGTGTGTGATTGCTCAGTGCAGGGGAGCTGTCTGAAATGTATAGTGATCTTTTTTGCAAGCGAGGGCTTTTGTTACTGACTCTTCCCCATTTCCCAATGATTTGGGGCTTTCTGGTGGATCTTGCATGGCTCTGACAAAGCAGCACTCCCGGGGCCCGCTAGTGTGCACAGCATCAAGTTGCAGAGCTTGCTGGGCTCTTAGCGGCAGACGGCTCCTGTCCCCTGAGCACCGACACTTGCCCCAACTGCAGTCCACTTGGAAGAAATCTGTTATTGCCTCAGACTTAATGAACCCGTTCTGTTGAGGATGGCCACAATGAAGTCCCTTTGCAAGCTAAATAGGAAGGCTTTTATGGGTCACAGATGGTTTGTGGGTTGCACTTTGGGAACCTCTGATGCACAGCTGAGTCCTGCATGGCCTTGTTTTATTTCCTCCTTATGAAGTATCCAAGAGTTGCTGGCTACTTGCCACACCATATAGAGCAGTAAGGAGGTTTAGGCCATCTAAGGGTAGAGGTCTTTTTAAATAATCTGGTGTTCTATTTTTCCTCTTACTTTCAACAAGCTGCTTAGAGATCTAATGCCACCTTTGGGAAAACAGAAAGCAACTTGCACCATAACTTGCAGTGACCTTATTTGTGCTGTGTTAGGTCATTGTATTGTGAGTGGGCAGTTCCAGGTCACACTGGCCTCAGTTCTTGATCCCTCTCATATAGATAAAGTTTTAATGTTTTCAGCTGAATTGGGGGTGAAGGTTTTTTTTTTTTTAAGACAGCTATCCAGAAAACTAAAATCCTGAGAAATCTAATATGTTTTATTCAAATGTAGAATTAGTTAATCACTGATTATCACTGATCAGTCATGCTTAGTTTCAAAGTGTAATTAATGTATTTTCTTAATATTTTAAAAGGATATTTAAGATCAAGTCACATCTAGCTTCTGTCTTGCCAAGTGACTACAGTGGTATGTTGAAGTTGTGTTAATCAACATATGTGTTGTTGGAAGCATTTTATTGTTAAAACAAAATTAACCTGCAATAGTTTCATTTGTAGAAGTTCTTGAGAACAGCTGTCATAACTAATTCAATATCAAAGTGAAAAAAAATCAATCTCTAAATTCTTTTATAAGATAATGTTAGACAGTGTTGTACTTGCTGATTTTGTTTGTTTGTATAAATGGGCACAAGAATTTTAAATGTATCTTGAGAGGTGTTATGAAAAGATATTAAAAATCACTTTATGAGGAGGTGACAGTTGGATGCATTTAAAAAAACCCAGCCAACCCCAAGCACACAGCAATCTCTTACTACGTGTCCAAGAAGCACAGCTTCCCACCCCTCAACCCCAACTGCTTAGTCTAAGTTATGTTAGAAAACTTAACTGACTGCTTCTGGAAAAGGTAACAGCTTGGCAGTAAGAGGACATTTACTGAGACAATTCCATCTTTTTTTCCCCTTCCTTCTCTCTCCATTGCTTCCCACCCCTTCCCCCACTCCACCCCGTTTGGTTTTTGGTTTCAGTTCTGGAAAAAAACATTTGTTTGCACCTAGCAGAAGGAGGTCTCTGTCCAACCTGAAGGTGCTGGGACAGCAGTATTGAGAATACTACTGTATAACTTGCCTTGCTCGACACTGACTTTTTATCCTTCTCTCACATAAACATGATATATGATAAGTTGAGTATCACTATTGGTGTGGGAAATATGGATCATTTAATGAGCACAAAATATACATCATAATAGCTGAATAAATGGAAAGCAATGACAAGAATAGTTTTCAAAAGTGTGTGTATATGCATATTGTGTGTACACATTTATTCGTAACACATGCTTGCCATGGGAAAAGAGAAGTTCCAGCTTAAATTCATAAAACTGTTTCTTTTCTAACTAGAAATGATCAAAAATTGCACCAATTTCTCCTGAATTATAGAAACATTTTCGTTTTGCGTAAGAGTTGTACTTAACTGAAGAAAGTGCAATTGTGCATGTAGAGTCTGTCATTAAAACTGCTTTAGGCAACATCTGTGATATTAAACTAAACTCTGCCTAGACTTCGCTGTGGCCCTGAAGCCAAGTGCCTTGGTCAGGCTATGTCTGTGCTAGTAAGCTATCTTAGCCTCCAAAAGTGGGAGGCCACATTTGAAAACTGTCTTTTGGGAACAGTCCTTGAACTGGCCTGACTCCCAAAATGTTGTCTGGGTGTCCCATCCACTGTTTAATTTATTATATGTAGACACTGCCCTTTTTTCCCCTAGGGAACCTCAGGTCTTGTAGCTTCCATCTCAAACCAATGGAAAGCTAATCATATGCTTCTGTAGTGCTTAAACCAATGTTTAAAATAGCTTTTCCATTATAAGCCTGACTTCAACGTCAGTTTGCTTTCACTAACTTTCAACCATACTTGCAAAATAAAACCTCTCCCTGGGTTTTAAGTTCTTATTTTATCTCTTCATAAGGAACATCTTTTCTGACTCTGTCTCTCAATATGTTTATTTAAAAACTCTTCAATTATTTCCTTATTTACTTTTTTTGTTTATATCTACATCAAGATGGCTGTCAGATTTAAAAATGTTTTAGGGTTTGAACAGCATCTTGTTGTTGAACTTAAAGAGGAAGTATTCTGCTTTATTGCCTTTCTTTTGTGTAGGTGGGGGGGTGGGAAGGAAAGTTGGAGCAGGGGGAACCCAACCAGATATGTTTAAACAGTTTTTAAAGTATCAAGTTTCAAATACAGATAAAAATTTAGGGGTTCTTTTGTCCTTTTAAAATAATCTTTTCCTTTTCTCAAGTCCAGATGGAACAGTTGCTGAACTGAGCCAGGTGGTGGGGTAAGAGAAGGGGACAGATGGTAGTATAAAGCCCTGGGAAGAAATACGTAGTGGACAGTAAAGAAAGGCATTTAAAAAAAAGAAAAGGGGGGTGGCGAGTGGGGTGGGGAAGGATAAGGCTGAGAAAGGGAAAGCCACACCTCACAGTATGCACTGCTACAGAGCTTGCATTACGTACATGGTTACTGGGGTACACTAGGTAGCAAGGGCCATTGTACCTTACTGGTGTGATTTAGAGTTGCCTATTCATACTTGTTTGCTTTACAGTTGTAAAGCACATAACCTTTTCTTGTGCAAAGGTAGGTGTTAAGTGTTTGAGCTGAAGAGGCTTTTGGTTAAGCTACTGTCTTGTAACAATGCAAAATGGCTTAAACTTGTACATACCTGCTTACTGTCCGTGAATTACAGTTGGGGTATTCTTACTTTATAACAGGACAATGACCAATGTATTCAGAGGCTGTTTTTTGCTCTGTGAAGCAATTTATTGAATAACTTAGGGCAAGATCTGCACATTCCCACACCTGTGTGAGGAAAAAAATGAAAATACAGCTTTAGGACCTGGACCCTGTACTGATTCATTGTCTTCCAGGAGCATAGGAAGGAGCAAAGAATGGATATAATCATTGTACTTAATTGCTGAACACTATTGTTGATGAGTTAAATTGTTATATTGATTATATGGATCAAAAAATATTATACTTTTGGTAAGTAAACATCTCTCTGTCCTGGACCAGACAAGGCAGGAATAGTTACTGTGACCTGTGTCTGAGCCTTTTCAAGGCTACTTGCAGTTTACGTACCACACCTTGTGTGGAATCATCTTGCAGTCACAGTCTGGTTCTTGAGCAATATGTGGTGTTCCAAATTATGCCATAGGCTCTTAAGGTAGTTTCTGTAACTGCTGGATTGTCATTATAAGCACGCATCAACATAGTCTGTGAGAAAAAATAGTTCTCTGGCTGAATAAATAATATGCAAATAAAATTGTGTGTCTCATACCTAACCAAAATGCTGCATCTATGATCCCAATCCTATTTACCCAAGAATAATGTAAATTCTCGCAGCCAAAGTTCATTTGACCACAGAACTTTACAGAATTCCTGCGGATAACAAATTGGTGTCTTGCAGGCGGTGTTTGTGTCTTTAAAGTGGGACGCTCCTACTGAATAAACTCAAAGAAAACATTTCTACAGAAATAATTTTCTCAGCTAGTAATTTTCTGCATTTCTGCTTTTGGAAGCTACTGTGTTTTTGTTAAAATTTTATCCCTTATGGCTCTGTTTTGGTTTCCCCATGAGTTTTCAGGGCAATATAACACTGCTTAACTGTAGAAAAAGAAATTATTGCAGCGTAATACATTATTGTTATTGTAGAAAGATGTCCTCGTTTTATATAAATTTATTCTTGGCAGTTTAGAAGATCTGCAAAGAATCTGAGGTACTGAGAGTTCCTGTCCTCTGTTTAGATCATCAGTTTTATGTTCTTATGGTATCCTTCATAGGCCATTTTCAGAAATGTAATTTTTGTTCACAGGAAGCGCTGGTTACAATTCGTCTTCTTGACGTTCTTTGTGAAATGACATCAAATAACACACAGCTAGAACATCTACAGACTTTGCCTGGTTTGCTTGAAACAGCCATAGGTGAGTGAAAAGCCACAAGGTGTATTAACCATTGGCTTGCTCCAAGTCATGCTGCTCTGTGAATGAAAACATGTTTTTCACACCTGGTGGTAATTATGCTTCTGACCTTTTAATAAAGTAAGTAAATAAGAGATTGAGTTAATCTACGTTTTCAAATATTTGATTTGTTCCTGGAATTTTTCTGCTTCTCTACTTGCTCTGTTGGCTCCTGTTACCCAACAGAGCCTTGATTCAACTGTCAGCAATGCGCTATTTATACAGTAAGAGTTGTGCAAAGGATAGCTGCTTTGTATGTTCTTCCACTGGCTGAATGGGTGTGGAAGAATTTCCTCAAGTAGAAAAAGAATTTCTCCATGCCTGTTCCCTTCTGTTTTCCAAATTCCTAAAAACTGAAACTAAGTACAGTTTGAATGTTCCTAACCAAACACAGTGACTTTTAAAGGTCACTTTGAAAAAAGGTTTTCTTCTGCTGAGAAACAACAAATGAAGAGCTGTACACAAAGGCAATTAAGCCAGGATGGTCTGGAGAGACTCTATATACTCAGGAAAGAAGGAGGAGGAAGTATACATATACTGACCTGTGCCTTCCTCAGTCTTAGCATTTTTCTAAGACTGATATATGTATGCCATTGTTTTCTGAGAAGATTGTAAAGTTTATCGATTTTAAAGATAAATATTTAGTATTCTGGCTAAAAAAAAGAAACAGCTGAAACAGCTGTCACTGACTATTTTGAGATGTTTGGAGGGTCCTTGCTGAAAAAAACAAACAAACAACAAAACAAGACCAAAAAAACCCCAAACCTCTATTTTTGATGACAGGTTCATAGTTTTATTGCTTACAGCAAGATGACTAACAACAAAATATATATTGTGGATGTGTGTGTTCTGAGGAAACTCATTTATGCAATGTATCATCTGAAAGCTTGTGAAAGTCTTTCAACTTAAGTGAGAATTTCAAGGAGCTGCAGGTCAGTTAAGTTTAGCAGCCTATAGGCCAGTCCTCCTTTCTCTAGCTGTGCACAGACTGACTTTTCCCCCCAGCCTGGTGAAACGCGGGTGTAGGCTAGAACATTGCTACCGTGTGCATCCTATGTATTTCCCACATGCCCTCAGCCAACAGGAATTTATCAAATTGTAGAGTTTTTAAGACACTCTTTTGGCTACAAGACTGCTTTAATCCTGGACTAGCAGAAAGGGTGAAAAACTATATTGATGTGTTACCACCTTTGGTATTTAGGTCTGAAGACCAGAAGAATAAGGATAGATAGTGCAAAAAATTTTAATCCAATAGATCTTTTGATGAAGCAGTTCTTCAGTGTATATAATGAGAAATTTCCTATTAGAAATTACTAAAAGATTAATTAAAAGATCTGAAAAATATCTGGATTATCTTTTAAGTATCAGCTAAGGAGACTGCTTTGCTATTTTCAATAATTGTTGGATTAAGTTAGACAATAATACTGCAGTGTTAATAATATCTTTAGCACTGTTAACAACTTGATTGCACAGTGTTTGGGGACTATCACCAGGGAGGTAAATGGTCTTTTGGATTGAGGGGCATTTTGGCAGAGTTGCTCTTTGGGATAATGAGAGAACAGCAGACTGAGGTCTCCTTTAGTTGAGAGCATAGGTGATATCCTGGGAGCAGTTGCTGTGTTGTGTTGATGTGCAGTGTTTGAGAGGAGCGTTGTGCTCTCTGGGTTGTCGTCATGCATGGAAGGTGGCTGCTTTTCTTCTACCTTTTCCTGTGCCTCTCTTTCCAGGTAGGTGTGTTGCGCATTGCATTTTTGTCTGCACTGTAATAAAATTTGAAGAGTTTTATTTACTTTTTTATGGGTCTTCTGTTTTGTTTTTGTTTGTTTGTTTCTAATTGTTTTGTTCAGGGGTCCCTCTTAAGGGCAGGCAGAAGGTTTGGGAAGACCATGGAATTCCCCCTTGTGTATTTATTTATACTAAGACTATAAGGCAAGGAAGCACGCAGAGTGAATGCCAGGAGAAGATGTGAGATGCTGCCGATTTTTATGAAATTAGAAAGGCAAAGAAATTTCTGTGGAAGAAGTTTGTGTTAAAAGCTATTTTGTTATGACATTTTTTAGGGGCAATCAGGAGATTGGTTGGCTTTTCCTGGTTCAAAATGTGAACAAATGTAAGTAGTAGCTCTCATACGGGAGGCCTCTAGGCCCTATGATAGTTTCATATCTTAAAGAAACTACCAAAAATGTAGTTACCTCTTTATCAGCACAGAGATTTTTTTTTTTGTCTCTTGTATCAGCCATCTGGCAGTGATACTGTAATATGAAGACCTATGAAGTTTCTTCTAATTTAAATCCAGGAAATCTAGTGCCCGTTCCACTATAGATGATGTCATACCTGGAGCAGGAGGAGTATAGGCCTTTATTACTGCCCTGAGCTATAGCGAAACCTGGTTTCACTACATCTTTATTGTTCCAATGTAAGTTGCATGAAGCATCTTGGGGACAATGGTATGACAGGCTATTTATTAGTATTGCAGGTCACTTAGAGGAGAAATGCTTAATTTTTAAATATAGTGAATTGGTTTCTCAGCTGTATGGGCTTTCAGGTGTTCACATGATTTCAAGTTTTCTTCTGGGTGTGGTCTCTTTGTGGAATGTTGTTTTCACAGATTTTAGTTTACCTTCTCCCTGATTTCTCTCTGGAGCATTGTAGAAAAGATCCTAGTTGCTGTAAACTAGCATCTACCATACAGGAACATTAGTATTTCTCAGTTGACAATATTATGGCACTGAAGGATTTGTAAAGTTGTGTCAAGGTGCTAGATGTACTTGAAATCTTTTCTCGTACGACAGAGCTGGGAACAGACAGAAAAGAGAAAAAAAGGAGTTATGTGATTAGTTTGTGTTGCTGTGACATTTTGAACTAAAGGAAGTTTTCAAAAGAGCTTGTTTTTAGAAATATATTTATGGTCCCGGAATCATTGACAGCCTACAAATTCTGACTCTTCAAGTACAGACCAGTAGCACCAGCCTTCAGACTTCATGTCTCATGTGGAAAGGATGCAAAAGTACCTTCTGATGTTGGGATGACCTCTTACAGTTTTACTAGCACAAATCAATAAGTGAAAGTTCTTTGACATATTGCTGACTACCTGAAATTACTTTGATTAACTTTGAACTTAACAATTAGTAGTAAAGCTCTGTGCAAAGTTATACTAATTAAAATATTCTTGTTTTCTGTAGATACCCTGAGATTAACTCATCTTGCTGGGAAGCAGGCTGTAAATATTTTCACTGCCACACATGCTATGACAGGGCAGGAAGAAATTTCACATCCAGCTGTGGGTTTTAAATCTCACCTAATTCGTTTGATTGGAAATTTGTGTTACAAAAATAGGGAAAACCAAGATAAGGTAAGTTTATACCTTTTTCTGGCAGAACTCTGACATGTGTATGTCAGATGTGTATGCCTGACTATGACTTCGCTGATGAAAATATATTGATGATATACAAATAGAGATTAGAACTGGTCATGTAAAGGAGGTAATTTTTTTTTAGTGTCTTTGAGTTACTGTAACAGGTATGCTACCTTTCCAAATAACAATGTGATGTGTGCCTGTCTGCATTTTACTTCAGTTCTAAAGAATGCAAACCAGTGCCTAATTCCTTTGTTTTTTTCACATTTGCACTTTCTTCAAAAAGAAAATGTCTGAGACTAAACTTCAAATTTACTTTGAAGAGAAATGGATGGGAATTGTTGCATGAACTTAATTTTTAAATCCCTGAATTAGCCTCTAATGCTTTTTCCTTCCCCCTCCTTAAATTTTTTCATGCCACTTAAAAAAGGTAGATCTGCTTCCATCAAATCACTTTGAACCCTTTAGCTTTAGAATTCCTATATGGAAAATGAGTTTTGTTTCCACAATGAGGAAAAAGAGGAAAAAGGAACATGTTTTTAAACATGAAACCTTTTTTTCATAGAGTGATAAAAGATGTGGCTTTCCTCCAGGACTTGTTAGAGTAACTGCTTTTCTTGCTGAAATTAGGTTATGAAATAATGTTGTCTTACGGTTCATCTGAGCACTTCCATAAACCAAGTAGGTTATTTTTCTCATTTGGCCTAAGCAATCACATAGTGTATTACAGTGGCCTCAGCTTAATGAAAGCTTTCTGCTTCTGTAGTTCTTCCTTGTGAGTTTCTTGTAGAGAAATGCTCTGTTGATTCCCATATATTCCTGTTCACTTTCAAGTGTCTTTCCTTATGACAGCCTTGTTCTGGAAGGAAGTGGTTTTGAGTAGCCTTTGTTATTGATATTTGTTATTGAACAGGGAAATTTGGGATTGTTTTCGTTTCCTTACTTCATTATTTTGAATCAAGGTTTTCACCTGCTCTGAAGGAAGCAATTTATAGGCTGGAAAATTAAAAACATTGAAGAAGGGCTGTATCAAAGAAGGAGTAAAGGAGATAATGGAGTGTTTTTACTTCTCTCTTATGATGTCAAATAAGGCCCATGTCAGCAAGTACCAAAAATACAGTAATTAATACTGGTTATTCTGTAGGAAGTTACATCTGATTACATATTCTGGGTCTAATTCTGTGTTGCCAAGGAGCTATTGAGACACTGAGTACTGCAAAATCAATCTCTGTTAGAAGCTTCAGTTTCCTAAATATTTTTTGTTGATTACTTCATTTCACAAAGATAATAGATTCTTTTGTACTGATGCCGTCAAGTCTCGTTTCAACTGCTGCAGTGTCTACCAAGTTAGACTTTTATAATAGCAGCAGGGCATTTTCATTGTGTATGAAGGGAGCGTTCCCATTTCCTTGCAGCTTTTTCTGCAGGGTAGAGAAATGGAAAATCTGAGAAATGCTACCCTCTTTGTCTGACAAATGCTAATAATATAGGCATATAGATGGGAAATATGGTAATGATCCTCCCTTTCACCATTCGTATTACAGTATATAATAAAAGATTTTAATATTTCTGAAAAATATTATTAATCCTATTAATCACTCTTGTATAGCTTTGGCTCTGACCCGTTATGATGTAATATATGTTCATGTAAGTGAAATACATTTTTGTGGAATACCTTATGATAGTGGAGGGGAGGGAGTTGCTTTCATTTTGAAAGGGTTGATTTACTGCTTATTGTTCATTTTCGCTGGGATTTTCAAAGGCCCCTGGAGCAATTAGGCATGCAGGCTTAGTGTTTTCAATGGAAGTTGGGTATTAACTTGCCTTAAACTGCCTGCAAATATTATTGCTTTATGCTGTCTTGAAAATTACTTAGATTCTTGTGTGTGATATCATGGAACATTATTTAAGTGCCGTTGAAACATTAGAAATGCCAATAGTATGATATCCTGTCTGTACCTTCAGTTTATTTCATATATTTAAATTGGTTCTAATAAATGCACTTGTCATTTTTAAGGCATTTTCCATACATAAACACATGCTCGTGAGGACAGAGCAAGCTGCCCATATCATTGCGCAGACAGGAAAACTGAAGTTTTGAGATGGGAGTGAGTTGTTCAAAGTGGTGCCTGTGTCAGACCTAGAACTGAATGAAAATGGGCTTAGTTCCTGGGCTCCCACATCTCTCTTTGGAGTAGCATCTCACAATACAGGTCACGGGTCTTATTTTATATCCATTATTGGGTTTACACAGTTTACTTACTATATTCAATCAGAATTAATGTAATACAGGGTAGATTGTGGGTTTTCTATATAACAAGCCAACTGACAACTCATCTGAGACACCTTGGGCTTTACCATTGGCTGTGGCTTTTGTGCGAATTACTAAGTTGTAGGCACAAGCTGGGGAAGAGGCTTTCTCTTCAGTCAGTTAAGCCTGTTGCCTGGCATGAGAGGGCTGCACATCACTTACCAAAGGCTCTTGAACAGCACTGTTAGTATTCTGCCTCTTTAATGGACTGAGGCTTTCACACTTGTTTTCTCTATTTTTTTGGTAATTTCCAGTCCAGTAGAGCTCATTTCTCAGTAACAATAATAATGCATTAGTAAATGGAGTAATAGCACACTAATAATAATAAACAATAAAACAATATAGCCCCTATCTTTATAATATAACCTTAGTGTGTGGTGTTGGTCTGCCTGACTTGGTCTGAAAACATAAGTATTCCCCAAATATGTGGGACTCTAATGGTGACTTGGGTTATGTCCTCCAAGTGAACCGAGTTGCATCACTTGTCTTCAGGAGCTTCTTCAAGAGTTGAGTGACAACCTGCTGCTTCTCTGGCAGGTGGGTCTTGAGCAGCCTTATGCAGTGTGTGTCTCCTGAAGTATGATGGCACAGTCCTACTGCATGGGGTGCTAGTGACAAAGTTAAAGTAACAGAGAATGCCTGGAGTGGGAGGATCATTGCTCTGTAAAGGCTGCTTCTCCATCTCTGTTTATGGCTCCACCTGCTATAAGAACAATAAATGCAGGGGATTAGTGCACTGCTTTGTTGGCAGTGGGGAAAAAAAATCTTGTAATGCTTTGGAACACAGAAATATTTTACTAGTGCTTTATTGCTTCTTCACCTTCTGTTTAATACCATTCATTTTTAAAAAGCATTCTTTAGCTTGTACTCTGTTAGCATTAGAAATGCATGCTTTACATCTTTTCTTCCTCATAGTTTTATTTACACTATTGTGATAAGTTCTTAAGATATAAGGGAGTCGGCAGGCATTCAAGTTGTAAACTGAGATGCAGTTATTAAAATGGGTCTTTCCAGGGTTACTGCCTTCTTGCATGTTTTGTGAGGCTGGCTGAATTGGTACTTGTAAGAAAAGTGTCTGATAAAATGTCGGTTTGGACTGATGAATGTTGGGTACGTGCATGTCCTGAGTTGCACGTGCTCTTGCATGAAGGAGAGAACATATAAAAGTGCTGTACTTAGGATACCAGGTGTTGAGCTGGTTCGATGTTGAACCTGTCAAGAGCCTACAGTGGATCTGCAGTTCTTATGTGCTTTCTCTCTCTGTAGGAGGAAGAGCTGTCAAGAGTTATTGTCATATTGATGGGGCAGTCCTGTGGCTTGTATTTTGTGTCTCCTTCACAAAGGTGCATTGTATGTTTTTATTAAATACACTGAAAGCAAGGAGGTGGGTTCTCAGGCTGAGCAAGGGGTGGAGGTTTTGGCTGGTAGTTGATGAATTAAGTTATCAGAAAAAAAAAAAAAAGAGTTAAAATTCCTCCATAACTCCCCTCACCTTGTTTGACTTGCCTTCTAAACACCTCAGTTTTATCATCTGGACAGAATATATACTGTTTTCTTGGGGAGAGGCTTTAGGCACTTATTTTCCACTCTCACTTCTAAAGCTATGAAGTGATAGGTTCAGTGTACTGGAAGGTGAGATGACTAATCTCTGCCGTATTATGACATATAGCACTGCTCTGCCAAACCTTCCCTAAAACTGTTGTTTGTGTTGTGAGGTGTTTATGCAGTATGACTTGTTTAAAATACTTGGTTTAATTGCAAGTGTCATCAGTACTTGAATAAGCCACGGACCTTATTCCGCATTGTTCCCCTCCCTCCCATGTAAAGAGAGGAGTTACATAGACTTCAATCATATAACCTTGCTGGAGTTAGTAAATAGGGAATTGAAAGGAAGTGGAAAGCTTGACAAAGTTTAATTGCAGTCTTCATTCATTATTTATTTTAGTTCACTATTACCTCTGAGATCAAACAGGGGAATCTGAATTGCCTGGGGGTTCTGTCCTGTGAAAACTGTTCCCAAAGGATGCAGTGTTGTCTGGAACAATCTAGATGCGAGACATGAGCTGCGTTCCTTGCAATGGGGGAGCAGCCAGCTGGCAGAACATCAGCATGCTGAGATCAGGCAGTACTGTTGCCTTTTGAGAGGGATCCTGAAGGGAAAAATTGTGACATTTTGAATGTAAAGTTAAGCCTGACTTAGTAAGAACAAAGCGCTTAGCTTGGGTTTGGTGCTGTAATCTGGTTGCATTGGCTTTGCTGTCTATGACTTTTGTTACATATAGGCTAGGTAGTTTATTGCCACCTGCTTCCTTTGTCTAGCGATACAGTTAGTATGCTGGGATAGTTTGATACATGCCTGTATTCCCTGCAAAATAGTGAATATGCACAAGTATATTTTTGAGATGTGTCTTTTTCTTAATCAGCCTATTAAAAGCAATTTACCTGATCTCCTCAGGTAAAGAAAGCAATCCATATCCTTATGCCAAGGACATTTTAGATACTGGGGATGCTGATGGAACCGGCGATAGGATATTAATCTCGGAATGTGTGTGTTTCATTGGTAGAGTTGTTCTATTGTTTATGTAGGGGGAAAAATTTTAAAATCAGAGTTGTCTTTGGTAGTGGCATCTGGCACCATCTTACCTGAATGGAAACACTCTAATTAGGTGAACAATTTGTAAGGGAATTTTTTTCATGTGCTAGTTTTTTTATCTGAGGTGGTAGCAATGCTTCCTCTAATACAATTATATTGGGTTTTGTCAATGCAGAGTTGAGAAAGGAAGTCCTCTGGGAGAAAAAGGGAAAAAAGCTTCTACAGTTATAATTAATCTTAATAAAAGTAGCAAGTAAAACATCTGGATACTGTTTAATGTAACTTGGATTTTTTATATATATATATATGTCAAAGCCAAATTGTTTTATATGAGACTAGCTCCCTAATTTGAAGATTGTTCTGACTGGAAGTATGAGCAAGATTTGACTTGTTTGGAATTCAGTTTTCCATTCTTTTTTTGACCGGGGCAGGGTGTGCAATGAATCCAGTTAGAATACAGGTAGAAAAAGGCGCCAGCATCATTAGATCAAATTGTCACCGTTCAGCTCCTTAACTTAGTCTTCTTGCTGTAGTGATTATAAAATGGAAAATTTCAAACTAAAGGCAAATACTTTGTTTTATTTAACAATTGGCTCTTTCTCACCTAAGGTTTTCAGAAAGACTGTATGAGCTTATCTGTTCTTGAGGATTAAATTAATTTTTTAAAGTAATTACATTCTTCCTGGCATGGCAAGATTTGGAGTTGCTTGCAATGAAGAGCATCCCACATTTATCTGCATATGCTGTTGAGGGAGGGAAGAAAGAAATAAACCACTTTGATTTCTTCATTAGAAACCTACATAATGGAGATTATGATATTTTCCTAATATTAAACATGAGCCTAAAATGGAAGAGATTCTTGGTTTAGAGTTGAGTAAAAAAAGAAGAGCCTTTTGGATCTGGATGCTCTGAAGTGGTGAGCTCCTGCACACCTAACTGTAAAGTTCAGCATGGTTCCACTGTTTGGATGGGGCTATTCTATTGTAGCCATCTGTACATTTGAATGCCTTGCTAGATAAGGACAAAACATTCAGGATGTTGCAGGACTGAGCCCTTTAATGGGTAAATTTTGTCTAGGTATAGCACTGTAAAAATCAGCAGTCAAGCTTAAAATGGACTTTCTCACAAAAGTGCTTTAAAAGCCTAGGATCTGCTGTGGAAACGAGATCTCTACCTAAGTAGTATAGAGTTACCCCAAGCAGAAAAGCGTCTGTGGTTCAAGAGTGTCTTTAAAAGTATCTGTGTGACATATAAGGTAACTGTCTCTAATCCTGGTCCCATATGGATTTTATGTTAGTCTTCAGCTCTGTCGCAATCATGAATCCTTAATGAAGTGCCAAGATTTTCATCAACATGCTAGAGACTGTTAAACAAAACAGAATCATGAGATCTTGAAGTGATCGGACAATATGAGTAATAAAGGGTTGGTGTGGAGTTTTTTTGCCCTGAGGTCAGAGATACATGCCTAATGCAGTATAGTTTGTAAGGCACTGGATTATTTTTGTGAAAATGTGATTCATTTGTTGTTAGAGAATAATTAAAAACTTCATTCTGTTGTGCTGTCCCTTTATAGGCAACAATTTAATGTTCCATCTTGTCCTGCTCCTATTCCCCAATCCAACCCACCAATTTCTGGCAATTGATTCAGTTGATCCATTCACTCCTTGTGACTTGTCCAGTTTGACCTATTTCACTTGAAGCCTTGATCTTACAACACATAGAAAGTTTCCTCTTGCAAGGGACTTGGGTGTACTTAGGTACAAAGTTTCATATTAGAGGTAATTTTAATAGTGCATAAGCTATTTTGGTTTTTGATTTTCTTTAGGTTTTAAACAGCTTCCATTTGATATTTAAATTGCCTACTACATAAAGACATCCTCATTTATTGATTGTCTGGATATCCTCAATGATTAGGTGAAGGCTGACATACAGAGAGTACTGTACTTTCCTTCTAGTATATTATTGGCTTCATGTGGAGGATTACCATAACTACCATCTAACAGATAAAGGGATATAAGGATCAATCTGTATATTATTATGTTCTCATGAATCATAGGCTGTGACTTTGACCAAACCTCGAATATACATAAATTTAAACTACATTGGCTTCTGCCAATGTTAAAATGTCTGTAGAATGATGATTTTATGCAACCATTTGCATTTGCCAAATTTTGGAGTAAAAAAAAAAAGATTATAAGAGGAGGGTTATTCTTGTGAAGTTCATAGTGTTTTAAATTAAGATGTTGGATAGCTCTAGAAATTAAATTAATTGCTTTGATTTATAGTGGAGTGGGAAGATAGGAAAGAGTAAGATGACTAGATGTCTTCTAACATTCAAAATTAAAACAAGCTGGCTCTGCATACATTTCCAAACAGTCAGTACCAACTTACAGGCTTGTTGGCCTCTTCTTGACTCTGAACAGTTTTTTGAACCCTATTTGGTCTTGAACCCTATAACCATTGCAGCACAGCACAGGACCCTAGCCCTTTATAAAGGAAAACTCAGCATGCTATTGTCAAACAGCCATTTCCAGACCTTTTTCAAACTCAAAATAAGCACTTAGAATAAGTGTTGAAACTGTATCTATAGCATTGATATTTAATGTGTCTGTTCAAGATGAGCCGCTCATGTGAAAATACTAATTTTAAGCCAGACTGAAATCTAAAAATAAAGTATCGACCTTTACATGGAAGAATTTTCAGGTTCCTGTGACTCCATTCCTGGTCTGATGGGCTGAGTAGTGGCAGATGTGAATTAAACTTGGTGTTCACCAGAGAGTGTTTCATGGTGTTGCAGGCCTTGTTGTTTTGCAGAATGGGCTGATGTAGTACTTACCTGAAAGGTGTATTGCATGGCAGTCCTTGCTGCTTGGAGTAATTGCTGTAATGAAACAGTACGTGTATAATGAGGGGGCTACAGCTATGCTGCAGGTATCACGGGTGGTTCTTAGTGTGTTACCTCCTTTGTAACACAGACGAGAGTTCTTCTTGGCTTTGCAGGCACTTTCTTCAATAATAGCCTCAGCATCTGATGGGCAAATGCCCTGGTTTAAAGTCCACTGAAATCTGAAAATGTCTTTGCTTTCATCAGTGATCTCAGTTAACCGTGATGATTCATGCTAGTTTACTAGGTGGTGAAGAACTGAATTTGTTTGGGGTATTCCATGTTTAAAAAACTGTTACTAAAATAACCGCCTGATGTGACTAATATAATATTAAAAAAAAAAGCTCAGAAGACATACAGTACCCTGTATTGCAGGAAGGGGGGGGGTCTATCTGTGTTTTTTATGCTTCTTGCCAGTGTTACTGATTTCTGGGGGCAAGACTCCCGTATGTGGAAGAATTACTACCTTTCTGAATACTTTTTCTTCAGCTTAGATCTGAGCTGTTAATCCAAATTTGTTACACTTTTACCAGTATCAGATATGAGTGGCATATATTTTCCATTACTGTAACAAGGAATTTCATTAGGTTTTGATGTTGTCTTTCATTGTTTTAACCTCAGCATGAACTTTGAGTTTCCCTGTCTTTTCTTAACGGCCATCCCACATACAGTTTCTTTCCACCCCCCGTCCTTAAAAGCTGCACCAGACTTCACAATGGGCTGATGTTATAATGCTGTGAGTGTTGAACATGATCCCTTTTGGATGCATAAAACTTTCTCTTCCTGTCAACTTTATAAGAGATTGTGTTTGCTGTTTTAATTATGCTGTGAGGCACAGGAATCAATTGTCTTTTCATCTGTTTCCTGGGTAGTTACTAAGTTTTGGTTACTGTGAAATATTGAAGTTTCTTATCTTGTATTTTTATGGCAATCCTAAAGTTTGTAAACATAGGTACAAGCAAAAGTGAAGATATTCTGTCGGGTGTTGAGATTTGGCCATCGCTACTTGTAATCTGTCAGTTCAGTTCACATTTTGGAAGCAACAGTTAAATAATTTCATTGAGGAAATAACAAGGCACGGATGGGATATGTGGTAGAGTACATTTTGTGATTAATTTACTGCAGTAACTCTTGGTTTTAGTGGTACTCACTGTAACATTCAGGGTGAGGAGGACATGAAGGAGATTTCATGTGAGGGCTTGTGGAAGATCCCTTACCATTGATCAGCAAGCAGGGTGCTGAACACATGCCACTGAGTCCTGATACTAACTTTCCCACCAGTGCAGAGAAGCATTGAGCTAGACAGAAGCTTACAAATGTGCTTACAGAAGTCTGGTGTCCAGTTTCTGTTTCATCAAAGTGGGTTTCAGTTACTTAACTCGCTTCAATCCTGAGACAGCCCGTCATCAGGTTCAGTAGAGGCATAATGTCTTGCAGGCTTCAGCTTGGCTTTGCCTTATCAAAAAAGCAGCTGTGAGCCTTCAGTTCTCTTTGCCTGTGTGCCTTTGAGCCACTATAACTTCTGTTACCAGCCCTGAAAATTGTTTGCTAAAACTCCTGTTGGAGTACATGAGGCCATGTCAGAGCACCAAGTCTTCAGAATGAGATCGAGCATTTGGTTTTCTTAGGCTTTTTCCCCCTTTTTCCTGTTTTTCTTTGTGTCTTTCGGAAGAGAAAGGAAACTGGAGTGACTGTCATTTGCAGTTTTGAATTTCTGCCATTGGGTGATGCTGTTTGTTCTAAATTGTAGACCTGCTTTATTCTGCTCCTTGCTGTTCAGTGTGGCAATGCTTGAGCGAAGTTTGGTGATGCTGGTACCCAAAGGGAACCAAAGTACTTGAATAGTCTCATTTTTAAAGGCTACAGAACCAGAAGGGGTAGAGGAAGAGGGAGAAGGGGTGGAAATAACCATTCCTTTTGTTTCTTTTTCTGTTTTTCATTTGTGCTAAGACAGTGAAGGTCTACCTGGTTGCATGGTAAGCCTGTTTTTTCCTGCATTTCATAATCATGTTCGGTCATTGAGGAAATTAGTCCAGTGAAATTATGCACCATTTCCAACATAAACAGTCCTCTCCAGGATTGTTTTCTTTTCACTTATTTATTATCAAGCTTCTAAATATGTCCCCAAAAAGGGGTGTCTCACATATTGTAGAGAGTTTTGCTAGTAAAATGTCTGGATCCTGGACCTTGACTTCCCTGTTGGTTTGGAAGTTTCAAAGTTTTCTGTAGAGCTCCTACATCGTTCAGATTTGTAAAACAAAAAGTGTCTGTTTCAAACCTGGAAAATCGTTTCAATCCTACATAAGCAAATGGTGACATTAAATGACTTTGCAGTGGCTTGATACCTCTACATTTATTGTGTTTTGCTGTTGGTAGCAGTAACATAAAATGAAAGTGTGTGAGAGACAGTGCTAAAATTTCCTTTTTTTTTTTTCCTAAATGAGCAACTACACCAACAGTTCATGTACTGTATTTGTTGTGTGCTGGTAAAAATTTAATTTCTAATCTACTTTGTAAGTCAAAAGTAGCAGCAAAAATTTCTTCATTGTAGGCATTTGAGAAGTTTATTTACCTCATATCCTTTTCATATGTGTGTGTTGCAGTATTTAAAGTTTGAATACATTGGCTGTGGTTTATGCTTGAGAAATACTGAAGAATGGAAAAGGGTGTCTTGGTTTGATACTTGCTGAAATGAATTGATATACTGATGTCACATAACTGTTACGGGATATGATTTCTTTAGCACATGGGTAGACAAAAGCCCAATTCTGATTTGGTTTTGTCATTTCTGTAGCAAGAGGGGACAGACTGTGATTAATGGCTATAATTTTACACTCTTCAGATCATGCTTATGGTAGGAAAAAAAAACCCCACACCTCAGTTTCTTCTGTGTGGACTTCCTAACCCTTTGCGGGTAGGGGGACAGTGGGAATGGAAAGATACAAACACCTAGGACTGTGCAGGTGACACACTTACTGTTCGTCCTTTGCATCCTTGAACAGGTTAGTGGGGCTGTGTTTTCTCTGTGGGAGTATAATTGCTGGAAGCAGGGAGTGAAGAGAGCTTCCCCTCTGATGCTGAGCTCTTGGTGCAACTTGTAGACCTCTTAGAGGCATACTTCTGGAGGAAGGAATGTCTCGCCTGTCATGGAGCAGGCTGCTCAAACTGTCCGCTTAATGCATATTCAGCAGGACAATAACAATTAACTAGATCTAAAAAAAAAAATTACTCAACTGGAATTTATGTTAAATGTGGAATGACGTTCTAGTATTTGAGATGGAGGTAGCCTGTGAAGGGTGTTCTTTGAAAGTTGAGAAGTGTGTAGTCTAACTGTGCGTTAACGCTAGCTGAGGAAGTGCTTGTGTCAACTCTGATAAATTAAGATATTTATCTCAATATTTATCAAAGTGCATTCTAGTTAGCATTCAGTATTCAACATGTCCACATTTGGCTTGTTTGTTCTTAAGCATTTAAGAGAGATTGCCACTACACACTGTCACATATTAGGTATTAAGTATTGTCTTCACTAGGTGAACAAGTGTATGTTCATTTGCATGTGGGAACGAGGAGGACTGGAAGTGAGGATGCATGTTTGTGTAGGCCATTCTGCCTGTTCAGCTCTTCTTTGCAGGATTCCATTCAACTATCTTTTCTGCTTGAAATGCAGGACTCTCTGAAAAGCCCCAATATTATTAGAGGCCTGCAATAATATAAAAATAAGTGATGATCACTTTTGCATCCTTTTTAACAACTAGAGATTATCTAACCTCCTTGCTATCAACAGCCAACGATTATAAGAAACCTACCTAGCTTTTCATGACTTCTTTTATCTATGCAATGGTAGAATAGATGGAGAGGAAATCTTCTAGTAATCTCTGAGGAGATTTGAGAAAAATATCTCAGTTCTCACATTGTGTAAGGACTTCATAACTAGTGAGGAACCTCTGTCTGTGTTTTGAAGGGAATACAGACTTAAAATATTCCCTTTGCAGTCTATCGATACCTTTATTTTGGCAATTCACATTAACTGTGCTTTTTGAAAAAAAATTCTATCCTTTAATCAAAAAGCTCAGTATTTCTATAAAGAAGTGGCACAGATAAAAATTGCCTCATTAGTGAGCATTTAAATGTTTAAAACTGCATGTCTCCAAGTTCACACATCATAATTACAATCAATCAGATTTGTTCCGTTTGTTGTGGCACAAGTGGTTTGCTGGAAGGATTTAGAAGGGACATCGACCAAAGCCCTAGGAAAGACGCTGGAAAAACAATTGGGTTTTAAGTTCCTTGAATGGAGCACTGTCTGTATTTAGATATTGTAGCAGTGGGAGCAACATCAAAGTACTATGTCAAGGGATTTCTGTGCTGAAAGTCAGAGCACCAAGAAGATGACGACTTAATCTTCTGCTGTTTGTGAAATGCAGAATGAGCTAGATTTGCAAAAGCCAAGGTGATGGCTTGGTTGTATGAGTTAAGCTTTAGTTGATTAGAATCTAATCTAGTGAGATTCCTTCCATCTTCCCTCTAAGCATTTCCACTGGAAACCACCACAGGACTGGTTGCTTCCATCACATATCCCGATGCTAAGCTCCATTCTAAGGAAAGAAGAAACCTGCACCTCCAGTGTGATTTTATTTCTTGCTTGTAAGGTTCTCAGTAGGGTAATATTAAGTGTTTGCAAATAATCAGTGTATAATCAGGTGGAGGATCCCCATGGGTTTAGCGTGAGAGAGAGTAACTGAACAGACAACAGCATTTCACATCAGTTTATCCACCTTCCAGACATTGATACAGGCTCCTGTGGACTCCAGAAGGGTTGTTTCTGCTTGGAAAAGAGAAGTGATAATACAAACATAGTATTCCCAAACAGTCTTCGTCTCCAAGACTGACTTACTACATTTTCAGATGCATCCTCACAGTCTGAAATTTTGAAATGCACTTTTTTGCCACTGATTGAGGATTGAGAGAAAAAAATGTCTGTGTGCAGGTTCCAAATGGCTAAAATAGGTATAGAAATTGTTGGCAGTTGTGATACACAAGTAAAGGATGGTTTTGACCAAAGTCATTCTTTGCAAGATAGAGCAAGGTTGAAGTTCAGTATAATTACTAATATGTAATCATTCTGGTGGGTTATCATAAATGTCCTGTAGGTGTAAAAGTTCAGTGATCTGAGGAGGAGGTACAGAACAGAGCTGTACTTTGGTTTGCATGTTCTTTGAGCACTAACCTACACACTTGTAAGAGTGTGTTTCTCAAGTTGCAAACATAGCCTTTCTGTCAAGGTGGTGTTCTTGTCTTTTATTCATTGTGTTCTTGTCCTTTGTTCATTGTTATCATTGATGAAATTGAATATTTTCCATAATTTGAGGGAATAGGGCAATTGATAATCAATAGAAATCAGCTATTTTCTGGTTTACTATCTGTAATCTGTACATTTTTATATATTACTATATTATTGTATTTTTTATTTATAGGTATGAGTATATGTGGATATCTTTATATATATATAGGCACCTGTGTGTATATACAATATAAAAATATATACTTGAATATAAATACACACACACACCCCTCCCTGAAAAAGAAACGTGGTCAGGAGGTCGAGGTAGGTGATTCTCCCCCTCTTACTCAGCTGTCATGGGACCCCCCACCTGGAGTGCTGCATCCAGCTCTGGGGCCCCCAGCACAGGAAAGACACAGACCTGTTAGAGCATGTCCAGAGGAGGGCCACAAAAATAAGTGGGATGGAACACCTCTCCAATGAGGGCAGGCTGAGACACGATCTGGGGAGACCTTATTTTGGCCTTTTAATGCTTACAAGAAAGATGGAGAGAGGCTTCTTACCAGGGCCTGTAGTGAAAGGACAAGGGGTAACGGTTTTAAATTGAAAGAGGAGAGATTTAGATTGAACATCAGGAAGAAATTCTTTACTGTGAGGGTGGTGATACACTGGAACAGGTTTCCCAGAGAAGTTGTGGATACATACACACACACAAACTGATCAGTTGCCTCAATACACTACTGTGTGTGGGCTTCTTTGGAAAAAATACAGAAGAGGAGCGATATTTTTGGTTGAAACTAATTGCATTGTACATCTTTGACTTACTAATCTTCCCACAAGCAGTGTTTAGTTTGTATTACTCATATATCTGTGAAAGATTTTAAAATATAAGACTAAGTAATCTCTTGAGTAAGAGTTATAACTTTTTTTCCATTCATGGGAAAAAGTTGCATTGTTAAATTAAAAAAATAAATAAATAGAAGAAGTTCTATGTACCTTGTTAGATCTTCTTCTCATTGGTGGCAAAAATCTTGTCTTTTGGCATCTCTCAATGTACTTTGTAAAATATGAGCTGTGGAGCTGTCTTAATGATGTGAAAAGGGACAAAGAAAAACAACACTGATACTTGAAAACATAAAAAATTTAATATGAACATAAGTTATATTAATTTAAAGAGGCTGAAAAATCATACTTTGCAAGCCAGCAATACTTAGAACACTACAAACGCCAAAAATGTGCGATTCTTGAACAACATATCTATCGCACTGTGCAATTTAGATATGATACAAACCATGGAAATTATATTCCCCTGATGACAGTTTCCTGAGGAACAGAACACCCAGTGACCAAGGCTGTTGCAGTATTTTCATTTGAGAATCATTCTGCTAGTGTAACTTCAGAAATATAATTTTGCTGCTTTTAAGTGTAACAAAGATTTTAGATAATTGCCTCTAAAGTAAAAATACCCAGTGTATGTCATTTCAGTCTACTAATTTTTGAGGTGATATATGCAGTATTTCAGATTGCTTTCATATTTTTAAGTTACTACAATCTGACTGATATTTGAAGTGAAATATTGAAACTGGACTTCCTACGAGGGTTAGCTTCATCTTGAGAAAATAAGTTTTTGTATTCGTCAAAAACTAACACAAGCATTGAGTTAATTGCTTTCTCTTGTTTTGTTTTTTTTTTGTTTTAGCATTGCAGTCTGCCTTGGTTTGACATTAATCTTACCTATGACAAAATAAGAAGCATTTAGGTTTTGGTCTAGCAATTACAGTTCTAGAGCACAATTATGGAACTCAGTGAATTCATATTGAAGTTGGTGACATTTCTGTTGAGTTTTAGTAAGGGTAACATTTACCTCCAAATCAATTATTTTCCTGTCTTTTTGGAAAAGGAGGGATGCTACCCATGGAGCTGTTCAGGGCTTGGAATTTTCCATAGGATGGTTTCCAAGTTCTCTAAAAATCCTTTCACCCTTTAGTACAGCAAAGTTAAGGTTTTGCATTTGGCTTTAGAATTATTGAAAAGCATTATTTCAGGCAATTGTTCAGTATTGTAGTTAAAAAAAAAACAACCAAAAAGCAGTGTTTTGCCTGCAACAAAAATGGAAACAGGTCAGTGAAAACTGAAGTAGGGGTGCTGGTCGACAGCCGGCTGAACATGAGCCAGCAGTGTGCCCAAGTGGCCAAGAAGGCCAACAGCATCCTGGCTTGTGTCACGAATAGTGTGGCCAGCAGGAGCAGGGAGGTGATTGTGCCCCTGTACGCGGCACTGGTGAGGCCGCACCTTGAATACCGTGTTCAGTTTTGGGCCCCTCACTGCAGGCAGGAGGCTGAGGTGCTGGAGTGTGTCCAGAGAAGGGCAACAAAGCTGGTGGAGGGTCTGGAGAACAAGTCTTATGAGGAGAAGTTTGAGGAAACTGGGTTGTTTAGCCTGGAGCAGAGAAGGCTGATGGGGGTCTCTTCTCCCAAGTAACTCACGACAGGACAAGAGGAGATGGATTCAAGCTGTGCCAGGAGAGGTTTAGATTGGATATTGGGAAAAATTTCTTCATGGAAAGGGTTGTCAAGCATTGGAACAGGCTACCCATGGAGGTGGCTGGAATCACCATCCCTGGAGGTATTTAGAAGACGTGTAGATGTGGCACTTCAGGACTTGGGTTAGTGGTTGACTTGGCAGTGCTAATTTAATGGTTGGACTTGATCTTAAAGGTCTTCCAACCTAAACGATTCTATGATTGTATAAGGTAATAAAAAACTGGTAAGTTCCCTTGAACTTGCGTCTAACTTATGTTCCCTTGAACTCACTTAAACATCACTACCTGGGTATTTTCCAACCAGGTCTCAGTCATCTCAGCTCTGCCTGTTCCCCATAGCTCCAGTCAGGAGAAGCTGACACAATTTGACAGGACATTCATTACTGTAAGTTCTTCTGAAACTTGCAATCCAGTTGGAGTATTTGGTGGTTGGGAGTACCCTCTTTTAATTCCAGCTCTTGTTTTGTACAATTTCATGAGCACCTCACCATTTAATGCATTTTTGAAAGTGCTTTTAGAATTCATGACTGCCGATTGGAAAAAAAAAAAAAAAAAAAAAAAAAAAGCTTAAAAATGCTTTCTTAATTTTAAAAGTAAAAATGTCATTTTTAATGCCCTACAATAGATCAATCTGGTGGAAGCTGACTGAGGTTCTGATTCAACGCTTTGTCTCCTCACCTTCTGACCCACCATTACCGTCAACCTGCTCCTGCAGGCTTTTCTATAAAAGTGTCGACTGGTTCCTTTGAAAATGAACTTCAAAGAAAACAGTGTTTATTAATAAACTCCTATAGAAGTTTTCTTTGTTCTTTTTAAAAAAGGAATAAAAAATAGTGACTTGTCAATCTTAAGAATTTTTTTCAAAATGTTTCTTAATTTTATGATTGCATTTATTTTGGTACAAATTTCAGCTACTGAAATGTACCCTCCAGCTCTGTTCATGAGATCTTTTTCTCTTTAATGGACTTGCTAAGAAGAGTTGCTGTGCATGTGTAGGTTTCCTTTAATGAAGTTTTAATAACATGGTGTATATATATGTATTTAATGTAGAGTAATGAAACTGTGTCTTGAAACAAGAACGCTTCCTAGTTTTCAGTTAGAACCTGCAGTCTTGACTTTATGGGTACAGACCTGTAATCAAATTAATGATCTGTTGCAAGAAAGGAAATAATATAAATAAAGCTAAACAGAATATTTAAAATTTTATAAACAGTTGGCTTAGTACCTGAGGGTATATATACATGTCTTGTTTTGCACAATAATATTTTTATGTAAATTGACTCTATGAAAGTATACATTTCTTACGGAATTTTTAAAACAGTTTGAACACCACCTTTACAAATTCTAAAACTTAGAATTATTTTCATCATGGGTATATGAGTTCAGCTAGAAGCTGGGAATTTTCCTTTCATAGTACCTGCAGTTGTTATTACCAGACAGCAAGGCATTTAGAGACACAAATACTCAAAAAACCTCTGATAGTTGTAATTTAGAGGTAAATTAAGAAACTAGTATGCAATCTCCTTATGTACAGCTTCATGTATCATCTCGCTCAATAGCCTGAGGCAGTAGCAAGCTTTCAGCATGAAATTTAGTGCTAGAGCATGCATACCTGAGTTATTGTATATCATGCATACTAAATCTATGGCTTTTATAGACGTATAAATCACAACATCAGGATTCTTGTGTTTTCTAAATGTAAAGTTGATCTTAATCTCAACAAGGTGGCTAAATTTATCTTAATAAGAGAAGCAGATCCTGTGCAAAGGTTATGCTTGGTGAATCATTAAACGAAAATGCGTATTCTTAGAATTTCAGGTAAATGTAGAGAATAATTGCTCAACTTTCTCTAAGTCTGGATCGTCAGCAAAGAAACACGGTCAATGTCATGTGAGGGCTGGGCCAGTCCCTAGTGGGTACAGCAAGTAAAATGTGTTAGGGACCATTTCTAGCCTTGAGGGCAAGTTGCAGAGTTTGGCATGGCTCACATCTGTATGACAGAATCCTCCTTTATGGGCTTCTCTTCCTTCACCTTCCCCCACCAAAATCAAATCACAGAACCACCTTTCCCATTCCTCTCCTTGGGAAGAGCCCATAGCCTATAGTGTATACCTAATCATTTCTAAATGTCCAGAGGAGTGTTAGTTGTCATGAGCCAGAAGCCCCTTGAGGACCATCCAAAAAGTACAGCAGGAAAGGGCCACCGCAAAGCCAGTGCTGAAGCCTGGCATCCCAGCTCCGCACCTCTTCCTAATGCAACTAGAAGCTCTGCTGAAATGAATTGGAATTGCCCAAGTTTGTTGCAGCCTTCAGGCTTCACTAGTGTATTGATCACCTAAGATAATGATTCCCTCCCTCCCTCCTGCATCTCCTGTAGTGATTCTTGTACTTATTTTCACCACAGTAAGAGGAATTATGCCTTGGGTCCCATTGGTTTGGGCCATGGAGAGCCCCACCTCAAGACATTCTGTGTAGGGAAGCCTTTGACAACACATTGCTAGTTAATTTGCAGATCTCTAGAATTGCGGCACATGTTTTTGAAGCTACTATGCCCTGCTTCTTTATTAATTTTATGACATTTTGTAGTTCCTAACCTTTTCAGTAGTATGTTTTCCTTGAAAATAGTTTTCAAAACACAGATAGCTCTCAACCTGTAGAAGAGGATTGTTAAGTATTGTGATTATCTGTTTGTCAAAGGATGCTCTGGGGGATAGGTATTCAGAGTCAGAAGTGGCATTTCAGAATGCAGTTGAGCTGGGTTATGAAGCAAGCGGACTATGTCATTTGATAACTGATTTCCTCAGCTATCATGGAAGTGTAGTGTAAGATACAAGGATTTATTGTGCTCTTACATATTGGTATGTTTGTAGATAACTGCTGGAAGGGTACAAGTTAAGTATTACACTAGTGTAACCTAGAATATAATCTGCTTTCTCAATCCTTTTATGGTTTGCCATTGACAATCTGGGACTTTCCAACACTATAATGGAAAAGGTATGAAAACTTTGTGCCACCAGAATCACGCTTTGTAATAACTGCCAATGGGAAAACTCTGCAGCGGTTGTTTTTTTTTAACTGCAGTTATATTATCAAAAGGGGTTGCAAGAATCAAGAATGATGCAGTCATTAAAGGATCAACATTCAGATTTCTTTTTCAGTTAAAAATGAAACACAATTACTAGCAAAGTCCTGGAATTGCTGAGGATTTGGTTCTGTTTGTATAAAAGCTGTAAAGACCCCAAACCAAAGTAAAACCCTTTTTTGTTCTGCAACATGAGGAACATTAAATGCTTGAATACTATGCGTGCACAGGGATTTCCCCCAGTTATTGAGTTAAGCTGATAAAGAATAACACTTTAATGCAACTATACTGGTTTACACACCTTAGGTTAATATTTTTCTCTTTAAATGACAGAAAAGGCTGGTTTGCTGTCTTCCCGTACATTGATATATTCCAAGCTTCATATTAGCATACAGTGCTGCTAGCCACTCCATAATAGGTTGACAATTCAAAATACTTTCACTAATACCTCCCTACTTCTCATTAAATGGCTAGTTTATATAAGATACAGCTAATGAGAAATCAAACCGCATTTGATTTTTAAGAAATCAAATTTATAAAATACCATTTGTTGGAAATAGCCACTGTTTTCCCCAGGGTGCCATAAAGTGAGAAGAAGGGACACATAGTATTACTGATTGTTACCTTGAATAAAGCCTCTCAAGATACCTGAAGACTCTTTCCATAGAAGTGTGTTTTTTTCATACCACAGCTTCTCTTGCATTAGTAATATGAAATCTTTTAAATATGTCAATGAAAGTCTTCTGTTTTCTTTTAATGCTCTTTTTCAGCACGTGAGAAATAATTTAGTATGTCTGGGATACGAAAGGCAAAGTTCTAACCATAAGATCTTTTTATTTGTAAAATGTTTGACTACAGTTGTCTTAGTATAAATGTAGCTGAAGTAGTTTGTGGCATTATTTCAGTCATGAAGAAATAAATTCATTCTGACGTGTAAACAATGATAGACTGAACCAAAACTTACTCTTTTAATTTTATAATCACTTAATTTATGGTAATTTCTTATTTTTGACACTGCTTACAAACAATTTATTTTACTTTGCAGTAGATGCTTTCTACAAAAGCACAATGCCACAAAGAGGCATAAGAAACTTAAATATGTGAACCCCAGCACCTGTCAGCCAGTCTGTTATTGCTACGTATGAAGCAAATGTGGTAGGTTTTAACTGCTGTTCTTAGAGGTAATATGGGCAGAGACTGATACCTGAGTATGCAGAGGTTGTGAAAGAGGATTGAAAGCAGCTTGGGGTTTGATCATGTTTAAAAGAGGACCCAGTCCTCGTTATGAAGTTAAGCAGAACTCTTCAACCTTCTCTTAATCTTTTCTGGATGTTCCAGTGAAAGTTGTTGGAATTCATTTGTGTACTGAGCATTGAATAAGTAAAAATTTTACTGGATTTGGTTATAAAATGACTTGGAGGAAGAAATGAAAGGGCTTTACAGGGAAGTACTTAGACCAGGATTATAAAATAAAAAGGAAGCCAAAGAACTACCTTTGGAAAATTAAAGAAACCATGCTTGCTTGGCTTAGTACTTGAAATGGTGTGCCACCTGTTTTATTTTGGATGAACAATACTCTGTGACTTGAAGGGTATCATAAAAGAAAAAGTTATTTGGTCTCAGCAGAACTGTGTATGCCTAAAGCTTCTTTCCTCCCAACTTGAGACTTTATTTGCACCTGCATTAACCTCCACTGAAACCATCCCCAGTAAGCTGTGTGTATTCCTCTGCAGTAAAATGAGACCACATCTGCTAGTCCTGAAACAAAGCAATTATTGTAATTGCAAGATTTGGGCTTTTTTCTTTCAAAAGGACCATAGTTCTGTTGTTTATATGTTTCTTGGAAAATGTAACATTTTATATAAAATGAAGTGTGAAATTGGCATTGCTCTATGAGAAGCATTATTTACTGCTGTATTCAGTGATGGAGTTGTATGGCTGGCTGCAGACTTCCGAAGGCTTCCATGACTGGTCTGATTTAAAACACAAGCAGCAAACATCATTAAACTGTCTTCTGGCTTTAGCAGTCAGCTGGGTCCCACAGTCTACCATTTACAATTTCTGTAGAGTTCTAGAAAGGCATTTTACAGTCCTTTCCTGAAACACTTGCTTTATTTTACTATGTTTTAACCTAGTGAAAAATGTAATTATCATCAAGGATAGCTTTATACTTAACATGTAATGGAGTGCATGTCCTTTACACACATACTAGAAAGTTAATGGTTTGTTCTTTGAGCTGTTGCTAAGATCTTGGAAGCTCTGCATACAAGGGAATGTGGAAACAGAATAGTGAATGCCATTAATAATGTCTGTGTGCTGTTTTCAACTTCAAGCCTACTAGTTTTCTTCTTTCTTTATTTCCCCCCACCCCCGTTGGCTGTGAAGTTTGGGGTAATAAAAATATACTCAATAACTTATCCTTTACAGTGCCTTAAAAATTTCATCACTACTAATGTCACTTAGTAATTGCATTAGGAAGCTCTGGGGATTATGGGAAACTGCCACCACTTCGGTGGTTGTGGTACTTTGCTTTTAGTCTTGAGTCTGTCAGTGCACTCCAAGTGTGGCATGCTGTCGTATTTAGCTGGGGAATTTTAGCATGAAATGCAGCAATCACTAGCACAAATCATTGTACATTTTGAAATCATCCTAGATCTTTTCTCAAACACTGTTTTCACCATCGGAGTACTGTGTGTTGCTGTCTGACATGGAATTTTTTTTTAAACCCTTAGTTCAAAGTGAAGTAAAAGGAAAATGCTAAGTAATGCTGGACACAACAAAAGTCATAATTAGAACACAGAACATCACGTTGGCATTTATTTTTGCTTGCTGAATTCAGATGTTTCCGAGGAAGAGTTGTAATCCCTGATGTTGGGAGTGGAAGCAATTTTGGAATAGCCTAGTAACATGGGAGAGTCGTGAAACACATGGCCTCAGTGAGAGTGTGTATTCATAAAAAGAGGGTACGAATTTGAGTTGCTTTTTCTCCTTCTCCATTCCCACTTGCTTGACGTTGTAAGCAGCTGGCAGTTTTGGGGGATGTTTCAGCTAAACTGGGTTTCAAAGAGCAATTGGAATATTGAGAGAAGGTAGCAGCAAAGCAGGTGTGCAGGCTGTTGGGGGAGAAATGAAGTACGTACCAAAGTTGGCATGAGTAACAGAGTGAAGAGGGTAATAGCGTCTCACAAGACTGTTGTGCTGATTTTTGGCTAGAAGAACGTGTGATCGTGCATAGAAAGGTAATGAGACCTTCAACAGAAACATTCTGTGGTAATCTGTTTTTCTGTCAATATCAATGACTTTTCAAAATTGGGTTATTTTTATGACATGCCTGGAATTTTGTTCCAGAAGGAAAGCTATTCCAACGTAATATAAAATGTGAAACTGAAAAGTAAAAAAATCCAACCAAACAACCACCACCCCCCAAAAAAACCCCAGTACACACAACCAACAAAACAAAGTCCCTCATTTTAATTGAGAGATGCTTAAAATGCTTTGTTAAGCTTGACATGGAAGACAAAAAACACTGAAGCTACAAAACAGTGGCAGCTTGCCAGAATGACTTGGAACTTCCTATTACAATGGTGATTATAATGGCTGAAATGAATCATGTGATTTACCCAACCTTTATCTCTGTATTTTTTCAGAACTTTGGAGCAATTTGAAGTCTTCAGTTTTCACTCTGCTTTGGAACAAAATACAATTTTCAAATTCTGCTGATCTTGTATCAGTTGTCCTCAACCCAGTTCTAGTCACATAGCTAATTCTTATATTTAATTTCCTTTAACTTTTTTTCCTGGTTAAAGAAAAAACTTAAGAGAACCTCTTTTATAGGAGTGATTTGAAAATCAGCAAACTAAAAGTCTGATTACTGGTTTTAGTGGACTGAGAAAAAGTGACTAGAAGTAGAGAAACACATACTCTGTTGTTGACGCAAATTTGTACAAATTCAGTGGATATTAAGCACAGGGTTTTAATACTGGATGACGCTTAGCAGAACTGTCTTCTCTTACTGCTGCTGCTAGGATAGGCAAAGACCAGACCAGCAAATATTGGGTGTTTCAAGTGAAATCTGTCTTGTGTTGGACCTTACTTTATCCATCTTAAGCAGCAGATCTAAACCTCAAAAGAGCTAAGAGTCTGCTGCTCGTAGCAGCATTTGTTTGTTACTGAAAAGTGGTTTCTGTTTCAGGAACTGTAAATAAGTGAATGATGAAAACGGAATTGTTTAAAAAACAACTGAACCAATTGTGTTACTGTCTCTTGTGGGAACCTATTCTGAATTCTCAAGTGTTTATATTATCTCAATGGCTGGAAACTCCTGTGTTTTGCTCTTGGAGAGACTAGTGGAAAAAATTATTCAGCAACTGAGATGGCTTGTTACCCTCTCCTAGTAGCTGGAGCTTCTGCTTGTTTTGGCTCAATCATGATTGTGTGCTTGGTACCTTCATGTTCTCGTCTCTTCCATTCCCCCTCAGTAAGGCCAAAACCTTCATCTTCTAAACCAATTCTCTTCAGAGAGTTTTAGGACATCACAATGGAATCCCAATTTTAGACTCTAAGGTTGGTTTTTTCTTTTTTTTTTTCTTTTTTTTTTAATATCAGAAAGAGGCAAGGGTCAACTCTTTTGGGAGAGTTGAAATAAACCTCATGTTTCTCTGGGAAATAATGCCGAAAGAGGGAGAGAATGTATTTGAAATTAATGTAGCAGAAGCAACAAGTCTTGTTGGCATGATTTCTGAAGTTCAAACATGAAAATGTTAAATACATGCTTACCTAACCAGTGTAGTAGGTGGAAAAGTGTTGTGGGGACAATGCCTTGACTGAAATGGACATAGAAGTGTCTCTTAGCTCTCAGTCATTCACTCTGCAAAGAGCTCTCAAACTAGCTAAGCAAGTCTGCTGTGATGTCCTGAAGAAAGGAGTCTCTGTCCACAAGTATTCAGTAGATCTGCAGGATGTGGTGAACTCCAATAATAGACTTGATTGCCGCAAGCCACAGCTGCCTCTATTCAAAGCCAAAGTGCCTGTAGTCTGTAGTAGACCTAGGAATCCACTAGCACCAAGGGATTAAAGTGTTCTTTTGTCCTTTGAAGCAGAATCTCCTGTGTATCTCCTATCACTTCTGCTGCTTGGAAAAACAAAAAAAAACCCAAGCCAAGACTCACAAATGAACAAAATGAAATAATAATTTTCAGTACTATTATAGCTGCAGAGGAGCCAGTTGATATATTCCTACTCTTATTAAGCTGCTGTTACTCAAATCAAATGCTGGATTCTGCCCAGATGCCTAATTACTAATTACCTATCTTGTTGAGCAGCTCTTCGAGGAAAAATTACTCCTGATGATCAGCCTGCTTGGTGGCAGGGCCTGAAGGATATATTTCTCATTATGTAGTCTTCATGTGGTACATTCAGAAGGAATAAGACTTCAACATATCTTTAATGATGGGCAAAGATTGGCAACAAATCCCCACTGTGTATTTCATTGGGTCACTTTTCTTTTGGCATGATTTATTCTAGTATGTTTTCTGTCTGAGAAAGTCATGTAGACTTAGAGACAGAAAGGACTCCAAGGGTTGTAACCATTCACCTGTTCAGAACAGGACTGGTTAGAGTAGTCATGGTTAAGATTAGTCAGGTCATTTGTGGACACTTGCAATATTGGGGACTGCTCCAGGAGTCTTAGACTCATGTTTCAGTGTATTACAGTGCTTGACTAACCATTACTGTTAAAAATAATTTCTGCATGTGTAATGTGAATGTTCTGTTCATTAGGCCCATTACTTCTCATCCTCCTGGATATAGATAATAGATTATACTTTATTCCTTGGAGCTGGTTTTTTTTTTTCCTCTAGAACTCTTTCTGTTTGTCACATACTCTGATAAATTGTTTCCGACAACTCTTTCCAGCTTTATAACCAAGAAAAGGTCATATTAGGGTAGAAAGAATCTGGTCTTGAACTAATGTGAGTAAAAGAATGGTCTTAGCCCATTCACCCTTGTTGGCACAAGATAGAAAAGTCTTAGACTCGCACAGTCATTCAGGCGGGAAGGGATTTCAGGAGTTCTATAGTCCAACCTTCTGCTTAAAGCTGAATTCAGAGCAGGTTGCTCAGGGCTTTATCTAGACAAGTCTTAAAGATATCCATGATGCCCACAGTGTTTGTAGGCAACCTGCTTCATATCCCCATAGTAAAAAAATTTTCCTTCTATCCATCAGAACCTTCACAGTTTCATTTTTATGACCATATTTTCTGTATTTAAACTGCTGTGAACCTGAGTCAGGGGAGTTGTTCTGTCTTCTTAGTAACCTCCTTGTAGATACGGGAAAGCTGCCATCAGGTTCTCCTGAATCCTTCTCACCCGGCTAAAAAAACCAAGTTCCCTCGACCTCTCTGTGCATGGCATAGCTTCAGCCCCTTGAGTAGGTTGTAGTCTAATGAGTACCAAGGAGAATAATTGCTTCCCTTGATCTACTGGCTATGCTTCTGTTGATACAGCTTTGGATGCTGTTGTTTCATGTGAGATGGATGTTAATAGCTTGATGATTCAGCTCTTGAGAAGTATGTTGAAAAACAATAATTTTGGTAATCTAGGGTACTAAGAGAAAACAGAAAATATTGTCAATAGGTTTGTTTTCTGTGACCTTAATATCTTCTTTAGGTTTTCTGTAGTCATGCCATCCCAGCTGAATTATTCTTCCCTTTCTCCCTTACTTTACTTCCTCCAGCTTTTATATCCATCAGCCAGTTTAAATCAAATTTGTCAGAGAAATATGGGTATCAGAAATATTGTTATACTTCTACTTTTTGCCTCATGAGAATCAGCAAATAGGTAAATGAGAACCCCAAAGTAGTGCTCCTGAGAGAGGAAGTTGGCTAGTGGCAGCCTAGTCCCTGATCCACTGCAAACTAGGGCTGACATTTGGCAACCGATCAGCGCACCTGTACCTATGAACCACGTGCTGCTACTTGAGTGTTTTTCAACAGTTTCAGCTGTGTGACAGAACTAGGAGCATTGCAAAGAGGGAACTGAAGGAGCCAAGTCCATAAAAATGTGAAGTTTGCCGGTTTTGTTGCTCACAGAAATCTTATTTTCTTTTAAGTTCCATAATGTGAATTGAAATGTAATACTCTGGAGCTAAACGTGGTTGGAGACAGGCTTTTTCTCTGGTAGGAAACTGGTGATCTGTAAAGAATGTCGTATCTGGAATTTTTCCATATAAATGGTTCCTGCTTGTTTCTGTTTTTTTGACTTGTTTCTGGAGTATGTGTTTCTCCCCGCAATCACTTTTTAAACTAGAAATTTGTCTTTCTACGTGTCAACGTACTTGTCAGTAACATGTAAAAAGAAGAGCAAGCATTAGCATGGATTACTCAAATTGTTAGTAGTCCACTTGCTTTGTGAGAACATATTTCCTTTTGCTTCTCTATAGTTACACCATACTAAGAAATAGAAGTATTTCTGTGGCTGAAACAAACATTTCTCATTCTGCCATCTGCATCAAGTGGAGATTGAGAATCAGTTGCAGTGGGTAGAAGAACAATTTACATTCAAGCTCTTATTGTCTGAAGGCAGAAATGTACCTTTGCATAATATTATTATTTTAGTTGACTAGGTAATGCTTGTAATGTCTGAAGTGTTAATGATTTTTTGAAGAGAGTATTTTAGCTGGAGGTTTTCTGGTACTCTCTGTATAATTGCTGGACCTGGAGACTAGCTGCATTTTACTAGATGTATGCAGATTTCTTGTTCAGCAACACCCACTGTCATCCTTGGAGAATTTGCATTCTTACCTCTGAGTTTACCACTACTGCTAGAGGGAAAGATTCAAGAAAGTTAACTTCTTTCTTAACTTCTACAGTTAACTTCTTTCTCTGGGCTCTGCTGTGAATGATTGTGTTAGTGGTAATTACTTCTGTGAACTTCATAAGAAAATACTGGGAGGTTATAGGAGGTAGTTCTATTCAGGCAGCTATCCTTAATTATGCTAGTGACCTTATTTATTTATTTATATATAGAGAGAGAGAGAGAGGTAAACAAATGTGAATTCTGTAAGATAATGTGAAAGCTTTAATTTTGGTCTGAATATTTTCATATTTACATAGCATCACTGCCTACATGGCCTTCTGTTTACTGTCTGGTTTAAGTAATAGAAATAGATTATTAAATTCCAGTTACAGAGAAAGAGAAAAAAACTAGCAGTCATTTTGTCACTGGGGAAGGCGTTTCTTTTAAGTGTAATACATTTAAGTATATCACTGGCATGATACCGATCTTCATTATGTTTCAAAGGCAAGTACAGAAAACAAGTGGGACAGCAGTATAAAGCTGTGTTGTGAGAGGTATCTTTCTTAACTGGCAGAGATGGACACCTGCCTTTCAATCCTGGAAGTACTATTTTTCTGCTTTTTAGAAAACAGCTTCAGAAACTACAACATTAGGGCAAAATTTTTGTTACGGACTTGACCAAAGCACTAGAGATCCCTAGCGCAGAGCTGTGTGTTTTTAATTTTTAACTTGTCTTAAGTAACCTTTGTAATTAAATATGGTTGAGATTCGGCACGCACATAGGTTGCAGCTTCAGTTATTGTTGCAGTGTAGTTTAGAATAAAGCATTGTAGTTCTTCGTAATAAAATGACCTTGCAGGTTTTTTTCTGTCCAGTGTGGTTCCATATTATTGGTCAGCAATGTTGTCAGTAATGTAAATGGAGAATAGGTTTAGTGATCTTTTGTAACACAGGCCAATATGAGCAGTTATGTTTACAAGACAGACACCAGAACTGTCCTATTCCTTGGTTTCTGTCTCTAATATCTTCCAAAATCTGGATGGATTACAGACAGTTTCACAGCAGCAACTACATGTTTTCTTCCCAGGATATTTTTGCGCCTTATTTAAAGTGAGATTTGAGGCTTGTGCAATATTGACTCCCTTCTCAAGCCCTGCAGAATATCCCTCCAAAAGGTCCACTGTCTTCCTCTGCACTGTGCATTTCACAGTCATTTCTGTGGAAAAACTCTGAGGCCAATAATTACTTGGAGAAAAATCCCTAACCTCTTTGTATTGGGCAGTGTAATTTCAGTAACTCTGTGTAAGGTGTTGAGACCCACGGTGACAGTTTCTCGATATTTACAAAATCTGCTGGTGTGGGAGTTTACAGGCAGATGAGAGGGGGAGAAGATTTGAGAGATTCTCAGCATGCAAGTGGGACAGCCTGGAGGAGGACAGTGATTCCTTCCTTCGACAATCTGTGGTGCTCTTATTGCAAAAATGGCTCTGCTACATGCAGAGCAATTACTGAACTGGCTCACTTTGCAGCCCAGATCATTACAGTACACTGCCATGGATTTTAGGTTACCATGAAATGCTGTTTTGGTGGATTGCTGGTGATTTGCGAACAGCTGGTATGGACTGGAACTTGTCCAGCAGTGGTTGCTCAGGAATCAGAGCTCTTTGCCTCACAAGGCTTCTTAGAAGTATATAGGTTTGTCTTGGGAGGGTACATTGTGAGGTTTCTTTTCCTTGCTTCGTTTCACTGCATAGTAAGTCAAAGGTGACCTACTAAACCTGTCATACTGGTGAAAAAAAGCTGTACCTAACTTGGTCAAATTATATGTACAGTTTGAGTGTATGCTTTTCAAGAGTCTCTCAGTGGGTGTGTAAGGCAGTGGTAGTTAGCAACTGGTTTTTACACTAAGGCTACGGTTTGCTGCTTCTGTTCCCACTTAACTGTGAAGGGATCTTGTTATATTCCCACAGTAACTTTTTGAAGCATGTGTGGATTTCAATTAAAATTTTACTTTCCCTGAATACTTACTTATGCTGTTAACCGAATGTCTCATTCGAACCGAACTGGAACAGATTGCATGGTTTACTTCAGTTGACAGCACGTAATCTAGATTAATTTGGACTGTTCAGCATTTCACTGATGGAAAACAAAAGGTAACATTGTAGGCATATTAGAGTTTGGCTACAGCATAAAAATCAAAGAACTAACATTTCCTAAGCATGTGCAAGTACTGTATTACAGAAAGGTCACTGTTCAAGCTTTGAAGTATGACATCATACGTGATGCATGACCTTTGGAAAACACACAAAAATTTTGTGGAAAGAAGGGATATTTTACAACTTGCGTTATTAACTGTATTTCATGTAGGTATAGTTATGCATGGTAGCACAGGTGTGCCAGTTAGGTCTCAAGAGCTAGCAATGCTCTTTGCTTTTCTTGCACATAAGCCTTGCCTGTTTGTATATCTGTTGTCACTGTTACTTTCTCATGTTATAGCTGAACACTTTGCAACAAGATTATCTGGAAAAGGAATTTTGTAAGAGGGGATGTGCTCAGATTTGTCTCTGAATTTAGTCTGACTGATTGATAGTCTGTTATAGATTTCATATCTAAATCTCCTCCTACCCAACTTTCCTCTCTTACCATAGGACAAGCATTTCAGAAAGCTGATCCACCAGGCAGTGCAAACTTTGTGATTTATTGTTTTACATGGTGCATAAAAACGCATCTTATTTTGGACAAAAAAAAAGACAGAAGAGAATCCCATCATCAAGCCACAACCTAAATTGACATTCTGTCTGAATTCCTTTGCCCTCCAGTTCTTGGTTTGAAATTAACTTTTAAGGAATTAAAGAATTTAAGATTTGGACAAGTATGGTTTGGCAATCACAGAATGATTGAGGTTGGAAGGGACTTTTGGAGGAACCTCTTGTGCAACCCGCCTGCTTAAATGCAGGTCAGGTTACCCAGGACCATGTCTGGATGGCTTAAAGAATATAAATAATATGCGGGTATAAGAATATAAATATATAATCCTCATGCTCTAAAGTCTTTTTAAAACTACTTTTGTAATTAAAAAAATAATGCTTATATGTCTTAAGAGGGTGTTTCTAAGGCTGAAATTTTGCAGATGATCTAGAACAGATTTTCCTTTAAATGAGTAACGCTTTCTAAAGCTGTAAGTATGCATGATGATGTATGGTGTTACTGTGTACCTTAGTCCAGATAAATTGCTTATGGAATATACTTAAGATAATTATGCTACATACTTAGTGTTAACATCAGCTTGTTCTGAGTTCTTGGTGGTGTGGGTGGGTATGTATGAGTATGAGTCTACTAGGATTATACATTAATATCTCATCCATACACGCAAATGTATTTAATTTGTGAGTTCACGCATGTGTGTATGTATAGAAAATGACCAATGTTATCTTTGGTGGTTTTCTAATAACATAATGAACACCTTATCAAAGGAAAATAGTCAGTGGTTCTTACCTGATATAAAGAATTTGTGCTTAGGTACATACAGGTAACACATTGCTTTTGAAGGTTGCATGGATACGGAAGATACAGAAGACGTGGCCCCATGCTAGCCTGTGTGCATGTGTATATGTATTTTTCAACTGTTTTTTTTTTCTCTCAGTAGTTTTTTGTGGTTCTTCCTTCTGGAAGCAAGCATGAGGTGTCAATAAGCATAGCTTTTCTGGCTCAGTGTGAGAAGCACAACATAGAAAATACCTCAAACACGTGCTAAATGAAGGAAGAATGTGAAATTAATGTCTGCTTGTGTTACTATTTTGTGATACTTACTGCTGATAATACCAGATTTACTCTGCAATTCATGTTAACATGTTTAAAATTTTGATGAAACAAACATCCCTGTTATGTTTTTACATATTTCTTGCATGAAACATCATTAGTATTGTTGAGACATCTGTTAAATTAAGATTTCTTTTTTATTATTATTATTTTGTTATTTAGGTTTATGAGTTAGATGGCATCCCCTTGATCCTGGACAACTGCAGCATTGATGACAACAACCCTTGTATCCTTTACAAAAGAATTCTAATTATTGAATATGACTCATAAGAAAAGGTGTGGGGGTTTAATATCTTTATTCCAACATTGCTTTCACTTGGTACTTAGGTCTTAACTGGTCTCATGAGTTTCTAGGTTGTATTTAATGCTTGGTTCAGAAGTGACCAAACTCATAAATATGCTTTTGTGAACTGGATTCTAAGTTGAACTGTGATTATATTCTGTTTCCTAAAATAATAAATATTACTGGTTTACAAATGTCAATTCAGAGAGAAAACTGTGATAGAAATCTGAATTAAGACTATGTTTGGTCATTGTATCATATCTTGGAGCTTTTGCTTCAGCTGATATCTGTTCAGCAGAATTAAATAAGTACCCCATCAATTCTATACGCTAAATCTGACTGGAGAACTTATTCAAAGCACAGAGGCAAGGCTAGCAAGCTGTAATGAAAATGTGTGTAATTGAGAGAATTAATGATGCAGTTTACTGAAATGTTGGGAAGATTTTAATATAAATGGCGTTGTGCTTCATATTTGGGATTTTTTTTCCTGGGGTTTAAGAGCAGAGACTTTCCAAGATAGATTGCTGTTAGAGGGAAATAACTTTAACATTGAAGACAAACAGTTGTTAAGCAGACGTATCTATCTCTTCATGAACTGCATGGTAATCCTGCTGGTGTGTTCAGTGGGTGAGCTATTATTTTCTGTCATCTAATCATTAGGTCCTTGTAAGTTTGTAAGTACATCTGGAAATCAAATGCCTTTCCTGACAGGGGTAACGTCAGCTTTCTTATACTGAACACATGAAATGGGTTTTTAAAATTAATTTTTCAGAAAAATCTCACTTTTTAACAAGTATCATAGAAACAAGAAGTTGTGAAAATGTTACATATTCCCATAATTGTGTGCTGTAGAACATCATCTACATACGAATATATCTTAAAAGGATGAAATAATTTAGGGACTGGTGATAGGAAAATATTGACAAGCTGTGGGGGATGAGCAAGTATCCTGTGAGCTATTCACTTTGTTGCTTTATATGCAAGGTTTATACATTCACCACTGTTCATATAATTGGAGACCTGACAGTGTGTCTCTTGACAGCGCACTGAGTATCGTAGTTGTATTTCTGTGGTCTGGCCCTGGTAAGGGGCACTGCTGGATGCGGTGGGAAGGGCAGGGAAAGTTAGCTTTCCCTAAGCAGAACCGCGGCCCTGAGAAAACCTAGCAAGGAGTTTTGATCCTGAGTTATTCTTCCTTTGCTCGAAAGCCCAGCTGTGCAACAGCTTTTAGAATTTCTTTCTAGGATTAATCCGTCATTCTAGCTGTTAGTAAAAGGATAAAGTTTGAGGCCTTCAAAGGGTAGAGTTGTAATTTATGATCTTGAATGAAAGGAAAATAAAATACCATGGGAGCCTTCAGTGCATTTTGGGCAATGTGTAACTTCTTACACCTTTTGATACAGTGTCACATTTGCGTTTGAACTATAAACTTCTTACCAGAAGACAAAACTTTGCTTACTTGGTTTTAAAGACTTACTAGACACCTCTTAATATGAGCTTTCACCACTGATCCATAGTGTACAGGATTCAGGTATAAGGAAAAGCTAGTAGCTCTTGGGCAGACAGGGGACCAGCCTGCTGTGACGAGGTTTGCTGCGTCAGCTTTTGGAGCACAGCTTCTGGCTACTACACTGTTTATTGTTTTGACATAGAGCTATTGCAGGTGTTCTTGTGCTACAAGAAGTTAATGCTCGCTGCACCTCTCCTGCCTCTAACGTTCCTCGTCCGCTGTGTTCTCAGCACGTCTTGTGCAGGGAGAATAGGAGTTTGCAGTTTGTATCTGTCTCTACTTTCATCTGCTTTGCAGCACATTCTGCTGCTTCTAGACACCACAAACCAAGTCCTTACTAGCATGTAGGTGCCTGACTCCATTGCATAATGTTCCTCTGAAGAGACTCAACTGTTTCTCTCCTCCCTCTGTGCCCGCAGTCCTGTCGGGCAGAAATCCATTTTGTGATGCTTGTAAACCGGAACAAAGCTGTTACTAAGATTTGAAAGCCTACTTGCTTAAAAATGAAACATCCTAAAATTACCTGCACTGTAACTTTGTGATCCAGAGCAGATTTATTTCTTTTCTTTTCAAGGAAGATTAAATAAAAGGAAGTATTAAGGCAGCTTTTGAGCTGGGTGTTGAGAGAGTTGCAGAAATTCAAATATGATCACTCAGTGGTGCTTCAGCTTGCCACAGTGATGTAGAAAGCTGTGAGGGAGTGCTTGGTGTAGCTCTTCAGCCAGGGTTCCTCTGTGGAGTCATGTCCAGAACCTTCTCTTTACATTCTTGTTTCTAATGCCTGTGTTTGTGGTTTCAGGCTGTTGCTCAGATTTCTCCTTGGATAAGGCTAACTGGAAAAAGTTTCATCCAGATTCCTTTTATGTAAGAACTTCTTAGATTTCTTAGTAAAGTCTTTGTAGATGTACATTTCTGTTTGAGCTTTATCTGTTTCAGAGATGCCCAAGCTCTACAGTTAAGGTGTCATTATGTTCTGTACTGAAAACAGAGTCGATATACTGATTTTCTACGTTTAAGTAACTAAGTTCTGCCTCCAAATTACACAGACAATTTTCCAAAGAAAAATGTAACTTTTGTGGATGGAAAAAAAAAATTATTTCTCTAAAGTATGCAATTCATCAGGAGAAGCTGGACTGCCATGTTAGATGTTAAAAGAGTTTATTACCTTTGAGAGGAGAAATCCTTTGATAAATCTTTTTATTTGTTGCGTATGGAAGCATACTGAAAGAGGAAATGGGTCTGCTCTTATCCTAAAATAAATTCCTTTGTAAACCTGTCATTACCTTAAAATTGCGTCCTCTGAGATCCTGAACAGTTCTGTAATATACGTAGAAATATCAGGAGGTTCATTGCTTTTGAGGTTGCTAGTTGAAGTTCAACTGACATGTTTTCATTGCTTTAGTTTTTTAGGTTTGAATTAATCTTTCAGTGCCCAGTTTGAGAGAACTGTTATCTTGTCTAACTACATCTTGAGCAGACTTGTATCTTTTAAATTTATACTAATAATGCTTTTTCCCTCAGGACACTTCATGAGTAAAAGCAACAAAAAACCACCTCGTTAGTAACAGGCATGGAGATTATTATAGGCAGTTGAGAATATATTTTCTGTACCTCTTGCAAAGATTATTTGAATTGGTATTTTAAATTTTCAGCTACTGTAACTTTCCATGGTTCCGAGTAAATTCAGTGGAGAAATACTGAAAGGTGCCAGATTGTCAACTGTTACCTGTCAGGCTTTTAGCACAGGGAAAAGTTACACAGAGTGAGACTGCAGTTCAATATAGACCTTGGGGTCTGAAGAGTTGAACTTCAGAGAGGGTTGAATGTCCCTTTAACTTTTTCTGTACACTTTAAATCTTTCATCTTGAAATGTCTGAATCCTAATCATAACTGTCCTTCTGTATTCAAAAGAAAAAAGGTTGTTTCAAAATGCAAGTGGACTTGTTTGCCTTTAGATTAAGGAGAGGGTTTTTTTACAAGATAAATTTTTGGGTTTGAAAATTCAGTTTCTTGTTCTGCTTCTGAAAAGTTGGGATTGTTGTGTTTTATTTATGTAACCTGTCTTTAAAAACAAAAAATTAAACCTGCTGCACAATAGCAGAGAGGGTTGGAGATGCCTATCTGGGTAATACCAGTAAAAAATTTACTCCAGATCCTGCTTTTCAGGTTATCTGGGTTGAAAAGGTATTCTAAGTGAAAATATCTGTTATTTTACCTCTGAACCACCATCTTCCTCATCTCTGACAGGCTCTCGCATCAGACGAGTCCTTTTTATTCCTGACTTCTACCTCATCCTAAGCTCCTATTGCTGCTTCCAGCTTAGTTTCTGACTTGTTACAGATTCCACTTGCTTAAGGCTAACTTACAGGAGGCCAGCCGATTCTGATCAAAAGACTATTGACCCTAATCATACAAAAAGGTGCTTATGAAAGACTTTAAATAAACCAACCTCTTTATTATTGACTTTTATTAACTTCTATTATTTACTAAGTTGTCTGTTTTTTCGCTCTTTCTTAACATTTAGGTTTGTGAGTAACACAAAGATGTGCCTTCTCTCTCTTCTTAAAAAATATTTAACTGCTGTCCTTAAAAATATTTATTGCTGTTTTGGAAAAAAACATATTATCCAAAGTACTACAATGTAATAGCTGTTAGTTAAATGGTAAAACTTGAAAATCAGAAGTAAAATGCAGTTTTGAAGATGGAATATTCATGTGTTTTCAGGATGTTTGCCAATCTTACCCTTTTGAAATTCTTATAGTAGGCCTCTTGATAAACTGATTTTGTGAATGACTGAGTTTAATTGGAATGGCCATATGTAAGTGTCCATATTTTATTAATGCCTAATGAGACGTGTTTCTCAGTTAGCTGAAAGTGCAGTCATACTTGAAGCACCTTGCTGTCTTGTGTGTGTGTCTAGGTACACACACACATATATGTTTTTATATATATATCTGAGTAAATACCCAGCTGGCTTTGTTCTAGGAGTAAGAATTTTCATCATTTGTGAAAGGAAAACCTGTGGTTGCTGTGGATATTCATACATAGGCCCCTTAGTTTGGATAATGGATGAAAATGTGCAAAATACAAGTTAATTTTCAGATACTCCTTTCCTAAGCTGCTTCTATTATATTCAGTCTGAAAGTCATCTGAGAGGTAGATTGAAAATACTTCTGACTTCATGGCAGCAGCAAGTATAATTGTGGTTCATGAAACTTCTGGCTAAAGCTAGAAGAAATCAAGTTTCTTATGTCCACAACAATGGCAGTTTGTTTTTGCGAGATACAGGCAAAGACTTTTGGGGGAGCTGACAGGCATTTTATTTCTAAGTTACAGAGTGCAATCTAAAACAGGCCACATACTGTAAAAAAGCCTCACAGCTGAATAGAAGCCAGTAGAAAGGGAAAATAGGAGTGAGAGTTGACTTTTTAGAGTAAACCATCATACAGTTGAGCATTATCAGGTAAATGTGGCTATCTCATATATGTTGGCAAGAAAATACAGCATAATGTTACATCAGGAATGTTTGCCTTTCTTTGGAAAGCTCACTTTAGGTACTGCCAATGCATTTAGTAGTTTGAGGTAACCTATTTGGTTCTGTATTTTCATAAGCATACATAAAATTATGTTATTTCAGTGGATATGGTCAGTGCAAAGGACCTAGACTACTGAGGAGAACAGTAATGACCTCCTCATGCCCAGTCAAGTTCTGCCCACTTCGAAGAAATTACACTTTTCCTCATCCCATTGACACTTGCCTTGCTGTACAAGTAAGTGCGAAGTCTACCTGGGCTGAAACGAAGTGTATTCTTTGGTAAATGGCTGAGGTTCTGCATTGTTACAGGTTGTTGCTGCTGTAGCCCTTATCCTTGGACACAGAAGACTATTGTAATCTTATGTTCTGTAAACCAGTACTGATTGTCACTATGACTTCAAGAAAAAGGTAGATAGTAAGACTGTTGACCCACAGTGGCTCAGGATGGCAGTGGAAAAATGGGACTTGTCAGTACAGGTAAAGAACAGAAATTTGTTGGCCTGAACCTTTATGTTCCTAATGCCAAAGACAACACAAAATATCAACTGATTGGCAGCCGTCTACCATACATGGAACTAGAATGAGGAAAATGGTCAAGCAAAAATAAATTATTGTATTGCCATCTCCAGTTCAGTCCAATTCAACTCCTTCATGCTGAGAATTCTTTTCTAAAACCCTGGAGAGAGAGGAGGATTTCTAGTTCGTGGCATATGTGCAAACCTTTGCTCCTACTCTATCTTACAATTATATTCAGATGAACTGGTCAGGCTAGAAACTGGAACAGGTGCAAGTGTGGTTATTCACTGAGCAAGGACAATCTCTGAGAGGGGCTTGTTTCTTTCACCTTATTCAGCAGACCAAGTTGTATCCTGTTCCTGCAAGTTGCTGTGAATTCTTTATTAGCTATGTTTTGTTAGATACTAATGGAGCCTAGGGGTCTATGTGGCTCACAAGGGAATCCCTCAGTGTTGTATGATAAGGGATTTTTTTTTAGCTGCAGTTTCCTAAATTATTCCCAAGAGGCTTCAAACTTCTTGTTACTTCTCATGGTGAAAGGAGAAAAACACAGCTATTCTGAAACACTGCTTTTGGTTTTATTTGGGAAGGTCATCTGCCCACCAATGCCTATTTCTGTCACCATGCATCAGATCTTTACACTCTTGAAAGAAGCATTGGAAGTAACCGGTCTTGTTCTTACAGAAGCATTAATGGACTTAAAGAGGTCTGATTTTCATTCTAAGTAGGATTTTTCTATACGATACTGAGTTAAGTCTCCGAAGTGGGATTATTGTAAAGCTCTGAAGGGGGAGGAACTAGGTGTGCAGACCCTTTTGAAAAGGGTACAGGAAGCATTTGTGTAACCTAATCCTATTTTAAATCACTCTTGACATTGGCTTCACATCCGAAGAGTTGGGATAATACAACTTCCATGTCTTAACCTATTCAACAATGGGTTGCAAACTCTTTGGAACAGAACTCACCTAAAGGTGAACAACAAATAAAAAAACCTAGCACGTCAGGGTTAAGCATGTTTGGTAGATTTAACTTCTGAAATGTTTGTTTTAAGAAAATGTTTACTTTAGAATGAAAACAAAAATGTGAAGTTTTCTTGTGAGATGTTCTACATGTAGCTATATCAGTAAGAATATCAGTATATATCAGTAAGAACAGATTTTTCCCTTGTCAAATGCAAAGTTCTCCATAATATGAAAAGACTAAGACCACAGGAGGAAAGCAGTGTGCAGTATAGGAAAAGACACTCTGGGAAATGAAAGCACTATCCTTTTTTATTTCCAGAAATGACCACAGATTAAATTTTGTCTTTGGACTTTTAACAAAGTTATAATTCCTGATGGTATATTTCAGGTTGCTGCTTTCATAATTTCAGGATGCAATTTATTTAGTACAGCTGCAGGATGATTAAAATACTGAAATTCAGAGTTCATGGGGGAGTATTAATTTTCTCAAGAGCGTATAAATTACTAAAGCACATTTGCAGAGATGTGAATATGAAGTCTATTCTTCAGTATCTCACTTCCACCCAGCTCCAGTAAGTGACAACTACCATCATTAAGAAACCTGTGTGATGTACAGGGTCCCTCTTAGAGCTGGAGAAAGTTTAACAGAGGTATACAGAGTGCAAGAAGGCTCCTTCAAATGTTCTATTACAATATTTCTAATCCGTTGAGAAGAGTAATCTCTGTAGGAACCAACTCATGCATGTAAAAAGTGAGGAATGAAAGTTAATAAATCTACTTCTAAACCAAATATTGTCATATTTGTCCTCTGCTCTAATCCTCTTGGTGGATTTAAATCCATGACAGGCTTGAATTCTTGAAAGAAAGCAGATCTTTACTTAGCAGGAGCACAAAAAAAAAAAAAAAAAACCAGAGAAAAAATAATATTTCACTGTTTATAGCTCAAACAGCTTGCTTGATTTTTCTGTAGACTTTCTTTTGAAAAATTCCCCTCTGGGCTGAGAAGGAGCACTAGAAATCTGAGACCCGAAGGTTTTTGTTGTGGTGGTTTTTATTTTGTTTTGTTTTTTTAAATAAAGCTGGGAGTGGTTCAAAAATATTGTTGAGAAAGGAATACCTTCTACAACCACCTTATCGTATCTCAGTCTGTCTTCTTGACATTGTTTCTTGTATGCCTCCAAAGAATATTCAGATGTCTTATGGCCAATGCTTTGCATAATATCTTTATTCTGACATTTTTCTGTTATCCCATTTTCGGTCACTATTATTAAAACACCCTGTAACTCAGCTGGTGAATGCATTGTCCTGTGTAGCTCCTTCCTGATCCTTAAGTCATTTGCCATCAATTCCCCAGATCTTTTAGACTTTGTTCTTTCTACTTCCAAAATGGTTTCCAAATATAACCTTTCCTTTCTCACTAAAGATATGTTTGTAGTCCATTCCACTGACCTTGTTGATTTATTCTTGTCTCTTGGTGTTCTGAGATTTCTTCAAGGAGGTGCAGCTGTTCCCTGAAATTGTAGCAGATATAGTTGTGGCTAATGGCTATTTTGCAAAACATGGAAGGAAGATGTTAGTTGGTTATAATTTAGTTGCATCTTTCAGAAAACCCATTTATTTAACTGCTGTTATTTTTGGATGCATACTGGTCGTCATCTGGTGTCTATGAGACTGGAAGTGGAGTTTCATTTACCTTCATTGTCTTGATTTTTTTGTCATAAAGTGACATTTGAAATTGCCAAAAGCAGCATGGGTGGGGAGTTACGCTACATAAGTTATTCAGAGACCCTCAATCAATAGAACACTCAAGTACAATGCTGATAGATAAGATGGCATACAGGTCCTTGTTTAATCTATACAAATAGATTAATCTCCAGAGGTTATAAGTAGAAAAAGAGCTTCTATGCAAATCGTGAGTCAGCTCATCTTGTCATATACCTTAGAGTGATAAATTATAATTAGCTTGACCACATCTCAGGTATTAACTAGGTTTTTTTGAGTCTAGTGCCAAATTTTTGAAAGTTTTATGACTTCTATAATTTCCATTTTAAAGCATTTCAGAAAAGCTGTTTATTTCTATATGTATGCATATAAATGCATATCAATATATTTCTGTGTGTAGGTGGATCTTTGGTCTTTATGTGTCCAAGGATATTTAAAATTACTACTGTCTGCCTAATACTTAATCAGTTTATGAACACAATTACCATCCCCCTATGCTTTAGTGCTTCACGTCTCTATGTTTGCGGTAGGTTTTCATAGTAATTTGATACAGGAGTTTCAACTTAATGGAATTTTATTTTCTTTTCCCGTACCTGGAAAAGATGATAAGCTAAGGCATTTTTAACAGTTAGGTAACAACAACTGAAGCTTTTTCTTTTTAATGTAACAATCTGCTAACTCTCCAGTACCTCTTATAGATAACTAACAGATTTAGTTGTCATGAATTCTTAAAATGGGATTAGTGTAATAGAAGGGACTGTAAGAACAGAATATTGTAACTGTGGAGCATTAGCTTGAGATTGATCAAGAGTGTGATTCTTTCTGTTTTAAAACCAGATGATTTATAGTTACTCATAAATTATGGGTTTCTATTAAAAATGTAAGTAATAATTTTAAAAAAAGTTGGCAGTCTAAGCAGCAAAAATGAATGTGTCATATTCATGGTTTTAGGCTAGTATTACAAGTCTGAGTATAGGAAAAAGTAAAACAAACTAGAGGTTATGGCTTAATTTTTTTTTAAGTTCTGTAAGTTTTGGCATAAGAGACTTTATAATAAAAATAGCCTGACATAGCTAAACATGTACTATGGCTTTTGTAACTCTGGAGTACTTGACCGATATTTTGTGTTTAATTTCATAGTATATTAAGGTGTGTTGGCACTGTGCTTTTAAGTCCCACACAGCATGAAAGGAGGTACATAGAATACAGATTAAATATTGGTTAGCTGGCTGGCATTAAAGACTAATAGGAATATGAGTATATAATACTGTTCAGTGCTGTCTTGTGTAATCTATTAATCTAGAAATACTTGCGATCTGGGGAGAAAAATCCCCACATTGCTCTAGGTAAGAAATATCTTGGTGATCCAAATTGCTGAAGTAGTAAACAGCACGTAAATGAACATAGGGTACCATTTAGCTGGACATCACTGAAGTATGTAGTTAAAAACAGTCAAGCCTTGGAACTAAGGATGAGCCTCATGGTTTGGGTCTAGCTGTTGGAATTGGACAGTGCTGAAAATGTGTTTATGAATAACCTGGAGAAAGAGCTTGGACTCATTGCAGGAGCATAGCTAGGTGTGATAGGGCAGCTGAATGTTGTTTTTTATTTTTTCTGAATTATTAATAGCCAGGAGGAGCCAATAACTGCGTTGCATCTGTAATCTGCCATATAGCAAACTTTGGCAGAATTTGTTACACAGCTCTGGTGCCTGTGCTTCAAAAGGGATGCTGAAAGATACAAATGGAGGGAAGAGGTACAAGAATTATGCAAAGCTTGGAATATCTCCCTCAGTTTCTCGCGTTCGTTCATGGAAAAGTTGCTTACCAAGTACCTTCACTATGATCTTCTAAGTACTTTTTTTGTAATCTGTAATGAAAATCAGTGTTTGGAAACAATTCCAAACAAATCTAAACCAGAAATAAATCACAGACTGTAATGAATGAGATATTTATACACTGGAACAGTTTATTTAGGGACACAGTGAAATCTCCCGGTCAGAAAAAGGCATGAAAATATCTTGTACGTGAAACAGAATTCAGAGGCTTGTTTTCAAGATTGACTGACCTTTGGTTGTCTGTGTTCTGTGCAGACCTGTTGGGCAAAAGAGATACAGTAGTCTGTTCTGGTCTTAAAGTATATTTGTTTGCCATAGATACTTGAATGGGTGAGCTTCCATTGAAAGGAATACATGAGCTATACCATGCCTGCTTGATTACACAGAAGATATCAGAAACCTCTATCCCACAAGGCACACTTTGAGAAATTGATTAATCTTTACAGATGATAGGTAGGATGTTCAGAGACTGGTATAAGTAGCCAGAAAGATGGTGTTTGTCTGCTAGAGGAAGAGATAACTACCGGTGTGGGAGGTTAGTGAAGGTGTGGGAACTGGGAAAAAATATTTAATGCACAATTATTTTTTGGTACAGATGTTGCCTAGTTTCTGTAGGCTGTGAATTACAGAGAATGTTGCTTTCGTATTGAAACTACTTTGATTACTTTAAACTGAGTGGTTTTGGCCATTTGTCTATTCTGAGATGGCATAATTTGAGATCTTTCTCTGGCAAAGCAATGTCCTCTACAGAGAGGAATTTGAGCTGCAAACCCCAGTTCAGGTTTTTGGGGATATGCTTTCTGTCTTTACCAAAATATTTAGTGGAGTCAAATTTGTATGGGGAGTGCTTGCAGTACGCATCAGCAGCCCACCCTGGTCTTCCTGTCCCAGTAGGGAGTAGGAAAGGGCTGGCTGCAGGCATCATATTTCATGCACATCCAGTGAAGCTTTGCTGCCACATAGTGGTAGAGATTGAAGTTTTGTGGTGGATGGTCTGACCCTCCTGATCTCTTGGACCAGGTGAGAGTTATGTGTTGCAGAAATGAACCTCTGCGTTAGGTTCCCCACTGTTACAAATGTAATCCCCCAAAAATGTGACTAGGAATAAATGCCTCTTCCAGCATCCAATGGTGTCTCTTCACCTTGGAGGCTTCTAGGTTAGACGAGTTGTGCTGTGTCTGCTCTGCAAGAGCCAGGTCAAGCAGGGGAGGGAAGAACATTGCTGGCTGATTCGACAGTGCCTGTTTCTAGCCTTTAAACCCGGGATGTGGTGACTGCAATACTAGGTGATAACAACTGATATGGAATAAATAAAAATACAGAAAAGCAAAATATTTTAGACCTTTTTATTCTAACTTCTAGGCAGAGTATTTTAAATTTGTTATAGGCTGAATTTTTCAAGTTTTCTGTTGCTGCTAATTTAATGTCAGGAATAAACAGAATGCAAAACATCAATTCTAAAAATATTAACTAGCTTCTTTAAAATAAATAAATATAATACCTTTTAGTTCCTTATGTTTTCTGCAATTACTTTTTTGGTAGCATCTTAAACAGAAGCAAAAGCTATGTGAAAAAAAGTAGAAGAGAATTGCTATAGTTTTATACAGCTTCTAGAACTTCATAAAACTACTAAAACCCCCAACAGGAAGAAACTTGTAGAGCTTTCTAAGCAGTTTGGCTGACTGCGAGGGACCAAAATCCTGACTCTCTATCTCTACTACGTGTGGTCAATCACGACACATTGATCTGAACTGTGATTAACAGCTGTGGTAGCTGCCTAGAGACCTCTTTTAATGGCGGGAAGAATTATCTTCAAGTTGCTGTGAAACAAAAGTACTTAAAAGGACTGAAAGACTTTGCAGGGAAATGGTTTATGTCTTTTCAGTGTGGTCCAGTCAGGTCTGTAAATGGAAGTGATTCCTCTAACAGACGCTTTAGTATTTCATTCCTGTCTGTAGAAGTTTTAGTGATAATTAGATTGCTTGTTGAAGACCAGAAAGAAATATAATTAACAAGAATTTTATTTTCATTGTTTCTGGTTCTTAGCCCTTTAGACCTGTTCCAGAAAGCTCTTAGAGAAGTTGGATGGCCTTAGGTGTTGCATAAACAAGCCTGTTTAACAAGGGTTCCAGCCCGTGTGGGTTGTCTTTCTCGATAAGGTCATATATCTCTTCCTATATTTGATTAAAATAAAGTTAATATTTAAATAGTAAAAAATGTGATTTAAATGAGGTAATAGAATTGGGCAGAGAATATCCTTTTTTTTTTTTTCATTAGGGCAAATGACTCTTAAGGAAGAGAGTTTCCAAAGTAATCGTTTAATCAGTGAAAATCAGCTGTAGTGCAGGAAGTGGTCTAACTGAAAAAAAGTATCTACATTACGTAATAAATCAAATTCTCCACCAAGGATGTTATATTTAAAAATTCCTCAGTATTAATAGATATCAAGGGGACTTAAGAAAACAGATGTACATATTTCATTCTCCTTGTCACCACTCTTCAATATCCTATATTAGTTAATGATAATACTTAACTTTTAAAACTTACTGCTTGCCTTTTTCAAGCAACATATTTTCAACATTACTTATGCATTGCTGTGTATCTACCTCATCAGATTAAAACCTTATTAATAATTATGTCTATTGTCTTTCATCCGTAGAATCCAAATTGTTTTGTAGAACAATTCATAGAGGTCCTGATGGCTGCAATGGACTTACCAGTAACATCTAGTCCAAATTGGACCTCCTAATATGAGAACAAAAAGCTGGAATACTCTCTTTGGAAAATTGCTTAGAAGTCCTCCTCTCCAGTAACGCGACTCAATAGTATATTGTTTAGCAACTCCTGACAGGATGGGGTTGTATTTTTATACACCATTACACTTATAAAACAGTCACTGTGCTATTGCTAGCATTGACTCCAGCAACCTCTAGTAGCAAAATCCATACGAAAAGAAAGAAGAGAGTTGTGAAAAGTTCCCTTTGCAGTCAGCAGCAAAACTGCCACAGTTTTAGCGACATAGATTTTCATGGGTTATGTTGATTTCAGATAGTAAAATTTTTCATCCTTTAGGGCAGATTGCTAGCACATTTTCTCCACCTCTCTTCCTTTCTCCTTGTATTGCCCCCCTTCCTGACAACTGAAGTTACGACCCAGAGGAGTTTAGATGATAAATTTTAAATTGCTGTATGAAGATGTTATGCAAATATGGAACACAGGGCAAGTTGATTCAGTTTTGTTATTGTTTGTATAAGCCAGAATAACATAGGAATCCCATAGCACACAGTACTGAAGGATCTTGCAAGAGTTGATATAAATGCGTCAAATGGACAAATGTTACTTTCATTCCCTAAATATAGGTAGTCTAGTAACGAAGCGCCTGCAAAATAAAATGAATTTTTTTTTCTTTTGTATGCGCTCTGCACTGTCATAGAGGTATTGTAATTTTTGCTTGTCTGTAATATTAATTTGAGAATGCAGTGTGTCCTGTTGGAAAAATCTACACGAGTCTACGCAACCAGATCTACTGTGCTTGCTGCGTTTCTGTTCTTTTATGGGGTTTCACAACAAATAGGCTCATGCTCTTATTTGTAGTAACTATGGAAACTTTAGAAGCTCTCTTTCTAAAGCTGAGCATACAATAAAGTGCTTAAAGTGTTGGTAGGATTAGAGACTCTAGAATATGTTTAATTTTCTCTCTGTGTCTCTGTCTTTGGAGAGGAGCAAGAGGGTAATGTGAATATTAGCTGGGGACTAGCTTTAATCTCTGCTGACACTTAAGTCTGTCTAGGTCTGCACACAGCCATCCAAAGGTCTTAGCCTCGCACAGCATGCGAACAAGGGAAATCATGCATATTCATGACTGAATTTACAATGGAAAACCTACATGCAGAAAAGAGTTTTTGAATGGGTGAAAACGTTATTGAAACCACTTTGCAGCTTCAGCTACAGTAGTCAATAATGATAAATGCCATAATGATGATAGAGTTGATAAGATAATGGGGAAGTCTTAGATATTATGTAAGCATGAATGGATATGATAATAGGAAAACATCATTTGCTGTGGGGTTTAGCAGTGGTTTTGTGTTGAAGGACATAAAGATGATGGTAACAGGATTATTCCCAAGGCTAAAACACACAAAAAAATTTTTGAGAGTACTTTTTTTCCTCTGTGTGGCACCTTCTGTGATTGAGAACTGTCACTCTTTGAAAATTACTTTTTTTTTTGAGGTGGTATTTTATGCAAGTGCTGTACTTTATGCAGAGCTGTATTTTAGGAACACAAGAGAAGTCTGCTCCTCATCCCAGGAGCAGAGCCAGGGAGGGTGGTAGCATGTTTCTCACACTGGGAGAGCTTCACATCACTTTCTGGCAGTTGTGAAATGCCCTAAATCAGACCTTGGAAGGACCTGCCTAGGTTCTGGCCGTTGTTCATCTGCATTCATCAGCTTGCATGCTTTACTATTCTGAAATTTATTCTCGTCACTGGAGCTGATGAGTGAGATTCTGCTCATATATGATTTTCTTTCTTTGGTATTTTATTGTTGTTTGGTATACTCAAATGTAATCTTCAGTGGAAATATTCAGTTTATGTAACTTAAATGTAGCTTGCCACTTGTCTTTTCACTTAACTATGGTAGTGACGCATTGACAGAAGAGAATACGTTGGTATTCTCTGTCGTGTTCACCTATTAAGGCTTTGATGTGATACACAAATTTTTTTCTTAATTTTTCTCCTCTGTCATTACCTCACGCCAGAATTTTTCAAATTAAGGTGGTGTGCAGCATGTTTCTGAACAAAGTCTAAAGAGCTCTGGCAGAAAAAAAGCCCTATAGTTGTTACTTGCTTACCATTTTTCATTTTCAGTTCTGGGCTGCTTGAATGTGAAAATAAATACAAACTGCTCTTAAAAGGCAGGGGGCTGTTTCACTGGTGCACGACGGTGCAGGATTGTTCCCTAGCATGTATGTTTCCTGTGATGTTTGTCCAAGCTACTTTTCATCTAAACCTTTCTCTCTCTGTTGAGGGTTCCTCATGTGCTTCTGATTTCAGTCCCTTCTCCATTCTCTTTTGGCATCAAAGTAGCGCTGTGGTTAGGTATGGTCATACCTTTTTTTTCTCGGTCTCCTGTATTCTCCATTTGTCGTTTCTCTCCTCTTGAAATGTAAGCTTGTGAAGGTAGGATCTGGTCTTATGCTAAAAAACCTCCTTCTGCTACATGCTGTTGTTCATCCGCATTACCTGGTGCATCCAACAACCCAGCATGAAAGCCTGCCTCTGCCTAAGGGGCAGTTGGAAGTGGCAGGAAGGTAGACACGACAGTAAGTGCAAGGTACACAGAGAAGGTGGCAAGACTGCTACTGTAAGAATGTGCATGCAGTGGTACTGGGTTTTCCAAATGCTGTCGTGATAGCTTGTGTAAGAAAGTTGAGTTTCTGTATTGTTTTGGCTGAAGTTCCCATCTTCCACAACCAAGGAGTTTTCCCCTCCAGTCACACCCTGGCAAATGCCCATAAGAACACTCTCTTATCTCTGTGCTTAGACACTGTCCAATCCAAAAGACGTCAGGGAGATGAGTAAATTATGCATATTCTTCTACTGGATGTGAAGCTACATGCAGTAAATAATTGGTGCCCTGCAGGCAAACCACTTTTGTGTGATTCAGAATGGCTTGCCTCCCATATGGGTAACTTGGGAAAGATTATATCATAACATAGCTTTTCAGCTGCAGAATTGGGGCTAGCATCTCCGACGCTTCATAAAATGAACACTGTAGTTCACTTGGAAGATGCCTGACTGATAATCCTGGGAATTTAAATCCTTTGTCTGTGGCCCTGACATGTGCCTCAATCCTGGCCTCAAGGGACCACCTTAGAAGGTGAATGAGTTAGAGCTTGTGCCCATTTAAACATGAGCAGGAGCTACCTGCTGGTGATGTTAGTGTCTGTTCTGTTGGCAAGTTTGTAAAAGCACCCAGGCACAAAGAACCAAGTTTAGGTAACGTTAGGAGTTAAATATTTTTAAGTGTCTCCCACATTATTTGTGCTATTTTCAGTTGTTGACCTGGATAAGATATGTTTCTCTTTTTCACTGCACAAGTTGAAGAAATGTGGAAAGTAATAGCTGTGCTCTTTCTCGTATCTGACTTACAGCTCATTTTGTTTCCCAGTTATTGGATGTGTAGTGTTGAAGTGTTCAGATTGTAAACACAGTGACTGACGTTTTTCTTTTTTTAATCTCACCAGGAAGATCATTGGAACATTTCAATTAACTGTAATTTTGGTTTAAAGCAATATGTCTTTTTAATTCCTGCAGTTCCTTTATGTTTTGGTTTTGGGTTTGGTTTTTGTTTTTTGTTTTTTTTTTTTTAATTCAAGATAAAACCTAGTAAACTTGCCTGAAGTTAACGGACATACCTCATTTAAGCTTAAATTACCTCATATGCAAGTATTTGCAGGTTCAGAGTCATTGCCTGTAAATGTCTTTCTTTTTCTAACCCTTGATTTCTACTGTTTTTCTGGGTTTGAGGGATTGGGGGGCTGGTGGCAGGGGGAGGGGAATGTAGTAATCAATTAAAATAAGCATTGTTTCATCTTCAAATAAAGAAATTATCCTTAACTTTGTCCAACAGTTGTGAACCAGTGGGCAGTATATGCTATCCGAAATCTCACTGAACAGAATGAGAGAAACCAAGAACTTATTGCGCAGGTGGAGGAGAAGGGGCTGGCAGACAATTCTGCCCTTGAGAGTATGGGTTTAGAGATAGAGAAACGAGATGACAAGTTAATTCTGAGATCAGTCAGGAAAAAGCCCTCGTGAACAAAAAATTAAGAACAGTCAAATCATTAAAAGAGGATTTCTCTCTTGAAATATTTTTTTCCCCGCTCAGGCAGCAAAGATTTCTTCAGTTTTACTTCCAGTCTGCTGGAAGTGTTACGTTCATTCTCAGAAAAACTGCCAAATGATACTTCTGCCTCAGTGTTGTGAACAAAAGGATACCTACACGTTTTCCAAATACCTAGGTAAATTAACCTATGGAACAAGATCCTTCTTTTCAGTTGGTTGAAATTTCATTACTTTCTTGTTTCATTAGTAGAAAGATGTCATGCGTGCAGTATTGACTTGTTATAATTTCCATTGCTGAACCTGGAAATAACTATCATTAAAAACTCAACAAAGAAATAACTGCTTTGCAGTCTGCGTTCTCCATTTCAAATACCTATGCTGAGTCAGGGCTAAACAATGGAAGTTTCTCGTTTTCAATCATAGTGCTCAAATATCTCTGCTTATATAAGGATCAGCGGAACACTGGATGTACATAAATATTTAGTGAATTAAACACAACATGCCTTCTGTGTACTTAAATTATTAGTAAATTGTCTTCTCTACCTTGTTACCTTTCAGTCTTCATGATGAGTGTATTAAAAACAAAGCTGAAGCTGTTGTGGCAACAGATGCTACATTCCTTTGCACTGGGGCATGTCTCTGTTTTGGAGACTTGGGTGTTTGTTTGAATTTTATTTGTTCCTTTGGATGGTAAGTCAGCCCACTTTCCTTTCATTTTGCACTTCTCTTGGGTTTTCTGAACTCTGGCAGACTGCTGAAGAGGTAGTTTCTCACTGTGATTAATTCTAGCAGTTTCTTTTCACCCCTCTGCCTTTCCAAAACATTGACAAAACTCATTTCCAGTTAATTAATTCAAGAGAGGCAGAAGAATGGAAGGCCCTGCCTCTTCATTTTGGGTACCCTCCTATATTGTTGTTGGACCCTGCCACTGTGGAATGTGGCATGAATGAGATGGGGGAGACGGAGGGTGAAGAAGGGGGGGGGGGGCGACGACGCGGTTAACTCTGTGTGTGCCATAGCTTGCTTTACCCTGGTAGCCAAGAAATTTAATCCTCCATGCCTAAGCAAAACAAGAATTACAGCTTAATATTACTAGCACTTGTATATCCTTGCTGTCATTTGGTTATCTTCAGTTGTGCCTAACAGGAAGGTCCCAGAAAGCTCATGTTGTTGTCATCATTTAATGCCATTCTTAAATGGAAAGGCAGGTTTACATCCTGAAACTACATGTAGGTGTAACAGGCACTCAGGCATGTGCATCAGCTTTTGCTCCTCCAATTTGTTTTTTCATTTAAAAATGGAAAAACCACATGGTACTATGAACTAAGAGAAGTATATAGTAATGCTTAAAACTGACAGGGAGTGTAGCCAGACTACTAAGATCTCTTGAAGTTAACGATAAGGTGTCAGTGTCTACCATGCTGACCAGGTGGGGCTATAGAATTGACCTAGTGGGATTTTAGTCACCTGTTGGTTTTAAAGGCAATGATATAAAACTGCTCTCTTTAGCTGTTTATTAAGTAAAGGATATATATAAAGGCTGTAACTTTGTTGCTTGTAGTGACCTCTTTAAAAACAAATGGGGAAGAAATGTTCTTTGTTTTAGCAAAGAATAAATATGAATATAAGCAAAGTGCTTTATTTGCTTTTTAAAAATAATTTCACGGGAACATTCAGAGGATATTAAAAACTGTTGTGTTCAGATGTGGGTTTATAAAGTGATTTTTTTATTATTATTATTATAGGTAGGTGCCTTTTGCTAGCTGAATGGAAATACACAGGTTTGGTTCTTCTTGAGCCCATGGTTTGTCAGATTGTGGTTTCTCAATGGTTTCCATAAGCCTTAATTCTTGTGTTTAGGCCAGAATTCATTTAGCGGTTTAATTACTGTGTCACATAAGATTTACAGCTGGTTTTATTTGGGTTTTTTAATCTTTATCTCCATAACACAATGGAAAATTCATAGTAACTGGCACTTAAATGGCAAAAAATAGAATTCTACTCTTAAAAAAAAAAAAGTTTATTTGGAAGGCTACATCATTCAACTTTAAAAGGAAAGGATTAAATTTTTGCTAACAAAGGAACATCAAGTATAATAGCACCTGGAAATAAAGTGAAGTAGTTTTCAATTGAGTAATTACGAAACCTCAAACATTTTTATTTTAGCACCACTAGTTAGGCAACTGATGTTAGATAATTTAACAAAGTGGGAAAAAAAATTATCCTGAAAAGAAAATGAACTTTGGGGAAAATATTGCAAAGAATTTCCTTCTATTTAGGCTAATAAAGAGTTAAAATCCTGTTCGCAAAGCAAATCCAGAAGGAACTTTGGTTGTGGAAAAAGCAGTGGGAGTCCCTTTTTCCTTTTAAGCAGTTGGGAATAGATGGTTTGGTTTGGTTTGGTTTTTGTTGGTGTTTTTTTTTTTTTTAAACGTGATGGTTGCGTACCCACCAATGGAATATGCACAAACCCATAAATATAAGCCAAAAAATAACAAATGCAAATAAATAAAAGGGTTTTGTGTGTTTCGGGACATAATGGAGTAATAGTTGTGTTTTCTACATGGGAAATGTAGGGCTTTCACAGTGGAGAACATGCTGATTACTGTATTGTGAGTGGCTGGCTTTTGATTTTCCTAGATGGATTAATTCTCAGAACACAACAGCTTTCCTGTCCTCCCCCAGTGGAGTCCCAGTCTCCAATAGGCTTGTTTTATATGCCAGGGGATTAATACAGCACAGCAATCAGTCATAAAAAGCAAGCTTTATTGAGTTTGTAAAGGGGCAGAACAGTCAGATCAAGTCTTGTGACCATCTTATTGCTTTCGAGTGCTTTCAAACAATAGTGATCAGGTCTTTTTTTTAAAGTCTATTTGTTATTAAAAGGGAATAGGGAGTTGCTTTTTCATCAGAAGCGGAGAGATTTTTAAAGAGCTTTCTTGCAAATTGTGAGAATAAGCTTAAATGTTTGCAAAGTTCCAGATTTTTACTGCTTCTAATGATTTAGGTTTAGTTTGCCTAAAGCAGTTGAAAAATATATTTTTTAATGCAACCGACAAAAAATAAAATCCCAGGCCATTAATGCCATTGTCACTGTCCTTATATAGTGGCTGACTCTCTATGTCGAGGTTGGTGTGAGCATTTGCGTAGCGAGTTTCCAAAAGAACTCAAAATTTGCAACTGAGGAAGTGTTGAAAGTGTGCGGCTGTACCCCAAATCACCGTAAACCTTTGTACCTAGCCTTATCTGTATCGTTGTTTTATGTTGACTTAGAATTTCCGATCTTCTTACAGTACTCGGAGTGGACTCCGTATTAAGTCCTAGGAGGGGGTTGTTTATGAAGTAACGCAGAAGAACCGAACTTCCCTTCTCACTTCCTTCTTGAGCCCCCTCAGGTGCAGCGGGCACCGCCCTGGGGTTCGGAGGCGGCGGGGGCCGGGCGGAGTGCCCGGGGGCCGGCCCGGGGCGGGGGCGGGGGCGGCGCGGCGGGGCCCCGGCCCCGGCCCCTCGCTGCTGTCCAAGGTCCTGATCGAGGTGCCCGCGGCGCTGCGGAAGGGCCCGGCGACCCTCCGGCGGCCGTCGCGCGGGAAGCGGTTTCATACTTCGGTTGCCGCCGTTTCCCTCATTTCCTACAGGGCTTCTCTGCCGCATGTGGAGGTCGCAGCCGGGTGGTGGTGTGCGTGCTGGTTTTAAAGTATACCCGAAGACAGATGTTTCTTACTGTCTTACGTGTGGAAAATGTTTAGGTCTTTGGTGTTTATGGGCAGGCGTGCTAGCAGTGTCCCCGTTTAGGGTTAAACGATGCTTTCCGTGTTAAGATCTGGTTCCAGTTGCTTGTTGCTTGTAGCTTGGCCAAGCCATAACCATTCAAGTGGAAATTTTCCGTGCTGCTTTAGGCTTAATTGGTTTCTTTACAGGAACCTTCTCTCACAGTGATTTCTGATAAGATCCAGTAATTCCTGATGATGAGGAACTGGCATTGTTTTTTGTAAATGTTAAGAGTATCACTAAAATAATTTTTTGAGGGACTTACCAATTCCCGATATAAATGACAGTTACACGTTTTCCTCTGTCATAACCCAGTCCAAATTTGGCCACATTGTAAGCTCTGGAAATCCTTAGTTTATACATTGCAAGTAGAGACTAACGAGAGCTGAGCTACTAAATTTGCTGAATTTGCTTTTCTGTTGTCTTTGTTCCAGTCATGAATCCGGGGTCTGTACAGGGCATTTTCAACAGCTATTGCTCCTCACTAGTGTGGTGCTGGCAAAAGAGATCAAGTGCTGAGAGGTTCTCTGCCTGCTGATGTCCATCTAAAATGGAGTAAGGAATTGCTTAGACTGGAGATGGCAACAGCAAATAAAAATGGAGCTCAGAGGGTGAGAGAGGAAGTATGTCCAAGAGAGAATTTCTCAATGATGGGGAACACATTATCAGTCTGTCTGTAAAACAAATGAGGGAGTATAATTATTTTGCATCATTCTTCCTAGACTCAGACAGTTGCAGAAGTTTGCTATAGAAAAGGTATCCTTTAGGAAGAGCCTCTCCCTTCCAGGCTAAGATCAAAGCAACATCTACCTTAACCCCAAACTGATTTTGGACAGGATTGGCTCTGGACTGCTTTTAACTGCCTTATCGGAATCAAAGATGCTTTGCTCTCTGGGTCAGCATTTTCTGCAGCCTTACAGCTTGCTCTAAAAGTAGTATATAATTCAGAAAATGCTTAAATAGTTAAAATATTTAAATACAAACCAGAAAATACATAAATAAATCAGAGAATTCTGATTTTTCATGTCTTTTCATAGAAAAGGAAAAAGCAGCTGGACATAAAGACAGGTGGAAGTCCCGAGCATTTAGAATTAACCTTATCCTCTTTTTGCTGCATGGCATCTCATCTCGGTTCAGAAGCACAGCTAACACCTCACCAGTATTGATGTAGAGATGTCACTGAAGGTCCATTAGTAAGAAGCAGTGTAATTTGCACTTGGTCCTATTTAAACAAAAGGTGAATTTCCATTAGCATATTTATGCTAAACTTAAAAGTTTCGTATTGGTTTTGAGTACAAGCAAACATAAGTTTAGGGACACAATAGCACAAAAGGGATTTCTGTTTGCATTTTTACTTTGTCATTCAACAAGTATTTCAACCTGTCCATCCACTTCGGCAGTTGTTATGCAACGCCTGTAGTTTGGTGGGGTGTTTTGTAATAATGCATGTTGAACATCTTAACACTTCTTGACAAAAATTCATAGTCAATATTTGTTAGAAGGTGAATAGTCCAATCTCTAATTTTGTTTTTTGGTGGGGCTGTTTTTAAGAGGTTTTCTTCTCATGGGGTTTTGAAAATGTGATTGAAGTGGGCACAAAAGCTATGTTGCCTAAGGAAAAAAAATCTCAAAAATATATCTGAAATGTATGAACTGAACGGTGGTGTTAACTCTAAAACATAATCATAGAAAATGTTGGTTATGATAACTATTCTACTGTTGACCTCATTTTCAGAAATACATGTATTTGTATTCACGGCACAATGGTAAGGGAAAAAATATGGATTATGTAATTTATCTTAAATATCGAGTCCTAACTCTGTGTGTAGAGGGGGTTTTCAGCTGTTAGCCTGGGCAATTTGGGGTTTGAATTTGTATTTACTTAAAGTTATTGCAAAGTCAAATCCTTCTGTTATTACAAAATAAAACCTCTTCTTTAATGAATGCTATAATAATGTTAATAATAATGCTATAAAAGGATTTTCTTGGTTTTTCATGATAAATCCTTTCTATAGCGATTGTTTTAAATACATTTAAACAACTTTAATAAGAAATCACTTTAACACTGAACATTAGCATGTAATGTGTTGCTTGACACATTTCTCACAGAACTGATCATAAAACTAGTGCATGTGGGCTTTTGTAAGATAAATCACTTATGGCAAATTGGGGAAAAATTAGGGAATTAAGCATTCATGACAAAGTACTTACTTGTGGCTAATTGCTTATATAATTCACAGCTTGACTAGCTAAATGGTAAGTGATGATCCTTTCCCAGTAATTTCTGAAAATATTTTGTTATTGAAAGTGAAGGCTTATGGTACTGAATTTGGGTAGAGCAATGCCTAGGAAGAACAGTGGAAAGAGTGATAAAAACTTATCATGTTCTGTGTGGAGTGCCTGGGCTTACGGTCTCACGTTGCAAGTCAGTGTCTTGTGCTGGGCTTTGCAATGTTTTGTTTGATTTGGTTTTTGGTTTGTTTGTTTGGTTGGGGTTTTTGTTTGTTTGTTTGTTTGGGGTTTTTTTTTTGTTTGGTTGGGGTTTTTTTTGGTTTTTTGTTTTTTTTTTTAGGGGGTTGGGGTTTTTTGTGGATTGGGGGTTTTGGGGGAGGGATGGAAGAATCCTTTTGCTGCTTCAGGCTACCTATTCATTAGCTGTGGATGAAGTTGTCTACATATCCTACAGAACTTTTTCGGTTGTTACTGTTATATGTAAGGATTAAAGTGGAGGAGGGGAAGAGCTTGCTGGAAGAATATATAGGACAGGCTGACTAAAGAAGATTAGACCTAGAAATACAGATCTAAACAGTCTAAGTTGTCTGTGTTTAAAAAAAAAAAAAGTTAAGACAGGCCTTGTAGATCAAAACTCTCTGGCAGGGCAAAAGTAGCTTATTACTTTGGGGGTGATTTTTGAAGAAAAAACCCATAAACTGTTGATAAACTAATTAAATTATGTTTTCCCAGACATAGGTTGTAGAGCGGGTGATATTTCTGTTCAGTTCCTTACCCCCTTAATTCTGCACCTTGCACATCATAGACTGTTCCTGCTTTTGATTAAAAGTGAGGTTGAGTAGGCTGATTTATATGAACACAAAAAAAATGCAGTATTGTGTGTACACTAATAAATGGGAAAATACTGGGCCAACAATATTAATGAAAACAAACGTGCGACTGTCTTGTATTACCCCAAGTTCCCCTTCAACTTCCTGCAACAGCCCTCCTTCTCTGCTTTTAAAGGCTCAGCATAATAGGTTCTGCCAGAAGTGTTAGTTTGTCAGCAAGACTGAGCGCTCTGCATCAAAAGTAGCCTTCCAGCCTTGCTCAGAATACTTAAATAAAATATTTAAACCCATCTTCTCTGTGAGATGTGTCTTCCTCCTGCCTGTGTTTTCCCTCAGTTCAGTTTAAGATTTGTTTCCTCAGAATATTTTGAGAAGTCTTGGCAAAAATGTCAACAAAACCACTTCATAAAAGAATAATGGATGAAAATGCCTAGCTCCTTCCTGGAGAAAAAAGCATCCTTACTGACTGATACCTGTGAGGAGTCTCATCCTTAATGTCAAGTCTTCTCAGCTGGACCAACAGGCTCGAGTACGTAATTTTTACCACTCACTGAGGGCAAAGTGCATGCATAACACTGTTACAAACCACCAAGGGATTTTACTAATAGCGTCATTAAAATTAGAGCACATTCTTTGTCATTCTAAACGTTTGTGCATCATCCAAGTCTTTACAGGGTGGCTTCACTCTTTTTTCCTTGCCTTGTAAATTCTTTGTTACATAGGTTGTTCGTTACTGCATTTAGACAGCTGTTGGCACCTGCTCTCTTCACTCAACTGCTATCTGGGGCAACACTGAATGTTGTTTAATAAGCAGGGGTTTTTTAGCCACATACTTTATAAAGTGGTGCATCTTCCAATCTTTGGCCCAAGCCCATGCCTATTTAATGATACCAAGATGTGCCTGAAGAGTGTCCTCCACAGTTCTGTGGATTTTGCATTGTCAGGGCTTTATTCTAAATCGCAGCCATCCATTGTGAGCCAGCACTCCATGGGTTAACGTGTATTTTGATATTAGAACAAGCTTTCATTATGTTTTCCCTTTCCCCCCTTCTCCCACCCCCCACAATTTGGAACTTTAAGCTTTCTAGTTAAGCTATTATGGTGGCCATAAACAGGTGCGTGCTTTACAGAGGGTCTCATTCTGTGGCTTCCACTGGCATCCCTGGCCTTCTGAACTCCCCTTTGCTATCTCCTTCCCCCTCAATAATTTGTTATGAATGATAGCTTTTCAACACCCTGGGAACAGCTTGTTGGGAAAAACACTCTTCATGGGGTGCAGTCAAATCCTACACATTTCTTCAAGGGAGTTTTATGAAAGGAATGGTACTGTGCTGCAGGTATGACGTATTTGTGGACCCCCCCACCCGCCTCGCTCCCCTACCCCCTGCCTCTACGACTCACTGTGATAAATTTGCGTTTTAATAATGCCAGTAGTCTCTCTCGCCACAGGTGCTTCTCAATTAAAATCCACTTTGTTTAAAAACTGGAGGCTTGTTTAACTGAGCCCCTGGTGAGAGTTGTCAGATCCCAGGATAGGTGACAAAAATAGATTGGTGGACTTCTGGAGCTGCATTGAAAATACCATATCCTGGGGTACCAGAGGGCAGCGTCGCTCTTAAAACAAATCTGCAAGGTTGAGAAGCCCTGGGTGGAATCCCTGGGAGTTATTTTCATCACGGGGCTTTCTTTAATCCATCTTAGAGCATTTTGTTTTGTTGCTGCTACCCTTCTCAAACCCCCACACTCAAGTGCTTTCCCCTTCTTTCTGCTATTGATTTGGCTATTCAGAAAATATAAAGATAAAAGGAATATTCCTATTTTTTTCCAAGAACAGTCTCTCTTTCTTTAGTGTTCTAATGATACTTGCAAGAAATGAATTGAAATGGCAAAGCGGGGTGGTGGGGAGAGGCCTTTTATATTAAGAAAACAACAAACCCAAACCCAAGTGTTAGAATTATGATTTTGTTTCTCTTTTTTTCATTTATTTTCTTTTTAAACAGACAGGAAAATTTACTTTTGGCTAATCTGATCTTTTCCCTGCCCTCTTAGATGTGTATTTTTAGCATTTTGAACACATGTAATGTCCTCAGATATTGCTTACCAAAGCACTTTGAAATAACTATAGAGGGTGGATGGGATGACTCAGGGGACCGGTAATTGAATATGGAGCCTTTTCACCTCGAAGTCACTAGTTTGAATCTAACCCAAGTTGCTAGCGACCTAGTGGTTACCCTCAGATGGCTGTTTAGTGGCCTGTCTGAAGTGAGTTGGTGGTCTCAGTCCAGCTTTTCGCAAACAGCTGTCCACATCACAGAAACCACCGCCACAGTTAGTACTAATTAGCAGCCTTGTTGGCAGTATCGGTAAGCGAGGCGAAGGACTGAATTACCCATCAAGCTGTCTTCTGCTGTTAGAGGTGGTCTCTGTCAAACAGAGCTAAGGCACCCTGCTCTTGGAGTCTTGCAGCAGCAGCAGCAGCCTAGTTTTGACACTGTCTGGATTTGTGTGTTTACGTGTATTATCTCCCTATGGGAAGGCTGCAGCTTTCCTGCTCCTGCGACATCGATCTGTCAGTCGTGTCCCCATTTTGGTTTGGTTTTGCTTTGTCTTCTACAGTTTATTGATTCCTGGGTTCAGGCACATCTCCATACCTGGCAGTTGGACTTTGCCACACACCCTTTATCAGCCAGCCTAGTCCCCTAACGTGTCTGCTAAATCTGCCACAAATAAGATTCTTCACATCTCAGTCCATTTCTTTCATAATAGCAATCACACTGGTGGTAGCTGTCCGTTGCAAAAGTTTCCATACTATCCCCATCGTTTTGCAGTCCTTTCTGAAGCATTTTTACATTTTATCCCCACAAGAAGTCTTGTTCTTTTCTGAAGCTAAACCAAAATGTAGCGATTTTGAAGGCATGAGGATAAAATAGATAATTCTGACCTTTTAAAATACCTGCTGGCTGAAAAAAATAATCTTGCAATAAATATCTTGTATTTGGGAGTTTGAGTACAACCCTTGTGTATTCTGAATGGTGCATTAATGGATTCCAAGGCCTACAGAGGATCCATCTGCTGGTACTAAGATTTTGGGTCAATGCATAAGTCTATATCTGTGGTAATCCATTTGCGAGATCACAAATTTCCACATTAAAAAGAAAAGTTGAAGTAGACATAGTTTGCAGCATTTTAAGCTGTAGGCAATTCTTTCTAAAAATGGGGAATTCAGTATACATACTCCAAATTCTATGCAGGGGAGCAGTAGTAACAGAACTCTAATCAAAATACAGTGTTTTTCTTCCCAAGTACTAAATTAAGCCCTTTAGGATCCCATTTCTGATTTTCTCCCTGAGTTTTAATGCTAACAGTGGTTTCTGCAAAAATAAACATTCCCTCAAAGAATTGGCAGCCCAAATATGAAAGCTGAAACTGAAGGTAACAATAGTGACCTTATTAATTTTTCTTCTCTAACTTGAAAGAAATGGCTAAAGTGAAGAGCACAAATAGAAACAAATAACATAGATTTTTAAGCTTTTGATTCCTGGGTCACAGCTTTTGGAATCTGTGCTTTAGATTAAGGGTGTCAGCATGCTACAGGTTTCCAAGGAACTAGTTAGGCTGACTACCATTTCGTGGTTTCTATTCATGCACTGATGGATGATTAGGTCAGACTTTGCTGGGATTGGATCTATGATGTCTATCTTTCTGGAATAGGGGGGTTTTCTAGCCAGCAGGAGGATATAGGGAGACTGGTAGGAGAGCAGCGCCCTAGCTGGGAACAGCACAATTGGAGGGGAAGGGAAGCCTAGCTCAGGGCTTTCTCTTAGATTTCTGGACAAGCTTAGGAAATTAACCCTTTTGAAGCTCATCAGAAGGGTCTGAAAGGAGAATCCCACACTGGCTGGTATCTTGAACATTCCAGAAAAAGAGGCAAAAATGGTTGCTGTTTACAAGTTGGAAAAAGTGAATTAAGCCAAGAAGGCATTTGAAGTGATTTGCCTCAGTTGTGAGACAGATGTATAACTAATCAGGAGCTGGCAGTGGTAGCATGTTCCCTCTTTAAAGCTCAGGCAGGAAGGAGGACTGTACACAGCACTGCCCTGAAAATGCGTCTTTGAATAAGTGTTCTGAGTAGATGTACTGCAAGTCTGGAGGAGATGAAATCTTCTAAATAATGATGGGTTTATGGAGGAGGTCATGCTCTTCTCTCACAAAGGAAGGAGATAGAAAGAACTGAAGTGGAAACAGTTGGCAAGGCCAGTCTGTCTTGTTGTCACAAGAGTGGCAGGAAGGAGGCCTCCAAACAAACCGAAGCCCCGGGAGTGAGGCAATTACCATTTCTTCCTGCTCACATTGAATTCTTGTTCAAGGCATTTCCAAATAAGGGTTAGGAACTGAGTGCTGCAACCGCAAGATGACAGTGCAATGCTATTAAAACCAAGACTCCTTTTGCCTTCTACTTAAAATAATCTATGTCCAGCCATGAATCAAAGTGCCTCTGTAACCTGCCGTGCTCTAAAATAGACTGACAGAAACCTATACAAATCTTTTTGAAAAAATAAATGATGTAAAAAGCTTTAGCTGGCAATTCCAGAGTAAGAATGATTAGCAAATTGCACTGTTGAGTTAACATGATTTTAATCATGTGCTGTTTGTTAATCTCAACGGGAAAAAATGCTGTGATGTGTCTGTTGTGTGAGCACAAGGCACGCAAAAATCACATGGCAAAAGTAATATTTGTGTAATGGTACCAGTAAAAACAAAAAAGAAAAAGAGAACGAGGAGCAAAATATCCTGGCTAAGATGACTTAGCCTGGAATCAGTGGAGCTTTACTCATCTATGACAGCAAAAGTCTGCCTTGTCACTGATACCCTCGAAGCCTTCCCCTTTAGCTTGGCAACATTACAGCAGCAAAGAGCCATGGAATATTTGTTAAGATGCCTCACTGAAGTAAAAAGCAAACCCATATGATGAAAGGGCAATTTTAGCATTTAAGACTAGGGCAGTGCTGTCAGGGTGGGAGAAGCTTTGAGTTGCCAGTGCTTGAGCCCACTTTTGCTTTGTATGAACTTTTAAATATTTGGGAAACCATCCAGTGATATTTTGATTTCAAAAGCTATCTGGTGGCCTAAATGTCCATACCCAACAATTAAACCAATAAATTCAGAGGCCAGTCTTTAAAGTTCTGAGCTTCAAATGCTGCCACTAGTGCATTATTCATGGATTTGTTTTTTTCCTTTGATATATCTCTATGGTGTGATCTATACAGCAGAAAAGAACCCACATCTGTCTGTTTACACCACCCTGGAAATTCCTGTGGGCAACCAAAAAAGTCAACCACAAATAACTGCTGGGCTACCAACAAACATAGTATCTGGAGCGCCTCCACCCACCTGCCATTGGGCAGATTTCTAAATCTTATTTGAAAATTGGAAAAATCAGATCAGGGTGGTAAGAGGAATAGAGGGATGGGGGAAAGGACCCATTTGAAAAACTAACCTGAAATTAGCTGAACAAGGCTTTGGGGTTTGGGTTTTGTTTGGTTTTTTTTTTCCTTTTTAAACTGTAGTAGGTTACTTATGGGCCCTGAGCTGAGCATCGCATCATGACACAGTGCATCTCATTGGATCAGATCATTTGACTTGTGGGGTTTGAGGCTGAACTCTTTTGTGCTAAGAGTGGGCAAGGTCTTCTGAGCTGTGTCTTGCGGAATGGTGGACAGAAAACATCCGTCAACTGTTTTGAAAACTCAGGAAAAATTCCTCAATTGGATACTGGGAGAGGCTTTAAATGTTAGTTCTGCCCTAGCCAGTGGGCGCTGTCTGGTCATTCTTGTTTTAACCACAGAGTCTCTTTACATTATTATGGGTCTCATTGGACTTAAAATTTCCATTGGATTTCCATTGGATTGAAAAGCTTCTCAACACATCCGAAGGTGAATTCCTAATCAAGATCTTCATTCACCCAGGTGTTTTATCTATTTTTCAAGCCTTTAATTGTTGGTGAGGTAATTTCTCCCTGATGCAGATCATCTTATGAACTGGAGTATACCGTACTTGTGTTGACTTGTCCCCTTGGAGGTTTGTTTCTGTTAAAGCTTTTATTTCCTGTGTCTGGGTAACAGGTTTCCCCTTCTAGTTGTGTTCAATTTTCTGATAAATACGTTGGTTTCTTTTCCTTTAAGTAGCATGTCATAATGATTTTTTTATGAGGACACATTTACATTTGCTGAGATCTTACGGCTAGGTGGCAATACTCTCCACATCCTGGACCCCTTAAAAAAATAAAACTTTAAAAAGCTTTTTTTTAATCTGATGTTCTTCCTTAGTCATTCTCTTAAATGAGAAAGTTAAAAACTTTTTTTTTTTTTAAAAAAAAATCACTGAGCTTCCAATTTATTCATGTCAACTGAGAGTCTAACCAATTTTATGATTTGGGCTGCCTTTTTGGCTCTTCCTGACTTTCTCCCTCATTGTGTTTATCCTTATTGCGGAAGATGGCCACAATTCCCCCATTTTGTGCAAGTTAGATGTAGTGCTGGGGTCCCTGGCAAGTTCCCAATACAGGTCTCAGATGACTTAAATCCTTCCCGTGGGTACATCGACACATTATTGAGCAATTACATTCTCTTGTGGCAGTCATCTGTGGAATAAGTGAACTCCCTCTATTAGCCACACAATGATATCATGCACCATAAATGCATGCTTGGCCTCCATTGTGTCAACAATCAGTTACATTCTTAAAGGAAGAAATGCAAATATAAATCTAAAACTACACTGACTAATAAACAGGTTAGTTTTATTACTTGTTTCTACCTTGAATGGCAAGATTAAATTTAATGTAAAAGATTACCATAAATTGAGAAGGTATACAGGTAAGCTTAAAGTTGTTATTTGTTCATTGAAAATATATTAATTTTGGGGGGTTGGGGTGGAAAGGGAGGCCAAAGAAGAGAGTGACTTACATTTAGATCGGGTTTTTTTTCCCCACTGAATAAACGAAAGCTAGTCGTAAAGATAATTTTCTCATCAATAACTTTTGCAAGACTATGACGTACATTACTGATCGTTCCTAGATCTGCTTGCACACGCAGAATATTTATGCAACGACATGTCAAGTAACACTGTCTTGAAAATCAGGGGATCTCTGATTACTCAGTATAGTGTACAGTTAATGTTGTAATAGGTCCCTTTTTTTTCCTCTCCCTTTTAAAAACATGTACGTAGATGTTTTGTAAAGATTTGAAAACCACCAAGGGCAGAGTGTATCTAAAAAGGTGACCTAACTTTCTGGGTACCCTTTAATAGCATACGCTAGCTATCGTTAATCAGATAGCCCGTGCTTGGATGCTTTCTTCAGCCATCGTGCGTCTGTGTGTCATTCAGTGATGTAGTTGAGGCTGATCACTCTCGCTGATAACGGTGTTTTCGTTTGCTGCCCTGTGTAACTACATGCAGTGATGCCTGCATAATGGGAAGACTGGCTTCTTGTACACATTCAAGGTGGGATGAGGCTAGCAAGCAAAAAAACCCAGGAAGTATTTTTACAGGGGAGGGAATTGGGAAGGTTTTAAAGCTTCATCCTGTCCTCAGATAAATTTAATGGCCACCAAGTGGGTTGGGACCTCTGAAAGGGAGAAGCCCAACACTCCTTCCTGCCTGGATCACCCTGAAGATGAAGGTGAACAGCACTGGTGTCCTACTCGCAAGGCCAATCAGGGGTTGTTTCCCATGGATCTTGTGTTCTGGCCGGGGACAAAGCACAGATCCCAGTGTGCTTTTCAAGGCTTTAAAGTATTATTCAGTGTGGATGAATGACTACCCTTTGCTTTGTCATCAGAGAATATTTATGACTGTCGAAGCAAGGCTAAGTTCCTGGAGACGGGATAACGCGTGGCTTTATGCTGCCAGACAGAGAGTTCCTTTCGGTGGTCACACCAATGTTTTTTCATACTCCCACGGACACCGCAACTTTTTTGGATAAGGAAGAAGATGATGGAACACAGATGAGGGAAAGAAATGGCCTCAGAGAACTTGGATACATGGGGGTATTTTTACCCTTTGGGGTTTTTTCTTCCTGAATTTCAATGAGTGACTTATTGGAAACTTCTTTGGGTTTGAAGTGTTTTGTTCTTGTTCCACACACACAAAACTGTTTCGGTTGTTTTGTTTGTCTTTATTTATAATGCAGCTGAGATAGGGTGACTTGATATTTTTAAAATAGAAAACTGATGCCTTCTGAGGGAATGGGGGGAACAGAGGAGGACTTTACTAGCTGGAAACATGGGTCATGCCAAGGACAACTTGTTGCTGTGAAAGATGTGTTGGAGACGGGGGGAGGATTGTGTGGAAGCTGGTATGGAGGGAAGAGTAGCACTGCTTCTCCTTGAGTGCCCAATCCACTGACCGTTCTCCAAATGCTGGCCCCCAAGAGTTTCTCCACCACAGTCACATATCTCCTTTCATTTATTACCTTTTTCCCCCACTCTGTTTCTTTTAAGGCAAATCCTAAATTAAACTGTTCCAACCCATGTTACCAATTATCAGGCACTGAACACCAAACAGATAGCTTCTATTTTGTTCACTGCTGTTATACTATCTCCTATCACTCACTAAAATAAATAAATAAATAAATAAATAGAAACTAAAGAAAAAATCCGGGTTTATTGTGGAGGTAACAAAGTTAATGGGATTGCAAAGCCAATCATGTGAATTGCTATGCTGGAGAACCCTTACAGAAAATGTTCAACATCTTGTCCCTTCTCATTTTAATCATTACTGGAGTCTATGAGGCACTGTGAATTTAGGAGCATGCTGGTTTGGAGCCTGCTACAGACTGGATGCTGCCCAGTGCACCCAGGTGTAATAGCAAATTGTCAGAGAAATAAATTGTCAAATGTATTGTGGAACAGGAGGATAATATGCCAATGGCAGAGAGTCTTCGAGGGATTACTGATCAGATTAACAGCATGAGTCTCCACACAAGACCTGTTTGCTTCCACTTCACGATTTTTAGGAAGAGTGCAGTCCTGTTTTCCATGTTGTGCAACTAAATTCATGAGTGGCATGAGTAGCATTCTGTTTTTTCAAAACGATCACCCTTCAAATAACTTAATATTTGAAGTTAATGCTTCCTTGGCATTTCTCTGTCTAAAACATAAAGAATATGGCAAATGCTATGATAATGGAAGGCATAACTAAAATATTGACAAATGATCACTGTAAGGTAAGTCTCTTTGAGAATCCTGTTTTCCTTATCTGCTGTCATTGCCATTCCGCAGCTTCCTTGCTTTTCTACGGGAACTGGTCAAACTGGAGTCAGGGACCAGGGATTAGTGGTAGCATTGAAATAAACTCCATTGTTCTGAGATTTCTGAATAACACATTCCCACTGGTGCTGGTGGGGTTCAAATACAAATTTGAATAGGCTTTTCTAGACTAAGAGAGAGAGAAGGTGGCATTGGTTTTGGATGTGTATTGTCATGCAACTTTGATTTTGTTGTTCAGACATAGTTGAGATTTCATATATTTTGAGAAGTTTAACAAAGGTACACTTTGTGCAGATTCACTTCAAACATCAGCAGATGCTGAGAGAGCCAGGAAATAATGTTGGACAGGGCAGTATTGCAGTCATTCTTTCTACCACTTCCTTTCTAACTGATGTAAACAAATGCATGTTTTTATGTCCTTTCCCTTGGGAAAGGGAGAATGCTGAACTAAAATGATCAATATGTGGTTTTTCCATGGTTACTCAGGAAACTTCATCCCAAAAGTCTTTTTTAATCACAAGTTGTCTGGCATCCATTGACAGGATCTAGCTTTTCATTTTTGGTCAACTGTAAGTTATGGAATCTGGCTAATACGAACAAATCTGGATGAACTGGCTTGTGGAACAATTAAGCCCAGGTGCGTGGGTGTGTGTGTGTGAAAATTCAGGAATTCTTTAAAGGGGAATAATCACTGGTTTTAAAATGGTGATTAATTTTAAATATTGTATGCACGGTAGAATTCCATATTCATTTATTAGTCTATACAAACATTTTTTTTATGTTTGTTTCATTTTCTCCCTCAGCATTTTTAGCAGATCTGTGGAAGCTGCATTTGATGGCTTCTGAACCTCCGTGATTTCTTTTCACTTAGCAAGAACCTGAGGCAATCCATGTGTGAACACGAGGTGCAGTGAGCCGTTTTGTGGTGATCAGTGCCAGGACACAATGGTATGCGGTTCCCAGATTGTATTTCTGGTGGGTGCTTTGCAGCTCTAGACAAATCACATCAGGGAGGCTTTTGAAGACACACATGCCTGGTATTTATTTCCCATTGACATGCAATAACATGAAGTGGTTAACAGCCGGTTGTATTTTCCTGAATCCGTCCCATACAGTCTATCAGTTTCCATGTTCTCAGCTATCCCAAATGAAAGGTGAGAGCTTGGGGTTTTCTTCCCTGGAATTTAAGTTGTGCAAAAATATATTTGCAGAGGTGACATTTACTGCATGGTGCCTCCAAGAGGATTGGCAGCTTGCTCCTGCAGCTAGAGCTGCTTGGTTGAAGGTGCTGGGCACCAGGGTGACTGTGGACCTCACAGACCAGATAGGAAAGGGGTTTCTGAACCACAAGTACCTTTAAGACACTAATGGACAGAGAATTGTTGCATACCCTTAGTTTGGCAGCTATGCTGCCAGATCTGAATGTTTAGCAAATAGACTGTGAGGCAGCTTGTGTTCAAGAGGTTGGGAGGAGGTGGGAGGTCTGTGGGGAAGTGTTCATTGGACTGGAGAAGTGGGATGTCAGTGCTGTGTGTCTGGGAACGGTGGTGGAAGGGGCTTCTGGACCTCCATCCAGGTTTGAGGGGGTTAGGCTTTGTGATGCTGAACATGGGGGTTATTGGAGATAAGAACTGGCATTTTCTGATGGTATGGAGAGCTCTTTTAACAGAGCGTGGTGAGAGCAAACAGTATATACAGGTACAAAATAATAATACATGTTGGAAGACACAATAGTCTTGTGGTTCAGACAGTGGATGGGAATCAGGAGTTCTTGGATCAGTTTTTGTCTGACACTAAAATAAGAGATGCACATTAAATGCCACTGGAAAGACTTCAGATCTGATTGTTCAATAAAATGAAGCACAGGTCTGGACATCGAAAGTAAACAAATAACATCAGGCTCTGTAGAGATCAGTCTCCCAAAGCTGTTCAAAAAGTTCAGTTGCTTGTCCCTAAATGTGGACACTCCTCACCCATTTGTCGACAGGCATGCTGCTCTGAATTCTTTGTTCAAATTTCCATTAATATTCTGTGTCAGAGAAGGGAAATAACTTAGATAAGATCAATATTCAAACATGTTCCTTCAGGAAGGAACTAAAGAGTGATCCTGAAAACTACCACCTGGAATGTGAAAATTCTGATCTTTGGTAAAATAAAGGAACTGCTGTGTGAGATGAAAAATGTCAAGATATTTGGAGGACAGGTGAGTGAGTTTGACAAACTTGACTTATTTGCAAACTTCAAGTCTGTATTTTGATGTGTGTAGTCAGTTTGTGGGGAGGCGCTTCCACATGTAGGGAACACTGATAGAAGTCAAAGCAATTTACACTATTCACATTACGAAACATGGAAGCCTCCTGTGATGGCTGGCAACACATCCAGGTAGGGGAGATAATGACAGAGACTTTTGAAAAGGTCAGTATGGGTTTAGTTCTATTTTCCAGTATTCATTAATAATATGGGAAGAGGTAATTACCTAGTAGAAGACTGGGCTAGTATATCTACCCAGCAGGGCTGAAGGGACATCTCTAGCACAATTACAGGTGCCTAAACCAGCAGGGAATCAGCCAAAATCAGGCAAAGTGTGGCCATACATGTGCCGTTCAAAACCAGCGGTCTGACCAAGCCAGCTCTGTTGGTGTCTTCATTCTAATTTCATTCATGATAAGAAATTTCACAGCATAAAGACAGCTTCCAAAGGGTGTAATCCTGAAATGCATGTCTCTTCTCACCTCCCCCTCCCAGTCCCAACCTAGCAATGCAAACTGGTAATAACAGCCTTAGCATTTTACAGAATTTCAAATATTTTACCTGTGTTGTGTCTACATTGTCACATGCACTGATGTCTCATCCCTAAAGATGAAGGTCAGAAGAAGCATTCATATTGCTGTATTAAGTACCCTGTCTCAGCTATCTCAGCTTGCTCTCTGGATTTTTTTGCTGTGAAGTACTCTTTGGAAAAAAGCTTCACCTTTTTTCTCCACTTTTCTCCATTTAATATGGCCCACAGACTATTTCAGACTGGTTATGAACAACTCCAGAGCACTGTGTTTGAGAACTTTTGCTCTGAGTTCTACAGTGTAGGCCTCTTTCCAAAAACTCCAGAAAGCACGCCTAGAACCATCAAATCAGGGACGTGTTCAGTTGGAAAATCACTCACCTTTAGTGGAAAAAAAAATCATCCATATTCTTTGGACGGCCTTTTGTAATGCAGAGACTGTTACAAACCTCAAAACCAGAGAGCTCCTTCACTTCTGAAACTGCTGCAGATTTGCACGGTTGTGTTCTCGGATGGTTTGGCACAGCTGTAGCAATGCAGAGCCTTGCTCCAAGGCGTCTTTGTGTCCCTGCCTTGTCTGCTGGGAGAGATGTGTTTGGTGATGTCTTGAAACTACTGTGAATTACTTGTGGAAGATGCTACTGCAGCAAGACACACAACATAGGTTATGTTACTTCTGCTACTAGAGGTTGTGTTTTGTATCACTGGAGTTAAATCGTAGCAGATCTGGCTGCTGCTTGTATCATTCCGTGCAAACTTGAGTCTCCAGAGTCTAAAAAGCTTGGGATTTTTTTCCTTTCTGTGGAAACGTCAAGAAGCAAACACTGTTAGAAAGGAGGTGTAGTTTGAAGCTAATTAAATTAAAACCTTCAGCTGGAGGTCTGCTGCTACACGTCATGACTCCACTGGAAGTTGCACAGTCAGAGCCTTTCAGCTGCCCGCAGCCCTGCAACAGTAGACAAGGGGCACAGAGGTCCCCCCTGCAGGAATCCCATTGCCAGTAACAGCTTGGTTTGTGCAATAACCTTCCAAAGAAGTAGCAGAAGTCACTGCTTGGAACAGCCAACATAGACTTTATACAGTAGTAGTGTAATATCCTTGGCAAAACATGTTATTATGGATCATGTGTGATCTAATAGATCCTTTCTACCTGTTTTCTCCAATACATGTGCTGAACCTTAAATACCACATGACGCTAAACCCACACTATAAGGCAAAAGGCTTCATTTTACATTACTCATTCAAAGATCAAACAATGGTGGTGCCTGATGGTGTCTCTGACAGTGGAAGGCAACAGAATATTTTAATTAAAAAGCTAAAGCAGAGCACTAATAATACATGTTATCTCACCAAAACCACAGTCATCTCCCCTGCAGCTAGATTTGCCAAAAAAAAAAGCCATAGAATAATGGATTAAAGATGCTTTCCAGCCTGAAAGCTTTAGACAATACATTACCAAAATATGATTCTCAATAGGGATACTGCGAGGAGCATCATCATTTAGAAACCTAGCCAGCAGACATCAGATTCATCCTTTTTTTTTCTTTTTTTCTTTTTTTTTTTTTTTTTAAAATCTTTGCAGGCTGGCAGTACTTCTCTCCAGATGTACCATTTGGCACATTAAGCAATTCTTTTCTTAGAAGGGGAACCTATGGTTTTGCCATGTAATGCAAAACACCAATGGAATCACTACATAAGCAAAATGCCAGTAATGGTATAGTGGTCCAGCCACAAACATTGGTATGTTAATTTTGTTTTATTTTTCCCAGTGTGTCATCTGTAGTACTGTACTTTGTACCAGGACTATGGCTGGGCTGTTTAGTATCAGATTTTAAAGTGCATTTTCAGTGAGAGATTCAAGCTAGGAAACTAATGGTTTTGATGCTGAGAAAAAAAAAAAAAAAAAAGCCTGTACTTAATATGGATCTAACTATAATTTTAGCCTGATTTTAGAGACCAGGCCAAATTTTCCCCTCAATTATAGCTGTTCAACCTTTCAGCTGCATGCATGCACTTTTGATAATGATATCCAAATACATTGGAAAGCAAGTAGTTTACGCTGACGCTGTGGCTTATACAGCTTCCTTATATTGCTTCCTAAGACTAACTATGCCTTCAAATAAAATTTTGATTTATTTGTAAGTAAGAAGATGAAAATAATTATAGCATAATCGGTTTGCATATGGAAGGCAGTGACTGGCCTCTCAATCCTCTCTGCTACCTTAGTTCTTTAATGAATCATTAGATTGTTTAGTTCTTGCAAATGCAGAAGTCATAGCTCTTGTATTGTATCTGCTGTATTTCAGCTTACTTTCTAAATTTAATCCTATTAAGTGCTGTTCATATGTGCTGCAAGACAGCCCTTGGCCAGGTGTGCTTCAGTCTAAGGAGCAGGAAGAAGGGTTGGGGGAAGGAGAGCAAGCTAGTGTAGGCACAGAAGTATGGTGGTTTGCACAGGTCCATGAAGCACATCAGCACGAATATGATCTGGGTTTTTTTTCTACATCCCCCCATAATAATCAGGATTGCTGGAAGCTGAAAAGGAATATCTCAAGGAGGATTGTTTTAGTCCTGCTATGTTTCTCATACACCTACCCTATGGATCTGCTGCCGGATACCATCAGAGCAAGATATTGGGTTAGACAGTGGTTTGGTCTAACCTGGCATGCTCTTATATAGTAGTTTCCTAAGCTGGGATCTGTTTTCTCACCCATCTTATGTCAAGTAATTGTAGAGCTTGTTCCCTTTTCGTACTGCCTTTGCCCTGCTGTAATGCTTCTGATGCCGTTAGTCTTGCTTCTGGTTTATGTGTTGTAAAAGAACTGTAGCCATAATCTCTCATCAGCTAGCCACAAAATACAGAAGATGATAGGCTGAATTCCAAGGAGTGAGCGCGCTCCTTGTCATCCTGCTTCTTGCTGAGTTAGACCAGTCCTGGGTGCACATGAAGCCCTGAGTTCCCCAGCTCCCTCTGGTATGGACCTTCATGTTGGCCATTGGGAAGCATTCTCTGGATGATTATTTAGAGACTCAGGAAATGCTTTTTCACCTTGCACAAATGGTGACAGCATTACTATAATTTCTTTTTTTTGCAAGTGAAGGAGAGCAGAGGAGCAGGGACATTCTCCACTTCCCTCTGTCACTACATACTCACTCTTTATGTGTATTACAGAGTATTTCTTCCCACCAATAGGCCTACCCTTTCCCCTTTCTGAAGCTTTTTGAAGAATCTGTGCCATTCACACAAAACATTTTCAGTCCTCTATATGAGGAGGGGGCAGCACTTCCTATGGGACTGTAGCCACAAACAACAGGACAATTGCCTCTTCCTAGCCTTGGAACCAAGGGAAAAAAAGGAGGATGGCTATGCAAATAATAAATTGTTCCTTGGCAGGGCTGCTCTTTGCACTGGGAGAAAGATTGTCACCTTGGGGAGAGAACAGCAACGTACTGCCCAGCCTGGCTCCTGGCTTGGGTTTGCTAGTATTTTTCTGTTTGTTATAACAAATATCCTGTAATTCAAGCTCTCCATAGGTGGGGTCAGACTCTGCTCAGTAGAGTTTCGGTAGGTAGCAGCTTTCTTTCTGTTTAATATGACAGGTGTTTAGTTTTTAACTGGCTCCTGCCATTCACCATAAAGCTCACCTTTCCTCCTCCCAAGTTAAATATGTCAGTTCTGGCTTTTGCCTGTCCACGCAGTCTGAAAAAGACAGCTTCTGATTACCCACACATACAAAGCAGTGGAAGTTCAACAGTAAAAACAAGTTATTTCTGTCCAAGTTTCTGCTTAAATTAGGTTGTGTGGCCTTTCCAGTTTGATTAACTATGTAATTAATAATGACCAGGTGTGGCAGGGTAGGCACTTCATTCTGGCGTTTTTTTCTGTCCCATGAATGCTGGGAAAGAATGCAAGGAAGGCACTTAGTTGTGAGAACATTTTGTCTCTCCTGTTGGTTCAATTCCTAAAATCTGACCATGTTTTAAACCCCCAGGAAGAGGAACAAGCAAAATTTCTTTATTTCTCTTTGGGCCTCTAAAGGCTAAAGGCTAGAGGATTTCTGAAAGGAAGCTAATCCTCACTCCTGATAAGCTGCAGGAGTGAAAAGGACACTGCTAATGCTGTGCCCTGTTTTTGCTTTTTCTGTTTTCTTTTTCTTTTCTCTTTGAAGCAAACAATCCAGGGCAAAACATGGTTGTGAAGGCTTACAACTACCTTTGGAGTTGAAATGGAGAGGGTCACCACCATGTTGCTTGCTGTGAGCTCTGCCAGGCTGACAGAGCATGGGAGGGAACCAGGATGCGTATTCAAGGTAAACTACTTTTTAAAAAGTTGCTAGCTAAATGTTTCAAGTCATACATAGGCTTTTCTCACTCCAATTTATCTCTCAGAAAGTGATCCCCTCCCAGTTGTAGAGTGCCTGGGGTAAGGCAATTGAGGTGGACTGTGAGATTGCTGTGGGGCTGTTTCTTCTTTGAGGCAAATATGTTAAATACAGTTAAAGTTTGAATTGTCATGTGAAAGCACTGGCACTGCTTTACTTACCAGTATGCTGTGAGTGAGAGTGCATCCATGAAAGAAATGTTGATTAGACAATCAACGCGTGTAAGACTGTTCCCTGTAGCACATCATCTAATCTTCGTGTTTGCTATATTTTCCTAAGACTTAGGTAACTGAACTTACATATTCTCCTTCCCAAAGTCCATTCCATTTTTTAATGCTTTTCAGTCAGAGGTGGCTTTTCATGCCTGGCTGTCATCCAAATTGCATGTTGAAGGCATTTTTGAGGAAACTCGACGTTTTAGAGAGTTAATGAAGTGTTGCTTGCTAAAATAAAGCCAAATTGGTTCAACGTTGGTGCTAAAGAGTATGTAAATAGTAAACGCTGAAATGTCAAAACAAATAATTAAAAAATATCACCCTGGCTCAAGGTATGTTGGTTACATTTCGTGAGCTATTTTAGTGAAGACTGTTAAAAATTACGCGTTGCCATATGCTGAATACATCAAGCTTCCCTTCTGTAAGATCATATAGGATTCTTCTATAGTCATACAAAATCACATATTATGTTCTTTTCCTTCAAAATCCTCCTTGAGCCTGCACTGCTGTCCTTGTGCATCTGTTATCCTTTACCTGGCTGCCTGAATCTACATCTTCTCTCTCGAACTCTTTATTTGGAAATTCTCTGAGGCAAGAACCAAATTTACTTTCTAGGTGCATACAGCACCTAGATCCTTGCCCAATATTAATGCTCACTTTCCATATGTCCAACAGTATATGGTACTTCCTAAGAAGAATGAGTCCTTTCCTTAAAAGAGGAGCTAGGTTAGTCTTTTATAAAGTTAGTCTTTTAAGTTAGTAATTTATTTCGTATGTTATTACAGCTTTTTAAAGGAGTGGTCCCTTTACATGAGGTTTCGCCTAGAAGAAGAGATGGCGGGCTCATCAATAGGACATAACTCTGCGGGCTTTCCCTTTACCTCTGCCCCATGCTCTTCCACATCCTTTTGTCCAAAAGCCTTGGGGCTGTGAGCAAAATGTGCAAAATGGGGTTGTTGCTGCTTTGTCATCCTGAGTTCTCTGGGATTACAATAGGCCATTTCATGGAGACTGTCACAGAGATCAAGATTCCTGATTCCTGAGCTGATTCCTGAGCCTCTGAGGTCCAGTGGGTACATTTTCATTTGGTTTACATGATCCACTGACAAGTATTATGCTAGTATGTTGTTGCTTTCCAGATGAATGAAACCTTTGAAGGCTTTTCATGTATTAGCAAAGAAACTGGGTTCCAATAACATCAAGACAACCTTTACTGCTTTTTAAAGATGTATTGGAGAGCATGTAAAATTAAATTTTGCGTAAGTTTTAATATTCCTTCATACTACTAGGCTCCACTTCAATATCAAAAGCAATTACTGAGTGAGGTTGGATTTGATGTAAAGAGTAGCATGATGTCATCAGAAAGGAAGGTGCTGCTTAACCACTAAAATCTTTTAAAAATATTTTTTCTGAGTAGATTAGTTACTAATTATACTATATAAATTTAAGACTGGAAATTTGGTTTCATCATCATCATAACTTGGATGTCTAATATTTTGCACTGAGCTTTGGTGTGCAGCCAAAGCACAACACTCCCTGGAAATTTGTTTTTAATATAATCCCATTTTCTAGCTGAACATTTCAAATGAAATATACTGAGCAAGGAAAAAGAGGACTGCTTTGTTTGGAGTACTCTGTAGGCAGAAGATTGCCTGAGGACTTCCTTACTGAATATACCTTATCTTGCTGTGTATCCAGTAACAGATCAAGTTGGAGTGTAAGGTACCTCAAGCTCTGTTTGATTTTCTTTTTTTTCTTTTTTCTTTTCTTATTTTCTTTTTTTTTTTTTTTTTTTTTGTCTCCACCTACATGGATTAGAGCTATTAAGGTGTTGGTCTAAGTCACAAGAGTTTTGGAGACCGGAAATACTTGATTTCAGTAGTTGAATTTAAAGTTATCTGAAGGTAAATATCTCTTATCTGGATGGTGTGTAAATTGTGTATTCATCTGATTTCCTTTCCCTACTGGATATCTTTTTCCCTTGGTGAGTGGTTCGTTTGGCTTCCTAAGCAGAACTAGACAAACTCCCAAATCACTTCATTCTTTCAGTGAACTGTGGCACCTTTCTCTTTCTTATTTTCTGTAATCATTCTTTTCATGCTTCCAGAATGATTGAGCTGCAGTACTTTGAAAGTTTTACCATAATCTTCTGCATGCTTGTCTCAAACTTCATATCTTAAAATTAGTGTGTTTGATATCTAGCTACCATCTCTCTAGTAATGCGTACTTTACAGGCTGTGATTTCTTATGTGGCTGCAGACGTTACCTTTCTAATAATACCTTGTGTTGGATTAAAGGATGCAAACACTAGAATTGTGAATGCTAGAGTTATGTGCCCTTACCAGTTTGGGAGCTGTTGTAAATTCTTGTTCAAGTTTCCAAAAGATAATACGTTGCCCAAGTCCTTTGTTAAATGGCTATTGTCTATTGCTAAATAGTTTGCGTAGAGCCGAATGCTGACTAAATTCCAACAATAGTCCCAGTTTTCAAAGAGGATGTGTGTGGTGGATACTATACCTGTATGGGCATTTTTACAAATACTGTGTGTGGATACACAAGCATATTTGTTCTAATAGCAAGTAATTATCAGTAATATCAATAAATATCAGTAATATATTAGTTAACCCAATGCTTTCCAGAGGACATTTCTACTTTGAAAAGTAATTCTGAAAAAATTTGACCTTTCCGACATGCCATTATCGCTTCATAAGTTACCATTATCTCTCCATAACACACCATTATCAACAAATGCCTGATAACATATCCTTATATGCTTGCTTTTGTGAAAGAAATTAATATTTACTACTTTTACTACTGCATTTTATTACTGCAAGCATTGCCAAAGTGTGCAGCTGTCTAAGTTTTGGAATAAGTCTTGGCATTGTTAAATATTTTGCTACTGTGGATGCAAATCCTACCTTTAATTTACCCTTGTTCTGCCTTATTGGAAGCAGGGAATTGTCCACATTGAGTCGAGGGCAGAGTTTGGCTCCAGGAGTCTCTGTTCCTCATGGTGCTTTGTAGGCCAAATAAAACCAGCTTGACTTCAGTCAGAATCCAGGCTAACTTTTCTTGGCAACCACAAGTGCCATACTGCTCAGTAAATTGGTATGAGAAATAATTCATGCACTAATGCTGCTGGTTGACTGTATACTTTATGGTCATACAATTGAAATTGTTAAAAAAGAAAAGAGAAAAAGAAAATTCTCCCAGCAGCACTAACAGGATCTTCTTGCAATCCCTACTCATTCTCTGCATGTGCAAAGCTGCCAGTTCTGCATTTACTAGGGTAAGGGGCATAGAAAGTACTGCATAGAGATGCTTGTTTTCATCACAATTCTAGATGCCCTTTCAGAACTATGAAATTAAGAACCTAGCACATCCTTCTTTGAAATCCCAGATGAGGGTTGGAGGTAGGAGGTAGAAGTTCAGTACCACCCACATACATCTCAGATTATTTAAAAGCAACAGGAGTTTAGAGGGACTGTAGCAGCAAAGAACATAGGCACAGTCCCAAAATCACATGAAGCTACCATCACCTTTGAAAAGCCTCATTTCCAGTGTCAGTCATATGGAAAAAATGGGATCAGTACTCCAATTCTGTGGCCTTTTGTACTATTTTTCCTACATGATGTAAGGGATGGTCTCCACTACTGCGTGGCCTTCCTAAATAGGAATACTGATACACTTCCAGTGAGGCTGAAACAGCAATTCACTTTTTGGTGGCATTTGTGCAGCCTCCCCTGCCAAAGTTGTGCAGCTGCTTTGTATTTCATCTTGGGAGTAGCATTTCCTTGAAACTAGTCTTCAGGAATCCAGTGTGTAACTCGGAGAGGGGGAGGGTATCCTCAGTTTCATTAAAATCACATCCAGGGCTTTTGTGGAGGAAAAGTCTTGGAGAAAGGGAAGAAGCCAGTGTGCTATTAACAAAAACATTAGATTCCTTGCAGAACGCCACTTTCCTCGCAAAGCAAACACCAAAAAGAGGAAGAAGTGATTCTTGGGTTTCTGATTTCTGTGGCCCTTTGAGCTGATTTGCAGCCGTGAGAAAGGTGCCAATATCTTTGTATTGTTTGGCAGGGAAAAGATTACCTTGTAACTCATCTTGTCTGGCTATGGCCTGGCACTGGATCATGACCAGGTTGATGGCAGCCTGACAGTTTTAAAAGAATATGTTGGCATTTTATGAAAAGGGAAGTTATTACACTTGAAAGGAAGTAAAAACAAAAACAGAAAACCTATGCTTGTCAGTTTTATGGCAGAGAAGCAGTAAAAATTCTGGCACGTTACTTCAGCCAATCCCTGCAACAAATTAGTGAACTAAATTGATTACAAAATCAAAGATGGATTTACATAAGCATTTGTGTTTTAGCTACCCTGCTCCTACAGTGTGTCAGACACTCAAAAGAGTCAACCCCATGCCCCTTACAGTTAAAATTAGTTTACAGCCTAAATTTAGATGTGTGGCAGCAGGAAGGGAGCATGGAAAGAAAAGAAGAGCATGGGAAGGGATGGGACCTCCTGGGTCACTGGCTCCAGTCCTTCCCAGTCTCAGGAAACCACATTGTGTTACCCTCTTTCAGACCGTGTTACGATCTTGACATACCGTTAGATGGTATAAAAGATGGGGGTTTAAATTTACAGATTTGTCCCAGTCCAGTATAGTTTTCCTCTGTCTCCATTAGTTGTGGGATTGGATGCACACTGAGGCTTATCACAAGTTTCTTCTGGTGGCTGTGTTTTACAATGAGGCGATGTGCCAGGGAGCTGGGGACTGTGGAGGGCAAAGGTGGCAACGTTAGCAAGCAGAGGATGAAGAATGAGGAGGATTCACGGGAGCTCTTCCATCAGCCAGGAGGAGCATGACATCGGAAAACAAGGTTTCCAAATGTTATTTCTCCTTCTGTTCCCCACCTGCTGTCAGAGGAGTAAAAGCAGATCTCATCCCCCGAGTATGCCTACCCTGCAGTGCAGCCTAGAGTGAGCCAAGGAGGCTTGGGTGCTGGGGACGGGGTGAACCGGTGCCTGTGGAGCCCCACGCTGTGCTGGCTGGGTGGCCTTCCATTCCCATACTAGCTCAAGTATCCCTACATTGTGTGCTATGCTGTCCTTGAACACCCTTTCTCACGCCATCATTCAAAACCCTTCAGCCGAGTATCTTCACCTTCAGGCTCACGTGGGACTTCAGTATATGAATAAGGAGTACAAAGAAGGGTTCCTTGGCAAGTGCCACAGCCTCAAAAGTGGTTGTGAATTATTTTGCTTTGTCAGTCAGAACTGTAAACTGCAACCGTATGGCTTTAGCTCAGAGCGGGCTGAGTGGAGTTCCTAGCATTATAGCGTGTTTTTACTCAAGCGACGTAGCCAAAGCAAACGATGAAACCAGACTTCTTCTTGTGGTCAGAAAGAAACAAACAATTTGTTTTGATTGAAGGCTCAGTGCTGTGGAGAGGCCTAGAGTTATGAGCAGCTGCATAGGAAGCACAATGATACGGGCTGGTGGTTGCCAATACGAGTTACATCCGTCGCAACTGAACCTACGGCGCGATGAGCGGCTGGAGTGCTGAAAGCCAGGCTTGCAGCTGAGAGAGAAAGAGATCTGTCACTTCTGGCAAGAGGGAGGACTTGGCCGAAGTGATCTGCTTTTCTTAATGCCAATCAAGATTTTTGAATATCGAATGTAATTGCCTGAGTAGATGTATATAATCTTCAGACTGGCAGTAATTTTCTACAAGAGTTATGTTTCCTGTTTTGGAAAGGAACAGCACGATGGCGAGTACATTGGGTCAGTAACACATGCTATTACACCTTCCTGTGGCCAGAGAATCAGTATTGTGTGTGCCTACACTCCTACAGTGCCTGCATCCTCTGGACAACACAGCCTTGTGCTGTCTGAGGCTGGCAGCTTTTTATTCTTTTTTATTCTTCTGTGGGACAGGACTTTTTCTGTGCCTGAAGCTGCAGCTCAAAGAAGTCATTGCCCCGTCTCAGTTCTGCCTAAATGGCACTCATGTCTCCAGTTCAGCTAAAACTATTCAACAAAGAAGATGCAACATACACTTGCATTTAAGAATAATGTAGCTCATTTTAGAAGACTCAGGTAAGCAGAGGTCTTAGTGAAGGGGTTCATCCCCTTGTGTTTCACCTTCAGTTGCTTTCTGCTCTCCTGTAATATGCAATTGGACCAAAGTGGGAACATTTGTCCAACCTCTGTGAACTCACTACACAAAGTTTTGCATGACAATATAAACTGCAGTGAGTCGGGTGAACAGAGCTAAATATAATGCTGCAGTAGTAGTTGGGCCTCCAGCACTGGGAATGGACTTCAGCTTGTCTTTTAATGCTGTAGTTGCTCTTTTACTTATTCGCTGTCGCCTTTTCAATATGAGCTTCAAATCAAAATGCTCTTGCATTGGATTTCTGTTGTACTTGACAAGGGCATACTGAGCATACAAGTTAGTTAATGCCTAATGGCGTAGGTGGAACCTGAAGCACGTTAAGTGAATACTTTTTATTTGTGGCGTGTGTGCAGGAAACAGAGATGTGATTTTAGGGCTTTCTATTGCAAATTTACTGGGAGTTTCTCCCAAAAATAGTTGCAAGCTCAGAGCAGGTAGATGTGCCCCTGTATACTGGCAATGTTCTATGGGAAGGTCACCATTGCTCCTCTCTGAATGTACCTTTCAGATTGGACTTTGTTGTTTTTATGCTGTAATCTACTCTGAATCCTGTCACATTTAAAAACAGTCTCTGTTGTCATTTGTTTTGAAGATAGATTTAATCTAAAGTTTTCTTCAGGTGATCTGAAGTTGCTGATTTATCTATGGTTTCATTTTGGAGGCTTTACCAAATGTGAATATGTTTTCTTTAGATGCTAAAAACAAAGTCTGTTTTGTTTGGTATTGAACTCGTTATAGGAAGCGTGTTTTGGGTATGCTCAGATTCCTTAGAGGGTTGTAGGCCTAAGGACTCCTCCTAATTTGTAATTCCCAAACATTTTTTTTTTTTTTGCATGAGATGAGACTACAGACACCCTTTTCTGATAAGAAGGTTGCAGTCCTGTGCAAGTACAGTGGAAAACCTTCAGGTACTTCAATATCATTTTTTTTTTACTGACAATATTTTTGCCTAGGCAGTGTATTTGTGAAAGATGTGCTCAGATTCTGAGAGTCCAAATTCACCTCAAGAACATTAGATGCTTATATTCAGGCTTTGCTTTTTATCATGGGGTTAGTGGGGAAGGAGGGGAGTACCTGCTCCTTAACATCTCTGTGCCTAATTCCTATTTTACAGATGGGTAATCAATAGCACTTCTTAACCATTCAGGGGTATTGTTAAGATAAAAATGTTAACAAATAATAAGCACCATAATATAGAGGTCATACATATGGTGAAATATAGTGAGTACCTAAGCTTCACTCTGTCCAAATCTCTAGTTGGTTCGTGAAAGCGTAGGCGAGTACAAGAATTGGAGCTGCCATTTAAAAATGAGATTTGCATAAAGCTGTGATGAAATTGCTTCCTGGGAATTTTGGCAAAAGGAATTTCTGCAGAGCTTGTTGTTAAGAAAATCTTATTAGAAAATGTGCTGATTTTCACTCTGAAGCCAAGGACTAAAACATGAATAAATGAAGTTTAGAGTCCACACTTACTTGCAGAGCTCTGCAAGTCCATCTGTAAGTTAGCTGTTTTTCTGTCCCTGTAAATCTGCACGATGAAATATGTCTGAGACCAGCAAGAGCTGTGTACCAAGATGGGAATTGCCTGGCAGGCCGCCTTGCTGCTCCAGAATACCATCAAGCTGTTCAAATACAGATGAGCCGGGACAATGTAACAGCTGGCCAAGATGAGCTTGGGAAAGAAAAATATGGTGACAGGAGATGCAGAAGTGACTCGGTGTGTTGGCATTCCTTTCTTTTCAGGGCAAGGACATGTGAAAGGGCTTGTCATCAACAGAAAGACCCTGTCATGTTCTATTGTGGTGAAACTTTCAGCCTCCAAATAATACCACAAGTTGTGTGTTTCCATATGTAACTGGCATACACGCGTTCTCACACCACGGGAATTTGACTTCGTCTTCTCACCTCACATCCTTGCAGACTCGAAGATCTGCTGTTTTACTCTAGCAGAGGGGTTAGGGGTTTGTTATTTTATATCTTCAAATGTGTGTTTCTGGTAAGTTGCTTTTCCTTTTAGCATTAAATTATATGCAGGCTGAGATCCTTCTTTTGTGATTGATTAACCAAAACTCATTGGTAAATCTTTAAAATGAGAAGGTTTTCTAATTTCCGTAGGTTGACTGCACTATGGGATTAGGAGACTCCCCTTGCACCTCTAAGTGTCTGAGCACAAACTTCTAGTTTAATATAAGCAAAGCTAATTCCAGGGAAAAAGTGGGAAAAAGGAAGAAATTTATAGTTTCTAAGATAAAAGAATATAATATACAATAGGCGTTTTTACCCATCTGTATCTAACGTGAAAGCCTGTGTTGATTAGAGGCTTTGTGAAAACTTGATTTTCCAGTTCAGCAAAACTTTTAGAAGAGACACTTGCTTCAGGTCAACTGCAGCTAGTTTCCCTCCCTGTCACTCATTAAAATGAAAAGCAAGTGTTCCCACTTCATTCAGCCTTGAATGACCTATTTGATCTAAAGCAGAGCTTCTCCCAGAGCTTGGTCCTGGTCAGTGGACTCAGGAGGATTCCTAATTTCTGTGGTTGCAAGGGCTCTTTAGGTCACACATAATTAGGCCCCAAAACAAGGAACGCAATCCAGGGTCCCACCCCTAGATGGATGTCTAACCACTGGGATGTCAGGGCTTGTGGGATAAGTTTTCATCAGCGTCTCCTGAGGAGCAGCTTCACTTTATATCAGGTAGCTGTTGAGCCAGAGAATTAGCTAGGATGTCAATCTGTAGCTGACAGAAAGGGAAGGTCAAGAAAACAAATCCTTCAACAATTATATAAAGCAGAACATTGCCAACTAGTATTAAGATGCTTAGAGCAGAGTGGCGTTAGCACCTGAATGGGTAGAAAGGATCACTAGATTAGATTCACTGTTTGTGGAATAACTTTTCCAGATGGCCGTATATTGACTGTTTAATTACAATGTTAAGGAGGGTTTATTTTTTCAGTAATAATTTCAGTTTCTTTTATTACAACATGTTTCACTTTTCAGTCTAGTGATCCTCAATGCTAGTAGAATACCTTCAACAATAGAAGGAAGAAGGGGCACTTTATCAAGGACTATGTCCAACCCTTAGCCTTAGGAATAGCATCACTGAGTATCAGAGCTTACAGAGCAGACAAGACAACATTTTTACAGACTTGTTTGAAAAAACTGTCTTTTGCAAGTCTGGAAAGAGAGCTCTGCTCTTCTTCATGATGAAGCAGTGCTGCTAGGGTGCTCTGGTCACACCCAGATCCTTTGCTCTATATGCTTCGGGTGTGATCACGGGGGTTTGATATTGTGCCTGAGAAGGTATGAGATCAGGGTATGATCTCATACCATCTGTTTAACAGATGGATTTGTATGGTAAGGCTAATGGTTAAAAACCTGGCTCCACTTAGGTCAGTGGTATCAAGATTTTACCCATGATTGGAGGGGGAGGAGAAAAAAAAGTGTCCAAAGATAGGTTTCTTAAATCACTGCTGGGAAAGCCTGTAGACTTCAGAGCCTCACTTATTCACTGTTCTGTCATTTGGCTGATAGTTATTTGTGCTTGGCCCTTGGGCAGAGTATTTGATCTTTGTGCCTAAATCTGTATGTTTGTTGATACAGGCTGTTAAAAAACAGACACATGCGACTGTTGAAAGAAATGGAGAAAATACAGCTCTTATTTCTTATGAAACTGTGATTATTATTATTGACTTGGCTGGTATTGATCAGAATGTAACAAATCCAGCACAAATATCAGTCACATTTATTGATAAGTTTAGATGTTCTGTTTGCAGCACTAGACCAGATGTTTAGGTTATTTTCTTGTTGGCTGAATTTGCTGGTTTTCTTTTCTCCTCTTTAAACTCCCAACAACACATAAATCATCCCTGGATTTCTTTAACCCACAGAATACGATTGTTCTACCCTCACTAAAATGTTAAATGTAGTTTGTGGACTGGAACATGGCTGGGTGGGGCACTATGCATTTTCCAGCCTAAAATCCGGCGATGGCTTCTAAAATACAGTCCTTGATAGATTAAATCCAGCTGTTGCACAGGTGCACTGGGGCTGTGCAGCAAGGAAGTTTACTCACTTATAAACTTCTGCCTATGTGCGTCATTAAACCGAGATATTTTTGGTTCTCAAATATATACTTTTTGGTTTTTTTGATTAGGCAAGGCAAGTGGTCTTCATTAAAGCCACAGACAGCAGAATGGTTTCATCTAAATTCATCTCTGTAATTGCAGAAAGACAAACCCAAGTATCATAACACTGATTCCTCCCCATACTGCTCATTCAGCCGTTCTTATCGTTGGGAGGGAAGCCTACAAAATCTTAATTGTTTGTCTAATTTGACACTTTAACATCCCATCTGGACTGAAATAGTTTATGTGGAGTTATATTTTATACATTTTTGCCATTGACTCTGAAAAATCTATGATATCACATTAGGAAACGGCCTAGGGAGTGAATTTAGCAGAAAAATTGTTTTGAAGAAGTAGGACAGCATGTTTATCTGAAGGATTTTACGTGCAGATCCAGGCTTCTCTTGCCTCTGAACTATGCTGTTGGGCAAATAATGTGTACAATAAACAGAATTCCTTTATAGACAGGAAATAATCACTATAGCCTATAACTTACCCATGTTTACTCTGTGTGTGATTTTTCCAACACTGCAGACATGGCATGTCCTCCTCTACACCATTATTACTGAGAGACACGGACATATCTTGCTGCACCTTGGAACACAGCATACTGAATGTAGCCTCCAGAAGATTCTTTCTGAAGCTAAACTAATCATCAGCACAGAGGCTTTTCTCTACCCCGTCCACATCCTGTGAAATTACCTCCTATCTTTCTGAGCAGTGAAAGAGGGAACTGCTCAGGAAACCCACACAGTCCCAATCCTGTTTCTTCTTACTGACTCTAGCTGGAGGTGTGGCTGATAAGCAAGGGGAAGGAAAAGCCAGTTAGATCCCTTATCTTTTTTTTTTTTTTAAAGATAACTATTCCGATGTGTGTAGTGGCTGTGAAGTGTGCCACCAATAATGGTGGGTCTAATTGCAGGCTTTGCCATAACCTTTCCTGGCTTGAAGACAAACCTTTGTCATGTACAATGGCTCTTCCTTGGGCTGCAGCTATGGTCTGGAGGCATAAAGCTTAGCACTTCCATAATGACTAAGGATGGAGAGAGGTTGCAATTTTATGCAACTGTCTATTTCCATACCACTACTTGCTGCCTTTCTCATTATTGGCTTGCCCCTGACCAAGAGAGGAAGAAAAAGCACATGACTGTGAACAGGGATCCCCTTGAAATTGCATATTTTGCTTTAGATAGTTCTTTTTCTGCTTCTCTAAGGTTATTTAGATTAGCAACAACATCTCGTATTGGTTGCCCTTTCTATATGTGCTAGACTCTCCCACTGGAGAATCTTACTTTCAGTTCTCTTACCAGCCATAGTGATTTTCATGCTGAGTGACACCAGTTGTCCTCCTGGGTTTTAACTCCAGCATGGGCATTAATGGGTGCCTGTTGTAGTACTATATTTTCCCACAACACCCACCAGGTTCCAGCTGCCAGGGGCATAGGTACTTTCTCAGCCAGAGGTTCAGTCTGGAGTACTGTTTTTAATAGCTACCGACAGATGTATTGTCCATGGATTTATCTGAAGTCTTTTTCTGTCTTAGTCCTCAAATCTCCTGTATCAGTGAGGTCTACAATTTAATGATGTGTTCTGTGAGAAAGTACTTCCTCTGTTTTTTAAACTTACTATCTGATAATTGTCTTGGATATACATTTATACTGGATTTGGAAGCACACTATTCTAATAAGATTGAATTTAATGGAATCCAAAGAGAAGTAAAAGTTTACCATGCTGATTCAATTACATGTCTAGGATCTATGTGCAACAGATTGTTGAAGATCCTGAACATGCTGAAGAACGTTTTACAGTCACTGAAAAGCATCTACTTCTAAGTTGAAAATTACAGCACGGCAAGACATTGGCAATAAAAAAGATACACCAAACCGAAAGTGCACGTAGGTCTCCATTGAACTGCCATTGTCTGAATTGGAATTTGGTGCAGAAATCCCATCTGGTAATTTATTTTCTTGTGAAAAAACACTATGAGCAAGTTAATGCTCCAAAAGTATCAAGGTTTCTGATTAATTTTCATCCAAAAAAAGTACTTTCAACAGGAGCATGAACAGAGTGGGGCCGGTCCTCTCCTTGAAGGCACTACAGCATTACGCCTGACTAGATTCAGACTTACATTGTGCACACACTTTGTATAAGAGTTAACAGGATTGTGATCAGCCTCTTCAAAAGCATTGACATGATCCCTGATGTTTCTGAGGTGGACATCAGCAAGCATGGAACTTAAACTATGTAGAAGCTTTGCTCTTGCAGCAAAGAGGCTTTTAAGACCTTTTTGTTTTAAGGACATTTTACTTGTTTACCATGCTCTGCTTTCTTGTGTTCCCATTTGAAAATAGAATAGTGTATGGTTTTTAACTTTCACTACATTTACATTAATTTTTGTTTCAGTGTTTCCATAAGTTCATTGATCTTGTTGCTGAGAATGTGAACTGGTTTACCTATCCTCAACTGATACCTCATTGGGTATCATCAAAATTCAGTGTCATAAACCGTACTAGTAAGTACATCTGTGACTTAATCACAGATCATTTATAGACATCTGTTGTTCCCTTCTAAACTGATCCAATCCTAAAATACAAACAATTATCAGTAACCATCAACCAATCCCGTTGCTTAATTGCAACATCAAACTAACTGATTTTGTAGACCAAAAAAAGTATTGGCCTTTCACAAAAAGCTGAAGTCTCTGGGGAAATCTCTGTAGGGCCTCCCTTGAAGGTGTTCAGGCCTGAGATTTCTTATGTGAATCAACACTACCAACTCTGTCTAAATGCCATTTTTCCAGGTATGATTCAGTCCCCACATATGTTTTGACTGACTTCTCCTCTAAGGTAATCAAGCCTATAATTTGTTAGATCATTTTCAGAAAAATGTTAAATCCTGGTATCTGAGCCTTCTGAGCAGTGACAGCAAATAGTGACGGATGTGAAAGGCTGGACTCAGCTGTGTTTGGTGCTACTCTGGATCAAATTATTAAACTATAATAGTGTAATTTGTAAGTGACTCTATTATATCATACTCATATTTTCCAGTTCATGAGACCTCCCTAGTCCTGGACAGATTCATAAGCTAGCTGTGCATCAGTTGTCCTTCTGGCTGTTCTCTCACCTACAGAATTCAGGTGTGCTTTTTCTGTGTCCTTTTTCAGTGCAGGTCCTTTGAGGGTATTTCTTTGCTTCTGATCTGTTTCTGCCCTTTTACTTTCTAACTCTGTGGAAAAGTTGTTTTCCCATTGTAACTTCTCTTCCCTCCTGTTCCAGGAGCACTGGAATGAAGACCCTGTGGGGCATTTTTCCTGGCAGTGCTTGTAGCTTTTGAATGGATTCTCTTTTCTGTCAAGTCTTTTATTTCTGTTGTAGTATTTTCCTGTGATTTTTACCTTTGAGTAAATCCTTTAATATTTTTGCACCACCAAAACTATTACCCTCTTTAGAAGGGGCTGGAGAGCTTCGTTTTGATCCAGCCCAACAACTGACATTTTGCTGTAGGCTGTAGATATTAATACTGTGAAATTAAATGAGCAGATGAAAACTATCCTAGGAACATGTTCTTTAGGTTACTGTATTATGCAATAGATTTCACTGTATGGGAAAGCGGTCATCAAGGTGTCATGTACCTTGAACTTGAGTTCTTCAGAAAACCACCTATAGATAAAGTTGCAATAGCATCAGAGAAATAGATTATTTAAATTTACTTTTGCAAATGAATGATGAAATCACCGCCATAGTTCTCATGTGGGTTGTTTCTTTGTTTTTATTAAACTTTGTTCAAGCATTGGAGCGGGAACCCACTTTTCAAGATGGTGTGGGTCACACTGTCGCCTTCCTTTTTCTTCATGGCTGATGTTCTGCTGAGATGCATGTGACGTTTCGCATGTCTCCAGTCTCGCTTAAGGCAGACCAGAAACTCAGGAAAACAAATTCTGTATTAATTTAGGTGGCCCTCCAAAATACAAGCCTACTATTGCAACTGTAGGGGGGGAGGGGAAGTGTGATTGTTCTGGTTTGATTTAATAAAAGCTGAGACTTTGGAACATAACCTGCAGCCAGTGATGAATTGAGCTGCAAATGCCAGTGCCACAAATGATTGAATTCACAGCATTCTGCCTGTAGCTGAAATGACATCGACTCTCAGTCCGAAACTGTTCATTCCCATTCCATTTTTCCTCAAATTCTCATATGGAGAAAAAAAATCTTTCATATTTAGTGTAAAACCATATGTGGACCTTTTCAGAAAGTTGGTGGAAAATCCTTTTAGTCCCTTGAGTTACAGGAAAGTGCTCCCTTTTGCTGTTGTCATCTGCAGCTTTGGAACACCCGCACTGAGAAACTCATGCTTAGCATCTGTCCACATATGAGAGTGTTTGTACTTCATCTTGTGTCTGTGTGCCTACAGAACAGCTGAGAATGAGATTTTGTGTGTGTGTGTGTGATTGAAGGAGAAAAGGGCAAACAGGAGTTGAAAGATCAGAAAGACGTTATTTGGATTCTTTCATTTTACTTAAGGCTTGGTGTTTTGGTGGTTTTTTTTTAGTATGGTAAATGTAAAATCCATACTCTGATCTAAAACTTGCCATTATCTCTGACTTTCTTTATTTTCTGTATTTCCCTTGAGGTCAACAGCATCAAACTTTTTAATATACCTTCATACAGAAATATTTTTGTACAACAAATCATTTCCCTAAGAGCTATTTTCTGTGGGGATGACGGTAATGCATGTTGCTAACCATTTAAGTCAAAATACAGTGTCAGATCGGTTTCTCTGTCATTGTTACTCGTTATGAGGTTCTCATCAGATTTTTTTTTAAATAATATGGGATGGTACTGGTCAAAAATTTATTATTTTGGACGAACAGTAAATACGTCCCTCTTAAGCTAACAGTTAATTTATATTGCTTGTCACTGGACTTCTTTGTGTCAGGTGATGTTCAAAATTCTCCAAGTAGCTATAACATTACACTTCTTTCTCAACTTGTAATGACCTCTAGTATTCCACTCCAGGCTTTCTTTTAAGCAAAGATTTCCAGTTGTGCAGGATTGTATGGTGGTTTTTCAGTGTTGACCGAAGTCCACTAGGATGCAAACCACTGAACTCATTTTCACTGTGACCTAAACCAGGATTTAAACTGAAGTCTCTGGAGGTGAAAAGCTAAACTACGAGCAAGTGATGGGTGAACCTCAAATAGTTCAGTTCAGTAAGAATCTAAAAATTTAACTTTTCTGAAACCATTCTGTTCCAGAAATCAGCCTTCTAGACCCATCAGAGTAGTCTGCCTTTTCTGGTTTATTGCATACCCAGATTGGGACTGGATTTCTGAGGTGCCATAAAGACAGCTTTTTTCATAATGCTTTTGACTCAAACCAGTAAGTGAAGACGTGCATTAAAGCAAAGCAAAAAAATAACTCATGTTTTGAAATCTCAAGTATTGAATTTTTTTTTAAAATCAAGTTTCTTCTTATTCAGAATTTTGTTTTCCATAATAATAAGTGGCAACGTTAGAAGGAAAACTCTGGTCCTCACATTAGTGGTGGTTAGGACAAGGACTGGGTTTAAATAGGCATTAGAAACAAAAATTAATAGTAATAATAGTGAATCACTGGGACAGGAATGCCTGGGAAAATGGTGTAATTTCCATCACTGAGAATGAGAGAGGCTAGATAAAGGTTTTGAAGAACTGACAAATTTAAGGCTGGTCCTGTCCCACGCTGGAAGTGTGCATTTCATGATGTCTTCAGATGTCTTCCAGGTTTATGATTCTGTGACTGCTTGTCTCATGCAACAAAACTCTCAGGTATATTAATGTTCACATGAAAATATCTCAGTGAAAAGAAATTTGTCTCTTAAAGATCACTCATCACTTACTTTATTTGGAATAGTTTAGCAAAGACTTATCTGGTAAAAGCATGGCAGCCTTTGCTTGCTGGGGCTTCATTGTGTGTCTTCCACAGCATCTTTGCACAAAACAAAGGGAAATGCTTTGGGAGATGGTTGGCAGATGCTAACGGACTAGTGTCTATATCCCGCAGCTGCTTTTCAGATTTTAACCCCAAAATAGTGCTTTATTTTGCATGCTTCAATGAGTAGGGTGTTCCCGCTTCCCTTTTTCTTGATACTTGAAAATTGAAATATGTGTGGGAGAGACATGCAGAGGAAGAACTGATGATGTGAGAAGTACAAGATATGACTACTGGAAATTATGGTTCCAGTAGATGAGACCCACTCAAATAATAAAAATATGAGTCAGCTCTCACTCATGTGCTAACATGGTAAAAGTCAAATTTTCCCTGACCAACTGTTTTTAAATTTTCTGCATAAACACCATGATGCATCAGGATATGTCTAAAAATAATTTTTACTCCCCCCAGCAGCTATATCCACAAACCCTGCGCAAAACCACTCATGCTTCTCAAACACAACTACTCTGCTGTGAAGCTGTGGGTGAGTGAATGGGCTTGGTTAAGATGAGCTTCAATCAAACCTTAGCTAAAGATGAAAAAAAAAAAATTATAAAATGCTGGTTCCAAAACGAAGCAAAGAACTGAATGTGCCACGATGGCTCCTTCTCACTACCATTTAAATACAATTTTGTCAAGTCTCACACTGTTCATCAGAGTGTTGTATTTCTCTGAGATGCTCCTGGTTTTGCTAGTTGCTGGAAGTGCTGTATCCCTCTTAGCACGGCTGTTTGGCTTTCAAAGAACTGTTAAAACTGCCCCTCATCTAAGCTGGGTAGTTTCACAGAAAAATGCAATTCGGCTGAATTGGCAGCTGGCGATAAGGTCATGAGACATGTTAGTTTTCATTTCAACATGACATGTGTTAGTAGAGTGTGGTCAGCTCTAGTGGGAGCTGGGTGAAAGGAGGCTGGCAGATAATATTTGGAGCTGAATGTGGTGGAGGGAAAATGGCGTTATGCTGGAAAGCAGGAAACAGGCTACTGCTTCTATTTGTGGGTTTGCTTATTAGTAACCCACTTATAAACTTTTATCGACCCAATATTGATCTGTCCTGTTGATCTATTGCTGTTTATTTCCTTGAGACAAACGGCATTCTGACCGTCCCCTTTGCATTGCCGTGTTAGACGTGACTCATTGAAGTGTGCACGGATGGTGGTGCTTGTACTGGGGACTGTATGGCTGGAGTTTTTGAGTTGGCTGTGGAGCTGGCTATACACAGGAGAGGAAGAAGGATGTGGAAGATGGAACGGGACAGCTTTGAAGTTTGTCATAGCATGGGAAGCCTGCTCTCTTTGAACCGCTAAAGTCAGTGACAGGCTTTCCACTGGCCTCTGTAGGAGTTCCTCCTGAGGACCATCAGGATGGCAAAATGTATCAGCTGCTATAGAATAACAGAACCTCTGTAGAGTTTACAGAGTGGTTTGTTTTAAGCTAGACATAAGCAGCTCAGCTGCCATAGCTTCACTGAGAAAAATGATGCTGATCTCAGTGGAGTTAAGGTTTTTTATGTCAGCTCACAACCTGTCCGAAAAGCTGTACAACACCAGGCATGTCTCCTCTGGTTGGTCTCTCACACCAAAGCCTGGGTAAAAGCCCAGTATTTCTGAGCTTTTATCAACCCAAACATCAAAGTTCCCTCTTGCATTTTTCTTGAGTCCTGCAACCTGTATTCTTGAGAGTGTTAGTTCATTACCCAGCCAGAAGGAGCTATCAGAGCCTAAATGAGATAACAGTAGGGATCAGCTTGGGATTTTCAGAACTCTTCTATGATGACCTAATTCTGCTCCCATTTGGGCCACCACTGGGACTGAATGGGGCTAGAGTTAGACACAATATTAAGTGTTTTCAGAAATCCCATCCTTACGTACAGAAGAAGAGTTAGGGGTATGAATGGGGAACAGTCTTCAAAAGAAATAAACCAAAAAAACCCATTTGAAGTATGACTTCAACAAATCCTGTCATTTTATGCAAACAGGCATTTCACAGATATGTACAGTTTCTACAAAGATAACTTCAGCAGTAAAACTTGAAAGATCAACAACCATCTTTAACAACTTAAAAATATATTTTTGCTGGCTGGGTTTTTCAAAGCAGTTTTTAAATTTTAAACATAAAATAGTAAGCGTTGCATGGATTTTATTTTGCCTTAATCCTTGAGTGCATAATCCTGAAATAAATTTTGAGCTAAACCCCTTGTGACCAGAAATATTCCCTTAAACTCTAGGGATTCAGCCAGCTCTAGTTATATTTTATGCCAACTAGCCAGATGTATTTAAAAGAAAGAAAATTCTATTCTAAGTAAAATAAATTCAAAACTCTTTACCATAAAGTTTAAAAAATAAAGCTCAAAAACAACATAGACTTTATTCCCACAACAGCACAGAATAAATATTAAAAAAAATACATCAGATGGGATCCAAAACGATGTTTATGCATTGCAAGGTTTTGCCTCAGCAAGGACTAGTGCAATTGCCTGGACTCACAGAAGTGGTGTATTGGTGAAAGCATTTTATGATTTATAGAGGTATGTCCTCTCTTGTATAATACTGAATCCTTTTTTGGTCAAGAAACTGAAATTTTTGCAACTTCCAGTGCTTGGCTGAGCTTCAAGAAGCTCTTGTTTGACTGAAAAGCTCTAGATAACAAAAAAAGGAGCACAGGGCTTGACAGGGTCTGATTCTGAGTGCAGCGAAGCTGAGGAACTGAGACTTGGCTAGGCATGTCAGTACTGGGATCTACACGCACAGCTGACTCCTAATAGTGATTTACAATTGTTCTGAAGTTATATCCTCAAATGCACGGTGGAGCCCTAGTTTTCTATCATTTTCCTCCACCATGCTTTCCTGGCGTTCCCTTTTCTATATTCCTCCATTTCCCGCCCCTGCCGCCTTTTTTCCCCCATTTGCTGCCATTTAGCATTACATCAGCACAAAATCAGTAGTGGCTTCCATAAAGCAGCAAATAGACTTAAAATCAAGGAACCGTTTCAAAGATGGGTTTGTTGTGTTCCTGTGAATATATCATAACTATAATGAGGGTTTGGAATACATCTACACACACCATAGGGGTAACCTCATCGTTACCCACCCATGGCGACTCTGATCTTGAGTGATCTCATTCCATATCCTCAGCATAGTTCTGGCATGTTCCCTCTGCATGGAGGGGGGAATAGAGAATGACCTTCCTTTGAAATCCTAGATGTATTTACATGAGAGCATGCCAAATGCATTAACAAGTGGTGGAGTGAAACCCCGAGTGAGTAAACATGGTCAGCCCAAACACGTGTAAATAAATCTAAAATTTCGAAGGATGTCATGCCTGCTTTGATTTACACCACAAACTATAGGAGGAAATGTCAAGCCAATGAGAATCTGCTGTATTCATTTATTTCTAATTGCTATTTTGTCATGGCATAGCACATCAAGCTCTCAGGGAACTATTTTGTCTCCTTGCAAAGTAAATTTGATCCAGGTGACAACTCTGTTTGATTGTGACTATAGTGATGTTTCCTCACACATAGTAGCAGCTTCTGGTGGTGGATATTTGGGATGTTGTGCTCTCTATATGCTTATCTCTGTCTTCGTCTGCTGCACTCTCGCTTGGAGAAAAAGACAAGACTGCTGCTACTAAGCTGGAAGCAGATATTTGGCTGAGTGCTTCCCTGGTTTTGGACGGGCGTTCCTACTTTTAGCAGCATGCCTAGACTTTGAGAGGTACCTTATGATGAGTGAACAGCTATATGAGGAACTTTCAAACTTTAAATCGTATCCAAGGAACCTCCAGTAATAAGGGCTTCAGCTTATACCCGCAAGTGGTCCTGTGGGAAAACTGGTCTTTGGCTTTTATTTCCTGAAAGGAAGGATTGTATGGCAGTGTTGGGGCTTCAGGGTCTGTATAATCAAGGCTCGGCATGATGAATTTGATGTACTGGCATCTGTTCTGTATGCTTTGTAAGACTTCCAATAAAATATGAATAAAAAAGAAATATGCTTCATATGTCTATATAGGACATATGGCAGTTAAAGCTTTAGATATGGCATTTTTGTTGAGTTAAGAGGGATATGTTAGAACACACGTAAGTGGCACAGTTCTTTCAAAAACAAAAAGGCAGGGAAAATTTAGGAAGGCAATCAAGGCAGATCTGACCTTTTTTTTTTTTTTTTTTTTTGGGGGGGGGGGGGGGGGGGGGGGGGGGGGGGCAAGGGGTTACTTCGAGCTTGAATGCACCTTTGAAAAATCTGAAGCTCCAGACAGCTTTGTGTTACTGTATATAATCCTTCAAAGAGGGCAAGGTGTGAAAACAAGCCAATAAATGTGTAAAGGGTGAAGGAAGATTTTTACAGATCAGAGTCAAGGTTGCCAGCTTTTCCCAACCACAAAACCCCAACGTCCCTCTCCAGGAACTCGACCCAGAATATTATTTTTGGATAACTGCCTCTGCAAATCAGTACAGTGCAGATGAAGGCCCTGCCCCACCATCAACTTCCACCCCGTCTGTGAGTGCAGAAAAGGCAAAAATAAAGGATGAGGCTGGAGTTCGGGTGATTTTGGTCTGTGATGGATTTTTCCAGTGCTGTCAAATGTGCCCTGTCTTTCAATAATGAAAATTAGAAGCATGATTAGGTAAATCAAGTGTTTCCTATCTTGCTTCTGCTTTCTCTTAAAGCGAAACCAAACAGTAGCTTTTTCTTCCTCACGCTTTTTCTGCAGCTGCCTCCCTCAGCTCCTTCTCGGGGCTTGCCCGCTGGTGCTCCAGCACAGCTCTGATGTGGGGCAGACACCAGGGAAAGAGCCATAGTGTGAGCCTTGCTGAGAGCCTCCCTGCATTGCTCAGGGGTTGCATCTCAGCCTAGCCCTCACCCTTGGTCCTGCAGCTGCAGGCACCAGTATGAATGTTACTGCATGATCCACAGACCCCTGTCTGGGAACAGGGGGAGTTTCAGCGACCCCTCAGAGGAGAAAGCCCTTTGAAAGTTTGGGGTTACACCGTAAAGCAAAGGGTTGTTATAGTTTTCTGCGTATTAACTTCCAGATGCCATTTGTAGGTTTCTGAAGGAGTTAACAGACAGAATTGAAAAAGAGAGAGCTTTTTCCCTGGAGGTGGTCCAAGGGAATATTTGTGGAAGATACTTCACAAGCAATGGGTAGCTTATGAATCCCCTGCCTCAAACTTATGAGACATGAATTGGACAGAAGATGAAATGCTTTGTAACATGATTTGGTTTCAGTCATTCAAGCTGATCATGAGCTACCCGCTGTTCAGACTGGCTGCTTGCAAGAGCCAAATAGCACCCTTATTCAGTGCACTGGCCTGGCAGAAAAGAGCTTATCATCAACCTGTGCCTTCCTGTTGGAGAGCGTCCTCTGGGCCCAGCACCATGTGGTCTCTTCCACACGGTGCATGTGGTTTTACTCTTGCTGAATCCCCCAAGCCCGTGAAACATCTGAGTTCATTCTACTTTTCTTCTGGCCCAGAAATGTTCTTTCCTGCACTGCAACTGGGACATAACTCACCATAACAGCATCAACCCATGTTCCACAATTAGAAACAGTCTCCTGAGGACACAGACCAATTGCTGCTCCTACTTCCCAGTCCTCTTCAGTGTATCAGTGGGCTGGAGCCAGAACCCTTTGAGGCAGAAGAATAAAAGTTTCATTTATATTTCAGAGTAGGTGAAGAAAGAAAGTGCAACCAATGTCTGATAGTGGAGTACAGCTAGAGGAGAAAATTTTGTGCAATTTGGACTCTGGCTGGAAAAGGCAGTCATTTTCTGGGACTCATCTAAGGTTTCCCCTTCCTGGGAAACTCATCAGAGCCATCAGCCTGTATGAACTGCTGTTGGTGAAAGGGGCAGTGAGGTGAATTATTTTGAAAGGAACGGGAGGCATCAGGTGCTCAGCTGAGGCAGAGCAGTACAACTGCTCTGGCAGTGTGATTTACGTCAGCTGTAAGACCTTATATTGCTGGAAGCAGAAACTTAATGAACAGACAGGAGAAAAGTTGTATGAGGTGAAGGAGTCCCATATGAAGGAGATGGGAAGGGACACAGAAAATGTTTTAGATTATTTTATATTGAGATGGAAATTATCTACTCATGCTATATATTGGGGTAATAGATTCTTAATGCCTGGTCAGAGGCCTCCGCGTGCTGTCAGAGTGCAATCACATTCATTATCCTTTCCTTTCACTGGGACAGCTTTCCTCCTGGCAACCTTCTTGTGAGAGGACATGGTAGCGATGACTCTTGGCCTTGCTTGTCACAGCTCAGTATCACATATGTATGATCCCATGAAACCAAAACATACTCTCAAAGAGCTCTTGTACTCCAGGGCTTCCACTTCAGGAAGGATATTAGATTTCAAAGTATATTTACGTATTTACTATAACACATCCAAGAGCAGGTTTTTTTAAAAGGTTATAGCAACATCTGTTTGCCTTTGATGGGGACAATTCCTCTTGCTTATGTTCCCTAGACTGTTGAACTCCTGAATCTTACAGAAATCTTAAGCATTTTAAATTGTCTAAAGGTTTTATATTTTTTTGATGTAAGAGGTTAGAAACCAATTGGCTGCAGGCTATCCATAGGTGAAACTCATAGTAGAGCAGTGCACTCTAAAGACCTGAAAGTTATGCTTCTAAGTGGGTTGCATATGCTAAACTTAGCGGGGGGGAAAAGAAGCCTGACTATTTCTGTGGTTCATACTGTGTTGTGTGTGGTATACAGTAGCACAAAGGAGAGAGAGAGTTTTCTGGTTACTCCATAGCAATGAAGTGGCAGAAAGATGTGGAAGAAATTCTGTAGTCAAGTAGCTTTGTGAGTCCTTTGTGGAATCTTAAGTGTTCAGGAATCATGAGTCTAATAATAATGATTGGATTAAAAATTTGAAATGCAAAATATGAAACTGGGAGAGTTAAACCTTGGAAACAAACACTGTTTATACTTTCTAGCTATTTTTTGCAGCCATCCAGTTCAGTAACACATTTTTCTTTAAAAGTTAAAAGTCCATATTCCTAGTTGCTGTAAAATTTATCATCATCAGATACTGTGATGTATTTCAGTACAACTCAATAGAAACAGATTAATGCCAAAAAACTTTTCTTATTTGTCTGTCGGCTCTACAGTCCGTGTTCACCTGAATACAGGGAAGCACTCCGTAATAATTTATTGGAGTATGCTGATGTGACAGACATTATTTCTGTGTGATTTGAAGAACTACCATAACATTACCCTCTCAAAAAAATTAACCGTTTTGTAGTCTGGTAATGGAAAGTGAATGCATTAGTCCTGTCCTCACCTCAGCTGCTGCCTGGTTGTTCTGTTGATAGCTTAGCATGACCCGTTCTTTTGGAAAGCTTCTACACTTTTCAATTTGTGTGTGCCTTGGAAACTTGCTTTCAACTGGAAGCAGGTGTAGCAGAAGACCAGGATATACTTTTGGGATAGACAAGTTGGGTCTATCAGTGAAAAGAAAAAGAAATACCTTGGGGTAGCTTTTTTGAGGTTTCCCCATACCCTTTCAGCATTAAGATCTGAAGCTTCCTGAGACGACTCATTCTCAGCCACCCTATTTAACCCCAGAGGCATAGGTGTGGCTTACAAGTATCAATGGACATTTGTGATCCTCCAATATAACTTCAGTGTAACTGGCAAAGAAGGTGGATTGATGCTTAATGGATAGGAAAGGACACTATCCAGACTCTTGAGCTCTCTTTTATCCCTTAGGAGTCCAGTCTTCTTGAAGGCATGAAATGGAAAAACCTCAGCTTTTCTTTTACCCCATCACCTCTGCCAGCCAACCCTGCTGCTCACGTGACAGATACTGTGAGGGCACCATATGGACCCACATTCCCAGGGAATCTCAGCTGTGCAGCCTCACATAAGGATTGTTTTGATTTAGAGTACTACAGACAGCAAGAGAGATGCTAGTCCCTGTACACTGACCACAGCTGGTGGTAAGTTTGTATTAGAAGGTGCTGAGTGCATCACAGTCTTGCATCTGTGTCTGTTTTATCTTTTCCTGTGTTTTCCTCAAATAGGTATGCCAGAACTCAGCTGATTCAGATCACTTGTCATTTGTCAAACTGCACACAAGTTTTCCAAGTTGGGCTTGCGGGGCCTTTCAGGTGGGGAGGAGAGACGGGGTCAAAGAGCCCATGAACTTTGGGAAAGTATCTGATCTGACAGAAAATGCGCAACTGTAAGACAGTTATGCTTTGAAGTAGAGGAGCAGCAAAAGCAAGAATTGGAGAAATGTGAATCCTTGTCCCAGTTCTGACTCTAACTGCAGGTGTTCAGAGGATGGATTAGGTCCCTGCTCGTTACTTTGAACAAGGCAACCACGACATAAGAGTATCATTTAGATTCACGATTCCTAGAGCTGTCCCAGCTTTAAAAAACATATGGCTACCAGACCTCATGATTTATCGTAGTTTGTTCTTCAGGGAAATGGAAAAAGACTTGAAGATTTTGTTTATTTGTTTGACAAATTCTTTCAGTGAACATGGAGGAATGTAGAAATTTGAGCAGCTCAGGGAGTTAAGCTAAATCTTCCCAAATATTAACCTGTAAGTGAAATTGCAAATGTCATGCTTTTATGTTGGTATCGCTGGAGTGAAAGCAGAGAATGCAGAAGAACTGTGGTCTATTTCCAAAATACTTGTGTTTTCAAGTGGTGATTTAGAGCAAAACTTTATGTTTAATTAAAGATGTCTTTTACGTTGACAGGTCATACCTATCGCACATGCAGCATCTTCCCGGTTCTAATGGCATAGTTGGATAGTTATGGAGGTAGAACGTTAATGATCAGCACAGAACAAGCCTGGTCTCAGAATACAACTTGCAGAGGGCTGTTGTCCAGGGAGGAGGAGGATGCTCTCCTCTTACTTGTGCAAAGCATCTGGTTTTGTCCCTTCCTGTACCCTTGAAGGGAGTACAGGTGACCCTATGTCTTCCAAAGATCTGACGTAGTCAATAACTGAGATTTGCTGGACTTTTTTCTTTGTAATCACCTTTCTTTTCTACTTTAAGAAGAATGAAGAGAAGAAGCAATTTTTATAACATCTGAATGAAGATTGTTTATTTGGTACAACTAAAGTTCTTCATCCCACAGCTGCAATTATTTTAAATAAACAAAACCTTGTGTTTTTGTCCCACAGAAAAAAATTCTATTATTTTTTGTCTGCTAAACCATCTCATTTGAATTATGTTGGGGATTAGCCTGGGAAATGTTACACAAATGGCTGAAGTTTTAAAATTTTATTTTAACAGATCAAAACCCCTTTTCAGTTTATGAAAGCCTTTTTCCCATAATTGATATTATTCCTTCTTTTTCTTTTAAGTCCTTAGAGGATTATGAATGTCAGTATTAGAATAAAAGGAAGATTGCTTTAGATAATTTTATGTGCAGGGCTCTGTTCCAAAGGAACCAAACTCAGATGGGGATCTTTGAGAACATTGGTAAAGGGACATGATAAAAATAAGGTGGGGGTGAAGAAAACCAAAGTGGAGGAGGGAAAGGAAGAAAAATCTACAAATCAAACTCAGCAGAGGTTTCCAATATAACTGACATTCTGCACTTTTGGTCATTATAATCCATCTGGAACGTTTTGATGCTGTAGCATAACATTGATTCAAGATTGTTTTCACTTAACACTGATGATTTTTTTCCTGTGTTCTGTGATGCTTTTCAGTAATTGGAGTAGCATGATGTTATCCTAGATTAACACAGGACGTGGCTGTAGGGAACTGAAGGTGTTGAGAATACATACCTAAGGCTGTAATGTCTAACGCCACGGTTGTTTTCTGACTCAGGAGCAGAAGATGAAACTTTGAAGGACAATTTTTAGCATATAAAGTCTCATTACTTCGGTTCCCACAGGAGAAGACATTATCCCACATCACAGAGATGTCATGCTAGCAAACCCATCACCTACAGCTAGAAGAAGAAAGAGCAATGGCTATTTCAAAAGTGGCCCTTCTTAACCTGTTTTTAAATCCATCTTGATGGCTGCCCTTCCGTACTTGGACTTGATGATCCTAGAGATCTTTTCCAACCTTAATGATTCTACTTCTCAAAGAGCACATCTGAAAAATGTTTCCTCTCATCTCCACTACCTGTGCCTGGCTAAACAGCATCTGGAATGGGTAACTATACTGCTGCACTGCTGTGGGACCAAGCAGAGTCTGGGGGTGATGAAGAGCATCATGTGGCACAGAAATATATGTTGTATAACCACTCCAGCTGCAGAGGGGACACAAGCTACTTTCACCCTCCTCCCACCAGTAAATCTACATGTTCCTCCTGAAATGCTGTACTTCATTGTAAGAAGTAGAAATGGTCATTTCCATGCAATTTATCTCTCTGTGGCATTGCAAGTGTGAAAAAGGCTTATTTAGTAAGTGAAATGTGCATTATAGTGCCTTATTCATCAGATACCTAAAATAATACGTAAGAATAAATAATCTTTCCTCTTCTTTATGAGGTAAATGTTTAGTAATGTTTTTAAGATGAAATGTAATACGGTTTGAAAGCACACCTCCCATTAAAAAACTACAGTGAATAAGCTTATAGGACAGCTTTTGCCATTAATTTGATCAGACATATGGGAAATGTCCTAAACTTGTACCAGTCAGCCTACAGGTTTTTGTTGGCAGGCAGTGACTAAGTTTTCCTCCAACTTTTTAGTGCATTGGCGTGTAGCTACCTTAGAGTAGCAAGGAGAGAGGTAGGGATGTGAAGGAAATATAATCAGCCTAATGCAGCTTCCTAACAACTTGGATCCTGCATCACAGATGATGAAAAGGGTACTCCAAAGGGTAAATCTTTGGGGATGTCTACAAAGTTTCCCTTTTCATGGGGAACCTCTACCAGGTTGTAATGTCTAGCCCATCCAAACCAGTCCGAATTTGAGTGACAACAGTAGCACAAAAAGAGCAAGCTAAGAGTCTTTTGGCTTTTTTTTTGGCTTTGGCCACTAGTGCGTCTTGCCCACACACTAGTGTTAAGGAGTCTGATGGAGAGGACCCCAGTTTGGTAGGGACATTGATGTCCTGATCTTGTCCACTGCCCTGGAGGTCTCACAATGGTCAAGGTGCAGCCGGTGTCAGGCAACGTTGTCAAGTCAGCCAGCTCTCCGTGCAGTGCAGCCCCTATGGAGTGGGGATGGATCAGGCACAGAAGTTATTAGACTTCAAAGAAATGCTCGTTTTCTCCCTGGTAGAAGTTATCCAGCAGGACCATGAGGAGGCCAAGTGTCTGTTTGGGGTCCAGTTATACGTTGAGAGTGTTGAGAGTGCAGTTTGTTTACCATTGTTTTAAAGTTTCTACCTGATTGATAGCTTAGTTGTCCTGAAGCTGCAACTTCTCACGATAGGAAGTGACACTATGCAGTGATTTTGTTGAGGAAGTGTATATCAGAAATCAGGACACTGGTTAAGAAGTGAAAGAGCTCGTTTCTAATCTCAGCTTCTTTACAAATTCCGTCTGTAACCACAGAGGTCATTATCAAGGTATGTTCGTCGAGACAGCAAAGTTAGCCCAGGAAATTGACCCCTAAATTACTGTAGCCCCAGTAGAAGCACTTCCAGATCAGAGCTTTTGTCCACATACGTTATTCCTACACTGCTGTATGGGTACTGGGCCATATTTTATTATCCCTTGGGCTGAGGTGCTTTTTCCTAAATACCTGTAGAACAGATTGTGGCTCAGTAATGCCCAGACGATTTAGCTGCTTCAGGTGCTGATACCGTTCAATCTGTAGAATCCCATTGGGCTTAGATGCTGGAGAACTGTCAGCCTAAAATACAGAAAAGCAATGACATTTACTCTACAGTAAGGGTAATAATCCAGGCTAACTCTAAACGTTAGTGTCTCAGGGAGTTACAGTTAAATATATTAAATACTTTTAAATAGATCATTATGATGGTGGAACATACCTATATTAGATGGAAGTTTGGAATCCCATTCTAAATTAATATGCTACAGTCCAGAAATACTTAGAAAGTTGACAAAGTTTTAGAACCATGATGTGGCATGCACCTACTTCTGGTACCATTTAGAGGTCTTCTAAGTATTTCCATTAGACCCAGCTTTGTGCCATGTGGACACATCTCTTAACGTTTTGATCCTGGGCCATCTGGTTTTACCCAGCTACTTGCTTCCCAACGTGCAAATTGTGTGACTGGTGGAGATTTAAACTGTTCATGACAATTTAACCAATGGCTGCCAAATGATGTGGAATTATAATCCTGTGGATATGCATGCTTGTCAAGGTCTTAAGGCCACGAATGAAAAACTGTAATTCTAATTTCGTATTTAGGAACTTGAAAACAAGATCTATGTTTTCCATAAAGCTAGGTCTGCACCTGATATCTCCTGTCAGAAGATGCCTTATACTCCAAATCTTAGAAAACCAAAGCCAATTACCAAAGTGATCAAATAAGGGTTTAGGAACTGCGAAGTAGGCACCACTTTGTGAAATTTTGTCTCTGAACAGAAGGAGCTTGGCATGAAATAACCCTGACAATGAAATAGTAGCATCTTCCCCAAAAGAAAAGTGAAAGATGGCATGGAAGCTGGCCAGCATGAGATCAAAGCAGTGGTAGCAAGGCTAGAGAGAAGTCAGCTGCAGATAAGAAGCAGAGGGAAAAGACTTCGCATATTTTTCTCTGAAGCCCTGTGAACTTGCCTACACATAGGTGAGTATCACAGACTTTCTGATGAGTCACTGGAGCAGCAAAATGCTAAAGGAAGCAGGGTGTCCTTAGTCTCCTGATTTCTTTAGACGGAATCTTTTCTGAAAGTTTGGCACTGACAAGACATAAGTTACCAACTCCAGTGCTGGGGCAGTTGATGGGTATTGGCTTGTGTTACAGGGGAGATCCTTCTGACCTTAGGACCTGGTGGGCTCTTCCGTGAAGAGGTGACTTGCATAACACAGTTATAGTCCAATGTTAAATCATTGATTCCTCTGCTGTGTAGTGGGAATAGAAACCAGGTCAGTAAGAGCAACAGCAAGAAGAATTATTTGGATGTGCATCAGAGGTGATTGGCTGCGGGACAGAGGAGCTGTGAAATACCTGTTGTATTGTTTATTTGGCTGTAAGGGGGGACCTTTGCCTCACTGGCCCTGTCCAAGTAGCTCTTTCACAAGTTTTCTGGTCATAGAATAAACTTGGGTAGACTGTTATAACCACAAACTGGATGTTTTCCAAAGCAGTAATTGGATTAAAATTCTCCAGGAATCACCCAGGTTGTCAATACCCTCTAAGGCTCCCACCTTTACCCCTGGGTAGTGATGACTTGGATGAGCTCTGTTGCATCAGAGGGTTGTTTTCATGCTCACCTGCTTTGCTAGATCAGAGCCTAAGTGACTTCCCTTGCAAATCTGTCAGAAGACAGTGCACAAAATCAAGAGTATCTCACACGCTGCATTTCCCACTTCCCACTAGCAAAATTGTTTCCTGTTTTATTGCATCATTTTATTTCTTTGACTTCAAAGTAGTTTTGCAGCACTTAGACTGGTCTGCACATCAGTATGTGCCTCTTTTCGGGTAAGAAGGGATGCAGTTTTAAGCAGCATCAATCACAGTAACTGCAGTTTTACCTTTAATAATTAACTGTTGCTTCAGGACTGTACCTTAACACGCAAGAAGGACTGCATAAATCTACAGGGTTCTGGGTGGGAGGTTGGTTTTTTTCATATGCAGCTTTCAAAAAATTAGGAATACAATTCACTTGGGGGCTTTTTCTTCTCTTTTTCTTTGAATGGTGAGATTCGTTTCAGCAACTGGAAAAACTTAGATTCAATGCCACCATGTAGATTTTCAGCTGGACAAAATGATGCCATTGCCTTGTATATTATTATAAAAAGACCACATCAAACTATGCAAGTGTCCTGTAATGTCATGATTACAGCGTTAGACTCGTACCAGTTGAAAAGTACGACTGACTAATTGAGTATTAGAATATTCCTTCAATTACATGTTTGGCTGTCCACATAGATACAGGCAGTCTGTTAAAATACTATGTCAATTTGTACTATGGCAAGCTTGGAGGGTTTTCTGAGGAGGAAAGGAGAGGTGGGAAGCGCAGCATTCAGCAGTTGTTGCGGTATCACCTAATCCTGCCATCTCATCAGAGCCTGCCCACGGGGAAACCGATGGGAAAGAAAAACCCACAGGGAGACCCAGGTGGTGCAGGAAGGTGCTGCTGGTTGTCAGGATGAGGGCTGCTTTTCCAGCCCGAGCCCATGCCTCGCTGTGGCATGAAGTGGCACCCTGTGGCAAAAGGAGGCCTGTTTTGGATGATGGGAGAAACCAAGGTGCCGGTTACAGCATGGCTTCTGTAAGTGTCTTTTTGCAAGAACATGAAGCACTTTTTGAAAGAACCTCATTTTTATTGACAAATTACAGCCTGTGTAATTATATTCTGGTTGCTTTAAGTATTCCTGCATTTTCAATTGAATGCATAAATAAATAATAAATAAATAACATGTTTTAAAAATGCTAACTGGGCAGAATGGCAGAAGGCATAGGGGTGCAGCCATAGGGGTTGAAAAAGCATACTTTATTTTATTTTTTGATACTTTTGCCTGAAATAGCCTCATATTTTCAGGTCAGCTTATGGCCAAGAAAAACACAAATCAAACCAAAGCCCACAGGAAACCTTAACAGCCCTAAGAAAGGCCAGGGAATGAAGGGTGTAGAAAAATCACTGTGAATGATATCATTGACCACTGGCAGTGGGAAACTCTGAGGACTTGTAGCTGCTCATGAAGAGGGGTTGGGGAAATTAAATGTTAAAATATTCTGGATTTTTATTTATTTGTCTTCTGTTTTCTAAGAATCCTGGGAAAAACAGCTTCGTTGTGATTGCCACCCATTGCTTTCTGACTTTTAAGGTCCCATGGATGCAATTTATGCCTCTGAGTTGCTATAGATACAGGGGATGAAAACTGTTCCTGGCCTTGCTAAAGTTGCTGGGAGTTTTGCCATTCAGTAGGGGACAGATTTCACCATAGATTTTCAGTAGCACAATCTTAGTTTCTAACAAAGACAGAATAAGTCAAAATGCTGCCACTTCAAAGAGCAACATTTTGCAGAGAAAAGGAGCCCCCATTTAACTGTTTCTGGCTGGCTTAGAATCAGTTCTGTTACTTATCAGCATTCCAGATGCTAGCACAGTGTGAATTAAATGCATGGGATAAGAATTTGCATGTTTAATTAGAAGCAGCTTTCTCTCATATGTTGATATGGATCTAAGGCTAGAAAGCAAAAGTGAGAGGAAGCATAGAAGCAAATTGAGAGTGCTTCAGATGGATATTGAGCTGAACTTATTAGATCTCAATCATCTTCTGATGATACAAAAGGGCTTTGTGTTCAAGTATTTTTTTTCGACTGGCCGTGATCTTTCATTAATGCATCTGAATGCACTGGTTTGTGGGCTAGGGGTTGTATTGCTCTCCTCTGCTGTCTTTCAGAGACTTGATTTCATTCATGTGGTAGACTACATTTTAAAACAAAGCTTGTATCACAGATCACCTTTCCTGCTGTTTCTGAACACAGATTGTGCTTCTGTAGTATCTGTTGCAATGATTTTAATTGAAACATGATACTGGGAAAGCAGAAAAGATATTGTATATCATCAGTTCATGGTTTCCACTACCCAGAAGTCAAGGAGCAAATGCCATGTGATGAGGCAATTCTCAGCAGACTGGGGAATGTGGAGTGTAGCTGCACTATCCTGATGCTTTTCTGGTGGGAGGGGGGTGGGGCAGCTAGCTTCAGAGCTGTTTCTGTGCTTTGGTGTGTAGGCAACCTCCAGTTAGTAGTTCATGGCACAAACTTCTTGGTGCTTTGCTACTGTTGCTCAGATTTGGTCCTGAGGCAACAAGAAACCCCAGCTTGCCCACAGTTGCAAATATTTCTACAAAAGTGTGCTGCAAGATTACCAAAGCTAAAAATGAAGCAGCGGCAAAGTGATCCAAGGTCACAAGTCAGCAGTAAACTCAGGACAAATCCCTACCTCTGTGTCCCAGTCTAATGCATGCCCTGTCCACCAAACTCAGTGGATTGAGGTACAGTGCTCCTTTCCCAGCCTTAGCATCTGGACGCATCTGATGCTGGAATGAGTTGGCTAAAGTTCAGTCCAAACAAACTGAAGGTGACGTAGATAGGTGTTGGTGTGGTTCATCTCATAGAGATGGTGAAGGAACTGCGTTGAATACCGCAGTTTTCTCACTATCATCATTCCCCAAAGAGTCACAAAATACTTTACAATGTTAAATTATCTGTATTAAAACAGTCTCCCCAATTCAACTGGAGACCACCCAGAACTGATCCTAGATACAGCAGCATCCTCTCCAAGGAGATAGGCTGAAATTATTTGGAGTTCACTGCCCATAAGACATATTCTGGGCTGGATATACGCACGCAGGCAGTGCTCAGGGGACTTGTCTCAGAGCACTGTTTCTGGTGTGCTTTGTTTGCATTTGTGTAATGGAACCATTTAAAAAATAAATAACAGTTTAAAAATAAATGAGTGATCTTCATATTTAATGTTTATCTAGGATAAATGGTATCTGTGTCCATGCTGAAAAACCTTTACTGGCTTTATGAATCTGTTTATTCAAGTATCTGTATTTCAAAAGAGGCTTGAATGTTAAGTGGTACACAATTTCTTTTATCAAGAAAGTTTCTTCCCAGTATAATTCTATGCTGAAAAGAGAATGTTGTGCTTTATAATAAAGCTTTCAACTAGTTTTGTCAGAATCTCAGTAGCACGAGTAACTCTGGTGTAGTTTTGCTTTGCCTTAGAGTCTTTCATAGTAGACTCCAGACTTGGTGTCAGATCAAATCAAAAACCTGGCTATTTGAAATAATTTATTATTTTGTTCAGCTGTACCTGAAAAGAAAAAGTATATACTGGTGTCACCAGAGGACTTCAGAGAGAGTTTTCTGTGGGATTTTTAAATTAAAGAGAAATGACTTATCAGGCATTGATTCTGCATGTACAGTCTTCATGTATGGTCGGAGGCAATGTGGATTATTACAGGACGGTTAATAACAAATTGAGAAGATCAGAAGATCTAAGACACACACCTTTATCACCCGCTCATTTGGGATGTGTCTGTGTGGAATGTCCCTTGGTTTTACATTAGGCATTTGACAAATCGACCATATTGTCCCAAATGTTCACTTCCTCAGTGGAACTGGCTTCATCCAAGTCCCCTTTTGAGCTGTGAGTGTTAAATGTTCTTCTGCTGAAATAGTCCTGACACTCATTTCAGCTGTGTAGGAAAGTTAGCTGGTGTCCGTGGTGCTAATATGAAATACAACAACACAAGTGATGTAATTTAATTATCCAAAGCCATTTTGAAAAAGCTTGAATCTTTCTTGACTGGCCCTAGTGTAAGTTGCATTGGAGTGAGCTTACTGTGGGGATTTGAAAGACAGTCGCAGGGTCCAGACACCGAGAGTTCATACCAGTACGAAAGGAACAGAAGAATTACAATGCTCTGCGGAGCTTTGATTAACTGTCTCCAGAGTAAATACAACCTCTGGAAACAAAAGCTTTCTCTTACACCAGGCCCCAGAATTGGCAACTTTAGCACATTCTCTCTGTTCACCTCCAGGATGGCTGGCAGGTTCAGCCAAAGGAGAGAGATTGTAAATTACAACAAAAAGGGAATTAGAAGATGTTATTTTAATCAGACTACTGAATGACTTCATTGCCGAGCTAGTGCACGGTGTGCACAGTAATCAGACTTCTGTGGACCCAGCGCAGTAGCTTTCACTGTAGGGTTGTGCCGGAGGAGGCTCAGAAAGAAATCTTTCAGCACACCCTTACGGTTGAATGGTCAGGCAAATACTGTATCCCTTCCCTTGTACTTCTATAGTATCTACTTCAGATCACTCTTTGCATAAGCAATAAGGCTGAATTCTTTTAGCTGGGACATCAGACACCAATTTTGCAAAACATGATCTACTCCTGTAGACCCAAGTGCCCACAGAGAGTCCAGCGTCGTTCCAAAAGAGGGTCAGGGGATCCTCGCTAGCAGCTGCTGTTGAATGATTAACTTTCACCCAAGTCCCCTGCATTATTTTCAACTCTGCCCTCATTCTTATAGAGAAATGCAAAATATTATAAAGTGCCTTGTGCTGTGCTACGTTTTTTGTTGTCAGAGCTAAAATCTCACTGTTAAATTGCTGGATTTAGTTTCCTGCTCTGCCATAGCTCTCCCATGCAAGCAAACTGAGTTTCCTTGCAGTATTTCAAGCAAGAGATTTACTGCTAGTGTTAGCTAAAGAAAGGATTTTTAAATGCTCCCTTATTTTGAATTACTTTCCCTGTTGATTGTATGCTTCTTCACACTCACTTTCCCTAGGCTCTAAACGTCTCTCAGAAAAGGCAACCTGTCTTTCCCACAGCAAGTTTCAAGAGTTGTCCTCCAGGTTCTGTTCCTGAGAGTTGGAATACATGAAGCAAAACCAAATTGCAGCATTGGATTCTTCAAGGGAATGTACGTGCCATTATTTAAAAGAAAAGGACGTTTTCCATTGAACGTTGCCATCATGTAGGTGACTGAAAAAGAGGCAGCAGGACTGTAACATAGTTGGAATCTTAATGAACAAAATTACTAGCAGTTCATCTATTTAACAGGATAATTTACAGAAGAACATTAGTCTTCTGAGTGTCTCTGTATAACATAGTGGAGTGGATACCATGACTATCTGAACCTTTTATATGGGCAGGAGAAACTGGTGGTGCAAGTCAGGAATATTCTTTAGTGCAAGGCTGTGTATTGGGAGAGACTGTGTGTGCAGCCATGTTTCCTAGGTGAAGATGCACACCACCATCAGCAAAGGAGGTCCACCTTTGCTCTCCCTGCTCACTCCATTTTCTAAAAGCTTGGCACAATCTCAACGTTCACATCTTCTGTTGTCCACTCCCTTTTCCTAATACCACCAACACATGTACGTGCCCAATAAATTCACCATGCCCAGTAGCTCTTTGTGTCACCAGGCAAGGAGAGCTTCAGTCCACAAAATTCAACTTCTGAGTCAACCTTGTCATGCAGCACACTGCTTTGCAAATTTATTCATACTTATTCCATTAGGAAAGTGGCTAAATTGTGGGTTGGGTTTATGGGGTTTTTTTTTAGGATGCTAGTTGGCCTTTGATTTTTCATGAGGACTGTGATTATTCCAGACTGTGTTACCTCCAAGAATTATGAATCATCTTTTACAACAATATAGCAGGTTTTCCCCTTTTTTTATCCTTCCCATGAAATTCCCAGGACAGCAGCCTGTGTTCTGCAAAGTCCCAAGTGTCAGCTGAGGGGCAGAAAAAGGAGCAGCGGGCAGGGAGCTTGTAAAGCAGCAGGGAGTGGGTAAATTCTGAGAAGAGGAAGGGGCAGATGCATGCTGCAGGACTTCAAGATATGCTGAGACTGTTGCAAGCCAGGTAGGTCCTACCTCACTGTAAGCAGAATTATGGATGGTGAACAGCAAGCAAACCCCAAAAACTGCACCTGCAATAACACAGGCGTCAAGTGGGGGAAAAATTAATTTTAACCTGTTTATCCTGTTTTGACTCACTTTGAGGGCTTTTTGGTGGGCAGGGGAGTGCTGAAAATGAAGCTAGCATTTGAGTTTAAAAGCCTTATAAGTATTTTTAGGGTGCTTAGGATAAAAGCCTGGGCACCCCCATCTCAGTGTCATGCTTCTCTGGTTAATGCCTCAATATCTGACATCACTTGTGAAGTCTCTTTCATCACTATAACTTTTAAACTTCTGACATTGTGTGTGGCTGATATTACCAAAGTCATGTTAGTATAAGGTGTAACAACAAGTATAAGCCTCAGTTTGCAGAGAGAAGTCATCTAGAGAATAGAATGGTGACCTAGTATCAACAGATGAGGAGAAGGCTAAGGTACTCAACAACTTTTTTGCCTGTCTTCACTGGTAGCCTCTCTCCTCAGCCCTCCCGAGTCCATGGACCACAAGATGGGGACCACGGGGGTAAAGCCCCTCCCACTGTAAGGGAAGATCAGGTTTATGACCACCTGAGGAACCTGAACATATACAAGTCTATGGGACCTGATGAGATGCATCCCAGAGTCCTCAGGGAACTTGCTGATGTATTTGCCAAGACACTCTCCATAATATTTGAAAAGCCATGGCAGTCAGGTGAAGTGACTGGTGACTGGAAGAAGGGAAACATTGTGCCCGTCTTTAAAAAGGGTAGAAAGGGGGACCCAGGGAACTACTGACCTGTCAGCCTCACCTCTGTGCGTGGGAAGATTATGAAACAGATCCCCCTAGAAGCTATGCTAAAGCGCATGGAGGGCAGGGAGGTGATTTGAGACAGCCAGCATGGCTTCACCAAGGCCGAGTCCTGCCTGACCAACCTAGTGGCTTTCTGTGATGAAGTGACTACATCAGTGGACAAGGGAAAAGCAACAGATGTCATCTCTCTGGATTTTTGTAAAGCCTTCAACATGGTCCCCTACAGCATCCTTCTCTCTAAATTGGGGAGATACAGATTTGATGGGTGGACTATTCGGTGGATAAGGAATTGGTTGGACGGTCGCATCCAGAAGGTAGTGCTCAAAGGCTCAATGTCCAGATGGAGACCAGTGACAAGAGGTGTCCCTCAGGGGTCCATATCGGGACCAGTGCTGTTTAATATCCTCATCGATGACATAGTGAGATCATGTGCACCCTCAGCAAGTTTACAGATGACACCAAGCTCAGTGGTGTAGCTGACACACCAGAAGGACGGGATGTCATCCAAAGAGACCTGGACAAGCCGGAGAGATGGGCCTGTGAGAACCTCTTAAGGATCAACAAGGCCAAGTGCAAGGTCCTGCACCTGGGTCGAGGCAACCCCTGATATCGATACAGGTTTGGGGATGAAGAGATTGAGAGCAGCCCTGTGGAGAAGGACTTGGGGGTACTGATGGATGAAAAGCTGGACATGAGCCAACAACGTACGCTTACAGCCCAGAAGGCCAACTGTATCCAGGGCTGCATAGAAAGACGTGTGGCCAGCAGGTTGAGGGAGGTGATTCTGCCCCTCTGCTCTGGTGAGACCCCACCTGGAGTGCTGTGTCCAGTTCTGGAGCCCTCAACACAAGAAGGACATGGACCTGTTGGAGTGGGTCCAGAGCGGGGCCAGAAAAACGATCCGAGGGCTAGAGCACCTCTACTACAAGGACAGGCTGAGAGAGTTGGGGTTGTTCAGCCTGGAGGAGAGAAGGCTGTGGGGAGACTTTATTGCAGCCTTTCAGTACTTAAAGAGGGACTATAGGAAAGATGGGGGCGATCTTTTTAGCAAGGCCTGTTGGGACAGGACAAGGGGTAATGGTTTTGAACTAAAGGAGCGTAGATTTAAACTGGATATAAGGAAGAAATTTTTTACAATGAGGGTGATGAAGCGCTGGAATGGGTTGTCCAGTGAGGTAGTGGAGGCCCCATCCCTAGAAACATTCAAGGTCAGGCTGGACAGGGCTCTGAGCAACCTGATCTAGCTGAAGATGTCCCTGCTCACTGCAGGGGGTTTGGACTAGATGACCTCTAAAGGTCCCTTCCACCCCAAAGCATTCTGTGATTCTATGATTCTATGAATAGGTGCTTAAAAAAAACCCCACAACTCAGCCTCCCCACCAACCTCATCCCCCAAACCCCAAGAACAGATTCATCTAATGTGAGAAGCAGTGATGCCTACTATTGCATGGGGCACATGGTACAGCTAAGGACTTCTCTTTGTGAAATGCTCATCTACATTGAGTTTCCACAAAGCCTGCTTATCCTAAGCTTCCCATAGGCCTGATTTTGAGAGCCTGAAGTTATTTGTTTCCCTCAGGGTGCCTTCCAGGAGGGTAAATAAGCCCAGACTGTTGCCAGGAGAGAAGCAGATCTAACCTGGACATCTCCTGTGGAGGGAAAAAGGACTGCTACCGAGACACACACAAAGAGCCTTTGTGATCAGCTGTGCCCAGAACATGAATATAGGTATGTGGCTTCACTGAGGAGATAAAGGTTAATGATAAAGCAAGTTTCTGTGGTGGTTGTGTGGAGGTTTGGATGTCCTCTCCTCACAGGCCATTGTCCCATGGCAGTGTCTATGGAGCTTTTAGTGACTGTCTCGGGAGCAGCTGTGAGCACAACACGCAACTCTGGTACACTTCCTCCAGAGAGCCTTTCTGGTCATACATGGCAGCATATCAAGCCACTTTGTCTCCTCAAGTATGTGGGACCCCCTTTGTCGTGGAGAGGCAGCACAGGGCTGCACACTTGGGTGCACCTGGGCAGCAAATTGGATCTTGGCCGCAGCCCCAGGTTGCTTCTCCAAACACAGCATGAATGTTTCCCCTGCATGATCTTTCGGGGCTGTCTAGAGAAGGTCTTGAAAATCCTAGTAGTTTTGTCAGACTGTGCTTAACCTACTGACTGATGAAGGCTAGGACTGATTGGCTCCCACATCGGTTTGTCCTTCAGTACCTTGGAGCCAGGCCATCCCTTGGCAGGGCAGGGGTCTGAGGCGTTAGGAACTCTTGTTTTACAACTTCATTACTTACCTGGACAGCCATCTCTTGCAGCTTAAGTTAGCTATTTCTGGCATCACATTAGAATAAAAAATCTATTTAAAAAAAAATGCCCACATAAAAAGAAGATCTAAACTCAAACCAGAATTCAAGGTTGCACTTTAAATTTGGGACTTTCTGTTGCTTGCATGAGAGAAATGAGGGACTTGGTTCTGTTCCCTCTCCCTTAGCCCTTCTTCCATGTTCTAATTTCTTCTGGTTACATTATATTTCTTTCCTAGTTGCAGTGCTCTCATCTTAAGCCTGCAATAAATTATGAGCCAAGGGTGCGTGTTGTTCATCACACCATGAGAACCTCGCTAGCCATACATCTTGATGCAGTTTTTTATGGATGATTGCAGAGTTTGCAGATCCTTTTCCCCCTCTCTCATAGCTGTTTGTGAGGTTTTAAGCTCTTTTCTTCTGCAAGCCTTGCTGCCATGGTTTTCTTTTCAGTGGTTTGGATGCTGAGGCTAGCATTAGCGCCAGTGCCATATTGCATGTTTTCAGCAGCACTGCTGGACGATTTTACTTTTTTCCTGATTTGGATCTAAGCTCTCAGTTTGGTTATCTGTACTGTTTGAAGTCTGCCTCCAGCCATCCTGGAGGAGCTCTGGGCTCCTGCGGGTACTGGACTGCTACTCTTGTATCAGCTTCACTGCTGACTTCCTGTGCGATCGTGGAGAAGTCATTTTGGATGCAGTTTTCAAAAGCACTGTGGAAAGTAAGTGAGACTTCTGCTTCTAAACGACTTCAGCCTTTCAGAGCATTGTTCCATGTCTTTGTCGTCTGCTTGTCTTCCCACCTCTCCTCCTGATGGCTTGTTCAGGCTGCCAGCTCTCTGGAGCACTGCTGCTTCTTGCTGCTGTTTCTGTCTATGTGCCTTTGGCCTAATGCAATGGGATCCTGGTCTCAGATAACAGCGACAGCATCTCCTCGGGGCAGACAAATTCAGGACCGAACTGGAGCTCGCTGTGAATGAATCTGAAATCTAGGCTGGAATGACCTGACCAGGTGATATTTGTATTAAATGTTCTTTTCTGTTAATCAGTTACATATGGTGGCTTGAATAAATAGGTGTATGCAGCCCTGTTTAACATTCAGGAGAAGGAGTTTGCATCTGCAGACCTGGGTCACAAAAGGTGGGCATGGAAGTACCAGGGTCCCCTAGTGAGCCCATGAGTCGCAGATGTGTACGACCCACATGGGCAGGGCAGTGGCTGCTCATCAGGGCTTGCAGATGCCATACATCCAATTGCATCTAACGCCCTGATCCAGTTAGAGAGCGATCCAAGAGCCAAAGCAATGCGCTGCCACAGCTGCTGCCAAGTAGAGGAAGGAGAGAGTAAAGACCCACTAACCACCCTTAATACACCTGTACCCAGCTGTGATATAAAGAAAGGTGCAGAAGGTACAGGTGGGACTGTGGGCTAGTGCAAATTTTTTTTCTAATCTCATTTTGGTTGAAGAAATAGAAAACACTGCTATGTAAAATATGACAAAATATACTTTTCTTTTTTTAAGATAAATATTGCTGGAGAGTTTATTCCTCCAGCATTTCCATGTACACGTCAAGATAGTTGAATCAATGTTTTAAAAAGAGGAAATTAAAGCAGAAAACCTAATACATGAGTTTACCTAAATGAATTATGAGTATGCCTCAATTCTGTCAGAGGTTGATCTGAGATGCACAGGAAATACTACTGATTAGTGGGAGTTGTTGCTCTTTATGCTGTTTCTTTGCAAGTGGGAATCTGGCGTCTTACCTTTATCGCTGTTTTGTAAATCTGGTATAGCATTGCTCGCTGGAAAATGTTACAATCTATGCAAAACACTAAGTATTCTGCGCCACAAGCCTCAAATTTTCATTACTTGACTATTACACCACCTGTGTATAATTAGCAGCTTGACATCAGATGATAACCAGAAAGTTAAGTTAAAATGGCAAACCTGGGCAACCTGATTTTCTATTTTCATTTTAAACAGACAAGAATAGACTCCACAAGTGCATACCAGTCCCTTCTGTGGACATACTCTCTCAAACACTTCTTAGAGGCTTTACTCTTTTAACCAACGATATAACTGGCTGAATGCATATCAAACACATTGTTAATGCTAATATTTTCAAATTAGAAGCTATCTGTGGTATATTTTACAGAAACTGTTTCAGTGCTAGCCAAAACCTGAAAGCTGCAGTTACTGAAGGTCTGGCAAGACAGCAATCTAACGTTGGTTTAAAGGAGCAATGTGTTGTGAGTGCTTGACTTGCCTTCAGGAGCCGTTCTGACAGAGAGAAGGTTTTATTAATGTTTTAAGTCAGGCAGATGGTTTAGTGCCTGTGTTGTCCATGCTGAATGAACATAAAACTGTCCCAGAATGTCTGGGCTGAGTCAGAAGGTCTGCTCAGAGCAGGAAACAATGGGGACATCTCTGTGTCATGGCTGCTGGGTACCACCTGCCTTTCCAGAGGTGCCCAGGGGAGAATGGCACCTGAATCCCATTGCCTTGCCTCCTTAAATGGCAACAGAAAAAAATGAGTGCCAGCCTTGAAGCACACACCCACAACCCTTTTTATGATCCTTCCACTGAGTCCTTTCTCCAGGACTAGCCTCTTCACTGCCAGACTGCATGCGGCACAGCACAACCACATGAAATCCGTCTGGCCGACTGCCTGCAAGGTTTCTGGTTACAGAGCCAGCTTCAGAGTGAACTTGGCCCCTGCTGCAGAGTTAATTAGAAATATTTGTCTAGCAAACCTACCTGGCAGATTTTGTGTGCTGTTTGATTTCCTCATTCTTGGTGTTTAATCTGTCATATCAGAATGTGTGGCTTAGTACAGTTGGTTGGTACTATCTAGAGGAGTGGGAAGGATGGTGGGTGAAGCCAGCAGACAGTGCAGCCCAGTGAGGTGAGTCCCGTGGGTCCCCACCCGCTGGCAAGCCTGACAGGGACAAGGCGGGCGAGGTTTTGGCGAGAGATTTTGGAGGAGGAGGGTCGATAGATGGCTGCCTGCTGATAGCAGGCGCTGGTTGGATCATTGGCATTCAGTACAGTGCCCTCCTTTGGGTAAAAGTGATGGAAGTAGGATATCTCTGTGCAGGATCGTTGGCTGATTACCCCAGTGTAATTGCCAAGCAATCCTAATTGTGTTTGTTCTTTAATCCAAAATGTTCTTAATCAAGTCATCTGAATCCTTTAAAGTTTTTGTTTCGTTCCTGCTCTAAAAATAGGTAAATTTCTTCTTACTTGCTCTTTTTAAAATAGTTAAGCAATACCTTGACTTTGTTTTAAGGCCCTCTTGCTAAGTTGTTGTCTTAAGCACCAGTGACAAGAATACAAAAGGAATTAGAAAATTATTATGGGATTAAGACAGAATCTTGCTCATACACAAAAGACATGTTGATTCCTTGTCCTCCAAAGAGAGCAGGTTCTGCGATTAAATCTAGTGTAGCCAAATACAAAAGGAGCTCATATGCAGTAATGTATGTGGTAGGTAGGAAAGTAATGCATGGATCAAGCTTTGATTAAAAAAACCCAACAACCTCCCAAAATAGTCTTTAAAGGAAAAGCCAAAAATCTCTTTCAATTTTTAGTGAACTGAAGAAAAAGTATTCTTCACCTACATTTGCAAAGAAATGGTAAATAGCGAAAGTGAGTACACTTCTGGCTTACTGATTTTATAATGTGTTTTTTCTGTCTCTCTCATTAGCAAGTAGATGCTTTGCTGCATTGGCGGACATTTTTCTAATTCCATATTAATTTCCCATTTAGAGTAAAATTAGATGGGATGCAAAAATAATTTATTTGATACTTCTTTGAGAGTTGTCCTCCACATCTAATTTTCAGAAATAGAAGTGCCCCCCTCCATATCATCTTCCTTGTAACCACAGATATGTCCACAGTTTTCATAACAGTGCCATGTATATGAGAAGGAAACTCTCATGTGGAAAATGGCACACAAAATCTGACCAAAAAAAAATTACTTTAAAACTCTACTGAGTGGACTTTCAGCTATTTGAAACTTCCAGCTAACTGACAGTCAGTCTTAAACCATGAACTCTAAGCTTAGTGCTTGCAAACCATAAAGTTAATGCCAATGGGAATCTTGCATCAGTGAGGACTTCAGGATGCGGCCATGTGCATTACTCTGTTGCTTATTCCAGTTCCTGTTTTGTTCTCCCTTTGAAAGCCCCGTTTGAAGTTGCTTCTTAATCTCCTAAGTTGTTGACTTGAAAGTGCATATCGGCCCTCTTAAGTATGAGTCACGCCAGCCCAGTCATCAGTATTGTCCAGAACTGTAATGTTTCCCTTCTCATCTCTTCTTACCCCCTTAACCAAGAGCAGCTATGACTCATACTGTAAAAGGGCTTGATTTGCATTTGATATGAGTCAACAACTAATTCAAGATCAAGACACAGCATCAAACAGGCCTTACAAAAAGGGAAGGAAGCTTTCTTGTTTACTGTGGCTGATTCAAAAGTAGAGGCATAGACATTATACTTGAAAAATCAAAAGGTAGATTACACTGTCTCGAAAACCACTTTACACAGATCCTACAAATGTTTGAAGAAAGTAATGTTGAAATATACTATGTTCAAGCAAATCAAAACGTTGTTTCTTTCTTAAGCATCCCTGCCAAGGAAACATTTCTGCTTTTATTTCTTTACAGAAATCTTTGTGCTAGACTCTTTGCAGGCAAGCAAAACAAGATGAAAAAAATCTCCCATAAGAAATCCTTTTAGGAATGCACTCAAAGTGTACAAATCTCATCTTTATTTTAGACATAAGTGATTATATGCTTACCTGCTATTGATGTCATAGGCTTTAATCACCTCTTTAAAGTTAAGGACATTTATAAATTCTTTTCCTCCATTGAGGTCTAAATGCACAAAACAGGGCAGAGATCTAAGAAGGGATCAAGACAGGCCACATGGCTATAATAAAACTGTAGGTCTCTGCTTGTCAATCTAGAAATTTACTTCAGAGATCTTGGACTACTACCATTGATCAGTTCTGGATGAATAATACAGCTGAGCGCGAGCAGATCTTGTGGGATGACTGTACCCCGTAGTCTTGGGTCAGTTTTCCTTGGAGCAAATTAATATATGTGCTATGAAACTTTTCTGTCTTTTACCCTCTCTTTTTCAAAACTTACTTTGCCCAGAAGATGACCTGTTTCTTTAAACCACCTTGAAATAAGGGGCTGGAGAAGATGGAAAGGGAAATTGCTAATAGCATAGTAAAGGAATTAGTATGTCTGTTTCCCTCTGCTTGTCTTTTAATATTCAGCTTCTGTTGCTGCCCTTTTCCCCATCTGCCATCATCATGGTTGTCTCCCTGAACACTAAGTTCCTGGAGGCTAGTCTTGTGTCTCTAGGTAGTGGCCAACAAATCACTTGACATTTTCAGGGTAAGCTAATGACTGCTCAAGAATAATTTGGAGAAAGGAAGTTGGATTCCTGATGAAAGTCGGGCTGTTTACATTAATAGCTATAAACTAAGTAGAGAAAATAAGGTGTCAACCTCACCGAGGGCCCATTAACCTCTTATTTCACCATGAAGGAGGGGAAAAAATTTAAGTGAGGATGCAGCAAATTCTGCATAGCTCTCCATCAGGCTCTGAGCTGGTGCTCCTTTGCTTGTGGCTCTCCACAATGTTTTGTTCTGTCCTTTAAACCAACATTAGCTGATCCCTTCTCTCTTTTCTTGTCTGCTCTGGTTTGGATCTTGGAGCCTCAGAATGTTTGTCTTTCCTCTTTCTTTTGTGCAAATTTAAGGTGGGTACCATTTGTGTGGACTTTCTTAGCAATCTCAGAGAAACGAATAAACTTCTTTGCAGGAAAGAACTGATTTTAATAACTGCATTTGCTGTCAGATACTTTGTATGTGCTATTTTGTGACTACAATGACTTTAAGTCACATAATACACTGTCACAGTATGTCTTCTGCTTCAATTTGTTTCAATATACTTATAAAAAGAATACGAAAATACACTAATAGCATAATTGGTTCTCGAAGACAAGTAACCTCTATGCAAACAGTAATTTTATATGTGAGATCACATATTTCATGGTTGCATACTCTAATGGTGATATTTCTGGAAATTGGGGATAATAATCCACAACCAAAACATGAGTAGCTATTAATCTATGTATGTAAACCTATATGCACCAAATGTGACCTATAGGTCTAACCTTATTTAAAATTACAGTCAGAGTTTCTTTTTTTTCCCCCACAGTTTCTGAATATTCCTATTTTTGACATTTATTGTTGTGGTGTTGGGGTTTTCTTCCTCCCTGTGTCTGCATTAATTTTCAGGCCACACATTTCTAACCAGTCTTCTCTACTCCTGGTATCCACACACCTTTCATGTACTCAATTCTGTACTTCCCACATTAAAATTTTACACACTACCGATCTGGAACCTTTGAGTAAAGTACCATCTGCAACATAAATTTCTCCTCCAAAGCTGTTAAAAGGAGTAGGTTTATGTTTGGAAGGCCAGCCAGCCTTAATTGTTGGTATTACCTTTTGCAGTCTTATTTTTGCATTATGGTCTCCTGCAGTGACAGACCGCATCCTGTCTAAGACCGAGAAAATTTTCTCGAACCTATTTACATGAACAACATCAGACTCTGGTGTTTGTACTACCTCCCTTTTATTGAAAGCTCAGACAGAGTGTCTGCAGACACAAGGTCTTTTCCAGGTTTATGTTCTAGCTATAAATCATTCAGCTGCAACTGAAAGAACGTTTTCAAGCAAAGTTTTGTTCCCGAGACCCTTTTCTTCACCACTGTCATAAGCAGTGTGCAGTCTGCTTCTGCAACAGAGGAGCTGGTTTTGTCATGTGTGCATAAGCACCAGAGACTTTTCATTTTCCTGTCCACATTCACTGGCATTCAGCTTAAGTTAGGTTTCCTGCAGCATAACTACAGCCTGTGGCAATTCCCGTTGTTGCAAGGCCTCACATAGCAGTCTCAGTTGACGATTTTGTATAGTGGTTACCATCCAAGAATAAAAGGAAGGGCACCTTCTTTATAAACTATTCTTAGGTTAGTTATTATGATTAGCATCATTCATACACTATCCACTTTTTGCAGATTAAAGTCTTTAGATCAACAGTTATGGCAGCCAGATTGGATATAATTTTTTCAGCCAAATTTACCATTCGTGTGTGCTTTCCTTCTCTGTAAATAGACAAATATTGATAACCATCTATAACCCCCCAAGGCCTAGCAGGGCCCCTAGATCAGCCCTGGTTTTCCTACATAAGTTAATTATTCACCCCTACATTTACACTGGCGCCTGTCAAGTTTCAAGCTTACACCGCTGGCCCTGTGTCCATAATACCATTCCCTTCTTTATACTCACGGCAAAATGCCATCGGTAAACTTCAGTATCTTCCCATGCTTGAATACCCTTTTGTGAAATCATATGGGTGCACATCATTGCCTAAAAGTTACGGTAAAGCACTATGTTCAGAGGGTGTAAATTAAAATTTCGCAGACATGAACTCTCTTTCTAAAGAAATTTTCCACAACCCGGTTGAATTACTTACGGTGAGATGAGCGGGAGAGGGGCAAAATACATTTATTAAGAAACATCTTTCCTGGTAGATAGTTGGAGTTACATACGCAGAGATTGGCTCAGCCCCTTAGGAGGTAGGTTTAGGTAAATAGTTTCCCTTAGGTAAAGACCCCTTCTAAAGATGCATCAGTACTCTCTGCTAGGTTCAGAGCAATAAGTCTAATTCCTTCCTTAAGTTTCTTCTAAGTACACTTCTAAGTATGTGTTGGCACAAATATAACAGGGAAAATGAGTTCTGTTAACTTTATTTTGTATTCCGTTGATAGTTTTTCTATGCCATTAAAAACATCTGAGAATATATTTTCTACCTTGTAGTGGCTTCTGTCCTACTGTATTCACTTTCTTAACAACCTAATATCTGGCATTTTCACTCTTGAGTAAGTACTCCCTTTCCTGAAAATGTTTTATAAGAAAACAATTATAAATGTTATTTCTTCAAGATTTTGTTATACTTTCACATGGAGTTCATAGCCACACATAACCATTTGATTCCACTCTAGTGTCATCAAAGAAAGCTTTTATCAACTTGTTTTCATATAAATAGGTTTTCTTTTCAAAACCGTTTTTGTAACTTCAGCTAACTAGCAGCCTGTACCCACTCTCTGGGTGTGAGAATAACTTATGCACCAAAGTCTAGCCTATAAAAACATGATATTTCAGTTAGTAGTTGTAGCTGTATGTGAAGAGTCCCACAACATTTTCCTCTCTCTTCCCCTTCACAGTATGTGCATGCACACTCTGTTTCTTTTTGTCCTGGGGTTTGACTATGTCAAAGCCTTGCTAAAGCCAAGGTATACAACATGCACTGCCCTGCCCACTGCCTTTGTCCACAGGGCCAATTTCTTTGTCAGAGAAAGCAATGAGGTTGGTCAGCATGCTTTGCCCTTGGTGAATCGATGCTGACTGCTCCCAGTCACCTTCTTGCCTTTCTCATGCCAGGTAATGGCTTCTACGAGGATTTGCTCCATAACCTTCCCAGGGACCAAGGTGAGGCTGATTGACCTGGATCATCCTGCTTGCCACCTTCTTGTAGAGGGGTGTGTTATTTGCCTTCACCAGTGATCAGGAATCTCCTGACTGCCATGACCTTTCAAAGAGGACAGAGAACAGCCTCACAATGGCTCTGGGCTGCTCCATCAGCACCCTCAGACCAATCCACTCCAGTCCATGGAGTCCTGTATGTCTAAGTGGATTAAGTGATTCCTAACTTCATTTTCTGCTGTGGGTACTGCTTCATGCCCATGGACTCTTCTAGAAGACTCAGGGACCTGGGGGCAAACCCTACCAGTGAAAACTGAGGCAAAAAAGCATAGTGTAACTTCGCCTTTTCCATGTCCCTTGTCACTAGATCCCAATAAGCAAAGGGCCCAGGCTGTTCTTAGCCTTCCTTTTACTGCCAATGTACTTACAAAAAACCCTTCTTGTCCTTGACATCCCTTGCTAGTTCCAGCTCCAGATGAGTTTTGGCTTTCCCAACTCCATCCTGTCAGCTTAAGCAGTGTCTCTGTTCCTCCTGGGTAGCTCGTCCCTGCTTCCACCTTCTATGGACTTTCTTTTGGTATCCAAATCAGATCAGTCTTCCTCTTCAATTTTGGTTCTGTGATCCACAGAATGAAATCATGATCTAATTAAAAATTTAAGCAGTCACAGTCAAAAAATTGTTATAAATACCTCAGAAGTCTCTCCCTCTTTTAACCTCTCCTAGGAAATGTCTATCCCCGTAGCTTAATTTTTCCTAAAACTGTTATTGTGATTTCTGTAATTTAGGATGACAACTAGTTTGTTCTCAATAAATCTAGTGCTTCTGACCCAATACTATGAAAATAATAGCTACCTCTGCCTTCCCCCCACTCATTGTCTTCACGAAGAGGAGAATGTTGCTTGAAGCTCTTTCAGTTGTGTGCCAGAGGTATTGGAGCAGTGCTGTGACTGACCTGAGCCCTGCACTTACCCATTTATCTTTTTCTCAAGTTCTAGAAGCCGCCTCCAAATTTATGGTGCCAGATAATGCTCAGGAGTGGTCATCACTCTAGTGCGAATTTTGCACTGCAACTTATAAACTATTAAAAGTGTCTTATAGAACAAGTAAACTGAAAAGGGGATTAGTGAGAAACCAAGGCAGAGAGGGTTCTCCATGAAGTTGGCTAAATCTAAGGACAGGATAGAACTGAAACACTCCATGCCTTTTAGAGGGCTAGTTCTCTTGCAGCGCGTGTCTTCTTTTGCTGTAACCCACAAAAACTTTGCCATAGTTCTTGCAGGAGCAATAATATGGGCTTCTTTTCAATCATGTTCTGGTTACTCTTGTGCTTGATCTGGAAAGGAAAATTCAGGAGGCCAATACTTGGCAAACTCTTTTTGTATAGCAGTTAAGAATAAATAGATGTACCATAGAGCCAATAATCAGAGAAAACTTACAGCCAATTGTGAAACTATGTATTCATTTTTTGAAAATGTTTCCAATCTTAATTGCCTTCTGCAATATTTCAAAGAAACTGTGTTAATTCAGTCTTACCCAGTTTTCTCCGTGAACTGTCTTCCTCCCTGAATAGACCACAGACTATCAGACTGAAGGTACTGATACTTAAGGTGACATTCTGCTCTTTGTCAGGGACTGCTGCTTGGATAGGATTGTTTACATTGTGTAGACTATATTTTGAATGGTTTTGGGGCATGTATTTTGAAAATTATTTTATTGCTATATTCAAGCTTTTGGGAATACCTGTTCCCAATAAGCTTTGAACTGCTCAACTATTAGTTGAAGGACAAGAATTAATTATAAACAGAATTGAGTAAAACATAATTTTGCATTTCTAATTAGTTGTTTACTCATCATCTCACCCACTTTTGCAGTGTAGAAAGAGGGAGGCACTTACAGATAAAAGTTGAGTGCCTGTAAACTCATCTTTATTTGTATAGCATAATGCAACTCTGATTCTTACCATTTCAGAGAAACGGCACAGAGTGATTTTTGTATATTTGTCTGTAATACACAGCGTAAGTTGTAAAGCCAGAACAGTTTTAATTAAAATAAATACAAACGAGAACAGGTTGAAGAAAGAGATTAGGAAAACTTGAAAAGTTTTCTAGGTAAGAGCATTATTCAAGTTTAACAATGTATCTCTGCCCTGATGGCTACAGAGTTATGCTTATGCATTGCCCCGATCTGTTTGGGTTCTGCATTTTCACTTTAAAGAAATGTAAAGAAAAGTGTGATTTATTAAAAGATTAGTGAGGAGCATACCAGTCCTATGGAGAGTTCAAAGTACTCAAAAGTTAAGTGCATAGCTTGAAAAATGCCAGGTGAAATGGCACTTTTCAGTGTTCACAGCTGATTTTCCTATGTTTTGGAGCAATGTAACTCTAAACCAGTGTGTCACAGTAGATGAAGTTCCTTTGAAAGTTGGTCAGCAGCATATATCCTGTAGGATTGCAACCATGAAATATGGATCAGAAATGTAAAAATGGACTGAGAAATCTCCAACGAGTTAAGGCTGTACAAGTTGTCCACAGTGAAAACAGAAACTGCATGAGATTTGTTTAGTTTGAGGATTTGTTCAGAAATTCAGAATAAAAACTGTATTTGTCTGAAGGTTTGTCCAATTTCACTAGCTTGCCTCCTGGGTCTAAATTAATTTTCAAATAAACCTGGGTTGATTTATAAACTGGTATCAAAATCATGCTAAACTTGTGGTTTTGTACAGTTTAAACTGGTCATGCTACTAAACCAGGTAGCACTCGGTGGTTTTGGCTGGGTTTTGACTGGCTATTTCGAGTTCCTTAGAGCCCCAAGCCCAAGGTGGAAAGCCTGGAGGTGCCAATCCTGCCCCGCTCCCTGCCGGGAGCCTTTGGCATGGCCGCAGGAGTCGTGCAGGGGAGCCAGGTTGGCTTCTGCAGGGGCAGGGCTGTAAGTGAAGGAATCCCGCTTCCTCTCGGGAGGAGAGGCGCTTCTGTGCTCGATGGCGGAAGAGCGCTAGCATGTATGTAATGAGCTGCAAAGCTGATTTGGGGAGTATGCAGAGGAGTTACTGCTGCAAGTTCAAGACTTATTTTTCCATTTGTGAGTTGAAAGTGTTTCTACTTGTGTTATTATGTCTACTAGCATCAACCCCTTTCTTCAGCGCATGCCAGATTTTATCAGCGATATATGTTTTGAGAGACAAGTAGCTATTTTTGGAATGAGGCTTGTGTTTCCGTGACCGCTGCTTCTGCATCTGTCTTTGGTGATTCGGCAGCAAAATCATCCACTTGTCTTCTCTGAAGCATAACCCACCGCACTTCTCCTATTATGTGCATAATTTCACATATTAAATTTATTCCTTGTGCTGTATTTATTTTAAAACTTTATTCACTCACGTGTCTCTGTGTGCATTTAAAAGGAACCGCAAATATTTGCAACACGATTTTAACACTTACCAATTACTTCTGTGGGGCTTGGTATTAGAGTAGGTACTTTAATAGCTATGGTTGTATCAGCCTTGGCTGATATTTCCTAATTATTCATATATAGAAGTGTTATCAGCCATCACAGAGTGTTACCGGCATCATTTTAAGCTCTCTTCACCTTCTTCAGTCTGGGTTTTATTTGAAAAGCAGACATGCAGTCCCCAGTGAGAATTAAAGTAGAAGCATTAGCTTGCAAAATATATGCCAATGACCTAATGATTCTGACATTTCCACAATACCAGCTTTACAAGAAGGCATGCAGACAGCAAAGTCTGTTTTTCTATCTCATATTTTTTTAATGGCTAAATGTTTGGAGGAAACAAAATGGATTTATTCTGCTCAATCCAGGGTATAATATCAGGACTTATCCGGTTCCGGGCCCCAGGGCTTCAGACAACTAACAAAACACATCTTACTTCTGCTCTGCTAGTTCTCTGTTATGCTTTTCACATGCAGGAAGAAAGAGTAAAAGCATAACCCAATTGAATAAAGCAGCACGGCCTGCTATTCTTTGCTTATGAATCATCACATGATAGACACCAAATTAAGAAGAACCCCCCACCTGTGGTTAAGTATGTATGCAACTGTCAAGCAGTTTTCTATAGTACGGAGGGAATTTTACCATCCCCTTTGCTGCCAGAGTGCAGGAATATGTTAAAAATGTTAATGTCTTACCAAAGCATGCTTCATTATTTTTGAATAATCCAGTGATTTCACGCCTTTTAAATAAAATCAAAGATGCTACTCCCCAATTTATTTTGAAATGCTCCAGCTTTTCCAATCTTTTGCTCTAATATATGGAAAGAAAACTAATCTGAGGTTCTCCTTGTAGAATTTAAGTTACAATTTGTTTTTTGGCTATTCAGTCACTGTTTATGTAAGGATGTATTGGGATAGGGCTGTCTGCCATGATATGGTAAAAAAACCCCATCTCTTCTAATAAAAATAAGATGCTATTTAAACAAGAAGTTAAAGGAAATCTATCCTCTCCGCTGACCTTTCAGACTGTGGTAAGCACAGAACATATAGTGCCAATTTTATGACACAGTCGCGTCAAGTAGATTGTATATGATATATTTTAGTTGCAATTTCAAAGAAGGTTTCGATCACGACAGTTCAAAGGAAAAATTCATTCAAATGTGTTCTTGTTACTTTTTGTACAGTAACTTCAGGGACCAACCACCTAACACCTAAGACATGCCATATGAAAGAACTTTCCCTTAACCATGGGGTTTTCTTGTTAATTTTCTTGAAGTACTCTAAATTTTTTTTCTCTTTGCCCTGAAAAGTTACAATCTGATGGTGATGTCAAAGCCTTAGATGTGTCTGACATTTGTTCAGGTACTGGGCTGGCAATTCTGTCTTTTGTGGTTTTTTTTCTCCCTCTACCCCTTTTGCATGTTTTATCTACTGAGGTCATGAGCTAGTTGCAGTGATTTCTCATACCTGCGTATATTAGGGTCCTTGCAGCAAAAGGGTTTAAATTTCAGAGGTGGCCTATGTATGTTAAGACCCTGTAATTTTGGATTGTTTTCTTGTGATACAATGTTCAGGAAATAAACAATGAAGGAATCACTTCAAATTCATTAGAAGGATCTGTACCACAGTTGCTGTTGCTGACTACCATGACAGAAATATTTCAAATACCTGGCTATAGACCAGGGAAATGCAAGCTTCAAAAGTGGCTCGTCACTGTGTGTGAAAACCCACTCCTTGCATATCATAAGAAACATTAATGGCTTTAGTCTGGAATTAACATGACTCCTTTTCTGATAAAATTTCTTCCCTGCAGTTGCTGTTTCTCTCTGTGCATACAGAGGCAAAACGTTGTAGTGCTATCATTAGTGTACAGTGTCTCTCTTTTCTTTTTAACGTGAGCTTCTATTTGCCGCAGAGGTGAAAGCTGCGGAAGCTTTCTGCCTTTGAAGAACTACTTCAGATGAAATGGTTCTGAAGTGCATTTAAGGGCGTTTACTTTAGGCACTTTATTTTTTTCTTTATTTTTATTCCTATTGGAATTGGCTAATGTTATTCATTAAACTAACAATTTCTCCCCTGCCTGTTCTTAAGTGTGACTTGTGACCTTGCAATCTGTGTATTTTGTCATCACAATGTGTTACCATGGAACTGATTTTGATGTCATGAATAAGGGCATTGTGAGTTTCCACGTTCCCAAGCATATTTGAGACAGAGGTTTGGAAACAAAAATGACTTCACCAGTTAAATATTGTTAGATCCTATAGTATATCAAAGGTAAGAACACTTGTGCCCTATATTCCTTTACATAGAAGAATCCAAGGTTAGGAATTTCAAAGCAGGTATATACAAGAATGACACTACAAATAACATTTCACAAGATTAAATATTTTGTGAGAGCATTGAACTCTAACCCCTTTATATTACTGTAGACAAAAATCTTTCATATTGTTCATGGAGACTTCTCAGACTGTCTAATATGGAGCCTATATGAAGAGGAAGAAACGCTGTGTGCATAACAGCACTTGGATGCTGATGGGACTTAACTCCTTCAAGACAATAGCACCTGAAGGGAATTTTCCATCTGAGATCGCTCACAGGCAGACAGAGGGCAATGTAACATTGCTGGTTTTGAAGCTGAGAGTAATATTTGGGCATTTTTCAGAAGAGAGCCTTACACAATGCACAAAGGAAAAATATACTTTCCTTGTACAGCAGCGCGCGTGTATTGCGTGCCTTAAATTAAAAAGAAAGCAAGTTCCCTCGGTGATCTACCTACCAACATGAGGTTAAAAGAGTTAAATTTAATCCCTTGTCAAGCTGTTCCCCAGGGTGTTTAATTCATCACAGTTAAAGGGTTGATAAGATTCTGTAATAATGAAGTTTGAAAAGCCTCAAGTGAGGTTAAAATCCAGGGCTGCATAATGAGTGCTACTATAACAGTGACCTCAGATACATTTCTGTTTATTTGCTCTGCTATTTTCTTTTTTTTTTTTTTTTTTCCAGTTGAGACTTACCCATCCTTTGCATTTTACACTCTAGCTCAGTACCATTTAGCGCCGGGCACCAGGCAAATATGTCCTCATTAAGAAAAATTTATGCTAATACCATTCTGATTAGCCAGCAGTCATTGATATTCACTCTAATTAGCTAAATTGGTTCTCTGGAAGACATCCCACTGAGGACTTTTTTTTCTCCTGTTTTAAGTGGAATATAAAATGTATGGATTTGCAGAGATGACAGATGATGATAATTATACCCTGTGTTTACTCAAGCAGGTTTTTTTATCCTAAAGGCTTCCAAAGTACTTTGCAGCACTTACATCTGCAAGGAGAGAGAAGACTTTTTTCCCCCTTCTGAGAAAGAGCCACTGTTAGAAATATCGAGGCCATTCTGGTTTCACTGTTATTAGGACAGATTGCACAAAGGAATCTTCCATTCTGAGTTCAGGAGCACTTTTTAATGAGACAGAATGCAGGTCAGTTCGTAGGAAATCTAGCTGGGAAATAAACTCAATTCATGCCACAATGGGACTTTCTACATACAGTCTTTTTGGAGTAACCTTGTGACTCTGACTTAACATCTCTGGGAGTTTTGCCTGCAGTAATATTGCAAAATTAGCCTCAGTGTGAACCTTTCATCAAAATTACAAGGATTCTGTCAGCCCACTCTTACGCATCTTGGCTGAGAGGACTGATAATTTCAGCTGAGAATTTTATTATGTTTTCTTGTGTTAAAACATATATGATTAAGTCAAGCCATGGCTTAATACAGTCTGGTATGATGCTGTGATGAATTATCAACCATTTTCTGCTAAGTCTCTCAAAGGGCAGGGATGACCAAGTAGGAAGCTATTACTGCCAAGGTGTGATAATCTTGTCATTAACACTCTTAGGGCTAAGAATGTGTTTCTTTGTATCATAGCCTCCATTTCAAGTGCCAGATGGAAAGCAGTGATCTTAATGCCTTACGTTCTTAGTTATATTTTTAAAAAATAGTCTCATTAGATATGCATCTCATATGCAGGTGTACCTGTCCTTTAGAAACTCTGCCCCTATATTCCTCTGATAAAGCTCTTTTGTATCCTTTAATATTGGTCCTGCGGTTTCTTTAAAGAGGGAAAAAATTTCGCTGGTCCATTCAATCCTTGACCTCACTGGAAGGATTATAAACAAGTATGTTTCTTCATACTAATTTCTTACCTTTTGAATCTGTAATCAATACTGCTTCATTTGGGCTGCCAAGCAGCAAGCAGATGGCAGCAACCATTGACCATCAGCAGCGGCAAGATGGGAATCACTTGCCTACACTGACCTTCGACTGGGCTTGAAATTCCTTGGTTCGTCTTTGAATCCCCACTGCTGAATAGTTCACATTACTCCTGTGCAATAATTGCAGTGTTTTCACATGTGCTCTTCTGTTTCAAATCGTCTCGCTCTTATATTGATCTAATCTTTTCTTCAGTAATCAAAACTAATTTCACATCCAAAAGATGCTTTGGAGGGGAGATCTGTGACCACAAACAGCAACATGAAACCACAGATAAATTGCCATTCTCCCTCACTGCGCAGAGAAACTGCATCCTAATAGTAAGGCAATTACTTTGTTTCCATGGTGATGTATGTGTGGGAGAGAGCGCTATAAATTGTCTGATGTTTATAAACAATTCAGTTTATACTGATTTATAAATACAATTTGTATGCTAATATCTGACATGCACATCCAGTTACCTCACAGCAGTAGAATAGCAAAGAGAAAGCTGAAAGTTTTGGGAGCACTGCAATGAACCATGTGATATTTTTTCCCCCCACACATTTATGTCCAAAGGAAAACTATGTGAGCTGAATCTATTTCTTTACCATGTAGTATAAATTTAATAACTGAAAAAAAAATACTAGAAAGAAGAACTCACAGAATTAAGAGGGGTTTTTGCTACTCATCGTCATTTCTATACTGGTGTTTTGTCCCAGAAGGTACAAAACATTTTGGTTACAATTCAGTGAACCATTTCTGTGCATGCTCATTTTTAAGTCTGTAAACTGATAAAACATCTTAGTTCAATGCTTTAAAATTCCGTCTTTTCCCCATTATTGTGTAACAGAAAAATATTTTCTGTGTTTTCTTTTTGGCACTAGGTTTTCATGAATACTGCAAAACCAGCAAAGAGCCAACAGCATTTGCTCGAATAAGGTAATGAATTCATTTCAGTAGAAGCTCGTTTGCTGGTCACAAATAATTGACGGGGGGAAAATGGGGCTATTGCTACTATTTAATATGGTTGCAAGGACAATTGCAGTGAAGGCAAATTTTAAGAATGCACATGTGAATGTCCACCGGCAGGTAGAAATGCACGGACAAGGGCGCAGCCCTAAAATGAAGGAACGCTGTCGGTAGCAATGTGTTAGAGGCATGAAGGGAATTCCTCCTCCTCTGTGGCTGGGGAAGCACACTTCACTTCTGCAGCTCCTTGGCCACCAGCCAGTGCGATTAAAACGCTGCACTGTACCTCGGCGCGCTTTAATTGCTGCCTATACACTTTGCGAGAGGTATTTGTACTTGTTTAGCTTGGGACCTTTGATAGGCTTAGCAGCCAGGCTGGAAAAGGGAAGCAAACACAAGCGAACAAATTTATGTTAACAGACGGTAAGTGTTCGTACTGCATAACACCTGTGGGCAGACACGTAGACAGCAGTGGGTACGCCATTTAAACAGCAAGAGAGTGCCATTTACCCATTGTTTAGGAGTAAAAGAAATACATTGCATTAAATTTGTTCCTTGGCAGTCATCCCAGTCAAACTGCCATGCTGGTTAGCCGTGGACGCCCCTGTATTTACATTAAAATAGTTTGGAAAATTTTGCCTTTATTCATGCCCTGAGTATGCAAACATGGTCTCCTCAGCGCGAGCTGCAAGCAAGGGGGTGAGGTGTGCTGAAGGCTGGGCTTACGCCTCTCTGGCTCCTTGGTCCGCGCCGTGGCTGTTTGCTGGCAGCAGGGCAGCCTCCCAAGGGCAGCAATCCCAGTCAGGTCCCCTGAGCGGATGTGGTCCCATGTGCCTTTGATTTCCTGGCACATGCCACTGCCAAAACAACATGAATGGGATATTTACTTTATCAGCTGGGGGGTGGGGGGGATTGGTTGGTTGGTTGCCTCATCCACGGTTGGAGTGACTCTGCAACCTGTGCTGAGGGTGTGTAACAACACACTGTCATGGCAGCATGCTTATTTGGCACTGATTTGTCTCTGGTCTTGGAAAAGACACTTGCCACCAGCTTTTGGGAAAGCACCAAGAAAACAGATATGACTCAAGGCTTTCTAATTAATAGAGGCTGAGTATTGTGGGATTCAGTAGGGAGCTGTTAGCATTATGACAGGGCTGCAGTGTTTCTTGAGAAGAGCACTGTGCTTGGGCACCAACTGCATCTGACTCTTCTCTCCCAAATAATCTTTTCATCGTTGGCCACCAAGTGTTCTCCTGAGCTAGCACCGCAAGAAGCAGAAATGACTGCAGCGATGCCAGAGTGCTCAGTTTCCAGCAGTCTCCCCGTAGTCCCAAAAATCAAGCCCTGGAGACCTGCCTTCTGCCCTCTTCTCCCCCAGAGGATGCAGTAGCAGGCACCACTCGATGGTGTGGAGATGTCAAGTACTTTTCGTGGCTGAAAATAACTCTAGCCGTGGTAGAGTTATAGCATTGACTATGGTATGGCTGTTGGTATGAGTATTTTTGTGTTTCACAAATGGCTGTGGTGATGTTAAAAAAGCCATACTAGTCTGTGCATTGTCACACCTGGCACGCGCTCCCTGGCCTCCCAGGTTTGATTTGGTTTCCCTGAAGTGTCCTCTGCTACACCTGACCTCAGGATCAAGTTCTACCAGGGTTTTCTGAATGAAGGGGAAGAGGAAACTATCTAGTCATTGGGCAATATTTCACAAATGAGATCTCAGGTCTGGCCAGTAAGCTCGTATTTAATCACTCATGTTTATTTTAAAACTGTGAGAGAGATGACAGCCTGGCTTTGTTTTAATATTAGGCTTCTACTACTTAACTGTTTTCTTCTGCGGGTTTTTTTATTTATATTCCCAATACCTTTAAAAAAATACTCTTAACACCTTTTGGCTTTATACATTTATCTAAGATGAAGATGATGGTATATTCCAGTTTTGTTTGTTTTGAGTGTCTGAACTTGGAAGAATAACATCTCGTAATATATAGTGTATAACTAAGAAGGTTTAGAGAGAAGAAAAAGAAGGAGCTGTCTTCTTTTGCAACTGAAATATGAAACTCCACCACTGTCACATGGTCAGTCATTTTACCAAAGTAGGAGGGGAAGGAAAGATTATGGACTCTGTTTGAGCAGGAATGTTCAAAAAGATAACATACTCCTTAAGCTAGGAGTAAAATGATTTTCCCATCATGCACTAACTCAAAAAAAGAATCCTGAAAAGTATTCTCTTTCCAAGGGAGTACAAAAATTTATATTTCTAGGATTACCAGGATCTAAGATAGAGTCTGGTTTGAACCAGCCAACTTATCTCGTTCTAAGAGCTGTGAAATCTTTTTGTTTCTTGTTTCTTTCCCTTTTTTGAGCTTTTAGCTTAAATATTTTAAAATATATAATTAAAATTAAATAAAAATTAAGACATTGAGGAAGCCTACTGTAAATTTTTCTCACTTGCTACTGTCCTATTTTTATGATCAACCTGAGAGATTGATCCCGAATCTACTTATTTTGGTCTTGATTAACCTCTCTTTTTTTCACCAAGAAAAATCCTTTGCAAAGTTCTCTCACAGGTTTGGGGTTTTTTTCCAACCAAGGTAAGTGTGTGAACCTGTTTTAGGACACGTGAATGCATGCAACCCTGCCAACCTCATAAGTGTGGCAATTATATACTGAGTAGGATCTGTGCTAACATTACTGGTCTGCACAGACTCCATCTTTTCCGTAGTTCAATTTTTTAAGCTTCTTGTGACTGCTGTTATGAGGTTTCTTTTTTTCTTTCTGGTGCTTCTGTTGAGTGTGTGAGCTACATTATCATTTTGAGACTAATCCTGAAAATCCCGTGTTGAGAGGTCTGCTTTCAATAGCTGAATTACTGAAAGGTAGTAAAACATGGGAATTGTGCTAAACACAAAACTTTTAAACAAAAAGTGTTTCAAAATTTTCAAAACTGAAATGGGGTATTTAGGATGAGGCATTCAAAAGTCAGAGACAGAGGGATTTAATCACTTTTGAAGCCAGATTTAGGGCACCCTCTTATTTAGGTCATGGCATCCTCTAGTCCAGCCCTGCTGGACATAGAGTCAGAGCCAAATTTGGTGACAACTGTCCCCTTCGAAAAGTATCAGGTCGGGAGCTTGAGCAGGGCCCAGTTTGATTTATTGCTCCTTAAACTGATGCAGCTTACCTTGCAGTCATCCATGATTGAAGGGTAAGCTCAGTTCCCTCCTCTTTCAGCTGGAGACGATGGGAGCAGGCAAACACTTCACGGCTCTGAAGTGCCAGCAGAAAGGCTTTTGGGACTGTGGCCAACACCCTCTACAAGTGCTTTTTGGATCTGTCTCAGCTTGAGTAGAGACATTTGAACAGGCTTGAGATTGTGAGTGAGCATAGCTAACTAAAAAGCTGAAGTGGAGAAAGAAGATCAAGTGAACCCATCTAGGGAAAAGAGGCATCTCTTGAATGCAAAAGGTTTTAAACAGAAAACTGAGGGTACTGTTTTTAAAGGAAAGCCATAAATGAGGGTCCTCAGAAAAGCATCCATTTGACTGGTTTTTAACAAAATTTCGTTTCTATTTGTTCTCTTTGCTGGTGGGTAGTTAGGGGTGGGGAGAAAATTTCAGGACGACCTGAAAACAAAAATTGTTAGTGCTGGTACCTTCACTAAATGTGTTTTATGTATACATGAGTTGTTCATACAGAGTCAAAGGCTACAAAAGCATGTCAAATATTAATAGAGGGCATCTGACTTATTAAATCTTAACTTCCACTTCAGAAAACAATCACCGAAGGGGTGTATGACCTCTTAGTATCTGCTTGTAAAAATGCATTGAATGACAATGAGTACTGCCCCTCATTTTAAAAAGCTATATGATTTGAAAAATATGCACTGATTGAAAATAAACATTTTCCATGCATAGATTACCATTTTAATATTAAGTTTGCAAATACAGTCAAAACACACTGTAGCACTACCAGGGAGTGTTTATGGCTCATTGCTTCCTACTTCACATCTTTGGGACTGAAAGTTGGTATTTACACATACCTCTAAAATGGTAATACCTCTAGATGAGCTTATGGGAGCATTACACGCACTCAGGAGTTGCTCTTTTATGAACCTGAAGACTAGAGATTTGATGTACTAGCCTCATGCCTGTATCCTTTGGCTATTACTTTTTCTTTTTATAAAATGAATGTCATCATTTTCTTGGATATCACATTCTATTTCATGGGAACTTTTTAGCACAGAATATATGGACAGTTGCAAAGGGTTTGGAGATGAAGAGTGCTAGGGATATAATTAGTCAAAATTAGTGTGGGTAAAAGAAATCCAGGAAATTCAACTTCTGTAAAGAGACCTTCAACCAGAATAAAAGAATCTTGTTCAGAGGCTTATACCTAGAATAAAATGTATTATTAATGCTTAGGAGTGGCTCTGTTTGCCTAAGAAAATGCCATTAGAACTACTTATGACTAAACACACTTGAATAGAAAACATGCAGAGAAAACTCTTGGTAGTTCATTTGTCAAAAGCTGGCTGAACTGTAGCCCTGTAATAATTATGTACTGGATATCACAGGCAGAGAAGCTGGTGACCGCAAACTGACTTCCTCATTCCTTCTCCTTCCTCCAGGAGTGGTTTGGATTAGGTAGTCAGCTGAAACTTCCAAAGCACGTATTTTCTTACCATGCTACTGCGACCCATCTCCAGGTATTTCTTGCTTAGATTCCCACTAAATGCTCTTTCCCCCCCCTTTTTGTCCATGAAATGAAAAGTTTATTAGTGCATTGACTTAGTTAAATGCTCCCAAGTCCCCCTACATGCGTGCACACAAACACATACACAAATGTACAGAGAGGAAAGCAACCTGTGCACTGAAAAAAGACAACTGGGCATTGCTGAACGTAATTCAACAACTCTCTGGCTCCTTGTCCTGAACAACAGATATTCTGTATCACCTAATATTAACAAACAAAAGACTTTTTCCCACGCCATTATATATTTACATTAGCCTACTGTTCAAGCTTGGCATGTTGGCTTCCTAAGACTATTTGATCCCAGATGCAGCTCTGTGCCAGAATTGCTGGAACAAAATGCAGTGGGTGGACAAACCTGTCCTGCTGCATTGCTTCTAGCCTTTTAAAAACAGAAAGCATTTATCTGACTCATTGCTGTAAATGTACTAACAGAGCATACCCGGTGATGATTTTCTGACTGAAAGTGCCTGCATCTGCTCAAAAGGTTAACACGGGTGCAAAGTAAGTGCATATCATGACATATTTGTTGATACCAGCCAGGGGCAGATATTAAGTAGCTTATCTTTTAAAGAGAGAGATAAGGAAGAAGGGTTGTGAGGTGCTTGCCAATAAACATATTCATCACAGCTGACGCTCCCGTGCCTTGCAGTAACCATGGCAGGTAGGGCTTTTAATCGGAGCCCTGGACCGAAAACCAGGACATCTGAGTTGTAGCCCTAACTCTTGACTTCTGCTGGGGCCTTTGGCAACTGATTCAGAGCTAAGTTAGGCTGCCTTCTCTTCCTGACTAGCTGAAGGGGGAGAGGTTTCACACATCTCCACTTTCTCCAACTGCAAAATGAGAGCTTGTCTGCTTTTCTTTGAGACCTACAAACAAGAAGACCTACAGATGAAAGAAAGGTTATCAGGTGTTATTATAGTGCTGATGACAGAGTACATCTGGAAGAAAATGTGGAAAATTGGTATTCCTGTATTTCAGTAAGAGGTCACAAAGTCCACTCCCCTTAATAAGGGAAAAATTGAGGAAGAATCATAGAGAAATTGCTCTGAGTATCTGCAGTGCGTATTTTTCAAATATGCACACACATATATTTATTTATTTTTAATATATTGGGATATATTTGTATGTGTGGTTTGACATATATTTGTATGTGTGTATATGGAAATGCATGTATGATGTGGGTGCATATTAGGCTTTTTATTTGGGATATATGATGCAATTTCAGGAGTGCCTTTTTTCCTCTCTGGTTAGTTTAATATTTTTAAGTTTGACTCCCCCCAAAGCAACAAGTTTTAGTCACAACAGCTCTAACTCTATCAACAGTTATTCTTATATTTCTTTGTCTTTCTTTGTCTCTAAAAGATATAATACTTACCTCAGAAAGGTGTTGAGACAAATAACCATGTTCTGTATGATGGGTAGCATTAAATAGAATACGTGACTGTTAAATTTCACTGCCTTTTTAACAAGCCTAACCTGTAGGCTGAACATGGCTTCAATGGCAGGGTGCAACCCATGCAGGTAATTGGGATGCAGCTGCTGTGAGAGCCTTTCAGCATAGCCTGATGTGCTCAAAAAATAGCAGCCTGGATGCAATCTGATGAAATAACCAGGAGAGCATTGCAATGGTACACACCTGTTAGGATCCTTTACAACAAGTATCATAACACTACTAAACATTCAGCACTTGGATTAAAGTTCTCTGCTCAGTGCATATCTTAAGAGGAAGTCAAAAATCATAAATAAGCCACTTTGTAGGAAACTGCTTCATCAAATCGCTGGATAATAGCCCAGCTTTTACAATTGTCTCTGAAATAATTTCTGTGGGGAAATAGTTCATGCATAAAATCAGGAGTCGGAGATTGATTGGAAAAGATGAGAACAGGGTGGCAGTGAAAAGGAAAAGGAAAGCCAATTTCACTGACATGATAGAGTATCTACTCCACAACACGTAAAATAATAAAGCTTGCAGTTAAAAAAAAAAAACAAAACGCTAAGGAAAATATAATTAGTGCCCAAGAGCAGCTGAGGCAAAGAGTAGAGGGGAATTGGGAGTTCATTCACACAACACAATTTTTGGTGCTTAATTTCAGCACATAATTTATCCAGCATGCCTCCCTGGGGTTTTTCTATGGTTGAGAAGGAAGAGAGGGTCCATCTAATGCCTCCCCCGAAGCAAGTTCACTCTCCCTATTGTGGAGGGAGTCCAGGGAGGTTGTCAGCTCACTTAGCCTGTCTTTTAGTCTTTTAAGTTGAGTGGTGTGAATAGTCTTGAAAATGCCTTTGGGTTTCCCTTTACCCAAAGATTGAGGGAATGCTCCTTTTCATTCTCAGCCACAGGAATTAAACAATAAGATCAAAATCTTGTAATCTCCTCGGGAATTCCTTTTAGCTGTATGGGATCTAAAATGCTGGTTTTCCCCTAAATTGCTGGGCAAATAAAGGCAGAGGCTAGTCATACAGCTAGCTGGCTTTTGATGCAAACATTTCCAATGTCTGCTGTGGTGACATTTGTTTGGGATCACCTATGAAACAAATATCTTAATAATTTTTAATACCTATGCACAACTTTAAATGTCATTAAGCTGGTTCCTCATTGATCTTATGACCTGTTTACAGGGAGAATAAGAGGACCCAGAACCAAAGTAAACTTTATTATTCCCTTTTTTTTGGCCTTTCATACTACCAGCTTATGGAAAGGACCATCCTATAAAATAGAATTGCACTAGGGTCTCCAAAAAGGTAATATTCAGTATATTGCTTTCAGCAAAAAAAGCGCAACTAAAGATTTTTAATTTACAGCAGTATTATTCCCTCTGCCTCAGCGCTCTGTGGAACACATTGGAAACAACAGCCATGTATTATGTGAAAACTGCCATCTTTATTCTTCACCAAACAAATCTTTTAAAGCATATATATCTGTACTGCAGGAATATACAGGCAAAAAGGAATCCTAGATCTTCCTTTAAAAAACAAGATGCAAATTTTAAATTTGCAACTCCATCTCCCTTCTCAGAAAACGATCCCATGCAATTTCCTAATAGCAGCTAAGACACCAAAAAGAAAATACTTGCCAGCCTTTCAGCGCACTACTTCTCCAATGAAACAGTCTGAATGTGCAGAGATGCAGAGGGGGACTTTGGATTCGAGGGGAAAAAAGTTTGTGGGTGCAGTTCAGCCTACAATGCAGTGTGTTTTGCATGCAGGAGGTTTCTTACGATATCATTATCGCAAATTGAAATTGCTTACAATTTCCCCTGTCTTTCCAACTTTGATGTTTTTTTTTTCTCTTAGACACAGTTTTAGTCGTGGCCGTCACTCAGAGAGAAAGAATGTTGGATCTTGATTGTACCACTGACTGTACCACCTTTGCTGTGGGAACTGTCACTGCAACAAAAGGTCTGAAGGATTGGAAAGAAAATGTGAAGTCATTCTGCCCAGTTATGAAAATTGCTATGAATGCAAATCATCTCTAGCATTATATAAAGTGTTTTCCATTGAATGCCAATATGCCTTCAGTAGTGAAAGGAGGCAAATGGAGTTATTCACAAGGGACGGTCTTGATATGTTATGTTCAGTTTTGGGTTTTAACCTTAAACTAAGAAAGAAATCCATGTAAATATGTTTGAAACTCTAAGTGACCTACTCGCAACACGCTTTAGATTTGTTAAAAGATTTGCAAACCTTTTGATGGGTTTCATCTACTTTCCAGATGTCATCGTGGAAACGAATATAATATTACCATTTGCTATAAAAACTTCCTGCAGGTCTATTAACAACTTTCCCATGATGTAATTAGAAAAAAGGTGCAGTGTTTTCTTTGGCATCTGTGGGTAAAATGCTGTGCATACTTATACTGCTATAAACCCAGGGCAACTCAGTTCATTTTAATGAAGTTATTTTGGACTTAGTTCATGTGGAATTTGGCTATACCTTTATCTATAGCTGGATATCTTCCCTGAGGGGCAAATACAACAAAGGTTGTGCATTTTCTTTAGATTTCGTGTAAGAAGACACTGTTCTCAGTTTTGAGGATGTTGCTACTATTTTGACCAAGGGAAGCGCTGTAAAATCTCTTAAGTCCAGACTCAGCTAGGTTTTCGGATGTGTCCATAACTTGCTGGAGTAAGCTGGAGCATGTGCAAGTGCTGAAGTCAGGGCCTTCAAGCATCTCTGCTACACCTCTTATTCCCCTCTCTTTGCTAACCTGTTATGTGAGGTTCATGGTCGAGAACCATTTTGGAGTCTGATGCTGCGTTTCTATTACAAAATATTTATCTCCTCATTTGAGCCACCCAAAGTCTCTGGTAGTAGCAAGGTTGGTGCTAGTGGCAGTTTCTCTGTACCACTGCTGTAGGTGGATGACTTTGGACTTTGATACCAAGCTCAGGCACATTCATTACTGTTTCTCATAAAACACAAAAACTGCTTTGGACTTGAAATCTGCCTATCATTTCTCATCCGGAGAAGCCTGTACACAAATGGCCTTTGCATAAGGCCTTGTTGCCTTCTTTCTTTCTCTAAATAAATAACAAACAAAAAGAAAGGGAACTAGAAGGGGGGAAAATTAAGTTTTAATGGAAACACATTTCATCTTTTGTTTTCTGCTTCTCATAAAACATTAACATAGTAAACAAATTGATCTTTGCTCTTAAATTCCTTAATAACGTACAGTATTTTGAGTTTTATCATGGCTAAGGTATGGTTAACCCATGTTGTGTTGCTGGTCACATTCAAACCTCTATTGTCACAGTTCTTTGACATCAAACTACATTTTTTAAAATGAAAGTTGTAATGTAACCCACTTCTGTTCATAGACACCTTCGTTAAAAGGTCAACATTTTGGGGGGATGTTTCAATACATCAGTGGTAATGGTGTTTTCTGACCAAAACTACTTCTTCTTGGGACATAGTTCAAAGTCCATGCGTTTCTGTGGTCAGCCCCTGCTTTGTGCCATACAGTACCTTTCTGAATGCTGCTCCCCTGCATGAGCAAAGCTTTTATAGGATGCTCTGAAACGTTATATTCTAGACAGCTAATCCGATTGTAGGACTGTTACGATGGTGTTACAGTAGCTGACAAAGCTATTTGAAATAGGGGTATGTAAAAAAGAAGAGAAAGTGTCACTTTGGTCCACTTTTCAGAGTGGTTGGTGTTATAATATATAACCTTTTTTTTTCTTTTTTAACGCAGTGTAGTTCACAATAATTTAAAATACTCTATAGACATTTAAACGATATACAATAATATAACTTAATTGGATTCCTCAATTGTACTTAACAAATACTATTCTAATATATTTACAGTATCTAGTACCATAAGACTGTGCATTACTGTGCTTGGGAGCTTTATTTGCTTCCTGTCAAGAATGTAGTGAAAGTACAGTATATCACTATTATTCAACAACAATACCCATGAATTAAAGGGACTTTAAATTATACGGAGTGACTCTAGCATTTTCAGGGCCCCCTGTTGACTTCTGCAGAGTTGCACTCGTTCACACCGTGGCTGGTATTTAGAAACCAACAGCAACAACAACAAAAAATTAGCTCTTCAATTTTGGATTGCTCTGAGAGACTCATCAATGGGATCTGATTTTCAGAGGTAAGTGCTTGGGGTCAGAAAGGCAGGTCCACATGAGTGGTCAAATGAAGGTCCCCAGACGATGAGTTACTTTTGATAATGCAGGTCCATAAATTACAGAGGTAATCCCGGCTCATTCATATATCCAGCATGGGAGCTGGTGGAACTGTAGCTCCACCAGCCCCTTGCCCCAAGAGCACCATGTGGTGTGGCAAGTGCTCCCATGTCAGGTGGGGAGGGCTCATGGCTGTGCAGTCCCTCAATAAAAGCAATAAAATGATAAAAAAGCTAGAAATGCAGATATGCAGACGTTAGGAAATTTTTAATCCAAGTTTTCAGAAAATCAGGCAGGGAACCTTGCTACAGGCAAACATTTTTGTGATTAAATGTGCTGTGTTGTAAGTGGGCCTATCTGGCTCTTGGGGTTAAAACCGCTAGATTTTACAGTAGTAAAATATCTGAGGATTTTTTTTTAAATCTCTCATAGGGAGAAGGTGTGTGAATTATAATTGAGTGCTGGTGTAAAAAGTCAGCTTCTTTCTTAACATTCATCTATTTACCTGGGCCTACATTACTGCCAACCTTAGAATAATGACGACACAGACTAACACAAATTTTAGCTCTCTTATGCTCGTGAAGCCACCACAGCTCACAGGTTGCAGAAACCAATCTCAGCTACCATGTTTTTACTAACTTTTCAGTTCATACAGAGCATAAGTTATTTAAAACTGTTGGTAATATTAACTTTCAACCGTTAAAGGCAAAATGTAATGCTTGGAAGATCCTGCCAGTGCATTTAATGGCAAAGCAAAACCTTTGATATTTGTCAAAGCACATCTTTGTATCCTAAAACTCCCTACAAGGAGCTGAGGGCAGGTGCTTCATGCCTCAAGCCTGAGTGTAAAAAAAGTCATTCTTATTCAGGAGGCAAGCGGGAAAAGTCTTTATCAAGCATTTGTAACCACAGTTTCACGTGATCTTTTTTGCTCAGTTCTGGTAATTGCTTAAGGCCTACAGTAATTGAACTCTCTAATAGTGGAGTGACAACAGATCAGTAGCATTGAAGAACTTAGGGAGAACCAAATACAAAAATCATAAAGTCAGAGTTCCAATAAGTTTACATTTAGTACAGAATTAAGACATAGCTACCCGTTAGTGCTTAGAATTTTTTGATACTATTAAAAACATAAATAATTATTTTTAATGTTCATTCAAAGAGTTCCAGTGTCACTGGCAGTTGATGTAATTTTGCGAATGTTATTTTTTCAAACTGATAGTGGAGTATTTCCGCCATAGACTTTGCCTCCCTACCAGTTTTCTCTCTACCTGCTTTCTTAGAAATTTAGTTTTTTGCAGCAAGACTGCTGTGTTCTAGTCAGTGAAGATTTCATTTTCTTAAAAAAAAGTTTCTTTATTTGCACAGGGCTCCGTGTTTCTGTTGTTGTAAAATAGGAGAAAGTGTCTTTTTCTTTTAAATTCCATGGGAGCTGCAATGCAATCAGCTTCTCTGATATGTATAACTTAAAGCACTTACTAGGAGAACTCTACAACACCAGATCGTAGTTTAAAAAAAAAACAAACAAAAGAGAGAGAAAGTATCATGTGGTTATCAACATCACCTTAATCCTGTTGCCCTTGTTTCCAAAGCAGTTACAACCGCCAGCCAGCCAAAATGCACCATCCTTAGAAGTGTAAGTAGTGGGAGGGATTGGTTGTTGTGGTGTTGGTTGGTCTTTTTTTCCCAAAGAAGAGTAGATGTGCAAAATGATGCTGTCGTCGTTTGTTGTACCCCACTTTCTCCACCCGTGGTGATTTGTTCTGTTCATTTGCACGTGATGCCGTTATTTGCAGGTGAACACCTCTGTCCGCTCGCTACACGTGTTGCACTTCACAAAGCAGCACCAGTGGAATTTGCAATTGCATTGCCACACCTTGGTGTACTGGTGCGTGTTGTACCCTCTTCCACAGCACATCATGTCGCACCCGTCCGCGTTGGGAGAGGTACGGTTGCAGAGTCGTCCCTGGGTACCGACGCTCCCTGTGGAAGCATCTTCCTCACAGTAGTTGGGTGACTTTTCGATATACACTAAATCTGTTTCCATGGGTTTCTGGTAACTCTTGATCTGCTTGATCTTCAGGAAGGTTGGCTGCCTTAGTCTACTGGCTCGTACCACCTCCACCTGCACTGCAGCATTGTATTTCTCTTTCAAAATATATCCAATCTCTCTGAATTTAGGAAGCGTGGTCCAGCAGGTCTTAGTAGTACAGGAACCTGAAACTCCATGGCACTTGCACTCCAATTTCATTCTCTCTTCGAGAACCTATGTGTACAGACATTTACATACCGTTACTGCAGGAAAACAGTATTGCAGCCTTGCCTCAGTCTGAGTCTGTTCATATGGATATTCATTACTGCTGGTTGAAATTTTTTTAAATGCATGCTCATAAATCTTCTCACCTCCCAGCAGAATGCTTGTAACACATTTTGTTTTACATGGCGCTTGGTCAGAAGCACAGCATTTTGTAATTTTTATTAAAAAACATTTGCGTTCTGTTTCCAAATATTGAAGAATATTTACTTAAATTTCAGAAAACATGTCTTCAGAGCCAAAGTCATTATTGGGATTCCAGTAACTTAAAAAAATTTTTCAAACCATTTACATTTTGGAAACAGAAAAAGAAAAAGCATTTTAAGATTCAGAATATTTAATCTTTAATTGCTTTAAGTATTGTTCAAAGAATGTTTAAAAAATGTTAACCAGCTTTAATATCACAGAACAATACATACTCTGTGGCTGAATAGGCATTCATGCTCACTGCATAATTAAAAATTTTGTCTATATTAGCAGTAGTAATACCAACATACCTATTAACTATTCCACAGAGCACACCATCCCCTTTAAAAGCAGCACTCCTTGCAGTATCTAGCCCAAATATCAAGCAAATGTTCCAGCACAAATACATCTTTTGCACCAGGGCAATTATTGCACAATGTTAGAGGAAATAAAATCCCCTGAAGGGTCCTGCTAAGCTGTGAGCCAAAGAGAAGTGGAAGTATTTATTACTGCTATTGCTAGAGGATGTTAACCTGGAGGAGGTTTATCCAGCATCAAATAGTCCCTAGAAGGGACAAAAACTGGTGGGTGCTCGGGATCATGCTCTGCTTCCAACCTCCCACCTCCACTGCAACCAAGTTGCACCATGGCTGGCACATCCTTCCTGGCGTGCGCCTGGGGCAGGGCAAGCAGATGCCCGCCTGCTCCATGTGCTCAGCGGAGGGGAAACCGGCCTCACGGAAGCGCCTCTCTGTTTCTCTGCCCTCACGCTACCACTTAAGCCTGACCACAATTACACCCACAGTCATCATTAGCTTATGAAAATCAGGGCCTAAGAACAAAGCAAACTGATCTTTCCCCTTCGCAATGGGATGCTAACAAAGAAATATGAGCTACCGAGCTTGTCTTAAAGCATTACTGATGCTGCAGACCATCTCCTGTAGTGGTTTCATTGCTGATCCCAGAACATGACTGAAATGGGCAAAGGATAAAAGGGCCGAAATCTGAGTACAATGGCATAATGAAGTAGAAGGGAAGTAAAAAATGCTTACTGCCTAAGAAACTGGCCTTAAAATAAAAGCTGTACAGATCTGGTTATCCCTGCAAATAGAGGGCACCCTCCTGAGTTGTTCGAGTTTCACTTAAATTGTATGTTTTGTTTTTTCCCAAATTTCTGGGGTTTCAGTATTCAAGAGAATATTTGGTTTTGATTTGCTCTTGCCAACATACAGTAGCAAGTACAAGGTAGCTGATCATCTTATTCAAAAACATCTTAGACCTTCTTGATCCACAGGCTTTCCCAGGTCAAGGTTAAGTTAGCCTTTCAGAGGCAGAAAAGGTGATTTCCAGAAAGGTTTACTGGATTAGGGAAGAAGCTACTATAGCTGCAACTACTCTAAAAAGAAAATCAACAAGGCTATGATGAGCTACTTTTTATGGACACTGGAAAGGCCACTGCTCTCCAATAAACTGTACCACCTTTCTAGCTTCCTTACAGGAAAAAAAAATGCTGGAATACTTGATGCCTTCTGCTGTGGCAGCTGCATTCCAGTAGCAGTAAGTAGAGGGATGCCTTACGAAATACTCCAGGGTCTTTCAGGAGTCATCATCTGTCTCTACTTCATGCCTGTGCAGAAGAATGCCATTTTTCAAAGACCCCCAAAAAAAGATTCCTATCCTGTTCCACAAACAAAATGGGTTAAAATAATCTATCGATATTTAGATGTGCATGTATATATACATATAAACATATATGCATATATACATATGTTTATTTGTGTGTATTTACACACTTAAATTGCTTGTAAGTTTTTCTTGGTATTGCTGAAATACATTTTTTCCATTAGCCTGATTTCTACAGCTCTCTTTTTCAACCACTGGACAGCATACAGTTGCAGCCGCAAGCACTGCAGCAAAATCCATGACAAAATGTGGACAGTGACAACCTCCTCTACACGTTCACCACAAAGCACTGTAGAATCTAAGGACTTCTAGGAAAGCATTACCAAAAGGATAGATCTGCTCCTTTTCTCCCTAAGTAGTAAATCTTGGTGAAGAGCAATCTTGTGGTTTAGTACGCATTTTGTCAGGTTCTGCACGTGTTTGTGATGTCTGTTTTTTGGTTGAAAAGGTCAAGTCATTAACTTGCTCAGAGTGGGAGGAGGTTAAGCTTGTGAGGCTCCTTATTCTTGTGTGGGCTCAACAACCCTGGACACTGTTCCAAGGACCCTCCATCTCTGTCACTGAACTGATTCCCTCTACAACAGAAAGTGTCACTGTTCCTGAAAGACAAAGATATTACCCATTCTGGTGTCCTGGGTGATACCTTTGTGTATATATATTTATATATGGAGGCATGTGTGTGTGTGTGTGTGTGTGTTTGCCTGCACGTGTGCATTTGGTTGAGATGCTGCCATTTATACACAGCTCTTCCTGGCACCCTCTGTAGTACCTCTCCAGCAACTTCATCCTCAGTCTTGATTTCTTTTTGTTGTTGTTGTCTTTCTGAAGATCCACTTTCATGAGTCAATTTGCTATACAGAAATCTAATTTCACTGCTGTATTTTTTCAAAGTTTCCCACTGCTTATGATGGTGGAAGAACTTGCAAATGCAAGCCATACAGGCTCAAAAAAGCACAAGTTTCAAAAAGTATTAATTCATGATCCTGAAGCCAATCTTGCAGGTTTTGGTTTTTTTTTTTTGAAGGCTTCTCTCATGAATGTGGAATGCTTGGGGTTACAACACTGAGTGCAGGCCCAATCATCAGGTAGTTAAATTCCTGAATGCTATAATTTGTGTGCCCACAGTCAGCTGTGGGTATAGAATTGTGCCCAAAAACTTGGAGGTCAGGGAATACAAGGCCCAAACTAAGCAGATTCTAAGTAAGATATTTTTTTCCCTCTTTCCACCAAGATGCTGCAGAGCATTCCTCTTTGCTGGCAAGCCAGCACTCTCCGGCTTTCTCAGAGGTATGTCTGTAAAGCCCCATGAGGTGCCATGTGGAGGTCCCCGCATACGCCCTGGTGCTGCTGCTTTGCAGCTTACCGTGTAGATGGCAAGCTGCACCTTGCTGCGTGGTATCTTGAGCAGCTTTCCACTTGCTAGCAAGGTGCTACTGGACCTGGCGATGGTGGCAGGATTTGACCCTGTTCACTCAATGCTGTGAATGACGAGCAGCTAATGTTTTCCTTCCTAAATATCCCTCCAGCTCCGTATTCCTCAGCAAAATTCTCATCAAAGCTTTGACCCTGAGGCTTAAAGGTACTTATTTACTCAAATCTAATACATTATGCTGAGCTAGGTGCCTGATTAAAGATTGAAAATCATTAGCTCGTATGACCCACTCTCTCAGCAGTTTCATTTGTCATACGTCACTGCCTCGTATCTAATCTTGAATGGTTTACAGCAAGATCTACCTCCCAAAGCAAATTCTCATCGTTGGACTGTGCTGCCTCAGACTAATCGTAGGAACATTCCTTAGGTCCCTTTTCCACATACAAGCCCACTCCCACCCCAGTAACATCTTGCCAAGTAAAATTTTCTAACTACTGCTACTTTGTTAAATGAATTGTGAAATATAATGTTAAAACTTTCTTATCCCACATATTTTTATACCTATATAAATCATACACTGAAAATGCAGTTTGAAGGTTGTCCGCTGCCAGTTAAGTAGAAAAAGGCTTGCAAAGACTGAAATAAAACAAAATGATATGCATGAAAAGAAATTAATTTCTTCAAGTTCCATATCTAGACCCAACTGCATAACATCAGATACAGTTTCTGTACATATTAAAAATCCTATCTGGATAAAATATGGAAAAACAATAGTAACATTTTGTGTGTGTTTGTTTTGGCTTGCCTTTTCTGGTTTGTGTTTTCCTTAGTGGAAATGCACATTTCTGGACCATATGTTTAATGTAACAAAGTCCATATTACTTTTGACTGCCATATCAAATAGAAATAGAAGACTTTAGGAGTCTTCCTCCATCAAATATGCAAGTGAACAACATTTGTTTTGGGTAATACCAGTACCAAAAGAGATGAATCCTGCTCATAAGGTGTCACCACCCCTTTGATACTCAAGCAGCTGCAGCCGTGCAAGCCGGTGGTGTATGGGCACTGCCTCACCTTAGTCTCAGTGCAGCCTGGAGTCCACCACTGCTGACAAATGCTGATCTCATGGACCCATCTGGGAAACAAAGTTGGGTTTGTTTGTGTTTGGCTTTTCAACTCAAATAGCCAGAGGTGTACCTAACATTAGTACAGTGTAATACTACTCCTCTAATACAAATGTCCTAAAAATATTCTTCATTAGTAGCAGATCATAGAGCACAAAATTGAGCAGCTCATGTCATGTCTCCTCAGGTGGTGCCCAGCCCTGTGAAGAGAACACATGGAGCCAGTGGGAGAGGAATATGGGTGCTTCATATTTTTCTGAAATTTTTCTGATATTTTTCTTCATTTTATGCATAGCTGCATATTTTTCTTTCTGCTCCTCCCTGAGGCCATGCCGTCAAGTATCAAAACAGTATTTATAGTCTGTGGGATGGGAGATGAGGAACTGAATTACCGTACTCCCTCTCTTGTCACATCCCTAGTTTTCTTACTGTTTAGTTTGATGGGAGCAGGGAGCCTCTGCTTTGCAGTGGGTCAGTATCTAGCCAGGGAGATGGCTTTTCCCTGGCACTGGCCAGGGCTCAGCAGGCCTGGGGACCCTCTGCCATACAATTCACCTCCTCCTACCCTTCACCTGCCTCCTTAGGTAAGGCACCCACTCATGTAGTATTCCCACTGAATGCATTAAAAAAAACTGAAGGCGGCCCACTGCTCTCTTTACCCAAGTTCTCCTCTTGGCTAGCAGTAAAATAAGTTTGGGATTTTGAGAACTGCTGCCCACCAGGTGAAAGTCCCTACTATTATGAGGGCCTCTTCCCTACCTTCTAGAAGAGAAGAAAATAGCCACTAAGTTTGAGCAATAAACCACTGCAATGGATTAAAACTTTCTGAAATTTATTGTTCCGGTGACATGTTGCAAAAAGCAAAAATCTTGAGAATCATTCCCAAACCAAGTGCAATTGTAGTATTTCACTCTTATTTCTATGGAATTTGCTGTAAAGCTTGGTGGTAAAATTTTTAATATCATCTTAAAGAGTTAAAAATATTGCTGTTTTTATTTTGTCAGGCGGTATAGAGCTGTCAGGTTTGAGAGGGGGCAGTAATATTTTACTAGATGGATGTTATTTGTCTTGCATATATTGCATGGTATGCCTGGGCATGCGCATTTCTAGAATAAAACCTTTTAGCAAGTCCTAAAATATTTGGCTATTCCCCCCTCTAATTTTAAAGCAAAATGTTCAAAAAGTAGGATAGTACCAGATGTAGCTTCTGGCAGTCAATGTTAAGGGTGTGTTTCTGGAAGAAAAAATAGGCTAGTAAATCTAGCCCAACTGGAAGCAGGAGAACTATCCTCATGAGATTTTGAGCCAAAGCTTGCATATTCAGGACATATGGATAAGCATTAGTTATCCATCCAACCCACCCAAGCTGTAACACCAAACTTTTTGAAATTGGATTTATATCTGTCTGCAAATCAATTTAAGTGGGAAAGTGGAAAGTATGCCATGAAGCACAACTATTGAAAGCTTTTCTTTCATGAGTGCTCTCACAAGGGATATGCAGTGAAATAGTTTGTCTCTTTTAGAGAAAGAAACTTTCAGCAAATGATGGACTCGGGGCTGTAAAACCTGGAAAGTCACATTCTTTAAATCGCTGGAATGACTTAGAAAACAAAGTCACATTTTAAAGAATATTTTAGGATTAAAAGAGCACAAAATTAGTTGGCTTTCAGTTTTAAAACTGGGATTCAGCCTCCACTGTGACTTTGGAGCATTTCATCCAGAGTCGTCTTCTAGGGATGGCTTCTAATTTTTATGTCCTGTCAGGTGACAGTGAGAGCAGTTTGCAAGGTACCAGGGCATGCTGTGCATCTTGCAGAAGTGAGTGTATTAATTTAAGTATTTCATGTGGGGTGAAGTGAACTGACACTTTCTTACATATTTTATGCACAGACATTACATAAATATGTATAAATCTACATAAATAGGTACACATACACATAGCCTACATACATATATGTGTGTGTGCGTATATATAATGTGAATGGTGACCAACCAATTACCTCATTGGCTGTTCTACCACCAAAATTTGTCAGCAAAAAAAATCCTTCCCAGTACCACGGTCCTGGGGCACCAGGAACTGTGAGAACGAGCCATGGCTTAGATGGAAATGTTCTCCCAAGTAATTGAATAATGTCTTCTAAAGAGAGTCTGATTTTTTTTTTTGTCCCCACACTCTTTTTGTTTCAAATGTAAAATAAGATGATGTCATCTTCCAGGCATTCCAAAAAAAAAACCAAACAACAAGAAAAACTCATTGACATTACAAAGGAATAGATATTGGGATGGTACCAGGCTGAGCTGCTGGCAGTCAGTGTGATGGGTGTGTTTCTGGAAGGGATAGAAATAGGCCAGCTTTTTCTCCACATAACCACAGTCATTGTCTATCATAAGAGTCTAATTGATTGATAAACTGTTAGAAACATTTCTTTTCTTCTTTTTGGTAAAAGCTATGATCTGCTACTAATTTGTCAGCTTGTTCTTTTAGCTCCCCCCTTAAAAACAAACAAACAGAAAAACCCATTTTTATAATTGAGATTCCCCATGAGAGCTGGTCATTGTTTTGAAGCTTTCAACAAAATGTTAAGATTAATGGTGTGCATTCCCAGATGTTACTCTTTCTAAGTTAATTTATCCCAGAATAAAGATACTTGTTTCTAAAAATACATGGTAGAAAGCCGCCTCGTAAAACAGCATCAAAGCTTACTTGGTTTTGTTGGTATTTAATTTTTCATTACTCTATCAAAGTTTTGCCCACAGATCTCGCTGTAATCATTCAGATTTGCAACAAGCCATTCTTTCAGTAATGTTTGAATTAGACTTACACTAGTCTTCCTTTGGGGGCTTGTTTTCATTTACCACACTTGTACTTTCCATCCTGAATCATAGCGGCCATTTAATAACTGATGGTGAAGTTAGCTACTTCGCTCTTTTACGCAGCATGGCGCTGTTTTGCCGCAAAGCATAAATCTTCCATCAGTAGCACCTCATGTCACCAGGAATTGCTAAGCATTCGTTTCTTCCAAATGGCACTGATGGCAAGTTTGTTATTTTGTCACTGGTGCTGTTCATTACAAAGTTGCTAGAAACCTCACAAATTTGCCTATTAACTGAAAAAAATCTTGGAAATGCAATGCAGAGCAATTAGGGGCTGCATTCTTTCCAGAGTCATCAGAAATTGCCTGAAAAGCCTAAATATCATCTGTTTTCAAGGATGTACTTTGTCAGAGTGTTGTGCTGAGCATCTCAGCTCCAGTCACAAAGAGCCCCCAAAACTTTCCCCCCCATCTGTTTGCAAAGTTTGTGCAATTATTTATATAGCGTGCTGGTTTTTCCTCAAAGAGAAATTCCTAAGGACTTTATTTTTAACAACAGTGAAATACCAGCAGGCTGCCTTTTGAGAACATCCCTATGAGAGCAAAACATTATTGTCACTGCTATAGTTACAAATGCTTCTGACTCCCAGGCACATCTGGGTCAAGTGCTGGAAAAGATTGAGGATGGGCAAAATTCCTGCCCTGGGGCATGAAAAATTCTGTGTGATTGTATAAGAAAGCATCCAAATAATTGCTCTGGGGGTAAAAGTGCTGGTCAGAGTCCTGGATAATGATCCTAGCAATGATCTTCTGGGCACCTGGCAGAGGTCTAGTGAGGTCATCAGGGGCCTTCCACTGACTTCAGAGAAATTTGGAAATAACTATAGGTGGGGTTCGGAGCTCTTTGCATCCTTTTTTCTTCGTGTTTCTGTATTAGGAGACTCTGGGATTTAAAGAGAAGACTAAAATGAAGATAGCAGATTTATTGGCTAATTATTATTGGTCTTATCTAACTTAAAAAGCCAATTCAGTATGAACTAAGCCAGGACTGAAAAAGAACTCTGAGCCTTACAGTTACAGGTGTAAATGTGGGGTGTTTTTTAATAGTGAAAGTTCTGTGAAATATAAGACCTTGGGAAATGGACCGACGTTCATAAAATCAAATTGTTGGATTTTTTTTCACTGTACCAGTTTTGATAAGATTGAACTGTAACTAAGAAATATTTTAATGGTTGGCAGAATCTCTGTAGGAAGCTACAAAAGCATGTATTTCCTTTACTGTCTTGGCATTCCCGCCCCAAGGTTGTAAAGGTTATTTGAGAACTTCTGAAACAACAAAGAATTAAATAATATTCTGAGTTGCCTGTGGTCTCCTCCTTACCTCTTACTCCTATTCATAACAAGGGAAAAATTACCTTACTTTTGTTCTTAATAATAGCAGTCATGAACCAGAAGCTTGGCTCCAAACTGTTTGCAAATTTCAAGAGAAGCCTCATGCAGAGCAGCAGGACAGTACTGACAGTCTTACTCAGAGAGGTATAAGCGTTTCCCAGTTATATTGTGAAATTTTGGAAGGGGAAAGGGGTAAGGTGGAGGTTCAGTGTTGTGATTCAGCAAGTGTCCAAGCATAAATGCAGTATTTCTGACTTGAGTGTGAATAAGGACCGTGTGGAGTATGTCAGAGTGACATCCACACATACGCAAAACTTCCTGGTTTCTGATTTTGTTTCAGGCTCACAATCCAGGTTTATGCAGGATTCCCAAAACTGCCCAGTTTCAGGTGGATGTTGGTCAGATTTCAAGTTTGCCTGGATTCTCAGAAGGGATTTGTGATTTTACGTTGAAATTGAACAAAACTCTGTGGCTGCTTTCTTAAAGGTCCAACCGAGAAAACAAAGAAAACATACTCTCGTTTCCAGAGTTCTGTTCTAACCTTAAGTTTCAGTCTCACAGTCAATATGTCTAATTTATACAAATAGCAGATGATCTCAGATGAACAAAAATCACTAAGTATTATATACTGTACAACTTTGCATATTCATTTCATGGGAATGTATGGAATTATTACCAACATTATTTCTAAGCATGACCCCCAAACCATCTTTTATATGAGCGCATTCCTCAGGATTTGATGGATTGTACTTAAAAACAAAAAGAAAAAGCTGCACCAAATCCTTTCAGTCATCCTTATTTTTTGAAAGTGATATGATGCATTAATGCTTACAATGAAAATATATGGGTACAAATAACACCTGAAAATTGCCAACAACAAAAAAGTGGATAAATTCCAAAATACTATTTATAAAAAAATTTACTTGGAAAAAACCCCAACCCTATGTTGTCAGTATTTACAAGCCTTTTTATTCCTGTCTCAAAAATGTGAAAGTAAGCTTTATAATTTGGTTTTGCAAGAACATTTGCAGAAAGTTAAGTTTTTAGAAGTGTTAAAAGAAATATATTTGCATGAATGCTACTACCAGAAGTATCTGTAAAAACACACACTTTTTTGGTTTATGTCCCCCTGCTTATGAAATTCTGATGAAGAGTATAAATATAATTAGCGTAACAAGGATCAGCAATGTGGTCTAGTGGTTACTGGACTATATTTACAACCGGGGGACCTGGGATCCGTGCCTGGCTCAGATACTGAGTCGCCTTCTGTCTTTGGGCAAGGGGCTTCACTATTCTCCATCTATGCATACGCTTTTGCTCTTTTGTCCTTTTTTCACATCTAGACTGTGACATGTTCAAAACAGGACATGCATCAGCATCTCTGTGGGGGTGGCACAGTGCCCACCACAGTGGGTTGGCTGTTTAAGCAGGGATCATAATGCATCTAGCAGCAATAAATGCTCCATTGCAAGTTTAGCATGTGACTTCCATCTTATTTTGCATCCACATGCAATGCATGATGCCAAGGTGAAATGTCCAGGCTAAGAGAAGTGATCAGACCTGGAGCCAGTCTTCCAAGCTGCAGTACAGCAGTATGAGGTGTTCTTACCCTCTAAACAGAGCAAGTTTGGGGAAAAAAAAAGACTGTGCCCATCCTAAGGACGTTTTTCGGTCTGGCTCTTCAGTCAGCTGTCTCCTCCACATCTGGAGACCTCAGTATCGAGCATCAATCCAGTATTGATCCTGTCTCTACACTTGAGATCGTGCCCCCTAACTGGTCTCTTTCACCATGCTGATTTTATATAAAACTTCCATCCCAATGGATAACTGCCCATACACCACCTTCAGTTTCAGCGCACAACCAACTGCAATCCCCAGGAGGTTTTGTTGCATGGACTGGGTGTTAAGAAGCATTCTCCAAAATGCAGGCAGTGACATAATTGTACTGCTTCTGTCACTGCCCATTCAACCATCTCTGCCCACCTCAGCATCTAGTGCTCGGTGTAGGACTGAAAGCACACACTGGTTTAGAGGAGGAAATTTCAGTCTAACTTTGGGGGCTAGGTGCGGAGGAGTCATATATTGGAGTCTCCTACAACACTGGAGGGTAGAAGCAGCATTTTTTTAACCTGGGGGAAAACACTTTGAAGGGTATAGTAAAATCTCTCCTGAGGTAGGCATGTACAATGCAGAAAGATTTGTTAAATTTCTTAAAGGGCAAGATCTGAGCACTATGAGGATTGTTATTCAATGGACATAGATCAGCGTAGCTCCATGATGTTTATTGTTTCCATTGCAAGCAATATAGTCATGGTTGTAGACATGAAACTTTTTCTTCTTCCAAAGTGACACTTATGCAGCCGTTTGTAGCCCGCAAGTGAGAAACAGACAGTTATGCATTTGCTATGAAGTGTGTATTTCATTAGAGCTGTGGTCAAAGTGTTTTGGTTTTGGATGGACTAAATATCTGCAAGTCTGTGGGAGTTCAGCAGTGCAGAAATTCAGTCCAGTCTTATCACAAGCCCCGACATCTCTTGCTAGATATTTGCAAAGGAGATGAAAAGCAAAGGTTTATCATTATGCCAAACAGCTCCAACAAAGTCATCTCTGTTATCAGTGGGACTGGAAAGAAGGCTTAGGAAGCAGAAATATTTAGAGCAGCATCTATAATACATGGCCCACTCTGAATAAAAAGAAACAGCAACAAAATGTAAACATTAGATGCCATCAGGTAGCTTGATGTGGGTGTGGGATAACAGCAGAGAGAGAGGGGTAAGTTCTCAGGGAGTGCCTCCTGCCACCAAGCCAGCCTCCCCCCGTCCTCCAGCACACACGTTTCCCCATCCCTCGTCCTTTCTGGAATACCTTTCTTCCAGCCTCATTGTTGTGCAAGTTCATCAGCCTCCGTGCATTCTTTTTGATTTCTCGGGCATCAACAAACCTCCGGGAGAACTCAATGCCGTATCTGATATCCGCAGAGCAGCCTCCCCACTTCCATCCCTCCTCCTGGTTGTAGTAGCCCTGTTTCTCTCGGTCACAGCCACAATTGCTGAGGTTGCCCTGGCTGCAGGCGGCCGTGACAGCGTGCGCAACCCCGGCAGCAGTAATGGCATAGGTGAACGCAGCTTCCCTGCTTCCTGTGGAGACAAGCCAAAAGCTGATGTGTTGGCAGAAAGGCAGCACTTACTAAAGAAAGTACACATATTATCTACAGCAAGGGTATCAGGCAGGAATGCAAGGAGGGCATTACTTCTGGTGGATAATTCTCGTTCTTACAGGATTACTTACATATTTAAAATGCTTGGCTCAACTGGAGCATATTACTCCAGGTAAGACCAGCCATACGACAGTCCCACCTAACCCCCCTTCACCAGAGGGGAATTTGGCAATGAGTCTGGACAATGGTGAGAAGAGGCAACACAATTCATTTTCACACTGTCTAGTCAGGTCTGCAATCTGAAATTTATCTCTAGCAGATGAGTAATAAGCAAGTCCCTGGCAGCAGTGCTCCCTGGAAAACAATGGTTACCTCTGAACGTTGGCACTGCATGGAAAAAGAAAAGTGTTCAGACAACGTGAGAAGCACCAGACCCTTTCAGATGTGCAAAAGGAAACAAATGGGAAAGATTGTTAATCTTGTTAATTTAGAAATTGTTAATTATCAATCTTGTTAATTTATAAATGCTCCAGTAGTGACCAGCAGTGTTTCTGAGTGTAAAGTGTTGCAAAATGGCCTATAGAGACAAGAGCTGGGTAGGTTTTGTTTTCTTTCAAGGTGAAGTAGAGGCTACCCCTTTCCCTTCCTGACTTCCCTTGTGTATTAGTTTTGCTGAAATGACCCTTTTCCACTCCCACCTGGACTCAAACCTCTGCTTTACCTTGGCTACTGAGCATACAGTGGGCATGGAAGTGCTGTGGCAGCATTATCGCCTCTCCAAAACAAGTGAGATACTATCATAGAAGCACAGTCTTTTTTAGAAAAAAAAGTCTTTTTAGAAAAAAAGTTCTTTTTTTCCTATGATGCCAGTAGTTGCCAAGGTTCCTCTTTCCCAGTTCCATGTTAGAGCTGTTGATATGGAGTATATGAAGAGTGGCAAATAAACCCCCTTTCTTTACTAGACACTGGTTGGCCATGGTGCCTGTGGGATGCACACAAGCAAGGGGATGCAGAGGCAGAATGACTGAAAGGGGTGCTACAGCCCATTCCTGCTCTCACATGAGACTGCACTCTGTCACTGACTTAATGTAAGGGCTGGATCACGGCCCTTGGTGGTTTGCTCTTCATATTATAAGGTTTCCTGACAAGTTCCCTTCTCAGTGATATCACCATTTCCCTCTATGTGTTTATCTGGTGATAAACAGATGATCTTGTAATACTACAGCCAAGGAATAACTGTAAAGAATTTGCAGAAATTTGCTGAAATGCTTTAATGACCGCACACAGAGCTTTAACATCATTAATGGGTTTGGGAAGGAGAAAAAAGAACACATTTTCCGGAGGAGAAAAAAAGCCCAAAAAGCTTAGAAGCTATTTTTAATTTTTTATTTTAGGATTCACAGATATCAACTGTTCCGGAATGACCAGTGCATGGTGTGGGGGCTTTTATGTTTTATATTTCTTATTTTCATAGACAGTTTCCTGAAAGGTTACACTGCTGCCAGATATAAGAAAGATCCTACAGGAAACAATCATAAACTGGCTTTTGGCACCATTTACTTGTTTCTCCGAAGCAATAAAAGAGAAGCTTAAGGTAAGAGGAAAATAAAAGCGTGCTGTGTTCTTCAAGTACCAAGAAGGTTAACCTGACTTGTGTATTGAGTACATCACGCAATAGAAGGACTGACTTTGCTTTCAGACACAGAAGTGTTTTTTTGGGGTGTACGATGTGTGTAGTCTGGTTCAGTGGTTCCCAAACCGTGGTCTGCAGAACACTGGTGGTCCAGGAGGCCATGGTAAAGGGTTTGCAGCTAATCCACAGAGCCATATTAAACACTGTTTTTAATAGTGTTTTCAATTAAAAGTTTGATGATAATGATGCCTGGTGGTCCGCAAAAATTCTGAGGGTTGATAGAAATCCAAAAAAGTTTGGGAACCTCTGTTCTAGTTTTTAGTGTGTTCTCTAAAAACACATATCGATACTCATTCCTCTCTTCTTCACCCCCCAGCTGAAGTCAAAGTTGAGACCCATGTTTTAAAAGATATCCTGTTGACTTACACAATTTCTTTCTTCATCTTTCAAAACAATCCCTTCTTAATCTATAAATTGAAAGATTGGAATATGAGATATAATAGAAACTACATTTCTAGACACGTTTTCCTTCCTCTTCAGGATGAGAGTAAATGAGAGTACAAAATCAGACCCAGGAAACTTTTTCAGTTCAAACACCTTCGAAACACATGTAAAAATGCTTATAAACAAGCAGAAACATATTCCTAACAGGGAACATAGCAGCTGTGAGCTACAGTTCAGTAGATTTACTCACAGATTAACCAGAGAGGGGTTGCTTACATTTTATGCTTAAGCTCAATGTATTCCACATGTATCCAGGGAATAAGATAAGCCATTTTATCATGGCCACTGGGTCTGGTACCTGTCCGTGAGTTTTCACACAGTGCTTCCTTTGGTCAGTTTTGTAAAACTAAAGAAAATCCTGTCTTTATCTGCCTTTCGCTCCCCCTCATTCCCATTATAGCCCTGATTACCTTCAGGAACAGAGGAAAATATCTTTCCTTTACCCACTCAAGAGCTATAGCAGTGATGGAATCATCTCAAGTCATGGGGTAATGCTAAATGGAAACTATATTGACTCTCTGAAGAGATTGCTCTTCTGTTTCAATGCACCTCTAATATACAAAGGGCTCAGAAATAAGATCTGGCTTGAAAAATCAGGTTCCTTTTGCAAGTTAGTTTGTCCTGCTAAGAATTAAGGTTTTTTGGTTTTAGGTTTTTTTAACTAGAGGATATTCCAAAACTTGTCTTGAACTTCAGTGTAAGCATTACCTCAGCAGTTCTCTAAAGTCCTAGGATCAGTACAGTCTATCAGAAAATGCTGATGGAGGAGGGAGGGGAACCTCTATGCTCAAATAATGTGTCTGCTGTACACAAAGCTTTCCATTAGCATGTCATCACTTGGAATCAGTTCTAAGCAAGTCTTTGTTAGGCAGCTAGAAGTTTTTAAGTAATGATTGCTGTGATACCTGAAGGGAGAACAATAATCTCATTTTACAGAATTTTCTGAGATTTCAAAAATATTCTTGTTCTGCAGCGAAACAGAGGCAAGTCTTTCCAGAAATGTTCATAAATGGAGAAAGATTATAAACAGCAGATCTGGGATTTGACCCAACTTTGAAGCTTGATTTTTGTTTTCCAGTGACTATCCTTGTCACCTAGTTATTTGGCCCTATATATGCTCACTATCTATGTCTCAGAAGAAAAAACCTTGTTTGACTTTTTAATGTTTTCTGTCATGTACACCAGAATAATTTTGTTGAGATTTTATTTTGGTGGAAAAGACACTTTTTTGTGCCACCCCTGGATTCATCCACTTCCCTTTTAGAAATGCCTGCTTTGGTGTCAAAGACGACCGTTCTGATTTAATTCCCAAAAAGTAGAATGAATGTTTTCATGAGTAACGTGAATGTTACTCTGTCTGATCTCATAACCGTCTGATCTGATAACTGTCTGATCTAATAACTCCGATAGGAGACCACTGCCAGTACTAATTGAAATGAAGCCTTTTGTCTTTGGTGAAGGTGCTGAAGGTCACTTCTTGCAACGTGCCAGGCCATGAAATAAGTCTTGCCTGTGGTCTGCTGGCCTGAGTTGCTGCCATTTGCCTGAATTCATTTGCACTCTGACTGAGGGCTGTATTTTAAAACTGCTCTAATACCCAGTAATGCAGGCAGCTGCTGCTCAGGCAGACAGATATTGGATCACTGCTTCCTAAAATGAGTGATTTCTGGCAGGTAGGGTGAGAGGAGCCTGTTGTTGGCGTCGTGGAGCAGCCTATACTTTACCATAATTTAGATGTCATCTCTGAGTAAGTTTTAGACTGCTAACTGAGCACTAAACTTAGTATGGTCTGATGTAGAAATTATTACAAGTTCCATAATTGCTATAGTTTACTACATGCTAACATGCACATATTCAGCAGCGTGTTGTCAACATGTAACCACAATCAGCTGAGAATCACTTATGCTAAATACATATTTTGATCATGCAGCTGTGAGTACAGGGTTAAAGATTTAACTGTTTCATAGTTATAAGCAAGGCGTCTATTTTTCTGAGTAACTATATGAGAATATTGTTATTCCACACAACATTCTGAAATGTCTTATGTCAGCAGCTAGATGAATAAGACTGCCACTGAATGTCAGCTGTTACAACTGTAATTTAACTTGAAATATCAAACTGTAGAATATACACTGTTTAGCCAGTAATTTGCTAAATCTTGGATCAACAATGATTAAAAAAAATACTACACGCTGCTGTTAAACAAAACAAATTCCTCGTACTTACACAAGACACCAGACTGATTATATGACACAATGCAGTATAGGTCAGTGGGGAGAAGAAATGAACCACAGCAGAAGTTTGATTTTTTTTTTTTTTTTTTTGCCAAACCTATCCTTTTCAACAAGCCTTCTTTTGTAAGTGAAAGCGGAAGACACATTGAAGTATTTTTTATGGGCAAAAGAAAATAGATACATCTCTATGAGTAAACTAAAATTCAGACAACAGCACCCTAAATAGGGTTGGATGAAGACTTTTACAGACAAGTTTAGTTCCTTTGTAATGGTGTATTTTACTCAATGCACTTATTAGGAGTTCTGAAGGCAAATAGTACAGGCTCTTCTCTTTGGGTTCGATCCAAGGTCAGTACAAGTCAGTGAGTTTTTCTCACTGTCTGGAGCAGATCCTTTCTCTGTTTGCATTTTCAGTGTAATTAATTTTGGTCTTCTTCGTTTGTAGTCTAAAAGCAGGGATTGGTTTAATTTCTCTGTCCCTCTAATTTACTATACCTGATGCTGCATGTCAGAACTACAGACTACCGAAATCACTTTATACAAGCAGAAAAAGCACCATAGAAAAGCAAGGCTGGCAGAAACCGCGGGAGAGTCTCTAGACCATCCCTCAACCCTAATGTAGGCAAATAACACAGGTATCCTTCATGACAGCTTTTTATTTATCCTGTTTCTAAAGATCTTCAGTGTTGGGGATTCCACAGTCTATTCCAGTGACTCGGGACCCCTACTTGTACATAGTTTACTAATATTAACCTGAAACTGTCTTACTGCATGCAAACCCACTGCTTCTTTCTCTACAGAAGCTAAGAACCAATTGCTCCCTTCTTCTAGCAGCAGCCTTTAAATATTTAAAGAATGCTACCCCTTTCTACATGTGTTCTATCGTCAGTCCTTGCAGAGCAGTTTCAGGAGCTCTGATCATTCCCCCTGCTCTCCCCAGGCTCTCCCAGTAGGCTGGCCTGTGCGTTGTGGTGTGGTGCTGGAGATGCGGCAGGGAGCTCCAGCTGAGGCTTTGTCTGCTTGGGGCTAGAGCAGAAGGAGCACTTCATATGTCTCACATGCTACACTCCTGTTTATTCATGCCAGCATAGTGTTTTCACAGCAGCAGGACATTTTTGACTCTTACTCAGTTTGCAGTCGTCTTCTGTGCAGCTGCTATCACACCAGATGTTTCCCATCTTGCATTTGTGCAGCTAATTATTCCCACGTATAGATCCCCATGTATTTGTCTTTCTAATTTGCCTCCTCTTTCTTTTTCTTTTTTCTTTTTTCTTTTTTCTTTTTTTCCTTTTTACTTTTTTCGTTCTTTTCCAGACCACCACTCCATCATCATTTTCAATTTTGACCCAAACATCCTCCAGCTTCCTTGCAGCCCCTCCCAGCCTGATATCACTTATAAATTCAATGTGCACAGCTTATTCCCTTGGTCAAGTCAAGAGTACAGTACTGACTGGTACCAGATCCAGCACAGATCACAAAGGAAACCCAGTTAGTACATCCTTCCATTTTGATAACTACCCTGCAAGTACAATTTCCAGATAGTAGTACCCATTTGGTTAGCCTTTCTTTAGTTTTCTTATGAGAAAGTGTCATAAGATATAAAGCAGTGTCAAAAGCTTCATTTAAGTCTGAGATATATGGTATAAACTACTTCTTCTCAGCCTCTGAGGCCCTGGGTGGTAAAAGAAGGAAATTAGGTTGCTTTAACATGATTTGTTCTTGACAGATCCTTGTTGACTGTTACTCATCTCCTTGTTCTCAGTTATGAGCTTACAAATGAGGTTTTGTTCCCATATTTTTTCATTTACTGGAGTTAAGCTGATTGGGCCTATAATTCCTTTTTTTTTTTTCTTTTAGACATTTGTCTTTTCAATTCTTCTTAATTAGAGTTCTCCACAACTTTTCAGCACTAATGGCTGTCAGGACTAATGGCTCTAAAATGGCATCATTAAATGTTCTGAGATGAGGGACAGCTAACTGGAAAGCACTCGACCTAGACAAATACTTCCTTCTCTCTAATGCTAAGATGGTATTCCTCCATCAGTGATATTAGTTCTATAACCATCTGCTCACCATTGACCTTTTTAATGAAAACTGATGCAAGAAGTGCTTAGCCTTCTTGACATTATCCTTGGTTCACACTCTCCTCGGGGGTACACTCCACTGAGTGGTGGACCAGCTTTTTTTCTTCATCTTTCACTCACTGACAAAGTACTGACTGAATGAGCTCGAGCAGGAGCTGCACATGATTTCAGTAGCTTCCTCCTAGACTGCTCATTATTTTTATTTCCAATTATAAGTGGCTGGGGCAGAGAACATTGCAGATTTCAAAGCTGAGAATGTGTAGTGCTATGACATAATGGTTTATTTACAGATTCTTCTCTTATTCAGCATTTCTCGTCTCTAGACTCCCACTAATTTTTTATGGTTGGAGGTGCCAGAATTTTGGCCATCAGTCTAGAATCACTCTGTCGGCTGGATTGTTTTCTGTTGCCTATGTGGGTGTGTCAAATTTTCTTTTTAGAATGGGCTGCACATGATCCAGATATATTTCACACTTCCCTTTTTGCAGCTCCTTGCTGTCACTATTTATATACTTTTGGAAGCATGTCTACTAAAAAGAGCTATTTACTATGCCTCAGCTTTTCACATTTTTTTCAAGCATTTTTCGTATTTCATGGTTATTTTCTAAAGACCTGGTGGTACTTTCTACAGTGGTTTCTGTAATGAGGCTTCCAACAATTTACACGGATTTTTTATTTAATTTACCCCCTAAACATATTCAGTTAACTCCTGGCAACCGTAAACAATAGTCAGCATTTCTGTTCCAAAGTGAACATAATCCTGTTGTGTTTTTGACTGTCTTTTGGCAGCATGTCCCTTGGTGGAGTTTTCTGGGACAGCTCCTGTGAGGATAGTAAGTTAGCTGTCTTTGAAAGGATGTTTAGAAGTGCCCAGAGAAATATGAAGTTTTTGGGCTCTCCTCTGTAAAACTATATTTGTTGTAACAAATATTTTTTACTAACTCGGCCCTAACAAACAACCTGTATCTCATTCTTACAGAAAATGGGGAAGTTAAGTTTAGATCCAAAAACACCACTGCTTTTTTTGTCAAGGTTTAATCAGAACATGGTGCTAAGCACTCATTTAAAGAATGCACAAGAGCGTGGCTTGAGAAATACACAGTGCACAAAGCATGGGGGGGGTAGTTCCCAGATACACTGTACCATTGAGAAAAGCCTGTGCAGTGTCACAGCCGGCTGTGTTTTCACAATGCTGCTGCTAATACTGTCACAGTAGTATGTGGGAAGCAATAGCTGGAGCAGAGAGATCGTCTCCTGCCTGTGTTCTCCTCTGGACCTACTGACGTCCCATTGTGGGACTTAATGATTCCCTGCTGAATGTTTGGTGCTTTTTCTTTTCAGTGATGACTAGTGGTTTGATACATCGTAATATGTGAAAGCTCAGCTGGAGACGTCGTGCAGTGTACTGGGTTTTAAAAGTTCTTTGCACCCCTTGTCAAAAAGCATGGACTCCTGAAGGCATCTCAGAGAAACTGGGTCCTAAAGTATGCTGAAATCCTAATACTAAATGGGTCTGTGAGGAACCAGGTGTTGTTATAATAATTCAGTCACTTCAATGTATTCATCGTAACAGTCTTTATGTGAAGGATTTGCCTATGCATTATGGTCCCTTTTTTAAGGGCATTTCACAGGGAGAAATCAAAACAATAATTAAGAAGAAGGGAAGGGAAGCTACAGTATGTGGGCACGTAATATTTTTTCTTTTTAAGGTTTGCTCTTGATAGTGCTGTTGCACTGCAATATGGCCTGTTAAAGGTCTCTGAGAGATCTGTGTGGTGCTTAGCAAGGGAAATATTGTCCACTCTGATTTAAGAAATAAAAAACGTGCTTGCCACATCATTTAAAAAAACAAATTTTAAAACCCAAACAAACAAAAAAAACCAACAAAAAGTAAACCTCCACTCTGAACCTGTCAGGGAAATGGAGGACAGTACTACCACATTTTTTAAATGAATTTGTTTTCAAGTCAACTTCATGCTTCAATTTAGGAGGATGCAACAACAGGCTAGGTTGCTACCAAATCAAATCGCTGAGATTTTCACGTATGTGAATTTTATAGACTTGAGCCTGTAGTGAGTGAATCAGTTTGGAATGGTTATTCTCCTTGACCGTCAGTAGAAGATCCTTTCAACCTAGATTATTCTATGATTCTGTGATTACATTTGATGTTGCTATGGTCTCAATTTCACAAATACTCTGTCATCCCTACTGCCATGCCCATGAATATTAAGAAGTCATTGCCTTGCAGAATCAGACCTTCTCAGTGGACTCTCTGCTGGGTCAGTATTTTAATTAACTCATTTCAATCATTTCAGTGGCCTGACATAAATATACTGTGTTGAAGAACATTTCTTTAAAAATAAATCTGCACTGCCATTTGCATGAAGTCATCTTTTCCTCTATTATCTTATGTCACTTCTAACCTGATATCAAATCCCTGAGAGCTGTGGTCATGTCTGTTTTCTTTTGTAAATCACTGTGCGTACCTGTGCTTTGCTGTAGAAACATGTTAAATAATAACACCTTTTAAAGGGTTCACTGAGTTATGGGCAGTTTTAAGCACTAAGCTCCTATACCTGGGCATGCCAGAGTGGCTGAGGGTGCAAATGTCTGTGTACATAGCAGATGAAATTTCAGCTCTTGCTTCAGAATTTCTTGAGACAGTTTAGTTAAATCATTAATGTTACCTCAATATATTGTGCAGAGCCTAACTGGTGGGCCAGTACCACTTTGCCATGATTATTGAATTACAGATACCCTCAGTGATACCCAGCTGAAATTGGTGTCAGACACAAATCTGTTTATGCAAGGGGTAGTCCTTGCCTTAAGAAGCTGTGTCTTTCAGCTGGAGAGGGCAACAGAAGGGAGATACTATTACCTCTCTTTCACATGGGCACAAAGAAGTTAAGGCATATATCCATACAGCAGAGGACCCAGAACAGAACAAGCTGTCCTCTTGTTCGATTCTCTTTGTGGGGAGGCCACAGAGGAATTTAGCTGTAGACTTCTCAGCTGACAACTGAAACACAAATTCAACTGTATTTTCAGGGAGGATATCCGTGCAGTTGCATGGTGGGACAGGAGAGCTCCAAGAAAAACGCAGCAGCTCCTGGAACTGAGACTCCTCTGCTCTGCTCTTCCACATACCATTCTAGCACGGCATTGAATTAGTCATCTACTGCCGGAGTCGTAAAGGGGCACAGTGATACACAGCATCGCCATGCCTGCCAGCAATGCAAGAGAAGTACATGGCACTTAAAGCCCGCTCCTAACATGCTGTACTCACACTTCCTCACATGCCATACTTGCATAGCATTAGATCCACATCCTTTCTTTACTTTTACTTTGAAAAAAATAACTAATTTAAGTGTCTTGCCAGAGGTTTTGCTGAGGTTGCATTTTCTTCCGTTTCAGAGAGATGCTAAATGTTTTCATGTCCCCATTTGGAGTTGATGGCAATTCTGGACTACTGGTAAGACATGTGCAACTTTAAGCAGGATCTTAATATCTGGCTTCCCCATGTGTCAACATAGACTTTTTGCTCGTACTCACATCTTATAGTTCCATGTTAACCAACAAAATTGTTTGAGAGATATATATAGGTATTAATCTAGAAACCCCTTTTGGAAACACGTAGAAAGCAAGAGCAGAAGGAAACAAGCCTAGCCCAAGACACTTTGCAGATATGAGGTACTGTTTTCAGATGAGATGCCAATGTTTACAGTATACAAAATTAATTACATCTACAGGGCAAGAGCTAGACACCTAGAGCTAAATCTGCAAAGGGTTGCTGGCTCTAAAGCCTGTCTTTTAGATGTTCTGCCACCTAGTATTTTCCATGTGGCCAGGATAGGAATCCAGCCTTACCTAGCACTGAGTTAGACACCAAGACTTCCAGAAGCTATCAAGCTGCAGGGGGAAGCCCCAAAACTGGGAGTAGAAAGTGCAAAGAAAGGGACAGAGTCTAAACTTAGCCCATCAGGGAGTTAAGCCAGATTTCCCTGCACAGCGAGCCTTTCCAACTCTGCTGGCAGCAGTCATCTAAGTGTAATTGCTGAGGGTATACGGTAGTTTTAGAAAAGGAGATCCCACCCTTAAAATATTCCACTATCAGTCCATTATTGTGTTTTATATTCCGACTGGGGAAAAAAGATGTCATTGCATTAAAAGCCAGATGATTATTTTGTTCGTTTCACAGATTAGGATATTCTACTGAACACAGTATAATTTCTTCTAGTGTATTTTTCTAGTTTTTTTCAGAGTATCATTTAACTTGATTCTATCAAGTACAGAATTAGGATGTTTTTATATAAAATAAAGTACTAATTCTACATAGTTATGGCATTTGTAAAGTAAGGTTTATGAAGAGCAGCAGTATCTTCTTTTAAACTGAATCGCATACACTAGGCATCTTACTTCGTCTATGCAGGATCTAATAACTAAATATTTAAAGTATTTGCCAGATTTCCAATCTAAATCCAGAGAAATGTCATAAAATGGCATAACTGTCCATCACACTGTATCTTTCACTGCATCAGCAATACAAGAGGAGTATTATGTCAAAAAACTGTGAAATAATGACATCTAGAAATACCTGTAGATACATGTAGATACGTGTCCTTTTGTGGTAATAGCAATGAATATGGAGGAAGTACTACGCAACCTCAGAAACAATGACAGCCAGGCTGGGGACTCTGAAAAATGTTTCAGACTACTGGTCATGGAGAAACAGCTCCTGTGTCCTGTGTGATAGCACTTTCCAGAAATTGTTACGCTTGCATCTTGTCGAGCAACTCTGCTTTTCAAGGTGGCCTCAAGATATTCTTCAGAACAGTACACATATTGACAAAGGACTATTTCCTATGCTTGCCAAAAAAGGAAAAATAATTTGTATCAAATAGTGTACCAGAATGTTGCCTTTTTCTGTAAAATTCTGCTCAGGGACATAGCAGAGAGGTTCTTGTTGAATTTGCTGGGAATTGCTGTTGGATTGTCTCCTGGAGGATAATTCTGCATACTGTTTATTAAGGTTGTCCTACAAATCTGTTGCTCACATAAATTCCTGGCATGGTTTCTGATGCCTGGCAGGACACCTTAGACGACCAGCTCAATATGTCAAATTTCGCAAGCAAATCTACAACGTGAGCACTATTGCTGGTGTGTGGGCTTTAACGTGTTTCTCTTGGTGCGTTCTTGGCAAAGTACAGGTGAGCTGTGGTGAGTCTCAGTGTGGCTGTTTAGAGTGCTACCACTCCCTTGGTATCTCCCGTGGTAGCAGAAGGACCATGCCTCATAGGCTTTAGCTTACAGTCCAGCCGAAACCAGCCCTTCCTTGGCAGCTGCAGTGGACAGGCTGTGTTTGCAGATTGTCAGTATGAGCCTGCATTATGCTCTGCTAATTCTGCTGCAGACATCACATCTTCCAGGCATAGGGCAAACAGCTGGGCAGTAACCCCATAAGTCACTGGCGTCCCCTGTCAGAGTTCAGATTGTGTGGAAAGCAAATGAGAAACTCCTGGTGAAAGGGTTGGGTTGAAAGTTGCTTTCAAATTTGCTTAAATATTTTCCAAATGCTCTTACACTGCTTATGTGGCTGCATTCACACCTCTGATACGTTTGACTTGCCTCACAATCTTTCTGGGAGGAGAGCTAGTTCAAGTAACCATGTCTATGCTTCTTGGTGTTTAAAGGGTCTTTGCCTGGTAGTCAAGTTTGTAACCCCAGTGAACAAGACACGGCACAAATCGCACATATGAAAGAGATTTAAAAGAGTAAAGAGCTCAGAGGGTTTTGGATAAATACACAAAGTTTAGATTCTGGTCCAAACCTCTCTGGTTTGCAAAATGAGTGTGGAAGCATCACAAGAACAAAGTCTTTTTTTTTTTTCAGCTCTGGAATTTCTGGTCCTGACAGGAGTTGCAAGTGACAAGATTCACATAAACAAGGGAGAATCATATGAATCTTCTCAGGACTCAGGAAAGTTACTGAATCAGTGTTTAATCTGAACCTGTCCAGCTAACCCCACCAGTCGGGTTATCTTATCTAGTAGATTAGTGGTTGTTATTTATTATTTGTGTTGTGCTAAGCTTGTGTTTTGCCAGATATGGAGCAACCTCACCCTCAGGTGCTGATCCACACTTTCAAGAGTTTGACAAATGGGCAGATGCTGGCCCTGTGAGTTAGCTGCCCTTTCAGCTGAAAAAAAAATGTTAGGAGGATAAAAAGATCAAATTTCTACCCCACAAAGAGCTTCCATTGTTTTTAAGTGTGATACCCTAGGACCAAGGGATGAGTTTTAAACAAAGATCAGAAGCAAAATCTGTAGGTTTATAAGGTACTCCAACTTCAGACCAGGATCCAGGCTTTGTGACCAGGAAATGAGGGACAAGTCGCTTTCAGCAGTATAAATACAAGAGTATTTAAATAGATAAATTTGTATTAACACCAGTCTTTGAGATGCCGCTTACACAGAATTATTTTTAAAAATGCTAGCAAGTGTCTCTACTGCAAATCCACCATTAAAATGAGATATGGGTCTCATTAAATAATCTTTTCAGCCTCCCACTTTGTAGCAGCCCATTTCCAGATCTGAACTTTGAAGCTGACCCCTGTCTTTGTGATGGGCCAAACCAAAAGCCAGATCTGAACACCACTGAACTCTGGGAAAGTTCAAATCTATCGTTTGTGGTTCAGGTTGAGCTCTAATTAAAACAGACCAGTTAGAAAGGCAAATGTCTTAAAACCAAAACAAAACAAATGTTTCACGTGAAAAGTCTTGGATTAGGCTATATGGTAACAAATAATGGTTTTGTCTATCACATGATGTCATGTTCCTCTGGCTAACACAAACTGACAGCATGCACATGCTGCTATATGAGATATTCCATGCAGACACTTTGAATTTAACTTTGAGCAGGACACAGTATTCGCAGAAATACTCCATGCTGTGCAAAAACCCATCAGTAATCCTACTGCCACTCAGATTTGAGGGTAGCCTGCTGCCTTTCAAACTTCCCATGCCCATCCTAGTAGCACAGTAGTCCAGGGTCTTTTAAAAATCTATGTCTTGCCTTCTCTGAGTGAAGCTTATGCCTCATTATGCCAGTAGTATGTGGAATATTGCCACTAATCCCTGAAGACAAACAAGAAAGTGGCACTACAGAAACTTTGGTTGTGTAAGAGGGCAGGGAAATCCCAGCTAACTCTCCTGCTTAGAGCTTCTGTGTATACTGTAGTTAATACTACAGTGTCTGTAGTAAAGAAACATGGTTGATCAACTACCTAAAGTTTCCAAACTTCCTTCTTATGCAAACTCAGCTAATAATCTTACCCGGTCTTTTCTATTGAGATTTTTCAGTATGGTCTTTCTTTTTTCAGTCCTGGATTTACTTTCTAGATGACCAAATCCCTCCATGACATTTCTGTCCTTTGCGTCCTGTTTGGATAAGAAGACTTGAAAAGCAACCCTTTTTCTTTGAGGATCCCAGAGTGCTTCACAAATGGTTAAGTGGAGGTTAGTCCACATTAATTAAGCCTTTCAATTCCCCACTGAAATCAGTCATCTTTAGTCTCCAGACAGTGAGGTATGAAGTGACTTGCCCAAGGTCACAAGAAAAGTATATGGCACAGCTGGGAACAGAATCCAAGTCCATTTTCTCCTGGTCCATGCTTTAACCATAAAATGATAGTTCTGACATTGAACTAGGAGCCACAGGGTATGTGAAAAATGATAGGAAGAGAATTGTATTGAGCTTCTTGAGGTGACGCCTTCCTCTCAGCTTGGACAAAGAATGAAAAATTATTTTATCCGTTCAGAATTAGTACTTTTCGGCTTAAAGAGTATGCAGATGTTTTCACTCTTTGCTCAAAGGAAATTTTCAGTTCAGACATTTCTTTACTGGTCAAGTTTTAATTAAAAAGAATAACCTTCTTAATTAATTAATGATTTCCTAGCGATATATTAGATTCTATTGATGGCATCTTGAAAACACACCAAAACAATAGAAAGCATTAAAGACACATCTAAGCAAAAGAATGAGAGACTCACAATATTTTCTTCTGCATCAATTTTGTAATTTTCATGGAGGCTTGCCAGGAATGTACATATTACTTCAGAATTTTCTTTAAAGCAAGAAGTATAGTAGAATGGGAAAAGAGACCTACTTGTGAAAATGGAAAAAGAGACCTACTCATGTCCTACATATGATAATGTGTTGATTTACAGCAAATCTAGTTGAAAGAATTTCATGGTCTTGTGACATTTTAAGAAGTATGGCAGAAAATATATGCTTATCAACTTGTGCTAATCTTTATCTGAGTATGGAGTACCACAAGTGCTTAGGAATGAGAAGCCGTTAGAGAATAAAAACCACTTCACAGTTTAGGAAAGTTCACCACCTTTGCTATGCAGTTAATAAAATATCCCGTGTGTTTTTGCCTGGGATACTGGCACTGGCAGTTTTCCAAAATACTGACTTATACATCAAAACTATCCTTCAGAAATGCCCTGACCTCAACCTTCTTACAGCTACTCACCATTAATAGCCAGAACTCACCCAACTTAATGAAACAGCAATGCACAGATGCTCTGCACTGACCACCTTTGATTTTGGAACCTGCTCTTTGCCATTCACCATTACTGTTTTTTCCTGCTCCCGGCCCATCTCTTTTTCTTTCCTTCTCCCTTTACATGCATTCATGGATCTGCTACGCTCTTTCCCACTTCCTCATGTCCCTAGCCAAGCAGTTGAAAGGCTTCCATCAGAGAGATTGAAAACATACTCCATATTAAATGTAACAGAATAGTATGACCAGCAGGTCCATGTTTCAAACACATTCAATTTATATCACAGCTGAGAATAAACAGCAGGGGAAGCAACTTGATGGGCTGCTGGAGGCTGTGGCTACCCTTTCTTGTGGAACATGTCTCTGTCACTTGCTAAATAGGTGCACCATCTGGTGGTAATTTTGGACTCCCACTTGTTCTTAAATTTCCAAATAGCAGTGGTGGAGTTATGTCTGTGGTTACAGTTTTTTTTTTTTCCCCAGTATCTGTCTGAAAGTCATCAGCTAAGACAACTTTTGCAGGTACTACTGGTGAACGAGTCCCAAAAATAGCTAAGACTTCAAATGAAGGTCATGTTTTCATGTCTGCCATGTGGGGCAAGTAGGTCTGTTAGAGGACCACATGCTCCCCTGAGAAACATCCATGGAGAGGATGAAAAATTGCACAACAAACCAAAATTAGATATTAACTCGCGTGATACCTAATTAGGGAGTTTAAGCTCCCAGGACAGTCAACTAGGACCTTCAGACAGTCATGCAGTTACATTAAGAGCCAAATCATCCTCTGGAAGTGCTTCTCTCTCTTCTTTGACTATACAAGGAATACAGACTGACTAGGTTGCTATCTTAGACATCTCATCCAAATGCCTGGAGCTATGTGGTATGAAACTGGGCCAAAGGAAAGAATTGAGGAAGGGGCTCCCCATTTTTCTGCCTCTGTTATCCTTTAGTTCATCAACAGAGGCAGAAACTACTGCTACCTCTTGTGCCATTCCCCTCAAAAATTGCAAGGTTACATTGACTGTGTCAAATGGGACATTGTGTGGAGATCTCTTCTGAACAGTGTGGGTGGAGGCTGAATCAGACAGAAAACAATTTTCTATGTTGTCATGGAGAAATGAGTGAACAGGTATTAATAAATCATGATCCATGAGTAAACTTTCTTCATTTTAGCAGCTTGAATAGAGCTCTCCAGTCTACAGCAATTCAGTCCATGTCTGTACAGCTTCTATCTAGAGATAGAAGTGTCTTCTCCCAGTGCATGAGTGAGCTTTCTGGGCAGCAGTCAACTTAAAGAATCCTCAGTCATCCAAGCCCACTTTTTAAACTGAGACTGGTTAAATCTTAGGAATCATCTTTCTTTCACAGACCCAGAAATCAGAGGTTGAACCTCTGTGGTGGGGAGAGCATCATAGACTGCAATGGATCATACTCATGGCTAAAAGTCATCTCCTAGATCCACTTCATTCTTAAGGCCAAATTTGATCAAAACTAGATAGGTGTGACACTTTTTACCAGCTGAAAGACCGATTGTCAGCTTGATCTTGCATCCTGGCTTTCACTGTGACTTCTGTATTCTTCAAACTGCTTGGGCATGCATTTAAAGTGAAACATTTTCAAACCCTCTTTTACTTTAATAGGACTTAAAATGGAGGCTTTAAAGTTAAGCACATATTGGGTAAACAGAGCACTTCTAAAGTTGTTGGCCAGTTTTAATCCTGAGAGAACAGCTACCTTAGCACTACCATGCTAGATTCATTTTTAAAAGCCTCCAAATAATAGATGATATAGTTCCTCTTGCTTGCTTGCTTTCATTTTAATTTGACTCTTGTATCAGTAACAATAATATATACTTCACAGTTATGGACATACAATATGTCAGTAAGAAATAAACTACAGTCACGGATAATTTAATCCAAAGCTAAAAAGTCATGCATGATACTCAGGCAGGAAATTTTGTCAATGAGAAAATAAGATATTTGTCAAATGTAATATTTTGGAATATGCCAGCCACTTCATTGGAAAAATAAATTGCTCGTGACTAGATGCAAGTCAACAAACTGCATGGATTGGTGATCTAAGCCCAAACGCTAAAACATTTGTTTGCAAACCAAAATGTACAGATCAACGAGTACTGTGTTTTTTGTAAAGTTTGTAAATGCCTCTCTGTGCATTTCAAGCTTTTCAATTTAGAAATAGATGGTTTACCAAACAGAAAGTATCCCAAAGAACAGAGGAGGAAAGGGAGGGATGCTGCTACACATGTAACTCTGGAGTCTAATGTTATGTTTAGCCTGTCCTGCTTGATGTAGAGGTTGAACTAGATGACCAAACCTATCATCTGTAATTCTAGGGAAGAGATTTTGACAACATAGTTAACCACAGCAGTAAAGCTCAAGGAATCTCCAAAGTCATTAGAACCCCAAGTTATTACAGGAGTGCATACCAGCAGGTTAGCTGCCGACCCATGATACCTGTCATCTTACGTAAAGAACTTACCTTGCAGTGGCAAAATTTGGCATCACCTACCTGTTTGCGAAGTTGCTCTGCACGTGAAAAATCAAATGTTGTATAGTTGATTTCCATTTAAATAATTAGGTTTTAGCAGATTCCTTGCTATGAATTTCAGCTCCACTTTGAACTTCTGCTCATACCCAAAAGCCAAGAGTCATTTCAGTGGTTGTAACATCCTGGCTCTAGTGAAAACAGTGGCAAAATTTCTACTAACTGCAGTAGGCCCAGAATTTGGCCCCTGTCATTTTGGATTAAGCCCAGGACCTCTTTATTTAACTTTAAATGTTATTTGCCTTCCTGTCTTAAGCGAGCATTACATTGTAAGTCATTGACCAATAGGACTGGGACACTGAAAGTAACTAATTGAGTTAGCATGCAATGGATCATTTGTAGCCAGCAATTTTTTTTCAAAGTGACATTAAAAAAATGGCATTAAAGGAACATTAATGTCCTAAGTGAGGCTCTTGGAAGTAAGGAAATGCTGATGTTAATGTTGCTACGCAAAGTTAGCCCTGTTGCATCCAAATTTTGGTACAGTATTCAATTAAATAATAGCCTAGAATTTGCATAATATCTTTTCCACAGGACCTCTGACTCACTCATCCCAAGGCAGACCAGTAAAGTAACATGGAAAATTTTATCCTGAGTAGCTAAAGGCAAAGTTAAAAGCAACAGAAAATGAGAATTTTTGTGCTGGCCAGTGCCGAATGGGAGATGATCAGAGTTACAGGTCATTACACGCTCTGCCTGTAAGGCTACATTATACATAACAGTACCCTTTTCCACTACAGCTAATTACATATTTATTAGGATGATCACAGAATGACAAAAACCATAAGTACCCACCCCTTTCCAAAAAAATGTTTCTTTTCCACATGGTACTTAAACGCAGCTACTCCATTTCATAAAAAACAGGTCCATTCAATTTTGAACCATTGAAACAATCTATTAAACTGTGTCCCCCCATCAGTCCCTTGTTTTTTTGAGAGCAAAATGGCCTTTTTTTAACCTGAGTTTTAAGGTCACAGGAAGCCAGTGTGTCTTCATGATGTCTTTTATCAAGCTGTGAGCGTCTTACGGAACCATGTAGTTTAGAATACATATGAAGCATGTGAGGCCAGAGCTCATGAGATTCAGAGGCTTGAGTCTCCCCAGTTACAGTTCCCTGCATCAATTTACATTAATGCACTTAACTAATTTAAAAACAAGTGCACTAGCAAACCAAAATGGAGTTGTTCAGAGTCGGGTATACCCATGTATTTTAATTTGAAAATATATAAACATTAGAATTGTTTAATTGTAGCTTGTTAAATCTACATTTAGCAGAAAAACATCTGTTCCAAGAAAATCTTCATTTTTATATGTAAAATGGAATGAAACAGAAGCTTAAAAAGTTAGCACTTCCCTCAGGATGGAAATTCCAGATTTCATTCAGGTCAACACCCACCATTTCTCATCCAGCTGCAAGCCACGCAGAGCTCATGAAGTAATTGTATTAACGTATTAGTGCTATGTTTAGAATAAGGATGTCTGCCTTTTAAAGCAAGCCTGCTGCCAAAGAGGTAAATATTTAAATGGCAACAATAACATTTTAATTTAAGATAACTTATACTTTTCTTCAAACTCATGACCCTTGAGGGAAAAGAAAACACAACTGAGCTACAATTGAACTAGACAGTAGTACCTTACAAAAAAATAGGCAGTAGAGAATATAAATTGGGAAATACAAAAATTTGTCTATTCATGGTTGGAAATTATTATATGCTACAGAATATATATGCTAGATATTTCTTTTATAGGGAGACAAAGAAAAAGAGATAGACATGATAAAATTGATGTCGCAAAGCAACATTTTCTTCTATTGAAGTCAAACAAAATTTATTACTGCCAACTTATAATTTACAAACTGTACTGTCCGTTCACATTTATCTTTTCATCTATGATTTGCAGTGTGTTTGAAAACATTAATTAAGCCTTACCAGATCATTATGAGGCTCTGGCATCTAAAGACGTTTTTAAAGCACAGAGAAATTATCACACACAAATTTTTGAAATTGATTCACTAAGCTGGGAATCCTTAATCCTCTCAAAACAGGATGCTTCTTTAATATGACAGTAATTCCTTAGAATAGAAAGATATTTTTGTTTTTCTAAAAACCTCCAAGGGACAGAAACCTGCTAAAACGAAGAAGAGTCTGAACCGACCATTCTCACAATAGGCTGTCTACTCAGTTGAAATAGTAGAAATTCTTAGCACAGTAGTTGTTTCATAACTTTTTTACCAATCCTTCCCAACCTCAGCTGCTACCAGCTGGGAGGTTTATTTTCTTATTCTGGTTTGGATTACTGTCTTGCTTTGCTACTTGTGATAGTAAAAATCTTATCCACCCTTCTACGGCCAGAAAGTATGAACTGTCTGAATCAATTCTTTAATTTCCTCCAAAGGTGATAATGCAAACTAAAATAGTCCTCTCACTTTACCTTGTAACAACTAGATTATCACAGCTTTTTTCCCACCATTTAGCTTTCCATCAAAATTAATTTCACTGCAAAAACTGGCTTTGTAAGGCAGCTCACATACCTTAGAGTACTCACTGTGCTGCCAGTAGGGTAACTAATAGAAGTGCATGGTTCTTTAAGTGGAATAGCCCAGCTTTGTTCCAAGCATGGCCTTTCTGCCTTTGTAAGGCAGCTTGTGGGATAGTCACTGGCATAACTGAACTCTTTCTGCAAGAATATATATCTAATAAGCTAGAACAAATATACTGGATATCCTTAAGGTTAAGGATATTTTTGTTTCTCCTTCCAGCAACAACATGTCAGTTGTGAAAAGAAATGTGCTGTTTGAGAAGTTTTAAGAGGAGGCTTTGCAATGAGTGCTTGCAGTTTGATAAATCTTTCCTGCAAAATGAGCACACTGAGGACGTCCCCCAGATCTGGGTTTCTTTTTCTCTTTACTAGGTGCCTCTGCCTGCCTGCCTGTCAGTCAGTTACCCAGCTGGTATGAATGATGTTTCACTATGCGTGCATTCTTGTGCTTTTTTTTAATTCAGCCTAATTTTAAGAAAATTCTCTCTCTAAATAACCAAGGACTATACATCTCGTTATACACCACTGTGCTTCTATTAAAAACTATCCTTGCATAAGCCACAGCTCATTAAATTTACCATGGTATTTATAGAATCTACTAGTTTTATTAAATCACACTTGCAAATGCAGTGGCTCCACATGACATTTTGTAAAACAGACACCAGCAGTCGCTCCAAGGTAGCCACGTGAGTAATAAAGGCCCAGTTAGTATTGGTCCTACAAGTTCTTCTGAAGTCGCACACAGTCCTAGTACAGCTGACTGAATGCATCCTGTGTACCTCTCTCCTGGCAACCCTGGCAACCTGCTGCAATAGGAGTTGAAAGTTAATGCCATCCCCCGAGAAGCCACCTCTCGCACTGGAATGTTTTCTACTATATCCTAGCACCTACACAGATATCCAGTTCAAATTACTGAAAACAAGTTTCTTCCTGATCAGTTGCTTGCACACTCAGAGGACATTGTTGTCTGGGGCTATGCTATATGACAACAACAAAAAGAACACCAGAAGTTTCTCTACACTACGTCCAAAAGCCACTGTGCAATTGAGGTTCACAATAACTGACAAATGCCTAAACCAATCATAGCACCTACTGCTATGACAAAGATAATTACTGCCTTTCCATCAGTGAAGTGTGTACCCTACTCTGTATCATATTTAAAATAATCTAATTCCAACTCATTTTCCTCCTCCAAATTGTTTCCAGCTGTACGATTCCTTTCTTTCCCTCATATTGTTTTTATTGGATATAACGCAAGTCCGTAAAGATAGATTTTCCCATAATAAATGCACAGATGTTAGAATAATAAACATACAGTCAACCTGATATATGAATATTACTAAGCATTAATAAATATATAACTAACTACATAAATCAATTAAAAATTGGAAAATGAGAACATAAAGTAACAGAGAAAGAAATGGCGGCAGGAAAGAAAGGCAAAAAGTGACAAAGAAATGTACTTACTTTAGGCAAACTATCTGCATTCGTTTATGGTTCCCTTTATTGATTTGCTGATAGCATTAAAGCACAAGTATGGTTGTAAAGCATTCCTAAGAATGCCGCCTGTCTTCATGTATTGTAAGTTTTCTGCTCATACTGCAAGTCAAGCTTTACAACTTGGCCAACTCATACCATACTAGACACTACTGTGCTAGATTAATGTATCTGCTTGGACGTGAATTTCCATTTTTGGAGAATAATGAGCCTCTCTACTCCTCCCATTTTTGGTAGGAAGTTTTTCTGAACATTTGGCATCTCGGTTAAACCACCATCATAGCCCAGAATAAAAATTACTGGATTCATATGTGATCCTGAGTCCAAATTTAATTAAGCCTATATATGGCCTGAACCAAGAATAATTTACTGACTGACACGCTCAGCGTGTATGATAAGATGCCAACCATTTCTCCGTGACACCATCACTTACATATCTTTCATGCCCAATTCCCATGTTCTTTCTGGCCTGCAGCTAAAACACTGGCATTCAATGGGGACTTAGTTACCTGTTTCCAGTACAAATAAAGAATGAATCACATTTTTTTCTGAGTATCTTTCCTTCAGAAGATGTTCCCCTCCCTTTCTTAGTCTTTTGTTTGAAATTATACTGTCTTCTTAGTGGTTTATGTGTACATGTGTATGAGTTCACGCTTCTATATAACCATGATATTCAACTTTATTTCCCGATTGTGTTTCTCAAAATAACTTGTAAAATCCTTTTCACCTGTGAGTTAATAAAATCCACGCACAGATTTTGTTGGCCTTTAAAACTGTGGCTTTCTCTTCCATCCCTCCCTTTTTCTGCCTAGAGAGTGGATCAAAAGTTGAGTAAATGGGTGGCAACAGGAAGCTTCTTATGATATTGTTCTCCTAAACCTGCCATGCCAAGCAGGGCTGTAACCTCATTTCAGATGCATCCTTTCAACACGCCAGAAAACTACAGATCAATACAAAAGGACAGAGATTTTTTTAAAAAAAACTTCAGAACTCCCCTTTTTTTTTTACGTATTTGTTGATTCTTCCCTTTCAGGTGGCGAGTTCAATGATTTGCCAAATCATCGTATCATTGACACAGTAAAATGAATACTACGAAATCATTATCATTTTCCACATCGTAAGTCTGACAAAGGAGACATCTACAGATTACTTTTGATATCTTGACAGCTATATTTTTCAAAACACATCATTCTTGCCTTGGGCCTAGCACTAGTAAGAGCAGTCTGTTTATAAGCACTTTAATTTGGAGAAATCAAGCAGAAGTGGTCAGTGCACAAATAATTAGCCAGAATAATCCACTGTCAAAGAACAACAGTAGGTTTCATTTCCATTATTGATTCTGACTCCATACATCAGAGGCTGCACTGTTGGGTGAGTCTAGGGGTTTGCTTTGAATTTGCAGGGGAGGAGTGTTGCATCGGGATATGAATTAGAATAACCCTAAATTTGCAGTTGTCAGTGTTTGTGGGAGATCTGGCCCAGTGGCTAAAAAGTAGGTCCTCTCTTTCCCAAACAAATAGAGGGCAATTACTATCATGCTATTATAGCTTACTTGCCCTCTCCTCCCTATGACCTGAATAATTTGCCTTGATTGTTCATCTACCTAAGTGATTCTGGGAAAAAGCTAGATGAGTTTTCCTTTGGGGTGAAGTACTTCTCTTACTTATTTCAGACTTTTTTAGTCTTAATCTTTTCTTCAGTCTGTTCAGGCAGGATCAAATGTCTGGGTTAGTTGTTTCTGTATGTGTCAGACACGGATGTGTTTTGTTACACGTGAATATTTATGCTTACAAGTATTTTGCACTTTTGAAGTCTGGGTTTTTCTTTTTTAGGTTTGTCCTTTTTTTTACTTTTTCCCCCTCACTAGTGTAATAACCCCACTTCCTAAACCCTGTCCTTTTCCTAGATACTGACCACATCGTCTCTGGGTGCTACTCCACTAATAAAACAAATAAAGACATGTGGATTATGGGATCCTTTATAGACCTGCATGGAACTCATCTGGCTCAGCTGGCAGGAGTCACATAAACCTCCTCCATCCGTTACAGTTTGTGTGGTTTCACACCCAACAAATGTCAAAGCAGAACTCAGCTGCAACTGCCACGTTTCGTCTGTGTTTGGGTTAAGCCGTAAAAGAACCCACCAAATTCCACATCAGTCATTTCAGAGTTGTAAGAAACCACCCAGGTTCAGGGAAGAGGTCAAAAATCTGGTGAACATTTTGGCAAATATGGCCTGAAGAGTGGCTCAGGAAAACCCTGGTTTTTTCAAACTTTGTGTAGTCTGACCAACCTGATAGCTGGTCTATCCTGATGCCAAACAATTTTTGTTCCCTGTAGCTCTTATTTTGTATGGAAGCATTCAGAATGAAAGCACAGGCACAACTTGTAGTCGTCTTTAGGCATTTGGACTTCACTTGCAAGGTTTCTGAGGGTGAAAGGAGTCTCTCAGTGGTGAAGAGGATTAATACAGCATGGACATTAACTTAAGATAAAAAAGCATAAGACCAACTAAGGAGAACCAGACCTGTGCTTCTAATAGTCAAGACAAGTGACTAGATGTTTTTCTGGTTCATTCAAAGTTGAAGGTAAAAGTCAAATGTTAGGGTATTTCCTGTATATACGGTGTTGAGGCTGTTTAATGTCTTCCACTTACACTTTTTTTAACAAACAAAAGTTAGGCAAGAAGTATTATCTAAACAGAATTAGAAATATCTAAGGACAAATGTGGGAAGAGACACTGATGAGCAAATTCCTCACCACCAGCTTTTCAGCATCAAAACCAAATTTTACCAAATTTTTTTCTGAAGTTCAAAGAGTTCAGACTTTTCTTTTCCCGTTCATTTGGTTTACTGGGTCTTTTTATTATTAACTGTGGCCCTCTCCACTTCTGTGATTTGGTGTGGAGTAATGCTCACAGAATATTACAGATATTCTGCAGGTGTAAGTCAGTTCCCCTGATGCCAATGGATTTATTCAATTACAACCCTTAAAAGCTGGGCCACTGTGCCCTTAAGAAGCCCAGACCTCAGGCAGGCTCTCAGACTTGCATGTCACTTGAAAAAGTATTCAGTTCCATCATTGACTTAAGCATACCTCAGCTTTTGGTGTCCATTTCACAAAAGTGTTGGGAAAAAAACCAAAGACCTGATCTCCAGTAACAACCAAAGCACCATGTAAGTCGTTTCCTCTTTTCACAGACAGGGTGAAATGTTATACCTTTTTTTTCACACAGTTTTGATGAGATCTTATGTCTGACCACATTCAGTTGTGTTGGAGGCACAAGACTCACCCGAACCATTGAATTCAAGAAAGAGGTGTCACCCAAAGAAGAATCAGACACAAGAAGAACAGGCTACAACCCCACTGAGAAGCTGAATGTCCCCTGTGAGAGCCACACACCACGAAATGTTATCCCAACACTGACCAGGAGACAACATGGAGGATGGTAAGTGGGCAGCCCTCAGAGGAGAGAGGGGACGTCAGGAATAGGCTAAGGATACTCATCTGGGTCAAGAGGAAGATAATGATCTCGGTGCTGGAAAAAATTTGCATAATCTCCCCTATGAAATAATATCAGACATAGAGTAAATGGAAAGTGATCAATTCGGCTTCTGTCAGCTAGCAGTTTGTCAGGCCAAGGTCCTGTATTATTTTCTTTGAATAGGTTTCCTGCCTCAAATCACTTGCAGTATTTTCTTTACAATATGATGACAACACTAAAATGGATATGTATCGCTGCTGTACGTTGGAAGGCCAGTGTCATATGCACTGTACTTCCATCAGTCAGTTGGGACTCTTCCATTACTGAAGGTTCTGGGAAGTCTGCAGAGGTTCTTTTGGAGCTGATTTTAGTTCCCTTTTGATTGTTCATAATATGCACCATGGTTATCATGGCACCTTCTAATAAGATGACAACTGGAAATATTTTTTCCATGGGGTGTGGTCACTGTGTCCTTGGATGTCTGCACAGGCATCTCAGTCACTGCTGGATATGAAGTTGCACAGATACGACTGACTTCATCTTGAGATCACTAGAGATCTCCTGTCTCTTGCCAGTTACTTTTCAATGACTGCAAGCATACTACAGTTCTGGGAGCATCACTGTTCAACTCCAGTAGGCAAACACCAGAGGGACATAAACATTTGCAGGACCGCAGTGAGAAAACTAAAAGCAAAACAGCCCCAACATATCACTTCAGCACCTTATTAGAGACGCCCTTACCTACTCGAAGCTCTTGTCCAAAGACTGTTTTCTCTCCCAGCGCAGAGCAGTTCCACCTCCCATACCGGAACTGGTACTGGCACTCATTGATTCCCATTTGTGCCCCTTCCCCGATCACAATGATGGCATCAGGGCGGCTCTGGCAGATCGCTCGCTGCCGAGGGGCCAGGCCTGGGATTTTGTTGCAGATGATATTAGCTCCTAAAGCCACCACAGATGACAAAGCTCTGAAGAAAAAAAAAAAAAAGCAGAAAGACATGTTATGGCCAAATTGAGGCCATTAATTGCTTTTGCTGTGTGCTGCTGTGTGGCAGGCAAGGCACTGGGTAAAAGGGGAAGTGTTGGAAGTCGGGTTCCTATAATTATGTGGACTTATCCTAACCTTTCTGGTCTGGTAAATGAGGTTGGAAATCTTGCAGTAATTCCTGATGTGATTTGTGCCAGAAACAACAAACAAATGGAATTTTGGCGCTTTTGCTTCCAGTCCTACATGCAGCCATCAGCTGTTGAGATGTGGAAAGCAAGACATACTTAAATAGTGAGAATTGATTGTCTGCAAATCTCTGGAGCTTGTGTCTGCTTTGGATGGGCTATGTAGATTCAGGGTCAGCACTTTAGTTATTGCAGCCAGTTCATCCGTCCCTCATTTGAAACCATTGAGCACAATTTAAAGAATGACTTCACGCTACCAACCCTCTTGCCTGTTATTACACTCAGAGTGTTGAGTCATTAATGAAAGTTCACCAGATTAACTGTACTTTTAGACCTGGCAAATATCATGGAGCACATATGAGTGATCCTCAATATGTGCCATCCAGACTAGAAACATTTGTAGTCTCATTCTTCAAGTATATTTTCAGAATTCATTATAAAGTTTGCATATAACTTGCACCTGCCATATGTTTTCACTTTAGTGCATTTATTTTTCATTTTTCAGCTCACTTTTCAACATCTTTACAGGCTACATTTTTCAACATCTTTACAGGCTACATTTTAAGCAGTAATATTTTGAAAAATAAGAAAACTTGCGTATACATTCAGTGATGCCTCATGTCACATCTACTGAGTACCAGCCAGGCCCATGCTGGGATGTTCCAACTGGCTCTGGAGAAGTCAGCAGGAGCAAAGAGAACAGTATAGTTATGTTAGCAAAACAAGCCTTGCTCAGCATGGTGTGATAGACCCTGAGACACCTATGCAACCAAAGCCTGGAAAAGCCTCCACCACAGTGCCCAGCTGGCTGTACTGCTCCTTGGCTGGCAAACTGGCATGCCGAGAGCATCGCTGCTTCTCGGCACCTGCCAGGTAGTATCTCCACACACCCTCTCCACTCTTTTGTTTGTCCCAGCCTGATATTGGATCATACAGGTAATTTCATTTTCCCATCAAATGCTGTTGGTTGACTGCCTCTGCAACATAAAGATGCTTGCTGCAGCACCTTAGGTTTAAGTGAAGTTTCACAGTAACAGAAGTCATATTTATATAAAAAGGTAAGTAACAGGATACAGACTAACATCTCCATTACTTCCTCTCTGTCTTGAACACTGACTTAAGCCTTTCTTCTTAGTGTTAAAAATTTCCCACTGGAAATGCTCCTTTTGGAAAATGCTGACTAGACAAAACTGAAAATGTTTATGGGAATTTATCAACTTCATCGCAAAGGTAACTGCAAAATTACATAAATGTTGCATTTCAACGAAATCAGAGTGTTTCATTTTGCCATTTCAATAAACTACAGTAAAGCCAGAGCAAAAGGGGTGCAATGGAGGAACCCTTCTCTGGCCAAAATGAAATACTGCTTTTACTGTGGAATGGAAATTCCATGATGATTCACTCTGCCTTTAATAGGTATTTGTGCATCTTTTCCAAAGCTAACAATCCATGAGAAATTTGCCGATTGTGTTTTTTTATTTATGGCTTGTGAGGGTTTATAGATATAAAGACAAGGTACTGCAAACACAGAGCATGCATGCCATGTGGTAGTACCTATTAAACAAAAATAAGAACAAAATGTACTTGCAGCTCCAACCACTCACATCATTTGGAGCAGGAGCACTTAGACCTGTAGATTTAATTCATGTTCCTCTGGGTACAAAGCAACAAAGCTGGAGCATCCACTGGAACCAGAGAGTCCCCAAGATTCATGCAGCTTTTGAGCTAAGGTTTCATTCTTGGCCTACCTCTACTTAAACAATAAAATATTTAAATTATAATGTCTTTAAATCAGGACTTCCCAAGATATACGATAGTCTTTAGGAAGACATTATGAGTTTGATGGAGAGATAAGATTGTCTGACCTTTACAATGGCACTTTATATATTAACTTATGGCTTCAAAAGTTAATGAAAATCACAGGGAAAAGTATCAATATTTAATTTTTTAAAAATCAGGCACTTCTTAATACTGAAAAGTAAAAGTGTTGTTTTCTTTCATAGCTCATGGATCTTTTACCTCTCAGACTTCGGTGACTTTTCACATCAAGTAGGATGTACATTCTGAAAATGTTGCAGGAAAACACAAAGCAAAGTATTTTTCCTTTATAGCTGATGTGTTGTATTCAGAAACATACACTCTTCGGTGACTCTAAAATGCCAGGACCCTTTCCCGAATCAAGTTAGGATCCAGGTCTGGCCCTTCCATGGTTTTAAAGTTATGACAAGAGAAAGATATCTTGTACAGAGTAAGTAACCTGAAGATGCCAGGGGGACAGAGGACTGCACCGTTACAACTTAGTCAGTGGTTCTTCTGCCCGAGGGAGACTGAAGGGATCCCAGGTCAGCCACTCACTCTTTGCCGGGATGCACAGGCAGTGGGCAGCGGAGGAAAGGGTGAATTTCTACAGCCGTTCTTCAGAGCAGAGCAACACACAGCGCTCCCTGGCAGCAACACCTCCCCAGCTCAGCATATGCAGTGGTTCTCCAGGTGCCTCTCAGGCTGTGCCCCATCCTTGCCCCGTTCCCTCCACCTGGCTTTGCCCAGTTCTCTGGGACAGAGCAGGTGCCCAAGCATCCTGCATCCTCCCCATCCAGTAACCTATTTCCCTCGCACCAGGAGCCGCTTCAGACACTGACCCTTCTAGGAAAAGCTAATCCTGAAAGAATCCAAGGTTGGCTCCAAAGGAAGACATCCACAAGCATTCAAAGTTTAAGTTGATGCCCAACACATTTGCACAAGACACGCAGTTCTGGTCTACCTGGCTGCCCGACCATCATTGACTTACTGAGGCCACACAAACAAGTTACTGATAAAAGTTGTATATACAAATTATATGTATATGACATAAATATTTTTAAAAACTAATAAAAGCCATGAGATAACTTTCTGACATCATTTGTTTAAAAGTGCTGAGCCCCCACAGTTTCCACTATTACCTCAAGTTTAGCAGCAAAAATGTATGACTTTTTTAAAACAAAGGAAAGCAAGAAAGAGTTGGCTACAATATCTACCCCACATATAATTTTCAGTTTAGTTGCTTCCTCCATACACATTGCTGGTGTCTCATAATTAAGTTAAGGAGTGTATGCTTTGGTCTCGCATTGTTTTTGGAGAAGGCCTTGGTCAAAGTATTTTAATACAGTGGATTGGTTTATTCATCCAGAAAATACGCACGATCATATCTGCCTCGGAAGGTTTTGTAAGGGTATCATAATTATGTGTTCATAAAGTGCTTTAAGACATTCCTCATTAAAAGAATTAGACTGCAATTATTGGGGGTGGAGGTGGTCTTAGTTTTTTTATTATTACTTCCAGGGACTTCCCCCTCTCTGGCCTGAACTTACCACCATATTCCCTCAGACTTGTTTATCCTACTTTTAAATTGTTACTATAATTTCAGTACCAAAAGAAATGCTGAATCATGAAACTGAGGTTTTGGAAAACTTTATTTATATTAAAGAAATGCATCCAACAGCATTTCAAGCTTCCTCTCCGCTATTTCTTGTGGCATCCCTCAGTTTGTGCATCCGTCACACATTCAGGAGGGTTGTGCCGTGCTCCTCCTCCTTGACAGGTTGAAGACTATTTTTTTTTTTAACTAGATGAAGAATGTTTCACTTTATAACTGTCAAAAGGCAGATTCTCATGCCACATTTTGGCATCTTCCCCCATCTAATCTTTCTCTGCAATGCACACTTCTCTGATTCTTATCACAAGGAAATCCTGAGTGCAGCATTTTGTTAAGAATTCTGGTGCAGTTTACAGTAATTGTAACCATCCCACACCATGACAGCCCACGCACACTTCAGAGTTTTATGTTGGGTCATCCACATAGGCTATCCAATTAAACATCATCCATATGGGTTAGCCAACTAAAGAGTGTTAGTGGAATAATGTCACATTTCTGAAGCAATTGATGGTAGTGGCTGGCATATTGAGGGTTTTCACCTTTCTTTATCAATCCAAGGGAAACACCAGCACTGAAATTAAGCAATAGTTATAAACAGATTTACAACCAAATTAGAAAAAAAAAAAACACTGATCTGGGCTTGGATAGGACCTTGCAGTTCAAACTTCCAACAAACTAAACCTGAGGAGTGATCTTTTGGAAGGCCTGGTTTCTGCATCAGAATCCTGAAACATCAAGTTCTTTCATTCTTTGAAAAAATAACTATGACTGGAGTCATAGCAAACAAAAGTTCATGGCAATTGGAGACAAGTTTCAGTTTAATTTCTGAAATAATGCTTGTTTAATTATGCAAGGACAGATTACTACTGTCGCAAAAAATGAAAATTCTTCCTCAAAATGTATTTCCTATTATGGTTTTGTCTTCCCTCTGTGACCTAAACAACTACAGATTTTCTTTTCACAGAGTTATGTGGAAAAATTCAAAGATCACAACCATGAAAATTATTATATATTCCAAGCAATTCATAAAAGTAAAGGTCTTTGAAAACACTTCAGAAATTAGACACTAAGAATCATGTGAGTTTTAAGAACATAAAATTTACTGCAGTATTGCTTGTCAGAAAAGAAATGTACTCCTCATTCATAGTTTGCTTTCTTGAGTCTCTATTTTATATTTGCAATTGTAGGCATTTGTTTAACTTGAGTACATTAGTCATTTCATTGCTTTCAAATGTTATTATATCCTTGCAACTTCAGATTAATGTCACATACAGGAAGGTCATCACTTGAACTGTAGTTTATAGAGGGTCTTAGAGTCTTTGCCCTATGCATTATATGAGGAAAATTCTAATTTTTACTGGTGTTACAAAAATCTGAATGTTGACAAAATTATTAAATAGAACTCTCTACTTATAGGTAAACAGCAGTAATTAACCAGTCTTCAGAGTTCTCCCCAAGCTCCTGTACAGGCACAGATGTGTACTGAGATTTCTCCAACAAGCTTAAAACCCAGTTCCAACAAATGTATAACAAAAGACGTAAAATAGAGACATTAAACCAACAACACATTTCATACAGATGAAGCACTTAACCAAGTTGATTTTAACCTTTTGATTGAAAAAAAAAAAAGCCCTAAAAATTCTTCACCAGCAATCCTTGCTCCTTGGGCAAATAACATCTTATTGGAGGCCAGGGGTGGCTTCAGGAGCCACATCTTCTCCTCTGACACCCTCGCTCATTTGTATTCCTGGCTGCACACCATCACAGTGCACATTTCCCCTCAAGCCACTGAGCCAGCCTTACTGCAAGCCCTTTGAATAGGCACCCACAGGGTCACTGTGATCTCAAGCCTAACCCTGCTACTCGATATTCACCTGAACTGCTGTTGGGCAGGCGGTTCATTTTCAGCAAGGAATGAAGGGATTTAGCTGCACGAATCCCATTAATAGCAGAGGAGCTGCACGGCTTAAACCTCAGCGCACTGTACCGAAAACTTACCCCACCATCTCTGATAAAAATCCCCATAATGGATTCTTTGTTAGAAGGAACCACCAAGATATTTTGTGGTGACATTGCAACTCTTCTGAAACACTACACCACTACTGAATGGTTTACTTAATTAAGAATTCCTAAGTAAATATTTTGAGCATGCATCAGCTGCAGAAATTGGCAGGAGCGTCCCAGGCTCTGAATGCCATCTGCATATGTTTAGGCTTTCAATTTTGTTTTCCACCACTGGCTTTGGGAAATCATTGTTCAGCGCATGTGTTATTGAAATGGAAATCAAATAGGGCTATGTGGTACTGTCCTGTGGTGCACTGGTCTCTGCTGGAGCGCCAAGCTGAGCCTTTGGACCTGGGGGCCATGGACAGCAATGTGTTCACTCCCATTAAATGAAAGGCAGAGATTTCTCTGAGGAGGTCAACCCGAAAAAGAGCCCGCTACATTATATAGTGGAATTTCTGGCGTGGTCAAGAATGGAAGTGGTGGGATAGGTAAGCTTGACTTACACAAGGGCAGAGCATGCCACAGGCTAAATGCCTGCTTTAGAGAGGAGTGGGAACAAGGACCTCATCCCTGCATGCAATAGTGATGGAGGGAAGATCAGCAAATCCCTGGATTCGCAACCTCCCCTACCTGCCAACAGGGAAGCACAGGATGGCTGCTATGTTTTGCAGTGTATATCAAAGAAAGCTTACACTGAGTACCAGGAGCAGCAGTGCAAGTGTGAACATTATGAGACAAAATGGAGATGGTAAAAGCCCCATTACTCAACAGAACATCTTCCTCTACAAGAAGGGTTTGTAGCTTTCACCGTGTCTTTAGTTGCTGTGCAAAACCATAGGATTGTCAGTGGTCCTGAGCCCAAAATGGAGGATAGCTAGGGAGTGGTACTCACTTTGGCTTCCTAATGCAACTGAAGGCCCAGAAGCCTCATCTAAATAGCATTATGACAGGGTAGGAGGGCTGGGAGTGGTTAGAGGTAAAATTTGACTCTCCAACTCACCAGCTGTTACAGATCCCCTCAGTGCTTGGTACCAGCCTTTCACTAATTCTTACTGGTCATGCCAGAACAACAGAGAGCAAAAGCATCTGAGATTCAGGACTACTTCTGACATGATGTCTCCTGAGAATTATCCTCAAACTGACAACCCGATCTGATTGTAAGTTGACCCAAAGCTTATTTGGTGCATGGCTGGGCCACTGTAATAATTTTTATTCATCAGTCAGTGACACAACCCTTGACACATAATACATGACCCTGAAAACTTGTTACATCACTAGTTTACCTGTGTTCAATTTCTTTACACCAAGGGAAGATTCATGGAAAACAGAAATGCCTCACATGTCTCATACGTCCTATTGTATAGATCGCACTAGTAAATTGGACATTTATATATACTGTCTTACAGCAGGCATTCTGAATGTGCGAGCCAAACTACTATATAACAAGCTTTTTCTTTCTTGTCTCCAATCACATTATTCTAGGGGCATCTTGTTATATGGTGGAAAACACTTGCGTCTTGTATATATAAAAATCAATAAAAGTAAAATAGGATGTTAAAATATCTGAAGTGTGGGAAACATTGATTCCAAAGCAATTTGGGTTTCAAGAAGCATTTGGTTTGCTAAACCAGAGTAAACTGATAGGCCTGTGTTGGAAGCTGCAGGAAAGCAACAGCTCTCCTGGCATACATGGAGCAATTCGTGAAACCCTGGAAAATTCCTGCTTTGGTCTTGCTGGTGATAAGAGTGGTGACACACATGGCATAACTGAACTTAGCTGAGTAAGTTTAATGAAAAATGGTGTTGATATAAAATGATCTGATTCCTTTTAAAAACCCAGGACCTTACCAGATTAGAAATCAAACTGAAACACTTCTGTTTCATATAATTTTTTCTCATGGCTATATAAACACAGCTAATAGGACCTACCATTTCAGTTCTGCAAGTATCCACACACGTGTTATGCCCTGCAAAGTATGAAGCAACTTCCACCATCAGTAATAAATATGTCCATTCCTGAATGCCACGATGCCTGCTGAGTACTTGCAGTTGGTATTGATGTCTAGCGCTATTATTTGCCCTCCAGCCCATTTCTGTTTTCCTTTAGCACTAGAAAGAGTCATGTTGATACGTAACAGAAAGTTACAGAGTTGTTTGATGAGTAGTGATCCACCACAGTGGAAAGAAAAATTACCTTGCAGAATAACTGTGGTGGGGTATTGTAGTTTCTCTGTGGAGTAATACAACTCTGGAATACCAAAACGGCTGGAAGAGATAAGCTGTGGATTTTCTGTGTCTACACAAAAACAATTCAACATTATGGAGAAATAAATATTTCACACTTCAAGATGCAAAATCCGTGCTTTTGTGATGTCTTTCATATAGCAAATAAGAATGAATAAACTCTCTCCACCACACAAGACATATACATAAATATGGGCATTTTTCAAACTTTATCAATTCCAGGCCTTAATCTAGCATAACTGGGGTGTATATTTTGACTTTGTCCAAAGTTTAGGAGTCTGCTCTCTTCTATGAAAATGGTAAAATGGAAAGAGAAAGATGAAGTCCTTAAGGCAAAGTCCAAGACCTGGCAAGACCGTACCCTGCTTAATCTGTGAGATCTGGTGAATGTGTGTCACAGGCATGGTGTGTCCCTGAGACCATGGTAGAATGGTTCTCTTGTACAGAAACCTATATTCTTTGGTTAGCTCACTCTAAAAGGTCATTCAGTTAATAGCAGGTATGTATCATGGGTTTAAAATCTAGAAGATGGACTGTTGGGGGAATCTATTTTAAAAATATATGCTTTGCTATATTTTCCATTTAACATTTAAGTATACAATATATCTTAATTATTTTGGCTTTGCATGCACAGGGCCTCAATGGATATGATACAAAAATTGAAAGAGCAAAGCATGTAACAGTGGGTTTACAGGAAAGGAAGATACCTGCTTCCCAAAAGCAAACCATCTGCCTTTACTGCTATGGTGGTTTAGGTAGGAACTTGTTTTTGTTAGCCAATATCTGAGAATAAATTCTGAAAAACTGCTCATGAGCCATTATATTGGAAAATTTAGTCTTTTATGTTAATATTAAGACTACACTGCAGCAGCTGTTAATTATGAGGATGAAAGCACTATGTGGCTTTAAGCTACACATGAAAAGCCATACAAAGTAGTCTCAGGGTCCTTTTAAGTGAGGAAGGTGGAGAGGTCATACTGACCCCACACACAATGTGCAATTTGGACTAAATGACCACTGGAGGTTGCTATTTGTGCACAGATATGTGACCACAAATCAAGCTGTCTGACTCGTCTTGAGTTAGCAGCAGAAGAGAAAAAATTTAATTCACTTTGTCAGTGACATTTAATTTTTATACACTGAATACACCAATATACCCTGAGTCGTGATTTATTTCTTCTTTTTCTTTCCTGACCACAATTTTCATGGTGGCAAATCTTTGCTAAGGCTATGAGATATCAGGATATGAAATAAAATAACATCCACAAACAAAGTTAAAACCAAAAAACCATAAGCTTGATGCTGTCAGGTTTACTTACTGGCCTTTTCTACATCTGGAATGAGTGCATTGCTCAAACCAGTGGCAGCCATCTGCTCTAATTGTCCCACTTAAGGCAAGACCATTGTCTGCCAACACAGCCAATGAAGAGCATAAGGTCTTCTCTTGATTTTTCTCCACAAGTTATGAAGCCTTGAGATCACACATCATCAGGGGAAGGGCAACCTCTCCTGTGCAGGTGTGCAGGAGGTAAGGAAGCAAGTGTTGAGGACTGGGTGCATCCTGGACAGCACCCAAGTGTAGCAGGCAGATCATTGGCTCCTTGACATACTCCCAATTTGGTTGCAGTCTTGAGCCCTAGACTTTTTCCTCCTCAATGGCCCACTTTTACGTTTTCCTCAAATTACATTAGTCAGTGTACACCCATTTATAGTGAACATACTTGCATTGTTCCCAAGATGTGGGAAAAACTGGGAAACAAAGACAAAGTCCCAGAATCAGAAACCATTGGCCGCTCCAGGTTTGAGATGGAGACAGGTATTCTTTGCCCTTTTTCAGAGCAACTAATTACATCACAGTTTCTGCCAGGTGATCTGCTTTTGGAATCAAGATATTTTGACTCTTTTAATATTTCTATTGATTTAGAGTCCCCACACCCATTCTGTGGTTAGTACTGTCATGTTACTACCGGTAAGCAAAATGCCATGTCACATTACTCAGTGGCAGGTTGGCACAACCAAAAGGAGAGTCCACAGAAAATTACACAGACACAAGCTAATGGAGGCAGCAGAGCGGCATCGATTCAATTTTAGGTGACATAGCACATACAGCCTCCCTCTCGTCCTTGGTGTTGGAGATGCGGCATAGTTGCACAGCCAACCTGCCTCTCAGACCCAGCTACTTCTGCACCATCACCTCACCATGAGCATAGCCTCATGCAGACATACCCAGACTAAATTTAGGTGACCCGTCAGAGGTTGCAGTGTAACCACCATAGACCTGAGATTGGCACAGGCTGTTTGCCTGGGTACTTGTCCTGCTCCCGGGACAGGTTTGGCAACCAGCAGGTTGTGCTATGGCTAGATAGGTAGCATTTCATGCTAGTAAAAATTAAAGTGCCTTATTTTATTGGATTACCATTGCGCTATTCCATCAAAGTGAATCCTTAAACTCCAGTTTCTCTGGCACACCAACAAAGGACTTGTACTGTATCCTCGAGATTTCTTAGCTTAGCCTATAGAATCCAGGATGAAAGTTTACTGTCACGGCAAAACAAACATGTAGCACAGGAAAGACATCACTGTAATAAAAAATTTTGTAGAAGCTGAAAGTCAAAGTAACTTTGAGAGCTGGGTTTTGGTTTCTTTGGATCTTTAATCCCCAGAAAGGCTCGATTTTTTTGTCCAAATTGTTCACCCAGGTCTAATGACCATTGAACAGTCTAGCAGGCACTACACATGAGATAGGATTAGGAGGTCATGGGTTCAGTCTGTAAGTAGGACCACTCACCCCTGTCACAAATCTACTCAGTTGACAGACAATTCTTTGTGATGTGTTGGCCACCCATTTGGAGGGTCAACAGAAATCTGGCTTATTTTGAAAATTTGACCATAAGACACAAACTGCCTTTCTGTGTGGGGAAACCCACCCCACAGATGCCCAGAAAAAAAAAAGAAATCACAGTTCATGTTATTCAAAATCTATCCTTCCAAGGCTCATTCTATGGGGTTAGTGTTTTCCAAGCTGAGTGCTTTTATTCCAACTTCTGGTGTGTTCTGAAAATACTTAGAGATTGCTGCAATAATCTTTATTTTAAAGGAATAACTAGTTCCAGTGGGTAAACACCACACATATTTCTTCAGTAACTTTAATAAAGAGAATGTTTTGAATGCTTTCACAAAAAAGGTATTATAAAATAATACCTTAATGCCATGTCTTAAGGTAGACTTTAGACCTCTCTTAAGCATCTTGTTTGTTATGCTTCAAACCTTCGCGTCACTCACAGAAAAAAAAAATCCACAGTGTTCTTTCTGTCTTACAGAAGTACAGAAGTAAGAAATTAATTCCTTTGGGGTTTTTAGTTTAGTGTTTGGAAAACTATAGCTTCATGAAGGATCTGATAACTAACCCATATGGTGCGTGATCCTGATAACACAATCCAAACATCACAAACCAATTCCCAAAAGCTAACAAGAATCAGCATCTTTGTTGTAGAACAAAACAATGCGATCTCATGCTAACCAAAAATCCAGTTCCTCTCGAGATACCAAATGCCTAATTCACAGTGAAAATAGATGATGATAGATGATGACGCATGTCCTACAGTTTGATGTTGCTTCCCAGAGATGAAACAGGGGGCTTGATCTCTTATGGTGTTAAAAATCCTCTGGCATTTTTTGGAGTCAGAGAACTGATGGAAAATCAGATAATTATACTTGCCTGTGTGAAATTCCTGTAAGTGATAACTGTATATTTTATTCTCCTCTTTCTGTTTAAACAGTTTTCCTGCATTTGGTCCGCACAATGACCATCCTAGCTTTTTTCTGTTGAAGTTAGGGGCAAGGAATCTGCTGATTACTTGTGTAAATGTGATACCATTTCCTGCTGAATGGCTGATATTTTCCAGTTCTGAATTGAATGATTCTACCTAGGAATTTAGATATCATTTGGTATCTAACTCAATGGCCCAGTGGCACAACCCCATGAATATAGAATTGAGCGCACACATTGGAGGCCTGCAACTGCTTTGGGACTCCTTCAGAAGGGACAGAAATATCATATATTCATGACTTAGTTATAGACAATGCATAAAAAGTCTAGGTGGATGTGTCTATAACTCAGAAAGAAGATGTGTATGATTTTGTGTGTTTGTTAGGATGCTCTCTGACTGGAGAAGTGAAGTGATGTCAGGAAGGGTTTTGGTGACAACCTACCACAGAGGAATTGTGGGTGGCAAAAGAGCTGGCTTACAGTATGTCCAGACTTATGAAAAAGGCTTACTACTTTTGAATTTAAATTGTGTACCTTGAGGATCTCGGGGTTTTCTAAAAAGGGCTATGAATTAATTCACACTGCACAGAAGAGGATGATCACCCTTCTTGTTTTGCTAGTAGAGGAAAATTTGATTCACAGAACAGGAGATTTCAAACAGGAAGCTTGACATTATAATCATTATTATACCATAGACCCTTTTTGAACGATAAATGTCATGATCAGTCCTCTAGCAAGTTTGGTTATTTAGCTCAAAACCACCCTTGCGTTATTTCAGTGAAAGACATAAACATTGACAGTCAGTTTCTTGGTGAAGGGATTCTTCTCAGTTCTGCCGAATGACCGGTGTATCCTCTCTCTCTCTACGCAATATGACTGCATGAAACTCTAACACAGAGAAACGTTTATCAAGAATAAGAAATGTTTCCCATGACAAAAAAATCTGTCCTAACACATCATAGCCCACTAAAGTCACTTATACTGACGGAAGTCTACAGCAAGACCTGGCTGCAATGCTAATAACTTCCAGGAATGAGATAGGAAAGACCAGACAAAACTAGAAATCTTGGGAGAAAGAGACCTTATAGACCAAACCTGGTGTCCTCTGTTGTTAGAGTGTCACTGATGCCCATAATGTGGTCACAGCTGTGACAGCAGCATGGGAAGATCTATGCAAGAGACCAGGTAATGTAAAGAAGGCAGAAGGGCATGCAGCCTGGTTTGAAGAAGCTGTGCTTGGTAGAGCTATTAGTCCATGCCAAGCACCACACTGCGCTGCTAGTGGTACCCAAGCTAAGCAGGGTCTGGTGACACCAACAGCTACAATATGCAAACGTGGCAATAGTGATCCCAGAAAAGGTGTGCGCTATGGCAGAGATGATTGAGCTGCTCAACCTTAGATAACTCAGTGTAGCAAATACAGGGATTGTGAAGGAAAACAAAACTCTACATAGCCAAGATTTTAAAAAGTGGTAATATAATAGTGAGTGTTTACCTGATGGATTTTTTCCAGTTATATAAGAATTCTCCTCCAGCTCTTCCAAGATATAGTTTGTGTACTTTTTAATTTGAGAATGAGATAACAAAAAAAAACATTGGCACATTTCTTTTGGTGAGTTTCTAGAAACTGACGTTGTCCCTCCCTTATTTCCCTCTCCACACCCAATGACTACAGTATTCAGTGCTGAACTGGAAGAATCTTCTCTGAGGCTGAAAAGGTAGTTTTTGAAAAGGTAACCTTTTCAATACAGCCCTTGAATTCTATGTAGAAACTGTCAACAAAGCAATGGCAGATAATGGCAGCTGTGGTGTTCTGGGCTGCTGGAAATTATCCCAAGGCTGGTCAAACTCACATCATTCACAACTACTAGTTTCTTCATGATCTGAATCAATGGTGTGAAAATAAAAAGCTATATTATATTTGCCTACAGAAACTTGTCTCCTTGGTCACTGATTCTTTGCAATGCCCTTATGTCTTCATGCGTTTAAAATTCTGCACCAAATACTGCAGATTCCACCAGTATCACTTGCACTTCACTTAATTCTGTGAACTTACACAGAAGTAAGCTAATGTTTTCAAACTGTTGCTACTTCAAGCTAGAGGGGATGGAATTAAATATCCCTTGTTCTGAAGCATGCTAAACTGTTGGGTGGCTTTTATTTTTGTCTTCTTCACAGACTGTCTTCTTAGTGGTGGAAATCCTTGGGTTTGATTGCAAGTTGTTGACTTGTAAACTTACAGCTCTCCTGACCTGTGTTAAGTCATAAGGAAAGTTGTGTAGAAAGCAGCCAAATTGTAACTTGTCACTGGTATAGATGACTAAAAAGAAAACAGGAAGAAGAAGGTCCCTGTGAAGACCTTGCAAGTTCCTGCTGCCAGGAATCGAAGCCGGACTTCTGTGATTTCTGTGCAGCAACTTTATCAAGGAATTAAGTGTTGCTGCAGCAACTCTACACATATCCTTGCTACAATGTGTTAGTTTCCATCATTTTTTCTTAATTGGCATCAGCTGTCGGTGGGATCCAAAACATTCTGGACCTTCCTCCGAGCATGGTGAGACACTGTACAGGCAAAACAAATCATTTTCAAACCTGCCCTGTGTGAAATAAAGAAAAGCCTAAGGTCTTAAAAAATCAGGGATTAAAAATTCCTAGCAATAACAATAGATGAGAAGTGGTACTGTTAGAAATGTGAATACTGAGGCACAGAATTGTGAAAAAAAAACCTGTTTGTTTTTAATTTGAAAGTGGCAATTAATCCAAAACATCTTCTGCTTCAAAAAGATTTTAGTGAACGTTATTGGAAAAGCTGGAGAAGAATATCTTAAATAGCTCCCTACCATCACAACTTAGTGAAATTTTTCACTTGCAGTATCTTTGCCAAGCAAACTCTTACTCAAATCCTCAGTGCTTATTGAAACTTGCAGAATAACCCATTCCCTTCCGGGTTTGAGTGATTCCAGCCATTACAGCACAATGTAAAAGGAAGGGATCAAAAACCCACAGAGGATTATGTAGAAAATTGTTAGCTATAGTTTCCAATAGATGTACACCTTTAGATAGGATCAAAACCAAGCAGTTCCTAGACACTAGAGTAAGTTTTGATGGTTTTAGTTGTCTGCCTCAATAACCTTCACATTGTAGAGGCTTACAGCTTCTAAATGGCATGGGAAAGCTCCCTGGCATATATTTAGTGCAGTATTTTATCACATTTACCTTCCTATTGACTTTCTGAACAAGAGACTTTAGTACTACTATGACAAGTCAGGGAGATGATAGGCCAGATCATCCCACATGTTTAGGATTTGAAATGGAAATCTAAGAGATTGCACTTTGGAGTCACAGACTCAGAAAATCAGGCAACCTGACTCAGGCCTCATGCTGCTCTGTTCACTTCTAGGGTATCAGGTTGTCTGAGGGATGCATCAGACAGGTGCAAGATATTGAGAGTCTCCTGGTCCTCAAGGGCGGCCTACACTTGCTCTCCTTTCTTACCAGGAGGTCCACTTGAGAGGTGGAGAGCCACTTCTCCAGTGGTTCGGACACTGGATTGAAATAACTATATCTGGTCCTAGCCTTGGCTCTGATTTTCTGTGTGTCTTTGGGCAAGCCACTTCGTTGCCTTGTGGTCCTTTCCTGCTTCCTTGAATTCATCTGTTTTACCTTCCTAGAAGGTATGTGTGACTTGCTTGTTCTTGTAATCTCTTGCATAGTACAGACTCAGTGCTAGGCATTAATTTAGTTGAAAAATTAATTAGAAGGTACATACCAACTGACTCCCACATAGGTACCACCAGTAACAAATGAGCTGACAGCAAAGAAGGAAGGCACTAAAAAATTAGAGTACCATTATTTTCAGTGCTTCCCTCAGCCATTCAAATTATCCTTTCAAACTCTTTTAAATGGCCCTGATCATTTTTTATGTAGTTGCTGTTATTCATTTGCATGGAAGAAAGATGTTGGGTTCAGATTTTGTTTTGTCTTTCTAGCTGCCCACAGGTTTTTTTCCTAGCTGAGATGACGTTATTGCCACATCTAAAACAAACCATCCACTTCACTTTTGCGAAACATATGTCAGTGTTTTACAGTTCCAGAGAAGGTACACGAGTGTAGGTATAGCAAAGCTTTAATGTCTCCTTCAGGTGGCTCAGCAGTACCACCTTAAGGACCATATTCAAATTCAGCTATGCTAAACAGACTAACATTAACTAACATGTTAGTTACATGCCTAAGATGTTAATGTTAGTTCATGTATCAGTTATCTCCTACTAAAGACAAGGAGGACATACAGAATATACTATATCTCAGCTTCTTATCATAGATGCAGCCCAAGTATAAATACTGTAGAAGTTTTTGTGAATTTATAAATGTTGACTGTGTTGACTCCCACTTGGCAATAATACACCTCTTCTCTGCTTCGCTTCCATTTACTTTGCTGCTTGCTGTACATCCCCCTCTAGTCTGGAGGAGCTGAGCTCCTACCAACAACCTGAAGTTACCTGCTGTGCCTTGGCTAGTGCAACCACGGGATGTCCATACCAGCACTGCCTCTCACTCCTCCACCTTGGAGGAACCAAGTGGCTGCATGCTGCTGTCTAAGACTTTGTAACATCACCCAAATCCTCTTCTGACCCCTAAAGAGGACACGAATTATTCATCTGAGAAACCCAGAACTACAGGACATGCTGGAAAGGATCCAGACTTTATGTGAGCGCTTCCCAAGGTAAACAGCCCATCACTCCCTTTAGCGGCTTGCCCTAGTGACGCCTGCTGTAACATTTGCTGTCATAAAAATCTGACTGATTCTGTTTTCAGCTTGCAGTCATTGATTCAGACACTAACATTCATCACAGAAGAGCAAACAACAGCCAAAAAGAAAACTGAAACCTCTGCAGTACAAAATTTAGTTCTGTCCTATGACACTGACAGTAGCACCCTAAGATATAGCTGCTTTCTCTTTCTTCACTAACGAATATCACTGCTTTTCATCAGGTTAGTTGAATCGTGTGATAGTAAATTTAGCCCATTGCTTCCCATGGCTTAGGGTCTTCCCAGTTTCCCACTCTCTTAGGTGTTCCAAGGCCAGAGTGCTCACTCTACAAGTTTAGCTACAACCTAGGGGCCTCTTGGAGGAAGAATTCTCACCTTTCCAGGCCTGCCTCTTGGTCTTGGAGCTAATGCTGGAAATAGGGGTGTTAATTACTGCTAGTTACAGAGGGGACTTGGTGGGACCCACGGTAGGGCATGTCAAGCCACAGCATCCATTTTCTCCTCAACCACCCAGCAGCAGCGGTGTGATGATGTCTTCCAACTAACACTGCTCTGGACAGAATTTGGACTTCTCACCATGAAGTTGGGAGAAGTCTGTTCTGTGAGCTTTGGACAACCTCAGGCCACCACTCTTCTCTTCAGATGTATTTCACCCTTCATTGACCCTGGCCAAATGCAGCCACCAGGCTGGTTTGCAGGCTGTACCTTTTACAAGATTTTTTTTTCTTTATAAAAATAAAAAAGCAAACCCAGAAATTGCCAGGGTCGAATTTTTTAATTCAAATAATAGTTAACTCCACCTTAGTTACAGAAACCTGCATACACACGCACACATACACACGTACCTACACACACACCCAGCCATTCACCTTGCTTTCCTTCTTTTGCAAAGTGTAATCAGCCATAGAAATTACAGTGTGTTCTAACATCTTTATCTAAAAATACATCTTGTTTTAATAAGACCTATAGTTTAAGAGTTAGGATGGATTTAACCAAGAGCTTACAAGCAAGGTGCAGTATTCAGCAAACTGCCATGTGAAATTATCACTTAGTGGTTTTCCACCAGCTATGTGGCAAAGTTTTAATTTGCCTTGTGAATGCTTCTGTCTCTTTGGCAAGACACAAAGAAGTTCTTTTTTTTTTCACCCTGCAAAGGCATCCAAATATGTCTTTTAGTTTACTGAGTTGTTGACACAAAGGAGTCCAGTGTAATAGGCCAAATCGATGTATCTCTTCATTGTGAGTAAGGCTAGAAGGATTAACCTTCCAAAATGAAAAGGGTGCAATAAGCCAAATACCAACGTCATTAGAGTAATATGAGGGATGAATTTGGGCAATGCCTTTAAAATCCCAAACTGTTAAATTCTGGGGTTTAACAGGCTTCAATTAACTTGTTAATTTAAAAGTGAGTGAGCCAATATGTTATGATATGTCACAGAGGAAGCCTCAGAAAATCAAGTATGGAAAGAACTGCTTCCTAAAATGAAAAAAAAAAAGACGATTTACATTTATATGAGGGTTTCATGTCCTAGTTCATTCTATCAGTCTTTCCATTTAAACCACTGTAAGCATACATAATATTAATTGATATAAAGCAACTCTACACTAACATTTTAAGGGCACGAGGTCAAGCATTTTTAAGCTAGGAAATACCAGAACAAGGACTGACAGTGAACATTTAATTTATCTGTCTTCTGTGTACGCACTGTGATACAACCTGCAATTCACTGCAAGACAACCTTTTTTTCCACAGAAGCCTCTCCTACACTTAGCACACAGGGTAGGTGCACTCCCTTGATGAGGAATTGCTCTGTCTTGCTTTCTCCTTGTTCACTGTGCACATCCCAGGCTTTATTAGTGCTTCAAACTCCATTTTATTGATTAATTTTGAGCTTGACTTTGGCTTTTGTATAGCGCTGATCAATACAATGTGTGAGAGAATCACAGAAAAATCATTTCATAATACCCCTTTGCGGAGAGGTGACATGATTCCTCCCACCTTAGAAATTTAGCAAGATTTACCCATGAGGTATTCACCGATCCAAGGAGTTTAGGTTGACAATGCTTAGGACACCAGCCTTCAAAATAATTTTTTTTGTCTGAAACACTGATCCTTATGACTTCTGCTGCAGCTGGGATTGCTCCCTACTTCAGCAAGTCACATCCTGGGAACCTGAATCAAGCAATCAAACACAGGGAACAGATACTACTAACTTTAAAAAAAAAAAAAAAGTTTAAATGACTCAGCTAGCAATAGACAGGCATTCTATTCTTCAGGGGAAGAAACAGGACATAGTTCCCCATAGCAACACCCAAATGCTTGACCCACAGGACCCTCCCACTCTCCCCCCAGATAGCCTGTGCTCTGTTACACCCCTGGAGGAAAGTGTACCCACCCAAACTCACTCCAAGTAAATACCCCAGAGCATGCGCTCCTGAGGCAGGGATCTGGCAGAAAAATGAGACCATGAACTAAAGACAACATACTAAAGCATACTTAGGCGGGAGCCACACTCAGGATCCATTGGCAGTTCTCAGAAAAAAAGAAATAACTACCAAACTGAAATTTTAACCAAAACTTGGAGCTTTCAGATCTCAGATTTGGACACAACCCTGATAGGAATTGCAAATTCCTGTTCAAGACCACTCTAGAGAGTGTTCTGAACTGTCTTGTCTGAAATTACTGAGGCAGTCACAGAACAGGAAAAGTCTTGACACCAAATTAAATGCGTAACAATCCCTCCTATAATTTCAGGTAAAAATTCTCCCTCCCTGTCTTGTATGTATAGTCCTAACTTATATCAGCTGTGGCCCAGTTTCTCACCCTTATATCCATCCTCAATAGTGCTCTACTAAACCTGTAGACAGAACCACCTGAGAAGGTTTAGAGTCCAGCATTGACAATTATATTTTAAATTCACTGCAATTTGTCCTCCAGAAAAGGAAAAAAAATCACTTCTGCATGTTGGGAATGCCCAAATTTTAGGCTTTATTTTATAACATTCTAAAAGAATCAAAGAAAACTCTGTATTTTCCTAGGCATTGTACTGCTGCCTTACATTCAAAGATGCATTTCTATCATTTTTTTTCACAATGCCTTTTTTGTTATTAAAATCACAAAGCTATGTAAGACGATTGCTATAATGCTTATAATTTCCTTCACCCTCCAGTGCATTTTCTGAAGAAGAAAAATGAATCATTGACAGGCTATTGCACCCCAAAGGGCAGGCCCTTGTGAGAGATAATAATGTGAAGTAAAAGTAGTAATTGGTGATCTCTGCATTGACAGAGCTCCCCACAAGCAACTTCCAGAGTTAAAAATGTCTCTGCATGGATTGTAAGCCTAGCATTTCAGTGCCATCTGAAAACCAAAACAAGAAAGACATATAAAAAGCAGCATTTAAAAATATAGAAAAAAAGTATCTTGCCATGCTTTTTGTGCAAAACCTACAGAGTTATGGGAAGAAAACCCACTAGAATAAGAAGGGGTTTTCTTGTACTGTTCATGCATTCTAGCACCCTTTTAGTAAGAGATTACTGCGAAAAACAACACAGCATCTTTCTGGAAAAGATAATCATCTGATCTTGTTGTCCATGCCATATAATTGCTGCTAATCCGTATTCCATTATGTCATACTCTGCAATACCCCTTCCCTTGCGTTCACAGTCCTGTTATCTCTTTTTCCTCCACTGACATCTTCTCTCATCCTTCTAACCACAGTTTTCATTTACTACTTTCTGAGAGTTTGTGGTGGCTAAAACCTCTTTGGCATTTATGATAAATATTAGTATCTATAGGATTCAACTGACTCACACAGCAGCCCTCTGCTCTTTCATGGTATTTGTCTTTCACCCACGCTCTCTACCTTCTGAGATTTGAGCTCGCTTCTCTTTCTCTCTCTCTCCCTCTCTGTCCCTCCCTGTGACTCACGCTTGCTGCCTGGAAGTCCCAAGCACACTTCAGCAGCTCTAGAGATTGTGTTACCTCTCCCCGAACTGCTGCTGAACCCCTTACCTGGATTAGAAAACAGGTTTGCTTTGCCTCCTCCTCAACTGTACATTGACCATGGTGCTGATAACCTATAACAAAGGCTGGGAAGTTGATTTTCTTCAGGGACAGAGGTGTGTTGGTCTGAGTGGGTCTTCACTATCCCACCATCAAAGAAATGTTCCTATCTATCAGTGCCATCACCCTGCTCGTTCCAACAGCCTAAAGGAGGATGTCACTGCTGCAGCACCTCAGGACTACTTTATTTATGAGGGGCTTTTACAAAAATCAACGTAGCACAAAGACTGCCAGTGCTGCATTTTTCCTTACACTATTTGTGGCCACACGAATCATGGGCTTATGGGCACAGAGCAGAGTTTGGTCCTCTGTCTCTTTAGCATCCATCCCATTTGCTCCCTCCTAATTCTCTTGCATGGAAGCACTCAGGCAGCCAGGCTAGGTCTAATTCATTTTAATGGGAATTAAACAAAGATATTTGGTCGCCTTCTTCACTGGGCCCCATTTTCTGTGCCATTCACAGTGCTGTCAGAGGTGCCTGAATTAGGCAACCAGGCGCCCCAGGTTCCCTCTACCATCAAGGAAAGAGCCAGCCACCTCCCAGGATGATTCAGAACGGAGGTGGATTGAATTACCCCGTGGACCTGCCTGTTTCTCCATTAACTAGAGGAGGCACCCAGGGAGACCAGACTCCTAACTTGAGAGCCTCTCCTCGTTGCCTAAATTTGGTTGTATGAATCCACCTCTGCATGTTGCTGCAGATAAACATTCAAATAGATTGCAACACACCAGTGCCTTTCACAGATCCTTTTGTTCTTTTCATTGTTTACCTCTTATCATGGAGCAATGGTAGTTTCTGCATATTGAATTTTGCAAAGCAAAAATCCTTCACACAAATACGTATTCCAGTTGGCTTTGAAAACAATTCTTGACAGTAACACCGAGGCCAATTTTCTGCCCCTTTGCAGCGAGTCATCTCTGAGGAGCCACTCTGCCATCCTTGCCCACATGTTAATGTTTGGTGTGCATTATCAGCCACTCCTGGGCTTGATTCAAAGCCTATCGAAAACAGCAGGAGTCTTTTCACTAGATTAATTGGACTGAGAAGTCAGTTCTTGTATCAAAAATAGTACTTTGCGTGCTCATCAGTACATGACAGACAGGTGGGTTTCGTATATTTCGTGAGAAAGGGATCTGAGCTATGACTGGATTGACATGTCAGTTCTCCAAAGATCAGGGGCCATTTCAGTCCACTGTTACAGTTTCTAGCGTCTCTACTTTTTAATGCGGCTGGTGGTGCACTAATCTTCATTTGTTAGGCTGGGGATGACTTGTCATAACACATGAGTGGCTTAACAAGTGAAGATAAGAGCCTTTTCTAACACTAAGCTCTTCTATATCTGCTTCATACAGCATTCTGCATTTGAATAACAGGGCTGTCGAGTAATCTCAGACTTGCACTACCATTTATGGCTTAGCTTTTGACTTTTATGCAATTAACAGAAGTGGTAGCGTTTATTTGCTTTCAAAGGAGACTGTTCCCTCTTTCTCCCTCCCACTGTAACCTCCACACCCTCCCCTTCAATCAGCTGCATCTCAAACTGGGTGGGAACTGGAGTAATTTGACTCACCCTATTAAAGCAAATGATGGTATGAAACAAAAGTGGCCTGAACCAAAGTCCATTTAAGTCTACAAGAGTCTCTGGGGGCTCCAAAGAAATGACTGTCCTCACTGGCAATATGTGTATGGGGAACCTGGGCCCGTATCAGTGCTCATGATTGTTGCCTTAGTGTTCCTGTCCTGCACAGGACCTTGCCTGTGCACATGTTTTTCCCTTTCCTTCCTGTTAGACCAGGGGATGGGTAGTAGATGATGAACTCCACTGGTGCTGGTGATTAGCCCTGCTAGAAGCTGCTTTGTATGGGCAGCTGTAGAACAAAGGTCCAACTTAAAAATAAGTCTTCAGGGAAGGTGACTACCTTCAATAAGCTTTTAACAGTGCTAGGGATGACAGCAGAGGCAGATAATTTAAAGGAAATCTGTCCAGCAACCAGATTTTCCAAAGAGTTGAAAGCCAGATTTCCAGCACAGGAGCAGTCTGATTTCCTAAAGAACTCGTATCTCCTTTAGGCATCTACATGACGTTACACAGTCAGCATGTCCCATATGCAGATTTGTCCCCTTCAATTTTGATGATTGCAGGCAGCTTTCCCAGAGAGGTCTGAGCTCCTGCGTTAAAGGCAGCTCATAAAAAGTGATGCAAACTGTCCAAGCAAAGGTCTGAGAGCAAAGGGACAAACTAAACAACCCTGGTCAAGAAAAAAATGTAACTGAAAACAGTCTGGTGAAGCAACTGCCTACCCGAGGGAGCGCACTGTGACTGAAGCGCACACGTCACCAGTGGCTGCTGATGACACACAGCCTTTTGGTGTTTGTCCCATGGAGCGCACCAGACATGGGCATTCGACATGCTCTTAAGAGCGTATGGAAAGTTTTAAACACACATATGCTCCCACTGAGTTCAAACCAGAGACAGTGGGATACTCCCTGGCTTAAATACTTTGGTGAAAATAGGCCACAAAACGTCAGCCTCCTGCTGAACTGAGCTAGGCGGGAACGCAATACAACAGATTGCTTTGTTCAGCACATACATTGATATCACTTACATTGTGGTGATATCAGCTGGTAAGCTGCGGAAATGCCTCCTATGTTACTTATCCTGCACCTCTCGTACTCTCAGTCCATTAACCCAGGCTTGCTGGAGCCACTTCTGAAGCTCCAAACCTAAGCAGCAGTTATAAAACCACTAGCACATAAATAAATATATTTCCCCCCAGAATCAGTATTTCCTACGTCAAAGATGCAACAGTCAGCCTTGGATGATTGGCAGGCTTCATGTGTAATGTCTTATATGTCATTATCACTTGCGAGGAGCGTGCTGTACCAATGAGGAGCTAGGAATTGCCTTTTGTCCATTCCTAGGCCTTATACGATCACACTTATTGACTCTGGGGCAATCCACACTTTTATGTAGATATTGGCCTCAGGTTGCCTTAAAAGCTCACCTGTTATAACATGTGCTCATTCTCCCTGTGGCCTGCAAAGTAGGAGACTTTTTACACTTACAAAAGTACAGTTGCATTTTGTCCTGGTTGCAAATAACTACACTAGATAACAAAATATCCCATCCACTTTTGGGACCAAAGTGAGAAGACATGATGCTGAACTTCAGTTTCCAGATTTACACCAACTGCCAAGTCATTAGGGCAGTGTCAGCTGAAGGAATTTTGAATGACTGGATGCTTTCACAACTCCAAAATGCTGCTGCTGTATTACAGACAAGTCCCTGAACTTTTAGTATTAAAAACACATGGTTTTAGAGGGAGATGGGCATGACCAGTAGTAAAAATAATATGTTTTGTAACTCTCTTAGGTATTTCTAGTACAAATCTTCTTTCTGTACAGGGCATCACACAAGCACATAGAAGGCAGGCACTGCCGGGCATCACTCTGCACACTTCCTGGCTGCAGTCACATCCCAGCATGCAAAAAGCACCCACAGGGCCTGCTTGTGCCATGTGTTGGGCTCCAGGAAAGCCATCCCTGGAATACATGACGACAGAGGCAACAAGGCTTTGCTGGCAGTTTACACACACCCAGCAACACTTTGCACATATGCTGGCAGGCTCTCACTCAGACAGTAATTGGGGCCAACTACATTAACATGTCCTCACTCACTATTTGGAAGATGCAGCACCATTTTGATCCTGAGTATTTTCTTAACTAGTTCATTAGCCCTTCAACATACAAACTAACATAACCTTGCTGTTCTCCTCAGTCTGCAAGGAGTCTGAAACGATAGCTCTGAGAGAAATGTGAGCTGCACAGGTCACGCTACAAATCTGCTTTTCCTGACATCTGGTGAAAATGGCAATTAGTGTCCCTCACATTTCACTCCTAATAACGTAACCAAAAGCTTTTAGGCAATGTGCTTATGGATCACTTTGTGTTGAAGTAGCAGCATGGAGAGGGTTCCCCAGAGCCACTGTTGGCTGAGGGACTTAAGGAAGGAATTCAAGCTCCACACCTTTGCGTTAAAGCCCTGCTCCACCTCCTGCCTAGAAGATACCCCAAGAGTTCAAGCCACCAAAAACCCTTCCTGTGGAAGCTTCTCAAGCTCCAGAAGTGCCAACTCCCAGGTCCTTGTGTCCAAATCTCTACTTCTCCCCTGACAATCTCTTGCATTAAGGAGGCATGGGGAAAGGATTAATATTGCATAATTAAAACCTGGAGCAACACAAAATGCATTATATTTTCTATTAGAATATATAAATGCAAAAAATAAGTCTTTTAAAAGCACAAGAGGTCATGCTCTGAAGTCTTATGTGACTTCAGGGGTATAATTTAACTGCAATATTATTGCGACACATTTTGCTGGTGCAGGTATAGGCCAGACGATCACAGCTCCATTTATTTTCTCTCTCCTAAAATTCAGATTTGTTTCCAAAGTGACAACTCTAGCGAGACTGGATTTTGGTGAAAAACAGTATTCAAGTTACCTTGGAGCTAGTCTGGCTCCAGAGGTGGTGCAATACAGGGGAGGAGAGGAAGCAGGCGTAAAAATACTAATGAGAATGCATGTAAGCTCTTAAAGGAAGAAGTGTAGATGAGTATCATTCTGATATTAGTTTTCCCCTTTGCTCGGCAGGATGGTTAGCAGCAAAGTCCAGTATTTTTCTATCTGGTCTGAAATGTGCCAGCATTCTGCAAGACAATTTTTGAGAATTCCCTGCTCCTCAGTAGTTAAATTTTGTGCTTTGCAATTTTCAGATTTCTGACAGAACTGCTGGTGACAGTTGTAATAATATTCTGTAAAATGTTGTGGTGGTGATTCTTTGAATGCCTTTGTGGTTTGCTGTCCAGAGTTATAATAACCTATGTTTGCCCAGATATGTGTTCTCAACTTGGAAGCCCTGGAGCTAGCATTTACGCTTCTGCCTGGGTGACTGCACATGTGTGCCAGCCTGTGTTGCTGAACATGTAAGCGAGTCTCTCTCCAGGTATTTGCCCGGTACTTCCTGGTCCTTGGGAAGCGTATTTTTGGGTTCACATCTCAGGGGAAGTGGGTGACTTGAGGTTTGTCCCAAAGAAGAGAATCCACCGATGGGGATTGTAGGTGGTTTCTGAGCCTCCTTTCAATTTCATATGTTTCTCTATCCATTATATCCTTCCTCAATCATTTTATTTTCAAAGCAATAATGGAAGGAATAGAAGAGACAGAGAAAAAGAAGATACAGCTCTGTGACTGTATGACAAGAGTGAAACTGGCATAGCTACACTGAGTTTAGTTTTGATAAGATAGTTTACTTTAGATGACAACCTCACTGTGCTCATCTTGAGAAATTTAATCTGAGCTCCTTAGATGAGATATAATAGCCAGTTTACATTAACTTTCACCTGGTCTTAGGTCTACGCATATATGTCCTTACTGAAAACTGCTGAGTGAAACTTTGAGAATCAGCCTTGCGAGATATAGATTGAAATCATATATGTGTGTATAAGGCACCAATTTCAACTAAAACTATGTGCAACTTTGGAAAGAGAACTCTAAACAAAGCTAAAAAGAAGATCCCAAAACCACTCATAGTCAGTCATAAAGGACCTTCTCCAGAGTCTATATCTTATAAACCCTTGATATATATATATATATAGATATTTGTGTCCATGAAGTAAACAACAGAAGAGAGAGGTGTGAAATATGCATGGTACTGAACTTAGTTTTATATAAACAAAGATATATCCCAAAAATACTTTACAAAGTAATAAATCAGACCCTGGTAGTGCGTGGATGCAATAAAAACCAACGTCTCTATTCCGTGCCAAGCAATAGCTCCTTTATATATTTTAAAAACTGGATCCCAGTCAACTGAAATATTGAAAAGAGTTAGCTCTAGAGATGGGAAGAAAAGAGCTGAATTTAATTTGAGAAGAAAATCCTTCATGGTTTGGCTGCACACAAACAATGCTATACCCCCTGAAAGCTTGGCTTTTGAAATGAATTCATGCTCTAGAGGAAGGAAAAGCTGAGCATCCCCTCAGTAGTGACTGTCCCAGTTCAGCCTTGCACACCAGTATTACACAGCATTTGCTGCGACTGAAGAATTGTAATATTATGCATTGCCGTTATGCACTCCAGTTGTGGGCTCTCAGGCCAAAGAGTGCATTTACCCCAATACTCACAAATTAAATCCTGTAAAAAGAGCCTTTAATCCATGTCCTTTTTAACCATAACTATTACAGCATTTCTGAATTTCTAAACTTAAAAGTGCACCCACATAAGGCTTTAGGTTTTGTGGACGGTAGCATATTGGGATGCTAAATAGTAAAATTGTCTTTAGGAGTTCAAGAGCTTCATCGGAGACCCCAAAATCCTGCAACTGTAGAGCTAAGCACAATTTATGTGGAGCAGCCATGCAGAAAATCTTCTTCCAAAGCCAAATTCTCTTATTGATGTAAAGTGCGCTTTGTCTCTCACCTCTTTTACATTCCCTCTCCCGCACCCCTGCCCCCTCCTCAAAAGGGGGATCATCCTCTCCTAGCTGAAATTAGCCAGCTATAAGTTGTGATCTGTCCTTTGTTGTCTCTCTTCCTAACCAGTGATGGTCAGTCACATCCTTTCTGGGGACAAATAAGCCTCAGCAGCACAGCGGGTGTCTCTGGGCTGAGGCCAGTTTCCTGAGCTGCTCTGCTCACGCTATCTGATCGTACTTCCTAACTCTGCGCTTGCTTCCTGGTTCCAGGCTATGCTCCTCTCCTGACTGTGGTCCTCATGCTGAGTCGCAAAATAGCTGCTCTCAGGTGATTACATTTTTGACCAAGTGATGGAGCCATTACTTGGACTAACAAGACAGGTTGAACGATCATTCGGCACAATGCTGAACCTCCCAAGAAATGCCTCCCTCTCTGGCAACCATCTTAAAGCCTGTTTCGTTCTCCAGCTCCATCTTCTCCGTTTTCCATGCTTCCCTGACTTCTGACTTTCTTTCTTCCAGCTGCTTCCTTTCTTCCTAGTCTGCTCACTCTTCTTCCCCTTGGGTTTTCCACCCCACACTTGTCTCTGTTCCCTTCTCCCTGGGGAACACACAGGCCCTGCCCTGGCTGTCACGCATCACTCCCCATCACCTTTCATCTCAAAACTCCTGAGATGGTAAGTTTGGTCATCGTGCACAGAAAGGAAAAAAACTGACTTACTTATATAAACTCATACGTCCCAAGCTGAGATGTAACTGACACACTGACACTGTATGTTTTCAGCTCACTTTTCATGGGTTTCCCAGTGAAAAAGTAAACTTGAGAGATATCACCTGAATTTAGAACTTGGGTTAGGAAAGAGTTAAACATGTTGGAATCCTTTTGTACTTGGCGGACATACAAGGGTCCTAGGTACTGTGTATCTCCTGTGTTTTCAAAGTTTGGGATGCAGTCTGCTTAAATATACGCATGTAACTACAAGCTCACTTAAGCCAGTATGCTTACATTTCCCCTTGTGTATCCTTGAATTTAAGATTCAGCTACTATTGAAAGGGAAGCTTCTATTCTGGAAAGAGAAACTAGACATAAAAGGGCTGCAAATAAGCAGACAAACTTAAAAAAGGAGAGAGCTTTGTAGTAATACATTTATTTTTTTTAAGAATTAAAGAATTATGCTTTCTCTACATATCTATATGATGGCATATAATCTTTCAAACACAATTTTTTCCTTACTTTTTTCACCTTTTTCTGTATCTCTGAACAGAAACAATTTTTCACAGTGGAGGGACACATTGAATAAAATTAATTTTTGCTTATTATTTAAAAAAAAAAAATAAAAAAGGAAAACCAAACTATATGTTTCGCAGTCTAATATCAATGAACCACTGTGAGATATCTACTGGTAAAATGCTCCTGACACTTTTCTTGTATGATAGAAAGCAGATTCTACCACAATCTCACAATACCATCAACTCAACACCATAATTTGTTCCTCTATCTGTTGCTTCTGAACATCCATAGCTGTAATGGATCTGCTCAGAATTTTCTATCATCTTAACAGTCACTCCTTTGATGTCACAGCATGCTTCACTTCCACATGTAATAGAGAAGAAGAAGGTAGGTGATTCACTGTTCTGAGGAACTAAGGCAAGCAAAGCAGTGCCTTTGTGCTAGCGTAAATGTAAATTACACCCAAGAAAGAAAAACCCAGTCACCTCTTAGAGTTTGCTTCAGCTCAAGGGAGAGCTGGTGGCAATATTGTACAGCTTTGTATTATCCAAGAAAGGCCAGAAAGACATTCTTTCAGCATGCTGGCAATGTACTTCTCATTCTGGGCATTCTCTGAGCCTGGGTCTCGTCTGGGCAAGAGACACAGCACAGGAAGAAACATTATTAACTGCCAACTAAAATAAGAATTTCAGCTGGCCCTAGCTGCACTCTCAGGTGTGTTGAAGAGAAGGACTGCGAATGGCTTGGGGGCTAGGCTGAGATCAGGAAAACTCCACTCCAATTCCCTTCCCTGCTGGGCTGTGTGGTTGGAGCCAAATTATTTAGTCTCCACCTCCTGCAGTTCTGCAGCATCTGTGAAGTAAGTCATCTCCCCATCAACATGGGGTGCTAGTGGGCATACACAAAAGTTTGTGCTGGGTTCAGCTGGGACCACTGACAATACCACAGCTGCTGGAAGAGCTGCCAGCCATCTGGTTGATGCCACAGATCTGACACAGATATCTAGGTATCCCCAAAAGAACAAGAGCAAAGGAAGCAATGCAACCTTCCTCATTTTAATGGCAGTTTCCCTGCTGAGTGACTGTGTGATAAATTTGAAGGTGTAAGACCAGTTTTAGGTCCGAATATAATGCCAGCTGAGGTGCCAGAACATGTAACCACTATCTCTGAGAGCTCATTTTGAATGGCACTGCATGGATCTGCCACCTGCCACCTTCCAAAATCTTTCTCAGCATCTGAACCCACTACAACTGTGTAATGAAAATTACACACTTTAAAAGGCCAATATGCACACTAAAAATCAGGAGATCAAAGTAGAATCTAGGACAATAAATAATGTTTTCCTTCTTTAAAAAAATTATTCCGGGAAACTGTACGGCTCAGGGGATTGGTATTGGGATATGGAGCCTTTCATCGCTGATCCAAACATGACCCAAGTCAGTAGTGACCAAAAAAATGGTTACCGTTTGGCAGATGTTTTGTGGCCTAGAGTATTTGAAATGAGTTGATGGTCTTAATCCAGTTCCCAGTGGACAACTATCCACATCACAGAAACCACCACCACAATTGGCACCCTTACTGGCAGCCTTTGCAGGTTGGCCAAGGATTAAATAAGTACAGAGGCTGAGCCACCCGCTTATGCCTAGCTAGAGGTTGCCCCTCTAGGTCATGGATGAGACACAAGGATGGGGTGGAGTGGAGAAGCTCACACACCCTCGGCTTGTGCTGTACTGGTTTTGTGGGTAAGGAGAGGAATTCATTTTCCAGGGCTGTGATTCAGGCACCCTTCATAAACAGCATATTCATGTACACGTGTTTAAACATGAATTTAAAAAGGAGTTAGAAATTAAGAGAATTCCAGGATTTGCTCTCAAAAAATAAGGTGCCAGATTCATTTCTGGGGAATTCATCAAAGTCAGAGCAGTTATACCAGGACTGCATTTAACAAAACGCGTACAAGCAACCTGTAAAGTAACTCTACTTTGAGAAACATTCCTTTTACTGTGCTATGTTGTCAGTCATCGCTTTAATTATCTCACAAGATGTCTTAGAATGAACATACTCTGTGCCAGCTATTGTCAGAAAGCTAAAGCTCATTTCTAATTAGGTATACAATGGCAGCTATCATGTAAGCAAAGATCTGATACACCTCAAAAAACATACCTGTGCGGTATGAAGACAAGCAGGACTGTTGTTAGCACTGACAGTGTTTTTCATTTTTGGAGAGGTAAAATGCACTGGTCCCTCTGATTTATCTTTACCCAACACAGGAGATCTTCCTCAGTGGCTTGGTGGATTTTACTATTTCTTTCCAATAAACAGCACTCTCCTAACAAAATACTGTGAGCTAAATCCTGCGGTTATTCAGGCGATGTTTGGATGGAGCCAGAATTTAAACTTAAATTTTAAACTAGGCAGCCCCTAGGCTGGTTGAGTGAAGGGCAAATAGCCCAAGTGTTGCACGTGCTTCCCTGTGTGAAGGCACAGAGAGCTCTTCCCCATCTTGCAGCCCAAGCTGGCAACGCTGAAAGAGGAAGCGCAGAACACAGGCAGGAAAGGCTTCCCCTAAATGACACTAAGACCTCAGCAGCACTGGAAGCCAATTCTGTGCTGGTTCATTTTATACCTCTTATAGTATTGCAGCAGACACAGCAAGCAATGGCAGCTCTGCCCAAGTGAAGACATGGGGAACGAATTCTGCAAGCAGCTGGAGCCCCCCCTTTCTTATTCACCTCTGTGATAGCCAGAACACCTCATGGTTTGTTGGACCTTATTACACTAAGTCTTTAATAAGAAGGTATGAACCCATGTGAGCATCTGGCTGGTATTTTTCACTACCAGACTGATTTAACACCTAGCTTTCATGCCTGCCTACAGTAAGACTGAAATGCAAGCCAGCCTGTGAAAGCAAGACATTTTCTACCTGCAAGAATGAACTGTCATTTGATCTTTGCTGCAGGACAGCGCTCATATATTTTAGTTTTTAAAGTGCTTCTTGCAAAATAGAAATCCCAAGAAGCAAATGTGGCAAACTCTTAAACTGTTCCTTGTCTGCAACACATCTGAAGCGGGACTGTCATATCTCAGGGAGACGTTTCCATTTGCTTTTATTTGCACCTGAATTAATGCTCAGACTAGTGGGTTTTCACGAGAGGAAACAGAGAGGGAGGGTCCAGGTTTGGAAATAAGCAGACAGCAAAGAGGTGAGAAGTAGGATCTCTCCTTTGCTAGTTGCAGGAACACTGCTCAGCACAGTTCATTGCCTGACCCTGGACGTCCACATGCTCCTGCCATACCAACACATGTTAGATGTGAAGAGCACCCTAATAGAAGCACTTGACCTAAACTGAACAAATTTCCTAATTGCAGTAAGACAACACTTGAGGGTGTGGTTACCACAGAAAATCACACCCACGGACAGATTAGGAGCACCTGGCTGCACCTCATGCCTCCTAATGTCCCAGGGGCATGATTATCTCATCGGGTGCCACCTGCCAAGTCTTGTTGCTGAGGAGCTGGCTTTGGCACGCTGCGTAGTTGGGGTGGGGAGTGGAGAGGAGCAGAGCGGAGTGGAGTGGAGCGGAGCACACAGGGGCAGGCACAGATTCTTGTCCCAAGTGCATTCCTTAAAATTTAGTATTTACACTGAGACTATGCCTTGGTTCTGCTCAGAAGCATGGCTGTGTTTGGGAGCTAAAAAGGAGCAAGCTGTTATTTCTAAATCCTGCCCTGCACCCCCACGTCCTCAGCACAGCTTGCATTGTGTGTTACTGGTTAATGGACATTCCCGAACTTGCCACTCTCCAGTCGTGTCTCTTCCAACCTCCCAGTGAAGCCTACAAGAGACCAAAACGGATGAGCCTCGAAAATTACTTGGCTGGCAATTTTCAAAATGTTTTGCCTTTTTTATCCCAAAAGAGGACAAAGCCAAAGTGAGACACGGGCTTTATGTCTTCCAAAGCACTCTGACCATGAAAACAGTATGCCGACTTCAAAGTAGATAGCATGTGTCCAGGTGAGGTTATGATGTGCACATTGCCTCTGCATGCAAGTCCTTCTCATCTCTCCTGTTCTCTTTCATCCCCAGTTCAAGGTGTGAAGCCTAGCCTCCACACAGCAATTAGTGGATCATGGCCCAGCAAGAGAAGACAGACCAAACCTCTGCCTCTGCCAGGGCTGGTGAACTCCTCTGAAGCAACAAAGATCATAAAACACAAGGCCCAGAGGTATGTTACTCTCAGTCGAAAGGACCTGTCTGGGGAACAAACTTTTAGAGATTAGACTAATCCAGAGTCTGATGACCTTTAGGTCATAGTGCAAGAACTTCCTCTTGGATACATCTTTTACAACATAACCAGAGTGACATTAAAACAATAATCTGACCCCATCCCTCCCCTCAGAAGCACCTACCCTGGGCAGAACTCCCCAGAGACAGAGAAGGGAGAACAAAAGACTCCAGGAAGTCTACTAGGGATGTGCCAATCTAATTATTATGGGCGGTGCTCAGATACTGTGATGAGAGGTGCCAATAAAGGAAAACAACCAAAAATTGTAAAGCTAGATTACGTACCCTTTAGGCTATGGGAGCGCAGAAAAAGGAATTTACTAGGAATCAGATGAAGCCATATTTATTTGCACTCCCACCCTTGGCCCTTTTGATATCATCAAAGTCCACTGGATTTGAAGCTACCCTGACAGACTTAGCTGTAGCCCACAGCAGTAGGGAATAGGTTTAAGTCCCGTCCCTTGCTCCTTGCTCACTGTGCTGTACAGCAGTGCTGCTCTCCATCCAGCAAAATCCTCCTCTCCTTTAGGGCTCAGCACAACAAATCTGATTCAGAAATGTTCCCCTTCCTCTTCATTCCCCTTGAATTTCTCACCATGAGTCATCAGACTACAATATAACTTTAATGTGGAAAGTTTTGTGGATACGTTTTGTTTTCTTTTAAGTTCAGAAAAGAAAAGGTACAACCAGAGGGGGGAAAAAAAGTGTCTCATGGTTGAGAGGACTCTTTTAACCAACGAGTCACATGGCTCCCTGGCGAGCAGCCAAAGGAGTCATGAGAGATGCTGCCATTCCCCTCAGCACTCCCTTAACCATGTCCTGCCTGCTACCCAGCCTGCCCCCGGGCACCTTGCACCCCAAGGCCAAAAGCTATCCTCAGCCAAGCCTTGCTCGGCTGTGCCCATGGATGGCTGGCTAGCTCCCGTGGAAAGGGGAGGCACTGTCAGAAATGATGCTCATGACGTTGGCCAGTGGCACTTTCCCCCTGCCCTTTCCCCAAGGCCGCACTGGACAAGGTGGTGAAGTAGGTGACAGCGACGCCATGTTTCAGATGAGACATAATCATGCCATCTCCGCCACTTGTGGTCAGAAGAGAATCACTGAAAGTGATGACATAGCACTTACACCACATTTTCTGATTTCAAAGTGCTGTGGCAGCTTTCGCTCTCCTGCCCCTCCCCTACCTCCAAGCCATGCCAGTGTTGTTATTGCCCTATTAAAGCTGTGGGAAACTGAGGCAGGGAGAAGTCAGGATACTGCTATTCAGCATCTCAGGCATCGGTCCAGTCTCAGACCTTGCATGTCTTCACTGCAGAGCAAAACCCATCATGGAAAAGCATAATCTTTAAAGGGGCTGTCCTGCTGCCCTGGCCAGGGACCAGATCAATTAGAGATGCACTTGGGCTTTTTTCAGATGCTTTCTTGCCTTGCTGCTGGGGATGTTGGGACCAGTGCTGGTCCTGCATGTCCATACAGCTCTGCTGGGCGCTACGTAGCAGCTGCTGCATTCCACCCCAGCAGTGAGTGAAATGATCCTTGCCCAGCTCACTTGAATGCTGGGAGGATTAATTCACTTACAATCCTTGAATGAAAGAAACTATTATTAAATAGTCACATTTCATAATTATGTCTCACTTCAGCCAGATTAGGAGGGTGGATATGATATCCAGTCCCTGTACTGCAGCACTTAAACAATTTTAAATTAAATACACCTCAAATTGTTTTCCAGGCCCTACTTGCAGGCAGACAGTGGTTTGTATCTTTATGGCTTATGCTTACTTCCAGCTTTGAAAGCTGGGCTGCCCCACAGTGCCTTGCACATAACGAGCAAATGCCGCAGTGCTTTTGAAGTGCTTCTCCCCTCAAAAAATAAATAACGTTTTGCTTTTATGTCAGCTCTTACTGGCACCAGAGGCCATAATGATTCTTTCAATAGCCCATGGAACTGATTTTGGGTTTTGTCTGACATGGCCTCCTATTAATACTGCTTTTGCTGTATGTTCTGGGGAAATATGGCCACATTCCCTTTAAATTGCATAATATGGCAGCCTGTGCCAAGGCTGTACTTGAATGGATACTGGAAGAGCGAGGCTTGTGCTGACTTTCTGTTTGGTTCTCCTCTCACTTGCACCAGAGTCACTCCGTTGACTGCAGCGGAGTTGCTCCTGCTTTGTTAACTTGCTGAGCTGTAGATGTAACCCCAGGGGAGAGAAGCGTTGGGCCCTCAGGGCTGAAAAGACAAGATATAAGAGCTTCCCAAAATGCTGCACAGATCTATAGTGATGGCCATCCAGAAGAAAATATTTTTTAATGCCTTTGTTGTGCACTCCAGGTACGTGCTGGTGGAAGATAAAATTCATCAGCATTATCTTTGCATCACAAATCTGCCAGTGAAGCCCATGGAGTTCAAGCAGTTTTAAAAGTGGTGCCACTGGTTAGCAACAGGGTGGCTCTACTTCAAATAAAAAATTTGGAGCACACAGTACTGCGACCAGCAGACTTGGTGCCACTTCACAGGGGAAAATTCTTCTGCCACATGTCAAACATCTGAGGCTAGCTTTTGCCCTCATTTGCACACTTGCTATACCACTGGATGCCCATTTTTTTCTTATTGCTTAGGAACTCAGGGTGAAATTTGACCTTGGACAAAGAGCTGGAACAAAGACTATGTCACCATGATGATTAAGTGGGATTTTTGCATAAACGTGAATTTTATCCTTTGTGGGTTCCTGCCACGAGGGAAATCTGATCCACAAGCATAGGCTGAAAAGAAAATAAATGTTCAAAACTGTAACTATGGCGTGGGTACAAACTGTACGCACTATTAAAATTATTTCCAGAAAAAGATACAATAACTCTCTAATTTAGCCTGTCTTCAGATTTTCCAAAGAAGGTATTATTTGCTGTAAAATAATTAATAGGTGATAATCATCTTGCTGTCAGATCCTAGTGGAAGAAAGATTTTTTTATGATGAGAACAACTATTTGGCCTTAACTATCTTAACTTTAGAAAAGCTGCCTATACTCCATTAGAACTGAATGTGGCAGCTAAATTTCAGCTCCATTGCACTATTAAGAAAACTGCCTTCTAGAAAGCAAGGGGAAAGCATGGAAAAGACAACTTAATGCTTTAAAGGTTTGTCCTAACAACTTTTAGGTAGTAACAGAAGAGAGATCTCACAGAAATATAACGCATACGGACAGAAAAAACCTATGGAGAAAATACTTCAGGTCTCTGTATCTAGAATTTCTTCACATTTGCTCTAGCTGAAGTATTTGCAATGCTCCTCGTGCATGTGTTGTAGCAAAAGCAAATAAGTGGGAGTTGTCTTGACAAGAAGTATCCATCAAGTCCTGTGCAGCTCTCCACAATGGAGGGAAAATGTATCCTTTTACCTTTGGGGGAGGACTGAAAGGTGAGTAAAAGAGAAGGAGAGGGTGCTAATAACCCTTCAAGGATTGGAAGACATTCTCCAGGAACCTGCCTTCCTTGGCTTTTATTCCAGAGCCCTCCTGTGCCTGCACTCCTGGTCTGTCTTAGCCTCCCCAGTAATTCTGGGCTTGTAGACCTGAAGCTTTCGGTGAGAAGTTTGTTCAGCTCATTGCCAGGGTATTCACATGTGCAATCCCAGAACCGAGAAGTCATGGAAATTTTGTTTTTGTGCATGGATGTTTTGGTCATGGTTCTCATGACTAGAGGCCTGGCTGGTTCTTATACAACTGTCCCATGTAGGGCACTACTGTAATACTACATAAATTATATAGCTGGGGCAGGTTGGGGTAATGCTGCACAGGAGGGCAGTGAAGCATCAAGGAGGAAAGAGCAAAAATAATGAGAAGAATCGAGCAGACAGGTGAACCTGGAGTTGCAAAAAGCCATCTGTCTGGTAGTTAGCAGGTAGAGGTGTTTTGCCAGCGTGCATGAAAGACACCGGTGAGAGTCCACTGAGGGTGAAACGACATGCAAAGGTTATGGGCTGAAGAAATCGGGCTTGCAACATTAACCAGTTCTGTAACGTGTGGTGTCAGCGCGTCTGCAGAACTCCTTTGATCTATACCTTGTCCCAGCTTTCTGTTGCTTGTGACAGCTTGGGAGGACTAGAGGGTTAAACTGTCTTTTGGGAGTTAGGGATTTGGACTGACAGTTTTTCAGTCCAAATTACACAGTCCCATGCACAGAGAAAACACTTGGCACCGTTCTACCTTTAGCATGCCGTATTGCCAGGTACACACGGTACATTCTTCCATTGCATAAAGTGTTTGTCAGTCTAACTATATAATTGCACCTCGCTTTGTTTAGCTCTTTAACACCTCCTTTGAAAGATTGTCTTCTGAGGGATTAGGCTTGTTCTTTGTTTAATATGCGAGCGTATCTGCGTTTAATCTTACCTACTCATCTGAATATTTCATGTTGCTTTATACCCACTTGTTATATCATGTTAGTAATGCAGCACATGTAATAATTCCACGCTGTCATCCTACCATTCAGGATGCTGCCACCTTCCCTTATAATTACTTAAGTCATTACTTTTTTTCAATTTTAAGGCGTGCCAAACAACTAATTCTCAGAACCTGCCTGCCACAAAGGACTGAGAGAGATGCCTACATCCAAATGCATTTGGATTCAAGGATATTCAGAACTTGAGTGATTGGCCTAGACCATGGCAGGGAGAAGAGTGGCCAGTGACAGATTTACCAAAGCTCTGAGGTTTTAGACAGGGAATTTTAGTCTGGGTCTCTCAGAGAAATGGTGGACTTTATCTTCTAAAGCTACCAAGAAGTCATATCGCAATGATTCTCCCATCTTTGTGTGGCAGCTTCAGTACATGGAAATAGCCTGTATCAGGCAGGTAAGCCAAGCTCACGGCGATTAGGGTGACCCAGCATGCAAATACTCTTTATCTTTCTTGTCTCCGCTGAGCAAAAGCATTGGCTTTAGGTGATCCTGAAAATAGTCAATACCCATTGGAGGTTCACCTGTTCTGTCTCTAAGCCAACACATCACTGGGGGATGGCAAAGTTGAAGTTCTATTCCAAATCCTCTTATAGATTACTATTATTACAGTACCACGTAAAAGGAGTATCTAAGGCTCTCAACAGAGCCCTCTTCGGGCACAAGACACTGCACAGAGGCTGAGAGAGCAAGTTTGCCCTAAAGAGTGTGAAAATTAATAAGGTGCAAAAGCAGGAAGGTGACAGATTTCACTGCAGTCCAGTGACTGAGCCAGGGACGATCCTGTTCCCATAACAGCCAGTTTTATCACAGAGGTTGATACAGCGCTGATCCAACCAGGATGGGAAGAGTGGGCCGGATTGTGTAGTCCTGACAGTATCATCTAGTGTGGGAGCACCAGTCACGCTGGCTGATATTAATGAGGAAGCTGTGCCTGACGTTCCCTTGAAGGGTCTGCACCACAGAGCAGGCTGGCTGTTCTCTGCTCCTGTAGCTCCCTCCTGCACTGTACACAGACTAAGAGAGAAGCTTCAGGGACTGTCTCCAGCAGCCCTAATCTTTAGGGATGAAGCATGAGTACTTTCCTGCTGGCATATGAAAAATATGCGTTCCTTCTAACCTGCTTCCCATGAGCATGGAGAAGCCCTGTTGTGAAGGATGTGGAATTGTAAGGAGCATCAGCAGAACAGATGCAAAACGTGCAGAGGATTTTTCTCCCTCTACATTTCCTAACCAGCCAGAAATATCTACTCACTAATAAAATTTGCTGTATTATGGTGTTCAAATACAGATCCACTTTGAAGATTTATGCTGCTATTACTACATACACACACTCTTAAGAGTTATTCCCAATCACTTTATAGCAAATAACTGAATTAACTCTGTCTACGTACCAGCAGATAATCCCTGAAATAAGCTTCTTAAGAACCGACTCTCATGTTGCTGGTGAATGCATCAAACCCGAAAGAAGAACAGTGAAAGGAGTACACAAATGGAAAGTTAGACTAGCACCATCTTCTTTAGAAGCTGAATATGTACATGTGTACAGACACATGCGCACTCAAACATGCACTGCAAGAAACGCTGCCAGACGGTATTATATATAATCCTGTTTTTCAGACGTTTATACTAATTACATTTATATTATTAAATGTCAGTTTTATACTTTAAATATGTAATTGGATTACCAAAATATGTCCAGAGCATTAAAATGCATCAATCGTCCTACAACCAGCTATTCTAGCTGCAGCCAGTTTGCTTTTTCAAAAACTCGGATGCTAATTGCTTCTGGTTGTAAAAACATTTACAGTCTCAGGGGGCCAAAGGTTAGTAGGCAAGCACGCCAAAGAAGATTACTTTGTCAGATAGCATACTTACTTACAATATAGAAATCAATTTTATAAAGGACTTGGCTCTTTAATTTTTGATGTAAGCTACTATAACTTAACTTCCTTCCCGGCTACTGCATGCAAAGCTCTGAGGCCCCGGTGCCTTTTTCATTCAGAAAATGAAATTTCATTTCGTCATTGCCTTCTTCGTTCTGAAAATCCATTTCATCACGATGGGATTTTTGCTTTACGGCTTTTCTGGCAGAATAAAGGAGCTGCACCGTGTGTCCCCGTCCCCGCCCCCCCCGCCCTGACTCACACGCACCGAGAGAGACAGAGCGCGGCCACCCCGCGCTCGGTTTGCTCATCCACTACGTATCACCCCTGGCAGGTTCGTCTTTATCCCTGAAGGATCAGCAACTCCGAGGCCGAGGAGTCATTCCCATAGCCAAAAGATGATAGAGATCTCGGGCAAAATTAACGTGACCATTGACGGCGCATGAGAGCTCGCTTAATAGCAGCCTGGGAAGCATCCTCCCCTCCAGAGAGCGAGGATAGCAGAACTAGACACCAGAAGATAATGCTCGAACAGGCTCTACTATGCTTTAATCTTCAAAAGCTACCATTAGTAAGCCAGAGAAGTATATTTACCCACAAGATAAACACCACAAGTTCGCTAGGCTACTATCCATTAAGCACTGAAATAACTCCTCTTTCTTTTAACTTTCAAAGGGGAGCGAGGCGAAGCATCGCAGCGTGCCCGGCGCTCCCCGCCGCTGCTCCCCGCTTACTGGGGGCGAAAGAGGGGACACAGCCGAGTGCAGCAAGCCCGGCCGGGGGCCGGGGGTGGCGGGGAGCGGAGGAGGGGCCCAGGCAGCCTCCCCGGGGGAGGCAGCCGGCTCCGTCTCTCTGGAGTGATGGATGGAGGGAGGTGCGCCTCGGTTTGGGGCTCCGCTTTGTTGGGTTTCACCTCCTGATCCCTTTCCCTTCTGCTCTGCTGGACTGCAATAGCCACCTCGGCTCCGGCTCCGCGGGTCCAGCTCCGAGTGACCTGCCGCTGAGGGGATGAACCGGGGATGGCACCGGGAAAGGCGCGGGAGCGGCATTTATCCGCCAGAAATTCTCATTGTCGCGGGGCAGCGCTCAAAAGATCCCCAAGCAGTTCGCTCTAAATAAAGTAGTCGTTGCTTCCCTTGTATTTCCCCTCAGCAGTCGCCTTAGTATTATTATTATACTTCTATAGCTTTTGCTTTCGGACCTTATAATTATGTCACACAGCAAGGGAAACCGCCAGCATCCCAGCATCTGGTGTGCGGTTTAAAACTTTTGTTTCAAGATTTGAACTATTTATAGAAGGAAAACTTTGTAGGATAGTAATTTCCTACGGTTTTGAGAAAAATATGGCTACGCTTATATTAAAAGGGTGTATTTATTTATTTATTACCACTCCTTCCTCCTTTAAAAAAAAAAAAAAAAAGAAGAAGAAAAAAAAGATAGGGCTGCGATTTTTTTTTACAAGCTATTGGTAACCTCCCAGCAGACATATCCCGCCTGTGAACAGAAACAGGCAGCTCTGGCTATTTGGTTTAATCAATAGCATCCAACCGAATTAAACCTAGCGTGCTTCCATAAATCAAGCGCCTTTAAAAATCGGTAGACAAGGCATGTGCATTTCATTAAGAATTAAGAACGTAGAATTAGGCGTTTAGTTTCTTTTTATCGGTGTGTTTATCCCTACTTTTCTTCCATAGCGGTGGGTTATATTTTTCTATAGCCCACAGAAAATACACACACACACACACAGAGGCAGGCACGCACACGTGCTTGTTTATGTGCGTGTGCTCCCGTGCATGGACACGGAGGGGAAAAAAGTAGAGAGAGAGAGGTATACACACACATATATATATATATAAATCCACACGGAGCACAGGGGTAAGAGCTCAAATGTGGCACTCGCCGAGGTGCAAAAAGGTCTGAGCCCGGCGCGGAGCTGGGAGAGAAGGGAAATCCGCCCGGCCCCCGCGGCGGGGGCGGGTGCGAGGCCGGGGATGCTGCGGCGGGTTTCCCCCATCCCCGACGGGGGCTGGCCCGGGCCGAGGTGAGCCCCCCAGCCGGGACCCCCCGCCGGCCGGGGCCGGAGCCCGCCCGCTGCTCTTCCCCTGGCTGCCCAGGGCCCGATCCCGCCCACGGCGCGGAGGGGCACGCCGAGCCCCGGAGCCGGGGGGGGATGAATGCTCAAGGGAAGGAGAAGGGTCCCGATTCTCAACCGGCTCCGCCGGCCGGGGGGAACCTGCCGCCCCCAGCGCCCTCCCCTCCCCACGGCTGCCCCACACCGTGGCCGGGTCTCGCCCGGAGCGCGGGAGAGCAGAAGCCCTTGACGGTTCCCCGGCGTGCAGCCTCCGCCGGGCCCGGCTCCCCTCGGCACGGTGGCCGGCTGGGGCGGGGACCCCGGCCCGCCACCCCCGACCCCGTAACGCGGCGCCCGGCGGGGACAGAGACCTGCCGGGGACCTGCAGAGGAGCACGGCGGCGGACACTCTCCCCGCCGCCCGCACCGACCAAGCCCAGCCGCTACTTATCCACCGCAACGTTAGATACAGATATAGATATTTAAAAAAAAAAAAAAAAAAAAAAAGGAGAGAGAGAGAGACCGAAACTCCTTGCAGTCCCACCCACCGACTCTCATTTCCCCCACCCCTACCTCCACCCCCTTCCTCACAAGGAAAAGGTCCTGGAGCCAGCTCTAACTGCGGGACTGGAGATCCCTCCGGAGCAAAAGCAGCCGGCCAGCAAGCGCCTGGGCGGCCGGGGGGCTCTCCCCGGGCTGCGGGGCTGGGCGCCCGCCGCCGGCTCCTCGGCATCTCCGCGCAGAAACACGCTTCCCCCCGGCGAGCGCCAAGCGATGCCCATCTCCGGTTTGGCAGGAGGAGGAGTCGGGGTCGGAGTCCCCAGGGGAGACGCCGGCCGCTCCGTGCCCCGCCGCCCCGCCGCCCTCCAAGGTGCGCCGCCCCCGCTGCGGGCACGCCGGGCCCCCGTCGCCCCCGGGGCAGCCCCGGGAGTTACCTGGCGGTGAGCACCTTCCCCCGGCAAGGTCCCACCAGCAGCGCCAGCACCGCCACCAGCACAGCACCTCCGTCGCCACCGCCACCACCATCCTCACCACCGCGCACCGCACGGAGCTGCCGCCCGTGCTGGCTTCTCCCGGCTCCCTCTGCTTGCTGTCCCCATGGCCCCTAGGTAGCTGCTGGCGGGGTCGTTTCAAACAGTATTTGGAAGGAAGGAAGAAAAAAAAAACAAAAACAAAAACAAAAACAAAATTCTGGATCACTTACAGGTAACTCCCACTGGTAAGGATGAGGAAAATCTGAGGGTAATACACTGAGAGTAACACACTGCGAGATGAAAAAAGGATCATGGCTGAATCCCGTTTACACTCTTGGAGTTCGCTTCCTTGGTTATTCCTTTCTGGCCCCCCCTGGTCGTAATTCCCCACCCTTTTTGGTGTCAGCTGTGGCTTGAATCTGAGTTGGAATCCAGTCCCTTGGGCTTGGGGGGGCTTTGTCTGTTTGTTTGTTTGTTTGTTTGTATTGTTGTGTCTAGTATTCCCCTGGTGCTAATGCTGCTCCCTGTGCAGAGTATGTGCTGCTGCTGCTGCTCTCGCTGCTGCTGCTGCCTCTGGGCTCCTGCCTGTCATGTCTCAGTGGTTGGAAGTTGTTACAGTGGGTTCTCGTGTTGGAATGAGGATGGTTTAAGGGATTTGGATGGCAGAAAGTGCCTCTCTCTCTCTCTCTCTCTCTCCCCCTCTCTCTGTAACTCTCCTGAGACTCGGGGCTGCCATTGGGCAGTCAGTCACTGCAATCCGCCTACTTTTTTTCTCTCCCTCTCCTTTTTTTTTTTTTTTTTTTTTTTTTTAAAGGGGAGGATGACAATAGAGAGACACTGATCTAGCCCGGGCTGCGATGAATCCCTGTTGCCCGGCTGAGCCCGCTTTACGGGGCATTTTCAAAGCCCTCCCCCGGCGCTCGGCTGGCTCCCTGCGCCCGCCCTGGCACCCTTGCAGCTCGCCCTGGGAGACATCCCGAAGGAACTGGCAGCTCCCGACTCCCCTCTCGGTTAATTGCTTTATTATGGGCGGCTGCCCCAGTTCCCCTGAAGGGCTCCGCCGTCCCTCCGGCTCCGGGGGGGTTTGGTCCTTCTTAGCCCCAGTGTTAAAAATTAAGCTCCGGTTTCAGGGGGATCTTCCAAAGAAAAAAATAAGTGTAGTCGTAGCCTGCCTGAGTGAGTGAGAAATAAAGACATGCACACCCGGAGCTTCCTGGCGAGATGGGATTGGGATTTGGCGTGAGAGAAGGAGACGAAAAGGGCCGGTGTAAAAGGTCCGGGGGGGGGGGGGGGGGGGGGAGCAGGGGACGCAGCCAGCGCCTCTCCGGGGCGGCAGCGTCTGCCGGGGCTCCCGGGCCCCGCTCCCGCAGGAAAAGCTGGCCTCTCCTCTCTTCCCTCTCCCTCTCTCCTTCCTCAGAAGATGCCAGTCCGAAGAGACGTTTCCCGGCAGGTTAGTTGCCTCTCCCCTGCCTTCCCCCCCCGCCCCGAGCCGGCTCCCCCCGGCACCGCCGCGCCCCGGGGCCGGGGGATGCTCGACCCTTCCCAGCTCCAGCGGACGGGGACCCTTGGCCCCATGTAGCCCCACGGGGCAGGAGGCAGTCGCTCTTCCTCTTCGCCTCCTTGAGCGTTTGTCCTTTTTTTTTTTTCTTCTTAAAAGAAGTTTTTTTCGGAGAAAAAAAGAAGAAGTTTTAGCTGTAAGAGAGATGGTGGAGAGACGTGCGTTGCGGATGCCGGCGTTAGGGTTTGAAAACGAACCCCGAAAAATAAATGTGCACAAATTTAGCACAGATAATTTAACACAAACGCAGCCGAAATGAGCAGGAACTAGGCTCCGAAGTCTGCTCGGTCCGTAGGGTCTGTAAATGTTGGTCTTTTCAGGTTAATTGCCTGACGACTGAAGGCTGCTTCTTGGCCAAGAGCTCTTCCAAACCCCGTGGGAACACCTCCTCCAGTTAACCAGTCCCGGCACTCGTGTGCAGCTGTCTCCGTGACAGAACGAAATATTCCTTCAGACGGAATGGGAACTGCAGAATTGGTGTAAAAACGTTGTCCGCCGCCCAGCAGGCGATAAAAAACTTCTCCGGCTTTGGTTTCATTTAACCACTTTCGTCTACAAGTGCAGTGCAGACGCTGGGACGGTCAATGTCCTTTTGAGAAACGCTAATCTCGATTAAAAAGAGACAGAAGCTTAAGCCTTTCAACGATTATTTAAATCTCAGAATGGTCTTATTTGGAATTCTTTAAGATTCTGAAATCGTCGTGTTTATACTTCTCTAAGTATGTTTGCACGTGTGTGTATATATATATACAGGTGGACATATAGATGCGTATCTCCTGCGACGCCCGTTCTCCCTCTCCGACCTGCAGGGCGGCGGTCGGGGCAGCTGTGCGGAACGTGAACTGGGAGAACGGGGAGCGACTTTTGATGTTTTATTTCTAGCATTTGTTTGGCTTCAAATATATTTTTAAATGCGCATCTGCTTTTAAAGATGTGCCGGGGGGGAAAGAAGGGGTGGTGGTGAAGTGAATTGTAAAAATGAAAAGTAAAGGCTGGAAAAGGCTGGAAAACTTCGAACTGGTGCTAGCAGAGTTTGACCTAGTACAGCTGAAACGAAGACGGTTTACCAATCTCCACAGCTTTGGGATCGAAGCTGGTTTTACCCACAGCTTAGCTGTGTAGGGGGAGGAAATTTGTGTAAAAGAAATTAAAGCGTGCCGTTTCTTTTCAGGAAGTTAAATTTTATTCTAAAACAACGGGCCGGTTATTACGTCGGAAAAATCAATAGTGATGGTGATAAGAATAACCTGCTAAATTCCATCCAAATGGTTTCTATACGTATGTCAGCTGGACGTGGCAAGAAGCGCACTCGTTTGGTTGATAGAAGCCGAATATATTCCCTTCGACAAAATGATGCGGCGCTGGAGGGAAGGGTGTTGTCGGTAACACCTAATAGGGGCATTTCAGCCTCTCTCGTTCTTCCTTCCACAACCACGTGTATTTTGGACAAAATAGGGGCAGAACGGCACTGAAATGGTTGCCGATACCATAGTCGGGCAGATGAAGAAGAGTACGCACGAATAAAGTATTTCCTTTTTTGTTCTTTTCGGGGGTTTGGTGTTTGGGGTTTTTTTTTCCCCCTCCCTTTTATCTGTCCATTTCCCGCCGCGGTTCCCTCTTCCCCCGGCCCGGCGCAGGAGCCCGCCGGGAGGCGGGAGCAGCCCCGACGGCGCGCACGGCCGCTCGCAGCGCGCTGCCCTCCTGCTTGGTCGGAACCGAGGATTTCTCGTAGCTCACCGAGCTGCAAGTCTAGTGCCAGGGGGAAAGAAATCGGGGGCGGAGGGAACCACGAGTCCCCTGAAATTAGCGGATGTCTTGTTGGCGGGGAGAGCGAGGAGCGGTGGCACCGGCACGACGAAGGGGGCCGGGGGTGGGGGGAGGGGCGTTGCCCAGTAGCCTGGCTGTCGCGGCCGCACCCTCCGGGACACGGAGCAGAAATCCCGAGGTCTCCTCCCGGGGCCTCGCTGGGGCTGCCAGGCCGTGCCCGCCGTCGAGGCTGCGCCGCGGCCGCTGCCTGCCGCGGAGCCGGGAGTGCCGGGCCGGGATCCCCCCGGCCGGGTGGCCCCGGAGACGGGCGAGGGGGAGCGGGATTTCGTTGGCATTCGCGGCGAACGCCGCAAAGCCACGGCGAGCTTCGCCGTCGGGGCGGGGAGCAGGATCGGCTGGCCCGTTCCCCGCCGCAGGGTCCCCCGGGGAGTCCCGAGAGGGAGCGGCGTGCTCCGGCCTCTCCAGGATGGGCCGGGGCGCCCGGCCTCCGCAGCCCCGTGCGCCCACGCCTCCCTCGGCTTTGCCGCCGGGGCACGGAGGAGGCTCCCCGCCGCCCCCCGAAAGTGTGCAGGCGCCTTTTCTTGCTCCCTTTGGGACTCCCACCGCCTGTATCCCTCCGACCCGCACCTAGACCTCCTCCCCGCGGGAGGTGGGGGGTCCTCTCCGCTCCCCTGGGCGCTGTCCCGCAGGCGACACGCAGAGGATGCGCAGACGCGGAGGGGGTGCCCTGGAGGCTGCCCCCCTTCTTTCCCTCCATAAACAAATAAAGAGGAAAGAGTGGGTTTTGCCCCCGGACACTGCCCGCTGCTCCGTCCCTCCGAAGGTCACATTGCTCATCCCCAGGGTATCCGCTGTGATTTGCATCTGCGCTACAGCTGTTATTTTTAACTTCCGACGTATTTACTAATTAAACAGGAGCCGAGCGCCCTGCGATCTTCGCAGGAAACATTGCTCTTTCAATCCCTCTGTTAGCCGGGGTTAATATTTGATGTGAACTATTTTCGCGAGGGGATACGGGGAGTCAGCTCAGCGGGGTTGCGGCCGCTTTACACCCCGGTGCCTGGACAGAAACGTCACCGACAGCAATACCATGAGATGCTGCACCTCTCGCCTCTCTCTTTCTCTCTCCTCCGCCCTGACAAACTCGGGGATAGGAAATGGAAATGGAAACAACGGGAATTCCGTGAGAGGGAGGACCACCTGAGCGGGGTCTTGCTCTCTCTCCCTCACTGGCCGTAGCGGCTCCTTGACGGTACCCTGCCGTGTCACCCCAAGGGCCACCCCCCGCCCCGTCCCACAGCTGGGTGAATACTGAGGTATTACATTAAATTCTCTCCCCTCCGTCTCATGTTTGCCACTGAAAGCGGAGCTTTTCGCACGTTTTTATTAAGACACGAACACGTGCTCCGCAGCCAAGCGAAAAACCCAAACCGCCTGCCAAGCCTCACCTCTCTGCTACCGCTGACACAATGGCTCTCTCCTTCGTGCTGCAAAATAAACCCGGTGCACTGGAAGACAAGCTACGTTTTATCTCGCTTCATCTCCCCCCACCCTTTGCTATGCAAAGAGCTCACTAGGAGAGGTATCATTACACTCGAAGGATACGGTTTCAACAAAATGGTAGTTCCAGTGGCTGATGAAAGAGGCAATAATTGCATCCCACATGCCTAGCCTAGAAGTAGCCCTGGATCTCGGAGCAAATTTCTCCCCTATTGTTCAGGGAAAGTGAATTATCCGCATCGCCTTACAGGGATGGTGATGGATCTCATAGGGTTTCTCTAAGGGCTTTTACTGTTCCTGCCGTCCGCTCGGTTTTACTTCCAGCCTCAGTCAGACAGCATTCTTGTGATTTTTTGCTCTGAATCCCCTCCTAAAACAGCCACAATTAATTTCGAGAAGAGATCTGCCTTCCAGACTAACGTGTGCTCAATCTTCTGTTCCCTTTAAAAAAAAAACCGCAGCGAAAGCGAATAGCAATATCATTAACCTTATTTTGCAAAGCATTTTCTTTGAGCTCGCCTGCCTCTCCTTGTGTGAGGGATGTGCCGTATGAAGCCCTCCAGCTATTGAAGTAGATGGGGTGCCCCCGTCATCGCTTAATTTATGGATGCACAGCCTCACCGAAATCACTTCCCAACTAAACCCCTGGCAATCCGAGCCCGGAGGGCAGCAGAGCCCGCCGCTCCCTACCGCAGCTACGGCGAAGGGCGGCGCAGGTATGTGGCCCCGCAGAGGTTACAGGAAGCCCCCCACTCCTGTCTCCAGCAGGCAGGATTTGGGGCTACCCCCGGCCGGGGCAGGGGTGGGGGCGGGCTCCTCGGCGGGGCAGGGCAGGGGGCAGGGCGTGGGCGACTCCCGGGCCCCCAGCTCCGCGTCCGCGAATCCTCCGCGGGTCGCCTGCGGGACAGCGCCCGGCTCCGCCGGCCCCCGCGGCGGCACCCTTGGCTGTGGGGGCGGGCCGGGAGCCGTGCCGAAAATAAATAAATAAGCAAACAGACAGACAGAGGGATGCGATCCGGCTGCGGCCCGCCAGGCAACCTGCTGGGGACCCTCTGGGAGATGGCCCGGGGCTTTCGCCGGCATCCCTGCCCTCGCTGCCCGCGGCTGGGGAGGGGGCGGGCAGGGGCAGCTCCCGGAGGGGCGGAGGGGCACCGACCCTGGTCTCGTTCTCTCCCCCGAGGAGCCCGATTTAATTCCCGCACCCCTGCGGTGTAACCTTAGCCCCCAGCAATCCACCCCGCCTTTTGCCGATTCCCTCTCTTCCCCCGCCAGCCCCCTCTTCCTCCTCCTCCTCCCCGCCGCTGCCCGGGCTGCTGCCAGCGGGGACGGGGCTGTCCCCGCCGCCATTCGTGCCCGGAGCAGCACCCGGGGCGGTGGCGGTGCCGGTGGCCGGGCGGGAGGGGCGGATGCTCCCCGCTTGTCGCCGCTCCGGGACGGGACAGGACGGGGACGCCGCGCTGCCGGCCGGGCTGCCCTCCCCTCCGGGGAATTGCCCCCTCTCTGCCGCCTTTGAGGGCTGCCCTTTGGCTCCCTCCCCCGCCCCCCCCCCCCCATTGATTTCAAGGTGGGAAGCGAGCGGTTTTGGATTGCAACTCACCTTATGCATTCTTGATCATTAAAAAAAAAAAATCCCGCAGCTATGCAAAGACAGGATCTTTAAAGAGTTTGTAGCTCGACAGGTAAGGACTCGGCTGGGGCTCAGGAATGTGGAAATTCAACTCAAGTCAGCCTACTGCGACGAGCAATATTAATAAGGGCATACAGGTACTGGGGGAGAGGGAGAAACTCGGCAAGCGAAATTAGAGTGGTCTCGGTGGCGGGGAGCAACGCGCGGTCCCCCCGGGACTCCCCGCCCCCCCCCGGGAGCCCCCCGGGAGCCCCCGGGCCGGTGCCGTCGGTGGAGCCCCCCCGGCCGGCAGGGCGCTGGGGCGCGGAGGCAGCCGGACCAGTTGTCAAGTTAATTTCAACACGTCCCTGTGATGGATAGAAACGCAAATTGTGTCTAGGCCTGCATAAACCAAATCCCTGAGCGCAGGTTTGGAGCAGGGATTCCCCTCCTCCCGCCCCTTTCGCCTTTTTAATACTTAAGCCCGGCTCTATTGTCCCAGCAGCAGCGCCCGAGTCAACTCTGTCAGGCCGCCTTTTTTTTGTGTGTGTGTGTGTTTTCCGAAGGTACTGTACGCCAGAGATAATATTTAAGTTCGTTTAAGCAGTGCAAAGTAAAAGGATCCGTCATCCCCTGCCACCCATCGGCTCCCTCCCGGCTCGGGGCTGCCGGAGCGGCCCCGGGACCGGGCATCGCCCCGCCGCCGGCCCCGGCCCCGGGGGGAAAGGCCGGCCTGCTCCCGGGGGCTGCCGCCTCCCCCGCACCCGGGGCACGGTGGGACAGAGAGAAATAATCACCTCCTTTTCGCCCTTTTTTTTTTTCTTTGCAATATTTTGTTCACAACTCTAATAGCGTGTCCCAAAAGCCAAGGAGATTTGTCGTGCAGAAAGACTTACCCTAATTTGACATAGATGACTCCAAAGCATAGAAACACGTAGAAAATCCACTTCCGAAAGTTTCTGTGCATGATCTAGAGAATGGACTGAGCCATAAAAAAAAATTGCCACAAAAAGTCGAACTGATCTTGGCGATTAAATCCCAGACAAGAGCATTGCTGAAGCTACCCGGGAGCAAAGCCGGCCGAACTGTAAAAAATCACCAGCGCGCAGATAAGCAGCTCTTCCCAGAGCCATGGTGACCGAACCCGGCTCCGACAGCAAAGCTAAAGAGGGAGGGGAAAAAAAAAAAAAAAGAAAAAAAAAAAAAAGAGAAAGAGCTGCTAAAAACGGTAAAACAAAAACCCAAGACAGACAGGCTGAGGGAGAAAATGAGCAAGCACTGATCTTGATCAACTGCCTCATAGAGCCCTGAAGTTCAATGTGTTTTTACTTGTTCTGACTTCCCCAGGTAACACTACGTATCTTGCAATCTGTGGCTCCAGGTAGGAGGATCTCTCTCTCCCCCCCCCCCCCTTCTGCTCTTCCCCCCACCCCGTATGTGTCAGGATCTAATACATATCTTATCTGTCTGGGTACGGGTGCGAGCTGTGCGTGTGTTTGTGTTGCAGAAGGCATGTCCTTAAGCCGGAGTGTTGGGGGAAAAAACACATGAAACGTATCCAATAAGGGAAGTAAAGGACTCGTCCTCGCAAACCGAAGCATTTTTTCATTTCCTCTAGTATGGTAACGCGGCTGGATTCGCAATCCCTTCGTAAAAGAGGTTGTTAAAACTTCTTTTTCTCCCCCGCCCCCCCTTTCAAATAAAGAAGAGGTAGGCGTTAAACCCCGTTTGCTTACAGCTCCATGTCCTAAAAGGCGATGCCTCTGTGTGGGTCCAGATTAATTTCCCTTTGGCCATCCGACCCTGTTGCACACTTACAAATGCCTGTCACTAAATTCGATTTCATTTTCCACCGTGAGAAAACACTCTTCCTCCTTTAAGAAACGGATATGCTTGGCTTTTAACGCGAGTTTAAGATATTCAGTAGGAGCAGCTGAGACAAAAACCTTCACTTTGTGCTCGGACACTAAGAGTCAAGCAAGGCTTGCTTTTCTTTCTGTCTTTTCTTTCTCTCTCTCCCTGTCTTTTCTCTCTGTCTTTCTTTCTCAGTGATTTCCGAGCTGATCAGTTTATTCCCGCATTCTGTGGAATTATCTATTCCAGTCTGCTACACAATGTGTGCCTGTCTGGAGGCATATATCTGCATGCATACGCACGCTTAAATAGCACTCAAATACAAGTTTGTGGGCTGTGGTAGGTTATATAGGTACGGATAAACCCGCGCACCTATGCCCACTTATACACGTACGTTTATGTACATGTAGTAACAGTAAACAGAGATAGCTCTAGGCATCTCTCAGAGAGAATCGGCTAAACACGCACCAGTAAAGGCTGAAAGGAAAGCAGGCAGTGACAAGCAAGCAAAAGAGGCTGAACACAGGGCTTCATCGTAAAGTGTCTTATCCTGACGGAGAAAACAAAGGAGTTTTTAAAGCCCAGCCGGGCTGCCGCGGTCGAAGAGATGCAGTGTGAAATCGCGGGTCATTTGCAGACGACTCCCGCAGGCAGCGCTGCCCGCACCCTGCATCACCCACCCGGCTCCCCAGATCAGGGTCTCCCCGGGGCACCGCGCCGCGATGCCAAAGCGGGTCCCTGGGAAGGGGAAGGCGAAGCGACCTGGGCCCGGGGAGGGCCCTGCCGCGGGGGCCGCCCGCCGAGCCCCCAGGGCCCAGGGAGGCGGCCGAGCCCCACCACCGCCCGCCGCCCCCCGCTATCTCCCCCTGCATTCCTCACGCCTTATTCTTTAATAACCAACGCTCCGGCTCTTGCAGAGGCAGCCAGGCCTCCTCCAGACCACTTCTGCGGCATTTTTCCTAATACTTAACTACGAACAATTTGTTCTTTTAAAATGCTGAGTTTCCCCTTCGCGCTCTTTTCCCTTGTGTTTAAATGTCCTTTTTCCCCCACCCCCCACCCCCCAGCACCGCTCTGGTTTGCGCACCCCCGCTATTTTTTTTAGGATTTTTGCTTAGGACGAGGCCACGTTTCCCTTGTGCAAAACCACTTCCCCGACAGCCTCGAACTTTACCCAGAGCTGCCACCCAAACGCTTTAACCCGCGCCCAGCGGGCAATCAAGATGCAGCCCCCTCCTCCCCCCTTTTTCCGGTTTTTGAAGCCGGGTGCCGCGGCCCCCCCCCGAGTGCCGCGGCGGGGCGGGGGACGCGCGGGCCTTCCCTCCGGCCCGGGCGGGCGGGGGAGCGGCGGCCGGGCCGGGCCGGGCCGGGCCAGGCCAGGCCGGGCCGGCGGCCGGCGGCGGCGGGAGCGGGTGGTGGCGGCGAGCTGCTGCCTCAGGCCCCGCGGAGGCCGGCGCGGCGGCCCGCCGGGGAGAGCGGCCCTGGGGCGGCCCGGGCCGCGTCCCGCGGGGTAACACCGCCACCCAGGGGCGGCGGGCGGCGGCGCGCCGCAGCCGGGGCCGGGGCCGGGGCCGGGGCCGGGGCCGGGGCCGGGGCCGGGGCCGGGGCCGGGGCCGGGGCCGGGGCCGGGGCCGGGGCCGGGGCAAAGAGGGAGGGCCCGGGCGACCGGGCTTGGGGACTCATACGGACGGGGGCGGGTTCCCCCCGTTCGTGGGTCTGAAACCCGGGCGTGGGTCTGAAAACCCGTGGAGGGCCGCGCTTCTCGTGCTGCGAAGCTGCGCCGGTCTGTGTGCAGGAATCGGGCTTTTGCTGGGCCAGGGAGACTGGGAAAGAGCGAGGGGCGCAGCTGAAAGCTTAGGCTGAGGATAAGAAGATTTCACGATGCTTAACAATTCTGTGATTTTTTTTTAAAAAAAACCTGTAGAATATTAAAATAGGTAATTCATACATTAGCATTCAGAAATTTGTAGTTACTTCAACTTCATAGGCAAAGTATGTAAAGCTTATTAAACTACTTTAAACAAATGCTAAAAGACTTCCAGAAAGTAAGGTAATATTCAGAAATGCAAAAGCATTGGGAGATAGGGGTTGAAACCGTTTGTTGAATACTCTTCTAGTGCATAATCATTATTTCTTACCCATCCAAAATAATTGGTGTGGCAGGTGATCTAGTCAATTGAAAATTAATTTTCCCACCCGTTGACCTTCTGCTGACAATGCTTAACATTCGCTCCTGCAAACCCACAGAAGGGAGGGCCACCTGTACCATGCGGCTGCCTGATCCCCATACTTCCGCATAACCTTTTGATAAAATGGTTCCTATGATAAACTATGCCAAAGGCCTGTTGGACTTTGGCTTTCACAATCCATCACAAATGCATTTATCTCCACTGCTTCAACCGGAGAGGCTTTTCCTGCACCTAGGAAGGAGAATCCAAGTAACCATCAGAAGTCAGCAGCCACGCTGCGACTGCCTGACACCTTAGCCACCAGGAGGTACCGACTAGGTACGCAGTTACTCAAGGGTGACTTGGGTATCAGTCTCTTGTCAAAAGGAGATGACAGGAACGAGATTCACTGACTGAGGCGTGGGTCTCATTTTATTCCAGACTTCACATCACCCATGCTGTGCCACAGGGGACACAGGGTTGTTAGTCTGACCTGGGCTACTACGACTTGCAGGGCCTTACAGACAGGGAACTCTGTCCCAGCAGGAGGAGCAATCCTCACAGTATGCGAAGAGCTTTACAGCCTCTGTAAGTGGAAGTATGAGTAGTGTCGAAGGGGAAAGGAATTTTAAACTTCCTCATAGCTCACATCATCTTCCCTAGAGCTTATTTCCAAGCAGTGTTCAAAATCAGAACAAATCCCATGAAATTTCTGGGTAATGCAGACAACAGGGATCATTCCTCTGCGACAGGCTGCTTTATGAGCCTTTCCATTCTTTCTGTACTGCTCAGATCAGTTACAGGTATCTCTGCTTGTTGCAGGTCCCAAAGGCTTAACTAACGGGAAAAGCCAGCTGCATTTATCGCAGCCAGCCACTGTCTGGCACTGTTGCTCCACACAGTTGTAGATGAAGGCCTCATCTAACACTAAGAAAACAAAAGTGCAAAAATGTTTCTCAGGGAAAATAGATAAAGTACATGTCATTGAAAAAGAAAGAGAGAAAAAGAACTAAAAGAAGAAAAATTAAAATAAGAAGCATACAAAGAGAGGCATCTTATACCTCACCAGGATCCTACACAAAATTTACACACGTTCCTAACAAATGTGTATGTTAAGTATATGCACTTAGTACTAGTCTTTAATGTTTTGTGTATGTGTTACCAGGCCTTTGCACATGCAGTCTTTTCTTAAATTACTCTCTCTCATTTACCTTGCTTCCTAGGTCTAAGATGTCCATTCTTTCTGAGAGACTACCAAACCCACTGTCTGCCTCTAGAGCTCTTTTTAAGACTTGGGACATCCTTCAGTGAGCTTCTGATGCCAAGCCCTGTTCTCAATCATCTGATCTTCAAGCTTTGAACCAGATGAAGGGTATGAAACTCATCCAATGAGTGATTATGCTCTTGGGACATACACAGAATCATAGAATCATTAAGGTTGGAAAAGACCTCTAGGATCATCAAGTCCAACCATCAACGCAACACTACCATGTCTCCTAAACCATGCCCTGAAGTGCCATGTCTACACATTTTTTGAACACCACCAGGGATGGTGACTCCACCACCTCTCTGGGCAGCATCTTCCAATGCCTGACCGCTCTTCCAGTAAAGAAATGTTTCCTAATATCCAACCTAAACCTCCCCGACACACCTGGAGGCCATTTCCTCTTGTCTTATCGCTAACAACTTGGGAGAAGAGACCAACATCCACCTCACTACAACCTCCTTTCAGGTAGTTGGAGAGAGCAATAAGGTCTCCCCTCAGCCTCCTCTTCTCCAGGCTAAACAACCCTCAGCTGCTCCTCATAAGATTTGTTCTCCAGACCCTTCACCAGCTTTGTTGCCCTTCTCTGGGTATCTGGCAAGGTGTCCAGCACAGCACCAATTAATGGCAATACAAAGTTTGCACCAAGGTTAAGGTTTGCATCTGGTCTTACACAGTAACTAAACTTTCCATTGCTACTCTTTGCTGTTCTCTGACTTGGTGTAATGCAAAACAGCATTTGTTGATGCCTTTGGTTGCCACTGGCTTTCATGTATCTTTCTCCTCTATTTTCCGTTCCCTATTTCTCTTCCTCTTCTTCTTCTTCTTCTTTCCTCTCTTTTACATCTCATTACCTGGAATATATCCTACCTCTCAGGGTGCCTGTCTTTCTGTAACTCCTAAGCCTGCTAACATTTCATCAGTTTAGCAGACACTAAATGAGATTAATAAGTAACCTAGGTGTCCGTGCTCAGTTGCTTCACATGTTTCACATTTTCAGGTTAATCCTGCTTTGAAGATTTTTACTTTTTGCTTCATCAAAGCTGAGAGGCATAGTTCAAACCACAGAAATGTACCATTAGATATATTACACTTGTCTGGGGTAGATGCATGAAATGGAACTAACAGACTTTCTCACTAACTCCTCCCTTGCTAAATGGATATTTATTGGCTTTGTTGTACTGGAATTAATATAATTTTAGATCCTTTCTTCTGTTCTCCATGAACTGGCTTCTGTTGTTTGTATCTGGGAGTTCAGAGGAACACCCAAAGCAGTGGTCTCTAGGGTGTATTTCATGAAGTGACCCATTTCATCCTAATCCTGTGCTCTTATTGGGCCTCACAAGAAAAAAAATATCTAATAAAAGGAGTCTTTGCACATTTCCACTTGGGTCAGCAATTCAGAGACTTAAGGTTTCAAACTTTAGGTTTTGAAACTCTGAACAACTTTCATTCCCTACTTCAGGTAATGTATTAGAGTGAGACAACCTCACTGAACCCAAGCCTGCTGTTTGCCTATGGTAGCGCTACCAAGGCAGCCCACATGAATGCAAAACAAATATCGAGTTCAGCAAGGTTTATATAAGTGGAATCACGATAAAATAAATTTAGTCCTGTAATTTAATCGGTAATCAGTACAATCTTCTGCTGTAGTTTTTGTGATATTTAAAGAGGAATCCCCTCTCTTGTCTTTTTCTAGGCGCATTTGCAGGTCTCTAAGTGAACAACTGCCTATGATGCAATAAAAGAAAATCAGGACTCAGAAGTACTTTTTGTTGCGATTTACATGCTCTGGTCATGTTTTCTGATAATATTATTAGAAACATCCAGGTTCTTTTTTTCTAAAACATCTTTTTAGTTATCTGTTTTTTCAAACAATAAGTACAGAAGATACTATGGTGGGTTTAGATTACACTTACATGTTAAAAGCATCTTTTCAAAAGCCAGGTGACCAAGTGGTTTTATGATATCTGAATAATATATTCAGCTTTTTTCCCTGCCTACACGGTGTTTATAATACTAAAAGGGAAGCTATACATCGCTAAGGACTCTATAGCAGAGAGTCTTTTTTTCCTAACTGATCTTCTATTGTCACTTTATACCATCTGATGCAAAATTATCTTTTGCTTCTGTGAGTTGCAAACCAATAAGCGTCAATAATGTGAAGACTAAAGCCATACCTCATCTGTGTATTTGGCCTGGTGTTTTGTCCCAGTGAAATGTCATGACTGTAGATTTCAAATATGACTTAGAAATAATTATTTGCATCACAGGGACAAACCCTGAAATCTCGCTATGGCAAACAGCACCTATGCCTTGGTTCAGATAGAGGGAGACACACATGGTGTTTGTCACTGGGGCCACATCCCAGTGGAGGTAAGGCCAGATCAGCCACAGTGCCAAGTTATGGGATGAGACTGTAGATAGGGAGCATGGCATCCTTCTACCCACACTAAGGGGAGGTTTCTTCCTTGCAGAAATACGAGAGAAACATTCTTATCCTTTAATTACCAAACAGAAAAATCTACCAGGCCCTACTACAGCTTTTCCGCCACTGCAGCTGTCCCCTCATTCAATGTTAGCTTCATCCCTATCATGTGTAGCTAGATTGTGAGTCTAGAGTTGCAGGTCCTTTTGATTCCTTCTTCAGGTAACCCTCTGCAGAGGGTTTCACTGCAATGAAAGTAACTCATTCATTACTTTTCACTGTAAGAAGCTGAGGCATCTTGGTAAGAATCGTCAAAAGTATACACTAGGAATACTCATTAAAAAAAGAAGTGAGAGAAATAGAGGGGGGGAAGGCATTAGTGATAAATAAAATGGTACAATGCTTCTCTCCTCCACTTGAGTCAGATGTCAACATTGGGACATCTGTGAGGTCTAGTGAGGTTTCCACTTACTCTGTCTCACCTACATCCATCCAGGCCCCTACCTCATTGCTAGACAATGAGAGAGAATTTACTTGTTTCCAGGACGGGCAGTGTGGTGATTATTCAATTCCCATTGGCTTGACCACAACATGGATGAGCTTACCCTTGTTTTCATTTCTCAGTACATCACTGGTGATACAACTCAATCATGTGAATCCTCTTTAGCAGTTCAAGTTATTGCTTTCAAAGGTATTGCTCATAATCTGTCATATAAACCGTTAAATGAGCTTCTGCCATCAGAAGAAACACACGCCTCTGTGGGATTGCCATCAGACCAGTAAATCGGCATTGCATTTAAGCATACAAAAATGTTGTAATTTCACTAATTGCAAATAACCCTATCAAAGCCTGCCTTTTTTTTTTCCTTTCTGATTTCTGAACTACATTTCCCAGAAATCTCAGGGCTAGAGTCAAAGTGCACATCCGTCTCTTGCTATAACAGCTCCAGCTATCTGGTGCAGCCTCCTGTTAGGGAAACAGCCATAAAGATGAACAGTAAGTGCAGAAAACCATATAACAGCAACTTTTTTTCCTCTCATATCAAGAAAACATTAAACAGGTTTCAGCAACCAGTAAGAAACTTTGTAACAGCAGCCATATGTGTGGGTCATATCTAAAATCTTGTAATTGAGCCTTTAAACATTATTTTTTCCTAAGAATAACCCATTAAAGGACTTGATAACCATCTTGCATAAAAACACAGGACTTTATAGGCTTTATGCACATTGAAATTATTAATTTGTTTTATCATATACTGCTTGCTATTTTTGGATAAATCTGTAGGAATGGGTGTCCTCCTGTTCGGAATAAAGGTAGCATCTCTCAATTTTATGTATGTTGTTTTTAAAAATGGCTCTGATGATCCATATTTATATACACTTGACAGTACATCATGGCCAGATTTCAAAAGCTAATTGCATGTCTTCCAGTGCTTGATGTTTTTAAATAACAGATAGATGAGAACCTCTGGATTTTTTTTTCCATACATGTGAGATGCCAAGAAAAACTCCTAAATGTGATTTTTTCCCCCCTCCTCCCTTCTAAGAAAAGAAAACACATCTAAAATGGCTATTTTAAAAATTATCCTGATTTTTTAAGTAAATCTAATAATGGGAGTGGAGGGAGGGAGGGGCCAGGCATTAGTTTTGAAAGCACAGGATTGATGATACTAATGTTGCCAACCTAAACATGAGGACACGGGTTTGTTTAGCTTCCTGTCTCTTCCACTCAGTCATCATCGAGGACCATCTACTGCTCTTACCTAGGAGGGACTGCATTTCATTTAAAGCTACAGTAATGACAGTGCTGAGATACATGCCCATTCTTTAGCCTACTTAAGAGTCTGATCCATCGCTACTGTCTTAAATCTAAAGACCCTGCTCCATTAAGGAGGTTTTCAGGTGAAGATGATGCCTAGTGAGTAGTTTTATAAAGCTGCATCCAACTAAGTTGACTACATTCACCCTTGTGTCTGTTTTCTAAAACATTTGCCCCTTTTATGCTGATACTTTAATCTTTGCCTCTTCGCATCAGGTTTTGACTAATCTAGCTACGTTATTGCACTGCAGTTCTATGGAATAATTGTACTGGAGATACTAATCTAGTTATACAGAAATGGCCAGACTTTGGAAACAATCTAGAAAAGTTTGCCACTCTTCCCTTCACAGTTTTCAACGATTCATCAAATAATGTTGTTTGTGTCATGCCCTCCCCCAGGTCACTGAATTATAATGATCACTTATCTACAAATCTTTCCTACATTTTCTTTCTATTACAGTAAGCCTCTCTTTCATCAGGATTATTAGCAAAAGCTGCAGGATATTTTATCTGGCTGCAATTCAGCTTCATGTGGGGGTGCTCACATGCACCCTGCGGTATCTTGTGCAGTTATAAGCAATTTATGAGATGTTTAGAAGTGCATACTTTAGTTTTCAGATTTAACTCTTTGCTTGAATCCAGTCTCTGATTAATCTCAGTGTAAGATGCCTGTAGAGACCAGGATCTACATCTTAAGCAGTGTTGACTGCCTCTACTCTTTCATCACCTTCATTGGAGCTGAAGGTTCAGAGCATTTTTTTTGATGCAGCCCTAACATACCTTACAAGCATCATAAAAGATGTTAACAAAATTATTTCCAAACTAAGCACAGGCTTACTGAGCAAAGGCCCAGAAGGGCAGTAGCTTCTCTGTTATGCCTTCCTGGCATGACACCTGTGCTCCTGCATTATCTGAAATCATCGTGCAGCTGCCACAGCTGCTGTCTGCCTGTCCCCCCTGCTCCCCGCCACTGTTCTCCCTGAAAGCTGCAAAGGGTGAGGACAGGTTACCTACGGAAGCATGCAAAACAGATCTTGTAAGACACTGAGCTGGCACATGCTGGGCTCCTCTGGTGCCATCCATGATGGCAAAACATGTAAAGCACGGAGCAGAAATCAGTTGTTCAGTGACAAACAAAGTCTCCGTGACCCTGCCTTAGTACAAAGTCATGGCTTCTAGAATCAATTTATCTTTCTGCTTTTTTAGAAGAAGGGGGGAAGTAAGTATAGGTGCCACTGTGCTTGCACCTGTGCACCCATACCTGTGCCTCCAGAAAAGTGAAGAATCCCGGGCATCTTTGGAGAAAGTATAAATACTTCCTCTAGGATGGACAGGTTTCACACCAGGGTAGAAATGAAATTCTTTCAGAGTCCTCTTTGGGTACAGACAATGACTTTTTTCTACTCATTCCTACAAGGGTGAGGAAGTTGGAGACTAACTTTGTGACCTTCACATGATACTATTAAATGAGCGTTAAGAACAAATGCTGCTTGTGCTAGTAGGAAATAGTGGGAGAATATCATCTGTCCATGGAGTATTTTTGTATAAAAAAGAGTAGCTGTAAAGTAGCTGTGTTCACTCACAGGGTCCTAAACAAAGAAAATGCATCCATATAAATGTAATGTAATTCACACCAGGAAATGTTTTGATACAGTCTCTGTATATATGACAATGCATGTAAGCCAATGGTAATTCTTCCCATTTGTAATGGCTCTCTATTGTCTGGTCTTGCTAGAGAACAAACGCAGTCAAGAATCCAGTAATCCTGACTGCTAGATTGTTTCTTGTTGCCTCCATTATTCTGTTAGTCATCCTCCTCCTCCTCCCCAAGCTGGCCCCACAACACGGAACTGCTGATTACCAAGCTTAAGTGATTAGTCCTCGCCATCCTTCCAGATCCAGAGTAGAGACCCAAAATCTAGTACCACTCTGTGGGAAGTTCCTCACCACTTCATATTTTGTCTGCAGGGTCTCTGGATGCAGGACAGTTTTACGCTGAGTAAATTATTCCCTCTAAAGTGATAGAAAGCTTTATTCACAGCATCATTATGGGCTTGTTTGTGTGCATTCCAGAGCGAATACGGTCTTTTGCCTTTTGCTCTTTGATTGGTATAACAGGGATCTTTCATACCAGTTGATTGTTATGCTATTGTCTACTGAGTCTCCATGAGCTGTAAACTGAGAACGTATTTATTGCTTCTACCAAACACAGTCCTTTGGCTAAATCTCCTTTGGTTTTTTTCACTCCCTTTTTCCTTCTTTTAGAAAGTCATAACTTGGTTTGATTCTAAAGGCAATGTCCCACTTTGACTACAGACAGTGCCTCTCACAGTCAATGGAGCATAAAGCTAAATTCCCCCTCTTTTGGCTGACAGAGGTAGGTGCCCATTTAGTTTTGGTAATTAAAAAAAAAAAGATGCAATTTTCTAGAAGTTTCTTTTCAACTTTCCTATAGTTGTATGGGTACTTTTCCTTTGCAGTGTGGAAACAAATCTTAATTGTCTGTCATTCCTTAGAACTGCATTGTGTCAGCTCATGTAAAGATTGCCCTATTAATAAATCTTACTTTTTGGTGCCATAATACAGAGCAATCAATTTTCTATATGTAGCGTAAGTATATGTTTTGGAAGAATTTGATACAGGACAATAAATATTCAAAGGGCTTTCAGGGTGACTATTATACCTACTTACACATTGACAAAAAAAGACTGTAAGAGAACAGAAAATGTAAGGTAGTAATTTCCAGAGAAATTGGGAAAGAACAATGCTGTAAGAGAAAAATGGTGTGCAGAAGAGAGTCAGCTGACAGCAAAAAGGCAAGAGATGGATTAATCGGAATAGGAGTGAAGGAAAGACTTTAGAGCCAAACGAAAGAGAAACGCTTTGGTAAAATGTGTATTAAAAATATACAGAAAATACAGCATTTCTTTGGTATTTCTAAGAATTTGTAACTCAACAACTATATTTTGAAAACAAAAATGAAAGCTGGATTCAAGAGTATAATCCTACAGTGTATATAGTATTTCTGGAATCCACAAGACCCTGTTTCTGCTAATAATTTCCATGCCTATAGCTCCCTTTTTGAAATTAGAATCTGCTACTTCTCCTTCAGACTGGCATGGCTTTTCTAATGGTCTTCCTTGTAGATGCTGACAAGCGAAATCTGTTCCAGTTGTTTTAAAGCGTATTACATTGTTTGCCTGTCAAGGCATCCTGCTGGTAATGTAGTGAAATACTACAAGTCTTACCCATAGAAATCTAACAACTGGCGCGTGGGCACCTTCTGCCTTTTAATTCTTTGTCAACAGGTTACTTCAGCTAGTCATTGTTCATGTAGTTTGTCATGACATTAAAGAAATTTGAGTATACCAAATTTGACATGCCTAGTACTAGTGTTCACTGCATCACTGGACTACTGAATGACTTGGTGTGAGTCATTTCTGTGCCTCCTGCCTCAGCGAGGAGGTGGGGATATTTGTGCTAGTTCCTTCTCTGTGTGCTTTGCTAACTGTGCTCATAGTTACGGTGCTATGAAAGACAGTGGTGGTATCATCAACAAAGCAAAAGCTAAATGGATCACAGTAGATTTGGCTGATATAAAAGAAGCAATAACAAAGCCAAGGAATATAAATATACCACCTCCTTGGGATGTTTCAGACAGTTTTGTTGAATGGAAAATGCCAAAACCGTGAGCCAGACCTTTGTCTTCATGGCTTGCAAAAAGCAATGGGGACATTTTGATGTTATTACAGACAAGATTGTTAACAGTTTCTTACCTAAAGGGCACTGTATTGGCCATGCTTGTGCAATTAGTAATGAAGGCACTACTGAAGAAGTCATCTGTAGATGCTAGTGACTGCATCAGTTGTTGCTCCTTATAGGGAATATTGCTGTTGGTGTTCTCACCTAAGAGCCCTTCCTTTCTTTATCTGCTTGACTACTGATACAGGTGAAACGGAAAAATTACCATTTCCTCCCAGGGACAGAGAACAAGTAAGGCATCAGGCTTATCTTGTTCAAGACACTGTATGTGTCTTGTGAGATATACTGATATTCCCTGAATCACTTGGCTTGTTCAAGGAATTTGTGAAAGTACAAGGCCTCTGCTTTCAGTGGCTGTTCATAAACACTGGATACTAAAATAATGATTTACCTATCTTTCCTAAGAGGACTGAGGTTTCCAGAGACACTGGAAGAGGCTTCCTAGGGAGGTGGTTGATGCCTCAAGCCTGTTCATGTTTAAGAGGCGTTTGGACAATGCCCTTAATAACATGCCTTAACTTCTGTTCAGCTCTGAAGTGGTCAGGCAGTTGGACTAGATGATCATTGTAGGTCCCTTCTAACTGAAGTAGCTTCTTTTCTTTTTTATATTTTTTCTTTTCTCCTCTTTTTTCTTTTCTTTATTTTTCTTTTCTTTTCTTTCTTTTCTTTTCCTTTTCTTTTCTTTTTCCTTTTCCTTTTCTTTTCTCTTTTCCTTTTCTTTTCCCTTTTTTCTCTCTCTTTCTTAGTATGCAAACAGTCTGTATGAAATAATACTTTCTTTTTCCAGTTAGAGAAAATGGAAGTCAGATTCAATTCAACCAAGATAACAGCAATACTGGTATGTAGCTGTATCTAAGAGGAAACAATTCAGGATGACTAAAGGCATACCATTGATGCAGAAGCAATTTTCACACAGTGTGTTTGTTGCATTAAGCACAAAATATTAAAAATAAAATATACCAAACAAGTTTCCTTGGACCTTAAGATATACAGAGTATCCCTCGTTTTACTCAGGGCTAACTCCAAATCACTGCTTTAAGAGTAAACAGTTACTCAGAGGTAAGAGCATGAGAATGGATACACACTGTCAAAACTCACTCTGGTTTATGCACCATTCTGGGTTTTGTTGTTGTTTTTTTCTTTTTTTTTTTTTTTGTTTTATTTAAGCATGATTCATTGAGTAAAAACTGCACACACACAGAGAATTCTCACAGCGTAAGACAAATCTCCAGCTACGTAAACCTCAAGTACTCATTTAAAGGAGCTCACTTGCATTTCTTCTGATAGGTCTACAACTTTCCATTTCTTTTCCTCCAGTTGTTATTGTTTTACTGCTCTCTGTGTTCTGCATCTGGGCTTACAAGATGCTACTGACCACACAAACCAGATTTAATATCCTCTATTTGGCTTCTTAACAAACCACAAGACCATATATTCTATTATTTTTTGCTAAGTTTTTCTGTCTCGTTTCTTCGTTTATGTAATTCTCAGTCTCTTAAGAACAAGCCCAACTCTTTCCGTGGTGCTGCACTAATGTAACTGAAAATCAGATTTAGCCCTTAGAAATTGAAACTCAGTTTCTTCCGTTGATACCAATAATACATTTTCCATAGACTTCCTCATTCTCTCACTATTGTTTTATGTTACAGCAGCATATTATTCTAATTCAATCGTTTTTCAACCAATCTAATACAGTCCCAAAGTGGATTAGCCAGCAGGCACTCGTAGACTGCACATCCATCAGTTGACAGCTACAAAATCACCGGATAATTAAATCCAGAGAGGGATCCAGAAAGGGAAGGAACAATTCATTTGTCTCGTACTTCTCCATCTGTTGCTGTTCACTCCATACAATTGAAGATCAGCTCCTTGGCCTTTCTTCTTTCAGCCACCCAAAGCTGGAAGTGGCTTCCAGCCCTGGGGAAGGAGAAACAATGCTTTGAGAAACTGAATGCGACATAAGGGAGGAGATGTCTGATCCCCCCACCCCTTTTTGTCCCTAGGCAGGAAGTTTCTTCAGAAGTAACATCAATACTACAGTATCTACAAAGGGATTTGCACCGTGATGGCTATGTTGATGTAACTACAGCACAGCATGCAACCCTGTGCCTTGCAAGTCCAGAGCATGGGCATTCTGTAAACCACCTCTAAACTCTCCTAAAAGCAGAACAATATATGACACCTTGCTATTATAGTGAAGTAAAAAGAATGTCATCATTCGGTTACTAAGTCCTGATGGTTTTCTCCTTTGTGTGCGTTTTTATGATGGGCTTTTTTTTTCTTCTTCACACTTCATCATGTTTTGACAAAACAAGGGGGTGAATCAGACTTTTCTGTGAGCTTAATTTCTCTTTCTCTCTCCCCTCCTTTCCTATCTCAAGTAGATGTCACCAGAAGATGCAAGCGTGCAGGTTCTCTGGTCTTGATTTCTTTTAACCATGTTCCTTTTCTAAGCAGCTTTTCTTAGATTGCAGAAGTTATCTTCAGAACAAAGAATGAGCTTGAACTTGTATGTTCTGTTCATAAAAGGACGTCTTCTTTCAAGCTGGCTGAAAAACACTATGCCAATACTAATGCTAATACTGATTTGTATGAGCATTACTATTTCTAATCTTTGAAAAAGCTGTTTACTATTTGTAAATAGTAAATTTATATTTACTACAAATATTTTCTATATAATTTTCTATATAATTAATTACATTACAATGTTCATCTAACTGGATGTGACTGGTTATAAAATATGTAGACTTTTTCCCTGCTGTACCGGTACCCTCCACACTGTCCTTTCCTTCTAACATTGTCAGAACTGCCACATCATAAATGCTGCTTAATCACCAGTCCCATCAGAGAGTTAAAAAAACAAAACTTCAGTGAAAGTAAGAGGTCTGTTTCTCCTTTTGGATATCTGCCAGCAGATTTGTTGGTGGGGGAAAGGTGGTTAGGGTTTGGGTTTTCCTTTTCCTGCTTTAAGGAATGGCTGTTGAGGGAGGCTGGAGGAAGCTACTTTGGTAGGAAGAAGCTAAAAGGTTTTGTTAGCTGCTGTGCGTGCATGACACAGATGCTGTAGCGCATTTTTGTCAGTCTGAAATAAAATAGCTTTTTTAATGGTGCGGATCCCTCCCTGCTGCCCAGAGGGTGCCTTGAACAATTGGAGTGGAACAGCGATTCCAGACGGGGAGGAAGATGAAAGAGCCACGAGGCCTCCAAAGGACTCAGGCTGCCCATTCCACAGACCTCTAGCTCTTGTCCAAAGCTTTAAAATAATCCTGCAGCATTTAAAATAAACCTAATTTTCTTCTCGTTGGACCACAAATAAAGTAATGTTACTCCTTAACTCTTCAGATCCAGCTCTTTTGACAGAGGCATACAACTCCCTTTCTCCAACTTCAAAAAGTATTTTGTAGGGTACAGATTTATTTCTTCAACTGATTAAAGGGACTCGTGATTAAGCAGTACCCAAAACAGGCCAATCCAGACATCCTGACTTTAGAACTCGCCATACCTTAAAGCCAAAAGCACCGGAGTGATCAACAGCTTTGCGAATGACCCCCGAAACAGGCACTGGCCACCTCCCTGCCGACCCACATACACTCACCTGCCCTAAGTCTTACTATTTTCAGGGACTTAAGCTCAGCTCTGCATTCAGATATATTAGTCTGAAGGGTCAGAAGGTATTTTGTAACTAATTCTGGTTCTACTGGAATAAGCCATACTAAAGACAAAATGACACCTCTGTATCTGGAAACTACACGAGTATAACCATCAGCTTGAAATAAGGGATTGCCAATTGAAGTATCTAAGTGTGATCAGAGCTGCAAAAAATTTTTTGAGATGTAAATGGTGCTCACTGCTGATGTTATTTTATGGTACTTCTGACAGCATCACTTACTAAATGATACAGTGCAGTGTTTTATGTACAGAAGTTGAGCTTTGCGGTGTTACGGTTTGCCACCGCTAGATTGGTGTGCTTTGACACCCAAACCAAGAACCAAGACGCTTGATGACATTTTGGTGACCGAGCACCTGCAAAGCAAGTGGGAACAGGGCAGCTAAATAAAGTGCTACGATGCTGTGTAAGGAATGGAGCGCCTTCCTGGAGGAGAGAGACCCCTGAAGGCAGCAGGTGGCAGCCCTGACAGAGGCCAGCTCAGCTTTACAAATGGTGGAATTAAGGATCTTCCTCCTGCCTTTCGCTCCTGAGCTCACTCTTCCCAATCCAAAACGGTGTCCAACCTCCCCACTTCTTCACGGCATATGCTGCGATACATCTTTTTGTACACATCACTGCAAAGAGGAAGGGGACAATGAGCACTCAATCCTGACGGAGGACATTCTTCTCTCTTGCAGGACAGCAGGTTGTTCCAGCTGGCCACACCAGTGCTGCAATAAACCACGTTCCTCGGTTTGCACAAGGCATGTACTCATCCATACCCCTTTTTACTTCCATGAAATCCCAAACCATTATCCTACCTTAAAATTGCATTTCAGTGCATGAACACAGCGTCAGCAACACTGTACATAGTATCAGGTAATCTTTGCTTTTTAAAAGTTAACTTAGAATAAAACCTGATTACCCGCACAATTAATTCCCATTCACAGGAGTTTGCATGCCTGAATAATTAAAGAATTAGAGCCTAAAAATGAAAAGCGAGCAAAGCCTGCATTTTTATACTTGAAAAGCTTCGGTGGCAATCATGATAGTTCACAGCACATAAATAATTCAAACTGAGCTTCCTTACTTTTTTTTTTCCTTGCAGAAATCCTCTTAGTGGTTCCTAATTAAATGAATATATTTTATAAGCCATCATTTTGTGACATCACAAGAATATTTTAAGCTCTGGATTAGACAAGCTGGATTTACATTTTTGGTATTTGCGATCTGATATTTGGAGCCATTTAATGGAACCACAAAGCGGTGATAAATTGGGCACGTACTTTTAAAACGAAGGGAAAAAAAAAATCTACGTTGTGCTTGTTAGCAGCGTTTAACTCAACTTTTCATTTGACTTGGCACTTTTGCCTTAAAACGCTCAGGCTGTAAATGAAATAAATTGGACAAAAACCTGACAAAAATTATACAAACAGCAGGTGGCGGGAGGGATATGCACTGTACGACGCCGAATCAGGTTTGAACGTTGATTTTTTTTTTCCTCACAAAATTACTACATTTTCCATTTTTAGGTGCCACCGCTTCCCTCCGCTCGCCCGGTGCCCTGAGGGGCGGCCGCGGCGGGGCGGCGCTCCCCGGTCGGCAGCAGAGGGCGCTCTCCGCCCGCCGCAGGCAGCGCAGGCCGCTCGGTCCGGGCGCGGAGAACATTCTGGAAGGGGCTGTTTACCTCACGTTACCTTCCGTGAGGGGCAGGGCCCAGCGGCTGGCGGGCGGGCAGCGGCGTGGCCCGGCCGACCGGCATCACCCCGGCCTCGGCGGGTTCAGGCTGAGCACTGGCTGCGGGGAGGCGGAGCGGCACCCACCCGTGTCCCTCTGTTACAGCGACACCCAACACACACCCCCGAGGCGCTGCCGCAGCTGCGCGTCGAGACGCGCATTTCTTCCAGCGGCCGTGGCAGCCCGGACGCGGGGCTGGAGGCGCCACAAGGCTGCGGTAGTTGGCAGGTCCCTGGTTAAGGGTACGTGGGCAGCACGGGAGGGGAGGCTCCCTCGCTCCCCCCACCCCACCCCCCGCCTTTGGCTCCAAGCTCGGCTCGTTCCGGTCCCCGGCCCGCCTTCAGAGGCGGAAAAGAACCTCTGCGCCCGTCCGCGCCGCTCCTCCCGCCCGCCTCCCCGCTCCGAGGCCGCCCGCCCCGCCGGCCGCCATGCAGTTGCGGAGCGCCGGCGCAGCCGCCTCGCCTCGGCCAGGCCCCAGTGGCAGCCGGCCCGCGGCCCGCCTACCCCTCGCCTTCCTCCATTTTCTCTCTCCGCCCTTCGCCGCTCTGGGCTTTCCCCGCTGTCGCCGTCCCCCCCTCCCCCGCGCCGGGCCGCTGGCACGCACCGGCAGGACGCGGGCAGCCCCCAGCCAGACCTTCTCCCCCGGGGCGGCGAGCGAGGGGAGCCTGTGGGCTGCCACGGCCCCGGGCCGCCGCGGGAGGGCGGCGGGGCCCGCCAGGTGCCGGCCAGTGGGGAGCCGCGCTTGCGGGGCGGAGGCTGGCCGCCCGGCTGGCCGCCCCGCTGCCCCCCTCGCCGCCGGGGCGGGGGAGGGCTTTGCGGCCGCACGCAGACATCTTTATTGTCGGTCCTGTCCCCTCCGCCGGGCTATATGACAGGCGACAGCCTCGTTTTCTTGGAGGGCCCTGCATGGAAATAAAGGCTTGAGAGGGTTGCGGTTGTCCTCTTATTTTTATTAACTTTTCGGTTCTCTGGAACTGCAGCGCTGAACGGGCGCCGTGCGGCTGGGCGCCGGGCTGTGGTTTGTCTGCCTGCGTGGGAGCCCAGCGGCGGTGTCCCGCTCACCCTCCCCCGTCTCCAAACCTGTGCGGGTACCCCGCTAATTAAATTGCATTAATCGCCGTCCCCGAGTTAACGCTTTTCATTGCTATTTGACGTAATCCTATCCTCTGCTCTCCTTCTTCATGCGCAGGAAGCGGGGCCTTCGCGGGGACGGTTTAAAATGGCGAGGATGCCTGCAGCGGGTGTGGAGCGACCGTCTGTTCCTGCTTCTGGTCTCCTTTCCTTTTGTACCGCCTTACTTCTTCACAAAAATGACCAAAATGCCAACATCCAGAGCGCCCCGCTCGGCCCTTCGCCTCCCACGTAATTGAACACGTAATACTCAGCAGCCCCGAAGTGTATTTTAAAAACAAGGTTGCTGAAATCCTCACCAATTCTTGAAACACAACCGATTATTTAGAAACATGCGCATTGCTCCCGTGTCACGATTTTTTAACGAGGGTTTATCGCCTGGTGAACGCGGCATTTTTCACTGTCGGCGAGGAGGAAGGCCGGTCTTGGGATTTAAAACTTTCCCTGGCTTAGACCGTGCGTTTTAATCCCAGCACCTGACCCCGCGGCCGTCAGTCACCAGCAGAGGTAATAACCGGGGAATGTACCATTAGAAAATAATGCGGAGGTATTACGTAGGGAATGGTACGGCCGTATTTCATCACCGTGGTTTATCAGACCGCTTAGATTCACCGAGGGATCGTTCTCTTTAATCCATTTTACTAAGCGCCGCGTGAACCAGACCTAAAGACGGTGCCCGGCTAGAAAAGCTGCCTCCGCCACTGACCTGGCGTTACCTCGGGTCTCATTTGTTCCCGCGGTATTTAAAGACGCAGGGTTTTAATAAAACAGACGTCAATCAGAACACCTCAGCCTGGGGCATAGCCCTTCGCTAGGGCTGCGCCGCTCTCGGGCGCGGCACCGGGCCTGGCGGCGGGAGCGGCAGTGCGGGGTATCCTGGGGGGAAGGGTCCCACCCTCCCCGCCGCGGGGGGAGCGGCCCGCGGGAGCACCCCCGCAGCACCTGCACCTCTGCGGAGCGCCCTGCTGTCCTGCCGCCACCCGCCCTCGAAGCCTTTATTCCGGTTTTTTTTTTCGGTGGTGGTGGCGGCCTTGGGTGTTGGGTTTTTTTAATTTCCTTTTCTGAGATGTCAACAATGTTGTGAGTTCAGGTCTGCGGTAATACTTTCCGCTATTTCTGTTGCTAATATAACGATCAGGGAACGAAGCCTGCGGGCCCCATCCCGCAGCCCTGCCCTGCCCTGCCGGTGGAGCGCCCCAGCCCGTGTTCCTGTCGTGGCTCCCGCCTGGGCGTAGTCGGTCCCACTGCAGCTGAAGTCTGCAAGCTGGGCCCAGAGCTGGGCTTCAGGCACATCACGGTTACGTTTTAACGGGCTGAGTGTTTTATTTTATGCCCCCTTTGGTTGCAAAGGCCGGACCCGGCCGAAAAGAAATCGTGGGTGTCGTGGGACATCACTCGGTTCTCGCCGTCTCATCTCGGTTTTGCTACGGGGTTATCATGTACCTTCCCCGCGGGGCTGTGCCGGGGCTGTGGGACCGGCAGAGGAGCTCAGCCCTGCCGGTATTCCCGGCAGTAGGGACGGGGTTTCCAGAGGGGGTGAGGGAGTTTGCAGATCGTGCCCTACAGTGGGGCTGTCACTGTGCGAACATCGCCTAAAGTAATTTTTCGTTTATGATAGCTGCCTGCCGCACCCCGCCCCCCCCCCCCCCCCTCCGATTTAACTTTCTCACACCGCTCCTACAGTGCTCACAACTGTTTGTGTCACCTCTGGAGCGTGGTACAGTGAATCGGGGATTGAAATGGAGTCGTAGGGCTTCTTTTTTGTTCACGTAGGCGCTTAAAGTTCGGCTGTTTAAATCCATACTTAGGCCTTTAGTGAAAAGTAGACTGTTTTCTCCTAAGGCTTCAGTACCCGACACCTTTCAGGGAGATCAGCAGGAATAGTGTGTGCTTAGCAAGCGGGAAAATACTTTTATTTGTATTAAAAATGGAATTAGGAGCCCAAGTGTAGTGTGTTCGTCTTGCAAAACGTGGGACTAACTCTGTTTTTCTGTTTGAGAGCCCTCTCGCTTCGTTTTTCTAGAGCATATTATACCCACGGTAAGTGGAGAGTGACTGGAAATTGCCATGAAGTTTCAAATAAATAACAGCTTTCCTGGAACATTGGTGATTAAGTAACGCGGGCCGTTAAAAGAGTTAATGGGGTCGTTAATAAAATAATTCGTTTGAAACGCGAATGAAAGCCGAATATTTCGGGGTACTGGACAATTCAGTGGAAGCCCCTTTCACTCCGCCGTGGAAAGAACATTTGCGAAGCCCCTGGCTTGTGTCTGCTGCGTGGGAATAACTCGCTCGCTGGGAAACTCTAGCATGTCTGTCAGCCGGTCTTGCTGTCCGGAGGTCCTGCTCCGGCTCCCTGCAAACTGAGGCGGCAACCGCTGGCAGCCGGCAGCTGCCACGCGTGACCCCTTTCCTCTCCCCGCGGCCGCCCAAGGCAGGGGCGCTGGCGGGGAGGCTGGGGAGAGGTGCCGGTGAGCTTTCGGAGCGGATCTGTGCCGCTCGGGCGGTGAAAGGAGCAGCTCCGCCCGGGTTTTGGGAGCCCTCTCCCGGGGAGGGACAGGCGGCTCCCAGCCCGGCCACCAACGCACACGCGTGGGGGAATCAGCTAATGCGTGTGTGGCGCCCATCTCCTCCCTCCCGGCTGAAGGGAAAAGGGAAAACAAACCTGGATCCTGCTCAGGGGACACCCAGCAGTAGTTCTCGAAGGGCCTCGTTCTGTTCCCCCGAAAGGCAACAGGAGTTTTGCCTTTCACTTCATTGAAGAAGTACAGTCAGGCCCTCCTCATCGCCTCCAGCTTTGATTTTTTTTCTCTTCTGGAAGTTCTTATTAATGGTAATAAACATGGACCCAACGTGGGCAATGAAAAAAACCCAAACAGTAAAAGCCCAAATTAAAAAAAAAAAAAAAAAAGCTATAAGCAAAAATGCTGAAATCTTGTTTTGTGAAGTCTCTGTTGTAAAAAGAATTCATTAAAAGTCAATTATTTCTAATTAGGGAAAATTAATAGCTACCCTAGTCTTGTTACCTGCAATGCTTACTGCTTAATCTGTTAAGGGCATGTTTTAAAGGTTCCTTAATAGCGTGTTACTACCTTAAACATCTACGGGTTCAGCCAGTACTTTAACGACAAAAATAACAATTAGGCGATCGGGATTTTTAGAAGCGTGTCGTGTGTTGCCCCCTAAGCACGGGGACATTGGGGGGGGTGGGTGCCCCCCGTCCCCCGCCCTATTTTTTTGCCGCCGGCTGTCAATTCTCCAGCATCAACAGGCTTCCCCGGAAGGCAGTGACACATTTTGGGAAGGGTCTCTTACTTTTCAGTCGTTTCCAGATAAACTCCGATGTGGTGTCATAATTAGTTCCTGTATTTATATGTTTATGATTTAAAACTAATTGCGGCGAAGCAGCCCGTGGTAGTCGAACGTTTAGAACCTATCACGTCGATTAGCCTCCCGACAGGGAGCTCTCGTCTGTATTCGTTCCCCCCCACTCCCCCCCATTTTACTGCCGCTTCCAAATAATCCCGCATCCTTCCAGCAAAAAGCCGGGGAAGCTTCTTCTAAAATGTTATTTAACGCGAAATAACGACACGTTTGAACATCCACAAAGCACTGATTTCCAGTGTCTGTCCTTAATCTATTACCCCAAATAACATCCCACGTTGTCTTCAGGGCAGGCGTTTGCTCTCCCGGCTCTTCCTGTCTCCTATTAATAGGACAAATCCGCCTCCATATGACCCTTCCTACAAATATTCAGCGACAGTTTGCTTTGACTTATCGCTGGCAGCAAAATGGGTCATTTAATTAAAAAAAAAAAAACAAAAACAAAAACCAAAAAACCAAACCCCTCTTTTTTTTTCTTTTAAAGCCCTTCGATGGGGAGCTGGGGCTGGAGGAGCCGCATGCGTGTGTGCCCGCAAGCCAGGTTAGGTGCGGAGCCTCGCCGGCACCTTGACAACAGAAATCTGCTGGCTTTTATTAAATAAATTCTGTTTAGGTTTGTATTTTTTTTTCTTCCCCCTCCCAAGGAAATGCGTTTGGTTGGTATGCAAAAAGCAGAGCGGCCGTCAGGGATTTGCTGCTTATTTCCTCAAACTTTCTTAAGCGTTGTCAGGGCGGGAGGTGAAAGCACTTATTTAAAAAGCGTTCTTTTAAACAAAACTAAAACCCTCTTTTTCTTAAAAAAAAAAAAAAAGAAGCCTCCTTAAGAAAAAAACCCACAACTCTTCTTTACTTTTTAAAGGTAAATTTGCCCTTAGCTGAGGGAGAAACCCAGCGGCTGCTGCCCCCGTGGGAAGGATGCCGAGGGGGCAAAGGCGAGCTAAAACCGCATTAGCAGCATCGCCGTAACCAGGTACCGACGAGGACTATCGCCCACCCCAGCGGGGCACCTCCCAGCTAAACAACGGTACTTGCTTTTTGTCAGGTCTCCTGAAAGGGTTGGAGGATGCATTTGCTGGAAGATGGGCCATTTGGGGAGGTATTGGGAGTATAGGAGAAACAGCTGGTAAAGATGAGCTGGGAAGCTGCCTCCACCCGCCCAGTCACACACCCCACCCCCCCCCCCCTTTCTTTCTTTTTTTTTTTTTTTTTTTAAGGGGTTAAAACCAGAGTGTATTTCCCCAACAGGTACCTAAAGGAATAACCCTGCGGTTCGCTCTCCGGTTTTGATCTCTCGGCCCCTTTTCGTTTGTTTTGTGTGTACGGGTTTTTTTCGCAAAAGTTACAAATTACTTGTTATTTATTGCAAAGATACAAAAAATCTGAATTCGCAGCCTGAAAGCAGAGAGGGCTCCTCCCTCTCCTGGAAATTAAAAGAAGGGTGTCGGCTGCAGTATCTCCAATTTTAAAGGAGAGGTGCTTGAAATCAAGAATGCCTTTTATTTTTTTTATTTTTTTGAGGCTCTCCCCGCTTAGTATTAAAGTCATGTAGGAAGAAGGCATTTCTACTTCGTGTTCGTTTAGGCTAGCCCTCCCATGAAAGCTCCAGACCGGAGAGAACAGGCGTGCACAGGGGATTTTTGTTGAGGTTTTTTGGTTTTTTGTTGTTTGGGGTTTTTTTTGTGTGTGCTTTTTTTTTTTTTTTTGAAAGATGTTTGTCACGCTGCAACCATTATTCCGAGGAGCCTGGGATGTTTTCATTCACCGCCCGGTTTTCAAGGCTCCTTTCTTCTTATCGCAGCCGGCTCAACTTGAGCCTCTGGAGCAGAAATAAGTGTGTGTGTGGGGGGAATCAAGAAAGAAAAAAAAAAAACAAAACAAAACAACAAAGCAACCTTCCCCCTTCCCTCCCCATCACCTCCAAACTAAGTTGCCCCCCAAGCAAGGCTCCCCTTGTCCCGCCTCGTCGCTCGGGTAAATTACTCCTCGTCCCGTCGACATGTTTAAGAGTCATTTTAATCTGGCTGAACTTTGAAACAAAGCTGGTTTCCAAAGGAAATTTCCACTCCTGCTGCCGCCTCGCACCAGAGGGCGCCGGGAGCCTTCCCAGGCTGCGGCTGCCGCCGGCCTCCCAGCGCTGCTGGAGGTTAACTCTTTGCGCTCTCTCTCTAAAGGCTTTTTTTAATCTTTTCCTCGAAAAATATACAGCGTTATTATATTTTTTTTTTCCTTCGGTAAAATGCGGGTTGGTTTTTTTGTTTGTTTGTTTTTTCCTGCCCTTGTATGGCCCTTTCCTAGCACTGCGAGGGCTTCACCCTCCCGCAACAGCCCCCCAAGGAGTCTCAGGAGATTTACAGCTTCTCTCCGTCTCTGCTAACTTGGTTCTAATTAAGTCACTGGATCACGTTTGCGTGACATTACTGTGTTTTCCCCCATAATTGTCTGGGATAAAAGTTTGTCTGGCTGTGTTTAAGCTTAAAGGGTCACTTAGGGCTCTTCGAACCGAGCAACGCTGAAGCACGACACCAGAGGAAAAGAAGCGAGTAAAATGCTCAAAACGATTTCACTGGAACACCTGTAGTGTTTAGCTTGGTGCCTAATGAGCGCGAAGCCAACCCCCTGTATTAATGACACACAGTCAAAGTTGTTCTGTGCTGGGACTTAAGGAAATTCAAAGTTAGGTTTACCGTGCCAACTGTCAGAGGAGCACATTGCGAGGACATCGTATTTGTGGCCGATGTGTTTCTGTGCCTTAATGAGTGTGTCGGATGCTGTGTTGTTACATCCGTTACTGTTCGGACCTATAGGCTGGCACAGGCACCACCACGCACTTACAAGACTGCGTTGTGCCTTGTGCTGAGCACCTGCCTGCTTTTAAACCGCTGGCAGGGAAATACCACGCTAGAGGAGTTTGTCCCAGTTCAAAGAGTATTACAAGAATAAGTAACCTCAGCCCAAACAGCAAATACTTCAGGAAATTATAGAAGACTTTACCAGTAACAGGGGATTATAAACCCTAAACTTCAGCAAGACTGTTTCTTGTGTTTATCTGCATATGTAAATATTGTTGCTCACCCACTGAGACGCAGTTTTCATGGCAATGTAGGTTGATCATTCACTGAAAAAAAGGTCAGAATGGCAATCTGGAAGGTTTTTTTCAGTATAAATTGTCTTGTTCGTACATGGTAAAGTGTGTGTGTTTATATACCTATACCTATAAATGTACTGAACAGAAACTATAACAAAGAGCAGGTGGGCAAATCTTTATTATTACTTTATTTATTTCTTATAGCAGTCTGTTTCCAAACATCATACTCCAGATTCTGATGAGCAGCTGACTCTTTGAGTATTAATTCTCACTTGAATATTTAGGAAGCAGTTTAGCTGCTTACCCTATGCACGTCCCCCTTACTTGCTGAAATGTGCTCAGCTGAAAACTACAATGCAAGTATTTCAGAAACTACTTGCTGCTTACATATTAAAAAGAAAAGAAGACACAGGCCTGAATGTTGGTATCAGGCAGCTCCTGTTCTAATACGATGCATACTACTACATTAAAAAATGCTCAGGCTTTTTTTTCAAATGTCACTTTTAGGAAGCACATAAACATGTTTTCTTCATGACCAATGTATTTGTGCTACATTTAGCACTACCAAACTAGATCAAGAACCCATCAGTGTGGGCTCTGGGCTTATGCACAGTAGATCAGACTTTGATCAAACCAGCAACTAAAAAAAAAATTACCTTCGTCCCAGCTTAGTGGCTTCATTGCAAGTTTAGTTTTCCTTTAGTTTTCTTTAAATATATGGAACTATACAGCTAATTGAGAAATGTCATCATTTTTCATTCCTGTGGGTTTGTTTTTTTTTCCCTTCATTTCGGCTTTTAGATACGCCAATTGAAAACCAGCTGTTTGAAATAAATATATGTGGTCAGATAAATCCAGTGGATGCAGTTAACAAGGCGGGCAGATATGCCCCAGTTTGCCTGGGTTATATTCGTTCACATTATGAGGACTGGTGCCCTGTTGTAGTTGATATTTTAAGGGATGTCAAACAAATTTTTGGAAAATACACTGCTGAGAAATGCAGTGGAGGATACTTTAGAGAAAACCTTCTGCTGTTACATTAATATTTAGGGCACCATAGCAGGGGAGTATCTAAAAGACAGGAGAAGAAAAAAAACCCAACAAACCCAAGCTCAAAAACAGAAGAAAGAAGAATAAACTAAACATTAGGACATGTCATTTCCATGTTTCCTGTAAACTAAATATGCTTTTGCTATCCACATATTACTAAAGGCTCAATAGAAATGCAACATGCATGATCTAAAATAATATTAAATAAAACAAGCATAAAACATAAACACCAACAAAGAAAAACATTTAAATACTAGAGGCTGGTGGAAAAACTCAGCTGAAGAGAAATGGTGTTTGTCCTTGCATTATTTAAATTAAAACATGGATTTTAAAAATTTATGAGCCTGTTTCTTCGTTTATCTCATTTAATTTGGCATCTGTCGATCATAAAAAAAGAAAACGGATCAAAGGCTGCTGAGTTTGCTCAAACTCGTATCCCTTTAAAGGATTACATTTTATTACTTACTAGTTCATGTTGAGTTATATCTTTGAAGGGTGTGCATAAGGTGAGAATTTTTGTCTCAAATCAAATCAGACAGTGTGTTGGATATTGTGAGAAAGGATCCTAAAAGGCTATGGAAGCTTTCCAATAATAAACTTGGGAATACACTGTGTTTCTCTGTGCTCAGTGAGCTGCACGTGGTGGAACCCTGATATTCAGAGCACATGTACAGTTACCTGCGCAGAGGTCTCAATGGATGTTACAGTCTGACCATGACAGTGACTAACGCTTGATAACTTCCTTGAAGTTGTTTGTTTGGGTTTTTTTTGGAGGGGTGGGGGGCCTTTGGAGAACCTTCTGGATTCTTAGAACAAAATAGGGGAGAGAATGTTAAAATGCCTTTTAGCCCTTATGCCATTTCCACTGAAGCTGACAGTAAATATGCTCTTTGACTTTAGTGGGAACAGGACTGAGCCATTTTAAGTGCTATGTTGTAATATAAATCTTTTAAGTCTTAAATATTTCCATACAGTGGAGAAAAGAAGTCTCAAACGTCATCAGAAAGACTGCTTCTTGTTAGGCTGTTACAATGTGCTATTTCTGTTCAAATAACATTTACTAATATGAGAGACAAATAGATTTATACAATTTGGAAGTCTGACACTACAGTTGGGTGTTCACAGCTTTTATACATTATGGTATTTATGAAAATAATTTTAACTCTTCGGTTGCATAAAACAAAAGCACAGATGTTTCCCAGCAGCATTTCCTCATCAGGCCTTTTAGCTTAGCCTTACTGGAGTGTAGCGTAGGATTTAGTTACAGTTATGCTCAAATCAAAGTATTCCAAGAATATGGAGGCACTACATGGCAAGGCAGGGGTAAGAAGAGGGAGGAGGGACACGGGAGGAGGAAACTGTCTTCTTCTGAGGCTGTACCAAGACTTCTACCTGAGGAACCTCAGAGAACTGTAAGTTCTCATCTTTGGATCTTCTTCCTTCCTTGGTGGTGGCTTTAAAAAGGTTTAAGTGAGAGAACAGTAGCATAAAAAACCCTCAAAATACCGTGCTCTGGGAAGGTCAGGGAGGTTTCCTTCTCCACGTATACAGGGGCTCCAGGGTTCAAAATTGAAACTCTTTGTGTTCCTGAGTTGCTTGGATGTCCTGTCCAGCACCCTCTCTTCTTACTGAGGGACACATCGAGGGAAACACAATTTCCATGAATTAGTTGTTTGTTTGCTTGTCTTCCCCAGGAGTTAGTTTGGCTGGGTAATCACAACTGAACAGTGTTTGTGCAGTCACTCAGGCCTTATCAGTGGTCGTCTAAGAGGGGAGTATTGTCCAAGTGACAATTTACCTGACAATTTACCTGACAATTTACTCTTGCCAAATACCACTACAGGTCTCTCTTTTCTTTATTTTTGTGTGTGCATGTGTTGTGTCCAACTGTGGTCTCTTGTCAGGCAGTTAATTGTAAGCTCTTCAGGAGAGGAACTGTCTGTATGGTTGGTGACTTTACAGCATCTTGTGTAGTGGCCCAGGATTACAAGTATTGGTGCTAAGCTGCCCTCATCTGAAAAAAGACAGGCCAGTTTTTCCAAATTCATATTTCCAAGTAGGTGATAATTCATGAAGAGCTAGAGAAGAAAGAAAAAAACCCACCCCACCCCCCCAAGTCCCCAAAGAAGAAAAATGAGAGGGGTCAGTATACGTCTTGATGAGGAAGGAGATTTTCATTGTCTCTGCACTTTCATTGCCTCAGGAAATATCTGCTGCTCCTTGTAAGAAGTGTATGTCCTAAAAATGTTTAAAGGTGTACTACAAGGGAAACCAAAGCCAAAAATGTCAGGCTATAAAACTGTATGAAGGAAAGATATCTTTCTGTGAGAGGGTTTAAACTGTGGCCTTTTCAGAGAAAAAAGAAATACTACCAACAAAGCCATGATGAAAGCGGAGGAAACAGGAAATACTTCTATAACGGTACTTGTACATTTAATAGCAGTTGAGTAACCCTTCCTTGTGCTTTGGGCCTGATCATGAAGAACATCTCAACCAGATATCTCTTAGGACAACAGCAGTACCATATAGATCACTGTTTCACGCGTCGTGGGTCAAAAGTGGTCCCAACTGTTCATGGATGACTACCAGCAGAAGCTCAAAGCCCTTTAAGTCAATAGTAGCTTTCTTCCTCCAGTAAGAAGGGTGAAGATGCTCTATAGTTGCACCCTGAAAGTGCTTACTTATATCTACCTTTAATCACTGAAAGCAGTTCAGTTTCTTTTTGGGACACGAGTGAGCTTAAATATTTGCGGCTAGTGATTACAGCCAGTTGTGCCTTCCATACCTTCAGGACCTGAACTGCTGCTGATTCAGAGACTTGCATGAAGATATAAAAACAGCTTCACATCAGAACTTTGGAAAACACAGAGATGGATACGATGAATACCAAAATAGCTCATAAGATTATAGATCTGTACATAAATGCAAGCATGAAAATGACCAGATTTTTGCCAATAGAGCTTTTTGGACATACTTTAACTGCAATAGGAAGAAATATTATATTTATTTTTCAAATTAGTGTGACAGTCCGTTTTGACTCTCTCTGTGGATATTAGATTGAGTGGGATGGAAGTAGAAATCTCAGTGGGATTTTTAGGTAGGGAAGCAATGCAAGACTGGGTCTGTACACATGCAGTGGCATCAGCAGAGTCTCTGTGACTCTTTTGTTGTTGCTTTTGTTTATTACTGCACCTAACCATGTTCCTATCTGCAGCTGGAACCCTGAAGCGCTGTCAAGTAACACAAGTGCAATAGGAGAATCAATAGAAAAAACCTGTGTATTACTTGTTTTTCACCTAATACACATCTGAAGACAAAGCTGATGAAATATTCTTCTTTTCATTACTTCACTGTGGCAAATTCCACTCCTTTACCTTAATGTCAACCTTATATTCCATTTTGTTGTTGGTTTACAACAACTTCATTTTAGATTGAATTCATGAGCACAAATACCACCATTTAACAATGCTCCTCTGTCCACATTTGTGACACTTTCCAGTGCACTCCAGTGGAGCAAAAGGAAAAAAGTATGGTGAAATGGCCTCCTGTTTCGATGAAAAATTGCTAGCAGTTATAACATAATTAACTTAACCAACCAGGCAATAAAAATCAAGTGCCCTGTTCATGCGTGATGCATATCCCACATTAAGACTAAATTTCCTAGAAGTTATACACCAAAACGTTTTCCAATAGGCCCTTACTCTATAACATTCATAAAATTCTGTATTCAACAACATTGTTTCCTTGGGTCTTCTGGAATTCAACAAAAGGACTGCAACTGAGAGAGAAGAAGTGATATACTTGGCCAAAAAGTTGTGTTTCATCAGTGGGAAAGCTTAAGGAAAATGTTAAAAGAGTTATGCATTTTATTTTCTCTGACCAGACTTTACTGGAATGGTCAAACCATAAGGTCATTATTTTTTGTATTATCGAGGGAGTAATATTTTTGCTATTTGTAAGTGACTATTTGTAAATTTTGCTATAGCAGTAACTACCTATCCAATCAATATCAATTTTTAAATCTCTTTTAATCTCTTGAACAAATATGTTTACAAGAAAAATTCCAGTTTGTTTAGAATCGTGGAATGATTTAGGTTGGAAGGGACTTTGGAGGTCATCTGGTCCAACCTCCTACTCAAAGCAGACCTAATGTACTAAGCGGGGTTTGTTGGGGGTTTTTGTTTGGTTTGGGGTTGTTTTTTTATTATTATTTTTATTTTATTTTTTTGTATTTCAATAGCAGTATTTTATGTCAATAGTTCTTCCTGAAGACCTTGTTCCAAACCAACTTCCATTTACTAGAGTTCCCTTTTTATCTTCTCCGGTATGAATCTACCCTGTAGTTACCTCTGGAATCAACAATCCCTGTTCTTCTTTTAACAGTTCAAGGTCACAATTTATTCTGCTCTCACCGCTTGCACTGAAAATGGAAAAGAATGGAGGCTAACCTGAAGATACAGGGTAAAATGCAGTTTGGAAAATGTTGCTTTCTCCTGAGTCAGAGGGTTTATAATATCATATTCTAAAGTACAACTGTACCTTCCAACCAAGATTATTGCTTTGAAGCTAAAGGTAATTAAACCATTCTTCCATCTTTAAGCCCAGGAGAAAATGACTTAGTTTTCTGTATACTTCCAGAGATGATGAGCTCCGGATTTATGATTCTACTCAAGTTATAAAAGAGCTGAACAAAATGCAAAACTAAAGGCCTAGCTTTGCTTTTAGCTGTTCTGGTATAATTCCAGCTCAGCATCTCCAGTGTTGATGAATTTATTCCAGTTTTACAGTGCTGTGACCAAACCAGGATTTATTTTCTAGTCTGCATCAAAGAATTGGACCATTTCCTTCTATTTTCAGATGATGAGCTTTCTCTTAGTTGGTCTGTAGTCTCTCTCTCCCATGCTTTTCCTATTTTATATATTTTTTTAAAAAGTGTATATTTAAAGAACAACAACAAACTCTTTACCTAAAAAACTGTGTTACACACACAGTTGCAAACTCTTGTTTTTTACAGAGAAGTCCCCTGCAGACCATGAAAATGTGCTGTTTAAGTATGAGGAACGCTGCTCTTAAGCAGTCCTGGACTCCTTTTATTTAGTTATTTAGTTATTTATTTGAAAACTTGCCCTGTAATTGATTTAGCGACTGTTTTTCTTTACATCAGCTGTACAGATACATATAGGCAAAACGGTGAGACTTGCTTTGAAGCACACAGAACCAGCTTTTACAGAAGAGCCCTTTAAACATGGGAAGGATCCTGTGGAGGATTTGGTCATGTTTAGAAACCATCCAAAGTAGCTATGACAACTTAATATTCCAGGGCCAAGATCTTGTGCACATACCAAATCTCTGACACTATCCAAGATCGTTATCCAATGTGAAGAGGAAACTGTAAAATTAGAATTGCCTAAAACAACCCCTAGAGAGTATTACTGATTCTTGAGAAAAAATTTTTTCTTTGCATCTTAAAGACAGATTTTTCTTAAAAGGTCTAAACCAGGAAATTTGTAAAAGAAAAGAAAAGAGTGAAATGAGTAAGGCATCCACAAACCCCAGAAAAACAGGTTCCCAGCTAGGTCCCTTCTTCGTAACTTGTTGCGATTTCTTTTTCCTTCTTCAGTCACTCAAATGGACGTGGACTGTTTTAGAAGCCTCTGAAATATACTAATATAATTTTATTGGGTTTATATTTTAAATGGGAGTGGTATCTAATCTGGGTTTCAGCTCCCCCTAATCTGGATCATCTGGGATTAATTCTAAATGCAGCCGAGGAAGGAATGCTCACAGAGGCTGATCTCAGCAAAGGCGGATGGTCAGAGTCTGATCGATCACCATGTACACAGTCTAGGCAGTTCAGATATTGAGTGTTTTGTGTTTTGTTTTGTTTTTGTATTACGTATGGAAATGAAGCATTCTAACTGATAAAAATCTGCTTTTCTCTGCGATGAATATGCTGGCCACAGTGCCTGCAACTTGTGCTTCATGGTAAAAGCTAGGCTCTGTATTAATTCTCTTAGTTATTGATAATGTTGTTTCTGCTTCCTGTCCCTGCGTGTGCATAGCAATGAGATTTTTGCATCCTGGCTGTGTTTTATTGCTTTCTGTTTCTCTGGATGTGGCAGGGTTCTGCAAGACAGGTTCTCCTAAAGGAAGAGAGACCTGGAAAATGCATTACTAAAGGTACCAATTTAAAACAACAGGTGAATAAATGATGTTTTGGTTTCAGCAGCCATGCTGAGGTTTTAAACATTGGTTCAGGTAGAACCAAACTCAAACATTTTAGGAATGGCATATCAACATAAATGTCTTATACAAAGTATTTCTGGCCACTTTTAACGAAAGTAAAGAGAGAGGGTGATATATCTGGATAAATAGGAGTAGATGGTAATTTTTGTTATTCCTCCTTTGCCCTCTCCTTTTACTGGTAGCCCACTGAGTAGTTACCTGGAGTTACCAATGCCTTAATCTCTGCCCTGTGGGGTCATGCTCTTGAACGTTCTTCATCTACTGAATTAACAGAGCCAAAGGATTTTCATCACTGAAAAAAAATGTTCAGATGTGTTTGCCAGATTTGACATGAGTTAAGGATTGCTTTGATTTGTGAAAACTGCATTTTCAGTGAATGAGTTATTATCCAGGAAAAACTCTCCACCATGATAATAGTTATCTGCAAGTCAGTGTTAACTTGGCACTCTTAATATTTGGCATCAGATTTTAAATTTACATAACACTGAGTTATTATTAATGGACCATATTGCAGAGTTTATGAAGGTATCAAGTTTTCAAGTGTTTTTTTTAAGCCAGGAAATGCAAAAGATAGGCTTTTTACAAGTCTGTGCCTTCAACTATGCTCTGCATAGCCTGTACATTTAATGATTTTTCACTTAAAATAGCAATAATTATGTTAATGTACATATTTTTAGTAATCAAAGCCATGTAATATACTGCCTGAATACAGAGAGTCTCATTTTACGTTTCAAAACCTTTTTCATTGTCCTAATTTATAAAATGGCCTGTATTAATATTGCATTGGCACTGTTTATTTATTTGACACATGACTTAAGACGTCTGACTGGTCCTCGTTCAAGGTATCTGTCACATGAGTTACAGAATTTCTTTCAGTGAAGATTGCTTTGTTTTTAAATCAAGTGAGTCAGAAAAAATATCTGCAAAGGCTACAAGGCACTTAAGGATAGTGGAGGATGCACCTGGTGACAGCAGTTCAAAACAGAGATATGAGCCTGACAAGTAAATAGGGATGACACATTACTTGTTGGTTTGTTGTTGTTGTTGTTTGTTTTTGGTTGGTTGGTTGGTTTTTTGGTCTTTTTTTTGTTGACTAATCTTTCTATCTGACTCTCTGGAGTGAGGTATGTAGGATATACTGTGGCTTTTTAAAACAAAATGCTGCAGTAAGCCACATATAACTATAAGGAAGAACAACCTGCCATTTCTAACAAGAAGCACATGAAGAAAAGCCCTTTCATGTCGCTTTGTTTCCTACTCAATACTGTTTATCAAACAGGGTAAGATCTCCAGCTTATGTTATTTTTCTGAGGAGCTTCATACAAAGAGGGTTGTTTCTTTTTTTTCTGGCAAGGCGAATGTGGTCCTATAGCAAAAAAACCCTAAATATCAACAAGTAAACAGATAATCTGGCATTAATGTTCAATGTGTGATTAATTTCTAAATGCATATTAATTTTGTGTAACTTTCCCATTCCTCTACTAGAACTGAAAGTAGGACATCTGTAAGCCCAGCAATTAAACAAATTAACTAAATGCCTTTTTTAAAAAGACTTTGCATGGCTGTGGTCCTACAGGTTCTAAAAAAAGTGGGTGTTTTTTCTCTGCTTTCCAATGCTGAAGCTGATTCTGCTCTAATATGCGTCATGATTCCATGTCTCTCATGTACCAGCAGTGAGAAGAAGCTTCACCGATTGTCTTGTTAGTGCAACAATCAAATGCTGCTATGACAGAAAAACTAGTGAAGCAGTTCTGACTTCTCCTGTGATCCACCAGTGTCACCAGTCTTCTCACCTCCTTTTTTAGGAGGAGAGAAATTCAGGGTTTTTTTATAGTTAGAGTTGAGGGGCATGCAAGCTTATCGCATGCAAGCTCACATGCAGAGGTAACTGAGCTTTTTAGATCGGAGTTAGAGATTTTCCTTGTAGGACAAGGCCTACATTAGAAAGTTTTGCTCACACAAAGATGCTAGCCTGGCTCTGAAAAAATCAGAAATCCCTCCTGCTCAGTGGAGCTCAGCCAGCAAAGTTCCTGGCGTAGACACGGCTGTATTGCCAGGAGAAAGCTGCTGCCATATTAACCTGTTGGGTTCAGAGCCTAGCGTAACTATAATGGCACAAAATGTCCTTCAGTTGGCAAACCTTGCACCTACACTGCAGAGCTGCGCTGTCATGGCTGTGCTGGTGTAACACTCACAGTGACTGTAACTGTAGACAGATCCTAGTCCGAAGCTTACTTAGGCTGGTAGTTGTGACACACCTTGTGTGAGAACATGGAGGAGATAAAGATGCTGAGAACAGGGCGCTGAGAAGACAGTAAGAGTAGCTGGCAGGCCTGGCAGTAGGTGTCCCTTTGAATTGCAAGAGCCTCTTTGAAAACTTCTCACTCCATAAATCAACTTTTTTTCCCCCTGGAAGTTACATTTCTTGTTTGTGCCAGTTTCCACTGGCTGCAGGAACATCTGCTGATGTGACTAGGTTTTCTTTACCTCAGAAACACCAAGCATTTATGCCATTGCACTGCTGGCAGCTTTCTTATCCTAAAGAGTCTGTCCTAGGAGGATTGCTCTATGTAGGAGAAAGGAGCTGGGTCTTCAGCCAGATCCCAGTGGGCCTGTAAATGGTCCTGGAGTTTAGCAGATACTACAGTGAGTAAGAACTCTCTGCCTGCTTCACAGTCACAGCAAAAGGACTGCACAAAACCATAACAGCAGTATATCAGGTTCAAAGTATGTCTTCTGTCATCACATGCATCTGCCTTAGGTTATCAGAAAACCACAGAGAATTACAATACCAGTGAGGAAATATTGGAAGGTCACCCCAGGATCAGTCTGGGTGACAGGTGATGATTATGTTTTTACTGAGCTTTCTGTCTCTGGCACCTGTTGGTGTAGGAATGGTCAAGTTCCTGCGACCTGGCAGCTCCAGGACCCTTTAGTGTACGTGGACTTGTTTGGTTACTCTTTCTTCCTGAGATGAGTGTGAAAAGGCTCACATGGTTGCAGTAGTGGCAGACAAACGTGGCTGTCATGCTCTTTGACCAAAACAAATTGTCCAAAGCACTTTAGCATGGAAAAGAGGTCACTGAACAATGATAAAATAGGAGTGAGTGGAGTGAAGAAGCTGAAGGGGGATAGATTGTTCACTCTTTTCTCTGGTATAAGAAGTAGAGGGCATCAAATGAGTTTAAACTACTCAGTACTTAGAAAATACCTCTGGTTCCTGAGTGGAGTCAGTTGGAGGCTGGATAAGTATTCAGGGCAAGTATCAGGGCACCTATCTCAGACTCTAGGCCTTTGTAGGGCAGCTGTTTCTACTGTTTTTTTTCCTCATTATGAAATAAAAAACTAAATGCTCTCCTCCTCTGCCCCGTGAGGAGGCTGACAAGAGAGCTCCTGTGAAGACAAGGAAGTGAGGCTGCAGATAGGGAGGGTATGAAAAGTGAGAAAAGAGGAGGAATGCTGCCAGAAATTCAATAGGAAGTTCTGGAGGAACCAGAAGAGTGGCTGCAGCCTAGCACACACAGCACTCGCATGCACCCATTTTCTCTTGTATTGGGAAGTGATGTGGGTCTGGGAACCCTGTAGTGTGCCTGTGCCTATGCCTACTGCTCCATGAAGAAGCCTCCGACTTGTGTACCTAGTGAACCAAGTTGCTTGTAGCTTGAAGTACAGGCTGGCTCCTCACCAGTCCTGTGATGGTAAGAGGGGCAGCCACTTTGTGGTCTAGTCGCTGGGAAAGGGCATGAGAGGAATATGACCTTGTACAACTGTCTTGGGGGCACTGTGCGGAGCTACGCTGGACAGGCATCATGGAGGCTTACAGCACTGCTGGGTGGGAAGTGGCCAGGGAGGCTCAAGAGGCAGAGGAGCTCTTCAGGGCCTGTGCGGGGCTAGCCTTGCACAGGAGTCACCTGAGACAGAAGATTGTGGGATTCAAAGCATCCCTCATCTTCTAGAGTAAGCTGTGGGAGGTGCAGTCACTGCTCATGCAATATGCTGGGCAATCAGCATAGGATCCACTCAGTCCCACCAAACACAGTCCCACCAAACACAGTCCCACCAGCCCTCACACCATCGCTGTTAGGGACTCACTGAGAGCAATGAAAGTGGTGGCAGAGCTCTCCCAGCAGCCTGCACCGCTGGGGCGGCTGTAGCCTTTGGCCTGTCCTCAGGAGGGTCTTGGCCATGGGTCCAGTGGCAGCCTTCTCAGATGTTATAGAGAAGGCCTCTCTTCCTGTAAGAGAAGCAGGCACTGGGTTGTGATTCGTATTTGTCACATTTGCCCCTGAGATTAACGTCTGCACTTCCTTGTGGATGTATCCAGGGAGGTGGGTAGCAGGTCTGGACACAAAGGTCAGCCAATAGGGGAAGGGGAGCAGAGGAGGAAGTGATGCCCTCTGATGCTACATGGGGGCTTCTTTGGTGGCCCCCTGCAAGGACCAAGAAAAGTGTTAATGGTTGTTTCAATGAAAGTATTAAAGTATTAAAAGTATTTTTGTTTGAATATTAGGAACTAGACATGCTAGTTAGTGATATTGTTATCATACAGGTTTGATAATGTACATATCTAACATCAATATGTTACAGTGTAATGCTTTGACATTATTGAAATGAAATTATTAGTGAGTCAAACACAGTAATTCTGACAAACTGTATGCTATGGAGAGTTTTCCATTTCCTATCCCAACTGAAGATTAAAAAAAAATAATAATCCAAGTATCAGAATTTCTAAATTAGTTTCCGGAAAAATTGATTGCTTGAAAACAATATTCAAGTCTTAAGATACAGCAATCAAACAGAGTGTATTAGTGGTTCTCTTATTGGGAGCAACCTGTTTGTTGGCCAGAGACTGACAGGTCAGCAGATATGACTGCAGACTATCTTTTGTAAATGGGCAGAGAACATGGCATAAGGTCTGCTGTTTTCCCACCATGGAGGAAAAGATCTGGCACCAGCCTAGAGACAATGGTAGCACTCCTAGAAGCTTAGAGATGGAAGAATGAACCACAGGATAACATGAAACAGTTTTCTTCCAAACTAGAAAACTCTTTGCCCCCAAGTATTTTTAACCCACATATTTCAGAACATGTCAGACAATTGATTAGCAGTCTGTTGCTGAAGTGATGTATTTATCTGATGCGTGGTTTCACTTAGCAGCTACAACACATACAGCAAAGAGTTGAAAAAAAAAAAGAACTGGAACTCTATGCAACATCTTTTATTCAAAACAGATGTATTACTCGGTATATGTTTAACATTCTCCACATAATCCCAACTTGATCCTTAACCATCATGCATTAGAGTGTTGCTTTTAAAGCAGATGAAAATGGGCTGCTAAAATGCTGCCCATATAATCTGAATTATTTTCAGCCTTGTTGTTAAAGCTTAGAGATAAAATTATCTTTTGAACTAAGGTTGAAGGCATTGTGTTTGATATATTGGTATAATTCCTGCAATATAAATACTCATAAATTAAGTTAGTGGTATGGTATGATTTCCTGTAATCTGTTTCCAGAATCAATATTTTATTGAATGAACTTCTTATTTTAACTTCTCATTTACTGACCCAGTGGCACAGCTGTAATGTGTGCTTGATCACTCATTCTCCTTTATTTTTTCTTAAATCAGACTTGACTCTGCGGCAGTGTAGACAGGGCATGTTTTTGGAAGCATTGCACTTAATATTGTGTGGAGAGAGGTTGAAAATAACACTGTCGTGCACTAATGTAGAGACTCCCATCTAAACATCCTGTAGTAATTTAGAAAATGGCTATGTAACATTACCTCCATTTTATGGGCAGGAAAACTGAAGCCATGATTATTTCCTTCTTAAAGGATGCTTAACTTTAAGCACCTGGTATGACATTTACTTTTCTAAATGTGGGTTTTATTTTTAAAAATCCTTTATACATAGCAATTACCATTTAGTTCATTACCCAACACTTATTGCAAGCTTCTGCCAACAACTGTGTAACCTTATGCACACCAAAAGATTGTTTATTCTGAGGAGGTAAAATTATCTCACCTACTGCACCCTGCTGGGACTGTGTTAATGGCTAAAAGCAGCAGTAGATGAAGATGCTCTGCCATAGATTTGGTGGCTGGGGTGGCCCATTGACATGTGATAGCTCAGTCTTCTACTCTGGTTTTTTAGCCCTCGTGACTGCATGAACAAGCCAAACTTCAAGTAGCGTGATTGCCATGTGCTGCTCTGATTTTAGCCTCTTTCAGTTTGCATTACAGTAGGATAAATTATTTATTATTATTAGTAGTAATAGTAGGATTAAACTTTTTGCTGTATATTCTCCCCAGCAGGTAGTACTTGATCTACTTCTGATGCAGAGGCAGTGACAAAGATAGATGGCAACTTGGAATTGTTCCCTTTGTTGATTTTTGACAAAATTATGACTGCAGAGAAGCAGATTTGTGTGCTTTCTTCCCCTCATGTTACTTGTATGTAATCATACAATTCCTACATAACTCTCTACAAGCCAACTGTCCCCTGTATTTAGAAGTTACCTAGTGCAAACAGTCTTCTAGTCTGGAGGGACTGGTAGTCAGAGGCACTTGCCCCTGCTTGGTAAAATCCAATGAGAGTGAGATCAGTTGTCTGGTTAAGAATACAGAAAGGCAGAATCAATGACATGCATTTGGGGAACATTTTAGAAGATAGACATCACGGTTGGCTAAAATGAAATACAATTAAAAATGAACAATTGAAAAAAGCAACCAAAAATACTTAGTGTTGTTGGTCCTGATGGTCTTCCACTTAATGGTTTTCTGCATCTCCTGTGAAAGAAACCTTGCTCTGAAAGCAGCATCACATAACCATTCTTGATTATAGAGGAAATTTGGGTATATGAAATCTAAATTCTGAAAAAGAGACAGCAAGGAAGATCCAAAAACTCTTTCTCTTTTTTTGTAATAATCTTGAAGTTACTAATATAATTTTTCCTTCTAGAAAAGCTGGTGACTTTTGTAAGTGCTTAGGACTGGAAATACCGAAATATTTATTTAATAACAACATTAATAAATATAAGTAATATAATAAACATATACTTATTTAATAAATATTTATTTAGCATATTTATACCAAATCATGATACCTTCTTCAACAACATCAGCTTTGTAGTACTGCATAGCTCCTGTGTTGTACCTTTTCAGGAACACAAAAATTACTAGTAAACCCCATCACTCCACACATACCTTCAGATACTCCATGTCTCCCTGGAGCTTTGGGTTGCCACAGCAAAACCTGTTGCTACATCTTTAAGCTGCAGAGCCAATGATTTTATGATCTCCCTCTCTTCAAACAGATTCTTGCTCCCTTTTTTCCTTTGCTCTTGCTTGTTCTGTGTCTGTGCTTTATAGGCTACACCACATTTAAACATACAGTGATCCCACTGTGGGTTTTGGGAGTGGAGGGGGGAATGCAGGGGAAGTACTAACAGAAAGATTGCTCTTTCTGTGGTAGCCAGAACAACTGCATTAGTTGAAACCACTTTTTTTTATCAGTGTTTAAAAATTATTTTCTGATGTGGTAAAAACTATTATATAGATGGAGTTCAAGAAGGTGGAGGATATATGAAAGTATATTTTTAAAAAGGAAGAACTGATTGTTTTATAGTTAAAGGTTCTGTACTTAAAATATCTCTACAGATGAAATTTCCAATTTCTTTGTCCTCAGAATTTTCATTCCAGATAGTCAAACAGAGAACGAGCAAGAAGATTTAAATTGTTGCCTTCATAGACATAGTGCAAATACTTTTACTTGCACATCTTAGTCTGTAGGTTTATATTTGGATGATGCCACCATAAAACTCTGAGACATCACAGATATACTGCCAAGTCATTTGTAGTCCTATTACTGAGAAATCACCTCAAGCCAGTGAATACTGACTTTATATGAGCATGATATGAACCTGGCATCTAGCCTCATTTTCCTCCACAGAATTGTCCAGCCCATTGCTTTTGATGTCTCCAAGTAATTTAAACTCCATGCAGGCTGGTGTCATTTACCAATGGAGTTTAAAATGGAATTTGTAAGAGCTGATGTTCATGAGGGCAGCCGTGTAGTGGTGTAGCATGAAGGAAACAGACCTCCAAAAGCTGCCACCGTAAGAAAAGAGCAAGGAAAAGGCCAGTCCTGGAAAATGTGTTGGCACAACAAAAAAGCAGAATAGTCTGGAGAAACAATGAATTGGAGCAGAATAATATTGTATCAGCTCTGCATGCTTTTAATAAATAGTTGGAAAGTCTTCCACAAGGAGTTTCTGTTCAATTTCATCTCATTCAGGAGTAGAAGTTGTTAATTTGGTCCCACAAAGACATGAACTTCCCGAGCAGGCACATCTTAGAAGTTTTGTTACATTGGCATAGGAAGTTATTGCTTTTGCAGAACATTTCAGATTTATGTCCTCACTTAAAACAGAATTAAAGGCAAAGGACCTGATGCAGAGCCCTCTGAAGTCACTGGTATCTGCACACTAACTTCTACGAGCTTTAGAGCACATTCTTTCTTTTGTGCTCCTCTTTTTATTAATTGCCATTTACACATCAGTTTTAAAAATTCAGAGAACTCAAAGCATACAAAGAATTTGCACATCCTATACAAGGGTGACAGTGCAGTACAACAATTCAGGATAGAAAGGGAAGGATACTGCACCCAACAAAACCAACACCTAACTTTCCTGCTACTTGCTGACTAAGCATAAAGACAGTTTTCCAGCTCTCCATTGACTGGATGCAACTGACAGCTTACTGCTTGGGTTCATGCTTCTGGTAAACTGCTATTCATCTAGTCTCAAATCTATGGAATAAAGGAACTGGATAATCAATGACACTCTCATCTGTCCATATTTAAACATTTATGGGATAGGTGTTGACAGATGATCTCACCAGATCTCCCTTTGTAGCTGATGGAAGGACAAGACATTTCTGTCTCGTATTCTTCTCCACACATTTGCAAATAAGCAAATGTATATACATATATACAAATTTGAAAACTCACAAAGGTTATTTTAAATGGTATGACAAAACTTAAAGAATAGAATTAGATTCTCTTGCCTAGGCTTGCTTTTTTGCCTACACTTTGCCAACGCTAAGTGAAGTCAGTGTGCTTTGAGCAGCTAGAAGTAAAAATGTATTGGAACTCCAGCAAAAATATGTACAGCAGATATAAATACAAATAAAATTCAGTGTAAGTGGCATCTTTCTGGGGTATGTATGACTGGATACCCTGTTTACAAATAGCTGTTATACTAAGGGTGAGGGAAGATCTGCAGATAACTGAGTTGAAGCTTCATTTTGGCCACTTTAGTAAGGTGTTCACCATCCTGCTCCTCTTCTGGGCTTTTGCGTTACTGGACCGAAAGTTGTACTATCATTAATGCAGAGAGAGATTCTTTTTTGTCCTGTGTCCAGTTGATCAATTTTCCCCTTTTGCTTCATCCTGCTGTGTCCCTCTGAAGGAGAGCTGCAACATGGCAGTCAGAGATCCCAGAGAGTGCTTAGTTTCCTGAGAATAGATGCAGCCATGGCTATCTTTGTACAAAACCACTTATCTTAGTATAAAATCAGTGTCCCGTCCAGCCCCCAAAACTAAATACAACAGGGGTCTCAGTCCTCCCTCAACACATGTCATTTTGTCCATCATAAAGGTTGCAAAAAGAGCTGTCCTAGAGACTGATTAAAAACGTGGAAGATAGACACTTCCCAGTCTGAGCTTTCTGTCATGGAAGCAGACACCACAATGCAAACATGACTGATCTGTGGCAAAAAAAAAAAGGATGGAAAATATCTTTGTAGTCAGTTGCTGTTTCCTAGTTGTTCATGAACTGATGAAGCCCTCTCATGTTTCATTAACGTAATCAGTGAGTCGTCATGGTAAGCTGACTGAGACAGGCAGATGGATTTGGAGTTCTTGAATGCAGACAGAAGTAAGTGTTATGTACTTAGGAGATCTGTGTTTGGCTGATAACAGCCTAGTCCAATTTGTAGGCCTGAGGCATATCTACACTGGAGTGAAGTGCCATGGTGTATTTTCACAGTGATCCCAATTGCTTTAGTAGTGTGAGAGAAAGGGTGAGCAGAGAAAATGCATAGTGAGAAGAAAACCAAGCACAACAAACTGGCCCACAGGATGTAGTGTCTCTGTTGGCACAGGTGGGTTCTGCTGCTGCCCATGATGGTCCTCTCCTGGGCAGGGGTGCCGTGAGGATCTCTGCACACCACAATTTCACAGCACAGCTCCTGGTGGCACACGTAGTTGTGACTGAAAGCTAGTAATTGTCTTCTCCCTCATGTTTTGATGCAGAAAAGACTTCACCAGTCCTGTCAAAAGAGAAGTTTCATTGGTGTAATTAAAAACTACTCATTTAATATAAAAGTCTTGTATTACAGCAAACCAGCTGGTTTGCCCACAGAAAACTGACCATGTTCTTGTTTAAGCCATATCCGTTACTGATGTTTTCATATTTATGCTACATTTACGTAAAGTTTACTGACAAAATATGTCTTTCCTCTTGCGTGTTTATGTGTCTCATGGTTCAGCACATCTGTGGAACTGTTTCGCTATCAACAAAACTAATGCAATACAAAAACTCTGATCTCATTGTGGCTTTCTCTCACCAGCTTGCATACTATGCTTCAGTTATACCTAAAGGTAGGTTTCAGCTCCAAGCTCTTCCTGCTCTTCTACCTCCTGGGGAGAAGCACTCATCTGCTGAATTCACTTGGGATGTCGGTGTATGACTGTGTCCTGCAGGAACAGCTGAGGGAACCAGTGAATATGTAAACGTGAATGCACATAGAGGTGGGCAACCTGCTAACCCCTGCTTTAGACACATCCACTTGGAATTTTATCTTAGCAGGGACACAGAATCCCCCCTTCTAGAGCTTGCAGGGCACTGCATGGGGATGGATGGCTAATTGTCATCGGTCCTTAATGGGTGTTGGGTGTCTCTTGTGCCTCTGAAAAATCACTGCGATCTGACTGGAGAAAGTAACTTTTCTCTGTCTTAGCAGCCAGTTCTCTCACCATATTATTTCACACTTTCTAGCACTGTGGGAATGTCGTGTTCATACATGAGGGAGGAATTTAACTTTCTGACTAGACCTGGGTGTCATCAGTTTAGTGATACTGTTCAGATAAGGAAAGAAATGCTACATGATGGTGCTTATTCTTGCTTGTAATAAAACAGTATCACACCAACTGATGTACAATCTTACTTTGAAAATTATGTGCGGAGTAGCTTTCCCCTTCATAAATGCACACAGGGGAAGAAGCGGATTGGTTGTATCAGCATGAGCATTAAAAAAAAAAAGATATATTATGCAACTGATTCATAGTTTAAATCTTCATGGGTGAAAGAGGCACACATTGATCAGGACGGAGCTGCATGTGAACCAGCTGAATTGGGAAAAAACTTGCAGTGGCTCAGTATATAACAGTTGATTTAAACATGTCCAGAAATATCCTGGGCTTGGGGGCCAGTTGGTCTGGAACAGCCCACATTTATGTTAATAAACTCCTGGTCCCTAAAACAGGGTGTTTGCATGCAAATTGCCTATTGGGAGCAGTCCTTGGGATGTTTCAGCTGCCAAATTCCGGCCAGGAATTATCTGGAAGAGTTTTAGTTGGCCCAGGCCAAGCAGTGCCAGTGAAAGTGCTAATGGCACAGTCAGTCCTGTCCCAGGGCACATGAACAGCTCAAGCACTGAATTTATTAGTCTGTATATTGCTACCGATTTCCACGCTTCCTTGGTTCTTAAGCATGCTGAGGCCATGGTCTCACTTATAGGCATTAGTCATTGCTTCGCTGCTGGTGGTCCTCTCTAGAGCTCTGAGGTGTATTTTACATATAAATCATTGCATATTTAAAATTCTGTGATGGTAAGAGTACAGCTTTGTGAGAAGGTATGAAATTCTTGATCGTAAGCATGCTGAATTGCCTTTCTTTTAGAAAAGAGCAGAGAAGAGACAGTACCAAACAGGTAAATCATATCTGGATGATCTCCTTGACTTCCAAGATAAAATCACTGGATTTGTGGAGGAGGGGAGACCACTGCATGTCACTTCAGCAAAGCCTTTCAACATTGTCCTCCATAATGTTGTTGTACCCAAGTTAGGACTTTATGATCTACATGGGTCAACAAATAGATGCATAAAAAATATTTGGATGGTCAGGCTCAGAGGGTAGTGAATAATGGGTTGTACCCTAACAAGAGGTCAGTGACAAGGTGAGCACCACAGGGGTCTCTCCTGGGACCAGTCCTGTTCAGCAGTGACCTGGAGGATGTGATGGAGTGCATGTTTATGAAGTTTGAAGATGTCACCAAATTGGACAGAGCAACTGATACACCTGAGGGCAGGGCTGCCATTCAGAGGGACCTAAACAATCTGGAAGAATGGGTCAACAGGAACCTTACAAAATTCTACCGGAATAAATGCAGCATCCTGCGCTTGGAAGAGAAGACTCCCCCTGCAGTGATACACTTTGAGGGCTTGGGAGCAGCTCTGCAGGGATGGCCCTGGGGGTCTTGGCAGACTGCAAGCCCTGTGCTGTGGCAGAGATGATGGCTAACAGCATCCTTGATTGTATTAACAGGACCACAGACAGTAGGTTGAGGGAAGTTACCATCCTCCTTTACCCAGCATTTGTTAGACTGCACTTATAATACTGTTTTACCTACCCCTCCCAATACAAGAAAGGCATCAATAAAAGGAAGACTGTTCAGTGGAGGGCCACCAGGATGGCCTGGGGCTAGAGCACTTGTCTGGTGAGTAGAAGCTGAGGGAACTGGACTTGTTCAGCCTGGAGAAGAGATGGCTTCATGGGGAACTGAGGGCTTTCCACTACCCACAAGGAAGTTATCAAGAAGATGGAGCCAGGATGTTCACGGCGGTGCATGGTGGGAGGGTAAGAGACAAAGGGCAAAGCTGAAACAAGAGATGTTCGTGCTGGATATAAAAACCCCACTTTTTCACCAAGAGGCAAGTTAAGCAATGGAAGAGGCAGGACAGAGAGAGTTTCGAGACCCAGCTGGGTGAAGCCCTGAGCAAACTGGTCTGACCTCATAGTTGTCCCTGCATTGAGCAGGAGGTTGGACTGAGGTCCCTTCCAAACTGAATTATTCTGTGAAACAGGGTCAGATCCTCTATGGTTCACCGAGGCTCCCCCGAAAGGCAATTGCATGCTCGGCTTATGACAATATCAGTGAGGTGATGGCTTTTTTAAAGCATCATCCCTATGCAGTGGCTATAAATGGGTAGGAAATATGTGCAGATTTGCAATGTTAAAACTACAAGTGCAATAAATATCTCAGTTTAATGTCAGTGAGTTAATGCTGAGAAGGTAAAACAGAACTTCAGATGTTCTTTTTTCCCCCCAAAGCCCAACTAACTTCACAGACAGAAGATATCATAGAAGCAGTTTATGAATAACCTTTTTCAACAACAGGATTTGTGGCTTGCATATCATTGTGGTAACACTACTGCAGCTGCTCTTTCAACAAGTTGGCTTACACGTATGCACTTCACCCAGCAATTAAAATACATACTTTGAATAGTGTGGTAATTCAACATTCAAAATTTCCTGGGTGGGCTGCAAATCCCTGATTACATGTTTTTGCAAGCCATTAAAGTTTCTTAACCTCTGTGCATAATTGTTGTTCTTACTCTCCTTTCCACCTTCCACTCAACACGGATTATTTTTAATAGTCAGGCAGTGTTTCCAGGGAAAAACAACAACTGAAAATATTTCCATACCATATTCATTCAGTGGCAGTGTCTTGTACTGTACTACATGAGATTACCGATCTAAAGTAACTTGACATTTTACAAGAACATGAAGCATCAGTCCCAAACTGTCATAAGATATGAAAGTGCTTACACCAGACCTAGAAAGCACTGTAGAGTGATAACATGCCAATTAGATGTGTCCATTTGTGTTACTTGCGGTCGATGGAAGTCAGCATTTTCATTCTTCCTTCTAGATAAACCATCTGTACTAGTTATGAATGAGAGACTGAAAATGTGAATTATTCAACCTGTTTATCAAGAACAGCAAGGGCCAAATTCTTCCCCTTACTTGGCATGAAGCATTACTTTTGAACTTAGTGGGAGCTTCTGGGCTATTTAGTGTAGTTAGGGTACCCCAGTTAGGCTGGTATCTTCTGAAACTATTTACCATTATTCCCATTTCAAGACTGTAGTACTCATGAAAGGCAGCAATGATTCTCAGAGTGGCCACCTAGTTATTAAGAAGTATCCTAAATGTAGAAGATAAACCCTGGTAACAAGTTTCAGTCACCAACAGCACGGGCTGAATTTGGAAGATGAGCCTGAAGTTAAAATATCATCCATCTCATAAGCCATCTGGCTGTCTTTCCTACTTATTTAAACGCAGTTTTGTACAGACCATTCATTTTTGGGTTTTCCCATCCAATATGGACAGACTTGTCTCCTTTTCCCAGCTCCTGACCTCCCAGTTTCCTGGAGGGATGCAGTCTGACCCAGCTGTGCTGGATCCCTGGAGGTGACAGGATTGAGGGGGATGAATTCTGCAGCCTTTGAGCACAGATCTCCCGTCCTGCAAAACTGATCTGTGACAGGTTGCTGATGACTCTTGCTACTGTGATTCTCTGGTTTTGGGCTGGCCATGTGTTCAAGTATAAATGGATAGGCCACTTGGGCCTAATCTATCATTTGATTTTCCTGCATTTCAGGGGTACTGGGAAATTTAAATCTACTTACTTAAGTCAAACTATGGAAGGATGCAATAGAGAGGTAAGCTCACTTATTTGATAGCTGACTGGCCACATCTTGCTAGTAAAAAAACCAAAAGTATCAATATTTGATGTATTTTGTGTGGCCTTTCCACATTGTTTCCATTAGACATCATATTTCTTGTATCTATTAGCTTATCACTGAGGAAAAATGGATTTATTTTCATTGATATCAATTTAACTTAATCATAGGAAAGTTAGAGTGCTAGATTAGGCATACACTTGGGATTTCTGTATTAAACCCCCTGAAATACTCAGAAACCTTCTCTACTTCACATAGGGTTGCCCTTTAAAAAGTAACTCAAGTAGCCATCCAATCCCTGTTTCCTTTTGAAACGCCTATCTGTATAATTATACCAAGTCACACAGCTTTAGTTCTCCCCTAACTGAAGTCAGCGGCAACATTTCTGTTGCTTTTAACAGAGGAGGAACCGCTAGTACCAGTGCTAGTTAAAGTATGTAGAAATTTTTCAGCTGGTTTTAGTGGAAGTTGGAATAAACCCCTGTTCTCCATCTGAAGTTCTGACCCACTTAGTCTGATCTTTTACCAGAGATATTTTCCTGCAACTGATGTCCAGTTTACCTTGGTTAAGATGTTCCAAATCTCGACTGCTGATTACACTGAGTCACCTTGCCTGTCATGAGAAGGCAAAGAAAATGTTGGTGTCTGGTTTTTCAGTCCTTCCTCTCACTATTAAATATCTTTCTAATAACAGAATGCTTGACCCAAGGCTGCTGAAATCAGTGGAAAGGCATCCACTGAAAAGGGTTTTAAATAAGGCCTACCATTTTGAAGGCAATTAACTCACATACAGCCATTCCTTCATGATGGATATTTGCAGCTGGGGCTAATAATAGTCTTTAATGTTCTTTCCGATAAATCTCTTGTAATATGTTTAATATGTCCAGTGTTAACTTACATTTCAAGTACTAAATATGTTTATCTCTACTGGGAATTATCAAAGGAAAACACACGAAAATGCTGTGACTATTTAACCCCTGATCATTCGGTAGGATCAAAATCTCTGGATAGAATTATTTCCTTTTTTAGCATCCTTTGATGGAAAGAAGTTTATACTGGACCTTGAAAATGATCTCTATCAGGTGGTCTGGTAGATACTGTCATTCTGGTTCTTTGGTTTTGGATTGGTTTTAAGTTTTGGGGTTTTTTTTTTGAGCATTTCTACATATCATATTATCTGCAAAAATTGCATATCAATGGAGGGGAGTTTTGTACATATGTTAGTAATTGACATATTATATAATGCAAATTTTGCTTACAAGTAAATTTGTGAATAAAATTTTACATTTTGCAGGGTTACTTCCTATCTTCCTCTTGTATATCTGTTTCTGACACACGCAAAATCCCACTGATGACTGAAGGACAGGCCTGTACGCTGGCATCTATGCCTTGCTCCATACGTAGAGAAGAGGATGTGGATATGTCACTAGAATCTCTTTCTCCTCCTCTCTGTAACCAGTCATGTTTTGCAAAACTGGCATCAGCTGCGAAATCAGAATCAGTTTTCTGTCCAAAACTCACTGAAGTTTTGAACTGATTGAGGGGTTTAATTTGGGCCCTCTCCCAAGCAGAAACACATTTTGAAAGTCTCTTTCTGAAAGCTGCATTAGTATTAGCAAACACTCTTTACTGTCGCTGTGGGATACAGCACTTTAAATCAGCTATTTCATGATGGAATTTTCCTCCCCTTCCTCAGAGGCTGTGAACTGTTGAATCTAAGTCCAGCAGAGCATTGGCAATACTTGCAGTCCCCTTTGGCAGGCAAACAGCAAATGACTCTCGGCTGGGATTCTGTCCCAAAACAACTATCCCTATTGGAAACCTTAGCTAAAACAAGGAGCACCACATCTGTAATCTATACATTTCTCCTGCAGGCCTCCTAAAATAAGGATAGATAAATATAGAAACCTGTCGGGGCCAGCATGTGGGGACAAAACTTTTATTTGAAGTGGGGAGAACAGACAGATTGTTATGTCACTGGTTTTGAGGTAAATCCCAGCCCTGCTCCCAACCTGCTGTGCAACCCTAGGTGGCATTTGCACCTAGATGGCTTTTCCAAGTTACCCTGGGAGGGTTGCCAGAGTGGAGAAGGCCTGACACTAGTGCTAGTGTGAGGAAAGACATGTCTGTGTCAGACGGTGTTGCCTATTTCAGTGCATTATCAAAACCAACCCTTGAGGAGATCACAACACTAAAAGGCTGTTTTTCTGGAGACCAGAGTCCTTCTTTTGCCACATCCCTTGTTTGTGATTGTAGGAAAGTTGCTTCTCCATTTGGTATCTGTTACTCTCTTTTCCGTTCACTGGCTAGTTAGGTGGTGCAGGGATGCACACACAACACGCTGCAAGAAGTCTCTACTTCAGCAGTCCCATAAAATCTCTAACACTAATTTGCAGAAAATTATCTGCTTGGGCAAGTCTGGGCAGTATGTGCTACTCATGATGATACATGTGCTCAGGCAGTGCTGTTGGATACAACTGGGATACTGATAGAGGATGAAATACAGGAAAGCAGAAGAGAAGAATATTCGCTTGGAAAGCAAAGCCGCCCAGCCCCCATTCAGGCATACGTGCATTGATGTTATAGAGCTAACAGAAGGCAAGATCTCTATCTGTCTTTTCATTACTGTCCTCAACAGCAGCATCAACCCCCAGGCAATATAACTGCAATACTAGTGTCAGTATCAGAAAGTAGCAGGAAACCCAGATGGCCTCTTTGCTCTGAAATATGTACAGTGTGGGATATTGTCATAGCCTGGATTGTGGCTTTTACAATAGGAAAAATCACTCTGAGGGACTCCCAAAGAACCCAGTGACTCTGAATCACGCACAAATCGTTCATCTAGAAAAGTCATAGAAAAAATTGGCATTAATCTCTGCATTAGAGTGAGTACTTGTAAAATGAGGATAAATCATGCTTTCTGTGGGGTGAATGCAGATGTAATTCATTGCGAGCCCTTTGAAACTCTAGGGGGAAGGCACTGCAAAAGTACAACACATTACCATCTGAAAAATCAGGAGCTGAACAGATAAAATATTTGAGACAATGGAACCTCTGTGTATGAAGTATTGCACTGAAATCTGCTAGACTGAGACTTGGCTCTTGCAGAGATAATCACTGGAGCTGAGGCAGGGTTAAATGTTGAATTAATACACATGATAGGCCACCGTCCTTTAGCCTTTCCTTCTGGGAGGAACTAAATAAATGTGTCAGTTTAATCTAGCACATTAACCTTTTCTCTTAATCCTACAATTTACTTACTAAGGGATTTGTATAATCTACCCGATAAATAAGGACAGTAATTATTCCTGCTACAGAGGGCTATGAGAAATATTTGCAATGAAGCTTGAAGCTGGATTTAAAAACTGTTTTGGTTTTGTTAGAAACACAAAACTCTGGCCAGGTTTCCTGGAAAATTCCACGAGGCCCAGTGCAGGTGGAAGCTCATTTTCTGTATGTGTATGTTTGCTTAGCCAAAGTGTAGATCCAGGGCTGCACATGGTCCTGAATACCAGAGAGGAAGAAGCTCTAGGAATGTCTATGCAGGAGTATGCTGGAAGAACAGCCTTGTGCTTCATGGAGGTCCAGCCACTGCATGATCCCACCAAGAAGCCTCACAGTGGAGAAACGCAACATATCTCCATCCATCCCCTATCTGCTAACAGGCTTTATTGCCTTCTCCACACAACCCTGGATACCCATCTGTTGTATCAAAGCTATTTCTTTAACTTCCCTTTCAGGAGAGGAACTCAAATGTGACTTGAATGATCAGAAATGTAATAAAGATTATTAGCAGGACTACAGGGGGAAGTCCCACAGGACATCAGCGAGTCCCTTGAACAGGAAACCCTTTTCCTCTCACAGCAGTGAGTGAAGCTATTCCTTCCCTGAAGATAAAAATGCTTTTCAGAGTTTAATATGGTGTAATTTGAGGGCTCAGGATGTTAAGACCAGACTTTGCATTCCCCTGAACTCCTGTTTTCCTGGATTATATAGAAGGGCAAACTCTTCACTCTTTCCCAAACACTGGATAGCACAGGTGTTTATCAGCACTTGCCTCATTGCAAATACAGCCAAGATCAGCAATTGAAAATAATATAGTCCTACCTCCTAGAGAAGGGTTTTTTTGCTACTTCTCATTGCTGAAGGTATGTTTGTAGGTATGAGAGAGACAGAGGTCAGGTTTTATACATGTGATCATCATAGTCACTCTTTGTTGGTCTGATCTCACTGATGTACGTTCTGTAAATACACACTCACGCACAAAGCTTGATTTAGGAACTTGGGGTGAAGGGACATTTGTACAATTCCCATTATTAATGTTGCTCCAAGTGTCTACTCCAAATACACGTTCGTGGAGGACTCCTGGCTGCCCACATTCACATCCATTCGTTCAGATGGCAGGGTGCCCGTGTGGACACTAGCCAGACTTTTGACCCAGGATACAGGTATTCTGCAATGGAGGGGGGGTCACTTAGGTGACACTTCAAACAATATTAACACCATCTCTTCAGCAGAACAGCCTGACAGCAGCGTCTGTCAGCTGTTTGCAACAAGCTTGTTTGCTTGACTAAGCAGCCATGATGAAACTAAGCATTCCATTTCCTACAAGGTCTGAGGGGTGGGGGACTTAGCTGTATTCAGGATTATTATGTCCGAATCAGGCTTTTGTGTGCTCAGTTCCTATACCTATGTGTGCAGCAGACAATGAAGGAAGCTAGCTTTGAGCCAGTCTTTACAGACCAGGAAACCAAGCCTAGTGCAACTGGTCAGAATTAAATGGAAGAAATCTCAGTACAGAATGGAAACAAAACGGTTTAAATGATAAATTCATTCACAGTAAGGAAATCGTTGCAGCTGTTTTCAAATCTCTGTGCAGCAGGAGAATCTTTTCAGGGATGGCGGTAGTATATAGTGGGTTGGTTTAGTAAGTTGTCCTACAGTGCCCTATACCGTAGCAACACAGTGCCTTGTAGGTGGGATTTCCTAACCCTCCTCAGCTAACAATGCTTTCAAATACTTCTGTAGGTAATGTGGTAAACTCCCATACACAGTCTTCTACATACAGAAATAGAGGCATCAGTTCTTTTAATAATAACTCCTCAAAATATATGCTATTTTCAATATTACTTAAAGACTTCAGTTGCTTCCTCAGCATTTATGGTACCTTCCAGACACTTTGTAATTACTCATTCATACCATCAAAAAAAAACCCCAAAACCGAACCCTGGTGTGCTTTATAAAGCATAGAAGAGACATAACTGTCTTTGGATGTGTGGGAAGCTGCCTGTGACACTGCTCTAATGCACCTATTGCTCATCTCTCTTTTGAAGCAAAACCAACTTTATGAGTTACTGCAGCTAATCCATTTAGAAACCCTTTTATGACTGTTATCAACAGTTATTTTCACATTAAGTGGGCCAAGCAGAAGGCTAGGACCTAGGTCACCTGAACAAACAAACAACCCTAAGGCATACAAGGAGGTTATTCCTTCCACCTTACTTCCTCCCACTGTTATGTCAGAGCACCTGCCTTGGCTGTGTCCAGGCTCTGAGGGCACTAATAGGCTTTAACTGCCCTGAACAGCCACACCTGGGGCCTCCACCTGTGCAAACTCCATCTATCACTCCAGGAGCCCCATTTAAGCTCATCTTAGGGAGTTTAGACCTTTTCTGAGCTACCTTGTAGGTGTGCTTGTGCTCTGCCCTCATTCCTGCTGCCCCAGTCTCCTGACTGGACTTCCTAGATGGACCCTGATGATACCAAGCTGGGAGGAGTGGCTGATATGCCGGAAAGCTGTGCTGACATCCAATAAGACCTGGACAGGCTGGAGAGCTGGGCCAAGGGGAACCTCATGAAATTCAACAAAAGAAAGTGTAAGGTCCTGCACCGGGGGAGGGGCAACCCCATGCACCAGTATAAGTTGGGGGCTGACCTGCCAGAAGGCAGCTCTGTTGAGAAGGAGTGCTGGTGGACAGTGAGCTGACTATGAGCCAACAATGTGCCCTTGTGGCCAAGAAGACCAACAGCATCCTGGGTTGCATTAAAAGGAGTGTGGCCAGCAGGGTGATGGAGGTTATCCTGGCCTTTTACTCTGCCCTAGTGAGATCGCATTTGGAGTACTGTGTCCAGTTTTGGGCCCCCCAGTTAAAGAAGGACAGGGAACTGCTTCAGTAAGTCCAGTGGAGAGCTAGCTACCAAGATGATCAGGGGGCTGGATCATCTCCCTTATAAGGAAAGGCTGAGAGACATGGGTTTGTTTAGCCTGGAGAAGACTGAGGGGGGATTTCATCAACACCTATAAATATTTGTTCATTAATATATACAATGTTCATCAACACCTATAAATATTGTTCAACTTCTTTACTGTGAGGGTGACAGAGCAGTGGAACAGGCTGTCCAGAGAGGTTGTGGAGTCTCCTTCCCGGGAGACACCCAAAACCCTCCTGGATGTGGTGCTGTGCCCCCTGCTCTAGGTGTACCTGCTCAAGCAGGAGGGTTGGACAACGTGATCTCCAGAGGTCCCTTCCAACCCCTTCCATTTTGTGATTCTGTGTGGTCCTGTGACCCTAAAGCTGTGTTGCAGGTAGCTTTGTGTCCAGTCCTATCTCTGGTCCTTTTCTTCTGGCTGGAAAATTTGTTATAGGAAGCCTGTTTCTAGGTTAATTTCATGCTGTTTGTGACTGTGCTGTCTGGATGGAGCCCAGGCCAGCTTATCTCACCTGGCCTTGGACTATTGGTGCCACTCTCCTGCCCTGCTTATACCCTGAGGTGTGAGGGCATTGCATGGTATGCACTGGGGTCACCCTCAGCAGTTGGCTTGTCCCCATGGGAGTCTCATTGTGGTTGGCTGCTTAGACTGACACCTAGGTTTTCATGAGTTGTGTTCCTAAGGAAAGCAGGCCCTGACTGGAGGTGTTCTCTGTTTTTTGGGGGGATTTTTTTGTTTCTTGCAGGGAAGAGAGGAGTGCTTCTTGCTAATTGTGTCAATAGACAATCACAATTTGTGGAAAGGCACAACAAAAAAGGGGCGTCATTCAGCATCTTCTCTGATTTTTGGGTTGTTTGTGAATTAACTCTTTAAAAATAGTATTTGTTCCCATAATACCCATTAAATGCAGATGGCTGATTCATTTCCCTGATGTTCCCATCAGGATGCAGTTCCAAACTGTGTGTGGCAGAGGGATTACCGAACTTGCTGGGTGGCTGAAGTCACTTGCACTTTAGCCTCTTGCTGCCACCTGAGGCATATGATAATCACCCAACAATGCATGGCCTGTCATCTTGTATTGCCTAGCTGTGTGTCCTACTTAAATGCAGCCTTGTCAAAAGTCACTTTGAATTATCAGCAGAAAGGCCACCCAGGAGACAAAGATCCTGCAAGCAAGGAGTACAGAGCAAGGTATTAGTTGGGCATAACAGTGCTATCAGCACGCTGAAGAGTTCATGTGCAATATATGTGATAGTGTAGCAGAATAAAGCTTGCAAAGACTATGAATAATGTTAGGTCTAGCCAAGTAAAGGGGTGGGTGGCTGAGGGTAGATATTTTGCCTCTCCCTGGCCAAACTCTGTAAAACTGGAGCTGCAAACCCATTGGTCCTGTGGCTTGCTGTCACAGGTGCTTGAAGAAAAGGTGAAAATGACTCAGTTTAATCATCCTCAACGTATTTCTTAGTTACAGTTTGGGTGGGAGGAGCATCAGCAATTGCTCCGTCGATCTCCTCAATGGATAGACAGAATGGGCAGACATCACTAAAATATAGGTGTAGATTTAAGGCAGGGGAAAGGGGTGAATGGGTCTTTTGTCAGAAATGCCCTGTGCAGTGTGTGAATGCCCCATGAGGGCTGTAATGGACAGTTATTGTGGTCAGCTTCTTGAATTAAAGCAGCTGGGGATTTCTGTGCCTGTACTGGCATGTTACAAAGGCAGGGATAACTGAAGCTTTACTCTGCTCATCAATTTGGTGACACATGCGCAAGATAAAATTGGTTGTGAAATGTTAGTCTGGTGATATCAACCATAGGTTTCACTGCAGGAGAACAGCTTATACTTTGTCACTACTAATGAAGAAAAAAATTAGCAAGTATATTTTGCTGAACTTCATTGAGGTGACTGCAGACCTTCTTTAACCTGTTGCTTTTGATGGACTCTTTAAATGGGTGGCCACAATGCAGAAACAGTCATAATGTGTATAATCTTTCATTAAAGCTTAGGTGAGACCAGCGTACTGCGAATGATCATGAACAAGTTAGCTTGGGTTCCCTTTGTGCAGAGCACCAAGGGTAGGGTTGTTGATGGTGTGCTATGTTAGGCATTAATGAGGATAAGAGTGAGGCTTGTCTTCAAATGAATGTGAAGGAGGGGGAGCATTATTGTCTGAATTTGGGACGGGGTATTGCTCTCTTTGCACTTTCCTCAGTACACATTAATTCCTCATTCTGTTACAGAAATACGCCTTGCATCATCTCTAAAAAAGGATCAGGAAAACTGGGTAGGGTGGGGACACTTGACAACAATAGTGAAGAGTACATTTGCTTCCATAATGGGAACTTTGTTTACTGATAGTTCACCTTTTTTTTGGTGATGAATTTCTTCAGGGGACTTAATTATTTTTCAGAGGGACTCCTGATAGGTGTAACTTTAGGCTTGGAGTAAAGGTGGGGGGGAAGCAAATTTGTTCTCCCATATATACCTCTATCTGGAGCAACTGAGACCCTGAATCAGGTGTCTTGGTCAATAACATGTAACAATTCATTGGCTATAATTACATGAAAATACAGGGTCTAAGATGCAGGGAGGTACTGGACTAGCTCCTTTGTTCAAGTAATCTTGTTGGTTTTGTCAACATGATACCTGTTTTGAATGCAAATGGAACTGACAGGCTGAGTGGAGTATGTTCTATTATTTTCTTTATACTTAGGCTGCCTACTGTGTACTACCAAACTCATAGGTAGCGATTTGGGGCTGAGGGGGGGCAGAAGTATGTGTTTAATAATTGAAAAAGTGGTTCCTTAATACCCAGCTACGAAAGTGTTTTGGTTAGTGGTATCATGCTAGTATCTAAGGTGGAAACCTTATATGAGGACTATTGCACTGGGAGGTGGGAGAAATACCGGGTTTGACATACACAGACCACTAAAAAGCTAGTATAAAAAGATTTCTTTTAATGTTTTAGATGTTTTGAGTTGCAAGATACCTCTTAAAATCAGTGAATATTCTTTCTTGTATGTGATCAAAAACCCTAAAGACTTTACTTGAATGATGTGATAGTGTACTTAAGAAATTTCTAAGCCCTGTGTTTTTGGTGAAGTATTTGTTTTGAAAGCAAACTAGTGTATTTAGGGGAAAAACCAGCATCTATTATTTCTCTTCTATTCTTTGCATTGTTCCCAGAAGAGAAAGGATTTTTTTCTTCCAAATTTTCATTCTCTCAACTTGCTCAATGTGATTCATGAAAAATTAACCAACTTGGAATCTGGTAACAGTGCAATGTAGCTGGCTTGACTCTCTGTCAGTTTTATAACGTCAATTAACTATGATGTTATAAAACTGACAAAGAGATTGTTGCTCTGGCCTAGGGAAGACCTTACTAATACTTTTTTTTATAATAAGGACAGACACATAGTGTACAGCTCTGTCATTGTGGTTTGTCTATCAGTTGAGATGCTAAACTTGCCTAAGGCAACCACTTTTTTTCATTTGCACTAAACAAAGAAGCTTTTGAGGCACACTTGTAAGTCTGAGACCTCACTTGCCTGACCAAGTAAACAATGTCATATGTGCACTTTGCCCCCCTGACAAAGGAGGGGAATATCCCATTGCTGTGTCACAACCTATTTAGGTCCTTCCTGTGGGAGGTAAGACTACACAACTTTTCCTCTTATGAAGGGCTCTTGTACTGTACAGTTAGAGGTGGACTCTTTCCCACTTGCCCCATGCAGTAGCCTTAGATATATCTTCCCGATGGATCTCCAGCATCTACAGGTTTAACCCCCATGCCTCCATATTTGTTGTGGATTGAATTTATTTCATTGGAACCAAAACTTCTGGATTATCTTCTTAAATTGCATACTTTTAAAAAGCATTTTAAAGAGAGTGCCTTTTGTTCTGTTTTTGCACAGGACATTGCAGAATAGGATCCTAGTCCAGGATTTAGGATACCGTTGCTATTTTATTTCAGTATAAATAGCTAAGTCCCTCAGGAGAGGAAGTGGGTAAAGTCAAGATAATTGTGCTTACAGTACTTTGAGACATGTGACTTCTTTAGTTCAAATCCCATAGTGTGAAAACAGAGTTTTCTATGCAGAGGCATGGCTAAATTGCAGTAGAAAAAAGTGTAACAGTAGATCTTTATGTGAAAAGGCAGCATTTCAGTTTAAACTGAATCCTTTCCATTGGGGTCAAATTTCTTAGTGCATATATTCTACCTCTCCTCTTCACCTTTATTGTAGTGTCTAAATATTTATAGATAAAACCTTTTTTTCCCACACTGTAGAGTGTGGTTTAGATAAGAATGCAGGTTTACCTGTGCAGTTCCTCTCCATGCAATCTGTTCCTGATTACAGAAAATCAACAAATACTAAATACTTGCCATCTCTAAAAAGAAATATCACTCCCAGGTTAGAGCCTGAATCTGTTAAAAAGGTGATTAGAAGTCATCTGAACAACTCTGGTTCACAGTAAATGAAAATATAGCTCACTGCCTTAATCTCTTCAGAAAACATTTTTGACTCAGAGATAGCATCACTAAATTTCTGATGTAATAAACCCCATGACCCTCTCCTTATGAAAGTTATTTGAAGTAGTCTTTCATTTAGGGCTATATGCTTAGTGTCTGATTTTTCTGTCATTATTCTCCTTAGTTCACTGCAGTAGGTAGCTATTGACAATTCTGTATCCACATACATCCTGGAGCTTTGTTAAGGCTTTAATTTAATATATGAAAAGTGACATACTGAAGTATAATGTATGACAGCTGTCTTTGTAAAGAAGTTGTAAAGTACGTTATTACTCAATGTGTTTCACCTGAAAAGCCTCCTGCAATGTGGTTACCCACATAACAACCTCTTAAGTTCTCTGTGGTTATAGCTCTTTCAGTTTTGCAGTCTCTGATATGCAAAGGGAGATGCGGTTGCTGTAGGAAGGAGCTACTACTTCGGGTCCTTTCAAGATATGACTTAATATTCAAGTGGTGGTTACTGTTTAGTGACTGCAACCGTGGCAAAATGAAATTCTTTCAGGACTTGGGAGACCCAGGTCGGTTTTAAGGCCAATGCAACATAATACAGTGCTGGTAGCATAGAAGGAAACGTAAATCTCCATTCCCCAGCAAGCTTTAGTGAATAATTACACAAGAAATTACCTTCAAAAAAACCTTCCAGGATGGAAGTGCCATGGTAAATGATCAGATCAAAAAAGAAATGCAGCAGGAGACTGTAAATAAATGGTGGGTTTTTTCCAGATACAGGCTAGCAGTTCAGTGTGCAGACTTTTTTTTCTCACCTCTGGAATGGTATGGCACCTAGAATGTGCTACTATAGGATGTTACCTCTGAAGTAAATTAATAATGCTGGGAAGGCCCATCTCTTCAGCTTCCGTGGGCAGCATCTGCAGTTAGACTGGTTTAGCATTAATGTAAATCCATAGGATTTGATGTTTAAGCAGTATTAGATGGTCAATGTATGTAAACTGCTCGGTTTTAGACACAATTAGTTCGGATCAAAGCAAGCTACTTTCTTAGGTTATGGAGGCAGAATGTCTTGAGTATGCTAAATCTGCTGAACTGGGCATGTCTGGTGGCAGCCTTGCTGTGTATGGGAAGGAAAGATAAGGTCAGTCTTTATTATTTTATCCAAAAGTTCATCTGGTATCACATCATTGAACTGTGAAGCATCACAGAATAAAGGCTTAGTGGTGTGCTCTGGTTCAGCTGGAAGGTTTTGAGTTCAGGGTGGGATAGTTACTCGGTGATCTGATTGTAATGGTCCCTTATGATTTGTATCCCCGTTCACCCTGGTTTCATCAGCTTTACCTGACAGTGAGCCACAGTACAAAGTGAATCTGAATCAGATTTGAGCACCTTATCACATTTGTATCAGATTAATCAGGGAGTAGAACGTAGAGGTTATGCTGCCTTTTGCTTTTGAGCCACCTTAGTGCTAGCTGCAGGAGGACAGAAGATACCTGACCCAGCATAATGATAGAGTATTGTGAACAGGTAACTGATCTGGCAACTAATGCTGCGTTGATATGTCAATGTTTTGGGAATAAATTTGAACTGGCAAAGCATACATAGCAGACAAATGCATTGTGTCATGCAGGCTGTGGCATTTTATCTGGCAAAAGGAGCTCTAAAGCCAGAATTGCTTTATTGTCAGATCCTGGTCTGAGGGCTGTGGGTAGATAGATGGCCCATGCCTTGATTGCATAGTTAACACCTGGAAAAATCCTGTGAATTATCATTTACTGGGCTTGTCCCGGTCACCAGTGTTTATGTACCAGCACAAATCCCTTGTAGAAGGCCAAAATTGTAACTTACTCTTGAGATATTTATGGTGTTTGAGGAAGCACAAGTTCTACCGTACTTGAGCCTTTGTGGCTTACAATTGAAGCTTATGCTGGAGTAGATACAGATATCTGAGCATCTCCTAGACCGTGCAAATTCCATATATCTGTCTCTTCCGCCAGATCCTGCCAGCAAGAGCAGAGGTGGAAAACCATCTTTCCTCTGCAAAGACAGTGGCTTTACAGGGAATTTAGATTAAATTTGTTATTTTCTCTAGTATCATTTGAGTTTTGCTAGTGAAGAGCCTCATAGACTGTATCAGGTAATAATTCCCTTCCCAACATTCGGCTGGAAGCTATTGTAATTTGTATGATATCCTTACATAAGACTTATCACAGTAACTTTTTTCATTATTGGTTTTCAGAAGGTAGGATTACAATCAATGAAGTATGAACTAGTAAGTTTGCAAAACAAAATTCATCCTGTGTTGTGCTATTGTATAAGTCTTTTTGCCATAACTCAAACAACAAATATATTGGATCAACTATTTAAACTGTGGAACAAAGACCCAAATAGCAAAATGAAGTAAAATCCCCTACCTTCTTCTCCAGTATGACAGTAGAAGCATCATTTGGTGCAATTTACTGATATTAACCATCCTGGCACTGGGAAGTGTGTTTTATAGAAAAGAAATATTTTTAAAAAAAATTCTTCCTTGCCACCTACTAGGTTTCTGGTATGGCATGTGGAGCACACATAAGCAGTCCTCAAGGGAACAGGAAGGTTTTTTTATGGACAAGAATTCAGATTTTCAATGACTTGGAATCATGTATTTTTCAGATATACTCAGCAACTCTTGCGACATTCCAAATCCTGTTTTGTTTTAAATGGCACTTGAAATTTGATTTGGTGTCAGTGGCTACAGAGATATTAGAATTTTTTTTCTAGATTTTCAGAAAACAAAAAGTATGAAATAAGTATCCACTTTTTTCTGGTAAGAAACCTTCTGAATCTGAGTCCTTTTGACTCCAGAATATACAGATTTTTATGATAGCTCTTCCTCATCAGAATATTCTAAAATAAAAAGGAAAAAAGAACATTTCTTCTTTTCAGAGGAGTAATGAATGGGCTTTAAAAGTCAAAGATAGAAGTTGGCACCAACAATTAATAATATTTTGGGATTATTCCCTGAATACACTTATATTCTAATAAATTTATTTCATTTTTCTTTCCTTGCTAGCTTTGTCCTCTTGCTTATTGTTGGAGGAAAAACCACTAAAAGTTAAAGGAAAAGGAGCATGCCAAGTTGTAAAAACAACTCTGAACAGAACCTCTGACTTCTTTTGTGCCAAAAAGTCCATTACAGCTCTGGAGCTGGTGGTGAAATAACTCTTTATGTTGCACTGTTCTCATGCAGCTATTAAAATTCTTGTTCATTTTAAGAGCTTAACACCTGCTCCACCTTCTGTGAGCTTCCAAGATGGTTTGCCAGACACATGTGCTCAGGCATAGGCAAGGATATACTGAACTGACTGGAGCACTGTACGTTGGCTCCATAACAATAGGAGCCAGATCAAAGTGAAGTTTGATGTCCTCATGAAATACCTGCTTTTCTGTCTCTCTCCCCTGTCTAAATTGTTTGTCAAACAACTTAAGGTTTGTAGCAACTTGTGCTTTATTTGTACAGTGGATGGATCACCACATGAAAGAGGGGTTTTCTTTTGGAGGAGGGGAAAGAGTAACGGACTGAAGGAGGTTCAATGACAATGAAGACCAATGTTTTTGAACTTAGATATGTAAATTTGAGCTCCCATGTCGTTTTACATCAGATTTGGTGACTATCTGCTGAATCTATCAAAGGTGTCATTATTTAGTATATTTGAAAAAGATGCCTATTCTTTGATTTTGATATTTTGTTATAAAAATCTTGCTCTATATTCTAGCCCTTTTCTATGAAGTGTCAGCATTCAAAATATAAACTCAAGCTGCTTGATTGTTCTAGGATTGAAACAACTCAGAAAGTGGTGTACTAATTCTTTTTTTGAATGTGGGAATATATACACACATGGTGGGTAAGATATCTCTAGGAATTAACCTAAGGAACAATGTTGCTGGACTTCTGCAAGAGTCTGAATGTCCCTCCCCTGGTCTGTGGCTGGGATGTTGCTTGATTAGAATGACAACTTTCCACATATCAGGTGCACTGCTAACAGCTGTAGCAAGCACTCTCTTCTTACCTCCTTTATTGTGTTGATAAATGAAAAGTGGAGGCAAATCATAGCCTTTCCTTCTGCAGGGCATTGTAATAGCCCTTCCACAAACTACTTGTGAGGCAGAGGAGTGGGCAAGATGAGCAGGAGCTCTGTAGCCAGTCTTGGCTCATTACCCTGCTACTACCACCAGGAACTACAGTCTGATGTCAGTTCCAGGACTTGAACAATATGGTGTTGGAGGATATCATCTCCTGCAGTGCCAAGGAAGAGACATTCCTTACTTCTTTTAGAGGAAGACGCTGATGCTGAGGAGGACCTGTCCATCCCAGGAGCAAGGCATGTTCCATTCCTGGAGCAACAGGAAGCTCCTTGCCTGAGGAATCATGTGAATCCCAAAGGCCTTGCTTCAGCAGAGGATGCAGAGAATATCTGTCAGGCACAGATCCATAACGATACACCCATGAAGGTATTAAGGAGACTCAAAGGCTTAACAGACAGGAGGGACAAATATGAAGTATGGGTAACAATGGGAAAACAGATTATGGACACATTGCAATGATGGAGTAGGTACAGAACTGGACAGTAGAAATTAATAAGTCTCCTGTTTGATCTCATATGTATCTGAGGTGAACAGTTGTGAGGGGGTGTCTTTAAGTGTCAATAGCAGAATATTGCTGTCACTGGTTGTATTCAATCTCCTGTAGAGAGCTATGTGAAATAAAATGGCAGTGGAACTATTTGCTGCTGACAACAGGATGTATGAAGGGAGGTGACTTGCCACAGATGCAGTTCTGTGAGGGTGGATGTGGATAATTTAGGGTGTATAGCACTGACATTTGATGCTAGCATGAGTTCACATTTTGCTTGACAACCATGAACTAGCTTCATAAGCTGTCTTGACATTGATTTCTTGAAGAAAAAAAATGGAAATATAGAAGAGTGTAAGGTAGAGGAACTTAACTGGCTAAAATACAGAATAAGCTAATGAGTCATACCAGTGATTTAAACAATGTGCCAGCACTCCTGGAAAAAAGTACAGAAGGCCTTAAATAGTCATTGGAAAAGCTGAGGTTGAAAAATATCCAGTAGTATAAACAGGCTCCCCCTATGAATCTGAAGACATGCAACTTTTCAATCCTGGTAGCTCAAGGTAGATGATGAACTCAGCCTTGGATTACTTGATATAAGAATAACTGATAAATGCAAGGGGAAAAAAAAGTTGCTATTAAACGAAAGGTCAGGATTATTATCTTTTTAAACAGGCATGCAGGAAGATGTACCAAAAGGTTCTGTTAACTGTTTATTCTGATGGGTGTTTGTTGAAATAAAGTGTAGGTGGCAATCAGGGAGTGCAACTTCAGGGCTGGTGGCATAATGACTTGTTTGCTGTATTGTAAAGTGTCAGTGAGGTGAGCTTAAAGGTTGGGTTCTCCAGTTTGTTAACAGAATAAATGAGTCCGTATCTACACAGTGCCTCTGCATTGAGTCCTCTGAAGAAATACCAAAAAAGGAGAGGTAGGTGCTCATGTTTGTTGAAGCATGTTCTCTCTCTGCTCAGAGAAGTAAACTTCTCTGCTGCTGTTGAGGGTGAAAATGGACACACCAAATGATGCGCATGAACCACTTCATGGTGAAGTGTTTCTTACAAGGCGATAAAATAGAAGTGACCCTTCCTTCCCATTTTGTAAAGTGAAAGGTATCCTGGCCAGATGAGAGAAGACTCTTGGGGTTATGCTGTCATGAAGTGGGGTATGAACAGTTTGAGAACTGTACAGAATTCAATGGGTATTTGAATAGTTATATAAATGATCCAGTAAAATTATGGATTTTTTAAAAATTGCCAATGGGGTACTTCTATGCTGACACCCATTTCAGAACAGTCCCATCTTAGTTTCTTGGTAAAATGGACAGTTAAAAGCTTTTATTCATGTGAAGGAATTAATAATTGCTGTACTTCACCATGTGTGCTGTAATTCTTTTAATAGCTTCATTCCATTATCAACTATTTATTAAAAAGATTTCACTACAGATACAGGCTTTATGGAGATTACTGTGCACTACAGTTAATTACCAGATGTTCAGTATGTTTACAGTATATCTGGTATTCAAGTAAACTTCTCTGTGTGAAAACCATCTAAAATGAACAGTTAAAATACCACTGTAAAGCTTTGTATTATAATAACTTGAAATGGAAATTCCAGCTGGGTGGTGTTATGAAACTAAAACTATAAAGAATTTCAGCCTTACTCCAAAACACCAGTGAAAATGTGTTTTGCTGTCTAAATTTACCTTGTAAGTTCAGTCCATCAGATAAAATATCTCCCATGTGCTTTCTGTATTCTTTTGGTTAGTTTATTGCTGACTTTCATCAAAACTATATAAACGCAACTGTATGCCTAAATTTGTAACCAAACTTTAGAGTTTTATGGTTAGGAGGTTTAAAATTGAGAGGAGCCAAAGCCAAAAGCAAGTCTATTACATTGTCTCTGTTCCATTATGTAGCTACCTTAAAATTTAAATTTCCATGCAATTTTTTATTACTCATTAACTTGGATCTCTTAAATTTACCTTTTTTAGGAACTTGTGACTAGCAAAGATCTCCAAGCCTAAGGCCAGTCTGTTGTAAGCTCACCTCGCCACCTTAAAAGTAGGGAGTTTACTCTTCATGTCTCAGGAAGCTGGCTGATCCAGAATCTTTTTTCTTTCTCTAATTTTGAGCCTAGCTTTATTTCTATTTTATATTACTTTGTACTGGCTGATGTTGTTTTTCATTTAAATGATCCTCCTTCTTCCCTATTATTGATCTTGAGCAATTGTAGTCTTGTAGACTCCCTATTGAATCTTATTTAATCCTAGGCTAAGCAAGTCAAGCTGTTTTCCAGTCTTTCTATTCCTCTGCTGACAAGTTTTTCTGTTTTTCATCTTCATATGACCAGAGCAGCACACATTCTGCATGAAGTCTCATGAGTGCTCTTGTAATAAATTTCATAATTCTTTTTCAGGGAAACATTAATGAATCCCAATATATCTTTCCATAGCTGTATCATATCAGCAATTCATAGTCAACTTGTGGTCAATTAAAGTAACCAGATGACTCTTCTCATTTCTACCTTAAGAGCTCCTAGTCTGAATCCAAAATACTTCTCTACGCTCTCTATCGATGATATAGCATTCTGTATTTCACACCCTTTCTCTGATGCCACCAAACACAGCTCAGAGTGTACTTTGATTTCTCCCCTCCCAAATGTGGAGCTGTGTCAAATTGTTGTTAATTTTAAATTTATCTTTCTGTAATTATCTTTATCACACTTGCACTATTTACTAAAATCTGCTCTGAAGTTTCAATGATTCCTTGGCAAAGACATCTGTTATCCATGTGCTGGAATAACCGAATCCTACTTGCAATACTAGAATTTTCCTCCTAGTTTTTATCTGCTGCAAAGAGGGCCTGAATGACCCAATTCTTAGTAGACTCTAATTCTGTAATAACAGTAATATGTACTTCTGCCTATATTCAGCTCCATGTTTCTTGTCTGTGCTTGCTTCTGAAAGTAGCAGATCCATCTCACTGCTTCAGTGAAACTTCTTTCACAGATCTCTTCCAGTCTGAACCTTGTCTGGTTTACTTCTAATGTTGCCCTTTCTCACTTCTTTCAAACCCTACAAATATGAGTAGCAAACAGTGCTACCTCACCTCTTTTTACTTCAATTTCTGTTTTCAGTGAACTTAAGAGACCTGGATCTGCTCTCAGTGCCACCCAGGGAAGTTTTACTGTTGACTTTAGAGAGAACTGAACCAGGACCTAGATTAGCAGAGCCCCATGGCTGATACCCTCACTGCAATCCCTTCAGCCTCAGGTGTGATTATTCCTTCAAGACCTGCATAATAAGGACATAAGAGTGAAAGCTGGGGCAATGCATTTCATAATTTTCCTATAGGATTCTGATACATATAATTGGTTTCTTCCCTTGTAATGGCTTTATTAAAACTGTTATCACCATAGATACAGCATCTAAAGGGATTATCACATAGTAAATGTAATTACATATTTCTCAGCATGTTGCCAGTATTTGGCAGTGAAACATAAAGACTTGATCCTTGTTGTGAGTACTTTCCAATGTGATTGCCACAAGTCTCAAAACTGTCAAATCACCTGATTTCTTTAAAATTTTTTATTTCAATGTATAGAGGCACAACTAAATTCTTACTAGTGTGTAATGCGTTTCAAACGTTTTAGCTTAAAGTATTATATTTGCTTTGCGATAAATGTGGAAGCAGTGTAAACACACTTTGGAGGAATTATTTGTCTATATGCCAGTAGGATAACTTTTGCATATGATTTGTGCCAGGATAATTATTTTAGTAGGGTAGCAATAAAGATGACAAAAACACTATGCATCCCCACCTAAGTTGTTCTCTTCAGTTCTTGCCACTAATTAGTTCATGAGACTAACTTGCTACTTCTAGTCTGTTGAAGTAGCATACTCCAAAATGTTCACTACTGATTGCTACCATAAAAATAGCTGAAGTCATAGTCAAAGGATAGTTCCTCTAAACTTCAATACACACTTTAACTATGATTTAAAGCATGTTGCAAGAAATAAAAGCCAAGTGGCAGTGTTGTGGTTGTTAGCATTTGTACTAACACTGTTGGCAGGACTCAGGTGCTATCCCAACAGAACAAAAAGGCAATTTCTAGTCATGAAAAGTTAGTTTTGTAATATTTTTGTTTATTTTTCATATTACTATAAACAACAACAATTAACACTGAAAACATTAATTACATCTTAATTAAAAAGTAAAAGCATTCTAATGCTTATATATTTTGGAGAAAGTTTGAAAAATCCAAGACAAAGACTCAAAAAACCAGATAAAAATAAAATTTTCTACAGTGGCTTTTTGTTTGCTTTCTGGAAAATCTCTGTAGTTCAAACTACTCTGAGGATGGCTTGAAGCCTAGGATTGGCAAGACTGTGTTGTTTCTAAAAGGATGCAGGTGAGCTGCTGTTGAGAAATGAGGTAGCATGCTACTCATGACAGGGGGGCCAGGCAGGGTGGTGTGGACATGGAGTTATTAGGATACTGGCAAGAGCAGTAAGGAGAAAGTGGTTTGAGAAGTTAGGATGTTAAAGAAATTTGGAAATGCTGCTGTAGGGGAGGAATATATACTCATGTACATGCTGGAGGGTGTGAAGAGGAAGAAGCAGGCAGAAGAACATGACAAGGCACAGAAGGAAGATGTGAAGTGTAGGAAACTGAAGAGAGGAAAATGTGAAGGGGAGCTGTCAGGGGATGAATGAATGAGGGGAGAGCATGAGAGAGAAGTAAACTGGGCAGCTGCCTATCTAGACCAGCCAGGGAGGGGGCCAACAAACACAGCAATACCGAACTCTTTAACCTGCAAGGGTGAAGTGCAGAAGAGTTATTCACCCAGCCAGGTGTCTGAAGTGATATTTATCACAGAAATTATCATCTTAGGGTTTGTCTTGTAAAGCCTCTCTGCAGTGCTCTCAGTTGCACACGGAGTTAAGTGTGGTATGTGTTTTGCACAGGGTGGGAGAATGTAAGCTAGAATGCTTACAGCAAGAATGGCTGTAACTAGTTCCTTTGGAAAAAAGACCCCTCTGGGGGAGGCAACTTCCTCCCTGCCTCACTAAGAAATAGAGTGAGATTTACTCATTTCTGCATGAACTGGGAGTGATGTGGTGACGCATACTGCATGTGACACCCAAAGCCAAGCTGCATGTGGCACAAATGACAGCAGAACAGGCCCCGTAGTGTTTTAGGCAACATGAGCTGGGAGAGACTGACAGTTCCCTCTAAGGCTAATTCAGTGGTTTCCTTCCAAATGGTCAAGTCTATGTTTCTATCTACAACTCTGTTTCCAGGGCTCTGATGGGGTATTTTAGGTGTCCATAGGAGGCTGCATGGAGTAAAAATTCTTTTGCACCAGTGGTTCCTTGTGGCTAATTTTTTCCTACCTTTCTCTCTTATGTGTTTAGTGTGCCCTAGTCACCACTCTTAGGATCTGAGACTTCAGCTGTAGTAATGTAGTCTCTAACCAGAATAATGAAGCTTTTGATTTAGATCTGTCATCATGTGTTTAACTAAATTAGATGTACTAGACACGTGCTCATCTTACTATTTCATATTTCACCATTCTTAAGCCCTCACTCAATACTAGTGTGTCTTGAAACAAGGTTACCCACTTCTAAACTGCTCCATTTCAGTTTCTTTTTGGTGTGGCATCAGGACAAACAAGCCTCAGATTTATCTCTTTTAATTTGCCTTTTGCAATGAGAGCAGAAGACAGTCAGTACTGCTGTAGATGAACACGCAGGATACCAGCCGCCTTCTCGCCTTTTCCCATTTGCTTTCCACAAAGAAATTATCTTTCCATCACTTTTTCACTCCCTCAGAAACAACAAGCAATTGAGAATAGGGGCCACTGTGGATTTTATTAACTGATGGTTTGGTGGGGTTTTCTGGGACCTTTTGTCATCTTAATGCATTGCAAACCACTAGCTCTCCAGGATACTGTATTTAGGAATCTTGTATTCAAAACTTTATCTCTTTAATCCAACCTTTACTTGTCTATTAGTCAGGGTGACAGAGGTATTTCTGTTCTGTGTTCAGTGTAATGGACCTCAGCTGAGTAAAGCTGCTTTTGCAAGATTAGAGAATAGGATGTTTTGTCCAAAGTTTCCCTGGAAATGTTTACAATTGAAGCCCTTCCTTATATTAGCTCACTACAAAGAAACACTGAAAAAGTAATGTCTTGCTCTTATTTGCTACCATTTGTTTATATTTCCTGTCAAACACCTCACACAGTAACTTAAAAAAAGAAAACCAAACTACAGAAAAACAAACCACCCCCAAAAACCCCCCACAAACCCTCAAGTATTTGAGAACACAGATGATAGACATGAAATCCTCATCTCATGGAAATCAATGCAAAAAACCTCCCTTTGACTTCTCCAGTTAGAATCTTGCACCAAAAATGTGGTAACAATTAGAAACAACTGTGTCCCCCTCCTACCACCTTACAGTTCGTCTTACATTACATCTCAACTCAATGTCTAATGCAATTGAATTTGATGCTAACCTGAATTAAACTATTGTATTGAATTATATTATATCAGACTTTAAAAAGCCTTCTAGATACGATACTTGTCTTGGATTTAGAGCAAACTATCCACATTTTTTTCCCTGTAGCCTGGAAAGAAGAAAGCTTCCGGTTACCCTGATATGCTTGCATATTGAATAGCTCAGTTATTTACATAAAGAAGTTTCTCCAAAAGGAAATTGCATGAGCTTTGGAGCTACTTTTCTACCCTGTATTGCAGTAAATCTTCCAACTACCCAATAACTTCAAGGTGTTGCTCCTATAGGAATATAAAATGCACGTTTTAAGAAAAAGTTTAGCGAAATAAATCTGATTAATCCAGTGACACTGTAGTTCTCCAAATATTTTCCATCTTGTTTTATATGGCAAGATGAAACAAAACTATACCACTAGGTGTTCCCTAAACACAATTGTTTGTTAACATAGTTTAAATGCCCCAAATCTACACACACATTCAACACATCAGTCAAATGTCAAAACAGATTAATTGCTTTTTTCACAGCTTTGATCATACTTGTGTTTTATTGGACTGTTCACAATTTCTGTTATAATCACTTGTTATCTTTCCATACAGTTCTAACAAGTACCATCTTCATTAAGATATTTGTCATTCAACTTCCCTATTTCATTTTTAATCTGCTAAATGAGCATTTCTTTCCTTTAGAAAAATAAATAAATAAATCAAAAGGGTCAACTTGCTTTTGTGTCCTGAAACAAAGCTGCCCTTGTTTTATTACTGCCCTGTCATTTATTATCCAGAGCATGTTTGAAATTTTTGATAACAATTTTTACATGGAATAAATTACATGCGCATCCTGATGAATAAAGCCCCTGTTATTGTGCAGTTAATAATGCTGGTTGCAAACTTCAATGTCTCACAAACATTTTCAGTAATAACACATCATGCTTTATTTATGTTTCCTAGGGGGCTAGAGAGAAAGCTGTCTTTTAATGACTCAGCAGTTTATAAAAGGGCATAATTGGTGTTATCCAAAGAGATTTTAAACTTAAATCCTCCTGCTCTCAGTTAAAAGGTATGACATAATTCTTTGTTCAGCTTGCCTCCTATTTATGGTATTTACATGAAACAGCACATTGTTTAAAGCAAACACTATAATTATGTACGCTTCATCAAGTCAGAGCACAATAATGTATGTGCAGTGTTCAAGACACAATTTGCTCTTTACATGCATTATAGCCCATTTGGCCTGTTTTTTTTCCCCGGTGTGTATATTATTAGCCAATAGTGGCCCTGATCCAGGAAAGCTTTTAAGCACCCACCTAACTTTAAGCAGGTGATCAGATCACTGAAACTTGCTGTTCTTTGCTGATTTGTGCTTTAAACAAACACTTCACTGCCCCAAACCTTTTCTTTCCTGACTTGATCTTCCTTGTTTGCAAGAATAGGGTCCAGCAGAGCAGTTCTTCATGTTGGGTCCTCAGTCCCCTGTATCAGGGAGCTGTTGTCGATGCATGCCAGAAACCTGCTCAGTTGCTTGTGCCCTGCTGTGTTCCCTTTCAGCACGTACTGGGCCAGTTCAAGCCTCTCAAGGATCAGGATATGTCAGTGCAAGGTTCCTTTCTCCAGTAGCCTGAAAATAGCTTCTCCTTGACCAGGCAGACCATAGCAGATACCCACCACCACATCTATACACATCTGCACTCTAATCTTGACCCCTAAGCACTCAGTTGGCTCATTGTCTCTCCCAGGCAGAGCTCCAAGCATTCCTGCTGCTTTTTCACATACTAAGTAACTCCCTCTATCCTTGCCTTCCTAAAGAGACATTGCAGCACTCCTGTACGAGCTACCCCACCACATCTTTGTGATCTCAATGAGATTGTAGCCCTGCAATGGCACACAGACCTCCAGTTCCTCCTGTTCATTCCCAATGCCACATGTGTCAGTGCACAGGCGATAGCCATAGGCTATCAATAGGGCTTGATCTTAGCGTGGTTGTAGATATATGTACACAGGTAAATATATGTATTTATACATATAAGAAGATCTGAGGGTTGATTTATCAGGCGCAGTGGGTTTTCTGTTAGGTTCCTGTATCAGGTATCTTACTGCTAGTTAAAAATTTCACCTGATAGGGTCTAAAGTCGAAATGAGAAATTAAACTAGAGATTAGAATGTCATTCAAGAATAACCAGTTAATGGCACTGTTCCAAGGTAGGAGGTAGATTACTTCGTAAAATTAATCTGAGACGCAATACTTCATTTAAGGCAATACCACAATTGCTTACGTTTGCACTGCTTTCTTATATTCTAGTTAAGCAAAGGAAATTGTCAGTTAAAGGGCCCCCAGCAACTATGGGTGTAATGCTTTTTTTCTGATGAATATATTCTGATTTCTCTCTTATACAAATACCATGTATCCAATTCTGAAAACTTTTTTCAGGCCTGAGGTTATGTTCTCAGGCTCTTAGAGTCAATGATCCTTATGGGCCCCTTCCAACTTGAGTTATTCTATGATATATCCCTCAGTGTTCTGTGTGTACTGTATAGAGTCTGTTTATCTGTTTGGTGCTTTATGATTTTTTAAAAATCTTTATGGGCCTGATAATTTTTGTCTTCCTTATTTACTTTCTCTTCCCAACCATGTGGAGAATGGAGATATAATACCTGTGATCACTTTCATTTTGCAGTAGAATCAATAGTTGCATTGTGTGATGGTCATGGCCTGCTGCCTGCCCCTCACTATAGCTGACAAGGATCAATGATTTGGTGCCCACTTGACTCTTCCCACTAATTTTGTTCAGTACATTTTCTATTTGCTCAAAGTTCAGAGATCACAGCATTCTGGGGGGAAACTTTTATCTCGTTTGTAATTGTCTCTATGGTTCTCTGTGACTAAAATGCCCAGTGGACAAAGGAGAACGTGAGCCCATTTTCTGCTGTATGTTATTTGGCTAGGTAGTGAGCCAAATAAGTTGTTCAATGTGAGAGAAATTATGGAAGGAGAAGGCAAAAGAGGACAGGCAAAATCAGGAAAGCTCAGATGCAAATTGCTTATCTCCCAGATGTAGCTTTGCTTCATCAGATAATTTTACCCTTAAACTTGGGATGCTCAGGTAGTCAGTGCAGGAATTCAGCTGGTTAGATACAAGAGGTTTGTAACCTTGGTGTCATCTGAGGCTCAGTTCACCATCAGTCAACTGAGTTAGGAAATAAAATAAAAATGTCTTCTATGTTTTTAAACTGGGGCCCATGATAAATAGAGTTTTAAACATGCCATTTAAATATGATTGAATCCTACAGTCGTGTGTTCATAGGAGCACTGAAGACAGTCTTCTGATTTTAATAAAACTAAGTGTCCATTTTAACATCCAGATGTGGGACATAAACATGCACACTTTAAAACTACCCACTTAACAAGTGAGGACAGCCCACGGTTGGCCGTGTTTTTCCTATGCTTCCAGCAAAAAGGAAAGTTAACTTTATGGACTATTTTTCTTTTACATTGCTTGTTTTCTTAATGGCAGGGTGCCTTGATCCCCCCCGCCAAATATTAGAAATCTACAACTTGGACTCCTTCAACATCTGGGTCTATACGAAATAGGAAGGGTATTCTCTTTTCAGATCCTCTTTATTAGTGTTTTGCCTCTGTCTGGAAGTTGTGTGTGTGTTTACACAGTACTTCAAATCTAAGGTACTTGAAATCTAAAACTCTGAATTACTGCAAATACAACTTCTATCCTGAAAAACATCATTATAAACTAAACGTTCCTTAGGGCAATGGCTGATTTTTTTTTTAATTCTCTATGAAAACACCTACAGCACTGTATAATTTGAAGAGTTAGAGCAGTGGAGGAGTGAATAACGGCTAGAGAACATTTACGTGAAAGTTGCATGAGGTATTTGCATTTCACAAACTGGGACCTATGCTTTATTTTTGGCTTTCTTGCCACACTGTCTGAAATAAGTAGCCCAGCTAAAATAAATGTGGGGTTTTTGTCTGGTTTGGGGTTGTTTGGTTCTTTTGGGGGCAATTGAAGTGTTTATAGTGATATCCTTCTCAATGTGATATAAATGATACTATAAGGATGTGAAGGAGGCAAGCTTTACGAATTAAAATAATCTCTTTTATTAAATCCTGATTAATGCAGTTAGGAAAAAAAAAAAAGATACACTTTCAGACATACAAGTTCTTTTCCAGGTCTGAGGATATGTAAGATCCTATGTACCTTAAGTACATAAAAGCATAAATTCTGTTATGCTTGCAAAGAAGTTACTGTGCTCTGGTTCAAAAAAAACAAAAAAAAAAGTCAAGTGTTCACAAGATCAGTTCTACTCTGTGTGACTGTACTGCAGCTGCCCTAAAAGTTCAGGTACTCAGACAGAGGCAGTCAGCTTACGCTGCGTCCTGCTACGGTCTGTGGCACTCGGATGTATTGAGCAGAGTTCCGATGCAACGACATCCCGCTCTTCCACCCAGTATGATGAGGTATGGAGTAAGATGCTGCTCCTTAGGATCCTGGAAATAGAGGCCCTGAGAGAAGGAATGGTTTTAAAAATGCACGCTTGACATTTGTTACTACGGTAGAATGGATTTTTTGAAAGACTATATTGCTAAATTTCTTTGACCTATAGGCTTGGAAATGGAAGCCTCTGCATCCTGTCTATACGGAAAAGCAGTACCAATGAAGATACCGTTGCAGTATTGTATTTTCCACAATATAGCTAATGCTGCAATTCATCTTGCAATGTTACACGATATCTTTACCGATGTAGACAAGCCCCATTTTGGAAAAATCCCTTTCTCTTTCTGCTTAGGCAGCCACATGGAGGCAGCAGTGGAAATTGCATCTGACATGTAAATATTAGGCCACAAAAGCAGGTGTTAGGAGCAGCGTGTCTTTAGGTACAGCCTTTCTTATGGTCCTGGAAGGGCCTCGGAAGCAAAAGCAGTGGCAAAAGAATTATTCAGGGTATGAGATGATGATGTCAGTGGAACTAATCTATTTTAGCCTATTTAATTATTTTTAGCTGTCATACAGCAAAATCCTCCCATATCAAAAACATAAAGGCAGACCAACAACAAATTAAACTTTATCTGCTTTTAAATGTTTTCTTTAAATAAGTTCTTTTTAGAGTCAGCAATTAAAGAAAGTTGATACATAGACCATATAAAATATCAGGATGCAGAAGCTAGAAGTCAGAGCCTAGAGCATATCTGGGTTCACAACATCCTTTGTTCCAAGTAATGAACAGATATGCTGGAAAAAAAAATAATGCAATGTTTCTTAAGAATATCTGCAACACCTAAGCACGAAGGGAAAGAGCTGAAAATATACTTAAGTTTTAATTTTGCCCTCTTTAGCTTTTGCCCATTGCAGCCATATAATTTATATAAGATTAGATTTTTAAAAATATAAACATAGTTAAAAATGGCTAGAAGTGATTAATAGCATTGGTCCAGAAGACTTGTTGGTTGTTTTTTGTTTATCCACCTGTTTTCTGACTTCTTGAATAATTTCTCTTTCTTTTATTTAAAAAAAAAAAAAGCCTGCTGTTACTGAAACAAATAGGTACTGTAGAGCACTTGAGTCCCAGTCTTTGTTTTGCTGCCTGCATTAGGTGGGTTTAGGGGCCAGATGCACTGAACTTTGCAACAGACAGTCCTGGGACCATCTGTGCAGAGTTGGGGGGTGTCAAAGAAAGGCTGTTTGTGTAAGTCGTGGGAAACGTAGTGGCCTGCCTGCCAGTGTGCTACATGAATTGAACTAATTGAAGATTATACTCTAGAGCTTGCCGTAGCTGAGTGAGAGGATAATCCTTCATCAGCTGCAGTCGCAGCCAGTAATTGGAGCTTATTACAGGGAGGAGTTCCCCTGCAGTGCTGCAGAAACTGAGAGGCTTTAGTGTTTAATTACTATCTTTCAATAGAGATGGGAGGAAGGAAAAAAAAGAAGGCCAGGGTAAGAAAGTCCGGGAATAAGGGGAGGGGCAGCAAGTGTAATGCAATTTCTGATAGTCTAGGCTAGACATTTAACAAGTGAGAGCGCCTTTTGTGTGAGAAAACAACATTCTGGAATGTATAATGAACCTCTGTTGTTTGTAATTAACCCCCGCTTCACCACAAAGTCTTTGTCTGGGATATTGTCTTAAACGGACTGTTTTCCACACCTCTGGTGCAGTTGAAAAGACTATAAAGGTCTGCTGACTTACCACATTCATTACAAGCTCACTTTTGAAAAGGTGTTTTGGTTGGTGGGGTTGTTCTTGTTTGTTTGTTTTGTTTTAGCCCTGTTTTAGCTCCAGCCCTGACTGGAGGTGACACTCCCATTTGTCTCAGCTCCATATTCATCCTGGAAGCTGATGAAGAAGAATGTAAGGCCATACTCATATACATCTATGTAAAGTCAGTTGAATGATCCTGGATTTCTAGAAGTGAAAATGTTTGTTTAGCTAAACAGAGATGCTACTAGGGTTTTCTTATTGGGTTTTGGATTTTCCTCATAGAAAATTCTTCTTTACATTAAAATTGGTGTGATGTGATACACCTGAAGTCCTCATATGTGCAATTTCTTCCTTTCCAGACAGTTTTCCCTTACCCCAACTCCTTCAATATTGGTGTTAAATAAATAAGTCTTATTCAGGCAACTAAGATGAGCCACTCTGTTCCATAATCATCTGGGTTATGGTTTGTGTAATAGTTTCCAAATGTTAATGATACTGAAAAACCTGTTAAAGATGCAACTTAAGTAAGACAATCTAAACCAGTTTCACCAGTTTAAGGTTTGGGGGCCTAATGGGCAGATCTGTCCATCTCACAGGCTTGCATGTGTTGATGTGTCTCATTGCCTGTTGCCGTACTTTGAGAAAATAGTTTTGCTGGGTAATATAAATAGAACTGGCTGACATAATTCCTGAAATACTCTAGCTCCAGGAATGATGTTGTCTCTGTCTGGCAGTATTTATAAAGCAGATTCTATAAGCACCGTTACATGAATTAACTCGTTGGTCCTGCTATTCACAGCACTTATGGAGCAGAGTGAATAAGTAAGGTACAACAGATACCTATCAGGGATTTACAGCATAGCTGATTTTTAAGTAACACAGATTCTGAATAGTCACTTGTATGATGGTTTATAGGATATTTCTGAGATCCTACCCTTCTCTTTCTCCTCCAGCAACATGGTCACTTGAGCCCACACCCACAATGCTGGTCTTCCAGGTGCTGCTGGAGAACCCACACTGTTTCACAGATGGGGTGCAAACTCATCATGATCATGGCCCAGAATGTAAATCCTCACCAAAGAAGTGCGACTCTGGTCCTTCTAGGTCAGCCTCCACCAAGCCTGAGGACTCTCTGCCCAAACAGACAGCATAAAAAGACACATGCTAGCAGCTTCAGGCAACTTGCCCTCTAAGAAAGGCAAGAGGGAGCCAGGCAAGCATGTAGGAGTACTGGTCTTTGGTGGGTATGTTAGGCATGGCAGCAGCACAGTGGGAAGTGGGAGCTGCAAGGAAGGCATTGCCGAGGAGAAACAAAGGCCATGTTATCCATGGTCTGAACTGGTTCTGATATAATTACAGATCTGATTACCTGGTGCCTGATGCAGGCAGCCAAACATCTTTCCGAGGGTCCTGTAGGGCAATATTCTATCTTGCCCCTCAGCTGCAAGCCACAGAAGAAAGGCAAGGTGGGGCAGACCAACAAAAGGTTGAGGCAAAGGAGTTGGTTAGAGTCTAGGCAGTGCTGCATATAAATAGAGTTCGTTCCTCTTCAGGCTTGTTCAACATTATTTGTCTGCATGTTGACCACCTAAAGGCAGCTCCCTTGGCTGGCTGGTGATAGAAAGCAAAGGTGGGCACATCCCAGTGGACACAGCAGTGTACTGCACTGTACTGCTATGATCTATTTGCTACAGCATTCTTGGAATAGGGGCAATACTGCTTATTTATTTTAACACCGGCACAAGATTTTTAGAATTAACTCCATTTGCCTTTTGCTCATGCAAATTGCACAAATGGAAGTTTGGTTTTTAAACGTAAGTCTGCTAGAAAAAAATATAATAGGCTAGCATTGTTATGATGTTCCAGAAGCTATGAAGTATCCTTGCTGCTAGAAAAGTATTGCAAACCTCATTACATAAGCTCGTCTGCCAACCAATTAATCACTTTCCGCATATATATAGAATGGAGTAGAGAAGGCAGCGTGTTGGTGGTTCTTTAATATGTCACAAGCAGGTAAGTTCAGAATTAAATACAACTATTAAGTAAAGCCAGTATCCCTGGAAAAATGTATATCTTTCCAGAGATTACTTCTGAAAACGTGTATTGTGAATATACTTAAGCTTTAAGCTTGCATTCTTTTTTTTCATTGTGGATTTTCTTTTACTTAGACATACAGCCAAGTACTCAACTGTGTGCCTAAGACCTATGGACTTCATTAGAATGTAAGTATGCATTCAAATTCATTAGATCTCTAGACTATTCATTACTTATTTTCCTTGTGGCATCAGATGACTAGCAAATAGCTGGGAAAAGTCACCATGCCATGAAAAAAACCCCCACCTTTATTTTATAAATAGCTGTCAGGAGGTACGAAAGCTGTCAAAATAATGAAACAGATCAAGAATTCACAGTACAAATTTTTGTATCGGAAATAGAAACACAACCGGCCACCTTTTTGAAATGAAAGAAGCTCTTTATTTGTCTCTTGTTACTGAACACAGGCAACAATAATGACCTAAATGAGACCTACTGAGTGCAAACAGAAAACAAACGCATAGTGGGTTTCTAGCAACAGCCACTCTGATGTTTAATTAGAAATTGTTAAATGCAGAGAGTTACCAATTTATTTTAACAAATAGCATTCAAAAACTCTTACCAGTTTCAACCTTGGCACCTGCTGAGTAGCTCTTACCGAGAAACAACTAATTTGGCATCAACACTGACTGAGTAAATATCAGGCCACAACCTTTTTTTTTAACTACGTATATCCAAACGCATCAGTGTTTGGTATGCAAATATGCTATCTGATATATGTGGCAGGCGCTATTCCTTTGGTACAATGAGGTGGAAGGAAAGGAAAGGATTCTAGTCTACAAGGATCAGTTCATATCTAATACCTTTTCACCAAAGCTGTGGGACAAACACTGTGGTAGCTGCAATTGCTAACTCTCCAGAAGACTGATAGTCCTAGGCTCTGTAGTGGTTATAAGCATATAAAAAGAAAAGTGACTTAAAACTGATGCCATGAGGAGCATGTACACACACACAAAATTCCCTGAGTGGCTTACATTAATCCATCCTTGGAAAAGCAAGCATGTAGCTAAACCATAACATGGCAAAATTGGCTAGAAAGGATTAGCTGAAAGGAATCTGAGCCGTACTTGAACCAAACAGGCTGGAATAAGGCTAAGCAAAATCCTTCCTGGGTTTGCTAGGAGGGTTGGCTCAGTAGCTGACGGCTCAGATAATTTCTCACTATGGACAATAATTTTGCCAGCCCACTCTCCATTGTTTTCCTCATGCCAGCCAAGAGAATCTTGAAATATATATAGATATTTGTCTGTATGTGTATGTGACATTTACATATATAACACATATAACTTCAATAACTTCAGTTTTGGAAACAATTTAATCTGATGATAGAAATAATAAAGATGGGAAAATTAGTCTATTCTCATAACTGAAAAGCATAAACGGTCCTTTAAAAGTATCTACAGATAGATAAAATAAAGCACCTTTACAGCTACACAGAGAGAATTAGCCTTTATGCAAATAACCTTTGTTCAAAGGTTATTTATCCTGTTTAACATAGCATTTGCTTTGCAGTTTTTAAATATCTAAATGTTCTTGTCTAAAATCCAGGAAACTGGTAATAAGTAGGTATTTTATAACTTGCAATGCTTTCTTATAATTCCTAAAAGCTATTGAAATCTAAGTTGCTAGATGAAAAGAAGTAATATTCTAGTTATGAACTTTAAGTACAATAAAGAATAGTAATGATTCTTCTCTTGCCTCAGGTAGGCCTGAGACGGGTCTTGTTCGAACAGTAGTGATTTGCTAGGTATATGGCAATTGCACTATTAAGCTGAGTTATACTCAGGCAACAATAAACATTAAATGAAGGGTATAATTACAGTTTGTTCCAGTAAAACTGACTGATAGAGGAAGAAGATGGGCAGATCATCTCACAGGCATGGAAGTTGCATATTTGTCCCTGCCCTTAAACTTATGTGACAGAATACAGAAATGTCATCTCTGTAAACAATGTATTTTTAATTATGATATTTAGTTTTTATGGTTGTAGAGAAAAAAATTGAACCAAGTTTTGTCTTGTTTCTGAACGCACAGGTAGTAATCAAAAAAAGCACATAACATTTTTTTTTTACAACTCTATTTTTAGGTCATCATATTTTGAAGACTGACTGGCACTTTTGAGTACTTACAGTTGGTAACACCAGAAAACTTTGAGGCCATGTGGAGCCACTTCAGTAAGTCTAAAACGTGCAAACTACAATCATGTCTCATCCAGGATATTGAATCTCTGTTTCCTGGCCTCCTTGTCTTCCTTCCTCATTGTGAGCCTTCAGTGTGGCTCCAGAACCAAATTCCTTTCTCTGGACACTCTTTTGTTTGCTTGTTCACGTTCCTCACAACACTCTAGCTGAGAAATGCCTGAAGCAGGGCTAATGTTAACAGGTTTTCTTTAATTCCTTTTTCTTTATTTTTTCTTTCCTTGTAAGGCCTTATAACTGTCTACTCCACCTTCTTTCAGTACCACAGAAACTGTGTGGTACCTCCTGTTTTTTTCATCCATTGTCTGTTTGTTCCCCTGCATGTCATCAAACCAAACATCTGAACCAGGCCTTACAAGATCTAGCTATCAGCTGCTGCTGCTTAAGGTGATTCCACAGCAAACAAAAGCAAACAAAAAACCCTCTCAGACCTGGTTTAGTAATTCATAAGAAGCATAACTGCTCTTCAGTAATGTCCTCTGATTAATTTCAAAGCTGAAAATGCAGTTTAACCTTTTACTGGCAATATAGCAATACTTCTTCTGAGAGATTATTATATCCTACAAATTTAGGGCCTTGGTATTGTAGAGTCCTCCTATATCAAGGAGCCAGTAGGACTCCAATCTATGAGCAGTGGCCAAAATTTACTGTGTATTCATAAGGATCTCTTATTGGTCATAAACTAGTTTTCTGCAAGAAGTCAGGAAACATATCAACATAGCATTACCACTAACGAAATGTTGATGTATGTGGGGAGATCTTTTGCTATCTGTAAGATTTAAAAGCAGCAGTGTATAGGATCAGTATGTCCAAATTTATTAGGTGGTTTTAAAAGCTCCTGTCCTCCTGAAATAATTATTAAAATTGCAAGAAAGTCACTGCTCTCTAATAAATAGGTGCATTTTCTCAGCTATATCACTGTGACATAATATTTTAAATTAATCTGGATAATTCAATTCTATACATTTTCCTGGAACGTTGCCTTTATCCTCAAATTCCCTTTGGCTTAGTGACTGCACAGTCAGAGGTTTCTGTTTATACTTACTGCCCTATTAAACGATGTTAAAGTGAGTCTTTGGCCTGATGGTATTTAACCAGGAAGGGTCAGTAAATTACTTTTACTAGTATCAGCTACCATCAGGAAAAAAATTATCAGCCAACCATAGAAATAAAATAATTTGGCTACACCTAGAAAATACTAAATAAGTGCATTTTAACAAAAGCTTACTGGGGGGTGGGATGGAGATGGACACAGATAGCTTGATTACAAATGCACAGCTTACATGGTAGTTACAACTCTCTATGTAAGGCATAGAAATTTTATCTTAGCCTTTTGCTATGCAGCTCACCAACATACCTGGAGCTGTTGTTTTGAAAATGATCACTAACTGCTTGCTGCATTTTTCTACTTTCTTATTCTTTTGCCTAGGAAGCAGTATAATTTCTTGTGTTTTCCCAACAAGATAATTAAATTTTATTTATAAATAGATTTCAACCATACAACCGATACATCTTTTTAATCTTCCTGACAGACGACTTGGGTCACAGGGCATGTTACCAGTTAGGCACCGGCTTGGGAAATAAGAGACTGGCAGGCAGCCCAGTGCTTGATTGCAGCTTTTTTACTCAACCCTAAGTAAATACTTCTAGTGAGTACCACAGAAGGTTTGGGGCAGGACTTGGGTAACATTTTAGGTTACTAGTGTTTAGGTCTGAGCTCTTTGTTAAAATTCATCCAAATGGCAAAGAGATGTTAATTCAGAGCAGGCTGAGCTCACTGACACGTGAACATAGATGCAGAGTTTGGTTGCAGGCTGGTCCAGAGATACAAAGGAAAATTATATGGAACTTCTGAGGCTTACAGTTTTGACCTCATTGATTGTTTTGACTGGCTAAAATAATCAAGAATTCGGCACTATAGCATTTAACTTATACAAGGCTGCTTTGAAAATTATGGTTTATTAGCCAATTAAAATTTCAAGCACTTACAGTGCCCTAGCATGGCTGGGCTGCTCTAAACTCCCAAGGACACTTAAGCTTTTGTAGTGTCTTAGCATAGTTAAGATTTCTTCCCTCATTAAAAAGACTTAACCGTGCTAAGGTTCCTTAAATATTTAAAAAAGCTTATATGCACTGTAGTTGCTCCTGATTTCCTTCTTAATTTCTAAATAAGGAAAACCAATGCAAAGGATTGTGCAATATGAATTTGAGAGATCAAGCTCTTGCTTGAGAAATTTAAGAAGTGAAGTTAGCCTCAAAGTTAGCTCAGGCGTGATGACTGCATACAACATTTTCTTTGTGGAACCGAAACCTTCATTGTGGGGTTCAGGGTATGCCACAAGATTAACTCTTCTGTGTTGACAATTTACCATTTTGTTGAATTACTTTTTTTTTTTAAGCTTCTGACCATAAAGCCTCTATTTTTTAACTTAGAATTCCACTATATTGTTTTTCTTACATTTAAATATGTACGTAAATCACTAAAATATTCATTAATTTATGAACATGTTAATTCTATAGAGTTAAGCATATGCTAACTTTTACACAGGTCAGTAACTATAAAGCTTTTGGATGAAAGAGACCTAACTTAGGGCAGGCTGCTCAATGGCACTGAGTCACTTCTCCTCTAGTTCAGGGAATTTTGTTGCATTAATAATAAAAGTTTGTTTCAAATTGTCCATGTGCAAAACAAAGATTATGTAGTGCTTTAAGTGTGTAGATCTTTGATGCACTTAGGAGAGAAACATGAAAATAATAAAATCAAGACATTACCTCCAGGAGAGCAGGATTTGTAATTCCTATACTGTTCTCTGATTTTATTTCCCTTCAAATGTTCCCTGGTTTCAGTGCAGATGCAGCTGGTGGCAGTTCACAAACCAAATGAAGGTCTCATCCTACAACTGTTCTTTCATGAATGAAGCCCTCTTCACAGTTTCTAGGTGTCCAGTAAAGGTAAGAATGGAGTAAAATCGGATCCAAAAGAAACTGGACTTGGAGGGGATAACAGCAAAGTCAGTCTGTGGTAAAGTCTCCTGCTCTTTCCATCCTAAATTAAACACCTTGACTCTTAAAGTAAAATCACATTAAGAATTTAATAAATATACCATTCATATTGATATATGGTAGCATAATGCAGGTAACTGATGGGAATGCTAGTTATATGTGTTTCTAGGGAAAAAGCTTTGGGGTGACAGTGCTATAATTTAATTAATATGCCCATTCAGACCTCCCAGTTTGTCCATCTATAACTTAAAGAATGCATGAAGGGACATGTTTTGTGGAACTCTAAAAATTTTCTTCTCAGGCTGATGTTTCATAAAAATATTTGGTTGCTCATTTTGAGTTACTCGAGCAAAGAAGCAAAGCATTTTAAAATACTGTTGAGAGTTCTACCGTCCTTAGCTTGTGCTTGACTTTTCTTTAAAGCATCCAAATTGGACATGACTGAGAATTCTATTTATTCAATTAGAACATTCTGATTCTACTCCTAATGGATAAAACAGAAGTGCAGTTACCCGTACGAGTCTTCCAGATGAAAAAAATCTATCTATGCCATAATGTAAAGTAGCGTCAGGATGATTTTTAAAGATGCTTTGATATACACAAACACTATTACATTTGCCACAGACTAAAAAGCCTGCACTCTTTCCTCTTTAGGCAAGATGGCCTTTGTAGGAAGGGAGGACAAAATATTATTTCTGAAGCAGGACTTTGTGGAAAATGTAGTAAAATGGCTTTTCTCCTTTCTTTGATTTATTATTTCAGGTTTCTTTGTGATATATTATTTTGAGAAGATAATTTGTAATATGTTTTCACCCACTTGGTCCAAAATTTTCATACAAATACACATACCTATACACAACTGACAGCCATACCTACGGGTCACAAAGGGTGTCCCTCCTCTACAACAGTCATCCTTCCATGGTTCCTAAACTGCTTGGTCTGCCAAACAGCTTTGTTGTCTTTCATGGGAATTATCTGAGGCTAAAAGTATTCACAAATTTCAGATGCCAAATGCAAGGTTCCTGAGCTTCAAGAATTCATAGCTTTATTATTGCACTTGATATGCCTAAGCTGCTGCAAGTCTCAATTACTTTAGCTCCAGCTGTGACAGCTCTGTATTTCCTCAGATCATGTTCTTGAATCTCCAGTCAGAAAAGAAGCACCACATGATTAGGTGTCTAGCTGTGGAAAAGATTGTTATTATTATTTGATTTCCACCATACAGGACCTCTACAGCAGAAGCAGATGTAGTTCTTTATCCTCTAATTTCCATCACTTCTGCAGCACTTCTCCGCAGCAAATAAATTCTGTGGCTCTGTGCTGAACTCAAGGCCTAGAAACTACCCCTCTCCATTCTGTTACCACAACATACCAGACATCTTCAGTTTCTGAATACTCGTGGGTGATGCTAAAGCATGCAGGGATATATCCCAGCTGTCCTAATGCCATCCAAAGTTGAATGTGAATAAGCACTGATATGTGGTACACTGTCTGTCTTTAATGGCTCAGCAGGATGCTCATTTTTATCTATTTGTGGCAGAATGAAACAGCTGTGAATCTATCAGCGGAGCATTTTGTCCTTCGTGATGGGCAGTCACTCAGAGCAGTGCTGTGAAGCTTTGAATCTGGAGAAAACACAAGTGTGCGGCTGATGTGATTCATGCTATAATCGTATCTCTCTTTAAATGCACGTGGCATTTCTGTAGGACGCATATGAGGAGAAAACATAATGGGTTTAGAGAATTTTTCAGTTTGACCAGCAATAGTTCCAGAATTACTGCATGCAAAAATAAAATTTCAATAACTTGTGTAGAAACTTATCCCAAACCCCTTGAACCACAGTATTTATTGTAATACCTGAGCTGGTACAGAAATGAGCAATGATAGCTGCTTAGAAGTTGGTTCTCACAGCCTTCACCAGATCCGCAACTAGTTAATTTTTTGCTTGCCAGTCAAAGGTTGGGATGATGGCAGCTAGATATTTATGACACTCTGACAACACAAGCTTTTAATTTGCATCAGGTTATTTTGTAAAATAACAGTGTAATGCTCTGTACTCAGTTGGAGTGTTTGTGTCAGTACGTTGCCCCTCTGAAGAAACCAGAGGTTGTTAACCTCAAAAGGTACTAAAAAGCATAATGACTATGCCAGGGCTTTATGGAACGCAGGAGCAAAGTCAGCTAAGAATACCAAAATGGGAAGCAATTGCAAGTTATACAATTCAAAAAACAAGGTCAGATAAGCTGGAATTTTGTTCACTCTTTATGACCAATCCTTATAAGGACTTTGGTGCCCATTGTGATTCTGGGGATCCTGCCCGTCTTTTTTGTCATGGCTGACGAAGCTGAATATCCCTGGGAAATCAGTCTTAGCAAACTGCTATTTTGTGGTTGCAGAGAAAGTATGGCTTGTATGTTTGAAATGCTGGTGGCAGGACAGCCTTGCCTCTTGAAATCATTCGGCTCTCCAAGTTGAAAATGCCACGTGAGTGCTGTATGTGGGTTGTTGACCACTGCAGTCTTCCCTTGCCCCCCAGACTCAACCAAAATCAGTCCAATCCAAGTTTCTCTTCCCAGGTGACTCCTTTTGCCTGTAGGCATTGCAGCTGCTGCTGCAGGGCTAGGTCTTGTTCTTCTGATTTCTGAATTAATCAGCTTCTTCCTTTGTATCGGCAGCAGCGGGTCACTAAAAGTACTGCCGAGGCAGATACCATGTTTTCTGTTCGCAAACACACCCCAGTAATGCCCAGATAGGAGATGAAAATCTTGTCAGTGTGGATGTAATTGCCAGTGATGGTTGCTGCTAGAACTGAAGTCCAGGCTTGGGGTCAAGAGGAATCTTCCCCGCACATCAAATTGCAAAGGACCATTGCCCTCCCCTGTAGCCTGCAGTTTGCCCAGCAGTCTGCTCTATAGGTTACCTTGACATTTTATTCAATTACTATATTAGCAATTTCTTCCCACCTTTCTCCAGCTTCTACTGCTTTCTTCCTGTACCAAACTGGCATAATGGCTTTAATCTCATGCGTCATGTTTTCAGTGTATTGTAACAAACATTTATAAAGCAGTGTTCTGGGGCCAAGGGCTTGCAGGAGCACATGCCAAGATTGTCTGTGGAGCTCTTCGACCTGGACATGATTGCATGGGACTGAATTCAGTCCATTAGGCAGTTCTTTCCAACCCCATGTTGTAGTAAATTCACATGGGCCACAATTTTTCAAAGGCTTGTAAGTAGCCCATACTGGGTTGGTTTTCATGGGGAAAGTAAAAAAAAGTGTAATTCTGAATAAAATTATTCCTTCCTGCCAATTTCAGGGCAGTGCATGAGAGCAAGTGAGCTTTGCAGTGAAAACATCTCCGATTTTTTCCTTTTTCTTTTTTTTTTCTTTTCCCACGAGTGAAACAGAATGTTTTTCCCCTACAGTCATTCTTGGAAATGGCTGTATTTTTTTTTAGCTGAAATTTTCCAACACATCTCATCTTGAGGCACAGACATTGCACGGAAAATTTCAGTCCAAGCATTTGATGTTTGGCAAAGTTATAAGCAACTGAGACTTAAAATGGGAAGAGTCTGGCAATCTAGGATGTGCTAACAGCCTTCTTTCTAATGAACATGCTTGTACAAAGGCTGTTAATATACTCGAAAACTAGTTTGAAAGTCAGAATAGACTGAAAACAATGTCGGTGTCCTGTCTGAACTTCCTAGTCTAGTCTTTATGGAAAAGTACTTTGAAAATCATTGGAAAGCAAAGTTGTATGACTAAAACAGATATAAATCTAACTATAATTTTCTGGTAGGCTTAATAGTTGAAATATTGTCTTCAGCTTCAGTGGTGATATTACCAAAATGCAGTGTAGCGCTAGAAAAGCTACAGAAAAGGAAATTGAGAATGATCCCCAGAGATAAAGGAATGTGCAAGATGGAGTTAAGTAATTTGCATAAAAATTGTTAGATTGGTATTTAATTGAATTATATTGGATCTTACACTTTATAGATAATGTCAGTTTGAGTTACTATTGTAGGTTATTATAGACTAGTGTATTATTAAAAACAAATATATTATTGAAACAAGTTTTGACAATGTGCTTACCTGGTAAAGTCATCTTTTTAAAGCACTCATGCTTTCTAGTGCAGTGAAATGTGATAGCACTAAATAAAACCTGTTAAATTTGTGGTTTCCATCATTCTCATTATAGATCTCTCCCACAGGTGCCTAGAATATGTTTCCAGCTGATTCCTCCTTGTGCAGCAGGCCAAGTCATGTTACAATTTGGTGAATATTGTTGATTGATGCTATATAATTATAGAACAGTCAGTCCTTTCCTTTCCCCTCCTTGTTGTTCAGCCATTAAACTAATACTGCCAGGTTAAAAATACCATGGTTTTAAAGCTTCTTGCATGTGTGTTAGTAGCACCATTCTGGCATGTTAAAATAGAAGAACGTGAAATAATCTAATACATATCTCTGTGTTTATGCTGTTTCTGTTTGTGGAGCCTATTAATCAGAAAACTGGAAGAACAGTATTTGCCATAGCATGGTACAGATTTGGCATACCAAAAAAAAAAGTACTGCCTTATGAGGCAAGCTTTTACTGTACCACTTCTAACCCATTGTACAATGTTCTATTCTGGACTGACTTAACTCCTGTGATGATTGGTTCAAGCCATAGTGTAGAAGAAAAAATGATCTGCCGTTTTAATATGCATATGTGTATGTTATTTGCTGAAAAGTTAAGCAATGTTTCGGGTTTTAATCTGGTTGCAGTTTTTGACATTCTGTTCTCTAAGTAGTGGTTTTATAATTTTCCTACTCATTAGTGATATCCTCAAGCGTTGAAAGCTGTACTTGAGTTGGACCTGTAAGATACTAAATTAATACAGAAATCTCAATATTCATGTATGCTGTATGATTATTAGCCAGTGGTCGCTATATTACTGTCCTCTTGCATGAAAAATAAACCAGCAATATATGTGCCTACATTTTTAATCATATTCATCCTCAGTTTTAATCTTCTGGCTCCCTTTGATTCCACGTCATCTCTGACGAAAATCATACAGATCTTTACAAATGCAGCAGTTAAAAAGTCTGATGCTTTTGGCATATTCTTAAATCTCAGCATTCCCAGTATTGTGACCTTCCCTATGGGTCACAATATTCTAGTCCCTCTCGTGACACACTATACGTTGAAGTGGATCCAGCTATAATCAGTTTAGCAGTGTGCTGACTGTTCTGAATCATGCCAAATGCATAATAGTTAATGACTGTAGCAGCCACAGAACACTGATGCTTCTGATTTTTGTGGAAAGTCAGTTTTTGGTAAGTTCTTTTTAACATTTCTATTTACTTGATTATAATTGTAGGTGGTTTTGAAACAAAAGGTTTTCACTTCTGATTTTGTCTCCAAGAATCTTGATTGTGAGCTCTTGATTGTGAATCTTGATTGTGAGGATATTTTGCTGTGTGGCTTATCTACATAGCCAACTCGGGGAGAATTAAAAAGGCTGAGCATGGGGTTTATTATAAACCTACCAAGATATCAGATACAGATTTTGCCATTATTTGCATTAGAAAGTTTCAAAGTGATGCAACCCTTTGAGGCTGAATGAAAGCAGTGCTGGAGTAGTCTAGACAGTCAGGCTGGACCTGTGGCCTCAGCTGTGCAGGCAGATCTACTCAGGTGGACCTCCATAACCTGCTGAAGTCCCTCGATGCCTGTGGTTTTTCACAGAGCTGTAGAAATCCACCTGCTTGGTTCAGCTTGCCAACGGCCTTGAAAGAGTCACAAAGTATATACATGTACACTTATATGCAGAAACTCTTATGAAAGTTATGAAATGGTATAAACAGACTGTGTTCTGGTCTGCTTCATCATTTTGGGGATTAAGAACTGAACCTTTCCAAAAATGAGGATTCTCTTACTCCTTCTGAAACAGACAGCAAGTCAGGAAATAAAAAAGGCAGAAACCAAAAGAGTTTTCTGGGCCATTTTGCATAGTGTTGGGTGACACCAGGTCAAGTTGAAAAGAAATGTAGAACTTGCCCTGATTGCTGTTTCAGAAATTAGCAGTATTTTGCTTGCTTAGTGTCCTTGGAAACGCTGGCAGGTACATGGGGAATTAGGGGCTCCCTTCACCAGAGGTGGAAAAACCAAGACTGAGAATGACCTCATAACATGGTGTTTAAGGCACTGTGGAGGAGGTCTGTGTTCTAGTTGTTGCTCAGAGAGCAAGCTTCTGTTTTATTTTAGGTGAATACATGATAAAATACTCTGCTACTTGCAGGAGTGGGTTAAAAGGTAAAAACCTCTTTCTCTCTTGGCTTTTTTTTTTTGTTTTAAAAAAAGGTATAACCTACCACACTTCTTTTTTTTTTGAAAGAAAACATTGATGCCCATCCTAATGAAAAAAGTTCGGGACTTTTCTGTTGCAAATTGTAAGGTGTCTGAGTCTTCAGTATACACACCTTTCCAGTTAGCATTTCTAACATTAGCTAGTTTAACTAGCTCCTATTCAGTCAGAACCTGACTATTGTTCCCATTCCAAGTCGGCCTGAACTGTGTACAGCACTTAGTTGCTCAAGTGCAGTCAGAGACTCTTGTGTGACCAGGTGTCACAACAGTAAAAATGAGGGGCATGTGATCCAGAATTGCAATACATTATTCTTTTGTTGCCAGCTACTAATTCCAACGTGATGTGCTGGTCTGTTTTCACACGTTTGCTTTAAATCAACAAAAACTATGTGTATGTGATGAGAAGTTAATCATGTATGATGTAAAGTGACAGATCTCATTGACATAATCTATTTTATCTTTAGATCTGTTTTGCGTTTTGCAAATTTTTTTAAATTTGAAGGAAAAAAATTAATGAAAAATGATGATAACTTAGTAAATTCACCTATGTAATTCTCCTTGCCTAAATTATTGCTTTTCAACAACAAGTTTTCTTTAAGTATGGCAATGGGGTTTTGGCATGACACAATGCATAATTCTTATGTTTCTCCTTGTAAAATTCCACTATGTTCATCATTTCCAGTTGATCCTCCAAAGAAATTTTGCTCTTGGCTTCCATTTCATAAGTACAATGAAGCCAGTGCCAATACTTTATGATTATCTAGCTTGGTACAATAGTTATGGTCTGGTTTTCCAGCCCTGGGAAATAAATGAAACAATATTGATTTGCTTAAAGGCAGCCAGTTTAACAGGCACCATAGTCAAGATTCTAGTAGCTTTCTCAGTTTTGGGGTTTGTGTTTTGGTTTTTTTCCCAGTTTATCTGCCATGAATGTAACTTTATTAAAAATAAGGGAAAGGATAATATGCTGTCTTAAGGTCTTTCTTACACATGGTTTCAGAATGGAAAATTTGCAGCTGTTAGCATCATGAATTATTTCAAATACTTGTTTAAGAAATATTGCTGTTATCTTCTGTTTCTTGAGACAGTGACTTAGCCAGCTATATCAGGTAAATGGTCGTTTCCACAGTTAGATAAAATCAGCAGTTTTTCACTATTCATTAATTTAATTTCTATACAATACAGAGTCCCTTGATGAGGTTTTATTTGGAAGTGACCTGTAGCAATTGAAGAAAACCAGGGTGGAAGTTACTAAAGGGAGTTTTTGAGAGAACTGCCTCTGTGTCTGTGTAGAGTAACTTCTACATGGCTTGCTTTGACTTCTGAACAAGAGGAGGCGGCGTTGATGATACAGAATGGCAGTATGGCTCTTTACAGCAGCCTTAACAGCTCTTCAGACTTGAGCTCCACATCTTAATCGCTGAGCTGCCTAAGGATGGCTCAGCTCTTAAGGACCTGCATAAATGAAAGCAGCTTAATACTGAATAGAATCACTGCTACCCAAAATTCACATCCACTCGAGCTATCATATAAGCTATTGGTGGAAACATGAACACTCCAGCATTGGTTATGAAGTTATGTTTTTTCCTCAAAAAATTCTCTCTGAACTTAGAGGTGGCTTTTTCTTCCTTACTATAAGCTAAAAGCATGTCATGTACACTAGATCTAACTTTGAGATATAAAATTGCAAGCCACCAATGTGTATCATTCAGCTAAAGCGGTATTGAAACTCTGCTTACATCTGAAAAAAATTGCAAACTCAAAAAGAAATCCTTTATATGGGATATAAATATAGAAAAGGTCAGGCTGAATGATAAACAGAACTGAAATTTTACTTTAACAATATAATTTTCTCTTTGCTGTAATACTTGGATAAATATATAGAACAGGTATCAAAAAATAGCAAGTAGAGCAGTATGTGTGCTCATAGCTTAATATATTACTATGAAATTCCAACTACACACTTTGTGTATAAATAAATAATGATTCAGCTAAACCAAGATTAAAAGCTCGACACAATTCTTGCTAAAATAGATTGTACTTCACTATTTGAATGCTGTTAGCAGAATTTTGTTGTTTGCCATATTAATTTCTTCGAATAAATGATTAATGTCACATTTCCACAATCATGAAAAGACTTCGAGAGGTTTTATGTACATACTACTTTCAGCAGGCAAAGAAGTGGAGACAAACTTGCTTTGAATAAATGAATGAAGATACTTTTACAAATTATGATGAACATAACTTTTAAAATACTAGGCCGTTCCATACCATGGGGTAGAGTAAAACACTGTTGATATCTAGGTTAAAAAAAAGGCAGTGTGGAAAACATACTGATTTGACATCTCTAATGCTTTCAAGTTTCTTGTTTGGTAAGGTAAGATAAAATAGTCCTAGAACATAACAATCAGTATCTCAGGTTTTCAGATTGATGTACTAGTGGTGACTAATTCTTATATTTTATCTATGCATATATCATGCACACAAGCACCTAATCAACAAAAAGGAAATCCTAGTATCTTCAGTATAAAACATTGCCAATTTAATTTATAAAGTCTCTAAGATTTCAATTATACCTACGCTTTAAGAATTTTTCAGTGTATTGGTATTGCCCAGTCAGAAGTGAAAGCTTCCTTTATACATTTTTTTTTTTTCATGTATAGACACCTAAATCCACCTGAACAATTTTGCCCTGTGATTCAGGAATTAATTTTTTCCATACCTGGAAAGGTTTTACTCTTAGCATTTGATCGCTCCAAGTTAGGTATTGAGAGAGAAGTTGCATAAATTATATATTTAGTAAATGAAATAGGAAATAAAATAATCTGATTAAAAACAGAGACTGAAGCTCGATTCAGCAAGAATTGAGGCAAGAGCTACATTTCACCCAGATCATTAGTTTGAAAGACTGCAGGGTATTTTAAGGATGCCATACCAGCAAGCTACAACTATGCCCCAATTTATGAACTACGACGTCTGTGTTCTTTTTAAGTTTTTTTTTCTTCACTTTATGTTTCAGATAGCTTATCTTAGAAGTTTAGCATATATTAAAACCACTGTAAAAGACTTAAGACAGTAATAGATTTTTTCTTTTATTCTTACATTCTAAAATGGATTTTTAAAAAAATACTTTAAAATTATTGCTATAGGGATTTCATTACAAGTACAAAGACCTTGACCTAAGTTTTTGCAGATCTAGTGGAAAACTCTAATGACAGGTGCATTGGGTTGAAAATGAAAGGACAATCACTTCACCTCTTTGGGACTGGATGCAAAAAGTGAATGAAATACATAGGAAAATACCATCACTTGACATCTATACAGAACTTAGAATGAAGTAATTTGATTAATCCTTTAATATGCATCCAGAACTAAGGCATCAAATATTTTCTTCTTTTTTCTTCTTCTCTTTGATTCTCATTCCAGGTTAGACCAGGGCTCCCTGACCAAAACCCCTCCATTCCACTACTGCAAAGCGTGCTTGTCCCTGCTGGGTGGCCATTCTTTATCCTGAAGTGGCGGTTATCTCGGAGGTGACATACTCAGTCACACATGAACCCAGACACTGCAAATACCTGACGACTCTTAAGAGAGTTGCACTGAATTACTCATTGGCCCATCGTCAGGGCCATGTGTTGCAAACTGGTCTAGGAACAAAGGTGCTGCATAGATGTAAGAATGTTGGGTTTTTTTCAGGGGAGTTTTATTTCTTTAACAGGAAATCTATTAAAGAGACTTTCTTAGTCGCTTCGGTGTGCAGCAAAATAAGAAAAGCCCCAAACTATCCTTTAAGGTGGGTGGGTGGCAGTCACAGAAATGAGTATTATGGTGTGGTGACTGACTTTGTGAATTACCTTCCCCAATTACCTAGATGAAAGCCGTGCCGCCGCCGCAGGCCCGCCCTCCCTTCGCTCGCAGAGGGCTGCGGGCGTCGTGAGGGGAGCCCCGCTGCCCGCGGGAAGGCGGCTCCCGCCAGCCGAGAGCCCACGCCGCCGGCACCCGAAGTTTCTTGCAGCGGCGCTGGGGATTACGCGAAGATGCTGTATTCACCTCCCTCAGGTTCCATGTCGGCTTCCCCCGCCCGCTCCCCCCCTGCGCCGCCGCCGGCCCGCCCGCAGCAGGTGCACGGCGGCGCTGCTCGCTGCCCACTCCCGGGGCCGCCGGGTAGAACCTTCCGCCCTCTCCCGCCGGGGCGGCTGCCGTGACTGACGCCGAGGCAAAGGTGAGCCAGTGAGGCTGCGGGCAGGGTCAGCCCAGGGGCCGCTGCGGTGAGCGGGCTCGTCCCGCCGCAGGGGTGGGGGACGGGACGCGGTGTGCGGTGGCGAGCTCCGCCGAGACGTCCGCTGTTCCTAAGTGGGGAAAGGAGGGCAGTGAGGCTGACTGTGCATGTAATTAGTGACGAGGGTGAGGAGAACCTTTTCTGTGGGGGACAAGGCGACAGGAGCGGGGCCGCGAGTGCTTGCTGGGGGCGCTGACAGACCGGCGGTGGCGGGGGGAGCCCCGCAGCCTCGGCTCAGGGCTCCGGCTGCCGGGGGTGGCGGCACCTTCCGGCCCGCAGCGGAGGGAGGTTGGGACAGGGAGGGGGGTGGCGGCGGCTCCCCACCCGCCCCGCTGCTGGCGGAGGGCGGCGAGGGGCGACCGGGCTCGGCTGAGGTGTGGAAGGTTCGTCGCGTCGTGCTGGAGCTGCCTGTGGAGGTGGTTTCTGAAGAGGCACGGGGTCAGGGTCTCGGAGAACCCTCCCCAAAACCCAACGACCCAGACAAAAAGAAAACCAGTTCCCCTACCCCGTCGACCAACCCTCTAAAAAAAAAAAAAAAAAAAAGGTTTTAAGAGGAAGGGGAGCGAGGCTGAAGGGCGTGTCTGCAGCTCGGCCGGGGCAGGGAAGGGGGCAGCAGGCAGGCTGTATCACCGGCCTCACGGCTAGGGAGGTCGGGCTGTGTCCTCTCTCCCCGGGTCGGAGGGAATAAAATGAGTGGGAAGAAGGGTGAGGAAGGGTCTTTGCCGGTAGAAGAGGGCTGCGTGGCACTGAGAGGGTGTGAAGGAGCTGTTTGTGGTAGGAGTGCCAGCTGGCTGAGCCAGGTGATGAGGGGCAGGGAAACAGCTGTGTGTGGGATCCTTTGCTAGGGAAATTAGGGAGTGACAAGGTCGATAGCCAGTAGCCGTTTTTCTCTCCTGGATGGCCTGGTTACCTGCTTTGGATAACTCAAAGTTGTCATATGCTAGTTGATCAGAAGTAGGATTTCCCTTCTGAGCTTTAACTTGGTCAGGTGAGGTGGAGAGGGAAAAGAGAGAGGAACTAATTGTCAATTACATTTAACTTTCACTTTTTTCTTAATCTCTCCCTCTTCAGGCAGCCCTTTGAATAAATAAATCTGAACACATTTGTAACTCCTAAGTAGCTGCCAGCAGTGTAGGAGTAATTCTTTTTTGATTCATTCATTCTATTTTTTTTTTTAATGGGACTTCACTTTGCATTTTGGAGGGTGGTTTTGGTCTGTTTTTCCTTCTTGCAGAATAGGTTCAATAATGAAAAATATTAGTTATGTTCTGAGGGGCTCAGTAATAATGTCTCTCCCTAGCTATTGTTAACACCTGTTGCTGAGCTAGCCTGAGTGTGGACACTATATGGTTTCTATCCCTCTCTGACAAGTCTATTTATTTAGTCATATATAATGAAGAAATGAATGTCAAGTAATGACAACTTACTAGGTTGTAGAACTTCATGAACATCTTGATATTTGAGCCCTTAGGTGGTGAACCTCTGTTCATATGCATTACAACAGGAGGAGTGATGTGTATGTTACGTGTGTACAACTTTAAAATGTTTTTGCTTTAATGCTAAATTTGTAATGACCTTAAATGTGACTCAGGTAATCTCAAACTGCTTTCAGGTGTTTTCTAAATCTCCTTATAAAACATTCCTAGTTCAGTTAACTAGGATTTTAATTTGCATGTTGTCTCTGACTTGATCAGATGAACATGTTATTGTCCGTAATGTCTTTAATTTTGAGTTGACTGGCCCCTGTAACCTGAAAGTTACAGCTCCTTCAACAAAGTAGATGGTAGCTATCCTTTCGCAAACCACTGGACACAAGATAGTTTTAAGGCTTACTCTCTGCCTGCTGGGAGGTAGTTTAATGAAACCGTGCCTCCGTGTAGGACTTTATGACAAAATTACTATTAAAAACCATAACTACATGTCAGTGAAGGTAAAGGATGGTGCTTGGGCCTGAGAGACCTCCAATGGTTAAGGGAGTGTAGCCAAGGAATGCCTTCCTAACCATGACAGCTCAGAGGACAGGGCTGCTTGTGAGGAATGTGGGGTTACAGCCTCTGCTACATCAGGTCCACTCTGCAGTAGTTCTGTTTATGCAGTTATCCACCGCAAAGTACAGTAATCATGTAGTGCGTTATAATGTAAAAAGAATAACAAAGGGCATATTTTAATTGTGAAATGAACTAGTTTAAATTTAAGAATAAATTACGAGAAAGTTTACATTAGGAGGTTTATTTAATTTTATTTCTGGCACAGATGCACATTCCTAGCTGAATATAATTGTAAGTACATAGAAACTGGAAGATGTGATGTTGTATGTGTTTTGAAATCTACAGCTTTTCCAAAAGCAATAGGTGAAGTTGTAAAATTAAATGACCTGAAAATAACTGGTGGTTTTAAAAACAAAACCACCCTGCCATTATTCTTTTGACTAGACTTTCAGAATTTTCATACTGAGACTGTACATGGGTGATGATTTCTTTTAAATGTTCTGGTTTACAATATATAAATAATGGAAAAATTCAGAGAAGAAATGGAAATTGTCAAGCTGATGCTGTGTTTCCCAGTTCATAGGAAAAAAAACCAAGTCAAAAACCCTAGGATAATGCTATGCACCTTTGCCCATTACATGATTAAGAGATCCCCTGGAAAATGTCTCTTTTTTTTCAGAAGAATGGGATTGGAGAAAATAGCTTGCAGAACAGTTAGGAAGAAAAAAAAAGTTCTGATTTGATGTTCTAAAGCTAATTATGATGAATACATATATTGCGAAGGGTTTTTCTCCATCTTGCATATAATGTAATGTGTTTGAGACTTACCAGAGGGTATAGTTAGCATCATATTCTGCATCAGAAATAAATATTTAATTTTTTTAAATAAACGTCAGGCTTAAGGAAGATAAGTAACATCATGATAAGTGTTCTGCTGGACAGAGAGGAGGAAGAATCTACGTTTACACAGTTGATACCTTGATAAATTCATGGCATAAAACTAGGGCATATGGCATTGCCAGACAGCGTAAAGCTGCCTGCTCTCCCAAAAGTGGTTTACTGCTGCGTATACTTCTATTATGTAAAGGTAGGGATATTATCATGTACAAATGGGAAGGATTACCCCTTATGTAACTGCACCGTCTGAAAATTTACCGCTTTACGTGGTAAAGTGGGCAGCAGACAGCAAGGAATGTTTTTCCATTTTAATAAGCAAAACCAAATTTTAGTGTGGATGGAGGGCACATTTTTAGAAGCTTAATGGTTTCTCTAGTCCTGTGACCTGTGTGGAAATCTTCCAGGAATTCCCCTTGTACCTACTGCGATGCTGTATTTTACCATCTTTGTGATTTGGATGGTTTCTTGGAAATAGTAATGGCTTGAGGAGAGAGATGTAATGTTTTTAGTAGATCAGATGCTCAGAACCGAGTAAAGCAGCATGAAATCAAAGTCTTCTGTAATTAGTGTTTGACTGTCTATGTGATTTCTGGCCAAATTACTGTATGCCTCTGTTTTATCTAGATAGAAAAGTTTTTTATACACCTTGAAAAGTAGCATGGTCCTAGTTTTGGGCATATTTAATTGTATTAATCAATGTAGATTTTCTTCACTGATGAAGTAGCAAGTAGGGTAGATAAGTGTTTCCCAAACTTCTTGCAAATGTGAACACTGTTTGGGATCATCTACTTTTATGCAATCCCCAAGGAAAAATTTCCTACTGTACTACTTTAATTGCTGGCAGCAGCTAAGTTCCTCAGGGTGCTGGGGGGGGAAAAGGCATGAAAATCAGCTGTAATTATCAGCTGCAGGTGTAAATACTCTTTATATTGCCCGGGAGGAACTAAGCCGCTGCCAGCAGTTTAAGGGAGCTGGTAGTTCCCTAGCTAGTGTAAATACATGCAGCTGATAATTATAGCTGCTTCTGACTCTCCTGGAGGAAATAAGCAGCTTCCAGATGTAAATCAGGGTAATTTGGTTTTATTGTTTTTCTTGTTATTTTTTAATAGCTTAATTTTTTAATTAAGTTTTTCCCTACCTGTTTATGACTCCCACCCTTTGAATCTTCCTGTTACTTTATTGAGAGTTGCAGTTCAGGTATGAGAAACACTGGTCTACATCACTATGTCTGTTTAAAAAAAAAAAAAAGTAACTTGTGGTCAGATGGCAGCGATACCAGATCCTCCATTGTGGCTTGTTACGTTATTCTACCGAGTCATAGTTTGCCTTGCATAAAACAACCGATTCACAAGTCCATTTTTTTTGGCTCAGTAGTAAAAGAGTGTATATTGATGAGTGCATGTCTACTAGCATTCTGTTGTTAAGGAGAGGATCTGTACTGCTTAACAATATTGGAGGATGTGTGATTCGTATTGTAAAGAATTCTTAATGTCTGCTAATAATTCTTGATACTTTAAGTAAAATAAACCGTAAAATTTTTATCCAAGATACTTTAAAGTGACAAGGGAAGAGGGAACACTGAAAGTTCTGACTTTTCAATTAAATTTCAAAATGCAAACAACTAAACTTGCTCTCATGGCTGTTTCTCCTTTTGTTTCTTAATATCATTTGCGGTATTATTTTGATATCATTTGCATAGTACACAGAAGCTTAGGAGAAAAAAGAACAATACTGAATATTGGCTGTCTTGTAAATAAAAAGAATTCACCTAGTTACCATGTATTCATGACCACAGCAAAATGGCAGTCTAACTGTTGTTAATGCCACCTGTATTTGCTGGTGGCTCTCCATCATGCTGCCTATGATAAAAGCACAGGCTCTGAGTAAACTAATACAATGGAATATGTATTAAAGATCCAGCTATGGCTTTGCTAGTCTCTTTTTGTTAGTCGTATACATCCTTTTGTTTAGTTCCTAATGAAAATGTCTGTATCTGCACTAAGAACATAACTGAGCATTTTCTAATAATTGAGGAAAAATCTGACAGGCAAGTGTTGATTTTCCTGCTGGGGTTTGTCGCTGTCTTCCTTCAGAATGGAGCCAAATAGCAGTTTCTGTAGTGGAACAAATATAAAGGGGACGCTTAATTCACCAGGCTTCTGTTAAAATCTAAGGAGTTTCCACTGAACATTTTCAGTAGTGGAGAAAAGGAAGGATCTGCCGATAGAGTTTATCTTAGTGATATAAGGTATGGTCAAGCATGCTCTTGGCTGCAGCTATTTGGAGTTAAGTGATTACCAACTTACCTCACTGTCAGTTAGTTGCCTTGTTTTGTTCAGTTTCTTTTTGTTTTTAACTTTGCCGAAGGCTACCACCCTTCGGTTCTGCTGGCATAACTCCAGGTGTAGCTGCTCCAGCCTGGTTGAGTCAAAATTGCCTTGGCTAGCTTAAATGTTTTTAGTAACTCTTTTTAAACAACAGATACAGGTATCTGTTTTTTCTGTAGTTAGTTTGCTGACTCGTACCATTATCAAGACTCGGACAGTGTCCTCCTTTTGCAATACTTTGATAGTGAATGGTGTTTTAATGCACGTTCTTAAGCCTGAGTCCTGTCATTTTTTTTCTGAGACCAAGATGTGTTAATTTATGAGTGCTTTGCTTGTGCAACAACAAAATTAGTCTCAAAGGTGACTTTTAACTATGGATAGAAACATATTGACCTTTTTCATGAGCTGGTTCAGCAAGCATGCTTTGGCTGCATATGTTGGTTATTTGAAGCCTGTATGTGGAGATGGTGCCACATTATTATTAGCAAAGCCACTGTATGTATAGAAACAAGCAACAAATACTGCTTGGTTTCCACACAGTAATCTAGAAAAGGTTGTTCTTGCATTCTAAGCCTAAGTTATGAAAAATTCTTTTAAACTTTTCAGAATTGTCACCCTGATGAGCTTAAAATAGTTGCTATCAAGGCTCTGTTAACCAGTCATTGCCCCATCCTTCTTAGGGGAGGTCAATGTTGATCATTTCAGTTATTCCTCTGGTGCTCTCTGTGTACCCTTAAAATAAACTAAAAAAATCTTTTCAGTAGGAATGTCATGCCTAGTGATGAATGATTGCTTAACAACATATACTGACAAAGTTCTGCTGTAATCCAGCACTCAGTTGTCTTATTTATATAACATTTTTCATTTTCAGAAAGCATGACAGCTAATGGAGGTTATAAAAACATTGGATTTTAATAATCTGTCAGGATTGAAGTCTGTCCTCTGCTTAGATAACTTGGACAGAAACTGAGTTATCTAGACCCTACTAGCGATACTGGGAAGAAACATACAAAGAGAGATAAAGTGGGTACATATACTCCATTCATAGGCTCCTTTTTCACTTTGCAACAACAAAAGTGTTGAAGTGTTGAAATGGTTTAGAGAAGCTGAGGGTGTGTTGGCTTCTTAGGAATACACTGTGAATACAGAAATACAGCTTCTATATTTTTGCTGTCATCCTGTAACGTTTCAGAAGTGTTAAAAGAACTTCAAGATGCTGAAATACCAGATAGCACTGCTATTTATTTTGCTGGTATGTAAGGAAAGTTAGAACTGTGTTTCCTTCACCTGGGCTCTACCCACAAGTTGTTAGAAAAAATAATGAAATAGATATGCAAAAATTCCTGGGGGGTAGCAGAACCTCTTTCAGGAGCATGTCCTGGGCACCAAATGCTGCATCAAAACTTGTAGAATAGCTGTACATGGATATGTATAAACTTATATGGAAGTGTACAAATGAAGTTTGAAGTACAAAAGCAGCAAAATGTGAGATGTTTTGAGTGGCACCTAATAAATATGGCATATGCTTTCATCATGAGCTATATAGAAGGCAATTCTAACCGTGGGCTATAAATTTTTATAAGTGTCTTCTATGGTATGTTTGGGAAAGTGAGGGAGAGTTGAGGGAAGTTTTTTTTTTTCTCTTTGGTAAAAAACATGCTGAAATCCTATACTTTCTCTTTACTTCCAGACACATGATTCTTGTAAGCTGGGTTTAATGGCTTTGCCTCCTGAGCTGTGTGTATTGGTCACCCTCTGCATCCACCCCTTTCCCTAGGAAATCTTTGTATATTAGTAATAATTTTTTGCTTGTGCAGGAGTGATGTTTGCAATGTATTGTACTTCTCTTAAAACAAATGAAGGGAAATTAACGTGGCTGTTTTTCCAATTTGAATGGCATAATCTGCTGTAAAACTAAATGTTTCGCACTGTCATTTGACCTATGCATTGTTAAAATTTAAATCCATCTTGTTGTTGACCTAAGACCAGTGCTTTCCATGAAATATTGGAGGTTGAGGAGACAGAAAAAGCAGTAATGTTGTTTTTTTGCATGGGAAGATAATAGCTTTTTTTGTGGTTTTTGCTAGTGCACCTGATGGTTTTATGAGATTATGAAATATGACATTAAGTTATTTTGCTACAGGTGCTACCTGGTCTTCTAATTCTCCAATTTCTGCACAGTTTTAGTTGCATATGTATGGTACGACCTGGAAGTAATGTATTGAGGAATCCTCCAGTAAGGAGGATGGCATTCAACCCTATGAAGCAGATATATAGTTGAGAGGTTGCTTAATTGGTTGCTTAATTCTTTTTCCTCCACTAGAAGGAAGCATATAAATCCCATGGCTAAGTAAATATCATGAAAAGCAAAAACGTTGGTGTGAATGAGTAAAAAAGGTTGAAGCAGTTGAGCGTGGAAAGAATTGTACGGCTTGGTGTTTAAGGAGAGCTGAGAGTGGGGCAACCAGACTGTGTGATACAATGGAAGAACTGAATTCTGTAGTTCTCTGTGCCTGCAGTAATTGCTCACGCTGGCCAGGAGAGATGGTGCGGAGTCGTAGAGCCTTGGTTTGTATGTTAGGAGGTGTAAACTGTAGCGCTTATTTACATTGTGATCTATTCTGATGTCCTTTTTTTATTTTGTACTGCCTCTTTTATTTATACCGCTCATCACATTCTCCTTGTAGTTTATCCAAACTTTAAGTGTGTGTAAGCACAATAAGAAAAAGGGCACAGTAAAGAGCAGCACTGAGGAGTGGAAGAGAGGGAGAACACTACAAACAATGTGAAAACATGGGTTACCTTGTAGGGTGTAGAATTTGAAGGATGGGGAGGGTTTGTAGACAGGAAGAAGCGGTGGATTTTGTAGGAAGAAAAGGTGGCTACGTGGGTGGAATGAGTCTTGAGACAATGGACCAACTATAGGCATTACTGGGTAGAGAGGGCTAGAATAGATATTCCATTATACAGGTGATTTAGAAAGCGTGGAATATCATTAGCTGGAACCAGTTATTTGAAAACTCTTTGGGATGCCATGCTTGAAACTCCTTTGAGAGCCGCCACTTTCTCGTTATGTCACAAAACAGAGTAAGTTACTTGTGAATCCCCTTAGTACTTGGCTGCAAATTTTTGAACGCACAGATCTGCTTCTTGGGACATAAAAAGCAGTTTTAAAAGTTCTATGGCTATGAAGCCAGTGTAGTTACCCATTTTTTAATTATATATAACGCATGTTAAACTGAGTAGATAGTACTTGTTGGAACTCTAGGTGCTAACTTCTGTAGCATGGCAAAGTAAATCTGATCATATAAGGAGTCCGTTTGAAATTGATCAGTGCTGTCTCAGAAGAAGATTACAATCTTAAAAAATCCAATTGAGGCATTACAACTGTATAAAATAGCACAAAACTATTGACTACATGTGAAAAACATCTTGAAGTGCACACTGGTGTAGCTAACTAGCAGAATTAATGCTCTAATCTGAATTTCATAGTAGGCATGTTTCACAAGTTCAGTTGCTGTTTTGCAGTTGTTACTGTGGAAAGAGTTGCTGATTTGTAAGTTTGGGGAGGGGAGAAAGGAAAAGAAAACTGTTTATATAGAGAAAGAAATTGTGTATAACAGATAAAAGCACTTATGATGAATGTAGTTCTTAACTTAATCTTAGGAATCTGTTGATCAGTGTCTCGAAAGTATTCTCTAAGGGAGAACATTAATCTAAATGTCTCTGAAATTAATTAAATCCAAAATGTCTAGTATATAAGGGCTGCTTATTTCATTAAAAAAATAGAAAAATAGAAAATAATTACTTTAAAAAGTCAGTTGTTAAATTTATGTGGCCTGCTTCTTATTTAGCATGAATCTTGCTGTATTTATGTAAAAGGTTTAGAAGAAAATTTATTAGGTGCAGATTTTCTAGGCACTGATTTTTCTCAAGTCTAAAGCAATTTGCTTGGTTCTGAGTTATTTTATTCATTTTGCTACAAAGCAGTTTGTGGCAGCACTTCAGTTATCAGACAATTCTTTCAGGGTTTTATCACTTTTTCCATAAACATGTAGCTCTGGTTGAGATTGGCGCTGCGGTTTCTGTCTAGGAGCACTTGCATTTCACTGTTTCAGCAGGAAACATTTACCCATTTACCATCAAAGTACCTTCCTTAAAATGGCATTACATCTGTCTTTGACTGCAAGATCTTTGTGACAAGGGAATTCTTTGCCAATTCTGTGCCCTGAAGACAAAGAATAGTAGCAAATTTGGGAATCTAAATACCATTTTGTAGGGAGCCTAGGAGCCAACCCTGCAGAAAAGATATGAAGCACTTAGAAGGGGCCACTAGGCAAACACTATTTTAGTTAGGAACTCTGCTTGCCTGCTTCTTAGTGAGTCAAAAATCTTTGCTGCCTTCAGGACATCTGCTTCATCTTGCATTACAGAACTAAACTTTTAAAAATTGCACAGAAAAGCTTTGCAGGTTAAAAGACCTTAATTTAAGATTTTCTTAATTTTAAAAGTGGAGAGATTAATCAGTATTAACGTTTATTCTTGCCGATTAAAAAGAGATTATATTTAAAATAAAGGAATTAAACCTTAATGAGGTTCTGGTGCACTTTTAAACATCAGGATATGAAATCATTGTCCAATTTGCATTACAGCCAGCTGGAGCAAGTTGTTTTAGAATTATGGAAAGCACAGCTGAGGAATTGCCTAAGCTGTCATTTAAGTGTCACCCAGAGTGGGGTCAGCTTCAGTAGTAAGTTTGTCAGTGTTTGTCTTGAAACATCTAGTGGTAAAAAGTCTAAGGCCTTCCTGGCAATCAGCTGCAGTGTTTAACTGTCTTTAGAGTTAAAAGTATTAAACCAGTGTGTCAATGAAAGCTCTTTTTCTGCAAGTTTTCGTTGGTTCACAGAAGGACCCTGCAGTGAGATGAAGCCAGTTGTGAGGGGAAGATACAGTGGTGCTGTGTTCAAAAACCATGGTGTTCTGAGCTCTCATTGAGCTCCCTTTGAGCAGGGAGGACGACTCATGCTGCAAGTTCACAAGTCCTAAGCATACTTAGCTCTGAACGAGGTTAGAATAGACTGTGATCTCACGTGATCAGTATTTTTCTGCAAATTCTACTTAATGGAAAACTAAAACTGGAAAAACGGATGGTTTACACCCATAAAATCTAAATCTAAGTGCTAAAATATACCAATATTACGGAATTCTGAAGGGATTCCCTGCATGGAAATGCCCAAAAAAGGTCTCACCAGAAAGGGGTTCCCTCCAAAGAGAATTACAACTTTAGAATGAAAAACTGAAAACTTAACTTATTTTTTTAATCAAAACTTTTACTTGCTCTAGGGTCCTGGTTTCCTAGCTGGATTACATCTCAGGAAAGCATCCAAAAGCAGATACTTTTCACAAAAAGAAAAAAAAGTGTTATTGAAAACCTGTTTCACTGCTGAGGAACAGCTTCTGTGGAAAAATTTTGACTAAGTCTATCTCAATCATAAGAAAATAGAAACTTATTCATGTTTTTTCCTGAGGCATCCAGAGTCAGGCATTTGTTCTTTCTGAAATCATCAATATACATAACTGGAGAGCAGTCAGTATAATAGATTTCCTGTACAGAATCCAATCTCTGTATGTTAATCTTGGATCTGCTGGATAACACAAAGAGTATTTAATAATAAAGCTTGCCAATTCTCTTCCATTCTGCTCTTCCCCTCTCGGCAGATTACCAGATTTATGTTTGATTTCTTGGATCTTTTTGTTAACTTATTTTTGCCAAAGAATTTGCTCTGATTGAACTCACTGGAAAGAAGAAAAAGCTGAAGAGTGAGTTTCATGCTCCTCGTTGTCATTAACAGTTGTGGTATTCCCTGCTTAAGGCAGTAACCACTATGCACTATTGCATTGCTCGTACTGAACACCGGCTGTTCCAGGGAGGGATGTGGTGTTCCAGAGACACTCTGGTGTGGATGACACGGGACACCAGGCTGTAGCAGGTTCAAGCTGTGGCAATACTTTCTTCCTATCTGCTTTTCTCAGTTAATTCCAAGTGTGGTGATAATTTTGTCCAAAGGGAAAGTGTGACGTGCTCTTTTATGTGAAGGGCGAGGCATCTCAGTGAACACGGTGCAACAAATTATGGCACAAGCATCGTAGCCAGAACTAATGTTGTGCTTACCATTCGGTTTTGAAGCCTGTTCTAGGCTTCCAAATGTAAATGAAATTTTATATATAATTAAAAATAATAATTTTTTTGTTAAAAAAAGTTTGTTGAGAGGAATAATACCTTGCAGTAGACCTGCTGATGAGACTGGAAAAAGCAAGTGAGATTTCAGACAGACCAGTTTTTCTTCAGGCCTGAAATAGAAGTGGTTGTGTACCTGAAATGTTGTTTCCTTTTCCCAGTTGTATCTGTTTGCCTAATAAGAGTTGTTACTGATCTCTGCAAATTTGTCTATCCTATGTTCTTAGACCACAGTGGTTACATTTACTATTGCTGCAATGTGTGCAGCGTACATCTCCAGCTAGGCTTGCCTGCATTGAAATTCTGCAGGAGGTTCCCCCTCTCCCACTTCTTTGCCTTGTTGAATAGAAACCCTTTCTCGTAAACTTAAAAACAACAACAAAAAACAGACAAAAGAGAGCTTTTGAGACCAACAGCAGGCCTGTACACTTTGCGGTCTTGCAGGAGGGGCATTGCTAGCTATGAGTTGCTCCTTTGTGTTGTCTTTGAAGCAGGGTACACATGCTCTACTTGACCAGATTTCAGTCTGGGAAGCAAAAGGATGATTTGTGTCACTGCCTTCGTTTCCAATGCCCAAACTAGACCTTGCCTGCCTGTCTTTCCTATTATAAATGGGAATGGATGAACATGTTTTGCCTAATTTCAAATCCACTTAAAGTTCATGGGTTTGAAATTAAAAACAGAACTCAAATCTTACGAGGTTTGTGTTCTGTTAGGAGCTGGCCTTTTGCCAGTGCATGTCTATTCATTTAACTTTTATCCCTGGAATCAAATACGTATCAGTTTGCTATACTAGGTCACTTTATTTGTATTATCTTCCTTACCTTTTTTTACATCTGTTTCATTGGCATGGGTTTATGGTTGTTAGAAAGTTGCTAGCATAGGTGTTTGCTCTCTCATAAGCATAAGACATTTCCTTTGCCTCGTCATTTTGTTTTTCACTGTTTCAGTGTTCACAGCAGGTGCCTTCTGGCCTATTCCTCCATACGTCCAAGTCAGTAAACAAGGGATGAAATCCACTCTATGTGAAGACAGTATTTTAGATGCTATATGCTTTGAATATGGAATGAAACAAAACATTAACAATCCATGCCCTGTAGTGAAGTTTGTTTTATCCACTGTGGTAGCTGGTCCAGACTGATAGGTGGAGCAATCCGAGAACACTGAGGTACAGGATCTTTTCTAGTGCTGGCTTGCATCATGCAGGTGCATGGAAGCCTGTGCAACCCTGATACAGAAGATAATAGCCTGCAGATTGACCCCAAATCATCTGCAGTATTGTATTTTATAGGTTAACTTAGGAGTAGCCTACTGATTCCGTATAGGTTCACTTGCTGATTTTCTTGTTTCTTTTTTTTTTTCCCTTTCACTGTTTGCACCTATTAAAAAAAATTAAAGCGGGGGTTTGTGTGTATATACAAATAACACACACAAATATATTATTATTTGTTGTTATTGGCATACTGTAGTTATGTGTTAGCAGGCATTTTTAAGAGGTAATGTATTGATTTAATAAATTATATCCATGTTTTCTTCTGTTGAGCAGAAAAGTGTTTATTTTTCAGTATTTTATACTCTGAGGTGATTATGGGAACCTGCTGTGATTGTAGCAGTTCACTTAAATACAATCTCTTTGATCAAGATTATCTGTGAATCAGATGCAATTTTTTAAAGTTTATTTGGTTTTTACAGACATCTGATGAAAAGCCTGTAAATAGCTTTTGGTCTGTCACTTCTTCTGATAATATGGGAAATAGAGATTTGAATTGCAGTGTGAATTTCATGCTACATCCATGTTCTCTGAGTCTGAGTGCAGGAGATAGTATTTTTAACATCAGTGCTTGTGATTATGAACTTTGAATATGTTTTCAGTTTGTATTCTGTAATATTTACTTAGCTATTGCTGTTTGAATAAATAAACTTGCTGTAAATCACTGGAATTTCTCAGAAATCATTCCCCAGCACATACATGTGCTGTACACATGTAGGTACACGTTTTAAACTGTCTGTTAATTATAAATATATTTGTGATATTTTTCTAGATTAAAAAAAGAACTGTAATGCTGTTAACTTTCTATACTGTATCCTCACATGGGGTAAGGATTTTATTGTTGATACTAGTCCCTATATTTAAAAAGGGATCATAATACACTATTTTACTTCAAACTGAGAAGCTAACGAAAGGCAATTCTGCTTTTCTTTAAAAAAAATTACAAAGGGTGCTATTACTTTTACAGGGTTGACAATTTCAGTGCTAAGTGTTTCATTTGAACGGGTTTTTTTAAATAGGTTTAAGCAAAACTTTGTCAATTCTGTATACGGTTGCTTAGGAGATATTTTAATTGCCATAAGCAGCAGCTTTCAAGTATGTGAAGAGCTGGTTTTTTAAAAATTGAATTGGTCAATATGCAAATGTTCATTAAAATTTTCACTGGGATTTTCAGTGGCTGCATTACAGATTAAAAATGAATGATTTGGGATAGTCTTACCAACTCTTCCTGATTTTTCTCAAATTTCAATACTTTAAGACAAAGAAATGGTGGTGGGAGAGGCAATTTAAAAAAAATTACATTATTATCTTATTTTGGGATTGATAGTCTTATGCTTTAGCTGTAACCGTTACTAATATCCCTTTTTTTTTTTTTTCCTGCTTTCCTCCCCACTGGGCAATGTATTGCATGAGGTCTGTAATTACAAATTCTACCTTAAATTTTAGAGAAGGGTTAAATTGAGTGTTCAGAGTTTTAGACATCTCTACCTCCAAAGGCAGATTCCTGCACCCCTCTACCCCCCCAAAAAAAAGTGTTTTAGAATGTCACCATGTTTCCTCTAAGGCCTTTGGATCAAAATATGTATATAGTTACTGAGTTTAAATAGCAGATCTCTAATAAGAACTATTCTTCACTATCCTGCCAGCTGTTCTGTACTGCAGTCTGTGCAACTGATTGTAGTCCATAGATGTTATAAATCATGTTATTTGTCCTTTGCCAACTTTGCCCTCTTCTGAAGAAAGAAGCTGCCAGTCTCAGTCTTAAAAGACCCTCTGTGGAGGGCAAAGAACTTATGGTAGCCTGAAAAAGGACTTCTTTTTTCTCTTTTAGGGGTGAGTGAGGGGATCAGCAAAAGAATCTGTAACGATAGGGAGAATGCAAAGCCACTGCCGAAGTTGGAGGCTTTCAACAGCTGCTGTTTATTTTGAAGATGGCTCTTGGTTTGGTGTGCAAGTATGAGGATGATGGATATGGAACTGGGATGAAGTTCATCTCTTTTTAAATTACAATTAAACAAGCAATTTCAATCACAAATTATGTGTCACCCTGGCTATAATCTACCCATTCACTTTACAAAATAAAGGAGGCAGCTGATTAAATTTAGCCAGCATGTTTTTTTGCCTGCTGTCTAGACAATTGGCTTGGTTCCCATTCCTCCGGTCTTAGCTTGCTTTCTTGGTTGTAGGCCCACTAGGCCACTTAACCGTTCTGCTGTCATATGAACAATGTGTTCATGAGGTTGATAAAGGGTATGCAGGGATGGGCTTTTTTTTTTCCTCTTAGGTCTTTGACAGAGAATGCAGTACTAGTAAAGAAGCAGACAGAGCGTTTCTCCTAATGCTGAATGAGTCCTGTTAGAGTGAAAATTTATCAGCTCTAGAATCAGCTCTCTTTCTGCTTTATTGCTCCTGGGACTTAGATGAGCCCTTTCACCTTATATTACTGCAGAAGTGGTGTATGTGTTCTGGTATTGTCTCTTTCCGACAGTAGTTTGTGCATACATTAGAAGTTGACACGACAAAGAAAAAACTCCTGAGAACAAAACCAAAAATGAACCTCCCCCTTCTCCCCTACCCCCAACTCCAAACTACAAGTAGAGACCTCACTTTGAGCACCCATCTGCAGGATGTGGTTGTCCTTTGCATTTACAGATCATAAATGTACAGACATTTCTTACCAGAGCATATTGCAGCAGTATTCTGCCGCTCTAAAATAGCGTATATACCACAGTCTTACTACTCTACAGGGTTTATAGTATCCTGAAGATTCAAGCTGTTTCTGTTGTACTTACTATTGCTATTTCTTGTGTATGATTTAGAGGTTGGAGCTGAGGAGTAATGTATTTAGCCATGGGGTGAATTGGAGTTTAATTTTGAGTAACGTTTGGGATGTAAGCTGCAATTTAACAAAAAAAGCCCTTGAAAATGTTAAATGGTCCTATATGCAGTCTTTTGTAAATGGGGTTAGCCTTATGGTTGGAGATGGCTGAATGCAAAATGTTTGAGATTTGCCTCGAAACAGTATGTCTTTTTCAGCACAACACTGAGCCTGAGCTGTGTTCAGGCTTTACTTGCACCTAGCCAACCTGGGGAGATCATGCTTGCATTTGCTTGCAAAAGGCTGCACTGATACACATTTAACAACATCTCACAACTCCAGTGGCCCCAACAGAGTCAGTTATTGTGCTGCTTGGTGCATTTTCGTAATGTACCACTAGAACTCAGCTACAGTACATTAAGGGAAGTTACTGTCCAGCCAGGAAGCAGGACTTCCTTTGTAGAATGGGTACATGAGGGACTTGAAATCGAATTTTCACAAGATACCATGATGGTTCAGATGGAGCAGAGCTTTGTGTCCAGCCTATCCATAATCAAAAGCCTAATTTTTCCTCTGGACACCTAGGCATCCTAGTGGATAATTTTTTACCAGCTATATTGTTGGCTTCCATTGTGATGTTTTTTCTTTTTTTTTTTTTCTTTTAGAAGTCCCCATTAGTCCAAAATGCTGTATGATCTTTGCCCTTGTAACTTAATGTGATTTTTTGATGTGATGCCAGCAAGATGCATCTGTCACACAAATACTCATGTACTGAGCATCCAAACAGACAATCAATCAGTCATCTTTTTAAAATTACACGGATTTGTTAAATAATCTGTAGCAGCCAATTGTTTCATCCTTTCTGGGTCTGCTTTTCTGACTGTCTGTGTGGTGTGTGAAGGTTCTTCTGGGTTTTTGTTTTGATTGGTTGGCTTTTTGTTTTGTTTTGCCTTGTTTTAGTCACATGATCGTCACAATATGGGCAGATGCCATCTGCTTTGTATTTAAATTTACTTCACTTGCTACATTTTCTTTTCTGAACCCGGCAACCTGAAATGTCAATGTCAATGTTCTCAGATATTTTTTTCCCTTTTTACCCCCGCTTTGTTGTTTCTACTAGTGTCCTCCTAATCCTGCTGGATGATCTGTATTTTCACTAGCTCCGACTAGCATGCCGTTTTGCTCCACCTGTTTCAAAGTGAGTTCATACCGCAGTTCCTCTTAAAACCATGTGTTTAAATCCTCAGTGATTTGATGGTGTTTTCTGTGTTTTTCCTTATAGTTACGCAGACTTCTAGTGTTGGTCTCACAAAAGCTTTGCAAAAATAATTTTTACCCTCCCAAAAAGTCTACTTTTTTTCCAATTAGCATTTTAATTGTTTTTAATGTGTCATAGTTATTCTTTTCTTTTCTTCAGAAAGCAAAAGTTAGTTAATGTTTTTCAGGTGCACTTTGCACTCCTTACATAAAGGAGGTAGCCTGTATTTTGCCATTTTTTTGTTTCTCAGTTGGACATGTATTTCTGTGGAGGTAGTTCTTTGACTCTTGTTAATAAATAAAAAGCACTGTGTGCCTTCTGGATGTTTTCTGCCAACGATATAGGTTCAATTTTATACAATGGAAAGGGAACACTGAATAGTTAGCTTCTAATTCCAAACAAGGATTAATGCAGTAAGGAAGACAATATCCTCTTTAAAATCTATTTTTGTCTTTCCCTCCACTTTTGCTATACAGCTTCCAGACCTTCTCCCAGACCCATCCTGCCTGGCTTCCTGTTGCAAATGTGAGGAAACATTTGTACGTATCCTCACAGAGAAGCTTTACTTATCTGTTGGTCATTGCACATAATTTTCATAGCATTATTTGCAGGTTAGACCCTCCAAAAAAAAGAAAAAAAATCACTTTTGCTGCAGCAAAATGAGAGTTTTAAATTAACTGAGACTTTTTTGGCTTAGAGGCTAGCACAGGCTTACTGCCAGCGAGAATAATGTTTAAAACTGTGTATCGTGAGGGAGGAGGAAAAAAGGCTACTCTTGAACCAAATTTCATATTGTGTTGTGTGAGAGATTCCACATGTTGTTACTTCATACAAATGTTTTCTCCCAAGAAGCAGAACAAAGTATGATATTCAAAAGAACATAACAATAAAACATATGGATTAAAAAAAAAACAACTGTCAGCTTAAATGAGCAATATCATTCTTCAGCTCGCCTCCAGCCGGTCTGAGATGTTTGTAGGCTGTTTTAAAATGAGGAGTTCATTCTAGGACAAAGAGAGTTTTCTGTTTTTTACGTTTTCCTGTGTAAATCATTGGGGGGGGAGAGAGAAAAAAGGGTGGAATTATGCTCTGGACGCTGATGCCTTTGCATTTTTGGCATTATGCCTTCTTACTGTTTTATTGTCTATTTTGGCTGAACTTGAAGTTCCAACCATGCTCCCTGCCAAAAAAGAAAAAAAAAAGTTAGGTCCTTTAAGGATACTGAAAAATGAAGCCAGTTTTTGAATCGGCCACGTCCTGTAAGCAAATAAAAATGAATCTCTATGGAGCTCAGACGTTACTTCCTGTTCTCCTTTGGATTCCAAGCAGGAACGGAGCAATTTTTCTCTGCATTCAAGAAAAGGGGTGGGGGTGGGGGGTTAGTACAGGGCTTCAAAGCAACACAGGACAAATCTTCGAGAGGCTTCTATGCAGCTAACTTTAAAAATATGTGTAAATTGTTTTACACCTTAAGTAATATATCTTTGTACTTGGAAACATGTGCAGCCTCTCCTTGCCCTCGCCGCTGAGGCGCTCATATTTTGTAAGACAGTGGACATATTAAAAATGCACATGATTTTTGTTGTATATTTCCATTTGCTACTGGTTTTGTAACCATTACTTGCTAAACTTGCAAATGTTTCAGTATTGATAGCGTATACTAATTTGTTAAGGCCTGTGAAAGTGATCAGTAAGATCCTACTTGAGATTTCCTGAGGAGACCAAAATGAGAGAAGCAGCAGGGGGGGAGAGGGAGAGAGGGAGATGCTCTTTCCAGATAAGCTAATTAGAATTTTGCTATAGTAATCTATATATTGTGATAACTGGTTCCATGGATAAGGATTTCAGTTTTTAGGTACTGCTACTTTTCTAACTTCAGAATGAATGAATAAAATATTCTGACATAAAGATAAACTGCTAACACAAAGTAGACTTCTGGATTTTTGCCACTGTAAAATTAGGAGTAACTGTAACCCAAGCAGACTAGCCAAGCTTGAAATTCACTGTGGACAAATGTTCTTTGTGCATAATTCTAGAGGAAACTATTTTTGGTAGTGAATGAATATATGTAATCATTAACACATGACGGGGCCGCTGTAGAGGCATAAGGCTGAAGCCTGAATGCTTCCAGCACCCAAGAGGTGCTTTTGCATTTTATTTAATAAACTGTCCGGAATGTGCTTTTTTTTTTTTACTTTTTTGTTTTCTTATTTCTTAAGTTGACATTAATAAAACAACTTTAAAACAATTTTTAGGAGAAAAGACTCAATTTCTGTTTCTCAAAAGAGGCAAAATGATGTACCGCAAAAACTAGTTATTCTGTTGCAAGGAAATAGAGGAAAGGACATGAAGAAGAATCTACTGAGATGCCTGAAAATCCTTTTGTGGGCAGTTTTCAGTGTGTATATTTACTTGTGCTTGTCTGGGAAAGCTAAATTTTCTGAGACACACTTTGGATTTCTGGATAATAGTAGAAGTTACTATTATTGTTTTTGCAGAGAGTTAAGTCTTAGAGATCCCATCATATTTCTTGCCAACATTTAAAGGCTTCATTTGATTTCTTATCTCAGTGTACAATGGGACACAGAAGACCTGTCAGCATCGTAGTCCTGATTATGGTGGTTTTCTGAAAGTAGCTTTTAGCACTACCATGTCTGTTATCTCACTGAGTTTCTGGCCTGAGTTTCAAGGAAGGCTTAGAAGAGATACGAAAAAACAGAAATAATTGAATCGATGCCCAAAAGATTGCTAGATGGCATGGAAAGCAATCTACTGTGTCATACGCAACTGAAGGCGAGCCCTACTTGTTGGCCAGTGTAAGAATGCTGTAGGAAACCTAAGTGCTCTCCTTTCTGTGTTGCACAGACAATTGGGTAAAAGCTTTATTCTGTCCCTTTAATATGTCTTGTGGACTATTGACGATATTTACAACAGGATGGTAGGTAACGCACAGTGGCATGGATTAAACATGTAAGCATGCGCCATTTCTGCGGAGCAATGGAAAGATTTAGGAAATTGTTGCTTTACTACCTTCTCACTAAGAAGGGCAGCTTCTCAGTTGGTCCTGAGTCAGACTGTCAGTAACTTGGGTGAGATCCCAAGTTCCATGGAAGTCCGTGGGAATTTTATCTTACTAAAATGGATGATCTGCATACCTTGATTGATGGCCTAGGCCTGTGTTCCTTTATCTCTGACAGGGAATGAGGAAGTTAATAACTTTCTAATGGATATGGATGTTGTTTTTTATTTTTTATTTTTTCTTTTTTAAGGCTGAACTCAGAAGGGTTATACAAACAGCAACTAGTGGGAATAAGATTTACTTATAGGTGGAGTATTAAATATGAGCTTTACATCTGGAAACATTTACTGGATCAGACCCTATCTGGGATTGAAAGTCAACCAAGGAGCACAACAGGGAAACAAAGAAAATGGCACTAGTAACTCATAACTCGTATTTCTTGGGTTTTGGGTTTTTTTTTTTGAAAATGAGTAGTTCCAAATGTCATTCATGCAGGTTAAATTTATGATTTTGCATAAAATGCATGATTTTCCACATTAGGGTTGGTATTAACATTTTCACCTGTAATGTTCATTTTAGCAGTTCCATTGTCTGAGACATGTCTTTAATCGTTAGAGCCATTTTGGCCAATGATTCTTGACTGCTTTCAGAAATGCATAAAATCAGAGTTTTAACATGTCCCATCTTCCATGCACCACAGAAATTATGCAGTAGTTCTCTCTCATATTTTAAAATTGAAGGCTTCAGACTACAAATTGCAGTGCTGTTGTATTGGACTTCTTTCTTAGTTTTGTAATTTCAGGGAAAAGTCTTTGAAACAAATAGTACACCAAACTTCTATTTTAACTGGTTTTCCTAAGGAGGTGAGAATTACCCACTTGTGTGATGTCTGTCTTTCATGTCCCTGTTAATAACCTCTAAACTGATTACCAGTTTTAACTGAGGGGTGGCCATTTTCATGCTGCATTTTTAATACACTTTTCAATACACTGTCTAAGGCCTTGGGCACCCCTGGAGCATCAGAAATGCTGCAGCCTTACAATGCATCAGTCAAAAAGTCCACCTGGAAAAACAGGTAGAAATGGAGTGTCTTCAGCTCAGGTGCTAATATAGCGAGTGTTCTTTTGGGGTTTTTTTTGTTTTATAGATCTGTAGCCTACACATTGCTAAACTAAATTTTCTGACTGTATCTTTCAAAGGTAAAATGCTCCTAGCTAAAATATGTTTGTGCCAAGTTCCATTCCAGATCATATGCTTATGGCCATGTTCTATAACCTGTGTTGTTAGGGGAACAAATTTTACTGGAATTTTTTAAATTAATACCACCTAACAGTTACAGATTTTGTAGGGGTGTTATTGAATAACATTAAGTAAAAAAAAATTTTTAAATTGCGAATTCTGTTTTCTTGTAAATACAGGATACTCTTAACTAAAGTTATTTTCAATTTTATATGCTGCCACACATCATCTGTCTGATTTTTATAATTCTTTATATTAGGAAAACTAGCAATCAATAGCAACAAAACAGTGGTTTTAATGACAGGTTGCTGACAGTGTTTGCCCTGACCCTATTCGTAGTTACAGAATTGATTCTGTTTTAACACCTGCTATTCATTTCTCTCATCTCTCCCCCAGATTCCATATTTTAAACCCAAGTGTTAAAATGTCACTAGGAATGGAGGTCATTGTAGCCTCTTCAGTGATGATGTAGTTGATTTTGAATGAGCCTTCCTTCTAAGGAGTGTAGATTGTCTCTTGAAGAGCAAGGTATGTCTGGCATGTCAAAAGGTGCATCCTATATGGGCCTTACCAACCATATTCCTAGAGACAGTAGAGTCCATCCCCCAAAGAAGTTTTACATTGTCCTGCTTATATGTCCACTGAGGTGATTAAATCCCGTTTTGCAGAGTGAGAGGTCATGTAATTGCTGTGTTGTTGTGGGGTGTTGAGTGTGGAGAGAAGGAAAAAAAAAAAATCAGTGAACTAAAAGGAAAGGAGAGAATGATACAGGATCCAGGGACAGCCCTAAATCACTGCAGCAGATCCTGTGGAAAAAGATATTTTAGAAGTATCCGTTGGAAGAACTGTGTGCTTTGGCCCTACTGAGGATAGATGTTTGATGGCAAGCCGAGGGAAAGCAAAGCATGTGTTTGAGTTTGGCATTCAGAAAGACTAATGATTTATGGCTTCAGCTTCTTTCAACAGAAAGATCCTATTTCATTATTGGTGTCACCAGTACAAACTCCCTGCTTTCAATTAAAGAGGTGTATTACTTAACCAAACTAGTCCAGCAGCAGCCAAACACCCTGCTCATTTGTACTTCTGATTCTAACTCAGATCTGAAAGGCTAAAATCCGTACTTAAAATCATCTAAATCTTTCAAAATGTAAATGATGCAATCCAAGAAACAAGTATTGCATAAGATAGTTGGACTTTGCTTAGATCTTAACTCACAGTCTGTGCGTAAAGCTTGGGAGAACAGTATCTAAGTTTTTGCAGCAAGTAGATTTTACCTTAATGCAACAGCATTAAAACAGAGGAATGATAATGGGGAGTTCAGTATTTGAACCTTTCAATTTTCCATGGCTGAAAATGGAGTCAAAGACATACTGGATGTTGAGGATTTATGTACACATATGGGGGTATGTGTGGTGTGTTTGTTTTGTGATGATTTGTAACCCTCAATTAAAAACATACTCTAAGTGTAAAGCTTACTTAGTATTTGGAGAATAGTGATTCTTATTTTGACTTTAATACATTTGCTATTTTTAGTAAAGGTATTTTCAAAGAGCTTATTTGTTCTCTTCCAGTTGGGTATTTCGGGTCAAATTCAGGTCTAAAGTGGGCAGGTGCAGCACTATTGAATTGGTGTCTGTATGTGGCCTTGCCCCTTTGAATAGCTGTCACTCTTTCATTTTGGAATGGAGTTACTTTTTTCCCCCCTTTATGTGTGTGGAAGAATGGTATTGAAACAGCACTTAATGAGTCATATTATGTAAATAGTAGTTGAAAAGCATATTGATGCTGTGCTTTATTACTGCATAGGAAAGCCAGGAATACTGTTGTGATCCCAAAGTGATTACATGTCCAAACATGCTGTAGGGAGTTAACAGTTCTTCCTAAACACACATAGCAAAACATACATACATGTTTCCTAAACATACATAGCAAAAGAGCATCTTTATAGCTAATTGGAGGTTAGCTGAGCTCCCTTCCACCTTGGTCTTTCTCTGTTTTGTTGCCATCCTGCTAAATGCCAGTGGCAAGATTTGCTGTTCTCTTTGTTTATTTTCCAAGGTTATTGCCCTCTGCTTGATGATTATGTTCTGGCCGTGTCTGTCTGGCCTTCTCCAATATGATGCTTCCATTGTCTGTAAACTTAGAGTTCGCCTGCCAAAGAGGGCTAACAAAACAGATGTGCACATGTTGCAGGTGTTTTCTGATACAAGATAAATCCAGAGAAATAGTGGAAATCCATGCAAATCGTAATGAGAAATTGCTGCTGTAATTAATTTTGTAATTTGGCATTGTTTAGACCATCCACTTATACCTGGGTGGGTATTTCTTAGTGGCCTTTAAGGCTCATAAAAAACCGTTAAAAGTGAAGGAAAAAAGCAGGTGCTTGTATCTGATTCTTTGTCTTTGAAATTAATACAAATTGGAAGCAAACGTGTGGGATAAGTTATTTTATGATGAAAGATGTTTTTTCTGTAGATACTATGTTGATTAGTGACATAATTCTGAATTTTTAGATTAGATCACAGAAGTAAAGATTTGTCACAAAATTTGAATATAGAAACTCACAGTAAAGAACACTGAAGGAACTTCATTTCTTTAACTGCTGCATCACAGTGATAGTGACACTTTTGTTTGGTAAACATTTGATAGCTACGTATGTACTTCTGGGACAGTTATTTAGTTGTGCTAGACTGCCTGATGATCTGGAGGCTCCCTGTAGAAACAATTGTATTGACTCTTGGGATCTGGGGAAAGAGGGGGAAGGGAGGGTTGGAACACCTTTAATACTTTAAAAAAAAAAAAATAAATTGCATTTATTAGTTTGGTTCTCTGCATACTGAGAAACAATCCCATTACGTGTGCTGATGTTTGTAAAGTGAAGTTTCTTGTCACTTCCATAATAGGCCTGTTACATTTTTGGGGTCTCCTTAACTTCTGTCTACAGCAGGTCCTGGAACTGACTCTGTATTTCCAGCTGTTGCTGGGGAAATACTTTCCTTCTCATTGAGGTATTCGTTGTCTTGTTGCAGCTGGTCACTGTGTGGGTTTGGGTTTTTTCAGTTCAGGTTTTTGGGTTTTTTTTTCTTTCCTTCTCCATGTTTTTGTGCAGTTTTACAGCATGTCTGGCACCCAGATTTTGGATCCATACTTTCTTTTGTCCTCAACAGACAATATTTTTCCATGTGCGAAAGAACACTTCTGGTACTTATGATGCACGTATGTAATTTGCTGCAGCCTTCTTGCATATACAACAGAGATTCCTGATTTCAAAGTTTGTCCTTAATCAAAGTCTGGCACAGCAGAATTTTTTGTTTCTCAATGGTTATTAGGCATGTTACCACGATCTTGCAGAGTCACTGTCAGAATCTTACCTGGCAGTATCCCTGAAGGCATTTTCCAAGCCTTCGTTAGAAACTATTTTAGTAACCACAGAATCTGGAAGTGCATATGTCTTGTGTATTGTGTTTATACTTCCCCTTAATGTTACATGAAATTATGTTTGCCAGATGGCACTGTGAAAAGCATTGATTTGCAGTATTGATAGAATCTCAGTCCTTCACTCTGTTGCTGTGTATTGTTCCCATCCATCCAAATTTACTAATGTATTTATTTCTTCTTTCTGTCTTCTGCATGAACAGAAGAGTTGCCACATGCAATCTTAAACCCAGGTCATCTATCATGTAGTTTTGCAGTTGCATGGTTGAGAAATGTATGTCCGTTTCAGAGCTCCTTTCGCAACAACTTTATCAATGAAATGCACTGCAATTTGATAGAGTGCTTTTTCTGTTGGGCTTCACATGAGAATCACCACAGTTGTATTTTTTAATATGTTTCTATTTTTAGTCTTTAAATTACTCTGAATCTGTTTGTGGCCTTCATTCCACATTGGGAAAGAACACTATACAAAAGTAAAAAACTCTTTCGTGCGAGAGTAGTATTTCTTTTCATCACTGTTAAAAGTAACTGGTATAGTTAGCTACTCTAAGGCTCTCTAAAACCAATATAAGTTTTCCCATAATCTAATGTTTCCCTTCCTTGTGTTTTAAGCTGGAATTGTTTTGGTTTTATTTTTGAATAGTTCAGTCAATGGAATTGCTTTTCTGTAAACTTTGATTTCAGAGGTATTTCTTCACTATATGTCATTGCATGAACTGCAGTAGCTAACTTAACTGCATGTAGAGAAGTACTGGAAGAAAATGCTGCTGTTCCTGTGCAGTCTTTTGTGGGCTGGGAATAGGGTTGGATCTAGAAATGCTTTGGTTTTGGTCAATATGTTAAGATATCCCTTAATACAGACACAAGTTTTCAGGAATCTCAGGTCCCTGAGACCCAAATAGAAGTATGAAGCAACAAAGACTCACTCTTGCTGGAGAGGGATCAGGTTAGGGAACACTTGAACAAACTGGACATCTGTAAGTCCATGGGGCCTAAAAGATTACACTCATGAGTGCTGTGGGATGTCATTGCAAGGCAACTCTTGATTATCTTTGAAAGGTGATAATCAGCATAGGTTTCTGAAGACTGTAATAAATCAAATGTAACCCCTGTCTTCAAGAAGGGGAGCTATGCACTGGTCAGCCTCACCTCAAGAGGTGAGAAGGTGTTGGAACAACTAATCCTGGAAATGATTTCCAAAAACGTGAAGGACACAAAGCTTATTGGAAGTATTCATCATGGTTTCATGAAGGGGAAATCATGCTTAACCAACCTGATAGCCTTCTATAATGAGGTGACTGTTTTGAAGGATGCTGTTTACCTTGACTTCAGTAAGGCTTTTGACACAATTTCTCATAATATCCTAACAGACAAGCAGAGGAAGTATGGGTTAGATAAGTGGAGAGTGAAGTGGGTTGAAAACTGGGTGAATGGCTGGATCCAGAGAGTTGTGATGAGTGGCATGAAGTCCAACTGGAGGCAAGTTACTACTCGTATACTTGAGGGATCAATACTGGGGCCAGTACCATTTAACATCATCATTAATGACCTAGTTGGTGGGACAGAGTGCACCTTCCTCAAGTTCTCAGATGATACAAAACTGTGAGGAGTGGCTGATACACCAGATTGTTGTGCCTCCATTCAGAGGGACATGGACATGCTGGAGAAATCAGCAGAGAGGGATCTCAAGACTTTCAGCAAGAGGAAATAAAAAAATCCTGTACCTGGGAAGGAATGATCCCATGCGCCAGTATATGCTGGGGACCAACCGGCTGGAAAGCAGCTCTGCAGAGAAGTACCATGGGATCCTAGTGGACACTAAGCTGACTATGAGCCAGGAACACACCCTCGCAGTAAAGAAGGCCAACAGCAACTTGGGCTGCATTAGGAAGAGCATGGCCAGCAGGTTGAGGGAGGGATCTTTCCTCTCTACTCAGCTCTGGTGAGACCACATCTAGAGTGCTGGGTCCTGTCCTGGGCTCCCTAGTAAAGAGAGACTTGAACATGCTGGCATGAGTCCAGCAAGGGGCCATGAAGATGTCTAAGGCACTGGAGTATCATTCCTATGAAGAGAGGTTAAGAGAGCTGGGACTGCTCAGCCTGGAGGAGGTTTGGAGAGGGGAGCAAGGGCTCTGATCTTTTCAATGAGTATAAATACCTGGCAGGAGGGGATGAAGATGAGAGACAGACTCTTCTTGGTAGTGTCCAGTGACAGTATAGGAGGCAATGAGCACAAAATAAAATGCATGAAATTCCACCTAAACACAGGAGAAAAAATTTGTTCTTGTGACAGTGATCAAACACTAGAGCACGCTGCCCAGAGAGGTTGTGGCGAGAGTCAAAACCTGACTTTAGCATGGTCCTGGGTAGCCTGCTCTAGGTGACTCCGCTTGATCAGGGTGGGATGGACTAGGAGGATCTCAAGATCCTGTCCAACTTAAAGGTTCTGTGATATGCCTTACAAGAAAACAATCACTCTTGAATTGGCTCTTGTTTTGGACATCCCTTACAGCACGTGCAAATACACAGTACAACATGACATCTGCTTAATAGCATTGTTAAGCGATTTAGATTGTCTTTGCCTTCCTCTACCACATCTGTTAGCATTGCAATGCTTTTGGTCAGAATTTTTATGTCAACTTCTAATGCCCTTTGGTAATTGCACTGCTTTTCCAAGTATTTCTAACCGTGGTACTGACTGATTCCAAATTGTGAGTTTCGGAATTATGGAAAAGTAGTATCAAATGTAATCTTACCAGAGATGTAATCTTGTGTTATTTCAGTGACTTAGGAGGAGTAAATCTTGTTTTTAGCAGGTAGCCAAGTAAATGTGTTGAAATTGAGACACTTCTTTAAGAGCTTGAGAAGGCATCTTTTTCTGAGAAGGATAGTGTCATCTTTGATGTGCAGAGACTATGTACACTTTGCTATAGCAAAATATAAATATCCTCAGAATACTGGGCTGATTTGTATTCCTAGGTCAAAGCTGTAAAAGGGCACATTCAGTAACTTCCTTTTTTGTTTTCCTGCGTTTATGATAAGCTTAGCATTGTCCCAAAGTTGTGTGTTTTCTTAACTACAGGTGTGAAGGAAAAGAAAGAAAGGTGAAATTGGTCGTCTTGCTTTTGTTTGTTTTTTGTGTTTGTGTTTTTTTTTTTTTTTTTAAATATGATAAAGGATATTGTTTTCTGGTTTGGTTAATGAACTGGCTATCAGTTTTGTTCTGTTAGCATCCCAGGTCACTTTAATCTTAGAAGCGTGCTAAGTGGGTTTAAGGAGGTGTTAAATAGGAATGGTAAGTAAAGCCTGCATTTGGGTCAAAATTCATCATTGTAGGTATCTATCATTTCACTACCAATGCGACCTTGTTACTGGAATCCATTGGGAACACATTCCTGTCTAACCTAAATAAATCTGCTTTCTCTTAGCAGCATTTTGTTAACAGATGTAGCCCAGAGACTGAACTTTGCAGATTGTGTATCAGAATTGAGATGTTTCAGCTAAATTCAATAAACGTTAACAGCAGTTAACCAATTGCACAAAAAAAAATCCCCAAATTGTGAGGAAATGAAGTTACCGTTTATGGTTCTGCTTTTTTGTCTTTTTCAGCCTGGAGTGTCTTTGAGTTGTTGATATTTTGAAAGGGAAAGTGATGCCATTTGACTTTAATTTTAGTTACTCAGATCCCCAATTCTTCTAAATCTTGCTATAGATGGTTGCAAAAAAGGCAGTGCACACATTTGAAAGAAAATTGTCAGACAGACTCACATGATAACTTTATTTTTCAAAACTGTAGTGTTTGAATCAACATTAAACAAACAGGTTGAAAAAGTTGAAAATTCATGTTAAAATCGCTCCAGGCTGATGTAAATTATATGTCCAGCACTTAAGCACTTACCCTGTTCTCATTGACCTTGACAGCAATTACAGAGGTCATATTTCTCTGTAGGGAACTGGAGTCTGAACAATTTATTCACTATACTAGAAGCAAAGAGACTTCACTTGCACATGCACACAACTAGAAGCCTTCCTTTTTAAAGTAAAACTTTCTGAGACCACTGTAAATAAAGCCAGTTTTCATTTATATTCAATTCTTTCAAGTCTCATGAAGGAAGACACCTAAGCCAGGATGTATGGTGTTGTGATTTTGTTGTGTCGTTTTGGTGTTTAAACTCCATGGATATGAATCTCATTGAAAGCTGCCAGTTATAGTCTGCTAGAGATCAGAGACACCCTTTTTTTTTTTTTGTCTTTTTTAAAGTTAGTATGTAGCAAGAACAGTATTCTGTTTTGTGCCATGTGCACTACTCTTCAGTGTGCTGGGGAAAGATAAACAGCTAGACAGGTAACTATTCCTACTGGAGGATGGGCAGAGAGTGTTCCTAGAATGGCAATGCCGAGTGTTTAGTGGCTGCTTTTAGGCAAATGTGGTTGTAGTTCAGGAAATTTTTCTTTAATAGTGGATTATTAATGGTTAGATATGGTAAAAAAATGTAGGACCAACCAGGATTTATGTTTTTGTATTTTAACTATATATCCCAATTTGTGTTGTAGAATGTGCATTTTTATATACAGATTGATTTAAAATAATAAACTGTTACTAATGCCTTGAACAGTAATTAAACAGACCATGTAAATTGCCTTTTATTAAGCTTAGGCTCTATCTTTCAGTACTTTGTCTTTTATAATCTTGATTCTCTTCTTCTCAATTGCTCTTTCACTTTTCCCTATTTCACTTTTTAATGGAAGTAACTTACTTTATTCTGTCCTTTGCACACCAAAAAAATAGTGTGAAGAAATGGTGACATGTTTTATAGAGGCCTCATCCGACTCATTTTTGTGGAAGTTCAGTGATGGATTGTTTTGAGTGCTGAAGTAAGAATTTTCATTAGATGAGGTGAAAACAAATAGAATTTAACTTTTCCTTCAGCTCTTGTAATCAGAGCATCTCCATTGCCAAAGGGGAATACCTATCCCAGTACAGTTTCCGTAGCAGCAAGTTGAACCAGTAATGATTTTTTCAGTGTAGTGTGTCTAATTGTAGAAGGTGGAACTCAAAATGCATGAAGAGGACCTCCTTTCCTTTCTATAGGGCCCTTTGTGTAGTTCCTTTCTTGAGAAATGTCTAGACTTTTATGTCCAAGTGGGTTGAAGGCTATAGACACTTCTCTTACTGTCTCTCAGGACATTTTTGAATATTGTATCAAAAGGTTTTTAGCTAGTGTTGAATATCTTTCAGCAGTCCTCTGCACAGAGCAGGATTTTTCATAGAGAATATAGGTTTTGGTTCCCCTCCCCCACCCCTCCCCCACCCCCAATGTCTTTGCACTTTATTTTTTAATGAAATAATGCATAAGAGAAATGAGACTGTTTCCTTTTGGGAGATTACGTCTCTATATCACTTGCAGTTGAGATAAAGACGACCCTAATGCATTCAGAAAATACATTTTTAAAAAATTTTTTTTAAATTTAAGTTTTCCTTCTTTGAGATGGTAACCTGTAGGAAGTACAGGAGTTCAACAGTTGATTCCCACACACATGCAGTTCAGATCCTCTTCTGAGATTCTTTGTTAAGATGCCAGTTGTCGTGATTAGTTTCAGAAGAGGTATCTGGTGACAGCAAGGATTCAGCTACCAACTCCATGAAAGTTTTTAATTCAGTTTTATACAGTTTGTGTAGCACTAGCAACTCAGAATGGATTTCTGCAGATACCCTGGAAACATGCAGATACTAGTTTAGTCATGATATATAGATGTCTTAGTTTGTCAAGGCGTATCAAATGGATATCAGAAGAGGTTTTTGCCATTACAAAGTTACTTTGGTGGGCAGGTTAAATTACAATAGCTAATAACTTGAGGTTTTTAATTTCTTTTATGTTGACCTGCCTAGGAAATAACGTTTATTTTCTTTAAAAAGAAGTTAAATGTAAGCTAGCACTTCCTCATTAACTTTGTACTGGAGAATGACTGCAGATGACAGTGAGAGATTCTTAGAGGTTTTTAGGACAGTAAAAATGTATTCCACAACTCATGTTCTGTATGGTATAGCATCCAAAAGAGATCAGTTAGTCTGCTGCATTTTAGTGGTTTATACTGAAAAGAACTCAGTATGCTGTAAATATTTCAGTAGTTTGTACAAAGTTAATATAGGGCATGCATTTTTCATGACTTATAATAGTATAAATGTTGACCGAGGGTTTCATTCAGATGTAGTATCATTTTACTATAAACTCTTAAGCTCTTATTATATAAGATCAATATTTAAGAATTGGATTTAGAGATTTAATTTTACAAGATACATAGCTTTACCAAATACAAAAATATTCCTTTGGTATGTATTTTTCACCTCTAAATTGAGTACAAGTTCATTGCCCCTTGGAAGAAAACATCTTTATTTGGGCTCACAGTACTTTTCATAGGTTACAACTAAGTGCTTTTTGACAACTGAAGTGTGTTTTTCTGTAACCAAAATGTTTTGTTGTAGAGCTTGAATTCAGTAAAATATCATAACTTTGAATGAACGTAGACATCATATATGTTCACCCTACAAACTGAATTTGAGTAGTCTTCTATTATTTTTATATATTGGTGGAATATTGTTTAAATTTCCAGAAGCACGAGGTCCAAGCCAAAAATAAACTGTTGCCAGTACATTCAGTAGCAGAGGAAGGAAACTGTCTATAGCAAATTGGTCTGTCACTGACATGAGCAGATTGCCCAGTCCCTAAATGTTGTCTTTTGTTCTACTCTACTGACTGTGAACAACTCTAACTTTGGTTCTGAAGATTTATTGCCACAGGTAAATTCTGTGGTGATAGCCTTTTGATCTCAATCAAGATTAGATTATAATGCATACGAGGCTGTTTCAAGTTTTGAGTTTTCAGCTTTAGAGCTGTTCTTTTTAAATAACTACTGTCAACATATCTTTGTTTTAAAATGCCTTAAACTTTGTATGCTTTGCTCTAGACTTCAAGTAGACTTAAGATAGTATTTTTGTACAACAGACTGCTCATTAAATATTTAATCTTAATTGATAATGCATAACAAGAAGTTATTTTTAGGTTAGGCATTTGTAAAACTTTAAATGTTCATAGTTACAGAAAACCAAATTTCATATAGCTTTGCAAGCATATTTTCCTTCTTTTATTTGTATGGGATTATTTTCACTTACATGACAGATGGGTATGTTGGCTAGAAATTCTTCATCAAGTAGTATACAAAAATATGTGGCAATGTACAGTGCCAGGATGATAGATAGCGTTTGGCAAAATGCTTGTGACAGTATGTTTCAATCATATGCAGACTTAATTCTTCTCTTCCGATCTCAGTGTTGAACTGGATAAGCCTAAATGAGATCTTGCATGTTTTTTGCCCTTTCTGTCTTGGAATAAATTAAATGATAAATAGCACATAAGAGCAAGGTGATTGGTAGCATGACATGGAAGGCATCTTTGTTTTAAAACATTGCAAATGTGGATGCTGATGGAATTTTTTCTTTTTGCTTTTATTTCTTAGGCCTTGCATTGGGACTGGTCAAGTGCCTGACTCGCATTGCTGTCTGGAACACAACCAAGATGTGCCCAGATTTCACCATGATGGCAGGTACATGACGTGTCCTACATAACCTATGAGAGAGCCTCTTCCTAGTGCTTTTTGAGTTTTTTTAGAGTAGATGCAACACACCACACAATTTCTGCCATGAAGGTAGTTTTCAGTATGTACCTGTTCTGGCAATCTTAGAGCAGTGCTTCTTGCTGAGCAAACCTCTGCAATTTTACCCAGAGGTTATCACTAAAGTTGGATTGAATGGCCTTTGCTATAGTTGCTGGGTTTACCTGGTTATATTCAGAACTTTTCTTGCTAAGTCATTATAATTTGTCTTCAAAAAGATGTATTTAGTTACTTGGAAAGCTAGACTCTAGATTTTTTTAAAAAGTCATCTGTTACAATGGAATTCAACTGAGACAGGAAATAAAAAGGAGGGAAAGGTGCCTCAAACACTTGTTTAATTTGTAGAGAAAAAGGGCTCTGCAGACTTGAGTAAAGAATAAATACAAATTTGAGCTAGCTGAAGGACATTCTAACATTCATGTGAACGTTTACAGATTTTTTTTCCATTACATTATTTTCTTCTTTTGCCTTTATTTTGAAATTCATGGATGCTTTTGCCTTTTCCCCTAATTATGCATCAGCTTTTGATGGAATGGCAATGAAGTATGAGGAGGATCTCTTTTTTTTTTTTTTTTAATGCCTCATTTTACAGAAATATTTCTCATGCAGCTTAATATAAAATTAAATGTAATATAAAAATTCTGTCTGTCTTGTGTTTCGGTTTATTTGCCTTGTAAAGAAGATAAACAACATCTTTTTCACAAACTACACTTTTCTGAGAACGCTTTTAGTCATGTTCTTCCCTCAGTTGATTTTTTTCATGAATATCTCTTTATAAAATTATGTGCCTGAACAACAAACCAAAGAAATTTGATTGTCATCCTAGAATATGTGTGGAGGTTGTTTTTGAGACCCTTGTATACCTTTTTGTTCTTCATTTTTATACTAGTTGAAAAAGAAAATATTTTAAATGTTAAGCAGGAATAAAACATATATAAACTAATTAATTAAAAAGTGGGGGGTTTATTACAAAAATTGGTCAGTGTTTCATACTCCTAGAGCTCTGTAAAGAGCAATTTTAATTAAAATGTTTTCCATGTTTTTTTTAATATAAGATTTTTCAAGAAAAGCTGGGTCTGGTGTTTGAAAGGTCAGATTTCTGAATCTAGCCACGTCCGATACCTCAGACTGGATGTTGGTTTTTGCTGTGTCTTTGCAGTCACCTAAGGAGATTAGGATAGTGATAACTGTCATAGTAACAGAAAATCAGATTTCTGTCACGTGGTTTTAGCCACCTGAAAGTGTGGTGCCTCCCTCCGAAGTCAGGGAGAAATGGTGACCCATGCCATCCTGAAGTATGTGCCCTCAGTAGGCAGAATGAGTTTGCCTTTGGATTGGCTCACTATAGAATGAAGTAGAATGACTGGCTTTGAATAGATGCTGAACTATAAAGGAGAATTTATATGCCAAACTTTTTGACTGATCCAGGTAATGAGGTGAATCCCACTTTGACTATTTTTAGGTTCAGTCTCTCAGTTATGCCTTTGCTTTGTGGTTGTACTAAGATGTTAATGAAATTGTATTTACATCATATAATCTGAAAACAGTGTTCTCTCCTATTTTTTCCTCTTTAATCTCACGTTTTTCTGGGTTTATACTTACTAATTTTCCCCAGCTGAAAGAATAGCAGCAATACAAAATGCAGATTTACTTGTACTCGAAATCTGCATACGTATGGTTATAAGATAAAGTAAATGTTTGGACATCTTTCACACATCAAGAGTGCATAGTTTCCTTGGTGATGTAATTCATATTGGTTGTATATTCAGCTTAGTGGTATGTATTCAGCCTTGAAATGTAGACGTCTCTGTTGTATTCAAAACTGTATTGCAAGCCTTAACAGATTTCAAAGTTAACATTCATACTATAGTGTTGTGTTTTATACTATTGATTGCTGACTGGTATGAAGGGTTTCTTGAAGTGGTTAGATGATCATATACTGATTCCATCATCAGGTATAAGTTATTCCTCTTATCCTAAGGGAAAACCTGTTCACAAAAGTAGACTGAGTGCCATCTTGATGCTTAAATGGTATCAGGAATAATAAAGTTGATAGTATATGGTTCCTGTTACTTGAATGGAGTACATCAGGGAGCATTGTGACCCCCCTGATTTCATGTTTTTTGTGCTGTTTGGGATTCTAGCTCAGTAACCAGAATATTGACAAGGGTTTAAAGTACACCACACATCTGTTTGCAATTGCCTAATTTTGATGGTGGATTTCCTGAAGAGTTATGGTAATATAAAGAATTGTGAGAGGATTAAAAGATTGTTGAAATTTCCAGCTAGCCTTCTCTTACTGTGTTTTCTTTCGGATTCATGCAGTCGCATTAAGGTCAGCTGGTTTTAAAGTACTTACAGGAACAGATTTTTTGAGTTACAGGAGTCTTGTGATGACTCTAAATGTCAATAACTCACTTGTTTAGCATTAAATGATCAACATATACAAAGATTCCCAAGCTAGCTAACTAGCTAGAACACAGAAATGGATTAGCTTTTGTGACTGCAGAACAAATAATGTAGCAACAACACACAATTAATTACACATTTCAGCACTATAAATTTGAAGAGATTTAGCTAATAGATTGCAGGACTGCTTGTTGATTTAATGAAAATATCAGGAGTGTTGACACCTAGGGACTAGTGAACTGATAAATTGAAGATTATCTGCTTTTTCTCAGTCTCTGGTCATTTACTCAGCAACGCACGCGTTACTGGTCTGCTGTTACTAGGGTCTGCCTTCCTAGGACAGGCGGTGGTTTTTCGTGTTGTTGTTTGTTTTTTTTTTTTACAAGATGAGAAAGATTGGGAAACGCTTCTGATGGACTTTTTCAGGCTGTTGATTAAATCTGATTGTAAGTTACTAGGATAGAAGCTATGATGTTGATCCTGTCACTTGTTGAGGGATTCTCTCTCTTATCTACCGTATGTTGTACTGGCAGGCTCAGAGAACTTGGAGAATTCTTTTACAGCTAATGAGAAAATATTAAGAAATTAATGGTAGAGGGAATAAAATGTTAATGTAAGTAGGAAAGCTGTAATCCTAGCCTGATTTTCCTTTGTTGTGCTTTATCAGATATCTTTTCCAGTATTCTTTGCCAGTGTGTTCCCTTGCTTCCTCCCCCTCCCCGTCCTCACTCTTGTATAACCTTCCCCTTCCTGAGGAACTTTGCATTTTCTTTTTCAGCACGTTCATAATCGTTTCCTTGTCTCATTCCTGCCTCCTTGCTTACATTCTTTTCCTGCTCCTGAGACCTTTAAACTCATTCTCTTATCAAAAATTAGCTCCCTATTTTTTTCCCATTTCAAATGAACTCCAAGCCACTTGTCCTGTCCATCAGCCTGAAACCCACAGCCAGCTGATCGCTGATTGCCAGTGGTGGTAAGAGTTTGGGACCAGGGAGAAGGGCCAATTTCTTGGGCTAGTCAAGGCAATTAGCAAAGTTCAAAAACTGCAGCTTCTTTGTTGGAGAAGAATGAATGTGAGAGGCCTCCTTATTGTTCTTTGTTTTCTCAGGTGGTATGGACTTCATATTTTGACATCTTTGTATCTCACCTGTGAAAAACGGTATCGTGGGCTGTGTTTTTGAGGAGCTAGGTAAACATATATAACAGAATTCAGCCATTAATGAAACTATTGTATCCTGTCTTGAGACATAAGCGAATATAATAAAAGACTATTCCTAGTTAAATAATAGAGACCTCTGACCGCTCTGTCAAAACATATATTGTATAAACTGCTGGACACACTTGACAAGTAAGAAAAGCGCAATGTGTGATAACCTCTTTTGAGCTGTGGTGCTGCAAAGCATATCGGAAAGTAAGCCTCATACCAGACTACCTCCTGGAAAAGCAGGATCTGATTTGAAGCTAAAAATCTAAGGGCCTATTTTGTGTAATGGCAGAAGATTATTTAAAATCTGCTGTAGCAGAAATTCATAGATTGAACATGAATGAAATGGTAGACTCAGATAATATGATGCATATTCTTGTCACAAAAAAACCCCAAAAGGACCAGCATTAAAATAATTGATGGCAAAAACAAAGGTTCTGTTCGTGATTCCAGAAAGTGAATTACCTATCTTTCCTTGCAAATGTTAAAACTTCCTAAAGGGCCTGCCTCAACTTAAGCATAAATAAGGTAACAGACATCCTTCTCAAAGAGCACTAGGAAACACTTTTACCCTTTAGTATAATCTTTTGGATGACCAGAATTTTTAAACCCAAGGATTCTTGGTTTGTCCCTGGTGCTTAGGAAGTTCCAGATAATTGCATTTTTTGCCACCTGTATTTGGCTTTAACCTTTGATAAAATACTCTGTGTAAATGCCACCAGACAGGGTGTGCCTTTCTAACAAAGCTTCTCATCACTGTAAAGATAATGTCTTATTGTAGCCTGCTAATGGTGTTGTATGTCCCATCTTACTTGCTCTTTAACATCATTCTGCACTAACTGAATGGCTTCCATTAGCACCTCCGAGAGTTTGGTTGAAGGTTTTTTTTTTTTCAGTGTGATCAGTATATATTGTAGCCCTCAGTTACATGTTTGGAGGAGGTAAGTTTCTTACCTGGGGCTTTAGAAAGAGGCTCCCAAAGCTGTATTTCGATAAACCTAGGGAAGTAAGGAGAGAAGAAAAATTCAGTAGGGCTTCATACAACATTACAGGTTTATGAGGACTGAGGAGAAAAGTCTGATTGCTGTTTCGAAAAAAGGCCTATCACAGGGAGAGTGGACTGACTGCTTCCTGTACTTCATTTTCATTGTAACCTCCCCTCTAAAAGAAGAAATTACACCTAGACCCTCTTAACTGAATGACTCTTGCAAGTCCATTAGGATGAATTTCACAGTGAACAAAGAAATGAGACACAGCCTTGGCATTTTCAAATGACAAAATCAGGTTATTGGTACCTCAGAGTGAATACTGATGATATTGCTGGCTCCTGTCTAGGTCTTGGAGAATACTGCTTTGTGCGTTACCATTCATAATTCTTCATAAGTTTCATGGCTCTGCTGAGTTTTTTCTCTTCCATAAAACACTCCCATTGTGTGAAAGAAAGGTGGATTCTGGAAAAGTGATGGGGAGGGACCATAGTGCTAATCTGCAGCAAAGGTATAGGTTTTTTTTGTAAGATTCCTTTGAGTGCTGGGCCCAGTTTGATGCCACCATGGTAGAAGCTGCAGCTTCTCTTCTGTTCCTAACCATCTGTGTTTCACACGTGGATTTAGGGAATGCGAAGGGTGCATAGTGTTGTAGTCACATGATGTCTAGGGTTAATTGCAGAGAAGATCTGGCTGAAAGCCATTTGCATGTGGTATTCTCAGTGGGGAAGGTGTGACTATTTCATACCCCGAAGTGGAATTTTAGTTTTCTTAGTTTGTCAGGTCTGCTATAATGTCTCTCTGACTGACTTGAGTTACTCTTAGTTCTTCTTTTTGGGAATTTGCGCTTTATGGTGTATTGGGTTTGAAAAGGCACTTTAACACAAAGTGTCTTGTAGTAAGGCAGGAGCAGTGGAAGGAGGGAATTGGATAACAGAGGCTTTGCATAAATTATATTACCCACTAATGACTTTTTCCTATAAGTAGATAAAATACAGTTTTGGAGCATGAGACTGCTTTTGTTAGTGTTCATCTTCATTCTGACATTGCCTGTCCAGGTCAGAGGTGGTTTTATAGATTGGTTGGAAAAGAAACCAAAATGACCTCTTTTGGCACTGGCTTTTAACTCTTGAAGAAGTGGCACATATTTTGCCACGCTTTTCCTTCCTGCCTGCTTTTCCAGACAGACTGTGCCTGAATTAAACCGTTATAGCTGTAGAACAAACATTCTAATGACTAAGTTAATGCATGGTATTCCTAAATAACTACAGAGCAGCTCCAAATCTGCCACATGCCCCAAAGAAAAAAGTTTAGGATGGAGCCTGCAACGTCTGCCATCCTGTCTGCCTCTCTGGTAACAATTTCCTGTCTGTGCTGGCCCAGTTGCTGTCTACCACCAGCTGTCATATCTGAGAGTCAGTCTCACGGGTTTGTACGTTTGGTTTTATGCTCATCTCAGCCACCAGAGAGCCAGAATGGGAAATGAGAAGAACTTGGAGCTTGTTCACAATCATGAAGCTTGTCTGTCTCTGGAATTACAGCCAAATCTCCGTTTTGGTGGTTCATTTCCCGTCTTTGATGTAAAAGCTGTAGAAATCTCAGATCAGAAGGCTATTCCTGAATTCTTTTTTCCATCCCATCTCGCCACACTGCCCCCCATGTGGGACAATCCAGACTGGCAGAATTACACTTGTTTTCATATTTAGCTGTAATTGTCTTAAATGAAGTTTTTGCTTAGTCAAAGCCCAAGAATAATCAATTGCTTTCTCAGAAATGTCTCCGAAACACTAAGAGTGGGACTCAGGATGATCTTTTTTTAATGGCCTTGGCTATGTGAGACATCTGCAGAGGACTGGCAGATACGAAACAGACTTACAGGAGGTCTGGGGTTTTTTAAAATGGCAATAGATGCTCATATTTCAGCACCTGAATTGCACTTCTCTTGTCACTGTCAGGACCACATTCTCCTTTCTGACACTCTTAAAAGTTAATCGACACATCTTTGCAAACATTTGTAGCACTGCCATCAGGGCCCCTTTTAGCCCATGGTGCTTGAGTTCTCTCTATCAGTAACACTCCCAACATTTCACACAGTGTAACACAAACCCTGTCTTAAGTTTGGTGCCCAGATGTCCTGGTCAAGCCTTCAGTGCACTTGCTCTCCTTTTTGCATAACACCTTTATTGTCTCTTGCTGTTATCTGTGACCACTTTTTATGAAATGGATGGCAGCTCTAGTGGGCACTGGACCTAACCTGGCGCTCCCAGCCTGTTCCACTGATGTAGCAGGTCTTGTATACTAACATAGATGGCAGCTGGCACGGGGCAGACAGGCGTCTGTGTCTTGGGGTTGGCGTGCAGGCACCCTTCATCCTGTTGCTGTTCAAGACTGCCAGTGGAGCAGTTGGGTCTTCATCATTCCACTGGAGCAGCGCCTAGGGACTGGCTGCCATTTTCCTTTGAGGAAGTGTAGAAGAAAATATGTATCAGCCAGAGCTTTTAAGTATATCTTCATGTATCTTTCATTGGAAATGTGCTCACAGAAAAGTCAGAGCAGCTTACAAACTGTATCCTGAGTCCAGTATTATTTGGGGACAAACTACAACACTAAGAGTTGTTTTTTATATAAAAGCACAAAATCGCTGAGGTCTCCTGGTTGAGATTGGATAAAAATAAATGGTTTGAAATCAAATCTCCACTTTGCTTAGTGTGTCACCGAAGGACAAATCTTTTGCTTCAGTCTTGTTCTCCATCCAGCAACTTTCAACAGCTTTTTGGGTTGGAGTGATTTTGACACTGACCATGCTCAGTCCTCAGAGAAAGCTCAGACCTTCTTTCACATCTGAGGCCTGGATATCTTCCTGTTTCTTTTTATGCTGCAGGCTCCCTGCATGTTGTGTTTCTCATACTCCCTCCTGTTTTGCCTGTACTCTGCAGCCTTTCAGCAGTTGAACAGTCTGTGCAACTCTTGGGGAAGGAGATATTCCTCCACCTTCCATCTTTCCCCAGAGGTATCCAACTGACCCAAATTGCGGTACCTGGCTCAAAGCAAACAGGCATTTTTATCTCTGGCAGCTGCACCCCTCCAGCAAAACTTACTCTTCAATAATGAACAATATATTGTGAAAAAAATGAAGCAGATAGGTCTACCATCATCAGCTGATTTTAGGAATTAAGGTAGCTTTTTTAGTTAATAGCAAGTAGGTAACACCTGTCATAAAATGCAGGGCATTTTAACTCCTACCAGAAGTCAAAAGCTTACTGAGTGTAAGACATCTTTGCTCTACTCAAAAAATCCATGAGCAAAAAGATTCTCCTTCACATACCGCTCCCAAAAAGCAGTATTCCAAGGCCTTGGTGGTCATTTGATATCTGCCCAAGACTCTTCATAAAGAATCTGTCTTGCCCCATCTTGAAGTAAGTTAGGTGCTTTCACACAGAAACTTAATGACAGGAAAGCAAATACAGAAGAAAGTTCTCCAACTCTTGATAGTCAGAAAAAGTCCACATCCTTTCCTCTGCACTGTGGGGGCTGTGGTAGAAGTGTTTCACCAGAATATTGTTAACAAAGCTGGGCGCTGGCAGCCTGCTTTGAAGTGTATATTCAGGCTGCTTTCTGGAGATTCTGTGGGAGGGAGAAGTGCTGTATGACAGACGTACATGGGCTTTTCAGTACTAGGGAACTTATGGGGAGTTGGAAAAATCATTTAACATAAAACTTTGCTGTTATGTCTGCTGCACAATTTGTGATGTTGTAAATCATGAAACAGAAAGAAAAAAAGATGACAACTCTATGAGAGATTGCATAGATTTAGTCTGGCCTTTGTTATGTTATTTAGAGACAATTCTCTGCCACATTCTAGTTGCTCCTGTTAAAGACAACTATTTTTTTTTTTTTAATTTGGCAGTGTCAGCACTGTCAGTTCAAAAACTAATCTACCAGTAAATCAAGATGCCCTATATTTGAGTGCTCTGCTGTCCTAAAGCCAGGAAGTCTTCTCTCTGTATGTCACTTAACTTGATCTTACAAAGAACATCACTGGTATTACTGGAGTGGCTCCAGTAAAAAGGAGTAGCACCACCTTTGTACAGACTAGCTTTGGTCAGGACACTGTTGCCTGTTCAAAAAATAGAGGTGCCAACCATGCTGAGCTCTGCTGGTTTGCAGGTGATGGAAGAAGGGGCATGCCAAGCAGATAATTAGCACAGCTGGTTTTGTACCTGCTAGAAACAAAATATAGTCAGATACATGATGTCAAGCTGGCTCATTCAGCACACGGAGCTGCTTTTTTCCTGTTCTGAGCTCTGGTATAGTGGGTATGCACACAGATTTATGTTGTGTGGCGGTACTGGATTCGATGTTCAGCCAGCAGTTATGAGGCAAGAAGGCCAAGGTAGTTGTTTCCTTAAGAAAAAGGAGATCGTATGTATGTGCATACATGGACATATGAGAGAGAGTGCATGTGCAGTAACTACATACTTTGATAAGCCCTCTTCTAACAGGTAGAATAAGGCATGCTCTAGTTCCCCTTGTCACATTTGCCATATTTCTTTCCCTACTGTCTTAAGGGTTTACTTTGTTATGCGTGGTATTTTCCTCTGGTAACATAAGCGGTCCAGTAAGTCAGAGGATTGGATATCTTGCCTGTGCTGTGTTGAGGACATGCATGGGTTATGGCATGCTGAGATGAGGCTTGAAGGATGTGATGATACAGGTTGTGTGCGATTAGAACTGTAGGAGTGGACATAGACAACTTCAGGTAAAGGCGTTCCTGACTGAGGTTACCTGAAAGGTCTTGGCAATTAGGTGAATCCTGTAACGTCTCCTAACGTCCAGTCGAAGAATTGGCATTGATGGCATTGCAGGGGTAGCTATTTATCTATTTGTAAGGCTGACTAGCATGTAAGTTGCAGAGGGAAGAGCTGAATCAACTAGGGACAGTTGGTTCTGTGTCCTCAGGCTGCAGAGCTCAAAAAAAGTAAGGAGGCAATGGGTCTTAATGGTTAGAAGTAGTGAAAATTTTCCCAGGAAAATAGTAGCTTTATGTCTCCTCTTAGAGGAGAACCCCTTTTACCAGGTCTTTTCAATGGCTATTTTGGTACAATAGCCATTGAGCTTCACTTTTGGATAATATAATATTTTTGGAAAGGTGAACTTTTGCCCTATGCATCCTTAAGACTTAAAAGATGCAGAAAGTAAAAACTAAGTCTTAGTATATCTCTACAACATTGTGTCTGCTTATCCAAAGATGCACATTAAAAATATTATTATATCATGGCAGTAGAAACTTGTGGTGGCTTTTCTTTATGGTAGTATTGTTTTCTCTTTCTTATCAGCATTATTTTAATTTATTAGATTGGGATTGTGAATTTCAAAAGACGTAAGATGCCTCCCTTTTTTTAAATGGCTGTTGAAATTAATTGACCAGCAACTGGTCAATCTAAACTTAAAAATCCTTATTCATTATTAATAGGTATTATTAGATAGTTACATTCAGTATTAAGTATTAGCTTTTATTTGCTACTACAAATCAGCCTCGCATTTTCTTGCATATTTCAATGACTGATCTATCACTAATGAAATACTGCGTGGTTCTGCTTACATACCTCCACAGAGATAAGATTTTGAAGTATAGTGGCAGCAGTTAGAGTCCCCTGAACTGTGAGGTTATCTTGCAGGAGAGAAAATGGTGACAGCTCTGGCAAGTATGTGGCACCAAGGAGAACTGCAAACTGAAGCCGGTTTATTTCCTGTCACATCACCTGGCATAGCAGAATTATAGTGAGTTAATACTTCTGTCACAAATGAGGCAGAATAGTCATTTAATCCAAGTGATGCTAGTTTCGTTACATAGAACAATTAAATTTTATAGAAGCTATGAATCAAACCAAGGTGGGAAACATTTGCTACCCATTTTTTATTTTTGAAGTGACATAAATATAGATCTGATACAATTTGTGAACTGCGCTATAAAAATAAAAGAACAAATGTCAGCATTCTAACGTTTCATTTTGATTTGGGATGTTTGAAATGTTAATGTTACTAGGTTCATTTAAGGTAGCTATTTGTGAATTCCTACCCATTTTGCCAACCCATCCATGCAATATTTGTACTGGGAGCTGTACTGCAAATGTTTCTAACCCTTTTAATGTTAAATAGTACCTGAGCTGCTAACAGAGATTTTCTTAGCTGCATAAACATAATATTTGTTGTGCGAGCTGACACAGTTAATTTTTTTACTTCCGATAAAGACACGATATATTAAGATTAAATAACTAAGCATTAAAGCTGAGAGTAAAATCAATGTAGAGTTTGACTTGTCCTAGAATGGAGCGTTACGAACTAGAATTTCAGAATGAAAGGAGAAACTGTAATGTGACAGAAGTACTATGTGGTTAATACATCTAAGGCCATGGAACTAAACTAAGTAAATTAGGGTATTTAATATCCTGTCTTGGCATAATTCCAATGCCTGTTACATATTTTGGTGCAAATTGTTCATGTACATTCACTTTAAGCCTGTTCCCCACTGTTTTGGAATATTCTCCTTCTTCCATTTAACTAAAGTTACATGTAAACACTAAACTTGAAACTCAGAAAGACAGCTGTAATGATATTCCTGGTGATTTAATAGACAGTACAGCTATCAAAAGCTGATGCCCAAGGCTAGAATTTGCAACTAAATCTGCTAATTAGGTTAAGAGCTAAAATACCAGTAGGTGCCTATCTGCATCTTTAGGCACCTAACTACCTTCAAAATACAGCCCCTTAGCCTCTACAAACGAAAGAGAATGGCAATTATAATAATTCCTTACTTTACAATTATACTATGAAGACAAAGATTGTGAAGTGCCTAAATACCACTATAAAAAGGAGCCAGCAAACAAGAGGATCCTTCTGAAGTCTCAATCTATTTTATTCTTGGTTAAGCCAGCCTGTCTTGCTGACATGATGGTGTTTGTACTAACAACTCCATTACTGGTAAGGGACTGCTTTATCACATAATCCACAGAGCAAGAAGTGTCAAGATTTGGAGAAGGCTTATGGAAGGAGCATTCTTCCTGTACTTTGCATTGCATGTTCTTAAATGGTCAGTATTTCTTGCTGTCTCATATGCTATCATTTTTACATGAGTTGAGGTGGAAAAATGGCGAATCTAGGAATTGCTTTTAAAACAGCTGTCAATAGAAGTAGGTTTGTACTCTGCTGGTTGTTTAAGCATGATTTTGTATGGATGTTTATTGGAATTTCATTGTGCTCTCATGAATTCCATTATACCAACTATAGCTAGCGTTGTGTTTTTCCTATCTGTCACATTACTTTTTCACTGTCAAGAGATGCAGGTTACGTATATTTAATGAGTATTTGCACAGGGGAAGCTGTAAGTGATGTATGCTTTCCATTTGACTCTCCTTTTGGAATGGCAGGATCTTTTCCACAGCAACTCAGGAGCCTGTGTGAAAGAAATATGGTTTAAAACTAAACGAAATGGATAACTTCACACAAGTGTAGTAATAAGCAAAAAATGAAAGTAATCTAAAAAGATGTCCTGAAGGATTTATAAATGTTTCCCTGTCTGTGACTCATATGGGAGGATTTTATTTATAAAATAAATACACTTAGATGGGAGATTTTTATAATGACTATATGAAATTAATGGGTTTTTTTAAAGGATAAATTAAACAGAATTCTACTCATTACACTGTTACTAACCTCGAATGATAAATCTGGAAGTACTGTTTTGAAGATAGTATTTACCTCAGATTAATGCTAGCATAATTAATCTGTGTCTGGAAACAGAATATGGACAGTTATTTCCAGTATAGGAAATATTTTTTTCCCCTCTCTAGTTATGGGGTATTTTCTCAAAGAAATAGGTTATTTTGATTATGCTACATTAAGCTTCCTGCATTTAATCAAACTATTTAAAGGTGGCCATTAGGTCACTGGCCATTTTGTATACAGAAGGATCCAGTACAGATTCAGATAACTTTATGGAAGAACCAGTAATTATTTTAACTAAAGCAGCTATGTTATAAGATACAATAAGGAGTTAGTGCATATTGCCTTACAGATTTACGTGCCCACATCTGCATTTTAGAACATACCTCTGCACATGAATAGTTTGGTTATTAATGGGAATAAAAAAACTATATTCAAGATTTTTAAAAGCCGATTTTAAACTTCAAAGTAGGAGTTGGGTTTTTTTTAAAGTTCATTAGCAGCAGCCCTATAGTTGAAAGAAATACAAAGATTTTTAGTTTTGCAAAGTCCAAAAGAAACTCTTAAATAGAAAAAGAATACTGTATGAAAAAGTCACTAAGATGACTATTGTCTCCTAATATGCCCAGATAGAAAACTATTTCCCAAAGGTTTGCAGATTTGAAAACTATTTGTGTTTGACATCTTCAGTGTACTTGATGATCATGAGAACTAGGATGGATTCCTGCATGACAGGTTCTACCTTTGAAATGCAGAACAAAACAGCCTGGGAAATATATTTAAAAGTGCGTGTGAAAAAAACATTCACTCTAGAAGTTATCCAAGTAGGTTCCTAACTGCAGAGCTTAGCTAGAGGGGGAGGGAGACTAAGTAGAACCTGAAGGGAAATGATGAGGCTATTCCCAAACACCGAAACAGGAGGCAACAACTGGGAGTTGGAGCTGAGGTGGGCAAAAGGAAAGCAACCGGGTTTTTTTCTGTAAGGATTTTGAAGAAATATTCTAATGTTATTCTGTACTTCATTTGGCTAATATAATATGTGATACTCTGTTATAGTAGTTACTTAGAAAAGTTTCCTAGAAAAAGAAAATAAATATTCATTTTGCAAAAATAAAAATGACATGGAAGTGCAAAGAAGCTCCAAAGTGAACATATATAGGAAAGAAAGAGATTAGTTATGGAGGACATAAATAAGGACAGAGATGATGAGAGATACAGAAATGAATTAGTGGTGTACAGAAGGTGGAATGGGAGGTTTTCGTCCCCTGTCTTCAGTATAAGAATTTAGCAACATTCATAACAATAAAATGTTACAAAGTATTTTTTTCCCTTTTAAACATAGTCTGCAATTAAACTGAAGATATTTTTGAATTCAGGTGTGCAGGGAATATTGTTGAAATGCAGAATTAAGTTACGAAAATGCTGATGGCTGGTGGTTGACTGGTGTGCAACACCATACCTCCGTTTTCTTCAGCTGAGGCTATGCCTCATGGTGCGTAAGCATGTAGTTACTTAAGGAAACAATGGAAACTATACGGGATGCATGCAGCATAAAAGCTCTCTACTGCAGGTCTAAATCAGATTTAAAATGAGCAAAGAAAAAAAATCTACTAATGGTAGTAGATTATACCCTGTTTGGATATTGCGTTTTGCTCCAAAACACGACCAGTGTTGGAGACAGTGTTGGAAGAGTAAGGCAGCGCTACCCTTACCTGCCACAGTGCTGAGGCCTGTGACAGTCCCCTGCTTGGGCCTGGGGAGTGTCAGGTTGTGGCCGGGTCAAAGGGATGATCTGGCTGTGTAACACGCCTGCACCAGCCTGCCGTGCCCCGTGGGATAATGGAGAGCAGTGGCTCACATCTGCTGCTCTGTTTGCAGACCCGTACCTTGCAGAAATAGCAGCTGCAGCTGAACGGAAGCCAGTTCCTACAGGGCGGGGTGAGCCTTTTGAATACGTTTGTCTAATCATGGAGTCCATTTACTCAGGCTGCGAGCTTCTTCCCAGGATTGGATTCTTGAGAGAAGTTTTGCCCTTTTGTTTTCACGTTCAGTGTTTCACAGCCAATTCAGCTTTGGCTACTTCAGGGCCTCTAAAAAATCACTGGAATCTAACAATGGCCCTGGCAGAAACCTCTCACAGTCTGCTTTTTCCCTTCTGGTTTATGCAGTGTGAGGCCGACCTATTATACCGCACCTCTACGTCAGTATTTGAGTTGGTTTTTACGCTCGCTGAACAGAGGGAAACAAGGCTTAAAATAAAAATTTCAAGAAAGGTATATCGCAATCAAGATCAGAGTCAGCCCTTATGTAAATGACTGCAACTCCATCGATTTCAGTAAGTGCCTCTCCTGGGTTGATCCCCTCTTCTTTGCTACGATGTTAGGCATATTTGCTATGATCTCTCTCTTTCTCCCCAGAGAGGGTTTTCCCATACATATACACGTGTGCGTGTACATAAATAAAATTAGGATTGATATCTTAAGTATCAACTGACAGTGTATAATCCACCCAGGTCAAAATGTAACTGCTTACAGCAGTGATTAAAGATCAGTGTTTATAAAGTGAATTACCTGACTGTAACAAAATTGTTTTGGGTGATTTACAGGGTGATGTCTGGTGGGTGACAGGTCAGTGCAGGGTTGATACACTATTTTGAAATATGTGCTTGTCTCTTGTGTGTGTATCCTTAAAGAGAATAAAGGAATTTCCTTTGCAGGTAAAAGATAAAAGAAAAGAAAAAAAAAAAAAGATTGTAGCTTCCAGAAAATTGAAAGTAGGAATAATTTTAAATCTGTCAGGAGTGGTTGTGTTTGGAGATTTAAGAAGCAATCCGTTAAATAATGTTCATTGAGCTAGAGAATAGCACTGTCTGGTAAAGAATGTCCACCTTGAACCTTTAGAGCTTTCACTGTCCTGCTTTTCTGTGCAAAGCATGCTATAATATTATGACAAAACTTGAAATATTGTTTAAAAAGTATTTTTCCGTTATGTGTTTGCAGAGTATAGCATCATAGAAACTAGGATTAAAAGAGACCCCCAGATGTTATGCTGGCCACTCCTTTGCCCGGAGAAAGGATAAACTGTACTTACTTCATTCCCAACAGATGTCTGTCTAACCTGTTCATAAAAACTTCTAATGAGTGAGATCCCACAATCTCCCTGGAAAATCCATGGCAGTGCTTCACTCTATTCATCCTTAATTCCCTGCCCCCCCACCCCCCCCCGCCCCCTAGAGTAGCCTAAATCTCCCTACATCATTCATTTTATGTGATGATCTGGAATGCAGTGCTATTTGCTTTTAGAAAACTGTATGAGCAACTTGGCTGCTAGATAATTGTTCAGTTACTTTGGCAGTCTCATGCTTCAATCCTGCAATAGGAAATTCTTGCCAGTTCTTTGTGATTTTCATGTCTGTCTCATGATACTTGGTGTTTTTCCCGAAGCTACAGTTACTGAGTCACAGATCTTCACTTTTATTGAAGAAGGAAAAAAATTTCAAGTGCCCCCCATCATCATCTCCACACACACCTCCCACTCCCAACCCCCCCCCCCCAAATGCTTGCAAAAGCTTTAAGAAAATAAAAGACAAACACAGGAATTGGCAACCAATTTTTTCAAGTTTGCTTTATGAATTATTAGGCTTTTTAAATTCTTGTGCTGCTCATTATTAGAGGTTTTGGTCCCACACTTACAGTCTGCTAACTCGCCCGGGTTCTGTGCAAGCACAGCAATCAGCCCAGAGAGGTGAATCCTAAACTTTGGTAGTTTATAAATGCAAAAATATCTTCTTGCTGCTTGCAAAATCAGCACTGAGTTGAGTACTACGCTGTCCTGTAGAGCCTAAGATTAACAGTTAATAAACTATTTTATAAAACCATGGGAAATGCTGTTTGCAATCATAGCATCATAACAATATCAAATCGTGATAAGGAGTGTAGTGTTTACTTTAAAAGAATTGAAGGTTGTAGTGGTTTAGAAAGTTTTGTAAATAGGGAACTACTACAGAAAGGAAAACACTGAGAGAAAGTGTTCAGATGCGACAGATCATTCACATCTTTCAAACTCATTTTCAGGAGAAATATGGGAGGCATTTTTCTGCTTTGTCACATTGACACACTTAGTTTTAAACGAGTGTTACTTCACTTTTTAGACATTCTTCACGTAAATATTACCTTTTATGACATAAAATAACATCATACATGTAAGAAATACTGAATTATAAGGGCCTGTGACTTTAAAGTAATGTTTGGGATTTTATAGATCTGCTTTAAATGGAGTTGCTTGTTTCAGAAGAGTTTTGCAAAGTTCTTCTGAAAACAATATTTAAAAAGGGGTCAAGGGGAGAGAAATTCAAACTGTCCCTTGGTTTGTCTATTATTAACACATACCAGACGTCTCTTTTATAGGACAGATTATGAGTTGTGACTGAATGAATCTTAGTACAAAACTGGAACTTTTCAACTTAGTGAAATATTAAATGCTCTATGTATTTTGTCTGTGTATTGCTTGTAGATTGCTACGATGCTCAAAATAGGTTCGCTGTTTTTTTTCCTCCTCCTGCCCCAAACCAAAATACATCTGGTGTTTGTTGGCTTTCTGCAAATGATGGCTGGACTTAGTGGCTTTGACCCTGTTTCATTGTGATTAAGCTTGTTAAGATTTTATGTCTTTAGTATCTGTTTTACAACATTTTCATTACTGTGTATTTTATTAAGGTTCAAGTGGTTTGTATTTTTATGGTTGCATCTGGTCTGTATAAACCCTGCTCCAGTTTAAAAAGCTACTTGTCTCAGTACTGGACATGAGGGGATTTTGAAGTATAGTGTGATGCATATGTGTCAATCATGTTGATACCTAGAGAACATTCTCCTGGACTAGCTCATAATAATGTTACTACCTGAAGTATGGAAAAAGGTTTGTGTCCATGTTCATGTCTTTGTGTTTGTTCATGCATGCATGTGTATGTTTCATATTTCCCCATTTAAATATTTTGCAATGTTTGTCTTGAAAGCAAGAATAGTTATTCTTGAAAGGTGGTTCAGAATGCCATCGGGGTAAGCTATATAATCCAAATAGGCTATTGGATTAATATATTCTTTTAGTTTAAGAAGAAATTCTATCTATATCAAAGTCAAGGACTCTTGAGTTTAGTTTCCCATGAAGTTGATACGATGTTTTTTTCTCAATAATCATATAAGTTACTGATTTGCCTTGGTGTTCAACTGGCCACATGTTATATAAGCTTCTCCTACATATACTGTTTGATTTGATTTATGTTTAAACAGGGGAAAAAAAAAGGATGCTTTCTTATGCATCCTTATATGTTATAATAACCCACAGGTTATTATATTTCTAAAAAGTAAAATAGGAGAACTACAAATGTAAATTAAAGTAATATTGTATTAAATAACTAGTCTCTGAGACTGTAAATGCACTGAAAAGAATGTTTCCCAAGCCTTTCTTGGTTTTATTATCATACCTGTTTTCAAGAGGTTGTTCTAGAGCCCTGAGAATTTGATGGCAGTCCTTTCCTTACAAGACCTGACTTTTCTTTAGAGGTATCTGTTGTGTAAAGTGTTTGCTGAAGTACTGAAATGCTTCAAATGCACCAGGATGACAGTTTGCAGAAGTGCACAAACATTGAACAAGATGAAATATTCAGCATTGCCTCTCTAAATTCTTTCTTCTAAAATCTGGTACATACCTGAGGATGCAATCAAGACTTCACTGAGTTCTGATGTAGACTCCTCTTTAACTGCTGTATCGGAACTTTGCATCCTTTGGTTGGCTCTACCCTGGCTCTTACGAATCAAAAATAGCCATTCTGCATCAGCTTTTCAAAGAGCAGATTGTTCAAATCTTGTCACTGTTAAAGTACTTTTGAAAATTATAACTCTTGCTCTTAGCGTACCTCACAACACCACCACAATTCTTAGTTTATTATTTCATAATCTTTTCCTTTTGCCTCTCCAGCACTGACTGCCTGTCCATACCATTAGTCCTTCTCCCTTTCTCCTACAAGACAAATGATGTGAAAGTATTCTAATATGCCCTACGTATATAAGCACATACACATGAACATACATGTTTTTGTGCACACAGATGAGCACACAAAGCTTTCACAAACTGTCAGATGGAAGTAAAACGTATTTATTGGTGCTGATAAAGAAATTGGACTGATAGGGCTCTGGTGGTTTTTCGTTTCCACTTTATTTGGTTCTTCAGTCAATGCATTCAAAATTTGGAGATGGCCTGTACCAGCAAAGTCTCGATCAGCCTCACAATTCAGAAAAGGCCCTTTGACTTTTGAAGGCCCTTTTCTGAAGAGCCTTCTGACTTTTTAATGGAACTGTATTTCCAGTGCTGAGGCAGCAGAAACACTTCTATGGAGTCATGCCGGTGTAGTTCAGCGTGTACTAGGGAATGGAAAGAACTGATGGAACGGCTGAATTGGGGGAAGTCACAGATGGTGTGTTTTGTTTTTGTTATAGAGCTGTACAGATGCTCCATTTGTGTTAAGATCTACCCACTTTTGGATCACTTCAGTTCTTTTGCATGAGAGGGTAAAACATCAGTAACAAAACCTTTTGTGGATTTTAGCTGGACAAAATTATAGCTTAATTACCTGATGCCTCACTGTGGTCTATGGTGTATGAGAGAACTCGGTTTCTCAAGTACTTAGCCAAATTAGTGAGACTAAGAAAGGGCTAGTTTGATGCCTTGAAACTGCGAGATTATTTTCACAGTACAAAGCATGGCAGTTCATTATGTGCACCTGTAGTTTGAAAAGAACAAGTTTATGTCTGCAAAGTTTAGATCTTGTTGCTACGGGACAGACCTGGCAACAAAAAAGAAAAATGAAGGCTAAATAAATACATGCAGGCTCCTTGAAGAGCTCTCTTGGTGTAATCGTTGGATCAGATCTGCAGATATTGAACTTAGCTAGTGGTTATTGAAACAATTGTTTTGCTTCTATAGAAAAATTTAATAAGTACATCTGCAGACAAGGGGACGAAACAAAGGTTGCCTGCATAAAGCTTGAAGATATCTTTTATAACTTGTTTTGTTTTGTGGTTGTTCCCGTAACTTACGGAAGATCAGTTGCACCATCCCCTATCACTAGTGAGCTATGTACAATTGTAATCCAGGGGCCACCCAGCATGACTTTTCAGTGTAAGATCACTTAATTTTTCTTTTTAAAAAGTACTTCTGGTAGTTTTAGAATGCAAGTACTGTTTCAAAGGGTTTGCCTACCTAAAACTGTTTTCCATTTTTTGCATTGCCTATGCCTTACCTATTGTACAAGCTTGTATATTGTATACCTATTGTATTTATCATTTAGTAGATTGTAATGGAATACTTTATTACTTTCTTATAGTAGAATGTTAATTAAAAACTACTTAGCATAAAAATATTGCATGTTGCACAGCTTACTAAGCTTACTTTTTTGAAATTTTATTATGTTGCATTTTATTTATTACGCTCTTAGGTCACGGGATAATATTTCACTGGTCTTGTGAATTTTATCAGAAAAGGCACAAAAGCCTCAAGAGGAAGTGGTTGCATATAAAGTTCAAGATATGGTATTGTAGTTTGACGAGAACAAATAAGAGATTCAGAAGTTTTACTAGTGCTTGAAATGTTTTACAATCTCAATGATCTGGAAAAAATTGTAAAAAAGATACTAATATTAAATGCTGTATTGTTGCGGGCAGCATTTTAGAGGCACAGTTCTTCCGAGCCAAGAAAAGTCATGTTGATCTCTAAACACAGGCCGTTGATGCTGAAAATTTGTGACTTGGAAGTGTAGCCGTACCTGATTGGTTGGCCAAGAAACATGGAAAATGAGGTTCATATTCTAATAGTGGTAAGTGATACAACAGAAGACTATCAAATGTAGAATAAATTCGGTGCCAGCAGATGGCAGCAGAATGGAAAAAAAAGGGCACATAAATATGAGATAGTGGACAAAAGAACTCAGATTTCTGACAGCTTAGTTTCACTAACTGATTTGACTATGCAAGGTAAGTTAAGGTTTAATTAGAAAGGGGAAATGTCCAAGGCGTCCTGACTTCTGATATATAACCTTGGACTGCAAAGAATTCTACTGCACTTCTGTAAACACTGATTTCTGGTGGAAGTTTTAAGAAAAGGTTATGTCTGTATATGTTTACACAAGTGCTGGGCTGTAAAACTTCTGATGTTTCACCAGTCATATAATGTGAAGAATTATTAATTCTGATGTCCTGTTGAAAAAACTCATTATAGCAGAGGAAAGTGGAGAAGTATTAATTTTAATTGGGGCTGTCAACTTATGCCCAGTTCAGGAAAGAAATAAAGCCTTTCAGCTGGTTCTCTTTGCACGTATCTTCGTTAACGTTTGATCACTCAGTGCGAGAAATTGCAAATAACTTACATGCTGTGAATACGTTTGGTATTTCTTTTTCTTTGGTGATGTGTGTGTGGCGGGGTGTGTGTGTTCCCAGAAGAGGAACAAGGAGGAGTGAATGGGGTTTAATTTTCATCTTTATCTTAAAATCTGCTTTAGTACCATCTGCACTTTAGGGAGAATATGCAGCACTGTCATTGTTCTGCATGTTTTATGTTATTCTCTACTACGAACTTTTATTCGTATTAAAGAAGGCACTGGATTGAAACAATAAGTATGTACCTTTTCATGGGGGGTGTGTGTGTGTGTATATATATATATACACTGTTATTTGTACCACATTTGTGGTTTATAGTGTTGCCAGGGATGCCATTCCAAAGTTATGTTTAAAAAATGGTTTGTAAACAGGATTTGAGGCATAGACAAAAAAATGACCAGGGACCCACCAAAGATGAAGAAGGTAAGGGGGAATGTTATTACTTCTAGTTTTCTTTTTGAATTTGTCCTTCTTTGAATTTGTTGTGGGTTTTTTGGTTGTTTTTTTAGAAACAAGATGTATGCATTTAAAATTAAAAGAACTCTGCCAAAGGTAAACTGAAGACTCAGGAACTGTTTTAAACCTCAGAGTCTGCATTTTAGCCTTCTACTAGTTAGCTGGTGATTTTTCTGTATTGCTTTGTGCAAAGAAAACAGAGTAGGAAACTTATATCTATCTATGTATCTATGTATATCTATAAATCTGTGCAAGTTGTTTATGGATATCTTAATTAATGTGGCACAAGCTTATGCCCTGTTGAATTTTTGCTTACTGAGGGTTCAGTTGTATGAGATTTGAGAAGCTTAGCACGATGTATTTGTGGGGTAAATAGCTTGAGACAGATACCAAAACCCCTGTGTTTTACTTAACACATGCTCGTCTTTTGCATGTATTGTATTAACACTTGTATTGATTGTGCCACTATTATTCTAGATATTTTAAAACGTGAGTTTTTCTTTTTGACAAGTCGAACCATGTAGAACATGTTTTTTCACAACTCCATTCAGTTCTAAAGGCATGCAATGAAGTCGCTTGATTTTAATTGACCCCAGAGTCATTTTAAGCAAGTTATTATCCTGTGCTTCAGACAGATTCTATTGTTTAAAGCACTTTTAAAAAGAAATATCATTTGGTAATTAAAAACACTACTTGCAGTCGGGCGGCTGTCTTACTGATGTGGTGAAAGAGTAAGGGCCTGCCCTTACCATAACAGAATAAGCAAGGCACAGGGAGTATCACACTGCAGTTTAGTAGCCACAGTGTAGATGAGCAGCACAAATCTGTGTTTCCTGCAGTTCAATGTTTTTGTATTGTTAATTAGAAATACTGTCTGCTAGTTTATCATCCATATGGAACTGGCACTCTTTAAATCTAGAAGCAGAGAAACAAGTAGTGGAAGTTGAGAAATTCCATTGACCCAGTTAAATATAATTACAAGGTTAGAACTGGGGCCAGAATATTTGAGTTCTGCATGTAACGTTTCACTGCTCAGCCCCTTTTGAATGGCATTACCTCATCTTGCATCCATTCAGGAAACGAGTTGCAAATCCCACAAGAACAGATCTAAGTTATCCAAGGTCATTGTATGAACAGAATGTGGACAATTCTTTTCACGTTTTCAGTTACAAGGGGATGCTTGAAAATACATGTGATGCAGCAGTTTATGTACTAATATTAGTGTGGTTTGGGCAAAACATATTTGACAGACCTGGTTCTTTTGCATTGTCTTTTCGACGTGTTTCATGTGTCAGGTGCAAGTGAGTCTGATCGGAGTGTTAGGAGGAAGGAAAGTATAAATATGCTAAGGTGCTTTGTAAAATAATGGCTTTATGTGAGCAAATGACATCAATTGGAACAAATTACATACTGCTTCCAATGATGTAATCCAGAAAGTTTGAATTGCTTTTAATGCTTTCAGTCTGAATAAATTCCTTTTCCTTTGAGTTCTTCCCAGTAATCAGCTTTTATATTGCAAGCAGCAGGCTCGATCTCTGTTTATTCCTTCATTTTGAAAATTTTATGATAGAAAAGGCAGGTAGAAAAAAAACCCTGCACTGTACAGAATTATTAGTAATTTAACAATATTTGAGGGTTTAGGTTTTTTTTAAAACATTGAGTGAGCTGAAACAGTATTCTTTTTTTAATGTGCATGCTTTTACAACGCCTGTGAATAGTGACAGAGATAATAGGCTAAGTATACAACTGAAAAATTCAAGCCAGGAGTTTGGTTTTTTTAAAATCCATATTCCTTTTTCTGTATATAGGCATAAATATCAATGTGATGAAATGAGGTAGTGAAATTACATATTGTGTAAAAATACAAATGAATGTACAAATACAGATTTTTAGTAGATGTAACAGGTGACAATGTGATTAGAAACACAGAACATGGAATTTGAAGGTGCTTGCTAAAAATTAAATGGACCCTTGGATATTTTTAGATTTTTGAAATAATTAATAAAATCTCAAAGCTGTAAGATCAGCATTTAGAAGAATCTTCATTTCATTTAAGAGTCTTCTGAAAGTTATGTTACATTCTATTGTTTTATTTTATAAGTTTATCCTTGTAAAATGCAACTACAGCCGAGGCATTGTATCGGTTTCTGGCAAAACAGCTGTGTCTTTTGAACTGCGTTTGTCCAGTAAGGGCTTCAAATGCAAGAGTGTTGGTTAACATTTGTAACTTTTTGATATATGCAACAGAAAAGTATTACTGGATTGCATCCAATTATTTAGTCAAAAATAAAAATAAAATTTCCTATAAAGACTGCTATTAACACTCTGAGGGCTTTTCTTCCACCTCCAGAGGATCAGATAATTTACACGTACCCATCTTGAGTAGCATCTCGCCTCAGGGGGCATGCCATTGACTCCCCTAGAATGCTTTGTGAAGATAATATGCGATTACGTATCAGCGAAGGCTGCAGGATACAGCTGACAAAGTATTTACTGCTTCAGAGATAGTATATATATTTTTAGTTTAAAAAGAAAAGCTGTCACAACTCTTCTGTTATTTAATCTTAATTAGTATGGTTGGTGTTTTTTTAAAAAATTAAACCCTGTCCTTTTTAAGGGCTCAATTAACTATTTTATTGTTGATTTTTTGTGTGTAATAGTCTCTGATAGCGTTTCCTAAAACTTGCTAATATTTTTACAAGTGTAACTGCTTACTGAAATATAAAAGGGTTTTGAAAAGTTTTAACTGTACTTCTCATAGCACATATACATCTATTGAACATCCTCAATAGCTTCATCTTTTCTTGAGTGAACTTAAGTTACATTATTGTTATTTTTATCAAAATAGAATGAGAAATAAAGTTGCTTATTTCTTTGTATCTATCTTGGAGGCAAACAATAACACAAGCAATGCAAAAAATGCCTATAATTCTGAAGGTGTTGCGAAGTATATTTCTGAAATTACTCAAGCAGATAATACTTTCTATTGGTATGGCTTATGAAGAAATTTATCTCAAGCTGTTTTTTGCAGGCTGTAGAAAAGCCTTCCAGTTTTCATTTTTTCAATATTTAGACAACTAGACTACTGGAAAAAGACAGGACTGATTGATTAGACATATCATATAATGTCATTTAGATTTCCAATACAATACATTTTGTGGTACAAGAGATAAAGTGATTTGCTAGAAGGCAAAATATAGGAAAACTGTTACATTCTTACCAGAAAAAAAGTCTCCCTGTATATTCTAAAGGATTAAGCTGAGATTGAAAGGAAAGAGCGTTGTCTTTGGGGAAAACAAAACAAAACAAAACAAAAAACAAAAACAACCACACCACAGTCTAAGGGACGAATCCTGGAGCTGAATCCCTGCTGGCAGATCCTTTTCCCTGAATAGATGCTTCTACAGGACCTTAATTTCTCAGTGCAGTCGTGGCACTCAGGTGCTTCGCTGTAGATGTCCCAAGGAGGGCAGACATTGAACAGGTACTGTTTGATGTGCTGGCAGAACTGAAGTTTTGCAGAGTTGTCTGTCAGTGAATGCATGCACATGTACATATACGTAGGTAAAGTCGAGCTGATAAGAGATATATTTCACGTTTTCATTGTCTGTCAGTTACAATTCAACACTCTTAACATTTACACCAAGATTTCAACTTCATGAGTTTCAAACAGCTGCCACTACAGAAGGGGGTGGGGAGAAAGGGAAAAAACAATACTAAATGTTTTATCCTCCCTCAGTGGAATATGGAATTTCCTGCATTGTTCTCTGTGTGTCCAGGGTCCGGGATAGGCAAAACTCACATGTGGTTCAGTAACACATTTTGGATAAATATTTGTGTCAGAGTTTTAAAACCTCATTTTTTCCCCCCTGTTTCATTGCTAGAAACAAATAGGAGCTTTGTACCACTGAAAAAACATTGCTCAGTTCCCTTTGGTTTCAGATCCCACCATATTATATTCTTAAGTTTTTCAGCATAAGACATCTCATTGTATGTCTCTTTATAACTGATTTTCCATGTTAATAATTTTAATGTTTCTTCCCCTCTGATCTGTGCTTGATCAAATCAATTGTCCAAATTGCTCTGCTGTTGTCAGCAGAAACATTGGCATCTGGTATAATACATGTAGCTTGATGGACAAAATGATAGTCAGGTGACCTGTAGGGCTTGTTGCTTTAAATGTTGTAAGAACGGGCACGCTTAGAAAGTGAGTTATGCCATTTTAACTGCTTGTATTTGGCTACTAGGTCTGCAAACCAACCTTTATCTGGTAATAGAAGTGTCGGGGGGCGGGACGGGGAGACACCAATTCTGTTGTGTCAGTAACACACTCTTGTTGGTGTGCTGTTCCATGTGACAGGTATTATAATCTTATCTTTTGCCACTGAGTTGAACACGTACGTCTCAAACAGAATGTCTACAAGGACTGATTGTTGCCATCATTCTATTTTTTCTGCACTGCTTTTGCTTTGTTTTGACTTTCTTCTATGGAGTTGTAGGGGAATCAGTACGCGAAGGAACTTGGTTATAGCTACTTGGGAACTTCTTGCTGCTTAAACCTCAGTGACTTAGGCAATTGCTAATTACTCTTAGCAAAAAAAACCAAAAGCTTTTAAAACTATATGGGAAGATAATTTTGCAGAACAAAGCTGAGTATCCTTGAATTGAATTTAGACTGTGTGGTTATTCTGAGCTTTATGTGTGTGGAGCAAAAAAACCCGCCAGATTAAAAAAAATTCTGAACACTTTTCAGGCTGTTTCTGCCCTTCATTGCTCCCCAGTGTTTTCTTCTTTCCTCAGGTCTCTTCCACATCTCAGGTCATATTGATCTCCTCTCCGCCTTTTCCTTCTACTTGTTTCAGACTTCACCAATATTTTCCAAAGCTCCTAGCCATTGATCATGTGCCTGAGTTTTCATTCATATGTAGTATTGGTATTTTCAGTGTTACCTCATTCTTAGGTAGGATTCTTCTCCTCTCCACCAGTCTACTAAGAGGTGCTACAGAAGGATGCCTTATACTTAAGTAATACACACACTCTCAAATACCTTTGGCACTTTTATACTACCAAGAAACCCTTATTTCTATGAAACTACTGTGATGTGTTGAATTAGTTTGTCACATAAAGTGACCCTGTAGCTTTAGAGCAATGAAATCAAGCTTTTATCATATGTAGGTGGCTGGTTGGTTTTATATCCTTGCATAGAAATAAATTAGGCATATTTTTCTTTGACTCTGGCAGGTTTGTCCTCTTCCTAACCCTTCAGTTAGATGTTTTTATTTGTTACTGTAGTAAAGTTTATTTCTGGTCCTTTTCAATTTCCACATCTGGCAGGCAGTGAGGCCTGGTCAGCAAAGCAGATGACCCGGTTCTGTCCCTAGCATTGTTGCTACCTTGTTGGGCAAACATCAAGTCACTTCTCTGTGCTTCCTTTTCCCCTTCCTTGTAATGGGCATAATGATAATGACTTCCTATGCTAAGTCTATGAGTGAATTACCTGTATATAAAGCTTGCTTTCTTAAAAAAATTGTAGTCTGAAAACGAAGTATTTCAAAACACAAGAAGTCCAACCACAGAAAAAACACTGCTCTTTGTAAAACCTTGGTGTTTAAGGACATGCATCTGGCCGCCTTGCAGCCTGCTTCATTTACCTACCAAACATGACTACCTACCAAATTTGGTTTTTGGGTGATGGACCCCATTTTCAGACACAGAAATTTTTTGCTTGGAGCTTTACAGTCTACAGATGTTTACACTGCACTTCTGCCTCAGTGTCTCTAGTCTGGATGTAATCAGTGATCTCATTCGCACTTGAAGTCTCCAGAGAAGGGATAAACTGTACATCGTGTCCTCATCCATCTGTGTCCTCAATGATGTAATCAAATTATTGGTCGAGTGCAGTCTAGTTCCACTGGTTGACTTGCGTGGCATCAATATCAGTGCTAAATACACTTCACTGCCACTGTTGCACTGGCATACCCCTATGGAAATATTTTGCAATGTGTTCTGCATTTTGTCAAGGGACCTGTGGATTGTACTTATGTCAGCTGTCAAGCTTATAGAGATAGCCTCTGTGTTTTCCTTTAATTTCTGGAGATTAAGGTTCTGAGCCATCTAATCTCTCTAAATGTTACTGGCAACAGGGGTTTTGATGTACTAGATTGTAGCTCCTAGTGTTCAGTGTCTTGAAAAACTAGTACCTTCAGTAATTAGTGACGTGGGTAAATGCAAAGTTTCTGAAAGGCAAATCTGTTTCCCAAAAAACAGTCTTCAGTGGCTGAATAGTCAGTATTGATGTCAGTCAACAGGCTTATACAATTTTTGATACAGAACTCTGCAATATAAACAGTACACCTGCTTCATAGTCTAGCCATATGAAAGTAATTTTTCATAACCATTCACTTCTAGTGTGTGGGAGAATTAAATACTATAGAAGATCCATGACAGTGCAGCATGGGATGATGTACTGTTTTTACAGGTTTAAGGAGTGGGAGATCGTTTGAACAGAGAACTGCTCAGAACACACTTGTGCTCCGGTTTGCCCTATTTGGGATTTACCTTAAGATCATAGATATTTCAAGGTAAAGTATCTGATCTTGATGTGAGAGAGCTCACAGATATTAAGGACAAGAGATGGTCCCTAGTCATACTGTCTTCTGTTCTCCCCTATTCAGATAATGATTTATGACCTGGAACTTACTGTTCTAGAAACACTTTTAAACTTTGGAGCAGATGTATTATAGTAACTGCAGACAGCATGGCCAGGAAGGAAGGCATGGGATAAGCGTGCTGGCAAGTGTGTCTCTTCTCTTGACTTTCTTTCCTCACCCCCAGAAATGATCATTTCAGTCTGGTGCAAAGCAAATGGGAAATACTGAAACAGTTTGAGTGTACTGGAAAATGATGGGCTACAGTGATAGGCTATTAGTGAAACATAATCTGTTGATTGTGTCTTTCAATGAAATGTCAGCATAAAAAGACACTGAAAGGAATATCAAGGGAGGGATCAGTGGTCTGTATTTCTTTAGGTCTTGGTAGAACTCAAAAAGGTGGACAAGGGCTGTGGGCTGTCAGAATTAACAGGCAAAACCATAGTTATTAACTTCAAGCTTACATTGATTAAGTGGTTTGTACCTGTGGACAGGACTCCTAAACACAAATGAGAAATCTTGCCAAAATCTGGGAGGTGTCTCAATGCAATATTCAGTCAGCCCTTTCACGCTTTAATAGCACCATTGCAAAATCTATTCAGCTTTCTCATGGATTCATCAAGGTTGCAAAGATCAGCCAGGTGTGGGACACTACAAAATTGTGTTATGTTCTGTACGTCCATAAAGCAGGCCCAGCGAAATTCTCAGCTGAATTAACTGTTTCAAGGTAGCAGTAGTTTAAAGACCCTTATTCTAGTCTCTTACCTTACTGTCAGGGCCTTATTTTGGTCATAGATAGGGAGATAGTTTTCAGTTCACGTGACTTGACCAATTCATGTTAGCATATAAGAGCTATAGTATTCTAATGAGAAAGGAAGTACAAAACTCGCAAGCTATCATCTCTGATCAAAAGAAAAAAGTAACACAGAGAAAGTTTCCATGTAAATAATGCAATAAATTACCTACTTTACAGAAGTATTGAGGACAAGATACTGAGATTGATACCCCTTGCCCCCTCTTAAGAGGAAATTGTGGTTTTTTAACACCTACAGAGGAGAATAATTAATTAACTAATTTAAAAGTACCTCTGAAAATACGAAACAGTTGGGTTTTGCGTGTTGGGGGGGTGAATGAATGTGGGTTGGCTTGGGGGGGAAGTTGGTGAAAGTTTGCCGTCGCAAAGACAGAGGTAACCACTGCCTTCTCCTTATGAAAGAAGAACAGAAATTAGAGTTGTGTCAGACATTGAGTGAAAGGACTACCAAGGGCAAGAATAGTCATTTTGAGATAGGGATTTTCCCATGATAGAGTGTACCTTATGTTTTATGGTATAGTCCTGGTGCAGAAAGACATGATGATGTGTCAAGATTTTATCAACAGTGGTTTGAAATAACCTGTATGACTACCTATGATTTTATCACTTGTGGGTAATATGGAAAGTCTGTTCTTATGCCAGGAAAACTTGCGTGGCACCACACAATGTCTTTTCTTCCTAATGCCTCATTTCTAGAGAAGTAGTATTTAGTGATGTACAGTGACTCAGCTGGATGACCTGAGATGGTGAGTCTCTGATGGTAATGCTCTGTTTTCCTCCAAATATGGCAATCTGTAAAAATCTGATTAAGCCAAAAATTCCTAACTTATGCCCAGGAAAACAACAGCTTTCTTAGGAAATAGAAAAGATTTGTTAGAGTTTTTTTTCCTCTTTCTTATCATCACCTTCTGTGTAGCTGAGGAAAGGAAGGAATTGTTCTGTGAAGTATATATCCACGTGGACGTGCCAGTTAGCACATTTTCAAATTCTAGTGTAGATGAGGCATGTTGTCATTTAAATATGAATAGTTGGTGAAGACGAAATTGAGTTGGAAGGTTAGGTAGAAGGTAGGATACATCCTACCTAGCTTGAGGCACCAAAGCTAAGAACTTGTTTGTATCATCAATGAAGAGGAGTAAGCACTACCAGGAGGTTATTCAGCTATTAGAAACATGAACCCACTGGGAAGTATGCTTTTAGTTCAGAGGCCGCCTTTAGGTGGCATGACTGTGGAGTCTAAGATTAGTTCTCTGCCCATTAACACTTCTAAGAAGTGGACTTTTTTGTTCATGCTGGATTCTAATGCACTGGTTAACACATTATTTAAAAGCATCCTTTTTCCTAGAATAGATATGTTGTTAAAAATGCACCAGTTTATTTCTGCAGGCTCTTCCCCTCTCTCATATTAAGATACTGACTGAACACAGAAAAGAAGCTAACAGAAGTTTGTAATATGTCCTCGTGGAAACGTGAATTAATTTTTTTTCCTGTTTTAATTTTGTGCTGATCCACAGAGACAGTATATGATAGTTTAATAGACAAAATATCAGCAATTTTAGGACTGTTTGCTTTTAAGCAAGTGAGGTAACCCAATCCATGTCTGTCTCAGACAGTAAACTACTTTCTGCTCTATTAGTATGGATTCAATACAAACTAATGCCATTAAATTCATCAGAGTGGAGCAGAGGACGAAAATTAACTGTCGTATTCCATTTTTCCCTCAGTCTTCCTGACTTGCATGAATTTCAATATCTTCTGAGCATCTAAATATGTGATTGTCTACTCTATACCGCAACGTACTGGTGGGACATAATTCAACAGCTGTGAGTTTGAAAATTTGAGATGCAATTTTTGGTTGGGTGAATTTTTCTAATATCTGGCAGGTTTACAGTATGTTTGAGATACACTGCTTACTTGTGCAAAGTTATAATCCAGGAAGCAAATCAGTCTTTTTTTACAGGCTTTTATAACTTAGCTCAGCAAAGTTGACCAGAATTAGACTATTCAATAGAAAAAGTATTGCTTGATTTTTCTTCTTTAAATTGTAAATTGGCTACAAACCATTGACACTGGGATTCCAGCAATACAGGGTAGGACTCTGAGAATGCCTTTTCAAAAATTCTCACGTGGCTATGTGACTTCGCACAGTATTCCTATACTTATTTCAAACTCGTGGCAAGGACACTGTAAGGCATATGCATGCGATAGTAATAAAGAATTGCTTTTACGGTACCTTCTTCTCTTTGCTCATAAGATTCTTAGAATACTTTAAAAACCACTTGTCAGTGTCTTTAGAAAGCTATAGGATATCACTTGTACATACAATTAGATTGAAGTGCACAATTCCTTTCACCTGCCACTGAACTACAGTGAACTACAGTGATGTGCAGCAGCTGTTAAAATCACACAGCCAATCTGCACAAACTCCACTCTCTGGGACAGAAAGCAAGGAGTGCAGTATCCAATTGAAATTGCAGGGGAAGGGTTGGGGGATTTTACTCTGGTACTTGGCCACAGCATCACAGTGATTCATGTAGCACTGGATCAAAGAGGATTGGAGTATTCTGCATTATCCAGCATATGAGTTTTCTAGATAGAAAACCTGTTGCCTAATACCACCTTTTGGGGCCTCTCCAAGAATGAAAACAGTTGATCCAGTGTTATATCCTTAATAGTCTGTAGCCATGACAGTTGCAGCACCTTGTGATTACCTGAGGCCAAGTACTGTGTTTTAAGGAGTAACGTCCCCTGAAGTGATTTGTTTAACAGTTTTCTAATGTGCTGGCATATATTCTTGGCCAAATCTGCATTAAAAGAGAATTAAGGTTGAGAATAGATATCAATGACTCCAGGCCACAAAACATTACGGAGCTATTTTAAGTACCCCAGTGAGCAGGATTTACAAAAGTGAGGAATTTTAGAATGGCAGTGAAACTCTTAAGAAACCTAAGGAAAGCAAAAAGTAGATGAAAGTCAGTGAGATAAGCCTCCTCTATCTCATATTGTTCTGTACATCATCTGCTGAACGCTGCACACAAGGTTGATGGTAGACATACTTCAGAGCCTTTATCCTCCCACTTTTCTTGACCTGTCTCTCAATGTTCTTTCCTCTGTAGCATGGATTATTGTTCCACCTGTTGGCCATATCCTCTTCTTTTTTATTCTTCTTCAGTACTAGGCAATCATATGTTTGAAGAATGGGTTTTCTCATTTTAATGAGAACTTGGAATCAGAGTTACTTTATCTTGATGATTATAATTTTTCGTTATTTTCTCTTAACTGGAATTTTTTCCCAAGAAGCTTTTTGTCGACTGCATTTTCTTCATAGGAAGAGCTTCTTTCAGGAGGTTGTCCGTTGTCCTCCATGGCAACAATACTGTAGCTTGCCTTTGCTTAGAATGAAATCCTTGAAATAATCAATCTCTGACATTTTTCATGCAGATTGACTCTAAAATGTTGTCTGTGTAGATTGACTTGTCCTGAGGTGGAGCAGGACATAGTGAGGGACAAGTGATTATGTCCATTTATGGTAAGTTTGTACCCCATTTCTGCTGTGACTAAGGAACTTTTCTCGTTAGAAAAATGATTTAATTGAAGGTAATGTCTTGATATCCTGGAAGTCCATGGAAGTAACAGCGGTTTCAATAGCTGACAGTTTTAAAGGAAAGTCTCTAGGGAATAGCAGTTCAGCTGAATGAGAATAAAGGCAGTTATTTTTAAAGAATAGTATCAAAACCCACAAAGACTACACATTTGAGTTAAGCTTGCATATAAGATTTCAATGAGTTCTAACTTCACAGTAAGTCTAATGAGCCTGCTTTGTTCTGCCAAGGGTCTTAGGAAAAAAAGTGTTGCATTTTTTCAGGGACCAATTTTACATTTACTTTAGTTTGTAGACAAATTAATTCACTTCTGAGAGGGGAAAAAATAAATGGCCTAGGGACATGCGTATTACTTTCTTATTCTAAGAGGGAAATTTAATTTAGCCACAGTTGGTACTTTTAAATTCCTGAACTGTAAAAAATCCAGGTGCACCAGGGAAAGGAGGAAAAAAGAACAAAACCCAAACCTTTGGAAGGAAGTAAAATACTCAGAAACATTAACAGCCATACCTGATCATCTTGACTCCTCCTGCCTTCTGCTCGGACTGGACATTAAGTACACAACACACACTTTTATTCCTGAGAGATGCTTGTTTATCCTGTTTCTTAAAAACTCCAATAATGTGAATTCCATAGCCTTAATAGATAACCTGTTCTAATGCGTATCTTTCTTTACGCTGAGCAAGCTTTCGTACGACCTAACCAATCAAACAGTCCTTTTCTGTAAATTAATCCCATTAACCCCATGGGGTAGAGCCCTGCCGTGTCCTGCCATGTGGACATGGCAAAATTGGACAATGTTGTGCTTTAATACCCATCTTCAAATGTACGTGCAGTTCACTTTCTAAGTCCTGGTTTGTCAAGTTCTTATCATTCTGTTCATCTTCTGGATCCCCTCATTCGTCTAAATCTGTGTGTCATTACATGCATTACCAGGCACACCATTTCAGTTGAACTTTGGCGGCTTGGTTGAAGGAACAGTCCCACTTTGATAAGGACAAAGTCAACTCACGTTAACTTTGTGCTTTAAGAAACAGAACAGCAGCTCTCAATATGGTTACTTAATTGCATCCATGTTCTATGTGATGACTAACATTTCCCAAGTACAGAGCAAAATTAGTAGACAAATGCCCTTCTTTCTCCCAGTGTGGGGGTGGGGGAGAATGTATAAAGATGTTATATCTATAAAAACAGATGTGTTAGTTATTTAAATGGTGCAAGCTAAACAAGGAACAGTTAAGGTTAACTTGCTGCCATTTGAAGTTCTTAAAACCACATATGAGAACAATGTCTTAGGCAGAAGGAACTGATTTAAGTTCAATTGTTACTTGCTAAACTTGCCTGAGTTAATGGAAAATAGTTTGGTTGGTTGGTTCTTTAAGGTGGTAGGTTTAAATAGATATTGTATCTTTTCTGTGCCATCTTGTTTCTGTTTTCAATGCATTTCTTTTAAAATACAGATTCTCGTCTGTATAAATACTGAAACATTCAACTAGAATTGTGAGTGAGCAAATCCTCTGAAAAACAGGCACCATATATTACTGCCTTTTCTGGAAGCATCTTATCCAGTTGCAAGTCTTAGTCCTAAGTTTTCTTCCTGTAAGTTACGGTTTTTTAGTATCAAAGGTGGTTGTAGAAAGTGAACTCTTTGTAAGTGTAGTATACTTGTAAATGTTAAAATTAGTTTCTGAAGTTGTTCTTCCAATGGGACAAAAATGACTGACAAGTATGGCAAGCAATATGTAAATTTATATTGATCTATAAATCTTGTTCTTGAGGCACCTCCTCTGATTTTAAAGAAGTTAGTGAGAGCTGGCTGACTTGGTGAAAATGCTTTTTATGTAAGTTATTGTCTATTAAAATTCATATGCCTCAGATGAATTATATTGACCAGAGTTGCATGAGAAATAGGACATAAGTACTCCTCTAACTAACCGGGGTTTGGCACTTCATTCAGCAAAGAGTGGAAGTTCTATTTGTTGCTATATTAAGCAGGGCTCTTCTGGTAACGTGAATGTCTCTTTCCATTGCATACCCCTGACAAATTATGCAGCGACAGAGAAGTGGATGTAGAAGTTTGTTCTACACAGAAGGATGGTTTGTTGTGTTTGGGTTTTTTTCTGCTTCCTATGTGAGATCAGTTCCATATTGATGCACAGTTGTGAATGCGAATATGAACAAAGCTACTTGATTACTTAAATGCTTGCAAAATATCTATGCAGCTCATGTACATAAACGTTGTAGTATTTTATAGACATAGTCCATATTCCAAGTTTCATTTTGCAAAGGCAAAAATGAGATGTGGTATTGAAACAACTGAAGCAAGGTCATTCAGCAAGACAGAATCACAGAATCACAGGTTGGAAGGGACCTCAGGGAATATGTAGTCTAACAGCAGCATATGGGACCAGAACCAAAGTTATCCTGTCCAATGCTCTGTCCACTAAGAATATCTACTTGTTTGCCTTTACCTTATGGTACAGGGATTTAGACTTGAAACAAATTTCCTAATGGTACCATAACTGATGTACATAAAGTATTTATCTTTCAGTTTTCTTCAAGATTGGCGCCTTATCTAGCAAAAGTCTTTCCCTTGTTTGTAGCAAAATACTATTTCGCTATATCAATTTTACATTTTCCCTGTCTGTTTAGCACAAGAAGAGATCTAAACATGCAGTATGTGGAGTTTTTTTTGGTTCAACCTCTAACTGCATTCATGGAATGCAGATAATGAATATTTTTATTACAATTCAGTAATATGGAAAAGATAGAAAATATACATGGGGGAAAATCCACCACCAGAGAGAGCTTACTTAGTGTTCTGAAAAATACGGGAAATGTTTATAAATAAAAATGGAGCTTAAAGTTGGAACTGTGAATATATGTGTTAGTTGGGAGGCAATAGTTAATACATTTTGACAAACAACTTTAGATCTCTCTTACTTTGCCTTTTCAAGGATTGGGAAAAAGCAAGGAAAGGCGGGAATTTCTGGCCTCAACCTTGAAGAGGTATGAGAGGGCATTTTATCTAATAGGTGGAAGGAGAAAGAAAAACATCTGTCCCTGTTGTTCCAAGTGGGTTTGTAGAGCTGTGGAAATTTGTTACACCAAATGCGTGATGTGCTGGAGATTTGAGATTCCTTAATAATTTGTGTCTTGTCTTGAATTAGGCCCCCAAAAGCAAGATTGAGTGTGGCTTTGCTGTTCCAAGGTGGTGGTGCTGTGCAGTGTTTCATATGGCACTAGACTGCAGAGGAGACTGTCTAAAATAAGCTTCAAGTTTTGGCATTTGCATTTGGATTGTCTGAGTATTTCTATATAAGAAGGAATTTCTGAAAATTTTCTGCAGGAAGATAAAAGAAAGTAGGATCTGTCCATTAAAGAGATTGGTTTGTTGGCCAGTGCATTCACTCAGGTATTCAGCCAGCTTGGAGTCTTTCTGATGAATTGGACAGAACGGGGACTTTTACCTGGGTCTCTTACTTCCTAGGCAAGTGTCCAAATCATCAGCCTGTGAAAATGCAGACCAATGAACATGTGATTAAGCACGCAGACTATTAAATAAATATAACAGAATATGAGGCACAACATGGAGCATTTTGAAGCCCCATCTCCCACAGTGCAGATGACTGCCCTAATGACTGAGCTAAATTCTCGTCTTGGGAGTTACTCTCCCTAGCTAGAAATTTTGCCTGATACCTTTCAGAGTGACCTGGTGTTTCCAAATGAAATAACGTCATCAGAAAATTCCCAATCTTGTAGATTTCTGAATTACACAGATGCACGTACTCTGAGATACTTCATGTTAAAATAAATTGTATGCATAACATACTATATTATTATTTTAGGTCTAATACTTAAAGTCCTTGTTCACACTGAGTTCTCTTTAAGTCACTTCAACTTTACCTTAGAAATTACAAAACTTAACGAGAACACAGTCTTCAAGCTAAGGCCCCTTATATAGTCTGATCATACTTTTATATGAAATACTTTGCACATACTAGGACTCGTTATTTCATGTAGTACACTTTCGCATTCTCTTTGGATGTAGAAAGGGAAACAGTGACAGAACAGTGGAACTATGACTTCCTTGGCAAATCTGGCTTGTGTGCTGAGAGAAAGAGCAGGGAAAAAGTCTTATTTATGCCAGTGGGTACCATCCCTTGTCTTTTGTGATCAGGAGTATAGGAGAGAAAGGCCTTTTCCATGCAAGAGATTCTGCCTAAAGATTCTTTAGTGAGTTTAGCAATAGTTTGTTGATCAGTTCAAATCAAGCATCACATTAAAAATTGTGAAGGGAATTTCCCTACCTGCTTGTTTTCAGGAATAATGGTTTTCTGATTAAGAAATAGTCTCTCTCCTTCTCACTGTCCTTCTCTTTCTCTCTTCTCCCTCTGAACTTTTCTGATTTTTCCCATCACATAATTTGAAGTAATTTCTGTTATAGAAGTTGGATGATTTTATGTGAAAGCTTCTACTATAGGCTTATAGCTATATATACTATAAGCCTACTTATAGGCTATAATAATACATGTTGTACGAGACATCTCCTTTGAAGGGAGGAAGCATTTAGTAAAATCACTGATGAGATCTTTGATAAAGAAAATGCACTAGCAACAAAGTATTCAATAAGGTCACTTATCTCTTAATCAATCCTAATTGCATAGTTGAAATCAGGGTTATGTTGTCAATGATGTGTCTTCCTGACCCTGACTATGCATGAACCTTGAACGATTGGTTAAAATTAAGGTGGACTGGACTTCATTCAAGATGCAAAAAAAGGTATTTTTCATCTTGGCTTTCCTGTATATTGATGTAGTGCTACACTGTGTCAATGTGTGTTCTGTGAACTCAGGTGGTTTTCTTTGCAAGGAATCTCTCAATATGAGGAAAAGGCAATTAATAATACTACTTTGTTTGTAATTCATGTAAAATGACATCAGTTTTTCAGAGGCAGGGAAGATACTAGTTTAAAAACTTGATATGATAAAGATTGGACCACCAACCTCAGATTTATGGACTGCCTTAGGAAGAGGTTTGAAATGAACAATGAGTCATCAGGTTAGCTTGCAGGTGAAACGAGCTTCAACTTGTCTTACCCTCTTCCCTCATTTTCCTGAAGGGAATATAAGTTGTCAGTGAGTCACATTTGTCAGACTGAGCGAGGGATTGATGTATTGTACAATATCATCGTACTATCTGGAGGTCACAATCACTTGTTCAGCCTCCTACATATATAAGCGTGTTGGTTATTGTGAACTGTTACCAGCAATAATTTGAGATACACTAAAAAGGATCAAGTAGAAGTGATCTAGCAAGTCCTTATAATTGAATGAGATTATTTTCTACTTCATGTTCTAGATTTGTTCTTGGAAGACTTTTGGTGTTTCTAATGTCTATATTGGAGAGAATATCAAGGATATTTTGTACCTGTATTTCTATATACTCCAAATAAGGAATCCGTATGTAGATAAAGACTTTGTCATCCCAGTAGAGTAAGGCAAAAACTGTCTACGGAATGCAGGGAAGGGAATTGCAAAGTCACCGTTATTCATTTGTCAGAGTACAAAAATTGCTCGGCCTTTTGGGTGCTGTGAAAATGAGAAACTTAATCAGTCTGTCTAGTTACGGCAGTGGGTCTGCAAGGAACACTATGGGTGTGAATGGACAAATTTCTTGGACAGTATGAGTATGTAGGATTTGTGTAAACTCAGGTGACATTTTGCATAGTTTTGTGTGGAGCCAGGCTTACATTTAATTTTATATGTATGAGGTCACCTAACTTCTTGGCTAACTGAACTGAGCTAGAACAGGAAGAACAATATTGACTTGAAGTCAGACTCTGAACGGATTATTCCCATTAGTGCTGGAGTACTCTAGCTGATGAGCTGAAGTTAGAAAACACAAGGAAAGCTGAAAGAAACTGGTAGCAAGTTGGTGTCAACTCTCCACAGGTCGTGCAGTTTTCAGTAAAAAGAAATTGTGTGATTTGTGTTTTAAAATAGTTGGCTATGTACTCCAAGAATATGTATGTCCAATAGTACTTATGGCATCTCATAGAAAATAGAGGTAAAGTACCTCCCCGTAGAAAGCTTTGTTTCTAATCAATGTGCTTCCCACTTCAACATAGCAACAAAGGTAAGAGCAGCGGACCAGAATCAGGAGTCCAGACCTGAATGTTGAGTCAGGTTTGCTACATAGTTGTGGCCCTGGATGCAACTTCGAAATGTCTCAGATACCTGGGAACAAAACAAACAAACAAAGACAATCACGCAAAACAAAAAACCCCACCAAAACCCTTCCTGGTTGTAACAAATTTACTGGGGAAGGAAAAGATTAAAGAATATGTATACATGCAGTATCGTATATTGTTAATAACAGCTACTACTGACAGAAGTTCAGGTTGCAGAGCATCACATAAAGACTAAGAAATGCTAGTATGTGGCTGTTGTAAAAATACTTAATTTCACAAAAATTTGATTCTTTAGTTGGATACTGTTCTCTTTGGATCTAGCATACTGCCACTCTCAGTGTTGAAATATAAAAGATGAAAGTGGATGTTAGTCAGACAACGTTAAAGTCACTGGTAATGCTGAAGCCTGTTATGTGAGATATGGAATGATTACTGGAGTAATAGTCACAGCAGAGTGGAAATAAGGAAGAAGACAGACTTTTGGTGACTGGTCACATGTGTTCATGGATTCACTTGGTAAAACTGATTCACTTTTTAAGGCAAACTTCTGCTTTTAATAGATGTTTTTATTTTGTAACTGAAATCTTACTGTTTACAACTATAAACTATAAGACTAAAAATGAGTCTTAGGCTGCTGATTGATACGCTGTGCCACAACTGTTTATCATAGATTCATTAGGTGCATGTTTCCTTTCTTTCTCCTTTGCATGCCTTCGGAGCATTATGCCTGGGTATTAGGTGCCAGATGTACTCCTCTGATGAAATGTATCATGCATTTTTCTTTCTTTTCATACCAGCAGATGCTGCTATCCCTTTAACCCTGCTTGTTGCCAGAGAGAGGGTACTTACCTAATCTTACAGCATAGGAGTCAAAGCTGAAATACCTACCGATCAACCAGACAGCTGAAACACTCTTCCTCCTGCCCAAAAAGACAAGAGGAAAAAGATAATGGAAATGAAAAATAGAAAATTGGGAATAGCCTTCAGTAGCTTGCAGTGACTGGTTTTACTGCTAGAACTCCATGGGAGTGAAGAACAAGCTATATTCTTTAACTGACATTGGCTTTGGCAGATGGGAACGGTCAAGGAGAAAGAGAAGGAGGACAAAGAATTAGGGGGAATTAAGACTGGAGAAGTGCATGGTAGTAGTGTGTAAAGTGGCCATCTCCATGTAGCTTGTTACATTCATATCTTGAAAATCCTGGTATGCTTTCCCCAGGTTTAAGAGGCATTTTAAGCCTGAATGTGTGTTATCTGATTAAACATTCATCAAAGGTTTTGTTAGAAATAATTTACTTATGTGCTCCCTGCCCCCCCCGAAATAACAGGTAATTCCAGTCTTCTGTAATTAAGTCCTTAAAAACATTCCACACATAATTATTTTCATTATTTAAAAAATTATAACAAATAAATACTTTGCTAGAGTCATTTTATGTCAGCTTATCTCGTGTGAAAACAAAAGCTGTTATTACTGTGAGGTCATTGTGAAAGAGAGGTTATGAGCGCAGTAAACTAGACATCAGCATCACATGGTGTAGCATTAGATACTTGGTAGACAGAAGGCCTATTTATATGACAAGCAAAGGATGGGAGAAAACGAAGGCATTCAGTGATTCTGATGGCAAAATAGATCATCAGCCCACTAAATAGCTAAACTGTCTAACTCCTGAACAATTACAGTAATTCAGTAAGTTTGTGAGTTTTTGCGTTTGCTTTGTAGAAAGCAGAAGTCAGGAGAGGACAAACAGATTAGTTTGTCTGACTCTAGAGCAAGAAGTTGAACATCTGCCCAAGAATTTTTCATTCATGTTCCTGAAAACAGTTCGGGGGGTTTCTTTACTGGTAATTAATACCAAAATGATCTGCTTACTAATCTGTAAATAGTAAGTATACCAGCATTAGAGGAGAAATAGCAATAGAAATGTGTGTGCTTTAATCCAGTGCATATTACTTTATATGTTTTATTTGGGTTTAAAATTTAGTGGACTTGCCCCTTGTACTGTTACAGAGGAAGTAAGGGACAGCAGGAAGCTGAACAATATCTGAGTGGATACCAACAGTTTGAAGAAAAATTTCAAAGCATTTAGGCTCTTAAGTCTTGATTTTTAGCTTATTCCATGTGACTGCTTTTCAGAGACTTGATCCTGGCTTTCAAAAGTGCAGAGTGAAGTCCTGGGTCTTGATTAAATAATGTATGTGTATGTACAAGGATAGTAAAAGCCACAAAACAATAAAGCGTTTCTGCATAAAGGTGAAATTTTTTCCCTTTTTGAATATTAAACTTGAGAACTAAGCTGTGTAAATAAATTATTGGTTTCTGTTCCTTTTGCACCTTGGCTTTTCTTTCAAAGGGAGTACTGCGGTGAGGCAGACATTTAAAGATGTTGCTTAGGTAGTCACATATTTAAGTTCACTTACGGACCAGCGGCATTTATTTTGAAATGTAATTGCTCTGATATACTGTACTCCATTCCATAAGAAGGACTTTTCCTTCTTGGAAACTGGAGAAGGTTTCAAGGTCCTTTCTTCCATTTCCATTCTTCTTCTTCAGCAAGAACCTGTGTGAGTATAAAAACCTTTGTGGTAGAAAGTGCTGGGCTAGTGTTAGCTAATAATTGTTGTAGTCTTCATTTTCAAACAACTTCTAATTTTTTTCTGTCGTTGTACCTTTATAGTACGTCTTTTTTTCAGTAACTGTTGCACTGACATAATTAAATTGGTTTGGTCAAACTTCATATAGTGTTGGGGGGACACTGCTCTTTCAATTTCAGACTAATCTCTTTCAGTTTGGCCTAAATATGATTCTGAGGTCTTGTCCACAAAAGGGTATTTGCAGAATTGCTATACCAGTATAATTATATGACAACACAAAACAAATAGTTTAATGCTCTGTGTTCACTCTTCATTTAATGGAGACCCTTTTTAGTACAGCTTGGATCACTTTACTTGACATAATCTAAACATAATAAACATAGTTTTAACTAAACCAGGAATATCTGGACAGACAATTGCAGGAATTTTACTAACATTGTTCAAAACACACCTTAAGTAATTGGCAGCACTAGAACCATATAGAAGCCTGCTCACTTTCATCCTAGCCCCCCTGAACGGAAAGACAAATCATCCACTAACTTTGACAGGAGCTGGATTGGGTTTTTCATTGTATTTACTGAAAGAAAGCAGGCATCCCGTTTTGGTTATGTTACTGTCACTTAAATTCAACATTGAAGTACATGGATATAAAAACCCCATCATAGCTAATTGTTTCAAGCTCTCTGATCTTTCTGCATGCTAATATTGGTTTCCTCTGAATTTACTAAATATGGATTGTAATATAAGAGGGGAGAATATACATTCTCAAAGAAGGTAGATGCATGTTGGGAAACACCATCATCTAGATTTAAGAGTTAAACCTCACGTCTGTGTTACATTCTGTCTGTTTTCCTGGCTTGCATTTACTATATTTACAGCCTTGAACTGCAGTGAAGACTTTGTTTCATATTGAAGAAATGAGTCCATTCTTAGGAAAACAACTTGCATCTTCTGTCAGTTTCTTTAACAAGAAACGGGAACCTGTTGGAAATAGAGATTGTGAAAATTTCAGAAGAGCTTACATCACGTAGTTGAATAATTTTATGACAACCCATCATCAAATAGTTTCATTACAGGTCAAATGATAGTCATCTGTGGTAAGCCACCGAAAAGACAAAGACAGGAAGTGGGTAAGGAGAACTCTCAGCATTCTTTTAAAGCATTTGGCTAAGTGAATAGGCAAACTGGAAAAGAGACTGTTTAATTTTTATTACGTTGGCCTGAATGTAATGCAGAAAGGCAGTAACTACAAGGTTATATCTCTACCATGCATGAGAGTACTAATTCTTTCCAAAGTGTGTTAATAGTTGGAAGAATGACTAAACATGGCATCCTGGGACTTTTGTCTTTAATTAATTCCTTTCCTTGAGTCTATCTTGTTTCTTTCTCTCAATGACTTACAGATTCACTTTTTTACAGGTCAGAGAAGGGTTCAATTTGAAAACCACTCTATGTGCTTTCAGTGCTGCATTCACTAACTGTAAGATTCCCTGGTTGGAATTTAGCGGACTGCTTGTGGCTAATGCACACAGCAGAATACAATTCAAGTGCTTTCACAGTCTTGCTGTTGATACTGTGATAATCAGTGAAACTTCAGGATTTTTTTTTCAGTTATAAAATAAGCACCTGTGACACAGAAGTGCTTTAGGATCCTAAGTGCTGAATACGAAGATAGCAATTTTATATATTCAAGTCATCACATCTGAACAGACATAGGTAGATGCTTTATAGGAAAATAGCTAGGAGACTCCTCTTTACTGCTCAGCTAATCAGGAGTGTCTGTGAGGCTTTTATTGGAGATGATAAAGTCCTAAGTTTTCATCAAGCATCCATTCAAATAACGTTTTTAATACAGATAGGAGGACATAAGTTTACAATATTCGGTGGCATTGGGCTGTCTCAGTTTTTAGGAGGTTGCACAGGTGATTTCTCCAAAGTTCTGTTTTTGTGTCAATAACCTTCCTTAATTACCTTCCTTCCACTCTCATGGCTCTGAAGAGAGATGGTATTTGCCCTGTGCAGGGCACTTGTACATCCTGTGTAAGCCTTCCACTTTCTGAATGAGAGAAACAAGCTCTGTTTTCACCTGAGAAAACCCATGGGCTGTCTTGTGCATCTCAGAATGTATAACTCGGACAAGAACAGAGTAGCAGCCATACCCAAGAAGTCACTGTTTCTTGAAACTAGGTTTATAGGCACATATTGTCCCTTGAATTGCCTTGAGATTCCCTAAGAATCCCTAAGAAAAGATATACTTTGCTTTTCTTTTTCCACTTCCCCTCTGAGACTTCGTGGACCCTCTGACCCCAGCAGAGCTTAGTACAGAGGACTGTGCACATACTGACAGTTTTCTGAGGTGCCTGTTAGTATTCTGTGGACACTAAACTTGTACACTGCTGGTTCTCCAACACCAGCTGCCTCTCCTGTGCTGAGGAGCCAGGCAGCAACAACCAAATGCATCTGGAAAACAATGCTTACATCTATCCTAGCACACTAAATGGGGCCAAGATGTGGGTGACTCAGACACTGGATATTCATCCCATGGTTTTAAATGTTAAGTGTGCTCCCTGGCACAATTTTAGTCCATGCAATCTCTCTCCTAAACAATGCCTGAAAATATTTATCCTTCCAAAGTTCAATCTGTGGGCTTTAAAACCATCTGGTCTGTATGTAGGAGCTCACTGGAGCTCTTCTGCTGACTGTTTTACAGAGTTCAGATCTGAAGGGCAACCTCATTTTCCTCATCCAGCTGCCCCTGTTGGCACAGTTCCGAGTCTACTTTTCTTGAATTATAAAGCCAGTGGAAGGTGGTGTTGGGAAGGGGTTATTCCTCCCACCACTGGTGTGTCACACCAGTCTAACTGCTCTCTAATTTATTAATTACAAAGCTTTAAGGAAAAAACCAATGTTGTTTAAGTAGTTTGCGTATAGTGCTACTTATAATCTTCTAGTAATAAAAGAAAGAGGAGAATTGCTGCCTACTTGCTTTTCATTCACCTCTGCTTCCCAGTGTGAATTACTAGTTTTAACTTTATTGGTTTTGTTGTTGTTGACTTTCTTCTGAGACCTTGGAAAGAGCTTGGGGTATATTAAAATTGTCTGGTATATGCTGCATTTGTCCTCAAAAACTAGCCCTCAAGAACCAGCTGTATGCTCCGGTGTTATTTCTGGGTTTAGAAAACTCTGCATCTTTGATACATACTTGGCAAGTCTCCCAGTAGAGGTGGTTCAATCAGATGCAAGTGGCGATGACGCATATCTCTAATACGGAGTCCGTAGCATATGTGTAATCTGACAAAACTGAGGGACATTGCTGTTCCTTGCCTCTTTTTATTTTTAAAGTATTATAAAGTTTATAGGGAAGAAAATTACTGTTGCTTATTTTCATCTTGTGGGACTGATGCTTTACTAAATTTGGTGGGTTTTTTCGTTGTCTCTTTAAGCAAAGTATTTATGTTTGCTCAAATCAGTTATGGTGCATTGGCTTAGCCCATAAAATAAGAACAGGAATGGTAAGCTCTTGTACTACTTTTCTCGTAGCTAAGGTAACTCTAAAACTCTGGGTGAATTTATTAAATTAGCATGTTTTTACATTTCTTGAAGGTTTATTATTTCAGCCCATATAAGAACAGCATTGCTGCATGTATGGTTAGGTGATTTGGGTAATGCTTTTAGGAGGTCATCATGAGGAAAAGCACCCTAAATTGTCCAGCTAAGAACTAGGATTAGTCACTGAATCTTACATTGCTTTTGTACTGCGTTCATTCGGGCCTCTGTTGGGTCAAACTGATTCCTTTGCATGATTTTAGTCGTGGGTCTTTGGGGAAAAGAAAAAGTTTGTAGGAGTGTTAATTGTATCTGTATTTCCGGGCCATCTGTTGTGCTGTTGGTGTTTGTCTCTCGTAACATTCAGAAATTTGCTTTTTGTAGAAGGCTTGGAAGTTTTGCTGTATGTTTTTCTTTAGTTTACATTTAGTCTAGGTCACTTTAGGAAAGTAAATTGCTTTCTGTATTTGTAGAAATTTTTGGAAGAGATGAGCACTTTTGGCAAGGCAGCACACAGTTTCTGTTTGACTGCCTTCACAACGTAGCAGCAACAAAGCTTCAGTTTGTGTTTCCCACTGCTACAACTGGACTTAAAAGGTATTAATGCAAATGGGAGCACAATAAATTATAACAGGTACTTTCCAGATGTTCTAGTCTTTGTCCTTCTCTTCCTCTTAAATGCTACACTGGCAGTAGTCAAAGCAAACATGGAAAGAATCATCCGCGGTTTGGATTTGAGGAGCCCCCTCAATGTAAAATATGTTGAAATCAGATAAAATATGGTAAAGGACATCAGAGGGCCAATGAAGTTGGCAAATCAGACAAATAAAGCTCTTTTAAGACACATATCCCCATAGGCAGATGTGTGAAATACAGCTTCCTGCAGCACTTTGCAGTGTTCGTTTCTCATCTCTGGGAACTGGTTTCAAACTGCTGTCCAAACTGGAATATATGCTATTAAAGAACCAAAACATCGTATTCCAGCCAGTGTGTGGAACGGTTGTAAAGCTCTGCTAGAAAAAAGTGAAATTAAAATTCAGATCATCATGGTGCAGTTCTTAGTTGAGAAAAGTGCAAGAACCTATGACCAGTTGCTAGTAATCAAGTCATTTAAGAGGAAGCCCACCTTGATATTTTGAAAGCAAAGATGTTAATTTTTCAGTATTTACATATAGAGCGTCTTTGTTCTGTGACCCTGTTAGCACAAGATGGGCATATTGAGATTGGGCCAATAATTGAATGGAGGAGTTCCACATATATCAGCATGTTTTTCATTGTGTTGATGAGCTTTTTACCATTACTTTTAACCATATCAGTGGTGCTGTATCACATAAGCATGGTGATGGGCACCTTGTTGTATGTGGAACTCCTTGGTATTTCTGTAGTTCTATAGCATGTGGATAAGCAAAGCCATAAAAGCAAGACTATTGCTACTGCAGTAATCACCACCTCACGTCTGTCTTTCTGCTTTTTATTGCAGTTGGACTTGAATGGTTTCTGTGATATAAACCAATGTCAAATCCAGTGCCAAAGCAAAAGTTACATTCCACTTTAGAAGCTAACAGCATAATTTGTGAGTCCAGAGATCCCAAACTCACACCTGCTTATAACACAAATAACGTTAAGAAAGTATATAGATACTTATGCAGCAGGTGTGGCTGTATGAGCATGTCTCACATGCATGTGCACCGACTTGAAAATTCACATTTGTTACTTCAGATCTTATTTAGAAGCTTTCCTTTGATCTTGGATGGACATTTGTTAGTGGTTTTCAATAGTCAGTGCAGATGTTTGAGTGAAACAAACTTGTAATGGGGAGTCCGTGGCAAATGCTTCTTCAGTAAAGCTGAAACTGCTTGTTCGTATTTCAAAACCAATCAAACCAGACACAGACTCCATCAAATTGTCTGTTTGAGCTCTGTTTTATATACATGAAGATGTCTAGAGGCAGAAGACCTCCATGACTGCTTTCCCACAGAGGCTGTATAGGCGATTCTTTCTGGATATATGTACAAGATTTCTCAAGGTTTAGGTTCTTGGCTAACGCTGGTAATGACTGCAGTGCCAATTCAGACAGAGATGAGTGCTGGAAAAGTGGAAAAACAATGATACCCTGGGGTTGTAGAAAGATGAGATCACTCGTGGAGATGTTGAATCCTAATATTTTGTGACTGCCGATGACCACACCTTCCCAGGGGCAGAATCACTCACTCAGCTTTCAGTGGCTAAAGGGAAAAGTTTCTGGATACAACCTCTGAACTTGCAAGAATAATTTGTCCAGGGACAGGTTTGTTCTTGTTTGACAGATTTTTTCAGTGCTCAGCTTGAAGAGCAAGAGAATCTAGGAGGCTCAGTATTTATGAAGACAAAAGACTAAAAGTAAATAAAAATAATAATAATAAAAAAACAACCCCAAACCATGAAACTACTGAAGAATGAAAACAAAACAAAAGAGATTTGAGAAAAAGATGCTCTTCTTACCCCTTCCATTTGCATTACGAGATACTTGCCTGTGCAGCATTTCTTTTCTCCTCCTCCAAAACTCTAAGTTTATATACTGCTGTGTGACCTAGAGGCTACTTGGGATTTGCTTTTCTTGAATTATTGCAGGTGATGTTGTCCAGAAGTGGAGACTTTGGAACTTCTGTGGACACTTCCCTGGTGATTGGTGGTAAAACATCTGAGCAAAAGGTGTCAGCTTGTATGAGTGCTCCTAAAATCTCTTTTCTATCATTTGCACATGTGCTTCCTTCCTTGAGGATCTTCACTGTGCTCAGAGCACTACAGAATTTTTCAGTTTTAGTCTTCCTGGACAGCTTTTTCCTCTTTTTTTTACAGCACTAACTGTGTAACTAATAGCCCAGGACTTTGGATGGCTTAAAAGACTTAACAGAAGTGTTAGTCTACAGTTTTCTTTGGTGGATGACTTCTTAAGTAGTCTCTCTTTTCTCTTAGATACAATACTCTTGATTTGGTTAGAAATGATGGTAAAATGCTAATAGATTAGAGCGGATGACTACTTATCAGTCTGGGTAGAGATTATACAATATTTGCAAGTTGCAAGTATAAATGCCAATAAGAAAATACCTTACATATGAATATAGTAACAGGAACATTTGTAGGAAAAGAGATACATAGTTTTGTTTTCCATTTTACGTGGATATCATAACAAGCAAAAATTCCAAAGAAGTTTTAAGAATTAAGACTTCAGTTAAAGAGATGCCCTTTATTTTACCCTATTGTGATTTTTTTCAGTGACTTGAACTCATGACTAAATGTACGTTGGGCCAGAAGATTGCATAGAAAGGGGTGAAATGTAAGTTGTGGGAGGGAAAGGAAAAAAAAAACTTTTTGCTGCTGTGTGCAAAGGGACTTGCAATGCAGGAGGTGAGACACTATGTCGTGATTTCCTAAAGAGCAACTTAATAAAACACAAGCATGTGTTTTAGCTTATAAGACACAAATGTAGAACTGGAAATACATGGAGAAGCCTAGAAAAGAAGCCAAATTACTGAGACCCGTTACATGCTGGGAGAGGATGAAGAAGGAATCAAATGTGGGACTGAACTGGCAGTTTGGTGGCATCACTGGAAGAGGAACATATTGATGCAGGTGAACTCACCACATTGAGTTGGTTTTTTGCTATGCAGAGGTTACATGAGCATCCGGGGTGATATGGCAGAAAGGCATTAAGTGACATAGAACTGAATGAAGATCGTAGGGAGAAGGTTTGGGAAGCTACAGTTCATGAACCACTAATATAAAGATTAACAGAAATCGTGGCAGTAGATATGAATGCTGAGGTATAAAGAAGGAATAATGAAGCTAAGGGTGTTGTTCAATGGTACCATTATCAGAAAGGAGAGTTTGATGCAGAAATACAGGGAGAACAATCTTTTTCAACATTCAAATGAAAAAATCTCTCAGATACCAAATAACCAATTTTTAAATGGGAGGAACAGATTTTTATTGGCTTTACTCTGTTTAAAACCAAACTGCAATAGCAGTTACACAAAACAGTGTAGGATACATTTACTATAGATACTAGTTCATCAAATTACCCTTACCTTTCAGCTGAAGTGCAGAGGCTGTCTTTGTTCCAACTAGTTCAGTTTTTAAAGTCTTTTCTGAGGCATAAGCAGCAAAGGTTCCTCCCAAATGAATACATTCCTACTTTTTACCAGTCCTTTAATATTTATTTAAAGAGCTATAGGCAGTACTTTTCTTGCATGTAATATAATTTATTGACTAGCTTGAAGAAAAAGTACAACTTGGTCCCATGAAAAGCGTTATTTGCCAGATTCTGTCTCATTAAATACTCTGGCTTCTTTCATGATAGCTTTTAGCTGCTGAACTTTTGAAAGATAACATGAAACATAACAGGAAGCAAGAGTTTGCCTTTTTTTCTTCTCTCTTCCCCCCCTTCCCGTCCCCCCCACCTCTAAAGTGCTATTGCTCTAGTAAAGTAGTATTTGTATGGGGAAATTTATGATTTAAACAGCACAAAAGTCTATCCAAGTTCTTGTCTCCATGCAGTCTATGTGACTTGAATAATTACTCAGTTAAATACTATATTTAAGGACAAGACAAAAATGAGTTGTGATTTTTGCAATACCTCATCAAGTGGGCTATGTTTTTAAAAATAAGATGTCTTTCATTAATTCCATTATTTTTTTGCCAGCATATAATATGTTTAGTGCAAGAAATTAAAAGGTAATTTTATGGTTCATGTTTGTCAAAGAGTTTTAGAACTCATTCTGTACATTCTGCAATCCCAAAACTGTTTCCTGTTTCACTTTAATTTTCTACAGTAAGTCCTTGAATGATAGAATTAAATGCCTACATATGTAGAGGGGACTTAACATAAGGAATAAGGACAAGAAGAATTTTCTCTTGGAGATTTTCTTCTTCACTGGGGAGAAATCTCATGTTTTCGTAGAAATCTCTTTATGCTCTCGTCCATGAATCTCACGTCGTTCTGGATAGTATGATGACTTTAACAACCTTGCTGATGTCCTGGTATCCTCCTGTTTGAAGCTGCTGTACTGGTAGGTGTAGTGTAGCCCAGTTGAAGCTGAGCAGAGACAGAACCAGCTTTCCCACTTCGTGTGCACATAGTTAGGTGATAACATATTATGTAAAGATGTGTGACACCACAGATCTTGTTTATTAGTGATAATAAGTGAGGCTGTTGTGTTTCATGCTGAACTCAATGTGTGCAGGGAACACTGCTGCATAAACTGGCTATCTCATGGATTCCTGCTTTAAGCATGAGATAAGAGCTAAGGTAATCTCAGCTTACATGGTGGTGGTTCTGGGAAGAATAAAAAAAAATCCAGAAATACAAATAACTAAATGAGCAGGAAAGATGATGCGTATAGGACTGTTGACATTCAAATGTAAGCATAGGTTTTTGAAATCTACTCCTAGACTTGAACCTCTAAATAATACCAAAAAGGAACTTTACATCCTGAGTGCGCTTTGCAGAATTGATTTTAGTTATTCATAAAGATGAGAGGAAATTACCATACTAAAGGTGTGATAATAGAGGGTGAAAGAAAAATTGTTCAATTGTACTCTCACGTTCTTGTAGGTGTATATGATTCTGTAATACTAACAGAAAACTAGGATGAATTTCTGAGACAGAAAATTGCTTCCAATATGGGATAGCATTCAAAATACATACTGTGACTGAGGTTTTAGATCTAATATTTATGGCTGGAGTTTCTTACATTGGCTGCCTGGCAATGTTTGAATAAATATCGCAATGTAGAATAAAAGCACTTGCCTTTGAAAGACAAAGGTAAAGCACTACTTCGCTTCTTACTCTTTGAAACAGTCCCCTGTGTTATTGAAGAAGTGATACTAAGAGAAACCAGGTGTACAGAATTCTAGTATGGAGCTAAAAGGTACTGTTAATTTCAGCTGCACACATACTTTGTTGAAATACATAGTCCCTTCCTCCTAGATAATTGCATCCTGGAAGAATAGAACACTGCATCTTTTGGAAATATGCAAGTTGCTAGATACGTACTGCCAAACTTGCTAGTGAAAAGCTTCTGGAAAGGGCACTTAGAGCTTCCCTGTTCACTTGGGACAAATCTCTATGGCTAGCATTTCTAGGTCTAAGAGATGTAGAAGACTGCTGGTGGGGGAAAACACATGTTTAAGTATGCCACATAAATAGATATAAGGCATATTGGAAACCAGCAATGGAAATTTTAAGTTAAACTGTGGTATTTCCAACTATTCTGTACTTTTAAATGCCTGATTGTAAATATGTGTATTAGAATGTTCCGCAGTTTCATATTCAGACCAATGCTGTATGTCAATAGCTGATACATGCTTACACTCAGAGCAGGCCTGAATTCTGATCAGTGAGAAGTTAGTTGACCTGCAGTCAGTCTTTTGTCTGTATATTTACACACTTTTTCTCGCAAATTAAAAATTTTACAGTTCCAGTTTTCAAAAATATCCAGTCAATTCTTTGTGGTGGCCATTTCCAAGTGAGAGGCACTAAGTGAAGCCACTGTCCAAGCTGTCTCAAAAGGGGAGAGGATTTTTTAATAAACAGTTTATGTCCATTTGAACCTTGTGCCTATAAGTCCTCAGGCAGTTTAGGATGAAGCTGCAGTATTACATGACAGTGCTACGTCTGAATCTCCATGTCTCGTTTGAATTCCCCGTGGACAAAAAGGACTTTTACCAGATCTGCACTCTCTTCAACATTTACTCTAGTGTTTTTCGGTGTATGCAGGCAATTATCAGGATTTTCAGACAAATTTACCTCCTGTTTGTTTAATCCTGTATGTAATTTTAATCTTGAACCTGTGTCTACATCCCTTGTGCTAAAGCATGTATTAGCACTTGAGGGGAAACTGTGACCATCATTGTTAAGTTAGAAAATAAACCATATGAATTCACTTCAGGGTGCGATGTAGTAGGAAGAATAGAAGACAGGCTATTTGGCGTTAGAATAAAATTTTTAAGCAGCACTGGTAATTAATAAAGACATGAAGCAAATTACTGCTTGTGAAAAACATGGAAGGGTATAGCGTCGGGAATCGTGAGAATACTGCCTACATTCAGTTGAAGTAAAACATGGCCTGGATGGTCCTTTTTTTACTGTAGATGCCTAAGAAGAATAAGCCTTCTAATTCAGAGTGACTATGAAGTTTACTTGGGGTTGTAAGCATCTTACAGTTAAATGTGGTATCTTAAGGCTATATATAAATTGTGATTTGTCAACCTCATTAACCTCTTGTCTGAGGCTAAAGCCAGTTCTTAATCCAAAATCACTGCCGATCTGAAACCAGAATCCATTCAGTAGCCTCATATTGTTTTCTGAAAAAAATCTGTCAGGATAAGCAGGGGCTTCTGGTATGTCCCAGGAGTTAAACAGTATCTTAACTTTCCCAGTGTGTGAAGGAGATTCCATGTTGCCGTGGGTAAAAGCTTTGAAAACTTACTTACGCATGTTCCCTTCTCAGTGATCCTGTTATGAATGTGGTCAGTAAGCATGTAGAGTCACTGAAATGGAGTTGATGATGTTTCAGGGAAGGAGCATGATTTCAGTTGTAAATGGAGTAACTCTATTTAACTGAAGAATTCTGCTGTGTGCCAGTAAGCAGAAACAAAGACCATTACATCAGAAAGAGAAATTATGATCCTGAGAGACTGACAACATATTTCTTAATCTTGCACTGTGTAATGGTAGTTACTTAATGGATTTGATGCTGTTGTTGCTACCTGTAGCACTGCTTCCAGTCTTCTTTCTGTTCTTCCTACACACTGCTCTTCTGCGTTGCTCTTCCATGGCTAATCCTTCCTTCCAGCTCTTTGTACTACTGGAATGAAGTTTATATTGTGCCTTTCACTTACCCATTTTGCAGACTTACCTTTTCTGTCAAGATCACTTTTGACTTCAGAAAGGAGTAAAAATACCAGTTACTCAAAAACAGTGCTGCAAGTAAGTGTGTCTACAAACAGAGGTTTATTTTTTTAAGAGATGTTTGACCTCAGAAGAGAGATATTTTACGTAATAAGCTCTTGGCCATACCACATGCTTTTAAAATTAAGAGCGCTGTGTGATATGCAACGGTCATTTATGATCTGTTTTACATCTTCTCCCTTATTCTCAGCAAAGGTTGGGGGATGTTACCTGAGGTTTCCATGAAATTCTGATCAGAAAGGCTATCCATGGACATACTTTAGCAATTGAGGATTTCAGAAACTTCTGCCACATTACAATGGACGGCTTTTTTTGAATATGTCGGAAACTAACAAAACATACCAGTTGTTGAAATGGTATTATTTCATGAAAATGGAGTCCTGTTAAATTGGTTTTGTTCTTATGTCATTTGAACTGTACTTAAAAAAAACCCCCAAGCTGCTAAATCCCACCATTCATTCTTCATCTATCAGTTGCTTTTATTTCCTGTTTTCCTTTCCCATTTTTAAGTTTCTCAAACATTAAATAAATGTTTTAAAAGCTTACAAACTGAAATACTTGATGTAATTTTTGAAATAAAACTTTTTATTGGGATCTGTTAACAATCAAACTTCTGAAATGCATTCTTGTCAAATTGCAGTATTAAAATTTTTGCTTAAAGTTACAGGCAGAAATTCTACCTCATGTAGTTTTTTCCAGATCTTCTTATCACAAATTTCTATGAAGTTAATGTAAAAATACCTACACTACACAGTAGAGGATGGCTTCTGATAATACAATATGTTTAAATACTACACTTTTTTCTAAATATAACTTTGTCTGAAGTTTGAGTTCCGAGTGATATAAGTGGAATTTAATAACACTTTTTTGTCTTAAAAGCTTCTGGAAAAACTGAGCAAACATCAGTTTATACTGCTATATCTCATTCAGACTCTCTGTTAACTTTTTCAAACACTTCATAAAAACTTCTTTATGTTATATATCAACAGGGGTCTATTTTTTTTCTTTTGAGTGCAGAAGCAATCTATAATTCGAAAATCAAACCATAGCCATTAGTCAGGATGTAGCCAATGTCGCCGGTGTATTTTAGGTAAGGTCATACAAGGTAGAAAAGGCAGATAAGGTAGAAAGGTAGAATCAATTTCAGCTCAGTCTTTTATAGTTTTGCAACATCAAAAGTAACGTTTATCTGTTTATCAATAATTGTGTTACTATGACTGTAATTTAAAATGGTACTTCAAGACAACTCACTCTCAGATATGTCTTCCTTCCAGTCAATAGAGCAGAAACCGTGGTGAACATCTTGAGAAGTAGTGCTTCTAATTTCCCCAGTATTTAAGGGTGCAAAATGTGGGACTTTCACCTGTGATACAGTTATGAGAATGAATTATCTTGATTATTGATTTATCAACGCAACAGTGATTTTTATAAATGTAAACTGAAAAAAAGGCAACCCAAACCCTGCTGATAGCGTCAGACGTTTGGAAAATTTTGTGTGTTTTGTAAGGCCAGCTTTCTCTTGCTTTATATTATATTCAGGCAGTCAGTTTATCACTTTTGGCAGCGATTCTTATCCTAGTCAGATGTGGTATAGGGTCCCATAGAGTTTTATGTTTCTACCTAAGATTTCCATTATGTTTATGCTGCTTCTAGATACTTTAGTGTACATGTAAGCATGGTTTTCAATTACCATCTTTATGCTGTGACATCCAGGTGCTGGGAATTTATTTCTGTTCATGTGGAAGAAGAGGTCTTGGAAAATGCTTATCAGATGGTCTGTATTACAAATTTATATAACACCTACCAGCAGAAACAAGAATGTAGTCTCAAGAGCATGCAGGTATGAGACTTGCTAAAAGAAGGTCGAACGTGTTATTTTTCATCTCAGGCAATATCTCTCTCTGGAAAAGGGCTGTAGAAATTCATTGGGATTAAATAAATGTGTGCTTTTCTATAGAAATTATTCTAAAAGTATGAAAGTTTCATTACCATGCGTTTTATTTTTGAGAGATTTAATTGATCATCTGTAATTTGGTAACAGGACCACCATATTTAGCTGTTGGTTGTTAACATCATATTAAATGCCACGGAATATTTTCATAAGAGCTGCAGTATGTATTGTAGTGTGTAGTATATGCATGTTAGACACAGTTATTAATATTTATTATTTTGGAAGCAATAAGAAATGGTTTATTTGTCTTACTTTTTTCAGTTAGATTTCATAGTGCAGTAGTATTTTTAAAATACCTCAGCTAATCAGAATTGACCAGCAATCTAAAAGGCACATGTGTGATTACCGAATTTTGACAGTTCTTTAAGAAGAAAATGGAGGATGAAAAATGACTGACTGGTTTATATTTATACACAACTGTAAAGACATGCATACATGCAGATACATATGTACGCATGCTTACACACTTTTCATGACTGAAGTTGAATACTGTAGCAACCGCTGTGCAGCGAAGCTTTATGTGGTGCAAAGGAAGAGGCTTTGTTCACAGCACGTACAGGAGTAATAAAGTTTCTTGAAGCAACCTCTATGCTACTAGTTTCAGTGACAAAGCCTGTGGGCTGGTATTTTCTACATACATCCAGCCTACGGATAGCACTTTGGGGCACTGAGTAAATAATAAACATAAATACATCATTTGGAGGGAGAAGAAGGTGGCTGGAAACAATCAGCATGGATTTACCAAGGTTATACTGGTTTCCTTCTATGATAAAACAGCTGGATGAGGCTGTGGATGAGGGAGAGCGGTAGATGTAATTTATCTTAACTTCAGCAAGACTATTTGGACAATGCCTCCAAATATTCTTGTGTCCAATTTAGAATGTTATGATCTGGGTGGGTGGAAAAATAAATGTGTAAAAAGTGGTTGGATGATTGGGCTTGGAGGATGGTGATTAATGGGCCGTACTCTAGCATGAGGTCAGTGACAATGGGAGCATGACAGGGGCTTCTTCTGGGACTTGTCCTGTTTAACACTTTCAGCAGCAACCTGGAGGAGGTCATGGACTGCATGTTTATGAAGTTTGCAGATGACACCAAATTGTAGCCACCAGTCTTGAGGGCAGAAATATTATCCAGAATGGCCTAGACAGGCTGGAGGAGTGGTCCAACAGGAACCCTACAAAATTCTACAGAAATAAATGCCAAGTCCTGTACTTGGGGGGGAAGAATCCCCCTGCAGTGATACAGGCTGGGGGAGCAGCTCTGCAGGAATGGCCCTGGGGGTCTTGGCAAGACAGCAAGCTGAGCATGAACCAGCCCTGTGCCCTGGCAGTGATGACGGCTAACAGCAGCTTTGGCTGTATTGACAGGAGCACAGTCCACAGGTTGAGGAAAGAGATTATCCCCCTTCCACACTGTTCTTTAGACCTAATCTAGAAAAATCCATCCATTTTAGGGCCCTTCAGTATGAGAAACTCATTGGTAAACTGTAGAGAGTTCAGCAGAGGGCCACCACAATGGTCAGGGGGCTACAGCTTTTGCCCTGGAAGGGGAGGCTGAGGAGACTTGATCTGTTAACCCCAGACAAGAGAAAGCTTTAGGAGGCAGGGGGAACTAGTAACAGCCTTCCAGTACCCACAAGGAGGTTATTGAGATGATGGAGTGCCAGCAGTGAATTATGAGAGGATGCAGAGACAATGAACATAAATTGAAATGAGGTTCAGTCTTTATAAGGAAAAACTTTTTTTGCCATGAGGTCAGTCAAGCAATGGAACAGGTTACCCAGAGTGGGTGTGAAGTCCCCACATTTGGAGGATTCAAGACCCAGCTGGATGAAGCCCTGAGCAACCTGGTCTAACCTAATAGTTGTCCTTACACCGAGCAGAAGGTGGGACTTGAGACCTCCTAAGGCCCCTTCCAAACTCAATTATTATTTGATTTTGTAATAACTGGTTGAAATACGCACAGCTGTACACAGCTGGAGAGGCATTCTACTTGATTATTCTTTCTCTGTGCTGTGGACATGTTACTTCCGAAGCCTTCTGAGTTGTTGCTTAATATATGAGCTTACTAAGAATGCCTTAACTAAGAGGGTAAATGGTAGAGAGTTGAAACCTGGAGTTTAATTCTACACCACTTTGAAAGTTACAAATCAAGATACAAATCCATGTCTTGGGCACAAGCTTCAGCAACTTTCTCACGGGGTAGAAAAATTGAGCCCATCTTACCATGAGGCCAAAGAGCATCCTTCCTTCCAGTAAAGCTGCAGGGGCTGTGACCCAGTCTGTCCTTAGCTATTCCATCTGTCCTCAGGACACTGTAAAATGCCTGACATTGGGCCAAAGAAATAGGGTTTTTGAACAAGAGTCCCAAATGCACATGCACAAAGGGCAGCTGATGCTGTAAAGAGCACCAGGTAAGGCTGCACCTTCATCTCTGGGTATATGCTGCCATGTTTGATCTTATGGAGCTGGGTCAAAGAGCATGTCAGCTTTTAAGCTATTTCTTGTCTCTGTTTCAATACCTGAATTGCTCTCCTGATTTGTGTATTTTGACTTGTGCTTCTTTTTAAAATATGACTCTTCTAATAAAGTTAAATATTTCTAAATTTAGAAATTCATATCTATCTTTTGACGGCTAGAAAAATGTAGTAAAACCCACCCTTTTACCACTATTGAATGGAAAATGACAGTATGTTTGTCATGCGAAATCGCTGCGATGATTCAGAAATTTAGTAATGTGTATAGAATTTGTTTTAGTTCCTTGGTTTTTTTTTCTTCCTGTATCTGTTTAAAATGAAAGGTGCACAGCTCTTCTGGGGTTCAGCTTCCATCTTTTTATTTGTTCGAGTACATTGTCAAGTGGCTTTCTGTAACTAGAAGTTGTCAGTGTGTTAACTCACAACTTACCTTTTTTATGAGAAAAATACCGCCTCGTATGTTTCTGGTTTGATATGCCACTTTGGAAGGCCTCTAGCGCTTGATCCAATGCTGATGGAAACCTCTGGAATGTGTTTTTTTCATTGACTTCAGAGAACACAAGCTCAGCAATCCAGAATGAAGCACCTTCAATTTTTCTTCTGTGGGAAGAAACACAAAATATTTTTCATACATAAATCAGGATAGCTTTAATTTCTTTTCTATCCAAGAAAATGAAAGTAGCAGAAAGCAACCCAGTCAGGTTACTCGGGGCAGTGTTGCCAAATTCTTAGTAGGTTTATGCTAGGGGATGGGAGTGGAACTGTGTCCAGATGACTCATCACCGACTGAAAGCATCTGACCGGCTCTTTGGCAACATCAAGAGACTGCTAAGCCCCATTTAGCATTTCTCCATGTGTCTGTGATGCAGTTAGAAAAAGCAGTGATCCCACCACAGTATCTATGTCAACTTTTTATCTGAGTCAACCATTTAGTAGAGAATGGAAAGTGTATAGAAATTTGTGGCAGAAAAACCGGGGTTCTTTATTTTTTCTGTATGTACAGAACTAGAGTACCTAAACACATGGGTCATGAGAGAGTATGTGATATATTGTAACTTCACAGGGAGTAGATGCAAAGCTATTAATATTATGATTTGACTGATGGATTTTTTTTTTCATTGCTTTTTCTGAATTTACAGTAAAGCCAATTACCAATTGCTTGTGTTTTGTTTTGGTCTGATTTCCTTTGCTTAGCTTTTCTGAACAAGTCAGTACAGTAGCACGTACCTGAAGGTGTAAAGAAAGAGCAATTTTCACCTTTTTATGAACCTCTTTTTCTGTGTTGAACAGCAACAGTGATTTTCTGTCATAGGATTGCTGGTTCTATGCAAGCTTCTAGGTGACAGTGTTTACCTAATTGAAAATTTAGTATTACATGTTCTTGCCTACTATCTAATTCTTTAAACCAGGAATATTGAGGGTGAATTTCTAACACCTTAACTAATTGTATTAAAAGTTTGCCTTTTACAGTAGAAAGAGTGGTATTCTTAAAATGTCTTTTTATGCCATGTCTGTGAGCTACAACAGCAGAAATGCATGCAATCATACCTGACGGTGCATTTTGAAGGAGTTACACACATGTAGGTAAGGCCTAACAGTGGTCTTTGGGAAACTGTGATGACTGAAGGACTGGAGTTTAAGGCAGTAAGAGGAAATAATTCCACTCCCAGCTTTGTCACAGACCTTTGTGTGCATAACACAAATGAAATTACTTACCTGTAGATCATTTTCCTAATCTGTAAAACATGTGCGAAGCCCTTTGTAAGGCATATAAGTATTCTGGTGCAGAATTAAAGCCTGTTCTGGAATCTGCCTGGGGAAAGCTCTGTGATCTGCTATAGACTGATCAGGAATTCTGGAGCTTGGAGCATACTCCATCAGCACTCCCCAGTGTGGCTTCTGTGGTCCCATGCATGCTCTCTCCTACTCAAAGTGGGGTTATGTTTACTTTTGACAGAAAGGCACAGAGTATGACTTGCTTCTGTAAATGATTCCTCCAAAGGAACACTGCTGAGCATAGGCAGGACTTTGATGGTAACCAGCAAACAAGACTTAAGAGTGGACAGAAGCCCATGCTACTGCAAGTGCCGGTCTGCTCTTTATGAGTATTTCCATAGTGGTGGTTTTCTATGCTACAGAAGAAAAAATTAAAACATGAGATTTCTAAGTCTTCATAAGTAAAAAACTTGTCAGATTACCTGTCAAATACTTTATCAGGCAGAAGTAATTGCTTTTGTTGTGGGACTTTGCATCTTGGATTAGGAAGTGACAGCCTTTCCTGGCTGCACATTGTAAAGTAAAACCAGTTGTATCACAAGATATTTATGGAGGCCTCGGATTTGAGGTCAGTACCTAGGTCTAAAAAGGAAACCATATTAATGTTTAAAAAGAGACCAGATAGTATTTCAGTTTGCAACCAGTGTATGATGGGTCCTTTCTAGTAATTTGAAGTAGAAATTAATTTAGCATGATTATTTAACACATTAAACATTTTAAAAATTTTGTATTCCAGTTGGAAGTCTTTTTGATACTTCAAGACAATGACAACAACAAACATATCCCACTTGAAATGGATTAGGATGCTGGGATTTCAACAGGGAAATGTCAAAACGCCTATCTCAGCAGAGAGTGCTTGGGACGTCTAGGAAAGCGGGTGATAGAAGAGTGAGGAAAAAGGAACTGGAAAGGCATTCTTCATTCTCACCAGCCAACCTCCTTCTCTTACTCTACCAGCAGTCCAGCTCTGTGAGTCTGTGGTGGGGGAAAGCCAAGGTCTGTGGAAGAATGCCTGACTTCTGCAGGTCCTCAACCAACAATTTTACCATTTCACCTGGCCAGCAGATCGACCCAAGAAAGCCTGGCAGCACAGACTTCCATGTAACAGGCGGTGGAAGAGAAAACTCTTCTGGGTCCGCATCAGTCCCTGAAATTCAGAGAGACACTTGCTTTAAATGTAGGATCACTCTTATGCAAGGATTTAGAATCAAAATGTTAACATTTTGTATTAATAATGTAAGGTAGCAGATTGCCAACAGGAACTCCTAAGATGCCCTAAATACTTTTGACTGCCTGTGTGACTCGGCTTGTGAGCATTTCTAAGCAGTAGATTGAAGTAGACTGAAGAATCTCTAAAATGCATGGACCACCCCCGTGCAAAACTTCAAATACTTCATATGACCAATTGCACTGAAGAGATTTAAGGGGGACTGCTAAAATTTTTAGACTTTATTTCCACCTTTCTATATGAAAAATGTTTCAGTGAAACCAGGACAAAAGAATAAAATGTCAAAAACTCTGAATTTTGAAAATAAAAATTTAGTAATTCACCTTCTGGAGTTTTTATTGTTAACAGCACACTGAGATCTGATTTGCAAAATCCATAAATCAGTTTTCTCTTCTGCTGGCAGGGATAGCTATGTAACTTTGAAAACTGGTCCAAGAATCCCCTTCTGTGTATCCTTACACAGCAATGCCTTGTACTTAATCTGAGATTGCAAACAACAGGTAGTGAGTGTATGCAAATGCTGGCTCACCGACCGTTGCAAAAATGGGGTATCTCAGAAGGCCCTAAGGCTCACACTGAAGTCAGCTGTATCATTGGCCATTTTACTTTAATGAAAATGTGGGTTGGGGTTTTTTTGGGGGTAGTTTTATGTATTTATTATTTTAATCCTGTCCATTTACAGTTTAGAGGCAGGATGTGTTGTAGTTGCAAAACTAAAGAGATGACGCCTTGAAGCTGAATCTTTAGAGAAGTAGAGCTTTTGCATTTTGATTCAGTTTCTTGCAAGAAAAATGTGCTTGTTATGAGTCTTAGGCTAAGTTTAAAAAACACATTGCAACATGTACCCTTTGCAAAAAGCTGCTGAGCAGAAGGAGAGGACAAGTGTGCTACTTCCTTTTTAATGCTTCCTTTGGGAAGCAAAATGGGAAGAGAATCCTGAGTAAACCTTTCCATTAGACCTACTTATTGTAAAACACAGGTTTAGCTCAAAATTTAAATTTGGATCAGATTTGTCTATATTTTATCCTTATTTAAGCATTTGCATCTGCTTTCAGATGGTAAAGGAGGAACTTACTACAGCATCTGGATGTCCATTTGAAAAAGGAATATCCTTACCAGTCTAATTACTGGTGTAGCATGTGGGTCTAATTAATCTTCCTTTGTTGTTTAGTCCCAATACTAATAATGCCTTTGCCATTGAACAGCTGAAGAGTTCACAGTTACTCAAGCCGTATGGGCTCCACTGATGGTTATAGTCCCGATACATTTCTCATACCATGTTACTTGAACTTTCAGGTTGCTGTCGTGGGAGCTCTAGTGTGGAACTTCTGTAGGGGTTGAAATGGAAGCTCTGGTAAATTATCTTTTTTCTTCCAGGGTTAGTTGGCTCTTGAAGTGCTTATGTTGGCACTGTTTGGTTATGAAAGATTCCAGTTACAATATTTTGTCTTTTTGCCTGAAAAAGTGAAGTTCATTTCAAGGTTAATTGAAGCCTATATATGGATTGCTTAGGAAGGTATTTCATTTATTGTTACATAAAACTATGTTCCCGTTTGCATTTCATCTGAGTACTGTGTACCAGGTCTCTCATATAAATTAAGCTCTACTACACTCTTGTGAGGGTAGTACATTTTTAGTATAGTATATTATATTTATATAATACAGTACATTTTTAATACAAAGAAGTAGATACAATGAAGGCTCTTAAATATGGTAAAAATTCCAGTTTTTATGCTAATGTTATATAGAAGACTTAGGAACTTTTTAAGGAATCTAACTTTATGTAATTGTACTTCCTTGCAAAAAGACTTTAATGTTGCTTTCATCTAGTGGCCACCTTTTGCCAGTATAATAGTTAATGTAGTTAATGCCAATTTTTTGTAATGCCTGACTTTATCGCTCATAACATTAAAGATTATATCATAGTCTTGAAGAAGGGGGTGGGGTTTTTTTGCGTCAGTAGTAAAATACTTTTAGTAAATAAGAACACTGTGGTCCAAAGAATTTTTTTCAAATGTGGGTAGAAAATGTTGTTTCCCTTATTTTTCAAATTAAAAAAAAACCCAAACATCTACTAAGTATCTGGGGTTTTTCCTTGTCCCAGTAGTAAACGTACTATTTCCTTTTAAGGATGCAACATTCTCCAACTGTTTTATTTTATGTCTGAGAGTTTTCTGAAGCCTTTCAAGATTTTAAGAGGTATGTTTACACCATCTTTCTTTCCAGAAAGTCATAATTTTTGTCTTTAAACATGGGAAGCTATGCCTGCCCCCTCCTTGTCACCCTCCCGATACACCTTTTAATACTCCAGTCTGCGGTGAATTTGTCAGAGAGGAGACTAAGGGGCCTGTTTTGTGGAATTTGAAATGCTGACAAGTCTGTAAGTCTGTTGATGCTGGATGTGTGATTGTCCCTCAGAGCTTATATCCAAGTTTGTTGTACAGAGCAGAGAATAGAATGTGGGAGAAGTTATTCTGAGTGCGCGTGCATGTGATTGCAGTTTCCAAGGAGACCACCTTCTTTGTCTGAACATGTCCAAAATGATTGCCTAATTGATCTCATCATGTGGGACACTCTGTCTGTCTTTCTGTCTGCTTCTCGTGTGCGTTCTTTCCTCCACATTGTTAACCAAAAAGTAAAAAATGAAAAGTTACGTTCTTGAAAAGAGCCAAACAAAGCCATTAGACTGCCTGAACAATGAGTTTGGACCGTCCTTTAGTCAAAATCAATTGCTAGTGTATCACCAGTATGGATGTGAAACATGTTGTTGCTAATATTTCTTCCCGATCTGTGCTATAACTTGTGCATAGATGATGCTAAGTGGTTCTTTGAAAGAGACAGCTGTTAATGCTACTACTGAATTTCCACTAATTATAAAATGAAAGGAGTGGCTCTCTTTTCCTTCTCAAAGCTCAATAGTCTAGTTTCACTGACTAAAAAAACCAACAACAAAAAAATCCCCCAAAACACAAAAAGCTCAGGGAAGGAGAAGATGCCAGTTAGCAACAGTGCTGAAAAGCATGCTGATGTGCTTTTTTTGTTGCTTGTGGTTTTGTTGGTACTGATGATTTGCTAATGAAAGCCAAAGCTCTTTCAAATTTAGTCACTCGACACTGGAACTGGAAATGAAGAGCTCAAGTTTAAAAACTTTCTTGCTACAGGGAGGAAAAGATTGCAGGCAGCAGTAAGAATAAGGTGCTGAGGCAAAACTGGAGGTCACTGAATAACGCTATTTATATCACTCAGGAGCACAGGCGACTTTAGGCCAATCCTCCCTTTCTTGCTAAGGAAAGACTCCTGTTAACATCAGGGGAAATTTAACCTGAATTATGGAAACAGAATATTATTGAGACAGAAACTGAAATTATGTCATAATTCAGTATGTAAAAAAGCATATTAAAAACATATTGAATAAGTTTAGTAACTACTGAAAGAAATATATTTTTTTAAAAATAATATATTTTTTTTTTTAAGAGCCCTTTTCAGGCTGCAGTCCTTAAAAAAGATGAACATCAGTTGCATAGCATGGTTTTGTTTGTTTATTTATAAGAAGTGTCTGTAATCTGTGTAAAACCGGGGAGAGGGCATAGTCTGTGTCAGTTTATCTACAATGTGTCACACTGGGGGTAAATACCAGCTGGTACATGAAAAAGGTCCAGGCAAATGTAAGCCAAGAGAAGTAAGCATGGACAGCTTGAGGAGCAGAGTCTGAGAAAATAAGTGGAGTTTGCAGCAGCCACAGCTCTCAACTTTCCTGGTGGCATTTGTTGGATAGAACGTGATTAATTTGTCTCTTGAAGAAAAGATCTCCATGATTGTTAGAAGCCAGTCCTTCTCTGCCTTTACTAAAAACTAGAAAGACAAGAATAGTTTCACAGGCCTTTGATCTTGCCAACTCTTACTCCTGCCTCACTTTACTCTTACGAGCAGTTCTGTTGAGCTGCTGGGTACAATTAAACATGAATGAGCATCATCAGAGTCTTTGCAATTATACACGACCTTAGCATATGAGGATTTCAAAGTAGTAATTTGCAGGGTTTACAAGTCTTTTTGACAGAGGATGTTTTCTCTGTGTTTCATGAAGATGAAAATTTAGGCAATAAGCAGCTTGAAGACAACTTAAAGTACTAAGAAGTCCAGGGCAGAGCATATATAATTTTATAGACTGACACCATTAGGTGGGACAAAGCAGCATGCTGTAAACCTGGGTGAAACAACAGTCGTGGTTAGCACCTGCCTTAATTTAGAGTAGCCTGTTTACTGAATGCTGTGCCATTAGGAAGATGCAAGACTCCGGCTACAAGTCCTAAATGTCTGTCAAAAGCTCTGTACACCTCCCACCCCCCACCCCCCACCCCCGCATCTCTGGGGAGATTCCTGAGCTCTATTTAATTAAAGCATGATAAATGGTGCATTTAAAAAATAAGTCTCTCTTCCCCTTTCTGTCTCTCCCCTCAGTTTCTGGCCAAAGCCTGAGGCCACTTTATATCTCTTCTGTTCTGCAAGAGCGATATGAAGAAAACCTAGCAGGACTCATGACCTTTTAATCTGAGTGTCTTCCGTTTTAGGTAAGAGGGAAATAAAATTTGTAGCTACATTGGATTTTTTTTTTTTTAATTATTCCTGTTTGAACATACTCAGTTTTTGTGCAAACATGGTACTGTTGAACATAGTTCATCTTATAAAGGCTGAGCTGTGAGGCAGCAATTTACGAAGTTTTGCAGAGAGACCTGTTCCCTCTGGAAATCTGACAACGTGCAGCACAGTGGCAATAAGGAGACTGCTTGCAGGGGGGCGGAGGTGCTGCTCCCTCTTGACAGTGAAGCAAAGAAGTAGCTTTCACATCCAGTGTATGCACCTGCATTTACCTGACCTGAATGAAAAAGCCTCCCAAATGACGGGTGTCTGTATCTGGAATATGGCACATTTGGAGTGCTGCACAAAGGGAACTGCTTTTATTTGGCATTACGGTAATTAAATAAACATTTAAAATAGACTTTTCTGACTCGCTTGATAAAATACATCTTTCTGAGCAAAAGGTTGAGACCTGACAATTGGCTTTTAGAGTACATTTGAAGAAATCTGGTTTCTCTATTTAATCTGTATGAGGTTCCGCTGGTTTTGAAACATGAAGATAATGTGTCAGTGTATTTTACAGACCACTAAGTGAGAAGTCACAGCATTGCATTGGCATGCCTGACCTGTCACTTGTGCACAGAAATACTGAGCTCTCCAAGCACACCTGCCTGACTTTTTCCCTTGTTTAGTAGCTGCCAGGATAGACAGGCTTAAACTTTTCTTCTCTTCTGGACCCTCACCTCCCAGTCATTATCCTTCATTTTCTTAGCTCGTCCTGCAGCAAACTACCAAAAGATGTTGGACAAGGTCAGGCCCTCAAAGAGTGCTTCTGACACACAGAAAATACATGTATTCAACCAGATTCCCAAATGAAAAATCTTTAGTTAATCTACCTCCTGGTGTTTCTATACTTTGCATCTTTTAGATTCCTCAGTACGATATTCTGTGCCAAACTTAGGTTAATCCAGTCCGGCAAAGCCTTTCTTGTGTGAGCGGTTTTTAAACTGTAGTTAATTAGAAAAATAATGTAAGAAAGAGCTTTCAGCCTAAGGGAAATTATTTTTTATCACTATTTATTAAGTTAAGTACATTTTATAAGACTTTGACAAACAAAATCCATTTTAGGAACCTATTTAAAGAAAAGATTACCAGAGATCCTCTTTTTTCAACTTATACATAGCTAATACACATATTTTATATTTGGCACATACTTAACCTTTTCAGAACATGGTTTCCATTGTGATGATAATCAAAAAAGGTCAACATATTTTTTCAGTGTTAGGAAATATTTTTGAATTTGATTAGACAGGAGAAGAGTTTACCACAGTATGAGGCAAGTCAGGAAATCAAAGCTTTTTACATGGTCTGATGTCTTCCAGAAGTAAAGCAAGCTGTGCACAAGCATATAACAAATACAAGACAGGAAGGCACAAATGGGATTGTCATTCTTTATTGTACACTGGAAGTAAGAAAGTTTTTGAAGAGGTGGATTCGAATTAGGTAACTCATGCATCTTTTTGTGTTTTAACATTTGATTTCCTCTTTCTGTGTGTATAATTCTTTCTGTAACTGATTTCATAGGTCTTTTCTGGCATTTTCCTTTTTTCTGTAACAGTGAAGGCTATTTAGTTTAAATATGTGGTCCTAAGGGTATGTGGAGCTGAGAGAACATAGCAAATACGTTAGTAATTTTACTTAGTTTGCATATGTTACCAACTTTTTCTCACTCACCTGCTATCTTGTGTAGCACATTGCTATTTTCTTACATTTGAATGTCAAAGGACTGCATTTTCTGACTCAGACAATATCAGATATGTGCATTCAGGCTTTTTTGGCCCCCCTTAAAGCTGTTTTCCACTGTCCTGAGAGCGTAAGTGCTAGGGGCAGGACATTTTGATCAACCACACTACTCAGACACAGACAAGAATCAGTACATTAAGGCAATGTTTTCTCACTCTCTGTTCTTAGTATGTAAACTTTTCCAGTCTCAGAATGGAGTCCAAGGATAACTTTTGCAAAATCAGAGCTGTGTAAACTTTTCATAACCATAGAAGAATTTGTTTAGCCTTGCAAATTATTAGGAGCCAGAGAAGTGTTTTCTGATACCCACTTGGAGTGAGCATTAGCACCGTATGATCTTCTGCTCATCTAACAGAAAATTATCATCCTTAACAGTGTTATTGATAAATTAACTAATTATATCACCTATGGCATCACTTGTTAGATTGCCTTTGAAAATCAGATGTGAGAGTAATATTACTTTCTAGACATTTAGAAAGTTAGAATGAAAATTTAGTTCTCAAAATCATTCCTTCTGCATTTCCCTTATGATTTTCTAATTTAAACATTTCTAAAGAAACATGGGAAACAAAAGCATTCATAATGTTATATGTATTCTGTTACCTTACTATAATGCAGCCTAATGTTCAGAAGCAGAACTTTCCATCTTAGTCCAGTGGAGATTTCAGAGCTATTTCTATATTTGTCGTATGGATAGCTAGAGCCATTATTTTATTGTAGGTAGTGTACAAACAGGAAAAAAAAAAAAGATGATTACTGCTTTAAAACTCTTACATCTCTTTTTTCCCCTCTGGTACTCAAGTTTTGTGATTGACGTGATGGTTATGGCAAATTCACATGGTATTCCCTGGTGATCGTGATTTTGAATGATCTTCCTCTTACAGGTAGAGGATAAGAAACTAAGTTTGCCTGGCTAGCTCACTCTGTCCTACGTGGAAGTAGATGGTGCGGGCATGGAGATGTTTGGAGTTAAGAAATATATGTTGGAGTTGTCTAGCACCACCTCAACCAAGTGTGTTGTCAGTTGCTGCCAACAGATCTTTGCAGGTTATCAATTTAAGGGCAGATGGCCTTTGTTTTGTGTCCCAGAGTCTTGGTTCCCAGCTGTGTATCTTGCAAGCTTACTGCTTGTCATGACCATAATCCTGACAGACCTTGCTTTCCTTCTGATGAAGACCTTGGGTATACAAGTGGAGAGGGAGCTGCAGAGCACATGAGCAGTGTTCCTTGGGCTTGGGTGATCCGGAAACTAGGGCTGTCCCTCAATACAGACAGAGTTGTATGACACTGACCAGCTACATCTAGGTATATGCTTACATTTTTCAGTCTCAGCACTGCTGCTTTTTGGCAGCTAAGGCTCTTGGAGGATAACTCTCTCGCTGAGTATCAGGCTTGCTTTGTCCCAGAATTAAGGCTTTCACTGTCAGGAGAAGGAAGCACTTATTTCCTGAGCCATAGTAAAGGGGATCATCTGTTTTTTTCAGTAGTTCTGGAATGAGACTTTATTCTCATGTTGTGTCATGTAATGTCCTCGTGTACACATGTACACACCTTTGGACAATATCTATAAATAAACCATTATTGGTCATGGACCTTTGACTACGTAGCTGGTTCATCAATACATAAACTTTGGAAGAGCTTTCATAATCTCTTCTAGTAAGTTAAAGCTACTTTTAACAAGACATGCATGCATATGCACGTGTATATCTCTGGCAGGGTACCATTTCATATCTGCCCCCCTCTTGCATATGTGGAATTTCTCCCCAAAATTATTTTGGCCCAATGCCCAGGAGTCCACAACAGTCAGTGGCTCAGTGGCATGTTTAAGATCTTCATGAAACAAATTTTTATGCTGTTGGAAGGGAGAAAGTCACAGTTTTTGGGACACATGGCACTTCTTACAAGTACTCGCTAGAGAAGCAGTCTTAAAATTATGAGTTTTGCACATTAGAAAAAGCTATACTGGGTTGAAGTTAGTGAATTTTTAATGTATTATTTCTATGTTTCCTTTCACCTCTGAGGATTTTAGATGCAGACATACCATATTATAGGAAAACAGAGAAAAAATAACAATGTTCATGATATTTTCATTGTATATGCAGAATATATAATGATGTTGTGTGTGGCACTAACGTTTTATTGGCATTCACTTCTGATGATTTTATTGCTCTTGGCTTTACAGTTTAGGGGTCTTGTGGTTAGCAGGATAACAGAGATAAAGCTGCTATACCACAGCATTTCCATACTTTATAACTTCTGCAGTATATTTACAGTGTGTGGATAGAATTTACTGTATAAATTACATCTCTTCTATCTTTTAGCACAAAAAGCAATGCAAAAGATTTATTTATAAACTGAATATTCACAACATTTTTCATGAACGCAGCTGTTTTACCTACTTAATTGGTAGTAAAGGGATAAAAATTAATAGTTGAAATATGGATAACAATCCAATGCAGATGGTGATTGTTTTCCTGAATGCGTTAACTAAGAAGTCAATTGTGTGTGAAGTTTTCTACTAACAAAGCAGGAATGAGAAAGCTTTTCTTCTAAGTGTCTGTGTCCTATAGCAGCTCTTCTTCCTCACTACACAGCAGAGCATTTTGGCCCATGGAACTCATTTTAGAAATGCGCTGAAAACTATCCCAAGCTTTTAACCATCAGTAAAACACTCTGATGTCTCTACCTTAAAACTATGATCATACGGCACAAGGGCTGCACGAAGGTGATCTATATGAAGGGAACTGCCCCTAGAAAAGGAACAATCTTGTCATTCTATTATATTTAGTGAACTCTGCCTGTAGTGAAATAATCCTGTATTAAATCTTGTATTAAACTAGGAAGGCCATGAACCTAACTTTTCATTAAAGATAATGTGATACGGTATTTCCCCCCATCATCTGTGTTTTAAAACCGGGGAGAAAAATCAAAGAAGTATAAGTGAAGTAACGGGACACTCACGTAGTGGCATTTAAGAAGTGTCTGCTCAAGTCAAATATGAGAATACAAATATTGTGATATAAACACTAGAGCACACATGCTGTGCCAGATGAACTTTGATACCTTTTGTTCTGTATATGAATTATCTTCATAAGAGGCAATTTCAGAGGAATAAATGTGAAAAATTTGTCTTTTCTCATAAGAGCACATCTTCTTTTCCCCAAGACCCCACAAGTACTTGTACTATCTAGATTTTCTTGTGCTTTCTTACTGTTGGCCAGAACAGAGATTCCATGTAAGTACTGAATAATCCACCACATATCAAATGTTTCTGGCATTTGATGGTGTCTTTTACAAAACATTTTAAATGTTAGAAGTGTTTCAGTTTTGAGCTTTCTTCTCCAAGTCAAAACAAATTTCAGTAAGTTCCACTGATAATTTGTTAAATAGTTAATGAATGTTACTTAAATATAGTGCAGGTATTTGTTGTGGCTACTTACAAAAACTGAAACAGAAGTCACAGATTAGTAAAGATTCCTGAAATCTGCTTTATGACTTACGAAGAAAATATTTTTTGTATGACAGAAACAAATACAAAGAAATGTGTGGCTAAGAAGGCTGTTGTTATATTTAATACAACATTTGTATGCTGCCTTTGCATCAGGCAATGCAGAAGTTATCCTTGGAGGATTTTACAAAACGTGTAAATAATTTTGTGCCAGTACAAAAGTAGTTTATGTAGCATTTACACGTATGCTCATCTGACCATAATGGCTATACCGTTGATGTTTTAGCTCAGCAAGGGCTCGGTTCCTCAGGTTTTTTCCACTGATGTGTTTAGTCCCACCTGATCTGCCCTCATCTACATTGCAGCTTTCTGAAATTTGACAGTATTTGTAGGCTAAGGCCAAAAACCCGAGAACTAGTTATCTACAGTATTCAAAGCCTGGAGCTAGAGCAAGATTTGCAAAATAGATCAACAGCCAGAAGATTAGTGCTTTTAAAAATGTGGCCACTGTATTTCGTGTGTGAGAGACAGTTGGGTGCTTTTGTAAAGCAGGCCTTGACTAAGAAAGATTATCTCCTTCAAAAAATGTGACCCTAAAGGGCTTGGCAATATCTATTCCACTTATAGCATAGAGCTCCAAATTCTTGAGTTGTCTGTTCTTGTGTTGGGAAGCAGCCCCTCCTACCCAAGGGAGTGTGGCCTGACAAAAAGAGCATTGAGATAATAAAAATAAAGTGCATTCCATGATCCAAAAAAGGGCAGATAGAAATATTTCTAGCGTAAATTAATGCTGGTTTTTGCTGGAAGAAATTATGCTGTAGAAGGATGTTAGACATTTACCTTGTTTGTGTTGGTGCTTTTCATCTGTTTTAGACCAAAGAATGAAGTTCACGAGTAGCACGATATATGTATATTTTTTTAATATATGTAATATAGGGCTATTATAATGCCTTCAGATTGGACCTGTATTCACAAATAGAATATAATGAAATCGTATTTGCCGTGTAACACACATACTGTAATATTCTTACATGAGGTCAAGTTAAGCATCCTTTTTTTTCTCTCAGATCAATACCGTGAGCATTCCAACACAAAGGATACTGCTATGCATGAATGAAGGTAGAAGATTGTGGCAGTTCATTATAAACACTCCTACTTTCACAGTGAGCAGAATTAATTTTTTCTTTCTGTAGGTTTTCACCGTTAAACTGTTGTTATCTGGGTATCTGATATGCAGTCTAGATAAGTGAGAGAGACTACATCTGGGAAACTCTTACCAGCATGCATGGGCGTGATATCCATACGCAGTGATTTCAGATATACAAAGAAAGAGTCTGGTCCAAAGCCCATTTTGATGTTCCTGAAGCACAACTTTGAATTGTTTCACATATCCATATATTTTTGATATTTGTGCTAGAAACAAAAACATGACAAAACACAAATGTAGTTGTATGAAATTGACCCACAAAAAGCAGAATGGATAGTTAAACTAAAATAACCAGGCCTCAGAGAGAAGGCAATGCTGTGTGGCTGTTATGCTACACAAAAAGTAAGCAAAGAGAAGATGAATAAATCTTCTAGAACTGAAAGGCGTTGAAGAGGATATGTTCACATCAATGTAGGATGATTTTTGAGACTACTGTAGTTTTTGAGAGTACTGGAGTATTTAATGTAGATCATCTCTGATCATTCCTGTAGTTCCCAGTTTAGCTAAATGGTATCAGTGCAGTATACAGAAATATTAATTTAAAAGGCAGGTAGAAGAAGTCAGCAGTTAAAAACATCCAGAAGATTGTCTACAGCAAGAGCATACCATTGTTTCAGTTTCCCAAATAAAGGAAATATGTAGGTAGATTCATTTTTTGGATAAATAAGGATATGAATGTCTGCAAATCTGTGTAAAGCAATCAAGAAGATTGTCAGAGCATGGGCATATTATTGTGCTAGCTTCTTCCAGTGATGGCAATAAGTAACTAAATTAATTCTGTGAATAAGTAAGGGTGTAACTCCATGTATTTACTCTGGGATTCAATTTGAGACAGTATGTGAATTCTTTTTCTTCTCTCCTGATTCAGTTGTTTCTAGTGTGGTCATCCACAATCTCAGATAATTTAAGTTAAATTTATGCTACGTTATCATCTGTGAGTGAGCAGCCTAAAAATGAAAATGCTTCTCTTAAATCTGAGATTAATTTACAGTGTTTTGTTAATGGCCATCTCTGTCAGGGAAATGAGGCATATCAAATGCACGCTCCCTCCCCCCTCTCCCATCATGACATCTACAGTACACTGTGACAAACTGTAAGCTCACAATGTTGTGGAACAACCTAGGTGATTTACCGCAGCCTAAAGCAGGCGTGGGAAATGCCTCCCACTTCACAGGCACGCTACAGACTGCCTCAGTGCAGAACAATTGATGTAATTGTATTGCTTGGCTGTTCAATTCAGCATTTGGAGACTTCCTAATGATCCATTCCAAATGTTTTGGCAAGGCAACCCTTTTGTACAACTAGGTATATAACCCTGTGTTGCTTCCCATTTTGTAGTATTACAGATAGTATTCTTGTTACGCTGGTTTCAGCTGTATTTCTAAAAATGAGAGGGAGCAGTCTTTTACCTCATTCATGAACTTACTTCTGGGAATATTAGAGAAAGTATCTGAACACAAGAAAGCATCTTAAATTAACAGAATGAATAACCAGAAAGACCCGTCTCCCTAGTCACACATATGTGAGTCTCATGCTAATTGTGCAAGTCTCTTAACATTTACCCATAAGTTCCTAAAGCTCTGATCTATAATTCATGACAACAACCTGATTTACAGCAAAGACCAGAAATTAAGACGATGGATCCTACTTTCATCCAAGGCAACAGCAAAACTTAAGCCCACTTCACTGTAGTAGGACAACACACTATTCGTCAAGATCCACCAGTATTTTCAGCATAAACCATTTTTCATATCTTCTCTCCCAACATCATCTTGTTCAAGTAGTGAACACTAGCAGTGGTGGCACTAGTGTAATATTAGTAGTGAAATAAATTAATTTTGGTAAGCTATTGTAATAGGTCTGGGGCCTGCAGGGATCCTAGGTCCAGCACTCACAAGTCTACACTGCATTACCATTCCCAAATTTGACTTTTGGTTTGACTAATTAAGGATGCTTAGGTTATATTTGGAGCAGAAGAAAGTATAGTCAAGAGGAAGAATCCTTATATCTTCTGCAATCTGACTGAAGGGGCATAGGATTTCTGTGCTGCTGCTCATGCTGCTGTGTTGAAAATAAGAAAATGATTTTAAAATTGTTCTGGGGAGTTGCAGCAATTAGTTTTTCCGAAGAATTATTTTGTCCCCTTTGCCTTAGAAAATAAGGGCAAAGAGCCCAGGGGAAACACAGTGTAAAATACTATGGAGAATAAACATAGTCTTAGAAAAATACTAGCAAATGTAACTGGAAAAATCATTTCCTGGAAATTAATACACTAAACTAAACTAAAAATTGACCAATTTAATTTTTCTTCAAAGGAAATACTGAAAGTGACTCAGCAAAAGCCACAGAGGTTGCATCAAATGCGAAACAAAAAGAAGTCCAAACCAGACTTTTTACTAGAATGTGTTAGAACTATCAAAGGTTTAAATTTTGACGATCTGATCAGGACTGCTAACATTAATCTTTTCCCTCTAAGTTTTACTGTTTAAATGAATGGGAAATTATTGCTTTTAAGTCAGCTGCACCTGATACACATCTATTTTTTATATCTAGATCCATGTTTTTGTCTATAACCATGTGTGACTTGATCTCACAGAACTTTACTAAAACCGCTTGCTGCAGAACACCTGCACATCCCAAATCCTGTAGCAAAAGCCTTCCGTGGCACTCATCCTGAAAGAATCCCTTCTCTCGTTATCCTTTAAAAATTAATTGATAATTTCTTACACTTCTATCTGTTGTTTGTTTATAATATCCTGAGAAACATAATGCCAGTATGAGTTGTCCCTTTTATGCAAAAGATTTGCATCTTTTCATGTAAATCTTAAGAAAGATTGACCAAATGTATACAATTTTATATGGGAGGCAACAACTCTCTGGGATGAATTAATACGAATAGCCTACAGTTTTTAGATTGGGAACTGAAACCAAACCACGTTAGTTCAAACAACCCAATCAAAAGCATTCTCTCCAAATTCTGGGTGATTTCTGGGGCTGAGTTTGGATGAAATCCTGTCTACAGTCCTTGTTTGTTTGTTTATTTTGTTCTTTACACCTTGTCTCAACAAGCCCGTCTCCACAGATGCAGAATTCAAAGCTTATTTGTTGTAAGCAGAAATACCAGAATATTACTTCCTGATTTCAGAGATGTATTATTTGAACTTTTTATCCTGGATAAAATACTGTGTTGAGAGCAAGATTTGCTCCTTCTGTCCCCATGTGGGGTAATGCTCCTCTGTTCAAATAATGATGAGTTAAACTAAAACTGAACAGTGCATGAGAAAATTTGCCAGCTCACAGCAACACAAGAACAGGGATATTTTATCACGTTACCTAATCAGACATACTTAAATTGTCTAGCGGTGATGACTTTCTTTGTAAAGAAAGGACACTTCCATACCTCAGGCTCAGAAAAATCTCAAAGGAAGTATCAGTGCACACCTACCATGTGTTACATATTACCTTAATGGTGTAAGAAAGTCAATACAGTAAAATAAAAAGACGGAGATGAGGAGGTAGGTGGTTTAAAAGCAAATCTGTGCATAATCTGTCCAGATTCTGATCATGCTAAGGTACAAAAACCTAGGGACCAGAAAATACATAAGGGCTAAATTGTGCCTGGCTGTTTTATGGAAAATACAGAGAAGCTTACTGCCGTTTACGTGAAATCTGCCTTGGCAGTAGCACTAACACAGCATTCTCCACCTTACTCATCCAGATTGCAGTTGCCTAAAAGAGGTTAAAGACTATAGAGCCATAGGACAGTTGGGGTTGGAAGGGACCTTTAAAGATCATCCAGCCTAACCCCCCCCTTCATCAAGGACATTTCCCAGGAGACCAGGTTGCTCAAGGCCCCATACATCCCAGCCTTGAACATTTCCAGGGATGGGGCAACTTCTGTGGGCAACCTGTTCTAGTGTCTCACCACCCTCACCATAAAAAATTTCTTCCTTATGTTCAATTGAAATCTACCTGCTTTTAGTTTAAAACCATTGGCACTTGTCCCATCACGACAGGCCCTGGTAAAAAGTCTCTCTGTCTTTCTTACAAGCCCCCTTTATATATTGAAAGGCCACAATAAGGTCTCTGCAGAGCCTCCTTTTCCCCAGGCTGAACAACCCCAACTCTCTCAGCCTTTCTTCAGAGGAGGGGTGTTTCAGCCTTCTGACCATTTTTTGTGGCCCTTCTCTGGACCTGCTCATGGAAGTCCATGTCTTTTTGTACTGGAGACCCCACAGCTGGACATATTACTCCAGAGAAGTACAAGGCACATCAGGGCTGGCAGCCCTGAAGATGTTTAGCTGTGCATGTGGTGGTCTTGCTTCAGAAAATCTGAAGTACAGTTTGTAGGTCAACCCCTCCAGGTCCATACTTTGAGCCTCTGACAATGGGGGTTTAACTGGTGTATCTGGTTACATGGGAACATCATTTCAGCTCTAACTATATAACAGCAGGGCCAGCTATAGTCAGGATCCATTTTGGGTGGTTACAGCTATCTATGGACTGAGAGACTGTTACAAGCTGAAGCCAGTGTCAATGAACAGGCTTGGCAAATGGAAGCAGCATCATCCCCATTTTAGATCTAAGGAACAGTTACTTTGGTTTTCAAGGATCACGCACTAGATCTGGATCAAGGCTGGGAACTGAATTAAGGTCTTAAGGCCCGTTCAGCTGTCTTTAACCAGGAAACAGTAGTATTGTGGTAGCTGTGAAGCCAGGAAAAGAGCTTACATGCCAAAAATCTTGTGGTTTGTTTTTTTCCCATTAACTGTTTGGTATATTAGTCCCAATCAATCTTGCTTTGCCTTGCCAAGATCAAACTACTACTTTCTCCAGAAATTATTTTTTTTGTGCCTCTGTGCTTCAGCATTTCTAATAAGTGCTTTTCGGGAAAGCAGCAATTGATGCTGGTCTAATGATTCTGTGCCCTGTTTCACCCTTGGAGATCACCAGACTAGGGAGCTAGCTGAAGCAAGCCCTGTGCCATTTTCATATAGATATGGGTGTAAAATCTGTGCTGCTTTTGTGATTAAAAAAGGCAACAGCCTGCTAGAAATAGAAATTTGCTGGCCAAGAATTTCAGGACAGCAGATGTAAAAGCTAGGCTTTCTGGTTTTGTTCTTAAGCTTACAGGTACATAAGATCACCTTCCATGACTGTCCTGCAAGTGCTGTAGTTTTGCTTTTGTCTCATCTGTGGCCTTCTTACCTTGCTGAGGTTTTAATAGCATACAAATCATGCTGATTAATATGGTTTTTTTATATTATATGTAAACTGTGCTGTTGATGATTTCCCTATCTGATATGAAGCAATTTATTTAAAGAACCCTTGGACTGAAAAGGCCATTTAATCTGGTTTCAAAGTTAAATTGACTGAAACACCAACTCAAGTATTATTCTTTTAGAAGGGCAAATGGGATCACTGAAAAAATCTGCTGTTTCCAAAAATGCTATGAAACTCTTTTGTTTGCCCTCTCTCGAGATTTACGTAAGATGTGACACGTGTGAAGTGTCATGTAAGTTATACCCCCCTGACGGGGTGTTTTGAGCATCCACTGTGGGTGCACATGTCTATCTTATCACCATTCATGAAAGCCTAAATGGATGTGTCATATCTTTATTTGCCAGCAGTAAGATGTGCTTTTTAAAAAGAACAGGGACAGGAAAAATAGAGTGAAGACACTCATGTTGTTTACAGCTAACCAAATTAGCAGTTTGAGTTGTAATTAGCTGATGGATGGAGCTGTTAAATGTAGCAGACCTTTTGGAAAATACATTGTATGCTACAGTTTATAGTAAACTCTAATATGAATAAATACCTGGAGGTTATGTGAGCTTAAAACCAGTAGGCTGTGTGTTATATTAACTGAGGAGTACCCTGAACCAAGGATGACCAAGGCAGGCTTTTCTGTATCTGATTTGATTGTTTTGGATAGACAGGGTTTGTGCATTTACGATAGGCATTTAAGAAATGTGTGAGACGTCAGACAGCCCTGTGCACCAGGGCAATATCAGAGCTAGCGACCAGAATTGGGAGCTCAGCTTTCAGTTATGCACATGTTCTGCCTGCTTTAATATTTTTAGAGTTTAACAGGATAAGATGGGAGTTTTAGAGAAGTTAAGTGCTTTAAAAACCCATCTGACCCTTTAAGGTCTTAAACTTCAGCAGGAAAAGATTTAAGACAAGAAAAACCACTGTTGTTTTTCAAATTGAAACAAGTGCATAAAATTTATCTCTGTGCATTTTAATGTACACTTTAAATGTAAAATTCTTTTAATCCACAGTATAAATTTTCTGCATTAAAATTAAATGAGACTTTTTACACACCTTCATAATTCTGCAAAACTATCTGGTAGTTGTTTCTAAGCTAGAATATTGGTATTTTGGCTTCATTCTTCATCCTTAATTTCATCACATGGCAGAATATTGCCCACCCTCTGCAACACTAACACCTTCAGTGAACATTGATCTAAAAAAGCCAAAGGAAGATAGTCAGTGTCCTTCCTGTTCTCATATTTGCCTTTCTACATGCTTTAGCCACACAATGACTATAAACACTGTAAATCCAGACAAGTTAGAATCAATACTAATGCCACTGAAAAAGTATTTTAAAACAAAATAAAATTAGACGATAGAAAAATTGTGGAGAAATGCAATGAAAAGGCGAATATCTGTGAGTTTGAGTTAAATACCAGCTTTTGTTTAACCATTTGTAATTTCACCATAGTGTAATTTAACTTTTTTTGGGAAGCATTGTTGCTTTGTAAGAGAAGACTGAGGATAGAAAACTTCAAGCTGTAGATGTTGAATGTCTTGTCTCTTGAGGTCAAGGATCCTCTTGTAATAACTCTAGAGGTAGAAAAGGCCTTCCGTCACCTCAGAAGACAGCCCCTATCGCTGTGCCTTGTTCTGCTGGCTGCACAGGCAGCCCAAAAAGCAAGTCACACTTGGTACCTAACATAGGCAGCTGCAACTCGTGGGATGAATTCCAGCCTAAATACCCTGTAGGCCTCTACAGACCGAGACCTCCTAAATGCCCAAGAGAGCTGAGGATACGTATCTCCTTTCTTAAAGAACATGGCATAATGGCAGCTTTTTAGTTCATCACTGGGAATTCCTCCCAGATATGTTACTTTTTTTGGACCTTTTTTTGCATCTGTCACTGCATATAAATCAGTTATTCTGAAGTGATTCCACATGTGGCTAAACTCCATTCTGAATCTCCTAGTGTACGCTTACGTAGCAGTTTGGTCCAGAAGGGACTTCCCCCTTCCTGTTCAAATTCAGTAGCCTCTTACAAGGGTTATGCCTCACCTTTTGCTATTAGGTGACAGAAATGCAAACTTATCTTTTTGCACTCTCTTTTAAGCTATTCTGAATGCTAGTTGCCTCTGCCTTTTTTATGAACATGGGGGAACGTTTATGAAATGATTGTGTATCATACGCGCTTTAATGGAAACTTGAGACAAATCTTCTCAACTTTCCTTAACACTTTGTCCTTAAAGGCCAGATGTTGAAAAGGTTTCAAAAATGTATCTGCCATGCTCAGAATCTAAGAGCTTGCACACAATCAATTTTATACACGCGAGTAGTTCGCTGAATGCAAAAAGACTAATGGCAGCTGCTTGGAGGACTAGTGCTCTGGCCTGGATCCTTTCTGCTTTAGGGAGATTAGATTTGGGGACTAAATTAAAGTACCAGATTAGGAGTTTGCTCAGACCAGGCTTCCAGCACAGTCGGCTGATGATCTGAATGCTCATTAGGAGGTGCCCCTTTTTCTTCATTGCTCACATACACAGTTTCAGAAATTTAGATGTCTGGATACCTGAATTTAGGTGGGATAAATTAGATACCTGAATTTATCTGATAGTGTTAAGATGAAAATGATACAGCTTACCTAATGAATGTTCAAGCAGTGCAAGCACAGGATGAAGTCTAGGGTCAGACTTAATCACTAATGACTCTACCTAACAAACAGCAGGAGCACTGGGATAGCACCACCTTTTGCCCTGTGTTACTTTGCTCTTGTTCATCCCTTTCTTTCTGCTCAGGGAGTGGGCCTGCTTTAATTGGCCTTTGATGGAAGGAGACCAAGGGATGGCTACTTGGGCCCATTCAATCACAGGCCTATGCAGAGTCAAATAAAAGGATAGCAAGGGCATGCAGACACTCAAGAAAAGAGCCATCCACTTTCCTATTTTAACTCCCTCACAAAAAGAAATTATTTGTTTCACTGAATAAATGCCCTACAGTGGTGCCTTATTTCCTTTCTCTGGTGGAAAAAGCTTTTGCTGAATTTACTGAGTTTGATCTTCCTCGTCTCTAGCCATTTTTGGGACCATATGAAAGCTGGTAAGGTCAATACTTTCAGATAGCTACCTTCCCCAAGTGAAAATACAAGAATAATGATGATTCAAAAAGAAATGTAATCCATGGATTTTTGTAGTCGAGCAGACCTTTCGCTCTGGATACACTCTCTCCCAAAGTGTACAGTGCTAGTATGTAATTCATTAGCACACAACCGTTTTTTAACCTTTCTTATTTACTGTAGGTTTGCTTTTAGGGCACGAAATTTGATGGCTGAAGCCCGTCCTGCCTTCAGACAACGCAGTCCCTGGTTTTTTCAGTTGCTAATTCCCAGCCTGTTTCTAAAATTGCGCACTCTTCATTTTAATAGTTAGATAGTTTTACTCCCAGTTACTTTTTTATTATGGCATTTTAGGTGAACAAGTGGGAAGAAAGATGGCTTTTTTTCTGGCGTGGTCTGCATTTTATGTCTCCGTCAAGTGCTTTTCTAAAGCTGTTTTTCCCAGACTGTGTGTTTTGCATGGGTGGGACAGTGGGTTATTGTTAGCCTGTTAGACACAACTCGGTTTGAATACCCTTCAGTAGTTTGTGAGGCAAGTCAGCTCTATTTGCATTTGTTCCAGTCACAAAGGTTTATAGGTCAGCAAAGGCTGGCTGGAAAAATTCAACATGCCAATGCACTATTCTTCTATGGTTGTCAGGAATTCAAACGTGCTGGTTTTTATATTTCTTCTTGGTCATGAATATATGATAGCACAGTCTGAAGTCGCTTTGTTTCTTTGGAGCTTGGTACCAGCTGGGACTAAGATGGAGGACGTGACTTGATGCCAGCTTCCCTTCCCCCCCCCCCCCCCCAATTCTTTTGCCCATACTAATCAGCAGCAAATCAAATGTCAGTACATCTGGAGGCAGTGAGAGGGCAGTGCTCACCAGTGCACTGTACTGCCGCTCTTTTTTTCTTTTCTATGAAAAAGAGCCCAGCTGAATAAAAGATGACATTTGTCCTTTCATAGAAAACATTGCATTAGCTTAATCTCCCTTCTGGTTTGGGTTTGGGTTTTCTTTTTTTCCTGTTTTTGTTTAGATACGTTTGGGCTACATCCTGATGTTTCCTGCTTAGCTACATGCAAAGACTATGTGGAGATCTTCATTTATGCATGGACTGACAAAGAATAGGCATCTTTTAGAATTCAGGACTTCAGAAGCCTTTCATATAGCTTTAATGGTCACGTATAGAGATATCTAATGAAAACCATCTTGGGATATCACCAATAACACAATCTTTTGACAACTTGCTTGCGAAGCTTAAAATATATATAAAAATAATGTTTTCCCCAAAGAAAACATTTTCTTAGCTTTGTTTTTCATCTTCCAGTTTTAGAAGAGGTTTGGCCTTTTGCAGTTCTTAAAATGAAATATAGATTTATCCACTGTAATTTGATTCCTTCCAAACTGCATTTTGAATTTTAAATGGTGTGTCTGAATACATTGCGAGGGATACTATTGCAGGTTTGTTAGGAGCTGACATCTCATTTCCAGGCTAGCTTACTGTAGCCCCATTACTCCGAGATCAGTAAGCCTTTCCTGAGTTTGATTTATTTAAAACTCAGTTACAAAAATTGTTTGTCTTTATAGTTGTATCTTGAGATCTCAGATTTTTCTGATAGAAGTAATAAAATACGCCAGATCTCCTTTTAATATGCTCATTGAAATGCAAACTATGACCTTTCTTGGTCTGTTTTAAAGAGCCTTTCTGCAAAATATGGACTGTTTTAAGTAAAAGGCGACATAGGCAAGGAAGGTTGCATCTGTAAAATAGGGAGTCAGCAGCTAAACCTCATATTGATTCCTCCATTTGAAGCAGCCAGGGAGACCCGTTTACTTTTGAATACACGATTCGCTGCCAAGTTGGCACCATCCTTCATGTTTATAGATTTAAATTCAGCACATGGCTTTAACTCTTCAGCTGCACTAGCTGCAAACAATTACCCCAAAACAAATGCTTAGGTATAATCAGTTCATTGTCTTACCCATGCCAAGTTGCATCTGACCCTTTAGAAATACAGTTGAGAACGTTATTTTAAAATGCCATATTGGGTGAGACACATGCAAATAGCAAAAGCATGTTTTAAATGCAAATGTTTACAAATATTAAACCTTACTGTGAAAAAGCATCTCATAAAATAAACATTTAGAGAATCATGCAACGTATTAATGGGAAGATAGTGTTTAACAGATGAATAACTGAAAAAGACTCTACAGTTAAAATAATACTAATAAGCACTAAAAAATGTTGTTTATGAACCTCCTTTCTTAGCCTACACAACTGCTAATCGGGTGCAAACAGCATAAAATTGTCAGTAGTTGGAAATTCATCTGGGAAGAACATTTCATAATCTGGTTTTTTTTTTTACTCTTAAAAAAATTCAGTTCTCTCACAAGATTGCTTTAGTAAATAAATATTTCAGTTTTGACTATTTTAATAGGTTAAATATTTTACGACACATATAAATTAATTTTTAAACCACAACCATAATCGATTTATCAAGAATGTTTTCAGCAATTTGATACATCTTGTTTCATGGCTTTAATATTTAGTAAAGGAGCAATAATAAGCTAGCAGCAAATGTAGTCATGCTCTGAAATTGAATTTGAATCTTAGCTTCAAGACGCACAAATAAACATTTAATACAGTGATGTGGGTGACTACCATCCACAGAGTGAAAGCGGAGGCTGAATCCCATCAACTCCAGTCACTGCTAAGGTTTGGGTATGGACAAAGGAACAAGTAAATGCAATTCTGAAGTTTTTATCTGCAGCCCTTTAGCCTGATCAAAGAGTTTTTCTAAGTCACTCGTATGCTTCATACTTACAAGCATGACTATTACATATACTTACGGCTATGACTATTGGATACGTAGATAGTATGTCTGTTAGTAGCTGTATTAAATCATATAGTAATTATAACAGTGGTTTGGTTTTGTTTGTTTGGGGTTTTTTTTGTTACTCCACTTACCTTTTTTTTTTCCCCCAACAATTTGCAAGGCATAAAGCACTTTGCATGTAACAAAGCAGTTGTTTCATTCACTAATTATTTCACTTAGCATTAACTTCTGGATGCATGCAAGTAGTGACCTATCTGTAAAGCATTCATTGTAATCAAAAGGTAACTTGGTAAGTCAGAAAGCATGCCTGCACAGTCATATATCCTTCCTGTGGTTTTAAATATTTTCATAATCGTGGATGCAACTGAGCACATGGGAAGCTCCTTGTAGCTAGCTCTGAAAAGAGACTGAGATCAACAAAATATCTAGACTACATTGCAAACATGTAAATATATGGTGACTTTTGATTAAGAAAAATTTCTCATATTTTTCTCTCAAATCCTGTTGAGTGTAGTGTACAGCATACACTTTCAGAGTAGCTTTCTTTTTGGCAGTTATTTTACTCTTAAAACTCAGTAATTCTTTCATACTGCATCAGATTTACCAAATTAATCATTTCTTGGCATTATTAATTTAATTCACACGTGCATGTGTGTGTATACATACATACGTGCTCTTTCATTGTTTCTGGAATTTTAAGGAGGTGAGAAGCACGCAGACTGAACAGTTTTATATTCTCTAACGGTTTACTCACTGTAGAATAGAGATTTATTTTTTTATAAAAATGCACACTGCTTTCTGACCTAGTGTGAAAGATACTTTATTTCTACAAATACTAATGTTATGTTAGTTCATGCTTTTATTCAGGTGGGTTCCATCAGCTCCTAAACCCCTCGGATTACCCGTAAGTGAAAGCAAAAGTTGCAGGCACAGTTTGGATGCCATTGGGTATCCAGGACTGTAGTGGACTCTTTGAGGGTTGCAGCCCTGACCAGTAGAGGGATTTTTTTTTCTGTGTTTGTTTTATGGAATTGGTTGTGAATAGGGGAGGGAAAAGACAGAAAGTGCTTATTGACATTTCTGTGCCGCAGAAAAGGAGCAAGAAGACTACTGACGAATCTTTGAATTAGGTGTGTGCAGTGTGAGGACATTTGCAGAGATCCCACAGTTTAGGTTGTTGTGAGCTTTCAGTTTTCCAGAGAGAAGAATTAAAAAATCTCAATAAATCAACCTTTGAGAGTTGCTTTTTTTTTTTTAAGGTGGGAAAAGAAGAAGAGATAGGATTTTCTTATCTGGTTCTTTGGGGTTTTGTTCTCCTTGCTTTTCTTTTTCTTTTTCCCTTCCCTTCCCTTCCCTCCCCTTTCCTTTCCCCTTTCCTTTCCCCTTCCCTCCCCTTTCCTTTCCCCTTTCCTCCCCTTTCCTTTCCTTCCCAAGAATCTCTCACCTTGTGTTTTTGTTTTCTTCTGGTAGCTCTGCAATGGGATTGATGGCTGTGTTCAGACTCCAGAAATATGCATACCCTTGCTTTGAAGAGGCAGGATGCTTCTGATATTTTACCATTAGAACAAATGGCTATTTTCCTCATTGTGTCATTATGCAATTTATAGACATTAAGAAAAGCCAGTGAACATGACAAGTATTTACATGCCCTGATACTGCCAACAGCCTACTGAGCTTCATTTTCTCCAAGCGTGTTACCCCTGTCTCATGAGAGGCCCTCATCCCCGCCACAGCTTGTCCTCCTTCCTCAGCTGTGCATGCGACCCCTCCCCAGTTTCCCTATAGAGCTGTGACAGCCTGTCATTGTCTACCTCTCTGGATATTACAGTGGTGATTTGTTCACATGGATGCTGACTGATCCCAGGATCTATTTTTTATTCTCTTTTCTTTGTGTTTCCTCCCCAACTCAAGTCCAAACCTTAACAGTATGGGTCATGACCAGGAACAAGAGTCTGCAAAGGCTGGTCATCGCTAGAATTTTTCTGTGGTGGACGGCAGAGGAGCTAATGACAGATTTTAGCTGTCAGTTCTTAGAAGAATTGTCAGAAAATCTCATCTTCTCCATTCACCTCTTGGTATGACTAAGGCACAGTGGGAAACTTAAAAGGACAAATTCAGTTGACAGACAGAACTTGGATCCCTGCAAGGGAGACATATTCTCCTCCTGTCAAATCTTTGAAAGATCAGAAAAAACTCTTGCTCTGAGTAACTTAAGTGTAGCATGTTACATCCCCTGCTTCAGGACCACTGAAAGTAATCCTCTTCGCTCATACTGGGAAAATTATGTTGAATAAGCAGGGAACATGCCTGAAGTTAATGAAGATTCTAGTTTTAATGGTGAACATTTTTTATTATGAAACGTTTTGGTTATGCTTTCTGTGCGTGTGGGCCTCGGCACAAAAAGGTACTGTACAGCTAAGCATACTTTTACTCCTCAGCCTACCCCCATACTATTATTTTATCTTAGTATTTTTTCATTGCTCCATTAAAATAGGAAATACTCCTGAACACTTGCTCTCACTGAATTCAAATGCTTGAGAAAGTGGATATCGATTTCAGGTTTTTCAAATTAAAGTTTTCAAGAGCATAAGCAAGTTAAAAATAAAATTATTTTTATAAAGCATTACTCTCATTTTTTCACAATCTAAACACTAAAGTTCTGTAAAATTTTTCATAGTACTTTTTTGTTTGGTACATGTCTATGTGGCCCACTTGCATAGTGAAATGCAGCCTCTAAGTAGATAGGGTACTTTGCAGAACTCAGCACTGCTTTAAAGATATTTAATTATATTAAAGCAATAATCATGACACTGCTTGATCCTCCTTTTTTATTTCTGCTACATATAGCAGAAGTTTAAGGATATTTCTTGTGTGTACACAAATAATTAAATGCAAGGGTTCTTTGAGGAATTGATGTGGAGAAGTATCTCCTTTTGATTGCTCTTATGTGAGACCTCCATTTGTTTGTCCATTTTGATAAAGTTCTGGTCTAAAGTATATACAATAACAGTTAAATCTGAAAAAAGGACATCTTGAACCTGGCCATGACAGAGGTAATGAAAGGGAGCACAGGAGCCCCGAGCCTGTCCCATGTAAGAAATTCCTCCCTTGCTGATGTTACTGCTGTGTAGTATTCCACACCAAATTTCCTCCTGTAATAAGGAAATGTGTTGTATACTTAACAGCAACAAAAAAAGTTAAATATAATGAGTTTTCATTGTGAGGACGGTCCTCCTGTCCAATGCACTGTTTTGAGGCACTCAGATCTGAATGGGGGCAGGATTGTGTGCAAGAGCTGGAAGCCTCTGGGGAATGGATGGGATGGTGTACCAGAGGGTTCGTCAGTGGTAACGCCTGGAGGAGAACCCAGGGTAGAAAACTGGTGAAGCAGAGGAGAAAAATTTTTTCTTTGCTTGTATCAAGATCTGTATCAGCCTGATCCCTCTTTGTCCGTCCTGTTAACCTGTCCACCACGTTAATGCCAGCTTCAGTGCTTTTCACTAGCTTATGAGAAAGTGCAAGCACAGACTGAGAATGATTAAATAAAAATGTCGTGTAGAAGTAAGCTGAAAAGTCAGCGAGGGCATTGCCAGCCATATAAATTTCAGGTCTTTTTCTTCAAAAAGAGGGATTTGCACTTGTTGCATTTAGCCGACTTATATTTGCCAGACATGAAACCGAGTTACGTATTGTATATAGTACCTCTGGGATTTTGTTTGACATAACCAAAGGATTTTCACTTTACAGGGAATGTTGGCCTGGAATGTGGCCAGTTCTGACCGCTTTGTGTAAATTTTGGGTGTCTGTGAAAGGGAAGATGCAATGCTTGGTTGGGGCTCCTTCTGGCACGCCTTGCCAAGAGTGCTTTTCTTCCCTTGGTGGGGTTAGAGTGCTGTTGCTGGAGGGGAAGCTCTAGCTACTTGCTTCTTATAATTTGGACGGGCTATTAAAAGAATAATTACCATTAAAGATTAATCCTGTGTTTTAACTACTTTAATGATGGTGACTGTAATTCTGCAGCCATCTTCTTTCTTTCTGTGTATGTATGCATTGCTAGAAAATTTTAAATTGCACGAGAGATATAAGTGAAGCAGTTTACTCTCAAAGGCATTTTATAATGCTTCGCCTAAAAAAGTGTACTTCTGAACAAAGTGAAAATGAACAAAAAACCCCAGAAGCGAATGTAGTTAGCTCTTTTCTGCCAAACGTGATCTTTTTATGTATAAACGATAGAAGCTTCCAGATATACATAGTGGTATTATACACGTGCATAGATGCATTGTGATACTGGCTGGATAAACTGCTTTTCATGTGTTTTTTTATCATTAATCCAGCCCTTTCATGACTTTCTCTAACATGCAAAACTTTGTTACCTCAGAAAGGCAGTAATCTAACAGAAAAGTCAACATCTACTACAAATCTGTTTTATTACCTAAATAAAGAATTCTAGCAGTTGCAGAACTTAGTCTCAGATCAGCGGCACAGCTTTAGGGTCCGATAATTTGTCGGAATAGAAATGGGGAGTTTTATTCCGCAAGTGGCACTCACTTGAGTACAAATTATGACTTCAAGCCTATAAAAGTCTGGAGATAGCAGACACTGGAAAATTGTAGCATTCCATTGCATATGAAACATTTAAAAGTTTTAGGGAGTTTAATACTTACTAGCACTCTGATGTCTGCACAGCAAAACTTTTGGTAACTAAAGTAACTGGTTTTAAAATGCGGAGACTAAAGTAGTCCCGAATGCCCTAATGGCTTCTTAAAATAGGTTTCCTTCTGTGTATTAGGAAGATATGGTTTTGTGTTAGTTTGCATCAGCATTTCTGTCAGCATTGCATGATCCACTTAAGGAGACTCACATCCATAAATTTGGTTTTGCCACAAATGTCTTGTAGTTAAATGTGCTGTGGTTTAAGTATCTGAAAGATATTTCACAGTATAACTCCCACTGATAGTCGGCAAGGGCCAGTTGCCTGGTGCCCCCCAGTTACACACCTGAAATTCCTCTGTTTCAATGGGTAATCCTGGTGTTGGTAGGAGAAAACTCTAAGGACTTCATGATCCTGTTTCTGCAAAGAGGTTCCTTGCCTGCCTCTACAGCACAGCGTTTTAATCTGACGCAGTTTCTGATTGCAGGGAAATGCTGTATAATTGTACAGCATCGGCTGATGATAGATGCTATCACACTTCACTCTAGCATGTCAGATGTCCAAACATTTGTCTGAGTAATATTGTTAAAGATTCTATTGTTATCATAGTTTATTCGTTTCTTGAAAGGATTTTAAAACAGAAAAATGAATTCACTTACTAACTGCTAACACATTCTCTGAGCGCTTCTGAATAGCTGCTGGCTACTGTCTTTGCATATAATAATATATTGCAGTTCAGGCAAAATCACCAGCGACTGTATTGGAAATGGCTGTACTATAAATCTTTATGAATTTATAAAAGTAATCTTTATAGAAGTGGGCTGGATTCTGTTGATGGTGTGTACTGGCCTTTGCAGCCTTCTGAAGGAAGAAGATGCTCTAGTATGTCATTTTATAGACAATGCACACAATAAAACATCCTTTGGCTCTTAAAAACTGGTAAATCAACCCCCGAATGAATACAGTGGTATGTTTTTAGCCTTCCGATGTGCCTTAAAACTTCTGTATCTGGGCTAATTTCTGCCTTCCAACTAATAGAGCCACTAAGCCTCTTCGGAGGGAATGCTTGATGGGTACTTCACTACCAGGCTGCTCTGCAAAAGCTCCGTGTGAATCGGGCATGCAGGTTCCCATCCTTCAGAATGTTAGTTCTGCTTAGCAAAGGACAGGGGAAAAATGAGGAAAAAATGACTCAACTGTAGAGGCATCACCCCTGGTTCAGCCTCCAATAAAGAAACCTGAGACTTGCAGAACTCTTTGTTTTGTGAAGTTTAAAGTAATCTCAGGAGGGACTCTTCTGCGGTAAAATTACGCAAATAGACACTGTAGACAAGCTGTAACCCAGACAAGACATAACACATATTAAGGTAATGGGCGACAGTATTTGAACAGAAGGATCAGCATAGAAATCTACTTTAGTTCCATAGTTTTGGGTGCATTGGAGAGCAAAGGGAGTAAGTCTCAACTGAGCAACGAGTGAGATGGGAAGAAAGCTTAATTAGTAGCCAGGTGGTCTAGCAGAGGAGCAGACCTGTCCAGAGCAGACATCACATAACATTATTATCAGGGTAAAGCATTTTATGCTGACAGTCTAGTTCTTCTGGCTGAAGATACTCTTAGGCAAGGCCTCCTGAGCTGTAATGATCCCGAGGAGGCGGGGGAAGCTGGTGCTTTGGGATAGGTCTTCTACATGGCATATATATAGGCAGAAGATGGAGGTGTTTTCAGATTCAACACCATAACTGCCCTGTGTGAAATAGTATTATTTATTTCTGTTTGATGGCATAATGCATTTTTTCACACACATTCTGTAACTTGGAAAACACTGTAGTATCTTTCAAAAGCTGTTTTTGTCCATTTAGAAATTTATATATTCAGCCCTTAATTATAAGGAAATAGTCTGATATGTGGAGGAAAAAACACTGTACTGCATTTTCCTTTCTAAATAATAGATGAACATTTATAGATCAACAGCCCCTCCCATTAGTTAAATAATAAAGAGAGAGTTGCATGAGTTTTCTTTCAAATGAAACATTCTTAGTTGCTCCTGATAATCCCAGGTAAACTCAGTTGTGGTGGTCATGGTTGCAAATCTCAACATTGATTTCACTTGGCCTCACACAATCAATGTAAAAGAGTGTTATTTGCCCAGCTGTGCTGAAAGTGCTGTGTGTCATGGTCTCATGATTAGTTTTGACTTAAATTTTATGAAGAAAAGGCTCCATATTTTGGGGGAGCACTCTTTGATTAGCTACATGGTTTAAGCTCTGCTCTGCCTCCTCCCCCATTTTTATTTGTATTTACCAATATTGGATACCTTAAGGTTGAAATAACAACAGATGACACTAAATCATAACATACAGCTCCGGAATTAAAGGGAGCCCTAAAGTCAGTGATACTATTTTATTTCCATATTTTGTTGCTGGACTACTGAAGATTTTATTTTAAGGACAGCATTTTCATTTGTTTACTTCTTAGTCTTTCCTTCTTCCCCATTTTGCTTGTGCAAAATTATTGAATCTGTATGATCACACAGCCCTTAGTCACTTCCCTAATTCAGTCTTGTCATCATTAATCAGGCTGTTGTCCCTGGTATTTACTAGTGCGAGCATGAAAAAATGCAAAACAGCTGCAGTAACACAGACAAATAAAAACAATAAATTGAATCTATGTATAAACATAAACCCAACTGGACAAGTATCGCTCCATCAGCGCAAAGGCAGTTGTACCCCTCTGCCCTTATATGTCCATTGGCACTAAATATGTTCTGAGAAAAAAAGAGGAAAGATGATTAGCCGTCTGCAGAGTTGAGTGTATTGCTTAAGTATGCAGGTAGGTAGCACTGGATGACCATGTTCGTGGTCTCACAGATGTAATTACTGATAACATACAGGCCAGTTTTCCAGTTTGCCCTACACCAATGCATTTAAATCCCTGACCTAGGCCGTAGAGATCTGCTACCTTCTCATCAGCTCCTACACAAAGGTGGTAAAGCCAAGGCAAATTATGATTGTGCTTTTTAGAATATATGTGAACAGCTTTTACCTGAGTCCTACTCTGAGAATTAATTGATTACTTTCTTTGACCTGATGCACAAGGACAATCCAATTTTCCTTCCTCGTTTCACCCCCTGCCGGTACTCCTCAGGGAGAGGGTTCTAGTCCCACGCTGGCAGTCCATCCTGGGACCGAGCAGGAACTGTGACATCCCCAAACCACTGTTCTTGCTCCCACCCCTTCCCTGCATTGTATTTCTCCTCATTAATATCTGTATTCCAGTAAGTTTTCCAAAGCATACTCTACCATATCAGTGCCCTAAAATTAAGAAGGGATCTGAAATACCCCTGTAGTGCTAATTAGTATCAATAGTAAATTCTAGAGAGCAGGAAACAGATAATTAATGCCAACTAAACCCATTTTTTCAAAAAGAGACCAGAAGTTGAAAAGCTCTCTAGTGTACCACACTGTGCAGTCCTGTGTGTCATACCACTCTGTTTGCCAGGTTTTCATTTATAAATAGTGACACAATCTGAAAATGTTTAACCCACAGTTCACACACACGGCCATTTTTTCATTAAACAGTTCTCTTTCTTTTGCACAAAGTCTGTGTAAGCGTTCAAATATTCATCACTGAGCTTGAATCTAGGTATTAGCCAGAGATGACTTAGAAACAAGTATGAGCTTGCATTCCTGAACCACATGCTCTGCTCTTCCACACCAGATGAGTAAACTGAATGACATCTCAAGCACAGTGTCTTTCTCCAGCAAGGTAACAGAACTACATCACACCTGCCCTCATAGTGATATGTGCCTCCCACCTTCTCCATGCACAGCCCAGGTCCCAGGCTGATATGAAACAATCTTATTCTAGGTGTTCATGCCAGTCAAGCAAGGGATCTCCTCTGAAGTCTGGAAAGAGAAGAGTGGGGAAGCTGTTTTCTGTAGTTTGCTTCATATGGGTTCTGCTTTGTCGTTTTAGTAGCTTTCCCTCTGCAGCTGAACAAGTGTTGCATTGTGTGAAATCCTGAGTCCTTTTAAGTCCTAAGAAGTAAGGCCATTGACTGGAGAGGAGAATCAGACCTGTGCCAGTTACATACTGACATACATTTGCTTTGTATCCCCTTCACAACCCTCAATATTCTTCTGAGCCTGAGCAGATAAATGGTCCGTGCGGTGTCCTCTAAGGTTAGCTGCTTCTGGCTGAGTGGGCTGTTTTGGCAGGAGGCCTCCTCACGGAGAGCTCGGCGCCAGCACCTCTCTCTCCTCTCTGCTAGGAAGCCTTAGCTTTCACACCCCCACTCCCTGGCGATGGAGTGGTGCGGCGGAGGGAAAGGAGCGATTTCTCAAGTACAGCTTAAGCCACTTAGCTCACTTCAGGTGAAAGGAAACATCTTAAACAACATCCATACAGCATGCGGTAGCTAGTACTGGTGGGAGAGGGAATCCCAGTGAGGCTTACAGTGGAAGAGGAAGCTATATGAAACTCCCATGTGAGTCATACACTTATCATCTACATGAGGGGTTTTTTCATGCATTTTACTGGGGAGGGTGCTGGGGGGGAATGGAAAATGTTTGAATTGGTTTTTTATTTTACATTTCTTCATGCCTGAGTTTTTTGCCATGTGTAACTTTCCACCTTTTTGTAATAAAGCGTACATGAAGAGCAGATCAGATGAAAAAGTGATTACAGCCTGTTGTAATGTCGAAAATATGCTTATTCAGCTAAACATGTTTTGAAATACTGGCAAAAAAGCAGCCTGCGAAGTTCAGGCTGGAAGCAGTTTACATAGTTTCTGAGACTATTTCCTCTACTGTTCAATATATCAAGAACTCATAGTGCTGCAGCAACTAGTATTTTTCTGCCTCTAAAATATATCTCAAGAACAAAAGCTATTGTTTTAAAGTGGCGTGAACTTGCTCCCCATCTACACATGTAAAGAATAACTGAGCAATAACTGGATTTTTTTTTGTAAACAAACCTCACACGCAGATTTTTTAAATCTTAAGTTTTTCTATTTAAAAAATGCTGAACTCAATATGGGGAGCGTGAGAATACAAAATACAAGCACCAAACTAAAAGTATCTTGTTCTTTTTTTTAATTTTATTTTCTGCAGCTACCAATGTAAGAAAACATACTTTTAAAGAATTTTATCTTTTAAACGTTTTATTGCAGAAAAGGCATATTGAGTTTTTCCACTGAAGAATAATCATGCACTAACTCAGCCAGAATTTGGGGGGGAAATTTCAGAGTAACCTATTATATTTATTTTAAAAATGGAAAATGTTTAATTTAGTTAATAAGGTGCTGAAATTAGAGTGGTTTTTTAATTAATATTTAATTCTTTGTAACTGCTGTTAACTACTCCAAACTGCAGATGAATACCCTTAAAATGTTATTTCTTCAACTCGAGATTGTATATTACAAATATGTAAGATAGCTTTTAAAATTTATTTTGTAAAAAAGACCAGTGCCCTAAAGGCTTCAGAATCAAAGTCTTTGTTTTTGCTCAATGCTCAGCACAGTCAGGCCCAAAGTTATAGTCCTTGTACCCTACTGCAACATAAATGTTCAGTAATCCTGATAACTTCAAACTGCGAGGTATACTCCAGTTTCCTTTAAAAGACAAGGAAGATAACTAGTCAGAGTTTTTAAATGGGAAGTGATGTTGTATCTTAAGTGAACAGAAAGTACTGGATACAAAAAATTCAACTTTTAAAAATAATTGTCCTGGTCTCTCCCAAATAATTGCAATTTTCTGTTCATTTTCTGCTAATTGCATGTGCAGACAAATTCAGGAAAAACATCTGTGGTGCCTCTAAATAGGAGAATTTCCTACAAAGCAGTCAAGTTTCAGATTAGTTTTGTCCTGTTTTAAGGTCCCTTCCACTCTGAGATGTGAATTCCTGTTAGCATCTTCCTACAGAAACAACACACCATTTCATTGGTTCTGCCCATAGTATAAATAATACACGAATATATGAAAGCTGTGTGGCTTTCTGCTACAAAGTGCAAGCTGAATACAAATCGGCATGTCTTCTATTATTTTTGCTCAGTGAAGAAAAAAAGACCCTCATGTTTTGTAGCATTAAATCTTGATATTATAAAATTTTAAGGTGGGTAAGCCATTTTTGGGTTATGCTGTGCTTTAGTTGGTATGTTCCCCCAGACTATACCGTGAAAAACGATAATTCTCACTAATCTTCATTCAATGAGATTTCATCATAGAAAATTCTAAGTAAGTTTAGGTAGGATGGCAGTTTTTCGATTAAATGCAATACATCTTAAAATAGCGAGGCAGAAATATAAAAGCAAATCTAGAAAAGCCAGTAAGGCATGAATCATTCAATAAAATAAAATCTAATGGTAGAAGTGTATTATGGTAGAGTTAAAGTAATCTTTGATGTATTTTTTTTTATCACCTGTTAGGTTTTGTATATAAATTCAATAAGTTACAGCATTCTGGTGAACGGAGTTAAATCCAGTTGGCGGCTGGTCACTAGCGGGGTTCTCCAGGGCTCAGTGTTGGGGCCAGTTTGTTTAATATCTTTATCAGTGATATGGATGAGGGGATTGAGTGCATCCTCAGTAAGTTCGCAGACAACACCAATTGGGTGGGAGTATTGATCTGTTTGAGGTTAGGAAGGCTCTGCAGAGGGACCTGGACAGGCTGCATCGATGGGCTGAGGCCAACTGCATGAGGTTTAGCAAGGCCAAGTGCCGGGTCCTGCACTTGGGTCCCAACAACCCCATGCAACGCTATGGGCTTGGGAAGAGTGGCTGGAAAGTTGCCCAGCAAAAAGGACCTGGGGGTGCTGGTTGACAGCCGGCTGAACATGAGCTGGCAGTGTGCCCAGGTGGCCAGGAAGGCCAACAGCATCCTGGCTTGTGTCAGGAATAGCGTGGCCAGCAGGAGTAGGGGAGTGATTGTGCCCCTGTACTTGGCACTGGTGAGGCTGCACCTTGAATACTGTGTTCAGTTTTAGGCCTCTCAGTACAAGAAGGACATAGAGGTGCTGGAGCGTGTCCAGAGAAGGGCAACAAAGCTGGTGAAGGGTCTGGAGAGCAGGTCTTAAGAGGATCAGCTGAGGGAACTGGGGTTGTTTAGCCTGGACAAGAGAAGGCTGAGAGGAGACCTTATCACTCTCTACGACGGCCTGAAAGCAGGTTGTAGTGAAGTGGGTGTTGGTCTCTTCCCCCAAGTCACTAGCGATAGGACAAGAGGAGATGGCCTCAAGCTCTGCCGGGGAGGTTTAGGTTGGATATTAGGAAAAATTTCTTTACTGGAAGAGTGGTCAGGCCTTGGAACAAGCTGTCCAGAGAGGTGGTGGAGTCACCATCCCTGGAGGTTTTCAAAAAATGTGTAGACGTGGCACTTCAGGGCATGGTTTAGGAGGCATAGTGGTGTTGGCTTGGTGGTTGGACTTGATGATCTTAGAGGTCTTTTCCAACCTTAATGATTCTATGATTCCTGGAAAAAGATTTTGATTTTCTAGGTGTATATCTGCATGTGAGAGCTTTAGTCAGAAGTATATTTAGATTGGGAGCAGACCAATACAGATTTATTTTACAACACATGCAGTACTATGAGTCCCATACAAGCTTGTGCATGGATTTCTGGCAGATGTATCTGTGTATAAAAACAAGCAGGCAGAATGTGCTTGGCCACTTTTTCAAATGTCAGAATAACCTTAAAAGTGCAATTGAATTAACATTGATTTCACTATCCCACCTGATTTTTCATTATTTATTTTATTTTTAAAGAATTCAAGAATTGATCTATTTAGACTAAAAAAATGTGGAAGATATCTTTTAGTGTTGGCATGCATAGTTATGTGGAAGAAACTAATGACACGTGACAAAACGCATAAACATTGTCAAACAGTCCTATGCTAGAAGTAAATTAATAAACAAAAAGCCATTTTTCAATAACAGTGAATGTGAGAAAGAGCTAGAACATAAGTTAACAACTAGACCTGTTTTAATTCCTGGTTGGTTGATTTTTACTTTTTTAATTCATTGAACAGAGGGCTGTTTGGGTTTTTTTTCCCACTTCTTCCACTATTTTTTTTTGTAGGTATCAGCCTTACTTCCCAGGAGTGCATGTCTTGTTCCAGAATATGTGAATGCTGCTCTTAGATGGTTTAGATAAGAATAATATGACTTTTATTCAGAGTATAAACCGCAGTTGAGTGGTTGGGAACCACATTAAGAAGGAAGCTCCAGTACTTTCTCATCTCCTACGTACTTTTTTTTCACTTGCCTTTCAAAATTAACAGTGTGCACTGTAAACATAGCAACTTTAACTCTTAGTTTTCCTACTTTTTCTTCATTAGATCACTTAGCAGATTAATTTTTTCCCTAATTATGAGAGTGCAGGGAGGTGAGTTGTACCTCTTCCAAAGAAAGTAATTTTTTAAAATTAAAAGTTTTATCAGGAGTAACCTAAATTTCTGTATGAAAATGAAAAAGCTGCTTTTGTATTCAGGTTGTTTGGGTTTCATTTAAAATGTTCACATACTAGCCAACAGTTCGGGTTTGTTTGGGATATTTCTTCTGTATAGGTCAGCTGTTCTGACCTATGACTGCTAGGATTCCAGAATGTTATTTTAGCATAGTTTTTTATGAGTACAATTTCTTGAGAAGTTGTATAGGAGTCCTGAGATAAGGCAAGAATGAAAAAAATATTTTGTAGGGAAGAACTTGAATTTTCATTTTCCAGATCAGAAGAGTGCCTTCAAAATGATACTTGAGTCTTTTACAAATCTGTTCAGACTACCTGAACTGTTTCTCTCCTGGAATCATTTTTTCAGCCTTGGTCAAGCTTGCCCTGAGCAAGGTTGGTTTCAGACATAGCACTGTACTAAGAATATTCCATCACAAACAGGCATCACTATTCCGCTGAGAAGATGGTGGTCCTTGTGTTGAAAACCTTGTTACCAACATGTTGACCTTTATCATCATAGTTTGGGAGTAGTTTATGTCTAGCGTATCTTCAGGCTGCTGCGTCACTGAAGCATACTGCATCTCCTGTTGGAAACTGCCATCTGACCTTGCTTTAGTGCAAGGTCTTTGCTGTTTGCATCATTATGTTATGATGTACAGGCTTATTCTTCCAAAGACCCAGCCTGCTTTTTGGTGCTCCAGGTTTCCTGTCACTAGGAGAAAGGTATTTATGGCTAGAATTCTTTTCAGTGAGTTGTTACTAAATCATTCACCTTGAAAAACTTTTTTCTTTTCAAATACCGTCATATTCAACTTCACAACTCACGTTTCCCGTGATTTTTTGCTTCCATAGCTAGATTAAAGCAGTACTGCAATTGGAGGGTCTCAAAGACACCTGTAAAAGTTAATGTTGTCATTCATGTTAATACAGGTTTCCTTGAGTAATGATTTTCAGCTCTAGGCACTCTTCAAAACACTTAATACATTCAGGAAACAAGGATGAAAATTCAGAAGATGCAGAGCAAATGGAACAAAGTGCTACTAGAATAATAGTCATCTGAAATAACAAGAAATTCTGATATCGACAGACTTCCCAGTAAGAGCACTGTGGCCTTCCCCCTGCTGCCCTGACCACGTATCCTCCTGCGTCTGGTATGTAGAAGAAATGTGCATTTTCTGCAGTCTTTCAGTCTTCCTTTTGTGAGAAATGGCTAGGGAAGATGATGGTGCTTTGGCCTGGCAAGGATTTTTGATGGTCACTTGGTAGTGTGAGCACGTGCCCTTGGTTCAGAACACCTGAGTCATTCCATGTGGACCACTGAGCAGTCAGTCGCCAGTTACAGCCACTGTGAATCATAACCCACGCGTACTGTATTCTGCTCAAACACAAAAAAGAGAAGGCTCAGCAACCCGTTAGGCCTCCCCCTAAGGCATTACTGGTATTGCCAACTCCGCAGTTCAAAAAAATGAGTCAAACCTCCCCCAAATCTTAGTATGTACTTAAAATGAAGATATTAAAGGGTAGAAAATAGTTCTAAAGACTGATTTTATTTTATATTGTGTTCTGACACTATAATGCTAAGAAGACAAGCTTTATTAAACTGGGATAATGGGAAATGTTACGTAACCCACTAGCGCTTGGTACGACTTGCTTTAAAACTTTGCCTTGTAAAGGAGGTGTGTGTATTTGGCAGAACTACATTAGATCAAGTATTTTACTTTTGTTTTTTAACGCACTCAAATTATAGGTCTATTAATTTTGGTTCCTCATATTCTCATTTGGTTGTGAACTATGGCAAGCATTTGCCACTGCCAGTGAAATCTAGGGGAAAGGTGCTTTCAACGTACAATGCCAATATATGCACTACTTTATAAAGCTGAGTAACTTGAAAAGCCAGCTTCTTCATCCCTCAGTTTGGGCACCCAGAGTGGATGCGATACTTGTGCCAAATTCTTACTGTTTAAAATGTGGGTAGTATCTCTCCGTCAGCTCACGGAATTTTCGTGAAGAAGTGCCACAGGAAAACCATGTAATTCAGGCTCTGGTGGGTAGTTTGAGAAGATTCCAGTAAATATGACATGGGGCTGCACATTATTCAGTGAGGAGAATACAAAATACTGAGTCAAAATACTGAGTAGCTGCAAATATTGGCAATGTTTTGTTCCATCCATTAAATGAGGTTGGGACCAAGTAGGAAAGATGGAATACAGGCCTGTGAGTGAGAACTGTGTCATACACAGTCTGTATACAAGAAGTGTTGCTGCATAATAGATTTTATTCCTATTTTTTCTGTTTGAACCAGTTTAACCCTTGCTTTAATACAGTTTTAGCACGTGGGTGCGTGTGAATGCGCATGCTTGTGCATGTCATTTTTTGCAGGTTGAGGGGGGTTAAAAGCAAATTGCATGAACAGAGATATTATCATGTAGCAGTCTACTAACATCCAAATGAGTCATCAGAAGGAGTGGAATGTTATGAGCCATCCCAGAGTGCTCTGCTACTTGAGCCAACTCATGGCAATAAGAAGATAGTTCTCTATTTAAAGCACCTCCATCGAGAAACAACACAGAGTTGTTGGTGATTCCCTCTTTTCTCTTGACAGTGTCCTGGCTTCTCAGCACTCTCTCTTTTCTACCTGCTCCCCCTTGCTTCCCCAGCCAAGAAGTCCAGTTTCTTTTTGCAAATAGTTATAGCTTCCCTGCTCAGACAGAGAGTCTGCTCCTGCCTTCTGCACCCAGTCCGCATCCCTTGCTCTGCCAGCCTCTGTCAGTTTACTGATGTCCTTCTCCATTCTTCTGTTCTGGTTTGATAGTTCTTCCATATTGGAATCAAACTTCTGCTAGGCTGTCTGGATGAAATCAGGAGAAGTATTAAGAGCCAACGACATGTGTTTCATGGCACCTAGTTCAGCCATTCCAGGGCTGAACTACATAGTTCTGGTGTAGAGCATGTGGTGGGTTTATGTGCCATCTCATCAACCTGACTGCTGTGAGAGGAGGCAGCAAGTTTAGGGAAGGTGGGATCTTTGGGAATTTTTCCTACTAAACTTCAGCAAGTCCCTAGCAAGTGTATGCGATCGGAAGTTTTCAGATATTTACAGCCTGGCTAGAATTAAGCGGCAAAATCCACGTCCTTACCACGCTGCCTCCAGTCCTAATCTCTGCTCCGAACGTGGGGTGCAGGAGCTTCTCAAAGAAAAGGTTTCTGTAGTTTGGCAGCACAGACCAAACAACTGATGCCTCTATCGGCTCATTCTTGGAAAGGTGTAAGCCATTTGGCTGCAGATTTTCGAGTAAGTTATGGCTGAGGCACACACCTGGTGAGCGAAAATTTTCAGCCAAACCGTTTCAGTTTGGCAAAGTTTTTAAACAACTGAAAATGCAGTCTTATAGTGGGAGGTATCTGGAAATCATAACAGTTGGCAGTTATGCTAACCCCACCTATAATATTTTTGGATCATTTAATAATGTAGTGAAGAGTTTTAAGGGAGTATTTTTTCCTTTACAATTTAGTAAGATACGACTGTGCAGCTTCCTCATACGCCTTTGAGCTACAAAACAAAGATCATTTTAAGCAAACACGTCGAGTTTGGAATCACTAGCCAATTCCCATAAGCTTCATAATACTGGGAAGTCTGTAACTGAACATGTCTGTAAGAAATGAGAAAAAATACTAAAATTGTTACTGACTTCCCCAGTTTTAACACCTTCAGTATACCTTTGATTATTTTTAAAACATATTGTAACATGTTCTGAAATTAGTTTAGAAACGAGAAATTAAAGTCTTACTGATATGTCGCATCCACGTGTGCCTGTTCGGTTAGTATTAGCTCTGACAGTGTCATGCTACTTTAAACAAGAGAAAAGCGATAAATACGGAAGAACGCTGACGATAAAGAACCTTTTGACATATGCAGCTTCCACTTGTTTTAAAAAAATATTTGGCATTTGTTCTTGTGACTACACTTTGCAAACTTTGTAAGAGAGAACAGCAAACTTTTTACTCTGTTTAAACCAAGTATTTGTTACCATTTTTATAGCTGAAAGGTTATATCCTCAAGATAATTCTATAGCCTTTAAAAACAAATGTGGATCTCCGTAGTTTAGGCCTCCCTTTCTTTGTAAGCCTTTATGGGCTAGGATTGTCTTAGTATGCTTTTTGTTCGTTTGTTTACTTTTAGATGCCAACTCAAATGCAAAACATTTGGGTGTAACAAGCACCGCAGAATATACTTTATTCTGATCTGCGAAGGGGGTGAAAATTTTCTTGATGGTGGTAGTCATAGAATGATTTTGGTAAATTGCCCGTGTGGCTTCAGCTATTACAAGGATAAACAGATTATGCCCAGTAAAAACTTTTATAGAATGCTGGTAGCAGGAGGGAAAACACAAAAATTTGTCATCCCTGATCAGACCGCTGCTGTTTCAGCTCTCCCCCTGACCTCTGTCATCGGAGCAGTTAGCACATGCTTTAGAGGAAACGGAGGGACCCTGCTAGACGTGCGTATGTTGATGTGCCGACGGAGGAGATTTCTAACACCAAGCATCTAGCGGGTGGTATTAGGGTCCTAAAACTGGGGCCCTGCAAATGAATTTCATTTTGCTGTCTCTCCTTTCTGGCCTCCCTCAGAATGTTAATTAATATGCTGAATCATACCAATGGGATTACAGCCCGTCAGGACAAACTTGGTACCAGGTTGCGAATTGACCATACTAAGGAGATAGAGCATAACTAGCCTAATCCACACCTGGATAAACTCATCTTGTTGGGGCAGCCCGGCAAGCAGTACCCCGAATTCACACTCTGCAAAAAACGCTTTTAATAAGTCAGGTGAAGATGTCTTTGGCTGAAGAAGAAATAACAGCTTTAGTGTAGTCCACGGTCCATCTGTTTTGCACGTCCCACAGCCAAATAAAGTGCTCATCTGCAGCAAAAAATCGTCTTTGCTTCTGCTGTGTAACACTAAATATTAATGAAGGAAAATGAAGATTAAATTGGGATAGATAACCGAACGGCAACAGACGAAAGTCTGGGATAACCGGATCTAACGCAAGGGGAGGACTGCAAGGACAGAAGGGTTGAGCCCGCGAGCTCGGGCTGGGCAGGAGCGGGAATAAGGACGGCACCGGCACCCCGAGAGCAGGCAGGGCGGCGGGGGAGGCTCGGTCCCCGCTGGCGGCGGGATGCTCGGGCACGCCGGTCACGTGAGCCCGCCGTGCCTCCGCGCCCACCGCCCCGCCGGGCCCGGCCGCCCCTCCGCCGCCCACGGCCGCCCCGGCCCCGCTCGCTCGCCCGCCGCCGAGCGCCTTCCCGGGCCGCCCCCGCCGCCCGGCCGCGCCGAGGCGCTCGGCGCCCCGGGGACAGGGGCTGGGGGCGGAGGAGCCGAGCAGTAGGTGCAGAAGCGACCCCCCCCACCCCGAGCCCAGGGGTGACAGCCCACCTCCACCCACCCCGAGCCCACGGGGAGCTCATCGCTTAGGGAGCCGGCGTGCCCTGCCCCACGCGCGGGGTGAGGGAGGGCTGGCTGCTGTTCGTGGGTTTCCACAGCTTGGATTTCCATGGAGTGAATCTCCCAGAATATTTCGGTAACCAAACGGTAGTCGGAGATACAGCCTCTCCCTGCGAGACCAAAATAAATAATAAATAAATAAAATCCGGCATCTGTTACAGTGAGATCTGAAAACTCAGTACTTGGGGAGAAACAGAATAATCTGAAGTTTAAGCTCTCTGATAAATTATTGTTAAATATTTTGATTACTGTATACAGCATATTTATTACTTGTCTTCATTGATGTTTAAGGATCTGAGAGTCTGCGTGCGAGTTAATCACAGCATTTCAATGTGAAATATTTTCATAGTTTGGAGCACTCGGATGAGTTTAAATTACACATTTTACTGGATTTTAATTGCAATATTTCTTTATATAAATAACTTTGTAAATATTCTTTTAACCTCGCTCCATGAAAATACATTAATTTACAATCACAGCTAAAATTTATAAGCAATTTTTTTTTCTTTCTCCCCCAAATGAAAAGCTAATGATGAGTGGATTGCAGCAAATTCTCTTCATTAGTTCGTGGCTATTCAGAGCCTCGCAAAAGAACTCACGTGGTTGCCTAACTACACAAAAATAGCAGAATTAATATTCACTCCGAGTTCCCAGGCACCAGCCGGGGGGGTTGGGAGTGGGGGGCATCCCGGCGGACCCCGAAGCCCGTGGGAAAGAAGGAGTTAACAACGCGGGCAGCCTTCCTGGCGAGCCAGCCTGGGCAGCCCGCGCAGGCCTTGCCTCTTTCGCCTCCCCCCCCCCCCCCTTTTTTTTTTTCCTTCCTCCCCTTCTTAATTAATCATACGCTGCTTCACAATTTAAATATGGAAATGGCGAGCCGTTCGCAATTATTAATGAGCCTCCGGGCTGTCCTGTGGCGTTTCAAGACAAGCCGTGTCAGCCCGCGGAGAGCAGCATGGCATCTCCTTTCTGATGCGCGTGAAATTTATGTGCACAAAGGCTCCTCCTGATCTATGCGCAAGCTAAATAAATAAATAAAGGCTTTTGTTTGCCGGGCTACTTGCACATGACTGTTTTGACTAAACCGCTCCGCGTTATTTGTACTTTACAGTGCGGAGAGAGGAGGCGGCGGCGTGGGGGGGGGTGGGTGGTGTGTTTCGGTGGGGTGAGGGGTGCAGTCCCCGGGCCGGCCCTACCTGCTCCTCCCGTGCGGCCCCGGCTGCTGAGGGGACCGGGGGGAGTGGGTGGGGGGGAGGCGCGTCTCAATAAAAATAAAATCCACCCCCCCCCCCCCGCGCAGTACCCAGGCTACGAGACGCACATAACAGCGCCGAACAATAAACTTTGCCCTCGCCTGACACCCGACTTGCGACAGGCGGCCTGGCACGCCGCCAGCTCCTTCACCCGATAAGACGGGGCAGGAGGCGGCGGCGGCGGGCGGCGCGGACAACATGGCCGATGTTTAGTCTCCGCTCCGCGGCCCGTGGCGGGACGGAGCGGAGCGGGGCCGCTCGCCTCCCCAGCAGCCAGGCGGAGGGGGTGCCTCGGAGGATTCGAGCGGGAGCATCCCTCCCTCCCTCTCCCTTTATTTATTTATTTCTAAGCCCCCCTCCTTGGTCTGTTTTTTTTTTTTCCCCCCTCTTTATCCTTCCCTTTTTTTCCGCCGGTATGCCGTTCAATGCAGTGTACGGCTAGGTAAAAAAAAAAAAAACAGTAGCGGACAACTAGTTTAATTAGTCTTTTTTTTTAATATATTTATTTTATTTTTAAAGAGCCTTTATAAACGAGGAGCAGCCCAAGGTGGGAGGAGGAAGCGAGGAGCGGAAGGGTGAATGGGAATGAATGGTGAGGGATAACAAAGAGTCAGGTGCAGCGCTGTATGTGCGCCCTCACGGCTGCTGGTAGATTGATTTATTTTTTTAAACGCTCCCGTAGCAGTTAAATAGGAAAACGGGAGAGCTGTGGGAGCAAAAGCCGGGTTTCCAAGGGCAGCTACAGGCTCTCACAGCAGCGTGTGCATTGTGTCAGAAAGAGCCCGTTCCTGTAGTGATGGAGAAGAACGTACCATCCGCTTCTGCGGGACAGCAATACCTAAGGGCACGGCTGGCTTTGGTTTTCCGGCTACAAAATAGTCTGCTGCTTCACGAGGTGAAGGTAAAATCCCTCTAACGCGTTTTTGCAAGTTTGCCATGTTAGATAAGAGGGTGACTTTGATGTCTTGATGTAGTTGCAAAGCGAAACAAACCGGGGCAAAGACAGAGATTTCAGCTACGGGGGGGGGGGGGGGGGCAGATCAGGATGTGATAAACACCACTGAAAAATGGCAGGAGAATAATGTTTACTTTTGAATATGTGGCTTGCTGCCAGGTTGGCGCTGGTTTTTAGGTTAGCAGAGGTTGGAGGAAGGGCCAGACTGAGGCGTGGCTAGCTGCTGTCAAGGAAAAAAAAAAGGCTGCAAATTGCTGTTCTCAGCTTTTTTTCTCTCCTTTCTCCCCCCACCCCCCGCCCTCCCCCGAAAAAAGGCAGTGCGTTCTCTTAAGGCTATTAAAAATGATGCAGAATTTTAACCATCTGCTGTACCGGGTACTCTTCGCTGGTGCTGCAGAGCCCTATTTTTGTGAAGGGAAGAAATTGTAAAGCTTTCCAAATAGAAAACCATTTTTTAAGCATTTGAATATTTCAGGAAATGGTGTCTTTAAAGAAAGATTCTTTTTAATAGCAAATTGAGAAATGGGTATTAACAGAATTGAGGTGTTTTCACCCTGTTGTGATTGGGCTTTTTTTAGCTAAAAGGGGCACAGGTGTACTGCTATAGCACAGCATGTCACTGCTTTAGAAATGTTGCACGAGCGATGTAAGACTCAAGAAACGGACAGTGATAGAAGCTGATAATTTTTGTAGTCTTATGATTTTTTCCCAAGGCTTGCTGTGGAAGTGCGTGAGTCATAGCTGAATACAGCAAAGTCGTTCCTTGCACTTGACCAGCTGCGTATGTACATATGGGAGTGAAATTATTTAATGGGTAGCATGGAGACTGGCAAAGGAATCGTGTCGCTGACACAGCCTCCTGAACTATAGTAATATGTCTAGTGTACAAAGGAAGAATATTTCTAAATAATAATAGATGGGAAATATGCTTTTGAAGTAGTGAAGCTTGAAGAAGAAAATAGCAGGAATCTTTAATGTGGTATTCTTACTTCTCATAAATTAGATTAACTGTTTTAATGCCATGAACAGCAAATTAAATATTTCAGATATTCATAAATTAGAATTTAATGTTTGTCTGGAGTAAGAGCTAAGAAAACTGGAGGTTATTGCCTCATAATTCATCCACGTATTTAAGATCAATTAGCAATTTATTGGAAAGAGAGATGGTAGTGAAGTATTTAAGGCATGCAGTTCCTTTGAAAATGCAGTTTGGGTTTTCTCTTTTAAGATCTGTCAGTACTAGGTTGTTACCTAAAGCTACTGGTTATTATTTGTAACTGGGAGGGCTGTATTTTCTTTAAATAAAACATCTGCAATCTACAAATGTCTGTTAAGAAAGGCATTTACTTTCTGAAGCCAATGTAGAGGCCCAGTTAAACCTCATAATTCAATTTTAATTTAAGAAAAAAAAAAAAAAAGACTACATTGTAGATGTCTTGTAGACTAAGTAAATTTGCTTATTTTTAAAGCCGAAGATTTAGGTCTGTATTTTGTCACCTGTTGCCCACCACAGAAAGAAACGGGGGGAAAAACATTTACTGATCGTGCAAGCTTTTGCATGGAATTTGCTGTTTGTCGTTTTGTTACTGTTTGGTGAAGAAAATAGCCTCTTTTTTTACTCCACTTTTAGGTGCCACACAAAATTGTACAATATGTTTGCTTCAGATAGTGCCAGAGAAGCATAATGAGGTGTTTAGTCACAGTTTGGATGCGGTATTGGTAGAAAACAGTGCAGGAACTGTGGGCTAGGTTTTCAAGGGAATAGTCCTTGTAATCCAAGGCTGCCTAAATCCCAAACTGGTATCCAGGCAGTACCGAGACACTAAATTCTCAGTTCGTTTCTTGTTAGGCTGTTATCTGCTGAACACTTTCCTTTTCTTGCAAGGGCTTCAGTACATCTAGGGATTTTGGTGTTGTGGTTTGTTGTTTTGGTTTGGCTTTTTTTTCTTCTTCTGTTAACCCTGGGATTCCTGTTTGCTCCCCTTCTTGGAGAGCACCTTTGTAAATACAAACGCAAACGGGCTGGATTAAGTGTGCTTTTCTGACATGGAATACGTGGATGGGAGGGCTTTGCAGGATGACTGTTACAGACCAGTAAAATATTAATGTGCTAACATTTCCCCTACTATGTGTCTGGATTTAAAAGTCAGTGTTGTGTATCGGAGCACTCCAGTACGGCGAAAGGTACACGTATCGCTTAATATTCTGCAGCCTAGAGAAAAAAGATTTCTGCATGAATAAACATGTCTACAAATACTATAGTATTGATATTATTCTGCAAGTTAATTGTACTTTATGTGCAAAGTACAGCATGTGTACTTTATCTAACCCTCCATTATGCAGGCTTTGAGATTTCAAAATTGTATATTGGAGACCTGTTAGGATGTAGGACTTTATGAAACTGTGAACACCCCTACTAATAGTGACAGGGTGTCATTTGGTAAGAGCATTTTTCTGTGGGTATGGAATCGTACATGAATAAATATGTAGGAGGTGCTGGGATTACAAAATTATTTTGGATTTGGATTTATTTAATATATTGCCTGTAATATACGTTGTCGTCCCCTAACACGCATCTCAATATAACCTTAATGTTTTTAATATCAATTTGCTCTGTCAGCAAACATAACAGCATGAAGCTGTGGATCCAGGTTACATATTTAGCTCTAAATTTAAATAAACAAGCAGCTTATTTTAATATCAATTTCACAGTCCTAATAATAGCTGAACAACAATAATATCTTTGTGCAGTTGTTTGCAAAAAATTGAGCTTAAGTTGCTGAGCCCTAAATACCGTATTTTTGCTTTGTGTTTGAATGCTGGAGCTGGTTGTTTGAAAAGAAGCGGGTGTTTTTTGAGATACTGGAAAAAGTTGTTTTTATCACTTTGTATTCGTATTCAATATTCTCTAGTTAAATAGAATACAAAATGTAGTATAATTACAGTGTCATTTAAATAATGAATTAAAGCCAGCAGATGATACAATATGCAAACCTGTTTATAGCAACAATCAATTTCCATATAGTTCTATGTACTGCTGAATTATTGATAAAATAAATTGTATGAAATAAAATAAGGACATGTTGGGTGATACTTGCTATGCAGTATCATTATTAAGTGTGCTAAAGATACTGTGATCCAAATAATTTGATTGTCTGGGTGATGTTATGAGTGATACATAAGCTGGGAAAGTCTTACTCAGAAACCTTTTGTTTGTTTGTTTTGTTTTAAAATAAAATTAGAGTTAAACAGATCTGCCTGAGTTTCAAATCCATCGAACCTGATGGATTGAAGAGAGAACCTCTGGAACGTCTTTCTAAGCTTGTCTTGTGTTGGCATCTGTTACTATTACAAAATACATAGGCTTGTCCAAAGAGACTCTGAAAAGCCTCTGATCTGTGAATTATTCCAGTACCAATGAAAAACATGTTCTATTAAATCCTAAAAAGAGGTAGAGGGCTTGATTCTGCTGTCAATGTAGAACGCTTTATTTATTGATGATGTTGGCTGTGATTTGAACAGAGAGCCAGATCAGGCCTACCAAATCTATTTGAAATGAAACAGAAAATGCAAATATATGTGTGCGAATATATTTATTTGTTTCTAATATGCCTAATTAAATCAGCCATGTGGTATCTGGTATCCATTAAATTTTATTCATTTTATTTTTCAGGGCCTGGCTTAGAAAGTATTTGATGGTCAGTGGGAAAAAATGAGGAAGAGGAGGGTGTGGCTGCTGTTCAGAGGATCTGGCACTAGCTGTGGAGATGCCGTCCTTAATCTTGACTAAATGAAGACTTCTTTTAGGTAAACCAAATATATTTATTTTTTAATCAGAAATCAAGTAAGCGTGTAATCATGTTATTTCTTAGTGCATATTTCTGAAGGCTGGTCAGTTGTCCTCACTTGAGTTCGGTGGTTTTATTTGCATCTTGTTTTGCCCCAGATTTCTCAACTCTTCCACTAATCATGACAAAAACCACAAAGACTAGTTCCAACTTCTTAGAGCAATAAGGAAAGCGGTTTGATGTTTTGTTTATTCTGAATATCCAACAGAGGGCTAATCCTTTAGATTCTAGAATGTATCTGTACCCACTTCTTAATTTTTATTTCCATGCAGTATGCTGCAGCATTAGCCCCTGAACTGGCACATACACAGATATTTTCATCTATAGTTCTTTATATTATGATGGCAATTACAGCATCACAAAAGGTTGGCATGAGGCTTTGAGAATATTTTCAGGTAACAGTTCTTGTGGGATGAGATTTTGACAGTATTTGTAGTAAAACTATATATTATTTTCTAAGACATAGTCCACACTTGTTACAAAGGCTATTTGTTAATAATGCTTATTTACAATCTTAATTCTGAATAATTGTTGTTAAAGCTATTTTTTTCCTCTGCTGTTGCAAATGTTGCTGCTGCAACTGTATTTTGAAAATGTGTGGCTTCTGCTGATACTGTGAGTGAAGATAGAGCTGAAGAAACTTCCTCAGTAGCATAACCACTCACAGGTGTGGTTACAGAATCTGCTCCCTCATCTCCTGTCTTATATTCAAGCTCATCATCTCTTAATTATGTATCCTTGTTTTCCTTTGAAGAGCAGCAGTGTGTGGGTTGTGGTGAGGTATTATCACAGTTCGGGTGAATTGTTAGCCACAAGACTGAGGGCTAAGTGTATTAAACCACCATACGAGTGGCAGTATCCCAGGATCTGACACACATCTTGGAATCTCTTATAATTATTAAATGGTTTTTGCAAATAATGATGTGTGGATGGGGAAAAAGATAATAAAATAAATAAGGAAACACATTTGTGTAGTGAAACAGTATCTTATAATTTAGGTTCTTACTAATTATTTGGGGGGAGGGGAAGAGCAGGTGGCAAAGTAAATGCATGTGTTTAAGTATTTTTGTGAAGTTTGAGCAATGCACTCATAGCATTGTATCAGGCGCAGTAGCTAGCTTAGAGGATGAATGATTTCGCTTTAGCTGAAGTGAACTTGTCTGGGTTTTTTTGCCATTGCTTTTGGCCATAGGAAACATTGAAAAGTAGAAATTACTTCATTGGATGAGGTCCACAGTCTAATTAACACTAAATCTGCCCTGACAGTCCTTAGAAAGTGTTGATTGGTAAAAGAACGGAGGGTGAAGACGACCAACATTTGATCTTTTGGTACTCTGTCCTTGTGAGAAAGTGGGCCAGCTAGATCACTTGGCCGATGCCTTTATTGTGGCTTTGCGCAAAGGTCTTTATGGTCTTTCCAGCAAACAAACCCATTGAACGCTGTATTTTTGTAGGCTATGAATAGAACCGTATTCTTTCAGAATCCCACTGATGTCCCGTAATGATGGACTGCGGCACTGATTTTCACATGCTCAGCCTGCACTTTGTGAAATAACATATTGCTGTAGTTTGAATTTCTGCTTATTTAATCTTACTGAATAATCTCCCATTGAACACTGGAAGTAGGTGAGAAAGGCACACTACAATTCCTGACGTTCAAAGTATGTACGTCTGTTGTGTTCCCTGTTGCTCATGTGCTCACTAACATAAATAGTTTAATTACTTTATGTCTTTGTATATGGCAGTCTTTTGTAAGTCGTTTTAGTCACCTGCCCTTGCTCTCCTGTTACTTCTGGAGTTTTAATGAGGTAAAGTAAAAAGAACTGTAGATACCTCCATGGAGAATGCTATTTCCTGGCAGGTATGTAGTAGAAGGGTAACATTTTCAATACCATATTCTGTGCTTTTTTGCATACATCATAAAACTTGGCTTATTTGACATTGCTGCATATACATGAAAGCTTTCGTCAACTTGTTCTGATGACACCCAGGTCTTTTCCCTTTGCTGAGAATGTTGCAATACAATTTCCTTTGCAATTATATTTTAAAAAAATATTTATAGTGTTTAAAATTCACTGAACTTTGTTAAACCCTTCAGTAACCCAAATACACGCCCCTCACTTGTCAGTTTTGCCACTCAGTTTTATAGCTGATCTTTCCAGCTAACTAGAGTTAAAAGCTGACACCAGCATGGCCTCTGCATGCAACAACTATTAACCTTTTATCTTTAAAATGTCTTTTTATTCTTACATTTTTACTTTGGCTGCTTAGCTCATTTTTAGTCATGACTCCAACTTTCAGTCATGATTATTCTGTTTTCTTTATGGTCGTTGAGTCACATTATCAAAGCCCTTTTGAAAGGCCAAATAAATAATAATTTCTTCTGCGGATGCTCTCCCAGTTAAAAAAGTCATATTTTTCATTATGTTAGCAATGTTGTTTTTCTCTCAGTTATGTAATCTCTTCTTAGGCATTATAGTTATAATCTTTTAAAGTAGCCTTCCAGACGGTTTACTAAATGCTAGAATTCATTGGCATGTAATCTGGATCATCATTTGTGGCTATTTTTAAGGAGTGCTACCCTTTCATTCCCGATAGGAGAGTGCATATTTTTGTTGAAAACCCAGCCTCCATCCTTGAGCTGCTTCAGAACTCCTGCATGTGTATCTAGTCCTCAGAATGGCTCAGCTTTTAATTTATCCAGTTATTTCAGTGCTTCTTGTTTGGTATCTGCTTCTCTTTCACCCTTCACTTGCAGAAGAATAGATTAATGAGATTTGCTGTCTAGAGGGACCAGAGGGAGACAATTTGATCACCTGAATATCATGGATTTTTTTTCCACCTGTATTAAGCCTAGTAACTTCTTTTTAGGCTAAAAGGTATCTTCTGGTCTGTCTGGATTTCTGGGCATCAGGAGATAGAGGTGTATCCAGGAATATGAGGTAGGGTCAATATTGCTCCACCCCTTCGAAAAATGGACTATGCCAGAATTTTGTGTCACGTAGTCATGTTTCCTCTGTTTTCCTGTTCAAGAGGAGGGTCGTCTTATTCCATAACTTTCTAGAGTGTGGTTTTTACTTTCCCTCTTAGAGGGAGAGTGCTGTTGGCTGGTGTGAAGGTGAAAGAGAACTGGGAAATGAAAGACTAGAAGGTACAATGTTGAGTTCCCACTTGAAGAAGCAGTGAGTGTACAGCATGTCTTGGTGGGGGATTTTTTTCTTTTGTTTTTAAATACCCCAGATCAGGAATCAACCTCACAAGAAATGCTAATATGGTCATACAGGGTGAGAAAGGGTGAGTTTATTCTTTTGCATGACTAAATATCTCAAGGTCATAACCATCAGTTATTTTTTCTGCAGTGTTTTTCCTCCTTTTTGTTCACTCCCTTTGTTTCCCAGTACTATTTCAGACTTGCCAGACAATTATTGTGCTGTCTTCCTGCTTCTAATGTATGTCAATAAATTGTCCTTATGTCTTTGGTTCAGTCCTTATGCTCCTAATCTCCAATTTTAAACATTACTTTCTAAGTATATTCTTTGTTCTAGTTGTTTCAGTGCTTTTGTTTGTTGGAAGAGGTACCTCTTTGCCTCAACCTATTAAAAGCTTTTCTCAGTACTCAGATTGCCCTTGTCCACCTACTTCTGTGTCTAGAGATTTTGTTACCTCCCCCCCCCCCCCCCCCCCAATGGATATACTGTACTTGCATAATCTTTCATGCATAAGAGCAGAGAGTTCCCGTTGAAGTCAATGGGAAGATCTGATAAACGTACAATGTGACAGTATGGTACTGTATTTCCAGGCAGCTTATTTTAAATCTCTATTCCTGCTGTACATCTTTGTTTTTCCCTAGGTGCTTGTTCTGCTCTGGACACAGGCTCTTCTAAACTTGTTGTCTGTCAAGCCTTGCTGACTCCACTGTTGTTTCTTTGACTCCTGGTATATAATAAAAAGCCCAATAATTTTATATTAGATTTCAGTGAACAGCAATCACTGGAAATGGTATCGTTAGATTCGATTCTTCCAGGCATGGAAGTAGACAGGTGAGAAAACGTAGGAGAGAGTTACTCTGAGTGCCAGTCTCTCACCCACCTGCAGTGGGAATATCGCCCATTGTGGTGCAAACACATGGTTTGGAAGTTTCTTCTTTACACTTGGCCATGTTGGAATCTGTTGTGAGCCATCTGGGCTAAACCCTGTGCTCCCCTGTGGGACATGTATGCTAAGAAGGCATTCTCCTTTCAGTTTTCCTGATGACAGTAAGTTTCCCTCTCTTCCTGCTGGGGTGAGGAAAGATCAGAAACCATAGGACCAAGGAACAGCAGCGATAGGTGAAGAAGGAAGTGATTCTTTTCACAAACAGAGAGAACATAAGGTGGCAAATGTAATGTTATTTTTATCGGATTCTTGATTTATCTGTTCAGATCCTTTTAAGAACATTTGGAATGCATGGGTTCCTGCTATGAAGAAGCCAGCAAACAGGGAAAGTGATTTCTCGAATGTCCTGAAGAGGAGTGTAAAGAATCTTCCTTCCTCATCCTGCTTGATGCTTGAGGATGCAGGGCTAGCAGAAGGGGCAGAGCATACCAATGTGCATGCAGTCTGGGTATAATGAGACTTCAGCTTGCCACACCTCATGCATTAATTCATGTTGCTAGAGACTAGAAAGCTGCATGCATTGTTGTGTATTCAAAAATAGCTATTTTTCACAAAGTATCTGAGGATTGAAGGACACCCCTCCCCCCCCATACAATCCGTGCAGCTAACTCCTGTACTGTGCTGCTCTAGGACCTCGTTTTTTGGAGTCTGGCACTCACGGTCCTCCTTTCAAGGTTGCTGGCACGATGGGTGACATAGTGCTGATTTCAACTGCATTTAGCCCCCGTGGGGTTTGTCTGTGGTGCTGAGCTCCCTGCGCCAAAGACTTTGATCAGGTTGGACCCCCTGCCTGGCCTTATTCCTGTTATTTTCTTCTGGAACCTCTAGCAGTGTTCAGCTTCAGCAGAAGTGCTTCTGCCTGAGGGTAGAGAGGGGAAAATATCTTAGTCTAGACCACTCCCTTCCAAATGCTCTTTTTCTCCCATCCTGGCTGAGTAACTGATGGTAACATCTGCATCCCAGTGAGTGATATCACCACAGATGAGGAAACCAAGGCACAAAGCAGAAGTTGGGATCATCCAGCAGGCCAGTAGATTAGAGGCAAGAATGGAAAGGAGACAATCCAGCATGCTGTCTTAATTGGCCACATTGCCTCCCGTATGTTACCAATGCAGCATTCATTTAGCTGTTTCAAGAGATGCTTCTGTTTAATGTATTTCATATTAATAATGATGTTGTAAGATATTATAAAAAAGTTGATAACAGAAAGCTTAACAGCCACAAGAAGTGCTTATTTAGCCTGATAAAGCCTAGCTATCTGCTTATGTGAATTCTCATAGGCAGCATATTTTCACTTTTTTCCCTTGGTTTCTTTTTTGTAAGTGAACCATCCTGGAGTTAACAGTTATCTCCAGCAACGGGCAGCTTTTCTGCCTAGCCACATACTAGAGGATATATTAAGATTCACATTTATAATAGCTACAAAAGATTCCATTTTTAATAACCATTTCAAGACCCAAACAATTTATAAATCAATTCAGAACACTTCAAAAAGAGATAGGAAAAAAAAAATCATATCGAGGTGATAGTTTTCACTTAAAATATGTTTATAACTTTAAAAATAACTTCAAAACAGCTGGCTAGCTACACAGAAATTAACCTGGTTTTGGAAGGAAGACCACATGAAGTTTGTACGGACTTTTGCTCTGGAAATAATGTGCCATTGAGTCTTGGCAGCTTAAGGTGTCTCTGTTTTCAAGGGATGTAGGGGGGAAGTCAAATGATTTAGTGACTGAAGAGAGTTGCCACTTGCGTGAGCTCCATCCCTAGGGATATGACCTTTTTAATCCTCTTTAGTTAATGTATTGGTGATCTTTACTTAGGCAGAGTAAACAGTGCTGTTCTGAACAAAGGGGAGGTCATGCTTCCTGCATTACACTCTGACCCTGGGGTCGCGGCCTTTGTTCACTTCTCAATGGGAATTGCTCTCAGAGGGCCACCACAAAATGGAGAACTAATTTAGGCACGTGCTGGCAGAGAATGGCAGAGTATCAGGTTTGCCTCACCCGAACCTCCGAGTGTGCAGCAGTCACGGCGAGAGTGAAAGTCAAACGGTTTCAAAGAGGACGTATTAGCTCTTTACTTACCAATGGCTATGGCGCTTAATCCCTCGTTGAACTAAATATATTGCTTGGGTCTTTCCCCCATGCTGCCAGTAATTCAGTTTTCTCTGTTCTCAGCCTTTAAATTTTTTGTTTCCCCACCACTGGACTGTTCCTAATGAAGCATTAGACTAGTGAAAATTAGAGATTTTTTTCTCTTAGAAGAAAGAGGATTGCCGCATGGTAATTGCAGCATTAAACTTGGGCCTCTGAGGTCTCAAAATAAGCATTGTTTCTCAGCCTGCAAGGAAACGTGATGCTGTGTCCCAGCAGATTGTATTCATCACCTTTTCCATAACATTTGCTTTGTGTTGCACCAAACACATACACACATGCACGCAGAGCCCTGTGAAGCTGAGCATGGTAAACATGGGGTACTAAGCCAAAGTGAACTAGGATTTCCTCATACTTGTCACTAATTTTATGCAAAAATGCTGGTTGTTTTGTTGTTTGGGGTTTTTTTGCTTTAAAAGTAACTGGTGGCAGAATGTCCTGCATCTCATTTTTAGTTGCTGTGACCATGGAACTTACATAAACATGGAAGCTGAGATAAATTATCTGGAAGACTCGCGTATAGAAAACATCACCTTTCATTGAAAGATGTTTATAATTTTTCATCTATGTGATGTCCTCTGCTCAGCAGTAAAATCTGTGTAATACAATGATAGATCATAAAATAATTAAACTGTAGACACACATCTTCAGTCAAAATATTGCTTTTCCACATTTCTTCCTTCCATCAAAAAAAACACCCCAACAACCAAAAAACCAAACCCTTAACTGCTGATGCCAGCCAAGTTGTGTAAAACACAGCAGGGTTAAAAGTGAGCACAAGGGATATGTGTGTATTGGGGGGAGCTTATAATGTTGCCATCACAAAAATAAGTAATACTGTAATAGTAAGCTTTGAGGCTTCTGTGACTGTTGAAATGAATAGGATCAAGGTAAAAATTTGTATGACAGTAAATTTTAGCTCTCAGACTTGAGTATCTCTGGGCTTACTGGTTTGGTGGTGTTGTGTTGTGTGTCCCATCCCGTCCCGTGTTCCTGCCGTCCCCCATTTCCCCCCCCCCCCATGTTTTATACCACTGTAAATCCCTGAAGACTCTACCGTATTGGCATAATGGAGCACAGGGTGGGTTTACCTGATGTTACCGCTGGCTTAGGGTACAGTCCTGCAAATGCTAGCTGCTGTGGTGTTTGCAGTTGTGTTCCTCTTGACTCCTTTTAGACTGTAATAGACTGATAGACTCTAGTAATAAGTAGTAAGCCATCCAACAGATGCTTCTCGGTCTGTGTCTTCTGTGCAGTTGTGGGCACCTCTTGTGTTCAGTCCACCCTAGTGGAGCGGGAGGCTTAACCATGCTGGAAGTGGCTCAATCCTGCTCGGGGGCTGGGAGGAGTGCATGGGCAGGAGATCCCCAGCGCCTCCGCCTTTCCCAGAGCATCCGTCTACCAAGGCTTTCCCAAGGTGCAGGGCAGGACTGGACAAACAGCCTGGGATAGGGCTGCTGCATTTGCTACACAGATTTGCCTTCTGTACCAGACTCTTCTCTCTGGAGAAGAGTGTGCCACTTTTTTTAAACTGCTGCAGACTTCCAAGCCTTTTTTTCCCCTTCTTCAGATTATGTGCCATAATACAGATTTGCCCAATACAGAATACTGTAACTCTCTCTTGTGTAAGACAGCAGAATTTTCTCTCTGTTTCTCTTTCTCTCTTTCCTCATTTTGATTTTTCTTTGCATTCCAGTCATTTCAAGTAAAATGTTGCATCTTTCCCTTAGTTTTCTTGAAGTTGTATTATTTAAACAAACACTTCTAATAATCTACTCTTAGATTTAAAAGTGCATTCTGTAACACAGCAAAATAAGCTCTTTAAACAAAAGAAGTGGCCACGCAGCTGAAACATCATGCCCTCTTAATGAAAAGTTGCATTCAAAGCTGAGCCAAACATGAACAGCAGAGAGTTAGTACGTGAGCAGCAAGTGATGCTGACTGCAGCAATACTGAAACCAACCCTTCTGTGCCCTTTATTTGTTACTTGAAATTCCCAAAGTCCACTAGCTTTAGATTTTAACGGAAGCCAGAGGCAAAAGGTGTATTTACTATACCCATTATCCAAGAAAAATAATATTGTCAAGTTAGCATGTGTATATTCCTCACTTGTCTTACTTAGTTATAATTAATATGTTTACTAATGAAAATACAAGGTCTGTCCCCTTTCACCATGTGTTCTTTAGTACTAGTATTGCTTTTCTTTTCTGTTATCTGCAGGATTTTAAAGACTAAAGAGAGTGTCAAGGCAATGTCAGTTGCATTTATTTTTAGGTGGTGGGGGTTTTTTTTTGCCTAAAAGCATTGATACGGTTGTGCTTTGTTTGGAGGTAATGAGCTGTAGGAGAATTTTAAAATGTGGATAGCTGCTTAGAGTAAAAAAAGAAAAAAAGGTAAGAAAATATTTAGCCAGCCAGCATTCAAATTTTAAAATATTTCTTTTTATTCAAAAACATATTGGAACCTTACAATAACTGTAGTAAGCACCTGCTTGAAACGAGAACTTTTTTTCTTGGTGTATGTTAAATATTTCAACATGCAATAAGATAATTTAAGATATCATAGTAGAAATGCCTCTTCTGAAAGCTTCTTGCTGAGTGGAGACTTTTGGAGATTTTTTGCTTTGAATGTTCCTGACTCAAACCTCTCAGGATTTTTTTTTTTCATTTTGTTTTAATGTTTAAAAAAAAGCTTCACCCCGGCAAAGTTTGTATTGATAGAATGGGCAGAGAGTAGTCTATTCTCTGTGTGAACTTGTTTCCTCAGCGTTACTATTTCTGGCAGTGATTTCTCCAGCTCTAGTGTACCTGTAAAGCTTAATGTTGGTTAAGACCTTTTTCATTTCCTAGACAAACATGTTACTGAAGTTAGAAATATGAACTCCCGTATTATTTTTCTAATTTTGCTTTATCAAAATTGTTTCCAAATGTGACCCCCTGCAGTGAAAACTAAGTAAGAACCATTCATATTTAACAGCATCCTCTATTAAGCAACTGTTGTACACCTGTCTATTCCACTTTTAATATTAAGCCATTTCTGTTACCCTATTGACTTCCTAGGTCCTTTGGACAATGATTTGCAATATAGCAGTTTATCTAAGGAGAGGAAAAAAAAAAGTCTTGTAGAACATGGGTTTGCTCAGGCTTCAGATATACTACGGAAATTACTGAGTCTGTTCTTTACTTTTCGAAGCTAAACATTTTTCTAAACACTGGACTGCCAGATATATATTTAGGCCCAGTGTAACTCAGCAAAATTCATTTGAAGTAAATGCTTATTTGCCCGATTTGTCTTCTGGTAAAAAATCTTCTTCTGCCTCTTCCCATTGAATACTTAAAAAGAAATACGTGAAAGTTTCAAAATGCTAGATGGATAGAGATAGCTGCATATCATCCATTTATGTGTGTGTGGTTTTTAAATTAATATTAGGGTGAGCAGAAAATACAAGACGGACTTCAGCTGCACCCACAAAAATAAAAATACTACTTCTCTGTGGAACTGCATTGCTATATTTTTCTGCGGTACCAGAATACCATCCTTGTGCTTTCCACTAGCATTATCCGCTTTGGAAAGAAAAATGCATGACAGCCTCAAAATGGCGTTTTCTGTTAGGGGAAGGCAAAGACGAAAGCTGGAATAACATAGTGGTTCCAGCACAAAATGGCCTTTTACCAATAGATTTCCAATAAATTTCTTAGACTGATTAAGGTTTTGGCTATTAACTGGCCAGTAAAAGCTGAACACTAATACAGTAAATCTGATATTCCTATTAAAATTTTCCCCTGTATGTACGGGATCCCCATTTGCTATATGAGCATGTGTGAAAGTACAGTATTAAAGCAAAATTGTGTTTTGTAAGTTCCCACAATGAATCTTAAGTATCTATTTGCTTTCCCTTCTGTGCTGAAAACTCAGAGCACTGCCAGCTGAGTGCTGGAACAACACATTGGTCTGTGCATGCAGTGCTTTATCAGACAAAATCCCTGATCCTTCTGTCAGTCTCCCTAATTGTTTCAGTTCTAGTACAGGAACGAGGTCTTACATGCAGGTAGTGACGGAGCAGTTAGTTGTACGTGTTCTCCGGATGTATTGATAAGCTGTTACGATAATGTTGAAGGGATAAAATTACTGCTGATGTAGTGCTATTATGATCAACCTCTTTTGTATAGTTCTTATGCTGTATTTTAGATATATTAACATTTTTTAAATTGCATTTATTTGTATAACTCACAAAAAAAAAAAAGTCCTGAACCATGTGTTCTGTGATTTTTCCTGTTATAATTCAGATGTAACCCTTTGTTAGTAATCTTTAGGCTCATTATTAAAATGTTGTGTTTGCTATTGAGCAGTATTATGTAAACTGATTATTAATTTACAGTCTTACTCTAATAGTATGCATCCTTCCTGGGCTGTTGTAACATGAAACCATAAATGCATACATAGATATGTATGTGTATCTCATGTATAGGTCTTCCATACACACAATTGCACACAGCACACACATGCAGAAGAGATGAAGTATGTGATTTTGTTAAAACAGTTGGTGGGGGAAGGGGGAATTGTTTAATTTTCTTACAAATAAATGACGGAAGTAATATGGGTCTTAGATGACATCTTTGATTTTGGTATTTGGCTTCAGAAGTTTTTGAAAAGCAGATGTATTTCTAATTGAGTCAGGGAGGATTCTCTATTTTGAACCAAGCCTCACTGTCCTGTTGCCAAGAGGCAAAAAGTCTCTTTGTCCATCTTTTTTTTCCCCACACAATTTTCTTACTAAGTTAGTTGTTTGCACTAGAAAAACTCTGTGCAGTTTTCTTGAACTTCTTGGTGGACCAAGAAAAAAATCATTGCATTACATTTCTGGTGATAACATTTTCTGGGAATATAAATTGAAATGTTAAAAGGTCAACTCTTAAATGCTTTTTTATCATCCATCTAAAATCTCCAGTAAAACGTATTTATGCCCTAGGAAAAAATGGTTAAATTTGAAACTTGAAATTTCCATGGATTAGTCACTGGTATCCCCTGGGATTTTTCAGTATTCTGAAAAGGAAGTGTTTTTAAACAACTGAAAAACATAGTTCACTGAATAAGCCTGGAAGCAGCTTTTCACAATTTCTCCCTCCCCCCCCTTTTTTTTTGTGATGCCAGTGATATCGTTCGTGTTGTACTTTGTTAGCGTAAATAGCATACTCCATTGGATGTTTTCCTTATAAGAGTGTTTGTATTGGTTTTGTCAGGTTGTAATAAACTTCATTAAAATAATCTTTATTAAATTATGGAATACATTTAATCTGCATAGGTGCTGTTCATCTTTTAAATAACAAAATGAGAAATTATAAATATTTTTTTTTTCCAATAAACTTCTGATTTGCTGGCAACACTGGAATGACCCCCTTTTTAAAAAACATTTTACATGCCATGTAATGTAAAGGTAATATAATGTAAAGGTCTGTCTGTACAAACAGAAACCGGTTCCTTTCAAGACGTGATGCTCTGAGTTGAGGCCTTGCTGCTGCTTCATCTGCTTTGGAGTCCCAGAGCCGTCACTCCACCACTGCAGCTGCTGGTAGTGGGGCGAGTTTGAACTTCTGCTGATGCACGCTGCCTAATGCTGTGCGTTGCTCGCAGCCTGTGCTTGGGAGCGGGGCAGTCGTCCCTTCAAATTTTCTGACTTCCTTTCTGTGTATTCTGTACTTTCTGTCAAATGTGAAATGTATGTGTATAGGTCCTGGAATGCTTAAATGTATCTCTCTGTGGGAATACATCTTTTGGACAAAGGAAATAGGAAATACAGAATCACATGTGTGTGTGACATTTTGTTTACTAAAACTGAAAAGTAGCAGAATACTGTTAAAGCTGAATATGTAAATTTAGGCATCCCTTCAAAATGTAAGAAATTAATAATGCAAGTGTGACAACTTTAGTAAGTATAACATGACAGACAGGAAGAAAAAACCCAAATGATTCCCAGGAAGACAGTTCATGGAACACAAATTCTACGAGGTACTGAACTGAAGATGGTGTTCTTTTTTTTTTTTCACAACTACAGTTTATAACTGCAACTGATACAAAGAACGTAGATGCCTGTATTATTGGTCCAGATAAACACCAAATACTTGCAGTAGGTCGATTATTCTCTCAATGTCATATTTTATGATAATACCAATGATGTGTCAATATCATTCACGTTAGGATTTTTTTTTCCAAGAGGCAGCATTTAAATTTACTAATGGCAATATACTGTTACAGTGTGAGATCCAAGTGATATTTTACATAGCCAAGCTAGACAGATCAATGTAAGATGCACCTTATGTGCCACAACACTTCAGTTTTAATGGGTTAAAGTGAAATATTAACTTGAACTGTAAAACTGAAGTTGTCTATATCAAATAGATATGATGCTGATGTTCAGCTCAAGCAGATTGTGTCCCTATGAACTCTGTATCTGCAACCATCTTGGATTAAGTATCTCTATGTGTACTAAATAATGGCAGCTCTGCTATGAGTGTGTTGCCATAATGGAGATCCCTTTTTATTTCCTCACAATTTATGTAAATCTTTCACCCTTACTAACATTTCACTACCAAAAAACCACTAAGGAATTTCTGTGGTATGCCATTTTTGTTCCCTTTGCAACTCACTTTGTTCAGGGTTGTAGCACTGTGTTGTAATTAAAAAAAAGACCTACTCTTAATGTCACAGAACTTGGTCACTGGACAACTCCTGACCAGTTTAAAAGCCTTCAAGTAATTTACAATATAAAGGTATTTTAATCCCCTTTTAGACCTAGGAAATTTTAAGTTTTCAGTACAGATTTCATCATGTACATTTGTTTACTTTTTGCAGCTTATCATTCCCTAAAAATTAACATTTTCTTTTTTACAAGGTGTTATTTACCTCTCTTCCTCTCTTTTTTTTTTTTTTTTTTTTTTTTAGTTTCTCACTTCCCCCCCCCCCCCACTTCAGTACCTATTTCTCCAGGGCATCCACTTTTAAGCAGACGTGTCCGTGTAAATGAACGGAGGGCTGTGTTCTAAAATCCAGTAGTTTAACTCTGTGCTCCTTGTGGTACCAGGAGAAAAAGTAGTGCCAGGTCAGAGGAGGAGTAGAAATGTCAGTCACTGCTGAAGGCACAGAAATACCAGGTGGTAAAAATCCCTGAATACTGTAGCTGTTGGACGCCGCAGGTGAAGCAGAGCGCTTCCCCGCCTGAGGCGGAGGTAGGGGTGCTGCCGAGGGGTAAGCTGCAGCGTTTGCCGCGGTCACTAGGGAAGAGTTACGACCGTTCCCGCCGCCCCGGGAGCTGCCCGCTGCGGCAGCCAGGCGCTGACACGGTGCTGCTGCCTCGGGCAGGGCGGTGTGAGGCCGGCGGGGAAGCCCCTCACCTGCGCCTGGCCGGGGCCGGGGCCGGGCCGGGCCGGGGCGGCGGCACCGGGGCCGGGCCGGGCCGGGGCGGGGGAGCGGCGTGGAGAGGCGAGGGTTAGCAGGGAAGAACAAGAGACAGTCATGCAGAGTGTGGAGCTGTATTGTCTGCTCTCAGCGTGAAGAATAAATTACAGTCTGTCAGAGCATGACTTAACAGTGCCAGGGGAAACTGGCTGTACTGTAAAGTTTAGTTACATTTTCAGCAAAGTGAAATGGTGGTATTTTGCAGCTGAGGAGCTCGCTTCTTATCTGGCCATAAAACTAGACGTGACTATGCCATTGCTTAGGTTCCAGCTCGCACATCCTTCGCAAATACGTATTTGCAGTTCGGTTAGCCTCTGGGAACTTTGTAGTGTACTCATGACAAACAAGTAGAAGCCAGTAAATAAAATCATGTATTGGGCTTTGATTTGCAGCTGCTGATGTAAATTTTCATCAGTAAGCATGGTATATAAGCAAAATATTAATACTATCAGTTTCAAGCGTACAGCTCTGTATAGTTAAAAAAGGGAAAAAAAATAGTTGCAAGACAAAATTGTGTCGGTAACACCCTTTAAAAAACTGCTAATGCAATGCACTGTTTAATGCCTCCTTTCTTTGGGGGAAAAAAAATTAAAAAACACAACACTTGTCCTACTGCCAGAGTTTCATTTGTGTTGATACCAGTTTAATGCCAAGTTTGCTGTAAAACATTACTGTTAAAATACAGTGTACTGAAGGAAGTGTTTTTGCAAAATGTTTCATTATGTTTTGAAGGCAAGGATGTAGAAATATATCCTTGTTTAGCTTGCCTTTACAATTCAGATTCACTTCAAAATTGACTTTATTTGGTGTTTAAATGTTTTTTCCCATAATTTAGTACACCACTGATCCATTGCAATTAATGTGAGTTATTCAACAGTAGGATAGAACTTTCCCAAGTAATCTGTACAATGTGTAATTACTGTCCTTTTTATGAAGTGTACAACAGCTATAATCCCACAGAGCACCTTTGGTCCCTTTAGGGAACGATGGGCAAGACTGGTTTGCTTTTAGCTTTGGTTTTTTTTTTTTTAATTATTATTTTTAATCCCTGGAAAGTGTCTTTAAAAAGAGAAGCTTTCTAAATATTAAGTAAAGCTATTCTTGGTGATGTTTTTTGTAACATGTACTGGAATTATTTTGATGATACAACAAAAAAAAGAGTAAATTTACACATTCCTAGATAGCTTAATCCTAAAAAGAAATATGTTTCATTGGATTATTTTTTAAATAAACATGTACCTGATCATTTTTTACTAAACATTTCTGGAGGTTGTTAGATTAGGAACCGCCCCATACTGAAAATGAGCTATATTATTTAGAAAGAAAAAAATGACAAATCTCTTTAGAGCTGACCTTAGTGTTCATGACTGTATCACATACAGCTGAGAGGAAGGAAAAAGAGATAGCACTCTGAGTTAAAATACAAGCAAATTAATTAGCAGGAGTATCTATAATGAGTTTCCAATAGACAGAACTTGTGATAAGGGGAAAGTGAGGGGTTATAAAATTATGTAATAGTATAAACTGCGGTGTGAAAATATTGGCTTATTACTATTTACATAATTTGAAATAATTCAGGCATGATTAATCTTAAAATAATTCATCCACTTCCTTTATGGAATTTCATTTCTATTAAGTGAAGCTTACAAGTTGGACGTAATTGTTTTCCTCTTTCCTGAATACTTATTTTTTAGTACTGTGGTAACCTAAAGTTAGATGACTTTCAATCTTATTTTACAACTATGGTGACAGATATAATGCATTTATATATCTCCTTGAAGAAGGATAACTTCCAGTGAATGAATCTGAGCCATAATTGTGTAAAGGCAGTGTACTTTTAACCCTCCAAATGCACCAGAATTATCCCAGTTTTGAGACAGGCAAAAATCAGAGATGAAACTCAGCTGTTTTCACATTTATACAAAAAGTGAGAAAGGAGGGGATAGGTATGGAGAGTAAAGAACAAGATCTGTGTTTTTTTAATAGAAAGTACAAAAATAATTAAGGAGCTAAAGATAGCGTCTGACAAAAAAGGGGGAAAGTCATTCAGAAAGCCTATTAAATGCAAGTAAAACACTATCAGCTAAGCTATTCATATACTTGAGCCTGATCCTCCCCTAGAAAACAGGTCTGTCTTTTATATTCCATTGGCATTAAAAGTTGTTGAATGCACTATCGCATACAGTATCTTTTTTTCCTGTGTAGGGTTAACGTTCTCATCCATGCATGTTCTGTTAAAATAAATACTATCATGAATGTCATACCATTATGTTTAAACAAAAATGATAAGAGTTTTAGCTGGACATTATGGCTGGCTGCTGCTAAGTCTGTTATCCAGAAATTTTGCTTGCTTTTACTTTTTAACCACCCAGAATTTATGCATACACATCCTCTGCATCCACAGTCTGTATGCAATAGATACCAAAGTTATTAGAAGAGGTCAGAATTACTAGGTGTCATTTTACCGAAATAAAAATTTGTGGGAAAGTTACTGTTTAAATATCTTGTCAGCTATGTCCTGATAATATCTAGTATGCTTTTACTATAATTCCCTAAAAACAAATATTAAAAACATTTCGTGGTTTCACACCATTAAAAAAAAAAAAAAGTTGGTAAGGGTAAACCATAAAACATATATTTGGCTTACAAAAGAAATGTTTATTCTCCTCAGAATGCCAGTGGTTGAGCATTTTCTTGAGATTTGAGGCTAGATAAAAATGTGTAACAGAAGTTCCTTAAATATGCCACTGCAGTAGTCGTTCAAGATGTGGCACAGCCAGCCAGTTCTGAGAAACCCACATGTGCCACCCTGTACTTTCTAGACTTGGCTAATATTGGGCATTTTAATAGAGCAAAAGGGATTAAAGTCAGGCCTGAAAACAATGAGATGGGTTTACATGTACTTGATGATGTATAGGTAGAAAGTATTTTCCATCAAATACAGTGTATATACTGCTGTTAGTAGTGCTGGCGTTCGCCAGTCGTACCAGTTAGGCAGAGTATGTACAGCTCTCGGAATGGCTGCGTTACAAGCTATAATATATTTCAAATAGTATTAAGTCTTAGCGACTATCATTACCACAGCTCATCATTTAAATACTGCATTTTGAAAAATCATGTGAGTTTATGTAAGAAGGAAAATGGATGTTGGAAAAAAAATCTATGACTCAAAAGACCTCTGCCCCATTTTGCGGGATAGAGCGTTTTTAAGCAGAAGGTTGGAGAGCAGCCTCTTTGGAGAGGATCTGAGAGTTGCAAGGGATAGAAACTCACATCTACCGGTTTGCTTTTTCTATTGCAGTTTTTTCTTTCACCTCATGATCAATATTTAGAGGAATAAAACATCAATTAGTATCTTTTTTCCTGAGGAAGATTTTACGAAGTCTTGGAAACACATGGTATTGACTTTTCCAATTAGTTGAAACTGCCTAGCTGTTTTAAAAGTACATCAGGAAAGCAATGATAGCATAAGCAAAATAAATATTAAATGAGAGGGACAACTATGACTTTCCTTGAGTAACCATGTAATCCCTTTTTTTCTTATGGTAACATATTTTCCACAAAGACGACTCTTCAAGGTTGAATCCTGAACAGTCTTCTTTCCTTTTCTTTTTTTCTTTCTCCATGCCCCCCCCCCCCGCCCCTGCCCCCCCACATGTAGGGCAAATCAAATGCTTGATGGTTTTTGTTAGGAAGGCACGTAAAATTTTTTTTTGAATATACCAATAACAGAAAAAGTATATATATTTTTATTGCAACAAGGAGATTTCATTGGTTGAGTGAAATGGCGAGATGTGACGCAAAAGGACACTTGGACGGGTAGAAATGCTGATGTATGCCAAAGCAGGCGTACCAAGAAATGCTGTTGCTATGAGAGAAACAGAGGGAGAGAGAGGGAGAGGGAGATCGTGAGAGAGCAAGTTGTGGAGGCCTTATTTTTTCCTTTTTGGCTTGTAGCAGAGAGACTGCAGCATCTCCAGTTTCTAGCAGGGAGGGTTTAGAAGCTTTTGGTGGGTATTTTCATTAGACTGAGCATTTAGAGGAGGGGAGGAAGATGAGAGAGACACAGGTCACCTTAGAGTACAAAAGCAATTGGAAAGTAGGAGGCTGTATATACTAAGCCAATGATCTGTGCTATGATAGATACACAAATTAGTACGACAGATGAAGCAGCTTAGCTCATTATCCACCTGATGGTATTAAGACTTACAATTCAAAATTACAAAATTAAAATGCACACACGCACAGACACGGACAGACATAGATTTATAATGACCCCACCTTTTCAGCCCATGAATTATCCAGCTGGGATACCGACGTCTCTTGTGTAACATTCTTAAAGAGCTGCAATAAATTCACCTTGTGAGTCCATTAGCCAGAAAAGGGGAAAAATAATTTGCAGGAAATTTTTTTTTTGTCTCTCTTCTTCGGCAAGGGGGAAAAAAGTTTGTGCTATGAACTTAGCCTAGCAGCTTCTGGAACGTGAGCCAAAAGGGGCAGGAAGTTGTTTTACAATAGCGTTACAGTGATCTGCCACAAATGGAAAAAGCCAAATGTTGGACTCGGCAAAGAGAAAAAATATCCTTCTCCCCCTCGTTTCCCTCCTTTTGCCCCGTAAGAGAGAAAAAGAGAAAGGAATGTCGAGCGAGAAGTTCTTTTTAGCTTTTAATTACTTCTTGTAAGTAATGGAAAGATTATCTTACTTGCATATTCCATGGCAAGCACGAGGGAAAGAAGTATCAAAGGGACGTTTAAAAAAATGCACTGGGTAACTAGCAACGGGACTTTTGGCACAATTCCTTGAGTTTGCTTGAGGTTATGGAGGGGGGATGGGAAGAAGAAAAGCAAGTCGATGCAGTACGTTTTCTTTAAAAAGGGGAGGGGGAATGGAGGAGAAACTATATAAAACTCTTTTTTTTTTTTTTTTTTTTTTTTAAAGGAAATGTGTGTTGATCCTCTGAAGCTGAATCCTCAGGCATTTGTGGCCCGTCTTTGCAGTCCGATATGTTTTTTTGTGAGTGTGTGTAAGCGCTCTCAATCAAACAGCAATCATGGCAGCTGTTTTTCTTCCAGCACAGCAGTTGAGCTGTCTCGCCCAAATGCTTATCAGCTTTTGACTCGGTGCCAAGATAGTTATAAGGGCCAAGCAGCCTGAGCTTGGGCTGTGCAGCTGGTTTAAAAGTAAGGGCATGAGAAAACAAAATCACGAAGTTTTTTTGTCACATACAGTATTTAGTTTTTCAGATATCCATTTTCAGCTCTGTGGGTTTGGTTTTTTTTTTTTCCTTCTGTGTGTGTGCTGCAGTTTCGTGCTCCTTGCGGACTGCTTTGCTACAGAGAGACATCTAGGTATGTGTAAATGTAAAGAGGAGCCTTCTTTCTGGTTTAATCCCGGAAGATATTTCCATAGGACCGCCCCCCCCAATTAAAAGCTTCATTAGCCGCGCTGCACTGTCAAGCATCTTGCCATAGCGTGGGTGCATTTACATTCCAGCGCAGCGCCCTTCCTCCCGGTTGCTCTTTTTCTCCCTGGTCCCCGTTCCCCCCCGCCCCGCCCGGCGGGGCGGTCCCCACCCGAACCGGGGGTGGCGGGGCCGGCGCGGGTGTCCCTGCGTGGCGGGGTGCGAGGCGCGGGGTGGGGGGCGCGGGGGCGCCGCTCTCTCCCTCTCTCTGCTGCCTGTGATGAAAACGAGCCTGCTCACGCAGGGCCGTGCCTCTCTTTCATCATCAGCTCTAGCCCTCTGCGTTTCGCTAGCTCACGTCCTCCTCCTCCTCCTCCTCTTCCTTAGCCAGATTGCTCCAGTCGCTCACAAGGGGGAGGCTGGACTCTGAGAAAGAAAAAAAAAAAAAAAAAAAAAAAGAGGTTGCTGCTGCTGCTGCTCGCATTCCTGCTGCAAGGGCCTCCCCTTCAGACGGCCTTTGCCAGAGCAGAACTTTTAAAAATGCTGCAAATAGGATCTTCTTTTTCCTCTGCTTTATTTAACCCTCCTCTTCCACCGTGTAAGAACGGGGCTCATTTTCCGCCTCTCCTGCGCTGTGCTCGGCTGTACTGTATATCGCAATGCCGAGGTTAAAGCTCCGAGTATTTTCCCCTCTGGTGATCCTTTTCTCTCTCTCTCCCCTCTCTCTCTTTTTCCTCCGTTGAAGAAATTGATTTCTTTGACTGAGCGATGAATCGGGCCTTGCTAGTTTGTATGCCGTGAGAATTGAAGGCTTTTACTTGTGATTTTTTTTCCTTCCCCCGAGTATCAGTGCGCAGCGCTGCTTACGGAACAAGCCTCTTGCTCTCGCTGGCTTTCTCTTTCTCTTTAACAGAAATATATTTCTAATGGCTTTAGGTATCTGCGCCATGTGAAATAGGGCGGATGATATCTCTCCAAACCCCTTGTAATTTGACCATGGCTGAAATAGAAATATTGGGGGGGGGGGGGGGGGGAGGCAGGGGGCTGGGTGTGGGGCAGGGGGTGCACAGGCTGTTTCGTCCTTGCAAACCTCTCCCCCCTCTTTCTCTGCTGAGGAGGGAAGAGGGGATGTGCAGTAAAATGCCGTCTCTGGGACAGGTGCCAGCTCCTAGACAAAAGAAGTAAAATAGGCGGTAAAGGGGGAGGGGGGGGGGGGAAATTAATAGCCAACAAAAATAGGAATCGAAAATCTCCGGGAGGCAGCACTGGTGAAAGGAATGGTGCCTAACTGGCCTTTTTGCTGAATATTTTCTTAGCGATGGGTGGAAAGGAGAAAGTTGCGGCGTAGTTTTTATTCTCATCTTCTCTGCAGACGTTTGGAAGCGTGAAGGGAGGGTGGAGGGTGCCTTTTTTCTCCCCCCCCCCCCCCCCCCCCCTTCTTTTCCCTCCTTTCTACTGAATTATTCATAGTGTCAGTGGTGAAGCCAGGACTATTAGCATGCATCAGACATGCTGTTTGTCTGTTTGCTAACATTCTTCATTCAAGACTTGTTAACTACCAGACAAGCTTAACACGCTTCTCTTTTTCCCCTCCCCTCCTCTCTCCCTCCGTGTCTCTCTCTCTCCCTCTCTCCCCCCCCCTTCCTTCCCTCCCTCCCCTCACTTCTCCCTTCCATTCCCTTCCCTTCCTTCCCTCCCTTTCATGCCACCCCTCGCAGCCGCCCATTGTTGCTGCCGGGCGCTGGCAGCCGGGGGCAGTTGTGGCAGGGAGCGGGCGGAGGAGAAGCCGGCGCCCGTTGCTAGGTAAGGACCGCCTTCCCCTCCTCTCCCAGGCCTGCATGCACTTGCAGGGGCGAGAAATGCCACAGAGCTCGCTCAGTGCCTTCTGCCTGCTTTTCCAGGAGACTGCAGAGCTGCAAGGTGAACACCACCACCACCACCACATCGGCGGCTCCCCGAGGCTGGCTTCTCACCCTGCGCAGGGTAAGCTGCTTTCCCACCGCCTCCCGGCTCCCCCTTGGCGTGCACCAGCGTTTCGTGTTTGTGTACAGCTACGATGGCGTGAGCGGCGAGTAATTACCAAGTAGGAAAATTAAGTTTCGGAAACTACCTGGGTATCGGCAAATTGACTTGCGTCTGCCTATTAATATGTTATTAACCGGTAGTATGTTATCAGCCCAGTGAGGTGTAGGCTCATTCAGGATGATCGCTTTCTGGCTATTAGGGATGTGATATACTAATATTTGCTATTGTTGCTATTTTTTAGGTTCTCTTCTCCCTCTCTATCAAGCCTGCCCCTCCCTTCGCTAGCCTGTTTAAAACCAGCAAGCTTCATTTTCTTAGCAGACAAAGGTCGATCACAGCTTTTATTTCTGAATGCAAATGTTCTAGGACTTGTGCCAGTCTTGCCTTCATTGATTACAATATAGCTTCTTTCTTGAATGGCATTCCACCCCCCCTTTCTAAAAAAAAAAGAAAAAAAAAAAAAAGGAAGCTCCAGGAAAGAAACAAATGAAGTTGGGCAGTGCAAGTTTTTATATTTAATATTTCAGTACATTTGAAACATTATTAAACATCCATTGCAGAGCTGTTCTAGCACAGCTGCTAACAAGTATGTAGGGTTTTATGCCATTTGTGCGTGTACACACGAGGGTATGCGTTCGCATTTCTCAACTAATGTTTTTTAAGGTAACTATGTGATGATCCTCAGTAATTGTATCTCATTGCAATTACGCTTCCTGATGACTTAGCAGCGTGAATTTGGAAGTAAATATTTCAGGGTTCGTATTTAGATTTTATAACACCTGGAATTGTTCAGGATTAGTTTATAATTATAATTTTTATCATATATTTTAAAAATACTATTTTTGATGGCCTTTAAAGGTCCATAAGTGCCATAAGAGTGTGTTCTTTATCTTTTACATGCGCGCACGGGCACATGCTAATGCACACTCCCACTCTCTCTTGCTCTTCGGGTGTTAATGAAGGAATTTATTTTAAGTGTTTTACTTCATTATTAGAGAAATGCCATTTACAGATCAAAGTAGCATGTAGATATAGATCTATTGAGTTAGACACAATTTGGCAGATAGTTATACACTTAAGTTTTGTTACTACTATGAAATTGCCAGACCTATTATAATACTTACTTTGTATTCTTTATATAGACAAGTGCATGTGGAAATCAAAGTATCTGGAAATAAATATATGTTTTAAAGAAACTTTATGAGAAAACTATTCTTTTCATAGATATTTGTAAAACAAAATTATTTCCTCTGCACTGAAAAAATGGGATGCTTATGTAAAATATTTTAATCTTTTCCCTTTAATTTTATTTATACCCAGGAATTAAAGTAAATGACAAAACAAATCCAAGTAAGCTTGGGATTTTTTTTTTCTCCACCCAGCCCCCCCACCCCCCCAAATAATTAGCAAATACCTAGTGACTTGTACAAAACCAGTTTTAATTCAGGCCATTGACAGCATTGTATCAAAACCATCTCTGTATTGGCATTGCATTTGGACTGTTTTATGGCAACATAAACTGAAAAACAACTCATAACTTTAAGTAGTAAAGCAGTATTTATTGGCCGATCAAGCTCAAAGTAAGTAGAGAATGTTTTTAGTGAACTGTGTAGATTAAGAAAGGAATTTAAGGACGTATCGCTTGGTGATAGCTAAAATGAATTTCTTCGAAGTACTTTTTAGAGGCCTGTAGTAGCTGTGCAGTACAATGCAAATAAAATATTAGTTGAGGGTTTTAACTTGTAGTTGTTGTTATAAAACCTCAAACTGCTAAACACTCCTCACTGAGACATTTCAGAGTACTCAATGATATTGCTTCTAATGATGCTGTTTATCTAAAGAGGATTTCTGTTTCTTAGGTTGTTATACTTGTTGGGGTTGTTTTGTTGCTGAGGACTAGCACTTGAAGGAATATAAAATTGCTTCTGGTGTATTAGTTCATTATTTTGTGGTGGCTTGCTAGAAATGATCTCTGTGAAAGTAGAAGAAGCAGAATTGCCTTATTACTGGTTTATTTCACAGTGAGGATTTCTATAAGCATGCTGAAAATGAACATAGGAGAGTGCATAAAAAAGATCACGTGTACTTTAATTGAAGAAGGATTAAAATCTGTTCATTAGATTGGTAAATTCCAGGTTTTAAAATTATTTTTAGTCTGTAACTTGAAATGTAACTGCTGATAGAAATATTCAGCCCCTCAGATGAGTGCCTTCAGGAATTATGCACATGAGCTACACCATTTACATTTTGAAAGTGTTTTGTATAAAAATCTTGGCAGTCCAACACAAAATGTTTGGTGCATGGAATGAAAAGTTAAAAGCATAGACAATACTTTGCTTAATTAAAAGAATTTTTTATAGCTGGCTAGGATGAAGTTTTGCATATTTTCAGATAACAATTGAGTGAAATACAGTGAAAATAATCTAAGATGCACTGGTTTTGCTCCAAACTCGTTCTCCCCCACCCTCTTCCTCCGAATGGATTTTTATCCTCCAAAAGGATATTTAAGGCGTTGCTGATAAATGAACAGTCTATTCTTAAACTCATGCCTATCTTGACTAAAAATTTGGCTTTTACCAAATGGTACCATAGTAGAGAAAGCAGGGAACACGAGGGAAAGGTACATATGTTCTAGGCCTGTGAGTAATAGAGTGCTCAACAGAGAGCACTGTTACATGCAAGGCAGAGAGCAGCTTGCAATGAAACATGAGGAACATAGTCCACAGCATTTAACACAAATAGGTGGGTTGCGATGTGATTGTTACTTTCACAGATAATAAATGGGACGTGTGGTATCCTTATTCAGGCTAAACTTTTTTAAATTAGTTGGACTTTTGCCTGGGTGAACACTGCCAGGTTTGGATCAGGTTAAGGGAGATTTTATTGTGGGTAAAGGAGAGGGAAAAGGGAGGAGGTGGAGAGAAGAAAGGGAATGGAGCAGGAGTTACCGCTTTCAGATGTGGGTGCAGTCTGGAGTTCTTGTCTTCATTGAATATAGAAGATAACATAAGACACTAAGGCTGGATTATATTTCGTATGGCTGTATTGGTATAGCACTGCCTTCTCCTAGTACGTGCCAAGTATTCATAAACATTTTGTAGCAGCTAAGGAGAAATAAAATGAGGAGTGGAAGGAATGCCTTGTTTCCTCGAGGTTTCTTTCAGAAAAAAAATTTTTTGGGGTGGGAAGGAGGGGTGTAATTCACATCGACTCGGTGTTTCAGCAGCTCCCTTGCAGGCAGAACGATCTCACTGTAATCGGCCTTCGTCCATGTGCCACATATTCCTGTGGCGTGATAAACCTCGGCAGGGCCTTCTACCTCATGCGGCAGCGTTCCAAGCCTCCTGTGCACATGGGTGCTCAGGGCACGGGCAGGCCTCTGATCGTGACACCTTCCCTCAAGAAAATGGAAATGTGCTCTAATTAGGCCTTTTTCCTACTAACTGCATCAGTTGCTCTCAGCTTGAAACAGGTGCAGGTAATCAGCCCTCCCTCCTTCTCCCCCCGCAATGGTGGTTGTTATGGAGGTCTAATATATATAACAAAGCAATACTGCCGTACAGTTTCAATTTTGATTTATGGTGCCTGTACCTGTCTGAGAAGAAAAAACCCCCCACAGTTTAGAAATATGATTGCCTGTCTTTGTTCCTCAAATAAGACATACTATAGAACATGTTTCTTCATAGCTACGTATGTGTTCATATAGTGTGTGTGCTCTTACGATGCATTTGATTTTTGCAAAGATAAGTATTCATTTATTCAGTATGCATGCAGCTAGCTAGACTTATGATTGCAGCCAGGAGACAAAAAGTTGAAATCCCTGTAGCCAGCACAATAGATGTTCATAAGCAGAGTGATCCCAGTAGATATAAAATGGCGGGGTGGATGTTTTCAAGTGCACATGTACTTTTGCAAGTCCTGAGTTTATACTACTGTAAACTGTACTGGCTGTGCAAATCCGTACTTGTTTATGCATTTGACTCTGTGCCTGATCCACAATAGGATGAATTCTGTTGAGTTTGATGGGCTTTGGAGCAGTCTACCTCTGTCCAGATATTCACCCATAGAGTATGTATGCACGTTTGTGGAATCACTAATAAATCTGGCCTATAACATCTCACCAATTTGTGATTTTCTGAGGAATGATGCAGAACTTTGTCTGCAGCTATTTCTGCACTCACAGAGAATATTCTGAATCTCCTAGCGACCCCAGTACTAGTAGGACTTCATCAAAATTCGACTTATCTCCAAAACAGAACATAATTCTGTTTGAGGCCTTGATTTGTAGGTGGATATGCAGGAGTAAAATGTCCAGAATCAGGCCCTTTGCAGACTGTCTTTCAAAAATATATACTGTCGAATATAAGATCTCATCTTCTGGGGTCGCCCTTTACAAAAACAGCCTTTTTTTTCACAGATTAGTGTTACCAGTTGTTTAGTAGTTGTTCACTCTTCCCTCCTGCATAGGTTTGAAATTAGCTATGCTGTACCTCTGGAAACAAAGGATCTCATCCAAAGGCCTCAGAAGGCGACGGGGGTTTTTCCATCGACTTCAAATAGGATTTGGATTAAGCCTATATACATAATAGTTTGCAGTAATGATCTGACTTCCACAGTGGTTTTCAGGGTCTTCTACAAAACTTTTCGTAACTTTCATAAAAATTGTCCAGACGTGATACTCCAAATGCATGTCTAAGTGTTGATCATGTTTTGTTGCTTTGTGTTTTTTTTTTTTGTTTGTTTGTTTGTTTTTTTTTAAAAAAAGGGGGGGGTGTCGGCCTCCAAAGAGCTTCATCTCACTGATGCTCCAAATGAGAGTTTTATGAATTAAAAAAAGAGTGAATGTCGGCTCCATATTTGGTGTGTAGTTGATGCATTACCTTATGCATTCTTTATTTAAATTAGGCAGTCTTTTTGGAAGGAGTCTGTAGACTTAAGATGGCAATGTGCTACTTATTTATTTTTATACACGTAAGTTTAAATTAACCTCAACCGTCGTATCCTGTTTTCTGCCAAGGAAAACATTTAGCTCCTGTCCAATCTCTCTGGAGTTTCAAAGTGATTTGCTCTTTTCAAACTTGTTAAAACAGAAATAGAGAAGTAAATTGCTTTGGATACAGATTGAAGTTTTTGCAAAGGGGAAGGAAGAGGAGCTAAGGAAAAAAATAATTTATTATAATAACCAATATACCTTTATTAAATATTAATTAAATCATCATTTTCTATAGCCCTTGATTGATTGTGTTTGAATTGCTGACTGATGCTTTGCAACACTTTAAATGTGAGATACACTTAGCACGTTGCCCATGTATTCTGATACCTGCATACAGATATGTTTACTGTGGCATTCATTCAGCTCCTGAAATTCTTTTGTCAGTATACGCAGACATTTTGAGAAGAAGGTAGCTTCAATTTTAATAATAAAACAGTTCACGTGCTTTTACAACTACAGACACGCATATTTTTAGAATGCCAAATTAGAAAAAAATAGCATTATTTGAAACTTGTCATATTCTCTTTATTTTTCTCTATTTTATTTTTTCTTGTTTTAGGTAATTTCAAAAATAGAGAAGTACACTGGAAGTGGTTGATCTCAGGAGCTAGAAAATAAGAAACAGCACCATCAATCTATTTATTTTAATGCTGGGGGGGGCAGGCAGGCGGTGGCACTGAGCAGCATAGAGAAATATGTGAAAGCATTTTTGTGTTTTACAACCATGGTAGGCCAAGGTACTTCACACTGAAGTTAATTCATCAGAGAGAGAGGTCAATTTGGGATTTCTGTAAAGGTGATACACTTAATACTGATTTTTCAATACGGGTTACATTATTCTTTCTAATACGTTGCTCACAGTAACTGGTTACAGAATCGCAGTAGGATAGGTGATAGAAAAGACTTTGTTCTGGCCAGAAGATAAAGCTGTAGAAGAATTCATTTACATTTTCATCTGCAAGATGTAATAACCATAAAGAAGTTACAAATATTTGCAGTGTTTTCGATGTTCAGTTACTGTTTCAGTTCAGGGAGTACTGAGTTTGTGAACACAAAGCTTTGACGTGGACTTTCAAATGCATTGGCAATCTTTTAAGATTTTGTCTTGCTTTTTATTGGAATTCAGTATGCAAAAGGGTAGGAAAGCTTTGTGATTGCACCTAAGAGATTTTGATTGCTGTATTTGTTTTGCTACCCATACACAAAGAGCTCTGGTATATTTACTTCTACATTTGTATATACAGCAAATATTATTTTCAAAAGATTTTACTCTGTGATAAATCCTTTTTTTCTATCTTTTTTTATATTTATTTTGCTCTCTAGTTGCAGGTTGTTTTTTTTTTAAGAAAGGAGAGTTCTCATGGTATTTTTGTTACCTTTGGCAGATGAGGTGTATTTTCTTATTTGTCTATAGGAAACAAAATAGTATGTCCAGTCCTGAGTCAGTGGAAAGTCTCCCACAGATATCAGAGTTTTGGATTCTACTCTCAAACCAAAGTAAGACTAATTTAAAAACCTGGTACAGGAAGCCTGAACTCAAATGACTCTTAAAGTGCATTTAAAGAAGGCTACGTTCTGCATGACCTTATGGACTTAGGCAGTTAGCTTTTTTACCTTCTTACTTTGTCTAATTTAAACCAAGGAGTGTCAGAGTCTTGCTTTCTTGTTTTAAGGGGCACAGGTCAGTGGTATTCCTTCTCCAGCATGCATTTAGGAATGGCAGGATGCATGAGCAGGAATTGATCGTATTATCCCCAAATCCATGGAAACACTGTTACAGGCCCAAAGGGGATGCACATATGAATCTTGCTGCGGGGATTCATCATGGGGGGTTTGGTTTTGTTTTTAATGCGGTGTGAAATATAGGGTTTTTTTCGTTGCTTAGTTATGTGAATAAACAATTTACATCTTTAAATCTATTTTTATTAGTAACCATTTTTTAAATAGTTTTCCAAGTCAGTCTGTTATGAAGATAGTTACCAGTGTTTTAATGGAAGGTTATACATTTCTCATTCTGTAATTATTATAGAAGGAGGAATTAACATGATCACATGGAAATTTTGTTTCTTAAATGGAGATTTACATTGATGGATTGAAGGTTTAAGGTGCAGATTTACATTTAATTACATATTACATGACATTTACATTTTAAATTATACTAAAACAATTATTTCTACTGTCTCCTCGGTGCCTTCTGAATGCTTCTATAAAATTATTTCATTTGAAGTATAACCCACTCTACAATATATATATTTCATATATGAGATCACAGTATTTTTTGTATGGATGCCCTCCTGTTTGCTGTAAATGAAAATGAAATTGGACGTGTAATATTCATGTGTGCACATTTAAGGTGCTGCTTAGTACTTTATTTAGAGTGGCAATTACTTTATTCTCTTAACATAAAATGCTCTCAGGGGTTGTGTTTAACAGGATAAAAATGGTATCCATCAGGTGCTTGTATTTTTTGCCCCAAAATGCTTTCAGCAGTCGAAACTTTTTGTCATTTAAGGCAAGCGGGTGAGGAACAGCACTTGGCTGCAGATGCAGCCAGCAGGGAACAAGGTGGTCTACATCTTCTAGACGGAGGACTGATTTGGGAGAGAAAAGCAAACTGAAAGGTGGTTGTGCCAGTTGTAAAGACCGGGCCGGTGTAGAAGTCAGGAGTGACGATAAAATAGTTGTAACTTCCCAAAGGTACTTCCATGCGTATGGAAGGTACTGTACGTGCATATATGTACTTGCTGACGAATATTTCTTCAGTCTGTGACACTGCAGTCCACATCTTGCAATCAGTTTTAGCAAGTTGAAGGAACTTAAAGTATGAGCATAATTCTCTTCCCAAAATAGATTTCTTTACACTGTCAGTTGGATATGGCAGTTTTGCACCCATATAAGGTTCTGGGTTGGACACAGAAGCACTAAAATTCCATTATTGTCAAAATAATTGCTGCAAGCCTTAAACTTTCTGTGCCTGCCGAGCTGGATACGTGAAGGAGCACACACCCGCCTGGTGGTGATGGAAATTCACGTGGAAAGGGGGTTAGTGAGCCAGGATCAAATCCCTGAATTTTGTAACCTCTCATGTGGTCTGTGTGTTCCTCCTGAGATACAATCTAACCTAAAATACAGATTAATTGAAGGTTCAGCAGGAAGAGCTAACAAGCTTTTCAAAGTGTGAAAAACCAGGCCTTTGCCTCAACTGCGTATATTCATTTTAAAGTTGCAAGTAGTGGAAGAACTACAATTCAATTAACATGAAGAGATCAAGCTGAAAAATTACTTTGCCAGTACTCTTGCAGACATTGTTACAACTCTTATTTTTGAAAAACACTTACAATGCAAAGCTTTATCCAGGTAATCAATGGCAGCGTTTCACACCACTGTCTAGTGGGTATTACTTCTAATGGCAATTAAAAAAAGTAAAGCCGTTCTTCACGGAGTGAATTTCACCTCTTTGCACATGAGTTGTTCAAGGCCTGCATGGAGTTTAAGTCCCACTCAAACCACTTCAGATAGCACACAGCTTTTTAAATGTCATTTATGTACTGTGAACTACTGCAGTAGAAGCCACCGGGAGAAATACTGGGTACAAAGAATAATTTTTATTGTGCCATTAAAATCAATGGTGTTAAGTCTTTCTGATTAATATAATCTGCAGTCCTAAGAGTCTGTCTAGTTACTCTTCTATCCTTTAATATAATGTCCTTTAATTTGTAAATTATGTATCTTAGACATGCTATTGTCCAGAAATTAGGCCTTGAGGTATTCATATATGGGAGTCATGGTGCCCTCGTCTGGAAAAATGAGTAAGAATTTGGGAGATTCTTTTATACTCAGCCTTGGGTGTAACAGTAAGAGCCTCTTCACATTTTCTCCTCCTCCTCTGCTTCAGCACCTCCCCTTGTAAGTTGGAGATAACTGACATTGCCCACGGGATCTCTTCTGTGAGAAACAGTTGATGACTGAATAAACCAGGTACAACATACACGTGGAGAACACTGAGCAGAGAAGGGAGAAGTTGTGAACACTTCTGAAATGCAGTGCCTGCAAAATTTGAGGGGTTAAATACTGCTTTGCACAAGGTGGCATCTCAGTCTAGATCTGTGTTGCATCTGCTGTTCTGGTCCTCGATTTCCTTTGAGCGGAGACGTTCACTCATAGCTTTAGGAGGCGACTCGTCTGCCTCCCAAAATCCGGTAGTATTCTCTGCCAAAGTGGAAGGTTATGTGCTCTCTTGCTTACTTGTCATGAGGCTTCTTTCATCACCACCATCTGTAAATTAGCCGCTCTGTTATACGCATTCATAAGTAATAGAGATTGCAACACATGCAGCATCTGCGTGGATATACCCCAAATCAAAGACTAAGTCTGATCAGAACAGCTCAATAGAAAGATGCTGTGAGATTGCCTGGTCTGTTGCTCTTCCAGTTTAGGATTCTGCTGTACAACTAATTAAAATCCCGTGTGTTGATAACATCTTAAGATTGTATGGGGAAATTAATTACATCATTTACTTTAAATAAATTAGGGAAAAAAAAAAGGCAAACCCCCCCAACTTTTACATAATACTAAACAATGACTATGGAAACTAAAACTTATAAATCATAACCATTTATGCGCTCCCTGCAGAATAGAAAACTGGGAGGGAGCTTTTTAAAATAAAGACACTGGCATATTTAAAATCTTTTGTTTACTGACTTTTTTTTATCCTACTGCTTGCTGAATGTAGCTGAATTCAAGACTTAATTCTTTTTACAGTGACCTATCCTCTGTTTGTACTAAGAGTTTAGTTTCTAGAAGACAGGCAGGCATGCCTGGTTCTTGAGGCATTGGCATTGTGTAGCAAATTAGTCGGCTCAAGTGAGCAGGCTTTCTCAGTCACCCTGTCTACAATTTTCATTCTCATCAAGGGTGCAGCTACACTGTAGAGCACCTCAGACACACACATGATGCACAGAGTTGGGAAGTAGATGAGGACTTGACTGAGCACAGGGAGCCACACTGGTTCCACCATGTGGACAGCTTCAAGCCAGCTAGAGCTGTACCACTTCAGTTACTGCAGAAGGACAACTGTGTTTTAACAAATACTGTAAAAACTATGGGGGGGTTTGCCTACAGTTTTAATAAGTGTGCCTGTGACAATCAAATCCTGCAGATGCCTGTGCATAGAACTTACTTTTATACCCACTGGTAGTCCAGACTGTGGTGCTTCCATGTCCTTTCCCCCTGCTACCACTGCTTCCCCTCTCCTCTCGTCTGCAGCTGGTCAAGGCTGTGTGAAAAACAGTGCTTTGAACCAAAAGTGAAAATACAGGAGACCTGCAGCCAGAGTTTGCTGAAATGTTTCCTAGTAATCCTCTGCCCAGTTTGAGAGCTGATTATTAATGGTGCTGAAGATCTTTGGGAGAGTGCTGCCGGGCCGCAGGTATGTTCTAGTGCTCGCATTTAGGTGTCTCCAGCTGGCTTGTGAACACTTCTGGTAACCTGTCTTCTTACATTCTCATTACCTGTGGTGTGAGAACGCTTCCAATCCAAACTGTGCGTGGGCGTCCTGAGCACCAAGGAGCATAAGCTAGCCACGGAGTCATGTCATTTACTTTACGCATCTGAACCTAAATACATATTTTTCTCCTCTTAGAAGAATAATTTAGAGGAGCAATTGATTTCAGCACACTGAAGCAAAGACCTGGGAACTCATTGTGTCACAGAAGAACTGACATGTTTTGAATGCACTTCTTGAGAAACAGAGGTGTTGATTGCTCCAGGAGTTCATTGTCAGAGATGATGAGATCTGCAAGTACATTAGAAATCTTCATTAGGAAGAAAATCAATAGTGAAACAATGTTTCAACCTGTAGTCTCAGTAAGTCATTTACTTTTTTAAAATATTCTTTTCAGAAGTGAAAACTTTTCTGTTGGTGTTCTACTGAAACACAGTATTTGAATAGTAAGTCAGTGCTGGGAAGATTTTTGTTTTGTTTTTGTAAGAAGCCCTTCCAAAAACTGCCCAAACTCTTCACAGCTATTTTCTTTGTCTTTGATTTAAAAAAATTTGGCAATTTTTACAAGCTACATTTTAATTTTACCTCATCATAGTAAAAGGTTCCTCTTGAAATATACACATTACAGACCGCGTTTAACTGGAAGCCAATTTTTATTTGAGTATATATTTTATTAATAAATTACTGTTATTGCTTATTCTTATTGGGGATGTACTGCTGCAAATAACATGGTGGTTTGTACCTATGTAGGAGTTTTGCAAAGAGTAACACCATGAGGCATTAAACCTCTCCCTAAAAATATCTGGGCCCTAAAAAACAGTAATGACATAATTTTTTTTTTTTTTGAGAAACAGAGAGGGGAAGAAATCAATACAGCTCAGTGAAACATGCCTTTCTGTTGATTTAAAGGTTCATATTTTATTTTGTCTAGCAAGCAGGATGCATTTTTTCTTTTTAGAAAAATTTTGACTTCCAATTTGAAAAAACAGAAGCCCCAAGTTTACATATTCCACACAGTGTCTTTTTTCACTAGTATTTTAATTTTTGCATTTGTATGTCATATTTTAAAATTAAATTTTGATGTTGAAATCAATTGTTCCTCTAAATTATTCTTCTAAGAGGAGAAAAATATGTATTTAGGTTCAGATGAGAAAGTAAATGACATGACTCCGTGGCTGCTTCTGGTGAAAGAAAAAGCGTGATACCTTCTGTAATTGCAACATCAGACCCTGAGTTAGTTGTCTGTGTAGTAGCATTGCGTTAGTGCAAACATTGCCGGCACTGTACTTTTTAGCAGGCTTCTGTTGTGTCAAAAGGTGGGAGAGGCTTCAGTAAATAACAGTGATTGATTGCATTGTAGCTAGCGATTTTTTTTGAGTTACTACAGAAGTTGATATGCTTTGGGGTTTTTTTCTTCCATCTTAAATAGCATGCAATGCTATACCATTTAGTATACCTTTATTTAATTTGTCTCATCTGTGACACAGTCTCTTCTAAAGAGCTCAAGCTTTAGATTAAAATGTAGTTCTCAGGCAGAAAGAGACTGCAGTAAAAGTAGTTGTACTACTAGTTCATCCTATGATTAATAGCAAGACTTGCTTAGAAGTTAGTCTTTGATTTCCTCTGTTTAATTGTAGCCCTAAGTGAAATGGGTTTTTGATTTATAGAAAATGCAAAATTGGGTACAGAAAGTTTTAAATTACAGTAACAGTAAAAAATTTCCCACAATAATCATCCCATATTGTTTCAATTCAAAAGAGCTAAGGCTTGATTTGTGTGGGAAAGAACCCATAGCAGCCAAGTTCCACATTTGAAACTGGGGAGAGGGGAGGATCAGTTACCCTCTTTTGAGGGTATAAAAATATGCCTGAACCTCACTATGTAATACTTTTATCATATATTCCCTCTCTGGAAGGGTGCATGCTAATTAATTAATTTAGAATAGCTGTTTTCTTCCATGAATACCATGTAAAAGTAAGTAGAAAAAATGTGTTAGGACATACAAGAACACTGGCAAAAAAAAAAAGCAGCTTTAGAAATAGTGATGGCCCATAATCATAACTGAAAACAAATCTAATTTTTTTATAATATTTGCATTCTATAGAATGGTTCAGTATACTGTTAAAGCTTTAATAACCATAGTTTAATAAGAGCAGCTTTAATAACAGTAGTTTAATTCCTAAACTACTTTTCGGAAGTTCTGCATGGCTGATCTCACTTTTGCTTCGCCATGTTTATGTTGACTTTTTTCTTTCATTAGACCGCAATCGCTGTGTACGTTTACAGTACTAATCCTAGATGTTGAAATTCTGGATAGTTAAAATACATTCAGTATCATTGAAGCTATTCTGGGGGGAATGACTTTGCTTTAAGAGTGAGACCAAATTCTGCCCTGTTTACAGGGGTAAATGCTGAAGAACACTGTTCAGACCCATGGGGGTGTTTATGTCAGTGTTCCTGAGAATATGAGTTTTGGCCTTTCATATTTGCTTTTTTGTGTACCAAAATACAGGTAAAAGTAATAATGCCGTTGTTATTCTCTTGGTCAACTTGCTGATTTCTAAAATCCTGCTTCACAGTCTCTCCTCACATACCGTTTTTATTTGGAACGTACTGAGTTTACAGTTTGAATATAAAATGCTGCTTCTATTCCATTCGATTTGGCATGAGCAAAATTTAAAATCTAAACATAAAGCATAGTATTGATCTATTTATAAGCATTTTCAGATTGTACTGCACTTCTTGGATAATTTATTGTAGTAGCATTTTAAAGTCAGGTAAGCTCTGCTTTTGTGCTATAGTCTGACAGTTTAATCAAGATACAAATTTAGAAACAAATCAGCACTGTCTTTTATATAGTGCCTCTAAATCCATGGTAATTGGTACCAGACCTTGGTAAAAGGAAAGGATCGCCGTTTCATGCTACCAATACCAGTGGGTGTTGCTCCACAGCTGCATCATATAAGAAGAGAAGATGCAAGAAAAATTAAAGGATCCCCACATGCATTTTTCTTTAATATACCTTTTCCACAGTATGAGGTTGATGGAAAATTCCCTTGAATTCAGTGTGTTAGCCTGCTGTAAATAGTGCCACATGTTCTGCATGCTTTAACTCCTACCTTTTGATAGCGCTGGACAATTTTTAAGTTGGCTTTCTTTACTTTGTAGTTTTGAAACATTTTTAAAAACCCCAAACCCTAAAAAGCCTGTACATAATGAAATCGGAACAGGGAGGGGAGAATAGAACTGCCGGTGCATTTGGATTATATTGGTGTAAACTGGTTAACTTCAGACTTTCTACAAAGGCCTGTTCTGGGTAGTTTTGTTGTGTCAGAACATACCTTGCAATATGAGCTGCACTGCAAGATATGTTCCTGCTCTCTCCGTGTTTCAGGGATTCATGCTCAGCTAGCGCGTATACGAGCTATAGACTGAGGCTGTACGCTCTGGCAGCACAGATGGAGTATTCTGTCATTAGGACTGTTTGTTGCCTGTTGGAACACACAGCATATTTCTACCGTGGCATCAACAGTTTCTAAGAACTGAGGTCAAAATAAACAGGTTGCAGTTGGATACAGGAACAGGCTGGGAAACAACTTAAAATTCCCTGTCTAGGCGTAAGCGTATTCCTAGAATGTGGATAAAAAGGCATTTTTATAGCAAGGTCTTGTCTTAATTTATGCTAGCATATACAGATTAGCATAGATTTGCAGAGGTACAGTTGGTAAGTTTTCTGTGGATATTGGCATAAGCAAAATTGACCTTATTTTAAATAAATAAGCTAATTTAAGCACAATAATCTTGCACTGTTTCTCCCAGTATTTGTAGTACTGTAGCAAAGTGAAAGCAATGTCATCGTGCACATTTTAAAAAATACATATTTTAATTAGGCTTTAGTCTTACTTGCAGGCACGGATGTCACTAGTGGCACTGGTGCATGCAGTCCCTTTGAAGTCGATACAGTTCTTTACAGGAGTAAAGCTCGATTGCTAACAGACAAGCTCTGGCAAACCTCCTTGAAGTGGTTTAAGTTGCTACTGCCCCAAACACCCTGCTCCACCCTTTTACTGGGGATTAGTGCTTCCTCAGCAGAATTCGCAGAAGCGAACATGTGCCCACACCTTAGCTGCTTCATTGCAAAACCCACAGGTTCAGCTCGAACCCTTCAAAATGCATCCCTTCCTGCTAAGCTGCTGGAGCATGCCTTAGGTCTGTGTTTGCTGATTCAGCATGGAGAGCCGTAATCTCCAGCAGCTAGGTGGAGCAGACCGCTGGGAAAAGCGACTTAGCTGTGTGACGGCAAGATACACCAGAGCTCAAATGTCAGTGCTCCTTCCGTCATGGGTAAGTATTTACAGGATCAGCCCATATCTAGATTCAAATTCCAGGTGAAATCCTGGCCCCGGAGAGGTGAGTGGAGTTTTAGCCAGGTGTATCGGTGAAAACAGGGTTTAATTTGTAGTGTTTAAAAAGCCAGCAAGTTCTTACATAACAGGACAAACACTTGTGATGATTTTGGCTTGAATAGAGATGTAAATAGATTTGCTTCCTGGCAGAATCAGCAATAGTCACTTAGAAAGGTTTACTCATATTTACCTAGACACAGTTCATTTATAGCTAATGTAACTATCTCCTGTTTATTTAACTGCAAACGCGTAAATGCACAGCAAGCTGCTAGAAGTAAGAAAATGTACTCATGGGTTTTTTTTTTTGTGGGAGGGTTAAATGTAACTCAAGTTTCAGTGGCTAAAATTAAAAAACAGGTTATTTCTTCCCTTTTCAGAAATGAAACATTATTGAGCTGTATGGCAGCATAATGGTAAATAGCTAATACGGATATGTGTAGTGGCAGTAGTGAAAAGAGGTGTCAAGAGAATTAAGGAAATTTATAAGACTAATATGGAAAGACGTGTTTAATTCTTTAAAAGAGTAAAACAGAAAGCCTCCCCAGATTTTGAATTGCTACCAGTTTACTGCCATTGCCCTTATTGCTTCCCATGTCACGAGGAGTTCAGTGGTCCATATTACAAGAAGACTAATTATGTTATCATCCCTTCTTACCTTCTGTATGCTGCTTCCACCACAGTGACAGGGAGCTAGCTACCTCTTCTAGAAAATGTTTTTTATGGGCTGATCTTTTTGTCTTCATCATGTTTTCTTTGTTGTTGTTGATTCTTCTCCACAGAACCCCCTACACACACTAGGTACGTAATGGTTTTTTCCATCCTTTACAGTGACAGGTCTTGTACATCCTCCTTCATCCTAGTCCACCATCTCTTTCCTACTCACAAAGAGCTTCTGAGTCTCAGGCTCTTCGCTGACAAATGCAGCTGGGAACACTACCCTCCTCCCCCCACTTCTTTTAAGTTGGCTCTCAGAGCTCACCGCAGATGGTCTGTACCTCATACATAATAAAGACTACCTTCCCCCCCCCCCCCCCCCCTCTTCTGAAGTAGGTTTCTGTGAATGTAAGAGGCAGACAATCTGGAAAGCTAAGACCTGTGTTTTTATATTTTTTTCCGAAGTGAGCCTTGGGGGACTTGTTTGCCATTATTTGGAACTCCATAATATCTTATGGAGCTCAGTAATATCTTGGTGCCAAAAGTAGGAACCTGATTTGTCCAGTTGATCTTTTCCTAGGGAAAATTATATACGTCAGCAAAATGAAGTTAGGGCACAGCTGGACAAGAAGAAGAAATTAAGTGAAAGCGCTCCAGGAACTGATGAAAATTGGTTGCTTTAGGAAGGTGGTCTTCTAATAAAAGTAGAGCATTTTTGTGCTAACTGTATTTAGAATTACTTGGTGGTAGCCTGTTACAACTGCATATTTCTTACTACTCCTGCTAAGTTTTTTTTCAATGAGTTCACTCTGCTCTATATTTAGACTTGAGTAATAAACTCTGTGTACCACAGTGTACACAGGACCTCATGTAAGAGCTGAACTGCATTTTCAAGTGTCAGATGGTTGAAGTTCTAGGTCGCTCAACACTGTGGCTTCCCAGTTGCTTTGTATATTGTTGTATTTGTTTTATGCTCTGTGTTGCAGTAGTCATAAAAACAGGTACATGTGTGGAGATCTGTTTCATGGGTCTTGCTGTGCATGTGCTTTGATTTTCTGTTATATGTGGAAGCTGCCTGCCTGCACAAGACTGTTCTTGATCTCAGCAGTATGCTTTGGGAGCTGAAAATGTAGAACATGTGCAGGAAAAAAATAATGGAAATACATTTATACCAGCAGTTTTAGCAGCTGATTAGACCCCCATGAGAAAGGATATGTCAAGGTCAGATATGGGGTTAGATTTTTTTTTTTTAAAGATAAGGGAAAAATGTCCTGAACTAAGTTGGATTTTGTTCATGATGAGGAAAATTTTTTTACAGGTATTTCATTCCTTCTCTGTTTTGTATGTTGGTACTGTAGGAGGTTACTCATTAGATAGTAAGGATGAAAGTCCAGAATCAACTCAAGGATTTCAGAGTATTTGCTGAAATACTTTGGGATTCAAGTGCCTGAAAGAATAGTTGGCTCTTGGAGGGAAAAAAACCCAAAACACTGGTGTGATATAAGACACTTTTTGGGTCCTGAAGCGTGTCAGAGTAAGGGCTCTAAGGGGGGAAGAAAGCAAATAAAATCTTGTGAGAAGAGACTAGCTGCAGAAAACATGCCAGTTAAGTAGCAATGATCAGCAACACAGAATGATCATAGGATCATCCTTCATTTTGGAAGGGACCTCAGGAGGGCTGTAGTCCAACCCCCTGCTCAAAGCAGGGTTGGCTGTGAGATCAGACCAGATTGTTCAGAGTTTCATCCAGTTGTGAAAGCCTCCAAGCACAGAGACTGCACAGCCTCTCTGTGCAGCCTCTTCCACTGCTTGACTAACCTCATGGCAGAAAAGTTTTTCCTTACTTCCAGCCTGAACCTCTCATATTTCAACTTATGTCTATTGTCTCTTGTTCTCCCACCACACCCCACTGTGAACTACCTGGCTGTGACTTCTCAGTAACCTCCCCTCAGGTATGAAAAAGCTATCACCAAAACTTTCTCTTCTCCAGGCTAAGCAAGCTCAGTCCCCTTAGCCTCTTCTCACCGGACTAATGCTCCAGCCCCCTGACCATCCTGGGGGTCCTCCTCCTTTATGTATGTTGCAGTAATGCTCAGCAAGCTGATGAGCGACACAGGAGGCCTGTCTGGACATTGTTGGGGCTATCACGTGTAGGGCCATGTGATGGCTGTAGCCAGGACAGGCTTGGTGGCTGCACATGAGCTGTACTGAGCTCTCCATGCTCTTCTGAGGTGTATGGGTATTTTTGCTGACCATCAGCTATAAGCACTGCCAGGCGCTGATGCTGTTGGCTGGCCTGGCCTTGACCTTCACAGCAGATTCCTTGGTTAATGGTGTGGATTTACGAATTTCAGGTATTAATTTATAAAAATACTAGCTTGGATTCAAAAATCATAACATAGTTTAAATGCTGTAAGATGTTAACATTCTGTAGTTTCTTTTACTTTGCTGGGTGGTTTTTGAGCTGCTGAGATACACATTTTAAGCATAAAACACGAAGGCTAGAGATATACTTAGTCTTAACAATTGTTGAGTGTCTTGTAATTGCATAACTGCAGGAGCCAAGGCTTTAAGAACAATACTGAATATCATGAAATTTGTGATTTGATTTTAAAATCAAGCAACATTGATAAGATCAAGAGTGTTGCTTTTGTAAAGCAAGTGTTCATCTAAGAAGGGTTTTTTCAAATAGTGAACCATGCCTGTAAAGTTCGAAAATGATAGCTGCTATTATGTACTCATCTGCTTGACACAGTAATTAAAGTATACATTAATGCTCAAAGGCATGCATTTAGAAGTATGGATTGAAATTAATCACCCTGACACTATATAAATTGCTTACCGAGTACAACAGCATATATGTTTCTATAGAAAGTTGTATGTTTGCGTATTCTACATGGGTTCAGTTAAATTCAATATTTTGTATATTTAGTTTTATTAAATATAATTTAGTCTGGGACAGTGGTTTTAAAGGTAGATCTTGCACTGTAATAACCACTAAAGATTAAATTGTCAAGATGCTCAAATATTACTCAAGGAGTCATTGAGTTGTCCACAAGCATCTGTGTGAGAAGGGTAACAGGAATTCCTGTCCCTGCAAGACTTGAGTCATCCGAGATGACTGGCTTCCACATACACACTGCAGAGGGATGAGACTCTCACAGCACGCCAGGCTTGGCCCCTCTCTTATAAACTGAAGGATGGATTTTTACCGAGAGGCGAGCATTGTGGAGCAGGCCCTTCTCTAGTTAAAAAGCGTGATAATTCTTGAGCTGTTAATTAGTTTTATTTTAGATTTAAGCTTGCAATGTTGATTCCATCTTTGGCTTCCTGAATACTATGCAGTGTCCTTAGGAAATCTCCAGTGTGAATTTACAGGCTGTACAGTTACAAAGTGAGGTATCGCCACTGTCAGGATACATTTACTCTTCATACTAGAAAACCTTTGTAATAAATAAGCCACAAGAAGTTTGAGAGACGGTTCTGATACTCCTACACTGGACAATTCATCAGATCAGGTTTACTCTGTTGTTTTACAGACTACGTGACTTGTAAATCAGAAAGCAGGTGTCTGTCCTTTTCACGTCGCTGAAATGCATGCGGTGTACAGTTCAAGACAATACTGCTGTCCTGCTTTACAATGCAGATAACTTCTTTTCTTTTACAGTTTGTCTCACTGTATAGAGAGCAGTTGGAAATACATGTGCACGCTGCTTGATCTGTTGCATTTTCCTCATGGTACAGTGCAGTCTCCTGACAAAGAGTGTTGTTCTGTGCAGTGCAATCACAATTAAGATAGAGAAGTATCTGGCAGCATGCTGATAAAAAGGATGCAAGGAGAATAAAATCATTGTATGGGGAATTGTTTGAGAATAGCTGCCCTTGCAAAGTTAAAATGTGAGCACTAAAAATGTCTCCCTCTCCCCTGCCTGCACTCTGATATAGGACCCAATTTTTAAAAACTGATGTTTCTGTAAAACTTTTGATTTTTAGACTCACACTTCTGTACATACATCTTTGTATGTCTGAGATTTAAATGCAGTGGTCAGGCATCTTTTCTTTCACAGCTAATATAGATGATCCTGCCCAATAGTTACAAAAGCAGAGAAAAGAAAACCCTTACAGACGTTTGCTGCTTCAGCTGATATATATTTACACGTTTATGCATGGTAAAAGATTTTTCTCTTTCTTTTAATTATTTTTTCAGTGTATCAGTCTGGATCTAGTCTCCCTGTAAGGAGTGTGAAATTTACAGCAGAAGAATTACTGAAAAAGCTCTTCCTCATCTGAACCATCATTTAAAACACAGGATGAAAGTACCTGAATATGTTCCCTATCATATTGTCTGCAGGGTTCCCAGAAGATTCTTCTGAAACTTGGGGTAAGATCAAAAAAAAGAACAAACAACTTATTTGTAAAATAGAAGCTGATATGAAATGTGAAGGTATAATTCTAGGGCAGAGAAAAAGATATTGTTTGTGCATTGACCTCGATGCTGAAATGCGTATATGAGCAATTCCATGTAAGAAAATTTCAGTGCAATACTTGTTAAAATAATGAAAACAGCAACAACAATAAACCCAACTTTACTACCAGGATTAAAAAAAAAAATATTTTTGATGAAATTGTTTTCTATTCAAAAATGAAAGCATATGTTATGTTTTCTTTATTTTTTGATAATATATGCCGAAGTACAGAAATGCTTAACTATGAAAAATAATCTTTAGTGTGAGTATGGAAAATATGAATCATTGAGTAGTACAATATAGTTTGGCTTGCTTACCTCCTGAGAAACAGCTGAAATATTTGCTCTGTATACAGTTAATGTCATTGCCTTGTTCTTAGTGTTTTTGTTTTGTATTCAGTAGTGGTATCCATTATCTTATATTTGATGAATTAAATTCTTCCAATTTCTTTTCTTATTGCTATACCAATTTAGTACAGGTAGTTGGGATGTCATTAGGATACGTTCTCTGTGACTGTAGTTGTAGTATTTCACATGAAGAGCATTTTCCAAGGCATATCAGTACTTCCTCATATACATGAATCTTTTTTTCCTGCTTCTGTTTCAGTTCATGTATATATAACTAAAATTTATGCCAAAGACCTTGTTGTCTAAATGTATATTGGGTACAGTTCTTAATATTGCAGGTGTTTACATTCACGGCAATATAAAATGCTTCTTACAACAAATAATGGAATGCTCACATAATAGCCTTAGGAACTTGGCCAGGGCATACAAACAAATTATTTTTCATTTGTTTAGAGTCCGACAAGTTTATAATTAAGACAGTAACGGGCATAAGCATTCTTGCAGCCTTTGCATCTCATCTTTCTTGTTAACGTCAAAGAGAATATTTGTGGTAGAAAACATAGCAGTTGGTAATAAGTGTGGGAGAATCAATAGCATGCAGATTTTTTATTTCTATTTTTTTTTTTAATCTGGTTATTCCCTATCCTCCTATTGTCTGTATATCTGCAATAAAGGGAAAGCATGCATACTTTTTTTTTGTTATCACTCCAAATGCTGTAGGTAAAAATGGTAGCCGTACACTGGTACCACATTCTGTGCACTCCCCGGACTACCGGAGATATTAATGACAATATGCAAAGACTTATATAACTGTTACATCAGTCCCTTATTTCTAGAAATGGCTAGAGTAAATTACCCTTTTCCTGATGAATCTGTTGCACTGATCTGTAGCCTGCGTGGTTCAGCTATAGATTTAGTCAAGAACGTGTTAAAGCTGAACAGGAATCCCTGGCATAGGATGATACCGCTTTGTTTTGCATTGGAGACATATATGTGGGTAAACAGATGTGTGTTCATGCATGCATGTGTATAAATATATAAAGTGTTTTGGAGTTACTGTGTCTGGGGACAAAGCCATGTATGTGACCCCTTTTAACTTAAGGGGTTGTGCATCTGTTGTGTCATAGTTGTGTGATGGTTGAGATCAGATGAAATGTCAGTCCTGGAGGGTTGCTGGTGTGTAAGACAGTTGCCAGCAACACAGTTTCTCTAAGGGCCCTTTGAGTCTATGATTTGATTCCTCTCACAGCTTGGTCCAAAATAGCGTGTATTTGTTGGCTATGAAGCCCATTTATCTCTGCAGCAACTAGGCACTGTGCATATCTACTGGAAAGGTACTGGAGAGGTGTGAGTTTCAAGGCCTTAAAATAATTATATCGAGTAATGACTTCCATTGATGAAATGTTACCAGTTTCCTGATTTTGTCTTGGTTTATGTCTTGAATTATGTGCTAGTGGAGCTAAAAAGCTGAGATTTGGTTGTTCATATATTTTATACCAAATTTAAAACATAAATAGCTCACCATAAGAATCTTATAAAAAATGAGGAGAGAGGAAAAATGAGTCAGGTTAAGAGGATGTTGCTCTTATTAAGAAAATAGTGAGTTCTTATTGCTCCTCTGATGTATGTAAGTCCAATAATACATATAGCTCTTTAGGACTAGACCTCAGAATAAATTGCAAGATCAGAGACTAAATGAAATCTTCTAAAACTTCATCCTCATGTACTTTTAAGGAAGCAGTCTATTCCAAGAACTCTAATGTATGGAGTCTTGTTAAGGTTAAAGTCTCTTCAGGTTGAAGTTCATTTTTTGAGGAAGAAACCCAGCTAACGATAAAACCAGGTAATGCCCAATGATATTGTCACAAATAGTTACTTAAAATAAATGTATAGGCAGAACATCTGCAGTCTGCACAACAAATACTAACCTGTTGAGCAGTGGATTAACTGTTTCTTTTTAACACTATTTTTTTCACAATTTTCTAGGTAATAATATGGTTTAATTTGTAAAAACTAACCTTTGTGTCTTGGGCTAACTAACATTCAATACTCTTCTTACTATTTTCTCATTCTCTTGGTTCTCTCTTACGTATTCATATGAGGATTTTATTGGAACATACCTCAAAGGTCTTTTAACGCCCAATAAACTTTCCTTCAAATACACTTGCTCTGGATAGTCTCAGGGGGAGGAGAAATTGTTCTCCCATGCCTCCCATGCCCTGGCTTGCTGCAGCTGACACTGTCAGCAGCGCTGCTGATGCTGCATTGCTCCAGGTAGAAGTAGAAAATCAGTAAATCTGTTCTTGTCTCACCTGTTGCAAAGTGAGAAATGAGGCATTTTGGAAACAGGTGCAAACACAGATTCAAACTAAGCTTGCTTATTTCTAATTTCTCAGTTTTTGGCCCAGGGAGCATGGTGTTCTCAAATCCTCAAACCAGCAGAGGGGAAAGGCTGACCTGGTGCTTGCTACATTTCTTGAAAGTTAATTTACATGTATTTGGGTGAAGAAAGAGGTTTGGTTGTGTGGGTGGTGGTGGCGGGGGGTTCAGCTGCAGTTTGCTTTGTAATTCCACAAGAAATTGAATAATTTGGACTTTTCCTACCAAAGGTTTAGACCCACCTGTGAAAAGCAGATTCCCTTGTACACAAGAGATCTTAACTCGGCTGGTGAGAAATGAATACAGAAAATGGACAGTGCAGTTGTTCCAATATTAAATTGCTCTTGCAAGCCTTTTAAGTCTGGATTTCTTTCCATTCCACAGGAAATGACTGCCAATCCTGTTTTTTTCAGAGAAGGAATGTGCTGGAATAGAAATACAGTATGTAACCTAAAGATTAAGACACATCCTTAGTTTAGTTAGTTCATCAGAAAGGTATTGACTTTTTCCATCCAACTAAAATGATAGTAGTAATGCAGGGAAAGTTAATTGTAGGAGGAGCAGGTTGCCTCATATTTGCATTGTTCTCAGTTCCTTAGAACACTGCCAAACTTGAAATATTTGGGATGAACTTTCAGACTTACTGTGATTGGGCAATTTCAGGCAAAACAGCTTTTTTTCTGAGCAGAGGGCGGTCTTACTTTTGGCGTTTTCTAAATTTTGAGGACTTTATGCATTAACTGCAACCTTTTCCAGTCCTCTAAATATAAATCCTTGTTCATACACTCAGATGGCTGATTGAATCTCCAGCTGAAAAGTGATTGTGAGATGAGTATACATTCCTTGTAATTCAAAACTTTTTCTGATAGGTTCTGAAAAATGTCTACAGGCTTAAATAAATATAGCAGTGGTCTTCAGTACGTAGCTTTTTCTCTACACAATTCATGTGCAGGAGGTCCTGTATAGAAAAAGTAGCTCAGCTCTAGCTAACATTGAAGGAATAAATTTCATTTTGAAGATTCAAGGAACAAAGGGAACTTACAAGGAATAACATAAGAAGGTAATTAAATTCCCTGGGTAACCAGGAGAAAGGTAGAAAGGCAGTAATGTAACTTTGGGTAAGTCATAATCTTTCTACTATTTTGGTATAAGTAATGTTCTTTATTTTCCATACATACTATATTTTTACAAATTACCAAACAGGTTACCAAATATTTTCATAGTCTCATAATATTACTTGAGTACTTCCAATAACTTGCTTATATTAGTAAACAATGAAACTGAATTTTTAAAGAAACAGTGATTAGCATATGTGAATTCTCATCACTGGAAGCTACATACCCAGCTAAAGCAAAATCTGAGACAGACATCGAATGACTTGATAGTTCCTACATTAAAGCACTGGAGCATAATTTCTCTGTAGGTGATAAAGTGAGATAGGTGATTTTTCCCACCTACTTTAAAAACCTGCTCTGGATGAAAGGGTTGTTTCTGTAAGGGCCTGTATCCTGTTCATCAGGCATGGTGAGTGCCTACTCCTGGGCACTCAGCATCTAGCAGGTTGCAGTCACAGGAGATGACCCGCACGCCCATATTGCTTGGGACTGGGATCAGTGCTTGTTAAATTGACTGGGAAGAGGTGTGCTGCTTTTGACAGGAGAATGCGGGACACCTCTGTCACGTGCATAAGTGTCTTCTGTGTTCTTGCTTTGCAAAATGCATCGGGAATTATTATTTCTAATAAAAAGTTTCTTAATTTCACTGTCAGAAATAAGAATGGCCTAGTTATTAAAAACTTTTAAATATATACAAGCAGAAAATTAAAATTAAAACTTATTAGTGAGGTTTTACTAAAAATGTTGACATTGAAGTGATGAATTTTGAAGAGTCTTGCTGTCAGAGCCTTGTATTTTTATTTACACGAGTAGCCTAATCACTGCATTTCAGAAGAGCATTAGCAACGTGGCTATTCCTGACAGATGCCACACTGGAGATCAAATTACTTAGGTGATTGTTAATAATGTTTTGTACCTGTGTATGCAATTGATGGCAAAACATCCTCAATCAACTAGTGGAAGCAAAGCTGTATAAATCTGAAGCATAACGTCCTTCTTGTGTTTTGGGACCTAAGGCTCTTTCATCATGGACATATGTATTATATCCAAACTAGACATATTGATATTTCAGCTTATTCCTGTTGCAGCAGGTCTTGGAATAGCCTGATGGCAGATTGATCCTGCTGTAAATCTTCTATTTATTTTTTTTAAAAAATTGTCTCTGCTAAAAAAGCTGATTAAACACTGGAAATTAGTTGTCTCTTTTTAGGAAGTGTTTTGATTTGTTAACATCATAGTTTTTCTTTTTCATGCATATGAGTTAGTGTTTTTATTTCTTTAGAGAGTGGTCAAAATTGAGAAGGGGGATGTGAAAAAGGTGCCAGTATTCTCATTTGAAATGGTAGTATGACACTGCAGTTCATCAGTGACAGATGAATCTCTTAATACAATTTTGTCTTTTCATTGTATCAGACATTATGTTACTCAGTCTTCGGGCTTTTTTAGTGGTTTTGATACTTTCAGAGAAATGGATTTGAGAAGCATGCCCTTTTTAGTAAGTTAAACATACCTCAGAGAATGAATAAATGAATCTTAAAGGTGCCTGCTGTCTTCTTCCCTAAGAAGCGGCCACAATTTTAAACACAGTCATTCTGGACTTAGCTCTGTGGTGAGGAATTCCTCTGTTAGGTATTTGACATGCTGTGGGGTATGCTGTGCTGTATCTCAAAGTGACTTCTAGTCTGCTTCGGTGTACTGGAGGCATAGTATTGCATTAGTACTAAACTGACCTCAGGTACATCCAGTTGAATGGACTGCACAACTTTCATTAACGATTTAATCTCTCATATAATGATTCTTATGGCTCCCGAGGTTTTGTCCGCCCATGCCCTGGTAGTTTATAGGCATGCTCAGTGACGTGGCTGGGTGATACGGCAAGTTTTCTTTTCTGTGAACAAGTAACAGGTATGAAAACAGATCCCAACTCTGGTATTACTGCTGCAGAGCACAGATCAGGTGAATGACTAAAGCTGATTTAAAACTCACTGCTTCCTAGAGGTCTAAAACAGTGCTCTCAGATAGTCCCTTGGCACTACCAGAGCAGCCCACAGGCTGGTCAGCATGGCTGTAGCATCCAGACAGCCTGTAATGCAGCCATGGAGACGTTTGGTTATGAACCTTATCTTTGCTCTCATTTACCAGTCGGTGCCTGTCACTGACACTGGCCCATAATAACTGCTTAGACTGAGTAGCCTTTAATTTTTCCTTTACATCAGACCTTGAATGAAGAAGAATATCTCTCTTCAGGTGGCCTAAGAGGAGGGAAGTTTTGGGTATGCTTTTAAGAAACCACATTTAGATGGTCAGTAAAACTCTGCCAGGTTTGAGGTCATATCTCTCTTGTCTCCTATTTTTGAAGACTTCAGACAGTTCCAGCCTGATGTGTTGCCTATCAGGGGACTAGCAATTCTTGAGATTGATAGCAGAATAGGAGAAGGTGGTATGTTGAAGATATTGGAGCCCTTTTTACAGGTGATATCTTTGATTAAATCTAAACACGTGATATATAGGATATGATTCTTTTTTGTTTGTTTGTTTTTTAATTAATTCTTTTTTTTTACGGGGGGAGAACTGCTTCTGCTATATGAAGGCTCCCGAGTGCATGCTGTTGGTGAAAAGTGAATTTAAGGGCATGTTATTTCTAATGTAAATGTGGAACTGCTGTGGTTGCAGGCACACAGACTGCTCTAAATTCATAGGTTCATGCAGCACTACTGCTCTCGCTACAAATACTGATTATAGGATAGTAGTATAAAGGAAGTGCAATGTGGCCTTTTCCCAGTTTTGGATGCGGTTTAGCAGCTAGGAATGAAATTCATCAATGCCATTTGACCATTCAGCCTTCTGTGGAAGAGCTCCACAAATCACAAGTGAGTCTAGGGCTACTAAGATGATTGACGCAATCCGAAGGTACATTTATAAAACCAATTTTGCATAACCTGCGTTCAAAAAATTATCTGGCCTTTCTGCTCTTTTTTAATTTCAGTTCTCTTCAGTATTATTAGACAATGAAATTGTGTGTCCACAAAATTCAGATTTAGTAAACTGGCAACAATACACAATTATTTATAAATAAAAGCATGAAAGAATAAATAATCTTAAGTGTATATTAGATTTGATTGTAACAGCTGTGCATTATATTATTCTCAGACTCTAGAATGAGGCGCTGGGACTGACATAAATTGCTCTAAGTATCTCCTGGATTAAAAATTCGAGCTGTTTGGATTCTATCATGAAATGGTTGGCATCCCAACAGTCATGACAAGCGTATATGTTGGCAAGGAATTAAAAATGGTGCTGCCTCTTAAGTTTGCAGGATGTTTACTGCCTGGGGACGGTAGACAGTTGTAGCTGTTACTAATGCTGTTCTATTGTCTGTGTTGCAGCTAATTTCTTAAAAAAAAAAAAAAGCAAGAATAGTCATAGATTCCACTTGGTAGTAGGAACTGCTAAGTTGGTTTTCTTTGACCATTTTCTGACACTGGTGTTTTCATGTGCCTGCTTCTTTTTTGTTGTTGTTTTGATAATAAATTAAATCTGACTATAAGACCTCTCTGCCTTTAAACCGCAGTAAAGAGCTGCTTGATTTTTCAAGCATGACCCTCCTAAAATTTTACCCTCAAGAGGAAATACCTGATTTTTTGTTTGCCTTTGATCTGGTCTCATCAATGCAATTTTACTTCTTTAAACAATTGAGTCTGAAATTAATTATAGGGCAAGACCGGAACCCTTCTATTACCTTATTTTTAGCTACAATTACATTAAGCCTTAAAATCGCATTTGCAAAAAGAAAGGCCTGCACTGATCCCTGCTCTTAGCCCTTAGAATTTGCTGTTACTTACGCTTCCAAGAGAGGCACCAGAAGATGGAATTGCATCACTTCTCCCGAGAGGAGAGCAGTTGGATGTAAGGTGTTGTTTGGTGGTGTGGCGTGATGATATTTCTCTGTGACCAAGTCAAACTAAGCACATTGTAATGTCACAAAACTATTTCAATTATCACATCTTTGTTTGCAGTATTTTCACTTACTCTCCTAAAGTAAATAAAACAATGTTTTTACTTCTTTGAGGTGTAGCACTGTTTGTCTCACATACTTGACCTAAGGATGCTGTGTCTGTTTTACAGTGTCGGTCCCTCTGGGGGTGGTTGTGTGTGACCCATTTTGAAATGCTGGCTGTCACGTGAATGTTAATGGCCACCTCCACCTATGAAATGACGGTGGATGGTTAGAGAGCACTTTGATGCCATGCCTCAGGCAGGAGCACCCTTGGTGGTGACTCAGTGGAACTTCTCGACAGTAGGCAGCAAGGCGCTTTGCACCTGCAAAGCAACTCAGCCCAGCAGGAGGGACTGAGGGGGAGCTCTGTTGCTACAGGTTTTAGCGTCTTCCCAGAGCAGAGGCTCTGACTATTTTTCAGAGCTTACGTACTTGATTAAAACATAATTTCCCTTTAGCTTATGGAGCTGAGAAGCTCTTAGAGGCATGAATTAATGGAGAGATAGGTTGTGTCTGCTGCGGAGTCGAGGAGCTGTGCTGCAGAAGAGAAAAATCATTCTGCTAGGTGATTTGTTAGGTTCAAGCAATGCTCCCAGAAGTTTTCAAGCAAGAATGCTTATCTGCAAACTGGTGCTGGCTGACACCATCACTTCTTAGGAAAGTCTCCATTAGAGAATGTTGTAGTTTTCTTAAACACTGTCATTAGAAGTCTAGGAAAAGAAATGTAACGCTTGGGCAGGAGGGAGGTGAGGGATAATACTTCAGAAGATTTGGAGATGTTTGCCAAGCTTGTCAGAATAACCTCCTGTCACTGTGACTGTGGCAACCCAACTGGAAGTTGGAAACAGGAGCCTAGTTTGCCAGTTTGAAAAACTGGATATTTTATTCCTCATTGCACCTGACTGAAATATCCACGTATTATATTTAGTAAAGCTCTTTGAATACCCATATTAAAGTTGGCTGCAAAAATATGGAGCCCTCGTGTTATTTACCTAGCATACTGTGCATGGAAACATAGTTAACATCAGGCAGGCTGAGAGACACCTACAGAGAGAAAAAAATCTGATTGACAGCACCTAGAAACGGTCAGATTAATCCCCTGCAAGGAACCAAACCACTAGGAATGCAAAACTTCCAGGCCAAGAAGATTTCTTGTGTATGTGGAAGAATTGTGTCTGTGTATGAACCTGACAAAGGGAATAAAAATTACAAAGTGAAGGGACAGCTTTTTACATCTTCACAAGACAAAATGAAAGAGTGAAATAAAATTGCAAGGAATGAATACACAAACCCTGGAACAGCTGAGGAAAGTATTTGAGGAAAATATACACAAGGTATCAGAGGGATATTTTTCTCTAAATCCCAAAAGGAAGAAGCAGGGAAGAGGATAGATGCTTGCATCATGTTGCTGAGAATTCTGGCATGCACATGTACTTTAGAGACATAAAAGATCTCCTAATTAGAGACAGGATCATTTGTGGCACATGTGATTCCAGTTTATAGGAGGAATTGCTGAGAAAAAGACATCTAACCCTAAAGGAATGAATCAAAGAACAAGAGCAGCTGAACTGTCCAGGGAAAGGAGCAAAACAACAGACGCTCTTGCAATACATAAGCTACACTTAAAATGAATCCAGGAAACAGGGCAGAGGCAGGCTCATGAAGGATGCGGCTCTGGTAGTGTGTTGGTACACTCCTCTGAACACACACTGGAAGGAGCATGGAAATCATCATTACGGAGGTCTCAGTGCTGCACGCAGCCTCTTTTGTAAAAAAGCAGCTGTTACTTAAAGTTACGGAGAAATTGCCAAGGTATGGGAGGAAATTTACAGCAAGGCTTAAGCAAATTTAACATCTTGTAGCACGTGTCCAGTGCAGAAAGTGGTCACCGCATATGTTTTCAGCTACTGATTGCAACAACTGTACTTGCAGTACACTCGTGGATCAGCAGCCACTCAGATGGCAGTGGGGACATGGAGCCAGCCAGCAGCACTGCTGCAGAGAGTGACAGCAAGGCACTGCTGGGAAGCAGAGGGCCGGATGAGTGCGACCAGGTTGTGGGGAGGCAGCCATCTGGCACACTCGTGAAGTAAAGGCTGTGAGCAATGTATGAAAGCAAAGTAACATTAGGGGCTCATAGGAACAGAGTCACAAGAGTATAATTCAGTAGTCAGCAGTGGGACTGTGCAGTGTGCAGTGTGTGTCTGGCTGACACCTCATGGGCTCTCCTGTCTTCCGCCAGAAATAGAGGAGGCAGAAGGAAACTAACAGGCAGTACGGCAGGGCTTCCGCAAGGTGAAAGCAAATTCTGTTTCAGCAGAACAGGAAACGAGGCTGTTCTGGAGCTTATCATGTGTGAAGGAATATGAAATCAAACTGGTCCAAGTGGGCTGGCGGGGAAGGCCAGCCTTTAGGTGTCTTTGGGTTAGCAACCTCTAGTTAGTCACCAAATGTTTACATGAAAAGCACAACAGCAGCTGTCAAAAGGAAAATTGTGGTGACCTGTCTGCAGTTCAGAGAGGAGGATTAGTAGGAAGACAATGTTTGAAAGAGACACCAGGAAGTTAATCTGTCTGAGCACAACCTGAATGTTACCCCCATTTTTTGTGTTTCTGTACATAGTTCTCCAAAGAAAAGTCAATTATATTTTAGAAGAATAGGGGTCTCTCATGTTGTTATTCATCATGTGGTACATGAAACACTAACACTAACTGAAATTGTGAGTTACCCTTGTCCTTTCATCACATATGATCACCTCATCACTAGACTGGTGACTGCTCAAAGCTGCCTGAAAATGGTTGGGCCCCAGACAACTAAACTTTTATACATCAGTACAAAAGCAGCAAAGAAGATGAGAAGGAAAACTGATTGTCCCAAGGGACACAGCATAGTGGTTTGGGTAGTTCTGCTTAGAAAGTCACTTGTGGCTTTTATAATGAGGAACTTAAGGTTTGAATTTTCAGACTTATTAGCTGTACATTTTGTTTGTTTTTTATTAACTTAATGTACTATGTGCCACATTTTCTTTGGGATATTGAGTCAAGTGATGGATTAATCCAGTTTAGCTCTAAATGCATGGGCTTTCTTTTTTCAAAAACTTTTAAGAGATTTGGGTCTTAAATTTCCTTAATTATTTTATGCCTGTATATTTTTAGTACAGCACCTAATGTTTTCTGTCCTGTTTCCTTTCTGAGAATATGTGCTTCTAGCTAAGGTAGAAAGGTAATGTAGTTTTTGTTTGTTCTCTTGACCCATGAGAATTAGAGTTGTCTTCTTATATGAGGAGACACAGTTAAACCACTTCAATCTACAAAGGAATCACTGGAAGATTCCAATCCCCTAGCTCTCTGCTCCAATAGAAAATAAAAACAGGTTTAAAAAAGTGGGAGAAAGATATGGCTATTAGGCTAATACAGTATGCTTCATCTAGCTGCTAAAAATCTTGACTGTTAACAGTGATTAAATCTCATTGCATCAGTACAGTTGGTGTAAAAACCAACCAACCCTGACTTTCATTAGACACTATCTTTAGGAAAATGATTCCTTGAGTTAAAAAGTTACATGTAACATTGCTGTTTTATTTTGGGTAGTGCTCTGAAGGTTTGTTAAACCCAGGAATACGTAGAATGGATAAATAAACCATAGTGGAATAAATACACAGTTCTGAAGTCGTCTTCTAGGTTTCGTTATATATCTGCAGTACATGTGGTTTATTTGAAAAGAAAATTGGGCATAAAACCGAAAAGTTAATGGAAAAATATTCAACCATCTTAAAGATCTGACCAAATAATAAAGATATTTGCAAGAAAAAACAAATTAACAAACCACCAGCTACATGCCAGATAAAATTTCCATTTAATGGAATGGAAGGACTCCCAGTAATTTCATTAAAGCTATTGAATTCTTTTTTTTTTTTTAAAGAGCTGAAAAACAAATGTGCTAAACTTTTTCTCTTACATTCATATATTCAAAATCTAAGCTACGTCATGTCCTTAACACTTCACAATCTTTACAGAGGTTTTAAAATTTCCCCAAGTTATGTGATCTGGAAAAGGTCTTCCTAGACAGTAAAATGTTTACAAAATAAGCAGTTTTGGTATAATGCAGAATACATGATGCTGTTCTGTATCCTTGGAGCTGAACTGGATATTTGCAGATTTGGTCTTATTCTGTAGATTATGAGAAATGATGTAAACAGAGAGGACTGTAAAACTTCCTGAAAATCATGAAACAACCTAATTCTTACATAGCTTTGTCACTGCCAATGTTAAATATTTCTGTAAGTGTTCATTACAAGAGCCTCAGTTACTACTAAGTCAAAATATAATGGTTGGAGGCCATCTTGGGCATAGCAATCATGAAAGGATAGTTTTTGATTCTTGGAGAAGGAGGGGAGCCAGCAGAATTGCTACCTTGGACTTTGTGGAGGGCAGACTTTGGCCTGTTTAGGAGCCTGGTTGACAGAGTCCTGTGGGAGGCAGCCAGGAAGGGGAAAGGAGTCCAGGAAGGGTGGGCATTCTTCAAGGAGGAAATCTTAAAGGTGCAAGAGCAGGCCGTCACCATGTGCTGAAAGATAAGCCAGCGGGGAAGAAGATGCGCCTGGCTGACCAGAGAGCTTTGGCTGGAACTCAGGGGGAAAAAAGGAGAGTTTATGACCTTTGGAAGAAAGGGCAGGCAACTCAGACTACAAAGGTGTTGCAAGGATAATACAGGGAGAAAATTAGAAGGGCCAAAGCCCAACTAGAACTTAATCTGGCTACTGCCATAAAAGATAATTAAAAATGTTTCTATAAATACCTGAGCAACAAAAGGAGGGCTAAGGAGAATCTCCGTCCTTTATTGGATGTGGGGGGAAACATAGTGACAAAGGCTGAGGTACTTAATGCGGCTTTTGCCTCAGTCTTTAATAGTAAGACCAGTTGTTCTCGGGGTACTCAGCCCCTTGAGCTGGAAGACAGGGATGGGGAGCAGCATGGAGCCCCCACAATTCAAGGGGAAATGGTTAGCAATCTGCTATGCTACCTAGACGCACATGTCTATGGGGCTGGATAGGTTCCCCCCAAGGGTACTGAGGGAGCTGGTGGAAGTGCTCATTGAGCCACCCTCCATCATCTATCAGCAGTCCTGTCTAACTGGGGAGGTCCCAGCTGACTGAAGGTTAGCAAATATGATGCCCATCCACACGACAGGCTGGAAGGAGGATCCGGGGAACTACAGGCCTATCGGCCTGACCTTGGTGCCAGGAAAGGTTTTGGAGCAGATCATCTTGAGTGCCATCATGCAGTACGTACAGGACAGCCAGGTGATCAGGCCTAGTCACCATGCGTTCATGAAAGTCAGGTCCTGCTTGACTAACCTGACATCCTTCTATGACAAGGTGACCCATTTAGTGGATGAGAGAAGGGCTGTGGATGTTGTAGACCTAGAGTTCAGTAAAGCCTTTAACACCGTTTTCTACAGCATTCTGGAGAAACTGGCTGCTCGTGGCTTGGATGGGCACACTCTTTGCTGGATAAAAAACTGGCTGGATGGCCAGGCCCGAAGAGTTGTGGTGAATCTAGTTGGTGGCCTGTCAGAAGCTGTGTTCCCCAGGGCCCAGTATTGGGGCCAGTTCTGTTTAACATCTTTATCAATGATCTGGACGAGGGGATCCAGTGCACCCTTAGTAAGACTGCAGACAGCAAGTTGTGCAGGAGCATTGATCTCCTTGAGGTTAGGAAGGCTCTGCAGAGGGACCTGGACAGGCTGCATCGATGGGCTGAGGCCAACTGCATGAGGTTTAGCAAGGCCAAGTGCCAGGTCCTGCACTTGGGTCCCAACAACCCCATGCAACGCTATGGGCTTGGGAAGAGTGGCTGGAAAGTTGCCCAGCAAAAAGGACCTGGGGGTGCTGGTTGACAGCCGGCTGAACATGAGCTGGCAGTGTGCCCAGGTGGCCAGGAAGGCCAACAGCATCCTGGCTTGTGTCAGGAATAGCGTGGCCAGCAGGAGTAGGGGAGTGATTGTACCCCTGTACTTGGCACTGGTGAGGCTGCACCTTGAATATTGTGTTCAGTTTTAGGCCTCTCAGTACAAGAAGGACATAGAGGTGCTGGAGTGTGTCCAGAGAAGGGTCTAGAGGACACGTTTTATGAGTTTTATGAGGATCAGCTGAGGGAACTGGGGTTGTTTAGCCTGGAGAAGAGGAGGCTGAGGGGAGACCTTACTGCTCTCTATGATGGCCTGAAAGGAGGTTGTAGTGAGGTGGGTGTTGGTCTCTTCGCCCAGGTCACTAGCAATAGGACAAGAGGAAATGGCCTCAAGCTGTGCCAGGGGAGGTTTAGACTGGATATTAGGAAAAATTTCATAATTGAAAAGGTTTGTCAGGGATTGGAAAAGGCTGCCCAGGGAAGTGGTTGAGTCACCATCCCTGGAGGTATTTAAAGATGTGTAGATGTGGTGCTTAGGGACATGGTTTAGTGGTGGACTTGGCAGTGCTAGATTAACAGTTGCACTTGATGATCTCAGAGGTCTTTCCAACCTAAAAGATTCTATAATTCTATGAAAAATCTAACAGTGAGCCTTGTTTGCTGAGAGGAATCATATATTCCAGTTATGTTCCAGAGAAGTAAGCGTATATTTTTGTGGGTATTCAAGAGAAGTGATAATTCTGAAGCAGAGAATGCTATTGGTAATGCTCCAGTGGGAAACACAGTAAAAATGTATTTAGGCATTCCCCTAAACCAGCAAAGTTTAAGTCCAGACCCTGAGGGGGCCTGTGGTGAGGCACTGAGCTAAGCTTAATGCTGATGTGTCTTCTCCACATATAGGTGCTTTAGGTTTTTAAGTTACTAAAGATACTAAAACCATGGAAATGTGTTGACATTGAGGGCATTTAATGAAATCTTCCAAGAATGTAGGTGCATAGATACAAGGTAGATATGCACTCTACAAAACAGAAATAGTGTAGATGATGAAAAACGAGCCCCTTGTGACTTTATTATTCCTGTTCTGCTTAACTATTTGCCTTTTATTTTGAGAATTCCAATGTAAAAATATATTTTCATAGTCTGTGTTTGGCATTTTTGGCCCTCATGCGATTTTGATTCATGAGTTGAAATCCTGTTTCCATGGAAATCAACTGAATTGTTGATCACCTTTGAATTTCTCCCACAGATTAAGGCAACTGGGGGACATCATCTGGGCTGATTCTGTCCCTAATGTTGGCCCCAGTATTTTCACTTTTATTCCATATGAATGGGAACTGTATTCCAGTGATACGATTTAAGTCAAGATTCCCAAATGTAACTGTAACAAATTCTCTTCTATCAAGAGAAACACAAATTTACCAAAAATGCAAAAAAAATAGTATGACACGTACACATATGCTTGACACCCTGGCAACATACACGTGCTCAAAAAACGCTCAGGGGCAGCTGCAGTCATTGTCATGATTATCTTTCAAGTTTCTACAACCAATCCGTCTCATTTTTAGTGAGGTTGAGTTGCAGCTGTAAAGCCTTCATTTGTAGCCTATTTCTGTTCCAGTCACTGCTAGGATATTTGACAGCCATGTTTGAGTTAGAAGGGACTGAGCATTATCCACATAAATGCCTGCTGGACGTAAACCCTCCCTTGTTGCCTTCAGGACATAATGAGCAGGAGGAAAAGCAAAATGTGACCAATACTTGTCAAAGAGAATAGTAGATTTTTTTTTTTTTTTTCAGATTTCTAGAAGAGAAAAAGCAAGTTAGCAACTCTAAGATTTGTAGAGGACAGGACAGTGTCTGCAGTATCTCCTGATGACCAGTGTTAAAAGCTCGTAGATGTGCTGCAGTCACATAATACTGACCATCACAAGTTCTCAGGAGGGTAGCAGGGTAATAACAGAGCACTGTGATCTCTCTGTCTCTATCCTTTGATCACTTGGGCAAATAGAGCTACTCTGTTCAGATACTTGAACCTGACAGAATTCTCAGTAATTTTGTCTGAAAGTGGAAGTTCAGTCTGTGGGCAGTTATTGTCCAGTTGTCAGCATTAAGTGACTTCTTGTGCGACAGCTGTCAACAACTTCCTCAGCAGGAGCCAGCAGATCTACTCCTGCTCCATACTGTCACCTAGTAATGGGTGTAGTTTTTCTCTGATGACTTTCAGCACAGCTGAAATAAAAAGAAACACTTTATTTTTCGGAAAGTAAAAAAAAATCTGTGTTTGATATATAGCTTGGGAAGAGGGGTTTAAACTAAACTTATTTTAACTAGAATAATAAGGAGAAATTAAACTCAAAATGCCAGCTCTGTTGTTTCCTTAGCTCTAACTCATAACTCAAAGAAATGAATGTTGTAGGAATTGGCTCCTGTAGGGAAGGTGGGACAAGAATATGATTGTTTGCTGCTTTGAAAGTATTTGTTCATCAGGCATTTGGGTGGGAGGGTGGCAGTGAAAACAGGCCCTTCCCCACACTGGAAATGCCAGGTGCTGTACTTCAGCAATATTCAGATTCTGAGTTTATTTCTGGCTTTCCTAGTCTTTGATCCTGCCATTGAATCCGCGGGGGTGCAAAAATCCACCCACACAGATCCGATTTCGAAATCCTGGCCTTAATTATTCATGGTTTGGTTTGGACAAATTACTGTTCTCCATGCAATAACCACAGTTATTTCCAGAAATATAGAACTATCTAAAACATACATTATGTATGTACATACTTTTTAAGATGTTGCCTTTATTAATGTGTTTTGAGGCTTAACTGAAATTCTCATTACTCAGTGTTGCCCTGTGCAGCTTTTCACCTGACCACACTGGCCTGGATCCATAGCAATTAATTTTCAGAAAAAACAGCTCATAATGTTCATAACCTGAAAGCAGTCCTAGAACTAAAAGAAGAACATCTAGCTTTATACACCTTGCAACAAGATCCTAGTGTTTTGTTAAACTGCAAATGGACTCTATTAGTCTTTCTGCACAAAACAGACCCTCCTTTTTTTTTTTTTTTAAAATCTCTGGGCCCTATTCATAAAACTAATCCATCTCAAGTGAGATCATATTCATCTGCATATAAACAGAAGGTGAATCTCTCTTGAAAAAAAAACCCTTTAAAACAAGGAAAGTAAATTTCATGAAACAAAAATAAAATCAGAATTTTACAGCAAAATCAGACATGCCAGTGCCATTGCAGAGCCTGGAAATGTCAGCCAGGGCCATTCCTGAATTAGAGTAAGGTAAACTTGGTGACTTTTATGTTTCCTAAACTCTTTTTTTTCCCTTCTTTTCACCTTGCTTTTTCCTGATTTTTTAATCATAAATTAATGCTGAAATATTTGCTGTCATAATGCTTACAAATAGGTTCCCAGCACCTGAGTGTTGCTTTAAATTTGGATTCTTGTCTTCATTTTTATCCCTTAATAGACACAGGTCAAAGAAACACACTCTCTTCAAATGTTCATAGGTAGGATATGGCAAGTTAGGCCATTTCATTCATCACATGCTCTTAGCTGGAAGACAACTGAAAATTAGTAGAAGCTTTCAGGTAATTCCTGTGCCTGCTTGGAATTATGTAAAACTGAGTTTTATTTGAAGTTAGAAATCTGTACCCCAGCTTTCAATGAGGTGCTGTCCAGGTACTCTAAAATAGGTTCCTAATTCTCACCGGCTTGTCAAGTTTTAGATTGGCAACCAAACCTTGTAACAGCTGAACATGGTTTTCTCTTCGTAAGATTTCAGTTAGTTGTCCTCCTAAAAGGTGCAGTAGAAGACTTCTCTGTCACACCTCCTGCAACCAGGGAAACTGACCTTGTGCTTAAAGCAGAGGGCTTGGGCTGGAACAGTGAAGGCTCTGCTCTCAGCTGTGCCACAGACTTCATGCACAGTCTCTGTAGGTCACTTATGTCTCTGTACCTTCCTTTCACCACACATAATACACTGCTACCTTGTGAAAGGTCTGTTTGTTAACCTTTTTGAGCACGCAGACATTTCAGGTGGAAGAAGAGAGACATAAAATACCATTCCTAGACATTCTTTCCTGCCTGCAATGCATCGAGAAGTCATGTGGAAGAAGGCCGTTTGCATTTTATCTAATGAAACAGAAGCACTAGTCTTGATTTTTATGAAGTTAACGTATGCTTTAGGACCTGAGATTTCAGACCAGTGTGTTGTAGATGTGGATTGCAATCCTAGTCTCAATGTCCAGAACAGTTCCTAGAGTCACAAGCAATATTTTGTTTGCACATGTTGTTTTTGAGGAAAACTAAATGGCAATTAAGGTATTCTAGAATGGAAAAAAGCTTTCTATTAAAAATCAGGTTTATACAAGTGACATATCTGAAAATTACAGAGACTCACAAAGCACTGTACATTTGCCTCATAGAAAATACTATTTATTGTAAGGCAAGTATGCTATTTATAATTTTTAAAAATAAAATACAGCATTAGCATCTTGCCAGGTTATTAGATAGTGCAAAAGACTTTTTCTAGTCCAGTACAGTATTGTATTTCCAAGTCATGGTTGTTTTTAGTGCTTCTTTAAAAGAAATTTCTCAAGCTTTTAGAATTTTATGTTCCAGAGCTGTGGTACACCATTGCAGCCTGTGTTGGAACTAACTTTTCTAAGCCTGAAATAAAGCTCTTGAAGTGGTCCCCAGTCTTCTCCTGATGGAAAGTAATAGTAAGCTAAAGCAGGGGGTCTGTTAAAGGCCCTTAATGATGAGAAGCCAGTTATACAACGGGGAACAATTTTGCCTTAGTGCATGTGTACAATATTTTTTTCCCTACAGAATTACCAGATATTACAAAACTGTTTTTTAAAGATTGTGAGCCAAGGTTTAAAAATTACCGTAATTCTGGAAATGTCAGTGTTGGAGAACCAAACTTGAGACCTTGCCGGTACCCCTTCCAAAGGTCTGAAGGCATTCAGCCCTGTGCAGGAGATCCACCTATAAGGTGTCTCAGGCTGGAATACAAAGACCAAACTTGTCACCTTTTAGCCTTCAACCTACTTTAATTTTTATAAGAAAATGGTATAAATATATACTTGCCCATTAATACAAAGTGATGTCTTCTGTATTTAAGTTTCCCACAGTAAAAAAATGTCTGCACATCTTTCTATATGTGAAATGTGGAGAATGTTATACAAGCAAGAGATGTGTTTCTTCTTTCAAGCTACAAGTCGACTGTAGCTTTTGAAAATCTGCAGATTTTCTCTGTAAATTAATCTTCCACTATCTTTGGTTGGTGTCTTTCAGGTTCTGTCAGCTTCCAGCTAGAAAGCTAATGATAGCGCATCAGAATTGCACCCTTTTAAAAGAAGAAAAGCAGGGTACACACCTGTAATAATAGTGTAATGACACCAAATCTGTGCGTATATGTTTTAGGATTATTTACCTAAATGCTCATTCATTGGCGCTTAGAGTTTCTTCGATGCTTTATCTTCATACTATGTTTTGCAACGCCAGTCTGACATCATTAGACATCCACCCGCAAACATTTTAAAGATTTTTCCACACAGCCATAAAATTGCACCTTCCTCGTTGAATATAAAATCAAGTACACCTGTAATAACAAAGCAGTGGAATAGTATGCATCTCTTCCTGGATGTTTAACTGCATTGCAGCAGAGCTGTGGTGGTTTGCCTTCACAGACTCAGTGAAATTAAAGGTCATGTCCTGATGTTACGTCTTCCTGTTTAAAATGAATAGCTTGTAAATGTTTATCTCAACTAGAAGTGAGAACGTGGTCTACGTTTGTGCTCTCCGATTCCCGTTTTGAGAAACCGTGCAGAAAACCAGCTGCATATCCTTTCATGTCCTTCTTTTGCTGTTAAACATTTGCATCTTTGATTTCAGTTCTTTGCCAGGTTTCTCCCTCCTTGCATTTGGATTTCTGGTTCAAGCTTGCAGTAGTGCCGTCTAGATTTATAGTGGGTTACATTGTTTTCTGCAGAAAAGAGCGAGAGAAAGAAATAAATCCAGCGCAGATGTACTGAGAATTCATGTACAGCGTCATACAGTATATAATTTCTTTGTGTTCTGCCAATATGTATTTCAGTTTAAAATGTCTTGAGGCTGGTTGGGACTATTTCTATAGAGAGAGGACCAAAGTATACAGTATATTGGCTTCCATTTTGCTGTTTTTGGACAGTCAGGGCTGCTTTCCATTTCCTACAATGTTCCAATATAACTAAATCACATATACTCTGTAATGGAGGCTTCTGAGACTTGGGGCTTCTGTAAAATGTAAAAGAGCAAAGTAGTATTTATACAGTATAATATTTTGATTCGCTAATGAGCTGTGAGGTGGGTGTTATCATGAACTACTGTGCAGCAAGAAAGGTTCCTAAAACATGCATCAACTTACTCCATCTCCAAATCATTGCAGATAACACAGTGTTTAGTTTCTAATTAGGCTTGTGTTGTGCTAATTCTCATGAGTCGTGTCAGTGATTGACATTCTGCATTTTAGTGGCAAGTACCAGAGCAGCTGACTTCAGCTCCATGATGAAGCCAGCATACAGCTGCTGAGAAAAGCAAGCCGTTCGGAGAAACTGATTTGCAAGATTAACACACACTGATTGGTATGGCCTTGTTCTGAGGAGGAAGGAGGAAATAAGGCGCATAGTCTTGAATTAGACTAATGATATTCTAGTCCTAAAAGGATTAGGAAAGAAATATGTAACTGAAAAAAAATTCCTATGCATAATCGTTCACAAATTATTTATTTACTTTGGATAGTCTTCTGCAGTGTTTCTTAGGAGAGGATGAACATTCTTCTTTGCCTCAGTCCTCTGTATTTAAAATCCAGACGGTTTGTGCTAAGTCCTGTTTTCTATACATGTGAGTAATAAGTGTAACCTTCAAGGCAGAATCTTGTGAACTGTTTGTTGATGGAACATGCCAAAGCAGCATAGGCATTTTCCATGGCTAAAATTATTTCTGAATAATTTTTGCTAGCATGTTTTCTTTGTGGACATCTCAAGTCAGTATTTTTGGTAGTGCAGCTCCACTGTGGAAATAAAAATAGCAATACGGATTTGATATAGACAGTCTCATTGAACTAGATTAGGTTATTGTAAGGTACATCTTCTAACTCAAACTTTCCAGCCAGGTCTGAATCCCTTTAGTCAGATTCTAAAGGTTAAGTTCGGCTCTTTCAAACCATGATAATAATTTAATTCAGCACTAATAAAGGCTGTGCCTGTGGCTCTTGGATATTATTCATGTAGCATTTGAGTTTTTCACAGTCTTTAAAGCCTTAGTTATTTCAACCATTGAAAGTACCCTGTGAGGTAGAGCAGTACTGTTGTTCTGTTTTATGGACTGGAGACAAATGGCTACGGTCAGGTCCCTCGTATACATGACAGTTACAGGCAAGGGGCTGGCTAAGGAATGGTGTGTTCTCAGGATGCTCAAGCTGCGGCTTGCTGCAAACCCCATCTGCCCTCTCTGCATGCAGTGTTAGAGGCCCTTCCTGGAACAGGCTCCTCAGGTGATTTATCTGCGTGAGGTTGCCGGTACAGGATTGCTGGAAAGGCAGATGGGACACATGATGGCAGGCTTGAACTAGTTGTGTTTGGCAGAAAACAGAACTGTGGAGTATGACAGTCACTTTATGGGTCAGAATTTCTATTTAAATGGTATTCCTTGTGGATTTCATCACCAGTCTAGTGTATCAGTGGTACTGTGAAGCTGTTGGATTTTCAGAATTGCTAGGTGTGCACTAGAGGCTGCAGAGGGTGTATTTGTACGAATCACGAAACAGATAAAGGTATTAGCTTTTGTCTGTGTGCTTTGGCCTGCCAGTAATGCTTTTTTGCAGTCTATGTAAATAAAGATATTCAGAGCATTGGAACAGGGTGCCTAGAGAGGTTGTGGAGTATCCTTCCCTGGAAACATTCAGAACCCACCTGAACACGGTCCTGTGTACCTGCGTAAGCTGGGGGGTTGGACAAGATGATCTCCAGAGGTCCCTTCCAACCCCTACCAGTCTGTGATTCTCTGAAAGGTCTGGTTTTGCTTTGTCAGTTGATGTTGGGGTGATTTAAGTTAGACTTGAAAGCCTCAACAATATCCCGGGTAATAAAACTAAATCATAAAGTAAGAACGATAAAATTTGTCATCTGCTTGAGAAAGGGAGGTGAAGGGTAACCCAAACCTCCTGTTTACTTCCCCTCTGACCCAGCTTCTTTTTTGTCTCTCTCGGAAAATGCAAAAAAGGTGGCTCTGGACCTTGTTGAGACCATTAGGAAACTTGGGAAAAAAAAAAAAAAATCATGTGGCATAACCACTCACTTGACCTGACTATGGTCAACATGTTTTAACTGCATGAAATTGCAAACTGCTCTTGCTTTATTATATTGAGTGAAGATTTTTTGCTGCTTTTTTTGAAGGCGAAACTTGTCTTGGACTTCACTGGCAGTGGAATCAGGCTTGCTACAGATCCATGTTGTAGATTAGGTCATTTGCTTATATTTCAGTTACGGTGTTTTTTCCAGTTTCTCTTCCTCTGCTGTTCTGCTAAAGTAATGCAGCCGGCTGGAGGGCTGTAGGCATTGAAAGGGCTGGTGCATTAAAAATAGAAGCTTTGGGTCTTTCTTCATAGTCAAATTTTTATATCCCAAGTGTGGTATTTTATGCTGCCCAAGGAAAAGGATATTGTTTGCTGCACTTCAAAATAACACAAAAGCCATTCCAGCCGTCCTTGAAACCAGTGGCAAAATTCCACTTGCTTTCAATGGCAATTTGCAAAACACCCATGATGCAGTTCCTGTCAGAGCAGAAGCAAGCTTTGAGTCCCATAGTACCATGCAAATGTAAAATCCCTTTTGGTTTTATTATGACTAATTCTTTGATTATTTTCTTCAGAGAATATGGAAGTGTGGTCACAGAAAACAGCTGGAACAAAGATTGCTGAAACACCTGTATTCTTGCAGACAGTTGGAGGGATGGCCTGTAAAACAAGAATTTGCTGTCTGTAGAAAACTAGCCTAATGTCTGTGTAGGACATTTCAGTCAGGACATGCTGTTAAAGCATTTGCCCTGCCTCTTCAGCAAAACACTGATGCAAAAGGGGAGCAACTGTGAACATTGGGAACAAGCAATCATATCATGTCTATTCTAGTTACCACTGTGTCTTCAAGTAGAAGGACAATGAAACATAAATTTTACACATAGAGATAAATGGTCCCTGTCAACTTGGTGCCATATCATTTGCACGTTTCAGAAAGAAACTCTGAATTTAGAGGAGGATTCCCATAAACCTGTTAACTCGGGCACTTTCATGTCTTCCAGAGAAAGGCATGAAGTGTGAGACTGCATTCCTACCTGCTAGTATTTTGTTTGAGTTTGTATTAGAGTGTAGGGAAGGAAGGACCACCTTCTTTTCTTGGATGTTTCCTTCAATTTGGAAGGTGACGCATCAGCTGCTGTTCGAATGTGTAATAATCACCAATAAATCACTAAATCTAAATATTGGCCTTAATGAACTAATGATCCTGGATAAGGCTTGTACAGAGCAGAGACTGAAATATAAGAACTTCAAGGAAGATTTCTCTCTCCTTAAAGTGAGTTTTCCCTTGGGCTTCCCTGTCACAAGACAACAGAAGTTTGGCTGTCCCAGAGGCTGTTCTTTGTGCACCTGCTGCTCGCTGTGCCTGAGCAGACCTGCGAAGGGGAACCCAACAGTGAACCTTTGGCATCACAGTGGCTTGTTTGAAGGGAGAAGCGTGTAGGTAAATACACCTTCCAGATACCCACATCAGCAGGATGGCAGGAGAAAGAAATTTCTCATGTTTCTCTCCACATGAGATTGTCCTTAAAATTCTCCAGAACGATGAGGCTTCTCTGCAGCTGTGAAGAGCCCTAGGGCCTTGTCAGGCATTCTTGCACTTATCAGCTTATTCTGTTGCACCTTGATAGAGATAAGACTAATTATTAGACCCTCAGCTTTAGACTCCCTGCAGTTACTCAGTGCACAGAGTCTTTTTTATCTATCCTTTTCCATCCTAGCCTTACAGTTTACTTTAATGAGATTATATACTTGCTGCTAATGGCAGAATTTGGCTACCAGGAAAGGACATGGTTTTGAACTCTGTGGGATGTTAATGATGAGGAAATCATCTGATCCAAATAGTGGCCACTCCCATCACTTTTCACAATATAGCTTGCCTTAAGATTTGAAAATAATCAATGATTTTGGGTGGTCAGCTTCAGGAATCTTCAAATGGACCCAAAATACTCAGAAATTGCTGTTAGGGAAGATTGTATCTTCCAAAGTCACGTTGCCCCAAGTTTTGAAAATTTGAAGCTTGCATCAATATTCGTGAGAGATCCAAGCTCAGTGACATTTAATGAAAGAATACCTTTATGGAAAGTACTTTACATGCACAATAGATGTATTTTAGAACCCATTTGAAATGTGTGTGTGGATCCTCATGTTACCAGAAAGGTGAAACTGAGCAAACAGAAGCGTTTGAAACTGGGAACTAACATGTCAGTCTTCCGTTATTAGAACAGGATTTGAACTACTTACATGCTGCTGTGTGACCTTTGACCACGTAACACATCAGTCTGCCATGTGCTGTAATCGGTATTGAATGAGAAGGAGAGGTAGAGACCTGAAAGAAGCAGGCGCAGTGGAGACTTGGACTTGTGCCTGTTACAGGCCCATGATAGTGTCTGGCTGGTAGGGCTGCTTATCTTCGATGACCACTAACTTTCATCCAGATGTTTTTGGAAGTAGAAGAAATTCAGTATTGTACACAACCACTAACTGTAATTTAGAATATGATTTTTTTAAATATTGCAATCACTTGCAGTAGATATGAGAGTAAGAAGTGTTAAAACTCAGATCATACCAACTGTTATTTTTTAAGATACTTGTGAACCTTAAGTTGAGACAGCATGTCAGCAGTAACTGCTGATGTAGGTAAATTGACACAACCAGACTAGAGGCAGTTTAGATACACACATGATAACTGGGCTAGCCAGATGATCTCCGGTGACAGAGTGTTTCAGTCCTGCACCAGGTATGTTTGCTGTGTACTCTGGACCACAGGCTAGCAGGATTTGGAAGAAGCAGTGAGAAGGAGAATACATTTTATTTGATGTTCAATATTTTGTTTTGAGAAGGCCATATCCAAGTTGCTTCAGGCAGGGAAAGGCTCACAGTGGCCTAAGGTCTAAGGATGTTAGAGGGGAAGACAGGGTTTTGGACTGGGTTTTTGAGGTTCCTTGGGGAATCAAGGAAAATGAAGTTCCTTGGGGAATCAAGGAAAATACAGAAGAAGAGCAACTGAGGTATACTTTGGACGTTCTGTAATACTTTCATTCTCATCCAGATTTATGTGTAGTTGCAATATTTGTGTGTGTTGATTTAGCTTTATGTTAATGTCAGTCAACTGACTCACAAAAATAGAACAAACATTTTATTACTGGCCTGGAGAGAAAAGGGATCTCTGGTGTTTAGTCTAATGAATTTAAAGATCTCTCACAGAGATTTTTACACACACAGAGCGACCAAATTCTTTGCTTGTACGAACTGGCACAGCATTGCTCTGCTCAGTGCAAGCTTATGCCAGTTTATGTGGCAGATGATTTGGCCTCAGTATACAACAAATGGTTTGTTTCTCAATCTCCCAATTCCTGAGTAAACAATAGAGGGAAAGTTTTCATTAGGTTTCAAGGGTAATTTTGCTATGATGTGTATACTCTGGGTGAGTAGTCCCAAGCCAGTGAGGTGTCTGTATATCGTAACAGAGATGATGTACTCAAGCTAATATGCTTTTCTGGTTCAACTGAAGAAGGGGAGAAGGAGCGGGGCTGGCAAAGAAGCCACTAAATCCAGCAAAGCATCGAGCACTGCCAACAGTCATGAGCGCAGCTCAGTTCAAGAAGTTCAAACCCACTGCTTAAAGGAGCAGTGCAAATATTTTCCAACCTTTTCTATGAAATGACATGGTTTGTTTACTGTTTCTTGTTTACCTGCTCTGCATGATATGTAACACTTATCAGTAAAAGAGACTGTAGGGGATAACAGTACTTAAATATTTATTTTATGATGTTTTGGATTTTGCTGTGTTTATTCTGCATTTTCTGTCTATATTCATACTCAGATAGCTGCTTCTTCTCCTGTTACAGCGTATCTGTCTCAGGCTGCCCTTAAAAAGACGTAGTAGTAATCTGGCAAAATGAACTGAAGACACACAAAGAGAAGACATTCAAGACTAATCTGCAAGGTGTTCAGGTATTTGTGTTTTCATTATGTATACCTGTAATTGGCGGGGTACTCCGCAGTTTATGCACTGGAAGGAAAATGTTCTTGTTACCTCACACAAGGCGGTGATAAAATGACATAAAATAAATGAAAAAGTCACAAGAAGGATTAAAGCTGTTTAGTCAGAATGCCACTACACAACTTAAAGATGAAGCTAGGGTTGAAAAGGTAGTGTGTCAGAGTTGTAGCTCAAAGTTCAACATGCGTTGATACTTCTGGATATTCAATCCCATCTGCTAGCTAAGTCAGATTTTACCATCTATTACTGCCCAGAGCATTGATGGCCATCTGAGGAATGGTGGAGAAAGCAGATTCTCTTCTGATATCCACCGGAGCAAAGAACAGGCTCTCCTCTACTGGTGCACTAAGGCACTATAAAACTCCCAGTGCCCTCAGGAGTTAAATCCTGGGAAGTGTATAAACCCTGGGTTAGGCCTACAGTGAGGGTGAAATTCATTTTGGTTCCCAGAGATGACAGAAGGTCCTGTATACCTCTTGCCAGCCCTCAAGGATTTTAGTGAGATTTAAATGCTGTATATATCCTGTATACAGCTGAACGGAAATAAGGCATTTGCAGTTCTTCCCAGTGCAGAAATGGGACATCCTAGTTGGATAGCAAGGGCAATCTAGAGAAAGGTTGTAAATTTCTAGATTGTAGGAAAATAGATTTTTGTTTTATAAGTACATACAGGGGAAAGCAGTATGGGTCTGGTTAGTCTGTTATGCATCTCTGAAGCAAGGAGAACAATTGCGTGATCACTTTTCAAAGCTCCTTCTGAGCAGGTGATGACAGACATGCTATAGGTGTGCAAACTGATAACAGCAACAAGTAATTACATATATTTCTGTATTATGATAATAGTGTAGAGATATTCACTGTATACCGCTAGGTCCCTTTATAGCTGATTAATTCAGTGAAGCAAATGGGATTGCTAACAGACATAAAGGTAAGATTTGTGTTTGCAGAATGCATCGATACAAAGTGCATTCAGAGGAAACACTTTACTTGTATAGTCATTACAATCTTATATTATCTCATTACAATCATTAAATTGTTATAATGAACATTGCAAACTATTGTTTGTAATTAAATATTTTAAACAAAACCACATAAGCAGAGGCACCTCCTAAGGATATATAATCGCTGCGTCACTAATATGTGAAGATCCACTCTTGTTAAATGTTATACCATATGTGACTATCTGAAAAGCAAACATGAGTAAACAGCGAAGTCACTCGGCAATTTTTTAATTCCTCAACTACACACTGTATCAGCTTCCAGATACTTATTCAAGTTTGAATTTTATTATGTGTGCATTCCCGTGGTTTTGGCAGTGTGTTCGTAGACAGCATTGATGTACTTTTTTGGATTTTGCTACCAAATTGCTTCTTTGACTTCGTGCAGTTTGCTTCATCTGAGTGAGCCTCAGATAACTCGTACTCAAAATTGATATTAAATCCCAGAGCATCAGGTTTTGCTACACATAATACATATGCAACACACGGGACCAGTGAATGATCATGTAGCATTAGTAGTACTTTTCATTTCACTATTTTGTCTTCACTGGCTGTTCTTGTTTTTTGTAACGTTGGTCCTCCAATGCAAGTAGTTGCTAGCAGCAGCATCGCAAAATGTAATGTCAGTGTGAAAACTCTTGGTTTTCTTCCAAGTGTTTTTGAACCTTAAGTCAGATCACTGGCCTTCAAGAAACATCCTCAGTTACTCTTTAGAGCTACAGTTTTCTCTGTAAGAACGGGAAACTGCTGTCAGTCTCCTAATGCAAATTTAGAAAAGCTTTCTCTTCAACTTTGAAGAGTAATACTGTTTTCCTATAAGAAGATTAATTTTATCTAAATCATTTTAACTTTTAAGCCTTTTGAAAGTAAGTACACTTGAGATTAAAAAGTGTTTAACTACTCAGTTATGCAGTTCCTTCAGAAGAGTTAACACTCTAAGACAGGAGAAATGAGCCTTATACAAATTTTGTTGACAATAGACAGGAAGAATAGTGCCTGAGAACATTCTATAACCTGAAATTAAGCGCTAATTCTGTACCCAAAGGTGATGATCAAATCAAGCATCCAGTATTTTAGATATGAATTACTGACCTTACTTAGTATTCTAAAAACTCATAGTTATGGGCAAGGTAGGCTTAACTTTGAATTTCAGGTTGTGATCATTCCAGTCCTTCTAATTCCATCAAAATAAGAAAAATCTAAAAGTAAGATTTTCCTTTTAGAAGTTTCAAACTATATATGATTTCAATAACTGTGACTAACAAGCTACTTTAGAAAGGAAGTTTTTTTTCCTTCTTTGGGGAAAAAAATTACACTTAATACTCATTGCAAACCTTTCATGTTTCTAACACTACCCTGATGCACTATTTTCTAAATAAATTACAATTATAGCAAAGCTACTTTTACAAGCCTTGCTGTATTTGAGAGATGCCGGTTTTAATTCATTTTGGTTTTCACAGAAGGAGTACTTCTATTTCACAAATTTTCTGTAATTTTGGGACCTGAAAAACTTGAAATCAGTATATTATCACAGTCTGTATTTCTAGAAAATTATGGCATTTTAAAAGGAACCTTTCCTAATTGGAAAACTTTTCAAACCTCTCAAAACCCTACTCCTTCTCATTGCAAAACATTCTGCATTGAGTATAGGAGGAAATAATATCAAAATACTGATAGAGAATGTGATACAGGATTATTTGAGTTAATTGTGTTAACCACTTCTTTCATTCCTGTTTGCTGCATCTTGTAACCAAGGCAATGGTTTCAGAAAGTGCAGGAGTATCGGTTACTTTTTTTGAACATTGATTCTGCGTTGAGTGGTGACAGTGATGTCTGGGTGCTGTTAAGTTGATGGTGATGTTTGGATGCCTTTGTTTCAAAATGACAGCTTTGCACCTATTATGCAGCCCAGGCATGAGCAGCTCCTACTGCAAAATGAAGACTAGGTAGCAGTGGTTAGCTGAATGTCAGCTGTAAAATCTAAATGCAGTGAAGACACTGGGGAGGAAGAAAATAAAAAGTTAAGACATTATGATGATTTAGTTGACAGCCTTCATGTTGGAAGTTCCTGAACTTGTGGTCTAAAAGTTTGGTTTCGTTGATAATGTTCAGAAACATGAATTGGTTATTTTTTTCCTGGAGGCAGGGCATTCGTTGGACCTAAGTAGCGTATATTGGATGGTAATGTGGGGAGGGGAGAGCGTTTTCAGATGTGAATTAAGCCTGAGTTACAATGACTCATAACTGACAACAAAACACCCAAGAAAAGACATGAGACAGGATGAGATGAAATGAGACAAGCCATGAAAGAAGGGGCAGATTTATGAGTTATCGGCCTACAGATGGAATGTGAAGATATATGAGTGGAGAATGAGATCATCATGAAGAAGTATGCTAGGGGAAAAGGATGGGGGGGTTCACAGGACAGATCCCAGTAGCCTCTTGGAGATAGTGGGAGGATTGATTTAAGCCACGAAAAATTAGTATTAAAAGTGGTATAAAGATGGGTTAGATCCCAAACCTCAGAAGAGCCTGATTTTTTTCTCACTACACTTCAGAAAACAAAGAAACTACAGTTCTGTCATTGGCTGGCCCTGCCACCCTGCAGCTGGTTGACCCTGCACCTCCAACAGTATGTGGAGACCATGCACCTTGATGGTAATCCCAGCTAGCTAAAATTGCTTTCAATTTTGGTAATGCAAGGCAATTTTCAGCATTTTAAGGAAACTGCTGCATTGCTTAGGATAAAGACAGGAGGCAAAATTCTCGCCTTCAATCTAAACAATACAGTAGTTTTCTTAAAACGTTAAAATTCGCCTTTCATTCCTGAAACTGAAAGCATGTTTCCAAGTAACTAAGTCCTTTGAGCTACACTGCAGCCAAAGCATTTCTTATGGATTATAAAGTGGTGGAATTGATTGCCAAGTCTATTTGAATGAAATTTCAGTTGGCACGATTATAATCCATTTCAAGATTCAGCATCTTAAAATTTACACCTAAAAGATGAAAATAAATACTTGGCTGCTGGCAAAGTATTAAATGGCACGTACAGATCTGTGAAGTTTCTCTGTTACTTTAGTTGCATCCCCCGCCCCTTTTCTAATTTTGTTCTCATATCCTGTAAAGGCTGATTAGGAGGATCTGTTCAGAGAAGTGCACAGAAGCCTGTTATTTAGCTGAATCTGCAGAATCAGTTGGCAGTCTCATGAGAAAAACTTTCCTGGTGGAATTTCTTCTTACATCTGATGCTGATAGGAGTAGATAGGAATTGGGAAGAGGCAAAAGAATGTTTCTCACAGATTCAATCATTTTTGCTCTCTATCTTAGCCAGGGATACTAGGGGATGTTTGTGCTGCTGCTTTGAATTAAAAGCCATTAAACTTGGTATCTGATGGGTAGAACTTGAGGTAATCAATAAAGCAGTTTTGGTTTTGTTGAATGTCATTTTGTTCGAAATTTAATTCTGAATATAGAAGTGAACTACATTAAAAAGTCATTAAACCTCTATTATTCTAAAACTGTATCTGGAGCTATTTAGTTTTGGGTGGAACTGCAAAAAGTGGATAGTTTTTTTCCTTAAAACAGGAAAATTAAAAAACACTGAAACACTTTTTCTCCATTCAAGCCAGTACGCTGAAATAGAATTCGGTTAAGCCTCAGTCTGTAATGTTTTACATTTTGTTTAACTATTGCTGATTATTCACTCAACAGCAGTGTGCAAGGAGTAGCTCCCTTTAGGAAGGGCTGGAACATCTGAGCGTAAGAATGAGCACGTGAGCTTAGTCCCGGTACTCGTCCAGCAGTGAGCGGATTGTCCAGCCTCTCAGACTGTCACCTGTCCTCAGCACTAGCCAAAACCAAATGCCTAAGGAAGTGTGTAAGAACAAGGAAATTGTATATCATATTTCGACTAATCCCTTGGTGTTCAGCCATCCCAGAGATGTACACAGCCAGGCATAGTTTCTTTCTATTTAGTAACTGCAGTGGATTTCTATCCTGTAAACCTGCAGGGCCTGCCTCTGAGCTCTGCAAACTTTGAGCATCCACATTATTCTGTAGCAAGGAGTCCCACGGCTTAACATGCATGTTATGAAGAGTCACCTCCTTTTTATTTGTTTTGAAGCCACCTCCTGCTAGTTCATGGTGGAAGGATGCTTTATGGACTCTGTCTGACAGCAAAGATGGTAAAGGATTATTGGCATTATATTTTTGAAACATGATTCATTTTTGGATGTTAGATTAGTATGGTAGATAGAACAGAGTTAAGTAATCCAGGACAGGGTAGCCTTGTAAATGAAATAACTGTTAACCTCTGTATTTCAAGATAAATGATGTCTTAGCAGCCATATCAGTTATAAGTATGGGCACATTTGGTAGCAGCAGAAAAACTCACAATAGGTTCCAGTTAAAGGAAGCATTTAAGCACATGTTTAAATCTACTGCCGTGTTTCAGACTAAGTATATGCTTTACTGAGTCTGGATATTATTCTTGAGGTACCTCTCTATTTCTAAAATGTAATGCTGTTAGAACATGTATATTATTTTTTTAAATATTTCCTTGATAATCACCATATGCTTTTGACTTCACTATCATTTGATGTGTGTTGGATATCCTTCATTTAGTGTAGAGCACTGATCCTAATAAGGATCTCATTGAGATCAACATGTTCAGTGATTTTCAGCTTTCAGCTTTCCAGTGACAGGAGAGGTGAATGGTAGAGAGAAGTGGGAAGAGGAGAGGAAGGGTGCATGATGAACCCTACCATTTAAAGAAGACAGGAAGAACCAGAATCATCTGGTTTTTCATATTGGGACACAAGATTTCCTTAGAATGAGCTAATAAATGCTTAAATACTACTTAAATAGACAAAGGAGATCAGAAAGACTTTAAGAGTTAAATTGTCAAATTTTCCACCTTGTAAGTTTGATGGTACCTTTCCTTTCATTGGTAGAGCCAGTGTTTTATAAACACACATGTGGTTAATGAGTTAGGACATTGCCAGAAGTCACAAGGTGTGTTTAAGGTTAGACTGTTCTTAAACTCTTTTGGGCATAACAGTAGAACAAGTATAATGTAATACGGGTTCCACATAGCCTCTGCCCACCACCAAACCCTCAGGTTATGGGATGAAAAGAGTGAGCAGATTTATCTATCCTTCAGAATGGGGATAGCACAGAGTTGGAAATGAGCAAATTGCAACTGCCTGAGCTGCTCTTTGTTCTCAGACACAGTTGCCCCTTTGTAGCATCTTCTGCTAAATAAAAAGAAGAGCTTTTTGCTGTGTTTGTGGAACGCATTAAGTGCTTCAAATGGAAAGCAATGGAAGGAGCAAAGTATTAAAATTACTATTTACTCACTAAGTTTTGCAGACTGCTAAGATTACTCCTGGAAAACTAAATGACCAGCTGAACAAACATACAAAATCATGGTATTGAGAGACTGATTTTAACTAAATAACCATAAACTCTTACTGCCGGTGGGAGTTTTTCCTTACTAGATTTCATTTTGAGAAGGTTTCTTAATGCAAACAGACTTTTCACATTTTAGTCCACTGAAACTGAGCTGTCTTAAATGTCAAATCTTATTTTCAGTAAATTATTATAGTAAATATAATATATTACGTTACATAACAGTAGTATTCTTAAATAAGTCTTAGAGTAGTTCCAGGTTAAAATTCAAGACAAGCTGTGTATAGTACAATCTTTGATCCTGTATAGCCTAAATTCCTTTCATGCAAAGCTTGGGAGAAGACAAATACTTCCTTTATTCTTTTCTTTTCATATGACATATGGGGGCACTGACAGATTAGAGCCAGAACATCAAAAATTGTGAAGTTCTAAACAGACAGCAGAACAGGAGGCTGGACTTCCAAAAATCTCTTGGCCCTGAGCTATTGCAAATATCTGATCGTAAGAATTGAAGCAGGAATTAGTTGATGCTGAGCTCGCTTGAAAATCTGACATCAGTGGTAAGCGGTGAGCTTCTAGCACTGGAAAATAGAGAAGCTGTTTTGAAAATCTGTTTCAATACAGGAAGTAAACCTGGATGCTCAAGCTTAATCCAGTGTTTTAAACAAAGCAAGTTTCTGGGGTTTGGTAGGTTTTTTTAAGAGGCAGACAGTAAAGGGAAAGGAAAGACTAAAAAGCCAACATAATGTTGGAGAGGAATAAAGACAACAGGAGAGAAAATTAAGAAAAGGCCATGGACAGTACATTGCTGGCAGTGAAAGATGGAAACCATCAAAAGAAATGTCAAAAGTAGCTTGAGATGCCAAAAGAGGTAAAAAAAAAGGGAATTACAGTTCCTGCAATGTGTTCCTGTTGAGCAGAAATCAGAAGGAAACTGTGAGGATCAATACATTCAGAAAATGGTGCTGCCCATTAAGGCATCATAAAAGGACACCATAAAACCCACCATTATGGGATTGGTGTCAGCCAGCAATGACCAGCTTCGTTGTATTAGGAAGATCACTGCTAGCAGTATTTTTCAGATAAAGTAGGAAATCAGTTTATTTCTAAATTGAATTGGCAGGATACTGTTTCTAATAAAAATAAATGCAGCCTAAGCAAAAAATCTGAAATGTAAATTTCTAAAATCAGTGACTTTACAGATCATCTAGAGGGCATATATGTCTTGTGTATATTCTAGGTTCGTACTGATACAATAGAAGTCTCTTACGTAGAATACTTAAGTAATTCTGTCTGTTCATTTTCTTTCTTGAAGCTGTTTGCTGCATTTCAGACAGGTTAAAATGGGATGTTTTTCTGACTCTTGGGACTGACATTCAGCTTTCCTATTATGTCTTATTAAAGGCTCTGTCAAATTTGAAAATCAGTAATGTTAAAATAAAAACAGAGTCTAGAGGGAGAGGCACAATATGCTTTAGTTTTCCAGCCTGTTAATAAGTGAAGAGTGGGAGGGAAGGCACGGTTTACCACGGGACCAAAGGCTACTTTAGTCCCTTCTTTAGCTGAAAAGGGGAAAAAGGTGTTTCTTTTTTAGAGAACAGCCTGTATTTGTATGCACTGAAAATACTGATTGATTTGCTGATATTATTGACAGACATGGCATACATTTCAAGTCATTGAACAACAATTTGCAGTAATTCTGTTTTCCTTTGTGGAGATAATTAAGCCACACAACAGCTGTCTGGCAAACATTAGCGCTCTACTACCTGGTCCGAGGGGAGCAGAGGCAAGGCAGAAGTGTTTTGACCAAGCAACTGCAGTTACTAGATGGAAGAATTGGGGTGAGAATCAAATCTGAACCAACCCATTTATGATAAAGTGATGTATGTTATGGCTGAGGAGGGTGGACTCATAGTGGTTATACATACAACGTCTCATACAGTGGGCTACACAAATGCAGAATAGAAAGTCATTTGATGTGTAGAGAAAAAAGATAACAGCTGTGCTAAATGCTCTACAAACACATAATGAGGAATCCTCGGCACCGCTCAGTCTAACTATATAAAAGAGTAGAAGTTTCATGTAAACTCCTTTTAAATCATAAAACAAGGTAAGCTCTGTCACAGCCAAAGAAGATTTAAGTACGTCTTGATTTTCTTCTTGAATCAAGACCATATATTAGTTAAAGAGGATACCTTTCAATTATAGGTGAACTTTAATGCCATTTCTCAAAATGTGGTGTACATTGCATTATTTCACAGAATCACAGAATCGTTTAGGTTAGAAGTACAAGCTTCCTAAAACCTCATATGGTTTGTACAGTATCCTCCTTCTCTATAAATAAGTAATACATGACCTTTGTACTCTAGAAGCCTAGTAAAGACCCTGGCAGGACATCACACAACCTCTTAATATAACTTCCCAGCTATTTGTGGAACTCTGCCTCCGTGTCACTGAGAAACAGAGTTGGAGGTGACAGTTCAGATTTTGCATCCTCCTTCCGGAGGCCAGTTCAGTCATGCAGCCAGTTACGTATCTTACTGCGCATTTATAGCTTAAGGAGTCATTTGCAGTTGAAAACAGTCGTGGGCACAGCGAAGATGGACATAGAGTGCACGCAAAAGTACAGCTCTGTTACTGCGTTAAGGTACTGAAATTAAGTGTGTGTTTACCAGGTTTCTGTTTCAGTGAAAATTATAATAATAAATGTGATTATGTACAGTTCAGTAAAGATTCAATTTAGGATGTTAAAATATTTATGTGAACTCTCAAATACCATCCTAAGGAGGTTTTATATTAAAATTGCATATTAAAACAAAATACAAATTTCCCTTCCATACTTAATGTCAGTTACTTCATTTCAATTACTGAAAATAATTTTCAGTTATTTTTCAGCTTGCTGATTTTTCTCTGCTTAGATAAATAAAATTACAAGTTTAATTAATTTAAACTTATAACCCTCGATACTTAAATTTTTCTGCTTTGATAATGAAAATTTTTTTTAAAAGTGTAAAATGCAGGCATACCATTTTCACATAGCCATGCTGTTTTCAGATGTTCATCCAAGTTGCATTGTTTTGGATTAATGTCTTAATATCGGAAGAAGATATGTATCTGACTATAGGAAACCTTTCTTAAGTCTTTTTGTTGGGTGCCAGGGCTCAAGTAAGCTGTATAGCCTGGGAGCATGAAGTGAGCAAACCTGAGCATCCTATCGCACGTGCCAGTGGATTAGTTTTTGTGTAAAGGAGTGGGTTTCAGACTTCTTAGGTTTGTGACTGCTAAACAAATTCCAAAAGAGGAGTGGATATTTAGATCCTCTTAAATCTTTAAAAGGTTGGGTTTCTCTCCAGCATGTGTGAACTTGGTCTCTGAGCCACCTGTCATAGAGTTAATTTCTGTGTCCTCCCTCCAAGGGCCACCCAGTGCAGGTTGTGAGCTGCAGATCTCACCCACCCAGTTTTTGAAGCAGAATGATGACGATCTGCAGCCTTTGAGAGAAACAGAGGCAAAGAGGATGTGGTTCTCTAGCCTCTTACATACAGACCAGCTGCCACAGGTAGCTTTTATTGGTGATGGAAGTGGGCAACAGATATGCTCATTGTAAGGATGTTTGTTTTTCTCTTAACTAGGCTTTGGTGGTTTTTTTGGTGACTGGTCAGCACAGGCCTCTCCAAGATGTGGGGAACCACTCACATGCATAATTTTAGTCATCTGCCTAACCTTCTCAGGTCATTGTGTTACTAGTGAGAAGTACAAAGTGCATTGAATTTGTCATATGCATTCTACTTTTTCAGCGCAGGAGTACAATTTAGAAGTAGAGATGAGAATACAAGTTCTGCTTGCATTGCACTGCTCCATTGAGCTGAAATACTGTAAATTAGAGTGCATATGGTAAAGCAGCCACTTAACTCAATGTAGGATTCTGGAAAATGCAACAATATTTCAGGTGAAAACAGAATATAACATTAGCCAGTAAAAAGCAAAGGTGGTGGTCTTTTTGTAAACTGACTTTTCCTGGATCTTGGACAGAATTTGTGTTTTTTAAGGTTATACCTGCGTTGGTGGTACGTTGGTACATCATTTAGTTTACATGTTTCATGTACATGCTTGGAGCTAGATATTGGTCTGTTAGTGTCCAGTAAGTGTCTCTTCTGGGGATATTTTTATCAGCGATTAGGCAAAGAAAATTGAAATTAAAGACTTCCTATCAGACTTTATGGTTCTTCCATTGTTTTGCTGTTGAATTAATGAATGCTCAGTGCAAAACTGCAACTGAAAACTTTAAATGCCACTGAAAGGAAAACTCAGATATGTTTTATGGGTTGTTTGGGTTTTTTGCTTTCTTGTGATTACACAAACATTATATTTTGCGGAGTGTAAGGGCAAGTCTCTGAAACAGGACAGAGACTTGGTTTAGTCACCGATCTTTGTGCAAATTGACTTCTCTTGTCTTCCCTCCTTCCCTGCTGCTGTAGCTAAAAATGGTTTGCAGCATTTCAGAGTCCCAGAGCTTGTGGCCTCAGTTATGTGGGTATATTCTGTGAGAATTAATAGTGCCGGTGGAATTCGGAGTTGATAAATGCTACTATTATTTTACAAGTGTATATTAAATGTTACCTGTATTACCCTCTCAGGACAACACACTGCACTTCCAGGGAAGAAACACATAACATGACATGAAGAAAATTAGAACATATTTAAATAAAATGTCTCCAGGATAGTCTAGGGAGAGATTAAGCTGGAATTCAGCTGAAGTCTTTTGTAGGTACGTGCACTAGTGAAGAATTAACAAAATGGGAGAGGTAGAGGGATAGGCTTAGCTTGCCATTTTTCCCTTAGCTGGTAAAATTTGGTATATCATTTCTAATATAATGTAATTTGAATATTGTGCCCTGTTTTGGCTTGCTTTTAGTTTCTTTGAGAAAATAATTCCAAGGCTTTTTTTCTTTTCCAGCTGTTGTTGGGCAACGTTTCTTTCAGCAATGTCTAACTGGTTGACTTATGATAGGAAAAAGTGCTGTGAAATACAGTGTATAAATAAACAAAACCAGAAAGGCTTTTTATGTGTTTGTTCCCCACTAAAGTCTTTCTGTGATGATAATCTCAGTGATTATTTATAACTGTATGAAAACAGTATCTGTCTGCACGAATACCAAGAAGACATGCCTGATTTAGTTGTGTGTATTAAGAAAGGGAACTACATAAAATATTTTTGATTCTGCTTGTTAATTCTTGATTGAAATCCATTGAGCATTGTTATTCTTTTGCTGGTAATGCACAGACAAAAGAGGCGACTGTCACCCAAGACAATTCCTTAATTCATATTTAAGAGGATAAAAATGTAGAACATATTATCTTATTTTATGGATATGAATGTGCATAGATAAATGTACATCAGTTATAATGGATAGTGATGTAGTAAAGCTCTGGATCAAGTAAAGTGGAAAGAAATCCCTAGTGGCACTGCAATACATAGATTATGGTTACAGTTAGAGAAAACCTGTTTAATCTGTGAAATTAACACTTGCTGTTTGTAGTCATTCAAAATACAGTGTAAGCACTGGCACCACCTTTTCTAGGGGAGGCAAGTAGTTGTGGTACTCAACCAAGAGATAACCAGAACATAGCTGACTTTGAGAGTTTGGAGGAAAAGCAAGGCTTTTTATGTACAAAGGATCGGGCTCATATTGGATTCTCAGTACTGGCAGCATAAAACTTTAATTTCCTCATAGAAGCAGAGCAGTTTGAAGTGATAAGTTTGACGGTGGAAGCTGAGTATTGGTTTTCTTTTTAATTTATTATTTATAATTTAGAAAGTTGTTATTTATTTTATTTTACATTATATTTTTAAAATATTATTTAAAATAATAATGTTTGCAGTACAGGTATATGCAAATACATATATATCCATTGTAGAAAAAAATTCTATGAAGAAAAGAAGATAGATTAGATTTTGATCTGTTCAGTTTGACATTATACGTGTAAGAAAACAGTCTGTTCTTGGGAGCCTGATTTGTACTGATGATCATAAAAATAATTTTGTGGAGGGAAGGAACGTATCCGAAGCAGTTTCTAGAAAATGTCATTAGCAAGACTGAATAATACTCCCCCCTTGAAAATAAAATCATAGTAAAGAACCCTGCAGAGAATTTTGTTCTTTGCAGCCAGTCTGTAACTGTGCATTGGCAACTGTCAGAGTCCAGGCAAGGAATATACTAATCTCTCTCTGCATGGGGGCAAGCCTAGTTAGGCGCATACACAACTTGGTATGATTCTTTAATTCATACATGCATTTTCAGTGCAGTACTTTGAGGAATAACAAATGTTGGGCCTATGCAGTACCTGTGGCAGTAGGTGCTTAATGAAAACTATATCATGAACTATACCTTAGAAGTCAGTTTCCTGGTTTGCTCCCTTTGACTTGAAGGACACAATCAGGCTAATTGTGAATGGGTTTAATACATTGTAAGCTGTATCAGAACATTTTTTCCTGGTGAATAATTACAGCACCTGCTATTTGGAGTATTTTATTAATACTACTTTATTTCTTTAGAAATGCAGAAATATGAGAAACAGAAATATGAGAGACACTACATGTAGTGTTCTTCAAACCTTTTTCTTCAAGATAGCAAGCCCCATCAAAACTCCTTTTTAATGAACCATGTTTTGGGAAATGTGAAAGCATATGTAAATAATACAGCACCTACAGCTAGCTGATAATATGTTAAAAAGCTGCACTTCCTTACCAAAATGGTAGGCACATCATTACTTGGAATTAGAAAGTTGTGAAGTTTTAAAACCAGTAAAACACAAATCAAATTCTCTTATGAGTACGCATTCCTTCTTAATTGGAAGCTATTTTGCCAATGAAGTTTGCAGGCTTTTTCACTGTTGGATGTGCTGCTGCTTGTGTCAGCAGTAGATTTTTGCACAGCTCTCATATGGGAAGAATGAGGAAACATATTTCTGCATAATGTCCTGAACAGGTACCTAAAGTGAGAGTTTGGTCACTGAAAAAGGAAGGTATTATGCCCTGAATGCAACTTCATCTGTACAGAAGATGGTTAGAATTTTTCAGCGTAGATTTTGGTACCAGGTCTTCCTTAAAGCAAGATTTGTGGAGGATGACAAAGATGACCATGATTATAGGTGTCCTACTTAACAAGAGAGGTCCTAGTTTCTGGAAGTTAAAACTACCTTCTCAACAACTTTCTAACGGAGGAAGATGGTGTATTTTTGCTTTTGGTACCAGGATGCTTGGAGTAATCACAAACATAGCAAACGTTATTATCTCCATGACTGGATTTTGCAGCTCAATGATGTAAATATTGAACGCACTGAACCATTCTGGTAGAACACTTGAACAGTCCAGAGGGGCAATTTGGGATCTTTCCTAGATAACAAAGCATAGTGTAAAAGGCAGATGATTTTTTTCCACTAGTTTCTTACATTCAATGCAACAGGATTTCTTTGCTTCACATACTTTTGCTGGAACTTAGGGCAACTGAGAAAACACTTGATGATGAAAACCAGAAAGTATAAGTTACATAAGTGTTGCAGAGATCATGAGAATAATGTATTCTTTCTATAGTCTGATGTTGCTGTGCAGTGACAGAGATTCATTATTCCATTATTAACTCATCTGGATTCTTTCTTGATTTTGATAAAAACAGTGATCAGATTATTAATGTATAAAATCAAGGCCACAAAGCTTAATGAGATTGATACGTTGGGTTGCTGCATTGCATGATTACCAGATTCAGCTACAAAAAGCTAAAGCTTTAGCTTTTATTGAAGTATTCCAATCAATACGAAAAGTGCATAAGCCATGCTGTTCATAAATACAAATGTGGTGCTCTTTCATATGGAAGAGTTTTTGAAATAGTCACAGTAAAAATCTGAGACTCAGAAATAGAAAATTTTCCAGTTTGTTTAAGCAATGGTCATATTTTGAACAGCATGCCACTGAAAACAGACCTAACAAGAAAAAACTAACCGAGCTTCATAGTTATTCCTGGACATCAGCTGAATTCTAAGTGTTCTGGTCAAGAAGGTTTTGTAGATGAGACCTTATTTTAAAGTTGCCTTCACTAAAAACCATCTTGTATGGAATCATTTGGTACTGGATTCTGATGTTGTCTCCAACAGCTCAGTGGGATTTTCAGATATTTTGGTAGTGAAATTTGACACCGTTTGTGTTCCTTGAGGCATGGAGAATAAAACTAAATCTGAACAAAATTCTTTTCTTTATTTCAGATTCACTGATAACATGCAAACCAGAGTCTGCTTGCCATTGTCTGTTCCAGATATGATGTCAAAGCAAACAAAGAAGACTTAAAAGTAGCGTGACTTAAAAAAGAAGTGTTTTGGTATGTCACCCAATGTGCATTAAGAAATTGAGAAAGTGATCTTTCACTTGAACAGGTTTTTTTTCTGCTCCTTTGTAGTTAAAGAATGCTTCTAAGAAACATTGCTAAAATCACAGTAGGCTGTTCATATTTTGGAAAGTGTTTATTCTATCAGAAGGCTAGCAAATCAAAACAAATGCCTTGCTGCAAGGTATGCTTAGTTAGAATATCCTGCCACAGCCTAAACTTCTGGAAAACTTCGCAGTTCCTCAGCGTTGTGTTCTGCTTTTGGACAGGTGTAACACAGTTGTCTCCCTGTCTATACAGCTTCCACATTCTTTCAGAGTTAGTTATTTGCATATTTCAGTTAGAAGATCTTTCTTGATAAGCCTACATTTCCTCAGCTTGTCAGAAGGGATATTCTCATATTCAAACTACATTGAATAACATAATTGGCTTGAAGAATTTCTCATTGCCTTCCAAAATATGTGTTGATTAAAGCCAAATTTAAATAAAACAGGTCCCAGAACACACACCTGATTCTTTTGTAGTAACTATCTAAATATGCCTTACAGGCTTCTAATCTTCCTAAACTCTTAAAAGCATAGTTTTTAATGGAGTAACCATATAGCTTTAATACTGTTAGTTCTTAGATTTAGTGATACTCTCATTCTAGCATACACAGTTCTCTTATACCTCAAGGACTGTTTAGTTGCACTAATATAGCTAACAATATTGCTTGACTTTATTAAGGCCTACTAATGTGTTTAAATGGGATTGAGAGGTCACAGTTTCCCTTCACACCAGTAGCAGTCAGTTCTGATCTGTATATTTGCATACTTACATTAATGTATATTACAGAGTATCTATGCAGGTGATTAAAAGAAAAAGCTGTGTAGTTCTTTTGTGTCTCTGGAAAGTAGGGTACAGATATGTAGCCTGCTCAGGTCAGGCTGCATATGAACACATAAATATCACCTGAAAATAAATTGCATATACATCTAGAAGACCATTTCTGAAGAGAAAATTATTTTATATTGTCATGGGTTCCTGTCCATTTTTATTAATGTCCCAAATTTGAGAATCATAAATGAAACAAAAGATAGTTTCTTACTATAATGCCTGGGCATGCAACAGACAGCACCCTTTCAGAAGCAAAATAACACTGTCTAAGAATAATTTGGATAAATTCTTCCTTGTTTTTGCACTCTGAAGAGCTCTTGTATCTACCACCCCGTGCCTTTTTCCCCCAGAGTTTCTTATAATCTGACATTTAAATAACTGCTGCACTTCTTGGTGTTCTTTATCCCAGTTGGGTCCAAGTAATAAGTAGAGACTAGAGTCTTTCCCTTAATCATTGTATCTTAACTGCTGATGTCTTAGTAAGTAAGGAACAGATTATGTCTAGTGTTGTACCCCTGTTAAGGCATGGGAATGTCTTCCTTCACTTGCTAGCCTTCTTGATGTTGTTCTAGTTGCACTGTTCCCTAACCAATTCTAGTTGACAGTACATGTCTTCTGGACTGGTGTGCACATGCTGTTCCCTGCCTGTACATGCTTCATCTGTTTAATTAGAGCCATGAAAAACAACTCATGCACCTGAAAATAGTGCTTATTGACATTACAGTTGGAGGAATATACCTGACATCTACCATAATCTGGGATACAAGAAGAAGAGCAGAGACTAGCTAAAAGGAGGGATTCCCAAAATCTTGGTGTAAATCTCATGGTATGCACATGAGAAAAAGACATCTGAAAAATGCATCCAAATCCATTTCTCTTTTTTGCAAATGCAGAGTGTGGGACAGAATTGGAGACAGCTGTAACCACTGCCTCAGTGAGGTACAATACAGGTCTATTTCTATAAGGATGCTCTCTCAGCAAAATAAATTGAGCAACTCCTGATCGAAGGTATTAGTATTTTATTATCATTATATTCTTCTGACACCCACACATGAGCATTTACATTACCAGTGCATCAAAAAAGGTCATAGTTGCTTAAATAAATGACATCGGTATTTTGCAAATGAGCAATTAAGTTATGAAAGAAGCCTCTTTTCATATAGCTGCTGGCTTTGATCCTTCTTTGCATTATTTAACACCTAAGACTCTGGAGTGAATTCTCTTTGTCAGATAGGGGGTGTAGCTTTGCTGTGGTAACATCTTCTGTGACCTCCTGGAGCAGGGACAGAGCAGACTGCAGGCTGATAGCAGTAGGCTCTGCACTTACCCATGGTAGAATTGCCTTGGTTGCCTTTGCAGCCTCTCGGTTCGCTTGCTCCTGTCCTTTCCCGCACCATTCCTTCGGCACTGGTTTCCTCTGGTTCCTGGCACAGAAGTCTGTGGTCTCAGCGCAATATGTGCCTTCTGCAGTGGCTGATTTCTGTCTCGATTGGCTTTTCCAAGGCTCTCAAAGCATTTGCTGCCTTACCCACACCTTCCCATTTGTATCTCTGCATCGGCACTTATCTCCTGCACAAAATCCTTGGCTTGACATAGGTCCCAGGACATAAGTCACCACAGACAGGAGAGGGTTAAGCCTAACTTCTGAAGCTGTAAAAACTGATCAACAAGTTGTAATGCCCCTTTATATTGCAGGGATTCCAGGAGGGAAAAAGTTAAAAAATAATTCCTGTGAAATTCAGAATTACATTCTTTTTTTTTAAAGAAGCATGAGTTACTGTTTACTGTAAAGTTCTTTTTTGACTACAGACTGAGCAAGGAAGGAAACAAAACATTTGAGTTCTCTCTGTAAGGCAGCTACTTTCTCTGTGCCTTTTTCTTTCCTCTGTTTAATTCCCAATACCCTAGAGACACAGTTTCCTCCCTTAGCAGGGACTGTGACCTTAAAAATAGCCAGCTCCAAAATAAACACAGAAAAAAACCACTTCAATTGTTTCAAATACGTGGTAAGTAACCAAAACTGCATCCATGCTAAAGCTGAGATTCATGATCTTTTGGAGCTGCAACTGGGACTTTTGTTTCTCTGAGAGTTGGCATTCATTATTTGTGTTCACTCTGCATGCCTGCCTCTCTCCAAAGAACTTTGTTAAAACTTAGGATACCATTTGTAAGTAATTTGTCACTACTTTTACCACTCTTGCAAAATTTTTAGAAGGGACACACTCACTTTGGACAAGGGCCAGGTGAGGCACCAAACACCTAAGTGGTGACCCCAGGCTGTTTTCATGGCATTCTCCTGACGGGTTCTTTCTGTGCAGGTAGACATTACAGCTGCCTGGGGCCAGCCGGAAGAGTTGGTAATTTATCAAACAGAAAGCTTTCTCTGTCACTTTTGCTTCTAGTTTTAACACTCCATTCTCTGATTCAGCTGCGTGAAGGAGGAGGGCGGTCCAGCCTGGACCTCCCCCTGGACTGGGGCTGTGATATAACCCCATCCATAGGCTGTCTCATTGCCACAGGCTGCCATTGCTGCCTTCACTCCCATGTGCAACTGGACCAGAGTTCACTGTTTATACAAAAGCTTTTTCCAGGAAAAGGACTTCTCATCAGACAGATTTAATGCGGGGTGGGAAACAAGCCCCAACCTATCACATTAACAGAAAGCTTGTGTCCATATGTTAAAGCAGTTGTTAACAGCTGTACTCTGCATGTCATTGAGGAGCCCTTGGTCATATATAACCAGTAAGGACAGAAGGACAGGAGAAAGGACATTCAAGTCCTCTGGCAAGAAAGTATTCCAGAGGAATGTTTTCAGAGTCTGGCCAATGCCCTTGCATGGAGAAGTTAGTCAGGTCTTACAAATACCTCTCACTGGGTAGAATTGTCTTCTGACCTTGCTTAGGAAGGTTTCAAACTGGTAGAGATTCAAGACTAACAGTCCGTTGGGTCTTCAAACACATTTCAAACCTTTCTTCCACAAATAGACACCAAGTAGTGCTTGCGCAGACTGTCACAAAATGCAGGTATTCCCTCTGTTTTTCACAGGCAGAGTTCATATTGCAGGGGGGAATTTTCTACCTCTTCCCATGTGAATATGCCTACTATATCTGCGTGGTGTAGCATATATTTAGGCACTTGAGTGTTTTCCTCTGAATGTAGTCTGAAGTCCTTCATTTATTTAGAAAAATACGTGTTATAGTGTTCTGAAGTCTCAGAATAGGACTATGAAACCATTTGGATTACACAGACAGCTTGGTCTTTAGGTGCAGGGGAAGGAAGATCAGCTAGAAAATGAGCAGGAGGAAGTAGAAAAGAACATTCTGTGTACTTTTCCATCTAAGATATTGCAGGGTTTGGGAAGGTTTTTTTTAATCCATCGTGTTAGCCTAATCCGCAGGGAACTCATTTTGAAATTAAATATACCAAAGCATTTATAATTTACAAAGAGGGAAAAAATAAAAGCCTTTAAAAATATATTGTGTTTGATCTATTTGCTGCTGTGAAAATATTGACAAAAGGCAAAAGAATGGCCTTCATTTAGCATGTTATTGTTGGCTTGCTTTAATGCTTTCTTATTAAGGGCAAACTCCCATTAAGATGTGAGATTAACTCTTTCACAGTTGTGAAGGATTAAAAGATGGAAACTTTGAATATAAAACTCCTGTAAACAATGATTCTAAACTAGGTAATCTGTATGTGATTCCTAGTCAGAAATAGGTAAAGTGGCAGAGGGAAGCTTTTAAAAGTAGAAAAAAGTATATGGAATAGTTTGTGCAGAATTTATGCTTCAAAATATCTTTAAAAAGCAACCTCCTGTATAAAATCAGAAACATGGTGTTAATTACGCAGTCCTAAAAGTATTTCAGAAAATAAATACTGTAGGGGAGGGAAAAAGAGAGTGTGAATATCTTACAAACTCCGAGTGTGCATGTGTAAAATAAAGATCTGTCCTTGCTGAAGTGCTAACTACAGACTCAGGTGTTACTGGGACCTTACCTTCATTCACCCACAAACACCTCTAGTTTTGAGGAGTGGCATTTTTCACTTGAGTCGTCTAGTCCTTTGGGAGCCTGTTTTGAAGAACAAGTGCTACTGATGTTTAAATTGGTAATGCAATAGAGAAGTGGCGAGAGACTTCAAACTTGAGTTAACACAGTGCATCAGCTGCTAATGCAGTCATGCTGTGCTGCTAATCAAATCATCCTGGTAGTCCAAATGCTGTTTTTCGGTGTAGTCACTGTCATATAAGTAAGAACTAGATTGAAGCCCATACCAGAACTATATCTTAGCAGAACATACCCAAACCAGGTTCTGGCTGGCTGGTCTGGGTCCCAGACACTGTGTAGATGCAGCAGTACAAGAGGTCAGCTTCTAAGGCAGATAAACCAGTCCCTTGCAAACACCATGCTGCAGTGACTACACCGCTGCTAATACTACCTGTGCCTGTTAGTTTGAAGCCCACTTAGGTAGCTGAAAACTCATTAAGGTTGGCAGGAGACTGATTACCTAGCTCTGGGTTAGTAATGTGATGCCTAATGTTGCAGAGGAGGCAAACCTGAAGTTCAAGCTGTCTGTTGTCGCTTTACAGAGAGACAGATGTTACTGACGCCAGCTCAGAATTCCTAAAAGAAATTGCTAATTTGAACTATTTATTCAGTTAAATTCCCATTGAATTAGCATTAATAATGAAACTAATTGTGTTGTTATCACTGTAGTATCTGAGGAAGCCTGTTGGCCAGAATGTCCTATGAACAGGAATGTCTGTTGGGATATTTAATTTCATCTCCCTTGACAATGAGTGATTGTTCTCTTTTGTACATTTTCTGTTAACTATTAGTGGTCTGGATAACTTTGTGGAATAGGTAGAAATCACTCCAGGCCAGCACAAAGCACACAGAAGTCCTTATCTGAAGAATGCCAACATGCAGGGAGAATTTAGAGACTTAGCATTTCACTCCAGTGAACCAAGAGGTTCCCATCTTCCTTCCCAGAATTTTCCACCAGGCTCTGGTTATTTGTACTGACCAATACACTTCCATGTCTCTGTAATCAACAGTAAACTTCAGGATTGCTATTTACTCTGCAAGGGCCTGCTCCTGCAAAGGCGTACCTCCTTTGGGCAATCTGTGTAGTCTTGTTTGGATTGTTTGCTCAGATGTACAGGGTCTGCTCTCCCTTTGCACTTCATGAGCCTTTCATCACTACTTCACGTCAGATTTTAACTGGTGCCTTGGTCTCAGTAGGTATAGAACTCTGAGCATTTAAGACTGTATCCTCACAATACTTGCATTGTGCATTGTGTTATGCTTATTTTATTGGAGTCCAATTAAGAGACACAAGTTTTGATCTGTCTGCCATGGGGACACAGAAGGAAGTTATGGATGTAGGAAGTATCAGTAATAAAGCTTATAATAAGCAGTAAGCTTGTGCTTGGAGTGTGGACCAGAAATACCACTTCCATGCAGAATTCTTTTGCTGTGCAGGGTTCTCTTTTTTTTTTTTCCCCCCTCGGCTTCTTTTTGTGTTATATTATTTTGTATCTTTGTAGTTGTACGGTGGATTTCTTTGTCTCAGGAACCTGCAGCATTTAAAATATAGGGGGACATTTATTAAAACAATTCTTTTAGTTGTCACGGCAACTGGTCTTACATAAAAGATGAAGAGAAGAGGCATGTATGTAAAGAGATACATTAGGTCATAATGGTAAATCCAGTAATTTTTAAACTCAAAGGAAAGCAGTCTGGAGTTTGTTGTTGCTGTAGTTCATTTTATTCCGGATGATTTTTACACCTTTAGCATTATCCAGGTTCACAATCAAAAACCACAGCACTTGTATGCTCACAGCTGTATTATTTTGACTGTCTTGTCTATATAACTATTAAGCTCCTCCATTAGGAAGTAGATTTGTCAAAATAGGATGCAGAACTGTATAATAAAAAGCCAGATGCGATACTTTGTGATTCTCCACAAAATATTTTTCTGCCCTTCTTTTCCAAAACTTCATTCAGTCAGATAGGCAGAAACTACAACACTGGGGAGGATGCTGCAGTGACCCTGAGGTGATCTGACTAACCATTTAATACAAATTGTTCATTTTCTACAGTTTTGCTGTGTTAAAGGATAACTAGAGACTTGGGGGGACAGGGGATATTATTCTACTATCAGCAGATATTATTTCCAGGACTTACAAGTGGTTAAGGAATAGTTCACCAAGGAATTGGGACCTGAAATACCAAAGCTGTGCTGACAAAATTTAGGATTTTTTTTCTCTTTCTCTCGTGATTTAACAGTAAATAAAAATTAAACAAAACTAATATTTCTTTACTGCTCAAAAAGTTTACTACACTTGAGAAAAAAATATGTCAAAGAAATGTGCCATAATTAACATGCTTAGTCTTTTTATCCCCATTACCTGATTTTCACTATGATTTCTAAACCTTTCTCCCAATTGTTGCAGGTTGTTTTTTAATCTTTTATCCTCATCTGTCTGTAATCATCTCGCTTTTCCTTTCCTGTTTTACCTTCCTTTTTTTCCCACTTACAGTCCTTTACTTTTCTTTTGTTTCCTGCATGCCTGAGTTAATTTTCACTTTTTCTCTTGCAACTGTATGTGCTGCAGGTAAATTGTCCTGTTTTCATTGTTGTTAAGAAAAGCCCTTTCAAAATACAAAATATTATAAGTCCCCTACAGGATACGATTATTCCTATTCTAACATTCAGCAAACCAAAGCTGATAAGTTATGTGGCTGTAGACCACTGGTGCGCATGTCAATGGTATGCTTCCACAGTGATTTCCCTCTGTTGCTTACAAGTTACCCTTTATTGTGACCAGAAGACTGTGGCTGCTCAACATATTCTGCATCAGCTAGCTAACAGATGCCAAATAGCAGAGAGATTTACACTGTTGTGAACTAACATAATACTCCTCATGGAAGTGACTCCAAGCCATTTGTTTCATCAGCCTTGAAAGCTGGCATTTGTAGAGGAGATGACTGAAAAGTGATATTTGAAGAAAAATACTGCTTCAAACCTTAAACCCATGTGATTGTTTTGCCTTCTTAATTCCACTTCTCCAAATTTAAGAGCTAGAACCAACTTCTCTTTCATTCCCTTCTGACTGTTGAAAGCAAGCCTTGGTAGCTTTCGTTGTTCTAGAAAAGGGGCTGTGATACAGCCTGTGGGGATGGCACCACGTAACTTCTAGAAATCAGTGTGAGTAGTTGCAAGAACAGCAGTGGGCAGCAACTTTAACAGGGACTCTGCAGTCCACCCACAGGTACCTCACTTACCTAAGTCAAAAGTGTCATGCAGCTGTGCTTCTACCATACCTCCCTAATGTTTTTATTTAAATTGAAGTTGAAGAGTAGGGTGTGTAGACTTCTGCTTTTTCAAATGTCAGCAGGTGAAACTCAGTGTATTCTTCCCAGGAGCTCATGCAGACATTTTTTTTCTTAATCTTTGTCTTGCTGTGTTTAAGTTTGCAGCTGCTGGATTCTGCTTTGAGTTTCAAGTTCAAAGGCACCCAGACACTCTTTGTGAAATATCACAGAAACCACTAAACTTCACCTGGCTTTGCAAGAAAATCTTGTCAAATCATGAGCTTCCCACACTTCCAGTGTAAAAACTTGTGTTAACTTAGAGCTTTTTTTCTCCCAGCTCAGATTGGAGTTAGCTTAACTCTGAAGGATCACGACCCTTAGGGAGCTTCTTCATGAACTTTGGCCTGTTTCAGGTTTGTAACAGAATTATTTCGACAATTTTGGGGTTTTGTAACAAAAGCAAAGGACAACTGTAATCAACAGTGCTTTTTTAATCCATGGTTTTAGAGATGGGTCATAACCTTTGAAAGTAGCATCTGTGTAGTAAGCTTGGCAGGCATCTGGATTTTCGCAGGTTTGTTCAAGTTTTGAAAGAGCTGTCCCACCTGTTGTCACAGCAGTGTGGCAGATTGCTAGCCCCTCCGCAAAGATACGGGACACTGCAAAATATGTCTCTGAGAAATAACATCTCCCATAAAACACAGAGGGGTATATTGTGTTGTAAGAGACAGCCTTCACGTGAGCACTGGAGGGGGTTGTTTAGCAGCTGGACTCTTCAGACAGCATCTCTCAGGGCTTGCTGTAGCACAGTCTGGAGTGGGACCTCCACCGTATGTTAACAGCATTGCACATGTTCCTGTCCTGGGCAGTTCTGGCTCTGCCGAGGGTGCAGGCTGTGGTAATAATTCTCCTTCTCTCCTTTTATATATCCTACAGGTCTAAATGGCCCAAACAAATCAGCTTTCACTTGTTGTATCTCCTACTTGATTGTAAGGGAAGGCTCTGTGTGTAGCTAGGAAGTTTCTCACATGTAAAAGCACAGAGAGGTGCCATGCTATTGGCCAATGTGTCACAGTCGTATGTAAACTGCAAGCTAAATTCCTCCCTTTTCTGAGAACATTCTACCCTGCTCTCTCTGGGGGCTCAGAGTAGTTTTCTTTCAACAGAGTCAGGCACACGAGCTTTCTTCCATTTACCACCAAGAGATAGGGTTTCAAAATAAGCTTCTCCAGGCTGTTTTTCCAGGTAGCTGGTTTATTCTGCCACCTGCACTCTGGGAAGAGTTACCTAACTTTGGCTTTTGAATGCCAGCCATTTCTTCCCATTCAGTTGCCTGTTTTGTGACCTGGTTTGTTGAATATCAAGTAGCAGCATCAGACTGGAGTGCAAGTCTTTGTAAGAAAAGAGAAGCGGGAACAGAGATGCATTGCTTTAGCCTAACGTCTTCAAATGTCAATTTATCTGTGTAATGTCTGTGTTTTCAGCATGCCTATATAATTATTCCTTACCTGTTTTATAGGTTTAAGTCCCTTAAAATCAGAGACGCATTAATATTAATAATGTTTATTTTTTCATTATATAATCCCAGGGTGTTGGGTTTTTTTAAACCTATATCTGCCTTTTCAAATATAACATTAGCCCAGCCTCTTTGGTCATTTTGTATCATTAAAAAATGTAAGCAAAACTCCCTCAGCCATATTTTTTTTATAGAAAGGTAACAAAAACATAGTTTTTGTGTGTTAAAAGTTGTTGTAGGTTTGGGTTTGGGGTTTTTTTGGTTTTGTTTTGATTTTTTTCACCTCATCAGGGAACAGTGTAAAAATGTCTGAATCTTAAAATCTGAAATTTGGCAGGTACCTAAATCTTTAATGAGTAGTATGTGCTTTGCAGTTTTTTCTAAAGATTTGCATATTTGCTTGTTAGGATACACCAGTTTCTAATACTTCTGAGCAGTCTGGTGGACAGACAATTAAAAAAAAAGAACATTCTTCTTAATTCTTGGGGTTTTTTGCTTTTATCAGCTATGGTATTCCTTTGTTCTGCTTTTGCTGTCCCTAGCTTATTTCACATTAGATAGTTAAAATTGAATGAAAAGTTGTCTGCAGAGATGGAGTTAGCCTCCATTTGTTAAATGTTTGTTTGCTGATTTTGTTGCAAGTGCTTTAAAAGCTGTGCTAAAGACTCTAAAGTTCCTGGAGCTGTAATAGAAAACATTAGTGTCTGGACTTTCAAGGGAAGAATGTGGTTAAGATTATAGTGACTGAGTCACTGTCAATGGGTGGTCTTGAGTCCATATGGCACACAGTAGACAGGGGCACAGAACAGCCTTTGCTCAGATAGGTGGCGAGCTGTACTCACTGAAGTGAAAGTGTTTGAAAAGGGCCATGCTAGACTGTATTTTGCCTGCACGGGGGTAAAATACGGTCAGGTTGCTTCTCAGTGCGGCTTTGTTTTAACTTTGCTACAAAATAAGATAAAGGTTTTGCTTAGAAGCTCAGTCATCGCAATGCTACATGCTCCTTTTGGCTCCTCGGATTGCTTCTTTTCATTCGGCGCATTTTCATTGTTCTGTAGGCTTTTAATGAGACAGTTACAAAATGTCTGCCTCACTCTGACCGCCATTTTGTAGCCTGATTGTTGGATAATGAAGACTGTGAGAAATAGAAAATAAACAGCGTGGCATGGAGGAGATTTCAAAAGGAGTACAAAATCTGCATGTTTTATTTAGATGCTTAATTGTTGCCGACTGGCTGCATTTAAACAAGCGACTTTACAGTGTCTGGAAGAAAACCAGCTCCCGAATTTGAGGAGCTGACCTTGGGTAGATGCCATCAACTGTTCTTTTCTATTGGCACAAACGTGCTTCTGGCAGGATCTCCCTCTAGCTGCAGTCGGTCACCCAGCTCTGAATCAGAACCTGCTTGTACTGTACTGGGCCACCAAATTACACCATTTACTCAAAATATCATTTGCAGCCCCTTTGATAACCAAGATTTGATCTATAATACATAGGATATTTAAAAATAAGAACCTTCAAAATATCTATGATTAAGCTTCTCCCATAGAGCAACACATAATGTTGTTCAGAAAAAAAATGGGGGAGGCTACAAGTTTGCTGAAAGCAAACTAAAAATGCATGACGGGAATTGAAAGGACACTATAGAGTTGTTACTGTGGTCTTATGGATACAGTACTCACTGTGTGAGGAGCGAAGTTAGTGGCATTTACTTGCTTCCTTTATGAAAAAATCTGGGTTTTGTGTATAATGTGGGCAAGGGGGGATGGGGAAGGCCGCTTTACATTCACGGTAGGGTGCAGCCTCAAAGCTGTTTAAAATTCTGCCATATCTTAATGATAATAGTTAATCCCAGTATCAGAACAGTACTTCTATTTTTAAAATGCAATCAATCAATCATTTTAATACATTGCACCCTTAGTGCCAAACACCTCAGAAAACGGTGTGTACGGCATTAAAAATAAAGCATCTGAAACTCCTTCTGTAGAGTTGTTCTTCCTTTCTTTCTCACCCATACATGTACAGCAAAATCTCAAAGCTGCAAGAAAAATCTGAAATTACGTAACAGGGAGTAAGTCCTCCAAACAAGACCAGTTGCCAGATGGGCGATTGCTGTTACGGACTGAGCAAGCAGGGACAGAGAGATTGCCACACCTGACTAAAGTTCTCTCTAGAAATACAGCATGTACTGTTTTGTTCTTGAGTTTTGTTGGGGTTTGGTTTTGGCTTTGGAGGTAGGGGTTGCATACAGATGGTAGACTTACTTTCAAGAGGATTACACTGAAAATTACATCTTTCTGTTTTCTTCTCAGGACAGCTTCCTATGTCTACCATGCTCTTTCAGAAAACTGTTCATATAGATACAGTAGAGGTTGTAGCTAATTCAAGTTCAGTTTCTGCCTCTGCCGCAGTGATTCACATAAAAGCACAGAAGTGTCAAGTACATATGTTCTTCACCTGCAAAATAAGGATTAATGCTTCCTTATCATTAGTGCTTATATATTACTTTGAAGTTCCTCCAATATGCTGCAAATATACCTATCACTGTTGTTAGTTAATAAAATGTGAACTACATGACTCAATCGTGTTAACGTTATATTAACTGGGAGGATTTTTAACGCAACTTGGATATAAAAGTATCAGCACCATATTCCAGCAACTAACTGAATACAGTGAGGGCATACCTCTATATTACCTATATTTTCACTTCCATGTGTATTTTCTCATCAGTGAGCTTTTGGATCTTGGATCACTCATTTTCTGAGACTGACCCTTACCCATTGTATTGATCAAAGGCTTTGGTTTTTTTAAAGGATCAGCAAGAAACAGTGGCGTTCTCAGTCATCAAACTGGTAGGACCATTGCACTGGACCAAAAATGCCCAAAATGATCTGACATGACTTATGAATTAATTTCAAATATTCTTGTCACCCCAAGAATAAATAAAGGGGGAAGTTCTGAAAGAGATTTTCAGTTTCAGTTGAACGGTAGCTTCCACAAATAGGTATTTATGTAACAAAAAATAACACAACGCAAAGCAGATTTAGTTGAGGTGAAATTGGAGACAAAGGCACAAATGATCTGGAGTTAGACCGTAGTTTACAGAGGCAAGACATCTGGATTTCCAGTCAATTCTCTGAAGGTGTAGCTAGAAGTTAATAAGGTTTGCTTTCCTCTTACAGAAGAGCATTTTTTACTCAGTGTCTGAAATCTAGGTTCCTTGGGGGATTAATAAGTGTTTTTCCATTAATTCAAAATAACCACCTTGGAACTACAAGGCAGCTTATGATAGCACTTCCTAGCCTTATGCATTCATAACTGTAATAGCATGTTTTTCTGATTTTTACATATAAATACATCCTTCCTAGGGACAGCTGCCTCAGCAAGCAGAATACAAACATTCACGCCAAGACTTCTTTAACATGTTTACTGATTTGATAAGTCGTATCTTAGGCAATATCTCAAAGGATCTTTTTTTTTAAAGTAAGAATAAGGAGGGCTTATATTTTGTGTTTGTCTGGTCTGCTAGGTCCCTTCCCATTACATGTTTCATTTTAACAGGCAGCAAGCATGTCTCACTGCTTCCTTGAGATATGTGTGCATTGCTGACATCTGGAAAGCAGCCATTTGGGGTTCCACACGTAGTTTTTGGAAACAACGATTCAGAGCAGGCACCTCTTTTGGCAGAACTTTATTGCCATCTATTTTTAGTTGAACTCTTGTACATCAGATTACTGTGTGTGAGCCACAAAAGTGTGGCTTGTAGACAGACGCTCCAAGAAGAAAGGAAGACTTCTCTGTGTGGTAGTTAAGTACTTGGGGGTGAGTTCTCTGCACATACCTTCCATGACCTGCCTCTGTCTCATTAGTGTAACATCACAAGCTGTATTCAGAGTTGACAAAGAAACTGAAAGTGGTACTTGCCCCATCCTTTCTGTTATCCTCATGGCACATGGGAGCATATAGTGAACTTCAGGGGGTGATGCTGTATAGAATACTCCAGTTCTAAAATAGCAGACATGATGTACTCCAGCAGAGCACACATACAAACAATGCATCCTACAGCTGAATAGATTAATAATTGTCTATTGGGATCTCTCAGCTAAGGTCTGCAGCTCTCCAGCAATTCTAAGAAGGGCTGTTGGCTGTTGTTCTGCCCAAAGCCAGGGAAAGGCCTAGAGTTTCTCTAAATGCCAGGGCAATGGAGGGGATCAAAAATCATGTAGATTCACTACAAAATTTTGTGCTCTACATTTCTCAGAGGTTTGTGGAAGCAGCTCATTATTAGTGATGTTGATACACTTTTGTAACTTACTGCAGGTTTATGTCAGATAAATTTATAAGTATATATGTTTTTAGTTTATCGTACTTAAATACGTATGGCATAAATGAAAGTCTTAATAGGCCTCTTAGTAGGGTGTGTTGTTAGTGTATGTTTTGGAATTCATCCTACAGTTCTGTGTGTTGCTTGATTGAATGGTAGAGGACAGACTGTCATGGTGGAGTATATTAAGCATGTGATTCTTTTCTGAGCCTTTTCTGAAAATGAGATGTTGGATATAGGAAGGGCATAGCCCTCAAAAACATAAGTTGTATTTGGATATTTGAAGCACCATTTGTGCAAAATGTATCATATATTTACCACACAATTGTTTTAAGCTCCAAAACACGTGAAGAACATCCATGAAAAAATCTCATTTTCTTTCATGAAGATGTTTGGGCTTATTTTGTATTTGATCTGTTTTTTCTTTTAAGTAAAACCTTTCTTTTCTGAATGTGGATTGCAAGTTTTTGCAAGTAGTTTGCAAGCATTGCACAGTATTTGGACACTCAAAAGGACTTTACAGATCATCAGCGGCTAGTAATGTCAGGTAGTGCCAGGTGAATAGCCAGCTTTTATTCCTCTCCCATTGTTAACGTCAAAGGGTCAGAAATTATCAGATCAGTTTTTTAAACAAAATTGTAAAAATTGCAGTGCCCATGCTTCCAGAAGCAAAAAGGCTTGCTAACGTTCAGCATCAGTCTTCTTGTGGTGATGACTTTTTACTTGGGTATTTCTTGTCTGATTATTGCTTCTTGACATTACTTTACCAGAGCCATTCATTTTAAAAGATCTCACGGAGAAGACCTCAAACAAATGCCAGTATTTAAAGGTCATTACCATTGTTTCCCTTTGATATTAGACACCTGTTTTCATGTAGCAAGAAGCTTTTTTTTGCTTCTACTTTATCAGGTCCCAGTTATGATAACGTGTAGCTTGAGCAGATATACTTAAGATACAGTCTGGCATCCAGATACAGCTATAAACCTGTAAAAATTACATTGCATGCTATACCAGTCTTGCTATCTCTGTTGATAATTTTTGGATAACAGACCATTCTGAGAGCACTTGTGTTGTTAGAGGAGGTACAAATGAATTATTCCTGTGTTCCCATATGCCTTATTAAAGCAATCCTATGTATTATGTTCCTATCTTATTCTAGATATTGCAAAATACTTGGTTTACTTACTTATCATTTAGCATGCAGTGTGGATAGTTGAAGTCATGACTATCCTGTTCATCCTTTCTACTTTAATACTTGGTAGTAGGTTATGTTTACATTAGAAAGATCATAGTTTTTCTTACATGAATTACCAAGTAGGTGAGTGTTATAATTGTTATTCAGAGCTTAGATGATTCATTACTGATAGAAAGTGGTGTTCCTTTCTTAAATGAATGGGCTGTTTATTTGGAACATTCAGTGTTACAGTTGTCTTTCCAATGATGATGATTTGGGGTTTGGTTTCTTTTTTAGCAATTAAGGATCATTTTAGCAAAAAATATTGGTAATCTACCACCAAACTTCGCAGGTTCCTGGTTTTCTACCAGTGCAATCTTTTCTATAGACAATATCAGCTGTCTTTGGAGGAGGCAGATTAGCAAAAGGTAAAAGACTGAAATGTCATTAAAGAATCCACCAAGTCTGAGAGATTTTTGTCCTGAATCTTTGCATTTGCAAATTCTCATTCACATGAAAATTTTCTGTGAAAATTTGTTTGCAATTATAATTAAAGTGTACATTCAAAATGTCTTCTACTGGACAGGCTCAGTTTTCCTTCACTGAAATAAATCAGCCACACGGTCCAACCGACAATGGTGTGCTTTCAGTATCCAGCAACTAGATTAAAGTGTGTTCTGGGATTATAGTACTCTAGAGCATTGATGCTAATGTTCTTAGAAGGAAAATTACTCCACTGTAGGCTTGTTATGTCCCAGTTTATAATCCACATTTTAGGAGTGTGTGGCTCTTGTTTGTTTTTGTAAAGGTGCTTTCTATGCAGTGTTGATGCTGCAAGACATGGAAATTAGGAAACTTGTATATTAACATTTCAACAGCACCATAAAAGACTGTGGAAAATGTGCATTTGCCAACATAACCAGTATTCAAAAATGATGCATGTAGAGTACATGGACAAGGAAATACTTAAATGTTAGTAGGGAAAGTTAAGCTTTTAGATTTTTTTAGGTGTTGTGTGATTAAATATTCAACTTCAATGTTGTACAAATTCTGGATTTTTTTGTTTGATTTTTTTTTCCTTGCTTATGTATTTTACAGGCTCTGATTTTCTGGCCACAGTAGAGCAGACAGAATTACTTGATGTTGAGAACCTTGTTAATTTTATGGCCCATTTTCACATGGAGATCAGCTTTTATTTCCCCTCTCACTCTTTTTTCTTGATTCAATTGTTAGTAAGGGTTACTGAGCAAAAACACTGGATGTATTATGGGGAGAAATCTAATCAATGCAGCACCAAGGGACAGTCCTTCAGAGTCCTCCCTAGTGGCTGTGAGCCAGACTAGAGGTTACTACGAGGTTACTCTGTCTGACTTTAACCAAAATACCCATCTACTTCTGAAAAGGCTGCCGGCAGCCTTGTACATATGTAACAGAAGCCTCATTAATATAAGCTCCCAATATATATATACACCTGTTATACTAGCCCCCAGCACAGAGCCTGTGTTTCCTATTTTAAACACTTTGCGTGTCTGTCTACATTCCCTTCCGTCTGCAGTTGCTCTAGTGTGATACTGCCGAGCAACTCGTATGCAGTACCTCCAGGGAATGTAGAAGGCTAAATAAAGTTGTGGCAGATGTCAGTGGACTTTGCCAAGCACTATTTTTCAAGTTAGATAGTCTGAAAGATTCATTGGCTAATCCAGACTTTGTGATACAGAAGTAACCTCATTAGTACCCTCTTTAAGTGTGCATTTCTTTAATGCTAGCTCCTTTTTCAGGTATTGATGCAGAGAATTGTGTTGACATATGTGTGGGAAATCTTTATTTGATTGGCAAAACTCTGCTCCTCACCTTCCTCCCAAACCCCAGCCCTCCTGTTCGTGTACAGAATTTAGCTCCTCTTACAGTTGAATTATTTGAAAGATACAGCACTTCCTTGGGGCTTTTACCTGTTTTGGCTCTGAGTTCTAATAAATCATTTGACAGCAAAATGACTCTAAGATAAACTTTTCCCCTTTCATGAAATATTTGTTCAGTACATTCCAGAATATGGGTTTACCTCAAAAGTTACATATCTTATTTGTTAAAGACAAAAAAAAAGGATCAGAATCAATACCAAGGTACAACTGCTGATTCAGCACAGGAACAAAATCTTAGCATACCCTCTGAGCCATGTGCTTTCTGGCTATTTAGCTTAGTTTTCCTGACCAATGCATTGGGATCATGTGTGTCAGTACTTCTTCTAGGCCCTTGACATATTTTGCATAAAAGAGCAGTAAGTTTGCTTCACGTAGCTCTCAAGGAAAGTATATTGTTCCCCCAAGCAGGTCTGAAGATGCTGCAAAGCGGTAATCTTCAGAGGCTCTCACACAGAAGCCAGCAACGCGCTCTTAGCTGCACACAGGTTGGTCCCACGGAATGCCCTTCTGGTAGTTGTGCGGCTCCTGTTACATTATGTGTGAAGCAAAATTTCTGTAAGCAGGCACATCTGCTATTGCATTCACAGTTTTCATAATTGTTTTCACAATGCACAATTGATAATATCTGTGTTTTATTTTTGGTGCCAAAGCTTTTTCCATGGTATTTTTCAGTAAGGTATGAATCCTAGCACTAGATATTGATAGCTAACAGTAGACAGCGGTTCTACTGTGAAGTGTGCTGCAGTGAATCAGAGCGGCACTGAAGGAACTGAATTAGCTATTCTTCAGGTTCAGCACTTCTCCGTCTGCAGCGATATTCCTCCTGCTCGTACTATGTTGCAGTATTTGACTGTGAATTATTAAAGCCTGAGAAGTATGTGGCAATTTCAATATGCATGTATATTAAACAAAACTTTGAGAAACACAGTCTCCTCGGTTAAAAATCCTAAGAACTTCAGAATTAACAGCCTGGACCAGACCACAGGTCTGTCTGGCCTACTGTCTTGTTTCCAGCCGTGATTAGTAGACTGTAGTTATGGAAAAAATACAAGTGGTATGTGTATGGAATAAATAGGCAGAAGTGCTGTGGTTATTCAAGTTAGTCACACTCCATGTGGAAAATCACCCTGGACTATAGTTGCCATAGGCCAGAGGCATTCTTATGCTAAAACCTGCAATTTGTATGATTGGAGTCACAATAACATATTTTAGTATACGGGCCACCACAGTGCGTCTTGTCAAACACCAGACAAGTCTGGAGGTAAGTCATGTATTCCAGACGTTTGCAAATTATCTAATTGTATGAGCATTCGTCTTCAATTACAGTAAATACAAGATTGTTCAAATACAATCAATAACTAACTCTTCATTATTTTTAGTAACCTGCTTCCTTACATAATGGTTTTGACTTGCCTTATTTCCATATTGCTTCAGCGTAAACCCCATTCTTTGCGGGTGTTTTGAGGACTTTGACCGTAGAAGCAATTTTCTATTGTTGGTTGAAGCGGCATCATGTCATAAAAATCTGCATTTCGCGTAGAAGTGTTTTAGTAAAGGTGCAGTCAGGCTGTGGAGCTTATGGGCATAGGAAGCAGCTGTAGTTACCATGCCTGGGATGTCTTTGGCAAATACGAAATTATTAAAAAATTCATAGCCAACACTTTCCTAAAATGAGATTAGTGGTGCCACTTTACAGAGATCCTACTTCAGCAATCCTGTTTTATTGAAACCTGCCAGGGTAAAAGGATGGCTTATCCTACTGGCCTTCAAAAATATACTGAGGTTAAGCTAAAACAGGTACGTTGATTTCCCTCTGTCAGCCATTAATCCTTGAGGGTTATCATTAGCACTAGCACCCTTTTTTGGTGCATTGGATTAGTGAGGAACCACCAACTCTGTAACTGACTAAAACTAGATGTAGACTGGCTTAACTATCTCAGTGTGTAGATATTAAGTACAAAGGACAATTTTACTCTCTGTTCTAGAGATGCATTAGTGTTAGTTTTCTGGTTCTTGGGTTGTATCACTTTGCTGTCTTCAGTACTGTAGTTAACACACTCCTGCTGTTTGCCTTCTCTTTTTGCTTTTACTCACAATGTTAAAATACAGCTCTTGCTAAAGAAGGTAATTTTTGTTGCTTGAGGAACAATATATCTGAAGTTCAGTAATGTCCCAATGCAGAATAATACATAAGTGCAGCTTTAATTTTAATTCCATATTTAAGTAAGTCCTTGAAGCACGGGCATAGTGCATTTCAGAAAATGGGTGTAAGTTTAATACAGTGTATATTAGCATGTTTCAACAGACATATATCTGGCAACTGCTGCTCTTCTATGCTAAATCTAAGAGTGAGGGTTTTCTTATTTACTCTCTGGAGAAGGAATTTAAGACCCAGTCATGAAAACGTTGACATGACTGAGTAAAGTTCTTCATGCCTAAACATCTGCAGGATTGTAGCCTACTGTAATAATGGAATAGTCTGAAAACCACATCTATAAAATCTCAGTATGGCACTGTATCGACACATATTCTTTATACAGCTTTAAGGAAGTCAAGTTTGAATAGTTTCTTTATCTGTAGCATTTCTATCCCATCTTGTGTCTGGACTTTTTTCTGCTTCTGGGTTCCCATTGGCCACATGCCTGACCAAAGCTAAAGATTATTTTCGTGTACTTTTTTGTACGGTACCTATATTCTGTTTTAAGGAAAAAATATGCACATGCATTTTCTTCTTTATTAATAAACTGAGTGACAATTTAAAATAAATCCTTTCAGCTCTTCAGCTCTTCAGAATGGTACACAGATGTACTGGCACATTTCAGAGTAAATTAAATGGCAAAGTATTATGTCACCAAAGGAGCAGAAGAAGAGGAGCTGGTATCTGACCACTAAAGCAAAAGAAAGCAGTGCTAAGATGGTGGGTTTGGGACAAATAAGCCAGACTCTTCTAGTACTTAGGTGAATTATGGAAGCAGCAACAAAAGAGAGAAAAATCTTGCCGAAGGAAAAATGTGGGAAAAGTATAAAGGTTTACTGTGGAATGAAAGAGCAATACTGAAATGGGGGGAAAATATAGAAAAACAGTTTGGGACATAAAGCAAAAAAGGGCGGGGGTGTGGATTTTATAAAAGTCATAATATTAACATGATTGGTATCTTCACAGAAAGAGAGGATTGGAATGAGGAGTGAACGGGCATTGGTATGAATACATGTCTGATATCCAAGCGTGGGAATATCAGTCTGAAGTCTTTAGCTCTCCTTGTAGGTAGTGTGGAGGCTCTGATGCCTTACTGTATTTCATTCCAATGCCAGGTATCTCACAGTGGGTAACCTAAACCTATTTTTTAGAATGCTTAAGTCTTTATAGGACTTTGCTCTTAGACTTGGCAGAGAAGAGAATATTAACTTGCATTTAGATTTAATTTACGTGCATTTATAGGTAATTTTTACTCCTAAGATGCTGCTCTGGAGAGAGAAAAAGAGGGAGGCTCCTAAGGGGTTGTTTCAGGGTACCTATGTTAGATATGTACTACAAATTTCTCTCCGAAGGACCATGTATCTACTGACACTCTATATGATTCTGTCATCTTAATTTAGACAGTTAAAGTGAGCTGTATCCTCTCCCTGTCTCTTAATCTTCCTATTCTGTAAATGAATGCAATAATTTTTCTGCTGTGAGGTTGTGGAGCACTTGCATATCATGGTGGTCACAGATTGAGAAACGCCAAAATGGGAGGTGTCTTTTCTTGGAGGAAAACAGTATTCCAAGGAGATTTGATGGGCTGTTGCATATATGCAAATTTTAAGGACGTTATGGAGAAAAGTAACCTTTCTTCGAAAAACAGCAGCAGAATTACCTGAAGAAAGCTAGAAGCAATAAGAAGTTAATAGATTTAGCAGGTGGTCTGATGAATAGGCAGAGAACAGTCATCAGAAACATCACTTCTTTGGAATGACCCAGAATAATTTGTCTAGAGCGTTGGTTCATGTTCCCCAGAGTTCTATCACTATCACAATACAAGAAAACAAAAATTGTCATTTCATCATGCTGTATATATTTTTATATGTAATTAGTGGTTTCTATATTTGACTATGGTTACAAAGCATAGGCAAAGGTATTACTGATACAACTGCATTATCAAAAAATGTTAGTGTCACTGGCTACTGAGACGAAACTGCTGAATACTACATTTTATGTATAATTTATACCTGATGTATTGATGTCTCTGCTTGGTAGATTAGTCTGAGCACAGTTAATCTTTTTACTACTAATCAGTGTAATAATTTGAAAGGACTGAAAACAAGGCTGATATTCAGGAGTAAAGGCTGAAATATTTTTTTCTGGTAACTTTTCTTTAAAATTGCTTGACTGTGGAGGTAAAGGAGACTTTTTGACCTAAAGCTTTCAAGGTTTGTGGCAGCTAAATTGAGTAGCCTCAGAAATTTTAAGTCATAGTGCTTCCCTGAGGGTAAAGCCATCCCTCTACGAAGTGCTATTCATGCCCCACTTACCCTCAATTAAGGCTTTCAAAATAAGTTTGAAGTGGGACACTGGCCTTCTATTGAATCACATTCCTCACCTGTAGAAAAGTCTTTGGAAGGCCTGCATTTAATATCTGTATGTCTGTTTCTCACAGTTTCCCTGGTAATGATAACATACACATTTTGTAATTTTGTTTCTTTTTTCTTTTTCGAAACAGAAAGAATGACTTACTGGGGAACCAAGTTAGAAGAGGAAAGAAGTGAAGATTGGTCATCTATGCAGAGGAAATGACAAGGTATGCATAGCAGTCACACTGGGGATTCATTTCTTGCTGGTGCTTAGGTCTTCATGGTAGATTACTTCTGGCAATAAAGTTTTAAAATAGTCCTCAGAAACCTTGAAAAAGATGTTTCGAAAAGAACTTTTTTCTTCTGTTTGATTGCCAGGGTAAGCAAGGAAAGTATTTATATCTTTACAAATATCTTTTAAGATACACCTTTAAACCTATTACTGTGCTGAATTGTAGCCATATTTCTACAGGTGAATGGCAGTCACATTCATGAATTGTTTTTTTGGCAGAGGCCAGTAAAAACAACCCTTCTTCCAACACCAAACTGAAATCCTACTAGACGCTATCAGTGGTCATTCTTGAGACTTCAAAATAATCATTTCATGCGTGCATTTAAATCACTGTACACTCAGTGCAGGAGTTGTACCGTTTTTTCCCTTCTTTGTAATTTATAACCATTACAAGGAGATGTGCGCTTACTTGTTTTGTACTGCATTTAAAGCATGTTCTTTTATATTTGTCATCCTCTAGATTTGTAACTTGTGAATGCAAAATCAGCACTGCTAACAACTCATGTCTCAAATATTTTCAGTAATTTGAATGTATAATATTTATACAGTGACTGCTAAGAGACTGGCACAAGGCTATATGCCACTTAAATTCTCAGGTTAAATGTTACTTCAGTGATGCATAAAATTTGTGTTGACCATCTGCCCAGCACTGAATTGAACCCATTAATGAATAAGCCTCGCAGTATCACTGTGAGATAGGGAATTATGATCTCCATTTAAGAAGTGATAAAACTGAGCCCCAGAGGGCTCGTGTAATCATTTCAAGTCATACAGGAAGTATATAATAGAGCCAGCAATGAAAGCCAGCTCACCTGACCTGCCATCCTTCCTATTTGGACACCCCTGCATTTGGTATCCTTTTCACTATGTTCTGTCATGTGTGGAATGTGTACCTCAACAGCTATACATTCTTTATGCACAGTTTTAACCATCAAATTCTCTTGCAAAGTAACTTAAAACACACAGTTAATGTGAACCATGAATCATGCTCGTCCATAAAGAACAACATGAGACACAATGCAAAAAGGCCAGCATAAACAGCACCAGATGGCCTTCGTAAATTGAGCAAGTTAGCACAAAATGCCAAAAGGGAGATCTGTTATTGTGACCTCTCTTTCTATTTTTTTGCATAATGTTGAGAGGAAGACTATGCAGATCTTTCTGTAGTACAGAGAGGAACTGCTGAGGTAGGACGATTAATGCTTTCCTTTTGTAATCTTGCTGAATGTCTCTTTGATTTCCTTTAGCAAATGTCAGGTCACATGTTGGCTGTTTGCATTCTAAAACTGAAATATACATCATCTTCTCAAGTGACAGAAACTGTCATTTTTCTTTGCAAAATATTTTTCTAACTATATCTTATGTAACTGTTACAGTTGTTGACATTTTCCTTAAAAGCCCTGTTCATTTGACACTCAAGATTCAGTATAAAGCTACATATGGGAATAGAGAACTCTGTTGCCTTTCCTTGTATCTGTTTCCTTTACCATGAGTTGAAGAAAATAATATTATGAATTTTTGAGTCATGCTGTAGAAAGATATTTTATTTTTAGTATCATTAGGATTTTGAAAGAAGCAGAGGATAAACCTTAGGATAGGTGAAACGCTTCAGTTATAGAAAATGGCTATTAAATTTTGATGGGATGCTATCACTGATACTTCAAATAAAATGTTGATGCGGTGATGTGGGGAGTGCAGATAATGAGTTGAATGCTAGAGAAAGACTGTTGACTTTTATGGAAAATGTATATAAAAAATACATGATCCTCAACCAAAGATGTTCTTGTGGATATATCCATAGGAAAAAAATGAGAGTGTAGAATTCTTGTAACTGTCTTGGGTGCGTCTACAAGAGCACAGCCCTATATAGCTGTGTCTTGGCATAAAGACTGAAAGTATTTGCCCACACCTTATGTTTTATTGTGCTTGATTCCTGCCCAGTTTAAGGGTGGTACTCTGCCATTAATAATCTCTTTTCCCTCTACTTGTACATGTATGGAGAAAACTATTGATAGATCTTCCTGATGGGTCTTTTAAATCAAACTTATAAAACGTAACAATTTCTTAGAAAAAATGGCTGCAGACCGTGAGACAATTGGTGTGAAATTCCTGCTGGTAAGGCCTTTGACTTGCGGCTTCTGCTGGACCCAGCTGAGGGATGAAAGAGAACTTTTGCAGGTATTGCACCTGCAATTATCTCACCCTGATGAGCAGTGAATTAAAATGTTTCCAGATTGTTCTGGAAAAATAAGTTCAAGAAACACTGTGTTCCTTGTGAAGGAATGCTACAAGGGTTATCTGGAATGCCAGGAGCTTGGTCGTGAGAGTGGGTCCTTTAATCCTGACACATCCAAGTCCAAATGTTTTAGTTAAATTTTAAGCAAGCTAGTGCCCTTTATGGCAGATGCAGGGTATTTTAAGACACCTTTAGGAGCTTGAAGATGTATTAAGATGTCCTTATTGACATAGTCTTAATCTCTCAAAGCCGGGATCTGAATTGTTTGGTTAACTATCCTCTTGCTGTCATTGCTGAGTTTAGGAAGAGAAGTCAGATCTTGATCTGAATATCTCTGCTTTATAATGAGATACTGTATAATAATAACCTGCATAGCAAACACTTGGAACTCAACACAGACTCATGTTAGAGGGGGCACTTGTCTCAGTTAAAGAAAGGAAGGAAGACCACTCCACTTATTCCTGCGACTGGCCCGAAGGCCAGACTCCCTGCAGAGTTTAGAGCAACCTACCCTGGCCACCTGTGGCATCTCTTGAGCATGAGTTTGGGGTTTATAGAATCACAGTTTCCTTCTTGTCAAAGCCAGAAGTAGGAGAAGGGTCCTCAGGAAACAGATTCCCTGTATCAGTCTATGTGCTTGTATGATCTTACCACTGAAGATTCTCAAAGCTGGTTCATGGATGTTACAAATTTGTTCTCCTCAGCTCATAGGGGTAGGAACCTAAGATTTTACAGGTGTGGAAGTGAAACACAGCTGTGAATACTTTCAGATGTATAGCCTCAACAGTTGAAGCCAGATACTTAAAAGCGTTCAGCATGGGTCAGCTCATCTTGTAATGTTTTCAGGGAGACCAACATCCAGGTGCAGTTTGCCTTTGAAAGTCTGACTGGTTATTTTAGTGTCTAAAGAAGCCAGGAGAACTGAACTTACTTTTCTGAAAACCTGACCCAAGCATTCGCCCAAGATGAAGGAAATATGTGGTACAGTTGTGAAATGAACCCAGCTCTCTCAAATTTATGCATACCTAAAGGACATTCCTCCATCACACCTTACTGTCTCCTCTGTTCCAAAGACTTCTTTTGCTGAGCTCTTGGAAGACAATGCAGCTCTTCCATCAACTGTTCTCATTAAATCTTTCTTTCTCTTGCTGCAAGTAATAGAGGGGGACTCCCAACAGTACTCTCAGAAAGTCCTGTAGGTGCACATCAGGCAATACTGGGTTCTGAACCCTAACGTCTCCAAAGGCTTACTGGATGATATCCTTTTAAGACCTCTGTTGGTACCAGTTATCTCAAATTACAAACCACTGGCAGGTCTCAGAAATCTGCAAAAGTAGGTCTCCCCAGTTGTTATATATCCCAGGAGATCTGCAAAGAAAAGGAGGATGATTAAAGTTTATGGCTTGAGCAAGAAGTCAGAGGGAACATTTCCCAGTGTTCATTTTATGAGGTTTTTTAAAGGAAAAATATTTTCACTGACAGGCCTTTCTAATGATTGAATACACTATGAGTTCTGTATTTGCAAGAAGGCCTAGAGGAACACACTTTTATTTTCTGCTGGAAGACTGGAGTCTCTAGTACTCTCAACATTAAGATCATTGGAGCCAGGGTTCCCTGCTGATGTTACTAAAATGAACTTTAATCAATCTTGAAAAAAGACTTTAATAACCTGAATTATGGCCCCCAGTGCTAGATCTTTGATAGGAGAGTGAGCCTAGCAGTATTGATTTTCTCAGGCTCAGCATTTCTGCTCATACTTTTGCCACTTGTTAGCAATGTATATTTTAATATAACCTCAGTTTATGAAGTGCCTTTTCCCAGCAATCTTTCTGTGTTCAAGTGGAACGTTTTACATCATCCACATACCTGTTTCTTCATTTTAAAGAAAATGCATCTTTTGGGGGAAGATTCTGGATTCCAAAACTAATCTAAAAATGGAAACTTCCTTCCCTCTACAATTATGACACAGCTTATATCAGTCCCACCAGATGGGGAAGATGAGCCAGAAAGTAACATTGGATAGTCAACCAATTTTATTCTTTCATTTTCACTTTTTTCTGTGAGGAGGCAAATGCTTTTTTTGACTCAATATAGCATTTTAAGTCCTGGCCTGTATGTTTAGAAGAACTTAGAGTTGGTTTTAATCAAATGGCCTGAAGAGGTTTAGAGAATTCAGAGCCTTTCTGAAAGAACTGCAAATATCTGGAAGGGGCTGCCTTCATTTTTGGCCAGGAAATCCGATGGGGAGTGCACAGGAGCCGTTTACTGTTTATATGTGAAGAAATATGGGGGGGGAAGCTGAAACTAATAATGTTGCTAATATTTCTCTAGGTTTGTGTTCTAACAATGTAAATTATGAAAATTACAGCAAAGTTCACAGGTGGCATCTTGTATGTGGCCTGCAGCCTTCTGACCTCCTTCTGAAAGGTGACCTTGTGGTTTGATAGGTTGGCTCTCCATGAGTAAGTTGTTATTGAGCAGACCACTAATGCTTCTCCACAGCACTATTGCTGTACCTTTATAGGGACTGCTAAATGATGTGGTATGTACCACAGAGACCACTGTCCAGAGGAAAGTGCTGTCAGAGAGTGAGAGGGGGTTAACCACGAAATATTTACCATTTTAGTGTGCACTGAAAAAAAAACCATAGCTGAAAGCAGGATTTTCCTTTAGTGCTCTTTGTACATTGTGGTTTTACATTGGCTGCAGAAAAGGTTCTGTACAGTGTTGATTCTCCAAAGCAGATGGCAAACAATGATTAACCAGTTCCTTCCAACTGCTCGCTAATGAGCAGAAACCATGTTGAACCAGCTATTCATACTGAATTAAGCTTAAAAAAAATCATGTAGTTATGAGCATAAATGTTCTCATCTGAATCTAAACTTTCCCAGAATAGTGCACTTAGGGCTGGATGTCTTTCTTCAAGCTTATTTCTAGTGGCAGAGGATATGAAAAAGTAAATGATAGTAGAATATGATTATAGTTCTTAATGTAATTTAAAATTATTCCATTGTAAGTAAAATAGTGATGCATAAGGGCAGGACCTCTGAACCACATGCATTTACAAGCCTGTCCTACACAAAAGTAAGTGTCTTTTATGCTGCTATTGAGACTTACTATCTTGTCTAAAGCTTCTTTAAGGTTTGAGTGGAAGCACTACTCTAGCAGGAGTATCAAGGATTTTAGATTTATGGCATTAAGAGCTAATGGGAAGCACATTTGCTGTACATTCACATTCCTAAGCTGTTTTACTCATGGCACTTCAAGGCCAAGTGAGGCCTAGGATAGATGAGCTTTCAAATAAAAAAAAAAAAGTTTTAATATTGGTAATTTGAGAAATGGCGTATATATTGTCATCAGTGAGATGATAGTAAAACAGGCTGGCGGCCAACTGTGTAGGAAGCAGCTCTGTAGAAAAGGATCTGGAGGTCCTGGTGCACAAGTTGATGTCAGCCAGCCATGTGCCCTTCCGGCAAAGAGCCAGCTGCATGCAGGGCTGCATTAGCAAAGTTATAGCCAGCAGCTCTAGAGAAGTGATCCTGCCCTATTTATAGCACTTGTGAGACTGCGTTTAGAGTACTGTGTCCCGTTTTGGGCACCCTAGCACAAGAAAGATACTGCCATACTGGCATGAGCTCATTGGAGGGCCACCAATCTAGTCAGGGCTGGAGCACATAGTAAGCAAGGAGAAGCTGAGAGAGCTGGGTCTGTCCAGGCTGGAAAAAGAAATGCTAAGAGGAGACCTTATTGCTGTCTGCAACTACCTGATCGCAGGGTAAGGAGGAGATGGAGCCCAACTCTTCTCAGATGTGCACAGCAATAGAACGAGGGTCAACAGCCACAAGCTGGATCATGAGGAATTCCAGTCAGATACAAAGAAAAATCTTTTTGCCAAAGAATGGTCAAACACTGGGACAGGTGCCCAGAGAGGTTGTGGGTTCTCCATCCTTGGAGATATCCAGGATTCAACTGGGTACGTGCCTGAGCAACCTGATCTAATCAGGCCTGCTTTGAGCATGAGGACTAAGTGCTTCCAGAGGACCCTTCCAACCTGAATTATTCTGTTGTTCTTTGATTCTATCATAGCAAGAACTAAAACAAGAACTATATTGCAGACTTGGACCACTGGAAGATCAAAAAGGAACAACTTGTTGAAAGTCAGAGTGCAGTCAATAATATTGTACATCTGATCAATTCACCTTCTGGCATCAAAAGAGTCAGAGGTTTATGTAATGAATAGCTAGCTCAGCATTTGTTCTCTATGGTTCTGCCTGAAGTGAAACCACAGCTTCACTGAAGTCAGATAACAAAATTCTCATTGACTTCATGAGGGTCTGAATTTTGTCATCTTAAATGGAGATCATAGGAGGGTTCTTTAACATCAGGTAATGGCTTTAATGGGGGAAGAACTTCAGAGAATAGTTTTCATTTTTTCTGAAAGTATATTTCATAACCACCAGATTCCTTTAGCATGTACGGGTAAAGTTATACTAGTATTGGAAGCAAAAAAACAGTGTTTCTGTCTCAGCTTTGTACCTGCGTTCCTGTAAGCACAAGTATTTAATCGAGTTGCTCAAAAGAGGGAAAACTGGAGGGAAGAAAAGCTTCCTTCCTATGATCCCCAAGTCAGAAAGTATTGAAAAGCTTTGGAAACTGTTGGCCAGCTCTGACATTTAGAAAGCAGATCTTATAAAATGTATGTGAAGTCCAAACCTTATCATGTGAGCTTAATTACACCCTGAAAATGCTTGCTTTTTACAACCGTGGTAAAACATATAAAATGCAGTATAAACATCTAGTGCAGTGTTGGGGCATATGTTCCTTCACTGCATTTCTAAAACGGGGAAGGGTTTTTAACATTGCTTAGGCTGGCTTTATGAAACTGCACTTGTCAGCATAGCGTATATAGCCCTGTTACTGTTCTGTTTATATGATAAAAAATATCCAGGGGTTGTTTCCTCCTCTTACCTAACTGGCCTGTTCTACTTTATAATGTTGCATTTGTTATTGATTACAATATTTTTAGTTGTGTGGATTATGTTTGACTACAGATGATAAATTCACACTGGAGTCTACTTGGCCCTAAGAATTTTATGCAACTACGAGGAAAAGTTGCTGTTATTAAAGAAGCATTTTGGAAACCAAAGTGCCTGTTTCAACAGCCCAGCCTTGATCTTTTAATGCAGTCAATGTTTTGGATGAGTGCGGGTATACATGTAATTATGAATTTAGAATGGTTCAGGAATATTTAAGAGCAAAAATGCCTCCAATGTAGAGGTTAATTTCTCGTTAATAATGGCTACAGAACAATTTTGGAATTTTCTACCTTAACCTTCATAATATTACCCTTCCATAAGAACAGTCTGGATGTAAGGAGTGTCTGTCAGCATGTTATTGCCAATTCCAATGTTTGGCATTTGTTGTGATTTTATTGTAGTGTTAAAAATATATTTTTGTTTCTTTTCCTCATACATTTTAGCCTTAAGAACTTGTTTTCTTTGCAGTGTTTTCCCTGTAGTCATGACGGATTTTTATATATTTGTAGAGAACCTGGCATAATACATTAGTCCGGTAGCTGGAGCATTAAAAAACAAGAAACAAGAAACAAGACTTGCAATTCTAAGAACTGGTAATACCGCTTGTAGGATTTAGGAAGATTTTTTTTTTTTTAATGGAACATTTATATGCTTGTATTTGAATCCATTACATGACATACACCGTGGTTAGCAACAGCTTTTGTGTATCATGGCTCAGGTTCCCATACACTCCTGACAGTATGTATATTCATGAGATTCATGACATTTTCCTGCATCTGCTCTTAGAACAGATTTCGTTTCAAAGCAGCACTTCACTGATGTAGTACACTGACACATTTTACGTGTAATTGCTCTTCATCTGGTTGTATGATTATTTTGTGACACCTAGTGGATAAATTGATAGTAGTGCCGATTTGAATTTCCTCAGTTTTTTTAGATTCTCTTGAAAGACATTCTGGCCTGGAAACTCAGTTCACATTACAAACACATAGACTCTCTTGCTTTCTTACTTTCCCTCTCTCTCCTTTTTTTTTTTTTTTTTTTCATTTTAACTTTGGTCATGGAACATGGAATAACTTGCTCATAGCCAGGTGAACAAATACCCAATACCAGTCTTGAGGAAATTCCAAGAGTCCCAAAATAATACAAGGTAGTAAATGTTTGAAAATGTCATTATATTGTTTAGTCAGGATCCCTATGTGTGCAGCATGTGATCTTCACACATCAATTTTTTCTACTGTATCAACTTTTCTGTGGTGTGCTTCAAACATGCAATTCCCTCAGGGGTGAGTATACACTACATAAAGTTATAAAAGGTGACAAAGAAATACTTGTACTTATTACCTTATGAGGACTCCTAGAAATACCCGTTCCTTTACTGTTCTTAGAGAATGAAATCCAATAAATAATTAAAATATTATTCTATACACACAAGAATGTTTTCAGAATATTTACATCAAGAAACAGAGTCTAGAAATGCCTTAAATGCATGACCTACTTTCACAACTAAGATATATCTTGTGAAGTATATCTTAATTTACATGTCATGGATTCTGTGCCTGAAGCTTATTTCAAAGTCACTTCTCCTACAGGAAAATGTTGAAATACTGTCCAGTATGTTTGCTATAAATGCTGGGAGATAGAAAAGTAGGTATTTTTTGTATGACTCTATTTTTTATGTTGCTAAGCGGAGGGGAATTAATTATTTCAGTTGTGCCAAGTCTGCTTGCTGTATTGCTGGGTTGATACTAATAGTGTGCACATGTCTGTCTTCAGAGAAGGTATAATACGCTCCTTGCCTGACAGATTTTAAATTCTGAAATCTTCCAGCATCCCACAGCAGACACAGAACAATAGCTTACATGATAGCTAAGATAAGATTTTAGTAGTTTTAAAATAGGAGCTAAAAGGAACTGTAAGGCATATGGAGATAAGAGGTTATGTATTTTTCATATGTTGGGAACTGGAATGGAGTTGTACAGAGGACATGAAGAAATTGATTTGAAAGACCGTATTCAAGATTTTAGGTTTCATCTTGTCACTCTTCAGAGAAAATGTGTTGCATATTTCCACTCCCAAGAGGCTTCAAAATCAGAAAATGTAATACTAAACTGTGTCTTTAATACTGACTGACGAGGCGCTCTTTTCCTGTGCTCTTCCTAGTTGCTCATCCTAACAGTTCTCTTGTGACTTTTTCATTTATGTAAAATGAGGGCCTGTAGCAACAGCGTCATGAATAATGGACGCAAAGTGTCTAACACGCCATCGAGCTCTGGAGAAGATCTGCTCACTCTCTACCACCTGAAGCCCTGCTTTAAGTACGTTAATGAATGTTTAACCAGGGAAAGCTTTAGTGTCAGGTAAAAAGACTTACACTAGAGTAAATCTATGGAGAGCCCCGGTCACCTGAGAAAACAAAAGGTTGTACAGAGGGAGCTGAAACAGGCAGTGCTGTGTGTCTGGCCACCTGAGCTCCTCGCTAATTCATGAGGAGCGCTCCCTGTGCCAGTGAGCACCACATCAGTGTCACCCCTGGCACTCCAAGAGCCTTCACACCCCCCTGCACCTGGCGTGTGGGTGCAAGTGCTCAGATTGGCCCTTGCAGTGAAAATGGCAATTTTCTGTGTTCCCCCCTTGCTTCTCTAAGACTTGTGTTATGTAAACCTGGACTGGGTGTCAGACTGAGCTTTACGTTGGATGGCTAATGAGGCTGGTAATCTCATTAGCTTGTGCAGTGAGTGTGTGTATAAGCCTTCTTTTCGGTGTCTTTGTTGCGCCTGCAGCATGGAGCACTCCGAATGGAAAATAACTGATCAGAGCAGAGGCAAAGTAATAATGACAAAAGCACATGTGTGTATTTTTTTTTTAATCACAACACAACTTGAGACAATATCAAAGGGTGGTAACAAAGCTGTTACTGTGCACAGAGATCGTCTGCTGGTAACCAAAGAAAAACAATAACTAAAAGGAAAAAGGGATTTCAATAATTAGCAGTGGCATCAGTGGCAAATTTGTGGAGGTCCCTGGGAGCTGGAGGCATGCAAGAGGCAGGGCCCAGCTCAGGCTGCAGAAGGACAGCAGAGGAAGGGGATGCAAGGTAGGACGTGAACTGGGGAGGCGTTGCACCTTGAGGGGCAGGCACACCACCCCAGCTGTGCTCGGCAGAGACCTGTACTGCAGGGTGTCCTCCCTGGTGGAGGCCTCTCACTGTCAGCTGGTATGCCATAGCCTGGTAAAGCCATGTCCTAACAGGGACATGAAAATGTCTAACAGGGTCAATGAAAACACTTGCTCTTGCAAAAGAGCTTTTTTGAGCAGATCTATAGCCTTCCCTCACCCTCCCACCCCCCAGAAAAACTAACCAGAAATAAACAGCCCACTGCAGTTTTGGTTTGCAAAGGCCATGCAAGTATTTTCTCTGTGTTATTGTATTTGAACTTCCAGGCTTCTGCTGCTTGACTGTCAGGTTGAACCAAGCCCAGTGGCTTGAGCCAAAATACAGTCCAGACCTCAGAATATCATTCTAAAATGGAAATTAATCCGAAGCTTTTAACAATATTTTAAAACTAACATCCTACATAGATTGGTGATTTTATGCCAGGTTTTCATATAATGCTATGAACGATTTCGAATGCTACGGGTCTAAAGTGATCATGACATGTAACAGTTTGTAAAGGATGGATTTTGCTTGCCTGCTGTAATACAAAGCTTATTCTTTGTTAGCACTCAAGTAACTTTATCCTGTTTGTGGTGATGGCAAATGTAAGTGTGCATTGATGTAAATACAGAATTTTGGGCTAAATCCATGTCACGCTGGGTTATTCAGACCCTTGGTCTAATCCTGGGTCCCAGGCTACTAATTTCCTCACTCCTACTTGTCAGCTGCTTGGTCTCACCAAATGCTAAAATTTAAAATGAAAGTCTTCTGGGGCAAAAGGCAGAAGACATTTTTCTACCAACTAGAATTATTGGCACAGCTGCATTTCTGCAAAATGAATTTTAGTTTCTAGTTGAGGCTTAAAACATACCCTGACAGACATTCCCTCTTGGTGCTTAATTAAGTTAGGGCTTGCACATACTGGTTTATGACGTCTTTTAAAAAGGAAAACAATTTCCAAGGATTTAAATCTATTTCAGAGTGAAAATTCAGTTTTCCAAAAAAGGAATTTGGGGGTTGAGATTGGAGATGGTGCTTTTTAAGAACATGTCAGATGAATATTGTTTTCACAATCTTGTGACTCTGGTTAATGTTATTCTTCTAGCTTACATAAGGAACTGAAATACATAACACTTCCTATCAGCGGTATCACGTAGGTTAGGTGTGACACTATGAATTGCACATATTAGAAAGCCAAATCTGGTTGGCTGAACAGTCAGATGGCTTATTTAAGAGTTGCTGTGTAATAATGGGGTTTTCCATCCAAAAATGCTTAAAAACATTACTCAAATAATTGCTTGTGGGATGGCTAAGTATTTAGCTAGAGAGACTAGAAGACTGATCCTGATTGTTCTGTGCATCAGTGAGTGTGCCAAGTTGCATTTTTTTTTTTCACGGGGATTGAGAAGAAGTGGGAAAGACACAGTTTTGAAGAGTTGGACATCACGTATCCGATCAAAGATAAGTGTGCTCAATTTAAGTGTCCAGTTTTGTGTTCAGAGATGTTAAGCAAATCCAGGTAATGTCAGCTGAGTTACATGAGTTCAACTCTTAGAAAAATGAGGTCCAATGTTCAACATCCTAAAATAAGCAAATATTTGGAGGTGGGGTGTCATTAATATTTCATTTTTGTGTCATCTGCATGAATACAATCTGTATTACAGCGTGGAGATAAATTATGAATGTTTAGGAAATGCTTACTGTAAGAAAGGTGTTATATGCCCCTTTTATTCTTAGCTATCTCTGACAAGAGAAAATAAAGCTGACAGATTTTCTTAGCTCTTTCCTTAACAAGAAACAATCCCTAATTTGTCACAGCTTCATCTCCTCTTACTGCAATCACTCATCTCTCAGATAATCCAGCCTTTTTTGTTTCTAGGAATGGTAAGAAATCAAGAGTACGTGTAACATTTCTTTTTCATAAGATGTACCTCACTTGCCTCTGGTGGATTTGCCATCTCCACACAGGTTTCATCTCGCCTGGATGCCGACCTCACCCCGATTTCTGGGCATTAGGGTCTGGTAATCGTCATTTCTGCCATGGAGAGCTCAGAAATGCAGCCCAGCGTGAGTTCCTGCTGCTGCTGCTGCTGCTCTCACAGCCGTCCGTGTCACGCCTGGCAGCCATCTTAGACCTGGGCAGAAAGCCCAGCGGGGCAAACACAACAACTTGGCTGGGAAGTAAGTAGACGGAAAGATTATGCTAGGAAAACATGGAAGATAAATATTTAAGTCCTACAAAACAAATAGGTCGTAATACACTGAACAGTTCTGCGTTCCTTGTGGAGTTTATTTTTAAAAATGTATCTCCTTAGATATTTATTTGCTGAAGAAATACAAGTGCAATGTACAGAACAGCCAGTGATTAGCCCTGGTTTAATTTCTCTTTTTGTGGAAGCTTTGAGAGATTCTGAGTGTTTTCATCATTCTCTTGAATACTATCTTTTGTGGCTTTTTAGCAGAGTATTACATAAGCAAAACTCAGAATAAATGCAGTAGAAAAATAGAAGTTTTGTCAGTGTAGGTACTGCAGTTTGCATAAGCAGAAGACATGATCCACAATCCAAGAAAAATTAGGTGGTGTTTTGATGGGAAACTATCTTTTTCCTAATGCATTCTGTTTTGAAGCATCTGCTTAACATTCAAGGCATTTTACAGCAGTAAGGCTATGAAATACCTAACATATATGTCTAGAACATGTCTGTGAAAGTGCAGAACACCTCTGATGTACACTCATTCCCGGCTTCTTGTCTTTACTGCTAGTCAGATCTCTATACACCCGTTCAGTAGGTTAAAGCAGCTATCATTAAGCACGCCCCATTTTTTGATACCATTGTAAACTTTTACTGAAACATGCTACGTAAGCGGTCATTTCTATGGAGGAATTTCCTTGGATTTTGCATGGATCAACGTGAGAGTAAGGAACCTCCTGTGCAGGTCTGGGCTGGTAGTCAGGCTCAGTATGTGAGATGGAATTATTTAAGCTAATGTATTTTTATATTTTTATGTTCTGTTGCCTTTTTTTCCCCCTCATACATATAACGTTCAAGACTTTAGGAACATAAATAAACCATTGCAGAGCTCAGAGACATTTAGCCACAGAGTTCTGAGTAATTTCACAGCTGCTCCTTTTTCCCAAATAGTTCCAGTTAGGTAAAGACAATGGTTTCGTGAGTATGTAAAATTACTTATTAAATAGAACCATGTTACAGTACCTATGATGTAATTAAAAAGTAGACAAAGGTCAACAAAAATTGTGTAACTGATTTTAATAGAATTACCGCTCAGTGCACGTGGTCATTGGCTCCTAAATTCTTTTCTGATATGTAAAATTTCTAAGAATCCAGAAGTGTTGAATTTAACTTCTTTGTCCAGTAATTTGTGCTGTATTGGATCATCAGGACTTTCTTCAAAGCCACTGAGGCCACGTGAAAGCATACTGTTGATTTCAGTAGCGTGTGAATTGCTTCCCTACTTAAGTCTTGTGGTGACTTTGAGGAAAATTTTTGCATGCAAAACTCTGAGTAGGGTTTGTAGAAGCCAGGACAGCAAACCTGAATGTTACAGGACCGAGTAAGCTCATTGGTGAGCAAACATCACAACCAAAGTTGACCACCCATTTGGACGTTATCACAAAGGTAGAGAATCATGAATTTGATCTCCTAGTCACAGTCTGGCTATACTAATGACTAGTTAAAGATATTAAAAGTTTGTGTACACAGTCTAATATTCTTCTGTAGCCAGCTGAGAAAGACAAATACTTGTACAGAGAACTGTCTAGGGCAGGTGTCTAACTGAATCAAATTTTAGAAAATCCTGTGCCTGTCCACTGAATGTAGGAGGCGGCTGTGGAGGGCTGGTCCTGTGAGTATTTCCCATTGTGCCTGTCTGAAGTTCTGGCAGAATCTGTATTACTAAATTACAGAAAAGTTTCACAACTGGAGACAGAGCTGTCATTTGCCATTTTAGAAGCAGCTGTATTTCAGTAGTGAGTAAGATCATGACATACATCGTACTTCACAGTAATCACAGTTTGTAGAGTACTTACTTCTTGAAGGATGCAAGCTGTATGAAGGCAGTGTGTCATTTCTGTTATACTTCTTTAAAAACATATTTGAAAATATTGTGTGTCAGGTTTGTCATATCTGGGTCGCAGGAAACCAAATCCTTTCCTCCACCAAATCATTTCTGTCTGAAATCTCCAGAAAAGTTACCTGCCATGGTACTGCTCTGTCACAGCCCTGTCCTGGAAGGATGATGTAGCAGTTCAAATTCCTGCCCAGGGCCTGACCCAGGGCCTGTTGAATTCAGTCTGAAAGCTTCCCTTGGCCTCAGCATCCACCGTAGCGGAACCTCAGCCATTTGCCCCACAATTGCTTTTGCCAGCAAATGTTTGTGACATTTTTAATAGTGAATAAATAGTCTGTAGGAGCAGAGTGGTGACTGTACACCACTTTGGAAGCCAGAAGATAGTCATTACATGGAGACATGTTGGAAACCGGTGATGTGGCCTGCACCCAGGCCGTCAACCTTGCTGGGGAATATCCTTGCCTTGTCACTAGCCTCTGAGCTGTCTCTTTCCCCGGTGTACGCACAGTGCACCACCCCAAGCCTGCGCCCGGTGAATTTATCTTCCTCCTGCAAGCGCAGTGAGGCTTTGCATTTGTAAATCATTCTGCATTTTTGGGTAGAAGGTGCTCTGAAATCGCAAAGCACTTGGTCTATGTTGTCCCACACTCTGTTAATTAATAAGGCTTTTAATTATAAAACAACCCTACTTTAAAACTCTCCTCTTTCCTATTACATCATAGAAAGAGCAGGCTTGGCCCTGTGCCTTTTTAAAAGTGACTGTTGAGGTATTTATTAACATTGCTTCCAAGACATTTTTCACTGAGCAGTGAGAGTTGGAATATGGAAATGTCATATTTTTCCTAGTATTAAACAGTTGTTAAACTAGAAACATAACTCTTGCCAGGTGGTTATTTTGTATGCATGTCTTCTTCATAGAAGGAAAATGAACATATATTTTTCTTTCATTGAGTATTTTAAAGTTCATCCTTGTTTGGTGATCTAGTCAATTAAAATAAGTTTACGAGCAGCTTGTGAGAGCAGAAGACTAATTAATTTTACATGTTAGATAAAGCACATTCTTTTCCATTTTTGTCTGCTAATGAGTACTACCAATACCCATAATAACAGATCTTACAGAAAACGGTATTACACAAAGTTTATGGTACTTTACAGTAATTATCTCAATATCTTTGTGAATTAACAAACTACTTTATTTTTGTGGGAAAATATAAACCAACGTTTCAGAACTGCACGTAGAGAAAAGAGTCTTTTAACATTGCTATCATCGTAGAAAATAAGATAATCCTTTTGAAATGGTTAATAAAAGCTCACCATTTTTTCAAAAAGGGTGAGTGTTTTCCAATCTCCCACCTAGCATTGCACCTAAAAGTGAAAAGTGAAGATGAGATAGTTGGGCAGTGTAAATCCCTAGAACATATTCAGGCTTTCCAAAATGTTGCCATTGTTTGGATCTGTATCTTCACTTCTATCTCTTAGAGTCCCAGGAATCAGCTGTAAGTGTAGGTTCTTAATCCAGAATTTCCAGTGGGTGGAGATGTTTGGGTCTGTGAGGTATTTCGGGCTTTTCAGTACTCGGGGCACAACCTTTTAATGCTAGATTGGTCCTTTGAACATTTTTCACTGGACCATCCAGCATAAAGAGCTGCTACACTGAAAGGTTACATTGTTTTTATTCTTCCACTATAAAGCAAATGCTTATACAGAAGTCTCACTTTGAAGTGAATCCCACAATACACAGCTTTCCTCCAGTTACGTTATATTTATATAAGGATAGGGTTTATTTTACACTGAAAGCACTTTCTGTGAGGTGACTGCACAATACACAGGTACCCACCCAGCACTGCTAAAATTCACTGACTTCTGCACAGAATTTTAGCCAAAGCTCCAATACAAATTCTTGGCTTTTAGGAAAAGTAATGAGATCTCTGACTGCACGCATAAAGATAATGTTTGTTTTAAAATATTTTATCTAAAAAGCAGAGGTGCAGGGTAGGATTTTTTTTTCAGAGAATTATTCAAAGAGTAACTGACCTTGCCAAAAAGCTGGCACTCAGAAAATGCAGACATCTAAAACCCTTAAGTACATAGAGAAAACTTTCATGCTTTCTGCTGCAGAGCTTTCCAAATGGATTTCTTTCATAGTGGTTAGAGAGCAGCTTCTGCTACCAGTTTTTACCATCTACATTAATGACATGTTGAAATCTCTCATGCTACTCTTTATGTATAGCATACAGAGAATATTTTATATCCTTTTTGGCCTACAAGGGTGTTGATGTTACAAGATGTAAAATCTGGGGTTGTGCAGTATTTCCTCCAGTACGGTGGTCTCTGAATGGACAGAGCTGCACCATTCCTGTTTTTTGCAACAAATATGCACCATGTACAGCTCACCACAATGAGTAACCTCTTTCTACATGTAGTCTGAGTCCACTACAGTGAAATGATCTTTGAAGGTGATGGTAACATTGCCTTTTTTAGATTAACACACTGCTATCTAATTTGGTTAGACATCTGCGTTCTCCTTCCTTCTCTGCTTTGTTTAAAAGTGTGTTTGTTCCTGGAAGTTGAAGTAGATGGTAACTCTCTCTGCCTGTCTCTGCAATGCTCTGAACATTTAAGTCACTCTGAAAAAAAAACAACCCTTTTTTTCACTGTGCTTTGTCTCTTGCCTGTCTCTTTCAAACTGGGGGTCCCCATGGGCCGTGGTGTAATTGTGGTAGTAACAACTGAATGAGAAAGCTGGTGCTGTGTGCATGGTTCTCCTTGAGGAAACGTACAGAGAAGCTGCTCTCTGCTTTTGCACTTGCTCTCACTCACCTTATAATTGGTTCAGTATGCAGTGAAAGGAAATTGATATGTATGTGTTTTCTCTTGGTCCTCTCTTTTTAGGTCCCCATATCAATTATGCTGAAAGCAGTGGCGGAACACATCACTTACCCTGAGAAGTGGGTTACCGCCTTTGGGGTGAGATCTGCTTTATAGCGAAACATCGCTTTAGTTTGTCTGTGTGTGGCTGATGTATGTATCATTTATTGTTTTCTTTAGTTAACGGTTAACAAAAAGTAAGTTAGCTGATCAAGTTAGGGTATTTGCTTTAAAAGTTTGCCTATTAAAGCAGTATTTATATTATTCTATGAACTGGTATCTCAGTTATTTCCACTTCTTTAGATCTGCCCTGAATGGGGAGTGTTGTGATCCATCAAACCAGGTGGTGGGGAATAACAACCCCCTCAAACTCTACCATAAGCATGAGGTTAGAGTGGATTGTACTATAGTGGCAATTTTGTTAGTCATGTGAACCAAAGCCTGTGTAGTACGGTAGGGCGTGTTTAGTTTAGCCATTGATTCAGAGTTTAGCCATTGACTCAGGATATGTTCAAGGAGTAGCAGCATATTGTTTAAGTAGGCCATAACATTTCCTCACAGTCTGGACAAATTCTTTTTTCAGTCTTACGGATTTACCCGTGCAGAACTTGGGAAGTTCAGTTAGAGAAACTCAGCTCTTCCCCATTAGGATAACAGGAATATCTAGAAGCATGTTAAACAATCCCTCTAAGTCAGCATCCACTCTCTAAGTCATAGCGATGACTTTCTTGAAGTGACAAAACTGGTTTGATAAGGTGCAGTCATGTCAGAGCTGGAAGTACAAAAGTGCATTTATTAAAAATTCATGCTGTATCCTCTTTCCCCTTGTGTATCTTGTCACTGACATGACTTCACAAGTTGCAAATCTATTAAACGTTTCAAACATGAAACTAGAGCTCATTAAGCAAAATGTCGACTGGTTTATAGCAAACTGTTTCAGACTCAAGACTGTTAATATTTGTCTCCAGAGTTTTTTGTCTTCTAGGTTGTCACCAAGCAATCCAGCTGTCTGGGAATACAGCTTGTGTTTCATCTGATCAGAGTCTGACTGTCCTTTGGGGTGAGGTAGTAGGTTGTATAGTTTTGGGGTTATGCCCTGCCTGTCAGATAACTATACAATCTACTGTCTTTCCTGAAGTGGCTGTGATATCATCGCTGGATATGTCTTCAAAAGCCAAAGCAAACGTTTTTCAACTGTAGCATTCTCTGGCTCTGTCTACGCGTTAGATTTGGTCCTTGTAGCAGGGTTATGAAAGAGCATAAATGTCCTCACAGTATTTAGAGTCCTGTATTTATCATTCAGGTTCAAAAGCAATTTCCTTTTCTCAGAGGAGGTGGGATATAAGTGACAGGGCACAGAGGTATGAGCCAGTCTGCAATGGGCTTGCTCATGCTCAGCTTTCTTGGACTGCCATGAGAGTGGCCATTTGGAAACAGCTGACCCATTTCTCCATTACTTTGTGGCATTTGTGGTTATATTCAGTCGAAAATGCCACTTTTGATTCAGCAGCTATTTAAATCTACTTTGCATAGGCTGTTTGAGAAGCTATGAAGTGATGAGTTGGACAAAAACCAAAGAGGATGTCTTCCAGTTGCTCATGTTCTGCCCTGGAACTGGTCAATGCTTGAGCTCTAAGTAAAGAGCTTTTTCTAATCAGGTTTTATGTGCCGATTTAACTTGCTTTTTTATTACATAATGCTAATATGGGAGAAACAGTGCTTGCCCCTGCGGTTCTTGTGTCTCTGGAGTCACCCCACCAGTTCTGTCTGAATTCCAGAAGAACTTTGAGGAAGGGTCCACAGGACATAATTTTGGTCTTTTTAAGGGTAAGAAATGTGTGGGCTAGAAAGTGTTAAGAGAATCTTATTTGCAAATGGTGAAATGTTAGTTTTCTCCGGAAGATGTACTTGATGCTCTAACAGGATGAGGTAGTAGGTTGTGTGGTTTCAGGGTAGTGATTTTGCCCCAATCAGGAGATAACTATACAACCTACTGCCTTCCCTGATAAGCAGCATAACATCATCAGTGTCTTAATTCACAGAAAAACAAAGGCTAGAATATACTTCTGTGACCAGCAAAGTAAGTCTACAATTAGTTGCTGTTACCCTGACCCTAATAGCTTTAAATTTAATGTCTTGCATTATTTTAATAATTTCCCACAAAATAATTATCTTTTTAAAAGTCTATCTTGAAAATTGAATTAAAGAAGTTTTGCTTATTTCAGAGTTTGTCTGGTCTGCTCTTGATCTGTTTTGTTTCTGGTTAATTGTAGTGGAATGAAGTTATGGGAAATGATTCCAAAAATGCTGTGAACTTGCATTCGAGATGTTCGTAGTTCTGTGACATCGAAATTTGAGTGCAACAAATTTTACAGGCAATGCACTGTTCTTGTTCAACCTTACCTCCCCCTCAGGAATCTTCCAGTGTTTTACAAATAATACCAGATGAAGTCACACAACATTCTTCTGGAGGTCAACTTTATATTACAAATAAAAAGCTGTAACAATGAAAATCAAGGCCCAGATTTAAAAAAAAAACCAAAACAACAAAATCAGACATTGATTCTGTACCCTCAGTTTCTCATAAGCAGGCTCATTTCATGACATTTAAATGCCCCCAAAAGAGAATGCTCTGCTATCTAAAAGGCACAAATTGCACCTGGAAAACCATGGACAGAAAATGTTAAGTCCATTAAAGACATTTTGAGAATACAAACTTATAGAATCATACACCAAAAAACTGTGGAAAAAAGGGAATATAACAACAAGGTGCTGGTTTTGGTTGGGTACATAAAAATCGTTCTCCCACATGCAAAATATACCGGGAAATAGGAATCATGTAAAACTTAAGGTCATCTTAATACCAGGGGTATCGAACTGGTTATGTATAACCATTTGATTATACGGCATCTCATTACTGTAGATTAGAGTAAAAATTTAGTCATAATCCTCTATTCCTATCTCACATGCTACACAAAAGAAGGCTTTGCTCACGTAAAAAGCATTACCCTCCTATCTGTACCTAGGCAAGCCGAGACAGCCATGGTGAGAGCAAATGAGAAAACTGACGTTACATTTGACAGCAAAACTGGGTGTTTTATTGCTTCTCTGGTCCAAAAATATCACACATATTTGGACTCGGATGGTATTTGAGGTCATTCAACACCTCAGAACAGGGCCTTTTGTTAATACCTTTAATGAAAGGTTAGGAATGTTATTTGACTCATGTTCACAGAGAGGGATAAAGGCTGTTGGTAGAAGAGGAAAAATTGCTGCATGTCTGAAAAACGTAGGAGAATAGGCAATACTGTGGCTGGTTTTAATCTTCTCTTTTCTTCTTGCTGTTTAAAGAGGATCTCTTAATTTAAAACTGCTGTAAGGATACTTACCATGCTGGCCATGTTCAAGGGCTGCAGGACATGCATTGCAGATTCTGAACTCTCTTTCTTCTGCTGGAAATGCAGACTCACAGTTGCAGTGTAAACATCTCAGACGAGTGTGAGTTGTGATTGCATTGTGTGTAGCTTAAAACATCCTGCTCCCCTCCAGGCCACAAAATTGGCTGGAAATTTCTAGCTTAGTCTTACATTCAGTAAATACGTAGCAAATGTTTTGTATGGAAGAAAGGGGTGACAAGAGGGAAAATGCTCTCCACATTCTACAACAGCCTGTTAGAGCTTGCCTCTGAAGTCGTTTTAAAATCTTTTGGCTCTGCCTGGGTCAGCATTTTGTTCTTGGTAATGAGCTGTGAGTTTTCAGATTCTAGTCATTCTGGCAAGCCCATTAAAACAAAGGGCCAAAAGAATCCATAGTGTTCCCTGTGCTAGGATCTACAGTAAATGCAAAAACATGTGCCTATATTTAGCAGTGTGCAAGCCTGTAGTTAATCAGGTCTGACCTTAGCAGTAGGTGTCATTACAGCTAATGGGAACTCCAATAGAAACTTTAAAGCACAACTGTGTGGTACCAAATATTTTCCAGAACTGTATACTGAAAATGTTTGTATCAAAATGCAAGTAGCTTGGGCTGCTGGAATCATGATGAAAAACAAGCTGTTTTTTTTAAAAAAAAACTCAAGTCAGCATTACTTCTTCTTGAGGTCATGTGCTGTTGTGCAGCACACGTTAGGTGTGAGGAAAAAACAATCATGAGTATGCATAACATGATAAGTGTATCCCCTAACATACACTTCATTATAATCTGTGCTTAAACTTTTTTTTTTTTTTAGTGTAACAGCCATTAGTCAATGAGCAGAAGCATAATACATCTTGCTGGAACAAAGCCTGTACATTTGCTTATAACAGACCAGGTGAAAATCGATGGGCGTGGAATTTTCTCTGAGGTCAGTTTCCCTTCTGTGCCCTGGGGAAAGTATGTGGTGTTTTGAGACAAGATACAAAAAAGACATCAGGCAGATCCCTGACATTAAAGCTGCTGTTGCTGAATTTTAGATCTCTGTTGCAGGGATGTGTGGACCATTATACCTCTTTTTCCATGCCCCAGTTCCAGACTGTTTTTGCTGGGGTTTTTTAATGTGAGCAAACCTCAATATTCTCTAAAACCAGATTCCCAGCATGAAAAGTTTGACTCCATTTGGCAAAACGCTAAAGCAAAGGTAAATGTTTTAGACAATCAGGATAACCCTAATAACAGGCTGCGCTACCAGCCCTGCTTGTGAAAACCTGGCACTGTGACTGTGCATAGGTACCACAACATGCCAGCTGCTGGGACGATTCCTCCACGGCTGCTCTTGAGAGGGCAAAGACCTTGAACACAGAAGTAGTTCGTGGTGCTCCGCTGAAAGGGCGAATTACAAAGAGGGATTTATACTGGGCGAGGATCCAAGAATGCAGTAAGACTGTAGCTGGCATGCCAGTCTGTGCTGGTAGATTCAACATGACACGCTGCATATTGCTAAACAAGAGCGGCACTTAACGGTTGCAGAGAGAGAGCTGGTGCTCATCAGGAAAGAAAAAGTTCCCGCCTCCCCTTGGGCTTGGAGAGATTCCCCACACAGGGCCTGGTCCCAGGATTGGGCTCGTACTGGGAGACAAATGAGAACAAAAAATGTTAGCAGAAGTCTTCTGTGGTAAAACAACAAGCACCGTTCAGAGAATCGGAGGTCTGAGCATATTGCTAACTACCGTGAATGTGATTGTACACAGCAGTTACCTAGAGATGGCACAGCTAAAACCTGTTTGGGCTTGGAGGGGGTTTTGTAACTAACACTATGCAGTTCTCACAATATGAATGCATACCAGTTTTGGGAATAACAGTTATCAGGATAACTGATGAAGTAAAGTCATTTCTATCATGAAATACAACAGCAAATCGAAGGTGGGAAGGGAGGGAGTGTACAGAATTGGATTTAAACTGCAAAAGGGACTGGTGAAAGCGGGGTGGTGGTTACACAAACTGGACCTTGACCAGGACTCTGTGGTTAAACTACATATGCTAAGGAAAACAAAACAAAACAGGAATACCAACAAACGATTATCCAAGCAGGAAGATGCCCCCTCTTGCACAGAATTCACTTTTCCACCAGGCAGGCAGATGGGCAGAAGCAGTCCAGCTCTAAGTCCGCCAGCTGCTTGTGCATGGCAGGAGCGCGGGAAGCAGTTCCCTGCATGTGCTGCATCACCGCAGGCGGAGCGGAGCGACGTCAAAGAGCTACAAGAGTTACAAGAGTTACAGGCACTAAGAAGTGTTTGTATCTTCAAGTCCCTCTCTGTATGAGAGGTGCTTGATCTTCTGGGCTTCTCCCCTGTTGCTCTCTGCGTTGGTCTGAATTACTGCATTAATCAATACATGTAATGGAAGTGTGAGAGCTGAAGCCCACCTGGGCGCATACAGGGGCCAGACAGTAACAGGATGTACCAAATTGTGCGCCACTCGCTGGTGACATTTGGAAGGTTTTGGAAGCAAAAAGAATGGCAAAAGCTTCACAAAAATTTACTAGGAAGAAATCCAAATGATTTGCTCTGGAGATTCAGCAACTTCACAAGGATGTTAGCTCTAAGTAGTCAACAGGCCACCTGGATGCCACCAGGAAATCCTGCTGATGCCACTGATTTTACACAGGTGCAACTTGGGGTGGGGGATGTAGCTCACACTGAAAAAGCCTGTTTAACTATGTATAAGATCAGCTTAAGGAGTGTGTCTGCTCATATCCCCTCTCTTAGAGCCCCTAGCCCAGCTGGACCTTTGATACAATTGTGCTGACATCAAGGTGGGCATACCTCTTCTTGGCAGAGAGGGGTTTCCCCTGGGACCACCCAGGATATGCTCCAGGGCCTTCAACCACAGCCTCTAGCCCTGGTTAAATACAACCTCAGCTGTCTTCCATAGTGCTTGAACCCAAAGTTGTGTTCAGGTTTGGTGTAGCACAGCCCAGCTCCTTTATACATTTATTTTATTTTATTTATTTATTTATAGTTCATAGGTATATCTGCCTGCAGTGACGCTGAAGTGCAGAGTCATGTCTGCCTGCTTATTTTCCTTGTGCGTTGCTGGAGTTTCACCAAGGCAACATCAAGGAAGCAAATCTGGGCTGGTGCTAAAAAGCCTCCAGCATTGGGCTTTGCAGAACTGGGAGAGCTGTGAGCAGCTGAGCTGCAGAATTCTTTGTTGCTGCAATGCAGATGCAAGAAGTGGAATCAGTGGGGAAAAGTAAAACTTAGCCTAGTCCTAAGAGCAGTGTGCCAAACTTGCATGACAGGAGTACTAACAAAACATTTTAAAGCTATGTTGGCATGGCTGTGATCCGTGTGGCTCAAAACCATCCATGAAGGTATACAGGTATTAACTTCCATTACAAAAAGTAGAGATGAGAGCCCTTGAAGATGTCTGTGAGAATCTGGGATTCAGTGACTTGGATGCCCAGATCTCACCTGAAAAATCAGTGCCAGCACTGTCTAACAGAGCAAAACAAAGGCATCAAAAAAACCTAGGCCAAAACACCCACTGATTTTCAAATAGATCTGTGTTCCTAAGTCACTTTGGCACTTCTAATTGTTTTACAATTAACAGTAATGATTACCAGTCATGCTAAGCATTTGATGGTATAAAGGCTTTTGTCTGGTTGTGGAATACAGTTCATGCCTAGTCTCCAGCACAAATCAAAACCATATGAGTAGCCAGGTTAAGAGACAACCAAGTTGTAACTGAGTTCCCAGATGTGGCTTATGTTTGTATTCCGGCCAGGGCCTGAGGCTCTTGCTTGAGATTTTCCCTGTCCAGCTTACATATGCAAATGTAAACAATAATATTTCCATCCTCGAGGAGTCCAAGTGAGATTTTATAATGGGAACAAAGGCATTAGTGTGTTTCAATCAGCTGAAAGTGTGCAGCAGTTTACATATTCGTATATGTTTTTAATTAACACTTGGAAGAGAGCGAGAAATACTTGATGCGCTTAGAACTACCTTTCCTGCATGTTCCTCCATGGAAACATCTAGACTGAAAATAAAACAATTCCTGATAAGGTAAATAGGCATTTACCTTTTGTGGAAAATGACAGCTTAATCCTTCCTTTACACAGCAAGACAGGTCTTCTGAGCATCTTGCTCTTTGTGGAACTGTAAAGAGTAAAACACAGCGTGCAGCACTGCAAGGTCTGGGAGGTTTCAACCTAATCTGAGTCTTTACAGTCCTTCCTGAGCAGATTGTTCCCATGTGGGCACATACACGCTCTTCTCTCTGGATTTAAACTGAATTTGGTAACCCAAGTTTGGGCTCCCTTATATCTGTTAAAAAGCTACTCTGCGAGCTTGACAAATGTTGTTGCAGCAGTGACTATTTGAAAATCAGATGAGGAATCCCATAGGTCCTATTTTTATTTAGGCTTGGCTTGCTGGCTCGTTCCAGTGACCTCCACTGAGGTTAGGCATGTGATACACATGGTTAAAATATAAAAACTTCTTTCCTCTCAAGTTTCAACATGCCCTAAAGTTTGGTTATATTTCTCTCCCCCTTTTTTGCTATTTACCACAGGTAAAATGAAGTGATTGATGGCCCAGGATTTAATGATTTACCTTTCATTTCCCACCTTATCAAAACTGAGAGTCTGAGTTTGGAAATTCAGATGGACAAATTAGTTTCCAATTGGTTCCCCTTTGCAATTCAGCAGCTTTCCCAAAGCTTAAGAAGTTTTAACCGTAGCAAAAAGAAACCTTATAAATACATTGCATTTCAGACATTCGTCGTATTGTACTGACAGAAAAAAAGTGTTCATTCCCAAATTTTATTAAAATTTGAGCCAAACGAGAATTAGGAAAATCTCCCTCAGAAAGTTTCCATGCTTAAAAGAAGATTTTTCACACTAGAGTGAAGAAAAAGAGATTGTATTATCCAGTATAGGGGAGTGTTTCCTTAGCTCAAGCTATTCCCAAATTTCTCACAGAGGAGATACATCTACTTCAGTTTGGGTAAGTACATGAACACACAATATGAAACGGTTGTTGCTCATACAAAACTAAAACAGCTACAAAAGGAAACCACCCTCAGCTGATGATGGCGTATTTCTGCCTACAGCTATTTGAACCGCGGTCAGCATGTGCAGCTGGAAGACGAGATGTGGTTTGACCATATGTGAGCCAAAACACGTGGTGACTTTGTTTTTACAGATGATGCCAAGTGGAGGTAAACACCTCAGTGCACAGGACGTGAGTGGTGTCTGGGCTTTGCTCCAGCCTGCCGATACGCAAGCCTGCAGCTGTACGTCACATTCAGCAGGTTATTTCCCTCAAAGTAAGGTGCACATTTTCCCAAAAACTGTTTAAAACATTTTTATCACTGTCCAAGCCCGGAGAACCCTATGAGCTCACCCTTTTTGTGTTCTGGGTTAATTGCAGGCCATGCTTTTAATCATCAGAAACACAGACGATGTGTTACTCATTAGATACTTAGAGTTTCTACCTTAACCCAGATAGCCTGATGGCTGAGGGAGGCAGCGGAGTGGGAGCTCAGGAGGGGCCGAGGCAGCCTGTGGGGACATGCGCTGAAAGAGGGCGCAGGGTTTTGGGCACAGCTGTCCTCTAACTAAGGGAGAAGAGGGTGGGGGGAGGCACTCTGCTGCAGCATGGGAGGGAAAAGCTTTTCCCCCTGGCCTCATAAGGAAGCACCAAGGCAGGTGGGCTCCTCACCTCAGCCCGAGGGAGGCTGGGGTCTGGTGGCTGCCATGCAGCGGGCAGGGGCCAGGCTGCTGCCGCTGTCCCAGCCTCAGCCCCTGCTTTGCCCGGCTAAAGCTTCACCGCGCTGATTTACGACTCCTCTCAAGTGCCTGCGATGGAGTTATAGCCCCTTGTATTACACGGTGCCTTCTCTGTTATTCTTACTGCACACCACAGATTTATGATGGCTTTTAAGCCAGGCAGCGTGTAAAGAAATATGAGCTTAACAAAATAGAGAAGGGACCAAAGGAGGTCAAGGTGTGGGAGCTGAACCCTGTACAGTGATCCAGGATTTCCTTTTATTTACTGCTCACACCTTTTCAATCTCAAGTAGATTTCAGCTGTCTCAGGCAGCCCTACCCAATGGCTGGGGAGGAGTCTGTAATCCACTGAGCCGAGACGCTTTGCCATCAGCGGATGTCTTTTATTACAATCTAGCACACGTAGGAAATCCCAAAATACCGTTGGTGAATTAAATGAATTTTAGACACAAAGTGCCAGAAAGACACATAGCATCAGGGTAGGTAGGAACCCCACATTCGTCTGAACAGGCTTTCTATCGTGCCACGTCTTACTGTGGCACTGGCCTGTGCTTTTCTAGGTTAGCGATGTCTGGCAGAGCTGCTCTGCTTTTGGTGCTGAAGGAGAATGATTTGTGATAGTCTTTCACAGAGAAGTGGAGCAAAAGCTATGCCTGATTTCCTCAAGATGATGGTGTGACAAGGAAAGTAATGCTGTAAGTAATTCTACTTCATAGCATTATTTACATATATTCACCAATTATTCCAAAACTGTAAAGCATAGGAAAAATATAGGCAGTGCCCTTACTCTGCAGATGGATAACGTGAGGCCTTGCAGCACACACAGGATGACAGAAACACAAGGGCAGAGCTGCATAGTCACCTGTGGGACCACGGCCTGCATTAAGCACTCTACATCAAGACACAAAGCGAAACAGCTGGCAAGAGGGAGGAAAGCTGTAATTACAGCCAACAAATGACTCCTGAGCCAACACCTATTGCTGAGGCTCTTGTCTTGAAACAGAAGCCAGGAACAGGAGCTTTTTCCCTCCTAGGTGAGTGTCATAATCCCTTCCAGCTACAGTATCATTCCCTTCATTAATAAGACAAGCTCCAGTGTGTTCCCTTTCACTCAGATTTATTATCATTATTTCTCTACTGAGGAAAGAAATTTATCTCCCTTCTGGTTACAGCCTAGGACTATAGCAAGGCTCTCGTGGCATATGTTTTTTGGTGGGTTATTTTTGTTTGTTTGGTTTGGTTTTGTGGTTTTTTCCTTTGTTTTGAAGGGCACCCAACAGTCCAAATAATAGTCCACCTGCTCTTCTAAGCTTCCAGAGCAACATACTCTCTAATACTCCAGCTGCTTAGTGCTGGTCATGTTTTAAGCCCTCTCAAAAACAAGGAAAGTTAAAACAGGTTGTGCCTTGGATTACTCTTTGGTAATTTCACTGGCCACCCGTCCACATCTGAAGCATCTTTTCTTTGGAAGTCTGGACTCTCATGAGACGTAAAATAGACGTCAGAACTGATGGTCAACACAAAACTGCCTCCCTGGGGTGTTCTGCAGACAAATTAGTTTACCCGAGTCCCGAGGTGACTCAAATTTATAAAGTTAGAAGCACCTCTTTAGTTTTCAACACACAATATCTTTGAAGTCAAGTAAACCAGTTATCAGAAATATGCATGAGGTTTGTTACACTACTCGGTTACCCACGACAGCTGCCATTTCTTCCTCAGGTGTAGTGCCTCAAAGCTTGGGGCCTTCTCCTAGGAGGTTGCAGCTGTGGATCTTCTGAGAAACATGATCTCCTCCAAAATGACATCCAAAGAAGGGTGAGTGATGTAACTTTACTGGAAGGGGAGATGCATGCCTTCCTGCTAACCTTGGGATCCTCATGTTCATCAGCTCTCTATTTTCCAACTGATTACTGAATTTCTCATGCTCGCTTCCTCACAGTGTGTGCTGTTTATGATAACATCAAAAACAATCTCTTTTTGAAACAGTAACACTACAGTATGTGTTTGAGTGTAATATCTAAATCAGTCCCTGTGTATTTTGAATATGGTATATCACTAATGATATACAGCAAGACCTTGTACAATATGAACATGCTACCTCCTTTTTTTTTCAATATGGTTTTGATGACTTACCTCATCAGAAGATCCTATGTATTTGCTAAGTGGTCGTCCTTAGCTTAGTCTTTGATTATTGATGATGTGGAGTAAGTTAGCAGGGAAAAACTACATCCTGCCTCATCCAGTAAGAGACCTAGGGAATGGCAGATTCAAAATGATCAAAAAGAGATGCTTTTTCCCAAGCTTTTATGGTTAACAGTGGAGATCTTTTCTGTTGAGTGTACCATGGTGCCCGTGGCAGCTCAAAGAGCAGTAGGAGAGGCATGTGTGGATGACCACAGTAGATGTAGCACTCCTGACTCAGCTAAGGATGGATCTGTGGAAGGACAGAGTCTAATTTTACAAAGGGACTTTTTCACTGAAGTTTAAAAGTCATGAAAGGCTTTTCTTGTGGTAGCAGCACTGGCTCTGAAGAGTTTTGGCAGAAAGCTGCCACAGTACTGAACTTGTTTTCATTTAGATGGTTTTCCCTGTGATATACTTGTTTTGTAGTAGTGACTTGGCTTGAAAAGAAAGGTGAAGATAAATCTCAAAGCTGCTGTATTTGTGTGGGTCCCCCACTTTGGCCAGGGTAGACTTCCAACTGAAATCAGTCTCGAGTTGATAGCAGACTTTGCTAGGGGTGAAAGTGAGTAATTTTTGCATTATGTTTCATTACCTTCATAATGTAATGTACTTGGTTTATGCAAGAGTCACGAAGATGTTCCTCAGATTCTGTTCTTCCTGTCAGGAGGCTTTTGACCTTCCACTTGATTTGCGCGCTCAATTATAAGCATTCCAGTGGGACACATAACTCATATTTTATGATAGAATGAAAGTATAAAGTCATAACTTAAACTGTATTGCACTTCTTGCTGGGCTGTGCCATGCATATTTAAACAAAGAAAGTTCAAAATACTGCACCACCACAGAAAAGGGCACATGATGTCTTTATCTGTAGAATAGGAATAATACTGTATGCTTATGTACCAAGACTTACTGTAAGTTTAAGGGCACAAAACCTGAAGTTTTTATTTAGCATGGCTAGGATATGTGGTAACAACTGTCAGACACTGGTTAGCTCTGAAACAGTAGCTGAAGGGACTGAACCTTTTACGCTTGCTGTCACTTTACACTTAACAGTTTCAGATGGATGCAGCCTCTTGTTTCCTACATAACCGAAGGTTCAAATATAGACTGTACTGCTGATAAAGTAATAACAGAAATTACTGAGTAGTTCTAAATTTTGAAAATGTTCATTCTTCTTTTGGTGGCAAATCTACATCTAGCTTCTACATGTGGAAAAAACCAAAAACTCCTAAATATAGCTTGAGTTTTCTACTTCACAGCTACGAGCAGAAAATACCCATGAATCAATAATGAAGGCCTGTAAACACTCTTCTGGCTCTATAGCATACTTAATCTCAACCAGGGGCTGTAGTAAACCACAATTCCCTAGCTGCAATAAATGCTGCAGACTCCAGAGCCAAGCAAAAAGTTTAATTAAAAGCAAACTGATATATATAAATCTGCTGATGCTCTCTCTCACTCTTGCATCTGAAATATATAGAGGCCTCTTCCTGGAGACACTGGATGATTTAGACTTCAATTTCACTTAAGAAGCCTCTCAACTAATACTATCCAGCGAGTGTCTGTGCACACACTACATAAAGACTTCCTGTTAACTAAATGCATTGATCTCCCATTGCTTTACATGCCTAGTGTATCAGCTGTTGAGTTATTTGCCTAATTTAAGAGACTCGGCAACATTTTCCTGTGCTCTAAATCACCAGGCATCTCTGAACTTTTAGGAGAAACTACATTTGGCAGTTAATGGGTACAACAGCATGAGTGCAATAGATTATATTTTGGCTATAAGTAAGCTTGGCAACTTTGAGGAAATGTCTTGCTGACACTTTAGCACCAGAGGAGCTCTGCTTGTGTTAGCAACGTTTGACAAGCTGTTCTATAAACATTTAATGAAATGCAATTTCATGTTGATTTGTGTCCTAAGTCTATCCCAGCACTACACGCTTCAGTCTGAGCTCGCCCCAACTCCCTCCCGACCCCTGTGCGCTGTAGCTGTTTGCTGGACATGGTGCTGCATGCCTCATAGTTGATTCACAGAAAAGTCTGGGTTAGATGGGACCTCTGAAGATAATCTGGTCTAAACTGCTGTTGAAGGCAGCACCTTAGATTAGGTTATCAAGGGCATTGTCAAGCAAAGTCTCAAATATTTCCATCAAGAAAGGTCCCATCACTTCTCTGGGAAGCCTATTGCAATGCTCAATTGTTCTCTGGCTGAAGAATTAATTTTTTCTTGTACCCATAAAGAACTTCCCCTAAAGCAACTTGTGCCCACAGCTTCCTGTCCTGCCGCCAGGAATCCTTTTGAAAAGAGTACCTCCATCTTCTCTACGACTAGCTTCTTTGGGTGTTAGAGACACTGACTAGAACTGTCCTGAGCCTCTTCTTCTCTAGGCTGAACAAATCCACTTCCTTAAACCTTTCTTCATATGCCAGGTTCTCCAAAGCTCTAATCATCTTAGTGGCCCTTCAATGGATCCTCTCAAATATTTCAATGTCTTTCAATGTCTTGAGCTGAGGGGCCAAAAGTGGACATTAAGTTCCAGGTGTAGCCTAACAAGTCCCAAGTAGAGTTACATATATGTTGGCTGGCCTAATTAGTATGTTCATGCAGACACTGGCAGTTTGTGTGACTTTGGACAAACAATATTTTGATTCTGATTTTTCTGAATGTGGAACATGAGGAGGATGACAACTGTTAAGGGACTTGGGATTAATACAAGGCTTAGTTGTTTTTTCTTTCTCAGAAAATAGAAATATGTAAACAGTATGTGTGACACTAATGAGTTTTGGCATAAAATATATTAAAGCAATATTCTAGAGGCAAACCAGCTTCTGACACAAGATGAGATAAACAGTTCTAACTAGCTTTCAGAAAATTAGTGGTCGTGTGTGTTGGGGACCAAATCACAGTGCCTTATATCTTTGAGCAAAAATTAATCTATTAATCTCATTTTATTTATAGTGGTCTTTGTTGACTTACATCATTGTGGTGTTTTGTCTGGTATGCACTCCATTGAGGCATTGCTAAATGAAAGTGAACTATGAAGGCTTCGTAGCCAAAACTTGTGTTCTTGAGGAGACACAGTAATGTATCTGGTGCCAGTGTGTACCCAGCTAGATCAATAAAGGTAAATCTTGCATTCATGGATGTATTAGGACACCTCCAGAAGATTATTGAATTAGGGATATCCTAATCAGCTGTTGTTAAACTGAAAGCGACAACTGCATTTTGTAAGGGGAGGTTCCTAAAACAGAAGAAAAAAAAAAAAAAAACCCAAACCAAAACCACAAAACAAAACCCCTAGAATTTCTGTTCATTAACTGAAGCATTAGTGGTCACAAAAATCAAAGCAACCAAAGATACAGCCTACAGTTAAAAGATTTCTCTTTACCTGTGCTTCAAGTTTGTGTTCATATGGAATAGTAAAATTCCAAATGTGTGGAATAAAAGAATAAAAGACTTAATCTTAAAACATCTAAAACTCAGCTTTGAAATACAGAATTAATTTCTTTCTCTACCAAAATAAGTTCAGAACCATAGATTAACTCACTTTTGTTGCAAGATACTAATACAAAGATGAAACTTCAAAAAAACAAGCTGAAGGAAACAAAAAAAACCTGAATAGCAGTTATTTCATCAACACATAGACCTCAAAGCAAATCTTGCCTTTCTCATCTTACATATTTTGCCTGTTTAATCTTATGTATGGCAGTTGTCCTGCCATGAGTAGGGCGACATGGAGAGTAAAGCAGGGGGAAATTAGTTCAAAACATATCATAAGAAATCCCAGTATTCAAAGCACAGTATTGTGCTGTAAAATACAAAATTTAATAGAAATTTGCATGAGAAAATCCTACCTGTCTCTTCTTACTTTCCTTTGACTGAACAATAGAGTAAATATACTAATGTCCCTTTATCTACGAGTTTTAAAGTTTGCATTATCTAACATAGACTATCTACGTAACAGGAGTTCCTGAAAAGCAGAATATGCATGAATGGGTCAGTGTTCATAATTAATGCCCTGAAATGTGTCCGGCCTGATGCTAAATCAAATGTTTAGGGGGCTAAAAGTACTGCAAGCCAATGTAAGGTTGAAATCCAATATGATGATACTTGTCCATTTTCTGCTAAAGGAGGAGGGAATCCTGAAAATGGAAAATTAGAAGCATGAGGAAGGGAGGACATTAGGGAGTGACTCAACAGGTGTTGAAAATGCAACTGAGATTGCACATGTGCAACATGATCAGGTTGGAAAAATAATTAGTTGAGATGGGAGGCAAAATGAACCTCTAGTAGAAGAAGTTGGCTTAGTCAGGAGATAGGAATCTGATGTTGGAGAGTCTGAAGCTGAGTCTGATCAATCTGATTTGAGTGTTTCAAAATGCAAATTCCTCCTGCTCAACAGGACATCTAGTGAACATTAGTATACATTAGCTTAAAATAACTCCATCTGAATTGGTCTTCAAACTGAGAGTTTGCCTCAAACAAAATCTGAACTCTCGAGCGTGTGTGATTCTGCAAGCCAAGTGAGAGCCAGAAGGATCTCCTGCAATTCAATATGCAGCAGCTGTTGAAGCTTTTAAGCAATGTGTGAGAGGGAGTCATGGAAAAGAGTCAGGGGAAAAGAGATTTTAGAAGCACTGTTATTGACTTGCAGGTGTAAATGTCCACTGAGATTGAAGCAAATGTGGGGGAACTGGCAGAGAGGACTTGGAAAGAAATACAGAAGCTGCTGAGAAAGATAATGTTTCAACACTGTCAAAATTGTCAGTGTGTGTATTAAAGATGGCGAGGATGAAAAATTAAATACTTGATTAATATAACGTATCAAGTTGAAATAAACTGAAGAGAGGTTGGAGAAAGATCAGACTAGGTCATCAGTGATCACAACAGGGATGTGGAAGTATTATATCTACAGATGCATTAGAAATATAAAATGAGGGCTTCAACTTCCAAACACTGGGAACCTGGGTTAGAGATTCAGCTGCTAGACTCATCTGAGATTCTGGGAGATGCACGTGAAGCTCCCTGGCAAAAGACAGAAACTGAGGCACCTAAAATGTTAGGAAATTTTATTTAAGCAAATCTGCAAAGAAGCAATAGAAATTATAAAAGAAAAGCATTGTAGCTTTAGTTATGGCTTACAAACCCCCAATATGAATCTGTCTTAACATCTTCCTTCTTTGCTTCATACTTATTTAACATATTTTCCATGTACAATAGTGCCTTTATACGAAGTTTCAACTCTTTTGCAGGAACTGTTACTGACTTAATATAAAGCTGCTCTTTGAAAGAAGAGTTACTTTCCCTTTTGGCACTTCTAAATATTTCTGTTTCAAATTTGTGCTCCTTTCCCCGCAAGATCTGAGTTGCAGAGCTGCTTCCTTCAGTCCCCGGTGGAGGCCTATTTGTATTGGCTTTGATGTAAGCAGTAAGCTGCTTGGTTTAATTTTAACTTTTCAGGGGAAGAGTTTATTCACAAGTGAATTACACAGCATGAAATCTTAAAAGCTGCAGTTAGATGCTCATGGAAAAAATGCATAATGAGTCTGGTTGGGAAAAATGTTACAGAACTGATGTTCGCATCTAAGAAGACAATGTGCTTTCATGACGAGAGAGGCAAGATGGAAAAGACAGGCTTCGACACTGACAAGGAAAGGGCTGCAGAGTGACATTTAATGTGCCCATTAGTTGAACTGCATGTGCAGACTGGAATGAGAAATGCTGCACAGGGAGAACAAAAATTCCTGATTTCCAAATAACACATAGAGAACATATTCTGCTGCACTGGCCACCTTGCTTTTGGGATTTTTAGCGATGCTTTGCGCAGTAGCAGGATACCGAATACCTTGTAAGCATTACAGTTAACTTTTGTCATATCTTTTAACTCTGTGGTCATTTGCTTAGTACCAACAGCGTGCATCATATTTTAGAGCGGTAATAAATTGTTACGCTTGAGGCTGGGTAGCTCCCACAAGCAGTGTGTCTTTGATCCTTAGGAAGCCACAAACCTCACTGAAACTTGTAGACATCGCAGCTCCTTTCATCCATTTTGTGTAGTAAAAGCTTGAAACAGTAGATGCTACTATGATGGTTGCAAATCATCATGGCAATACGGGGGTAGGTTGTGAGCTGAAGCCTCAGGAAGAGATCTCCTGACTCTGAAAGCAGATGTGGGAGCCAGGCACTGTTTTGACAGAGCTGGGTGTGTCCAAGATAGAAGCCAGAAGAAGAAATGCAAGCAGAGAGGTGTTTTTAGGAAAACAGCACTTTGAGTACATTCTTTGCAAATAAACAGGGTTATATAAAAGAAATTCTGTAGACGTTGTACCGTCATCAGTTAGTCTTCCCAGTGGAAACAGCATGCAAGGCATGGAAAGCTGCTTAACTGCTCGGGCTAAAGGATAAACTCTGACAGACTCTCAAAAATCAAAAAGACCAAAATGATCTTAAATAAGAGCTGGATGTTTTCTAAAAAGATTTAAAGTAACAGCAGTTAGCTTCCTGAGATGAACCTACAGGTGGCATAAAATTTAGGAGATTAAACCTTTGGGGCAGCTACACAGTGTCTGGCCAAATCAGGAAGCCCAGCTGCCAGCTCAGAAAGACAAGCTGGATAGATAAAGCCAAGAGCCAGCTGCCTGCCACTGATCAAAAAATGTCCCAAGAAGTACAGAAGAAAAAAACACTTGACTTCGTTGGCTGATACTGGCAGGGAGGAAATGCAACAGCAAGGAATTTGCAAAAGGATTGTCTAGAAATTAAAAGCTGTCAAGATTTCTTGATGTGGAGCCATGGGTCCTTCCAGTATTTCAAAGTTTCTTTTACTTTGGATACGGATGATAGTGTTTATAGACCCAAAAATGAGTGTAATAAAAGAGAGCGGAAGGTTATTACTATGACAGCCTAAATTTTCTTGGGACACAGCATCGGTCAAGACTCTGCAAAATGATTCTGCTGCTCTTGGTTTGGGAACAATAAACTCAAATAGGCCTAAAACATAAGAAGTTGGGGTGGGAATAGGAGGGATGGAAGATTTATCCTATAATAACTAGAAAAGGCAAATATTAGCTGTAGAGAAAATGTCTTATTTGAGCACATAGGTAAAAACCTTCCCTTAAGTTCTAAGCCCTGCCTTGCTATCAGCCAGATCATCTCCATAAAGGAAAATTCACCAGCAGTTCCAGTACCGCAGGCATATGAAAAATGTTACCAATTTTATCTTGGGCAATTATTTCAAAATCGTTCCATAAGGTCACTGTAATTAAGCTCATCAATGCTCTCAATGTCTGGGATGAGTAGAAGTATCGACGCCAGATAAAATCCAAGAAGGATGGAGATATTGCATTTCTGTGCTTGCAAAACCTAGCCCTGACCCACCAGGTGGTGGCAGGAGAAGTTTCCATGGCTGGTCACAACGCAGTTTTGTCACTCTTTCTTACAGGGTGTAAAGCAGCAGGTGATGATGTATTAGGTTTCATTAGAGGCATTTATGAAGAGAAATCACATTGGGCCTGAATCTAACAATGAAAAATAGCATAACGTACATCTCCATGGGTCACAAGAAAATGTGGAAGAAAGTACAATATATGGAAGCTGCTATAATGTGTCAGCTTTTTCTGGGAGGGCTGCAGAGACATGTAAAATACAGTAATGCAAACAAGAAGGACATTATAATTAATTTGCTTAATAGCCACCACAAAGCAACACAAGGTAACCAAAACAAGAGAGCTTGATGTGGGGCAAGGAGGGAGATTTGACAGCCTGTGCAGTATGAATGAGTATCTCAAATTGTGATGGTGGGGTTTTGTGAAAAGCTATGCTTGGAGGATGTTCTCAGAAGTGACTAAATCGAAGCAAATAAGCAAACCAAAGGAAATAAGTCTGTTAAAAAACAAAAAAGTATTGATTTGTGATTATAGAACAGGGTTAGTGATCTATTGCAATGAGCTACAGCATGGGAGAAAAGAATGTATGTGCCCAGGAATCATCCTTCAGAAGAGTACGTGGGCTGGGTTTCTGCTGGAGGAGCTGGAGCTGTGGTCTGACCGAGGCATGAAGGCCTGGTGATTTTGCCAGACCGCACAATGGGAGACCTGTGGTGCGGGCATCTGGCAGAACAGCCACTTACTTCTTGGTCCCATTTAAGATTCTGAGGACTTCAATGAGACAAGGTACCATGCCAACCACAGGCTGGCCAAGCACACATGTACGTGCTTGACCCACGGTGCAGATGTTAGGGCCTGCCAGTGACACGAGAGCTCAAAACCCTCTGGACTCCCAGCCCTCAGCTGATGCCATCACTGCTACTTATGGCCTGCTGTGTTGCCTCTCCTTCTACATTCCCTTAAAAAAAAGAAGAACCAAATATGCCTGCAGCTGCAAGGGTTTCTCAATTTTATCCTGCCAGTAACAGACAAGGAACATCCTCTTCTGCCATAAATCATGCTCAAACTAATATAAATATTTGTTAATCTAGGGCCCTTTTAAAGCTGTGTTAGGGCTTTACCTGTAATTCTCATTAGGTAACACTGCAGCTTGTATCTGCAATAACATCTAAACCAATCGTTTTTCTGGAACATCTCTGCTTAGCGGAGGAGGAGGGAGGGAGACATACAGTCCTATTGATGTAACTATGCAGCTAAAACACATTTCTGCCTCTGAAAGTTAGAGAAATGACAGTCCTCTGCCAGCCTGTGACCTCTGGATTGGTGGGTATGGACTTTATCATGTGGAGCAGTCAGCTACAAATTAATAGCAAAAAAAAATAATCTCTGTCCTCTGAACCATGTTACCCACAGACTTACGCCATTATTTCTTTCTTCAACTACTTTTCTGGTTCAGTTCCAGTTCAACTCCGCCTCAGCATAATCCCAGCCAGGCTGAATATGAATTTCAGCTGAACCAAAATCTCTGTTGGTTCAGTGCCTCTTTCTTGTTGTGATACACATATTATCTAGGAATCAGAATGCATTTAAGATCAACGACTATAAAGATTACTTTCTGACTTTTTGTCGCTCTCATAGTTGTATCTGTTCCAATCTCTGGGTCTTTGTGGCTGTCGGAGCAAAAATGAGGGGTGATCAGAATAAGTATTCTATGTAAGCAAGATACGACATCAGAAAGACACAAAACAACCCTGCAAGCACCATTTACAAATAAGGAAAACATATATTACCATTTTCAGAGACCTATATAGAGACAAAACAAAAGTAGGCACTATCAGCTTTGGGTGTTTTGAAGCCAAAATGCTCCAATCTAAATGAAAACTCTGTGACCCTGACCTCCCTTTAACAAGGTCAGAATTCATTTTGAAACTCCAAGATGAAATAAGCCTCAATTTCAACATACAAAAAATAAAATTAATTTTTCAACCACCTTCCTGATATGTCAACAGGACTGGGAACAAATTATCAAGTACTGAATATGTAATTAAGTGTCTTTTTAACTGGAAGAGGCCAACTTGTGTGTGCCCAAGGATCATACAGTTTTGCAGCACTAGACTATATATGATTTGAACACTGTATTTCTAAATTAAATAGTTTTGAAGCACTCACTTTTCATATGCATGCTTTGCTGCAAGATAAAATGAACCATAATGTTGATTTCCTCTCAGTTGTCTCTCAATTTCCCATATATATACCTATACGCATATGTGCATAGGCATGTATTTGTTTTCATAGGAATCTTTGTTCATAGTGGAGCATAAATTCTTGGTACATTAATGAAATCCCCAAGATGTAACAACCCACATCTATAGATTTGACGACCAAGTCTAAAGCAGAGAATCTTTTCCCCATAACATTACATGGCATTTAACACTAACTACAAAGTTAGTGAATAAATTCTCACAAAATACAGTGGTGAAAAGGTAGGTATTATTGCTACTGTTATTAATATGCTTTTTCTTATACAGTGATACAAGGCAGGAAGAATTTGGTTCAATTGACCCATATTACAGGTGTTACAACACAGACAGATCTGACCTCAAATTCTCTTTTGCCCCTTCTCCCCCATCCTTTGGACCTTGAAACCTTTCTGCATATAGTAGTATTTAGCAAAGACTATGATTTTGTACTATCATCTGACTTTTGCGTCGCCTATACTATTTACACAGTAAGCATCTCAATGGACTGAGAAATAAATAGCCAACGGTGTCACAATATTTTTGGTGTAAATTGTTATGTGGAGCATTGCTGTTACTCTGGGAGGACTGCAGAGTATTTTGGACTTAGGTAAATTACAACTGTGAACTTTTTGTATGCCAACTAAAACAGCACAAAAATATATTCCCTCCGTGCCTAGCAGTTGCAAGGCTTTCACAAGAGAAAACACAGCGATCTAACTATAAATAGCAACTTAACTAAAATTAGATAGAACTGGCAGGCTCTCGCCTATGAATGGGAGCACTGTTAATGTGCTCATCAGGTACTGGAAGGGCTCCAAATCTGACAAGGCATGCTATGGCACAAACTTTCTGTGCCTGGAAAAATGAGCAGAAATGGCTGAATGAATAGGGCCAGGGATGCTTTCATAACTGGATAATAATGTCAGAGACTGCCTGACGATGCTGATTAAATTTAAAGGGGGTACTGCAAGTAGGGATATTTCTCTGTTATTCCTTATTGCTTTGCTTTGTTTATGCTAACAGAAAATGCCGTTAAACCTAATGAATAAAGAAGTGTGGGAAATCATTTAGGGGAAAATTAATACCGAGATACTCAGAAAAGTTAATCCAAGCTGGGTAATGGTGTAAATTTAAAGCATATAACTGCTTTTAGATGTTCTAATTCAGAAATGGTTAAGGCTTCTCTACACTTCTACATGGTGAAGTTACTGAACAGTGAATAAAAATACGAACTGATGGTACACCGGGTCCTCAGTACTAATCAGCTGCCTGTTCCCCTGCTATGGAAACACCAAAAATGCTGTTTGGCTTTCTCCAGTTTAAAATAGAACTTGTAGCATTGAAAGCACCATTATGGTCACAAAACGGTAGAGAAACTTCAACTGCACAGATGATATATGCTGACCTTCTTTCTACACATAGCACCATTGAAATACAATCACTTCTGCACCTGCTATCAATCAGCCTACACTTCCATATATAACTTTTTTCCCCCCTAAAAAAAATTAAGTTACCTCATACAAAGACACCTTGAGGGCATGCTGTATTTCCACAAGGGAAGTCAGAGCAAAGTAGCTGATGAATTGTGAATTTACACCGAGCTTATTGTACAATGTCTGTCCCATGTTGATAAACCATTAGTTCACCTCACTTTAAGCATGAATTAAGTTAAGGTAATTATGGCCAGCTGACTCCTAAATGAGTGTCCATAGAGAAATTATATATGCTTGGGTTATATTCACTTTAAATTCACATCTTTTTTTGTTAATTCACTTTGACATGAATTGGTGTTGTCAGCTGAGCATTGGTAGATAAGGGAAGAGCAACTTATCGTCTGCCTGGACTTGCACAAAGCCTTTGACACTGTCCTGCACGACATCCTTGTATCTAAATTGGAGACACGTGGATTTGGTAGATGGACCACTCAGTGGATAAGGAATTGGTTGGATGGTCACACTCAAAGAGTTGTGGTCAACAGCTCAATGTCCGAGTGGAGGTCAGTGATGAGTGGTGTCCCTCAGGGGTCAGTATTGGGGCCAACACTGGCATCACGGACAGTGGAATTGAGTGCACCCTCAGAAAGTTTGCTGATGACATGAAGCTGTGTGGTGTGGTTGACATGCTGGAGGGAAGGGATGCCATCCAGAGGGACCTTGGCAGGCTTGAGAGGTGGGCCCATGTGAATCTCATGAAGTTCAATAAGGCCAACTGCCAAGGCCCTGTACATGGGTCGGGGCAATCCCAAGCACAAATACAGGTTGGGTGGAGAATGTATTGAGAGAAGCCCTGAGGAGGACTTGGGGGTGTTGGTTGATGAGAAGCTCAACATGACCTGGCAATGTGCCCTTGCAGCCCAGAAAGCCGGCCGCATCCTGGGCTGCATCAAAAGAAGCGTTTCCAGCAGGCCAAGGGAGGTGATTCTGCCCCTCTACTCAGTTCTCATGAAACCCCACCTGGAGCATTGCATTCATCTCTGGGGCCCCCAGCATAAGCAGGACATGGTCCTGTTGGAGCAAGACCAGAGGAGGGCCACGAAGATGATCTGAGGGCTGGAGCACCTCTCCTGTGAGGGCAGGCTAAGAGAGCTGGGGTTGCTCAGCCTGGAGAAGAGAGGGCTCCACAGAGACCTTTAAATAATTAAAGGGGGCTTATAAGACGGAGGGAGACTTTTTACCAGGGCCTATAGTGACAGGACAAGGGGCAATGGTTTCAAACTGAAAGAGGGTATGCTTACATTGGACATAAGGAATAAATTTTTTATGATGAGGGTGGTGAGGTACAGGAACAGGTTGCCCAGAGAAGCTGTGGATGCCCCATCCCTGGAAGTGTTCCAGGCCAGGCTGGATGGGGCTTTGAGCAATCTGGTCTAGTGAAAGGTGTCCCTGCCTATGGCAGGGGGGCTGGAACTAGATGATCTTTATGGTCCTTTCCAACACAGACTATTCTATGACATCTTGTGTAGGTCAAGCCACTGGGTATCTTGGGCTTGTGCCAAAGCAGCCTGAAGATAAGGAAGGAGATTCTGAGCTAGTCGCAACAGACAGAAGAAAAATCTGATTCTCAGAGGCTTCTAGGTGAAAAATAATACAGAAAATTTTCTATTAAATAGAAAATATATGACTCAAACATAAAACATTGTTTAAATATAACTATGATAATGTTTTTTATGAGAAACATTAAAATTAAACAATACAGTACTTTGTCTATCCCCTTCTCAAATAAGCACTTGTCAGCCATAAGAAAAACACAAATTTAATCCTGTTATGTCCCAATTAATCTAATCATTTAAATGGGCTAAAATATTTGCTATCATGGCTGTTTTTATAGAAATCATATCTTCATATAGCTCTATCAACTTGTTTTAATGTACAAAATTATCTGAATTGTACCTAATTTCATTTTCGTTCTGGAAATTAATTTTCATTTACTCAGGAAGTAAGCATAAGTTATTCCAACTCCTACTCAAAAAATAATGGCCCTTTGAAACTGATGTTGCTCCGTCACATTACAAAGACCATATCAGTGGTCTGAAGGCTTCACATAGCTGTAATGAAAAGTAGGTTTAACCTTAGCTTGCAGATAATGTTTTTGACTTAGGAGAAAGTTTGTGTAAACCAGCAGTTTGAAATTTAATCCTATGGGGGTTAAAAACAGGACTGTTGTTTCTCATGGAGGAGATTTAATATTTGGATTAACCACTTGATTAGAAAGGTTACAACCTTTGTTTATGGAATAGCTTCTGTATTTTTAGCCCAATAGGAGTGAAAGCTTTGATGTACAGAGTGCTGATAGCAAAGTATGTATTTTCACTGGGGAAATGTTACGTGTCAGTTGAGGAGAAGGAATGAAGTCTAATGAGGATCCCAGTGCGCTTGCTGAATAACCATGTGTGCATGGAGGGGAAACAACCAAAGCAACGAACTTACCAAAAACTTCCTATATGAAGATATAAAACCTGTTAGAATATTGCTGTATTTCTTTTGGAAAACCTCTTTTTGGAAGACCACGTGCAAGCTTCTTAAACATAGTAATAAACTCTGAAGAGTCAAGAAAAAAGTTTCAGAAGCAAAAAAATCCTGGATTCTGAACTGAGATCTTGATAGAAAAGATAATTAAACAAAAATGAACAAAGAAACTAATGAAAGTTCAGGCTCCACTTCAGAATTCCAGCTTCCTCTCTAACCACTTTTTTTCCCCCCTTTCCAACTCCCTCACTTCTTCCACATCAAGTATGCTCTACAGTTATCCATGAGATAGCTGCCACTAGAGGTCAGATGTTTATCATTCTCTTCAGTGTCATTAATGACCATTAGTGCTGTACAGTTTGAAAATAACATAACTGCAAACTGCCTAAAATTATTCTTTCTTATGTATTTATATGTAGCTATAAATACAAATTAGAAATCAAAGATTAATTGTGAATTTACACCAAGCTTATGTGCTCTTTAGAAATCAGAACACTCAAATTTAGAATTTTGTAAGAAATTTGTAGTTTTTAGTGTGCTATGTACAAAGATGAAAGTTCCCAACACACAAAGAATCGTTCATTGATTTGAGCTATTGCTGTATCAAAAATAATAGAGAAGCTATAATTTGCACACTAGTAACGGTGATGAAAATAATTGTTAGGTGCAGGATTTGTACTTTTGAATCGTGTACTGTAATTTTTTTACAGTAATTTGTTCCAGCCTGAAGTAGATGAACGTGCTTCTCATTTGGAGACAGATACTCTTGTCCCTTGCATTTAGACTGGGTTCTGGTAGGTGAACAGTGAGATGATGTTGAACTACCAACCTAGACCTCACAATCTGACTTAAACCAAAATTGCCAGAGGTTCAAAGAAATCAAGTCCTCTACAAATTACGTGAAAATTGGCAACTGAATAGTCAAAAGCAACACAGATTAGTGTTTGCCTAGTGATGTGGTCTCCTACCACTACAAAAGCAAGTAGCCAGCTGGGCAAGCAGCATGAGCATAGGAACAAATCAGCTACTTTGCCCGAAAATGAGGGATGCTGGAGAAGTACTGTACAGCATAGGGCTGAAAACAAAGGACACAGAGCTAAAGGAACTAGGAGAGAGGAGGTGACCGGCTGATGTCCCCATCAAGCAAAATGCGTGGGAAATCAGGCTTCGTTTGTTTTCTGGCACACATACAATGTGTGTATGTGTAGAAATAGAAAGTAAGTCCATAATTTTTCCAGCTTGCTCCCAAGCTCTTTATTAACTACACAATCGGTAACACCTTGTATAAAATCACAAAGAGTGTAAAAAGTTTACTTGGTTTGGTCTTTCCCGGTGAATGCAGTGAATATTCATACAGACTGACATGAACAGAACAGTCATTCCAGCTCCAAATAGATAATCTTTTCACAGATCAGGTACACGTATGTATTTTTATATAGGTTCATAACCTAATAATTTGCTGAGCATATCAATTGCTCGGAAGTGCCTAAGAAAAATCAAGAACTTAATTTGTTAAAATAAGACGTTATTTAAATCAATTAACTAAACCAGCGCGAGGCGGTGACATCACTGCAATTGTATCTAGCTCTGCAGAACTCCACCTATGCTATTGCACTCCCAACACCAGGTCACCATAGGAATACTCATTAAAAGATCTTATGGTGATGCCATCTGTAGGCCAGTGGCATGCGATAGCCTGTACAACAGGTATTTAGTAAACAGCCTTCCAGTCACTTGGAAACACATGCAGACTACATCCAGCTGATCAATGGTGCTTCTTAAAGGAGCAAAACAGCTCAGCAAAAGGAAAGTCCTCATTTAACCTTCTCTTTCATGGAACTGTTTTCGTGATGTGCCCCTGTGCCACAGATCTAAGCAAGAGTAAGTTGTTTTGCTTTTCATAGAAGAGAGAAAAAATTCGTCTTTGCTATCCTTCACTTGTTAAATAGAACAATTGGGTTCAATATTTGGTCAGAAACCATTCAGTAGTGAAAAAAGAGCTCTAGGCTACCCAGATGCAGCCCTTTGGGCGTGTGCTAATCAGCCCCAAGCAACACTGCCATTCCAGCACTTTAAACTTCTGTTTTTGCAAGCTTTTCACTGGAGACACTTTTCCTAGGAAAATCTGGAGAGAATCCAGCTTCTCTTTAAAATGTACTCCACCTGATATGCAGAATATCTCATGTAAACTGCACAGGGATGATCTTCAAAGCTGACTCTTTCCTTCACTACCTGTTTCAGAATGCAGTAAATTCTCTTGCAAAGATTTCTGTGATGGGAACAGCCATCATTATATATGTCCTGGAGCACAGCCTTTTATCCATTGTCATCACTATGTTTTAAAATATTTTCCAGGTGTATTTGAAATACATAATTTGAATTTGTGATGCAGTCTCTACCTCCACGCAAAATTGCAGGGGACCTTTGCTGCAATGCCTTAGAATCCTGCCAGCTTGAGGGATGATCAATGAAAAAACTCAAAGCATGCCGATTCCGAATTTCAGAGGTTCAACTTTATTATCAGTTAGATAAACACAATAATTGATTAAACACCTGGCAGCCAACTTTTAAAGGGCCTTACTCCCATCTCAAGGCAGTTTCCCTCTTCTCTTTCCTAGACTTTCTGCTAATTTGTGTTCATTTTGATCAATAGGGGATCAAGCTCCAGAGCAATGAAAGTCATATTGAAATTACTGTGGAAAGTCATAGGCCAGAAACTAAAACAAACCTTTATAATCTTCAAGACCATAATTCCAAAAATTGCACTTTTCTTCGCAGAAATGCAGACCACGTCAGAATCTATTTGTAAACCCATTGTATATACTTTTTTAAAAGCCTTCATCACAACACCTGACTGACCTCAGGGCTGCTCTAGAGCTCAGTGGAGCTCTGTGATACATCGTTCAGGCTACCAGCAGTTAAAAGATAAACCTGTAATTGTGCTGTTAGCTGTCATGACATGAGGGAGCATACAGAAGCAGGAGTCCATATCCCTTGAAACTTAAGTTTCTTCTAAGTTACCGGATTATATTTTAAAACTTGCTTTTCACTCAGTAAAAGGATTCCTGTAACTTCACTAGTGTTCTACACTGAGGAAAAAAAAAAAACAGTATAAGAGTGTGGCTCTGCAAAAAGATAAGGTTCACTGTGCTTATTCGATTCGATATTGCATCTATAAGAAAGTCTGGGTTTTCTTTTTGAACTTTGCGTGGAATGACACATTTAAAAGAAACAATATAGCGAATATGCAAGAGAGTCTTGCATACCAAGCCTCTGCAATCAGTGAGCTTTAGAGACGGCTGTAAAATCAACCATATTCACAGGTGAATTGTGAATTTTGTTAGAGTTTTTAAGCCTTTTTCATTAAAAAATAAAAAAGCCACCTGGAGATGGTTGTTTCTTGGAGTTACAATCCCAGAAATGAATGTAAGAGTGATTTTTACACTGCAGAAACTGAATCAAGACATCAAATTCACATGGCTCCAACTTCAGAGTCTAAACATAGGGAGACTATATCCTAAATTTCTTTGTGTTTGGGGCACGTCAGTCTCCTTCAAGAGACAGATAGGCTCAATTTTTCTTCTAAGGGTTAGGATTCAGGGAAGTGCACTATAGGCTCATACAACTTTCAGAATCTGGCCCAATATGAAGAACTGCAGACAATATCAGAGATGGATAGTTGCTTTGTCTGCTACAACAGTCTCTTCAGTGATTTCAGAAGAAAGAATAAGAATCACACATCTTTGAATACCAGTCAAGCGGTTCAGGAATAAGGAAGAACTGTGGTGCTACAAGTTTATTTGGGGTTTTGAGGGGTTGGGGTTTGGTGGTGGGATTTTTGGTAATAGAAGTAAGTCTTTTTGTCCTTGTTCAAAGGACAAATGGATATTTTTATAAGTAGCAGAATGGGAAAAGGCTGCAAGTTATGTCCAGGTTTTTTCTAGTTTCTCCACCTTGTTTTTAACATGGCTTGATGCAATGTAATCACCGGTACGAAAGTCCGCAGTTACTCAATGTCCATTTACTTCATGCAAATATTTTCGTTATGATAGAATCATTATTTTAGAGGTTGGCATAATTGTCCTGTTACTATTTTAAACCAGCTGCTGGTAATATGAAACTATTCACAGAGTACTGTAGAATACTATGTTATGGTTTGCTAAAATTGGATTTAGGGTTTACTTCAGTGGTTTTGATGGCTAAGTTGCTCAGATTCTGCTGTCTGTGCCATAAAGCTTTGTTTGCTTCTGAGAACATCCTCAGAAGGAGGACGACAATGTTTTGATCCTATCTGAGAGTAATTTAAACAGAAAATGTTTCTTTTTCAGGTTTAAATAATTTCCAGGTGGGGGAGGTGGGTATTCTTTGTTATTTGTAGAGACAAAATTTTATTAGGAGTAAAAAAGACAAATGCAAGGAGAAATATTTTTAAATGAGAAAAAAATGGTTCTATTAAATCTGAAAGTCATGATGTGCTTTCCAGCAAATCTGAGTATAATTTTGGTAGGTAGGCACTCATCTTCATTTTTTGCAGATGGTGCTTGCAGAAAAGTCACATAAATATGTTGAATGTTAAAAAGTAATTCTAAAATGTCATCTATTATATCAGACTCCCACTAATTTGTCATCAGGCCTGAAATCTCTACAATGCATACTGTGCATGTTTTTAAATATTTTTTTTTAATAGTAAATTTTCTTAGCTTCAGAAGTACATTGGTATATCCTGAACTGTTATAGCAAGAGATGCTTATCCTCATGGACAACTTTTCCATTTGTTTCTTACCAGTACCAACAAACTCTCTATATCCAAGCAGAAGAGCAGTACGGAAGAGAAGGACACTTTTCTTTCCATACTGAGGACTTGGGAAAAAGCACCTTATTTATGGTGCCAGGACAAAGAAAATAGTAATAATACAGAGAGGAATGTGAAGGAACTGCAGTTGTTACACTGCAATTAAACCCAGGCCAAGCAATGGATAAGCACAGCAAATTCAACTGCAAAGAGGCATACCTAGAAGTTGTGAGTTTCTGAAAAGCAGCAGAAAGTAAAGCCTAATGAATATCAGGTAAAGAGAAGCTATGTATCCTAATTAATAGAGCATTCATAGCTCCTGTTTTGTGCAGCTGCTAGATGCTGCGGAAAGTACGGCAATGTCCTTACAGCAGTGTGTTACAACAGTTTCTTTCAGCGCGCTATAGATGTAATTTCCGTTTGTTTTGTAGGGTTGAAAAAGATGTGCGTACAGACCCATTGGGGCTTCAGTGTGCACCATCTCACGTGGGGCCTGAGGATGTGTTTTGCCTGAGGTTAACACAAAAGTTATTTGGTTTAATATTTTTTAATTATTCCATGCATACAGTCCTTGTAAAGCCTGCAGTAGCTAAATTCCCTTTACCTAATATTTAGAGGAGTGGCTTGAACAACTCCTGAGTACAAACTGTCAGCGTTCCTGGCAAGCTCTGCTGTTTTCTGCAGGGCTGAATTCTTAAAAACGATTTTGTGATGATGATGATGATGACTACACACTGGTGGAACACTTCTGAGTGTGAGCAGTGCAAAGCTTCTGTGCCTGCTGGCAAATGGGAAGACTAACTTTGTTAACACTAGATGGTTGCACTTCATAAAGCTAAGCCACTGCACATAGTTATTGGTTTGTTTGGGTTTTTTGAAAAGCAATGCTTTTTTAATCCATTTAATGCTAGAAAGGTTAGTATAAAGCAATGTGTTCTCTGCCTTCGTCTTTCTGTAAGTTCTGGCACAGTTTTTTGGGAGGCATGTTGATAAAAACTGAATATATACAAGAAATACATGTATCCATATATGTTACCCCCAAGACAGGGATTACAACTTTGCCTTTGTTATGCGGTCTGCATGAGAACTGACCTCCCATCAGTTGCCTTATAGGCTGTAGTCTTGCTGTGTTGACCACTGAGACTTTTTGGTAACGATGTGGGCGGAAGACAAGAATGTAATTTTGCTGTTTGTTGTTTGTTTTTTTTTTTAATAGCTTTCTGGTTTTGCCTCTCTTCTACACCGCCTAATCTGGCTAGGCAAAAATAATCACAATACTTTTATGTCACAGAACCCCCCAAAAAATAGACAAAACCTGCTCACAGGGTATGGGATGGACAGGTAATAATAGAGACGAAAGGGTGGAAGTGTTGATAGCTGTTCTGCCTGCACTCAAAATTCTTCGCTGTCAACAAAGTGCAAGTTGAAGGTCTCCGTTTCTTTTCTCCATGATGTCTCTGCATCTGGTACATCTCAGCAGTCCATTATTTTCTTTTTTTTTTTTTGTACCAGCTTCCCACTCCTGAGCCTCAAGCTAAATACCATCCATAAAAATCGATGAAGCACGCTAAGTGCAAAGCAGCGTTAACAAAACATACATGCCACATCAAGCTTTCATCATGACCTTTATTGTGACCCTTGTGTTCCCCTGCTCTTCCTGAGTGTTATCTCCTGCTGTAGCATAAGCTCCTCCGGGAGGAGCTATCCCTTTATTTGCTGTGAAGCACTCTGCTCTCCCGAGATGAATAAAAAATAACAACGGTGGGTTATAGTATGCACGGCATGAAGGACATGGCTGCCAAGAATGAAGGCTTAAGCCTCACGTTCCACAAAAAGAACGGTGTATTTAGCGCATTGCTCCAAGTGATTAATCCAGCAAATAAAGGTTGGTGGGGGGAGTTTCCTAAGGCACATGAATATCTTTTAAAAGTAAGTTTTAATTCTGCTGGAGCAACAAAGCCTTAGAATTCAGTTACCTCATTTTTACCAGCCCTGTAACAACTTGTGATCAGGAACAGAAAAACAATATAAAATAGTAGACCACTGTATCAAACATATTTGCTCAATAATCTTTTTGGTATCCAGGAGTTTATCAGAAGCCTCATATCAGGTACAGGCTGCTCTGGGTACAGCCTGTTGTTTCTCACTGGAACGGTATCCAGTTCAGCTATTCAAATTCGGAAAGCTGCAAACAGATGCAAGAAGCATTCAGTATAGCTTTTTATACGTTTGTGTTATCAAACTTCTCTTTTAATGAAGGGTTCGTCCCTTCACTAATGAGTAACTCTACCTGGAGGCTATTTAGCGAACAGCCTTGCTGGACTCGGGCCCATTGGATGCTATTTAACATGTTTACAGAAGAGAGAAGCAGGGCCACCAGATTAGCAACCAAATCTAAAACTCATTTCAAAGTACATACTCTGGTAGTACAATATACATCTTTCAAATTTATGGACATGAGTGGATATCTGAGAAAAACATGAAATCAACCATAATGTATCCAAAGACAGCCTGACTTTCATAAACCACAGGGACAGATAAAATGTGAATATCTTCCAGAAGAAAACATTATAGCTAGGTCTCAGAGGTAACTAAAATCTGACTAGATTAATTTAACATCTGTAGGCATATTTCTAAATCAAAGCATCATTAGTGTAATATATATACCAGCTGTAAAGTTTCTGTTTCTGGAGTGAGAAGAACAATGTAAGAGCTAGAAACAGAAAAAAAAAAAAAAAAGAAAGAGTTAGTTGTTCCAACTGAGCTCTTCCAGGAATTACAGATTTTTTTAAAAAAAATCAGCATTGTATTAATATTTTATTTTTAATGAGAGATTAATTGGGTTTGGATTAAGTACATTTTGACTCCGGTATTCCACCATAATTTTTTAAAATGTATAGTTCATCTTTATTTATTTAATAATACATATTTTCCTGTATATAGTTCATAGGATTGATAGTGGGATAATGACTGAATCGAGTCCTTGTCTTTTCTCTAAGAGCAAATGAAAGTTGTTTAACTGTCTTAGGAACTTTAGCTATGCATAGGCAAAGGGCACTCGCCAGAGTTAAGAGAAATTATAAGATTTTGCCCCAAAGAACTGAATGCTTAGGTAAACAGGAGCAAGAATTCTAGTATAATGATGTTGATAGCAGTCAGTGAAGATTTGATTAATTTAAAAAGTTTGCAAAAGAAATAGGGCTTTAAGGCCTGATATAAACACAACAGGAAAGGGCAGTGGGTGCTTGTTAAGAGGGACATTGTCCCAGTCAAGGGGTTTGAAGATATGAACAAAACTAATATTGGTGCTATGGGAAACCAAACGACCCAATAGTGATTTTAACCACTCCTTGATCTACTTTTAAATATCCACAGCGAGTGGCCTTTACCACCTTCTTCCAAGGTGTGGTTTCACAAACAACTGAACTGATGTAACACCTTACAGCTGTAAGGGGGAAGATCTCGCTTCCTCCTGCCCTCTTCTGAGGTTCTTTCCTCGCCTTCATGCCCACTCTGGCATTTGGTGGCTCCCGGCTGAGTCAACCCAACTCACTAACCTACAGAAAACTACCCAGTCTTTTTGGCAGGTTAGTGAGTCAAATTTTGACTCACTGAGGGGTTTGAGAAATACCAAAGCCTAAAAAAGGCAAATGGTGGAGCCCCTGCCTGAAGGAAGGGGCAGGAGGAGGGAACGGGGTCTTCTGTTTTCAGCAATGCTGAGCAGCTGCATCAACATTGTCCCAAAAGACTACTCTGTGGCCAGAACACCATAAAATATAGTTCTGTAGCCTGCAAAACCTCAGTTTAAGGATTTCTTCCTGACTCAGTTTCCAGGCCTAAAATCTGCCTGTGGCATTACCCTTAAGAAAAAAGACACATTTTCACTTTGTGTTGTAATTAGAGCTTTTCTGGGTCGAAAAAAAGGGCTTGAGTTTGTTTTTACTTACACCAAAGCACTTGTCTTAGAGCACAGTAATATGTAATAGTTAATCTAACTGTCAAATCTGAAGTGGAGAGACAGCGCTTGTAATTCTACCACCAAGTAATTAGGTGATGTCAGCATGCTCACACCCTCGGTTAATCTAGCCTCATTTACCCTATAATAACATAACAGTGCCTTGCCTTCACCCCATTTTTTCAGTGGCACAGGTAGCTTGCTCTATATATGTTGCATGAAAGGCTTTTTGTGTGTCTCTGTGTGTATGTGCATGATGACAAACCTGCTGATATGTGGGAGAGTGACAGGGCACTTTATCTTATACATAGCTTCAACAGGTAAACTCCCCGAATGTAAACATTTCAAGGTGAGACATATAGGGTAGGTATACAGACAAGACTTTTTTCCTTCCAGATTAAATAGAAATGGATGTATACCAAGCTATCGGATACATTTGAAAATCCCAGTCTGGACGTTAAACAAACATTTGTAATGCTGAACCCAAGGATAAACAGCAAATATTTTGTGTTCTTTAGCAAATATTTGCAGAGTTACACATGGATGAATTAGGTAATCAAAGAAACTGGGATCAGGTAGCGTGACTCAAAGTGGATGAAAAACTCTATAATACAGCTCTAATTAAACACTCTTGTATGAATGCTTATTGTACTTGGCTTCTTCTGGAACGGCATCGGTGATCCACCTGGTGCATTTGCCTGTCCTGTTGTAGGCGTTTCCCAGTGGCTTGGGAACCTTCAGGGTCTCCAGCTACGGCTGTTGAAACAGGAAACCCTGAGAGGTAGGCAGCTGGCAGGAGACCAGCTTTTGAGTATTTGCTGTTTTACGTTCAAACATTATGAATTTTGCCTGCCAGCTTCTAGAGCCCAATGTACCTCAGGCCATCAACAGGAGGTAAAAATGGAGGAAGGAAGAGAATTATATTAATATATGCAAAAGTTAATAACAATTTTTTTAAAAAATGGGAGAAGCCCTTTAAAATAACTTAGTTAAAAGCTAAACATCTGGTGACACTAGTATGCAGAAAAGCAGACTTCAGAGACCTGCTGCTTATAGAAGTCCTTGCTGTTGCTTTTTTAAAACCATATATCCAGATTTTTATTCTGGCTCTCGCTGCATTTGGAGAGAGTGAAATCATCTGAGAAAAGAAGATTTCTTTTTGTGTTTTATTCAACTGGCAAGACATTAGCTCAAGGATTATTATGAGAAAAAAAACTGGAAAATACGCTGAATATTGCAAATATTATAGGGAAAGCTCTGGAAAACACACTGGATTTGCACGCAGCTCTGAATGCAACAATTTTTATTCCTTGTGGGTTCAGTATCAAATTATTTCCATGAGGTTTCCAGAAGTGAATGGAGCATTTCAGGCACGGTTTCACTAAAGAGAGACAGGTCTAGCTGCACATGGATCTGTCATGTGCAGTTTTGTTTACTTCTGCCTGTTTGCTAAACTCCAACTTCAGTGAGTCACAGTATCTTTACTACCATGCTATCCATTCCATAGGCTTTAGCACACTTCTCCACTTAATTATTAACAAAGTCCAAAGGTATCCACCCGTCTCCCACACAGATCTTCCAGCTAAACACAGCTCCGAAACATCTTCTTATTTGAAATTGTTCTTTATGGTTTGGATAAATACAGTGTTCGTAGTTGTTGCTTTTGTGTTGCTGAAATGACATCCTTCCCCAGTTCTCCAAGCTCAGAGGGCTTTCAGTGTTACGGCTCCTGCCACTGCTTACATTCCTCTTGTCCAAACAACCAGCACTTACCCGTGCTCCAGTCCTACAGACATCTTCTGGCTTTGCTCCTCATGATCCAGTTGAAAATTCCCTCCTTTTTCAGCATTTCCTATCACTGCCTTCTAACTAAAATAAGCCTTTTACTCTCTTTCCTTATCCCTCAGATCACCTGCTACAGCCAGCTTCTCTGTTCCTTTGGCCAGGCTTGACTGTGGTTTGGTGCCAGGCTGGTTTCAGAGGTAATGCAGATGGAAGGAATTCAGCCAGCACTCCTTCATCACAGCACGCCACCTCTCCAGGACACAGGGGGTATGCCATGAATTAGATCAGGAAATAATGTTTATTTCCTGTGGCTCTTTTTTATTATTTTTCAGTAGAACAGGTCCCCTGATCTGGTTCACAGTATGGCCCGCAAAAAGCTGGAGCTGGGAAAATTGAGGAGGGGTGCAGTACTGCCTGAGGACAAAAAAAGGTGGAACTGGATGTTTCTGAGGCCACAGGATCAGAAAACTGTGGCCTTCCTGCTACCAGCCTGGAGATGAGTCTTCCCTCAATTTCTAGCAAGCAACAAGCTTGTGAATATGTCTTACAGCACAGGTAATCTGCATATGCTTTCAAATCTCATCTGACCTTCCTCTTCTCTTTACTTTCTGTTATTTAATGTCTTGTTCACAAATTCTTTTATCAAACACTTTAAATAATTTTAGAGGTACTGTCTTCTTTAAAAAAAAAATATCTATCTAGGACTTAGTGATGAGCAGTTCCTAGTCACACAGCAAAGACGATCAGTGTAAGGAAGAGTGAGAAATACTTGAATGAGAACATGGACAGTCAAAGTGTGAAGGAAAAACTAGTAGCTGCAAAGCATCAGCCCAACTGTATGTGTGTTTCTTTTGTTTAAAAATCTGACCTGTAGATATGCAATGACTGAGCAAAGAGCCCAGAAATGAAATAAATGATTGTTCTTCATACAAGGTAGCTCTAGCATACGCTCAGTGTATCAGTTGTGAATGCTGGAAAAGACTGGGTGTAGCACAGTGAGTGTTAGTCATGGCCTGGAAACAGGGTAGGAAAACAATTTAGGCTGAATAGTTACTCAGCTAATTGCTTTGAGTAAGTCTCAGATTTACACACCCCAGAACCCAAACTCAAAATTTTTACTTGATAGTATGAGGCAAATACTCACCCTTTCTCTGGGGGAGGTGGGGTTGGGTGGGGTGTAAATCTTAGGAGCTTTCTAAAACTGCATTTGCAGTAATACAGGCAAACAGGAAAAGGAGCTAAGGATCTTGGAGGGCTGCAAAACTGTGATTAGATGAGCTCTGGAAAATGCATTGTAGTGAACAGAAAGTAGCAGTGCTGTATGGTGCGTATCCTACCTGATCACCATGTGCTACCACTCTGAAAGCAGCACGCAACCTGTACTTTCCCTTTAATTGCCTCAGGAAAAAGAAAAACAAACCAGCTTAGCTTTAAACTCACCTTCAAAAGCCAATGGACCTTGCACTGAAACAAATATACATGCACATGATTCATACTGACTCTCCTTGGGTGCTCTGGCAATAACACAACTTTTAAAATCACTGCATCTGCTTGCTAAATAAACGTGCTTACACCTTTGGTGCATGAAGAACTTGGCCTGAGGTGTACATACTTAGTATGGAGGCAAACATAAGTTCCAACTTCAGTTTTAATTTCTGCACTTGGACTGAATTGTTTACAAAGAGATGAGACCACAGCAAGCCGACGTTTACATGGTAATTCCTTCTTGAAATCTGCATAAAACATGAGCAAAGGCACAGAAAATACTGAAGCTTAGATTAAGGCTACAACTAAAGCCAGGCAAGAATAAATTAATATTGAACAAAGTATGCTGGGAGAATTTACCAGTTACAGCATAAGCTAATCTAGGCATGCAAGGGAGTATATACACACTGCAGAAGTATATAGGAGGACATATTTTAAAGAAAAGCAAGCAGAAGTTGCTAATAATTGCATTAAGAAACATGTTCCACCATACGTTTTCTTGCTTTTTTATTCTAGTATGTCTTGCTAATATAGAACCTCTTCAGGGAAAGGGCAGATTTTCAGCACAATTATTAAAGGACTGTAAGGACAGCACAGGGTGCTACAGGAAAGAAGGGTTGGGAATTGGAAGCAGACGTCAGAGAGAGGTACGGAGTTGACGTAAATAGTAAAGAGACTTGAGAGGGACAGTGAAAGATAGCTTAGCTGGAGAGGGGGACGAATGGAGGCCAGAAAAGATGTTGCAATAGTCAGCTAATGAATAAGATATGAATCACAGTTATGGTGGTGATGGCAGGGAGTGATTTTAAAGATGTTGTCCAGGAAGAGAATCTCAGTGAGATCAATAAAACACCAAATGTGAATCTGAGGTTGGGGAAACGGGGGCAACAAAGACTTCATTGAGCCAACAGAGCAAAAGTAGGAAGAAGCGAAAAGCCTAGATAAGTAAAGAAACTCTTTGAAATAGGAAACATTCAAAGAGTATTCAGCAGAAACAGTGCTTCAGTAGAAACAGTATTTCAATAGAAACACAGGGATCAATAAACTAAAATGCATTAAGCAATAAATTAAGAATTAGTTAAATCAAAGCATCTATTTCCAGGGAAAATAGGAAAAAACTTGCATATGGGAGGAAACTGTTATCCGTTCACTGACCCATCATGGCCAGTACCATATGCATCAAAGGAAGGATCAAAAAACCCCAGTAACAGAATAACAAAACTTACTTCTAGTTCAGGATACCAAGCAGTGATTTGTTTTCTAAAATCATGTAATTTTATTATACCAAGTCTAACTGATTTGTTAGCAATTCTCAGAGACAATAAAACCATAAATAAATCTGCTAAATCCTGCTGACTCCGGTAATACAGTGTCCAGTACAAAAACAAATGTATAGAAAAGGAATCTGACACTGGAGGAAGAAACGATTTGGATGAGAAGGTAGGGGGGATGTGGAAAAGAACAGCACAGTTGTGTTTTAAAAGTAATTACATGTTCCCATAAACTGTTTTCAGGTTGGTGGTTTCCCCTGTGGCTCCTTCACATTCTATAGGAGGCTCAGGTGTGGGCTTCCCCTCAGAAAATGCTTGAGGGGTACTGTTTTCCCCCTCTCTTTCAGTTCACCCTTTAAAGTGTGTATCCTGCATTTCTGTAAGAAAGGTGCTTGCTCACCGCTAATGGTTTTTCTTTAAAGAACTTTTTTATTAAAATGGAGAAAATAAAGACTGAAATTAATAACGAGGGGGGGCAGAGAACTGTCACATTAAAAAATATGTTAATTGAACAATTCTTAACATTGCTGCTGATAACAGCTAGCTATAGCGATGATGACAGCACCAGCATAAACCCAAGATTGGTTATTAGAGAAATTGTAAACATTTTGGGTTAAAAAGGGTTGATTGATAAGTTTAAAGCACCATTATCTTATGTGCAACTGTTCTTAGTCTTTCTCACACCAGAAGAGTCATACGGACATCTGGAATTTTTGATCATGACACTCTTGAGAAATAATGAACTATTTCACTAGGAAGTAGAGAGTAATAAGCAAAGTCACTTTCAGATATGGACAGAAATGACCTGAATGACCAAGTCCATACCTTAAATTGATGGGGTGGCATGGTAAACATCTCAAAATTAAAGTAACAACTTTAATCACTTATTTTGTAGGGAAATGAAATGTCAGCTTAGACTTAAAAAAAAAATCCAATGTCTAAATAGGTTTGTGGAACATGAGACTTGTGCAAACCTGTAACTTGCATCCTGGTTCCATCCAAACCTTTCATATTAAAATGAGGCAGATGAGCCTCATATGGTTTATCTTTAAACATTTTAATTTATCACCTTTAGTCCTAGAGCTTTTCTAAGCCAGCAGAGAGACGTGCATCTAAAAACAACCAAACCTCAAAACCAACCACAAGGCAAACTAGCACAGACACTTCCGTAACAGGACTGCAATGCTGGGACAGAGCTTCATAACGAAAGGTCAGGACAGATAAATCTCACAGGTCTCCTCTGTTTCACAGTTAATTTGGTTCTTTTTTTTAAAGACAGTTGATCTGGTGAGAAAGAACTGCTCTTTTAACAATAACTTGCATACTGTGTATGCATGTAGCCCACATATTAACTTAAGTAGATCAGATGTAATCATCTCCTCTTCATTATCACATGGGACTTTTGGCTTTGACTTATTTTGACCAGGCACAAATAGGCAGTTCAGCATCCACAAAATTACACGCAAAAAGTCTTTAAATTGCACTCAAATAGTTTTCTGTACTTCCATTAGTGTCCTCGGTTCATAAAACTTGTTGTCTTGTGACGTTCCAGCCACTTCTGTTCTTTTAAGAAGAGTAATTCAATAATATTAAAATAATTTTCAATTAGTTCGTTAGTTCAGCAAAAATTCAGTAGTCGCACAAAGAGAAACAGAACCATACGTGTGCTATTTCAGCTTATAAAATGGTAGCTACAATGCTTGGTCTCTGCAGTTCCTGTTCAAATAAATACCTAAAAGGGAAGGCTCTATTTTACTTATTATATCAACTTTGTCAGGAAAGACTTTCATGATGACCCAGCAAAAATGAGGCATATTGTCTGCTAAAACGTCTGTCGTCAGATCAGCAAGAGAAACCACAGCAAATATTTGAGCATGGGGTCAGCGCACTGCCTGTGTTTTGCCAGTAGTTGGAGGAGGCGGTGAAGGTGCTTGCTGGTGTAGTCCGTTTCCCAAACTTCTGAATGAGTCTGTGCTGACTTGGATCTGCTCATCTGCTTCCCCAGAATTGTTACAAGACACTCCGTATCTGGCCTTTAAGTAAATGGAAAGGCATTTTTGTTTTGCAAATGAAAACCTTTTGTGACAGAAATGCTGCCGGTGACTGTGGAGACCTCTGACTAAGCCAGCTGGCTACTGGAAAGATGGAAAATCAACGACTGCACAAGTCTGGCTGCTTGTTTCACAACTGTCAAGCTGTTAGGCAACAGTAATATAGTTACTGCATATTAATAGAATGTAACACTAATTAAAGCTTATTCCAGCTAAAAGCCTAGTAAATAATCTAATTTCTGATTTCTAAAAGCTTTTAAATAGCTAATGGATGTTTTTGGTATTTAGTATGTTATTAAGATTTTAACTGTGATACAAATATACACAATCCAGTCAGTAATCTATACTTAAAAAGCACTTTTGATACAAAAGAAATCAGTATGGTCTCCTGGGTAAATATTTCAAATGCAGGATACATTCCCCTCCTTCACTACAGATGCTTTCTGCAACGCCAGCCATTTTTAAGGACAAAATGTATGCAGCTTATTTAGAAGAAAACACTTCCAAAACAAGGATTAAGAGAGCTCTTCTCCATGTCTGGGATAACACAGTCCTCTTCACTGACCATGCTGTAGACGGAGGTTGCTATGAGTTCAGTTATCAGCGAGTGTGGGATGCAGAGCCCACAGCTCATAAACAGGAAACAGCCCACAACTCATTTTAAATTCCAATAAATATTTTGCGGGTTTACTGCCTTTGGGACAGTGTTAGTGTGTGAGCCAGGCCAAGATGTATGAAACATCTATTTGTCCCTCAGAAAAGCTAGCTGAGCTCGACAGCTAGGATGAAGCCTGGCATGCCTCTGACTGGCAACAGTGAAGCCCTGATGTGCTGAATCCCTCAAAATGTGTATATTCCCAACACAAAAGCCTGCAACCATACCAAGATCTTACTTTTGAGAATTGTACTGCAGTGCATGTAAAATGTCACCTCAGGGACCAGCAATACAAGCATGCATGCAAACAGACCTCCTAAATCCAGTCTGAAAGTTCAGTATGGAAACTCACACAAGTATCCTCACTCTCCACAGCTTCCTTGGCAAAACAAGAGGGGAAACAGTTTTAAGAGCTGATCACACACCGAAAGAAAACCAATATATATTTTTAACTGCACAGAAGCTTATTCTGGTTTTGTATATTTCGGGGTGGGGGGGGAAGAAAGGAAAAGAAAGAGAAAGAGAGAGAGAAAGAGAGAGAAAGAGAGAGAGGAAAGAGCCAAACTGAAAGAAAAACTCTGTGCAGATAACATCTTTTACGGAAATAGTCCCTCATCCTTGTTATCAGCTGAGCTCTGTTACACATAGGTGTTAAAATTGGGAATTAACCTTCTAAATCAATTGATTCTTGCGGCATTGGGTGTTGGCCCAGGTTGGGACAGGCCTTGAAGCAGTGAAGTCAGGCTGTGACCAGAACTGGCTTGAAATAGTTTGAAAAAGCCTTAAATAAAGGTGAGGGCTTTTGTTAGCTTCTGTTTTCTGCAATTAATACTGCCTTTTATTGGCTGGTATTGAGGCATGCTTTCTGGTGTTTTTTCAGCCTCTACCATTACTATTGTTCCTGTACTGAGTGCTCCGGTGCCCAGGTCCATGTGCTTAACCCATATTTGTCAGAAACTTACGTAATTAAATATGGTGCTCACTGCAGTAGGGGCCAAGCCTCCAGGACAGTGCTCTCCTTCCTTCCCTTCCAGGCCCATGTTTCTGTTTTCTGAACTGCCACAAACTATGTTTCCATTGAGTGAAAACAAGTAGAAGCTCTGTGTGTGTGCACACACTTGGTACCTGTAAAATAATTTCCTGTTGGAAACATTTGAAGTGAATCATGTTTTCTCCTCCTGGCATGTTATTGACTACTCAGGTCAGTAATAAAGTGCTTTTTTTTCCAAACAGAGTGAGAACGCGAAAGTGAAAATGCAATCATATGATTAAAAAAAGCTTGTGATGTATTTTGTAAAGTGACGAGCACAAGCATGAGGACCATCAAGAAATGCTTCATCTAGCAGTCAAAGAGCAGAAATCGGGGGTGGTGGGGGCTGACCTCCTTTTAAAACCAGTGTATTTATGCTTCTAGTTACCTTTCCAAGATTCGAGAGCCTCAAGAAGCCAAAGACCCTTACCGAGCCTTCCTTAAGGGTTTGCCTCAGGATTTCGGGCTTTGCTTTACAGACGGGACCCACGATAACTTTCTCAACACGACGAAGCTTTTCTCAGCCGGCCGCGCCCAACGCGAACCCCCCGCACCGCCCCCCGCACGTCTCCTCCGCACCTCCCCTCACCGGCGGGGAACCGCCGATCACCCCTCGCACCCCGTACCGCCGCAGCCTCGCCGCGCACCGCCCGGGGGGGGGAGGGAAGGGAAGGGTAGGGAAGGGGAGGGGAGGGCGGCGGGGCTTTATTCGCCCTTGACGGCAAGTCCCGGCGCCCCAGCTTCGCCCCCTGCTCCCATCGCCGGCCCCGCGCTCCCGCTGCGCGCGCTGCCGTTAAGCCACCGGGGCGCGAGAAGGGACCCCAGCGCGGGGCGGGGGGGGGGCAGGGGGAGGAGCGTGTGTACCCCCGCGCTGCGCCCGGCCCGCGCAGCTCCCTCCCCGCCCAGCCAATGGCGCGCGGCCGTTGCGGGAGGTGTGTGCCGCGACCTCACTTCCGGTACCTGTCACCCTGCCGGCCAGAGTCAGTGAGGCGCTAGACCGGGGTACTTCAGGCTTCCTCCTCCTCTTCCTCACCTTCCACCCCCTCGACCCCCGCCCCGCCGGGCTGACAGCGTCGGTTGCCTGTTGCCCGTGGCCGAGGCTGGCGGCGAGAGGGTGGTCGCGCGCCGGTAGCGGTGGTTGGGGTTCGTTGGGCGCGTGTGTGTCGGGAGCCGGGCGCTCCGCGGGACCGACCGACGGACGGCAGTTCGCGGCCGGGGGCGCGGCGGTCCTTACCCCACCCGACCCAATCCAGCCCGCTGCGCCCTCGGGCGGCCGCGCCTCCCCACCCGCCTGCGGGCCGGCAGTAAAGTACGGTATTGCCTTAGGGGCGCCCCTCCCCCCCAGCCCCCTGCGGTGCAGGGGCCGCCTGTACCCCGGCTGGGGCTCCGGCGGCCGAGGAGGGGCACGGGGCGGGGGCGGCAGGAGCGCGGCTGGCTGGGTGACTACTCCCAGCCTCGGCCTCGCTAACACGGTCGCGGTTTTGCTAATGACCTGTCCTTTCCTCTCCCCTTCTCTCTTTATTTATTTCTGTACCTCGTCGCTGCGTTTTGAAGCCCTCTGCGAAGCTCCGGCGGTGGCAAAGGCGAGGAGAAGGAGTTAGCTGGCCAGGGGAGATGCTTTAGCTGCTCCCCCACTGCTGCGCTGGGGCTTCGCGCCAGCTGCCCGCCGTGCGGGGACGGCGGTGGCCGGCAGCCCGGGGTCAGAGGGGCTAAAGGACGAGCAAAGAGCCGGCCCTGGCGGAGGCTGGCGTCTGTAGGTAAAGAGCGATTTTGGAAGCTTTGTGGGGAAGACTTCAGGGTGCTGGGGTGTGGGGAGCAGAGGAGAAGGCAATGTCCTGTCATATAAGGTGCTGTTTTGTGACTGTCGTCTCTCTTAAATGCAGCACATCTGAATTGTCCTTAACCTGATCTGAGACATGAACTTGGGCACTAGGCAGAAAATATGTGCTTGGAGGTTACCTTTATTGGCTTGGTTTGTTCAGGCAGGCTGACCAGTCGGTTGGTCAGATGAGGGTCCTATATCCTTGGAGTGAGGAGTGGGTCAGTGGGATCTCCCCCTGTGTTTGCTTTTGTGGTTTGATGAGAAAAACACTGGGGCTGTCCACTTGCTTCCTGAAAAGCTATCTGATGGAATGAGCACAGGATTCGTCAGACAGGATTATCTGGAATAATGATGTTTGGCTCTTTGGTGGCATTGGATGTCTTAGTACTGCACAAATAAAGGTGTTGCATAAGTTTTGTTGGGAAGTTTTAATCAAACTGTACTTGTCTTATAGAACATGCACAGACTTTCTTATTGGCATCTAACACTGATTACTGGGTTGAAATTTGCCTGCTCTTTGCAGGTAGCAAAACTGATAAGCTTTAAAAAGTGTTTCCTTTATAAATTCTGAATTGCTGACTTAAATACTGAAGCTACCTGGTCTCATGCTGAAACTGACGGCAGTTGTGGTTCATGTGATGTGGTCACATGTGGTCTATTCACAGCTAAACCACTATCATAACCTTTGTTATTTGGCACGAGCTACCAAGCAGCTATTGGCTTAGTTACATTTAGTGGCAACTTTTTGGATTTTATGTAGCGCGGTGAGGTGTTTCGGAAGGATGAGAGTGTGCACAGACCTTATCAGAGGTTTGTAGAACTGCCTAGCCAGCACGCTCCCTTTCTTTTCCCATGTTTGGAAGGAATACTTGGCATAGTCTAAAAAAAATATTATTATCAATCTGCTGATGCCTTATAGTGACTGTTACCCTCTACAATCAGGCGGCACAGGGAGTTTTGACTGCCTGTTGCAAACCCGTACATCCTGAAAACCTTGTGGCTGTCTCACCTTGCTTTTCAATACTTCTTTAATGTCTTCATTTTCTATTCATACCCCTCAGTACTGTAGTCGTCTTAAAGGGCATTATGAATTTTAAACTATAAAGGGTTGCATTTCAGTTGTGATTTTTGTACCATTACGCTTTAATATTTGTGTTGAGTGTTGTAAAAATATTAGAGAACATAATGTCCTACAGGAGAGTGGGATACATGGCCTAGGATATTCATCTTGTTCTAGAAAACAGACTGTAGTGCTTGCTGTTGACCCAAAGCGGTCAAGGAGGGCAATGTAAATTTTCTTAGTATTTTTTAGAAGCAACTCTTACTTCAAAATTGCAAATAGCACTTTTTTTTCCTCTTTGTTTTACCTTACCTGTTGAGATTTGAGGTCTGAGTTCTGTTTCTCTTGCACATGGCACATTTGTTGCAAGGGGGGGAAAAAGAAAATACCATACTTGTTGTTGAAAATAAATGACATTGAATTCATATTTATTATAAATACAAACATATTTTCTGACAGCATTTTCTAATTTTAACATTTCTAATTTAATCTGACTGCTTTTGCAAAATCTCCCTGAATCTTTAATTTGTTTATTTTTCATTGAGTGGACACGGAAGTCAGTTTAATCAAACCATTATTTATATTTATAGCTATATATGCTTTTTTTAATTTATTTTTTTTTTAGCAGGCCTTATGAAGTGTATAAAAGTAAAATCTCTACCTTTGGAGTGTAAACGGTACTTAAAAGGCCAATTGCAAAGACATCTTGTGGGTCATGTGTGTGCTCACACCTTGGAAACTGTAACTATTCTGACAGTTTGTCCACATAAAGACTTGGACAATTGTGAGAATGCTCTCTATGAGTAAAAGTATTTTCCTTTGTAATAGATAATTAAAGTAGCACAAGTCTTTCACTGTAGTGGTCTTAGTTGAGTGCTTTTTAATTTTTCCAGTATAAAGGAAAAAAATCAGAATGATACTGCAATATACCAGTCATATACCCTAGTTAGCTAGATGTCAGTGTAGTCCTGCTGTAAAACTAGGTGTTGTGTTAAAAGCCTCAGTCATTTAAAAAATAATTTTAGCCCAAGTGAAATAACAGTGGGTTTTTTTCTGAAGAAGCCTAAAGAAACATTAAAAAGCATTATATTACATGATATCAATATAAGATTAGAATAGTGGCTGTGGGAAATCATGTTGACTTTGTTTTAATTTTTTTAAGAAAGCATGTGAGCAGCTTTTTATTAATGAAGAGCCACTTGTTATCACCAATGTGCACATGAAATGGAAAAGGAACAAATTCTGGAAAAACAACTTCTGTTTCAACCTTGCAAGATGCTGCATGAAGTGGTGAGTACATACGTGGACTGGGAGCTATCTTGGCATTGTTTCTGAACAGCTAGAGAAGAAAAAACATTTGAGGTAGCATTTCAGTAGGGAGTGATTAATGTATAGTCAACTAACAAGGAAAGAAATCTCAGCAAGTAGTGCAAACAAACAGTTGATAAATGGAAAATAGTAGTGCAGTCAGGAAAACAAAGTAGGTAAAATTTCCTTGTTCCAGTATCTATTGCTGTGTTAGACTTCTATGTAAATTTGTATAAAGGTGTTATCCAGTAGAATTCTGAACTCTTAATATTTTAGAAGTAGAGTGCTCAACACTTCACAGGACCAGCTCTGCAAAACTAAATATTGAATGACTTTTTATGAAGCAGAATGCTGAATATTCATGGGATGAAAACGTACTTAACTGGTAAGGTTAGGCTCCAAATCATCACTATCCTCAAAATAAAACTAAAATCTCTGTCTTAGAGTGTGATATTTGGCATGTTTTAAAAACATTAAATTGATATGAGCAGATTGTTGTGTGACCAGATTGCATGTGGCATTGAGATGTTGCCAAATCTGATTCCACTTCCTCATACCAGTTCTAAATATTGTTTCATAAGCAGAAACTATTATTTATAAATGCATTGCCTGCGTCTTTTAAGTATCTAGGAAGTGTCATTTCTGTGTCCAGTGAAGGGCTTCTCGTGCACAGATTAATAAAAAGTATAAAATACAATTCATTGGTATTCTAATCCTGATTTAGGTTTAAGTTGTTACGTGACTGGTTTGTGTGGTTGTTTACTGTGTTTTGAAACACTGTAAGCATAAGCTGGAGAAATTTTTGGTTTTTTTTTTTACTTTGCAGATTCAAAGATGGGAACTACCAAACAGGTGTAGTTTGTTCTGTGGTACTATGTTCATCTAAATTTATTGATTTAAGTTCAAGTTGTCTCATGCCTATGGAAACACTAACAGGATGTGACACATTTGCAAGCATTTGGTAAATTACCTATCCCTTTCTAGAAATGCTGATATACTATCATGGTTTTTAAAAAATTCATAAACTAAGAGATTAGTCACTTAATCTTTCCAAATAGTAAAAGACACTTGTTAATAAGTGTGTCTGCCTTGAGGAACTCGGAGTAGTTAGCAGCTACTGAAGTTGTAAGACTCTTTGGCGCGCAATTCCAGGTAGCTGAAATACATGTGAAAATGAGTTAGTCAAATATTGTCATATTTCGTCTTTTCATACCTTATTAGACCGTTTTCAGTTCCTTCATAAGTATGCAAAAGGAAACCAGAGCTGCTGTTTGGTGGTTAACTGATGGTTGAGTAACTCCTTACTCATCTATGAGTGTATAAAATTCTGTAGCTGAGAGCATTTATTGTTGTGAATAGTTCAGTTTGATGTATTTTGCATGGAAGAATGGTACCACAATCTGTCTGAATGTTATTTAGATTTAACAAAAAAATGGATCATTTGAAACTATTCTGCAGCCTATGATTAAGGTTTGGAGGCAGAGCTTACTGCCTTGTTGTATGTATCCGTGCATCCAGCACAGTAATGGTGTCTGAGTAAGTTCCATTATCTGCATATAGGCTTGTATTGCCATTCATTTTTTGTTACCCAAATAAGAGTGCTACATGCCTGTTTTGTTTTGTTTTCAATAATTATTTACTGGAAATTATTGATATAACAATTCACAGAAGAAAGCACTGAGTTTAAACCAGAATGTGAGTGTTCAGATGGTAAGAACAACTTTGGTCTGTTTGCAAAATCTATTGCGAAGTGAAGACTTGAATTACTGTTGACATTTCCAGCCTCCTGTTAGTATTACTGTTTCAGCAAGAATGTTATTAAGTATATGGCATTGGAGTCATGGTGCAGGCTCATAGTAAACAAAACCAAACCTTCTTGCGTCTTTGTTCAACATGTGGAAAATGTTCCCTAGAGTAGTAAGGCTGAAAAATATAACATTGAACCATTTGGATTTGAGGGGGAGGAAGAAGGAGAAGGTGGGTGTTGTGTCAAGACGCTGCTTTGGAGACTCCTGGGTTTATTAGCAGGCAGTGCTTGATGGCATCCTGTACAATAGGGTTGACAAATGGCTCCATTACAATGGTCAGTGAATTCACCCACTCTGATGTTAAAGTAGAATCGAATGGCATCCCTCAGGTTGTAGTGAATATTGTTGGCTTGTTGGCAATTTTCAGGGGAAGTTTACAAGAACTATGCATTACTGTCATAAAAATTGCAGTTAAGTAGGCCAGTCTGATTACAAGCAAATGAGGTAGCAGCTTTAGAATATATATAACTAAGAGATAAGCAGCACAGGATACTGCTCTTGAAAAAAGCAACAGCTGTACATTTTCTATATTGTGCTTCCATAGAGATGGGACTGTAGCTAAATAGGCCAATATTTTCAAACAGCTGTCAAATGTTCAACTTAAATGTATGTTTTGGGCACCTGACTTTCAGCATACTGAGCTGCCCTAATTCTAACCAAATTTACAAGGAGTTGCATTTTCTCGAGATTATAAATCCTGTAATAAATCCCGTGGAAGCGTAATAGTGATTATCCTTTAAGAATATAGAATTGTTTAGTTTGCAGCTATCATTCATTTTATTTCTCTGCTACATGGTATGCATGTGTGTGTGCATGTGTATATGAACATTTAAATATGAAAAAAAATATAGAATAGCATGTCTCCTCTCTGTATTGTTCTTGATAGCCCTGCAAATATGAGGCTTACAGCAAGAGGTGTTGTTGCTCAGCATGGCCTGATCTGATCCAGCAACTGTTATTCAAGGTTGGTCAGGTTCCCTCTTCATGCTTCTTTCCTTTGCTACTGTCCATGTGTTTCTATCCCTCCTTTTTGCTGCCCCTTAGCGAGTCTGTTCAGCTCTCTAGCTATGTTTTTCCTGTGTTACATTTCTACCAGCTTAGTGAGCAGAATTGTTTCACTGAGCCTGTGTCTACACTAGGGAGTAAAATATGCCAGGGACTGTTTTCTGGTCCTGGAACAAAGTGCCAAGATTGCTCACACCTAACAGCCTTCCTTCCGAAAGGGTATGGTTGCATCCAAAGTACCAGTGGGGAGCAGTGTGCTGCTCAGCATTTGCTGTCCCCTTAACTATGCCCGCGCATTTGTTTGGGGGAGTGCCAGGTTGGTATGGGCCAGAATGGTGTCAGAGAGGATGCTAACAGCAGGGCTCAAGCCTGTGCTCTGCCCTGTTTATTTACTATTATAGATGTGGACAGAGAGGTCGGACAACTGTGAGAGCCAGCACAGGCGGGATGGAGCTGTGTGGCTGGAAAGGAAAAGGGAGAGGGAAGGTGCAGGGCTGACAAAGTCAGGGAGCTACGGAAGGGATATTCTTTTGATGTCAGGGAGCTATTATATTACTTAAGCTGGCTTGTCTAACTGTACCCTTAAGGTAACTTTATTTTGCAACCAACAACTTCAGTTTGGCTCTGAAGAGGGCTGTGAGTGCTGTGTCCCTATAACTGCTTTTTCAAAGTCCAATTCAATCAGCTAAAATGCTTTGCAAAGTGAATTAAAACTGGTATGTGGAAGTAGTTATATTACTTTTTAAATAGGTTTTCTTATCCTGGCTGTTTCATTGGACTGCTGTTTTTTCTTCTACCTTTCTGTAATTCAGGTACTTCCTTAGTTAAGTGGGGAGGAGAAGTGGGATGGCTGGCAGCCATGGTGACAATATTGTCAATATGGGACTGTTAAACTGGTAAGTAGCCACCCTTCATGTCATATGAAGGGTGAGCAAAGAGCTTAGATGTCAGGAAAAATAATTGGTTATATTTTGACTTTTTTTGATCGTGAAGAAGTGTGAGGCATGTGATCTCTATATTGTAGCAAATGACCTGATTTAGTACTGTGAAGTCATGTGTCCTAAGTATATCCTCTATCTGATGTGTCAGTAGCTTGGAAGTACAAGTACTTGATGTCCATATGCCAAAAAATGTAGATTCATTGCGTTCATAGCTGTTGCCAAGGCTCCTGTCAGCAATGTTAATTCAGTGTAAACTTTGTTTTTCTGTGATACATTTATCACAAATAGAGACTTTTAGAGGTAGGAATTTCTGAATTACCAGAACAAAACTGAAGGCCTTTTTCTTAACAAAAAAAACAAGCAATAACAAAAAGTGGAAGAATTTTGTTGCACATTCCACTCCGGATACTCTGAGTTGTGGCATGCCATTAAATCAAAGTAGATTTATTTTTAGCAGTACTTATTTATTTATTTAAATGTAATAGCTGAGCAACAAGAGCCTGTAAAAATACTTTGAAGGAACGAGTAAAACAGTAATACACTGAAGAATAAGTAAACTACACAACTCCAGGTGCTGTTTATGTAAGACATCAGATTTTCTTACTGGTATCAGAGTATGAAAGCTAGCCCATTGGGATGACTCAATTAATTTTCAAAAAGACACTTGCAAGCAGAAGGGGCCTAAATCTGTAATATCTTGTCTGAGGGTCATTCTCATAGATCCTTCTGTTAAGCTGAATTTAGGTTATCAAATATGCCTTGCTATTATGTCTGAGAAAGGGAATGAAGTTTATCAGTGAAATAAAACCACCGAAAATACACAGTGGTGGTGTTCTCTGCTAAGAAGGCAAATTCAGGCTTCTTGAATCTTTTCCAGAAACAGATGTAAATTCCACTGTAGCTTTTCAAACAGTGAATAATCATGGTCTGTTATGTTTGGTGATGAATCGTGCAAGGGGGTGCAGATGGTGAGAAGAGTGCAGCTGTGCAGATACTAGAGGGGCGGAGACAGAAGGCTAGAGCACCCGAGGGGATGAAGGAGGTGATTTAAGGATGGGTTGACATGGCTTATGAAAGAGAGGGATAAGACGGCTGAAAGAGCATTGAAGCTGAGTGTGCCAGGGTGAAGCTGAAACTGAAACCTGAGATTTGGGAATGGGGAGAGTGCTGGAGACTGAAAATGAGTTACCCTTGAGGTGGAAAGATATTTTGTTGTTGTTGTTGATCTTTGAAGCAGAAGTTGCAGCATCAGATGCCAAAGTAACTGGACTTTTGTCCCAGGCCAAAACAAAAAGGAGATGGAGCTTAGATGGGGAAATTTAAGCTGTGAATGAAAAGAGAAAACTAAGAGGCTTCATGTTCCTTTTAAAGGCATGCTGGTCATAAGTCGGAGAGCTATTGTAGTAACAGATACAGATAAAAGTTGAGGGCTTTTTTCTTAAACTTTGATTGTTCTGAGCAGGACCCATGTAGTGAGATCAGGGTGGCAAAATTTGGGAATTTGCCAGGTGGGGAGGTTGTGTCTGAGTAGGTGTTAAAACAGGGGAATTGCAAGGCCTAGGTTGTGGTTGACAGCAGGTGAGATTCAAGTGAAGCTTTTCATGATCTTAAACCGATGCACTAAAAAGTCCAAACCATCTTTCAACTTTTTGCGTTAAGTATTTTTAATTTAAGATATCTTTTTCTTTTTTTTCTTCTCTTTCTTTTTAGATAAAAAGTATTGCTCCAAAACAATAGCTCTTTATTCAGAAATAATGTTGTCATTAAGATGTCTGTAAGAACTAGTATTTTTGCCCACAGGTCAGAAATCTTCAGCCAAAGTGAATATATAACCACTATTTCAGGGACAGCCAATTATCTTTTTCTTAATAAAGTATGCAATTAGGAATCAAAGTGAGGGACCCTGGAAAATTGTAGAATACTCCAAGTACTGATATAATTTCGGGTACCCATTGTACCGTTTGTGTGTTCTGCAAACCTTAGTAAATATAAAGCAAATACTGAAAGGGAACTGTGGGGGGAAAAAAAAAAAACAAACACCAAACCAACCAAAACCAAAATAGAGGGGGGCAAAAGTCCAGATATATCTTGAAAGAGAGTTATGCTCCAAAGCTGCTATACTCAAAACTGTTTTCAGGATTGTTTTCTCAACTCTTTCAGTATAGTTACCTAAGCAAGTCAGGTGTAGGCAGTACAGTCTGCTGTCCTCTCCTCCCACCCAATAACTTTGAACCTGCAAGTCTTGTCAAATTTGACAGAGGAGTAGTGGTTGCAAAGTCATTAAAGTTCCGTACTTTTTATGAAAGTTGGTAACTGGAAAGAAGAAAGGAAAACACGTTGTTGACCCTACTGAGGAAATGATGCAATAGGAATTCAACAGTTATCTGCTCTGTTTGGCCTGTCAGTTGCCAATCAGCAGAGGCACACTAGTGAGCCAGTTGCAACATGCAGTTCTGAACCAGCTACAGCATGTTTGCTGTTTGCATAGTCAGTAGTTCAGGGACGTTGTGTGGGGAGGGGGAACTCTAAATGTGGTGAGAAGGGGGAAGAGCAGGGAGACATGAAAGGGCAATGTGGGGTGACAACAGTATGAAAATTTTATGTCTTTGGGAGCAAATCAGTAGAAATTTAAGCTTATTTTAATTATTTCTTCTCCCCGAAATTGCCCTTTTCGCAGTGTTTTAATGCTGGTAACAGTAAAAACTGAGGTAAAGTCTACGTTCAAATTTGTGTACTGTCATTCTGTGTACTGTCACAACTTAATGCTCTCAAGCTTTTATGTTAATATCACAAAATCATATACAACTTCAAAAATTTTGCTACCAGTCAACAAACTCAAAACTACTTGGTATCTGTAAAATATTAGATCATGTGGCAGAATAATAATATATTTTTATTACATATAATATGTGGCCTTGAATTAGATTGTATTCAGTTGAAGTATTTGTCACAGGAAAGTTCCTTTGTTCTGTCAAAGAGTAGGCAAGGTTGAAATCATATGGGAATAATAAATATGCTTACAGAATGAAAGATTAGTTAATTATTTCTTATTCTTCATTTTACTATAAATTTAAACTTAAGGCAGGTATTTTTATTTATAACACAGCAAGGATTCTAAGCCCTAAAGAGTGTGTTACTGCCAGTCCTGCTAATAAGGAATTATCAACAATATATACCAATTGCTATCACACATAAAGGTCTATGGATATAAACCAAACGAGATGCTTACATCCTAGTTAGTAACAATTTTAAAGTAGCCATACATATACATGAACCCTAAAGATTTAGAAAGTGCATCAAAGTCTTTGCTTGACTGTGAGTTAGTGGAAATTGGTTTTTATTTCTTTTCATAAATACAGTATGTCTAAAATTTCACACTTTTAGTAAAAAGTTATGATTCTTTCTAGATAGAACAGTCATGTATGTTGTGAGGGGGTTTTGTCTGGGTTTTTTTATCAAGCACGTGAGCAAGTAAAACTTATGAGTGACAGAGGTTTATGAAATAGCACAGTCAATATGGTTAATGGAAAATGGCCAAAAATTTTGCCTGGCACTGCCTCTGTACGTATTAGATTATAATTTTAATTGACAATTTTAGTTGCACAGATGTCTCTAATTTGTTACCCTCTGAAGTTTATTTTTACCATGTGTAGTGAAAATGTACTCTGTAAGAGACTTAGCAAGGGGCTTACAATTTATTTACTTCAAAAATTGATTATATCGGAGATAATCATTTAGTCACCACAATAAAATGCAATTTGTATTTGCCTTTTACCCTCAGATATCTTTGTCCTTCAACAAATAAAGTCTCTGTAGAATATCAGGGTATAGTTAGAAAATTGTTGAGAAGCCACTTTGCATAATCTGAGAGCAGTGATCACATGTGTAAGGAAACAATTGCAACATTCCAATTTAGTCTTGAGGATCTAGTTTCCAGTGAGCAGCATGTTCAAACAGATGTGTAGGCTGTTTGTAAATGCTGTACATGTTGGAATCAACTTTGACTTCACCACTCAAACTTATTTTTATGTATTATTTTTAGAAAAAAATGGATAATGGTTTAGGACATCTAATATGTGTGTGCAGTTCATAAGACAGAGTTTTTGTGGGATTTTTGATTTGTTCCTTTTAAATTCCTCTCAATTCTGAGCATACAGTGCAACCAGATTTAGCCTGAATCTGAGCATTGATTTCTGAAGTCAAGGTATCCCAAATTGTTAATCAGTTCAAAATCTTGGCTTATTGCAAAACTTAAAAAAATCAGATAACTTCCAAAGAAATGGGTAAGGAGGTTTGGGACACAGAGGGGAAAGTCTGAGCTTTGAGTTCATTAACATGGTAATAAAGATATAGCAAATACTCAGATGACACATTTGTGTGAATGTGACCTTGGATCTTGGATCAAATAGCAAATACATAAATGTTGTGTTTGTTTGAATGTGACCTTGCATTGGTTCAAATATCAATCATAAATCAAATCCTAGCTTTTAATGTACATGTAAAGAAAACAGCCTCTTAAATGATGCATCAAATCTGTGTTTCTCAGTAGTTGTAGTCTTCGCATGTATGTGTTCAGCAAACACGGAGCATCTGTATGCTAAACACTATTCTTTTAGCTTCGTTGCCTGCAAGGTGTTGTCATGAATTATTTAGACTGTAAAACTTTGAAGCAGAAATTGCTATGGCTGCTATGATTAACATGAGTAATCATTTGAATCTTGCTTCAGTATGGAATAATTTGAGTGACACATATAACAGTGACGTGAAGAGATACTGGCATTGAAATGCATTGGATAAAGAGCAAAACCTGGAGATTGTTTGGAGAGAGGAAGAGGGAGAGTGCATTGCAGGAATAAAGGTGTCTATGTAACAGCGAAGTGGGGTTTTTATTAGCAACTGTGGTGAGCCTTAAGTAGTATTTGTGGAACTATTTGAACTTGAAAGAGAGCTCATCAAAAACACAGAGCACTCTATAACATAGTGGTTACGAAGATGTTGCCACGGCTTAGTTCCTTGCAGAAAAAAAAATCCTGTTGTACTTCTGAAACTCTTGTTAACAAAATAAACTTGTTCAGTGGTCATGCCTCAGAAATACTGGATATTACTAACACCAAGCTGAATGTTTTACATGCGTTAATAAGTAACATAATAAATTGAATAAACTTTGCTCATACTGTTGTCCACGCTGATTTCTTTTAAATGCCATGTTAATTGTTGTATGTTTTATAGATTAATCTATAGATCTATAGATTAAGCTTGTATCCAGTTCTTAACCTTGTGTCAGAGCTCATTATTTACCGTAACAGTGGACACAGAGCCAGGATAAATAGAGAAAGAAAAATTTACAAATTGCCCATTTTCAGGATTTCTGGGCATCTCAACAATAAAAGTTGAAGCAAGGCTAAAGACTCTGTGTAAAAGTCTTCCTCTTAAGTCTTTGTCAGTGAATGCTTGGTTTAGAGTCAGGAGTCATCTGGGCATCAGACTGCATTATAATGTAGTTAAAACAAAACCCCAAAACAAAACCAAAAAAACACACCAAAACACCCAGAACCTCAAAAAAAAAAAAAAACCAACCCAACCAACCAACAAACCCAACAAAGACAGGGCCCCACCAAAAACACTTCCTGAAGAAAATAGTGAAGAACAACATTCTAGGTTACCAATAACCCTAATATAATACTCTATAGTTTAACTAGTATACTGTTGGCTGATACTGAAGTCCTGGCAAGTCAATTCTTACAAGAATTTAAGGACTTCAACAGACGTAAATTTAAGAGAGATTTGAAAGCTTTACTTTGACTTCTAGCTACTTCTGACTTTAGCTGCAGTTCAGCTTTCACTAGAAAGAAATGCAGGCCTTCCTATTCCTCATTACAGAACCCACCAAAGTATTCACTTTTTTAATATCAAACCTCACATTTAGAGGAGAAAAAATAGACCAAAAAAAATCTCAGTCATATTGGTATTCTGTGGAGACTTGAATCTATTTGTTCTTGATGTCAGTTCAAGCAACAACACAATCTCCACTTTTTACAGAAATTAGGTAGAAAAAATTTTTTTTTTTTTCTCTTATGAGTAGGACTGTGCTCAAACTTGAGTAGTGCCACATTTGATGCATCTGATGTCCATTTATGTGGAAGAAAGCAAGCATGACTTCAAATAGATGTCAGTTTGAGGTGATATACCTGTAAGTCTTATCTCTGGAGCCTGAAGGCAAAGATTGCAAAACCTTTATGTCCCATTGCTGATGAAGTAAAATCTCTGGCTCCTGCTGTTAAAGGGATTAGCGGTGGCTAATTTAAGGATGGGCTTTAGAGCTCGTTGTACTGATAACCTAGAACTGTGGTATTTCTTTACGTCTTGAGTTGAGTTTGATCTGGAAGAGGCTTACTAGTCTAATGTTGTGGATCAAATATAAAATATATTTTCTGGTCTAATACAAAGTCAGTGTAGATGTCATGTATGTAAATGTAAAGTGTTCTCAACTGAGTTCCTAGTTGCCAAGTTCTTGAGGGGCTTGATGAATTTAAAATTTCCCATTAGAAAGCTGTCTGATACTAGGATGATGTCTTAGTCTTTACGAGCAGCTGAAGTCTTTCTTTGAGCTAGATTCTACTCTCAGCCTGAATTTCCTGTATTGGAGTTTTTTAATCTATTGTATTTATGTATTTATTGGAGCATGTTGTTTCAACTTAGAGTAAATGCCTGTATCCTTCATTTACTGGATTTCTTTGGGAGTTTTACTGCTGGAAGGATGATGAATAACTGTGGGGTATGTGTGATCTCCCCAGCCTATATGACAGTTCCATGGCCTTGTCAAAAAATGATACTGCTTAATCTAATACAGATGCTGTCTGATCTGTAGAGCAGTTTTCAGCTCTCATCAGAGACTTAAGAGGCACAGGTGCTTTATTCCAGGCAATATAAGTGCCTGGTTTACAAGCGCGGCCTGTTGGATACAATCATTGGATTCTTCAGAGGGGATTCAGGCTGCACGTGCACATGTATTTGTTTGCCGTGTGGCACATGTATCACTCTCCCCAACCGTGTATTTCTGCTCCCTCCACTGAGCCGGCACAAATATTTGTAAGGTTTTGCAGTGAACTGGATCAGGCAAGTGAGCTGATTGAAAAGTATGGCTTTTTAATTTGTAATCATGGCCTCAGAGATCAGTCATGGCTCTGGAATGTCCATTGAGTTCCACTCAACCCAAACATGTAAGTGAGGTTCTTGACATTAGGTGAGATGAATAGCCCTCTTACGTCTGTTTGCTGAAAACTAGTTTCTGCTTTGTAATTTTCTCCATTAGTAATTGCATCTATTGTGTGAAAGTGAGAGCGTATGACATTTGAGACAAATAGTTTAATTAGCTCCTGAATTGTTTTGTTGCTGTCCAGTTATTAGTTACTTCTTAAACAGTAACCTTGGCAAAACAAATAATTTTTAGAACTATTTAGAGTGTAATGAATGTGTTACATAATTGAAAGAAAACATCGAAGGAAATAATGAATCATGACGGTACAGAAAGCAGCTGAATAGTTTTAAAGCAGAAACGTTGCATTTAAAAGGAGAATGAGTGGCCCTGTTCAGGGACATTTATCTGTCTTTAACATAGCCAATGAGGTGCACCTCAGAGGCAGGACCCACGAAGTAGCTTCTACCCTGTGCCTCTCAGTCGTAGAAAGAAATACAGGGAGATGCCAACAGGGATTGAAGCTGGCTCAGTAACTGTGCAGTAGTGGCTGTTAGTGATTATTTCATTGTTCTCTGTATTTTTTCAGTCTTCAGTGCTTCCCTGCCCCGCCCCCCCCACCTTCCTTGGCTGATTAGTTGTTTTTTTCCCTGTCTTTTTCTGCCTGTTGCTGTGAAGGGTTTGCCCAAGTTTTTGTAGCTGAGGAGTGTTAATCAATCATTTCAATAACTATTTTGGGCTTTTTTGGTCTTCGTAGGTTGTGATATTGGTGCAAATGCTGAATTTTTAACTGTTTTTGCATATACTGCAATTATAAGCAAGTCAAAGTTCTCTTTCATAAGGAGATGTGTTAGCATGTTGTCTAGCAATCCAAGATGACTTTGCATGTCTTGCCTTTAATGGACTGTTTTTATAATAATACAGATTGAGGTTTTAGATTTTTGCTTGGGAGGGACATAAATGTTAAAGACGTTCCTAGAGCCTTAAACTTCTATTAATGCAGATTCTGCATTATGTCTGCTTTGCACTCAAATAATATGTAAGAAATCTTTCATGTTTTGTATGACTACCTCCACTTTGACAACTCTTGTTTTCTCTGCAGAATTTGTGTCCTGATGTTATGTTTTACTGTTGGTAATACCGCTCTTGCCACATGACAGGTGTTGCTTATGTTAGGATTGCCTTAGGTATGATCTCTTTTAAAGGTGGTTTGCACTAGGAAAAGTGTGCATTTGTAGCACTGACTTGTAAATTACTTTTTATAATTTTATTAAGTAATTTCCTTATTTTTTTCAAAGTAAAAATAACTGAGCAACTAACAAAACAGTGGCATCCTAAGAACTGAGATTTTTGTTAAACTAGTAGGAACATGCATGCCAAATATGTTTATCGCATGATACAACAGTTTCTGGCAACATCATTATACCTTTCTGTATAGCTGGAAAACATCTGTTCTGCATATGCCACAAAACAAACTTAATATTAAAATCTCAACACTTCGCCTAAATAAGCCACATTGGCCTTATCATTACATTTTCTTTGGCTCATGGTGGGCTAGTTGGAGCTGGTGCTGTGACATATAAGAATTGTATGCCCCTGACAGTCTGACAGAGTACATCTAGTTGAAGAACGCTTTTCTGCTTAGTGTAATGTACAAAGTCCATTGCTCATGTGGTACTGTTCACTCCTGACCTGTCATTAATCAGCACTGCTCTTGTGTGCGTCTTCTTATTGCTGACTTACTCGTACAGCATGTTAATTCATCTGTCATCTGTTTTAGCCCCTGTCTTTAAAGGTACTCGCTTATGGTGTTGGCTAATTACTTGTATGGAAAAGTTGATAAAAATTGTTAATTTTCAACCAGAAAAATCTTGCCTTTCCTTTCTCTTTTTGAATCATGTCTTTTAAAATCCAGTGGGACAGGAAATCCTGGGAACAAAGAAATGGTCCTGCTTGGCTCAAGAAGTTCTGCTTGGGTTTGGCTGAGTAGTATAAAAACAAAAAAAATTTCCCATATTGTTTTTACCACTTTTAATATCAATCAACAAAATATTTGCATTGTTTCAAAGTTTTATCAAGACTTCCAATGTGAGATTAGAAGTGTGTTATCTCTGCATCTTCTGATGCAATTAGAGAAATGTGTTCAGGGGAGGAAAGTAAAACTCATCGTGGTCCCCACTCTACTGAAGCCAGTAGACTGCCTCTGTGGCCTGTATTCTTCCTTCAAGAAACTCTCTAGTCGTCCTCTGGTGCTGCAACTACTTATGGATCAGAGAAAGGGGATTGTCTCTTCTCCCTTTTTATCCAAGGCAAAGAATGTTCTTCCTTTTTCATCAACCAATAAATTAACAGGTTTTTTCCTGTTGCAGACTAATACAGACCAGGTTGCCTTACAAGCTGTGTAATTCCACTTCTGTTCAATGCACTGCCCAATTTTAAGGGGAGTGATTTGGGTAAAGAACAACATTGTGCAGTATATATGTACATTCTGCATTAGTGCATAAAAAATAAGGTAGCATAATAAAGGTTGCATCAAATTTTTCATTACATAACTTTTCAGAGCTTAACTTTGCAATTTTAGTATCATTTTTCAAAATGAGGGTATGAATTTTGATTTGTTTTAAAGGCAAGGATTTGTATAAGTTGTATATGATACCTTGGAGTACAGCTGAGTAGAGGAAAAAGTTAGAAATTATTTAGTGGGATTTTTTTCTTTGGGGGGGTGCAACTAGTGGTCTTGATGAAGAGGTGGCTTGTGAAAAGTTTTCATTTCATGCATAGTAAATTGTCTTTGTCTTAAGTTCTTAACACTTTGAATTGTATGTAAGTATGTATGTAAATATGTATGTAAGTACGTAAGTAAAAGTAAGTAAAATGTAAATAAGTAAAAGTGTGTAAGGTTGCAAAATATGAAAACTAAATAGAGAGTTACAGAATAGAGGAGAAAACATGTATCCTTTCCCAGACAGGAGACTGGACTTCATATTTTAGGTGCCAAATTTTATTTTTAGTTATTTTATTTTCAGTTGTTTTTTATGAGTTGAAGCAGGATATTGGAAATATCCTGTAGCTTACATATTTCAGACTCTTCCTATTCACCTAGGTTTTCTAAAATTATCTACTGCAGCCACTAGTTTTAAATGTGCTGCGTTCAGCCACAACATTCTCAAAGTGACCTAGAGGTAATGATTGTTTCAACTTTAACCTTGATATTTGCAAGCAAGCCCTTTACACGATCAATTTGTTTATGCAGTAAATCCAGACTTTGCTACTGCTTCTCAGAGACCTTTGCATCTCAGAGTCCTTTTTCCTTACAGGGATTATCCCTAGTGTGGCAAATATTAAATGTGGAAGGGCCAGGGGTTTAGTCTCCCGCTGTCCCTTTCCACAAATGAAGCAAATAACTGATCGCTGCATGATGAGGTATTTTTCTTTGATAATCTGCCTGTGGTTTCTTTAAGACCTGTTTCAAGTTTATAGGGATGTTACTGATTGGGTATTTGCAGTGTGCTGGTGGGAAATGAGGAGGACTTCTGAAAATAGATGTATTTCAGAGATATCAGGGTGAGGGAGAGCATCAGTAAAACCTGTTTATGCTTAAAACCACAATTTCATGAAATTGAGTTCTTATTTTTTATGTCATACTCTTTTGTTTTCAGTTTGCTGTGGGTGTAGGAAAGGGTATGGAGCATAAAATGTTGTATGGGAAACTGAGAAAATCCTCTGCTGATGTCTTTGTGGCATAGAATTTTTCAAAAGCCTTAAGAGTAAGAAGTGTTGACTTATGCAGATGCTTGAGTGGAATCATCACAGTACGGCTACCACATCTACTGTTGTAACATGTACAGCTTTTTTTGTAAAGCAAAATACTCTCTGTGAATACTACTTAAATGAACTTCATACTCATTACCCTTTTTATTTTAGAAGCTTTATTTTCATACAAACGTGGATCAATGCATATTAAGTGAAACCTGCCAATTAAGGCATACGCATGTGTAAACATGCACAAAATACAGAGAAGCCAGAAGGCAAAACGGTTCATTGCACGACTACTAGACATTTCACTTAAAGGTTTTCTGTGCGTATGGCAAAAAAAAATTAATTATAACTGTTTCAGCAATGAAAATATTAGTATATTTTGGCACTTCAGAAATGGTTATGTAATGGCTATGCTCGCTATGGTAGCTAGTTAATCATTGACAAGAGCCGTAATGATTAAGCAGCTGTTACTTACTAACAGTGTTTGAAAGTACAAAAGGGTATGTAATTTAATAGTTGAAACAATAAGCACTTCATTTATGTTTCACTAGCAGTTAGGTTGTTCTTATATAAATTCAGCTAAAGAGACTGCTGAATTTTAAACATTTACTGTAAATGTGGAAAAGTATGGTGCAATTTGGGCAATATCAGGTGCACTGCTGAAGGAGCTGTTGCCATGTTTAGAGTTCAGCTATCAAGTCTTTGTTTTCCTGTCAAATAATGCCTAGCTTGTTTAAAGGTAGGCTCCAGTGTTTACTTAATATTTTAAAAATACTTGTGCTGGATGAAGAAGTCGTACTTGGAGAGATGTACGTGATTCAGTGGGGAACTTGAAGTAATGTTGAGTACAAGGAGCCTAGTGCCTCCTGGAACCTCCTCAGCTATCCTGGGGCAGGGTACTCTTGCCACATATCTGCAGAGGAATATAATGTTTTTGTGCCATGAACTACTGTTTTAGCCCAGGAGAACTTCATGAAGAGCACACTGGAGGAGCCGTGCTGATCATATGCTCTGCCATTCCTTTCTTCCTTTTTGTTGATGGCTCCTTAGGGAGATACATTTGGTAGTCTACTTTGGATTGCTGGAGAACAGTTGTTCTTATTCTTGGCTATCATTACAAAACAACTTACATCAAGGTTTGTTTACTCTTTTCCCTCACCACAAAATAGCCATGTCACAGGGATAGCAATTTAACTTTGTTTTCACAAATAAAACACATTAAAGTGATTTCTCATTTCTCAGCTGGAGTGTATTATCTTCCAGTTATATCAGGGATATCAGGTGCATAATGTAATGTTTTGGACTCTGTTAGATAACTAATAGCAAACAGCAGTTAGTTCCAGGTGTTAACTGGGCTGGTTCATGCTGCCTCAACAAAGAAATTGTACAAAGATATTTCAGACTGGAAGTATTGGCAGAGAATAACAGATTATGTTAATCAGAAATGTTTGCAGTTGATTCTTTTCCTTATTTTGCTGAAGTAATGTTTTGTAAATGCACTCGGCGTCTGCAAAATTACGCTGCATCTTGGGTCTCCATGAGACAGGATAATTGTTGGAGACAGGATAACTGTTGAGCTTTAAAAGGAAGTGACAATTGGAATTTATTTTACTAAATAGTTTCAGGTTATGGAAATTCTGTAGGTACTATAACTGATAGCAATTACACTTCAGTCCTGTAGGTGAAAGAAGTTGTTTTGTTGCACTTGTCCAATATAATGTTCTGTTATGTTGTAAAATAATTAGACATCACAATCAGTATTGCCCAGATTCTCTTAAAATAAAAGCTGCATCACCTTTTCAACTGATCCCCTCAGAAAGAAGTCAAGATGTGTATGAAAACTCTTGTTTTGCTTATAAATATTCTATTACAGTGCTGGCAATCTGGCACAATGTCCTAATGAGTATTTAATATATCAAATAGGAAAACTTAATTTGACTGTTAGTTTTAAATACAGCCAAGCTGTGCATAGTGATAGAGTAGCAATGTGACAGGTCTAAGTAAAATCAATAGTAATGTATCTGTTGTCTGTAACTGGTGTTAGAAATGGTGGATAAATTCCCATTCTTAGTCTCCTAGCTATTTTTATTTGCTAAACCATGTGATACAGAACATATTTTCCTTTTCTAGATAATACTATCCTGTTTCAAAGAAATTGGGCAAATAGTTCTTTACTAAGGGTCCTCATAGTATGAGGTGGCAAATTAGTAACAGTGAGAGCATCTGCGTTTGTTCCTACTCAATGGAGAGTGGAATTCTTTCTCATTTTGTTTATCAGATCAGATATTTAGAGATCTGATTCTTATAATTTGTCTTTCAGTCTTCAGCATTCAGAACTGTCTATTGTATTTGGCTTAGTTTTAATAGTTAAAATAAAATGAACCTTCTGAAAACTTTATCTCTGTTATGCTGGACGGATCCTGAAACCTTAAGTGTTTACTTTCATAAAGAACTCCCATTTTAGTGTGTGAACTGAGTAAAATGAGTAGAAGCTCTGGGTTTTGCTGTGTTTGTGTCTGCTACTCCTTTAGTTCTGTCCTTCAAGATACATGGTAAGCTATTACACTGGGGCAAAAAAATCTGTATCTTTGCTCTACGATCATATTTGGGTTGGAAAAAAATGTGCCACAAGCTAAATACTATAACAGTACTGTTTTCATGAATTGCAGGAAAGGTAATCTAACTAGACACTGTTTAAGTTAACTCTGTTTTTAGCCTCAACATAGTTTCTTTCAAAAACAGGTACAACAGTGCCACAGTTGTAATAAATTGTCCAAAGATATATAAAACATATTGTTTTGTTCTAATCATCAGAGTTTATTATTACACTACAATTTCAATCTCCCCTTGTACCTGAGGGGTTAACATTTTTATCTCCATTCACTTGGCTAAAAATGAATAATGGGTACATAGATGTACCGCTACAGCTATTTGGTATCACAATTTAAAAATGCGGGTACTCTGAAAATTAAAGGACAGTTTTTGCCAAGTCTAATGTACTTCAAATAACATTGATTAGCTGGAAGGATGGAAATTATGGAATAGAAAGCCTTATGTAATACAGATTTTTTTAAAAAAAGTTTTGCCTTACAGTCATGTAATGAACACTTGGAAAATACTATAGGAGTTATATATATGCACCATTGGTTTTCCATAAAATAGCAGAAAAAAGGAGGAGTGTGCACTGATAAGTGCACCTGAAAAATAAAGAATTTATAAACTATGTGCGCAGTGCAGGTTGTTAAAAGCATAGCCTTTAATTGTCTTTAGAGTAGGCTATTTTGCCCTCAGTTACATCTGTGTAATATCTTCTAAAGTTATACACATATAATCGAAGGCAGACTTTTGCCATCAGCCTAGGGATAAATGCCTTGACTGTAGATATCTTGCCTCAAAACATTTTGAAAATTTTTTTTTATATATATATAACTGAATACAAGTGATGGCTGTCTTTTGTCATTAGTATGGAAAGCATTAATCAGCACTTTGTATTGCTTTTAACTGTACCCTTTTGGTCAATTACATAGCCAAAACAAAAGGTTTTTTTCCTCAGATTAAATGCCTGATTTTCATAGGGTGACTCTGTCACAGATTATCAAAGGAAATGATTGATTTCCTAATATAAATTGTTCAGCATCATGGGAATCAAACTAGTTGGTATCTGAAACTTTAATATCAAGCAAGTTTGCTTTTCTTGCATAACATAGCATTTTTATTGTAAAATCAGCATTTGTATATTCCCATATAGCCAGTTATTGGCAGTTTCAAGATTCACAATGAACTGCAGTGAACACGTGTTCTTTGCAAAGGCCAGTGTTGAGTGGTAACCACAGTAACAGAGCTTCTCTAACTGCCCGTGCATATTCATTGCATGAACAAGACTGCAGCAGTATGTCTTTGTACGCCTACCGAGTATAGCACAAGTTACTTGGTGTAAAACATAAGTTTCTTTTAGCAGAAGTGTATCTATGCGCAGTAGTAACACTCTGCTGTACATTTACTAATTCCTTACCTGACAAGTGACTAGAAGAAGAATTAAAATTTGTGACATTTTCTTAGGAGTCTCTGCTGTTACTCAAAGTTGACGACACTGGTGGCTAGTTTTGAAGGCAACTATAAAAACTTATTTCACTGTAGGAAATAAAGCTAACTCTAGGAATTACAGATATATTGGATTATGTGTGCTGGAACACTCTTGCTGAAGGTGTTCTTTGACCAAAGTAGGTCAAAAAGTATTAGTCTGGCCCACTTCTACCAAGATTTTAGTGTAAGACAGTATTTTGTTCTCTGCAGTGTCATAAGACCTATCGAATCAATTTAAGAGAGATGAGAACAGAGGACCAAATCAGCATATCTAAACCTGTTAGATAAGGTGAGAAAAGACTGCTCAAACATAATATGTATGCATATTGATATTGGTTATTTTTCTATAAATTTTGGTGGGAAGTGCATGATGCCTGCTATAGAAACACAATATGTAACTTTCATCAGCAAAGGAGAGAAAACAACAATCTACAGATTGATCTTGTCAGAACTTTAATTCGTATTAAAGTGTTTTGGGGGTGATTTTTTTTCCTTCCCCTGTCCTGTTGATGATTCACGTTGCATAAAGCTTCTGGAGCAATAGAATGTTGTATAATATTTCACTATTGGATTAGAATTCATGTATTCAGTGTGCTGTAACTGATTCAAATGATTTTTAAAAATCTGATATTGTAAGTATAGGATTTTTAAAATTGTTCTTTCACCAGTGTAAAGAAGTTTAAGTGACGGCTCTGCTTGATCTCAAAATGGTGGACACCGAAAACCAGCTCTATCCCCTTACTCCCTTGGAGGAGGATGATATAGGCAGCCCTTTATCAGGAGAGTTCCTACAAGATATGGAGAACATTCAAGACCTCTCTCAGTCTCTAGGTGATGAGAGCTCTGGAGCTTTAAGTTTAACAGAGTTCCAGTCACTAGGAAATGGTCCAGGATCTGATGGATCAGTTATAACAGGTAAGAGAGTTTTGGTTTACCATAAAATTTTCTTTTCTAAATACAACACTGATAGAAATTTAAAACTCTTTTAATGCAATAATTGTTGTTTATGACTGTAACACTAGAAATATATAAGCTGATTATAGCATGATCTTAAAATATTTAAAATTAATTTGTTAGACAAATGTAACTGAGATACGACTGTAATGTAAAGTTGCTGTGTTAAATTATCATTAGTATCAACACCTTTTTTCAAAAGAATTTTTTAAAATTCCTATTACCAGTGAAGAGGTTACTATGTATTGCAGTCATAGAGATAGTCACAATATTGCACTAAAGGAATTCCCCATTTTTTTAAGTTTTTGTAAATCACATAGATTTGAAAAGGATTGTGAAATGTTTGCCAAAACTTTATAATCTAACCCCTAAAAGCTCACCTAGAATTCCAGTGTATTTTAGTGTTCTGATGTTTTGAGCATGCTCTTTTCTTCCCCTTCTCAAGAGTAGCATTGTTCAGCTAATGACTTCTGCCCTGGTTAGAGTAACAGTCTCAGAGTGCTAATGCATTACACAGTCTTTAGTCAAAAGATCTTTGTGAGAGGCTTTGTTCGAGAGATCAAAATGGAAATCAGTGAAGTGGTATGGGACACTGCAATAATGTCAGCAAGGTATGCCTTCTGAAACTGTGGTTTTACAAGTCTTTTAGCAGTTGACCCGGTTTATGTGATTTACGATTAACTTTCTGGCAGGTTTTTTTGGGGGGTTTCTTACTTTAAATCGATTCCCAGGCTGTGACCACTATTTTACCTTACAAAAACTGCACTAATACAACCGAGGTGTGCCTCTGTACTAAAGTGGTTGAAACAAATAGTGTGAGTGTTGGAGGGAGAGCCGCCTCTTAGCACTACTGCCCAAAGTAATGTTTGCAGAAATATGATTTGGGTCTCTTTTGGTTGCAGACCTTCCAGTTAGAGAGATGCCTTCTACAGGAAAAGTTTTATTATGTGCTGGGTTTATAACATAGTCCTCCTGAGACATGAGGCTTTTTAATTTTGTATATGTGTATACAAGTACTACAATAATTTAGAGCAGTTTCTAGTGTTACCTTCTAATTTGAGTATTCAGTGTTCATTGTAAAATGTTCTAGTTTTGCTGTTGGAGAAGATGGCAAATGTAAACTTTCAAGGCTCAGATTCCATAAGGCAAGTAAAAAGAAATGAAAATCACACTTTAAAAAATCCTGGGTTTTAGGCTGTTCTTGATGGCTGATGCCTGATGCCTGTGGGCTTGGCAAGTGCTGGCAATGCAGACGCTGGGTTCTATGCCAAGGTTTTTTCCAACATAATGCTGACCTACATTCATGAGTGTCTTTTAATCTTTCTGGTAAAATAACACACCCATTAATTTGCTAAAGTCTTGTGGTGCAAGTTGCAAGGTGGAAAATAAAAGAAATTCTGTCCTCAGAAAATATTTTCTTCAAACAAGGCGGAAATATTAATTGAAATAATTACGGTTGGAATGTGTTATTTTTGTAATGTTCATCTAGTTGTAAAATGTCTGGAGAGTTTATTTCATTGTACAGCAATTCAGAAATGCTTTTCCCATTATAAGCAAAACATGAAATATCTGGGCAATGCTTCTATTGCTGGATTATCTTAAGCAGACATTTACGTTACCTTCCTTTTAATATCTGTTCAGCCTTTCTACTGATGTGCAGGAGCATGCTTTCACTTTGAGAAAATCTCTTTAGAAAGAGAAGTTGTCTACCTGCTTTTTAGGCCTCAGTTTAGATCATTTAAAACTATGAGTAGCTCTTCAAAAGGCACAGGGACCTTAAGCATATCATAAGTGTAACTTATTGTGAGCTAGGAATATGTCTCTTGTCATACCATAGCAATAGATCTGATGATCAATGCTATGGCACAAGAGGTGGAAGATGTAACAGCAAGACAAGCTGATAATAACCTTTCTGAAAGGAGCAGTTGACAGGTTGAACAGATATTGTGATACAAACTTGAAGTCATAGGGGGCTCTATTTCATTGTGGCTCAGGGGTTTTTTTTCTCGTTATATTTTGTACTGTTTGTCTTGAGCAGTAGGTACATGTTGAATACTGCTTTTCAGTTTCAAATTTACATTATTTGTGAAGATGATATATGTGCATTTTTATGGCTAAGAAAATTTCCTTGATTTAAATGAAATATTAATTCAATTTCTTTAGTTATTTTAAGTTGTGGGATAAAAAAGATTAATGTTCACATCAAATTGAGAAACATTTGAAAAATTCAAAGTAAGAAATGGAACGCAGGAAAACTGAAAAAAGCTTGGGTTTCTCTTATTTTGTGTGGTGCATATTTATTGAATCCTCAAGAACCATTATCACCCTTCAAGTTCTTGCTTTCAGAGTTACTTCAGTAAGGCTTTTTTTTGGTTGACATTGCATGTCTCATCAAAATAAGCAAGGTACACCCTGTATTTTGTGTGTGTTTGCAATGTTAATATAAATATTAATTATTTTTCAATTGCTTATGGTCAAATTGTTAGTTCATGTAATGACTCATGATTATTTTTCAGAATAAGCTCATTTTTTGTTTAGTTTTAATATAGAAATGGTATCAATGTTGATAGTATAGTATTTATGAAGTGTTCCTTTTTCTTTTAGACACCCTTTCACCAGCATCCAGTCCTTCATCCATTAGTTTTGCCACAGCTCCAGGTAGCATAGATGAATCACCCAGTGGAGCATTAAACATTGAATGTAGAATTTGTGGGGATAAAGCCTCAGGCTACCATTACGGAGTACATGCTTGTGAAGGTTGTAAGGTACAGTCATAATTTTCTTTTTAAGAACTTAAATCATGTTGCTTTATTTACAGGGTTACAGGAATATAAACATTTGTTACATAAATGTTTAATTAATGTAATTCTAGCCATCACAGTTATTTAAATAATAAATATATCTGTGATTTTCTTTCTGAAATAAATTTTTCAGATACCATAAGTGGATACCATAACTCAATACCAGACCTTCATCAAGCAGGCACAATTTACAATGATAATTTTAATGCTGCTTTTCTGGATGTAGTTAGTTAAACAATAAAACAATTTAAAACACTAAACTATGACAAAAAAAAATCAAAGCCTACTTGCTCCACTAGTGTTTTATTTGTGTTGGGAGTATGGCTGTGACAAGCATGCCAGTTTGGTATGTTTCCATTATAACAGTAACAAATCCTGAATTTCTCATCTCCACCACATTCACTTAGTAGTGTACCTCTTGTAGTTTTGGGGCCAGTGCATATCTCTGGGAAAATTACTGTTATCATTAGTGTATCATTTTTGGGATGATATGGCCCATGAATCATAAGATTCTTTTCTTTTTCCTTCTAATGCTTTAGCTTTCCTTTTTTTCCCTAAATTATCATGTAGAGTGGGAGAAATAATTGTATATGTGTACATTTTTCTTCCATGTGCAATGTCAGAATATGATAATTTGAATATAAATCTTAGAAAATAATGCTAGGATATCTATTAGAGATGGGGAGCCAGTTCATAGTTGTGTCCCACAGTCTAAATGCCGTGACGTGACATCGTGTGAAGCAGAATGTTGCAATGTCTCTAAATTTGCTAACCCTATGATTTCATAGTATGAGACTAACCTTACATTGCAGTATCAAGAATTCATGGTAAGATCTGTTAAGTTATAGGCTTTTCTTTAATGCTCATTTTTGTGTCCTTGGCTTTTCTCTACACTGTGCCACACTCTGTATGGCACTTGTCATACCCCTCACATTTGCTGGATGAAGAAAAGATGCATTAAACCTGTGTGTTTGTGTGACTTACACATAGGAAAGATGACAGAGGACACAGAGAATGCATACAAAAGCAATAAATGACTGCTTTGCTTAATCCTTAAGAGCAAATCTGCTTGGGTACTCTGGGCTCTTGGTCCTTTCCCAAGAAAAAGGGCTGAGAGCTACTTCTTCCTTTCATGTTTTCCATTCTATACATGCCTTCATACACACCACTTCATAGATTCTTACCTTTGGACAGGTCATGCTTTGCGTATTGTTTTGCTAGTGACATAAATGAACAATAAAAGAAAAGAATTTACCTGTCTGATTGAATTTTAGTAGTCAGCTTTCTCTAACGTTACATGTTATTTTCTCAAACTTTTTATAGGGTTTTTTTAGAAGAACTATTCGTTTAAAACTCATCTATGATAGATGTGATCGCAACTGCAAAATTCAGAAAAAAAATCGTAATAAGTGCCAATACTGTCGTTTTCAAAAGTGCCTTTCAGTTGGAATGTCACATAATGGTAGGTAAGAGTGCCCTTAATTTGTTTGTTCCTACCCAGAGTCTGCTTCTGGAAGCAGGCACTTGGCTAGCGTTTTTTTACTTACATGCGTGAGTTGAACCTTTGGCTTTTTACATTAAAGATCATGGCGAGGGACACCAGTTTCCCTAATGAGTAGTTAATGTAATGGATGCACAGCTGCCAAATGTACTATTATGAGCCTTATACAATTGTGCTGGATGTCTGTTTGTCCATATGAATGTTCATTTAGTTGCTTTCTTCACCCAGAACTTTGGCACCATTACTCCCATTGAAACAAATTTCGGCACTGGAAGAATTCTGATCAAGGGCATTGTAGAGGAGTAGGAGGAGAACAATTAGCTCATTGTGGGAGGGAATAATGTAGGATAGAAATCTGTAGGAATCCAGACTTCATTATTTTTCAGGTTACAGTGCAACAGCTCTTGGGCAGATGGTTCAGGGAGTGTAGGGGGAGGGCGAAGATCTGTGCTGACTGTGGAACAGGAATCTGGTAGGTTGCTTGTTAAATGGAATGGTAAAAATTCAGAGCATTTAGATATTAAGTTTAAAAATTATGTTATTGTTTGTGTTAATGATTTAAGATAAGGCCCGTAAGCCTTATAGGCCAATTTCAACCCACAAGGTAGTTTTTTGCACAGTATGTAGCTTGCTAAGCAACTTTGGTAAAGAGGGAGAGGCCAAGCCGTGAGAAAGTACGTTTTGGTTGGCCAGATGACAGTAGTTTGCTTTCCCTATGTAGGTCTGATAGTGTCAAGGCTGAACTTGGGAGCAGGTGCAGTTTGGGAGTAGGTGAAAAGTAGGTGAAAATGCTGGGCTAGGTGAAAAGCTGTGGGTTAGGAGACAAACTTTGTAAAGAAACTATGCAGTCAAGATAGCTGGGGTGGGGATGTGGTTGGGGAAGCTGCCTATGACATTGTAGGCTAGATTCCTAGCAAGAAACATTGGGAGAGTTGACTTTCTGGTTCTGGGGAAGTCTGGCTCCCTTGTGGTGAGCCTTGACTGAGATTAAGGCCCACTGGGAGAGGGTTGATAGTCCCTGCAAGACTGGTGATAACCTTCTTGAAGCAGCAGACTTGGGAAGAGCGTGCCAGCCAACAAAGTAACATCTCAGGGCAGGAGTTGAGCTGTGCTGGTTGGCAGGAATTAACATTCAGTTGAAGCTGTTTCATCCTACTAAAACACTGTGGGCATCTGTGCTCCGGCTGAAGGAGCAGTATCAGTTTTACTGCAGCAAACACAAGGGAGGCAGTGGGGGAAGATGTCTGCTAACTTAGAGGTGATACTGCTCAGGAAAAGAGCTAGAACTAGATTCGTAGCCATGACCTTAAAACTGTAAGTTTCAGTTTAGAGCAGGTATTCTTCTACTTTTCCGATAGATCCATGGCCAGATTCTGAACAGGCCTTCCATATTGAGCTTCCATCCATTAAGCCCAAAACTGTATTTCAGATCATGCCTCGAATCGCCTCCTTATACCATGGGACACCTCCTTATGTCATGAGAAAATTCCTTGGGCATGTTGAAGGGCTAATTCTGCATGTGCTCTGAATTATTCAGTCTAAGCAGTGAAGTTCTGTGCTCTCACTGGTTAGATGCTGAAATGCCATCAGAGTAACAAGTTATAATAGCCATCTCAAAACCTTGCACAACATCGGAGAGTAAGGCTTCTTTTAAAATGGAGCTGGTTTAGTTTTAAACTGAAACTGAAGAAGGATGTGGACATGCCTATTTTATTGCTAAGTGGTAAGGCCACTTGCCCAAGAACTGGGAGACCCCCGTGTCTAGTGGGGTTTGAAACTCGCATCTCCTGCCTCTCAAAAGAATATCCTAATGACTAGATTGGATACTCAAGCTCTATTCTCATCCTCTCCAGTCTTAAAGGACTAATCTATTGCAAAAAGAAGCATAAAATCCTGGGTCTCAAAGGAGGTTTTGTTGACTGTGGCCGCTGAACATAAATCTGGGTGTGTCTGGTCTGTTTTGTTCTCACTAGACAGTACGGATGTGTTGAACTGAACATTCAGTGCATAAAAAACTGAATGCCCCAGCAGGTTCAGAATCAGCAATGGGATCCAGGCCCAACACCATTGCAGTGGTCCCTGCAGAGTAACTCCCCAGGCAGCTCTCCAGCTGGCGTGTGCACTCTCTGCCACGCTCCTGACATGAGTTTAGTCAGTTTTGTTAGAATTCCCAAGGTGGACTTATAGTTTCATGTTGGGAGTTGTAGGACACAGCACGGAGAAAACAAAATACGACTACTTAGGTAATGTAGAAGGAAAAAGGCATGCATTCTAGCTCATTGCAGACACCAGTTTGTGTTTTGAAACATCTGATTACCTTCAGTTCAGCATTTTGTCTTGATAATTAGTCACTGACTATGTTGGAAAAGATAAGATTTTTTCACTCATGAATTTGTCATAATAAAGATACTACCTCTACCTCAGTTTTTCTAGACAGAAAGTCTTACACTCTAATCAGCAATGGTAAAAGGCACAGGTTTTTTTTAACTTACATTTGTTTTACAATTATGTCTTCCCATCAGCAATACGTTTTGGACGAATGCCAAGGTCTGAGAAGGCCAAGTTGAAAGCAGAAATTCTAACAGGTGAAAATTATGTAGAAGATTCAGAAATGGCAGATCTTAAATCACTTGCCAAAAGAATTCATGATGCTTACCTGAAAAACTTCAATATGAACAAGGTTAAAGCCAGAATCATCCTTGCAGGGAAAACTAATAACAATCCAGTAAGTACTTTTGCTCTAACTTTAAAGTAAAGCTGGCAAGTACATAAGGTGATTGTAATAATTTGTTAAACTCTTAAGCAAACCTTTTAGAAAATATCACGCTAAAACAGACATGAAATATGCAAAGAGTGCCTGTAGTAAATATGGTTCCTTTTAGCCACTATTGGAATAATAGGAAGCTTTAGGAAAATCAGGTGATTAATTTGTAAATGGAAGCTCATAACCTTAAGTTATAGTAGACACAGAAGGGAAAGAAAATTAGTTCTTAATTTTAAAAAAGTGACATCTGAATGTGAATACCTCTTGGTATGGGTGGGGGAAATGTTTCAAAATTAATTTTCTATTATGACAGTGAGGAAAAAAAGGACAATGTTTTTTCTGCCACAAAGGCCTGGATAAATACTGTTAGCTTTTAAGGTATACAGGAGCTCTGTATGACCTTTGTTTTAATCACAACAATTTTAATGGCAGGAAGGGAAAGAAAACTTGAGTTGGTAATTCCTTGTTTACAGTTTACATTTCCTCACCTGGCCTTCTTGGTCTTTACTGTATGGTTACTTTGAAAGGGAGAAGCAAGCAAGGTTGTGAAGACACTTATGCTGTAGAGGTTATGTTTCTGGATAATTTAGCCAAGGTCTGCCTAATGCTATCAACTGCTTTTTGTTTTGAGCAAGTGAGATTGTATAACCACTGTAAAGGGCTGACTTGTTTCACTTTATGCATATTTTTTTTAAAATTTCTGTTGTGATTTTTGTTAACTATATGTAGAAAATAAGTATCTTATTTTACCAACAATTTAATTTTAGCAAAAATTTGCAGGGAAGGAGTTTTATGTGTGCCATATTAAAATGTATGTAACCGTGGGAATGAGTGTTACAAAAATTGTAAGCAAGCTGTCTTCTAAATTATGGAATTTGGCATATTACAGTCTAGTTTAGCGAGGCATACAGGCTTCTACATTAAAAGAGAGGCATATGAATAATCCCAGTCCTTTTCATTGGATTAAAGAGATGCATAAAATTAAGTGCAGGTTTAAACCTTTTTTTGGGGGTACAAGCTGACATAAGCCTACAGTAAATACCATGCTTTAACACCTTACCAAGTAGGTATCTGCGTAAAGTCCTTCTCAAGCTTGTTACCACATGTCAGAATCGTAAGTTACAGTATGTATTGTACATGCAGGGACTCTAGATCACCGCATCCTAATTTTTGTATTTGCAGTTATGTGATCAAGGCTCTCAGATTAGTCATCCGATTGACTAGCTAATAGTGGCTTGCACATTTCTCGGTGATTTTACAAGTAAAAATTAATGAAGAATCAGATCTAGTACGTTATAAGCAGGCTGCTTCTTCATTCTTCAATATGCAGGGAAGGGGAGAGGCTTTTTAAGCTATTTTATCATCGCTTGGGAAAACAGAAATTTTAATTTTCTTGTGACTTTTTAACAGAAAAATAAAAAAAGGGGGTGGTTGTTCACAATTAGTAATCTACCTGGTTCTGAACAGTGCATTAACAGCTGATTTCAGTGAATCCTAATTTTTGGCACCACTATAATTCACTGCAGAATGAACTACTGTTTTTTGTGATGACAAGGTATCGCTTTTAAATTTAGCTCCTAAGTCCTTGGCCATACCTGCATTCTGCATAGTGAAATGATGATAAATTCCAAAAAAAGATTTACAAGATAGTCTACGTCTTTTATAAAGGGTTTAGAAATGTGGTGGGTTTATTGCTTTGCCACTTTCCACTCCTATCCACATGCACGTAGAAAGTTCTGTCCTGGGTAACTGCTGAAGTGACATGGAATGTGTAGATGCCATAAGCATGTAAAAAGTGGACAACTGTGGGAAACTAGCATGTTTGACAGTTTTCTAAGTGAAATAAGTGAGTTGTATGAGTTTCTAACAGAACAGCAAGCATTCCTCATGATATCTAGTCTGAGATGAGCAAAACAGCACAGGGGAAGTGATTTGCTTAGCATTTATAGAACTAGATTTATGTTCAAGGTCAATTGCCATGACTTTGGCAGGCTGGAGAGCATTGGGTTTTCTTGTTTTTTCTTAAGTGTTTTGATTGCTGCTCTTCAGATAATTATAAAAATATTTTTGAGTTCTGATTGTTCTTAAGGAAGTCTGAATGCCTTTTTTTTTGTTGTTTTGTTTTGTTATATGATGTTTTAAGAGACCAGCTTATCAGTTTGTAATGCACGTACCTTTTTAAACGAAGGGGGTTATGGAAAAGACCATGATCAAGGCTAAGATTTTGTGTTGTCTGACATTCTAGTGGGATTCTGGGTTTAGAGATGACTTAGCGTAACTGTAGCTAGAAAGATGAGCTGAATTTCTGAGAAAGATCAGCTGGGACATAGTCTCTGAAAATCTGATGTTAAAACACAAGAGTAGTACAGGGTTCACATTCTTGTGCAAATCTGCTGTCCTATATTTAAATGACTGTCTGTATTCCCCCTAGGATACTTCAGGAAAGCATCATGATGTGCATCAAGTGTAGTTAGTTTAGGAATCGATAGGAGTGTAGGCAGAATAACCTGGACTTCAGGAGAAGGTAATACAAGTCTTTTGTGAACCTTCTGGGATTTGTTCTGAGGTGGATATATGCATACTAAGCACAGTACTTCTGGATCTTCACTTATAACTACTACATAAAACTAGATTAAAGATATGTCATACATACTTACATTTTACCATTGGCGTTGTTGTTTGCAGAGCAGACTTGTTCTTAGATACTGCAGTTTGTAGTTCTGTAATACGTTGTTTGTCTTTATGCAGAAATGTGAAAGAACTCATGCTTTATTGGCAGTTGAAGACTGATTAGCATGAAAGTTAAAGTTTATAAAAATTCCTGTTCTTTAGAAAACCAATTATTAATAACCACTATTTTGTAACCAAATTAGTATTTTTTTCTCTGTAGCCATTTGTTATACATGACATGGATACCTTGTGTATGGCAGAGAAGACCCTGGTGGCAAAGCTGGTAGCCAATGGAATTCAGAACAAGGAAGCAGAAGTTCGAATCTTCCACTGCTGCCAGTGTACATCTGTAGAGACTGTCACAGAACTTACTGAATTTGCCAAATCTATCCCTGGCTTCTCCAATCTTGACTTGAATGATCAAGTGACACTCTTAAAATACGGAGTTTATGAAGCCATATTTGCCATGTTAGCATCTGTGATGAACAAGGACGGGATGCTGGTAGCCTATGGAAATGGTTTTATAACCCGGGAATTCCTGAAAAGCCTGAGAAAGCCATTCTGTGATATAATGGAGCCAAAATTTGATTTTGCAATGAAATTCAATGCACTGGAATTGGATGATAGCGATATATCCCTTTTTGTTGCTGCCATCATTTGCTGTGGAGGTAAGTGCTACGTATTTGTTCTTTAAGGTAGTAAATTTAAAAATTTTATTCCTATGAATAATGTTAATGGAAAAGCTGATGTGTTCCTTGAAGATTCAATTCTACCACTAACATTGTCATTTTCCCTTTTAGCAAGTTTCATGGAAGATACTGTGTAACTCTTAACAGTCCTGTTCCTGTATTTTGCGTTGCGGAATTGTAGACCTGCTTGGAATTACTGTTTAGCCTCACTTAGAAAGGGGTCTAGCTACTCTCTGCTTTTAAAAGTGGGATGTGAAGAGCATTGGTTTGTTTGTTTTTGTTTGGGGTTTCAAGGATTTTTGTAAAAATTTATGGCTGGGTCGGAAACAGTATTTTTATCTGCCAAATGAGCAGGAAAAAATACTGTGTAATGAGCCTGGAGGCTGGTGCAAATTATAGCTTTGCTTATCTTTGACACTTGCTGATTGCATCATGTAATAAGTTCTGCACAAATGCACAGCTCTGGTGCACTTCCTGTGTTCTGGTTTTAATATCACAGGCTATTAAAAAAAAAAAAAACCAGCTTACTTAGCTAATTTAAAAAACTAGCTGATGGTATTTTTTAAAATTATTTCATAGTACCGAAAGACATGGTGTTTTGGTTGGGTGTTTTTTTGGTATTCTTTGTTCGTGGGTTTGTTTTTTTAATGCCTGTTGTTTGAACTCTTTGAGTGAAGGAACACGAATGCAATCCTGTCTTTCCTCCAGAAAGTAAGGATGTTCAAATTTAAGGTTAAATTCAAAACTATCCATAAGCATTTTGATAAAGGAAAATAAAGGATCAAGAAAGTTCCAACAAATGATCCCACCTGCCTTTTCTGCCTTCTGCCATACTTACAGAATGTTTCACTGCCCTGGTTGCGTCCTCAGCAATTAGAAGAAGAGAGATACAATCTGTAGACTTTCAAAAGCTTCATGTGCTAGTTTAGACAGCAAGTTCCCATCAGATCTTTAATTACTTTTGCACAATGCTTTGGTATTTTGACATTTTCAGAATTCAAGAGAGTTCTTTGCACGCAAAATACCTTCTGTTTGTTTGTTTGTTTGTTTTTTCTCTATCCTTCTCCTTGGAACTATCTTAAGTTTTCAAGAAATGTATTTAGTCTGTTGTCCCAGACTTCTTACAAAGAAGTTTGATCTGGAGAGTTAAGGTATTACAGGACTGTAAGTAGCTGAAAATGAGATCATGTGCTAGAAAGTGTGAAACATCCTTAAAAGGTGCTTCTCTGCATCCTGTCAATAACTTGTGCTATGGCAATATACATTTGGGAACCAAGAGTGAAAGCCTGTTATTCATGTCTTCTTGTATTGCTAACAAACTTCACGAGCTCTCTAGAAATAGCCATGTGGTTTTTTTTTCCATCCTTACTGTTTGAAATCTGTTATCAGGACATACAGAATGTAGAACTGGATTCCAAGGCTGGATACTTCTGCTGGGTTTTGGGGTGAGAGGGTGATGTGGGTTTTTTTCCTTTGTAACATGGGTTGTATTTAGTAGTATGAAATCTCTCCTCAAATAACTGTGGGCATTGAAAAAAACTTTGGCCAAACTTTTTTTCTTCTTTTCTTTTTTTTTTTCTTTTTTCTTAAGAAAGATTCATTTTTAGCCTCATTGCCCTCAGTGTATCATGTAAAAATACACTGCTGCCTACAATATAGAATCCATAAAGTAGCCTACTTCAAAGAATAATTATGAAATATGACATGTATCCTTTTGTTTGTCTTGAGAATAGATCGTCCTGGTCTTGTAAATGTGGGACACATTGAAAAAATGCAGGAGAGCATTGTGCATGTACTGAAACTTCACTTGCAAACCAACCATCCTGATGATACCTTCCTCTTCCCAAAACTTCTCCAAAAAATGGCTGACCTCCGACAGCTTGTCACAGAGCATGCGCAACTTGTTCAGATAATTAAGAAGACTGAATCTGATGCTCATTTACACCCGTTACTACAGGAAATCTACAGGGATATGTATTAAGGATTTTTAGTATTTTTTTTCCACAATATTTAAAGACAAGAGCAATAGTAATAACAGATGGGAGCAAAACTACTTGCACAATTATCTGCTGTTCACTCAGTCCAGAGCATGAAAAATCTAAAAGCTGCATAACTGGAGTGTTACACTTCTTTTGGTTTGGGATCTTTTGTCGTCTTTTGAAAGAGTTCTGCAGAAAAATGATCATAGTGCTCATGAAGTGTCTTAAAATGGTTCTTTTATTCGGAAATTTGAAGGTCGGTAAGGAATACGTATTTGTATAATAAATCAGAATGTTAAGTAACAGACATGAACAAAATTGTATTTCCTCTTGGCTTAGTTATTTTAGAATTAACGTAACAATTCAGCAAATTCTCTCTGGGTATATGCACAATCATAAAGATTATGCACTTTTGGCTAATGGTAATTACTGAGAACCAACTAACACTTTTCCTTACAGCAGCCAGTCTAGGAGTATCAAATGGTTGGATATTACTGTAGATACACACCTGAAAAATTTGAAAGACCTTTGATCCGCTGCTGGTTTAATTCCATGAAATGCAGTACAGCTTCACACAGTATTACATTAGATTACCTTAGGACTGGCATGCTTAAAAGACGGTTCTTTTATGAAATTAAATTAAATCCGAAGAGTTATCTAAAATACAGCAGAGATGCTCCATTCAGGTGTTTCTTGAAGAGTAAATGTGACAAAGCAATGGAACCCTTTTCTCAAAAGTGTATTAAAGAAATATGAAAATGTCTCTGAGGAAAAATACATCATACCATGTGTATTTTGGAGAACTTGTAATAGCTCAGGTTGCTGTTTTGAACTTAATACTATTTTGAATTAGCAAGTGTTTTGGAGAGACTGAAAAATCTGATCCTAGCCCAGAACAAAGAATTTCAGCTGCACAGCATTCTAGTGCAGTGATAGCTTACTCTGAAGAAATGATCGTATAGGAAAGGCACCTTCTTTCTTGACTAGTATCTTGGCAGTATAGAATAGTGTGGACCTGTTTACATTTCTGGTGAATACACTGTTTTAGATTTTTTCCAATTACCCACTTGGACATATTTCCTTCTGTTCCTTCTTAGGCCTTGGCGATGGAAGTATTCGCTAGATTGTTTCACCAAATTTTGTCCTTGTTCATACAGCCATAGTGGATAAGGTGACAATATCACCAAGAACAGTGTTTGTAGGTGTCAGCTGCGTAATACTATGAAAGAGAGCACAGTTGAGAGTAAGTTTATCATGTTCCCAAGAGTAAACTGTGATTTTACAATAGTACTTACTCCTAATGCAAAATAAGCCATAAGGAAACTGCCTGGCTTTGCCGTTTTACGGATCTTTTATCAGAGTGTACTACACAAAAGTGCTAGTTGCATGCAAGAAACTGCGCTATTTCTGGTTTGTTTTTTTTTTTTAATGCTGTAACTTCACATTAATATTTCCTTATTTTACTATTTGTTTCATAACACAAAGATCTCAGGAGCCAATCTTAGCATTTTCACAATACTTAGGCTTTCAGTGGCACAGGAAGACACTTTGTACTTGTTTTATTGTAGCACATTTCAGTATCTTAAACCTTCACTGCAAGAATTAATTAAGATTGATAAAGCGAGAACATCACGCCACGATTCTTATTTTAGTCACAACATTTGTTTCTTTACAGGCCCACTGGCATGGCTAGACACTGGATAAATTACAGCTTTAAAAGCAATTTGGTATTTATCCAAGCAGTGGTCATTAGCAGAGGTTTTTAGCGTCAGATATATTTAGTGTAAAATACTGAAGCATAGGCCTCAAATTTGGTGACCACCTGGGGCAGGATAAGAACAATAAATGCATGTGAACAAAACTCTCTCCCCTTCCCTGTCGCCATGCGGCAACCAGAAGAATAGGCCTTATGTTACAACTACTGCTAAGACTTCATTAAGAGAAGGTGGTTGTTGGTCTTATCAGCAGATGAGAAATAGGTTGTCTTTTGTGTCTTGCAGCAGTGCATAGCATGCCTTCAGAAATAATGAGGATTTTAGCAATGATGCTGCTTTAGTCTTCAAGGCAGCCATGTTTCACTAAGGAGCTGTGGGGTTTAGGCATAAGACATTGAGCATTGAAATAATGGATATGCAATATTACTCACTCAAATCATCAAAATAGCAGCCATTCTGTGATGGCATACTGAAACTCTGATAGCCAACTGTTTTAGGTTTGTCTTCTAAAAGAAGTGTAAGCTGAATTTTTTTTCTCCAAAGCTCAGATTTATGCAAAGGGCAAATTTCAAAGTTCTGTTCCCTAGTTTGGGTGTGCTGAAGTTTTTCAGGAAGATCAGGCACCGTCAGTGTGGACAAAATCTATTTTTCCTGCTCTTGTTCTTAGAAGTGTCTGAAAAACTTTACTGAAGTTTTTAAAAAAATGCGGAAAATTTAATAATAAACACTTAAATTCTCAGCAAGACTATAAAGAATTGAAAACGGCATCATTCAGTGGAAGAGATAACATTTAGCTATACTAGCAGCTGTTTGTAACAGGTTCCTGTTATTGGCATTAGGAAAGTGCGTAATTCGCATTTTTCCTGTTCCAGATCCATTTTGTTTTGTTATTTGAAAACCATCAAGCGTTTTTCGACTTGTTCCTTGGACACTGAAGTTTGATTTCTGTTTTAAATTAAATTGCAGACTTTTAATGAAAAAAAAAAAGGAAAGAACACATCTCTAAATTACAAAAATAGGAACAAGATGTTAGCGTGGCCTAAAATTATGGATAGATTCCACTGCCCACGCTGCTGCACCATGCACGTACCCACAGTTTCTTCAAAGAATGACACAGGGCAGACGATTCACTTCCTGAGTGTTAATGGGCAAAAGAAGTTCTTAATTTCTACATTACACTTTTAACGAACCTCATTAGCTACTTCAGTAGGTGCCTGCGGCAGGCTTTTGCCAATTAGATTTCAAAATTACTCTGTTTATGTTTGGGTTTGTTTAAGTTTGAATCCTGAACTAGTTTGAGATACATTACTAAGGAGCCTTCAGCATCTCCACCTTGTACAGATCATCTAATATTTTAAAATACTCATTCTGTGAAGGGAAATAGTGATCAGATTTTAGCATTAAAAACTATTAAAGATTTCCTGGCTTGTTAGGTATAGTTTTGATCTGATTCTTATCAACATGACTTATTTTACTACCATAGCACTGAAGAACTCTGTTAGCAACCAGGTACCCACAAACAGATTAAGACAAGAGACAACAGACGGGTAGAAAAAAATCCTAGGAAACAATGGTATGACAAGTTTTCATCAAGCTTCTAGCTTACTCATTTTTGAGGGTTGGTTGGGGGGGATGTTATTTATTGGGATGCCCTAGGTACTTTGACAGATGGGAAGGAGAAAAAAAACAAGGAAGCTTTTGTGTCAAGTGTTAGGGAAATCTGATGGTCATTTTTATCTCCTTAAATATTTTCTTTAAAGGCGTACTGTCTGCAGGGTAACAGCACACAACTGCCACTCAAAAAAAAATCAGTTACTTTGTACCTTTTTAAATTTCAGAATGCCACTGTAATTTTAGACACAAATTGGCAGATGGTAGGAATGCTTTGCACTTGCAGTAGTTGAATCTTTCTTTGCATTTAAAGAAATCATTTCTATTTAATTGCCATTTCCATGTGCCTTTGTGCTTTGGTTCTAGCCAGCTGCTAGAAAGCTGAAGTGTTGCCAAAGAGCATATTTTTGCATTATTTCTGGCCCGCAAAGATTTAGGAAATACCAGCAGTTGCACTAAGTCTGTTCTCATGAGAGAGCTAGCAAAAGTTTGCAAATCAAAGAGCTTTATTTATAAGCATCTAAACATTTGTTTGTTTATTCAGACTGCTAAAACTTGGGGAGATTTATGCATCATGAGAGCTGGGTCACATACTGTTAAATTTGAATTTCCTCCTTATTTCTAATGGAGAGCCTGGACGACTTACGCACCACCTCAGACAAAGCAGTTGGGGAAGATGACACTGTAGCTGCCCGTACTGTCTGAAGAGGAACAATTTCAGCTCTGTCTCTCCTTAAAAGCATCCCTGTTACTTAGCTGAAAATCTGCAACTACATTTAACAAATGCATTTGCAGCAGTTGTGATATTGCTTAAGCATAAGGTCGTAAAAATAATGGTCCTTCCCTGAAAACCCTGGTCCTTTAATAAGTGTTGAAATGCAAGTGTGGTATCTGGTGCTTGCTTGTATCTCAAGTGCTTTCTTGATAATCAGTTGCATATAATTTTTTTGATGTAGGCTTAATCAGCTTTATTATCCTTTTACTAGAGATATAAAATATATGTGGGATTGATCTGAGAGTATTGATATTGTTACGTACTGTGGGATTTTTTTAATTTAATGTAATACCATTTCTTCATGTTTCAAGTTGTAAAATACAAGAATATAATTGCAAGGTATAAATTTTCACTAAATCATATTACAGAGGTGCTTTAAGAAAAATATGTAAATTATTTAATTTAAATATTTGTTTCATACTTTATCTTGTGAACCCTTTTGTACAGTGAGGAAAGATTTACTTTTATGGGGTAAGGATGATGGGCCTGAAGTCAAAGACAAACTGCTATTTATTCCTGTCTGGTCTTTATTACTGTATCATTTGTAAAGAAGTATCACAAATTCTGCGACTTACCTGTCTCTTTGGTATTGAAATCTGTAAGAAATTTTTGAAATATATTTTCACATAGAACATAGACTTCCTTTTATTTAATTTTAATAAAAGTAAGTCTAGGTGAGGAAGAGCTGTAAGCCCAAAATCGAGTTAATACCTCTAATGTTTTAACTCAAGTTCACCAATATGAAAGTTCATAGAACTAAGTTCATCTTTGCTTTACAGCACGGTTGTTCGTTTCGCGTAAAGAGAAGCTAAAAAGAGCTAGGTCCTGTTAGTACTCCATTTTCTGAGGAACTGATTTGTGGCTTGCTAAATAACAATGTGTGCTCAGGATTATTTCCTGCTACCTGCACTGAGGTCGATCTGCAGTTTTTATAGACATATTTTAAAATACGTCATCTGGCAGTGCAAAACACGATGCTGCAATGCCATTATTGACTTTTCTGTAGGAGTGATCCCTTTGTGATTTTAAGTAGAGATGAATTCGGAATCTGTTCATAGGGATTCTGTGTCCTGTGACTCAGGTGTGACAGTCTGTGCCTACAGCATTCCTGCTAACGAATCCTCTTACAGCAACAAATCACCTTTTAAAGGTATACCTTTTATTTCGCTCTGGTCAAAACATAGCATCTAGTACAAGCACAGTATATGACAAATGTTCCAGATTATACTTACCGCATTTTATTTATAATAGATAAAATTTAATTTCCCCAAATCATTGCAGCTTGACATTTTCCCTTGATCAGTGTCACCACGCAGGTGTATTGTCTACAAAGATGTTTGTGTCATGGTTGTAAAAGCTCTAATGGACTTACTTGTGGTAACCTACGGCTACTTCTTTTCTCACTTTCATAGGCAGCAATGAAAAAAAAAACCTGTAAAAGATACTAGCAGATACATCACTTTACTCTGTAAATACGTGGTAAAAATTCATGGTTAACTAACCCCATCCGAGGACAAGGGTGTTTCCGCTTTTGTTTTCTCTAATGTGCTTACTGTTTTTTTTAAATCTTTTTTGGCTTCTGAAGCTGGTTTTTTGTGTTGTGGTTTTTTTTTTAACTCCTTTATTGCGTTAGTCGATCTTGTCAGATTCCATCGCAAGGGTGTTTCAAAACAGATTTCCTATTGCGAGGACCTCAATTTCAGATGAGTTGCCTCTGCCCAGGGGATAGGCCGCATGCACAAAAGATTAAGCTGATTACAGGCTGGGCTTTAAGTAAGGACTGCAAGATCAAGCGTAAGGTACTTGAAGTTGTTTTTAAGCATTTTGGTATATTTTCTCAGTTGGATACGCAGGTACAGTGGTCCCTATTGTGGAAAAGACACCAGCCTTATGATCAATGCAAGAAGTTTCATGGCATTCTTTACACTTGAAAGAAAAAAAAAAGGGGTGGTATGGGAAAATACTAACCGGCTGAAATCCTGGCAACATGCAAGTCCTGCATCCTGCTCCTGCTGTGTAGGAGTGCAGTATAATCGTTTGAAATCTGTTTGTGATGTGCAACAGGAACTGTAAGAAGGTTAGCAAATCTTCTGGTGGGTGATTCATATGCAAATCCACGCTTCGTTACCTCCGGCACATCCAGATACTCTAGGTATGTTTTGCCACGCGGTAGCGTAGGGTTGCCTTCGTGGAGACACAGTGCCTTTGCCCTCCTGTTAGCAACAGGGGTGCTGGTGGTGCCGCGTGCATATTCAGACGGGTATCCACGGGCACTCGCCAGCAGCGCCGACCGGCAGGCGGCTACCGAGTGGACCACTACGGCTCTTCTGCCACCGGCCTTCGTGCAGGCAGTGGGAGGGAGCGGCTTCTGATCAAATAATCCATCCCTCTCCCCTGGGAAATGAATCCCGTGGGGTAGGTGCCTGTGTGAAGCCATGGCTCCATCTCAGTAGCCCCAAATACTTTCCTCTGGTTTCAGAAGCGGAAGAACATTCACGGCTTTAGTAATTTCTTTAGTAATGACAAATCTAATCAACATTTTAATATTACCGATTTTAACAAGAACACCCCTCTTAGCTGTTTGACACAGTCTGCTTTATCAGCTTCTTGGATGAGCTGCATTTCATATTGCTCCTGCTATTTCACAGCTTATACAAACAATTGCTCCTAATTTTCTTGAGGAATGTAACACAAAAGTTTAATTACATCATGATGTTAAAACCCTTTATCATGTCTTAAATTGTCTGTTATCTGATATGACACAAAAAAGCACATTTTTGTCAATGTTGCCAAACCCTAATCGCTAGAGCTAACAAGTGTTTAATTAAATCAAGATATCAATATTAAAGAGAAAAAAAAGAACAACCCAGATCATTGTTTCCAGTCACTTCTGTTTTTAGGAGATTTGGGGTATGTTTTATTACAGTGAATACGGAACTTACAAAGAGCAGACATTTCTTGCAGGGAGTAGTCAAACCTAATTCTCATGGAATGCTTGTTTCCCAGTAAAATACCACTATTTCAAGCCAAGTTCCCAAGTTTCTTTCTGTCAGAACAAAGCAAATGACATTTTCAAGAAAGAATGGAAGCCCTGGTCTCAGAGGGGTTTATAGGAAAGACAAAGTCTCTTGCACTTATGTAATGCTCACATTCACGTAGCTAAATATGACAATGCATTCTCAAACGTTACCAGCCTATTGATCTGGGATGAAAAGACTTGAACTAAACATTTTTCTTCTTTTTTACATTCTGATTTTTTTTTCTGTCTCCTTTGAAAATAAGAGGTTGAATGCATAGTGTTTGTATAGAGACTGCTAGGAACCTATGTGCTTTAAAAAAAAAAAAAGTCATCCTTTAAGATTGAATGTAAACACGGTTAATTTGAAATATGGTTTTGCCTTAATGGTTTTGAAAAAATAAAGTATTTTTAAAAGTGAGTTTACTGACTTGTGCTGATCTTTTATTTCCAGGAAAGTAATTAACTGTAATGTCATGGTTTTAAAGCAAACATACTTGTTCCACTCTGCTGGCTGCCTCTTGCACGTTGTCCAAAGCAGCTGCCAAGTCTTAACCGAGTCTCTCATTCAGTGACCGTGCACGCGTGAATGACTTCTACGCACACGCCGGTAGTTCTGTTGGGCGCTCTCGTGCTGCCACTCATGATCTCAGCTGATAACGCGTGTCAATGTTTGCAGAGTCAGGATGTGGGGCGTGCAGGGGGGTGGTGCACCTGGGAATGGTGGCACCTGGCGCTCCTTCCGTGACAGTGCCAGTGGCGTGACAGTGCGTTTTGTGCTGCTCTGTGGCAATTACGAACCTGAATGATTTTGCCTTAACCTGATTTGCCTTCATTTGGTATACAGAGCCCAGCTGCAGAACTCACTTAGCTGCTTAACTTTATACCTGGGCGTAATCATGCTGATTTTTAGTAGTGAACAAGAGCAGATAAGCAAATTCTGGTGGGATTGGTGCCCAGCTTTTTTTTGGTAGCATCAAATAGCTGTTAACAAAGTGTGTTAAGTATGTTTACTACACAGGATGTGTGGCTTGCAAGGACAGTTTAAAGGCAAAATGATAGTTGAAGCATCTTTAAAGTGCTGATGTTTACAGATTTACTGTTAGACATGCCTTTTAAATTAGGAATGTGTGTGTAATGTACAGATATACATTGCATATATATGTTTATATATATATTTCATCTGTGTGTGTGCTGACCCACCGTCCTGCCGTGCCCTTCCATTCTCATTGACTGTGTGACAAGCTTGAGACATTTGTTGAATTCAGGAGCACTGAATGCACCTCTGCATGAAGCGTAGCACACTAACTAATTTGATGAGCCTGGCTTCAATTAAATTGGTTGGGAGGGTATGTCACAGATAATTGTTTTCCTTCAAGAATCTGGGGATTTATTAAGCTGGTAAAAGTGCTGAAGTGAAAATTACAGCAGAGGATAAAGAATCACATTTCCTCATCAGCTGTGCTCGGGGCATTGAAGGCCTGATTTTTGAGCAGCAGAAAGTGCTCTGAGAGCCTGATGAAACCACACTGTACGGGCTGTGCATATCTTGACGTGTAGGCCCATGGCTGCAAAGTTTGTGCAGGGTGGCGCCTGGGCTGTGAAATCGCATATATACCAAAATGTTATGATACAGCGGTCATAACGCTCATGTTTAGAGGGAATATAAAAATGTGGAATACATGTTTTTACAGCTGTGCACAGCTAATAATCCTTTGTCCTGCCAGCAAGTACCACATTGCATGTAGGTCAGCTTTCCTTCCTTAAAGCATGGGCCAGACATGATGACAGACCATATTTGGTGGCCCTGGGCTACTCAACCACTTTGTGGTACTTGCTGGAAGTACGCTTTTCTTCACCTAAAAGTTATCTGTAACCAGGTAACTGTGAAGCAGAGGTAGCCTTGACCTAGCCTTTTCTGTTGTACTCAAATAAATGCGCTGAATGGGGCCAAAGTAAAAACTCTGTAGTTACAGATTCTGCTCCCATGTAATACTGAGTCTGCTGCTCCTCCAGGTCAACTTAACATGTATTTAAAGGTAGGATTCTTTCTGAGGGCTTTAAATGATTCTTCTAGCATCATGATGGCACAGATAATCATTATGACTAAATGATTAACTGCCTTTTTCTTGAAGGCTATAGAGTAGGTTGAGCAGGAGAGAAACCAGCTCAGAGACACCAGATCCTTCCCAGCACATTAGTGGGTGCATCTCCCAGTCCCAAGATAGACTCGGATGTCATAAATCCAAAATGCACGGTCTTGTTTAGATGGGAACTGCACTAGCCAGCCTTTTAAAACCTACTTTCAAGCTAAGAGTCAAGATATAACCTGTTGCAAACTGTGAAATACAGGAAATAAAGTGTTTTAGAAAGACATTTGCTGGTATAAACGTGGTCTCACATCACTATGTTGCTTTTTGTCAGCTTAGTTATAAAACTACAATTTTAAGCTGGAAAAGTGCTGTGATTCTCTTCGCAGTTGTGGTTTTAGCATAGGAGATGCCACTATTATTTGTACAGAACAGACAGATACACTACAGCTTTTAAAGTCAGTGTGTCTAACATGAAACTGAAATTTAATACCACCCATTTTAAATAAGTTTAATACCACTTTTCTTTGAAAGTGTAGTCTCTTGTTACTGCAAAAAGGAATCTGAAATGTTGACTTCTAAGATATATCCTTTTCCACAATTAAAGGTGTATATGTATTTTATGTCTTAAAGCACGTAGAGCTTGACAAGAGTACTAACAGGTCCATTATTCCTCCTCTAGTAGCTGCAAGAAATTCAAGTCCTCAACAGAGGACACCAATATACTAGGTTGAGAAGAAAAAAAAATATTTTAGGATACTCAAATGTCCTACAGAACTAAAAATAACTCCATGAAATACAGTTCATTTCTTTGAACTATGCGTCCCTTAATGCTACCAAAATGATCAAGGTTATATGTTGGCATGACAAATGATATGGATGGAAGAGTTGAGAAAAGAGGAGATGTTAGCCAAGGCATGAACAGGTTCTGAACCAATGGCCAACAAAAGCTTGAGTACATAACGTGACTTGGCGGTTAGGGAGCATTCTAGACATACCCTTAAAGTGCGTGACTAAGGGGTTTTTACATAAATGCCACCTAAATCTTCCTTGTAATTAAAACAAAGTCAACACAGGTAATTGTGAAGCTAATTTTTGAGCTAAGTGAACTGCTGTTGTCCTGACTATTTTTTACTGGTTTTTGACGTTTCTGAAATCCCTATTCTAGCTGCAGTTTAATTGCCCACTTCAGGAAAGAATTGCGCTTATTAACTGAACTTTTCTATTTCCAGATTAACTGATGTGACAGTGAAAAGTAAGTAATCTTTACTTGTAAAGCATAAAGTAGATGTATTAAGGGTCCTCTCCTGTTGCTCTATTGACACGGACTGGAAGATTGAGTGGAAAGTGACCACAAGTGCAAGTGACTTGTAAGTATTTTTTATTCTAAGAGCACCTACCTTCGGAAGTCTTAATGCCGTGACAGTATTGAGATTATCATCTTCAAGAATCTAGACAGTTCTATGGCTATCCCTGATAGTTTCTCATAACAATTTTATTTTAGACTTAAAAATAAAGCTTTGAATTCCTTGCCTACTGTAATCTTATCAGGACAGCACTGTCAGGTGAACAATTGGTGTATACTTTCTGAGACGTATACTGAATTAAGCCAGTCTCGGATTCTTGTAGCACTGTAGGAGTGTCAAGAACACCACAAAACATAAAATAACAAATGTGAAAATTTGGACATGGCTCCTATCCTATACACTGTTTAGTTGTTTTAATACATGTGTTTTAATACATGTGGTGACAGCAGGCTTGTCTGCCTTTCTTTCTGGCTCTTCAACACCTTGAGGCCATACTGCTGGCACTGCATTCGCTGCGTGATGATGTCTGAAGCCAAGCCAACTGTGAGGAAATGCGCTACCATGTTCTGTAGTAGTGAGCTGATGAAGGTCACTTCTTTAAAAGGAGCAACGTGATCGTGTCCAAAAGGAGAGAGGAGAAACCCCAGCCAAAGAACTGTCTCTCCTGGTCCTTCGGTATTTATGTTCTTGTATCCGTTTTTTTACAGGGGAAGGTCTTTTGTTGGGCCTTCTTTTTACTCACATCTTCTTGTATTTCCAAAGGAAAGGCGTTTAGGTTTTCATTCACACAGGGGAGGCAGAACCTTTTGGAGTAGAACAGACTACATTCCTGTAAAGAAAATAACATTATTAGCAGGATACACAAAATGGAACTGTTTAAGTTCCAGTCTCATTAAACCACATTTATATTTAGAATTCTTCTAAATTGAATTATTCTTCTAGGTTGAAATATTCCAGCAATTTTGGTTCTTCCTATTCAATAATTCTAACATCTGGTTAGAGCTAACTGGGTGAAAAATAAAAATGGGGTCTATAACAATGTCTAATCAAATCAACTATCATGTTGCTCCTTTTAAAGAGGTGACCTTCATCAGCTCACTGCTACAGAGAACAGTAACACACTTCCTTACAGCTGGCTTGTCCTTCAAGCATCATTCATGGTTCTCCTGACGCGATCACTAAATTCCAAACAGGATTTAATGGGTAAGCTGGAGCTGGTGTTACTGATGGATTATTCTTGGAGAGTTAAACATGAATAAAGGCATCAGTACGGATGGATCAGGACATCCTCCTGGGAGTAATGGATTCCATGCATTTTACCTAAATAGCAACGTTTTCCTCTAAAGCTAAATCTTAGCTTATAAAGATTTCTCCCTCCTGGGAAGATCTTCCAAGTTCCTGCACTGGTGTATGACCTGAAGTATCGGAACGCTCTTCCTCACCAACCTCCACAAAAATGGCCTAAAGGCCAACACAAGTACAAAGAACTTAGGCCAGGGGCTGTAGGCTCTCTCAGACTTCAGCTGCATCTTTTTCCATTAACTCCCCCCAAAACTACTGTTCTTTCTATTAATCTGTGTGCATGTACTGCCCTAGGAGAATACTAAAAAGTATAAATATTGTGTCAATATCATAGAGGTGTCCAATAACCAAAATAGCTAAATTAATTTAATTCGGCTGAGACAATTCAACTGAGATTTCATCCGTTACCCACCTTTACCCTGAATAAATCTACTTGCCAATTAAGAACTAAAAACACACCTGGTGCTAAAGCTTGAGCTGATGTCTCTTCTCTGAATTCTTGATGGCGAAGTATAAAAGCTGTTGTGCACAAAAAAGGTATTTTCTCTGCCCTTGAAATGGAATGACACTATGATGTGACATGTTTCATTCACAGCTGGTTTGGTTCACAGGTGTTACAGACCCAATATTTATTTTTCAGCTAGTTAGCTCTAACCAGATGTTAGAATTATTGAATAGGAAGAAGCAAAACTGATGGAATATTTTAATCTATTCGCAGTACAGAGTTTGGACAACTGGAAGAGAAGCTTATTAATGTATTATTCCTTTGTCCTGCAGCGAGACTAGTCCATGGTTCTCCTGGCATGCTGATCACTAAATTCCAAATAGGATTTAATGGGTAAGCTGGAGCTGGTGTTGCTGATGGATTATTCTTGGGGATTTAAGCATGAATAAAGACATCAGTTTAGATGGCTCAGGACATCTTTTGGGGAGCAATGGATTCCATGCATTTTACCTAAATAGCAACGTTTTCCTCTTGCCATGGTCATTTGCGGCTGGCCTTTCTCTGGGGACTTGGCTTGGATATTTCTGTGTTTCTGTTCTTGCTTTTATTTCCCATGTCACTGTCCGGACTTCAGCAGTAGATTCAGCAGATGCTTGTATCAAAATCACAACCAGCCTGCTTCTGTGTGACTTCAAGCCTGAGGAACTATCTTCATCTATTGTCCTTTTCTGCACTGACTGCCAGGCGCCTTCGTATTCAAAGCTAGTGTGAGGCCTCGGTCTCTGAAAAGCCCTGAAACTGGATTTCAGTTGCACAACCTCCAGAGCCTATTGTTTTTTGTCTCTTGCTATCCTTAATACTTTAAGCTGCCAATTAAAAAGGGAAGATTAGAGTTTAAGTTGGCCCTGCTATTCTTGTTTGTATTGCGAAATGGCACACAGCTCCCCCCACCCCCAGGTTAAGTTCATGGCTCCACAGTGACGGACACTGTGCCACTGGGCAATGGCAAAGGAGGGGGGAGGATTTTCCCCCGCAGCTCTGCAGATGGGGAACTCCAATGTTAAGGTGCAGCTCCTCACAGTTATACAGACGCTAAACTTGCATTCTTCTAGCTGAAACGAGTTGCCAATTTTTGCTGACTTTGGCCAACAGGACTCATGCAAATCATGAATATGAACCATTGCACATCTGGGCACTGGGTCCACGTAACCTTGGTCCTCCTCTCTCAGTCGTGGGATTATTCAGCCTAGCTGTTGTTTTAAAGCCCTGCGAATTACACTTATTAGGTATAGTCAAGCCCTTCTTTGACCATTATGCTGATAGGGTTCTGTGTTTGATCAGATAATTCTTTAATATGTTTCACCCCTTCCATGACCAAGGCAGGATGGGGCCATTTCAATTTCAAGCGTAATGGTCCAATTCAGGCAAAACTGAGCTGCCAGAGCATGCTGCCAGAGTTTAATTCTGTTTTGACATGGATCATGTCTGAAAGTAATATATACAGGGATAGTATCTTTACCACACTTGTGAAGGGAACTCTATGTTAAGGAAAGGTTCTGCCTAACTGTGTCCAGGATTGACCCTGCACGACTGGAAGTTGAATGGAAAGTAGCTGTAGTATTACGTTTATCACTTAACACCTACAGCTATGTCCAAGGTCAGTGTTTAGTCACCTTCTGCTGAGGGGTAAGCAACAAGGGGAAAAAAACTTGCTCCCTTTCCTCCTTTCTTCTCCAAAAGCCACCAATTTAAATGACTAATATGGTCAGATTGTATAATTTCCTCTCCCTTTTTCTGAAAGGGAAAGATGAAGAAGGGCCCTCAACCTTCCTAAGGACTTTCAAAAGCATTTTTTAAATCTTCCTTTTTGCGGGGTTTTGACACATTTTAAGACATTACAGATAAACATTAGATTTATTTCTGGTCAGGCTGGAAATAATGGCGCTTACCAATACACTGTGCTAAAGATTGGTTCAGTAGGGTGATGTACGCTGCAGGCTGACTGAGGTAAATTAACTGAGTGAGACTTAAGAGAATATTTGAGGGAGTGAGTTTATGAGCATTATACAGAACAGTTACTAAGTCTTGACTTTCATTGGCACAGTAACTCTAAGGAAAGACACTTCAGCTGCCATGGGCTATCTCATGAAAGGCCTAAAATCTGATCTGCATCTAAGCCTCCTTAGATACAAAAGCTAGCAAATTAAATCCAGTTCCTTTGCCAAATCTAAGGTCAGGAAAGTCTTGTTTTATCACAGGTTAGCCTAGTACTGTTTTGAATTAACGTAAAAATGAAAGCAACCTGTCACTGAAAATGTTTCATCAAATTGGTCCAGCTTCTTTGCCAAAGAGGCACAAGAAAGCCTGATTTTCTTCAACTTCAATTCTCATAACATTATGGAATCACTCAGTGCAGGGCTGAGTTTATCTGCTTGGGTCAAGCACAACCTGGAACCAAAACCGATCCACAGAGATATTATCCTAACTTTGGCTCTCTCTGCTGCCTTGGATAAGTTTTTACTTCTCTGGACTTTTAATTTTCCCTACATGAAAAAGGAATAGTATGTGTTTACCTACTTTGTGGTGTGGGTGTTTAAAGCGCTAATTATCATTTCTGCAGATCTCTTTCAATGTTACCTAAGCAGTATTGCTAAATACATTTTGAAACCATAGTCATATGTGTGATTCACTATCTGGCCTGGCCAGTTCGGTAAGAAATTTATTCTCAATTATTTACAATCAAGGTTTTACTTTGAGTGATACCATCAGGGGAATCTTGAAGACCCAGATAGCAAGAAGTGAATGATTGACATATTTCCACAATAGGCAAAATAGGCAGTAATGTCAAAAAGATTAGAAGAGGCTTCTCTTGGCTCACTACTAATGTCTTCTATACATTGCCATGCCCTAGATTAACTGAAACAATTAATAGATCTTTTAAAAGCAAAAGCCCCACCTTCATTCAGAAACGCACACTGTGTGGAAAGATAATGGAGAGCCTGAAATGCTCTATTTCTTACAGATTTAACTGCCAGACTTGGAAATACCTGTTGAATTCTTCATAAATTCAAGATACTTCATTTGGGAATGGAAATAGCTGAATGTGTTGAAGTTTGCCCAAAATGTGCCTGAGTTGCTAATCCTCTGCTGTTAAAAAGGAAAGATAAACCTGACGTGTCAGGGCAGGAATCAAGCTCATAAGCCCAAACTATCTCACTAGCTGCATTTGCCTCTTCCTCTGGCTGTGCATGGGAGTGAGTCAACTACCAGCCAAGACAGGACATTGTCACTAGGAGGATCTTGCTCACATGTGAGCTTTGCCTCCACACAACTGCCTCGAGCTCCTCGGCTCTGGAAACTTGAGGCCAGCTATCAAAGACATAACCAGAGAGCACTGGCACTTCATCTGACTGGCACACAGTCCTCAGGTAGTTCCAGAAAGGAAAGGGGTGAAAAAAATTCTTAGTTGCAATCTCTAGTCTGACCTTTTGGTGATTTTCATTCATTTAAATGACAGAAGAGCCTTCAGACATACAAAACAAACCTAAACCTAATCAGGAAAAAGGTGCTATTGCACGCTCCTCTTAGGACAGTGGACCAAATCCATCCTTGGTGCTAACTCCCTGCAAGTCAGAAGAGCAGCTAAACTTGTCCAACCATGCCAATTTCCTTTTGGCTGTGTCTGTCCAACCCTCTGAATTTTGTCAGTGTAATTTGACCCTTTGTTTTGCTCAAGAGAATTTCCTCAAGTCTCCACATAGAAACTGTCTGACATTAGTATATGAGCTGTCTCAGTTGCCCAGATTATCTCACTTCATGCTCTGAGGAGGCGAGAGGTGTTACTTTGTCCCGCCAAAATTATAGCCCAACACCAAACATGACAAAAAAATTCTACATCTCCACAAAGTCTTCAGGAGGTCTGCTTGGTTTAAAACTCCCACTACTAGTTACTTGCAGTAGGGATCATGTAACTGGAACTGCTGCAATTACAGAATGGGCTGAAAAGGCTGAATTTGAAAACTGCTGAAGCTGACACTTAAGACCAAGATGTGCTCTTGCTAACAGCTCACGCTACCTCATGTTACTCTAGGATAGGAAACAACCACTTTGGAAGAGAAGGCCAGGATCTGGCTGCTGCTAGGGCAATGGTGTCTGGTGTAACAAACACATGCCCTTGTCTGTGTAAACAATCAGGTGACGTCTTCTCATGGGTCGAGTCATGTGTAAGTCCTGACTACTGCATGAGTCCCGAGAATCTTTCAACCACAGAACTGGCTTGCCGAGGGGAAGGAGTGGTACCTAAGTTTTCTCCATTCATTGTACTGCCTCAAAGCAGCACAGTACAGCCTCCGGACACTAATAACTGTGTAATAACTTGTCTTCGTTTTTGCTTTGAACTCACAGCAAACAAAGGGGCCAGTTCTGCACTGAGGAGAAGGAATTAAGACAACTGTAATTTTACACCACCTTTCCGGACCACACTCAGATTTCATAGTTTTAATGTTGCCTACCAGCTGCTACTCAAATTCTTTCTTCTTCAGAGAGCTATCGTGGCATTGCACGGCACAACTCTCCTCTCTGCTCACTTTCCACATTAGCTTTTGCAAATAGGATGACAGCCCTGTGCTGTGGATGCAAGCCTAAAAATCCATGGATGTTTACATTCCCTTTATGGAAAAGAAAAATCTGCTGTTGGTATAGTACGATCTACTGAACCTTCAAGCTCTTGAAGTAATTCTCCCTTGCATTTTCTTATGCTGAGAAAATGGAAAACAGCACTCGTGTTTGTGAGGTTGGACTGTGCTCATCTGTAAACAGATCACTTGAAGTTTCTGATCACTTTCGTTTAATACAAAGTTTTATCTGGGGGAATCAACAAGAACATACAATTAGCTTGCCTTAAAAATTAGCTGTTTGGGTTTTTGCTGTTTGGTCTTTCTCTAACAGGTTCACCAGGACTGGAACAAAAAGAAATGATTGAAGAGGCTTGTTTTGCTTATTACTTACTGCACCAACGCACACTGATCTGCTACACAAATTGCAATGAGACCCAAGGATGAGGAATTTGTCCTTGTCAGGGGTGAAAGGATCCTTCATGACATAGCTTTCTTCCAAAAGCCTGTAAGAGAATAATTTCAGGCTTTTAAGGGTAGATTTCACAGCATGGGAGAGTTGAAATGGAGAAACTGTGGAGGCTGAAAAGGTATCAGTCCTTTCTACTTGATTTGCTCAGCCTGGTGTCATACATGAGGCAAATGCAGCAGCTACGCAGCTCCCTTCCTCTTCAAAACCAACAGTGTGTCTGCCTTCAGTCCTATACTGCACTTTCTATCTATCTTCCAAGATTAGGGCAACTGGAGATCATCTCAACGTTGTCTTACTAGGTTTTTCTCAGTGCTCTACCTTGAAGTACTTTTTTATCTTCTATTTTTATGACAGGCACTCCTTCACATGGCCAACTTCAGTACCTTGTCAAGTTATCATTTCAATCACAGAGTTTTTAATTAGAAGCTCTCTTCCAAAGCTGTGTGCATGTGAGGATAAGATAAAAAGTTTTTACTGCTCTTAGTTATGTCACTGCTGTAACACTAAGGTTCCCACCTCTTACAAGCACGAGCTACTAGCACAGAACATTACAATGACCTGAAATATGCTGACTTTATGTCAGAGACTGTACTGTTTGCTTCAGGGTATAAAGGGAGTGCATTTATTAATATTTTGGCAAGCTGCTTGGGAAAGACTAAGGCCTTATTCCTCCTGGGAGCTCCAGGCGAAATATTACAGAAGTCAGTTGGGTGTGTGTCTGTACAGGGTACCCTGCAAGGCTGGGTTTTTCTTGGACTTATATCAAGCTTGGATTCTGTAGTAATATGGAGTATAATCCATATTTAAAAGGTATTATGTTAACTTATACAGCCTTCTCCTTATCTACACACACACGTACGTGCGTATGCCTGTGAGTGTATTTCTTTTTCCTTCTCCTCTCTCCTCAAACAAAAAATGGTGCGGCTCAAGACTTCCACTCTTAGGAAAGATCAGGTATCTTAACATGGCAGATCACCTTGTCAGCAAGTGTCCTAGTGTACAAAGACTGGATTACCTTTGCAAAGCTCCCCTTGCAAGATTCACAGTCATCGTCAGTGCAGAGACCTGGCCACTGCACAAGCCTTCATGTCTGGCATACATTTCCTGCAGCACTGTATTTAGGACACGTAAGCAGACCAGAAAGTAAGCCAATAAAGATAGTGTGTAAAGCTATTTCTTATATGTATGTACAGAAGTGTTATGCTTCAGCATTATTCTTTTGCTTTTTGAATCTCAGCAATCCAAATAAAGCTGAGATGTTAACACTGAGCTTGGATAACCTGAAGTTAAGAATCATGTTCAGCTTCGATTCTTTAAAAATGGACCTGATCAAAGGTGTACATTGCTCTGCTGAGTAGAAGAAGGAAAACCAGTAGCACCATGGGATTTGCAATGATAAAAATACAGCTGCCCAAGGAAAACAGATCTGATCTCAGCCCAAGCAGGTGGTGATCAACAGCTGTTTCCATTATGTAAGAAACTGAGTGGTCTTAGTGAGATGAAAGGCTGAGTACATGTCTGACTTCCAGTTCCAGTGAGTTCCTGACCATGTTTGCCTGATGCATTCGTTGACCTGGACAGCCTCAACAGAGCCATTCGTACATTTAAAGCTAAGTGCTTTGTTTTATAGGGAGTTTAATGTCTGCAGACAAAGTTGTAGCTGCATAGTTTCTGGTCAAACTATCCCTGCTTGGCAGAGATGGAAAAGGCTTCAGTCTCCTAAAATGTAAATATGTACTAAATTTCGACACACTTTAATGTCATACAATTGGCCAAAGAATTGTCTAATTCATGCAAAAAAGCACTGCTGTTCAAAATTTCACGTCATGTCAAACAGCTCTTAAAAAGTGTTTTTACCATATGTATTTAATTCATGCTGTGTTTACATGCTGCCCAGCTGACACAGCTGTGAGGAAAGGGCTATTCCCAGAAATGCTCGGCTGACAGTCAACAGTATTCTAGTAAAAAAATTATGGTATAGGTAAATAGTAGGGTGGCCAGTGGGCTTAGGAAATAGGTTAAATACAAATCTTTGCATGGTATTGAAGCAGGAAGGGAAAGTTGATTTTTGTCTTTGCTATCAATGCTGACAATTTTTAGCATTTCTTCTCTTCGGAAAAAGAAAGTCACTTTAAGTAGGAAGCCTCATATTCAGAGGCAATAGGGCATGTTACTGCGTTCATACAGCGCACATCATTCCACAGTACAAGGCTTCTAATGCTTACAGCATAAATTAAGTCTGTAATGTGAAAGACTGTACTTACACAATAAAGCGTGTGTTTGGTGGATTCTGCCCATAGTACGTATATGGAGCTGTTAAGCCACATAGCTCACATTTGAACTCTCCCGTAGGCTGAGCTTCTTTGGGAGCATCCATCTTTAAGCTACCTACAAGAAACATAAAAATCTTTTAGCTCCAAAATGCAGTACTGGGAACATTCCTGCAAGAAGATTAAACTGATGTGGGACATCTGGCTCTGCAAATTAAAATCCAGTGGAAAGTCGACTATTGCAAACCTTGATTAGTAAATCTTTTATCCCAAATCAAGTTGGTTTCCCATGTCCTGGTTAAATTTCAAAATTCCTTGATAGGTTTAGAAATTGCAGCGTAGGAGCCCAACTATAAAAGTTAACCTAATAATTTAGAACTTGATCCATAAACGAATTTAAGTGACGAAGGATATGGCTGTGACTGGAAAACCCTTTGCTCAACCAAGGCCTATGCTCCCTAAGCACCTCCCAGGAAACAACTCTCTCTGCTGTGCAGAATCCCAGTCCAGTTCTGCAATGCCTGTCTCTTCCCACAAACGGCAAATGGAGCCATGAAAGGGTTTGGGACCCTGCTCAGGAGGCAGGTGCCAGAAAGGTAGGTTTTGCAATGATTTGCCGAGTCTTTTTCTCTGTTTCTGGTTCTCCTTCAAATAGAGTTTTGGGAGCTTAACCCTGGCTCCCTGTTCTTACCTGGCTTCCTATGGAAATGAGGCTGATGTAATCACCCTGTGTCGAGATGGAGTGTTGTCCCATTCAAACGTCACAGGACAGAGAAGGAGGTAACTTCAAAAAAGTTTAGGTCCTATAACTTTTATGAAAATAGGCAGAAGAGAGAGACTCTGCTTTATCCTCATGGAAGATACCCATATATTTCTGTAAATCAAAGAATCTGCACAGAGGAAAGCTATTGGCCATCTCTCTGAAAGATTTCAGACACCCGTTACAAAGGTGTAGGTATCAGCCATGAGATATAAAACAGAGGAAGCCGTGCTTCATCAGCTTTGGTGCTTACAAGATGACTTGTTTAAAATCTTGGTTGTTAATTTACATTTGGGAGCTTATCCTTCACTTTAGTTGAGAGTCACACCCTGTGGTTTTCAAAAAGCATGGTGAGGCAAGTAGGCTTTTAGGACTGATTTTGGAATGTATGCATGATCAGATCAAACACAGCTAACCGTGTGCATGCCCAAAATTGCACGAATCCATGAATGAATGTGATCACTTGTTTGCAAATGGGATATCTTTGCTCACCTGCACCATTTTCTTGAACAGACACATTCACCTTGCAGAGAGCAAGAAAACTCAGCCTTTCACCTCAAAGCCCTGAGACGTTTCATGGCATGCAGTTTTCTGCTGCAAACCTGTCAGCTTTTTTAAGTGAAGAGGGGCTGGCATCAGGCTGTTAGGAAGGTGAACAGTAGGAGCTCAGATTTGGGCAATATCTCAGCAGTTAGGCTGTATGTACTCACAGCTGAATAGACATAAAGCCTGCCAAAGGACAGCAGGTCATTCCCACTCTTCTAGCTTCGCAGCCATACGCTTCCTCTGCAGAGCTGATTCAGTTCACTAAGGTCATATCTCTATTTGTGTTTTAGATCAGCTCAGGGTTTTTCTTTGGGAACAAATTGCCTGACTGTCCCCGCTTACCACACTTGGTTTGCATTGTGGAGCAGTCTTAAAGCACACAAACCAGACAGTTTCAGATAAAACTAGAGATATGCTCCAGAAGCATACCTAATAGACTCCAACCTGAATGCTGAATTAATGGCCGATCAGTCTACAGGCTAGGACCAGAGGTTGTCTGAAACATGGAGAGTGGGCAGCTGGTTTCCAACATCAAACTCCTTGATCTATGGTTTCACTCTTACTGCATCACACTACTTACTTACAAATGTGGTAACAAATAAAAGAACTCTCTTTTTTCTTTTTTTCCCCTCATTTTAGGGAACTAAATTGGCTTGCAGAGGAATCCAAAAACCGCTAACAGTAGGTAAGAGGCAAACTGCACAGCCAGGAGAAAGGGAGGGCTGAGACAAGGGACCTGTATTTCCCTCTTTCAATGACAGTAAGCTGCTATTTCTGCTCACTCTGTGTGGTGAAACTGAATCCTTAGAGACCTATGCTGCTAAGGTGAATTAGGGGCAAGGTGAAGCAGAGCTGTGACTACTTGTCTTCTAACTTTCCAGAGGAACAGGGAGCCCCAAGACCCTCAGAGGTTATAGAGGCATCATAACAGACACCCAGTTAAATCCTGAAATTTAATTTTGGGAATAATCTCCCCCTTTACCCCATCATTCCTTCACCACTAGCCTTTCCACTGCCATTCCTGGCATTTCAGTAGTACAGGGAGTTCTTCAAATCAGTGAGGCTGGGTACTGGTTTAATAAATAAATCCAACTCATGAATACCTCTAGGCAACTACATTTTTTCAAAAGTGATGTAACCCTTGGATATCATGTATTTTCCCTACCTCACAGGGATGCTTGAGAAAATTTAATTAACTAAAGTGCTTTCAGATTTTTCAGTTAGATATAAGGCATGTACATGCTACCTGTTTCTCTCTGTATATTAAAACTGGGATTCTTCAAACTATACACAAACTCAACTAAGAAGTCTGCTTTTTGAACCCTGCATTTTAGGTTTTCCACATAAGTCCCCCAAACACACTTAAATTTACCTTTTCTGTAGGTAGTCAGTAGCAGTACCAAGACACCCACCTGTCTGAATGAGATTCCGTCCCAAACATTGTATGCAACTTTTTGTAACCAGTCTTTTTTAAAAATTAACCCCACAAAGGTAGAGTACGGAAAGTCACTTGAATCAGATACAGAAGACCAACATGGTGGTCTCTTCTTTAAAATAAAGCAAAACACTACAAACAACAGCTACAAAAAAAAAAAAAAAAAAAAAGAGTATTTATGGCAGTGAGAATCATAGACTTTGGAATGAATGCATCCTGATTCCAAGTCAAATTAACAGCCCTGGGTTCAGAGGTGAAGTACGGTAGATATAGAAACACCTGCTCTCTTATAGACCATTGGCATGTAGAACAGAATCTGTTCAGTGACTACCACTGGGAAGGAATGGTATCTATGTACAAACAGATTTTTGGCTATGCCAGTTGAAAAGCATGTGATCCTGCCTGCAAGGCACAGATGAATTCATGATGCTTTCCATTTTGCTCCCAGCTTACAAGTCACTGGTATCAGCTGTACCAAGTTTTATTTCACTGAGAACATCATTTATCCTGAGAGCTTGTCTGCACAGCAGCACTTGGGAAAGTTAAGGTCACTAACTCACGGTAAGGTCACGTAACTAAGGTAAAGTTAATACACATGCAGATTCCAGAGTGAATGCTCCCATTCAGAAGTAAAGTTTGCTATATAACAAAATAAAGCCATTTTCCTTCTGAAGAAAGAGATTTAATGGCAGATGTAATAAACTTCTAGTTTATGCATGTGCTTCACACCTTTAGTCTAAACCACCGAGCAGACAAGTCCTAAGATGCACTCTCTGACAAAGCTTCTAGTACTTCCAAAAAGCTCATCTGCAAGGCAAGAACTGTCTCTTTATGTCAGAGAGCAAATGCACAGAAGCCATTCTAGGATAAAACCACAGTCATGACAGACACTGGTTTATCACAAAATAAGCTCATTGGTTTGGCCCTATACACCATTTTAGCAAGATGCCTGACATGACAATATGGCAAGGTGTCTGCCTCCCCTCCAAGCAGACATATGAAGCATGAGTGAGAACTCATTTCTCTCTAGCATACCAACAGGATGAAGAATCTCTTGAGGAGGCAAAAGCCTAGGGCACTAATCCCTTTATAATCATGACAGGCAAATTTGTAACCTCAAGTGACTCACATCATCACCAGTGCTAACAATGGCTTTTTCTCTTTTCCTTGAAAATTTCCTGAAGAATCACCACGTCCCAGTAACACGTCAAATATCTGGGCTGGCTGGTACATACTGAAGAAGTCTTTTAGAACAGCTTTTTTAGAACTGAATTCTGCCCAAGCGTTTGCCATTTTGGCTGGAAGCCGCAAAGTACTTAAACACATACTTACTTTAAGCACATGCATAGCTCTTCTGAAGAGAACACAGCTACCCACACATGCTCGATTACGAAGCAAACAGTGAACTAGCATGCTCAGCAGAAACCTGCCAAGTCAAGCCCAGAATGCTGCAGGACGTGTGTGAGGTTGGCCCTCCTGTCATGGCGAAAGGTAAAGCACACAGATTTGAATGCCATACTAAGGAAATAATTGCAGTAAAAGAAAGGTGCAGGTTAGATAGAAGTGCTACAAGAGTGTTTCTCCATGCTGTGACTGATACATGATATGGATGTGGGGAAATGGCTCTCAGTGCAGTCCTCTAGGGACTCCTAAAAAGTTCAGGGCAGTTCTGCTCGGATCATTCTGCTAACAGGCCTGGAAGGCATGCCAGAAATAATAAATCACCATTAAATTGTCAGGGTCAGTGGCAAAGTAGTGGCACAGATAAGTAATCTGATTTTCTTTGCTTCAAACCTCATTAGCACAAGTCTTTACAATGCATAGGTTAAGCCCCTCTTAAAACTCCACAGGAGACTCATGTATTTCTGAGTCACTGATAAACTAGAGAAACTATACAAGAAACAAACTGCCTACAAACAGATGTGGACTTTGATTTGAAAGGGTGTCAGATAAAACCAACACTGACACACCTTTAATCCTCTCCAATTAAACCCTTGTTTCTTTTTCCTGCCAAGATTTTCCTGCGGTATCCAATGTTGATGACGATGACCTATTAAAATATTCACAGCTTGATTCTCTATGGGAAGGAGCGCTCTCTAATAGAAGGGTAGGAGCCACTGAGTTCATAGCCTGGTAAATGCCAAGTTATTTTGCAGCGTTTGGTGTGATATAAATTTAAATACACTTCGGCACCAGGAATGCACTCACCTCCTTCAGGAAAATGATCTGTTGCCTAATTGCTCAGGCAATAGATGAAACAGCAGAACCTTCTTACTTGCTAGTTAATCCCCAGGTGAACAACTCTCTCCCTCCAGTTCCTTCATGTTATTGCCCTGAAGGCATGTTTAGGTCACCTGCTGGTTGCCTCCCTGTTCTTCCTTTGAGGTGACTTACCTTGGGTTCAGCATAACAAATTAGGCCAGGAATGCAATTTCACCAAGCGTGGTGGCCATTTGGAACTTTTACCCTTATTACCCCGCACAAAGATCACTTGATTGAATTAAACCTTGACTTGTTGCAGCAACTTCTCCGCTGGTATTGCTATGCTCTCTCTGCTCTGAGATCTGGGATCACTGCAGCACACAGGCTTCCCTCTAGGTATGGGGTCATGCAGCAGGCCCCAAGCCCTGCTTTTAAACAACAGGTTGCGGGGACTCCCTGTGGCTGTATGATATCAAACAGCCTAGATGGTCACAGATGTGAAAGCAAGCATGTTTTCTGAACAGTTGTAGGGAATGTTTGAACAGGGTGTGTCAGCAGAAAGAGAGGAGACAAGCAAATCAAACCCCTTCCTGAGGTAAAAAGGCTTCACACACAGAAGATGAATCTCAAAAAGACATCTGTTGATGCATGATCTAAGAAAGCTGAGAAACCAACACTTAAAAAAAACTTAGCCCAAGTACTCCTTACTTGAATATGGCAGGCAGCCAGCTCTGAATTAGACAGCATTTAATAAAGAAGAATCTCAAATTAGGTGAGAATTTGACAGCTTCACACAGGAATGCTGCAACAAGGCAGGGATTAACTGGTATATACCACTGTCCTCTAGTGGACACATCGGCACTGTACACCCCGGTGACTGGCAGTATCACCGTCACTAGCTGCAGGGAATTCTCCTTTCGGCACCTCAGCTGTCTGGAGTGACTCAGTTGTAAAAGCCCAGCTAAGTGGATCACACAGTAAGAGTGAATAATAGAATAAAATAAAAGCAAGTTGGGCAACTTGCATTTACGGAGGAGGCTGTCTCCATGTCTGGTTGCAGAGGCACAGCAGATCTCGTTGCTGTGTAACAGAACAAACAGTCCTGACAGAAAAGGGTGAACTACAGTGTCATTAGTTCTTCCTTTCCTTCCCCCAAAAATTAATCTACGGTCACATCTGGTTTTCTGCTCGATGCCCCCTCATTCCTCTTTCTTGTCCTTCTCTTCCAACTGGCTTTCCAAAGCAGAGTACAAAGCTTATCACATCATCATCCATGATGCTATTTTAACATTCTGTACATAAAGTGGCCCAGAAATAAAAGAAAGGCAAAGCAAGCTTGTTGCTCTTCTCAGAGCACTGTCATAGGGACTTACTGGAGAGAAGGTAACACATGAGATCCAAACACTGAAGTGAACATCAGTTCTGGATTACAGTTACTCCTTGCCAAAATGGAGAAACCAGACCTGAGGTCTGATTTCATTACATCTCCCTTCTGGTATAGGCACAATAAACAAACATGCTATGGCCATAGCTTGCCCCCTGCCCTGAACTGATTTTTCTTCCTTCCGAACTGTATCTCCCTATTATAGCTTTGTTAAATTAATATCCATTGTGGGGAAGAATAATATGGTAAGGCTCTGTTAATATATGTGATGATGATTCCTTTTACATTGTCCTTTAAGAAAAGTTATGGAGGGCCACACATGTACCATTGAAAGTATCAGCTTGGTTAAGCACTATCTAAACTTAGTGCAACACTTTCCAGCAGAGTCTAAAAATAGGACCACCAAGATCTTGTGGAAATACACGAGGAGAGGTTAACACAGTGTTTCAGGAAATAAGACACTGCAACTTGACATAATCCTGAAAGAAATAAATACAGCTTCAGTGATTTATCTGCCTACCGAAAGCAAAGTTAGTACTGTAAGGAAATACTCAGCCCCCACTGTGTGGGGTTGCTGCTTATAGCGTGCTTGCTGTGACAGCCAGTGCCCACTTTCCCCTGTGACCAGCAAGAGGTTCAGCATTAATATACTTGGGGAAGAGAATTCTTTCCAGTGAAATGTGACTGAGGCTTTCAGTTTGTTAGGACCGAGCTCAAGTTGAGCACTGCATAACAAAGTAAGGCAAAGCCTTTAAAGAGGAAAGAAAACACAAAACTACTGGAGGGGCGAGGGGGGGGTATGGGGTAAAGAATGTCAGTGTCAAGAAAGCCTGAGAATAAAGACCTGTACCTACTAATCTTACACTTTCTAATGCATGTAACCCCACATGCCTTCTTACAGGCATGCCCATTTCCTCTCAAAGACACGTTCCTCAACTTTTGTCATCCTAGCTATTGTGAACATCAAGCTCAAGAAAACAGAGAGGTATTTCCAGAATGTTTGTTAAAACAAAAGTCCACTGTCATTCAACCCTTAGAAAGTTTTCTTTTCCAGAGCACTTCTTGGGGGTTCTGTGGGGAGAATTTACAGATAAGTGCCTTGTTTCACACCTTCACATGCAGGTCATTTCAGTTTTGCCCCTCTGATTACAGTTCACAGTGGAAATTAGTCCTTCAGTAAAGGGCTAGCGGCTTCAAGACTTCAACTTACATATATGGTAAATTCCCATTTTCTAGCCATATTTCATAGCATATGAAATATGCTATGTGAATTCATCCAGGCACAAACACTGTGAATTTTTAGCATGTTTTCAGGTTAGTCTGTATGCTCCTCTCCGAAGGACTTTGCTTCCCAACCAGTACTTTGGTTACTTTGCCTTAAAAAAATGTACACGCGCTAAGGCTGCAGTTGCTTCTTTCAATACCTGATACTCTCATCTAATAGATAGGCCTGTATACAAGAACTGCTTCCATAATTTTCTGTAGGGCACAAAGAAATGATACACGTTCTTAGGCAGCCGGAGACATATTTTACCATAGACAGCCAGGCCATTTCTTTTGTACATGCTCTGTAGCCTGCACAGCCTGTTCTCCAGAGCATGTGTGTTTATGCTCTTCCCCTCCAGAAGTTCTTTTGGACAAATTTACTGCCCTATTCATCACAGGTAAAACAGGAGGAAGGTGGGGTTTTCACATGTGACAAATTCCATCATGGATGGGAATGTATGGATCCTAGAATTTACTATAACCAGAGTGGACTGCTCCTACTGGGTCATACGCTAGGAGGGCAGGCATGCAAAGTCTTTGCAGTTCTGTCATTTTGTCCAAGCAGCTCAAAATCCAGTGAGAATTAGCAGCATCCTCAATGTGTCACAAATATTTAAGTAACTTTCCTTTGGCTTCAGATCTCCATCTGTTCAGCAAGCATAGTTAGGTCTGACTAAGATTTCACTGAGGTCCAAGAGAGGGTGGACTGCAGAGTGGAGCTAATTAAGCAGCAGGATTGATGGGGTCTTGATAGAAATTTGATATGCCAGATGTTTACATTAAGTTTTTAAAAGTACTGGCTATAGCTATAGATAGATAGAAGACAGAAGGATAAGGCTTTAGAACACTGTGATGTTTGTTACAGATTTAAATGCTTATTTCCTTTCTCCACTTATGCATACTGCTAAGTGTGGTTATTAATAATAACCTTACTCAGTGTTAGGAAAGTTATGACAAAATAAATGAACATGTGGGGAAGACAGCTTAGTGGAAAATTATTATGGTATGTAGTTAGGAGACTTCATAGGAGGTAGGATGGTTCATGTGGTAGCTGGCCAGTAAGAAAACAGAAAGAGCAGGTAAAAAAATGCTTTCACCGAGCACTGAGAAAAGGAACATAACTCATAACACTGACTGACCCTCTCTTGCTTTATCCTGGCCTAGAGAAAAAAAAAAAACAAAACCCAAACCATTGTCTACATGATTGCAACTAATTTGTTTCTTAATCCAAATCTCAGGTTTGTACTTATTGATTGTGAGTTTTGGGGCTCTTCACAGCTTTTTTGGTTTATTGATTTTTGTGCCAGTAAAAAGCACTGCTTTAGCAAACAGGCCCGTGCAAAGGTAACGTACAGGCTAGAAAGTTTAGCATCTCAACAAACTTGAGGAGGAAACCCACATTCCAAAACAGGTTAACAGCAGAATCCAGATCTTTTCCTACCATTGTCATCAATTAAAACTCTTCTTTGGTCAGAAGACAACCTCCAAGCAACCTGCATCTGTGCAGTGTAAAACTTTCAGGGGATCCTCCACTGTTCTTGATGCAACCTTGTCATATTTGTAGACATACACCTTGACTCTGTTTGAAGCAAGACAGTGTGAGGCAAAATACAAAGCAATGGTCTTGTTATAACTGCTACTTTGCCTAGCAAACATCTCCCTTTACATTGTAAATTAACACCCAAGGAAAAGAACATTTTTGACATGGGCTCCTGGAGCATGAAGGTCTTAAATTTTGTCTATATAAAGTAAAGAATACCATTTTAATTATAATTATATCCTTACAAGTAGTGTAACATTTTAATGTACAATTAGCTATGCTGACAAAAAGGGGGTTGTATCAATACAACTTTTCAACTATACCAATTAAGGGAAATTAATCAGCATATGGTATCTTTGTACTGGTACACTTCTAGTGGTCCCTCCAAGATGGTATATTGGTAATATTACAGCAGTGGAAAAATCCTAACTGAAAAAAACTTAACCAATGCACAAACATGCATGTACTGGTATAACTGACTACTAGTACCTAAACCAAATTCTTTGGCTCATAGATGCCTAGAGATGGATGAGAGCTCAAGAGATTATTTAGTCCATCATGCCCAAGGCACAACTGACTTTATTTGGATAGCATTTTGCAGTGTTTATAAAAGACTATCGTACCACCTCAAGTGCCTTAGAGACAACAGATCAGCGAGCAAGTCTGGATTAAGTGTGAAGGAAACCCACGTGGTTAACGTCTCTCCTTAAGCAAAGAGACCGTTTCTACCATCACTGAGATATGGAGATGTTTACTGGGGTTCTCAGAGCAGATTCAAAGTAACTGTGGTACTCCATCTCTTATGTATCTTGCAAACTTCCTACCTGCCCCTCATTTTTCAAGGGGACTTAAGTACCCGACTGTTTCCATGGTTCTATGGACCTCAAGTCCAAAGCTGTGATCCCAAACCATCCTGAAAACGCCTACATCTCACAGGAAGTAAGGGCTTCCCCTCAGTTCCCTAGGCCCTTTGAAGCTCCTTCTTTGCGTGTGTCCAAAAGCAGCGCTCTCACACAGCTCTGAGCTTCGCTGTGATGCCCTCCACAGCCCCCTTCAAGGCTGCATCCTGTAGCTCTGACTTACAAAGTTCCTCATTAAAAAGCAACCTGCAGCCACTACATCCTATTAAACAAAGAACATACTTTATACTAAAACCCTTGGGTAAGGAAAAAGAAAGAAAAGCCAGAATCAAGCTTTGGATCTGGATCCAGAACCAGTGCCTTCTGTCAAGCAGTCACCTTGCTCACCAGCCCACTCTCAGGAGGCTCATGCCCCCCTCTCGACCTAGGCTCTCCTCACAGTCGCTCCTGCGGTTTGAAGGGGAGGCTCCTTCCCCTCGGCGCCACTTACTCTCCGGTGAGTCAGCACTGGGGTGGGGGGGGGGTGGGGGGAGGGGGACTGCAGACCCAAAACCTTTCCCACCCCAAGCAAAGCAGGGGTTTGAACACCGCTCTCCGCCTCTGCAGCGAGGCTTCCTCCGCTCCCCACCCTCGGCGGTGGAGCAGCCCAGCGCGGCACCTCCGCGGCCAGCGACGAGCCGGCCGGGTCCCGTCGGGCGCGGCGGGAGGCCGGCTGCGGAGGAGAAAAGAAAAACCTTCCTCAGACGCCAGGCACGCTGCCTGCTGAACAGAGATCAAGGATTCGGTCGTGCCCTCACCTCTTTACCGGTAACAGCGTTATCTGTTAGCGGGCGCTGCTCCCGGGGAGCTCGGGCTTCCCGCGCCGCCCCTGCGCTGGGGCCTCGTTACCGAAAGGGCCCACCCACGCGTGGCGGCAGCGGGCGGCCGCCGGGGCCCTTTCCGCGCTGACGCCGTGGCGCTAGGGCCCAGCGCCCCTCCTTCTTAAAGGGCCAGCTGCCGGCCCCGGGCCCGCAACAAGCCCCTGGGCGTCCAGGGGGAAGGCGTTTTGGCTTTGGAAATGTCAGGTCGTGCCCGGCCGCGCCCAGTGCAGTGAGGAGCAAGTGACAGGTGGGCGGCAGCGCCCCATCAGCCCTAACGCTCCCCAGAAACTCGCTGCACTGCGAAGAGCGTGCGAGTTTTAAAAAAAAAAAGCATATATATTCTGTGGTCTGTATTTAAAATTAACTGCCTGGAGGATGCCCCCAGCTCTCTGAATAAGGAATAGGGGCTTTGACCAAATTGACCTGTCTTCCCAGTTGACTTGGACAGTCTCTTCCCTTACAGGAGGTCACACAGTGACTGCTAAGCAGGTACGGTTTTACAATACAGAAGCCTACCAACCCTTCCCAGGCTATGTAACAGGATTTTATAGTCCCTGGTTAATCATAGAATCATAGAATGTCCTGAGTTGGAAGGGACCTGCAAGGATCATCAAGTCCAACTCCTGCCCCTGCACAGGGCAACCCCAAATTTCCACCGTGTCTTTTGAAGGGCCACTGCAACAAAGTCTCCTGCATACATGTGCAATGCAGTGCTGTGAAGGTTTATATTTAATTGCTGGGCTGCATCCTGCTAACTCGTCCTGACTTTTTTTTATTCCTCATGCTCTGAATAGGAAGGATTTATCAGCGTTTTCAGTTCTCAGGCCATTTTTGCTCTTACATTATCAGTTGCCCAGCCGGAGGCGAGAGTGCTACTCCGGTTCCTGAGCTAACCCCTTATGCACTGCCTCTGTGAAATGGGCTTCAGCTCCTGTGCACATCAGCTCTGGCTGGCATGGAGTTAGTCATGCCATGAGATAGAAGGTCAGGCTTAGCAAGAAAACTGGTGCGAGGGAAGTTTTTTGGAAGTAACTTTTACTCAGACTGGCTGGGCATCTGTCTGCAGGTGGTGAGTGACTGCTTTTGCATGGCTTGTGGTTTGGGGGTTTTCTCCCCCCTTCACTTTTTAAACTGTCCTTATCTCAATGCCATAAGTTTTTTTTCTCACTTTTGCCCTTTGATTCTCTCCCCATGCTGCTAGGAGGGGAGTGAGCGAGCAGCTGGGTGGCGGGGTGTACCTACCCGCCAGGGTCAACCCGCCACACCATGACAGCCAAGTACCCCTGGAACTAGTGCAAAATAGTCTGGAGAAAATCTGAGCACAATCACTGGTAGGGGGCTGAATGTTAAAAATGCTTAAAAGTTAATTTTTTATGAGTATTTATTTGAAATGCAAGTATTACAGAGTAAAGGTCATCTTAAATACAAGATCCTTCCTTGCTCATGTGACAAGATAAACCATTTTTTTTCCATTTATTTTTCTGTTCTTGAGCCCTAAATGTCAGTGATGTCTTCTCTCAGGCTGCCCATAAAGTACACTGTGAAAAAGATCAGGCTCACTGGTTTTGGATGTTCTACAGATCAGAAGATAGAATATCCTTCTGAGCCTTTGCAATACAAAAGTAACCACTTGGGCTTCGTCAGATGGTTCTTCATATACGGGTTGTTTCACATCTCCATAGGCAGACATAATAACGGCTTGGAAGAGATTGATCAAGACACAGATCATCACCAACATGAAAGAGGCTAGGAAAAGACCACCCAGCAACCTGTCAGATGAAAACGCAGTATCTCTGAAAGCTGAGACGCAGTAAGAGAATATGGTCTGAGCTGAGTGAATCATGTTATTGTAATTCCATTCATGCTGCCCAAACACAAAGTAGCCAAAAGCCATGAATACGAATAAGTACACCGCCACCACGAGGGCCATTGAGGAGATTCCAGGAAGGGCTGCCAAGATCGATCTTTGTGCTAAGTGCACATCATAAAAAAATTGAGAATATTTTAGAGTTTTCAAAACTACAAAAAATGCTAAAAAGCCCATAGCAATCCTTAAAATCTGATCTAAATGTGAAACTGCATGAAAATGAATGAAATCATTTGGGTGAAGTAAGTAAAACTTCACTATATCTGCTCCCACTTTAAACTTTATGATCTTTAAAAAAAAAGAAAGGAGGAATGCTGATTTTAAGCCAAAGTTGATTATATTGGAGATGTTTTTAATATAGTCTTTTTTTTCTTGGCTTATGATGTGAAGCTCATCTGCAATGTAGATGATCAGAAAGGCAAGAACAATTGCAAACACAGACATTTGAGCTTTAGTTTGCTGATGAAAAATGGGGAGTGCAAAAGAGTGTACTGACAAACTTGGTTTTATGATCCCAAAATGAGACATTTCAAATATGACTGAGATGGTGCAAAACAGATCTGCATCTGAGTTAAACGTAGTTAGCTCAATGATCACAGCCCATGTCTTTTCATCAAGCCAGTTGCTCTGTTGTAGTGCATCCAGCCTTGTTGTTGAATTAGGTCGTCCTTCTTCCGGGAAGAAGTAAAACGTGTATCCTGCTGGTCCATACGTGTGCAAATCTCCATATGAATAATACATCCACGGAGTCCTATTTCGCTGGTAAGTGAACCCACCGTAACTGCTGGCATCCTTGGAAACAGACTGGTTGGCAACCTTTGTCCAAGTGCCAGCGTAGTCACCTTTCTCTGGGATGTCACTGCCATATTTGTGAAGACAGTGGCTTTTACTGATCACAAAGTTATTTACAAAGCTGTGAGGATGGAAACATTTTTTCTCAGTACCTTTAGCCCGCACTTGCCTCATCCTAGGCAAACCAATGATTTTGGACCAGCTCTCAGGAAGAAAGGTTGGCTGTATGTCATTGTGGATCAAAGGCAAGAACAAGTCTTTCACCCACACATAGATATGTTCTAGCTTATCGACACTGGAGAGTCGTGGGGAGAATTGGCTATGGATGAATTGGTTGTAGTGGAAACTGCTGGCGTTCTCAGTGGAATAGGCAAAACTTAATAGCAGTGTTAAAAAGACAAGGTGACTGATGAAACCTTTTGTGAAGATAAATGCCTTGACTTTAATTTTTGCCTTTTTCAGCATGTTTGCAATTTCATCAGCTTCTAAAGGCTTATACTGCTTGGTGCCTCTGACTTTAACAAGTTTCAAGTGCATCTCTCTCATCTCATCATCGCTCATGGTTTCTTTAGCCAACCTAATCTCAGAATACTTTTCCTGAGTTAACCACGTGATGTCTTCACAGTATTTTGGACGAATTGTACTCAGAGCTGAGAAAAAACTGATTTTTAAAATTGAAACGAGAAACACGTTCTCAATAAAGGAGATCACAGATGCTAAAAGCCACTCTAGTGAAGTCTGGTAGCCATAAGACAAGCCATATAACACAATGAAAAATGATGATAGCCCAGTGACAGCTATAACTAGTGCCCATGAGAGATAGATGCACCACCAACAAAAAACTATGTGTGGCCTCTTGTGAAGGGGCGTGGAGGTAAAGCTTAGTGGTTTCCTTTCTTTCTGAAAGTTGCCCCATTCTTCTGCATAATTGTTACTAAAACTGGAATTTGATGGTGGCCTCCCCTCACAGGCCTTAGCCATTGGAGGGGAATTTGCGGTTATCTTCAGCTCCTCTGTTCCAATTACATTTGCATCTCTTTCAGAAACTGTGCAATTACTCCAGTTTTGGAGAGCTCCCTTGCTTCTTGTCTTTCTGCAACATGGCGGGCTCCGTGAGTTGCTGGAACCGGGAAGGTTCTCCAAGGGACTAATATTCCTCGATTGTGCTGAAGTTTCTGAAAGGTACAGTTTTTGCAAACGTTTCTTCCAGTTCTTAAGATTTCCAGATGGGAGAGGTGAGCTTATCTTTGGGTCTGTCCAAGCCATACCATGAGGAGAAGGTTCCTGCTGGGAATACTTAAATAAGGCAATTATAATCATTTCCACAGGTACAGTAACCAAAGCACATTCAATTCCTACTGTTATTGATCTCAAATACCTCAAGTGTACTGGAAATTCTTCATTCTTGTCGGCATTAAAGAACATAATGTTAACAAGCAAGTTTAATAATAATATTGCTAAGCATGAAGACAACCTTTGGAGCCTGCTGAAAGTGCCAGTAAGAACATGAGCAAAAATTGAGAGCCACAGATGGCCCTCTGTCAGGCTGTCGGCAAGATTAATCAAAAAATAGTCAATTCTGGGCAGAATTGTCTTGGGTTTTATGGCAGAAAATGTCCTTTCTAGTAAGTGATCACCTTTTTCAAGGGAAAGCCATTTCCTGCACATAAAGAACCAGGTCTTCCTGGTGGACGTATTCTCAACTTTGGCTCTGCTTAAGAACCAGCTTGGAGATGGGCCCTTGTTATTGTGCCAGACCCTGAAGGAACAAATGTCTCCCAAGTCTTCCCTAGTAGTTAGCAGAAAGCAATCAGTGCTTCCTTGTTGGAAAGATGGAAAATGTGGGTGCCGTAAACAATGGACATCACTCATGCCATTCTGGCCAACGAGCTGAAGAAAGACATCTGCTTTGGTTCCAGCTCCCCAGCGACTGCCTGTATATAAAGTTACCAAAAAGCTCTCTTTATCAAAGGGGTCATTGTCTGGCAGAACTATAATCTTGTCTTTGCTGTCCCTGTCAGCCCTGTCTTTTCGTATTGCCCAGAGGGACAAAAGAAAGTAGACAGCAAAAATAAAGAGCACTGTTAAGAGGGTCACTGGGTTTTTAGGTATGTCTGCTATCAGGGTTTTTCCCAGATCTACTGTGTTGGGGGTAACTATTACTTTGGCTGCCAGGAACCTGATGTCGAACATGGATGCATTTGATACAGCGTGGACTGACAGACTTCTGCAACTCCGCTTCATATTGCAGACACAGTGTACCCTCTGCCAGTCAGTCAAGGAGCCAAGCCTGCATGTGTCTTCTCTCCACAGGCTTCGAACCCCATCCAGAAATAAGCACTGATCACTAAAAACGTGTATGCTCACCAGTTTCTGGGTTTGATACCTTATGACGTAGGGTGTCAGCAGGACAATGGAGATGTTATGAGTGTCTGTACCACTTCCTTGAGCTGTGGCTGTCAGCAATGACTCTGGGAGACAGACAACATAGGGAGTCTTAATGATACAGTCAGCGCTAGCTGTCTCATTTTTGCTTGCAAATGTTGTCATGTTGTGAAAAGCAGCAAACGAGGCTATGGGATGAGCATGAGTGACGTTGGCACCTGTAAATACTAGCACCTTGAAAGTAACTTTTAACTTTGTCAGGATCTGGATGTATATGCTCCTGGTGTTTCTGCTGACTTCAAAACTAAATCCTCCAGTTGTGTAAGCTTGTGTTTTGTCGGGTCCCATTGCTAACTGAAAAGTTGAAGATTCCTTATCTTTCCTAGCAATAGTAATCTCTGCTCCTTCAGGCATGATCCCTTGTAGATCCCCATTAGCCTTGGCCTTCGCCATTTTGAACCCCAAGATCGTTGTTGCAATTTCTGATGTGTAACCTAACCAAGGGAAGGGGTTCTCATCAAACTCAAAAAGGGCAGTGGAAATCACAGCATCATGGGACAATCCTGAATAATTTCCCCTTTTCAGTGATGGATAAAAGCAATTCCTGCAGGTGTTTCTGGTAGAAAAAGCATTTGCAATGTTCCAGGTTTCATCTTTCTTCAGAGTGATATTCCAGTGTTTTGTTTCCATTAGAGTTTCTGTTTCTCCAGGGACTTTGCCCTGGAAAACTATCTCTGTTAAATTTTCCATGATGGAGAAGACTTGTTTAACTCCGCTAACATTGACATTCCTGCGACGCAGAAGAGCAGCTCTCAGGATGTTGGACAAGCATCTTAGTATTCCACTGGTCTGAATTTCTGCTTCCTCAGACCAATGGCTCTCATTCCTCTGTATCTTCAGCGCTCCCGTCACTTCTGTCAGTTTCTTAATGGCAAGGTTCTGTGATCTAATGTTCAATTCATCAGCTTCCTCTGTGACTTGAGAAAGAGAAGAAACCACTTGGTTGATTTCCATTGTGCTCTCAACTGAAATTTTCAGGACTGTTTTAATCAGACTTTCCCGAAACTGAGTCTTAGGGGGCTGGCGAGTTGGTGAGGCTTTAATATAGTTTAAGACTGAGGCTACCAAATAAGCCAAATAACCGGCGCTAAAATAATCTCCAGTCTGGAGATAAGATGTCATCGGTGCACTTAAACCACTCACTGAGGCCAGCAGTTCATGAAACACAACCGGTAGTGGTCGACTGTTAACTGGATTCCGTACGTGGACATATAAACTCACTTGGGTAAATGCCCCAAGGGCGTCGTGGACTTGAACATGAAGTGTCACAGTGTACTTCTGAGAGGGCACTCCAACTGGGAGAAAAGATGGAGGAGTTTTAGGCTGGTAACCAAAGTACAGAATTGTGCCAAATGTGTTTTCCTCCACAGAAGTTATTTTGGTAGTTTTGGGGACATTGGAAGCTACTATCACTTTATATGTCAGAGGTAAATGGCTGTCAGAAAATCCACTGCACTGAACAACAAATTTTGTCAGAAAGGCTGTACCCCAGTGTGGATTGATGGTACACTTGCCAGCCCTAGGAGGAGAATTTACTTTAAATCCATATCTGTAGATTGAGGACCTACCATCCCAGGTAGTTACTTTTAACAGAAGTATGTAAGATCGATGTGCAGTCTTTGTAAAAGTCAGAGCGTGTACAGACAGGTAAGCCCCAGACCTCCCCGTTGACGTCCTGGAAGACCAGTCAAAGCTAATTTCTGTAGAGTTTTCTGAAAAAAGGGACCAGTAGTAGACTGGATGGCTGTTTCTTCTACAGTTTAGGCATTTTCCAGACAAGGTAAATCTCTCTGTTGGAATTAGAGTGCTACCACAGTTTTCAAGGCATGCCACATCCAGAAGGAGTGGGGAGCTGGGCTGCACCTCTACAGTTTGGTCGGCATAACTTTTCCTTCTATCTTTTTGAATTACTAGACGAAAGTAGTATATGGCGTTTCCTGGGAGGGATTCTGGTGACATTGCCTGAACTGGACCGGAGGATGTTAACCATTTCAAATCTTTCTGGGCTGGATGGCATTTCTTCCCCAGGCTGACTTTCATGTTTTTATAGTCTGATACCTCTTTAGTGCAGTACCAAGTAAATGTGATTCCCTTTAGTCCTTCCTGTGAATCAGGATCATAGGATGAAGAGCCATCAAGAGTCCAATTATCAGAAAAACCCACTGAGCGGAAAGTGCCTCCTGCAATGTTTGCCACTAGATCGGTGCTCTCAATCAGAATGTAAACTTTGTCTGAGCCCCTGAGGACTGTTGTGGTCCTAATTGGGGTTATTGCAACAGTGAAATAAAACAGATACAACCCATAATCTAAGGTAAAACTGGGAACAGTTAAGTGTATCATTTCTACACCATACATTGAAGAAGAGTTTATTGGGTTTGTCCAGTTGGGAATAGTTGCTGTATCCTGAACGGCATAGATTCGCCACAAGGGCTTGATAGATATACCGACATTGCAGTCTACTAGTAATCTGACAAAGAGGTAAAAAGATGTCCCCCTTTTCTGGCGCAGGATAGAGGTGTGAAGGACAGGTCTCTGAATCCATACAGTGTGTATGTAACAGGCTGATTGATGGCAAGACACTGGTGCTTCTATGGTTTTTGCAGCATAGTTGTTGACTCTGACCTCTAAAAGAGCAGGTGTAAGTACGCTTCTGGAGCAGTTCACTTTTGCCACAAACCCCGTGTATTTCTCTGGATCAAAGGGTAAAGCAGAGCGACGGACAAAACGTGTGGCGTTTCTTACATGATCACTGTATGTGTATGTTCTACTCTGGAGAAGGTGGTCTTTTTGCGTTCCAAAAAGCTGCAGATGGAAGGTCCACTCGCACTGTAGCATCGGATGTTGTGCAGGGATAAACCACACTAAGTAAGTAAACCTCTGCAGAAAAGAAGGATGGCTGCCACTGAAAACATGGACTTCCACGTCTCTTTCTGCCAGTGACTTGAACAAAACCCTCTTCTGATTCATATAAAGATACATATTGAACTTGTACCATTGGAAGTCCACAAGCTCTATGGAGAGTAAGTAGGAAAGCTCCTTGTGTTGGTAGAAGACAGTGCGTGTGTTAGGGCCATTTGTGGAAATAGGGCTGTTGTTTTCTTCAGTTGTGTAAAACGTTCCGTGGTTGTACGTGAAAATGTAAGTGCTCCAGTTGGCCTTTCCTGGGTGAAGGTTAACATCGGTGGGAGTTTCTCCGCCTGCAGTTAGGCTCAGGGTACCATTGAGTAAATGTAGTTCTCCTGTCAATTCCTCCAACCTTTTTCCATCAGCATGAAAATAAATGCTGGCCACCACCACCTCACCCAGGCTCTGAGGTGTGGGAATGGCACAGAAGTTGCTCTGCAGAGTAAAGGAACTGTAGGAATGGAGCCAACCTCCTATAGCCCGTGTATCTACCAGTCTGTAGGCCAGTGTCCTCTGTGTAAGGGGCTGAAGCCTCCAGAAGAGGCTGAGGGGCTGCTGAGGAACACTAAGGAGCTTGGAGCTGACACTAAGGACGTGCAGCAAGTCAGGCTCTACCTTGAGAGAGAGGCTGACGCTTATCTGAGGCATCTGCTCAATGGTGACTGAAGCAACATGGAGCCCATGGTGCCTGTAGTGCACAGTCAAGCGATAGCTGTAGTAGGTGGCACAGGTCTGTTGCAACTCAGCTGTTGGGTAGACAGCAGGTGGTGGCGTGTCTTTGTGCTCACTGCTGGGAAGGAGAAAGGTAGAGGGGCTGCCCCCCTGGCTGCTGAAGCGGTACTGCCAGCGGGCACTCTTGAGGCGTGCACACCAGCCCAGCTCTACTGGCTGCCACATGTGGATCAGGTGTGTCTGTGGCCAAAGCACGAACAGCCGCATATCCTGCCTGGATATCTCGATGCTCACGTTGTGGTAAAAGCACTCGGGTGCAGCGCATGAAGCAGATGAGCATTGCACTATAAGGAGGCTGGAGGCCATGGGTGAAGGAGCGATTCCTGGTAGGAGGCTTGTCTGCAGCATGACCTGGCCTGACCAGCGCGTGGTGTTCTTCACCAAGGCCGAGTTCAGGTACCAGAAGCAGCGTGGTGGGGGCAGTGGCCACCCCTCTTTCCTCTCTGCCTCTGGTCTTGCTCCTGGGCTGGGCTGGTAATGGAGCTTCATGGTGCTGTTCCACAGGCATGAGACCCGGAGCTCATTATCCTGCCGTTGAGAGACTTGTCCGTGAGGGCCCCAGCAGGTCACCAGCAGGGGTGGTGGCTGGAGACTGGGAGAAGCAGCCCTCCAGCCTCGGGGGCAGCAGCAGAGCAGCTGAAGGAGGAGGAGATAGAGGGCTGTCATTGCCGCGTGAGGTGAAGGAGAGGAAGGAGCACAGCCATGGGTGTGCTGCCCGATGGAGGTTGACATCTGGGGAGTTCCAACTGCCGGAGGAGGGCTCCAAGGAGACCAGAGCCTGCTCCGCCGTCCTCCCCGGCACAGCTGGTAAGAAAGGTATTTAACATTAGAAACAGCACATCCTGTGTGGATATACCCGATGCCACAAGAAACCAGTATTTCAGGGCCAATAATCTACAAAACAGACCCGTCGGCAGCACCGCGTCCGCTCTCCGTGACACAGGAGGGAGCCGCTGCCAACGGACGGAACGGCGCCGAACCCTCCCCGCCGCGCTGGCCCGACCCCGGCTCCTCCTCCTGCGGGGGCGGGAGGCGTGGAGCCGCCGCACGACGGCAGCGGGGCTGTTGCGGGGGATCATGGCGCCGCTGAGGGACTGCAAGGTGAGGGCAGGTCTCAGGCGGAGCGGGACGGCGAGGCGCTTCACCTGCCCGCCCGGCCCGGCCCCGCTGCGGCCGCTCTGCCCGCGGCCCCGGCTGTTGCCGGGCACACAGGGGCGGCTGGTGTCCTCCCGGGCGGCCGTGGGGAGGCTCCTGGCCCGCCCGAGAGGCGGGCTGGGCGGGTGGCTGCGGCTGGGCGCTGGGTCTGTGGCGGGAGGGGAGCGGAGCTGAGGTTGAGGGGAGGACGCCGAGAGCCAGCCCCGCTGTGGGGGACCTCTGTTGGAGCTCATCTGCCTGAACCCGCTCAGTAGCCTTACACCAAGGGTGAGTTTCAGGTGGGGTGAGGCTGCTGTTGGGGTGTGAAAACGGGGACGAGCCACTGCACTCTTCCCTCCCATGGGGGAAGCAAACTCGTGTCTGAAGGTCTCTGGGTCTTTTCACAGTGCAGAGTGGTCCCGCAGGCACTCACCTGGCCTTCCTGCGGGCCTCGAAAGTGGGTTAGGCCCTCCTTTAACTCTAAACCAGCTGAAACCTTTCAACCCTTTTGGACCCTTCAAGTCCAAGGGTTCAAAATCTGTCTGCAGGAGCTAGTAACTGATTAGTCATTTGCATGCTTTCTTCCTAATGAAGTTCATTCTCTTTATCACTTCTCTTGTTTCTTGGTTAATTAGGCAGGGAGAGATAATCAAAAGAAGTCTTGAAGATCTTCTGAGTGTGTCATAGGTTCGTGAGTGCCAGAGCTCCGGAGAGCTGCCACTCGAGTAAATAAGGATGTGCTAACAGCAACCCGCAAAGAGCAGAGATTCCTCAGAGCCAGCTGGGATTATAGCAGGAGCAAATATACAAATAAACAGTCACCAGATCCTATGACTGAACTCTTATCTAAAGCAGGAGAAAGGGCAAGGCTTTGGACTCACCAAGAAGCAGTAAGAAGAGCCAAGGCTGTGGCACTCTCCTCCAAGGAACACCCCAGAGAAGATTTTCTTCTGGAGTTAGCAGAAGGTTGTGGGAGATCAGTGTAACAGAACTCAGAGGCAGCCTCTCTGGAAATGGGAGGTGATAATTGTTTTACAAACTCTCCAGGCTGATTTTTACCTACTCACACTCCCTCTTTTGTGGATTTCTTCAGTCACAGGCTGATACCTGAGTACAGAAAAGCCCTAAGATGTGTGTCGCAAGTAGTCTGGGCAGGACCATGTGTGTATGACCCAGAGGACAAGGGGTGCTGGCTCTTCTGTGCTCCCTGTAACTCTTTGGTTCTTGGTTGGCAACATCAGATTAATTTTAGGACAGATCTTATGTGTCTTTTAGGAGGCAGCAGCTGTTATGGGGTCGTTCTTCCCTGTAGTCTCTTGTCCTGGTGTGCTAATGGGAGGAGTAGTGGTATACATGATGTGATGCAGCCTTGCTGTCATCCTCCTGTTGTCAGAGTGGGAGTCTTCCCGTGAGGGGTGAGTTACCTGGGCTGTAGCCTTGGCAGAGCAGAGGCTTTCTAGAGTGGCTGGGAACAGGATGTACCTCAACTAGATCAACAGTGTCCTCAGTGGTAGATGCAGGCCTTTTTTTACTAACCCTAGTTATGCTGTTTTTTCTCGTGCTTTTGCACAGACGTTTTCATTCCAATGAATCTTAGAATTAACAAATCTCCTCAAAATGGGATGACACTTTCTATTTGGCAAGTACCTTGTGCTGTTGGGCAAAACAGGCAGTGGCACAGAGAGCTGCTTCAAACAGAGCTTGTTTTTGACAGCAGGCGAAGAAAGTGGTTTGTGGCCTATTTTGCAGGGCACCTTGAAAAGCAGTCTGTAAGTAGCAGGCCTAACTTTGCTACCCTCTTGACTTTTGGCTTTATGCTGTTTCTAGTTATAGCATGGATTGTAAAGAAAATTTGTAATTTTACATTCAGGTCTAGTCTTTCAGGCTTGTAATTGAACACACGAGTGCTTGAGCTACTGGAATGTGAGCCTTTAATCCAATCACAGCAGCAAAGCTTTAGGGTACTATTAGCAAAGATGTCTTTGCCTGGTTACTTAAATTTTTTGATGGTTCATTAGAACCAAGAAATACCCTAAAGTGTAAAATGAGACAAACTGAATTCTTGCAGCATCTGTAAGGACTATTCCCCCATTAGGAGGAGTCTGAATTGGCTTGCCCCAGCTCTTATTTTTTATGTCTATCCTGTATAGTTCTGTGTACTGGAATAAAAGTGGTGCTGAAGTGATTGGGGCGGCTCGTCAAATGTGTGTGTACTTAAGCAAGAATATATATGGTGTGCTGAATGTAAGTCTGTGCTTGAGAAGCCTATGGTTTTAAAGGCAGCGGTGGGTACAGTACAGGAATGTTGAATGGAGAGAATAATTAGAGAAATAAACCCAAATGTTATTAAAAATATATTAATAGGTTGCCAAGGGAAACACCTCATCTTGTGAGATGACAGGCTTTGTGGTTTTGTAGCCATTCTGTGTGTGGGGAAAAGGCCTGCAAACAACTAGAGATTACCTGCCTGTTTGCTGTAAGCACCCACATGAATAAGGCGGGCATTTTGAAACAGGCATTGGATTTTTCATTTTGTTGCCTGAGGTACTTATGAGAGCAGTCATGGAGACAACCACGAACCAGGGTGCTGTAGCTGCTGCAGCTTAATTCCACCATTGAGTAAATTGCACATCTGCCTAATAAACTCTTTTCATTCTCCAGCAGCTAGCCAGAAGATGTAGCACCTCAGTCAGTGTTACATAGCTTGTTAAGCAGCGATGGTAGCCTGATTCTGGTTTTCATTTTAGCTTTATCAAATGCCCATGTTCTTCCTTTTCATAAGGCTTGTGTGCAAGTCTGTGGTCCAAATTCTTTGTTGGCTGGACTCCAGTGACTTGATGGATTTATTCTGTCAGGCTGTTTGACCTACAAGTTACTTAAGGTATTGATTTCAGTTTTGAAAAAAACAGGGTTTTATTTTTACAATGTCCCTACTTCACATAAGGTGTGTCTGCAGCAGAGGGACTAGCCAAAAGTTGAGATAAAATTAATTAAGAATGGGTCTCTCATTATGAGATGCGTAACCCATCAAGATCTTCTATTACACTTCTTGATCTGTTGCCTCTTTATTCCCACTGTTAAACCCAATTTATTGAGTCTTCAGATGTAACTAAAATGGCACAAAAGGTTTGTGTATCTGCTCACACTGTCCTTCCAACTTTTCCCTTTTTTTCTTATTTAAAAAAAGCATAGTTGATGAAAATACCAGAAGACCATCAATTTGAAAATCTGTTGGCTTAGTCTGGAAAATGAGTGTTTAAAATGAGTGGGTTTCTATTTGTTTTTTATGCAGGCCTGGCAGGATGCTGGACTTGTCCTGTCCACTACTAGCAATGAAGCCTGTAAACTATTTGATGCTGCGCTGACCCAGGTATGACCAAAAAGTGTAACTGCAGTGACTTGTGCATGAAACAGTCTTTGCTGTAGTTGATGTTTAAATTTCTTAACAGCTGGGAGAGCCTCACAGTGAGGCAGCTACGGAGTTCAGCCATTAGCAGGCAGCAGAAAACCCTCGTAGCAGAGGGCTATGCTGGCTGCTGCAGCTGTGGGGAAAACTTCAGCCAGTGTGCTTGTCCTACTTGACATGGGAGAGTCGACCGGTTGACATAAACCGCATAGAAATCCACGGTGTTTAGTTATGTTGGTGGCCAAACTACCTTAAAGAAAACAGTTTTCCTGCTACGCTAACCTTACCTGAATTAAAAATTTGTCTTTTACTCATTTGTCTTGCTTGCTTTTGGATTTTGCATGTGGGATAACAAAATGGAGCCCAATGTTACTGGGGATTCCTCGACCCTCAATCTGTCTCTCTTACAGTATGCAACCTGGACCAATAATGAGAGCCTCGGAGGTATTGAGGGATGCATCTTGAAGTTAAAAGCAGCAGATCCAAATTTTAGTAAGTATAACCTTTAATTCTTAGCATGGAAAGTGCTGGATAATAACTTGTGTCTCGGTGTTTAACTTACTTTGTTTAGGCAAGTGGGAAGTGTCAGGTTATAGAATTCTATAAAACTTGTTCAGAGTCCAGAGCAGGCTGGGATGGTTTTCTGTGGTTTCTTTCATTTCAAGTCTTTTTAAATGGCTATCATGAAAAGCCTGTAAAAACTTTAGGCTTACGAGGCTTCCTGGACCCCTGTGAGTACAAGTCTTGTTTCAAACAACCAACCCCTCCCTCGTGTTTATGTAGAGATGAATTACCTGCAATGCTGTACAGCTCAGGTTGTAATGTGCTATTTTCTATAGCAATGGGACATGTCATTGCTAATGGTTTGGAGCTGATTGGCACTGGAAGCTCAGTGCGACTCAGCAAAGAGCTGGACAGTGCGATGAGAACAATGATGACGCTTTCAAAATCACAGCCACTGACTGAGCGGGAGAAGCTTCATGTGTCAGCGCTGGACATGTTTGCCAGTGGGTAAGTCCACTGTCATCCCATTTAAAGGACTGTGAAGAGTTTTAGCCACCACAAGTGGAAAAGGTAGTTGGTAGTAGTGGTATCTGACATAAACTGACAGCTAGCAAAGGATCAGGGTGAGATGTCAGTGGTTGTTCTTGAATTTATCTCTCCAGACTGTGTCATGACTAGTTAGTGAACAGTACCATAGGAGGGGGAGTGCTCTATTGCCACTGCTTCGTATCATTAAGCACTCCATGTCTTAAAATTGTCATAGATCCATCAGTGGAATATATGGTTTAGAACTAGGAAACTAAATATTTAACTATGGCAAGGTCCAATATAATATAATACAGACTTGGATCCACAGAGCAAAACTACAAAGAGACTTTCCTTCTTTCTGTTGTCTCCCTGTGTCAAAAACTATTTCCTCTGTGAAACAGGGGGGCAGCAGAGTGTCAGAAGTGCTGTAGAGGCTCACTGTTCCATTCAATATGATGAATTTATGTACACTGCAGAAAGTATGGGCTAATGATTCACTTTCATTATTTGTTTGTCAAACAGGTGAGCATGGATTTACCTCACATACTTCTTAGCAAAGGTAAAGAGGAAGCTACTGAAGCCCTGTTACTATGGGTTTGATTCCCAGTAGAGGAGAGGGAAGGTGTCTTTGCATATGTGAAGTTAGCTTAATTATGGTAGGTCCCTGTAAAAACTGTTCAACCCTGTAGGAAAATCTTTAGATTTATGGTTTAAGTTTGTTTCATTTCCGTGTGTGTTACAGTAACTTGTTGTAACCCAAGGACATTTCATTCAAAAGATTTCGCAGAAGGTGCTCAGTGAAGATAATTACTACTTTTAAAAAAGAATAAAAATTCCTGCAAGGAAAAGTCAGTTGATGTTGAATTTTCTGTTTTTCAGAATAGCATGAGTTTAGAACTAACAGTAGAGGCAGTTATGTGTGCCTTCTCTCAGCAATCAAAATAATTGTTTATTTCTAGTCAGCTTCCAAAAGCTTGTGATCTATGGGAACGGATTCTGCAGAGCCACCCAACTGACCTGCTAGCCCTCAAATTTTCCCAGGACACTTATTTCTACCTGGGATATCAGATACAGATGCGAGATTCTGTTGCCCGGGTTTATCCTTTCTGGACACCTGATATTCCACTGAGCAGGTGGGTCATGCTTCATTTTGAAAATTGCTCTTTATCTGGTGTGCATGTACTTTGTGTTTTTTAAGTTCAGACACATGTAAATAGCAGGATCTGTTGGAAACAAACACATGTAGACAAAGTCAAGGGCTTAGGAGCAAACCAAATCTGTCCACAGCTAGAACATCTCTCCTGTATCCCTGTTGACACTGTTGTTGAGGGTTGTTTTTTTTTTAAGTGAGCTGTGGCTCAATTAGTGAATTTTGCGGTCAGATATGACACGTGATGTAACAAATATGATAAAATCGTGTCCTCACTGGGGGCAGTTCAAGTGTCCTTTGGGCTTTTACAAGCCAAGTTTTTTACTTGGGGCTCATGTTGTGGGTGATAGAGCACATAAGTGGAAGGAAGAAAGGAGCTGTAACTTGGATTACCAAAGCGTAGTTCTGAAATAAAACTTTGGGATATACCATAACAGCTGGTGCAGCAAAGACTGACAGGAAGGCAGATTTTTTAAAAAATTACCTTAGTTCAGTCCCAAAAGTTTTGGTTTCCCAAAGTTAATTCAGGATAATCTCTATCTATTGTCAAGTGAATAGTTGTTAAAAACTAACTTGGGATAATTAAAAAAAAAATTTAAGACCTTTTAAATTATTTGAAAGCTTTTAACTTCGTATAAAAATTAGCATTAAATTATAAGTCAAGGCGTACATTTAGAGATAGGTGAATAGGCAATCCACAGGCAGCCATAACTTTCTGAATATTTTATGAATGTTTCACAATTTATTAATTGTTTCACAATCTCGTCGCACAGAAGGTAGTGCCAGGAGTCTCATTTTTCCAGCTGTGTTACCTCAGCGTAGGGAAAATCTAAACCCCTTAGTTCTTTTTAAATACAATATGCTGGTTTCATTTATGGGGAAGTAAGATGACTTAGCAGTTTTGACTGCATTTTTATAAGCTTTTCTAGACACAGTGCTACAAAAGTGCAGGTTGTTGACTGCTTAATTGTAAAGCAACAGGAAACACCCAAGTGTTTCTTGAAGTATAAAAACCTGGCAAGTACCCCTTGTCCTCAAAATTACAGGCATGTAGAGTTACACGTGAACTGATATGTTGGCAAACCACCCCCCCGCCCCCCCGCCTTAATTCATCTCAGTCCATTATATAAACCAGTTGCAACATACACCACACGTTCCAGTAGTTTCTTTGCCTCAGGAGTTTAAAGCAAAAAACCCCACAGATATTTTGAGAAGCAGAAGCATATCCTGTGGCATTTTACAATCTATGAATCTGCAGATAGAAGAGCAGTTAATCACAGAATCATAGAATCGTTTAGGTCAGAAAAGACCTTTAAGATCATAGAGACCAACCGTTAACCTGGCACTGCCAAGTCCACCACGAAACCATGTCCCTAAGCACCGCATCTACACATCTTTAAATACCTCCAGGGATGGTGACTCAACCACTTCCCTGGGCAGCCTGTTCCAGTGAAGATATTTTTCCTAATATCCAATATCCTGCTATCGAAACCATTACTGGCACAACCTGAGGCCTTTTTCTCTTGTCCTATTGCTTGTTAAATATTTCTTAAAATGACTGCATCAGGTATGTGTGTAAGAGCATACAACATCCCTGATTTTCCTTTGAGTTGGGCCTTTATGGCTTAATGGGGATGCTTTACAACCAGTTTTAAAGGGCCGCTTCACAGGAAAGGCTTGCCTATAGTTATGTGGGCACTGGAACAAGTGCAGAAGGCTACACTCATGTTGCTTTTGGGATGTTGAGATAACTTTGGTGACAGCACTGTTTTGCTTCTAGCCTTATTCTGCGTCTTGCAACTGTTAAGGACATCAGCAGGTTGTTCTTTGCAACTCTTAATTCTGGTTTATCTAAGGATGTAAATGTCGGTTCTCAAAACACATGCGTCTTGAAACATGTGCATCTTGCTACTATTTCCCATGCTGGTGTCTTGGGGCCTCTAATTTCCTATGAGAACTAGCTAGTTGTTCTATATTCTGCACGCTTGAACCCTCATTGTAACTTGAATTGTAAGGACTGTTTTGAGTTAAATGCTATTTCTAATAGGTTTTTTAGTCCTAGCTTAAATCTAGTTCTAAATGGATGGTGTACTGTTTTTGCCCTTTTGCTTAGCTACGTGAAGGGCTACTACTCTTTTGGACTCATGGAAACAAACTTTTTCGATCGTGCTGAGGAGCTTGCCCGTGAGGTAAACTGCCTGTTATTGGTACTAAAAGGTTTTAGAATTCTTAAACCTGATCTCTGTCTCTGGGTGGTGGTTTGTGCAAGTGCTGTGAACTGAACTCTCTCCCTCGTCTCCGCTGATACTAGAAGTAGCTAAGAGATAAAGCTCAACATGGAAATGCTCACAGAGTTTCATAAGAGGCTGCTGATAACCATTCCGTAGAAGGATTCCCACATCTATGCTGTTCACTCCTATGAAAGAATGTTGGATTGGTTTGATGTAATCTGCTCTTGACAATCCACTGTGTTTGGGTTCCCTCTCTCTTTTCCCAGATGCTTGTTCCTTGATTATTGAACAATTAACTCTACAGTGTTCCTGGGATTAATATTAGCTGGCCTGTTTCCTTTTTATGAAGATAGTAATTACACTTGACTTTCTCCAGTCCTCAGGATTATCCCTGTCCTCCAGGAGTCTTGGATACAATTAATACCTAATGGGTGTTTTTGCCAAACTTCTGTCTGTTACATCTAATTGCTGAAAATGACAACAAAGACTAAACATTAACATTTAACATTTAAAAGGTTAGTGACTAACCTCGCAAAATGCTTAAAACCTAGTGGGAGTTGTCAGAGCAAGAAAGAGGAATTTGCTGAATACTCAGAGCTGGCCATACTCTCAAAGAAGAAATGATTACCTGCAAGGCAGTATGTCATGGAATATATCCTGCCTGTGTGCGCCATTCTTTCATGGCTGATACTGATGCATATCTGTGAAATAAAACATCATTTGATAATCTTCATTAAAGGTTGGATTTTGAAGTGTTTGGCAGGTGTTCATTTCTGTGTGGTAGAAGCTGGAAAGTGTCCAAATAATTTCCTGGCCTTGGTTAGTTGGAACAGTATAGGGATGTACTTAACATGCAACAAGTAAAAAGTAGTCTCGTTTCTATATCAGCAGTGATAAATACTGCTATTTGCAAGCTTCTTCACATTTTCCCTTTTTTCACTCATAGGCTTTGGCTATAAATCAGACAGATGCCTGGTCTGTTCATACTATAGCTCACGTAAATGAAATGAAAGCAGATGTGAAGAAAGGGTTAGAATTTATGAAGGAAACGGAAGCCAACTGGAAGGTAAACTTTCTTGTAGCATCCCTGAAAAAGCTCCTCCTAGGTCATCTTTATCTCCTCCAGCCAAGTTCTTGATCCCTTTGAATGCAATTCTTTCCTATCTGCAGACATGTTACTAGCAATGAAAATTTTACATATTAGAAGAAACTGTCACCTGAGGTGCTGTTACTATTTATGCTGCTTTTGAAGCAAGAGGCAGAAAAAAAATGGCGTATTATGAGGGATACATGCTGTAGACCACTTTAAGCTATCGTTACTGCGACAGCTGAGATTACACAAATGTCAAACACGTCAGTAGGCCAGGATTCACACAGTCTATCCTCTCACACTGCCTTACTTTAGCTAGGAATATTGTAATAAATACTGCTTTTCAACAAGTGTGAGGTTTGTATGTGCATACATACACGCACCCCCACCCTCCTACACATACCTCCATTCCCCTAGTTTCTGTTTCCTGGTGGAGCTGATCAGGTATTTTATATCTCATAAAGACCTGACCACTGTGGACAGGTGAAACATCAGATGTGAAAATTGTGATTTATTGATACATGTTTCATATATACGTGATTTGTTTGGTTTATAGAAGTAATCAGTGATACTTTCATGAGCTTTTTGCTTAGACTGAGATGAACACTGAGAGTCAGCTAAGGAACCTGGCTAAACCTCTTTGCAGGAACCTAAGATGATGTGTGAAATAACACAGTCAAATCAAATGTTTTAGAAGACTCCTAAAATACTTTTTTGCTCTGGATAGGAAAGGATTTTTAAAGGTCAACTGTAAATAAAAGCTAAACGATGCTTTTGTTTCTTTTCTAGTCTACTGAAGTTACTTTATATATCCAACAAAATCCGACTGTCTCTCAGAGTATTGAACAACTTAATTAGTCAGTCATATGGTCCTTTGCTGTAAGTGAAGCATAATTTTTGTTTGTGTTGGTCAGGATGTGATTTCCCAGTGGTTAAGTGTGTCATATTCAGAGCAAAAGGCTGTGAGGTTTGAATTTTTTAGAACCCCCAAGAGTCTATTTGAGAGTCAGCTGAGCTGACTGTTCCACCTCACCGAAAGAGCAGGGCTGGATAATGAGGCTAGAAGGACTGTTTATTTTGCACCTTTTTTTTTTTTTTTTAAGTTAAGCATTCAGATACCAAGCTTGGAAGTGCAGGCAGAAAACCCTTGTTTGAGGTTCATATCTGTCACTTCTCAGAAAGCATTTTGTCCTTTGATCTATCAGTTTTAATGAAACAGTGATGCAGGGGGCTGGCAGTTTGGGTGGTGGCTTAAAAAACCCCACTCTCTGACTTAGATCGATTTTTGAACTCTTACTTAAAATAGTTGCATGCTTCTCTCATTATACCCTTTAACCAACTTAAAATAATACAGTGCAAGATCAGTAAGTTGAATTGCCTGATGTACCATCATGCCTGACCCAGTATAGTTAAGATTTGTAACAGCTGATACTGTCATAATGATAATATGGATAATCACTTCTGTACAATATTTTTCATCATAGCCATCGTGAACACAGAGTGTTAAAATGTAAGCACATGAAAAAAGCAGGTCTTTCTAAGGGCTTTATTAAAGTTGCTTGTATTTTGCCTGGTGATCCGAAATTTTAAATTTTTGTTTAGTGACCAGAACCATCTATGTACTGCCACAGTATTCAGGCTCCTTCTGCTGCTTTTAATTAATCTTTCTCCTTCCGAATAAGAGTGGCAGAGATTTGGTACAGGTTTTCTTTACAGAGTATTTTTTGTTTTTCCAACCCCCCCCAAAAAAAGTGTATTTCACCACAAAATCAAAAGAGGCAAATTATCTTACCAGAGGAGACCTCTTTGCCAGTGCTGTTTATTATTAAATAGGAATGGTTTTTCTCATGAGCTGCTGGAATGAATTCCCATAGCCTGCTTTTATTTATTTATTTAGTAACCTGCAGGCCTGCTTCTCCTTTTTAATCTCATTCAGAACTCAAAATCAGCAGCAGAAAGAGGATTTTGATTTACTCAGTGAGGTAATCCCATGTTCTTGTTTGTGTGACATTTGGAATGGTAGTACGGTAGTAAAATTGATATCATCAGGTTTATGCCAAGCACTTAACTACTTGAGTTGCTCAGGTTTGGTTTGTGATTTAATATTAAACAAGTAAAGATTACCAGATTGTTTATCTCAGCACCATAAAGTTCTGACTTTCACTGGGAACTTTTGTGCTTCCTGAAAGTGGGTGTTGTCACCATGAAAATGAAGATGCTTTTTTCACTTGTGAGAACATTAAGTTGAATTAAAGGACTGGGAGAGAATGGGAGGAGAGGGACGAACCTTCCTGGTATTTTACTTTTCGCCAAAGGTTTATGGAATTATATTCCTGTTTGTCTATTCTCAATGCACTCACAAAAGCGAGCTGTAATGACATTGTCTTGAAGTGCAGACTAGGGAAGATTATTTGCAGTTCTGGTGCCAGCTGAAAAGGACAGTGCAAAGTTGGTACAGTTCAGCAAATGTTCATCTCATCTGATGAACTGCCAATATGTTTGGTATCTAGTGCAGCTTCTGGAGTCCACAGTAAAATAGATGTTTAAGAAATTATTCCCCTCTGTCTGAGCTGGATATCTGGGTGGGTGCGATGAATGGCCCTCATAAGGTGGGTGTTTCTCTCCACTATCTATCCAGGTTAGTTTAGACAAGATGGTTAAATTTTAGATGAGACAAATCTTACTTTTGTTATAGATGTGGGTTTTTTTTTCTTTAGGGGGAAAAAAAAGTGCTGCAGAAGGGTGAGTTCTGAGGCATCCAATTGAAATTCTTTTCTGGAAAATGATGTGGGGGAGACCTGTTTTTGAGGTACCTCCCTGAATAGTTGCAAAGAGCAAATGTGTCAAATGAGAAGGTATCCTGGCTAGCTCATTTAAAGTTGTTGTCTCTTCTGTCTCATGAAGTACTCAGTTTTGCTGAAGAAGGAAACAGAAATCTGACTAGATATGCTCAAGTGGGAAGTTACTTTGTAAATAATATTTTATCTTCTTTCTTTTTTTTTCCCAGGACAGTGATATGCTTGCTTGCCATAATTACTGGCACTGGGCTTTATACTTTATTGAAAAGGTATGAGATATTTTCATACAGGTGTTTTACGGTCCAGATAGGTCATTTATATAACACTATTTAAAAGGCAGACCTAACATTTATAGGTTTTTTTCCATAAAGGGATGTTTTTATAAAATAGCACAATGCATTTTTACAAGCTAGTCCTTTATTACAATTATTTTGAGAAGTTTTAATTACATTGGTCAAAGTTCCAGTATGTTTGTTAGAACATTGAAAAATTACTGTGAGATTATTATGTGTTTGAAGATCGAATAGTCTCAATAATTACACTTGGCACAGTTATTTGATTTGAAAGACAAACTTGGATCTCTAAAATTAGACAAAATTCTCTTCAAATTCGATACTAATTTGCTGGCCCCAAAATTTGTTGACTATAAGAAAGAGGCAGTGAGCTCTAAATTTGGTCACCAATGTTATTAATGTTACTAATTCTTATTATTGAAATACTTTTTAAATGGTTGCAATTTTACCCAACCTGTCAGGTTGCAGTGCAGAATTTCCTTGGATTTAATAATGCTTAGCACTTGTGGGGTTCAGTTCAGCAGGGAAACAAATGTGACACCATTGAGAAGGCAGTGTACTTGAAAACTGAGCAACTGCCTTGTGTTTAGTATTACTAACATAAAAGGAGCATAATTCTTGATAGTTTTTTGTAGCCTGCTTAAAATTATTTTTCTCCCTACCTCTTTGTGTACATCATAGGATGCACTAATTTTTGCAAAGATCACTGAAAGGAACATTAGAATGAGAGGTAATACCTTGTCTTTGTCCCTCATGCGTAACTTACACCAGTATTGGTACCTATTATTAAGTGAAGCCTAAACGTACTGATTGTTTTGCCTAGTAAATCCTGGTTTATCTTAGGCTCCATCCTTTCTTTTAAGGTTACTTTGCCTCAGTTTGTTCTGATCAAGCCATGAGGCAGTTGTGAAGTAATACTATGACATCTATTAATTGTATATGTGTCTTTGGTTACTACCAGTCATTTTTGGTTACTGTATCTCAATGTTAATCATGAAGTCCTTGCTTGCTTTTACAGGGTGAATATGAGGCTGCTTTGACAATTTATGACAATCATGTGAGTAGGGGCCTTTTTTTCTTTACTGAGAACATGCTTAAGACCACGATACATGCTTTCTTCCTTCTGTATGAGATGTGCCGTATATGTAGATACATTATTTAGATCTGTTGTTACAGTTTTTTAGGGAAACTGTTTCTCAACTGGTAAAATGCCCCAAAAACTCGCGTGTTATATAGTTCAAGTATTTCTTACACTTGTGCTTGAAAGAGCTACGGTGACACCGTTGGTACTGTTTTCCATTCTGTCCATGTGTCTTATTCATGCTCTGTATGTCTAAATGCTCCTGCTAATAAAAGCTTTCTAAAAGAATGTAATGTAATTTTCCTATAAAGTCAAGTTATCTTTACAAAGAACTGATTTTGCATCTTAGCTACCAAGTCAACAAAAGCATGTCTTTTCACTCCTAGTTAATTTATTGTAGTTTACTGTCTGGATTTCAAAAAAAATCTTTGTAAATAAGCAATATCAAATTAGATAGGATAACGTTTCTTTGGAAGGATTGTAAAAATAATGCAAGCATTAAGAAAGCTGCTGGGCAGACTTCTATCTACTAACATTGGCAAAGGGAAGTAATGTTTGTGGCAGTGTTTTGGAAAAAATAAAACACTCTCCATACTTATTGAGTTCAACTTCCTAACAGGAAAAACAACACAAATGAAACAATGTAAGCGTTTGTCATTGCAAATTGCTGTATTCAGGAAAGGTGCAATTAGGGCTATTGCAAAATGGGTATTTTTGAATAAATAAAAAGATAAAATGAACTCTGTACTGTGTGAAAATAAGTTTGATTATCTGAGTAAGTTCTCACTAGCACATCAGTTGGGCAGCTTATGTATCCCTGTGATTACAGATTGCTCCCCGGTGTCTGTCAAGTGGAAGCATGCTGGATGTAGTAGATAACTGTTCGATGCTGTACAGGCTTCATCTGGAAGGTAGGATATCCACCTGCCATTCTTTTTTTAAAACTGTACGGGGAACAGTTTTCTTTTTGCCTCTCCTATTCCCCTGCCTTGCATGTTGGAGAAGTATTTAAAGATACTTACAGAGCAAGCTCGGTCAGTTTTACAGAAGAAATCTGCTATGGAAGAAAATTCTGCTCTTAAGAAAAGCCTCAATGCGAAATTCATAATAATGTCCATAACCTTTACTCTTCCTGAGAGTTGGTGGTTTTGGGGTTTTTTCTCCCCCATGCAAGTATGCCATTTCATTCAGCTCAGCCTAGTATAGGTCACAAATTTCTTTTTTGACAAATTCACTTCTATTGTCCCCGGAGTTTTGAGGCTGAACAGTCAAGCACATAAGCCTCTAAAGCTGTAGAGCTTCCTTGAAGTAAATTTCAAGTTAGATACTTAACTCTCTATTTTGATACTGATTGAAATAGCTAGTACATGTATATTAGCCTCTGCTTTTGTGTACTCTCCTAACTCAGTGGCATTTTTCCTTTTTTAAGCTTGTGTTTATACGCTAGAGTTCATGAAAAGGGGGCAGGCAGACGAATGTTACATACTCAGTATTCTGCTAAAACACTAATGATGCATTGGGTTTATTTTTTACTCCTAGGTGTAAAGCTTGGAGACAGGTGGAACAGTGTTCTCGAGCTTACAAAGCAGCACACCAAAGATCACATTCTTCTGTTCAATGACGTACACATCCTGATGTCCTCACTTGGAGCCAAAGACCACAAAGCTACTGATGAGCTTTTAACAACTCTTCAGGAACTTGCAAAGTAAGCGAGCGAATTGAAGTATTGTATTCAATAAATATTTTGTCCTCTGAACTTTAGGGTGATAATGTCCCTGGCTTGCTGAAGCACTACAACACACTCTTCTCTGTTTTAGCATGTCACTGGGACATGCCTGGTTTAAGCAGGGCAATCTCCAGTTAGGAGATTCCTATAATTATTTATTTTTTGTGTTAATGTCTAGAGAGGTCTCTAATCTTGTTAAGCAGAAATCTGTTATGTTTGAGGTCATGGACACCAACTGTTCCTGTATATTTTCTTTCAACAGGTTCACACTAAGCTGTGTTACAACAAATAAAGTGTTTCACCTGTATATTCCTAAGGGTATTCTACAATATATGTCAGCTATCTATGGTGGTTCTTTTTTGCTCTGGTTTAAAAGGTTCTTTAATAATAGAGCATTAGTTGGTAGTGATATTCTAATAGCTACTGGTTTATGTGTTGTGAAGTACCTCTACGGGAAATTGTATTTCAAGTATTGCTAAAGTAATAATAGAGAATATTTTTTCTTTCAAGTTAAATGATTTGAAAATTTTGAATATTTAAGTATTTCATCTAAACAATGGTTTTTTTCATGTTCCCTTGCGTATTAAATAACTGCAAGTTGCCTTGATTTTATTTAAGGGGTTTATATAAAGATGCTTTAAATGCAATTCCCCCCCATGCCCCATTTTTCCTGTTTCAGCGTCTATTGCTTCCCTTGCCTTAAAGAAGGAAGCAGAACCTGAAATTGTCACAATTTGTTCCTGACTATAACACCCATCAATCAAAAATAAATGTAATTTTTAAGACTGCCTAGGAAAACAAGTAACTACCAAATCAAGCCTAAGCATGTCTCATTAAACTAAAGTAGGAAATGGTGAATATCTCTTATACAAGTATAAAAATATATGTAAGTATATATAAAGTATATAAAACTGCACCTGCACACCACTTCAGGGAAGCTTTAATGAACATATGCTGCTTATCCTTTAACCCAGTGCTTCCTTTTGCCTGTCTATTCAGCCTTTTGTAGGAATACAGCTGTACATTTTTAAGCTGTAGTTTGAAGTATTATAAAGCTTAATTTTATTATTTGAGAAAACAGACTGTGAGATGAAGGGATATATTAATGATTGGATTAATGGATTAATTTATGTGTATGACAAATATGTAATAGCTAAATGATACCTAAGATGCGTTTGTACGCGTGAAAGAAGCAGTCATAAAACTTTGGCACAAACAACAGTCATTCTTGGCTTTTCATTAATATTTTTCCCTAGCCTTTGCAATTTAAAGTTGACATGAATTTTTTTTTGTAAAGTATTCCATGGTGTGCTCTGGTGGTTGGTATCACATGCTTATTTTCATGGACAGAAATGTTAGTTAATGCAGGGGGTATGTGTTCTTCATGAACCAATACTTCAGATCAGTTGCAAGAGAAAGGAAAAAAAAAAATCTGTTTTTTCCATCTCGTTGCATTTTTCTCAGAGAGCTGGAACAAATGTTTAAATGAATACTTGTTTCATCATTTACTACCTCAAACTACTTACTTAAAATGCACACCTGTTGTGCACTTCTATCTTTCCAGGATGCTGTGTTTTGTTTAAGGACTGATAAACACAAAAGGCCACACTGCATACTGAAAAGTCAACACTGACTTAGTGGAAGAAGCGGGTAATTTGTAATACTTGCTCAAGGAGGAGAGCACAGAGTATGTTCTGTGTTTGGTGAATTTAAGGCCCTAGTGTGGGAGTGTGACTCTCAGCTGTCATTGCAAGCACTCAGAACAGAAACCAGCGACTAAGGTTCCTCAGTGTTAAAGACTTAATTGGAAAATCTACAGAAAAATCTGTTTTAAACAACAGATGGATTTTATAGCATTGAACTCTGTGCACTGTATTCTCAGGAATAATTTCTATTGCTGGGGATAGAAAGCCATCCTCTCCTTGTATTGCCAACCAACCTTTTGGCAGTGAAATGGCACTGCCTCCAAGGCCTGATCACTGTCAGCTTCCTCTGTAGCAGTGGGAGAACGTAATTCCACATTGTCCTGTTGGAGGTATCGCCTATAGTCTGAAGAGCTACAGTTTAGTTACTTGTTTGTTTTTTTTTAATATTGTCAAGGATGCCTGCTAGAATGTATATTATGTTCTGCAGGCATACTGTCATGCTATATGCCTCTTCCACTCTTAGATGAGTTAGGATACAAGCACTAAAAAATAAAATAAAAAAAAAAAACCTTAACAGCTAGCTAAAATCCATTGCTATTTGTAGGCCTAAAAGCAGTCTGACATGTTTAGAATAAAAGAGCAGACTTTGAGAGCTGTCATTGGGAATACAGTTTATCTTACAAACACAGCAAGGTATTGTGCAGTGTGGTGAGCTGTTTTGCAAGATTATTATTTGGAGCTGTTTTCCAAGGGACTGATTGCCACTTTCAGCAGAGATGAGGATAGTCAAAGAACTAGCAGTAGGATGGTCCGGTGAGATCACCAGAAGAGAAACTGTGCAGTTTTCTCACTTTCCTAGCCAAAAGTGTTTATTGCAAAGGCAGGAGGGGTTGGGCTTGTGCCTTTTGTGGATATATTCAGAAGAATGAAAACTGACTGACTGATGAATAACAAAAAGGTGAAAGTAACATAACCACACCAAAAGATATTATCTAAATAAAGTACCTGAAACATCAGGCTTTGTACAGTAAAAAAAATTTCTGTCTGCAGGCAGTGACAGACTGGCACTGAAACACGCGTATTTGTAATTTGACTTATGGGAGTTAACCACTTTCTCGTTCTACAGAGCACCTTGTGAAGACCATGAGCTTTCCCTGGCTCCTAGTTTGGGGTTGCCACTGTGCCAGGCTTTTGTAGAGTTTGAAAATGGAAATTGTGACAAAGCTGTAGACCTGCTGTACCCAATCCGTTATCAGCTAATCCAACTAGGAGGCAGTAATGCTCAGGTAAAGGAGGTCATTAAAAGGCTTTTTGACGTGACTTAATCCTCTTTCAGTAGCCTCCATTAGGCACTTACTTTATTGACAGCACTTTATTCTTAGAAAGTGAAAAGCTAAACTGTGCTTGTGACTGAATCCTGTTTGCAAACACTTATTAGCAGTGTTAGCTATTTAATGTTTCTTGTTGATATTTTTCCTTCCTCAGTGGCTTTAATAATTTGGTAAACAAGACTTTGTAACCAGCAGTACTTTGAGTTACTTATTACTTTGTTTTTTTGCTGACTTCTTTTTTCAGAGAGATGTTTTCAGTCAGTTATTGATTCATGCCGCTTTGAATTCTAAATCACAAGCCAAACAAAACCTTGCAAGGTGAGTATTTTTCCTGATAAATATTTGTGGTAGTAGGACTGTTACTAAAAGTAAGCAACAGTGAGTATACACAAGCCAATAAACATAGGCTAAAACTATATGCACGCATTTCTGTTAAATGCAGCAACATTTAACTAGGATAAGAAGTGCCATAGCTTCCATTTCCAAAAGTATGCTCTTGCGGTCTGGATGAATGATTGGTATTTGTTCGAGGGCAGTTGACTTTCAAATGGTTCGATCTTAAAATGTGGCCTCCTGTCTGTTGATCAGTGCACTCTAACAGACTGCTGAACTTCTGTAACTGCTGAAAATCAAATCTGTCCTAATGATAACATCTGCTTTATTGGGAAGTAGGATTTGCAGAGTCTGATGTGTGAGCTTGCCTTAGAACAAATCACAAGAGTCTTGTTTGGTAGAAATTGTAGGTGTTGCTTATTCACCCATATTGACTCCTGTTGAAATGTACTGACAGGGTCTGCCTGTGCACTTAAAAGAATGGATCCTCGGGACAATATGAAGCCTTGCCTGCTTCCTTCCTGAGGTCTCTTTTGAAACATAAAAATTTGTTACAATATCAAAATGATTCTTCTGTGCACTCTGATCTGTGGGTGCTCATTTTCTGTCTCTGTCAGTGCTGAAAACGATGCTGTTCTGCCTAAACTTAATGCCAAGGCCAAATGTTTCCGATAAGGGAAGTCTGCACCTCAAGAGCAGGTCGTTACCTACTGTTTTCCTCTTACAAGGATACTGATGGTGATCTTACAGGAGAACTGATGTTGTACTCATGATCTTCCTGTTTCTCTTCCACCTCTTCTCCTTCTTCAGGTGCCTCTTGAGAGAACGTGATGTGATGAGACCAAATTCACCAATGACAGAGCGACTTATTAGGAAGGCAGCAGCCGTTCATTCAGTGGCATAAGGCTTTCCACTGTGCTTCAGCTGAGATAGCAATAAGCTTACCAATCAGAGTCTGGGTGCAGGGCGTGGAGGGGTGCTATGCTATAAACCATGCTAGAGAATCACAGTAGGTATCCTACGAGTCGGATCTGAGAAGAAGGTAACCTGCTGATAATGCACAGCTTTCTGAAGCATCCCGGGACACGGCTTTTCTGGTATATTTTCCTGGAAATTCCCTCTGACCCTGTATACAGCACAATAACAGTGTCTGCATCTCAGTCATTCATTGGCCCAGTTTGTTACCTCATTAATACATTAAATAATCAGGAAACTGCTCAGGTAATTCAGACAGACCTTTTAAACATAGCTAGTAGGAAAGTATGTGGCCAGACCCAATACAGGCATAAACTGAATTCTGTATCAAGCTTCCAGTCCATTCAGGCATGAGTCACAGACTCTGGCATTACAGATCTGTCTGCATTCAGGATCTCTTTCCAGGTACATGTTTTTAAACTCCCTCTCATAAAATGTTAAAATTTTTCCTTTCAATATAGCACCTCAGAGCTCTCTGAAATTACTATGTGAATGAAACAAGGCATGAAGGATAATAGCTGACTGCGACTATTCTAACACAGGTACTCCCTTGGCACTTCTAAATTGTTCAGAAAAAAAGAAAAAGCCTGGGTTTCAGCTAAAGCCATACCACCTCTGAATGGTAGTTTGGACTGGCGTCTTTGTGCTTACCTCAGCTTTTGGAAAGTCAGGCCTTAACTGCCATCTCAATAGCACAGAGTCCCTACATGTTAGCAAAGCAGAGTTTAAAACCAATGTTAGAGCGCGCACTTTACAGAGGTATCTCAGAGCAGGTGCAGACTGGAAGGGAGCTTCCACCTTAGAGAGGGAGCTAAGGGGAACTGACACAAAGCTTTGTCCTGGCACAAGCGATGTGACAAGCTTTGGTGCTGCAGATGAGGCACGATGTGAGCTGTGTACTTCTATGATGTTCTGGTGCCACTGGATTCCTGCAGTGTAGCAGAGCTAACAGATTGTCTTGCACCAGTAATCCAGAAATCCCTAATGAAGGGAAAGATGGTATTTCAAACTGAAACTGAATTAACACCTCCTCCTCTTCTTCCCGAATAGCAATGCCACACTCTTCAGCTGCCCAAGCTCTGGCTTTGGCATCACATCTTCAAGCTCTCCTGGACACACACATGCCTGCCCCTCCTCCCTGTCCAACTCAGACTCTTTCCCATGTCCCACAGCAGCTCCATCCCACATAGTTTCCTTTTGACCCAAAAAAGCACTTTCGTAGCTGCCCCAGAGTTCCTGCATAGAGGAATAAGACGTGGAAAGTGCCTTGCTGCTGCCCTTCTTCCTTTCAGATCTCACCTGAGGAAAAAATAGTTTATTTCTAAATCAATGATAAATTGTGAAACCAGGCAAGGGTATTGCATCCTTGCCTGCAGCCTTCTGTATCCTGTGGACAGTCATAGTTCCCTGTTCTTCAGCTTTATCACTGCTTTATCTGTCCAGCCATGACTGTGATTGGCTCCCTCTGTGCTAAAGTTATACTAGATTTTTACTATTATTTCTAATTGGTGCATTTCAAGCAATGTCTTTAGACAGCTAACTTTTTACTCAATGAATATAACGATCTTATTAGGGAACAAAAGCCTGAGAAATCTCCTGGCTGGCTATGAAGCGTGTAGTTTGTGATCCATTGCTAAAAAAACTTAAGAATTACATTTGTAGTCCTTTTGATATAATGTGATTGAGAATTTTGTCTGCTTTACATCAATAAATTCAAAGGTGTACTCAGTTGAGCAGTAAGTATGACTTCTGTGCATGTATAGATGAAGCTTTTAAATGGGTTATTCAGCTCAATTTCATAGACCTGTAGCAGTATGTGTCCTCTTTGCTTCCATAAATGCGACTAGAAGCTTTTCCATTCAACTAGTACTATACATTTTGCCCATAAATGAGAACTGGTTTTCTGCCTTATCTTCCCCTTATTTTTATCTAAAATATTCAAACCATTCTGTCTTGCTTCACATGCTATGCCAAAGTGTTTTCAATTACTGTTACAGAAAATAATTAACAAGCAGGTAACAGTGGGAAGAACAAGGAGAGGAAGAAAAAGCGGAGGAAGAATTTGTCCAAGGACCATGCTGACTCCTAAAAGCTCACCTTTTTATATCAAAGCAGAGAAGCTGAAAAGCAGTTGATAGAAACTTTAGATAAACATCTGCTGCTTACAAAAGAGATACTGGTTTTGCACAGGTTATACAAAGAAACACAGGCACATCCCTATCCTTGCTTTTGTTCTATCTTTGCCATACCCATTAAAGCTATCAGGCCATCCCTCCATGGCGCTTCTTTTTCTGGATTCAGAGGGACAGAGGGAATAGTCCTTTGTACTGTGCATCAAAATTTGAGCCTGGGCGGTAACGCCCCTGCCAGCACTACGTCAGGAAACACCTATTTTTAACTTTGATGGTATTTTTCATGATCCCCAGAGTGGCTACAAGGGCAATACCCCCACTTTACAAGCCTTTTCTGAACTGTTTTCTTGGTCATCTCTGCTCAGACCATGTATACCATCAGCTCAGTTTTACCTCTACAGCTTCATCAGCGTTAGCTATTTCTTGTCGTTCCATGCAATAGAACAGGGAACTGGGGATGTTGTGTTGGACTTCACTACTGTCACACTTTGTGCAGCCATATTTGTAACAGTTCAGTTCCCATCAAGCAAGCTAAACCAAAAGGTTCTTTAGAAAGTCTTTGCTACAGTGGGTCTGGCTTTTAGGACCCATTAAAAGAACTGTTAAAGACTTGTCTGGTTTAGACTGTTAGTCCTGTTTTAGCTGTACTAAAACCCACCATGATTTGTGGTAGGTACTGGAGAGTGCTGTGAAAGCAAAGCTGTCACCCATCATCTAAGGCCTTGCCTGGGCCCCTGCCACTCATGCCCAAAGCCCTCCAGTACTACAGCTTCTTGGTTTTGTTGGTGAAGAAAGAATATCACAGCATCAGTGGTATCATGACCAGCTACTGTGGCAGGTACATTGGGTTTGAATCATTTTTGTGTTTGCAAATCAAGATGAGATTTATTCACCCAGACTGAAGCATTGTGTTTTAAAGTTTTCAAGAGGCTATTGTGCCTACCTGCATACAGCCACCGTCCAGCATCACAGGCCCTTGACATCAGTGACCAGGCGTGTTCTGAGGCCTCAAGTCTCTTTCCTGAAAAATGGCATTGCATTTGTCACACAGACTCCTACTCGCAGCTGCCTTGTCTTTGAGCTGTAAGAACCCAAAGAGCAGCTGTGCCACAGGGCTGCACAGTCACAGATTTCACGTCAATGCTGTCCCCAACGTAGTAGGTTTTTTTTTTTTCAGAGGCTTGAATGTGCCAGGAAGGAAAACAGAGCCCCAGGGCCTTGCAGGGGCTAGGAAACTGCTCATGCCATTCTCTTTTGAGACACCTCTCAACTCTCCCCATCTTAATACTTGAAGGGTTTTGGGCGGGGTGGAGGGAGGAGACACAATGAACAGAGCTGCTGACCGGCTGACTGCCAGGATTGCATCTGGCCTATGCTTCATTGTAAGTAAATTAGCTGGTTGGTACCCCAACTCACAGGGCTAGACTGGAAAAAAAATTAGAGGTCAAGTGGAACAAGCTTGCTAAGATATTTTTTTTTAAATAAAACATTTACAGTGGTGCTGTGCATAACACAGCGTGTGGTGCATGCTCTTCTCTAAACTCTTTCTGTGTCTTGAAATGTGAGAAGTAGTTATTCCCGCAGTTTAAAAACAGGAATAAAAATAAGGCACCAAGAAGTCAAGAGCAGCAGTATCTGTGCTCATGCAGAGCCCCTGTAGTGCCTAAAAGAAGGTGAAGTTACTGGATTAAGCCTCAAATGTGCCCTTAGCAAATGTATTTTTAGCCTTTTCTGAACAAGCTTGTTCTGCACCTATTAAATTCCCTGAAGGCCATTAATCAGATTATAAGGCTAGTGAATGAGGTGGCTACAGCAGGGCAGTCAATAACCTGCTTTTAGCCAACCCAGAAATCCAAGAAAAGCATCAGCAGTGACAAATGGACGTGCAATTAGCATACGTGGGCTATTTCAGACAAAGCCATGGCCCACAAGCTGCAGTCTCAAAAGGCAGTGCTAGGATTGCCAGAAAAGAGCAAATACGGTTTCTCCTGAGAGTCTCTAGGAATGAGCAAAATTATTTCCACAGTTCTGTTTCTTATCATGACAACACACTTTGATTTGGTCTTACCTTGAAGCTGGCTTGTTACAGGAACAGCTGGAACCATAATTCAGCCCAGCCGCTACACAGCTGCCACACAAGGTATTATTCCTTTCCTCTCACACACTATCCATTTTACCAAGCTCAGAGGGCAAAGGATTGCCTGTGGCAAGCACGGCATTTCTCTTGCAAGGTGCTTTTCTTGGCATCAGTCTGGAACAGGCTGAGCTGCCAGTCGGTGGGAGAACCTTTGCTCCATCCTCCTGCATCCAGAGTAGGAAGAACATAACTTTCTTCCCTCTTCCGCTCAGTGACCAACTGAAGTTCTTGCCTGCCTTCCCCAGAGCAGCTCTCATCTACGGTCCAACCCCGCACCAATTAAATAGCCAATATCCCATGCACAAGGGAGTTGTACCCCAACCCGGCAGCGCTTCTTGCCAGACCTATGGAAGTAGTTTTGACAATGTGAAGCACAGCACTGGAGTTCCCGTTTCTTCCCTTGTCCTTCCTCTAGATTTTGTGATTTGGTTCAATTTTAAGTTGTCAGCATCTCACTGGCATTCTCCATATACTTGCCTCTCTTCTAGCTCACAGCGGTGCGGGGAGTGCAGCACTGTGTTGTTTAGGTGCTTAGTTCAGATTCTTTGAAAGTTACTCTAGACAGTCAAAAAAGTACATCCTTAGAATAAGTCAATACCTGACTGCTTCTACATATTAAAACCAGTAGTTCTGCTACTACTTCACCTTACTCTTTCTCCTGTTTTTTTAGGGCTTTAACATCTGCTCAAAGCAGCCGTGTAATTACATGGAATCCAACCAGACTACCACAGCACTTAATATTTAGGGGATCTTAGGTAGGAACTTCATTTTCAGAAATATTCTCCATGAATCAGACTGTATTCTATCCTTCATCTACACTGAAATGCAAAACTACGTCCATGCAGTTCCCCAGTTTAGAAACACAGATGAAAGGAAGACACTGAGCACATGTATTAGTGGCTGCTTCACTAGGTCTGTTTAGTTGTGCCCTAAGTTTACGTATGGAGACAAACTGCACACAAACAAGCAAAAAGTGAGTGAAAACATGTTTTATTTGCAAATATGGCAAGGCTTAATGGTTCAGGAACTCTACAGGCAAACAAAAGTGAGAGAAATCTTAAAAAGTGGTAAAACCTTCCCCTTTTAATGCATTACTGATGCATTCATTTAGTTCTAAGACAGTAATTTTAATAAGGTTTCTTAATTGTATATATTCCCCATTCTTCTTGGTAACTTGAAAACCTTGAGTATAACGTGGTTGGCAGGTTTATATCGAAGATGCAAACAACTGGGAGATTGTTTGTGTTACTGTGAAGTTTACATGAAAGCAAAAGTTACCGTTCCTCTGTCCTTAGCAGCAGTTTCCCGCTTACCAGCTAGACTGCCTAAATAACACGTCTTTGTACAGAGAGTCTTCAGTTCAATTAACTTACAAACTCCTTATTAAAATTCAGCAGAAACTCTGTATTTGAGTTTCTATATTTTCTTTTTGGGACAATAAAAAGCATGTAACAATAAAAAAGTGCGTAACCACCGTTAGTAGGGTTGTATATCACTGACAGAGACAAAGCAAGCCTTTCAAAAGCAGACCCAGGGAAGCAGTATCCAGGATGACCCACCTGATTGATGGTCCTGGATCGTCAGCATCCTTCAGCTACCTCAAAACATAAAGAGGAACTACATTGTCAGCGAGTTCTCAGTGAGCTGCCCAACACAACATGGGCAATAAAACACGTATACAAAGTGTCTTAGGACAGCAGTTCTACCGCTGGCCTCGAGAGAACATAACTGGTCTCTTCCAGTCATGTCACATTTCTGGTTAAACGAAAATGTATACAAATAGGACAGAAAATATCATTGCTTCTTAAGATGTTTCTCCTGTCCTATAGCATTTGCTGAGCAAATGTTCACATTAAGAAAATATGTGGCCACATTCACTCGAAAGCCTGGCTCATTGTGACAGAGCCTTTTTATACTTACGGCCATTAGTTGCAGCCAAACCACCGAATTTTAGTACCTGCTTACTCGTAGGCTGTGACTTTCACAGTCTCGCTTGAGCTCTATATTTCTATAGGTCACACAGCAAGTTACTGCAGATCTACAAAAATAATCCGATCCAACAATTTTCTGATCCAAACAGTAGCTCCCCTTGTACAGACAAAACTTCTCCACTTGAGAATTTACAACTTAAGATTTAAAGTAAGCTTTTTTTTTTTTTTTTTTTACAATTTTAAACTTGAAACTAGTATCAGCATTAACAAACAGCACTTTGAAAACTAAGCCAAGTCATTCTTATGGACACTGACTTGTTTAGAATTGTGAGCGATGAGAGGATCAAGAACAGCAATATTCTGCATGGAAAAGAATCTTTGACTACTAAAAACCTGAGAGTTTGCCTAAAAACTACTGTACTGTTAATTTTTCTCTTAACTGAACTGTTTGCAGAGACATACTCTCTAAGAAAACGCGTTTACAATTATTTGCCCACAGAAGTCGTAACATTCCATTTCCCATCTCATGATTCTGATTTTTCTGCTATGGTTATCCAAACGTCTATGCTCCATTTAAGACTGGAAGAGGAGAACACAAGGCAATTAGTCTCCACAAATGTAACAGCTGTTTTGCTAGCCCTCCTCAATACAGAAATTCTTTGGATTAACATTCCAAAGGGTTGTATTAAAAAGAAAGAAGTCTCCAAGTATGAGAACATCTACAGTATGGAAAATAAGATGAGGGATACAAGCGGCTCTGATCCCCCTAAGATACAATACATTGTTTTTCTTCCTTCTTATACTCTATTAAATACTCTGGGTAAATCTGGTATTTTTCAAAGACAACAAAAATGGAGGGGTTTGACTCGTCGTCCACACAGCTGTCATAAAACTGAAGCCCGTCAATGGACTTTGTTGGGGGGCGAACATAGGCTGCATTGCCTTTAACGTAATTTCCAACCAATACACGAGCCACAAACATGATGTTTGGTTTCACCATAGGCTGACAGTACGCATGGGAATAGGAAGCATCTCTTGCAAAGTAACTTCCTAGAAAATCATATGAAAACACGGTTATAAGGAATACATATAGTGACAACAAAAACCGAGCATCCCCTTGGTTTTCAGGAGGTATTTGACCCAACTTTCAAGTCTCCTCTTGCTCACTTTACATAACACCATAGAAATTTTTACAAGAGAAAGGATTTCACCACATAATTCCCATTCAGAATTTACTATTTGAGGAATCATTTTTTAAAAATCAAAACATATAAAAACACTACAGGTACGTCTGTTATGATGAGAGGGACAGAGAAGAAAACATGAGGACCCTCCATGATCACCCTGAGAGAACGCACACCCTTCTCACTTCCCTACCATGAAGACTAGCAGCCATTTCTTTGGCAAGTTGAAATTATGACCTTGAGCCTTCTAAAGATCCCACCTACAGCAACAGAGGCTTTTTCAAATCTCTACATTAACTGTCTTCACACCTTGTAAAAAGACTTACCCCCACACAGCGCAAACTCTTGTCCTCTCCAGAGAGAAGGAAGATCATAATACCAATTCCTACCTCTTTCTTCCACCCTCTATAGTTCAAGACTTCAAAACTAGATGTTTAAGTAGACGTCTAACACACAGAGACACTTCCTACGTACCCTTTCCATACTTAGTTCCATTGCTTCCACAAATTCTCCAGTCAAAGTTGTGAATGCAGATGGCTTCCACAAAGGACGCGTTGGTTCCATGGAACAGGAGCTTTTCATTTACTTCCTTCCCTCCATTTTCCCTTTTCATCTGCTCCTTTTGCCTAATGGAAAAATTCAGGGGAGGAGAGTGTGAGCCATGGAAGAAAAGGGAGAAAGGGTTTTTTTTTTAAAAAAGTATATAATGTACATGTAAATATCAGCTGGATGAGATTTCCAGTCCACTCTCTCCTCTCTCAGCATGGAAGACGAGACAGACTAGCACGAGGATGGACAATTACAAGATGAGTAACATAGTGCTACCACTGTGCAGGAATTCTAGATAACTCTGGCTTTCTTCAGTGAATTTAAGTAAGCACTGACGCTACTACAGTCCCCACTGTACCAACCTCTGGCTCCTCTGTAAGGTCTACTGGTTCCGCTTTAATGTCTCTTGTCCCTTCCCACCCCCAAACTCGCTGTGGAGTGGACGTTGTACTAACTGCAGTGCCTCCGTGCTCCAGCAGTGGGTAAAAGCTAGAGGCAGCTTATTCTTCATTCCCCAAGCAAACTCAAATTGCCGTACACCCTGGGCTCCTGCCCCTCAGTGAGATCCGCACAGCTGAGGAGGAAGAGCCAGACGGAGAGCAACGGAGCCTGCTTTCACCACTGAAGACCTTACTGGTTTAGGCCAGAGTCAGACTGAGCTATGACCAGTGTCAAAACAGGAATCACAACAGAAGGCTCAACTAGTATCTCCCATCACTATTTCACAGCATCCAGACATCCCACAGGTTTTCAGAAGCTGTTGAAGTGGACAGGACAGTAACAGTCTTCAGGAAGTGATCAGCTATGAAGTAAACAGAGCTGGGGAGAGAGGAGAATCCTTCCAATTTGTAAACAGCATAAATGAAAAGTTAAGAGCTATGGACTGGAATTTGTTCATTAAGAACTCGGCAATGTTAAGCTCTGCCTCGTTAGCTTAATTATCTCATTGGAGGAAGATAAAAAGCATGCCCTATTATATATTTTGAGGTGTCTTAAGTTTTGTTAAATGACAGGGTTTTATGAAATTATTAGCTGATAATTTCCTGGGTTCGGTCACGTCACAAGTGAAAGGAGTTATTTGAGCAGTACTTCTCCAGTACCGTTCCACATGATCCTTGAACATTTCCATTAAGTATCTGTGCTTTTGTTTTAAACTAGACAACTGTTCTACGAACAGCTTAACCTGCTACCAAATTAACCTGAACATGGTCATTTATTGCCACTAGAACCAGGTCAAATCTGCTGGTGCCTAGCTTGGCATAAGTACTTGGAGTTCAATATCACTGTTGCAGATGTTGAAGACCAGAAAGGAGCTCTGAAACTCAGAGAAACTCATTAAGTTCAAGCATAAGGATTCTTTCTCAGTGAATACTGACTCCATTCAGCAAAGGTACTCAAACTCTTGAAGAAGCTTTTAATAAATCTGACTTGGGGGGGGAAAAAAAAAAAAATGGCCCAGGCACCCTTCCCCTTGCCCACTTCATTTTTAGGAAGCATTTAATGTACTCTAATGGATAAACATTTGCAACAGACAGAACGGACGTGCGGCAGGCAGTTACTCTTCAATCCCTGAGACAATATGCTATACCACATTGTGGAATAGTCACTGGATGTGACTTAGAAATTAAACTTATGTTTTTAGAAAGGGTACAGCACTGAAGAAGGTGTCAGGGTGACGTGCAGCTGCTATGTGAGGAATCCATTCCACGGAAGTTCCCTAGTAACCATAGATGTCTGCAATGCCAGGAGGACTTGGCGTACTGACGCCAAGAGCAGTTGTCGGGAGGGTGGAGCAGTGAGGAGGCATCGTGGCCAGGCTCTGTGATAAATGGGAACTCGAGGTACCATGGAGCTGGTACGCTGCGTATTTGCCGCCCTGGGCCAACAGTCTGTCATACTTTTGACAAAATGCTGTCCTTTTGGTGAACTTTGGTCATTATAATATCATTACAATACCAAAACACACCTCCATCCCAAAAGTTACCCGCCTCTAAGGTGCAACCACCCCTCACTGGGCATGCACTTTGAATTTCTTCTAGTCTATGCTTTTAAAAGTAAAGCGAGGAAATTCTACACCCATCATAATAAAGGTATGCATGACTGGAGTCAATCAAGCTCCACCTGAAAGATAAGAAACAATATAAAACGTGTGAAGAGAAAGAGGGTGTTGGGGAGATACCATCGCATACCACTCTGACTTCTGGGACCAGTTGATGGGCTGAACCTCTCCTCCCCCCTACTGGGACACATTTGGGTAAGATCAAAACATCTGTTTATACCAAATGTTTCACCGGGAGAACTTAGAAACCTCTCTATAGCTTCACTTTAAATCTCCAATGCTTCATATTTGTTTAATGCATTTGTAGCCTAGCAGTGTTACTCATCTTCTTAGTATTTGCGTGTGTCTTGTAACCAGCAATCTTACCACCGGTAATCCAAAGAACCTGTGTATCTGTTGCTTTAATAAATTGTACTATTCACTAATCTAGCCGTGATCATTCTCACTGAACGCCACCAGCCGGGGCATCTGGCAAATTAGTTTCTAACAACTAATACTCTGATGAGTGGTTACTTCTACAACCCTTAGAAAATAAACCGTTGACCAAGTCTGAGACTAAGACTGGACTTAGTCACACCTAGACTCCTCTCTGAGAAGTTTAGAAAGCAATGGGTTCCTGTCTGAACCTCGTGACTCAATGGTAGTGTCTCTCCCTGGCCACTCCTCAGACTCTTACCATTAACGCAACACACATCAGCATGAGCATCCTCATCCCAATTTTGCATCATTTATGTCTTTCTGTCCGTACCCCTCCCCCATCTCCCAAGGAGTCACGCAGAGGGAAGCTCCCCTCAGGAGCATGGTATTCTCTGGAAGGCCTTAGACACTTAATTACACTCCTAAAACTGCCCTGAGGAAGGAAATACCAGGCACGTTAAAGCACAGGTGGTAACATCTTTTGTTTCCTAGGAGGAAGATACAGGACAGCAGATGTTGGAGACTTCCTCCCCTGAAGGTTGAGGAAACAAATACTAACCACTGAAACACTTTCCAGAGAGATGGATTCTGAATCCTCTGTATTTTAATGATCTGGTAGCTTTTCATAGTCTGAAGAAACAGCTGCTTTATTTTGTCATATTCAGAGGTTGTATCACTGATCTTCACTGCCTATAAAATATAAACCAAAGCAAAAGACATCATGAGGCTTCAGTTAGCTGGTAACACGCAGAAGCCTAATTACAGCAGATATACTTTCAGAAGGGTCCCCAAATTATACTTATGAAGGTTAATTTAATGCTTTAGATTGTGGCTATGTGAATAATTAGGACAGACACTTAACATGTAAATCCACACTTTTGAAATTAAAAAAAAAAAAAAAAAAAATCCATCAAGAAATGCTCATTCTTCCCAAAGAAAAGTTAAGACAAGACATAATTAAAACATGATTTGAGCTCTTCTGCTTGCTTACATCATGCATACATTTTCCATTTTTTTCTCTAAAGTAATCTGTGTCTGTAATCTTCTAGAACAAACATCTCTCTTCCGGTAAACTAGACTGAAAATGCATAACACTAGCAGACTGATGTCACTTGGTAATGCTTTCCACTTGACTGCTGCCTAAGTCAAGTGGGGACTCAAGATGTCTTAAAGTGAAATGCCCAACATCCCACATATCAAAGTTGCGTTTTAAGCAGGAAAGCTGCGGACATCCTCGGAGGTAATATGAAATCATTATCTTAAACTGTCAGGCAAAAGCTCCACATTTTAAAAGACTGAGTTTAGAGAGGAGATAAAATAGGACTTATATTTCACAGCTGCATATAAATAAAGAAGCGTTTGCCTGGACATCAGGTCCAGCTTGGGCATTAAATATTTGTTGAAGAGGCGGCCTATCATAGGAAAGTCTTCTAAGGATTAAGAATAAAATCAGCTGCACAAGGAAGAATTATTTCTTTGAGTTTATTAAAAAGCTTTTACAAGGTTGGTTGAAATTTCCTATGTCTTAATACAAGACACCTCACAACAGAATACATAAAACAATGTGGATAGGTCAGTATTTATTTTCTGCGTGCCCTGTGACACCACAGCTCAAGTTGCTCACCATCACCTACAAGATGAAAATTATGTCACTATATTTCAGTATGACAGCTTTTATTTATACATAAACAATTTTGATTTAGGCTACAAATATGCTTTTGCTATGCTGCATCTGTTACCGAGGAACTGTAACCTTTCTGGGTAAAGGGTCAGTCACACGGTACAAGGCCTAATCCTGTAAGGAAGGTACTTCAACTATTTTATCATATGATGGCCTCCGAGCAACAAAGCCAGTTCTCTTTTGCATGAAAACTGTGGGGGGTTGTGCTTATTTCCCCAAGGATGCTTCCCCCGATAATAACGGGTAACACTGATTGCTGTCGCAGGTTGAGACTTCATAGCAACATAACTTCTTTAGCTTTTCATCTTCAGACCTAAAAAGGAAAATCCTAGTGAGAACAAGCGCTTGCTAACCTGCTACCAAGGAGTGGAGTTTCTGAGGCAGAAAAGGAATCACTGCCCTGACAATAATTTCTGTTAGTGTATGACTGTATAAGAACTGTACTCTGTGATATCAAGCTTTGATCTCTGGTTAACCTAGGTTTTGGAGGCAGCATAGTTTGTATTAGTGACAGTGACCCAACTGGAACTAATGCCTGTACAGCACACGGATAGCATCTTCACACTGACTGCACCAGCTCCCATTCCTGTCACAGCACAGCAATCTTTGGCGTGCTTGTCAGGATTCAGCAACATAGCAGCCACACAAAAGACATCCTCTGACATAAAAACACATATTCATCGCGCACATTTCTCAGCTGTACATTAAAGATACAATTTAAAACCCAGCATGAAGTTCCAAGACAATATCAATTCCTTTTTTTGCCTTTAAAAGGTTTACCAACTACTAATTCCACTTCATCAGTTAACCAAAGACAGAAGAGATCCCCACCAACTTTCCAATTGGCGTTACCAATTTCCATTGTGCATTTTATACACTCTGCCTTCTGTAGAGCTATGATTCTAAATGATTTACAGATTAAGACACTGCAACATTACCAAAACAGAGCTGCTCTTTTTTGCAAAGATGACTCCCTCCCTATCTTAAATAGGCGTCGCTTTTTGAAATGGATCACTTCCAGTGCAGCATATTTTGCCAGGATTATTTGTCAATGTCTGAGGAAAAGGGAATTAATCAAGTCATAATTGTCAGATGTTGCGATGGTCACCACATGCGTGCAGAATCCCAGCCAGTCCCACTGTTGACTACTGCAAAAAAACCAAGCTTAAGGTCCCACAGAAATATTTAATCTAGCACAGATTTTCAATTTTAGCACCAACAGGTACTGTGGACTTTGTCACTTTTTAGGTACAGAATTAACTTTTCCTTTCCCATGAAAGGCACCCAGTTTACAAGTGAAGAGATTGTACCAACTCAGCAAGCAAACTGAGCTCTGGGAAATGAGACGATCCTTCTATAGCATGCATCCCCATAAGTACCACCAGCGACACCATGGACCTGCACATGGCATTCCAGAGCCTCTCATGCTCACCTCTGTGACTCCAGAAACACCCAAACAAATGGACTCAGCTAAAAATTTAGACTGAAGCTCTCAGAGTAAATATGGGAACCAGTGAAATACACACAACCTGGAGACCTAAAAAGAACTGAGCTACCTGTTCTCCTGGCATTCTTTTGAAAGATTTAAGATTATGTTAATTAATTAAGCTGCTGATAAGCCAAGGGAAGAGCTGATTAGCTATATCCTTTATAATTTTGGCAGAGCTCATAGTATCACAGGCTCAAATCTTCAAAACGTCTGGCTGCCAGATTCCTACACAAATTAATTACTAGTTCATTCAGCGGGTGCTGGACACCTGACACTTTTACAATCTTGAAAAATTAGGGTTTTTTGTTAATTGTGAAAAAGAGCTATTTGAAGGGAGCTAGCGTACAGAGCAGTTGACTTAAATTTTACCCACTGATTTTTTCATCAGATACTGCTGTTACCCTGAGTAAGGCATAATCCAACACAAGAGGATAGTCAGTGTAAAACGAAACATGCAGCACAAAGCAGAACAACAGAGACAAGCCCATAAAAGCTAAGAAACATGATATTTCCGGTTCTCATGCTACTGCCAATCTAACTATATTAGGGAAAACAAAACACAAAGAGTGAGAATAGCAGTGGAACTCTCTGTCAGCCAAAAGTAGCCAGAGAGAATTCTGGAAATATATTACTTCTGTCCTGTCCCTAGTCATCACAATATCTGCACCAATACAACTTGGTCAGCATCATACAAGATTTTGTGACGCAGTCAACAAGGAAAACCTCTTATCCTCCACATTACATGCCGTTCCTTAATCAGGGTCAAAACCACTGAAAGAAAAAAAAAAAAGGCCAAGTGTAACACTGAAAAGCCTTTTTTCTAGCATACTGTAGGTACTTCCAGAGTCTGTGTTGTTCTTCCAGAAGGACTGCTGCTTAATACCATTAGACCTCATAATTTTAAAAAAGCCTGCACGTTTTTGATCTTGGTAGACCAAATAGAAACATCAGCTTTGGACTGGCAGAGGTTTGGTTTGATTTGTTGAAGAGATCACTACAGATGTTTTTGGAATTCTTGGCTGTAACTCTCTCTTTTTGCCATTCCTTGAGGCCATGGTCTGTGCTCTGATCGTGATGTATGTGACAGTACTGGGTGATTTGAAAGAGCATATAGAGGTTTCCTTTCCTAGGTCTCGCAGTCCAAACTTTATGCACCGACAGCCACGATGGTATTATTATTGGATGGCTTTTTAATGGCCTACGCAGGAAGGGTTTGGTCTCAGCCCAGCTCCTAGTGAAGAAATGCACATTTCATAGAAGCTCCTTGCTTAACTGGTCTTCCAAGTCACCAAGGTAAGCCATTTTTTAATTTTTAACAGTGAATCTTTGTGTCTTGAATTTGGTGAGTTTTGTTTTTGCATGTGGATAGATGCCTAAAATGCAGATTAAGTTTATGGGAATTTGGCACCTTTTTGAGGAGCTCTTAGGAGATCACCTAGATCTTTAGGAGACCTACCCAAGAAGTCACTCTTGTCACTTTTTAGCATCTACCCAGTTACAATTGCTTCAGTTAAGCAGCATTCTTCTTTGAATTGTGCCTTTCCATCAGAATTACAAAAGACCAAAAAAAAAAAAAAAAAAAAAAAAAGATACCTTGTATCCCAAGTCAGGCAGTGCAGATTGATCCCAATGGATAGGACAGGCTTGATTTGGAATAGAACAATCCCTCTGGCTGCTTGCAAACAGACAGAAAACAAGGTGTTAGTAATATTAGTCCTGCTCTGAACATTTAAATCAGCAGCATCCGCTTTGGTCAATTCCTACATTTAAAAATAAACGATATAAACCACAAAGAAACTGGGAAACGGCCTCATTCTGTGAGCTGGGCTTTGCATGCTGCCATTCAGTTGTCACAGCCCTCTTCCACTTCCTTCTGTAAGAAACAACTGTCCATCACTGGTCCTGTGGACGCAGTACCTGGAGTAACATGTACCCCAGAAACCAGGTGATGCACCAAGCCGGCAGTTTGCGATATGGATTCTGTTCAGTCAAATGGATATTTTCTTCTAGCAACAGTTTGTTCTTTGCATGATTACTACCAATACTGGCAGCCATTTTGCCTTAAAATTACTTCTGAAATATGGAAAAAAAAAAACCCAAAAAGCAAAATTTACCCTTTCTTTATCTTCTGCACATCTTCAAAAGACACAAATTTTGGTCGCCTACGGACCTGTCTTTGAGTCTTAAAAGACTTGTTTGTCTGGATCATTTCTTGAGGAGAAAAGAGAAGAAGAAAGAAGAAGTTATGAGTAAATCTTTAAGATGGGGTCATTAATTAATGACAGTCATTAATGAAAACTGCATATTCATTGTCAGTTCTTTCTGCTGGAGCATGGCTGCACAAAGCCTATGTAAGCTTCCTGTCACTCTGCTATTTAACCTATGCCTGTCCTGCTTGCTCCCTTAAGTCATTCATGCTCTTTAAATGTTGCTCCAGCAGCACAGAAACATGCTTGATTTTTCATTTTTACCATCCACAGGGTTAACTCATTTTACTTAAGGTTTACTGTGACTTTATGCAAAGACTACAAATCTTTTTATTTCTGGTCCAATGGGAGTCTGGATAGTGTCAAGGAATAAGAGGGAAAGTTACTTTTGTAAGGAATTTCCTCTGGGCCATCACGCCTTCACCTCCCATTCCAGTGAGTAAATCTGTTAGTAGAAGTCAAAGCTTCTAAAAGCTGGGATAGCTTGCAAGTTAGTCCTAGTAAAGCACTGCACAGTTGCAAATGAGAACCTTTAAAATGAGTACCTTTAAATTTGAGCTCGTAATGATGCAAACCAGCCTGGAAAGTTACAGTGGCACCTGGATCTGCTAGGTACAAATTCTCAAGAATATCAGAGGACGGCGACTTCACACCATCCCCTTCTCCCTTTGGTGGGGGGAAAGAAAAAAAAACAGAGAGAAAAGTAATGAGTAAACAGTCAGGACTGAACCCTGGATAACTAGTTTGGGCAGAGGGAAAGAAAAGGCAAAGAGCAGGATGAAGAGGAATCTACCCAGAACTATTGTGGCCTAAAGTGCAATTACCAAACACTAATAACATACAAGGAAATACATATTTAGTAATGATGAACACACATTTATCCCATTTAAATTTCTGTAACAAGTTGTACTGGTTTGGGCTGGGGTAGAGTTAATTTTCTTCATAGTAGCTGGTGTGGGGCTATATTTTGGATTTGTACTGAAAAGAGCATTGACAACACGGGGGTGTTTTCGTTACTGCTGAGCAGTGCTTACACAGAGTCCTGGACTTTTCTGCTCCTCACCCCACCCCACCAGTGAGTAGGCTGGGGGTGCACAAGAAGTCAGGAAGGGACACAGCCAGGACAGCTGACCCCAGCTGACCAAAGGGATATTCCACACCAAGTGACGCCACGCTCAGCACATAAAGCTAGGGGAAGAAGGGTGGGGGGGGATGTTTGGAGTGATGGTATTTGTCTTCCCAAGGAACCATTACGTATGACGGAGCCCTGCTTTCCTGGAGATGGCTGAACACCTGCCTGCCCATGGGAAACAGTGAAGGCTTTGTTTTGCTTTGCTTGTGTGTGCAAGTTTTTTCTTTACCTATTAAACTGGCTTTATCTCAACCCATGAGTTTTCCCACTTTTACCTTTCTCATTCTCTCCCCCATGCTACTGGGGGGGAGTGAGTGAGCGGCTGTTGCCAGCCGGGTGCAACAGATGCACTTGACTCCTTGACCAAACTAGTGTTAGCTTGGTTCAGGCCCCAAAGGAAGTAAAGGCCTAGACCACGACCAGGCCATGAACTTCTCTAGTTCCAACTTGTTCTCTGAAAACCCACACAGAAACAGGGTGACATGACAAGCATTGATGCATATGAGCTTAGAACCTGGAATGCCGATCACATGATTAACACAAGAATGGCAGGTGGTTCTTCCAAGACTAATTTGTCAGGGAACAAAAAGCTGTGGGTACAAGGAGTCTCATGCTTACCTTTTCCATTGCATGTAATTTGACTATGAGTCAACCACTTTGTTCCACAAATATGACAACCTGAGTGAGCTTTTTTTGGACTCCCCACTGCTGTGCAGCCTGCTCCTTAGCAGGATCTCCCCGAGCCGGGAAGCTTCTCAAGGTTACTCTCTGAGGCTGAGAGACCCCTTACCAACTACAGATCTTTGGTATGCGACCAATATTGCACATCACCTTCTGTTATGGTGTACTAAGATTTTGCATTGGCAACTTTGAATTATTATTATATCCTCTGTGCGGTAAATGAGAGTGAACCTTGCCATTGGACTTTGTTAAGTCTCACTTTTACAACATCCTACTCCAACAAAACTACTTTTGCTGCTACCCCTGGAGGTAGTGCTTTAAACAGTAAAAAATCCCCCCAACAAACTGGTGTAGTCAACAGATTCTAAATGTGCTCCGTGACACCGGGGTTAAACCATGCTGCAAGTATAATTCTCTAATGTACAAAACAACGTAAAATATTAAGGTATGCTGATGGAGATGCTTTCCATTTAAAGCTGCCTACTGCAATCAAGGCCCACCATTGCCAGAGCTGCGATATCCATCATTTTTCCCTGCCTACTTTTCCACATCCCTGGACCACCTTTGTGCTCTCTCATTGGTGCAGCTATACTGAAAACCAGATGGGGAAAAACCACCTACCTTGGGGAAAGGAGAGATTATTTATTTCTTTTCCTGCATTTTTCAGACACATAACTCTCTCATCAAAGAGAATTTGGCTACCCAAGGAAAAAGGTAACATTTGATCTGAAAGAGCAGAGCAATCCTTGCACATCCAAGGAAGCAGGACAATGCTTAGAAGAGAGGCAGGACTACTTCCTGAATAATTTAAAAGGCAATATATCTCAAGGACAGTGTGTACATGTTAAATCTGCATAGAAGCCACGGACAACTCCAAAAGGTAATCTGACTAGAGAAGCCAGCATACATCATCAAAAACAGTCTGACCAACACAAGCCGAAAAAAAAAGGAATTCTGCTTTCCTGCATTTGCCAACAAGGTCTTCATCAGGAAGTAGTTATAACAAATCACCCAGACACAAAGACAGACCATTGTTCATACTGAACCTCACTGCAAGGAGATGAGGTGTGTTCCCTCTCCTCCAGTCTGTCATCATTTTATCACATCTGTTGTGAATATCTGTAGCTTCACTGCCTTACCTGACACTGTAAAATTCAAGCACAAGTAATTAACCTTGCTGAGTAAAGGGGAGTGGGGGGAAGAGGCTCCACACATTTCTTCAGAAGTAATTCAAAGCACAGATTGTGGGCTCACCGGTTGTCCATATTCAATCCACTGGCCTTGGTCATTCTTCCAATACCAAATCCACTGCGTGGTCAATACAAACGTGGGTTTTGTGACTGATGATGGCGTAGAGAGGCGTCGAAGCAGAGAGGAAGAGCAGGTCATTGTCTGGAAATCAATGTTCTTATCTGCTATGCTGGAAGGACAAATTCAGGTTTATTAGAGTTAACAGTATATATTTTATCCTCTATTCCCCAGTTTAAGCTGATGCAATTTTCTTCAGTATAACGTCATTGCTCAAACTTAATTAGGCCTGAAATAAGAGCTTTTCCCATAGCATGCACGGCAGCTCAGAAAACCATTTCCCATCTTCAGAAGCAAACTATGGCCTGCGAAACACTGAATGCCATCTCAATTGCTAGCCAGATGTTGCACCGCCAGCTTTACAGACAGTCCAGGGCTACATATAAAATATGGCAAAAGATATTTCTGCAATAAATAAGCATGGTTACAGTTTTTCTCAGTACAAAAATAGAAGTTGATAAGTATGTGACTGAGTTTGCCAGCAAACACCTGCAACTTATCAACTTTGTTCCTTTTCTGTGGTTACAGAGGATGCAATCACAGCTATGAGCTCTGTAAATAGCATTCATCACTGGAATCACATGGGCTTTTACTCCTGGGAGGCTTCAAATATTAACTGTCAGGCAGAAAGACTATGAAAGCAGCCTCCTCTTGGGAATCTTGCTTGTTTGCACCATCCAGCAGACTAGTCAAGCCACAAATCAAAATCACCTGCTGTCTAACGACACATGGGCCAAAATTACTACACCATTTTATTGAGGCCAAACTTGGGGTCCCCTACAAATCCAGGTGGCTTACAGCGGGACTTTCTGAAAGGAGTTAAAGGGAAAAAGCATTCTCAAAAAAACCCAACCAACCAAACAAAAAGGTCTGCTTACACAAAGGGCATTTCATAAAATTCCTCTAGGCACATTACAGATATTATTATATTATTATTATAGATACTAGCTGCGTTAGGAAAGGAATAAATAGCCATAGAGAAGGACCAGCTCTGAACTGCTGTTGAAAGGCCCAATTTAATTATTGTAAAAGAAAGTATGATTCATTATCTGAAATACTAATATTCTAAGCACTAAATTCCACCCACCTCTTTTTACCCTGTATAGTTTTAAATGCAAGATATTGTTGTGTTATTTTTAGAAGTCAAAAATGGCATGGTATTTCCATGCAATCACTTTTACTTTTCTTTTTAAAAAGAAAACTTCTTATTTGTACATCCTCCCAGATTCTGAGAAGCTCAGTAATCAGAAGTTACAGAAGTCAGACATCTTTAGGAAGAAAACAAGAGTTTTTCCTCAGGGGCTCAAACACAGTACTCTAAGCAGGCAGTCCAGCATCATTATACCTGCTGATTTTTGGGTCACAATAGGCCTTTTCAATTTCCTCCATCATGGAAAGGTCTTTCCAGGTGATCCCATTATGTACTTGCCATCGATATGGCAAATGGTAATGAACAAATCTGCATTTATCTGTAATGAGATCAGACATAGTGAATTGCTCTGCAATCGTAACAGAGAGAAAGACAAGAAAAAAAAAAGGGAACAAGCATTTTTTACATTCTGGCTTTATCTCCTGGGCTTTGGTATGAGCAATAAAGATAGAGTGCTGAAAATAGAAATACATTTGAACAATAGGGGTGTGTTTCTCCAGTTTTGTCTAGAAAAGCAACATAAGCCCTCATACTGCCCCATATATTCCAAAGAAACCACAACCTTCCCTTTGCTAAGCCACAACATTGGCAGCTGGGAAAGGAGCACCACAGATAGGAAGTGTGTGCCTACGTGTCACACCACATTTCTCAGCTCTTAAAAGTCTAGTCTACACATCACACAAGAACTCCGATATATCTGGTTCTCTACTTCCCTTAGTTCCGTGAAGCTTATGGGGTGGTTACCAAGGCCTGAATGTTTATTTTAGGCCCAGCGCAATGAATGAGGCAGCGTAAAGACCTGCAATACTCCACAGAACATCCCCCAAGAGGTACCCTACCTTCAGCCCTGAAGAAGTAGCACAGTGCCCTACTAATAAGACTGCTAGATACTGTTGGAATTGTTGCTTCACTGGAGAGCAGCAATTTTTAACTGCCTTGCATGCAAGACCTGCAGCAGTGCTATATACCCTTCACACAGGAGGAGGAAGACTTCTGTGGTTTTTCTAACTCACCTATGTTTTCAATGCATGTATGTCTGCACGTTTGAGTTCAGACCTGTCTAACACCCCCGCATGAGTGCATGCTGCTAGATACAGGCAGAGGCTGACCTCTAGGCCTCCCTGCTGGGGGAAGCTGATGTACACACCACATCTGAGTATGGACCAAACCTCTTTTTTACAACTTTTGAGCCAAAGACAGCACAGCAAAGCACATTAGCTCTCCAACTGTTATTTGAGTTTAGCTATTTGGTGGTCACAGGATAGCTGCTTTGAGCCTGACCTCCACAGCTAGCACATGGGTACACCATTTACATTATGCAGGTCCAAAAGTTCATAAACTTAAGCCTCAAGCCTCGTCCTAAAGAAGCAAAGAGTCTGAGAAATGTGATACAAGGCTGGAGTAGCCGCTGCACAAAGAGAGCCAAAAGGAGTTTCACTATTTCTGACCCCTGATGTATCTGACCACAGAACAGATGGAAACTAACCCGTTATGAAGACAACACTGTCATTCGCTCCCTTTCTTTTTGTTAACAGGGCTGAAGTGTCCCCTGTCTTGAAAGCACTGTGCTTAAATTAACTTGAAAAGCTGTAGACAAAACAACACTCAGTCTCTCTTGGCCAGATTTCATTTCCAGGAGCCATAAAATATCCATGAAATACATATACTATTTTTTAAAGTACTGTCTCTCTTCGAAGTAATGGTTAAGAAGAGGTATTATCGAGCCCTAAAGTAACTTACTCACCTGCCTCTCAGAAAAGGAGGTTCTGACAGAACTGCATCTTTACCAGAACACAAACCCACTACAGAAATGCTAAATACACACAAACATCTCAGACCGAACAGTTATCAGGCAACTTGTTGTCCACATCCTAAGCGGAAGCAAAAACAGTCTGATCTAATTCAAGTGGATCTTTTCCCAAGACCAGGAGGTCAGAAAAGGAGTAGTCCTTTAGAAAGTAATTGGAAAAGTTCACTGAAAGCAAATCTCATGGCACCTCCTCTTAAGCAAGGAAGAGCCTAACCCAAGGGTTACGTGACTGCTCAGGGACAGGCCACAGATACATTTGTTTATACTTATATTTTCCCCCAGACCACTATTACTGGCCACTGCCAGATGGATGATGGACTAGATTTACCTTTAGCTTAGCTGGTACAACTAGTGTTTTCTTAAAATGTTGTAACACCTCAGATCATTTTTAAAGGACTTAATGGGGGAGAATATGGCTATTATCTGATGTACAGAAGGAGTAATGGATGACATATTGTTACCAGTTGTCAATGACAACAGCATAAGGCCCGCTCTTAAATTGATCTAACAGTTACAGAAAGTGTCACATTTAACCCTTGAAGGGTTTTTGGCACAGAAACATACCCAAAGCCTACCCCCATCAACAGGGCTGAAATAGGCCATAGGTGGATCATCTGGAGGAGAAAGGGTTTAAGTGTATCCACTTGACTTTCCTCTCATTATGTTTGTAATTCTGACAGTGTTTATTAGTGACTTGGAAACAAAGTGAATGAGTGAGAAGGCACAGTCACCACTGCCACTCCATATGCCACCACTAGTCCAAGCCATTGAGAGCAGGGAGAGCCTCCACAGACGTTGTTCTCTGAAGATAACATTACTTTTTACAAAGCTTACTTTTATGTTTGCAGTATTTCCAGACATAGAACACGCATAGATCATCACTCTCATCTTCTTTGCTGTCCTTTGAAACTTTAGCAGAGGAATCATCTTTTTTATCTACAGGAAAGATCACATCAGTCTTTATTTGCCCTACCAAAATACAACTCTAAAAGAAAGACATTGCAAATGATATTTCACCCCAGAAATAACCAAGAGTTGACTGCAGTAGCCAGTCAAGCACTTTCAAGACCCGACTATGCCCCGTATGGCCACTACATGAGTTAGGGCTTTGTGACTGACCAAAAAAAAAAATCCTACAATAGAATAAGGCTCAGCAGAGATGGCCAAGGGCGATGTCATGAAGCTCAGAGAGCAACGCAGGGTGTGACTGACCGCAGCTGTTGCAAAGAAGCTGACTTTGTCTCAACTCAAAGGGGACCAAAGGGTGGCCTTTGTTGTAGATAAATATCTATGTCAGCTGAGTGGATCAACTGGCAGTATGAATGTTTCTCCCTGAGTTTGCCAGACCAGCACAGGGGGAGTGAATACAGGGCTCAGCCCAACATAACGGTATAAAAACTAAAAAACTAACAAAAGAATTTTGAAAACAGAAACGGGCTTGAGCTGCCTTCAAACCATTTATTCCTTCCTGGGGACTGGGGACACCCAGCACTGTGACGGTGAGCATATCGTACAGACCTGTAATGGGAATCACATTGCTATTTTTGATTGAACTATGTGTTGCAATTGCTATGTGTAACTTCAGTATAAGTGTAATTTAACATTTGTGTTGTGTTTTCAGTGTATCACTCTGCTGCATCAAAAATCTCACTGTGCTGGGCCTGGCTAGGATAGAGTTAATTTTCCCCATAGCAGCTCATATGATGCTGTGTTTTAGATTTTTTACCAAAACAATGCTGATAACACACTGATGTCCTAGCTTCCGTGGAACAGTGTTTGCACAGCATCAAGGCTTTCTCTGTTTCTCACTCTGCCCTACCAGCAAACAGACTGGGGAGTGCCCAATAGGCTGGGAGATTACATAACCAGGCAGAGGACCCTAACTAACCAAAGAAATATTCCATATCATATTACATTATGCTCAGCAATAAAAGGGAAAAGAGGGAATTTTAGGAGGGTTAGCCATTTTGCTCAGGAACTGGCTGGGCACCAGCCTATCTGTGGAAGGTGGGGAGTGATTCCCTTTGCATCACCTGTTTTGCTTTGTTTTCATCTTTCTTCTTCCATTTACCCTTTGCTTTCTGCCCCAGCCCCCCCCAGCCATCTTGACCCCCAAGTTTTCTTGCTTTTATTCTTTCTTTCCTCTTCCCCATACCTACTGGCAGTCCGGGGGAAGTGAGCAAGGGGCTGTGTGGTGCCTAGCCGTCCACCAGGGTTAACCCACAACACCCGTGTAACATCAACTGTCTTCAGATAAGTAAATTTGATATTTCCCACATTCTACTGAGAAATCTATATCCATTTCCCAGGGAGAGAAGGCAAGGAAAGATACCACACACATAGATACAACCCTGTCTCCTTCCCAGGGAGGAAGCAATGTGTCCAGAACAGTACAGAGATCAATCCTAGACTACTCCCCACTGTGCTGCACAATGCTTGGGCTGTCCAGTACTATGACTTTCAGCATATGGCAGGGTAAGCACATAAGCTGCACTCTGAATACCACAGGGAGCTGTAGGGTTGTGTGAAATCAAATCCCAGTGAGAACCACTGACCTCAAGACTGAAGGGTTAGAATTAATCCATACCTTTGCCTTTACCTCCAGCTCCTGTTGGCAACTGGCGCTCACTCTGATCAGGTACATTGCTACTGGGACCTGCGTGAGAAGACTGAATGAACAGCACTGCTGGACCAGAACCTCAGCCAGCTGGCAACATCTCAATTTGTGTGCTGAGGACTATGACCATCACACCTATAATTTTACACAGGCACTCCACTGCTGATATAACAGATCAGCAATAACAGTTACAAATCCCAGCTAGTCATAGTTAGAGGCAGTCACTCAAGGGCGGTTTTGCATGCTGGATTTTAGGCAACAGTCAGGCAGCTCTCCCTCCCACATGACTCGGCCATGATCTACTCCATTCCCAAAAGCGGATCAATGGCAGGAGGAAAAAAGATTAGTGCATGTTGTAAGAGCAGAAATAGAAAAGCTGATTCCATATGGAAGCGGTTGGTACTTACCTAGAGATTTACCTTCTGAAGGTGGCACGTGAAGTGTGGAGCCTACTGTTTGCAGAGGTATCCTCTGTTCTTTAACGCTTACAACTGCTGGTTTTTTTAATACATTTTCTCTTTGTTTGTGTACTGAAAGCACAGAAAGGATGATGGGGTTTAGCTGTGACATAAGGCAAGAACGGCTTCTACCTCTATCAAGCTCAGAATCTTATTTAAAATCAGTGTTTTATACAACTTACTTCTCCCATTCTTCAGTTCCTTGTTGAGTTCCACATACTTATAATCATATATAGTCTGGATGTTTGAAGCTATGTTCCTATCAATGCCTCCAGTTTCCAACACCCTCAATGCATGGGTATCCAAGAGGTTATGAGACTTCTTGCATGGGTAAAAAGTACATTCCCCTTGGAGAAAGTGTCGACAAATATGAAGCTTGTTGCAGTTGCTTTGCTGGCTACAAGTACAATCTCTTTTGTGGTAAGATTGGCAGACCTAGAAGCGGGGAAGATAGATATGATATGAAATGGAAAAGCACATCAGAATCAGTAATTTTTCTTCTGTGTTCTGTATGCATGCAGCTTTAACAGCAGAAAAACTGTGACTAGAGAGCATGTGCTCCTTGTGACTCCTTTAATCTGGACACATTTTTTTAAGTGGAAGAGCAGGCATTTTCAGCTGACTCATGCATTTTCAGTTTTGAAGTTGTGCAGGGGTTTTTTCCAAGAAAAAGAAAAGCCAATCCAACAAGCATTCATTTTTGGCACTCCTAAGCAAGTTACATAACAATTGACTGTTTTACAGTTATTCTATTAATGAACAAAACAAACAAACAAAACCCAAAACAGTAACAAAGAACAAGTATATCCATAAAAACGTATACAGTGTGTCAAATGAGGCATTATTTCATGGAGGTGAAACTGCTTATTCTGCATTGAAGACTTGAGCATCTAAAAATGATAAGAAGAATGTTTTGAGATCAGAGTACATATGGAAAAAGTAACATACTTCTTTATTCCTCTGCTCACCAAAAAAGAGATATGCGGTGAATCAGACCCAGGGAACAAGTCATACGCCAAAAACTCCTTCATATTGCCCACCAAGCACTACAGCAACACTTCTACTCCTGCAGCACAGAGAAGCAGCCCGTAACAAGAAAGCTGCTTTGAGGACATGCAGCTGCCTAGCAGGCAGCTCCAACATCACATCAGAGCTGTCACAGCTCTCCTCCCAAACCCTGTTCCAAGCAACAGAGACAGTTTTTATGTTGTGTTGCAACTGAAAATATATATATTTATATATCAACTAGGGAATTAGAGATTGCTGGGATGGCAGTGTTCAAAAGACTGAAAAATCAGGCTAGTTTCAATCGCAAAGCAATTCTTCACTGCATTCATATTCATTAACAATACCCATTGCCAAAGGTGAGTTCCTTATCACCATCAGTCAGTATCACATACAGAACAATTAGTCTCCACCAACTTACTCTAAATTGGGTGGGAGCATACAAAGCCATGGAACGGATGTAATTTCAGTGAGTACTGATGGCTACTATCTTTGACGGTTCTTAGCCCCTGAGGGAAGCAAAAGCCAAAGGTGGTTGTCTTTTCTTGCCCATCTTCCCTGTCATTGTGGATGCTTTATGCTTTTCTACCCCTAACACCCCAAGGAGTGATCTCATCAGCTTTTGACATCTTATTTTTGGGATCTGGACTTGTTCTGGTTTTGCTTGTTCCAGTGGATTATTCTGCTTCCATCACATAGCCTTCCTGTCTGCTCTGCAGGATTTTAGTTTTACCAGATATCTTGCAGATTTTACTTCTACACGTTTTCTTGCACCCTGTTTGTGCAACTGTATCACAACTTTCCATTTATCCCCTTGCAATTACAGCTATTTTAAAAAAAAATAAAGCTCAGCTGCACCACAAAATGCTACTAGTGGTGTTACAATCTGTTGGGTGCTCATGCAAGGTGCTGGCAGCAGGGGTGGCCTCTGTGAAAAGCAGCTAGAGGCTGCCGCATGATGGACACAGCTGGCTCCAAGAGACCCACTGCAGACAGACTCAGCTGAGCCCGTCAGCCAAGCTGGTGGCACCTCTGGAAAAAAATATTTAAGAAAGGGCAAAACTCTGCAGGGCAGTGAGGGGGCTGGTGGGGAAAGTGTGAGAAACAGCCCTGCAGTCACCGAGGTAGGAGAAGGAGGAAGGGGAGGAGGTGCTCCAGGTGTCTGAGCAGAGATTCCCCTGCAAGGCCACCTACAGATGGTTGCCCAGAACTGTGCCCAGACAGCTTTTGAATATCTCCACGGGGGGAGACTCTACAACCTCTCTGGGCAACCTGTGCCAGTGCTCTGTCACCCACACAGTAAAAAAACCATTTCCTGACGTTCAGAGGGAACCTCCTGTGTTGTAGTTCGTGGCCATCACCTCTGGTCCCGTCACTGGGCACCACTGAAAAGAGCCTGGCTCTGTCCTCTTTACACCCTTCCCTTCAGGTGTTTGTAAACATTGATGAGAGTTCCTGAGCCTTCACTTCTCCAGGCTAAACAGTCCCAGCTCTCTTAGCCTGTCCTTATGTGGGAGATGCTGCAGTCCCTTTATTATCTTAGTGGCTCTTCGCTGAACTCCTTCCAGCTGCTCTCTTGTACTGATAAAAAAATTTTGGAAAATTAATTTTGGACCTATTTTCAGCTGATGTAGTGGGCCACTGTGGAAGACATTATAATGATGAGATAGTGATTTCTAGCATATCTAGGCAGTTTATCTGTAAGCCTTGTTTACAGAGGCACATACATTGTCATTAGTGACAGCCACACAATGCAAGCACATACCATGCCACTAGGATCCGCTGCCTTTAACAATAAAACCAGTACCTACTCTGTGTAACAGCTTGGTCCTATTGAGATGCATAACAGCATAATGCTCTCAGGGAACCTTGGTGTACCACCTAGAACACTGTTTTATATGGATAGAAGATCAGTATCTTTGGGTTTTTTGGTTTGTTTCATTTTTTTGTTTGTTTGGTTTGGGGTTTTTTGTTTTGGTTTGGTTTTTTTTCCCCGAAAAATACTATAAAGATGTGAAGAACAGCAAGGGTGCTGAATCTCACCACAGATGGGAATTCTGCACAGCAAGCCATGGTCCTAACAGAGAGGTCTGTCTGATGCTATATTGTTGTGGGTTCCCATAACATCAGAAGACACACACAAGATTTTTTTTCCTGTTATAACCTTTAGTAGTAACAAGCTATTTATCTTAAGCATCATGTGCCTTTCTTAGTGAGATCCCAAAATACCAGCACCTGCCAATACAAAGCAATGATTCACCTACTCTAGAATTTTGGGTAAGTCACTTCATTTTTCTCTCTTATTCTCCCAACTTTGTCTGAGGGGAATGCAGAAAGGCTTATCTACAGAGCACTCTGAGATCTATATATCTAGCACATATGCAAGTGCTAGGTAATTAACAGTCTTGTGGGAGATGCTTTGCAACTTTGGTCACTAAAGAACTCAAATCTTACACCACTGCCAAGGGACGGCCTTCTGCAGTTGAAGAATGTTGCTCCGTTTTGGGGGCCTGATACCACTCCAAGTGTCACCTTCATCTAAAATGTACATGCCTCATCTGAGTGTCTACCTAACAAGAAAAAGGAGTTAAAGCTTCAAATATGCGGCTTCTTTTTCCATCCCTTCAAGTGGAGGTAACTGTTGAAGTTACTGAGCTAGAAACAAACAGTCCAACATCCACCAGAGCCATACAACCAAGCACAAACTAAGGGCTGTGATATAAACTTATACAGTAGCCCCTTGGTTCAAAGGAGTAATATAGTTTGCTGAACCTTCCTAGAAAAACTTAAAATCGGTACTTTCTTAATAGGTCTCTCCCCCCTAACTTCAATATGCTCTCCTTTCTAGAAACTTTCTCCTCCAGAACTACTGCTAATCAAAACCAGAAACAGAGAGCAGTTTGTCATGCAGCCTAAAGCTGGTTTACGAACTACCAAAAAAAGCATGAGACTTATGTCAGACACTGGTTTTGGGGGCCAGAGCATAGGAATTGCTTTCACGTTTGCGTCTTCCTGCTCAAGAGAGTAGGGAAAAAAGCAACTAAAACACAGAATTGCATAAAAGCTGAGAGAGTACTAAAAATACAAACATCTTGTACGGGGCATCCATTACACAAAATATCACTCTAGGGTAGTGGAGATACCAGCCACTTCAGCTACAAAGTGAAGCTCCCAGGGATTTAAAGACACTGAATCCATTTGAGAGCCATTTTGCAGAGCATCTAGAGGAAAATGCATTAAAACGTGATGTTAGTATGCCAGATTAAGTTTTTACATGGCAGCATCAGAATAAACTACCAAATCAGAACAGAGTGCTGCCTCAGCTAAACAGGGACTCCACTAATTAGCTACATCAAGAAAGCACACCGCCCCTTGCATTTGCAAGAAACAAACAAACAAACAAAAATTTAAAAAAAAAGAGGAGCACCAGAAAGAAAGTGAGGAGAAGTGTAAAAACGCCTGATTTTGGGGTGCTGTTGCACTGTTCTTACCCTGCACCCCTGCTCAGGTCACAGAAGACCAAAGTTTCCTCATGCTTGAGAGCTTCTTACATGCTATTTGTTAGCACACACTCAGCCAGTCAGCATTTCTATGCAAAGAACAGCCACGTTGCCTTTCACACCCCTCTCCCTAGCTCTCAGGTTTATGAATGGCCTGCATCGATCACTTTTTTTCCTTGTTCCTACTATTTTACTCCACAATAGGAATTAAGATGCTCAATGAGAGGTTGATAACGATGCCTGCCAGTGGTGAGGGCTGAACAGATCTATAGACAAGAGTTTAAGAGTAACACCAATCAATGTTGGTTGCTACTATCTGCTCATTATTGGGATTAATTAAACAAGTACTTTAGTTTTAGACGCAGTTGAGTGGGACAAAGATATTATTAATCCTCCTTGCTCATCACCACCATACTCCTTGAATCTGCCAGCACAACATATTTTAAAACACTACAAAAAAAGAAAAGGTCTATTTTGTCAAAGCCCAGCACTGTCACAGCAGGGAATAAGAAAACAATAGGACTGTTATGCCAACAGATCCGTGGAGATTATAGCCTCCAAAAGACAAGGGTAACAGGCAGTACTCTGATAAATTCTTAACTAGGAACAGCTGTAGCCAGAACAGGATATTCTTGGCTTTGAAACAGCCATACCTTGAAGATAGCACTGCTCTTATACACACATGCAGAATGAGAATGGATTGCTCAGCCAAATTTAACAAAATCAATGACTTGCATACAAACCAGACAAAGGTTGCTTCATAGAAAATTGGTGTACAAAAACTCAGTGCGCTTTGGAAGGGGAAGATTTTACACAGAACTGATTGCATCAATTTGATAATTTTCTCATAGATTTTTCTCATTCCCCTATACCCTCAAGTACCAAAATGTGCTGGCCTACATAGGCTGGGGAAGGGAAGGGGCCCTCGTTTCCTAGTCTCCATCATCTCTTGGAGAAGAGCCAACAAACTGGTTTTGTCAGGCTTTTTATCCTGTAAGCACGTACAATTATTGTAATCTTTCACCTCCGTCTTGCTTACCTCACTGTAAATCTCTGGTGAAGTTGCTGACTTTTTTTGTTTGCTTGTTTTGAGTAATTTTATGGCTATCCTCTTGGGATAAGGAGAACAGCATGCAAAACAGGCTGTAGCCTTGCCGTCCACTCCCTGCTGTCAGAGGGCAGATCTTCTGCTGACGAGTCATAGATGACATGGCCTTACCAAGGTGCAAGCCTTCTGGTATTTATGTAAGCAACACACTCTGTGTTTAATAGTTTTATTGCCTTTTTTTTTTTTGTTATAAGTACACAGCACTTTCACTAATATTAATATTTCTATTTCATATCTTAACAGCTTGAAATTGAGATCAGACCTCCACCTTTTCTCTTGCCCTCTCCCATTCCTAATCAACAAAGTTGCTCTTAAGAAATCCTTAAGAAATCAGTTCAACTCACATCAGGGAGGAGGAAAGGGTCATTTTGGAGAAGCAGGACTCGCAGCTCATTCTCATTGAGGCCAGACAACTCATGAGCCTTTAGAACTTTTTTGTTCTCAGCACTGATGATGTCGTGTGAGTACTTACAAGATCTGCAAGAAAATACACAGAAATATCAATGTTTACTTCTTCAGTCAAGTTGATTTAAAGAAGAACCTCAGATAATGTTGAGCTTGGGAAAAGTCATGGAAAGAAAGGCAGTTTGGCAAAAGTCTCTGTGAACATTTATATGGTATGTGTAATTAGCTACAGAATGGACCAAACAGCATAATAACTCTGTGAAATACAGTGACGTTATTATCCCCATTTTCAAATTCAATGTGGCCAGACCACTTCTAAGAAAGCTAGCAGCACAGATTGAAGGCAAGCCTGTCTACCCCACAATTTCCTCCACTCCAGTAAGAGGCAAGTAGTCACACCATCTGAACAGCTGTAGGGAAAGCTAATTTTAGAGGATTATATCAACAACGGTGGAAGTTGCAACACCCTTGATTTTGTTAATGTAAAAGGTCATTGTCCCAGGGGTGGCCTGTAAAGAAAGATGCAAAAGTCTGAGAGTGCAAACCAAAGAGATAACGAAGCTAAAAACAACACAATTTGTTATATTTGCTGGCTAGGAAGTTAAAAAAAAAAATCCAAGAAAGTTCATTGACTTCTGAGGTTGGGGGTATTTTGCATCTATTTGAGAAGATACTGCAAATCAATAATAAGAGAAACACAGTCAACCTGTGCATTAATTAAATGCAGTAAAATACAGCTTCCTTATGTCTTGCTCTTCAAAAGCATGATTTGATACAGCCTTAAGACTAGACACTCAACCAATAAAAGTAACTGTTAATCTATCAGACACTAGTCTCTGTTCCCTTTATCCTTTTAGCCTCTAGTTAACTCCTGAAACTCTCCTTGTGAAAGCTTTTCTACCTCATGCTGTGTCTGATCCAATCCTTCTGCAGAGACCCTCATGTAGTCATTTTGCCCCGACCCCCGCTGCCTGCTGGACACATCGATTTGCAAGCAAATAAACAAGAATGAGAATTCTCAAGGGTAGAAGTGTGCCATCTTTGGTCCTGAGAAATGATCTTCTAAGGATACCGGATTGTGTAGACACTTGATTAATGGCTGTGAAGATAGAAGAGCTACAGAATATTCTGAGGTGGGAGCCATCACCAGTGTTCTTCCACAGTTAACTTCAGATTCCACTGACAGTCACATGGTGACCTACATCACCTGAGTACATATTTCTAAGTCAAAGGTTGAAACAGTCCACAAATAGAGTGATAACCAGTCAGCTGAGTTTAACAGCACATTTAGAAAAAAAAGCAGTGAAAAGTTACTCGCCAGACCCAAGTTAAAAAGGGGTTTAACTGGACTAAAATCCTGATTCCGCTAAATAGGAAGACCCCAGTAACTTGCACATTTTTCTTTCAAAAAAATCTAAACCAAAAAAGACACAAGATCTGGAAGAAGGGCTAGTGCTGTGGTTTAAACCCAGTCAGCAACCAATCCCCACAGAGCTGCTTGCTCACCCTCACCCCCTGCCAGTGGGATGGGGGAAGAGAATCAGAATGGCAAAAGTAAGAAAACTCATGGGTTGAGATAAAGACAGTTTAATGATTGAAATAAAATAAAACTATAATAATAATTGTAATGAAAACAACAAAAAAGCTATTGAGAAACAAAACCCAGGAAAAACAAGGGATGCAACCGCTAACCAACCAATGCCCAGCCAGTCCCTGAGCAGCAATTGCTGCCCCCTGGCCAGCTCCCACCCAGTTTATCTACTGAGCATGATGTCATATGGTATGGGATATCCCTTTGGCCAGTTTGGGTGAGCTGTTCCAGCTGTGCTCCATCCCAGCTTCTTGTGCAGCTCCTCACTGGCAGAGCATGGGAAGCTAAGTCCCTGACTTCGTATAAGCACTGCTTAGTAACACCTAAAACTTCAGTGTGTTATAACAGTATTCTCACACTAAACCCAAAACACAGCACTATGCCAACTACTAGGAGGAAAATTAACTTTATCCCGGCTAAAACCAGGACAGCTAAATTTTTACCTTATCAGTCTTGATCCATGTGGTCCACCTAGCAGTACTTCTGCCCCCTCATTTTAATCAACCTCCCTCCCACAAAAGGCATACTCTTCCTTTTATTATTAACACATGCAAAGCTGATTTGAAATATTTAGTGTTATTGAGAGGACAGAACGGTTTATCATTAGGAAGAGAATCACATCATTGCACATTTTTGTTCACGTGGAGTGATCCAGCGCAAGCGCCTATACGCACTTGAAGGTATTTCTACCAGTGAATCACACAGAAGCTTATCATACCTTCAGTAAAGCGAGAAGCAGCAAGAAAATCCTATCATCCTAATACTTTACTAGTACCATTCTGAGATAGACATGGCCTTTACCCTGCATCCTCTTCGGATCTGAACAGACAACAGGCTATTTTGCTGGAGCAGAAGAGGAAGAATCTGGTGGGGTATCAGCACATTACTAACACTGCAAGACATGGGTGTTAGGTGCTGAAACAGCAAATTCTTCCATCAGAGCTCACGGTTGCCAACGATCGTCACTGAAAAGCTTCCTGGTTTTCCTTCTGCATTTCTTTTTTGTTTCCTTTATTGTTATTTTTTTAAACACTGTACCTCCTTTGGCCCACCTGTGCCTAGAGAGGCTGCCGGGGCTACCCCTCCTGCCAGTCATCCGTAATTCCAGAAAACAGGACTGACAGACACAGAAAATCAAACGCTGCCTCTTGCAGAAAGGCCTGTAAGCGGAGCGGTGACTTGGAGCAGAAGTAAGCGCTTTTAACTTTCCAGATTAAAACCAGACGGCACGCTGGCACTTCGCCTCTCCTTAGTAGAGAGATACTTGTAAACTATTTCATCCAGATGCCAGTGGGCTGAGGGATGGCTGTGGCAGACACGGGGCCTTAACAAAAGACGGTTACTACTGACAAAGAAAACCCGGTTTCAGAAAAGCGCAACCTACCGCCGCCACTTCGGCCTTTCAGCAAACCGGGAAAGGGGGCAGCGAACGACCCCTTCGCGAGCAAGAAACGCCCGGTACGAGGCTGTACCCGAGGGGGGGGACGGGGGACCAGGACCCTCCTCCCGCCGGCAGCCGGGGCCGGAGCGGCACCCCCGGAGGGCGGGGGGGCTCCGCCGAGCCGCCCCGAGACAGTCCCGACGGCGGCCGGTTCTGAGGGGAAACCCGGGGGGAAAGGGGGATGGGGAGGGGGCTGCCCGCGCCCCGCTGTCCCCCCGCGCTCACCTGGGCCCCAGGTTGCACCTGCCCATGAGGTGGAGCTTGCAGAGGTGCAGCCGCTCGCAGCCCTTGCACTCCCTGCGGAGGCAGAGCCGCACGCCCGACATGGCCAGCACCTCCGGCTCGCCGCCGCCCCGCAGCACCAGGAATCGCTGGGGACCCGCCGCCGAAAGCGTCTCCTCCAGCTGCTGCGCCGAGAGACCGATGTGCTCCCGGAGCTCCGGCAGCCCCAGCCGCCCGCCCTGGGCGCACAGGGTCTTGGTGAGGAAGCAGCATACCACCGGGTCGCTCATCGTTCCCCCTGCGAGGCGCCGGCCGCGGCGGGACGAAACTGAACGGAACGAAACGAAACAGGACAGAACGAGGAGGAGGAGCGAGGCCCAACCGCTCGGCCGGGATCCGCAGGAATCGAAACCGAATGCGCGAGGCGGGCGAGGCGGCGGGCGGGGCCTGCGGCTGCCGGAGCGCTGAGGGGAAAGGCGGGAAGGCGCCGGCGGGAAGCCGCCCAGGGCACAAGTCATGCGAGAAGTGATTGAAAGGGGTGTGGGGTTTTCTTCCGGGTTTTTTTTCCTTAATTTTTTAAACATTTATTGTAAATTGCCGGGTTCTTTGCTGTTTCTGATGTTTGGATGTGGCAATAAGCTGCCGCCTGGACCAAATTCCGAATATAGTACCGTTCTCGGTCCCTATGATGTCGCAGGTTTAAAACAACCATGATGGTCAGTCTTGAAAGCACGACAAGAACAGAAAGCCCCTAAAACCAAGATCTGCAAATACCTGCCTCCGGGCTAGCCATTGCTCGGGCAGAAGCTGCAGCAGCAGGACCTGAAGTTGTGAGGGACTGAAAGTTTAATGTTTCAAAGGTAAAGCGAGATGTAGCGAACTGCAGGCAGGAAATCGATGGACACGGGACGTGGGGGGCATGTCAGAGGACACGCAGTCCCAGGTTCTGCTGGGCCTCACATAACAACTTGCTGAGGTCATACAAAGTTTATCTGAGGAAGGAGCTTACGACTGCCCAAAAGACCCTTCACAATCACCCCTCACAATGGCGCCTGTGCAGAATGTAAAATGTGTTCATCTGATCCGTGTCAATATGGAACTGTTTGTGCTTGTGTAACCGAGGGCCGTTCAATTGACTTGCTAACTGTCTTAATGGTTGGAATGTTGATTGGCGATTTGTTACTAACAGTGGAAACATCCTGATGCAAAGGAGAGTGCCAAGATAAGGGAAGGCCACAAATCAGCCAGCAGTGATAACAGGGAACTTCTTGGCTCAGAAGGCGCTGAAGCATGAAAACTGGGGGAAAGGTAATTCCGGCAGGGGGAGATTGCGACCACCGACCCAATTCAGGACCAAAAAGACTTGCCCCCCCCCCCCCCCCACCTGTAAAGAGCATGCGTGCTAATCTACATGGCAAGCGCGGCTAATTTAAATACGGCTGACCAACGGCAAGTGGGATGCTTATCGCTGACCAATGAGTGTAAACTTAGGCGTGTTTTTACTAATTGTTATTAATTAAGTAACTGAATATAAACCCTGTAGTATTGTATGATGGGATGCACGTTAGGTGGAAGGATCCCCCGTGCATCCAGCGCTGCTTGCTTGTCTCTATTCAATAAATTGTAAACTTTAATGGAAATTCCGTTTAAGGCTAAATTAATTATAACAAGAAGACCACAAAACCTCTGAAATAAGAACCATAAAAGCTCACAGGAGGCATACCCGAAAGCAGGGGCTTAGACTATAAAAGGCACTGCAACAAAGAGACTGGCACATGCCCACCACTGGAGGATGGTCACGTCTGTTGTCATGGAGTTGGATCCAAACGTGGTGTTATCTCCCTATCTTTCCCACTCTCTCTCCCCCCTCTCCTTTTCCTCTTCTTCTTCTTAATAAGAACCCCACTGTCAATGCTTTTCTGTGTTTTCAAGTTCAAGGTACCTTTTTCTGTTCAAGCTACTTCTGCGTTGAAATAAAATGTTTAATTGATCGTTTGGTGCTGTTTCACCTTAATTTAGTCTGAGGGGATCATTAGAACCTTGGTCACTCTCCCTCCTCCTCTCAGGCTGGGATGTTGTCCAAAAAGTGGATTTGTCGCCCGGTGTACAATGAGCCAATAATCACACACTCAGGAGAGACATTGTTGATTTATTTCAGGGTTGCACAACCCTGGGCGCTCGGTGGTTTTCCACAAATCAAGCACAGCAGGTCAAAATCGCAGTAGGTATTTATACAGTTAAATGTGTTAGTAACACATAGTATTCACGCTCCCCAGCTAGTCATTGGTTAGTTTCTTTCTTCATCTTAAAAGTACAGCTCCTTTTAAATTTACTGCGCATGCTCAGAGAGTAAGTAGCTTATTTAAACAGGGGGCTTTCTCATCTATGGGCATGATTTTTAGTATTATAATGAGGATAGTTCATTCAAAGGACACTTAGTTCTTACCAAGTTGGCAACATACATAAAACATCTTGATTAGTTGTTCACCTTAAGGTCTAATTGCCGCAGGATGCCCTTGGTTAAAGGATACTGACTTTGTCTGAGGCAAGAGTTTTCCCTTTTATCAGTCTCTCAGTCCTTCTCAGGGATACTGAATGTCTGTTCTTCTAATTAAAGATTGTTGAGTGTCCTTTAGTTTTATCATATACAAAGAACATCTTGGCCTAACACAATGTTAGCTAAGTTTCTTCAACAGGGAAACGACGTATTTTATTGGTGGCACAGACAAGGATCCACTTGATGGTACTAAAGCGATCATTAAAATCAAGCCTTTACCATGGCCCCCTCTCTGAGGGGAGTCATAAATAAAGGGAGACAATCCTCAGAGCACTAACAAGGGATCTGGCCCCTATCACTGTGTGTCCATTACAGCCTCTGTGGGAGGTCTGATTGTAGTCCTTATGGCCTCCCTGGAAGGTCCAATTGTAGATTGTGTCTCTCTCCTGGAGAAATTAGGGGGCTGTAAAGCCTGACTCTCTCCCCCTGGTATGACCTGGGCCCATAACAATCAACATGATCTCCAAGCTGTAACAGAATTTCCACCTTAGCTAAAGAACAAAGGTTGATGCTTGGAAAAGGGGAAGTGTTGGTCTGCGCGGTTTTACGAGCTGCCTTGGTGGCAGCACAACAGGATAAACATGGTACCCAACAAGCTGAAAAGGAGGCTATAAAGTCCCTTCAGGATTTAGTGAAGAATTTACAGGAAGAGCTAGAAAATGAGACAGGAAGTCTCTTATCAGCTTGCTGCTGACCGAGTGACTAATCAGAGACTACATACTGCTGCAACAGGAAAATGTGAGAAAGTGGTACGCACAACTAGACCACGATTGTCATGCATGTAAAACAGAAGAGGGAACACCTAAACCACTGCAGATACAAGAACCATCTGGTAATCAGCTGGACTCAGAACTTCCTCCTCCTCACTGAAAACTCACTCCTCCATTTGAACCTCACTTTAAAAATGTATGGTTTACGGACACATCATCCAAAAGAGAGGAAAAGATATGGAAATATCGGGCAGTAGCCTTACATGTTGATTCGGGGGAGCAGATTGTAATGGAAGGAGAGGGAAGTGCTCAAGTAGGGTAACTGACAGCAGTATGGAGTATGATAAAGAAAGAGGCTGAGAGCAACTATCCGGACTCGTACACTGTATTTAAAGGATATACTGAGAGGGTCCCTTTCTGGGAAAAAAAATCAATGGGAAGTTAATCAAGTACCCATGTGGCAAAGAGAAAATGGAGGAAATTTTGACCATTGTTAAACAGGGGACCTTCTTAGTGGGATGAGTAGCTGTGCATCAACAGGGAAATCCCCCAGCCCACATTTGGAATAACCAAGTAGGCTTGCTAACTCATTTAGCCACAAGGATAGTAGAAGCTGAAGGAGGAAAGTGGGATCATTTGTTAGAATGGTTACATGTGAAACATAGTTGTGCAGGTATTAAAGACCTTTATAAAGAGGCCGGCAGTAGGGGTTGGCCTGTCACTCAAGAACAGTGTAACCCGATTATCTCTGCTTGTGGTCAGTGCCGTGCCTGATTAGAAAAACTTGCTAGAGCTTGCTAGAGCCCCCCTCCACTTGCAGAGTGGCAAAGGGCTCTGGGAGACTTGGCATGTTGATTATATAGGATTCTTTAGGAAGTCAGATGGGAAGCAATATGTCCTTGCTGGGGTAGAGGTGATGTTGGGGCTTACACAGGCTGAGACCTTTGCAAGAGCAACTGGAGGCAACGCAGTGAGAGGGTTGAAGCTATGGTTTATACCCACCAAAACCCCATTTGATCCAATCAGATAATGGCAGCCACTTTACTGCCAGGGTGGTTCAGAAATGGGCAAAAGGAGAGGAAACACAGTGGACATTTCACATCCCCTATTACCCTCAAGCGAATGGGATAGTGGAAAGAACAAACAGGTAGTTGAACTGTGTCCTCAAACCCCATGATTCCAGATGGCCTGTGCAACTCCCTGATGCTGTAACAAAAGCGAATAGTTGCTGGGGGGTAAACAGATGTCCCAGGCTCACCCTGTTTTTTCCCAGACCCCCCTCTCTCCACTCAGAGAAAAGGGAACCAGGAGACCCAGTCAAACCACTCCACTACCCAGGACAAGCTGTTCTGGTAGATCTAGCTAGCCTTGCAGCAGGGAAGCAACACATTTCCCAGATACCTGCAGGTGATTGCTCACAAGGGACACATTTATTTATAGAGAGTATTCAGTGTTTATTTATTGATATCCTTATGGATATGTAACTGCAGGAAAACCAGCAATTGCCTACAAAGGCACAACCACCTTTGCCACCTTAAGCATATTTGGAAGAGAGTTTCCAAGTCAGCCAGGATGGGCAGGATTATGGTTTGCCTTCCATTTTCTTTCCAGCTAGTGTCCTAGATGACTTCCTAACCTGTTTTTGTAACCATCGATCCCTTTGCCATGGCTAAGGGAAGACAGCTGGGGAGCTACAGCGGAGGGGCAAAGAGGGTTTGGGCTTCAGGAAAGACTCTTTTGCTTAGGAAGAAAATGAAGAGCAGAGGCTTGCTATAGGAGCCCATACTCTGTGGAGTTAAACTCCTTACTACCCTCAGGCTAATGGCATTGTTGAATGCACTGACGAATTTGTTAAGCATTTCACAAAAACCTGTGAGCCTGGCTGGCAACTGCAATTGTTTAACGCCATGTACCAATTGAACAATAGATGGAGTGGAGATGGCTGCCCCAAAATGAAAACCTTTTGTGTATCTGCTAATACTATTGCCCCAAAGGTTCATACTGAGCCGGGAGAATATCCTATGGTATTTTACACTGGACAACCTGTGTGGGTAAAAATGCCTCAGACTGGAATGGTACCAATGGTACCAATGGTACTAACTACACCCCAAACTCCCTATGCATGGGAAGCCAGAGATTGCTTGGGGGAGGTACACTGGATTAGCACTCAGTGGATCTCACCTTCCTTTTAAAACAAATTAACAATGACCTTGTTGGTTGTATACTCAACCGAGCATGTTTCCTTTCTTTCTATATTCACAGGAATCCTTGTTGTTATGACATAACCTGTCTAGGAAAGACTCCACCAGGACCGGTTTCACTTTTTCCTCTTACAGCACACATAATGTTTCTCCTTTTAATCGAAATAAGTACATTCCTTCTGGTCCCGACACATGATATCTGGGACTATGCACTTACAGCCACCAACTCGGCCTCCTATCAAGTTATCTCCTTACGTTTATAACACTGGTCCTTACATAATTAAAAATACAGCCCAACAGTGAGTTTTCTTTAACCCTCGTTGGTATCTGAAAAGGGTGGAACTTACACTGCACACTAATGTGTCAGCAATTGTGGTCAGATTGTTCCGCCTTTTTGGGAGTAGCTTACACTGGCTGGCTAGCATGGTTACACGGACGAACTCTCACCTTTCCGAAACAGCCAAAAAGAGATGCGACTGGTATATGAGGAACAGGACTGGGAGTACTGAATAGCATAGACACTGAAGTCCTAATGAACAAATTAGGTGCCGCTACTGTCGATCTAAACAAATTACAACACCCTCTAAAATCATCTTTATCAGCAATAGGAGCAAGTCAATGGTTTCTTTCAGACATTCTACCTCATTTGGAACGAATAGAAAAGAATGACCACCAATTATGTGTAAATGCCCTTCAAGCAACCCAGGGTAACACCTCTCTTGTCTTGAGTTGTATCCAAGCACAATTATGGATACAGTCTGTAATAGCAGGTGTCATTAGGGGAGGAGAAGGGGGAAGGGGGAACACTACCCACTGAAATTCATAAAGTGGTTTGGGACAATGCCTCAGAGTTTGAGAAAGAGTTTCAATCATGGTGGCCATTAGTCAACTTTACTTATTCAGAAGGTGATCAGATTGTTGCCTTTGTCCTCACAGTATGTAATGCTTTGGTATATACCATAGACGCAATCATAACACTAGGACTATACCACAATGAAACCATACTCTATCCCTTAGAACATAAGGTATAGGCTCATCAAAAAGACGGAAAGTGGCAAACAATTGATGTAAGTGCATGCATTGTATGGGAACCACAAGGTTTTATTTGCAAAAGTAACACTCTCAAAGCTCAGGCACAGAACAAAATATTTGCTACTTTGAAATACACCCCAACAAGGTTCCTAAAACTGTAGTTATACATATTGGAAAAGGATGTGTATGTATGAGAACACTGTGTAAATCCTTGTTAATAGATTATTTTGTTCACACTGTAACCAACCACTCTAATCTATGTGTGTCTAACTTCTCTGTAATCATTGGTTGTGATTTCCATTTTTCTGTACCCATAACTACTCACGAAGATTTGTCTCTTAATTACATGCTATATCGCGAGCTACAACCAACACCTATTAGAATGAATATGACTTCAGTCAAGTGACTCCTCCACCATCCTGATTTAATGAACCTCCCACAACACGCACAGAAAATGGGACAAAAAACTCTTATTACATTCTATCATGTTGGGGAAGAAATACATCGAGTATTGGAAAGAGTTAAAAAGGATGGAGAACATCAATCCTGTTTGGATGGTCTCCAATGGCAACTGGAGTGCTGAACCTGATGCTGCACCCCATCATGATTTTACTGACTCCTATATTATGCTTATTGTTAAACATTGTGTTATACATCAGAGTTTGGAGAATGGCTAAACAAGTTATACTGTTGCAGGCCCTCCCCCTCCCCCGCATATAATCAATAATCCTCACAACAAGATCCTATATGTGATGTCCCCAATCCCATCTAAATGTTGTGAAGCTTGCGTGACTATAGTCATGGCGTGGATTATGTGGAATGATTACTGGGGGTGAAATCGTTGAGGCTAAAGTTATATCCACATTTCATAAAAGTTAACTTCCAGGGTGAAATATGGTTGGCATGCTGAAAATTGTTTCAGCGATTGTTCCCTAAGCAACACAACCTGCAATCGTAGATGTTGGCAACACTGGGGGAGCTCGGTGTACCAGCTCTAAGAGAGGTAAATGGGGGAGGGTGTGTAGTGAAGGCTCTGTAGCCAAACTCATCCATAAATCACTGTAGGCCTGAGAACTAGATGGAACCATGTCCTGGCCAGCACCGTACAATTGCAAAATTGTGCCCTGTGGATGAACTTCACTCATTATAACCTCGCTATAATATTATAATACCAAAACACCGCCATCCCAAAATTGCCCGCCTCCAAGGTATGACCACCCCTCACTGAGCATGTGCTCTGAATTTCTCCTAGTCTATACCTTTAAAGCAAAACAAAGGATTTCTACACCAATCAGTAACAAAGGTATGTATGACTAGAGTCAAGCTCCACCTAAATGTAAAGCAGTATAAAATTACCTCAAGAAAGAGGGATGTTGGGGAAGATAACATCAAAGACTGCTGGGATCAGGAGGCTGAACAATGTCAGGCTGAACCTCTCTCCCCCCTGCATAGGGACATGTATTGGGTAAGACTCGAACACTTGGTTATATCAGTGATTCCCTGGGAAATTTAGAAAACAAGCTTGTTATTTTGTATTTCAGCACTTTATACTTGCCTGTCCTTTGCAGACAGTGCGTTTATCACTGGCAATCAGTAAGAACCTAAATTTCTGTTGCTTCAATAAACTGCACTGTTAGTGAATCTGGCCGTGAAGAGTCATTGAGCATGACTACACTAATAGTGATCATACTGTTAGTGAATCCATAATCGTGATAGTTCAGTGTATTGAATGCGACCTGACTGACAGTGCTGAATCAGGTGTTACTCAGAATCTAAGCCCAGCTGCCCCAGCCCCTCCGACATCGAAGAACCAGCTGGACCACAAGGGGATTTATTTTCTGCCAATTTTCTTCATCTATTAATGCAACAACCAACAGTAGGAGAAATACCCTGAACTCTAAAAACCCCACTTAATCTCTGTTCCTGGGTAGCCAGTGATGCTCACAGAAGAGATCACTGAATCCACACCAGATGGATCATGCCATCCTTTTGAACTTGTTTTTGTTCAATATTAGCTTGTCCAAGATGTTCTCAGCTCCCTTCTGTATGATTGTCAAACAAATTCTTCATTATAGCAATGGTTTACTCTATAAATTTTGTATTGGCCTTAGTGAATGAGTGAGAGTTTGATGTATTTACAGGTCGTCATGGAGACCCTTTTCTGAACCCTATGTTTACGTTGCTGCCCTTGGTGTTTGTTTGCACTGTTTGATTGTCTTCATTGGTTTTGTATGCTATAATACAGCATGATGCTTTAGGGAGACCTCCTTTTCACCTTCACACTCCTTGGGGAGGGAAGAGAAAGTCAATCCCCCAACTTAGCTCGGGAACTGATTCAAGGGTTTGTCTGCATCTGGAATCGTACTGACCAAGGAGTTTGTGTTAAATTCCTAAATCTTCAGGAGAAGATATCAGCTTTGCTATTATTAATCTAACTTTTTCCTAGCTCTTGGAAAGTAAGTTAAACACAATTAATAAGAATTGTACTGCCAGTTGCACCTGAGGCAGAGTGAGAGTTCTTTTTGAGAGTCAGTAAAATGGTGGGTTTTATTTTCATGGCGGCTGGAGGGTGAATCAGGATGCATTTTATCAAATTTCCCCAGCAAACTGGATTGACCTTTGGAACAAGACATGTAATAGATGGAACATGAGTGAGCCGGTAACTCCTGTACTGGAGCCCCCGTTGATATTAGCTATATCTCCTTGTCCTGAAGATTTGATGAGCATACATAATGTGTCAGGTAAATGGTGGAGCCAAACTGTAAGAATCCCCATAGGATATCGTGCACCCAAGTCCCCTTTTGGCCTCCACCCCCAGAGAAAGAACCTTTTGACCATCCCTGTACAGTTAAATGGTCTCCTACATGGTGCATACAAATCCCTGACTGCCCAGGACAGGAATATGGTAAAATTAATAGAACTAGATATGAGTGACCTTGGTCTATCAAACATATGTTGTTTGGAGGTACTGATCCTGATCATCCCACTGATGAGGAGAATGTTGAAATCCCTTACCCAGAATACTCTGAATTAATTAACTGTACCACAACTGTAAATTGTACCACGGGTGCAGGAGACCCTACTGAGACAAGGTACCTCCCTGAACTTGAACCTATATATGGGATACCCTTCCAGGGGTTTTCAAAATTCAGACAATAGATGTGACACAGAAAAAAGGGCAGAACCGCGATTAGGTGCAGTATTTCCACCTCCCATGGCCCAGAACACCACAGAGTACGGGATAGAGACCTACAGGGTATTTGGGTACCCAGAGACAACTATTATCAATGTAATACAGCATTATACCTGGCCCAACTTGGAACTTTATGGGGGTGTTTGAATGGAAAGATATATTCCCATCTTAATGTAACAAAACATGCTGGATTATGATGTGGAATAGAAGTCCCTCCAATGTGTCCTTTTAGAGTGTTTTGACTTCTTGAGGATTCATCAATACAGAAGGCACTGAGAAAGCAGTGAGACCAGGGCACGACCCGAGTGGCAGTGCATGGAGTCCAGATACCCAATCATTATACCTGGGGCATGACAACATCTCTAATGTTAGAAAATATATTCACCCCATATGTAACCCTTAAAACACACCAATTTGTCTTAGAAAATTTAACCTGGTAAGTACACATCCTGAGCAATTGGACTGAGGATGCCTTCGGGGAAATAAATGTACGGATTCAGCAGGTGTCTAAAATGACTTTGCAAAACAGATTAGCTTTAGATGTGTTATTATTAAAAGGACAAGGTGTATGTGGAATGTTGAATCTCAGCAACAGAGAATGCCACCTCACCATACACAACACCACCACAACTCTAGAAGAAGCACGGAAGAAAATGAAACAAGTATCAGAAAAAACCAGAGAACTTTTCCAAGCCATATAGCTGAAGGACTGGTTCACCGGTTGGGACCCTAAATCCTGGCTTGGCTCCCTCCTGAACACACTAGGACTTACTGGTTGGGGAAAACGCATTTTGAATATTATTGTAATGTTAGACTGTGGGTTCTTGTTTTTAATGATTGGCATAGCCATTGAAAAATGTATGATTTCATGAACACTATCTTCTCTATCCTCTCTATCCTCTGTCCACTGTGAGTATCACCACCCAGGAAGAAGATTATATAGACAATGTTTGAGCCGTGGGGTAGTGTGAGGGACTGAAAGAGTTAATGTCTCAAATGTTGTTGTAAAGCAGGATGTTGTGAACTGCAGGCAGGAAATCGATGGACACGGGACGTGGGGGGCATGTCAGAGGACACGCAGTCCCAGGTTCTGCTGGGCCTCACATAACAACTTGCTGAGGTCATACAAAGTTTATCTGAGGAAGGGGCTTATGACTGCCCAAAAGACCCTTCACAATCACCCCTCACAACGGCGCCTGTGCAGAAGACCACAAAACCTCTGAAATAAGAACCATAAAAGCTCATAGGAGGCATACCAGAAAGCAGGGGCTTAGACTATAAAAGACACTGCAACAAAGAGACTGGCGCATGCCCACTTCCGGAGGACGGTCATGTCTGTTGTCATGGAGTTGGATCCAAGCGTGGTGATATCTTTTCCTCTCTCCCGCTCTTTTTTCCTCTCTCTCTCCCCTCTCTCCTTCCTTTTCCTCTTCTTTTACAAATATTCTTAATAAGAACCCCCACTGTCAATGCTTTTCTGTGTTTTCAAGTTCAAGGTGCCTTTTTCTGTTCAAGCTACTTCTGCGTTGAAATAAAATGTTTAATTGATCGTTTGGTGCTGTTTCACCTTAATTTAGTCTGAGGGGATCGCTAGAACCTTGGTCACTCTCCCTCCTCCTCTCAGGTTGGGACACAACAGAAGTAAAACAGCAGCTTAGTGGTAGATGGTAGGATGAAGGTATGACCGCTGGTTACCTTAGGTAATTATAATACTAAAAAGCACACCTCTTGGAGACCTTAAATGTAAATGTTAGTCCACCTTAACATAATGAGCTAAACTAAAATTAGGACATCTGCAGATGAATTTTTGTACAAGTAACCAATCATATTTAAATGTGATTTCTTCTGTGTTATCATTTTGTATAAAAGACCCCATGTGTTTCTAAAAGGTGTGGTGGCTGATTTTAAATGCCCAGCACCCCACTCTGCAGACTGGCAATACAGAGAAATATCTCAACTCAGTGTGTTGACTGGTGTTTTCACACCAGGTTAAGAACCCTGATTTAGGGACAACACCTATATATCAAGTATGGATCCCAGCTAGTCACTCCCAGAGCATGTACATAGAGCAGAGCACCAGCATCCACTGAAGGATTTCCTCACCTCCCTGCTAACTTCTGCTCTCTACCTATACATAATGCTAACAGAAATGTAGTGGAGAGCATTAAGCCTATAATGTAGGAGAAAACCTTACCCTACCCCAATAATTATAGTATTTATGTAGCAATGCCATTATTTTCTTTCTTTCTGGTTGGCTGTCAGCAGCTGATCAAGTCTGGTTGCAGAGTGGTGTCCTGGCAGAGGATGTGGAGCCAAGAAACGACTGGTTCCTGTTAGTGATGAGGCAGGGCTTGGGAGGGTCTGTGGAACTGGGGAGAGGCAGAGCAAACAGTGAATCGGAAAGATGGGGAGCGGCCTGAGAACTAAATCCATTCAAGATGAGTTTTCATATTCAAACTGTTGAGCAGTGCAAGCTTAAGAAGCAGGAAGTACCGACTACTCCCTCTGGATCAGGAAGTTAAGATCATATCACATCACATACTCAAAAGTAAAGTGAATGCCAGCCTGCGTTGCCTGGTGCTACTGCCTGATCTGAAAGGCCTGTGAAACTACACAGTCCCTGCACAAACAATGGACATTCAGGTCATAGTAAGAGAACCACCTCAAGGAATGTGACCAAGGTGGTACAGCCTGTCGTTTTGCTTTCTTTCTTGAAGGGAATATGGAAGGATCTTTTCATTGGGCATGTTTTCCTGTGTTTGCCCTCTTGCTATTATACTTCAACAAATCAACTAATTTAAAGAAATCAATGGAAAAGGAGAGATAGAAGGAGGAGTTTACCACATCAGTTCTAGCTTTAGAAAGGTGCGTTGATAGTTCTGGGCTGGCTTATGTTCTGGGCATGGATACGTGCATTCTCAGGTTGCCAGCGGGTTGTCAAAGATGACAAAACTCAGTTCCATACTCGATGTAGTTTCAAGACTGACTGATAAGGCAGAGAATTATTCAAACAGTGAGTCAGCAATGTATTGCCAACTCCAAACAGTAGATAATAATAATTAATCAGTCAAACCTTTCAGTCATTTGCTTATATTTGTCTACCGGTTTTCAGCCAGTTTTTTATTATTTGTTAATTTTTATTATTTATTAATGCCAAATTCATGCATTAATCCACTCAGAAATCTGATCTATGTGGGCAGAGGAGCTTTACTGGATACTTTTTTTGAACATTATTAACAGCATGGAGCAGAAAAGTAAGGGGAAGCACTGCAAGCAGAAAGAAGCTACAAGTACAATCTTGGCAAGCATGTTCTATTCTACACTTAAATACACTTAAGAAGGGTTTTGGATCAGCCTGAGTGAAAGCGAACAAAGAAATGTTACTGGATTTATTCTGTTCGTTACTCTGTTTTGCAAATACAGATGCCCCAAATACTTGACTTCCTTACCAACTTCAAACAGAACCAGTTTATATGAAAAAAACACAACTGAGTGAGGCAGAAGGGATCACTGTATAAAGGAGTCCCAAATCTGTATTATATTCACAGGGCAGTGAGAGATTCTAGCCTTTAATATCAAGCCATTTGCTTGAAGTTAAAAAACACTGAAAAAGTAGCTGGGTTGATGCAACCTCTTGCTGCTGCTAAAAATGTAACCCCTGTACATTTTTTTCTCTGGTGCCCTCTACCTCCAGCTGTAATGTCTCCTTGTTTGCCCTGGCTCTGGTATTTACCTGACTCCTTAGTAATCTGAATCAGCTTTCAGAGACTTGAAACTGAAATATTGATTGATATGAACAAAGTACAAATGGAAATGGGTGTATGCAAGCACCAGAAGAAACAGCAGAACAAAGATTAAAAGAATGGCCTGTGTTGATAACCAAAGATGCAGTTAGGCAGTAAAATTGAGAAATAAGTTGTTTCTCTCAAACCAGGAAGACCTGCGCTCTGTAGCATAGACAACTCCTCTGCAGAAGTCCCTACCATCAGACAGCTGGACGTGGCAGGAAGCTACAGCTCATCACAAATGAGCTGTTTGTCCAACAGGAAGCAGTCCATAGCCTCAGAAACTTGAAATGAAGAGACACAGAAAATGGGCAAACAAGTTGCCTGAAGTGTGTGGAGGCAGAAGTAGCCAGACACAAGGGTGCCGCTGTAGTAACTGCTGGGTCCCACTAACTTTCATGCCCACTGTTGGGCATAAAAGACCCATCCAATGCAGTTTGCCACTGCCAGTGAAGAATAACACAAGAGATGCCACAAGGGTGTGGTAGTTGGTGCCCATCTTCCCCTACGTTGCATGCAACATAGATCCTGGCCAGACCCGTTAGGCACACACACCTCAGTGCTTGTGAGCGTGGCATTTGACAGTGTGAATGAAGTTGAATGAATGTCAATGCAAGTGGGAGAACTGGGTGAAATGAATGCATAACTAAATGCAACCTCTGCAGCTTAACTGGTTGCAGATGGATTTTGAAAAAAAAATTTGCCTTGCCTGATGCATCTGCAGTCCAAATGCAGAGTACGTTGCTATGCTCAGTCCTGTGGAACTGCTCTGCTCTGTGTGAAGAAGAGGCTATTCCTGCTCTAAATAGCTTGCGCAGCCCGGCTTGCCTGGTAGCTCTGACCACATCAGCAGTTCTGTCCCTCTGAGGACGGCTAAAGTATGTGGAAACAACCTGGGAATGACTGGCCAAACCGACTTCCCCTCTAATTAAGTTTCTCTCATCAGCAGCCCCATTCTACTCCTTGAGACCCTCTTTCACGTCTCAGCCCTGGCTCACCTTACAGTTATTCTCTCCCATGCAATCAGCTATTATTCTTGTTCTGGTTTCCCCAGACTGTTCCAAATAGCATTTTGCAGAACATGCTGGGACCTTTGCGTTCTTGTCCCTCAGCCATTTCTTACACAACCCTCCTCCCAGTTCTGTACTGTCTGCTTGATCAGCAACCGGCTGGGTATACATTTGCCTGAGGATTTCAAAATCATTTTGAGTTTTTTGTTCTGGGGAAACTGTAGGTTACATGATAAAAGCTCATCTGGTGGGAGGCGGGAGCTCTCCTTTCACCTGAAATGCCTGCTCCACGCACACCCAGTAAGTGCCGTCAGTTCAGACTGGTCTTGTCCCCAGCATGGGGACTGGGCTGGGTCTGACACTGGCTCCACTGCAAATCGTAACTGTGACCCTGTGCAGGTCCCTTGCTGGAGTGGGTCAGGGCATGGGGCTGCCTGGACAGGGACACCCTTACTGGGCACCTGTCCAGGGGGGAGGAAAAGGAGCAGGATGGAAAAGAGGTGGGACGCAGGGGAAAAGCATTTCAAAATTGCACAAGAGATTATGATATTATATGTTTAGAGGAGGCACAAGTGTGGGAAAACAAAGGGGTAGCCAGCAGCTGGAGTGAGTGTGGATGTGGGAGTGAGTGTGTGATGGCCCAGCTGGTAAACGGGTGGGTGGGTGGCTGAGGGGTGTGTGGGTGGGTGGGGGTGTGTGTCTGTGTCTGTGTCTGTGTGTATCCACCTTGTACACATGTATATGTATATACATATATTTCCATTAGTGGACTTCCATGCCGCCAGAGACGGGAGCAGGATGAGGCCATTGGTGCTATGTTCATGCAAGTGCTCTGAGTGTCTGTGATTTGGGTGTCCAGCTGTGTATGTGTGTATGTCTGTGGTGTATGCATGTTCCCTGTCTGTGTGTGCCTGCTGGGAATACATTTGCAGCCTCCCTACTATTTGGACCTGGGGACAGGGAGCTGCAGCAGCCTCACCTTGTAACCAGGGTGATGAAGTTAACCAACCATGGATGCTGCTATACTATCCAACTGAACATTAAATCTGGGGATAATCAGTGTATTCTTTGATCTGTATTTTAGTCATTAGTTAATCATTAATGCGAATGAAACAATAGACAATGTGTTTCTGTCAGAACCCCTCTTTTAAGGCTCAAAGCCTGATTTTTAGGTCCCAAACCCTCACTCTTAGTGCTTAGGGTCCAAAGCTCTGTTTTAAGGATTAAAGCCTCACTTTTAGGTAGCAATGACTCAGGGAATAAATGGTTGGGTGTTACTAATGCAGTCTAGTGTATCTCAACAAATGCTGGGGCCCGGAGCCAAAACTTAGCCAGGATAATGAGGTAGCCTTAACAGGAACAGCCTGCACGATGACTAAAACTTGTTGCTTTTGGGGAGTCAGAAAGGCCTCAAGATAAGAGCGCCTAAACAAAGTTATGATGACATTTGACCTTGAAAAGCAGATGTGCAGAACCATAAAGATAAGGAACTGCAGAGCAAACAGTAAACCAGAACAGATCATCCCTCAAGGATAGTACATATGTAATCTCAGAACTGAGTTTGCGCGAAAGCAAGGGTTAACTAGCAGACACAGTGAGGAAGAGTATGTCCTTCATCCAGAGACCCCTGATGACCACCTGGAGACACCAACAGGCAAGTGCAGATTACATTTGCATATGATGAATATGTATATCTTTTATTGGAAAACAAATTAATATGTACATAGAGCATGTACTTAACAGGCACAATTAGATCTGACAGTATGCACGATCCCCATGCGTCCGGCGCCGTAAATAAAGAACGCCTGCCTTTTAACACTATATTGGTGTTACGAGGTTTACTCCTGATTTCGATGACAACCTCTCTCAGGCTATTGCCTCCAGCATGAAATGTTTTCCTCTACCAGAAACAATTCCACTAGTTTTAGCTTCCAGAGATTACTGTAGAGGCTTTTGTTTCTTTGGGTTTTAAATCTGTGCTGAGGAAATTACTTGAAACCAAAATGGCACTCTGATGTTTTACTTCATAATGTGAATGTATTATTAGCAAATATTTTTTTCCTGAGAAGTTACCTCTCTACAGAAGAAGCAGAAGCTCTGTGCATAAGGCTGGCTGCGACTGTGTTGAAGCTGTACCAGTGTAGGGATTTTAAACAGAAATATGCAGATTGGTATGAGCGAAGCATGAATGAAGTTAAGTGTGTGAAAGGACCAGAAGAAACAGTGGAATGGCCTGTATTGCCAATGAAGACCTGTGTTCCCAGGACGCAGCTCCTGCAACTGTCCTGGGACAGACAATCCTGTCCAGTTTAACTCCACAGAGTATGGGCTCCTATAGCAAGCCTCTGCTCTTCATTTTCTTCCTAAGCAAAAGAGTCTTTCCTGAAGCCCAAACCCTCTTTGCCCCTCCGCTGTAGCTCCCCAGCTGTCTTCCCTTAGCCATGGCAAAGGGATCGATGGTTACAAAAACAGGTTAGGAAGTCATCTAGGACACTAGCTGGAAAGAAAATGGAAGGCAAACCGTAATCCTGCCCATCCTGGCTGACTTGGAAACTCTCTTCCAAATATGCTTAAGGTGGTAAAGGTGGTTGTGCCTTTGTAGGCAATTGCTGGTTTTCCTGCAGTTACATATCCATAAGGATATCAATAAATAAACACTGAATACTCTCTATAAATAAATGTGTCCCTTGTGAGCAATCACCTGCAGGTATCTGGGAAATGTGTTGCTTCCCTGCTGCAAGGCTAGCTAAATGTGTTCTGTTAAGCGGCATTTTTCGTCTTCTTCAGAAGTGTCAGTTTATGGTAGCAACTAGACCTCACAGCTACCACAACCTGAAGAGAAGTGAGGATACAAGGGTCAGAATAAGTGTGTTTGGGGGACAGCATGACAGGGGAGGCTCTCACACTTCCGCTGTAGAAGCAGCAGAGTTTGGGGCTCAGCTCTAATGCCTGTATGCAAGCACACACTGCATGGGGAGCAAACAGGAGGAGTCAGAAGTCCATGCGTAGTTGCAGAGTTGACCTCATTGGATTACAGAGACATGGTGGGATAGCTCTCCTGGCTGGAATGTGTTATGGTTTAGCCGGCAGCTCAGCCCCACACAGCCGCTCGCTCACTCCCCCACCGGTAGATGGGGGAGAGAATCAGAAGGGTAACGCTCGTGGGTTGGGATAAGAACAGTTTAATAATTAAAATTAAAAGAAACAACAACAGAAATGCAATGTGAAGGAGAACAACGAGAGGCACAAAGCCCCGGGGGAGGGGGGAAGGGAGGGGAGAGGGGGAACGAACCGCTGAAACGAACCGCATGCACCGCAGCCGCTCGCCGCCCACCGACCCGACGCCGCGCCGCCCCCGCGCTGCCACTGCCCCCCCTCAATATACTGGTCATGGTGTCACATGGTATGGAATGAACCTGCCATTGGCCAGTCGGGGTCAGCCGCCCCCACCATGGCCCTGCCCCTCCCAGCCCCCCCGCCATGTGGCAGAGCGCGGGAAGCTGGAAAGGTAGCCGACCCCCACAGTGAGGAGAATTAACCCCTTCTCAGCCAAAACCAGCACTTTCTCCACCCCTTATTCCATACCATTTACACCATGCCCAGGTCCCATATGATGCAATACAACCGTACCAACCACCACCCCTCCCCTTCCCATCCTTTAACATAATACACAGACATCATTCCCTTAGTTCATGGACCTTCCCTGTAAAATGTCCATTAAAATGTCCATTGAGTTCACCCAGTCCATGACTCTGGGCTCCATCTGTTGTATCAGTCTTTCAGGGTGGGAGAGATGGTGTGTGGCGTTGGGTTGCTGCATACCAAGTCAGTCATCGTTCCATCACTGCTGCACGGCTTGTTTCATAGTTGATCTTCCATGGGTTGGGAGGCTCATACTCTGATATCATTGATACAACACAGAGGTGACACACAGTATTATATAGCAGTTGACATTGTCCCATTCAGTTCATTGACTGTTTTCACCCAAAATCAAATCCCCTCGAGGCACACATCGGATTTCTCCATCCTCCCGCATCACCCACCAAGTGCACCCAGGTCCTCGAGCAAAAGCAATCCCACGAATGGGTTTGCCTTTGCCAGGGGCAGGAAGAACCCAGACTGTTTTGCCCAGCATACTTTTTGTGTGCACTACAGGGACTCTATCCCCTTCCACAGTATGTAGGATTTCTGACTGGGCAGGGCCAGCTCGGTTGGCAGATCCCCGCGTGTTGACTAACCACGTGGCTTTTGCTAAATGTGTATCCCAGTGCTTGAATGTTCCACCCCCCATTGCTCTCAGTGTAGTTTTTAACAGTCCATTGTACCGTTCAATTTTCCCAGAGGCTGGTGCGTGATAGGGGATGTGATACACCCACTCAATGTCATGCTCTTTGGCCCAGGTGTCTATGAGGCTATTTCAGAAGTGAGTCCCGTTGTCTGACTCAATCCTCTCTGGGGTGCCATGTTGCCACAGGACTTGTTTCTCAAGACCCAGGATAGTGTTCCGGGCAGTGGCGTGGGGGACAGGATATGTTTCCAGCCAGCCAGTCGTCGTTTCTACCATTGTAAGCACATGGCGCTTGCCTTGGCGGGTCTGTGGGAGTGTGATATAGTCAATCTGCCAGGCCTCCCCATATTTATATTTCAGCCATCGTCCCCCATACCACAGAGGCTTTACCCGCTTCACTTGCTTGATTGCAGCACATGTGTCACATTCGTGGATAACCTGTGCAATAATATCCATGGTCAAGTCCACCCCTCGATCACGAGCCCACCTGTATGTTGCATCTCTCCCTTGATGGCCTGAGGTGTCATGGGCCCACCGAGCTAGAAATAGTTCACCCTTATGCTGCCAGTCCAGATCCACCTCAGCCACTTCAATCTTGGCAGCCTGATCTACCTGCTGGTTGTTTCGATGTTCTTCAGTGGCCCGACTCTTGGGGACGTGAGCATCCACATGCCGTACCTTTACAACCAGTTTCTCTACCCGGGCAGCAATATCTTGCCACAATGTGACAGCCCAGATGGGTTTGCCTCTGCGCTGCCAGTTGCTTTGCTTCCACTGCTGCAGCCAGCCCCACAAGGCATTTACCACCATCCAGGAGTCAGTATAGAGATAGAGCACTGGCCACTTTTCCCGTTCAGCAATGTCTAAGGCCACTGGATGGCCTTTACCTCTGCAAACTGGCTCGATTCACCTTCTCCTTCAGCAGTTTCTGCTACTTGTCGTGTAGGACTCCATACAGCAGCCTTCCATCTCCGGTGCTTTCCTACAAGGCGACAGGACCCATCAGTGAACAGGGCATATTGCTTCTCATCTTCTGGCAGTTTGTTATACAGTGGGGCTTCTTCAGCACGTGTCACCTCCTCCTCTGGTGATAATCCAAAATCTTTGCCTTCTGGCCAGTCCATAATCACTTCCAAGATTCCTGGGCGACTGGGGTTTCCTACTCGAGCCCGCTGGGTGATCAGTGCAACCCATTTACTCCACGTAGCATCAGTTGCATGGTGTGTAGAGGGGATGTTTCCTTTGAACATCCAGCCCAGCACTGGCAGTCGGGGTGCCAGGAGCAACTGTGCTTCAGTACCAACCACTTCTGAAGCAGCTCGGACCCCTTCATATGCTGCCAATACCTCTTTTTCAGTTGGAGTATAGCGGGCTCCGGACCCTCTGTACCCCCGACTCCAAAACCCTAGGGGTCAACCCCGGGTCTCCCCAGGTGCTTTCTGCCAGAGGCTCCAGGTAGGGCCATTCTCCCCGGCTGCAGTGTAGAGCACATTTTTTACATCTTGTCCTGCCCGGACTGGCCCAAGAGCTACTGCATGGACTATTTCTCGTTTAATCTGTTCAAAGGCCTGTCGTTGCTCAGGGCCCCATTTGAAATCATTCTTTTTCCGGGTCACTTGATAGAGAGGGCTTATGATCATACTGTAGTTTGGAATATGCATTCTCCAAAAACCCACAACGCCCAAGAAAGCTTGTGTTTCCTTTTTGCTAGTTGGTGGAGACATGGCTGCTATTTTGTTGATCACATCCATTGGAATCTGACAACGTCTGTCTTGCCATTTGATTCCTAAGAACTGGATTTCTCGTGCGGGTCCCTTCACCTTACTTTGTTTTATGGCAAAACCAGCTTTCAGAAGGATTTGGACTATTTTCTCTCCTTTCTTAAAAACTTCTTCTGCTGTGTTGCCCCACACAATGATGTCATCAATGTATTGAAGGTGTTCTGGAGCTTCTCCCTGTTCCAGTACAGTCTGAATCAGTCCATGGCAAATGGCAGGACTATGTTTCCACCCGTGAGGCAGTCGATTCCAGGTGTACTGGATGCCCCTCCATGTGAAAGCAAACTGTGGCCTGCACTCTGCTGCCAGAGGGATTGAGAAGAATGCATTAGCAATATCAATTGTGGCATACCACTTGGCTGCCTTTGACTCCAGTTCGTATTGAAGTTCTAGCATGTCTGGCACAGCAGCACTCAACGGTGGAGTGACTTCATTCAGGCCACGATAGTCTTCTGTTAGTCTCCACTCTCCATTAGACTTCCGCACTGGCCATATGGGACTGTTAAAGGGTGAGTGGGTCTTACTGATGACTCCTTGGCTCCTCAGTTGGTGAATGAGTTTATGGATGGGGATCAGCGAGCCTCTGTTGGTGCGATATTGCCGCCGGTGCACTGTTGTGGTGGCGATTGGCACCTGTTGTTCTTCGACCTTCAGCAACCCCGCAACAGAAGGGTCCTTTGAGAGACCGGGCAAGGTAGACAGCTGTTCAGTTTCCTCCGTCTCCAAGGCAGCTACACCAAAAGCCCACTTGTAACCTTTTGGGTCCTTGAAATACCCTCTCCTGAGGTAGTCTATGCCAAGGATGCACGGAGCCTCTGGGCCAGTCACAATGGGGTGCTTCTGCCACTCATTGCCAGTTAGGCTCACTTCGGCCTCCAATACAGTTAGCTCTTGGGATCCCCCTGTCACTCCAGCAATGCTGATGGGTTCTGCGCCTATATAGTTTGATGGCATTAAGGTGCACTGTGCGCCGGTGTCCACTAAAGCTTTATACTCTTGTGGGTCGGATGTGCCAGGCCATCGGATCTACACAGTCCAGTAAGCCCGGTTATCCCTTTCCTCCACCCGGCTGGAGGCAGGGCCCCTCTAGTCCTGATCATGGCAGTCACAACTCACTTCCTGTAAATGTGAATCAGGAGTCCCTCTATTACACTTAGAAATAAAATCTGCGCTTCTACTCCTCTGTCTGGGGACTTGCTCGCTTGAAACTGGAGCAGCAGCTTTCCTGGAAGAGCCTCCCTGAGTGACTGTTCTTCCTTGCAGTTCATGTACTTGTGCCTGTAGGGTCGAAGTAGGCTTGCCATCCCACCTCATCATGTCCTCTCCGTGGTCACGCAGGTAGAACCATAGGGTGGCCCGTGGTGTGTATCCCCTTCTTTGAGCCAAAGGATGCTTATTCCTAACAGCTGAGACACTGCTCTGTCGAGGTGGGGAGTAGGACAGATCTTCTTTGAGTTGCTGGACCTCTTGGGATAGTTTCTCCACAGCAGAGAAGAGCAAGGAAGAGATATTTGTGTCGTAATCCCGGAGTCTATCAATCACCTCTGCCACCGTTGGTGTCTCGTCATCTTTCCAGGACATCACTGCCAATGAGTTTGCATGCAAAGATGGTGCGCTCCGTACAAACTTCCACCACATGGGTCGTGTGCACTCGGCTTCATCTGGATCTTTGGATGACCGTTGATCGTCCAGGTCACCACAAATCACCTCAAACACAGCTAATTCCCTTAGGTACTGGATGCCTTTCTCCATAGTTGTCCATTTTCCTGGGCGATATGTAACATCTTCTTTAAAGGGATACCTTTCCTTCACTCCAGACAGGAGTCGCCTCCAGAGGCCTAGGACTTGTGTTTTTTCTTCCAATTGCTTTGTCAACGCCCCCTTCCCCAGAAAGGGATCCCAGTTGTTTGGCTTCTTTTCCCTCTAGTTCCAGGCTACTGGCCCCATTATCCCAGCATCGGAGCAGCCAGGTGGCAATGTGCTCACCTGAACGACGGCTATAATCTTTTCGCATATCTCGCAACTTGCTTAAGGACAGGGATCGGGTGGTCTCTATTTCATTTATTACTTCTCCCTCCTCTCCCCGCGATGGCCCTGGTTCTTCATCATCCCGTTCTAAACGAGTTGATGTCCGCTTCCAATATTTCGTCTTGTGTGTGGGGGCAACTGATACTGGTACGGGTTTATTTTCTGAGCCAGCTCCGGTACTTGTTGTGGGGGTTTGAGTGGCTGCAGTGCCTGTCGTCAGGGCTGGATTGTCTACAGTGCCAGTCACTTTGCATTTCAATCCAGAGACATTCTCTTCCCCCTGGGGGCACTGAATACTGTTGAGCAGGGCTCGGTATGCATGGGCCAGACCCCAGCATGTTGCAGTTATCTGTGTCTCTCTGGAGTTCCCAGTGTAACAACATACTTTCTCCAAATATTCTACTAGTTTTTTAGGATTCTGCACTTGTTCGGGGGTGAAACTCCAAAACACTGGGGGTGCCCACTGCCCTAGGTATTTGCCCATGCTATCCCACATGCCCTGCCACTGGTAACTATCAAGCCTCGGGGCAGATTTCTGGGTGATACTCTTAAGTTGCTTAGTCAAAACCAAAACAACATGCCCAAAAACTAACAATAAGTGCACCTTAACCACCCAAGGATGTTCAAGATACAAAAAGGCTGTTGTAACAAAGGCACAGACATCACAGAACAAAGTTGCAAAGGTACTATTCCGTATTTCCTCCATATAAAATCTCTCAGAGGAGGAGGTATAATTGCTAATTGCCTCAACAAGGTGGTATCCGAAGTACAGTAATGGTTTCAGCAAAAACCCCAAATACCAGATAAAGCTGAAAACGAGTGTTTGTATAACAAATCTTGTAGGCAAAACATTACTAATCACAGCAGAACACAGCAGCCTCAACAAACCAACACCTATCTTTAACACCAACTGCAAAAAGGACAACATGGTGCTGTGACCAGCAGCTGTTGTTATCTCCAACCCTTGAGCCCCACGTTGGGCGCCAAAAAGACTGTCGTGGTTTAGCGGCAGCTCAGCCCCACACAGTCGCTCGCTCACTCCCCCACCGGTAGATGGGGGAGAGAATCAGAAGGGTAACGCTCATGGGTTGGGATAAGAACAGTTTAATAATTAAAATTAAAAGAAACAACAACAGTAGAAATGCAATGTAAAGGAGAACAACGAGAGGCACAAAGCCCCGGGGGAGGGGGGAAGGGAGAGGGGAGGGGAACAAACCACCGAAACGAACCGCATGCGCCGCTCGCCGCCCACCGACCCGACGCCGCGCCGCCTCCGCGCTGCCACTGCCCCCCCTCAATATACTGGTCATGGTGTCACATGGTATGGAATGAACCTGCCATTGGCCAGTCGGGGTCAGCCGCCCCCACCATGGCCCTGCCCCTCCCAGCCGCCCCCCCGCCACGTGGCAGAGCGCGGGAAGCTGGAAAGGTAGCCGACCCCCACAGTGAGGAGAATTAACCCCTTCTCAGCCAAAACCAGCACAGAGTGCTGCAACCAGTGGATAGAGCTTTTTGGAGAAGACAGGGTAGGAAGCCAAACAGGAGGCTATGCACCTGTTATACACCAACATGGAAGAACTGGTTGAGGATGTGAAGGCTGAGAGCAGCCTTTTTTGCACCGAACATGAGACTGTGGTGTTTAAGATCCTGAGAGTAGTGAGCAATACAAACAGCAGAATTGCAGCCCTGGAGTTCCCAAGAGCAGATTTTGGCCTGTTCAGGGACATGCTTGGCAGAATCCCAGGGCAAAGGAGCCCAGGAGAACAGGTTGATCATCAAGGACAACTTCCTCAGAGCCCAAGAATGGCCGTTACAGTGTCCAGAAAGTTGAGCAGGAATGGCAGAAGGCCAGTGTGCATGAATGTGGAGCTCCAGACTGAGACAAAACACAAAAAGAAAGCACAGAGAAGGTGGAAGCAGGGACAGGCTATTTGGCAGTAGGACAAGCATGTAGAAATGTGCTTATGAATGCCAAAGCTCAGCTGGAGCTGGAGGTAGCAGGGGAGGTGAAGAGCAGAAGAAGGGTTTCTGTGAAGACATTGGTAGCAAAAGAAAGGCTAAGAAGAGTGTGCTCACATTGGTCAGTGGGGAAGGAGACCTAGTGAAAAGTGATCGGGAAAAGGCTGAGGTTCACTATGCTTTTTTTTTTTTTGGCCTCAGTTTGCACTGGTAGACTTTGCTGTCAGGTCTCCCAGGCCCCTGAGTCTCTTTTGAAAGTCCATGGGCATGATGCAGCACCTACAGCAGAGGAAGATGAAGTTAGGGATCACTTAACCCACTTGGACATGCAGAACTCCATGGAGTGGAGCAGACGGGTCCAAGGGTGCTGAAGGAGCAGCCCAATGTCATCGAAAGGCTGATCTCTGTTCTCTCTGGAAGGTCATGGCAGTCAGGGTTGATTCCTGATCACTAGAGGAAGGCAAATACCACACCCCTCTGCAAGAAGGTAGTATGGAGGATGGTCCAGCTCAGTCAGCCTCCCCTTGGTCCCTGGGAAGGTTATTGTCATGGTTTAACCCCAACCAGGAACAAAGACCCACACAGCCACTCGCTCACTCCCTTCTAGTAGGATGGGGGAGAGAATCAGAAGGGTAAAATGAGAAAATTCGTGGGCTGAGATAAAAACAGTTTAATAGGCAAAGCAAAAGCTGCGCATGCAAGCCAAGCAAAACCAAGGAGTTCATTCATTGCTTCCCATCAGCAGGCAGGTGTTCAGCCATCTATAGGAAAGCAGGGCATTACCATCATGTGTAAATTACTTGCAAAGACAAACACTGTAATTCTGAATGTCCCCCCCTTCCTTCTTCTTCCTGCAGCTTTATATGCTGAGCATGACATCATATGGTATGGAATATCCCTTTGGTCAGTTGGGGTCAGCTGTCCTGTCTGTGTCCCCTCCTGGCTTCTTGTGCACCCCCAGCGTACTCGCTGGGGGGGTGGGGTGACGAGCATAAAAGGCCTTGAGTCTGTGTGAGCACTGCTCAGCAGTAACAAAAACATCCCAGTGTTATCAATGCTGTTTTCAGTACAATGCAAAACATAGCCCCACATCAGCTATGAGGAAGAAAATTAACTCTATCCCATTCAAAACCAGGACAGTACCCACCCCTTATTCTATATTATCAACCTCATGCTTAAGCCCTATACTTTCCAATACATTCCAATTAATCATCTCTGCTTTTCCTGTCTTTTAATATATATGCACAGATACCATTCCCTTAGTCTATGGACCACCCCTGTGAAATGTCTGTAAAATGTCCATAAATGTCCACAAAATGTAAATTGATTTCATTTAGTCCATGACTTTGGGCTCCATCTGTTATGGTGCTCACTCAGGACAGGAGAGGTGGTGTGTTCAGTGGAGTTACTGGGCACCAGAGCCAGCTCAGGTCGGGTCACTGCTGTACTTGCACAGCTTCTTGTAAGGCTTATCCTCCATTAGTTCAGGTGGTTCTTGCTGTAGTAATTGCTATAAAATGCAACTCAGATCATGGGTTACAATAATTTAAAAGTATTTCCATTACAATCTCCACCCCTGATCGCTTTGGGCCAGGTTACAGGGATTAACATTGAAATGAACTCCTCCCCTTGCCCCTGCTCTAGCTTGGATTTATCCACAGACTGCAGTCCCTTCGGGGCATACCTGCTTCAAGTGGAGTTTTATCTATGAGCCATAGTCTCTCCAGGGGTATACCTGCTGTGGCATAGACTTACCCACAGCCACAGTCACTTTGTGGTGCACCTGTTCAAGTGTGGCCTTCTTCATTGGAGCAAATCCTCACAGAAGCCATTTTCAGGCATCAGAAGGGCAAGAAGGTGACTGGGAGCAGTCAGCATCGATTTACCAAGGACAAAGGACAATGACCAACCTCATTGCCTTCTCTGACAATGTGACTGACCCTGTGGACTAGGGGAGACCAATGGAGGTTGTGTATCTTGGCTTTAGCAAGGCCTTTGACACAGTCTCCTACAGTTTCTGTATAAACAAATATGGGCTGGATAAGTGGATGATAAGATGGGTGGAAACTTGGCTGGCCTACTGATGTCAGAGGTGTGATCAGTGGTGCAACGTCCATCTGGCAGCCAGCATATTAGTGGGGTCCCTTGGGGACTGTGACTGTCCAATAAACCCCTACAATGGAAGAAGGCTCAGCAGAGATGGCCAAGGGTGATGTGCCCATGAAGCTCAGAGAGCAACACAGGATGTGACCAACCACAGCTGTTGCAAAGGAGCTGACTCTTGTTACAAATTTTCATGCTTCTCTTGTACTTCTTTTCACACTGCTTCTTTGTTTCAAATACCTCCTTGACATTCTCTGACTAACGCCTGATCTGGGTGATGGTCACATTGCTCTTTAATACAATCAGTCTGGGGCACCTGCCTTCCAGATAAATTTTATATCTGATCCATACACTCCCTGTGTATTCATAGCTTTGTTCTACCAGGTGAGGTTCTTTACGTCATTTGCCAAGGCTGGGACATGAGCACCCCCAAAAAAGGTCTTGCTGTCATAGCTATGACTGCAGATCATCCAGGTAAGCCTGTGTCAGCCAAAGGAGACTTTGTGTCAGTAGAGTTAAACCAAACCCCAAATTTTCCAATACAAATGGTAATGTCATAGTTGGTGGTAGTAGGAAAAGGCAGGGAAAATTTTCAGCTCTGGATCACATTTTTCTCAACCCATCAGAGCAAAGAGGTGCTGGGGAAAACTTCATAGTGCAAACCTTTAAAAGAAGCAATGTTGAAAGACCCTGCATGTGGAAATAATCTCAGTTCAAACTGCAGTCTCCTAGAAGATTATGGAGCAAAACCTCCTGGAAATTAATTTATCATGTTTAACATCTTGTTAAATGATGAGCGCACCCTTATCAGGCTTACAGATCATGTGAAACTGGGAGGAGCAGTTGCTATGCTGAGAAGTAGGCCTGCCACTGAGCGAGATCTTGACAAGAATCTCATGAAGTTCAACAAAAGTAAACGCAAGTCCTGCACATGGAATGGAGTTACCCCATGCACCCATACAGGCTGGTGTTGGCTGTCTAAGAGGCAGCTCTGCAAAAAAGGACCCAGGGTTCCTAGTGGGCAACCACTTGACCATGAGCCAGCAACACAACCTTACAGCAAAGAAGCCCATTGGCACCCTGGTTCTGTGTTAGTAAGAATGTAGCCAGCAGGCCCAGGGAGGTGATCTTTTCCCTCTGCTTAGCACATGTGAGACCAGGTCTGGAATTCTGTGCCCAGTTTTAGGCCACCCAGTACAAGAGGCATAATGAAATACTGGCACAAGAGTAATGGGAGACCACAGAACTGGTTGAGGCTCTGGCATGTGACATATGAGGAAGGGCAGAAAGAACCCTGTCTGTCTAGCCTGGAGTAGAGGATGCAAAAGTGAGACCTTATTGTGTTATCTACTATGAAAAATGTGGAGGGAGACAGTTGCACAGAAGAAAGAGCCAGATTCTCAGGATGCACAGGTTGTACTCGTTTGGGCTGGGGTAGAGTAAATTTTTTTCATAGTAGGTAGTGTGGGGCTATGTTTTGCATTTGTGCTGAAAAGAGCATTGATGTTTTCAGGGATGTTTTTGGTTGTTATGGGGATGTTTTTGTTATTGCTGAGCAGTGCTCACACAGACTCAAGGCCTTTTATGCTCGTCACCCCACCCCCCCAGCGAGTACGCTGGGGGTGCACAAGAAGCCAGGAGGGGACACAGACAGGACAGCTGACCCCAACTGACCAAAGGGATATTCCATACCATATGATGTCATGCTCAGCATATAAAGCTGCAGGAAGAAGAAGGAAGGGGGGGACATTCAGAATTACAGTGTTTGTCTTTGCAAGTAATTTACACATGATGGTAATGCCCTGCTTTCCTATAGATGGCTGAACACCTGCCTGCTGATGGGAAGCAATGAATGAACTCCTTGGTTTTGCTTGGCTTGCATGCGCAGCTTTTGCTTTGCCTATTAAACTGTTTTTATCTCAGCCCACGAATTTTCTCATTTTACCCTTCTGATTCTCTCCCCCATCCTACTAGAAGGGAGTGAGCGAGTGGCTGTGTGGGTCTTTGTTCCTGGTTGGGGTTAAACTGTAACAATAGGGAAAGGACAAATGGCAACAGACACACAGAAGAGATATTCCAATTAGATATGAGGAGAAAACTCTTCCCAGTAAGGGTGGTCTAACATTGGGACAGATGCCCAGAGAGGCATCTGCTTTTTTAATAACTCCAAGGATCCATTTTAATAACTCCAAGGATCTCCATCCTTAGAGTTATTCAAAGCTTATCTAGAAAACTCCTGGCTAAAATCCATCTATCCTTAAGATAGTTTTGCTGTGAACAGGAGGCTGGATGAGCAGACCTCTGGAAGTCCCCTTCAGCCTGAATTATTCTGTGATTCTATAAGGAGGGGAGGAAGAGTGATATCAGCTTCCATCCTCAATTAAAGATTTCAGCTTGAAACCTCAGGTAGTCTACTAAGGACTGTGATCCTGCAGTCATATGAACACAGGTGCATAGACAACAGGACAGTATGGGAAGGATGTGTTGTTCTTATCAGCCCCATCTGGTCTAGCATGTTCTGCATTTTGTCACAGGGTCTAATCCTTCAAGCACTCCCTATTGTGTCCTCCAACACCACATCCACATCTGGGCCCTTTTGTGCTACATTGCCTCAGGCCTCCTTGTAGCTTTTTATGACCTGCCTAGTTGCAGATACCCCTTTTTCTGGGCTTCCATGTTCTCTTGCTTGCTTGAAAAAGGCCCTTTTTCAAGGCCAGCTGACCTTGTCTGCTGTTATTCCTATCTAGGTATCTATCTTTGAACTTCCGAAGGACAGACAGACTGACCTCTCTATTCCAATATTCTCATTAGCCAGGTCCCTTTCGTCTGCATTGTCCAAGGTTACACTTTCCTCCTAGCTCTCTAGTTCTTCACAGGCCAAAGCCGTCCAGCTGGCAGCTAAAGGTGCTTGCTACATTCATGCTTTGCTACAGCCTTTTTATCCCAGTCACTCGTTTGTTCCGTTAGTAGTCTTTACAAACATTGCCTAATGTTTACCAGTCGTTAGCGTAAGCCTGAATTCACAACAGTCAACAGTACAGTGAAGATAGGATGGTGAATCTCTGAGCACCTCAGTCTCTCTTCAGTAGTCCCCCTTGCTTTGAGATAGTGGGATGCTGAGAATCTACAGGAGCTGCTTGCAGGTCTTTGGGCTAGATGAAAGACTACCATGATTTAGAGCCTGTGGAGTAAGATAGCAGTAGAGGAAAACGATAAGAATTTAAAGAGAAGGAAAAATGAAGCTAATGAAAATGAAGCTAAGCTCCAACCCAAACCAAATATTTAGACTGTTAAAAAAAACCACAACCAACTACAAAATTTCCAGTTATAAAGGGTGGAAACTGAATGAAGAAAAAAACATCAGGAATAATAGGGCAATTTGCAGGCTGGATTGTTCTCCGCTTAATATCAGACCCACTAAATCTCATGCTGTCAGTGCAAAGCACAAGAACTTTTCACTTGGGTCTTCCTAATCTCCTTTTCCAGCTGCAGTACCAGGTTGCAGCTTTTCTCCTTGCTGGATGCCTCCTGGCCACAAGCAGGAGCAAAGCTAACACAGTGGCTGGTAGGCAGAAGACCTGAGGGTGCTGGCAACTCAGAAAGTCAAGGGGTCAAAGAGTGGTCGGAAATTAGGTTAGGGACGAAATCTGTGGTGATGACATAGTAAAAACTGTGTTATGTCACAGCTACCCAGCTGCATCTGGGTCCTGGGAGAGAGGCACGGAATAAAAGCTGCTCATTTGAGAGACACAGCTGCTAGTGCGTCTGTAACCACTAGATGGAACCCAAGCACTTAGTAGTAATTCGTCGTCAGATGTAGGGAGTTATTGCTGATTTTAGGTGAGGCTGGGGTTCTGGTAGCCGAGTCTCAACACCTGTGCTCAGTAGTATAAGGCTTGTGTGAAAATAAAGTGAGTGCTCCCCCCAAATGGATAATTCCTTCATTCCAGTAAGAAGGGACACTGAATACTTTATTTCCAAACCATGGAATTGTTACTGGTTCCTACTGCCTTGCACAAGAACCTCTGATGATTTGATGAAGGGTGCCATTAGACAGGCAATCAGCATGTGATTTTGGGTAAGTCATTTAAGCTGACTGTGGCTTGGTTCCGTCATTGCTAAAGTAAGTTTTGAAACTATCTGCATTGAAGTGTGCTGAATGTTCAATACACTATTCTTGAAATGATTTAATACTCTTAGTTGGGGTACATTGTGCCAATAGCTAGTGGCAGACAAAAATGTGGTCATCTAGAAACTGCTACTCTACCACCAATCCCACACTCTGCTGTCCTCCAGGTTTCTGGGCAGCAGGAAGAGGAGACTCTAGACTTATTTTCTTACAGCCCACTAAATAAAACAAACTAAGGGAGAGTTACCACTCATTTCTGAAAAGCTTAGAATGTTTAATTATTATTAAATAACTAGTACTACAAAGCCTAAAGCCCCCAGGCAAGATCAGCTCTCTGTTGTACTGTCTTGTACAAACACAGAGTAAGAGGAATTCCTTCCCTTAAGCAAGTTACAATCTTCACAGAAAAAATATACCTGGGGACAAAGAAAGCAAACAGTGCCCCAGTAAATGCAAACAAGCCATCACTTTACATAAGGGAATTCAGAGGGAAAAGGGTAGCTCAGCAGCTGGTGTGAAGCTGACATAGAACCACTGATGCTGTGAGTTTACAGCAATTTATACCAGCTGAGAATATGCCTAAGGTAGGCGAAGTGCCTTCCTTAATGTCATATTCAAAGCCTAGCCTGGAGTTGAATCAGATTTTCAGAATCCTAACCACAAGGCTTTCCTTTTCATGTGCTTGCTTTCCCACCGGACAGCTCCTGGAATAGCGGCTTGCTTGTCTGAGATTGTGGTCCTCAAGGACTCGGCTGAAACATCATTGCACACAGCTTGAAGGAACCTAGCTGGGATTTTAGATGGGCACACAGTAATGTAGAGAAAGACTAGTTCAGATGTGAAAAAGAAAAGACTGAAAAATTGTAATGCGTGGTTTTAAAAGAGTGTTGGGTGGGAGGAAAGTAGAATTCTCACTATTACCAAGCAAATTTTAAAAATAAATGCATATTCAAGGTGATGCTTGATGATTAAATGATTTTTTTGGCACTGAATACAGTGTGATATATTGCTGTCTAACCTTTTATAGGAAAGTTGAGATGTGTATTAATTTAATATATTGCTCCAGATGAATTAGTGGCCTGTAGAAGTCATAAAAGATTTTTACTTACCTGCATTGGGCTGATATTGTGACTATGTAAATAGCAGCTATGCAGCACAGTGCAAAATGGAGATATTTGATTTCTCAAGACACATAGGAGGCAGATGGCTCCAAAATATCGCTCAACAGTTACTCTACCTTTCAAATAAGTAAAACCAATAGGAAAAACTGGTAACTATTCCAAGAAATGTTTATAAGGTATCCAGATGAAGAGTAAAAAAAAAAAGAAACATTTTTATAAATTTGTATGTATAAACAAAAGGCATAGCGAGAAACCAGTGAAAGACAGCAGGATATTGAAAATGGAGCAGGAAAACCTGCTCTGTTAGTAGGAGAGTAATGGTCCCTCTGGTATAGCGTCCTTCAGAGAAAGAAAAGCCAAACCTCCTACAAGTACATTTCACTGACTGCCAAAGCATGCAGGAGAAGTGGTAGGGAAGTTAGTTCCCCTTTTAATTTGTTGATTAATTGAGAGCTTATATAAAATACATTAATTGATAGTGGAGCATTCTAGAACTATAACTTAAATGTCTGTAGAGTGTTCAGTCTTTTAGACTTCCAAATTCAGACTGGGTTTGACAGGAACAGTTTAGAGAACCTAATTCAAAGCCAGTGAAGCTTCCTTTGGAGGGGTTCAACTAGGAAAGTAAAACTCCAGATAAGACATTACTGAGCAGAGTTAGAACCAGTCACACAAAAAAGGTACAGAAAAAGACAGAGGATGAGCGCTGTACAAGCAGCAAGCCAGTGTTCCTGATTCACAGACCAAGCTGAGGATATCACATTTCCCACTTTTGGTATTTCTTCCTGTACGTGTGGTGTTATTGAAGCAAGACGCAAAGCTTTTCCTTTTCAGTGCTAGTGACTAGGGGAGGATCAGTCAAATGAGGTACTTGGATTGAGAATAGGTTGAAAAAGGGGGGGTGTTTTATTGACGGCTTGCCCTGCACATGAATTCTGAATTTCCTGGCTTTGGTCAGTGCTATTCTCCTGTTTCACAAATGCTAACAGCTGAACAGCTCCATCCTCAAGCTCATGGAATAAAGTGGTTTGCCTCAGAGACTTTCTGCAGTATTCTTGGAAATAAGGACAGAAGTGAAATGAAGAAAGAAAATTACCTGTGAAAAGCGAGTAGCAGGGTTCTTGTAGCAGTCTCAGCATACAAAAGATTGTGCTTGTAATGATAAATTCTATTAATCTGATGTAAAGTGGCAAAACTTTAAAACAGTAACTAACAGTGACTCATTGCTGACCCTCCTAAGGGAGTAAATAATAAACGCCCATTCAGCTCTTTCTTCATTTTGATAAAACTGTGTTTTACACTGACCACACAGAAATATCGTCCTCCAGCTTGAGACTGCTGACACGCATTCACAACTTGAGTTTAATTATAAAATCCCTATGGTCTTGGCTGGAGACAGTTTTCCTAGACTTTGGGCGTGATTGTCTTCTGTGATATGCAGACATCTGTTTATTGGAAGGCACAAGTCTGTATTAAGAAAGCCTGGTACTGATGTGCAACATTCACAAGTGATTAAGGTTTTACATTTAGTTTAATCCTGCTCCATCTATTCAGGAATAGCTCTGCCTCCAGGAAAGGGCAGCTAACTGATTTTGGTTTTCCAAATAGTAGTTTAAGACACAACAAGTTTAATTTAAATGTAGGATCATGTGTTTCTCCAAGTGGACTGTACTCCTATGCTTGGGAAGAAACTGGAAATTTCATAGGGGTTACATACTGCGACAGTGTGATCTTGCCAGCTCCAGGACGCTTTCAGTGCTGGCTCTGAACACCTGCAGAGACAAAGTGCAAAGATGCTAAGTGTTGGGATCAGAAACAGAAAGAGGAGCGAGATGAGTTAGTTTTGGTGATTCTAACAGAAAAATAAATGGTGTGGATTTTGTCAATTTTTTTCTATTTAACCATCAGTTGTGATTATCAGCCAGAATTCACAAGTTGACAAGTTACACACTGCGCAGTTCCATCTGACTAGACTAAGACAAGGCTCTGTAGGTGGGACTGAGTTCAAGGAGGTGTGCATGATGCCTGTGCTCCTGTGGTCTCCAAAATCAATATAGTTCTAGATGATACAGCTGAAGGATCCCAGAGGGTGACTCATCTGATCAGCCATGAAGTGACTTCTTCAGAGTGAGATGAACTGTTCTTTAGGCTCCCTTGATCATATTGGCTAGGAGTGCAATTCAGTTTCTCAATCCCAGGCATCTAGGGCCAGATGTCATGTCATATCTGCAAACTTTCCTGTCAATACTACAGAAGATTATTGAGTTTCCCACAGACCTTGTGCCATATCCACCAGCCCCAATACCCTGTTATCTCAGGCTAGTTAGGTCACGCATAGACTGACAGATGCATAGAAGTGCGTGTCAGATAAAGACAGAAGGCAAATTTCTACCCTCTTCTGCATTAATGTTATGAGGCCAACAACATCTTGAAAGTCCAACCTTTGCATGTAGAGCAGTGACGGTTCAAGTCAAAAGCATCGCACAGTGGGTGTGCAGTAAGGCCACAGAGGCGATATCACAGAGGAGCTCTATACTTGCCTAAAGGTTGAATGAACAGAAAGAGGAATAGAAAGAACTACCCTGGACTCAAGACTAAAAAAACCTTTAAAGCCCCAAAACTTTCTCCCACAAAATATGCAGTCCCAAAACTTTCTCCCACAAAATATGCAGTATGGTCGACTAACAAAAGCAAAGCTGTAAGCTTTGGTCTGAACCAGGTATCATGAAAAATAAAAGGTGGCCCACAAGTTTTACTATGCCGTGGTGACTGATGGAGAACAAAGTGGTAATTGTTTGCAAACCAGTAGGGAAACTTCTCAAATGTTCTGAGATGCAGAAACTTAATCTGAAGATGATGCAGCAGTAATCAGCCTTTTCCCTGAAAAATATTACCATCACTCTCTTCTCTGGAGGCTGAAATGATATGAAACACAAATATGGCAAATTAATGTAGGAATGCAGGTTAGAATGGACAAAAAGCTGAAAAAGGAGAGGAAAACATCACACTGATGGCAGCATTTACTCTGGATTAAAAGACAGTGATGCTTTTCAGGCATGTAGGAAATCACCAAGCTAGTGTACTGTAGGACAGATTAAGATTGCAGCAAAAAATAGGAATCAGCATTTGAAGTTTTTAGTTTTCCTGCAACTTTCCTTTAGATTCGGTCATCACATGGACATGTTTTTACATATGTTTATATACCTAAATATCTAAAGAAATACTTATAGTTGTTTTCAAGAACTTTCAGATTTTTAGCAAATCTTACATAGCACTTTCCTGCAGCTGTGAGCATCCTGTGGCTAAGTGGAAAGGTGTCCTTACTTCTTGTTTGTGGTGTGTGGCGCCTAAGCAGCAGGGCCTTTCAGTATCAGAGGCTCAGCGTTCAGTCAGTTCAGTGCCTATTAGCGCTACAAAGACCAGTCATCATGGCTGTGCCTATACTAGTAATTTAAACAGCTATGAGAACTCAGTCACCTACCTCATTCAGTTGTTAGAGTGGTCCTTGGTGGCACCTTTTGGTTTGTACCAACCAGCATGCTCCTGAGCAAAGCCTGGGCATGGCTCAGGGGTTAATGCGGGCCAGGGACCATTCCTCAAAGGGGGTTTGGGTGCAATCAGGCTGATTTGGAGGGGTGAGCTTAACAGTGAGGTTGTTGGCTGTCCCGTGCCAGTTGGCAGCAGAGCCAAAGAACTGTCTTGGGGACACTATGTTTATTAGTATACATGTTACCTGAGAGTACCAGTTACAGTCTGGATACACTGGCGTATTAACCTTGCTGGGAAAAAAAAGATATTGTCCCAGTTAAATCACTACACTAACAATGTTGCAGCACCTCCATTACCTACAGTGCCCTGGGCATCTCTAGATGTCCTATCAAGACAGGCACTGTCTAGACACAGATCATTTCTGCCTGTCAGTGGGCAAGGAGGCTTTGCATTCAGCAGTTTCCCTCACAGCTGGCACCATATGCCAAGGTAGCATTTTTTAGCATCCCATCCATGGATGAACATAGACTTTTGCAGCACCGAATATGTATGACATGATCGACTGGAGTTATTTTGTGAATGTCTGTGTGAATGAAGGAAACAAACCTTTCTCCTGTCCATAAGCTGTATCACCCTTAAGCTCCTAGTGACACTCACCAGCTTTCTCTGCTCTCAGACAGAGTGCGCTGGGCATTCTCCAGGGCTCAGACTTTCTCCTGTGCTGTAGACAGGCCAGCAAATTAGGCCCTAGACATCTCTCTTGGCTTTCAGCCCTTTCTAACTTAGGAGAAACTAGCAGATGTGCCCTTTGCCGTTCTGCTCTGAGCTCATTACAGGTTTCCAGGCAGGGGAAATTAGCAAAGTCTCCTTAGCATCTGCCTTTTCCAGCCAAGGAGGAGTCACATGCAGACAAGCTCCTCAGCCCTGGTTATCTCATCTTATTTGGGCACAGATCCCTGTAAGTTCACTGCCCGAAGTCCCCCCCCTTTGCCGCTTGTGCCAGCCCCAGATGGTCCTCCTGGGTGTGTATACCTTTTCTCTCACAGGGGAGTGAACTTGCTGTGCTTCAGGAGGTCAGTGCCTTTGTGGTGTTGCTCTGGAGAATGTGCAATTGGTTTAGATGAGGAGTCAGAAAACTGAAAAAACCCTCTAAGGCTTTAGTTATATTTCTTTAATGGTGGTAAAAGAAGCCACGGATATGCTGTCAATCAGTTGCCATGGTTATTCATTTTTCTTAAAGCCTCAGGTCCTACAGCCCAGTAATTACCTGAGAAACGTGGTTTTTGCTTTAAATGAAATTATAATAACGGCTGTGGAAAAAGTAATGGAAATACTCATTCTAACAGGCAAAACAAGAAGGTTTAAAAAAAACCCCCAAAACCAACAGGGGCAGAGGCATGGGTGTGAAGCAGGGGAGGATGATGGCTGACTAGGCCACATCCTAGGTGACACGTCCCTACATCAGATTATCTGATGAGGAACAACTTCAGTGTCAAGTCATGCAATGAGAGCCCATGTCAGACCCATTCATATGAAGAGAAGGGGAAACACCGTCCTCTCTGATGGGCCACATGCCGAAGGCCAGGCTATCCAGTTACACAAAGAGGAGGGTCTCTTCCTCCTCCTCTCCCCTGGATGTGTTGCCTTGTCTGGCTCCAGTGCAGGCAGAGGCAGGCTGTCACGTTGGGCTTTGAACTAGACAGTTATGAGCACTCAGAGCAGGCAGCAGGAGGCAGGGAAGGGCAGGTTAATCATAGGTCCCTCATCTGGCAAAGCAACATCATCAAGTAAATATTGCTGGTGGTATTTTAGAACTTGCTGTTTTTAAGTAAGTGTCTACATGGGGAGCAAACCCTTCATCATTATTATGATTGATAATCACAGGGACTGTTAACACAGTTAAACCCATTGTGGCAGTGCCATAGCAAAAAATATGTTCTGTAATGTGAGACAACACCTTTGCAGTTCATGTTTACTTGTAGTAACTTCAATATTAAGAATGAATTCTAGAAAAATTTTATGCCTATTTCTTTCACCAGCAGAATATTACTGGGAATCAGGATGATACAATCATGGTGTCTAATAGTGGGGCAACAAGCTATAGGAGACTCTTACCTAGGACGTGGAAGAGTTAACTCACACTGGGGGGGCTTTGAACCAAGAAAGGATATTAATTTTCTGAATAAGTTGGTCTCATTGAGCCTCAAACTGTTGGGGCTTGGTGCAGGAGTTATCAAGGGAAATCTATACATCTTGTGAAATGCATTGGGGTAGACAAGATAATCACAAGAAAGGTAGGGGTTGATGAAATTTTTGGAGTTTACTCCAGTTTTATGCTGATATAAATCCTCCTATGCTAAGAGACTGGCCTTATTACAATAGGTGCCAAGACCCTGCAACCATTTGCACATCAGAGGGAACCAGACAGCACCGCTTCCTCTGATGGGTATATTTTTAGCCTTGGAGCTGCGATGGACCTGCCACAGTAATATGAAGCAAAGGCAAATACACTGCAAGCACAAATGGGACAGCCTGGAATATATGTTTGCATGACATTGGCTAATTGCCTAAACTCCCGCTACAGTCAGTGGAGACAAAGAGATAATTCGTCTGTTCCTCTGACCCATTTCAGACACCCGTGGTAGGATGAGATGAACTTCCAGTCGCTAAAGCAAGATCTTTTCCTCTGAACAACTGAACAACTGATTTGGACCCCAGCTCTGTTGACTGCAATGAATGTTTTTTTCTTGGTGTGCCTCAGTAAAGGTGAATTAAATCCTGTTTGAGGTAGGAAGGACCATCTGAATCTGGTATGCTTTTTTCCTACTTTGAATTCTGCTTGGCCATATTAAGAACTGACCAGTACTGAATGAGTCAATAGAGTTAGGAAACTTAGGAAATATCCAGGTACCAGAACAAATGGATAGGAATATTAATATGGGAGTTAACCATTCAGATCGTGTGAATGGAATTATACAAATTGAAATCTGGAAAGACAAGATCAATGGGGTAGAATTGACGTTACAACAGTGATCTCTGTGTAGTACTGCATCAGTGGCTGCTGCATGCACTGTGCCAATGACCACTCTGTATGGGCTGCTTTTGAAATACTAAATGAAAGACTTTGGCCTGTTTCTGGCAAGTGGAAAAAAATATACAACAAATTGTAACTTATCAAATTATATGACGGTCAAAACAAAGAAAAGATGAAACTCTCCCATTTAAAATTAAATCAAATGCCTTGTAATACGACACAGATAAATACTTTACAATTATGGGATGCAACATCAGTGCCCGTAGGGAAATACAGAACAATGTATTTCTAATGCCAGACACTCAAGAGACTATTTATGTAAATTGCGTGAAGATTTACACACCACTAATCTCATTATGAACCATACATAGGAAACATGGGTTGAAGCACATTATACAACAAAATTGGACCTTAAAAGATTATCACATTCACAAAGGTAGCGTGACACTATATTTTGCAACACCTGGCTCCAGAAAGTAATGCTGTTAGAAAACATTAATGCTGTTAGACTTGTTTAACGAGCAATTTCTTTTCCAGGATTCCTTTTTCAATTGAAAGTTGTCATTAACACCTGTCAGATCCATATAAATGTGTTCACCTTTCAAATCATGTGACCTGGTTGCATTATAGCTTATGTGCATTCTGAATTTGTGTCTCTGAGGGTGGTAAATTAAGTGACAAAATATACCTTTTCTCCTACACAATGATAACATCTAGCTCCCATGCTGGCTTTTTCCTCCATACATGCTCAGCTACTTTACCACTATTCTCATTCATGTTTTATAAGAAAGCTGTAACAGAGAGGTGAACTCACATGTGCAGATTCTCCCAGCAAGGTACTAAACCCCAAGTTTTTGTGTTCTCTGGGACCCTGGAGGTAAGGATGGCACTGTAGTACCACACTGCTGATGACACCATGACAGTTGTACAGTCTGGCACTCTGGGGTTGACCAATGCCTCCAGGCACATTGGACAAATTTATGATCAGCAGTGCGTAAATTGGCAGCTTTGATTTAAAATCATGTGCCTATTTGAAAGGACCAAGGAGCTTTTCGCATCTTTTTTATCAGCCATCCATTGACATTTAGAGGACAATTGCCTGGCTGGGAACTTCACCCTTGGCTTGCTGCATCTAGGTAACAATGATATTTTTTATAGAATTGTCAGACACATAGATCTGTCTATCCTCATCACGCCACATCAGCATATGCTCTGCATAGGCATCTTGAACTGCTTCACCTGCTGGAGCTCAGATTGAAGATTTGTGCTTTCCACCTGGTGCAAAGAGGCCAAGGAGGGCCTCCCACAGATACGCATGTTTCAGCGTAAACACTGCTGGAACATGAAACATGCACATGCCCGGTCTATCTCCTAATCATCTTATCTATGGAATCAGGGTACATGTTTATCCATCATGTTGCAATCCAGTTAGGGCCTCGGCAAATACCAAAGTTAATAGCAATTAATTCAAGGCTCTGGCCTGGTTCAAGGACAGAGACCTGCCAAGTCTCACAAGGTGAGTGTGAAATTCATGATCCTGTTTTATCAGCCCCTCTTGCAGCCTTTGCTGTGGCTTCTCTGCTTTTTGCCCAGGGGCCACCTCGTGATGTGCTGGTGACAACCAACCTGCTGACCCACCACGTGTGGCCTTTGTGCTCTGAAGCTGTGCAGGGCAGTTGCAGACCCACATTGGGGACAGGATAATAAGAAACCTCCCTCGGGTCCAAAGTGACCAACTGTGGAGGGACTCAGCTTCTGCCCTGTCACATGGCCAGGAACATGACTTTGGTGACTTGGCCTACGCCGAACAGAGATCAGGAGATATGGTTACTGAAGGATGTCACCTCTAGGGCCATTATGCCTGTGGCTCTTGCCTGCACACTGATTCCCATTTGTCCCTGTGCCTTTGCCTCGGGAAAGTTAATATCACATCCAGTGGGGAGGGAGGGGGGAGAGTAGCGTGTAGCCAAGCAAGGACCATGATTTAAATGACTGAATATTAATATTAAATTCATTAAAGGAGGCCCGTTGAATTAGACTCATATGCAAAATAGATTAAAATACCTTGACAAGATCAGCCGTTTCAATTTTCCTTCTCTAGAAGGTGACATACAGCATTTTCCTTTGTAAGCTATCTCTGGTTCCCAAAGACAAATTTAATTCATAATAGTCTTCGCACACACAGAAATCACCTCCTGCACACCTTAAGAGATTCTTCACAGATCCACGCAACTTACCTTTTTACAAACAGCTTGAGGTAATTTCTTTTCCCTTTGCTGTCACTGAACCATCTATAAACTGAGGATTTATAGACAATCTGTGTTTTAAAATGCCAAGTTATTAAACAAGCTGGCTCTGTATTGCCATAGAGATCCACTGTTGCAGTGTCCTGTATATACAGTCAAATGTTATTTCTCCCTGGGAGTCCAGTAGGACTCTGCTGGTCTTGGTCCCAGCCGTTTAGCCTCTGGAAGAGATTGGAAGTATTATTTCATAAAAGAGCAGCTAAATTTTATTCTGATATTCTTACTTTTTTGAAAATATCAGCAAATTTTTTACAACTGATTCAGATCTCTTGAAGTTTTTAGTTAAATTAAATCAATAAATATTTTTAAGTTTGGGCTTTTCCCACCCACTTTTCCCTTTCATCTATTTTGGTTGGGAAAAGAGATGAAAAAATCTCATAAAAGTCAGCTTCTGATTTTTATTTTCATTTGGAGTGAAACTATTTTTCTCACTTGAGCACACACACACATCCATAAAAATAATTTTTCTTAAGCAAACTGCAGAAAGTCTTGTCACTCATCAAGCACTCACGGCACTGACCTCTACAGTTTTAGATGATTTGAGTTCTGTCTCACACAAACTAGGAAGCAACCTTTCAATTAGCTTATTTTTTTGTATAATAATGTGGCACTTGGCATCAAATAAGGCATTTTAAATAAAGCCAGCTGGTGGCAATTGTTTTCAGGGAGGAAGCCTGGACTTGTGATTTTCCTCACTTTCTGCATTACAGATTTGGTATCTTTAAACTGTAATACTTATCGATTTTCCCCATTCTTTCCCTCTATGCTGTGTTGGTCAGCTGGCTGGTGGACAGCTAGAAGGATCTGGGGCTCAGTAAATAATACAGAAACCAGCCTGTTGATTTGAGATCTTCAGAGACAAAGGTATTATAGCAACTACACAAGCTGCTGGGGAAAAAAAGAAAACAAACCAAAACATGTTATTTCTGTTGCAAAGATATTCTGAAGTTTTCCAGCTTGTAAGGAAGTTTGAGAAAGGAGTCTCTGTGTCTTGGAAGATTCATCTGTGGGAAGGTGTATTGAGGAGGGCCCTCTAGGACATGCCCTCTTAACCTCTGCTGCCTGGGCAGGTTTTGGTGGAAGACGTATCTACCTCTGAACCACAAGGATGTGTCATTCAGCCTTATGTGTGTTTTTACCCACTCAGCTAGTGAGAGATTTGGAGTCATAGAGCAAGAGAATCCAATCCCTTATCTTGGTTACACACAGGTGTTGTAATTTCCTAATTTCCATCAAATATAACAAGGGAAGTGGAGCATCTGTCTCCAAAAAGGAACACACATCATCTGAGAAAATAAGTTGCAGCATGGGAAATCTGTTACAGATTAACTTAATTTTCTCTACTGGATGATTAAGTTGTGGAATTTTTGGGGTTTTACTATTTAAGGCATCATGCCACCAACATTAGAAAATGGCTTAAGCAACTGTGCCCTTGAAGTCAAACCATGGCATAGAGAGCCAATACATTTACTTGCCACAAATATTGTCACATGAAGACACACATTTGCTGTTGCTCCCCAGAGAGGAACCAAAGGTAAAGTACAGTCTTTGCAGAAAGTTCCTTCAACTTTGAAATTCGTTCCTTTTCACAGCCAGTGGCATGCCAGTTTTGCCCATCAAAAAGCATGATGCAAGATGCCTCTGTTTGCCATGGCTCCCTCTTCACCTGGGCAGGTAGCCAGGATCTCTCTTGTGGGTGGAGGTGAAAAAGGGAAAGACGAGTTCTGATATGTCAAGATCTGCTGTTTGAAAGTTGTTTGTTTTTAATTTTGTGAAGCATATTTCTATAGCAAAATGGTGGGCATAGTAGACATATTTTTTTCTGTCTGTTTTTAAATAAATGAGCACTTGGTTATGGACAGGAGGGTAGCTGAGAGGAAAAGACGGGGTAGTTTATTTTTGAGAAGTGTTAGAGATGCTACTGGACTTTCTGTTTTTTTCAAAGGGGAAAAATTTGTGGGCTGTTTAGCATTCAGATGCGCATAGAGATTCAGTTATATACATTTGTATCCAGCATTCTTTTAATGTCAGCCTAGCACACAAAATTTACACACCTATACAAGGGCCCTCCTCTAGAAGAGGAGAAAAGAGAAATGGATTTTTTTAAAAAGAAATCATTTATGTCTATATGTGCCACAGGTGGCCAGAGTCTCTGTGCTTCTTGTGGAGTGATCCAGACTGTAAAAAGTGAGCCTGGTGTTGATCTCCAGTATATCCAGTATATCCACATCCACCTGTTGGTGGATGGACCTACTCAGATACACACTGTCATATATGAGATAACATACACATGGTGCAGTGGCCTTGGTACAGCGAATAGCAACTGTGCATAAAATTATCATTGCATTTGGATAGGTTTGCTTCCCACAGTGTAAGTGGCTGCCCAGTGTGGAAGTGACAGTACATGATGAGCTGGTGTTTATGTCTCTTCAGCTCAGCAAGCTTTGGTAATGAGACCTTCTCCCGGCAGACTGGGATGCCGAAGTATCTCTGGTGCCCCTGGAAAGGGCAGGGGGATATAACAGAGGTCTATACTAACCATTAATGCTGTTGACAGAGTAATAAAGCTATTCTTCACTACCTTTTCCATTACAAGAGCCAGGGGCGATCAGATGATGCTTTTAGAAGCCAGGCTGGAAACAAACAAATGGCGGTCATGCAGGTGTTGGTAAACCTGTGGCACTCCTTACTAAAGCATGTGGTGCATGCAAAAGCCTTACAGGAGCTCAGGAAGCAATTAGCCAACTACTTGGAAGAAAAATCTATTGAGCGTTACTGACAAATGACATGAGGTTCAGAAGATGCTCTGAGCTAAAAATAGTCACAGCCTGGGAAGTAATTTGGGGGAAACATCACCTGTGCTTCACCTGTTATTACTCTTCCCTAGGTGTCTGCTCAGGTACCCTGTTGGAAATAAGGTGCTGCACTAGATGCATCCTTGGCATGTTTTTATATTCCTCTTGAGGAAGACTTGGAGTGCCACACCACCTGCAGGTGTGGTGTCTGTGACCACATGGAAATTGGCTGCTTGGGAACTTTTGCTTTCTGAGACTTTCCCAGGCCTAGAAGGCAAATGTAACAAACCAGTCCCCATTTCCATTGCTTTCTAATGCCAGGCCCACAGCACTACACAGGCGCTCTATAAACAAAGAGATTCTTGATCAGTGAGAACTTATGGTACTAGTGACCCCAGATCTGATCTTTTATTTTTTTGTCAGCTATTTGGATCAGTCCCATTTCTGGAGGGGAATTCAGGGTGGGGAACACAGAATAGTTCCCTTTCCCAAGGACACCTCAACTGCTACAAGATGACACACTGCTCATAAGATACAATGGAGCTCTAAAGAGTCCTCCCACTTTGAACCTAAGAAATCAAATAGCATTGCTGGCACTCAGGGGTTGTCTATACATAATAATTGTAGGACACTAATTACCCTGCTGCTGGGACAGTTATTTGACCCTCTAATATGGATTTACAAACACCTGTATAAAAGAACTAATGCCAATATAGCTGTTATCAGGCAAAAATAGACCATGCAGTATGGATACACTTATACTGGAACATTGCTGTCCACACAAAAGGTTGTACCATAATGTTACAGCATCAACAGAAAAAAAAAAAAACAACCAACCAAAAACAACCACCACAAAAGCACTTCCAGCATGAATTGCTCTACTAATAGAAAAATCTACATATAGGCTTAAATTACTTACTGGGGCAGCTAAATTCTTACCTGACTGAAAAGGCCATTTCTGACATCTTACTGAACCAGGTTCTTTACAGGGTCACTGAGACGTGACCCTTTATGCTTCTACTTGACTCCCATCTGTATGCTGATGTCACAAACCCAACAGTGTCTTCAAAGAGATTTTGGAGAGCAGGTGAGGAGTTTGTGTGAAGTCCCAGTGAGCGCTACACAGTCTAAGCCCTCCTTGTAGCCTTACCCACAACACCTGTAGGAAAGGGCGTGCCGAGCTGTCACCTGTCAGGAGAGTCTGTAACAAGGAAATGATAAAGAACAATGGACACTTTCACTGCTCCTTCAAACAGGACATGGCCAGAGTTATCCTCCATCACTCCTAAAGAACTATAAAGCTGGTACAATTCTGCAGGAAAGCACTTTGTCACTTACACTCCTCACACCTCCTTGTCCTATAACAGTTGAAAAAATGCATGGTTTGCTTGCCACAAAAAAAACCACATTATGCTGGAATGTGCTCTTTGAATTTTGTAGCCACCTTTTTACTTATGAGACTGTTTTTCTCTCTATGCCTGTTTTCATTGCATACCTTCTTGCATAAAATATGAAAAGTTGGGATTTTTTCAGCAAAATAAGTTCAGTCTGCTGACGAGTAGAAGTGTGTGAAATAGCTCTCATATTCCAAGTACTTTGGGCTTTGGTCACAAATTCATTTTCACTCTTCCAGTCCTTCCCACCCCATAACTTCTTAATGCCCCTTGGGAAGTGAGCTCAGTGGTCTCAGTGCAACTTCTGATGGGCAGAAGGTGCCCCCCTGACAAATACCTCTGCAGGAGTCTCAATGTTGGTAGTGTCAGTACAGATGACGCAGAGGGACTGCTACCTGACTTGGCATTTTTATATCCTCATGCCCATGCAATCAAAACCATTCATGAATTCATCATGGCATCATCCATGTGCAAGACCTAAGGTGTACAACCTCTGTTTTACAGCTGTGCAGCTGAGGTGCTGATACATAAAATGTCTTGCTCAGGGTACCTTGGGAAGTGCCGTTCTAACACTTTAATCTCAAAATGACCCAAGAACATCTCATCCCACAAAAGACATCTTCAAATTAGGAATCAGCCACCATTCTAATACAGACAATGCATCCTTAGAAGGAGTCATGAGGAGGTGAACACACTGGCCACATGTGCTAGACCAGTGGAGGACCAACATGTTTGGAAATGTCGACCTTTGCATCCTTCACCCAGATTAATTCTCCTTCCAAAAGCAAGCAGCCAAAATAGGTGTTGTGTAGAGCTGCAACAGAAGGCGTGAATCACCATCTCTCTCTACTGGATACACTGAAAGGCAGCCTTTATCTCACAGACAAGATGTACGAGGCAGATGATTGAGTTCGGGGCACTCCTGCAGATGGAGGACTGTGATGTTGATGGTGGCCAGAGGGTGGTAGCACTGCACAGCTGAAGTGCCACGGCCCTCTGCACCAGGAGGGGAGAGGTGGGGTGAGGGAGACTCTGATGCTTCTGAGTAGCTGAGGAGAAGAAGGGGTGATGAAGTTGGAATAACTGGTGGAAACTTTAATACCAAAAGAGTGTTACTAAAAATAGGTCTTATCTTTTATACTGCTCTTTCCCGATTCCTTCAGGAGATGTGTTACACTGGTTTTCTCCTCTCAGTTTATACCAGAGGATGCTTCTCTGTCCTCCTCAAACTAAGGTAAAAATAGCTGCAGCTTCTTCATTTCTTGTGAGGAAAAGGAGGAAGAAGAGGTGAGGAAAGGTGGTTTTTGAAAAGAAGAGCAACTTTTACAAAAGTGTCTCACTTTCTCAGGCCCTAAAAACACTGTGGTACCTCAGACAGTGCAATCCACCAGTAACACTGGTGGTTATTTTCCGGGCTTCTACTTTTTCAGATGATAATCCTTCTACTGTGGCAGCCACAGGCTGCCAGACATATAGTTTCTGCCCTGTAGCACCTAACAACCAGAAAAAAATGACCCCACCAAGATGGTAGTTGCATGCAGCTTCCAGATAGTTGTAGATCCCTTCCAACTGAAATTATTCTATTCTATTCTATTCTATTCTATTCTATTCTATTCTATTCTATTCTATTCTATTCTATTCTATTCTCAAAGCACTTTGAGAACATAAGATTACACGGTGTTGTGAAAGTCTTCTGGAGTATAGGTGTGTCTCCATTTTGTAGTTGGAGGTAAAATTGTTACCTTAATTTTGCTAAAAGGAGAAAAACTGAGGAGTAACCTGTCTAAGGGCACAGACCGCACCAATGCCATCGTCAGGGCTGTTGTATGGATATCTGTTTGTACATGTGTTCATATAGTAGTGTGCCTGCCTGTTAGTATTCCTTAGCTTGTAGTTTAAAGCACAGAGAATCCACAGCTCACAACCTCCACCTGTCACTTTAATTGGCATTTGCATTCCAGAGCTATAAAAAATAGATTTGGGTAGCTGACATCAGTGGTCTCTTCTCTTTTTCTCTCCTATGTCACTGAGAATTGTGTGTCCCTGCCTGTCCTACTCCTACTTCAAGTTGTTTTTATCATAATAGTTTAAACCAGAATAATGTGTTGGCCTTGCTGCGTGACCATAGGCAAGCAGCTTTGCTGCTCCAAGCCTCAGTTCTCCCATAGGTGAAATGAAGGTAACGATGCTTTCCCCGCTCTGTGGAGGGCTACGAGACCTCCAGCTGCTGTGCAAGAGACAACAGCATGGTTATAACTGTCCAGGTACTGTAAGGCCCAACACTCAGTGGCATTTCTTTTCCTGCCTCCTAACGCAACAGCTTTCAACTGCTGCTGTGCATGCTCTCACTGGGTTTTTTTCTCCTTCTTCATCTCATTCCCACCACTCTTTGCTTTCTTGCTGCCTCCCCTCCTCTCCCCTAGGCCTCTCTCAGCAAAATCTACCTTCTCCATTGACCCATTTTCCTCCCCTGTCATTGGGTTCTGGTTTGTCAGCTCTCTTCCCTTCGCAGCCACTCATACCAATAGTTGCTGCACCACCATCCCTTTCCCTGCTCCCCTCCTCCAAAATTCTCCCTCAGCCCTGACACTTTCTCTAGAAACAGCCACAGGCTATTTCTAACCTTCCTCCTCTCATCAAAGCGCTTGAGAAATCAGCTTGCTTTCATCTCTCAGCAGGGAGGCTGCTGCCGCTGCCGCAGTCCGTCAGCCGGGCTGGGAACCTGGGAACCAGGAGCTCCTGGTTGGTGATGGCGGCACTGCCACTGACTCACCACCTGGCCTTCGGCAAGCTGCTCTCCTCTCCTAGCTTTAAAATAGGAGTGATAAGTATGCACTTACCTCACATAGGTGTTGTAAAAATTTAATTACCGCTTGTAAGATGCCATCTAAGAGTGAAATGTGTCTTTATCTCTCGCGGTGGTAGCTGTGACCACTGCAATCTGCAGTTAGTTCAGGCCCTGGCATATAAAACTGTCCTCCCCGGGCAGCCAAAGCTGAAGCCTTCCTTCCTGGTCACAAAGGTCCCTGAGCCATAGTCCTCTGACACATAGGGGTTCACCTGGCCATGGGCCATTCCCCCTGGATGACAGGCAGGGAGGCTGAATTCACCTCTGGTCAAGGTCACCTATCCAGCCACTCCTCTGATCACTTTTTCCTTCCCTCTCCCCCTGAAACTGCTGGTGAGGCCTCTCCTGAACTGAAATCCTGGCTCTCCTCTCCTCTCGTCTCCTCTCGACTGCCTTTTCCATCCTCACCCATTCCTCTGCTATGGCTGACGGGATCTGTCCAAGCCACTCGCCCTGCTCTTGAGACTCCTCCTTCCTGGCTGCCCTCTCAGCCTGTCTCGACTGGTACAGCCCAAGACTTGGCCTCCGCTTTCTTCAGGCAGTGGCTGCAAAGACGGGTCTGTCTAGTGAGACGCTGTCTGCCCACGAGTGTGGGAAGGAGCGGTAGACTACATGCAGCACAGGCAGCAGCGGCGATGCTGCCATCCCACCAGAGTCCAAGTGACAAACCAGAGGTAGTGAGGACAGCAAAGGCAGTGAGCAACACATCCAGAGCCCAGTGCCTCTGTCCTTTCATACATGCACATGGGGTCTCCACAGTCTAGTTCTCCAGCACAGCCTATGCCCAACATTAACTAGGAGCAGAAGCATCCTCAGATACTGCCCCTGCTCATTGCACACAAAACCCACTGGGACTGATGTTGCCAAGAACAGTTTTTAAGCTGAAATCAAGAGAAAAGGGCTGGGGAGCCCCATAGCCACCAGAGACCCGTGCAGAGTTGGGCCCAATAAGGTCAGGCCTTGGCACCCAAGTCCACCCACCTCTGTGCCTCTTCTCAGCCATCTCCCAAGCTAATATTGGGTCAGCTCAAATTTCTGGTCTTAGTTACACCACTCCCTACACACACCAAAAAAATCGTTAGTGACTTGGGCTGATTACCACCTCTTCCCTCTAAGAAGAGGATTTGTTTGCTCTGATGGAGATTGCAGAACATGCAACACCTGAAGAAGCTGCAGTTAAACCCTTCTGGATGCGGACCTGCTTTTGGAAATGGAAGACAACAACAGAAATAAAGGCCATTTTAGATCAGGGCAATCTGAATGACCTTTAATTCAAGAGGAATAGAAAAGTTGTTTATTTTTTGTATTCTTGCCCCAAACCTTTGTCTTTGGGGTGCATGTGGCAGTTTCTGAGCTCAAGTTACCAAAGGGTGTGAAGATGGAGTAAGAACTGTGAGTGGAAACTGCTGCTCAGCCACAGAGAGGCTACTGCCTATCCATAATGCATGTACTCTAAACTGTATCCATAAATGTCAGGCATGATTTAATAGGCTATAAAATCCTACCTCATGATGCCACTGGAACTATTGAAAATAAAAGCAGATAAATCACAATTCTGTGCAACAAGCTGTACTCATGCTGCTTTTTTTTCATTTGCCGGGGTTTCATTCTGCTGTTTGCTGAGCACATGCTACTCTCACTCAGCCTTGAGCTGAGTTTCCATTTCCTTTTCCATTTCCAAGCTTGAGTTTGCACATCAGCCCACTGGCTTTCCAGATGTGTGGTCATGCCACTGTAAGCTCCTGCCCTGGAGGGTGCAGACCTGGGCAGAAAGGTGCTGAGCTTCCACAGGCTTGGAGCAGCAGTACCCATTTTTTTTCCCCCAGCAATACCGGGCAATCATTGTAAGCAGTTTGACTGCTGTTGCTCGTATAATGTTATTTCTCACATTAAATTATGAGCATTAAATCTACTAGACAATGTTTATCTGGCAGGAAAACAATTTGTGTCACTCTTTTACTGCCAGCAAGATATGGAGTTACAATGACATGGATGACAGAGTGTGCACCACAACTCTGAATGGGCACGACAGCTGTAATCCTGTCACCCCATGGAGAAAATGATGCTGAAAAAGGAGGGAGGGGGCGGTGAGCCTCTAAAAATATTACTAATAGAGAGAATTGAGTTTTGAGAAAAGTTTGCTTCACCTCTGCAGCTGATGTGAGCAAAACGGAGAAGTAAAAACCAGCCATAGTACCTGCAAAATGTAAATCAATTTGAACTTACCTGACACAGAATTTGACCTCTGTCCCTTCAGCTTCTATTTTTTGTTTTTCTTTTGCAGTAACAGAATATAGCTTGATGGTTTTTCTACTTTTACCTTGAGTTTCATTGTATATCTTATTATTCCTTAATTGTTCTTGTCAGAATCATGTAATTACACATGAAAGAAGAAGGCAGGTAGAAAGGTGAGAAGGGAGGGAGAAAAATAACAAAGAAAAGAAAGACAAAAAGAAGGAGGGAAAGAGATGGAATAAATTTTTTAGCATGCAAAATTTGGAGAAAAAGTTCAAAAACCTGTACTTTACAAGACAAAATCAGAGGCAAGATAAGAAAATGCAGGCACATACAATTTAAAGAATTTCCCAAATTTTTCCCCTCAAAAGCTTGTGATTTTGAGGTGAGAGGCAACTAACTCATTATTTTGAATTCATGAGGTTGTCAGTATTGACATACACTTCACTGTTCCAGACTATGCAAAAGCAAAACATGAAGGTATAACTTATGCCTGAAATTGGCAGCTGGGGATCTAGCACTTTGCAGAATTGTCTTCCAAAAATCCTATTTTGGTAACTTTTTTTGCTTTCCCTCATTTACTGGTGGTTTTGTGCACCCTGAAGAGTCCTGCCTGCTCAAGAAATGAGCCCACGTGCAGGGCAATCTCCCTGTGGCATCAAGGACCTCGTTCCCGGCTCTGGCTAAGCACATGCTTGACTTGCATAGCCCTGCCCCTGTCACTGCACGTCTTTGGGTGATGCCGGGAAGTTCCTCACATATCTGCAGAGATTTAAATTCCATTTGAACAACCACCCCTGCTAAAATAGGTCAAGCGGGGAGGTTTTGCCTAGTGCAGGCCAGCCTCTTACCCCAGCTCCTCTGCAGCTTCCTGCTAATTATCTTCCCCCAGCAGATTTCCCTCTGTTCCTCTAAGCCCTCCCAGGCTCAGGAGCTGCTCTCCCTACTCCAAAGAGCCTCTTATACAGCCTGCCTGGCCTTGCCCATCTCCAGCCACAGGCTGAGGTCCCCTACTTTTAGTCTTTGGCTCTTGCATGCCTGGCAGCCCTTCCACACATTTTGTTTGGGCAAGATTTTGTAGGGTCAGGGCAAGGAGCAGTGCCTGGCCAAGCCTCTCATCTCTTTGGTAGTGAGCAAGAGGGCTACTAGCACAAGCTGACTGGAAAAGCTGCATCTGTGGCTTTGAGGGACCACAGATTCCAGTTTAAGATATCCCTGCCAGTCTCTACCTACTTGCACCGCAGTGAGGGGAACTGAGCTGGCCTTAAATGCAAGGACGCACACACACAGACACACAGATGATATATATCTTGTGCCTTTTCACAGTGCTAAAGGCAGCTGCTGGCATGGCAGCAGTGACCTGTACAGCACACCAGTGTGCAGTGGGGCACTTGTACAGGGTTCTAGCCCTGGAAACTTCACTTTGTGGCACTGTGGTAACTGACTGTTGTAGGTTTGTGAAATAGGAAAGCTATGCGATTGCCTTTGTAAATTGTATAAGTATCTTTATATCAAAATGCCTGCAGCTTTAGGGAATGCACCAATGTTGCTATTTTGATTTAAAAAACCAAACAAACGAACAAACCTTTTACCAAAATCATTATACTGGTACCAATCCTATTCATAGAGCCAGCCCTGAGCATTTAGAAGACCACTGAATCTCAAAGATTACGCTTTTAGGTGAAAAAACAAGAATGCAAATAATATGGATATAGCATTTCTCGCTCTAACACCTCAGACTGAATTTCATACATATTCCTAAAAAGCCAAGGATTTGGGACTTCTACCACAAGAAACATTAACCTGTCTGAATCTTGGAAACAGTACTTGCCTGAGTATATGAAGTGAAAGCTAATCTTACTGCTAATGATGAGAAGCAGCATGACTGATGCACAGTAGGGCCATAAAATGCAATTCTGTTTCAGAAATTATCTTACCCAATTTGGTAACGGAAAAAGAGTTGTAGTGCTAAATGTGCAATGGGGATCACAGCACCTCCACGCACCAACCCTCATGGATTTCCTGGTGTGTCCTCAGGACCAAAAACTCTGTTGCATGCTAATGTCAACATATTCTTGCATGTTCTTGTAATTTACTGCTGTCTCCTACTGTGTTTTGTTCCTAAGAGCTTGATCTTGTCCCTCAGTCTGGAAGAATCATCTCTGTTGAGGCTCAGCAATGTCAGCAGACCCATCAAGTCACATCAAGTGACTATTTGTATCCACTCAAACATTGGAAGACAAAAATAAAACTAGTCATATAAATGAAGCAAAGAAGTGAGCACTAAAAAAGTGAGTCATTAAGTTGTGCTGGGGAAAGATAAAGGGAAGGAAAACATGACAGCAGAGAAACAGTAGAATGAGTTAATGATAGTTGGGCACTGGGAACTAATGAGTGCCTTTAACATAACGAGGAAAGAAAAAATACTACCATGAACAAAGTTTCCTTAACAAAAGCGAAGTGAAGTCAATGATTATTGCAAACGTCTGAGGTACTGCTCTAAGCTGCTGAAACCAGGAAACCAGTGCACAAAGAAGAAATGAAAACCTGGACTTTCAGCTGGATGTAGGTTCCCAAATGTCTAACTCATCTGAGAAAAAGCCTCCAACACCTTTTAGGGATGTATGAAAAAAACCTAGCCTAGCTGTTGAGAAAGCGCAGGTAGGGAGACATTGGGAGTCTCACGGCTGTAAAAGAGGCCCAGGTGACAGAAGATCAGTGGAAGCTGGTGTGCAGATGAACTGCTGTGGACAGAAAATGAAACGTCTCAGTGAAAGGTTGGTTTGCCTCACTTTCTTCAGGGGCTTGCTCTGTTTTCAGGGACAAACTCCAGACCAGAAACTACAAGCATCCAAAGCCAGGCCACTATGAGGAGAAAGAACATACTTCTGTCTACGGGTTTTCTTATCCTGCTGCTGTCCCCCAGCATGACACCCATCTCCCTTTCCTGGGAGAGCCTTAAGCAAGGCAGGAACTTGACCTCAATTCACAGGACAGAGTATGGTTACCTTTTGCCTGAATTAGTGCTGCCGTCATCTTTCTGAGCAAAAAATTAGGGGATTTCTGGCTAGGGTGTGCATGAAAGGTGGCTGTTGGAATTGTAAATCCTGCTTTTAACTAAAGGGTCCTCCCTGGAGATAAGCTAAGCAGTAGCCTCTAGGTGAGAGGGAAGGAAACTAACTGGGAGCCTGTTCAAGGTTTAATACGAGCTAATGGACTTCCTTTCCGCTCTGTGTAATTTCTACGCAGAGCAGATCTAAAGGGGAGCTGACAGCTGGAGAAGCTTTCTCCTCACATTTCCAGAGCAACTGTCCTGCAACCACAGACCCTCCTGCTCACCAGGAGATTTGGTAGTGTTTTTCTTCTCCTGCACAAAGCAGCATCCAGGACCATATAGTCTGAGGTCTCAAGAGAAACCGTGAGAGAGGAACTGTGAGAAATCAGGTCAGAGAAACAAGGGCAGCACCAAGAAGAGAAGTTAACACATTACAAGGAGTTTGACGCTCCTTGTTCAAAGGATTCAAAGATGTTCTCCAGTCACTGTGGCTAGCGAGCATATGGCTAGCATGGTTGAGGCACATCTGCTTCTGCTGGCAAGGGCAGACTGCAGGGTGGTGTGGCACGTGTTTTGCCCATCCACATTTCCTTCCCCAGCTTTCTTACAGCAGCTTCAACGGGATTGACTTCTGGCTGGAAAGGCACTGCGCTCACGCCTGAGTCCTTCTCTACACATTCACCGTTTCTCTCCCTACCTTTTTTAGTTACCATCCATTGCACTCACATTTAGTGGAGTAGTGGAAAAAAAGAACAGAAGGAGCTCAAAGAGAACAGCTCTAAACCAGCTTGTGATCTTGGACAGATACTTGCAACTGTTCATACTCGTTGAGAGGCTTGCCAAGACAGAACAAGGCCTGTATTTGTAAGGACTGTTAATCAAGGTGGGAGGAACAGTAGGTATCAGTAACCCCAGAAAGAACAGATGTTGAAACTCCAGGTAGAAAAATGAGGCTTGGGACACATAGCATCACCACAATCTCCATGGAGAAAAACAGACTGCAGTTGCACTGCAGGAGGGAACATTGCGGAGTGACAGGACCAGATCTGATTCAGGGCGATGGCAGGTGACAAATTTTGTACAAGCTTCTGAGGCAACTTGGAGACAAACTAAACTGTGATGGGGTTTTGGCTGCAGTCAGAAAGAATCAGGCAGACACTTGTCCCTAAATGCGGGCACCTGTGGGCTGAGGAGATGGTGACCAATTGGACGGGAATCAGAGAAGACCAACGACAGTGATGAAGCGGCTGCAGGGACTAATTAACGAAAGGAGGTAAAAAGAACGAGTGGCCAGGCAATGACTAGGAAAAGAAGCACTACCTGGGTGCAAGGCACAAACACAGCCAGAGGGGAGAAAAATTGTTCAGGGGACTAAAATACATGGTTATAACCAGGAGTACTTTGGTGAAACTGGACAAATGAAAATATAGGCCAAATATCTTCCTGACTGTGGGACTTGCTGGACCGTGAAATAGTCTCCAAAAGAAAGAGGTGGAAGCCCTATTACCTGAGGCATTTAAAATGAAGGTGGACAGAGCAATCAAGCATGTGCTGTAAATCCTATACCAGCAGGGGAGCAGAGTAGGCAACCTAACAGGTCTTTTCTATATCTAACTTCTACATTTAATATAAGGAAACACAAAAACCCCCAACTTGCCATGAGATACAGAATAACGACTTAGCACTCAGGGAAAGCCAGCGGTAATCACACAGGTAGAAAGGGCGAATGTCATAGTGATGAAGCAGAGAGACTAACAGGAGAGAGAGTGGCATTGTAAAAGCAACAGAGATGCAACGTCTCTACTCCAGCAGTTAGGCCATGCTGGGGGAAGACAGGTAAACATGAATCCTCTATTACTGAGTTGGCCCTATATTAAAGAAGGGTCATTGGTTGCTAGGCTGAAAAAAAAAAAGCGGTAAGAGGTTGCAGGGAGTTGGTCCTGGTTTGCAAAACAGCCTGCAGTAGCCCAGCAAGGGACACCTATGGAGAGATCCCAGCAGTCTCGCCTCTTGGCCATGCAGGTGAAGCAGCCCTGCATTCAATGCAAGCATGCCACAGTTAAGCAGATGCCACATAACGCTAGCTGACACCGTGGCAGGATTCCCTCTCGTTTGTTCCCTCGGTAGCGCTGAATCCAATAGGAGCCGATTCTATCCCAACGCACAGCATCCTTACAGCAGGCTCCAGAGGTGTGGTTCTGCCTTGCAGTGACATGGGTGCAAGCACGGCTGTGCTCTCAGGCATGTTCTGGACCTGCAGTAAAGCCGGGTGAATCCAAAACCGAGCCAGGACACGGAAAACTATCTCAAAAATCACAAAGAGAGATTTAGAATGAGAGACGGCCAAGTTATTTTTTGCCTTTCCCCCTTTGCCCCCCTTTTCGCCCCGGTCAAGAGGGCTAGGGCTGTACTCGGCCCTGTGACTCCAGGAGCTGGAGGGTGAAGGGAAACAGCGTAATACCATCGCCGCTGGAAATAACGCACGCTGTAGCACGCATCCCACACGCTGCGGGTGACAACGCACCCCCCGAACCTCTCCGCCGAGCTACGCGCGACCCGACCCGAGGTCTAAACCCGGGCAGAGCCCCGGGGGCTTCCCTCGCCGGCTGGCGACAGTTTCCCCTTCTCCGGTGGGGCTGGGGGAGCCTGGACACGGCGCGGGGGTGACATGAACACGACGGGGACCTCCCGCTCCCCGCCTCGGCCCCTGTCCCTTTGCAGCCACAGGCGGGGGGGGGGAGGGGGTGCGGCGGGCCGGGCCGCGCGGGGAGCTTGAGGGGGCGGGGGGGGAAGAAGGAAACACGGGCCGGCAGTGCCCACCCCCCCCCCCCCCGCCCCGGACTTCCCGTGCCCCGCGGTAACCCGAGCCTCATTTCCTGGTCTGGGCTCTTAAAGGGGCAGCCCCGGCGGTGGAACAAAGGCCATTGTGCTGCCCGCGGTACGGCACCCCCGCCCGGTGGCCCATCGCGCCGCCCGGCTCGGTGGTGAAGGCCGGTACCGGGCCGCGGCGTTTAAAGGGCCCGCCGCCCCGGCACTCCCCACGATGTCAAATGACACTAAATAACACAACGCGCCCCGGCTGCGCCCTTCCAGCCCCCCCACCGGCCTTGGACGGCCCGCATCGGCACCCGAGGGCGTCGGCGGCTCGCCGCACTCCCGCCCCGGCCGCGGGGCACTGCCGCCGCCCCGCCTTCGCCCCTCCCCACCGCCGCTGCCGGTGATGGTGGTGGCCGTTCATGCCAGCGGCTGTTCATGCCGGCGCGGCCCCTTTAAGGGGCGGTGCGGGGTGCCGGGAACCCACGTCAGTTTCGGCCCCGAAACTCCGGATCAATGAGCGGCACGGGGCGGGGCGCAGCGCCCGGCCAGGCCCGGCCCGGCCCCCGCCGCCTTTCGGTTTCTCTCTTCCAGGAAGGAAAACCGGCGGGGAGCGGGGCCGCGCCGGCACCGCCCGCCCCTCCCCCTGCGTCCCGTCCCCCCCTCCTCGCCGCTTCCCTCGCAGCGCGCGCGCGCACGCATCGGCTCACACCCGGGGCTCACGGGGGCAGAGCGCGCGCCGGCACGCGCGCACGCACACACACACACACACACACCCACCCACACCCCCCCCCCCCACCCCCCCCCACGCAAACACACACACGGCGCCACAGGCGCGCGCGGAGCGGCGCAGCGCGGCGGGAGCGATCGCCCGCCTTCAGAGGAGCGGCGGCGGCGCTGAGGAGGGGACTCCGGCGGCGGGGCGCCTCCCCCGGGCAGCTCCGCCGCGCCGCGCCCGCCGCCGGGCGATGGTGGCGGCAGTAACTTCCCCTTGAGGGGCCGGGCCGGGGCCGGGCCGCCGGGAGAGGAGCGGAAAGTGGGGAAAGCCCGAGAACTTCCCGTCCGCCCGCGCCCGCCCCGCCGGGCTTCGCCGTTTCCCTCCTGAGAGATGTCTGAGGCTCCTGCTCAGTGTTGCATCAAGGTAAACCCCCGTCCCTCTGTCCGTCCCTGCGTCTGTCCGGCCCCTGTCAGCGCCGCACGCGCCCGCCGGCGCCTCAAGGCGGCGGGCGCTGGGTTTTGCTCAGGGTTATCTGGGCGAAAATAACTGTTTCTAACCCTTTATTTTGTTTTGTTTTGTTTTCCCCCTACGCGTGCGGGGTGGGGGCGGGGGTCCCTCAGGCTTGCGGGCCCCGCGGGAGGCGGACGCAGCTCCCGTCGGTCACCGTGGGCGCCCTGCGCTGGCCCGGGGGGACAGGCACTGTAGAGCTGCCGCCGAGATTTTGCGGCGTGGGTCGTGGCGGCGGGAGTCGGGCGCTTGAACCGAAGCCGCGGAGCCCGGCGTGGCCTCCCGCGGGGCGCGCTGCCCGCCGTCCCCCCACCACAACTCCGCGGAAAGTTTCCTGCCGTTGGGGAGATACTGCTGTTGCTTCTTCTTCCACCAAAAAGTGGGTTGTGGGGCTTTATTTTTTGCTTTTAAATTGTGCGTGTTTTTTATTTTTTTCTCCTGTAATATTCGTATTATTACTGCTTATTTTCAGTCGTTGTGCGTGCCGGCATCGCGTGCCCGGCAGCAGGTAGGGAGCAGGGCTGCGCAGTCCGGCCCCGCACTGCCAGGGCCTGGGGGATGCGTTTCGCCGGGGCTCGGCCCTGCTGAAGAAGGGGTTGCCCCGTGGAGTTTCTCGTTTTAAGTGGGGGCGGTATAAAGCTGAGACAATGGAAACAAATTTGAGTTTCCTTTTTTGTCCGGACCCTTCCTATCTAGCAGCCCGCTAGAAATAGTGCTTTCCTCTCTGCTTCCCTCACCCCTCGGTTTTGTTTCAATTATGCATTTTCTTCAGGAGTGGCTTTGCCTTGTTGCCAGCCTGGAATCTCCCTTCTGCTCGCGACTAACTCTTGTCCAAGACTGTTTTAAGCGGTTGTCTCTCCCTGCCTGCAAGGAAAAGGTGACTTCCAGACTCCCTCTGAGGAGAAGAGCCTGGAATAAACACTTATTCAGCTTAAAAGCATGACGCTTTTTTGTTTGCTTGTCCTGTGCGTGTGTGCGTACGTTTACAGTTGGGAGTCTTGCGTTCCATACGGTGTGACCGCAATTTGAAAACAACTGGGAGTATTTTTCTCTTGCTGAGTTAAATGTGTTCAGGCCTGTGTCCCGTGAAGTCTCGTGGCTTAGAGTCTAGTTTGAGTTTTCGTGACATAGACGGACAAATTGGATAATAGGGTATTGTATGTGCATTACAGTATGGCAAAATGCTAATGTAGGCAAAATGCATACAATTAACTAAGCAGATCCCTATATATAAAAAACCTGAAATATAAATACCCTTTTTTCTAGTAAACCCTGTGGAAAGGTAGGATGTCTTCTCTGGACAGAAGAACACAAGTGAATGTCATGAAAAAAAGTAGTGTCATATAAGTTGTGTTTCCTAGTTGCTTTGAAAATATGAGGCTTACCTCTGCTCTTACTGAATTCAGCAACAAAACTACTGCTAATTTCAGGAACAGTAAAACTGGTCCTTCCCTAACTTCACTAAGGTATGTTATAGAGCCTTACTGTAAGAGATCAGGTACATAGCAGGAGAGAGCCAAGCAAACTTCTAGATGAGTCCTGAAATGATTAAATGTCAATTTTTTTGTTACACTTAGATCTTGGGAAACTTTTTTTAAAGTGACTTCCTAAACGTCGTGGTCTGAACTTCTATTTTTTAATGTGGGATTTGTTTACATGCTGACCCTTGCAGTTATCTTTGTCGGAAGGCAGAAACTACTGTTGTTGGCTTCTCTGGTGACTATTTGAATAGTTTCAAATATGGAAAGTACCTATTTTCAGATGGAAATGTGAATTTCTTCACCAGTCAAACCATTCTGAGTAACTTTCTCTTCAGTTTCTCTAACTATCATTGTTTTTCAGATTCTTGTTTCAAATAGGCAGAGTTAAAGGTGTTTGCGATCAGCAGCTGGATTTAAGAGGACTTGTTTAAATGGTAGTGTGATTATACTGGTATGACTGATTATTTCTTCAGCGTGTTGGTCCAGCGTGGGGCACGGAGCATGAGGTCGAGGCAGAGGAGCGAGCTCCACACTGTACTCAAACTTTGCTGCTGATCTGCTGTGTCGTTCTGAAAAGTAGCCCAGTGTTGTGCTGCGAGGGTGTTGCAGAGTTTCAGTAGGAGCCTGTGAACTGGAAGCGGTGATGCTGGTGGATGTATTTTGTATTTACGGATTTTTTCCCTTCTCCAGTATGGGGCAAGGGTGCGTGCAGTAAATGCCACTGCAGCTGGGGTGATGAACCATGGAAAGCTTCAGCGGAGGGAGTGAAGGCTAGTGCTTTGTTTATGCCTGCCTTGCTCTGTGATTGGTCTCCCTATCTCGCTTTATTAGAGAAGTGCTCTAAAAAAATTCAGGAAAACTTTGAGGAGGTGAACTGTTCGTATATATGTAACTACTGGCAATCAATATAAACTTGCAGTAATATCTCAGTTCATGTTAAGTACTTATCAGTATGTATGTGTGATTGTATATTAATATGTGTTTGCTTTGCGGCAAGTATGTGTGCTTACTTACATTAACTCTTTCTCTGAGAGAGGAGAAATATAATGCTAGTATCCTGATATTGCCAACACTTGGGTGCATCCTTGCCTGTCTGATGGCAAGCAGACCCATTGTGGCAAGGAAGTTAAGTGTGTGTGTAAAGAGTCTAAAGCTGCAGAGAGAAGTCATTGCTGGAGTTTAGAAAACAAGATCTTGGGGGTCAGAGATGAACGTGAAGGTTGGACCCTCAGTGTTCACTACAGCTTAGGGCATCAGCATACTCTCTGCGTGACCTGGTAGGCTTTGGGCTTGTGGCAGACTCCAGCCTGAGAGGGCCTGAGGGCTTTGACTCCAAGGTGCATTGGGAAGGGACATCTGGTGTGGTTGTCGTGTTCGGACACTTTTTTCATCCTAGCTGTTGGGATGTCTAGTCTAGGTTGGTAGTAAACCTGTTCCTCTGATCCTGAGCCATAGTAGTTAGCTGATTATATTCTTGTAAATACTGCCACAACGCTGGCACTCGTTACAGTATTGGCAAGTGATCCTTATGGCCTCACCTCTCCTCCCCTGGATAGAACTGAGGCATAGGGAGAGTGTAAACATCTTCGCAAAGGCTCAAACAAGAGCAAAAGCTCCAAGGGAGACAGGACTAGAAGTTTGGACACAGGTGATGATTGTTGTGATTAATTAAGGTCTATGTGTGATAAGTTCTGTTTAAAACCACATGGAGGTTTCTGATTGTGAGGATCCCCCTATTTTTTTTTGTCCCCTGAAACTATAGTACCTTGAGAAATATCACTGTGGTGTCAATACGAAGGCTCAAAGTTCAGCCTCCAAATAGAAGGGTCCCAAAGGGTGCAGTTTAATTTATTTTCCTTTTTATAAATCTGGTACTTTCAGTTGCTTAGTCTGATTTACCATGTGACCATACAAACAATTGTGCTGGCACAAGTGTGGGGTTGCAGTGGAACTAAAACTAGGAATATGGGGGGGCCAAATCAGCTGCTTAAGATCTTGCAGACCAGAGCTTCTCTGAGCCCAGGCTCCCTTGCGTGTGCCTGGCCGGTGCTTGAGCTGAGAGTGCTTTCTGTGGGCAGTACTGAAGGCACGGAGCCTTCCTGTGAGTCGGGTTTCACAGCTGGCTGCAGTGGGGATTTTATGCAGCTTTGTGCTGGTGGATGTGAGTGCTTTCTCATGCAGTGAGCTGTACGTAGTGGCCCTTGTGTTTGCATGGGCGCTGCAGGAGTCTGCACAGAACCCTGTAGCTTGAGGACTTGTCTCGCTAGTGCTTGTTTTGGATTTGAGCATGTACTTTGTAATCATTTAAAACAAAGGGAAGGGGCGGGGGCAAAAGCCTGATCATGTAAACCAAAGGGCAAAGAATCAGCATAGTGTTTTAGCTTTCAATCTTAACCAGCTTCCCCAGATTTACTTAATTTTTAACTGGTACTTTATGGCTCCTAATACTTCATTGATACTGTTTTTGCAAAGAGCTCTCTCCCACCGAAGGCTTCCCATGCTGAGGGACTGTTCAGCACCATGCAGCCAGAATCCTGTTACCCTTAACCAAGGCTGAGTGTCTGTTAGTGCACCGTGTGTTCCTTAATGTTTATTAGGGAACTTGTGTACTAGGAGGAGGATCCTTCTGTTAGTGTCAATGACAAAACTCTCATTAAGTTCAGTGGGTGTAGGGTTGAATGGGAGAAGAGCATTGTTTAGAAGTACATACTATTTAACACCTGATTAATCACTTAACTCCTTGGCACCAGCTAAATTTAATCCCTCTGAAGGAAAATTTTACTAACGCTGCCCCAATTAAACACTGGTCATTACTATTCACTGTGTCATTACAGGTGAAGTCAGTTTCCTGGGAGGCAACCCATTAAAATATCAGCCCCAATCTGAATGCCCCAATTAAGCAGAGGATACTTTAATGATAATTTACATGCATATTACACTTTGCATCTCAAAGTACCTTTTGGAAGGAGGTGGCTAAGCAGCACTCTGATAGAAGTGATGATAAGCAGGAGATGAAGTCTTGTACAGTTACACAGAAGTGAGCTTTCTGCCTTTTCAAAAAGTTATTTGGGTCCTTGAGTGCTTACCAGTGATAGCTTGCCTTCTAAAGTCCTCTGACAAAAGCTTTCCTAATAACGTGCTTACTGCGAGAAAGGAGAGCTAAGGCAACCTGTGTGTTTGGCTAGTAGTGTGGTTCGGACCTACAATGCAAAAATTGGCTAATTTGGCTTTTTTTGCATGCACTTGTTTTGGAGTATTTGTGGTTCAGTGCCTTCAGCTGGGCATCCCCAGAGCAACAGCAGTGCAAAAGCAAGTGCTTCTGAAAATGTTTGCTTTGGCCTTTGCTTTCCCTATCTGTGAAACAGGCATAAAATAATAATGAACTTACCTCTTCAGGGCAGTAGTGCAGCTTAGTACTTGTAACGCAGCATGGAAACAAATTGTGTTTATTACAAAAATCGGTGACAGGCTGATCTGATTTGTTCCTGGCTTTTTAGTTCATATGGTGTGGGTGGGTGGGGTGGGTGGTTGTTGTTTGGCTGTTGGCTTTTTTGGTAGGGGCTGCCTACCTCTGCTGAGCAGTTGGAGAGAGCAAGGTATTACTGCTTCACCCTGTCCCTATGGCTGGATAAGCCATGCATGGGCAGGGTGGTGCTTCTGTGCCCCCAGCCCACGTTGAATTTGGCTTTGGGAGAGGCAGGCATGAGGTGCAGGCGCAGCTGTTCTGCCATGATCCTGCTCCTGGCCCAGGGCAGGAGCGCCTGGGAGGGACAGCAGCCAGAAGTGGCTGCCGTAGCAATCCCCACTGCCTTCCCCTGACCACTGTCCTTCCCAGAGCTCTCTGAATGCAGAGCAGGCTGCATACTTGGTTGTCCCAGGTGTTATTTTTTTCCTGGAGGTAGGAGGGCATCCCTCTCTGTTAGATCAGATATGCCTCCGTCTGACAAAGGAGTACTCACTGGCAAAGGCAGTGGCTGGTGGTCAGCTGCTAGCATTGTCACAACAATTAACTTCTAGGTTGCAAAGTGTCCCTATGCCTCTTGAGGGAAGGAGGCCACCCAGGACAGCCCATGGGTGGGATGTTCCTCCAGGCAATCGTGAAGAAGCCAAACCAAGCCCAGGTACATGCTCAGGTTCAGCCTGAGCAAAGAGACCAGACAGGCCACCAAAACTCCTGTGCCTTTAACAGCAGAGTTGTGGCAATTGATTCCTGCTATTGTGGGTTGTTTTTTTTTAATGTCTACAGCCTGAGCCAAATTTAGACCATATTGGTTCTGGTGCTGCTGACTTGTCTTCAGGCAGTGTTTTGCTGGAGCACGGAGGACAACTGTTCTGTTTATCTACTACTTTAGTAACATATGGAACTCAAGCCTAGATTATACTGATTTCCTACCACACCCCCCCACCCCTCCGAAAATGCCACTGCTGGCAGGAAAATAGATGCAGAAAACTCCAGCTGAAATTGAACTTGTTTATGGAATGTCTGGAGCAGTGGTAAATAAAGGATTTTGAAAGGTGTTAAGCTTTTCACTGATAGATGGTATTGCTTCTCTTCTGTAATGCTACTGAGCTCCAGAGTGAACTGGGTATAGCAATTAAGGAAAGCTATAAATGATTCTTCATCTAAATGATTTTCCAAAGGTTATTCCTTGTTAAGCCACATGCAGGTTCTTTGCTTCAGTATTGTTCTTGTACAGTTTGCAAATGCTGTCCTGGTCAGGACAGTCTGGAGGGAGAATGGGTATGAGAGAGAGATTCTCACTGTGGTATTTATGTTGGTGTTCTATGGAATGTTTGCACATGGAAATAAATAGCATTGTAAATCACTTTAAAGATGTGTATGATGCCAAGAGTAGCACTGGGTGTGACTGCAAGAGTTAAGTGTTAGTACAATTCCACAAAAATATTTTGAATGTGACAACCAGGCTTTACATGTTAAACTATTAACAGCTGGCTAATACGAAATCCAGAGTTTGGATTTCTAATTTTATTTTAAAATTAAATGTGGTTATAAATAGGAATGATCAGTGATTTCTTGGTGGTTTTTTGTTTTGTGGGGGTTTTTGTTGTTTTTTTTTTGTTTTGCCTGGGTGTTTTTTGTCTGCTTTTATAGTTTTTTTTTGGTGGTTTTTTTTTTCTGGCTGGCTCAGGTAGGGTCTGATGAAGATTTGTTTTGAAAAATCTCAAGAGGTTAATCTGGAGAGAACCAACTGGCATCCAGTAAAGAGTATCCTTAAAACTGATGGAATGCATCAGAGAGTGAGATTCTCCGTGTAGTTTGAATTTTGGCAGAGTATGGCTGAAGTGATTTTTCCATTATACCTTTAGTAGGATCCTCCAAAACATCTATTAACAGAAACTGGGAATATTTTCTAAATGATATGGGATTCTGTGGAAATCTAGGAGCTTGGAGTTCTTCCAGATAAATGAAATGTTTAACAAAAATGCCAGAGATAGTAGTACTAGAACTCGGAGACAGATTTATCCAGTTAGTAGGGCCACAGCAAGGCATTCAGTGTCTGCAAACGTTTTCCTTTTCTCTTGCTCCTTTTTTTCCTAAAAAGGATTTCCCATAAAAGCATTTTCTGTCATTGATGGAGCACTGAGAAGCTCTGCTGATGTGCTTGGAGAGGTCAAATGGAGCAAACCCAGCATTACTGCAATATTGGGGAGCTCCTACCCACTTTCTAGGAACTCGCTAAGGTCTGTGTTGGGATTCCCCCCTGTGACAGAAGTAATCCTTTTTATTTCTGGTGTATTAGGACTGGAGATTGTTGTTTCACCATGTTCCCTCGTGAACAGCGAGTTCTCATCTTCTTACTTGCCTTGTGCTTAAACACATGGGCAAAGCCAAGCCTTCTCAGACCTGCCCAGGAGCTGATGTTAGAGGTGGTAGGGTACAAGGAACCAGAGGCTCTGGGGTGAGGGTGTTGGACCCAGTAATCACTGGAGGCTACCGGAGAAAACATGCCCTGGCAGGTGGGTCTTCCTTGCCACATCCACAGGAAGCTGGTTGGATATTTCCAGTGGGGTCCGCTGTGTGAGACCAGCTGCAGCTTGAAGCCTGCAGAGTGATGGGGGTGTAGCACTGCTGGGCCATTGTCAGCTGTGCCACTGCCTTTCTACTGTGGTGGCTCTGGTCTCAGCAGCCTCACCGCAGCTCCAGAGGACCAGCTCCCTCCAGTTTAGAGCACCGTTGTGCTGGGTCGGGCAGTCTGATGTAGGCATGTGTAGGTCCCAGGTGCCTGATTTGGGTCTGTGTATTAAGTGCCAAACCTGCATCTCCCTGGGGGTGAGGAAATGAAGGGCTGAACTGTTTTCACAGAGGGATGAGGATGCACTTGTTCCTGCTAAGTCCCAGGGTGCCAGGAAGGGCACCAGGTTGCAGGAACAGGACTGCTGATGGGTGTAAAAAAACTATTTCTCAGTTGGCAGTCTGAGTGGTTGTGTCACTGTCAAATGGCTTGAGCAAATGGGTTCTCTGGAGTAGGGCTTGGGGCAGACTGTGGAAGTGGCTTCCAGGGAAGAAGGTTATGGGCTGTAAAATACTTCATGGCATGAGACCTGAGATATGTATTGCACATTGTACAGTAAACACTGGGCTCAAACACACTGGAGATAGTGTCTTTAGCAAGCTACCTCACACCAGCTGAGTCATCAAAGCCATCCATGATTGACCTTGCGCTGGCTTTTATTACCTCCCAACTGGGACAAATTACAACTTCTTTTAAACCTCGAAGTAAGAAGAGAGTGAATTAATAGCATATGCACAGCCAATTAGCACAGCCAACTGAACCGTGTTGATGGGCAGTGGCTGAGTTTTGCAGGCTTGAAGAAGTGGGGAGAAAGTGCAGTGTTTTCCCCCCCAATCCCCTGTGGTAGATTTGAGTGAGGCTCTCTCATGGCTCTTACTCTTCCTGTTAAGCAGAAGGTCTGCTTGAGCCATTTGGTCCTATTTGCTGGTAGACCTCCCAGAACTGGTCTGGAAGCTGGGATTGTATTTTAGGAAATTATTTGGTTGGTGAATAAAAGGGAAAACTGAGCTTAGTTTTCAATTTCAGGTCAAATAGGCAAAGCTGTAGTGGGAAAGGTACAGGGAGTAAAATAGAAATTATCTGTATATTTTAGTGTGAATCCATGCCATGCATGAGTTCTGATTACAGTGTGTTTTCCTGACTACTAGGAAGGTTTGTAGTGGCACTGAAAAAGATACAGAACTGAGCAGTGAAGTTGCCTGGGGAAACTTCACAGAATCACAGAATGGTTGGAAAGGACCTCTGGAGAGAGTCTCATCCAACCCCCCCGCCCCCAGCTTGAGCAGGGTGCACAGGACCTCATCCAGGTGGGTTTTGAATGTCTCAAGGGAAGGAGACTTCACAACCTCTCTGGGCAGCCTGTTCCACTGCTCTGTCACCCTCACAGTGAAGAGGTTTTACGTCATATTGAGGTGGAACTTCCTGTGTTCCAACTTGTGCCCATTGCCCTTGTCCTTTCGTTGGGCACCACTGAAAAGAGTCTGGCTCCATCCTCTTGACACCCGCCCTTCAGGTATTTGTAAGCATTGATAAGATCCCCCCTCTGTCTTCTCTTCTCCAGGCTGAACAAACCCAGGTCTCAGCCTTTCCTCATAAGAGAGTTGCTCCAGTCCCCCTGATGAAATTTGTAGCTCTCTGCTGGGCTCTCTGGTCTTTCTCCCTGTCTTTCTTGGGCTGGGGCGCCAAGAACTGGATGCAGCACTCCAGATGTGGCCTCCTTAGGGCAGAGTAGAGGGGGAAGATAACCTCCCTCGACCTGCTGACCACACTGCTTTTAATGCTGGCCAGGACACCATTGGCTTTCTTGGCCACAAGGTCACATTGCTGGCTCAGGGTCAGCTTGCTGTCCACCAGCACTCTCAGGTCCTCCTCTTCAGAGCTGCTTTCCAGCAGGTCAGTCCCCTAAGAAGTCAAAGTGTGATGCAAGGTCTGTACGAATGACAGCATTTCTTAGTGAGAGTGACAGTTCAGTGACTGACTGCTTGCAACATTTGGCCAGCCGGTGAAAGCAGCAGCTCTTATGCCCATGGCTTCAAGCTCTGGTTGCTACACCATTTGTTGTGTATGGGAAAAAGAGTTAATGCTTCAGGGACACATTTCACATGGGTGATAATGGGAACTGGGAGACCTTTGGAAAGGCACAGGTCAAACCACATTTGGCTCCTGGAAGCAAACAAAGTCTCTTCCTTATTACCAGAACACTTCCCTTTTTCAAATGCTGATCTGTAATTCCTCTTCCATGTATTCCCTGAAGGTTTTCCCCTCTTTCATTTAAATCTAGGTAATTAAAGCAACAAAGCCAATCTCTTGCTAGTCCTAGCAATCCTGACTTCACAAATCTGAGTCACAGACACAAATTCTTCCTTAGCTGCCTTTCCACTTACAATGAACTAGTGTTCTTGAAACTGGGACTGCTGAGGAAAACAATCCAGAGGAGACTAATAAGCACTTGAGACCAGTCTTCCACGGTTTAACATTTTACAATGAAGTATCTGAATGCCTACACATCATCAGAACAAGTCTATCTTGCCTGGGATCTTGTCCCCAAAAGATAAGAAGTGTCTGTTTCAGGAACGACTTAACAGACAGAAAAAGCAATCTTTCCCCTGTGTAATTACAGGGGTCTGTCCTCCCCCCACCCCCCCCCCGCCCCCCAGCTGTTAGGCTTAATATCTTCCCCATATTCCTCTACCATCTTTTAAAAATTCATTTATGCTTTTAGCCTTCACAGCACCCTGCAGCAGTGAGTTCCATAACTGAACACAGTTGGAAGAAGTACTTGCTTAATCTTGCTGGCTGGTAATTTCGTTGCCTGCTCTAGTTTTGTACTATCAGAAATAATTGCTCCCCATACTACACTACTACATGATTTTACAAATTTCTGTTATACTTCTCTCAGCAGTCTCCTTTCCAAGCCAGAGTCCTAAGCAATGTAGCTTCTTTTCCTAGGAAGAGACCAGTGGATGTTGTTTGCCTCGACTACAGGAAGGCTTTTGACAGTGTCTCCCATAACATCCTCATAGGTAAGTTTAGGAAGTGTGGGTTAGATGACTGGACAACAAGGTGGATTGAGAACTGACTCAACAACAGAGCTCAGAGGGTCGTGATCAACAGGGCAGAGTCTGTTTGGAGGCCAGTAACTAGCGGTGTTCCCCAGGGGTCTGTGCTGGGTCCAGTCCTGTTCAATACATTCATCAATAACCTGGACAAAAGGACAGAGTGTAACCTCAGCAAGTTTGCTGATGATACCGAGCTGGGAGGAGTGGCTGATACACCAGAAAGCTGTGCTGCCATTTGGCGAGACCTGGACAGGCTGGAGGGTTGGGCCAGGGGGAACCTGATGAAGTTCAACAAAAGCAAGTGGAAGGTCCTGCACCTGGGGAGGAACAACCGCATCCACCAGTAACAGTCTGGGGACTGACCTGCTGGAAAGCAGCTCTCCTGAGAAGGACCTGGGAGTGCTGGACTCTTTTCAGTGGTGCCCAATGGCAGGACAAGGGCAATGGGCACAAGTTGGAACACAGGATGTTCCATCTCAATATGAGGAAAAACTTTTTTACTGTGGAACAGGCTGCCCAGAGAGGTTGTGGAGTCTCTTCTGGAAATGTTCAAAACCTGCTTGGATGTGGTACTGTGCACCATGCTCTAGGTGTACTGCTCAAGCAGAGGGGCTGGACAAGGTGGTCTCCAGAGGTCCCTTCAAACCCCTACTGATTAGTTTAAAATTTTTTTAATATGGCAAACAGAAGAATGCGTACACAGAATCAATTCCAATATTTTTTTGCATGTGTACTTTTTAGTTATTTTTCCTAAATAGAGAATGGTTCACATTGCTGGATAGCCACTGATGTGCAGCTAAATATGGCCTTTAACCTAAATTTAGTTCTCCTTTCTGCTAATCTATACAATGTCCACAAATTTCTATTTAAGTAATTGGATAGCCTCATACAGGTTTGGTTAGGTTTTTATTTTGGAAAATGACAAATTACTTCATTTGCTAGATGATTGATTTTTTTTTAATTTTACATGCTGTTCATGATAGACTGTACTTTGTGTTGCAGTGAAATGTAATTACAAGTGCTGTCTCCCCATCAAAACCTTGAGCATTAAAAGTAGTTCTTAAAAAAAATAATAAATAATTGTACATGAAAAGGAAGTATCTAGTATATCTTGAGGTAATATTACTTAATAACAAGCTTTTTTATTATTCAAATGAAATACTGTTTTTTTTTAAATTGCACGTATTGTTTCTTGTCATGCTGATCTAGTATTAGTAGATTTTGCTCCCTCACCCCTCACTTTTATTTGTTGACTGGAGGAAGAAGACGGGCTTCCTGTTTCTGCAATTCCAAAGTGTTTTCCAACTTTGGGTAGATTAGTTATTGTAAAGATCTAATTGACTAAACTGAAAGAAGAAAATATTCTCTCTGTATCTGCTGCCAAAAAGCTGGTTGGCTCTTTGGCAGGCGCAGGGTCTAGGTGTTTTAATAGTGGGTCCCACTCATTCAAATGGTAGGACTTTCTTTTGTGCTTTGGCAAAAAGTTTTGTGCTTGGGATTTACCTTTAAAATTATTTGCTATTATAGTTATGACTGGATCTCAATGCACTTCTGTTTCCCATTTTTCAGTTTTTTTAAATGAAAAAAAAAAAACCCCAACCTTGAAATTGAATTTGTAAAAGTAGTGGCTTAGAAAAATTATACAGGTTTAGACATAATGCCATGGCGGATCTTGAATACAGTGCTAGTTAGAACTTCTTTCTGTCCTCTGCGTGTTATCCTCTATACAGAGCATTTAATGCTTTAGTGATGAGACCCACCTTCCTTAACCATGGAGGGCTGAAGCAATGGAAAGATCAGCTGACGTGAGGGGTATTTCTCCAGTTTAGCATGAAGGTTTGGCTTTGCAAACAAGGGGGAAGCCATCATAGATGCAGAACAAGTCTCCTAGATGCAAATGAAACCAAAACCCTTACAGTATTAGTACTCCTGGAAAGAAAAGGCTCTGAAAAAAAACAGGTTTTAATTTGCGTCCTGTAGTAGGGGTGTCTTTATGCTTTCTGAGATACTCAAAAGTCTCCATTAGCTCAATGTTGTAATAAGTTTGTTGTCACAGCCAGTTCCCTGTGAGGCAGGGAAATAGGATTGTCTGCTTCACAGATGGGGAGCGGAGTGGCTTTGTGTAGTTTCTTAGTAACTAAAGCTGCAGCAAAATAATGCTGTGGTCTCCTAACACGGTCTCCTAACGCAGTCTCCTTAGGCCCTTTGCCTGGTGCCCACCTGAGACTCCCCCTTACTATCTGCTGGGCAGATGATGCTGTGCTTAGACTGCCTGGTCTGGTTGCTCATGCTTGCCCTTCCTGCTTGCTGGGGTGAGAACCTCACGGTCCTACTGCATGTCCTAGGAGGTGAAGAGTTACGTCACTGTCACTTCAGCTAGTCCAGTTATAAAGTGAACTTAAATACTGATGGGAGAGAGGGCTAGTTTCCTTCAGTCTAGTCTAGAGTTTCCTAATTTCCTGTCCATTTTCCATCAGTGGTCCACAGAGCACGCTCTCATATGCAAAATACTTATTCAGGTGTATGGGCCTTGGCCTAATTTTTGTTTAAAAAAAAAAAAGGAAAACCCTCCCCCCAGACAACTAAATTTCTGTCACTTTCTTAACATCAGTTAAAAAATAAACATAGGTAGATCCAGGTTGTTGGCAGATGTTTGGCACAATGGTGAAGAAAGTGTGAAAGCTGTGGATTGAAGACATTGAGATAGCTCGTTCGATAACTTGCATGCAAAGGACACTGAGCAGCTGGCCTGGAGTAGGGCTTGGATTGAGAGCATGTTTAAATTTAAGCATTATAATGAGGATATGCATATTTACATTTTCATCTTCTGAAGGGGAAAAAATACCCAACAAACCCCAAAATTAATTAAGGGAACTAATTAGTAGAGGTGGTTAGAACGATAACTTTTGGGATGGAGTAAGTTTCAATTTTGGGTTGCTTTCCATGTAGTGCCTGAGAAACAGAGCCAGCCTTGAACAGTTTTGACTGGTCAGCAAAATTTTTCTTGCCCACTGTTCAAATTACTTGCTTTCAAAAATGAATGGCTTGGTTGGTATCTATGGTTCTGGAAATAAAATAGTCACATATGCTTGAAAAAGTCTTTTTTTGTTCAGAATTTGTCCCTGGATGTTTTCTGAGAAAATTTATCATAGTCTTGAAAGCTCCAACAAACTGGTCATCTGCAGGTTTTTCTAGGCATGTGGTGATAAGAGTCCAGGTGAACAGTCCTGCACTTCACGGTTGGAGCTTCTGTCTTGATTTCCACCAGAGCTCCCAGAGTATGCTGCTCTCAGCCCATCCACTGTCACAGCCAGACACAAAGAAATTTAACAATATTCGGCACTGCTGCAAGATGTGAGCTTTGATATGGGTTGGCTCTCCACACCTATGTAGATAGGGAGCTGTTTGGTTCAAACAGAGATCTGGTATCTATATTTCTATACACCTACTCTAAGCTGTGGGACTGGAGGTTAGTGGAGGATGGAAAACAGGAGCCAGGGAAATAGGGTGGGATTGAGAGTGAAGGGATGAAGAAGTGAAGGGGAGGAGCTTGCTGTGGCAGCAACTGCAATCAGCTGGGTCCATTGCAGACTCATGTGGAAATCATAAAAATTAGCTTTAGAAGGTCATGAGAGGCAGGGAGAAGCTGAATTGGGAAGGGTTATTTCTCATTATGTGGGAACAGGCAGGATGAGGTGGAAGCATCTGGCATTTTTAAACAGGGGGAAGTATGTCTTCACACAATGTATAGTGAGGTTACTGAACTTACTGCCAGGAGTTGTAATGGAGAGCCAAACAGGCAGTTGGCTTCAAAAGGCAGTTCATACTAGATGGATCTCTTTGGGACCATTAATTGCAAAGATACAGCTGCAGTCCTTGGCTCCAAAAGCCCCTAACCTGTGGGTTGCTGGGGGAGTGTGCAAGGGAGAGTTTATTCCTTACGCTCTTACCCTGAGCATTTCCTGCTGGGTGTTGCTTGAGATGTGGTACTAGCTTACACGTTTGGGCTGACCAGAACTACTCTGTTCTTCCACTTTCATTTAAGGCTTTCATACTTTGGTGCTGGACTCTCTACAGATGCCTCTGACAAGTGGAAAAATAACAGTTGAGAGAACCTCTCATGTGAATCAGACCTTTTGCTGTGTTTCTTGATCTTGTTGTGATGTTTCCTCAGCAGAGGTAACCTGACCATCTGAAATTCATGAGACGAATGTTCTTCAGGTTATGAAGGACTTCTCAGTGAATTTTGTTCAAGAAGATTCTTGGGGATTTTCCTGTCCTTGACTCTCCTCTTGGGCTGTGATGTCATTTATTGGCATAAAGTGCCCTGACCTATTTTATTTCTCCAGGTTTTTCCCAAGATTTGGCCGACAGAGGGTGGAAAAAATAATTCGATTCTTAGATAATTCAGATGCTATGTGCTGTGTCAGCCGCACCTCTTTTGATGGCTGATAACAGAGACAAGTGAACGCAGTTCCTTGCAAGATGAGGACACATTTGTTTGGATGGCACAAACACATAACCGCATGACTGTGTGGCTAATGAACAGGTGTTATACAATACAGAGACAATTCCAGCACTTCTATTAATTTATTCCATCAGCATGCCTGAAACCTGCTTTGGAGTGACTATCTTGATTTGGTAGTTTGGTCTCTTTGCCTTTCAATCCCTGGTTCTTCTTTTCAAGTACTTAAAAGCTGAGAAAATTGAGGGGGAAGTATTGTTTACTGAGTACCTGGACTCCATTTTTCTACACATAATGATTAGGAATCAAGTGGGCCAGCAGTCAGGATCTTCTCGTGGGACCCTGTGTACACAAATGTTTTCCTTCAGTGCAAGCTGAGCTATTTCTGAAACTGTGCTTGCCCTGTGGTGCAGTTAGTGGGCAATTACAACTAGAAAAGTGAACTGGCTAAAAGGTGGAATAAAACCCCCACAACCCCGCAAATACTTGTGTGTCCTTTACCAAGCCCTACATCTAAGAATGGTGTCCTACAGCAGGCAGATATCATAGCAGCTTGCGCTCACGTGGTGCCTACTTGCCTGTTTTTAGACTGAACTTAGCTGTGATGTCTGTGCTGTACAACCTGCTCACCTTTAACTGTCTCCTGAGGTCCTGTCCCACTGCACCAGCTTGGATGGTCCCTCTGGGTCTAGGCTCTCCCTTTGCTGTTCTCCAGTGCTGGCTATAGAGCCTGAATGCCTGAAGACATTATACCCGCTACCAACATAGTAAAACAGAAGCAGAAATTCTCTGAAGATGCTAAAGGGATTCTGTTTTCTCATGTTAAACAAGGAAGTTAACTTTATCATTCCATACAAAAGTGAATTAAAGTATGTCTGTGTACCACATGCAGAGTCTGGACATGCACTTTCCTAACCCAGTGTGCAAGCACAGCAGTAACATGATCCTGTGACCAGGGGCTGTATTATTTGTCCAGGTTTTATAGATCATCTTTAATTTCTTAGTTACTGATATCCTAGCTGTTTGAACTCAACTACTTAACTCCTGAATTTCCCACTCAGGCTTTGAGTATCAGTATGGTTCATGATGCTGCAGGAGTGGGTGCTGGAATGCCATCTGTGGACAAACGAACAGTTAACAATGCACTCTTGAACGCAGCTCTCGTTTTAGGCTGGTGAAGCAGGGCTACATTTTCTCATGCCTGCCTTTTCCAATGCTCAGCCTGCCCCTTTCTCACATTTCCAAATGGATAGCCTATTTGTTCACGCACAGTCACGATGCTGTATTTTCCTTCAGGTTTGTACCTCAAGTTTTACCTCATCTTTCACATGTTTTAAGGAGTTAAAAGTGGTGGTGGCAAAGCTACTGGGAAAACACAGCCCTTGGAGACTGCAAAGTCCATTTGTTCTTCAAGTCACTTGAAATAGGAGCTAAATGATGTGCCTGGTTTTAGAAAGCAGCGGTATTCTATCTGATCTTCTCCTTCCAGTGGAAGAAAAGGTGAGGGTTTGATAATCTGTATGGCAGTACAGTGGTAAACTTGGAGTGATTTAGACCATTAATGAAAAATACTTTAACTTTGATTTCTTAACAGTGTGTCGGATAAAAGGATAGTCTTAGCCTGTATGATTTCCTATTGCTGCTGGCTTGCATAGCATCTGCCTAAAATGAAAAGGCAGCACTCAGATCCCAGTGTGCAAAAGTAGAAGGCTGCTCGCATGGCCAGGTCATTAACTTCCTTCCCTCCATTTCTCCATCTCAGGTCTTGCTGCTGTCCATTGTTAATTATTATGGCTGTGGGCTTGTTAAGAAGCCCCGAATGCCAAGCACTTTTCCAGGCATAAGTCATTTGTGCTGAGATGTTTGTTTTTCCCATGGCTAACTGGTGTCTAGCCTCCTCCTGTTTTGCCTCTTACTTGTATGCTCAGTCATTTCCCTTTCACAGGGTAAGGGTATTTCCCTAAATGCTGCCCTGTTTGTTGCTGTGAAGCGCACGTAGGAGGTCGCGGACTATATTGCCTGGCTATGCTATAACCATTTTTCTTTTAAAGTACAGTGGGATTTGGCATCGTAATAGGTGAGGCTTTTAAAGCATGATATGAAGAAGAGTCCTGCTCAAGATATGGTGAAGTAAGTGAAAATTGTGACTTGAGTGGGGATTTTGGGTATTCATCCTAGGTTAGGCCTGCTAGTTCCTGAATTCTTTTATGGTTGGCTGTACACAGTCATACCATCCTTCCCTGCCTCTGGCAGTGTGTCTGTGAAGGAGTGTTTGCCCATATCCAACTTTGGGCTGATGGGGAGCTGGTTACTTCGCAAGTTTTTAACCATCCTTTAAATGCACTGCAAGAGTGCACCGTTGTTATTTTGCTGAAGAAGTAGTTTGATAAGACTCTTAATTCAAGATAAGGTGGTAGCACCCTGAAAGATCTTGTCCCACCCTTCCTCCTCCCATGGGCTGGCACAAATGTTTGGGTGGATGTGCGCTTGATAGGGCAGCAGATCTGGATTAAAATGGGCAGCTTGTGCTAGCACAACGCAGAGCGTGGTGTGGAGGTGGGAATGAGCAGCTGGGAACATGAGGAAGGCAGGGCATGTTTTTTTCAGTGGCAGTGCCAGTTGATCTGGGATTAAAGCGTTGATGAAGCTCTGAATAAAGCTTTGGCCAGATCTGTGTTACCTGACATCAGAAACAAAGCTTTTAAAGATTCACGCTTACTTTCCTTACAAGAACTGTCCCTTTAGGTTAGATAGGGTAGCTACAGGAAAAGTAGTCACTGGTTCAGGAAAAAGTGGTTTTTCTTGTGCTGAGAAGCCATCTCTCCTTTTCTTATGCCAGAAGAGACCAAGGGTCTGAAGCAGCATATTTTGCTCTTTTAGTGTGAAGGGTAAAGCTGTTGCCTGAAGGTATTGAATGAGCCTTCTGGTATCAGCGTGAGGCCCCGCTGCTGTCATCTGTGGACTGCCAACTGTGCTATGGCTTGCTTTGCATTTCTGAACACACCTTGGCTGTGCCGTTTAGGTTTAATTGTAGGAGAACGCTGCTTTAATGAAAGGAGGCACCTGCATGTATTGAGTCTTCTGAGATAGACAGAGAACACTGAATGCCAAACCCCCCACATTCTTTGTAAATTTATGCTGTTCTGTGCTGGTGATGCTGACAGACGGTCTGGACCTGTTTAACCATGCAGCAAAGCGTGAAGCCTCTCTGGGTCAGGGAGGAAGTTTGTCCCACGTGCCTGATCTAGAAGTCATCTCAGAGTTTCAATTATCTATTAAAATTGTGTCCTCGAAACATGCAAAGACTGAAATGATACATTCAGTCCATAAATGCTAGCTCTTTATGATCCATGCTCACCGCAGCTTTCCTGGGAACTTGGTACATATGCCCCTATTGGATTTGGTGTGACAGGTATTTGTGGCATCCTTTCTGTAGAAAACTGGGCCAGCTCATAGATCTTGTTTTATTTGTCTTATATCTTCTATGCTGGCCTTGCATATAAAAATATACCAGCCTGGTGGATATGCTTGTTGTCCTGGACAGGGAGGATAGGCTTGGGTTAAAGGTACTGTATGGGGATACAGGAGGTTTTAGTTCAGTCCCTGCTCTGCCACTGCGTTCTCTGTCACCTTGAAGTCATTTAATGTCATTGTTCCTCCATAAAGCCTTAGTACCTAGCAAAATGGAATCAGATCACAGGTGGAAACTGCTGTAATGCAAATAATCAATAATGATCTTGCCCTAACCCCTTGCTGGGACAATTAATATTGCAGGATTATTGGCAGTAGCACCTAGGGTTTAACAGTACTGGGGTACGATTTTGGGTAGTTTGCATTTTTTTCTCCTTAAAAAACAAACAAGCTTCTGTTTTAAACTCCATCTGAAGAACTCTAAAGATACTACTGTGTTGGCTGATGGAGAAAAGGGGGCCTGAACAATGTCTAGGGTAATGAACTTAAAATTTAACAAAAATTAACATTAATATCTGCACAGTGTAGAACTGGCGAGCTGTCAGTTTGGTATTGCTCCAACGTTGGCGATTTGGATAGATTTTTATTGAAATTGTTCCTTCCAGCTGATAGCAGCTTAGATAAAGACTTGAGAAATTCTTCTCCCTCCTACAAAGTTCCTTGCAAATCTAAAGAAACTTTTGCAGCTAAAGGAGGAAAGTTGTCGCTCTTCAAGACCCAAGTATTTACCAGAGATAAGCTATTGTGTTTTATTGGGCCTGATCTCTGTGCTCCACTGAGTTCAAGAGGATTTGGCTGAAGCCTATAGTGATAACTGAGCGAGAGGTAACTGATAAAGGAAAACTCATTATTAGTCAGTGCCACTGGCCATAACGAAAGCCAGTCAAGAGACAGATTTTGTCACACAGGTAACATTGATAATTGTAATTCATTTTCTGAAAGTTCAAATTTGAGGGAAAAAGAATGTCTTTGGTTTAAGAAAACCCAAAGCAACCCCCCCACCCCCCAAAAAACCCCAACCAAAACCAAACAAAAAAAAACCCTGAAAACAATCCACCCAGAAAACCCCAAAAATCATAAAACAAAAAAGAAACCAAACCTGTAGAAGTCTGGTGAGATTCCTAGGGATTTGTTAACAGCGAGCTCAGTTTCTCTCTCTTTTTGTACTTAGTAGTATTTTTTGTTTTGAGGTACTCTCATACAACGCAGAATGATTCAGTATTTCAGAACTCCATTCTTCATTTGTTTTTTCCTGACTCAGCTTGAGGAAGTTGACTGAAACATCACCTTTCCCTCAGAATACAGACAATGTGTTTTCTAATAATGATAATTTCTGATTAGCAGATGATGGCACCAACAGCAACAAAATAGGAAATGATGGTGCAAAGTAGCGCTTTTTGTTTTTTGTCTTTTAAGGCTAGAGGTGCCAGTAAGAAGCTATTGAGCAGAGTCCATTGCATCTCTTTAACCAGTGTTTTACATCTTACCTGTGATGCCTGCATAGCATGCAGATGACAAACCCTCCAGATTTTTTTGTTCTTGACCCACCACCCCCAGCTACCTGTCCATATTCCACGCCCAGGCTCAAGTAACGCTGGTGACTGCCTGAAACTGTGCAGACGCTGTTTCTCTTGAGCCTGTGATGTGTGTGTCTGACAGGCAGCCTGGTCAGGGAGGAGGGTGACTCACTGACCATTCTTGCTCCCAAACAGTGGGCAGCACTGATACTGTTGCTCCTCTGCAGCCACAAGAGGTGACTTGCTGCAAGATTACCTGTCTTCTTCCCTACACTGGCTCGAGACTTTGCAACTTGAGGCTCAACAGATTTTAAGGCTGACCTTGCTGGGATGAGTCGTCTCTTTGATGTGTGTGCACTCTTAATGGGAGAGAAAGGAGGCAAGGATGCTCCCTGGCTGTGACACAAGACTGCTTTTCCACTGCCCTCTCTCAGTGAATCAGGTGGAGGCATCTTTCCCTCTCAAGCCTCTTCACTGCCTGCAAGTTGGAAGACTAACTGGGCTCACATACTGAGGACGGGTTTGTATTCCCCCGCCCCACCCTGCAAAATGTAAAACATTCAGAACGTCTTGAAGTATGAAGCTGGTGCAGGACCTTCATTAGTTTGGTTGAGTGCTATCCACTTGTCTTCCATTCATCTGGCTATTATTTTATTATCAGTTCCTTGTGTGTACTGTGATCAGAAGAAATCTCTATTTGTTGTTAAATACCTTTCAGATTTGTTTAAAGTGCTTGTCTGTCTTGGTTTTGTCTCTTGTCCCATCTTGGAGATGTGATTTCCTCTTTCTTCTGCCATGCCTTCTGAACACTGCACCATACAAGGTGCCAAGGTAGACTAGTAGTAGTACTGTAGACCTGTTCAGCGTGGACTGAGTGGATATCAGACAGTGAAGGCGTCCAATGCTTAGTGTTTTTGTTTTGTTTAATTTACAAAAGGAAAGAAGCCTTAGCTAGAGCACTTCCCTATTAATTGATAGACATTAGCTCTTGGAACATTGTAATTACCAGAGAGAACTCCTAAATATCTGGAAGTGAGGTGTGTTTGGTTTTTTTTGGTGGAAAGAAATTACGTAAGAATGGAAATCCGTGATTTAGAAATGTAGCTTCTATACTAGTCCTGCTGAACCCTCTGTGCTTCCCTGAAGCCATGCCAGTGCTGCTGCATCACTGGTAGCGTGGGCTCTCAGAGCTGCTGTCCCTTAACAGAGTGACCTGACAGTCGTCTCCCAGGGATTACTCCCTTCCTTTTCCTTTTCTAGGCTGAAATGGTCAATGTTTGCCACCTTGTTAGAGAACAGCCACTTTTCAAGCTGCAGCAGGTGTTTGTACAGAATCTATATCCCTCTTAGGTTATTCGAGCAGCTGGACAGAGGATTTTGGAGCTGCCCCTGCTGGGCTTGCTCAAGTTTGAGAGTCAGTCCTTGAATTAGATGAGCTCAAGCAATGTTATTGTGCAATTTTACTTGGGACCAGTACAGCAGACAAGGAAAGGTGGGTGTATGTGTGTGGGAGGATGTTTTCAGCCCTGTAAATAATGATCTCCAACTCTTTGCGGGTCACTTCTTTCTTTCCTTTCTCTTCCCTTCCTCCCAAAGATTTTTTCCTACATGTTTTACTGGTGAGACGTTTCCTTTGGAATTTAGGTGCCAATTTGAGCTTCACTCAGAAGCGTTATAAAAAGGTGGTTGAGAGTGCTGGCAGGGTATCCCTCTGAAGAACTGCTTGTTCTTAAATGCTCTGGGAAAGGGCAGGGTTATAGGTTTCTGGAAGAGTTTTCTTTCCCTGGGGGACCCTTGAGGAATTTTGCTTGCACTTGTAGCCACTTTGTGGTGAGTACAAATGCACCTTGCTCTGCACTTCTTGGAACTGGGGCTCACTTGCCACTTACATCTCAAGTAGTGGTGCTGCATGTTTTTGTGTACCCCTCCTGGCTCTGCGGTCCTGTGGTTGTGGTGGATTTTTGGCCACCTGTGGTCTGAAGCAGAGTTGCTGAGGACTCTGCTATTCCTATACGCACACACAGATTAGAAAATGAGAGGTTGAGAGGCTCAAACTACTTCCTGAAAGTGTGGGAGTACAGGCCAGAGAAAGGAAGAGAGATCTTTTTGAAGCTATATCAGTGCTTTACACGGACAAGAATAGCAGACACAACGCATTGACAGAGCGGTCTGAGGATAAATGTGGCTATGTAGCAAAGTGTTAGTACTGTAAAAATCACCATGGTCCACTAGTGAAACAAACTCCTCCAGCATGAGTGCAGTTTTACCAGTATGGTTGGGCCCTGCTGCTGGGCCCGCTTCTGCTGGCATAGCCATGTTTGTCAGACCTGAGGGACATTGGTAGGCCTGACATGTCTGTAGTGTATGTGCAGCCCTTATAAAAATTATGGAGAGGGTGTGAGGACCAACTTGGATTGTCTTGTGACGTGCACTGCCCCTGGGAGGAGAGATGAGATAGCTGGGTATTCTCCTACTGCAGATCTGTAATGTGTATGGTTCATGGTAGGTACTGGTCCATCGGTGCTTGAATCCTTCCTCTAGCTTATATAAGGTCCTTCCTGAGCTGAATTAAACTCCTTGCTTTAAAGCCTGTAGTGGGTGGTAACCAGGCCTTGGGTCCTTGGTGGAGTGAGGCCCAGCTTTTGTTTAATGTTTCAGCCATTGGTTCCAAAGGCCTTACAAAGCAAATCAGTGTAATTTCCTCTGTTTTTTCTAATGGGGAAGCTGAGGCAGAGGGGAGCAGCGGTGAAAAGGGAGCAGCTTATTTAGCATATGCCGTCTTCAAATAGGAATAGCAACCTGTTTTGTTCTAGCCTGGCGGTTTGGACATTTGTTCAACAACACATTTAAGCACATGCTTAATGATAAGCGTGGCAATAGCTCCTTTACCGTTCTGTCTTTTCAGAGCATCGTGAACAGTGCTGTTCACTGCACCCAAACTGCAGGGCCGTTCCCACTTATGCCACCCATTAGTATCACCCATGATGTCAGCCAGGAGAAAGCTGTATTTGCTGGTGTAAAGGATGTCAACATCTGGCCTGTAGAACCTGTCTTACCGTTAAGGATGCAGGAGATGGAGCAAAGAGTCATCTTTATAATGAGGAGGTGTCCCTAGTTGGGTTGCAGGAGATAGAGAAAGACAAACTTGTCCTGATAGTTGGCTCTTGGATGGAGTTGACTTGAAAATAAACTCCTGAACCTCCAGGTGGGCTCAGAAGGGTCACACAGAGGCAGCGCAGGGTCACCAAGCACACACTTTCATACAGCAGTATAATGACCCTTGTTAGTCATGCCTTGAGCGTTTGAGCAATGCAGTACCTCCGTCTAAAAACAACCAACCTAAACCAACAACAAACCCCAAACCAAACAACCAGTGACTGTTCCAGTGCATCTGCTTGCCCGTCTTCAAAGAGAGCATCAGTCTGCTCAATCATCCTGGCATAAAATGTTTCGCGATTATGCTGAGAGGCAGGCTTAGGTCAGCGTTGGAAGCTCCTTTAATGAACCCCAAGGTTTGACAGCCAACCTAGCTTTTGTATGAGCAGCAATTTATTGTTACCAAGAAAATTACCTTTTCTAGGATCTCAACTCAGGAGCTGTTTGCAGGGTGGTGGGATTACAGTGCCTAGGAAGAGTGTTACAAGTCCATTTGCTGCTTGAGTTCTTCTCATATATCATGTAAGACACTCTTTATTTTTCTTCCTCTGTAGGCCAACCTCAGTGCAGTATATCCCTCTGGGCATTTTGATCATCTTGGGGTCTTTGCCGCTGATTTCAGAAGGATATGATTCAGAACTTTCACCTGGGTTGGATTTTCTCAATGAGATTGTTTATGAAAGAATGAATTTCAGGATCATATCGCAGGAAGTAATGTACTTTTGTTTCTTTCCACCTATAGATCCAGGATTTTTGAGTGTGTTGCAATCTTAGCATCAGGGCGTAATCCATTCCAATTAGAACCAACGGGAGTTTCCATTACTAACTGCCACTGATACATATTCCATCTCATAAATTTGGGATCAAAATGTATGTTGTGTATGTTATTGTTATATGCTATATTAAATGCAATATATATAAAATATATCATGATGTTACGTGCTATATATGCTCTTGCCTGTTACATTTACTTTTAAGTAATGTTATTTTCTAAAATTAGAGACTACTGCATGCTCTCTAAAGAGTTAGTCTGAAGTGGATTTTTTTGTCCAATCCTGCAGACAGCTGGATTTTCTTATGGGTGACTCCTTGAGCTCCCTGTGTGCTCCTTGTCTGTGCCTCAGTATCCCCTATATTAAAAAAAAAAAAAAAGAGCAATGCTGCTCTATTGCCTTGTAGTGCTGGGAGGCTTTAACTGTGCTGCTGCCTGTACAGCATGCAGCAATCCTCAAACATCTTGTTCCACAGAACATAAGCACAAGCTAGTAGCAACGATGGACTGATGTTGTTTGTGCTGTCAGAAACATGTAGACAATTTAGTTTCCACAGAGAAGTAAATTCTGTGAAGGACTGTATGAGGGGGATTGATGTTTAAAGATGAGTGAAAGGTGAAAGGGAAGACTGGTACGTGCAAGGAGAAGACAACTTGATTACTGCCATAAAGGTGATTCCAAATTGGGAAGCATTGGGTTAACATCTAGTTTCATAGCTGGAAGAGTTAAGAACTATTTAAATAAACATCTACATAGTGATGTATTAAATGGTTAAATGATTTATTAAAAGGTCAAAATAAACTTATTAAATAGTAGAAAGCTAGAACAATAATACGAGGAATATTTTCTCATTTTTCTCCATTGTTTTGGGAGATGCACAGGGCAGATGGAACTGATGGTTCAGGAAGGATTGCTCATCTCTGCAACATCTCAGAAGGTCAGGATTAGCAACTAACAGAGCCCAGCTGAAGAAAGAGAAAGGAACGTGCTCCCCCCCTCTTAGAAACCTGCAGTTTGTGATGCAAATTGAGGAGAGGCACTTATACCAATTTTGAAACTTGTCCTTAGCTCACCCAGGTAATTGCCATACGTGAGATTTGCATAAAAAATTTTGCTAAACTTCCATAACCAAATTAGCGGAATTGTGCTAAACTTGTGTGATTTAAGGTTTTGTGATTTAGGCTTGGGTCCTATAAACGTTTACTGAGATTTTCTGGATCTGTACTTAGTTTTGGCCATATATAGGTTGAACATCTTGATGGTTTGAGGGTGAAATAATTGAAAACTTTTATGTTTACAGAGATGATCATGGCTAACGGACTAAAACAACAGCTCTTGAGCTGAACATTCCCAAATTTGGAAGTCTAAAATCCACATCTGGTTAGAATTTTTAGATGGAACTATTTTATCCTTACAGGAAAAAAAAAATCACTGATGCTTGAACTTAAACAGCCACAAAATAAATCCTTCGGGAAAGACAAAACACTGTATGGAGTGAATTTTTTTGAAGGAATTTTTGATTGCAGTGTTTGTCACCTTGATGTCCTTAATTCACACTACTAATTTCATGTTGCTCAAGTTAAAAAAGAGAATGGTAGATTAAAGCAAGGTGTATATCATGGTAGAACATGCTTTGAAACTTTCTCTTGGACTTGTTTTCAGTGAGAAAATTAAGGGTTAATAATTTACTCTGCTCTTGATGTATAGATGTAGTCTTCACACACCAGGAACACAGTTGTACAAATGCACACGGGTCCCACTGGGTTTAGTGGGATTACGCACGTGTCTGAATGCCTGCAGGCTTGCAGCTCAGTTTTATATGTTTTTTTTCTTTTTCTTTAGAATCCTTTTCAAAAATACTCAGGAATTAAGCAGTTTCCTTTACACAGTGCCTCAGCCAAAGCCCTCTGAAGTCACTGGGAAGACTCCCGCTGTTCTTTAGCTTGCATTCACATCTATCCTGTATTCCTTATGGCCTAGTCTAATGGGTGCATGTAGACCCTAGTCTATGGGGGTGTATAACCATCTTAGTTCTTCTAGAATGGCTACCCTGCTCTAGATACCATGGAACAGATTGCCCACGTTACTAGCAGCAAAATTATTATGGAATAAAAGTCCTTTGATTTTTAGAATTGTCTCTGTATGGGGATCTACTCCAGAATAAAAATTGGACAATGGCTTTGCAATAGCTGTACTACTTGGTTGCTTTCTGTAAGCAAGCTGTTTTAAACAGAGGTGAAACGGAATAAGGTGAATCCCTTTTTGCATCAGCACAGCCTGTCTGCTGTGAACTTTTGCTGAGTTGTAGTTATCCTAGTTTATAAAAAGGAAAACACCCAAACCCCCAAAACCCAAGTGCAGACAAGCCCTTACTATGGACTCCAGCCAAACTCCTGATCCTGCAAACAGATCTGTGTAGGTGGACCTCTGTGCCTGTGACTTCAGCAGGATGCTCTGTATGTGCAGATACCCACCTACGCAGATCTGATGGCGGGATTGTGGCCCCACGCTAGTAAGAGAGCACAAGAGTTGCCTTTTCTTTACGGATGAGTGCATGGGGAATGTGGGGTATGACCCAGGCAGTTGAAAGCATTGGAAGTGTGCTGTCTTTGAGATCCCTGAGCAAACCTACCCACTCTCACATTTTAATGGGAGCCCTATTTATGGAGATGTTGATAAGCAATCTGGAGGAAGAGCTTTATCTGTCCTAGTACAGACAAAGCAGAACACTCAGTGAATTAAGTCTTTTTTGCAATGTGTGTATGGATCTTGTGAATGGACTTGGAGCAAACTCTGAGGCTGAGATAGTTTCCATGTTCGATGCCTGAACCCATGGATCTAACAATACCTGTAGGCCTAAGCATTTTAGGCTCATTTTCAACAGCCACTACGTTACTCTTGTCTGTTTAGCTGTTCCTTTAACACCCTGACTTTTCTATTAACATGAGTTCTGGCTAATACACTACACATGCACATATACAATATTAATTCCAGACATTTCACAAGACAGTTTTTAGAAATTCACCCACATGATGATGTGTTAACTTTAAAGCATGCACTTCAGAAATAAAGCAGGAGTTTAACAAAAAAAGAGGTTAGTGAGACTTACCCAGTCCCTTTCTTTGTAGTACATAAATTTATGCACAAATATGGAATTTGCAGGAGATGAGTTACTGTTTCTCTGTTCTCTGCCTTTTTTTAAAATAACCAAGTACATTGGATGTGGTGTGTTCTTACATCTGTGTAGCATGTTTATTATATAGAAATAGAACTGGTATTAAGTGGCGTTTCCCATGAAAAATGTCAAAAGAAAAGGTTTTAAATAGATTTTTCCTTTGTAATGAAGAAAGTTTTTATACCCATTTTCAGAAGAAACACAATTTCCATAGATAGGACTTATTTTGTTAACCACAAACAGAAAATCAGCCACTTCTCTGTATTACTTCCCATCTTAAGATCTCTGCTGTGAATGTCTGTCCTAAAAACTGTTTAGTGTTCTTAGCTCTCATCAATTAAAATAGATATGGAAGCTTATCAGCATGTCACTGGGTTGGACTTGGAGAAATCCGGTCGAAAACCTGGTCAGACGTGATGTTCTGGCTGCAATTAATCCAGACTGAAGAGGTGCTGCCTCAAATACTTATCACCATATTATTTGTCCCTTCCACCTCCACCCCACATGCCTACAAAAGGCTCCTATTCACTCAGCTTTGCTTCTGTGCTTGCTTCCTAATCCAGTTCTATCAAAATTACCAGTTTGGTTTGTTTTTTCTTTTCCCTTAATGTAGTCTGGATATCAGGTTTGGTGGTTGTTGTGTTGTGGTTTTTTTTGTTTGTGTTTTTTTTTTTAAGTTAGTAATTTTCTTTAAATGTTGAAATTGGGAAGTTGAGATTCCTGTCTCAGTGGGCCTTACCTCCCACTGGTCCTGGGGTCTGTTGTGGTTTCCTGAGCGAAATTTTCTGTGTATCTAAAGCCTATTTTCTTAGTGGCATCCATGTATTAAGGTGAAGATATTGATTAAAAAAAGCAAAGAAGTTAAGACTGCAAACTAATTCCATTTTAAAAATAGCAGAGAATCTATTTTTCCATTATAGGGTAATATAGAAAGCAGATGGTAGAGATTTGTGGCAGTGGGAGTTTATTTATTGGTGGAAAAGGGCTTGTTCTGGAGAGGGTGGAAGGGGGGGTGGTGGTGTACTTGATTTGCACGCTTGGGTGCTGCAGAGCCATCCCAGATGTACCTCGACCCATGCTGTGGCCAAAGCTTGAAGTTGTTCAGAGAGCCTTCCTAGATGAGGTGTGCAGGGCAGCAGCCTGCCTTCTTTGTCAGGCTTGTCTCAGCAAAAGCCAGCCCAGACCTTGCTCTCTGTGGAGCCTCCATCTCCTTGTATTTCCTTCAGAAGTGGCAGCCTCTTCACTGTGTGGCTCCTTGGGCTGCGGTACCTCGGAGTGGCGACTGTCCTGACTGCAGGCCCCTTCCTCCCAAAAGCACCCACCATGCTGTGGTGTCCCTACACGTGGCATGGCTGTGCAGGGGTGATGGCGAGAGAGCTGGGCCGTTTTCCTTGGCTCTGCTGCTGGCTGGAGAGGTGAACTTGGAAACACGCTTTGCTTGTTTGTGTGCTAATAAGGTGAGTGTAAGATGTGAGTCTCCTCTGAAAGGTGCTGCATGGAGAAGGTGGCAAGGCCCCTGACATGATGCATCTAAAATCCGTCCAGGACTGTCAAAACCTAATTGGTGTAAAAAGGGGTGTTCTGCTGAGAGCCCCCACTTTTTCACAGCCATAAAGGAAAGCATGTGGGCTGAAGCCAGGGTAAGAAGTGTGGCTGCCAGTTGTCCTTTCATTGGCTGGGCTCACAGGGCAATTGCGTGTGCCTGGCCTCATCCCACCCCAGGCCTTGCCGGCGCAGTCTCTCAGCATTTCTAGTACAGGGTTTCCCTTGTGGCAGAGTCCCCTCATTCTGTGGGTAGGTGAGGGTGAAGAGACTCCTCTCTCCCTTGCAGCCTAAACTGTGCTAGGAGTTTACTGCTGGCACACGGTTTGGTTTAGGAGCTGTATGGCTCAGGTGCTGTTCTCATCTGCCTATAGTCTGGGTTTCAGGTTCAGGTAATTGAATTATCCTATAGCAGCTTTAATCAGCAGGTAGTTCATTGCCATGATGTATTTTGTGATCCCAGTGTTGCTTGGGCTGACCTGCTGCCACCTGTCTGCTGGCTTGATTGGGCAGAGTACCACCTGGGGTCAGGAGGTCTTCCCTTCAAACTTGGGCTTCTCTGCCTCTCCAGCTATTATGTATGTATTCTGTGTGTTAATGTTCATCACCCTCTATCATGAGCCTTGCAACATCTGCTCTGCTCAGCTTTCATCCTTCTGCTAGCTAGCGAGGAAGTGACTGTGCTTTCCAAAAGGGCAGGGGAAGGAAGGGAAGAAGAGAGCTAAAGCAAATAGGCTTGTAAGCCTGGTGGTGCAAAGTGCCCCTTCTTTCAGGCCCTTTCTCTCATACTGAATTTAACTGTTGTGGCAAATGAGCAGGCTTGTGCTTGGCAGCAGCGCGTAGTCCATAAACCATCTCTGTTTCCTGCTGATTTCACGTTTTGCTAGGAAGGACGCGGTGGAGGACTTGAGATAGGAGTAAGCGATGAGCATGGGCGTTAGCGGAATGACCGTAGTGAGAGACAGGCTTGTTCTCTCGTGCAGCTCTGTCCAAAGGGAGGTAGCTGTGATCTATGATGTAATGACAGGCTTTTCCTTCAGTGCTGGAGCTCTTCTCTTGTGCCATGGTTTAGTTGCCTCCCAAAATTGCTTGGTGCTGACCCTTCATTAAGGGCTCTGTGATCAGATGTTTGTGGTTTGACAGAAGCAGCTGACCCTGGTTTAAAAGGAAATATGTTGTAATATTTTCTCTATAGAGCTACTGATGAGAAACTTTGGTTGAGATTTTTACTTGACAAAATTCTGCTTTGACATAGTTGTGAGAGGCAGGAGATTTCTCTCATGGCTTTTCACTACAAACAACATCATCATGAGAGCAGCGTCTTTCGTGTTTTGAGAATCTGTCTGCCCCTGCTGCTAATTCCCCACCTGAAATCTTACCGTGGGTGACACACTTCAGCAGTGGCAAGCTGTGAAGAGATGTGTGAACAGTCATCCCCATGGTAAGGCGATTAAGAAGAGTCAAAGTTTGTTTAATCTGTGGTTCAAGTACTTTTAAAGGGACAAAACCATGTCCAGGTTGTCTGAAAGCCTGTTTTCTGCATGAAACTTGAAAATGAGGGCAAAGTTCAGGAAGACTTTGGGGGTTTACAATGATGAAGGAGATTTGTTGCTTCAGTGTAAGTAAAATTTAACTGAAGAAGTAATTTCTGGGTTTTTTTCCTGTAAGATTCTCCCCCTGCATTGGCTTCAGAGATCTTTGAATAAATATTTAGATTTCTAAATTCTAGCTGAATGACAGCAACAAAACAGCATATGACATCAACTCTTTGTACAGTCATCCTTAAAGTGCTCATATATCACGTGAAATAATCAGGTACTGGCCAAAGTTTGCATAGATGCAGCACAGAATCACAACCTCAAGAGCAGTGCAAGAGCAGAAGGGATCCATGTGGCCTTACACCTTCTGTTCTCAAAGCTCAGTCAGTCCCTGCTCCTCAGCCAACATAGCTTATTTAGGCTTTTACTATCTAAACCAGTGTGACAAATAGCAGCACGGACAACTAGAGCCTTACCTATATGTTTAGAAATTAGGCCTGGCTCTGGGTGCTGCTGATTTACCCATTCTTGGTCTAGATTTGATGTCAGTGTGGTTAAGTAAACAAAGCTTCCCCCCAGCCCTTGTTCTCTGAAACAACAGTCTCTGAAATTGATAGATAGAAAAAGATACAAAGAAAAAGATAGGCAAATAATCGTATGGATGCTAATGTTACAAATGGTACAAATTGCTGTGTAAATCTGTGTCAGGGAACAAAGCACTTGCACCTGGGATTACCCTCATTGCTGTGCATGTTGGCTGCCAGGATTTTCCTAATCTGGTTTTGGGAAAGGGGAAGGTAGATGTTTTAAATGTGAAAACACAGATTGTGTCACTTGTGCTAGATTTTTCTGGAGTTGGGGAGTGTGGTGTCAGGGTTTTTTGTTATTATTGAATAGTGGTGTAGATTTGCCTTAACTAGTAGAGGGAAAAAAACCCAAACAATCTTCAGAGATTGACCATTAAAGATTCATTCTCACTGCTCTGGTAGCATACCTTGTAGCTCCAGTTTCCCTGCTGCTCTCTCTGCAGTTTATATGCACATCCTTACCCCCACAGGAGTCTTGCTTTCTTCTTCAGCTTAAGTGGTTGAAACTCCTGGTTGCCAAAACTCAAATTATGAAAACAGTAGAGAGTGAGCAATCCTAGTTACTTTAACCCTGCAGCTGCTGATGCAGTCACTGTGTGCAGCTAATCTATCTCTGTTTAACTTGAGGGTCACTTTTGCTTGGGTTTGAGCCCCCAGTGGCTTCAGGTAAGCCCCTGGACTTTGCCCTGGAGTGGATAAAGAGCACTCACGCATTCCCATCTGGCTAGTCTGGTTTGGGAATGTAACTCCTGGTGGCAGGGTAGTAAGGAGCAGCAAGTAAATCCCTGCAATTGTTTACTAAACCCTGAGCTTTGACTAGACGGGAATTTGTGGTCCAGTATAAATGGAAATGAAGAGATTACAATTGACTCCATTAACACAGTTGTAAAATTTACTAGCCAACATTTGCTTCAGGATGACTGCTTTGGGTGATGCTTCTAGGCTGATGCACCACTTCTGAGACTAACGGCATGCCTTATGTTTGGTGCAGGATCTGTGTAGTGTCTGTTCTCATACCTACCAAGATAAGTTAGTTTGAATTAATACAGGATAAAAAACTCTCTAGACCCCTAGCATAGCAATGAGTATTATAGCAAGATTAGTGTTGAGTTGTGTCTCTGTAAAGAATGGGGTAGGCTTTGTCTAAGTCAGCTGGTGTTAATGGACCCACACTGACTTAAAGAAATCTTCCAATTTTGGTTTAATCAGAGGGACTAATTTTGCCAGGATGTGAGGGTAGAATAAAAAGTTTTTGTGTTAGAATAAAAGACTGCTTTCTTCATTGTATTAATAGGCACCTGTAGGTATTCTGAATAGTGAACACATGCATACTTTTGTCTGTTCTCTAGGTATTTTGATTTGCAGTTGTTTGTCTGAAGTCTGTGTATCAAGTGCCCTTAGAACTTTGTGTTTCCAATAAAAACAAAAAAAACCCCACCACCTTTAATAAAATATGCTTTTTTTATGACTTTCATAGCTTTCATAGTTAAAACCTTGAAGGTAAGTGTCTTTGCTGTTTCTACAGAGCAGGGAGCTCATGGGGTTTCTTCCCACTTGCTCTCATGGGTGTCTTGTGTTTCCTTTCGATCCCCATCAGTGAGATCTGATTCTCTTCTGTGTTATTTGCTGTATCTGGGGCTGTCAGTGTTTCCCATTTTTCTTTTCTCCCATGTGCTAGAAAATTTGTGCCCCTAAATTCTCACCTGTCTCTCAGTAACAGGCTTCCTCATTCTCTCCCCAAACTAAGAGCTCTGTGTACATCTAATAATAGTTTCTGTTGTGCCAAGGGTGCTATATGCATCTTCCAACAGGGTTGATGCATTTTTTCAGCTGTTCTGTAATTATGGGCTTATCTATGGCAAGGGGTGTTGTCATGCCGCAATGTATCACAGACTGTCACCAGCCAGCTATTGCAAGTAATAAGAGCAGGTAGTCCTGCTCACTAAAGATACCAGTATCTCCATTTCCCGCTTTTGAAATTTCCAGCAATCAGCAAAACCTGTAGTTCGCTGTGTCAGTAGGAATGCGCATGCTTGCTCACAGTTATTTTTTTAAGATTAGTTCATTCAACATCAAAGAGTAAGATCTTGCATTTATTTTTACAGGCTGGAAGAGTTTCAGCACAGGTTCCTGATTATTACTATAAATTTTTACATTAAGGTTAAAGTTGCAATGGCAATATATAACAATATGCATACATAAATAAGTGTATGTGCACTTATGCACACATGTGTTGAAAGGTAGGCCTGGGAGCCTGTCCACTCCTCCACCTACATCAACTAATCCAACAAAAAGTTTTAGGTTTCTGTACAAACCAGGCTACTCTACTTTTAAATGTGTTAGTAGCTTTAGCATTTCCAGTCTGGGGCCTCGTGTCATTGCATTTTTATTGCTAGAATTCCAGTCTGGATGGGGATAGGAAGAGGAGAAGCTTTTGTGGTAAATAGAGAGAAATAGTTTTCTGTGGCAGCTCGCAAAGTTATGTAATTTTAGCGCTGATTAGCAGGCAGGAGGCAAGTGGAGTAGTTGCTGGTTGCGTGATGAATGCGGTTTGTTGCATGGATATCATCCTGTCGCGTATACAGCATGCACCATTCTGTCTAATTCAGATTGGATTCTCCTGGTGTGAAGAATCACACTTGCCATCAGTGGGATGTCTCTATGTCTGAGCCTAAAAATGCCTCAAGGATGCATGCTATAGAGGAGCAGTCTGTGTAGGATGGCTGCATTATGCCTGTGAAGTCTGATCTGCACAAGTTTTAAGCATTCAGGCTGTTACAAGGGATCCTTTCTCATACTGCTATATGGTTATGTATGTAGATATTATTATTGAGCCCCTCCATGGTAACCATGGAGGGAGCTGGACCAGCTCAGACACCTTACAACCATACGAGATAGTGTGTTTCTGTGGGGTTTGCAGGGTTGGGAGGGCTGGCTGTTCTCATTTAAGCTGATTTTAAGGGCTCTCAAATAGCTGCCTTTCTGGTGTAACTAGAACCTGGTGAATGACTTTTTCGCTTGCAGGTATGTAAGTGGTGGTGCCCATTCACTTGTGCAGTGAGCTTGTAAATCCCTCATAAATTGTTTGTAAATCACTTTGGGATCCCTCTGGCTGACAGGCAGATCCTGTATAAGCACATCACCCAGCCCTGCTGAGGCAGCCCTGCAAAGTCCAAGTCTTCAGGAGCAAAACCAGTTGCCAAAGAAGCAGGTGTGTCAGCCTAAAGTGGCCCATGAGGAGCAGCTGTAAGCTCGAACTTCGCCCATTTATTTGCTCAAGGTTTTATCTCACCCTTTATTATACAGCCCAGTGAAAAAGAATATTTACTGTGTCAGTTAAACCAGGGCCATCTGAGTGGCAGGCTCCGTGTGTGCATGGTGGCCTCACGAGTGAGAGTGTGGAGCGACATGTGAGTGTCAGAGGGGAAGGCTGTGCTTTCTGTCCCATCGGAGAAGATAGGGACACCTGAGTAAACAGTGGGCACCTGGGGCTGTGTGGGTAGGATGACTGGTTTGGTACACTTGATTGATTATTTTATATATATATATCTAATTTTTTCCCCCTCCTTCTCTCATGCTCATAGCATTTTCATTCTGTGGGGAAATTCTGACATTAGAGCAAGAGAAGAGCACTCCAAATGAAAAGCTAAACTTGCATGTTGTTTTTCATTTTGCTTCAGGATTTTGAATGTGGATAGCAAAATTAATATTGAAACAGAAATTTCTTCTGAATTGAAGACCAAATGTTCCACTTGGAAAGTGTAGCAGCACAGTGTGCTGCTGTGCTCAGGATAAGTTATTCTGAAAAAAAACCCAACAAACCTCAAATTTGGGAAAACCCCCCCAACTTTGTAAAAAAAAAACCCTTTGTAGTAATTGAAAGGGCTACTTTTGGTGCAATGTTTTGATTTCTAGCAAGATTGTGTGTATTGAGGGGAATGTTTACTACAAAATTTGTTGCTACTTCTGGTCTTCAGACCTCTGGCAGCAGATTTATAACCAGGCAGTTGCAACTGATGAATTATTTTTTGTCTCATGTTGCAGGAGGATAAAGCAGCATAATTTTCTAGGATTAGGAACTGTTTAGTGTTGGAGATAAGGCATTCATATCCACATGCATCAGCCCAGCCTTGGTTGGGAATTAGGCACGTGTACACAGGGGAAGTGGCATGACCTAATACGGAGGGAGCCATGTGGATGCTGAGACCTGCTTTCTGTCCCTGGAGCTGCCTGACCTTGAGCAGTTCATCTGGCTGCTGTGCCTCAGTTTCTCATTTTATCTGCTGTGTAACTTATCTATCCAGCCGATAAACAATTCAAAATGGGACTGCCTCTCACTATTCAAAACTGCTCTGCTTCTACACAGTCTTAATAATAAACATAAACAACTGTGGTCTTTGGATATTCAAAATAAATTCAGGAAGATTCTGGTTAATTTTTTATTTTTTCAGCTGCATTACCAAGGGTTGATCTTTGGACCTATATAACCAACCTTTTTCCTTATTTGCTTTCTGTTATTCTGCCTTTCGAAGGACTTTGTGGAAAAGAAAGCAGCATAAAAATCACACAACCGGTTTGGCAGGTCCTGTATAAACAGGAGAAATGCCAGGAAAAGTCTAATGTCTTTCTTGCCAGTTTTTTTTTTTTTAAAAAAAATCTGGTTAATTTTCCTCTAATGAAAACATCAGCCATCACTATGTGTGAGCAGGACTATGGGGAAGGGCATGTGGTGGACGGGGTTGGGGATGCTTGCTAGGAGGGACATGTGTGTCCTTAAATGCTGGGAACGTTCCTATTCTTGGGCAATTGTCCCAGTCACCTTCTTGGCTGTAGGAACAGAAGTGTTTTGTCATGCTTTTTCTGAGCAGGTTTGTGGGGTTGGTTTTTTTTTTTCTTCCTTCCCCCATATCCTCTGACAGTCTCACAGCTCAGCTCAAGTGTTAAGCACACCCTGCTTGATTAGATGGGGGTGATTGATGCCCCCCTGTTTTGCTTTGCCTGTGCCAGCTGCGCTGGTTTTTAAGACTGTTTAGCTGCAAGTTGGGTCGGATAAGGAGACCTGCCTTCCTAACTGGATCTGTGCCATTGTGTAACCATGGGAAGGGTTGGAGTGCCTCTGTCCTGATTCTTGTGGCAGAGGAGGGACGTGTTTCTGGAACAGGTTCACAGCTCTCTTCTGGTGCAGGCCATCTCTGCTGTGCACTTGTGAGTCAAAAGGTTTCAGTCAATGCTTTGACAAAGAGTGTTAGTAATCAGAAGTGCTCATGGGGAGAGGGTATTTAAAATCAGTGCTAAAATCCGAAGTGAAATGATGCCTTCTCAGAGCTTTTGCATGATATGGGGGTGGTGGAGTCTCCATCCCTGGAGCTATTTAAAAGAAGGGTAGATGTGGTGCTTGAGGATATGGTTTAGTGGTAGACTTGGCAGTGATAGGTTAGCGGTTGGACTTGATGATCTTAAGGGTCTTTTCCAACCTTAACGATTCTATGATTCTATATCCATGGTTTTACTTCTCTCTTTTAGTTTATCCTTCTGTTTCCAGAGCAGCAACATAACCCGAGAAACATGGCCACGTGGGTAGAGGGTCAAAATGGGATTTAGGCAACTTGCTGCTTCTTCCTGTACCTCTAACTGTAAAATAGGGTTCAAAAACATCCTCCCTCTGGTGCTTCTCTTCCTTACTATTTTGGCTTTGAGCTCTTCAGGGCTGTTCCCTGGTGTTTCTTTAGTGCCCTGGACAATGACCCTGTGGTTCCATTTGCCTCTGAGTGCTATCACTGTATATAAATATCAAGTCCTAACAGTTGGGTTCAGATCCCGATAGAGTTCTTAAGAGAGAATATTTTCTAAGGTGTCACAGTAGGCTTTTGCTCAGCTCCTGTACTCCTGATGGGCTAATGACCAAATCCACATACGCTTTGGTCCCTCCACTTGTAAAGGTGAGTGTAAACGCTTTTCTTCATTGCAGGGAAGTGGTAAAGGTATTACAGGACATATTTAAATAGTGTAATGATGAGGACCATGGACAAGCCTTCAGCCTGAGTCAGAATGGGCCCAGGACTAGGACTTTTTCTTGAAGATGGCTGCAATTTACTCCCTTTCAGCTGGCTCAGTTCCCAAGCTTGTCACTTATGTAGTGAGGCAATATTTGCAGCTCATAAGCAGCCTTATGGTAAGGGCAGAGTGGCTCTCACTACAGTGTCCATTCAGTTGTGAACCAGCAATGCTTAGCTGTGAAAACAAGCCAAAGATAACAAAAGAGAAACTTCAGCACTTCTCTTCTGCCAGGAGCAACATCATAACCAATGCTTCAGGATTATGAGCTAAAACAAAATAATAATTTGAGGAAGAACAAAAAGCAGTGCAAAGGTTGAAAGGAATAATTAAAACAATTGCAGAACTTAACGAACAGGAAAAGCTATGGCAGAAGGCAAGCAGCTGAAGTGTGATTTTTGTGCTTAGCCATCCCAGGGCTTGACAGACCTGTGGGCTCAGCATTATCCCATTGCCCTGTTGGCACAACCAAGGCAGTGAGGGCTGTGGTAATGCCACAGCTTGTTTTGGAGAGTCAGTATCAGGCCTGGGAACAAACTCCTGTCCTTCTCGTGATTTCTCTTCAAACCTCTTCTGCGGATCTTGTTTTTTTCCTGTGCTTTGCGGTGCGTCATCTGCTGCCCAGCCCCGTACAGCAGCACTATGCAGGGGGTGATCCACTCCTTGTCCCCTTCTGAGTGCTGGGAGTGCCGCTGGAATTTCCAGAATGAAGGAATAAGGGCTGTGTGGGATGTACAGTGTCACATGGACAGGTTGTACCTGGAAGGCATCTCTGGTTTTCAGAGCAGTTGGGAAAGGATTGCTAATAGCCCTCCTTACACAACAGAATATTCACCTGCGTAGTTCATTACTTATTAGCTCCAGGCAGGGACACTGCAGATTTGTTAATGGTAATGGCCAAATCATTAGAGTGTGCAGCATTAATGGAGGAGAAAGCATTCAATAAAGAGCCATCACTCGACCCTGTCATTGTCCCTGGAACACAGATGATATTGTAGAAATCAGGCTCTACTCTCCTTCTGTCACCTGCCCCCTCTTAAAAGGATGGCTTGCTTGAGAGCTTCAGCTTCCTTTCAAACACATGTGAAAGCTCATCTTTTCTTATTTTGAATCAGATATGCTGTACTATGCCCAGCTGTTCCTGTACAAAGATATTTTAAAAGTCTTCTGAAAGTTCCTCTAATCCTGATGGTTCTGTGCCGGAAGGGCCGTGTTTTAGAGGAAATACAAGATTTTGCTGTGCCTCAAGCTATCCCCCAGGTGGTTTGTTTACTTTTTCTGAGTAATATCCTGTGTCTGATGTATTGATCAGCAAAAGATTTTCTTCTAGTTTGCGTTCTCATACCCATAGACTGCCAACTGGAGGGACCCTCCAAAAGCTGCTAAATAGCTCGTTAAATAAATTGTGACAAAATAACCTGATTCTTGTACAGGTTGACCTGCCCGTAGATTTTATTTCTTTTGATGTAACTCAGCTGCCTTCAGTGGTCTCTCGTTGCAGCTTAATGTTTTAATCATAGCTTCTCATTAGCTCATCCTGCAATATGTCTTCCAGATTATCTTCCCTTTCCTCTCTTTTTATTTCCTTTTGGCTGTGGAGCTGTATCTGTCATATCTCTCTTTGTCTCTGTAGTTCCTTTATTCCTTCCTTACAAGTTAGACCTTCTGACTCTTGTAAAACTTGTCTATCTTGCATATATAGACCTCTGTGTATGTGTATATATATGATGCAGACGGAGAGCTTGCAAATGTGCAGGATGCAATATTCTAAGTGAAATCCTACCAGCTGTTTTTTATATACTCTTCTTTGTTGGCTAGAGTTTCCTTTTTAGTCACAGTGATCTCGTGGTGTTCATGTTAAAGTGGCTGGCGTAGATGAAAGATAGTGGGGGGGGAGATAGTAATTTGATGTTTCTTCCATATCCAATTTCTGTACAACAGACAAGGTCAGTGCAAGTATGATCGTTTTTAGGAACTTCCTCTGCATTTAGTATGCTGGGGGTCAAATAACCCAAATCCTTCTGATATTTTATAGTGACAGACATCCATCACCACTTGTTTCTGGACTAGCTTGTTAAGACAGTCTTTGAGAATGGGTATTTTCTTGGCTGTCTTTCTCTTTTTGTGGTTTCTGTTCAGTTTTCTTGAGCACCCAAGTGGATATACTCATATTTTTTTTTACCAGCAGCCCTTATAGCTATTCTCTTCCTGGGCTGGCCTAGATTCCCTCTGTGAAGTTGCCTTTACCTACTTAATGGTGGTGTTGAACAGGAGGGTATGACGTACTCCCTGCTGTGCTGTGAGTTACTTTACTGGGTTACTTTTGCACCACTTGAACCTTCAGGAGCAGCAACTCTAAGGTGTAGAGTTAGACTTTGTTATGACACCTCCAGGTTTCTCTGTGTATTTGGTGTATCTCTTTTTCATGGAAAATCTGCCAGAAGTCTGAAGTGTGATGAAATGCTGTCATGAAAATGAGGTGGTGCTGTGTATGCCAATAGTGTTTTGTTTTGCCGGTGAGGAAAGTTGTAAAGATGTCAAACTTGCAGGGTTGAACTGTTGTTTCACAGGATAATAAGTAGGTGCAGCAGTTCTCTGGTCTGAAATGGTCTTCCAATGCCAGAACCCAAGCCTGCAATCAGGATCGTCTTCTCAGTGCCTCCGGCAGTGGATAACTTTTCTTTGTCGAGGAGAGATGTTCTCATGCTTACCAGGGTAGGCACCTACGTGATCAAGCATAAATTTTTTCCAGTTTGTTATAGTAGCTGATTTTTGGGTGTGCCTATGTTTTAAAATGGTAACAGATATAATTATGGCATATCATGATGCAATTTGTTTCCAAACAGGCATATATACACACTGTTCACCCTCAGGTTTAAACTGATTTCATGTAGATAAGGAGAGGGGGTAAACTTAAGTGACTGAACTGGAGATGATAAAGATTGAGGCCCATATGTGGACTATACTTCCACTAATGTAAATCAGGACCAGAATAATTGTTTTAAAGAAATAGCTGGAGAATTTTGAAGGTATACATGGGAGCAGAGTCCAACAGTGCAATGGGAACAAAAAGGGTAACTTCTTACATTTTGAAAATACAATTTAAAAATATGTATTTCAGAATGTTGTGGCTTCTCAAGAATTTTGTTTTCATCAGTGACTGAGGATTAAAAGAAGCTATGACTACTGTGAATTACTCTCCCGTGTTTTTTCCACTACTTAACGGATGGGCATGTAGATAATGCATGGCAGCAAATGAGTTGACCTCATCCATGTGGCAGTTCTGACCTGTGGTTCATGCAATGGAAATATTTGATATCCCCTGTTGTGAAGGATCCTGTTCACAGTATTCATAGCTTCAGTAAAAATGTTCAGAAAGCAACACTCATCCCTTGTAGAAAGACCAGAAATGATGCTTGTCCTGGAAATGTGTTTGAATACATAGTAGTGTTGCAGCTTGCCAGTACAGGGAAGGCTCCATAATGCAACCAAGTGAAAACACTTATGCTTCCATGCCAGCCCTGAGATGCTGCAGAGCAGCTCCAGGACTTTCCTTTCCCGTAACACGTGAGAGGGCAGCTCCCTGTACACCATGTTTCCCCTTAGTTTTCCTATCTCAGTTTCATGGCCTCCAGAAATTTTTCACTGTAATGAGTGCATGACTCCAATCACAGGTGTTCAGGGTGTGAATTCCCATGTGTGCAGGCAGGGCTGTACAACCGTTGTATGTTTCAGAGACGAGGTTCCCCAGTACTCCCTGTTTTAGAAAAGAGAACGTGAAAAAGTTGCAGTGAAATATCTAAGTTGCTGTGCAAATATCTAAGCCTGGAATATCTTTCTGTATTGCCCTCCCTGCTTACCTGCTCCTTACTCACTGGCAACAGTACTTCAAAGCCTCATGTTTTTTTTCTAGATGTGCAATAAACTCTTTCTTAGCATTCTGTGGTTCTTTGTGCTAAGCGAGTGTGCTAACAAAATCATGATGTAGGTGCAAAAGGGGTTGCCCTGTGGATCGGAGCAGTGGCCCACCTTTCTCCATGCCCTGCTTCAACAGAGGTCAGTAGCAAGTTCTTCGGAAGAATGTTGCAGCAACAACCCTGTAATGCAAATTTTGGAGTCGCATGTGGAAAGGAGCTGGGGGCAGATAGTTTCTTAACATCAGGCAGTTGAATCCGTGTTTGACTTCTGCCTTGAAGTAGTAGGTCAGGTTGTCCAAGTCCCAGCTTTACTGCCTCCTCTTAGAGCGCCGCTGGGAAAGGGTGGGTGGAAGGGTCTCCCACTTCAAACTGATGAGGCTTTACTCCTGTTTTGGAGTGTGATGATTCCACTTCACATTCTGAACCAGAATCTGCCTCCCATATATTAATAATAAAGAATGCTATCCATAGATATTTCAGCTAGGCAGCAAAAAATATATAAATGGCTAATCCTTTCTTAAATCTTAAGTTCTGTGACTTAGTATTATCTTGTAGTTTTACCTGATGCTATCTTCCCATAGCCTGTTTCTACTCTCTATTCCTCTGTATTATCAATGACCTCAGCGAAGAAACGCTTTTTAAGCATGTGGTTCAGCTAGTTTTTTGCTTCATTTATATTTGCTAATTTGAGGTATTTTGCAGCGCTCAGACAATAATGCAACTGTATCACAGCATTTTCAACAACATTGACCTCTGCAAAGCTGCCCTTTCACAGCACTTGAGTGCATCAATATTGCTGTCTGTATGATTTTAATTTAATTAGAACAGCTGCAGTAATTTTGGGAGAAGCATGGCCTTCCCCACTGTCTCCTTTCTCTTTCATGATGAACTGTTGCACCTCTGTGGGTGTTTTTTCATTTGCTTGAGTAAGGATTGAGACGTGAAAGGGTAGCCATCTCCTGCTCCTGTGCTGGGAGGTCTGTCAGAGGCAGGCTGAAGGGAGGAGACAGAGAAGAACTGAACTTCACAGAAACACTAAGGTCACCGAGACAATCTCTGCTTTCTGTGCACAGGAAATGAGATGTTAATCTTTTCCCAGTGCTGCTTTGCATAAGGTCCATTCCAGAGAGCTGTGTTTGTTTTAATTTCTCTAATTACTGATAGTGTGCTGATTATGCTGCTATAGATTTGACGTGAATTGCTATATTAATGGGATCAAAAATGAGAAGTCTGCCATGGAAATTAAGACGACAGCAACTGGGGGAAGGGAGGGAAGTGGAGAGTTTAGGTCATACCCTGGTACTGCAGAGCTCTGCTTAGCTTTTTCTGGAGCCTGATCCTTTGTCCCTGGCAGAAGTTGGAGTATGCAAGCAATACCATTGACCAAAACACGAAAATGTTTTAACTGTGTACCTGGTGCCATGCAGTCTCTTAGGGGTTCTGATTTCCCCCCTCCTCCCTGTGTTAGACCCTGTAACTCATCTCATAATGGACTCTTGGACTTTTGTGTCCAGCCATAGCGTTGCATACAAAACACTAGTGAACACTGCATATGTTTTCCTCCCCTTTCCTCTTCCCATCACTTCCCTAATGATTAACTTACTTGAATCTCCTGCCGTTGTCCCCTGTCCTACTCTGTGGCTGGTTTGCTGGCAACGCCCTGCTGAGTGCCCAGATATCCAAGGCCTTCTGTATCTTTCCTGTAAGCACCTCATTCCCCGCAACAGCCCTTTTCTCTAAGGCCATTTTTCCCCTCTACTGTACCCAGGCACCTACTCCTAGGAGGATCCACAGTAGCAAAACCAGCCCCACCCCACCCCCTCCAGGCTCCCCCCTGTTCCTTGGTCCCTTGGTTTGTCTTTCCACTTCCCCTGCCTCTGTGCTTGCTGAAAGAGATAGCAGCCCTGGTCCTGTGTCCTTGCACAGCTGAACATCCTCTGTGATTTGGAGTACATAGTGTTGTGTCCAGAACACCAGCGTTTACAGTCCTGAGAGCTACAACCATACATTTCAAACCTGGATTTGCACAAAGCAAGGGCAAGTTACTCAAGGGTTTTTCAGCCTAGGGCTTCCCCAGGAATCTAAGGGAGCACCAGAACATCTGCACACCTGCTAGTGCTGCCCTCTGAGTGCACGTCCCATAGGTGAGGAGTTGGAGCAGGATGGTGGGATGATACCCAGGGAGATGGAAGCTTCCCTTAAAGCAGCATCCCGCTACCACTGTTCTGCGAGTAAGCAAGGATGACCTCTGAGGACAGGACAGGTAACTTTCTTCCTTTTTACTTTTGTTGGCTCCCTGATGGTTACCAGCACAAATCCCTATATCTCTACCTTGCAGTAACGCTGGCTTCTCTGGGGAGCAGGGGAAGTCTGGGCTGTTTGAAGAAGCAAAGATGAACTGCAAATGCAACAAGACAGGCACTGAGTGACACATGTACACCAGCAGCCTGGGGGGCAAGTGCATGTCACCTTTCACTCTAGGTTAACTTCGCCCTGTAGAGTATCATTATGCGCAATATAAGAGTAGGTTTTTCCACAGTGATAAAAGGCAGCTGCCTTTTATGTCCAGTGCAGGGTATTTGCAGACCATGTTGGCCATTCTGGTTTCCTGAAAACTCCTGCATAGTTAACGTGTTTCTTTGCTTTACCAGTTAAAAGAAGTCATTTTAGTATACCATCCTATACAACTATCCTATACAAGCAGTCATGTCACTGGGACAACATGAGGGCTTGCATAGCATATCATGCTTTCTTACATATTTTATTTTCATTTCTGCAGAAACATGTATGTTCTTTGCACCTGCCATCTGAATAGAGTTAGTAAAGAAAAGACTGTCGACTGCAAGCTGGAGAATGTTCATGATGAAGGCTGCTGCTTTGGAGTTTAGAAGGGTATAATTTTAGCAAAAGCATGAAGCTCTTTTTACTTGGAGCCTCACTCATCCTTAACTGCTAGACTTTTTTTAAAGAGGGACTACAAATTTAATTTTGTGATTTTGACATTTTAAAAATATTGTTATTTCAGCAATATGAATTTGTGTTCCTGACAGAATTTTCTAACTGTTCAGGTGGATTTTGTGTGTAAAGGATCTGCCCCAATTCTTCAAAGTGAAATCAGTGTATGCTTTCATGGCTATAGGAGTCTAGTCAGCTGTTACATACACTCCTAGGTAGCCATGATCAATATAGCTTTTGAGTTACCTTCCTTTTTTAGACAGGATGATTCAGTCTAAGGTTTTCTCAGCACCTGGATATTTAGGTTTTTGTACTTTTCTAGTACAAAGAACAAAACCATAGCTTGTCTTGATTCTTAACCATGTATTTCAATCTGTCTGTGCTAAATTGGACAGGTGAAAGCATGCCCCAGTCTAAGCAGACCTGGATGTAGTCTAGGTGGCACTGTTGGAGCACCAGCCACTACTAGAGTAAACACCAAGGAGGGTCTCTGTAAAGGTTGACTTAATGCATCTCTTCAGTTATTGTAGTCAAGGTTAAGCTTCATGGTGAAACTTTCCTGACTCACCGTGAGCTGAAGAAGCATTTAAAAAACGAGGACAGCAAGCAGTATGCCAGCTGTTTTGTTGACCTCGTTGTGGCTACTGGCAAAATACTAGGGAGCTGCTATTTTGAAGTTGCTTGTAGATGGCAGTTGTTTGGGGCTGAGCGTTTAGTCACTTGTGGGTTTAAACGTTCATAGAGTTCCCTGGCAGTCAGCGAATCTGGAATGTGGTAATGCTCATTTCTAGCTGTTTCCTAGCGCTCATCAACAGTAATTTCAAAGGACATCAAACATGTATCGATGTGTTCCCTTTTACAAGTAGACTAAGCTGCAGCAAGGCTGTTTGCTCAAGTACACACAAGGTTCATGCTGGTGCTCCTACCAGCACTACCCATCCTTCCTCCCAAGGTATTGCTTGAACAACCCTACCACTGAACCATCTATTCTTGGCCTTAATGCAAAGGGAAATATTAAAGTGACTGGTTAGGAATCTCTTTCAGAAGAATTCCTAGTAGTGGAGTATCTAGTTGCATAGCTTTAGTAGCATGAGATACCAGCCATGTTTTTGTTTGATGAATCCCATAGAGAGAAGCCCTAGGCAGTTCTGGAGTTGTGAAGATTAAAGCAAATCTCTTCTCAGTGGTGTAAGCCCAACAGGTACCTCCTGGAAGTGTGACTCCAAAAAGCCTCAAAAAGGCTGGAGGAGCAAATATGACCTTGTGCATTCATGTGTCTGTGTAGACCAGGGGTTGCGTGTGGCTGAAGCACAGTGCTACAGTTGGTTGCAGAACTGGACTGATGTTTGCAATTCTGCTTCCAGTCATGTTACTGACTCATGCTGCAAACAGGGATGAAGCTCATTTTCCACAAGCCCAGTGCCTTGACCTCCTTGTGACATTACCATTCCACACCTTTTGGAAATGTGGCCAGGACAGTTACAAAGGCTACTCTTTCAGGATGTGCTTGTTAAATGTATTGCCCTTGAGAGGTGCATGCTGTCCTTTTTCACTCTGAAATTACTTAGCTCATTTGAGCTTTGCTCTTTCTGTAACTCAGGTTGTCCGTGTGTCTAATGAAAAGAAAAAAGACTTACCTAATGTCTGTAAATCGCTTTGATATTTGGGTTAAAGGTGCTGGAAGAAAAATGCAGGATTAGTAAGAGAGGACATCTCAAAGGCACTAATAAGAGTCGGATAGCTAACTCCCCTTTGTATCTTGTAAAATGTGTTCTGCAAATATTACCAATTCACACATTACTGTGGTCATCTCAAGGTGTGTGGAAAAAGTAACCGTGCATTTCCACAGCTGCTTTCTGGTTTTTACTGTCCTGTTCTTACGAATACCTGGAAATAATTAATAAAGTGTATGTATTTATAACAGTAAATCTTAATGAAGCTGTCTTGGTATAAATCAAGTTACTGTATGCCTTTACGAGGTTGATCGGTGCGCAGAGAAAGGCAGCAGGTATTGGAAGTATAATGTCTTAGTTTGATACAGCACCTCCTGGCTGTTGAGGGAGGTGCATGGGGTTCTGGATTTAATTTTATCTTCTGCTTGCACTTTCTTCCTGCTGTTGGCTCTAGTGAGAAGGCCCTTTGAAGACACTTAGCCCTGGTCTTTGTAGCAGTGATTCACTATTTCTGAAAGCATGAAATGTGACCTGAGGTTGGACTGTATCCTGCATTCTTTGGGAGGGAGGAAAAGGACTTCAGGTCTCCCATCTATCGTCTAGTGCCTGTTTGCAGAGGCAGGCATCTGTGTGGCTATGTTGCAGAAGTGTTCCTCTTTTTATAAATATCTCATTCAATAAACAAAACGAGCAGCTGCAGTGTGGTTCGATTATCTGAGCTGTGGATCGCAGCAGGAAATGCTAGGAAGTGGCTGGTCTCATTGCAAATCAGTGGTACGTGCACCAGTAGTGAGAAGGCGCAAATGGGCAGCAAGAGTGCAGAATGGGCACAGTTAGCCACACCTCACGGGAGCATGAAGCATAGAGTCAGCTGCTTCGGGTCAAGGAAGGAGTTGCATAAGTTGAAAGCAGAATCGTGTTTGGTAGCTCCACAGATGTGTCTTTCACAACATCTCAGTGCACATTGCTGTGTGTTAACTAAGAAAAACTAAATTCATATGAGCTAATGGATTGCTGCTGCCTGGACAGTGATGAGTGGAAAGAAACTGTATGGACACAGTAGGGTGTTTAAGGACTTTGTGGGAGACTGGAATATAAGATTGAACAATTTCTGATTAAAAAGTACTGAGCTGAAAGCCATGGACCCTGTACTTGCAGAAATAACGAGGTGGTGGTGGAGTGAACCAGGCCTTTCTTCCCACTCCATCTAAACCCAAAACAGTGTTGAGGTGGATCATTTATTCTCCACGTTGTCAGTCTTTTCTGCCATGGCGGGTCAGCAGTGGTGGCTATAGTATAGTGGTGGGACTCCGGAGGTTGAGGCAAAACTTCTGGTTCTGTGTAAGCGACTGAGCAGCAAGCTGATAGCAGCACCTTGTGCCAGAATGAGCTTGGCTTGCTTTGAAGTGGTGGCTGAGACATGCAAGACTTTCTAGTTGCTCCGTGTCCTGTTTCTTTTTGGACTTGTCGTGTAGTCTGCATGAAGAGTTTTCTGCTTTGGTAAATTCAGTTATTTACTCATGTTGAACAAATCTCTTCTTCCCTTTGCTGGTGGTGAGGGTGCTAATGTTAGGTTCTGCAGGTGCCTCTGTCAGCCTCAGTCTAGTTCCCTGCCATGTGGCTGCAATAATGTGGTGGTTCATAATGGACGTAATTACCTTCTCTTGCTCCAGCACCAAGTTTGTCTTTTCCATTTGCCAGAGATCGGGGTTAGGGTGGGGAGCTGCACATGAACTTTCCTGCAGCTGCTCAGAAATGAAGGTAGCTCCTTTTGCTTCTGTATGTATGTGGATGTAAACCCATGCTGTTTGTACTGCCGTCATTAAATGTCAGCAGCATGGTTTTGGGGAATAATATGCATTGTCTTCCAGAAAGCATATGCTAATGACTTTTTTTAATGCTCCTGTAAAATTGTGGCTGTTTATTTACAGAGGGTATAATTTGTGCTGTGATTGGAGTACAGGCTTAGAATATGGAAGAATTTTCCCATCAGATCAGAAGAAATTTCAGTCTTAAATTTCTTGGCAGACATTTTCAGAAATAAAAACCTACCAGTGAACAATTATGAAATTAATGCAACATTCACAAATTGCCCTTAACTCTATTTGACTGTCCTTGCATAGCTGCATTCTGTATGCTGTCTTGCAACCAAATAAGTAAGTTAAACTACTTCACAGAAAGTGCTAGTAATTACTTCAGGCAAGAAAAAAAAAGTACTACGTTAGTCAATGGTAAATAGAGTAGTTTTTATTAATATAGTTTTCAGCAGCAAAGGCAAAACTAGTTGCTTGCTGTCCTTTAAAATGCTATGAAGGAATAAAGTGTTAAATACTTAATAAATGTGCTCAGATAATGACTGATTTGTTAACATAAGTGGTTTTGGCACTTTTTGTAACGGTATGTATGCATGTATCATGGAGTTGCTGTCAGATTTTCACCAACATAAAAAACCTCAGTCTCCCCACTTGTGTGTCACTTCCCTTTCCTCCCTCAGCAAATTTCTGAGAAGACCCTTGGAAACTTCGTGGACTGTTTGAAAATTAAATCTGTCACCCTAAGAACTGTTTATCCCCTGGCTGCAGCGCTGGGCAGCACGCCACCCACGCAGCGCTTGCCCGCAAGCGGACAGGCTGCAAGCTCCGTGGCTCCCTGGGCAGCCAGATGCATCTCTAGTGCTGCTCGCCCCCACCACGCACACATGCTTCCTTCCTTCCACCCACTTCCCCCTCCCCTGCCTCGGTTTCACACCTCTGTTCCAAAGTTCACGTTGTCCTCTCTCTTTCTCTCTCCCTCCCCCACCCCCACTTTCTTTTTAACAGCAGGAAAGAATTTCGTACACACCTCCAGTGAGCCCGGTACCAAATTACACTTCGTCACCACTACATGTCCCAGTGCCTCGAGCGATCAGGATGGAGGAAGACACAATCAGACTGCCGGCACACCTGCGTGAGTGTCAGCGTGGAGGCTTCTTACATTCTTGGATTGAGGAGGGTGCGGGGTGGGGTGAGAAGGTGTTTCTATTTTTATGGAAGACAGTGGGGAAGCCTCCTGGCTTTAGACTTTTTAAAAAATCTTTAGTTGGTTTGGTTTTTTAAATATTCTTTTTAACCAAAGGAAATTACTCTTAAATACAGTACGTTATATCTCCTGCATCCCCTGTCAAGGATTTGGCTTAGTTCTCATGACAGGCACAAATGTGGAGGTTTTCTTTTGATGGGAAGTGCTATGTTTCCTTCCATGGTATAGGAATTGCTCAGCAACGTTCTGCAGCTCAAGGTCAGAGTTTCACAAACTGTGGCACGTGGGGTGCATTTGTACTGTGGGTATTTTCAGGTTGTTATGGGTCTCAAATACTCCTGGTGCCCAGGCTCTCTACTACAGCTTGGGTGCTGACTGAGGCAGTGGGAAAAGAGGAAGAATGAGCTTAGCTGTGCACAAAAGGATGCTGCACAGGAGGAAGGGCATATCACTGACATTGGAACAAAAACTGGAGCTGGGGGCAAGGCAAGGGACAGGCGCTTCCTTGCTGAGATGATTTAATGTTTGAGGAATAGGAAAGGCCAAGGGCTGTTGGCCAGCGAGAGATGAATTAGTGAGATAGGATGGGGACAAGGAAGAGTGGAATTTTCCTTTTTGGAGGGGAAGCAGTTCTGAAGTAAATTGAGAGGTTTTAAGTAAACTTTTGTCAGGCGTACATTCCAGGGGTACTTGAGTGACAACAAGTAACAGGGCCAGGAGCAAACATAACTTTGTGTGTTGCCATCTGACAAATAGGTTTGGGATTTCGGAGGGAGGAAAAAAAAGCCTGTGTTTATTACAAGAGATTCTCATTCCTGTCCTCAGCTTGTCTTCCAGGCACACTTCTGGGTGGAAACTGTGCTCCCAGTGCTTCTGTAATCCTGTGCTCACTCACTTGCTGGCCACCAAGTTGCACTGCTCCAAGGTTGCTTGTTGCCCACGCTGCATTCTCCACAGTCCTGTTTTCATCTGCAGCTGCCTCTTACTCTCTCCCGCATGTGCTGTAGTGTAGCTGAGGTGGTACCTTTTCTGTGCTTTCTGATGGAATGGGAGCTGGTGTTGCAGCATTTCTGACCATCTGGTTGCAGCCTGAGTATCCCCAAGCTCCCAAGCCCTGCTTGCCCATGTGTGTGGCTGCTGGCCTGTTTTCCCAGCCCCAGGAGGACTTGGTGCTACACTTACAGGGCATTTCTATGCTTTGCCCAAGACTTAGATACAAAGAAACCAGCACAGAAGCAGTTGTTCTCCAGCAGTTCTTTTCCCCACTGTGGCTTTTAATCCCTGAGGTGTGGTTTTTTTTTTCTTTTTTAACCTCATTGCATTAGTTGGTACTATTTACTTCTGCTGTGGGAGCTGCTGTTGTCTCCACAGCCAGGATCATGGCTGGTTTTCCAGTTACTTACTGCCCTCCCCACTGGGTCTGACAGATGCATAAGGCAGGAAGGCAGAGACCCTTGATACTGGAAGTGGTGGGGCACTGTTTACTACCTGCTTCCTTCCCATCAGCTAGCCAGTGTGCTAGGTCTAGTGAAGCTTCCTCTCAGTCAAAACTTTTTATCCAATATTTTTAGGTGTGATCTAGCCTTTCACCTTGATTTTTGTTTTGGATTTTCTTATCTTTTGATTGGCACATTTTTAAACTTGCAAGGAGTCTTCTTTCCCATTAGTGTTTCCACATAAATCTGACTTGTAGTGTAAAAACACAGATGATTAATCATTAAATATCTGTGGAATAGTCTTCCACAAAGTTAGTGTCTCAGGTCATAAACAACATGGAGCACATTTACGTAGCCTTACCAGTTCTAGTCCCTGGTAGTATAGTATTTTGTAGCTCAGTATGCAGTCAGTTTTAACCTAAACACTGTCACCAACCAGCTGACCCAAACACTGCTAGAACCACTGTTTAAAGTATATAGGTACATAGCTAGGCCAGAAGGGACCACTATGAATTCCTAAAATGATCTCTGATATAACTTGAGTTGCAGAACTTAACTCAGTAACTCCCGTGTTTAGGTCCAGTAACTGAGCTACAGCATGTGATGCAGAAAGAGTTCTGCTCTTCATGTAAATACTTTGGTGATGGGGAGGATATAAGTTCTCTACATGTTCTTTCGATGCTTAATTATCCTCCTTATTTGCTTTTTTTTTAAGTGCCCTATTTATAGTTTGAATTAGTCAAGCTTCAGTTTCCAACTATTAGATCTCATTATCTCCTTTCCTGCTAAATATTGTCAAAAGACGACTACTGATATAGGTGCTTTTAGATAAAGTCACTTCTTAACCTTTTCGTGGCTAAACTGGATAGGGAGAGAGGTTCTTAAGGCTGTCAGTCTTCCTGTAAAGCTTCCAGATCTCATAATTCTGTTTGCATTGTCTCTGTGAACTGTTTTCCCTCTTCAGATATCCTTCTTAAAGTGAGGACAGCAGAACTGAAGATCATATTTCAGGAGTAGTCTTCCTAATACCAGGCATTAGAAATAACTAAGTGCCTTTTGGATCTTAGGTCATGAGGTTTAAGAGGTATTAACATGGGATTTTGCAATTCCTGCATGGACTCCTCTCTCTATATATAGATGTATTCTTATATATTTTTTTTATTTTTTTTAAAAGATGTGTCTGAGAAGACAGCTTTGGTCCTAAATCCAAACTGCCTTAGAAGTCAGGTGAAGTAGCCCATTTCTGGTTCAGGCTGTGGTACTGTGTGTGAAGATCGGGTTCAGATCCACAAAGTCTGAGGGCTATCTAGGTCTGAGGTTTTGTTTGGTTCCAGCCCTATTATTGTTTTTGTTGATGAGGTGAAGTGTAATAACTTGTCTGAACCCTCACTCATTCCAGTGCAACAGGGAGCTATGGTAAGTTTCTCCAGTTACACACAGAGCTGGTAGCTTGTCAGGCCTCCAGTCATTCTCTGTTTCCATGGCATTCTGATGGCATTTACCAAAATAAAGGCAGAGTTCAGTCCTAACCCATACATCTTCATGTCTGCCAGCTTGCAAGTTCAAGAGCTATGCTACAGGTGCAGCTGAAAACAGCAGTTGGACCATACAAAGGCAGAACTAGAGACAAATGTTTCAGATGGAATATGAAGTGCACTCTGTGGGTTCAGACAGTGTTTTATGCCTTCCTATTAGTGAAATTTCACTGTTTCTAATGTTTAAGAGCACTCTGAAGGTGTTAACAGCCAATAGTATCAGGACAATTAGTAGAGCAATTTCCTTTGGTGCAATAAATTATTTCTCACTGTTTGGTGAGCAAATGGGTCTCAGCTGTGCTGAGCTGATTTGATCCAAAGACTGGAAAAGGGAGAAGTGCAAAGTTTAGAAGGGTGGAATGCGGATCTGTCTTTACTACAATCATGCAGGGGAGGACTCCTTCTCTGTCATCAACACAGCTAGAAACATGCAGAAACCCCTTTTCCTGATGGTGATGTGGAGGCACTTTCCCTTTCTCACACAGCCTTTCTTGTTTTAATTATCTGCTTTCTTCCCAGCCTACTCTATTCCTATAGGTTAGAAGTACAATGTATTCAGTCTTAACTTTAAAGCTCTGGGAGAGTGAGAATAATTTTCTGGTAATACACACCTTTCTTTGATGCTGTACTTCTCTGTAAGGGACTTTTGACCCATACTCTTAAACATACTTGTTTGCCTAACTCCACTTCTTACCTAGTAGCTGAATATTGGGGGCACTGTAAACAGAGTAGCAGCAAGGAGCTGGAGAATATGTTGTCTTCTATTTTAGGTATGTAGTCAGAAAGTACGGTGATCTCCAGTTCGTTCTTTGTCTCTAGTGCATATTCTGTGGTAGCTTTGCAGCATATCTGATCTCTGCTAGACTGCATTAATGTCAGATAGAGGGATTGTTTGGAAAATGGACATGTTTACTGAGGATTCAAGAGAAGCAAGTTCAACTCCCACCCAAGGCTCTGCCCTTGGTGACCTTGGACATCTTGTTTTAGTTTCCCTGCTGTAAAATGCAAAAACCTGTGAGTGTAAAGACTCTTAAAAGGTGTGAAAAATAATACAGTCACTCCCCAGATATTGTGATAATGATAATGAAGAATGCTAAGGTAGGTAGAAGTCCTGAAAGTCTCTGAGGAACCTTATTCCATATTACAATGGAGAGAAAGTTCTTCCCCCTCCCCCCCCAATCTTTTTGTCTGGTACAGTGTCATTAGTTACTCGTTTTGTGCTATGGCCAATACCTTGTGGTAAAAAGTTCTTGGAACTGGATAGAGGATACTGCATTTAAGAGATGAATGTAAGAACCCTTCCCTGTGTCTATTAATATGCTCTGAATCACAGGGAAAATAGCTTTTTCCTTTTTTGTAATATGCAAGATGAAAATAAGGTGGCTTGCCTTCTACAACAGCAACTGTAAACATGTGCCAAAATCTTCATGGTATTCTTTGTCTCCTTCAACATAAAACTTCTTCAACAAGAGACACAGAAATATCAGTGCTGAAGAAGGACTTGTTGCGTGCCCTGATCCTGTGCAGCAGCATTCCCCCTTGTACAAATTGACAAATGTGCAGTTTGATTTTTATCTCTGTAGGGCATCTTCCCTTGGGAATGTGTGTGTTTGTTTCGGGAGATGGACCTCATGGATAAAGACTTTAGTGTTTTCTATTGATAAAAGCATGAAAAAGAATTCATTTCTTCCTCTAAGGTAGTTTCTCTTCTTTCTTTAGTGTTCCTTCCTTCATATGCCTGCAGCTCATTGTCATAGCAAGGCATACTGCACATACTTTTCTGTATACATGAAGTAATCTTGGCAACAACTAATTTTTCTTGCTTTTTTTTCCCATTGAACCCCCAACAGCCTGCACTGATGTTCAGAGTAAAATGACACACTCTAGATGTCAGGATACCTGCATCACCTCATACGGGAGAACTTTTACATCAGGCCTGCGGTGGTGTTATCTTGACTGCACTTGCTTTTTGGGGGTTGCAGTGGTGGGGAAAGCTAAGGATCTATTTGTAAAATCCTTTGAGTACTTTTTGTTTTCAGTGTAGTCTTGGGTTCTGGTCTTTGGTTTTTCAGTGTGCGATATGTTCCAGACTACGGTTGATTTTGATGAACTTCAGAGTATCCAGACCTGTTCACATACAGCTAACGAAATAATGTTTTTTATTTCTGTATTTGTGTCCCTTGTAGTTACTGTTCTACTGCCTTCATTAGGGAGGACAGAAGGGAAATTTATTTAGTTTTCTGCAATGATTATGTTAAAGGCTTTATGTTTTTGGTGAGTGTTTCATAGGAATCTTTCTGCATGCCAATTTATATTGGTATTTGTTTTCTGATTTGGTGGAGACCAGTCCAGTGGCTGTGTATTAGCTTGACATCTTTGCGACCCTAGGGGTACCACATTCTGCAAAAAAGCCCTCTGTTTAACCCCCAAGTGTAGGCACAAGTAGTAGGGCAGGCCAGGCAGTTGGGCTCTCAGTTGGGCAGGTTTTTTAAACTAAGGCATTTATCAGATCTAAAGCAGTTTATTGTGAGTTTCTTTTTCCTGATCACACATTGTTGCTTATATGCATCATTTGTGTTTTATGGGCACCAGTTTTCTTTTTTTTTCTTTATTTTAAGGAATGCAGGAAACAATTAAGAGAAGGAGGAGGAAACAACAACACTGTCAGGGTTGCCAAGGATCCATTTTTTTTTTTCTGTATAGTGTCTATTAATTATGCTACTCCTTTTATTAATCCTTTGGCACCTGTTAATTATTCTGCAATTTTGGCTAGCAGCTGGAAAGCCACTTCGAAGCATTAAGCATATTGTTATTTAGTTGCTAGAATATTCAATGCATTGAACAGAAAGTATGTAGTGAGATGGGAAAAAAAGCCCTTTACCCTAAGCCACATTTAGAGCAGCAAGCAATAAAAATATTTGCTTTGGAAGGATCTTTGTGGAACGAAACTGACTGACGCACATACAGGGAAAATAAAATAAAAGCTGCATAAGACAAAGGGACTGTGAGAGGTGGCCAGAATGTCAAATTAATGACTCTGAGACCAATCCTGGTCCCACTGAAATGAGCACTTAAATTCCCACTGATTTTAACAGGGTTTGGACTGGCCTCTTTCTCACATGATTGGCTTCTTCCAGCCCCCTCTTTGCTTCTCTCTGACATTATGGCCACTTAAGCTTCGTTCCTCCCTCTTACTGTGCTTTATATGCTTGCCTTTTCTCCTAATCTTCTTTTCAGCTTATACTTCATTCTCTTTCTGGGTAGCTAGTCCTTTCCTAACCAATCCCAACCCACCACAAAAAGAAAAAAAAAAAGAATTAGGCCAGGACAGTGGCCATGCTTGCTACCACCTGACTGTCTGCAGTATTTAATCTTCTTGATGTTGCATCTTCTTCCACTTTGGGCTTTTCTTGCATGTTTATATTATGAGCTATGCAGGGCAGGGCCCATCTGCTTCCTCTTCAGCAGTGCCTCCTGGTCTTTCAATTTATAACTCATAATAATCTATTGACAGACTGTGGAAATCCCAGCCAGCCGTCCTGTCACCCTCAGTGACCATTACTTTGGTCAGCCCTAGTGAAGTGACTGTGCCCGCCTCCTTCATGGGTGTGAGTTACACCCAGTTGTTACGTTAGGCAAACAGGATGAAAATCACAAGCAAGGGAGATGTCGTTTAGCCTGCCTCCTACCTAAGGGTGGCCTCTTCTACAGGCAGCCTCAGGTGCTCCTTTGAATTTAACTTACCTACTCCAGCCTGTCTCCTGGGTGTTTCTTAGAGTGAATCGCAGGCCAAATTCAAAGTGATGATACAGGCAGGTAATTTGGATGGATGGGAAACCCAGTCTCAGGTTTACTCTTGCACCATGGCTGGGCACAGTATAGATGCAGCTGTTTTACTTCAGAGACCTCTATCCAGAATATGTTGCATTGGGGAGAGGGAAACCTCATTACTGACCTAGCTGGGAAAGTTGTGGCTTTTGGATCAGGAAAATCCTGCTTTACATTTTCTGGCATGGTCTTTGTTCATCACCCATGGGAAACTGAGCCCCTTGTTATGGGGTTAGCATCAGTGTGACTCAGAGGCAATTTAGCTATCACCCTTGATGCAAACAGCTGGCGAGTTGAACCCTAAGTCTGTTAGCTCCTTACTGCTGGCTGGTGACTCTGGCAGAGGCATCCAGGCTAAGTGCGAAAAAACTTGTTGTAAAGGCCAGTGCTGTGAGCTGGTATCTGCTCCTTGAAAGAGTAATTTATAGTCAAATGTGGGGGTGTGGTTTTTTGTTTTGTCTTTTTTTTACTGTACCTGGTTGTTACCCAGACAGAGTTAATGCAGCGGTTTCCTGCACCGACAGTCCTCAGTGGAAGTGTGTGGAGGGCTGAGACCCTTCCTGCCCCAGTGGGAACTTGAAAAGCAGTCCTGAGGTGGGAGAGTCAGACACCTGTGCTTCAGGGTATGCAGAGCCTGCAGTGTGGGAGTCCCAGTGGTGCTAAGCCAGTGTTTTACCCTCCTGGAAAGCTGCACTTCAGGATTTTAAATCTTCAAAACGCAGACTCACCTCTATTCAGAGGAGAAAGGAAGCCATGTCGCTTTAATCTGGGATTCAAGCCATTCCCTTGTGGAATTCCCCTGGAAAGTGTGTGGAGGAATAAGAAGGAAAAGCAGCAGGACATTTATGGTATTGCTGTGTTTGAAGCATTTTTAGTTTTGTCTTAAAGGGATGCTGTCAAGATTAGTGAACCTAAAATTAGCTTGCTTTTCTCTTTCCGTCCCAAATGTCTGTTTAAGTTTTCATTTGTGTTATGTTATAAATGCTTCCATGTTCTTTTTTTTAAGAAATTTAATTTAAAGAACCCAGTGTTCATAAATAGCCCTACAATTAAAGAAAACACAGAAGAGAAACTGTGTGTAAGCCATGACTAACAACTCCACAATAACAAACCATTGTGTGGTGAGCGCCTTGCAACAAAAGATAAGTGTGGTAGAAAACCCTGCGGAAACAACATAGCATGCATGCGATGTCCGCTCCCCTAATAAAAAACAGAGCTGAGCCTCTGAATATTGGAAGAGAGCACCACTGTCCAGCAATTTAGAGGAGCATGTAGTACGTAAGGAGAAACCTGCTGCAGCTTCAGGGTACCAGGGATTAATGTAATAGAACATGTGTATACACACACACACAGAGAAAGCAATTATTTTATGTCCTTTCTGAGAGGCTGTATTTCCTTCTTGCTACGCTTGCGCATCTTCTCTCCCCTATGCTGACACTCCTTGTGATTCTTGCCAAATACAGCCTGACAGAATCTCCATTAAAGAGGGTTCTACATCCATTTTACAACTCCCAATTTTACTGCTGGAGCACTAAATGATTTGTAAGTTTGTTGAATAAATTTTTGGTAAAATGGTTCCATCCAGATTTGGAGACCAAATCCAACACCTCAGCCAAGAGCCTCTTCTCAAGATTATTTTTCCAAAGAAACCTGGGAGGGCAAAGCACTTGTGCATCAGCCATTCCACTGTTGGGGATGCTTGTGTGCTGGCTGTGTTTTATGGAATGAGTAAGTTTGAATGTGTTTGCTCCTCCTGTAAACTTTGTTTCATGCAGGACCAGCACACTGCTATTAATGTAGCAGTGGTCTTTGTTCAGGAACTTAGGAGTTATTAGTATATTTAATAAGCATATGGTTGATGTTGTGAGTTAATACAGTCACCGTTGATTGGCTTTCTAGAGTCAAAGTATTGGGATACCTGCTCAGCTCCAAATCTTTGTTTATGAGTATGCATAAAAATCATACCCTGGGAACAGCCCTAAGCACCCTGCTTTATTTACTGCATATGACTGTCTGGTTTTGATCTCCACATACTTTTATATCCCACAGAAAGTGTCCATTCTGCACTGGCAGCAGGGTTAAGTAGCTCTATGGCAATTATACAGACCAGAAAATGAAAATGTTAAATTATACCGTGACAAGTTCAAATGAAATTAACATCTCTAATGATTAACCAACATATCCTTCCTGCGTTTAGAGTCCACAGGCATAGTATGGCGTGTTCTACAATCAGTGGAGAGGTAGGATGAGGGACTTCTGTGGCAAAATTCTCAGTGTTATGGGGGTTGATCTGGGGACAGTGCAAGTCTTCCTATCTGAGAGTTTACTGGATGGATCCTTGTAGCTGGAATTTCACTACCGAAGTCCCAGAGTTACTTGTAGCACTGGATTGCATGTGCTGCAAAAAACTGGACCTATTTCCTGTGGGCAAGCAATGTTCTACCCATGTCCTACATGGTCTTTGCCGTGTCGTGGTGCTGTGACGTGCAGAAGCGATGGTATCCTGATACAGGCTTTTGGCATCACATACTCCCTTCTCAAAGGAAGAGCAGTAGTTTCTATAGTTTCACTGACTTTTTAACTGTGCACCACTGGGCGTGCCCTGTGGGTGGAGGAGGAAGCAGTGAACTTGGTGACAGGAGTTCAGTCTGGAGGGTCTGACAACTGTACGGACCACAGTGAAGACCTGGTCTGAACAAACCAGTTGTAGTCAGCACTGTGAGAGTCAGCTCTTTGCCAGAGTGATAAATTTTGCAAATGCTTTCTGGTAAGGATAAGCTCTAGGAACATGCTCATTTCGGAGGAAAATACTGCAATACTGGCAATGAAATTGCACTATCTCAGCATCCTGCAAAAAGGTTTATTTTGTTAACTTATTAATATGTTCTCAGCATTCTCCCTCTTTCAGTTCTCCAGAAACATTTTTTTTATGTTTCCCTCAGGTGTCTTAAAGCTTCTTGTTTGCAGAACAAACCTCCCGAAGGGGCTGTGACCTGGTCAGGGCACTGACATTTTATTTTAAACCCACTAGCAGCAAAAAACCACAGAATATTTTTGAAGGGAAATTTCCTTTTTGGGTTTTTGTATCCCTGAAAGAATTTCCGATGTAGGCAGTCAGTAATTCCCAGCTACATACTTCCTGATAAGGAAACAGCTTCAATAAATGCAGCTATAAATAGCTTCCTTTTTATTTTTTAAAAATGTAGGGAGATTTATTTAGCCTTTCTTTCAAACCGTTGAAAGAAAGGGACAGTGTAGGATAAGAGTCTTAGGTTTGGCACCCATTGGCTCTCCAGAGCAACAAATTAAGATTTTTAATCTGCATCTGTACATTTAATTACATAAAGTTTAGATGTCTGTTCATTTCTGCTCATCCTTTTCACATCACTGTAGAAGAAAAAAAGCCCACCTTTTTATATGGTAAACATAAATTGCATTTTGCCTTCCTCATGAGGGGAAAAGCATTACCTGCTTTAAGAAGAATTCATAATGTTTTTGCTACATGCTTGTATTTTAGTGCTTCTCTTTCTATATGTAGTTTGTTAAGGTGCCTTGTCATCTCAGAATAAGTAGCATGATCTTCAACTGCATTTTTTCATGTTTACTATGGACGTGCTGTAGCAAATTAATAGTTAGACATAAATTCCCTTTTTTCTTAAAGTAACTTGCTGGGACAATTTTATGCAGTTAGTTTATAAACCATCTGAATTTTCTGCATAATCTCCCGCCTTTTTATGGTTCTGTTTCATGTATTTTTAATTTCATGCCTTTCACTTTGGACTCTTGCTAAAATTTTCCATTGCCAGTCTTGCTTTTCTTTTTTCTTTTAACAACACGAAACACACAGTACCTTCAGGAAAACAAAATTGTTTACCTACACAAAAATTTATAGAGATTAATAAATTGGGTGCAAGAGTTAGTGTAAAAATGTCTTTGCAGGTTAGATTTCAGGCCAGTGGTACCTGTTGTCATTCAGATTACAATTGAAAATATATACGTGTCCACTAGCTTGATTGTTTTATAGAGGATGAGTCTGCGTCTTAAATAATCTTGATCAGCACATAGACCTTAGTTAGATCTTGGTTTCTGTCCCACAGCAGGGAAGTGTCTGTGGGTCTGCTTGCAGGCTGGCATGTCCTGCGTGGCTGCTGATGGGCAGGTGTCTCCAGCCAAATCCCGAGGCACATCTGGGGACGGGCTTCTTCACAGGGGCTGTTAGTGGCTGGGGCATCCTCTTTTCTCACTTGTTCCTGTTGTGAGTGCTCTCCCTGGTTTTGCTGGGGCGGGGGTGTGTGTGTGAGGTGCCCACGGTGGGCTCTCTTCTGTGCACAGTGCCAGTTTTACCATGGCCAAAAACCCTGGAAGGGTGAGGGTGCAACTTTCTTAGTGCCAGGAGTCAACAGAGAGTTGAGGCCCAGCAGAGCAAAGAGGAGGTTGAATAATCTCTCTTTCCTTCATACTCTTCCTCTTCCCCTGTTCCCCTTCCAGCGATTTCACAGGATCTTATGACTTATGGCCAAATCCTATCTGCAAGGGCACTCAGCTGCTGTGAGCCCCTCCTCTTGGCCTGCTGGTTGTGCTCCCAGCTGGCCCAGAGCTGAACAGATTGCACAAGGGTGCAGCTGGTGGAATCCCTCCTTGCGTGCATCGTTCGTTGTTTGCTGGAACACCATGGCAGGGCTCTGTGCGCACCCCTCAGATGTTGGTAGTGTAGCTGCTGAACACATTGCTTGTACTCTGTTTTCCTTTGCAGGTATCTGAAGGGGTTTTACCTTCTCCCTCCTGTGCTCCTCTCTTGGCTGCACTGGGAAGGTTGATCTGTGGGTGCAGGCCTTGCCACACCTCCTCAACAGGCCTGTGGAACATGCACAATTAATACGGTATTAATTAATTATGGGGAGAAGTTGCTGCTGGCACAAGAACCAAGGTTTGCAGCTTATAAAGTGAATGCTTTGATGCTAAGCTTTAAAGAACATTTCCATCAACGCAAGCCAGCAGAGAGATTCTGTGATGTTTAAACCCTCCCTCCACACAGACTCCAGAGCTCATCGTTCTTCCACCCTGGGCGCTAACAAAAATAGTGGTGGCAAAGGAGGGTTCAAAAAGCACAGCGGGGGATCAACCCTCACAAGTAAAATTGCACAAGTCCTAGGTGGAAATGTTGGGGCTGAACCAGAAATGGTTTGTTGAGCCAGCTTAATAGATGCTTGCAGTGTGAAAAAAGTGACCTTCTGGACCTGCTGAAACGAATAGGAGTCGTCGCACTGATTTCAGCAGCTGCCATGGTTTTATCCAGAATGTGTGTGCTGTGCTTCTACTTCTTTGGCCAATGTTTGGGGGAAGAGAGATGAAGGAACGACTGTGCCTCTTTGGTTTTATGCAATACTGAGAATTTCTCCCTTTCTACTTCCTCCTTCTCTGTAGTGCAGAAGGAAGTAGCCCCAGTCCCTGCCGGTCCACAAACCAGTTACTCATTTCAGTTCTGCCGCTTGAGTGGGTCCTTGTGTATTTCCTACTGGGGGAAATCTCCCTTTATCTATATAAGTTCCTCCTTCCTATTCTCTCTTTCGTACTGATTTCTTCCAAGCAATCTGCCTCCTTCAGTTTTTAACCTTCTTGCTGGCTTTCGCTTCCTCTCTGTGCTTCAGTGAAGGCATTTTGTCAGAAAAACCCTCTGTACACAGATACTTCTTTGTTCCCCTTTTTTTTTTTTTCTGTGTCATACTTCTTTGTATCTCGCTTCCTTGGAAACTTCCTTAGTAGTCTTATTACCTCTGGGCTTTTAGCTGCATTACTCTGGGTAGTCATTACTCTGTTGCTGGGTGTGTAATTGTTTAAGGCACCTTGATCTTTTTATTAGGGGTATTTGGTTTTTTTTACTGCTCTCTAAATACTATGAGCAGTGGTGACAAATATCGTTATTAAATACACTAGACTTGTTTCGTCACTGTTCTACAGCTTGCTTGGTGGTTTTCACTTGTTGAAAGTGAGCGTAACCAAATCACAGGAGTCATTCTTTACTTCCACTTTGTGTTGTTCTCAGGGATGCAATGCACGGTGTGGAGTAGTGGTGAATGGGTCACATGCAGTAGAAGTTTGAGGCTTGGTGCAGGATTGAAGCATTGGAGCTTAGAAAATAGAAACAAGGGATAGCACTCAATGTCTGTAAGAGCTGGAACATTTACAGTCCTACAATTTATACACCCTCTCTCATTTTTAAAATCATGCAGAATGAAAAACAGAGGAACTGGGGGTGACAGCAAAGGTAACAGGTGACAGCGAGATGAACTGTGTTTGTGATGGGCAGACCTGAAGCAGCTGCGCTATTAAAGGAGTCAGTATTTGTTCTTGGCCTCCTGCCACACCATTATCAGTGTGTGCAGTAACGATGGCTGAATCTCAGAAAGTTTGGCGTCCGATTCAGTTCAACAGAACACCCAGAAGTAAATCCAGACGTCTTTCAAATTGGTTGGATATGCAGCATTGTGGTGAGTTCTCTATGATGATTTTCTTGTGAGTTCTGGGAGAATCTAGCTAGTCCAGAGTAAGCTTGAGAGCGTAGATTCTCACCCACAGCCTTTCTGGTGCTCCATCATTTGCAGTGAGAACATGTGCGCACAAAAAACCCACTTGAACTCAGAAAAGAGTTAATAACAAATCTATTTCAAAGCTAGGAAGTTTCAGATTTTTTTTAAATCTGACACACATCATGTGTCTCTGTGTACATGTACATATTTAAATCCTGCAGAAAGGAAGCTTTCTCAAGTACTTAGGTTTTACACACAGGGACTGTTACTCTTCCTTTTTCTCTTGAAGCTAATTAACACTTACAACCTGTCACAACCATTTCTTTTAGGCAAAGTTGTAAAATTACTGCCTGTGATCAGAAAAAAATTGAGAAGATGGTGGAAGGCGCCTTCAGTGCCGTATGTGCAGTAGGCTCACAATGCTATCCTCCCCATGTGTCTGCCACATCAAGCAGGCACCAGAGGGTTAGCCTGTGTTTGAGACTTAGAGGCCCAAATTTGAACTGGTCTTCCAATCCATTTTTACCAGATCACATGTACAGAGTCAGCAGTATTGTGTATGGTTTGAAATCTCTAAGTTGGCTTAAAATTGTAGATGGGGCTCAGTCAGCTGCATTTAATGCTTTCTTACTGAGTGCACTCCATGGGCCACTTCCCGAAGACTACTAATGTGAAGACTAATCCATGAACAGTCGTGGCACCAGTTTGGGAACTGAAATAATCAGAGTGGTATAACCTGTTGTGAATAAAGGTAGCTCACACTGATAATTTTATCCTGACTGGGTCCCCAATCTGAAGAATTTTCACAGTATGATTTTATAAGTTCATGTAACATCAACAATGTGTAAAGGCTGTAAAAATACAGTTAGTTGTACAAAGCCTGTTTCTTAACCAGCTCTAAATTACACATACACTTTGTATAATTTGAGCCTCAGGACAGCCGCACTTTAATAGATCCTGACAACTGGAAGAGCAGGGACATCGTCTTTCTCTGTATGAATAAAATGCCCAGCGTGTCTTTACCACTTGAAGTTATGGTCATCTGCTAAATTAACTGCTCCCAGTGTCACTCAGAATTGGGATGAAAGTATATTATTCTTATTTTAATATTTTCTCAGTTCTTCTTGAGAGACAGCAACTCATTCATATAGGACCACAGTATAAGCAAATCTCATCCAGAAGGATGTTATGGTTGTTCAGCAGAAAACAATTACTGATGTGAGTAGCTCATGACTTTTTCAACGTTTTACAGTAAAACCTGTAAATGTCCTTTGATTATAGAGTTAAGCAAAGATACTTGTCAAAGATCAGTCACCAGTCTCAAATTTGTTTAGGAACTTTGCATTGATTTAATGATTTTGCACCAAAATTGTTAGGAAATTGAAGCTCATGAACTTCTAGAGAGGTTTCTTAACACCTTGAGTTTGTTCAAACTCAGTCCCACTCGGGGTGTGGTGGTCTCATCCACACAGTCATTTTTAATACGATAGGGGACATAGCCAGAACACACTACTTCCCCAGTTTTCCTGTTCCCAGGACACTAGAAGGGAGAGATAGGGCTCTGCAGTTTGAGCTAAAGATAGTTTTGTAAGTGAATGGGTTGGAAGGGAGAATGTTATCGTGTGGCTATGAAATCATACTTGATATGGAGAAGGTGCACAGGGAATGATTATTCACAGTTCCTCACAGAACAGCAAATCCAGAGATCCGAGATAAATCATTGGGCAACATGTCTAAAAGAAACAAGAATGAGGATGCATCACTACATGAAAGAAATCATTGCAGGAAGGTGTTTTAAGCACTGAAAGTATAAATGGATCTCTAAAAGGAACCAGATAAACCTGTGGAGAGAGGCATAGGCCTTTTGGTCAGTATGGAAGCAGTGGTCTGGATGCAACCATAGCTCATGATGTCCTTAAACCACAGACTACCAGAGGCTGAAATAAGCAATATATATTATAGAAGAGATTGCTTAATGTTTCCTTAGTCCTTACACTTTCTGCTTCTGCAGCCGCTTCTGAAAACATTTGGCTAGATGGATCGGCGATCTTTTCTACTGTGGCAGTTTTGATATTTTACCCCATCTCATAATCATCTCCAGTGATTTGACAGTAGTGTGGACGCCATCCAAGGAGATATATATTCAGTATGCATATGCTATGCCAGAGGGTTCTTTTAGGTGATAACTAACTCATCAGCTAGAGGCCACGGATAAAAGTTAAGTGGGGGGATTTGCCTTTAAGCAATTCTGACAAAAGTCTCTTTACACAACAGCTGACTGAATCCCTGAATGTAATGCCAAGGGCAGCAACAGAGAAAAAAGTCATGTAAATTAGCTGGCGAGAGAACAGGGCAAAGCTATCTGGTGAAGGAGGGAATGGGAGAGGAGGGCAGGCAGCCACCTGCTGGAGCTTCAGCTTCAAGGACCACATCTTCCCCATCAAGCATTTGAAAAACAAATTTTGAAGTTGAGACTGAGGGGGAAACAGGGAGACTTTTTCTCCCTAGTATACAGGCCTCCAGTGGATTGTGATCACCCCTGTATGTGATTCTGTTATCCCTAGCCCTTGTTTCTACCACATGTCCTCAAAGGGTTGCTTTCATTTTCCTGCTGTCTTCCAGTCCAAGATCCAGTTCGGCCCGTGCTCCTTCTATGGCCCTGTCTCATCTATGTAACGTGTAACACGAATTTCAGTCCTGCTTCCTCTCTTGCCCAAACAACAGTTTGGGTTTCTGGGCGTAGTCATTAAAAAAAGTTATTATTCAGTATTACTTGTGATTTGAAACATTAAATTAAAAACTTACTGGAAATCTGGCAGTGCTTCTCATCTGTCCCCTTTGCTAAGGTGCTTCATAAAATACCGTATGTTATTATTCACTCTGGCCTGGCTGTTCTTGGCTCTGTCCCACTTAATGATTCACAAGATGTCTGTGAGATTCATTTTTGTAAATGTAGTTCCCCTGCCTTCTCTCTGTATATTCTCCCCTCCTTTCTCCTTTGCTTGTGAGTCCTCACTGCAAAAGTTCATTAAATAAAACCCATAGTATGTGTAAGGGACAGAGCACAGTCTCTGGTGTCCTATGGGAAGAGGTCTAAGATATGGTGCAAATTTCCCCTGATTTCCAAGTAGGGGATTAGAGTAGTTTGGGAAGCTTTTCTACAGCGCCCCCTCCTCTTCCCTGGCTCGCTCTTAGTGCACTCTCTGTGTCCTGTGCCCCGCTCCTGAGTAGAGGGATTTTTCCCTAGTAAAAGCTCAGCAACTTGCCTCCTCCAAATGCTCCTGGCTGTCTTTGGGGAGGGGGGAGCAGGAGAAAAGCCAGGTGCGGCAGGGTCTCCGCCTGCCTATGTGAGGGCAGAGCTGCTGATCCCAGCACGCTGGCTGCAGTAAGCAAGCAGGGGTGTTCGCAGGGCTCACATGCCAGAGTCTCTTCAAACAGCTCTGCTCAAAGGCATGAGCTGGGCTCACTTCTGAGGGAAATTTCCTTTTTGGGGAAGTTGCTGCAAAGGAATTTCCTGTGTGGGCAGACAGAGCTTCCTGACTTGAAGGCTTCTTGGAAGGGAAACCGTTTCATAATGAAATGATAAATTAAAGACATACCAGCCTGGTTCACTTCAAAACAGCTATTGAGACAGCTCAGGCAGTGTACCATTATACTCCCGCGCAGAATGAAAATAAATTGCATCCTGACAGGATTCTCCATAGTGGAGCATATCCTTCCCCACAGCCTTCCTCTCTCTACGTCTGGCTTTCCTATCCTCCCTCCCCCTTTCTCCCTCCCCTGCTATTTGCTGCCCTCTCATGTATTTTTTGCAGCCCCTTCTAATCAACAGGCAAAGGAGTGTGATGTTGGAGGCAATTTCCTAAATGTACTCTTTTCCCCATGAAGCAGGCAGCTCTGGTTTAAGCCCTGCTATGCTGGCCGGCACAGCAAGGGCCCTGGGTGTAAGGTGTAGAAATGGTATCTGGGTGCCATGGCTGCTGACACTGTTGTGGCAAGGAGAAATTAGGGGTATCAACAGAGTTTAAGTCAGTGCCTATAATAAGGAATGTCTTGGTGTGGTCATGAAAATAGCTGGGAGGAAGGGTTGCAGATATCTATTTCCTGTTAAATAAGAGTAAAAAAGGACCTTTGCTCCATTCCAGCCAAGATACAATGGAGGGAGGGCATCCCCAGAGAGCTCAGGCTGTTACAGCTGACTTCTCAACAGGCACAAAACAGCTCATGTTATTTCTCTGCTCTGTACTATCCCAGTCTGTTAAGAAAGGAAGGTGAGGGCTTGTGGGTTTCTGTGCCCTAAGGGATGCCTACAGCTGTGAGCTCAGGTGAACTGGGCAAAGAGCTCTGATTAGACTGCTTGGGTTACTGAACACATTGTACATGCAGATGGAGGACATGATTTCAGATGGTACAGGGGTAGGGGGAACAAACAAGCAATAGTTTCACGTCACCTTTCTCTGTCTCAACTATATAATCTGTAAACTTGATGGGTGATTCTGCTCACAACCTCTAGAGTCCCACAAAATGATCTGATGTGTACTGTTACAAGTGTGGCATCAGCATTTTCTTTTCTCTCTTGAAAGAAGACCTTTATTCCCTGCCTCCTATTCGGCTGGCAATTAAAGCTGCTTTAATTCTTTGCAAGAGTCCCCTGAATTGGTGTGTGTTATGTGCCTTGCTCTGCCAAGGAGGCCTTATCCCTCTCCATTGCTTAGAGAGTTTCTTAGGAGTTTTGAAATGTGCAAATAGCTGGCAGAACATTGCAAGATTTTATACTGTGTTTTGCAGTTTTGAGAAGTTTTTCTTAAAAACGTATGCTGGAGTCACACGGCAATGAAAGAATTTGAGTTTTTATTTGTATTTTTTTAAAGCAAGCTTCTGGCCTGTATAAAGAAAAGCTAGAAAAAGTGATTCACAGTCAGATACAAAGGACACCAAATGAAAATATGTATGTGTGCGATTATATGTATATGATGTATTTTTTATAGCTTTGGCAGTTTTTACCTTCTCTTTGTTGAAGGCGTGTTGCCTCATGTTCAGATTCTTGTGATGGGTAGTCCTGGAGGTATTCAAGAAACAAGATTCCAGTATTCATTTGGGAAGTTATTGATAACAATGTGTAATCAGTCTTCATATTGTACAGATATACAAAGTGTAAAGTTTGAAACATAGAACTTTGCTCATTGTGATTGGCATATCACAGCACATGCCCACAATGCATAACGGCACCAGGAAGGCAAATCTGACTGTGCTGTGGACAGGGCTGTTTTACAGCTGTCCAAAGAGACGGTGCTGCTGCTTAAATGAAAGTTAGGAAGGATCTGTCCTGAGAATCCTGTACTAAGGACATGCCAGTCTCAGAGCTACAGTATGCAGGAGGTCCTCAGAGAAACAGGCTTCTGCTGTATGGTACTATACTCCCTTCATTCAGGTGTATCACTGGGCCAGACTAGGTTGAAAACTAAATGGTTCATTGTAGAAAGATCCTCACCATGGCTTGCGTTTTGAGGTACACTCTTTCCTAAACCAATGAGGCTTGTGTGGAAATACTCAAATGGCAACAACCCAGTATAGCGGTAAGTAGCACTGGTTTTAAGATGACAGTTTCTGTAATCAAGGTATAGATCAGTAGAGAACAGAATGGAAATACGTCCTTGGTTTTAAATCTGTTTTGTAAGACACCTGGTAATTTTTACTTGCAGTCCTATTACTTGTAGAGGTAGATCTGGAGTTGGGGATGGTCCCTCAGAAACAGCTTCCATGCCATATACAGTGCCTATTCAGCTTGAAGGGCTTATAGGCTAAATTGTTAGCATTTGCCTAGCGTGGATGACATACTTTGGATCGAGCCTTGTGTGGGACGTTTGACAGGCTTACTGCTCAGCCTGTTTCGTTTTGAGTTGTGAGGCACCCAGAAATACACTAGGCAATCTGACTTACAAAGGGTGGTTAAATACTGGGCTCAGAACTTTTATGCTGTCACCACTTTTTGATAGCATTAAATAAATTATTAAAATCAATATACCACATACTGTTTGCATAAGTTGCTCCTCTTTCTGCCCTTCCTATTGCATTTTGTTCAGCTAATCTCCACCTAAAGAAGCTTCATCGCATTTTCTTTATTGCCTGCCTCTTTCGTAGGCTATGGTGATGTGCACCTCTCTCGTTGTGTGCTTGACACAGCCTCAATCAATTCTGGGATTTGCCATCCCTCCTTCCCAAACTGTGAACTCCTAATCTCTCATCTTTCCCACAAAAGAACACAGAACTAATTTCTGTCACACTTTTTTTTTTTTTTTTTAAGGGAAAACTAAACAGAACTACTTCTAATGAACTCACAGCTAAAATCTAGGTAACATCCTGCAATGGTAGCAGCCATAGCCACACCAGGAGGAAATCTGAGTGGGAGCGCAATTGTTGAGCTGCACGTAGGACAGAACAGTTCCACCAAGTTTGGTTGTTTGGTTTTGGTTTTTTTTTTTTTTGTAACAAAGGTTTGCATTGTTAATCAGGTGCCACTCCAGACTCACTATTCAGCTCAATGATAGTGAGTTCCAGTAAAATGTGGGTGGGAGGACACTTAATTTGTGCTGGTTTTTATTGCTTTAAACGCATACTGTTTGTTCTTGGCATGATATCAAAAGAGTGCTGAAAGGAAATGAGGTAGAAAAAGGGCATGAAAATCACAACCGCATGACTGATCTCTAAGGGTATTGTTCCCACTTCCACATGGAAAGCCCAGAGATTCCTAGTAGATGTTCTTGCTGGGTTGGCAGAAGATGGAAATCTTATATCTTACTTTTGGTGATAGTGGGTCAATAGGGATTTCGCTAATCAGCTAAAAACTAGCAGTGATGGAGTTCAAATAAATTGGAAGCAATTATTCGTGTCATAGGAATAGCTCCTACAATGCAAGGTCTTTGAGGACAAAGGAAAGACTGGAGAGGTGAGGCAGGATGCATCATACTAAACTTGCTCTTGCAGGTGATGTTCCAGGGCCTTATCTTGAGGTCTGTTCCTCTATATAGCATGTATTTCTGCCTGAAAAGAGAAAGCTGGAGATGACGAGGGCTATAGTACATGTCCCTACTCCAGAACGGTTCATTTTGTTATATGCTTGTCCACTTTGGTGGAATTTCTGTCATTCCCTTGTGAGACAATTAAGTCTCACCAGTAGGAGGCTGGCATTCAGCCTCCATTTTCCTTTGGTCAAGCTAAGTTTCCATCTTCTGAATTACACTGACTTGGACCGCTCTAAATCTCTGCTTGTGGGGTGCTTATACCAAATATTTGCAGGCATTTCTCTCACTAAATTGTCTGCTTCTCCTACACTGCTGCATGAAGTATGTCCAAGGTTTTTGAAAGCTCAGCAGATTTGGTGTTGGAAAAGTTGGGGAAGGAACATGTGAGCCAAAGATTGTTTCAAGGTAGCCATTCTTTGGATTCTTCTACTACTCTGACTTCTACTGACTTCTACTACTCTGACAGGCTGTCGGGAGAGTAACTGGTATTTTATCAAGCTGGATCTCACTCTGATCATTTGAAATACTTCCTTTTTCACCTCAGTGTAATTTACAATCACAGATCTATTGCAGCAAGAAATGTTAACAGGAAAGAAATGTAAACACTCTGACTGTGTTTGACTTCCTCCAAATATCTATATGTTTGTGTTGAGGGAGATATTCAATTAAGAATAAAATAAAGCTTTCCAGTCAACCCTGGGAGAGCCTAACTTTGAGATGAATTCATCTCTTGGGGATCTGGAGGGAGGGAGAATTACATGTGCAGGAATGCTAGCTGTTATGTTGCCCATACTGTCGCTATGACAGCATTTCAGCGTGGCATCAGAGACAGCTCTACACCAGCTGCATTTGCTTCCCATGAGAAAGTGGATTGGCATGGAGAACCCTGAGGTTGAAAGTGAAAATGATGGATGTGAGTTTCCTCTCTTGCACAATCCCTATTTAGGGGTTTTCAATTCCTTTGCCTGATTGTATATGAAAATGCTTAACTCCTTAACTGCTGAAGGATGTAATGATTTTCTCCAGGAAATCTGTCTCTCAAATGTTATTTGAAGGGAGAGGGTGAAAGATGCATCTCCCCAGGTACCTCACTTTACTCAAGCATGGATAACATTGTGAATCATTGCACTACTTTTTTTAGTAGCGGAGACCAGGATTAAAATTCGGCATAAGGCACAGATAACATAGGCAAAGTCAGATTCTTCATAGCCTTTAGTAATTTGCAGGTTTTTTTCAATGCTACTCTTCTAATTTTTTCCAGGGTGGGTGGAAACTAGTATATAGCTAAGCAAGACATATTACTTTTTCAATTATCTTTCAAAGCCTTCTTGGAAATAGTTCAAAAGCCTTCCTGAAATCCACAAACTAGAATTTGAAAAGGCAGTATTCATCCTTTTCACAGAAAGTCTTCTCAGTTCAGCAGCCTCGGGACTGTAGCAGGACAGCAGGAGTTGTGGCAGGCGCACACTGAAGAGTAGTCTCAAAACACATACAGACCAAGAGCTGCAAAACTTGAAACCATAATCACCTGAATTTCTGTTTTCCCTTTCACACATGACAGAGATTCAACTTGCCTGGATAGACTAATGTGACCATAACTGTCTGGTTTAAATGTTTTTGGGGGTGGGCAGTTAGCCTTTCTGAAGCAGGTGAAGAGGGGTGATCTTTCTCTTCACACTGACACTAATTGCTTATATTGAGAAAAACTGTAAGAGACACCAAGTGATATTTTTCTTAGGGAAATTTCCTTTCCAAGGAAGTTAGTCATATAAAATAATAATAATAATAATTATTATTTTTAAATCCAGTATGTGTCGAGGGAGTGTCCTGATTACACATTTCCTGGAAAAGGCCGTTGGTGACGTACCATTGACTAATGAAAACTCACTGGTTAGAAAAAGCTCTTTTCTGTTAACTATTTGAAAAGGCAAGGGTATTTTTAAAAGTACAGGTCTATGATATTTCCTTGTTCTTTCTTTTTTAACCCACCATCAGTGGGCCAGTTTACATCATTAGCAGCTACAGATTCATGGCCCTGATTGGAAAATACTAAACTATTCTGATATAACAAAACAAGTAAAATTAAAGGCTGCTTGCCATCATGTTGCCAGTAATGTGGCTGTGCAGCTTAATGCCACGACCTAAAATGGAGGAAGGAAGAGAAGCACAAAGGAGGCAGAATAATCATGACAGCAGATCAGTCAGATTTCCCATTAAAATCAGATGCTTTAGCTACTTATAGGCAGCAGCCCTCAAAGAACTCTGTAGTCCCTGCCTAGGGGTTAAGGATAGACTTTTGTGCCTGTATGTCAAATTCTGGGCAGGAAAGAGAAGAGCAGTAGAATTGAACTGTATTCCATTGCTACTACTAAATCAGTTTTTTCTAGCATGTGTTAAAACAGAGTCCAGGAAATCTGGGAGCAGATAGGCCAGAGCTTCTAAATACTGCTTTAGCTGTTATGTCTAAGACTCTGGGAATTGTGTTGCTTATGCTTAGAAGAGCATGACTTGTGACTGCAATTTGTTCAACTCAAAATGACCTCCAAGCCTTACTGGAAGTCAACTTAAAAAGTAGCGCCCCCACCCCCCACCCTGCCTTCTACCAAAAGAGATTTTTCAGTTTTAAAATCATCATCGTGCAACATTTTGTTTTGAGTTTAACCCCAACAATATCAACATGACAGAATTGTGCAAACAGGGAAATTTCCATGGGCCGAATTGCACAATTTCAAGAAAAAATCTGAGTTATTAAATAAATGTGAGGACTGATGCCTTAGCATTGAAGGGCTGTGCAGTCTCTGCAGCCCTTGGATCACAGAATCACAGAATGGTAGGGCTTGGAAGGGACCTGTGGAGATTATCTCGTCCAACCCCCCACCCCCGCTTGAGCAGGGACACCTAGAGCAGGGTGCACAGGACCTCATCCAGGTGGGTTTTGAATGTCTCAAGGGAAGGAGACTTCACAACCTCTCTGGGCAGCCTGTTCCACTGCTCTGTCACCCTCACAGTGAAGAGGTTTTACGTCATATTGAGGTGGAACTTCCTGTGTTCCAACTTGTGCCCATTGCCCTTGTCCTGTCGTTGGGCACCACTGAAAAGAGTCTGGCTCCATCCTCTTGACACCCGCCCTTCAGGTATTTGTAAGCATTGATAAGATCCCCCCTCTGTCTTCTCTTCTCCAGGCTGAACAAACCCAGGTCTCAGCCTTTCCTCATAAGAGAGTTGCTCCAGTCCCCCTGATGAAATTTGTAGCTCTCTGCTGGGCTCTCTGGTCTTTCTCCCTGTCTTTCTTGGGCTGGGGCGCCAAGAACTGGATGCAGCACTCCAGATGTGGCCTCCTTAGGGCAGAGTAGAGGGGGAAGATAACCTCCCTCGACCTGCTGACCACACTGCTTTTAATGCTGGCCAGGACACCATTGGCTTTCTTGGCCACAAGGTCACATTGCTGGCTCAGGGTCAGCTTGCTGTCCACCAGCACTCCCAGGTCCTTCTCAGGAGAGCTGCTTTCCAGCAGGTCAGTCCCCAGACTGTTACTGGTGGATGCGGTTGTTCCTCCCCAGGTGCAGGACCTTCCACTTGCTTTTGTTGAACTTCATCAGGTTCCCCCTGGCCCAACCCTCCAGCCTGTCCAGGTCTCGCCAAATGGCAGCACAGCTTTCTGGTGTATCAGCCACTCTTCCCAGCTTGGTATCATCAGCAAACTTGCTGAGGTTACACTCTCCTTTTGTCCAGGTTATTGATGAATGTATTGAACAGGACTGGACCCAGCACAGACCCCTGGGGAACACCGCTAGTTACTGGCCTCCAACTAGACTCTCCCCTGTTGATCACGACCCTCTGAGCTCTGTTGTTGAGCCAGTTCTCAATCCACCTTGTTGTCCAGTCATCTAACCCATACTTCCTAAACTTACCTATGAGGATGTTACGAGAGACACTGTCAAAAGCCTTCCTGTAGTCGAGGTAAACAACATCCACTGCTCTCCCTTCATCTACCCAGCCAGTCACGCCTTCATAGAGGCTCTCAGGTTGGTCAAGCGTGATCTTCCCTTGATGAATCCATGTTGACTACTTCTGAGAACCTTCTTTTCCTCTGCACGCTGGGAGATGATGTCCAGAATGAACTGTTCCATCACCTTTCCAGGATGGACATGAAGCTGACTGGCCTATAGTATTCCTTCTTGCTCTTTTTGAAGACCGGAGTGACATTGGCTACCCTCTAGTCCTCAGGCACCTCTCCTGTCCTCCATGACTTTTCAAAGATGATGGAAAGTGACTTAACAACAGCATCCACCAGCTCCCTCAGCACTTGTGGGTGCATCCCATCGGGTCCCATGGATTTGTGAGGATCCAGTTTGCCTCCATGATCTCTAATGCAATAGTTTTCAACCAAGGGGAAGTCTTCGTTTCTCCAGATTTTCTGTCTCAGCTCTGGGGGCTGGGATGCCTGAGGGCTGGTGTTAGCAGTAAAGACTGAAGCAAAGAAGGCATTCAGTAACTCTGTCTTCTCTGCATCCTGTGTCACTAGGGCCCCCACCTCATTCAGCAGCAGGCCCACAGTTTATCCAGTCTTCCTTTTACTACTGATATATTTGAAGAAGCCCTTCTTGTTATCCTTGACATCCCTTGCCAGATTTAGTTCCAAGTGGGCCTTGGCCTTCTTCATGGCATCTGTGCATGCCCTGTCAACATTCCTATGTTCCTCCCAAGTGGCCAGTCCCTTTTTCACATACTGTAAACCGCTTTCTTCCCCGTTTATTGACTGAACACAGTGGGTATCAATAGTACCTGGCTAAATGCTTGTGTGCAGTGCCAAACCACAGGGTTTGTTCAGAGGGCTAGTGCATGAGTTTTACCATTCAGTCAAAGAAGTAGCACTAAGAGGGGGATACAAGCAATGCTGCTATAGGTGTTAAAGCTATGCAATGAGGGTCTAAAGTGTTTTCTAGTGCATTATAGATTTTCCTTTGTACTTCCATATGATTCTCTATGGTCTGTGACGACAGCTAGCTCTAGGATATAATAAGAATTTCCAACTCTACCACAAAGATTTCTGTGAAAGATGCAACACAGGCACCAACCCAGCAACAATCTGCATTTCAGCTTTCAGCAACATGCTGGACTTAAATCAAATAACCTTGTATTCTCACCTAGAAACCTTAAGCTTGCCCACCAGGCTATATTCTAGGCATGCTCTCATAAATGAACTACTAGGCTGTATTGTTTTCTTGGTGTTTCCACTGTATAAATTCACATCAGACTCTGTCATGCATGTTATGCCTGTAAAGGCAGAGTACCTTTTTAATCTCTCAGTACTATAGCTTTCATTATTACAAGGAGGCTTGGCTATGGCAGGGATGAGCCTCAGAGAAATTAAAATAATTAAGTGATTAAGGTAAGTTAAAACTCAGTACCAACCTCTGACTTTGCATGAATGAAAACCAAACCCAGTAATGGCCATGAGCAAATTGATCTGTGATATGTAAGGCGTACAGCTGTCAGAGGAGTGAGATTCTAGAAGAGCCATCCAGCAGGATTAATGGCTCAAGCAGTCTAAGCAGCTAATGGATCTGGTACTATTTTGAACAGGATTATTATAGAGAGGATTTAATTTGGGGATACTTTCTGAAGGGTGATCCACTTAGAGGTCCCATCCTAACCAATGTCTTGCAGCCTTAAAGCTCTGCATGCTACTCGCACAAATCTGGAGTACTTGGTGAAGTTTTCCAAGTCAAGACTTACGAGGGTGCCTGAAATGTGTGCAGAACCTGAGATTAATTGACTTCCCTGTGGCTGTCACATGCCTCAGAAACCCTTGTTCCATGCAGACCATAGGTGTGTATATTTGTGGAAGGGATTAGACTTGAGACTGAGAATATGAGAGAGAGGTGAGATGAGCAAAAGGATTACATCTGGAGGTAGGGAATTATAGAATAGGTGCTTTCTGTGAAACAGAGGGGAAGGGAGGCAAGGTACCTCCAGTCTGCTCTGTGAAAAAAGAAAACCAGGGATCCAGGCATAAGATACCTGCATTGGGACACAGAAGAGTGGCGTATTTGGTATCATGTGACTTGGAAATATGTGCAAAACACATTATTCCAGCAGAAGAAGTTTATTTTCTGAAAGCTTAGTCAATGAATATGAATGAATCAATATACTCTTACATTTTATTGGGTGATAATCAACTGCTGAGACTCATCAGCAGGATGACGGATGTGGATTCTTTATCTGACTGTCAAACAGAGACTTTATGTGTCATTCCTCATTTGACGTGAGTTTGCCCAAGGCTTGCATTATTGGTAAAAACTGTCCCATTTGCTGTATTTAATGATCTACAGGTTATCAAGTCTTCTACAATCCTTCACTGGCTGTGACACTTTATTGCATGATGCTACTTACTTTCCCTACTTCAAAAAAGGTCCTTTGCAAGGATAAACACATTAATTCTTAGAAAATATTTTGAAATCCGCTGATGAAAGGTGCTTCTTTCCACTATCTCCGGAGTATCAGCAATAATTCTGTCTGAGAGGATGGAAGAATAGGGAATATGGGTCAAAAGGCCTTGACAATTAAAAGTTTATCTAACAGGGCTGCCTTTAGTGTAAAAGAGCTGCAACCATTTGAGGAAGGGTAACTGGATGCAGGAGCATGCCTTTGTACTGAGCAAAGCTGAGAGAGGCTGGAACCCCATAATGTCTTATCTCACCACATCTGTGTTGCTAAAGTCTGCCCTAGAAGGATGGCATAGAACAATAACGAAATGTGACCCAGGGAGATCTTTCCTCATTTGTAGTTACCAGAACTTTGAATGCAGCTATATTGTTGTTGACAGCTTAATTCTGCTCCATGGTCCATGCCCAAAATGATCACAAGAGTCTATGTACTCTGATAAAGATGATGGCTGCGTTTCTGAAAACATTCTGGCATGATTACTCTAAGCAAGACTAGTTGGCTTGTTTTCTTACTTCTAGCGGTGAATGCGCATGCTGGGAATTTCAGAAAGAGTAGCTCTGACATTGTTTCCTGTGTGGGATTTTGTTGCAAATTACTCTTCAAGCAGGTTGAAAAAAAATAATGCACATTTTGTATTTTCCACAGGGTTTCTGTAGTATGATAGGCAATACAATTTTAATTCTTTTTAAGAGGCACTGATTTGACTGTGTTCGATGTAAAGGTGGTTTCGATCTTACAGAAGGACAGCAATTGAACAGATCTGCAGCAATGCAGAACTTGTGTAAAAGGAAAAGGAGAATTAAGCTTGGGTATTTGAGATCAGTACCAATATTTACCTTTTGTCATATTTTAAAGGCCTTGACATGTATTATACTTAATTACTTCTGTTTTGTTACCTTGCCTTATTGGTAGTTTATTGACCTGGGTGGTTTCTGTCAATCCTAGACTTCCAACTACTTACTTTCCAGGTAAATATAAAGATGACTACTAAACTTATAAGTGTTAAAAGATGGCTATTAAAAGAAACCATCTGCCCTTGAAAAGCCAAGTTCCTTGGCAGTGCCACAGAGCTGTCTTCAACTTTAGAAGACTGACTGAGTTAGGAAAGACATAGAGTTGTTGCTAGTTGAGGGCTGTCTGCTTTTTTTTTTTGAGAGACTCAACAAATTCAGTCCGGTAATGCTCAAAAATTTCCAGCTTAAGTAAGCCATTGTAAGTGGAAGACCTAAACTTTTCATAGTCCAGCTATCTTCAAGAGCTTTAGAAAACAATGGAACAGTGTTGCCAGGGTTGGTTCAGAGCTCGTATTTCCAGTCTGCTCTTTCGCATGAAGCGCTCTGGTGTTCTTAAGATTACAGGAATTAGGAAGTTCAGTCTGAGTCCTTTACTCCTGGGGCCCTGGTTGTCCTGGACCAGGTCATGCTTCATCACATACTGTGCTTGTTGTGAGACAAACAAGGTACTGAAACTGGAATCTCCTTTGCAGAGATAATAAAGAAGATAGATGAGGGAATGGGATGAGGCTGCAGTGGAGGAACTGTTCCAGTGAGATGATCCATGTCCTCTGGCTCTAAGCCTCTCATGTAGCCACAACCAGGGACACTGAACAGCTTCAGCTGCATAAGGCCTGGTTGCATGGCCTGAAGCTGCTTCTTCCACAGCTTTTTCTGACTCATCACTTTTCCCCCTCTCCTCCCATACCCCCAGACACACTGGAATTCAGATGTCTTTCAAAGATGGCTTTCCTTATGCCTTAGTCCTCCTATCTGTTGGGTTTTGGGTTTTTTTAACGTTGTTATTCTGTCCTTCTTTTTGCTATAGGCTTTGTTTGCTCAGCACCACACCAACTCTACTTCTCCAAAACCCACAAGATAGCCTAGCAGATGAGGTATAAACACCATGTAATGTACATCACAGACCCACTAAATTTTTATTCCAGTCATGGATCAGTCTAGGGGGAGAAATGGGGGGGGGGCGCCAAGTGAGAAGGGGAAACAAGCTGGCTCAGGGGAACGCTAATAGATTTGGTTTGAGTCCAGATCATCCTAGCAGTGATCGTAAATAAACTCAGTGGTTTCTGTTAAATGAACGGATGGTCTCTGTCCTGTCCTCAGTGAAGAACTATCTGTGCACATCCATCCCACATCATTAAACCAACTGTAGGTATAGCCATGAGCTCAGGGCTAATCTGTCAGGCCTGGGGGAATCAAGAGCAAAACAGGTTCTTACAGCTCAGGATGGCCTCTCTGTGCCATGGCTGAGGTAAAGTCCTGTAAACTAGCTCTTCTCTAGTCCATGTGGCAGAGGCCTTGTTGGTCACACCACTCTTCAAAGCTGGTGCTTCATGCTTTCCGACAGCACTGACTTCCCTACTGATACAGAAGTGTCATGGGAAGTGATAGAGAAAACTTAACTGAATGGGGCAGCATCAGAAGGGGGAGGGAAGCCAAGAAAAACTCACTCGTCAGCTGAACAAGTTAAAAAATTAACAACTTAAAAACTTGGGATCCCAAGATCCCCAATTAACAAATTAAAAACTCAGCATTTTGTCAGTCACTCCACCCCCTGGCATTTCCTTCACAGTTAGGACTTTAATCATCAGTAAAACAATAATAACAAAACATGTACAAGGAGTCCAACCATCAACTATCATAATTCTCTTCAACACAGCAAGACAATCTTCAACAAATAACCATTAAGAGATTAAGCCTCTTTTATGAATAAATTGTTTGGTATGCTGAAGGCAATTTGTTTGACATTATTTTTGCAGGATTAAGGAGTCGAAGACCTTGACAACATGCTAATTGTCTATATCTGGCATAGAGGCAATATTAAAGCCTAGGTAATACTCCGTGCCATTGACAAAAGTAGTGTTCACAGGAGATCGTTTGCTAATGTAGTCCTTTGTTTGGCTCCTAATAAAAGCAAGTGAGTGTATATTATGATAATGCTTTTCATCCTAAGATCCCCAAATACCATTTTTGCTGAGGGTCTTCCAAAACCTGTACAGCCCCCCTGAGAAAAGTGGTATTAGTGTTATTACTATTGTCCATTTCAGAGAAAGGGAAAATCGAGGCTGCACTTCCCCCAAATACCATAAACCAGGGTAATGTAGTGCCACTGCTGAAAAATGCCAGTCCTGCCCTCCCATTGCTCTGGCTGTTCTCCCCACCTCCATGCTGGCTGCTAGCAAAATTTCTTTTTCCGCTGTGCAAATATTCAGACTGAGAAATTCCTCTGGGTTAAAACTAATGTTGGGAGAAGACAGGGTGGATTTTTTTATTATTTTACCTGGGTCATTTCCTTGATCAGACTGCTTGTGCAGCTACTTGAACACAAACAAGGTTTCAAGGGAGCTGTATGAAAACTGGAACATAAGATGGGAGTAGGTAGGACTGATTTATTGTGGCAGTGCCACCTTAAACCAATCTAAAGTATTCATAAAACTGTGGTCCCAGGTACAGTTAAATTGCCTATTTAAGGGCTTGCTCATACCACTCTCATGGGCCTCTCCAGGTCAGCTTTAGTCTAGTGAGCTAACATGTACAGGGTCCTGATCAAATTGAGTCTTCTGCTGCTGTATCTGAACTGTAGCTGGCCTGGCTAGCCCACACTGGCTGCAGCTGAAGCGGTAAGTGCAGAGCAGAGATGTCATCAATAGTGCAAGATGCAGAATCCCATAATCCTCATCTGTGTTCTCCAAAACAGTGAAAAACATAGTCCCCACAGCCTGATAATAGTACTTAATCGGTTATGATGTTTTTCCCTTCTTTTTAAAGCAGCTGATTTACAAGCATGAAGCCTCTACTACTCAAAAGTAAGAGCAGCCAGGGAAATAGGGGCAAGGAAGCAATTTTTCCTGAAGCTTATTTCCTGGCAAGGCACGGTTTTCAGCTTTAGAAGGATGTATGGGGCAGAAAGAAGTCCTGTAAACATGTTCACATTTGCCAAAGCTCCTCAGGCTTTTGCCTCAGCCTAAATCTCACAGGACACACTGACTATGGTTCATTGTCCTCTCAGAGGAACTTGGTATTAAATTGTAAATTCCATACACACACAAAGAGGAGAAAGAGAAGAAGTGAGGTTGTATCAGATTTCTTAAAACACCTGAGTCTTCATTATTTCCTCCCACTGCTTTCTGAAATGCTTTTAATCTAAAAATAATGGAAGCTGAGATCATCCCAAGGAAAGTTAGAATAAACATGAGTGGAAAAGGCCTCTCAGGAAGATGTCTCAATCTTTTGCTGCTGTGCAATTGTAAAAGCCTTCCGCCTTGTCTCTGCAGCTGACTAGGTATCAATAAAGTACACAGCTCAGAAGGAGGAGACAACTTCACTTTCTTAGAAGTATGATGAAGGATCAAAAGTCAAGCGGCAATAAACTCTGTGTCACCAATTTGCTTTGCTATGTGTATCTGTCCAGCATCTGCTTTTTTTTTTTTAAGTGTACTGCAAGAAAAAAAAAATGCTGTCTAGCTTTATTCAGGCAAGATCTTCGTTTTACTGCATTATAAAAGCATTGGTTGGTGCACATATGAATGGTCTGTGGATGGGTATGTTTAACATTGAACATTGGGTCTCAGTGTTCTGACTTTTGCTGATGACACTAAGCGAATAATGTCACATCCTTCTGAGCTGGATGTAGAGGCAGACACCACGCACCTAGCCAGCGCAGGAGGTGTCCTCTGCAGCTTATCACAGGAAGCTCATCTGAAATTCAGTAGTTCATATCCCTGGTGCTGGTCGTCACTTTACAGTCAAGCTCACCCAAGCTTCTGCCATGCAAATGAGGAGCATTATGGTTTTTAACTGCAGAGCTGACCCCTGTGCTTTCGATGCTGAAGGTTCTGGCATTTGCCCTTACATCTGCTACGAGGGAGGCTGCACACCTCTTCTACTAGTGAGATTTATGGCCAGTTTTTGGTTTAGATAAGAGTAACAGCTTTTAGGAAGCAGAGAATAGATAGCTGAGGTTATGACTTCAAGACTACAGCAAGGAACTTATTTCCAAGTGACATCCTTCAGTTTTACTCATCTGTTGGGAGAGTCAGGCCTGGGGGAGGCTGGAGGATGTGGACATTTCTCCAAAGCCCACCTAGGACTGTCGGAAGACCACGGCACTGAGCTCAGGTATTGCTATGGCTGGGATGGTATCAGGGAATAAGAGTAGGGCAAGGGACACCAGGCTTCTGCGGCTGCCTGCTATCTGTCTGGGGTTTGCAGCTATTGAAGGCTCCTGTTTGTCACTGGAGGAGAGGTCAGGAGCTGTCTTGTCTCACCTGTCTGTCCTCTCTCCTCCTTCACTCTCAAACACATGCAAGTCCTTGGCAAAATGCTGTTATGAGCCAAGAAGAAAAAGCTATAGTATTTTCCACCTACCAGGCCTCGTTCCTGGTGCTTTTCTTAGGAGGACATATTTTGGTGGTCACAGGCTGTAATCTAGAGTGCTGTGCCCCACTCTGAGAGTGCTTCTTGCAACACAATCCCTGCTCGCAACTCTAAGCACATTTAATTGCGTCTCGGCTTTCGCTCTATCTTTCAATTCAGGGGGCTGCTCCTAGAAATAGTTGATTGTTAATAGTAAGCTTTGAGCATTAGGACTTCCCTCTAAACACTAGGAGGCTCGTTTTGCTGAAACAGGAATGAGGTGCTGAATGAGGTCACCCTACCAATAACTCTTCTTGCTTATTGATTGTCTGATGTGTGCATTTGTCAGCAGCTGATAAATAAGTGAGAAGGATTTTGTTGGGATGTAGATCACAGCAGGTCTTTGAGTCAGTCAGCAGTTTTTTGTCAGTGGGAAGGAGCGAAGGGGTTATCAGTATATGCACCTAATATGTCCGTGTTCTTGGTTTATAGCTGGGTGTGCTGATTGAGTTCTTTAGGTCATTCAGTGTGTGTGTGTATACATCTGCTTCGTCAACTGTTGGTGATTTGCAGAAATTTGTTGTTGCCTACCATGGATTTTAAAAGATGGATCTTGAGCAAATAGCCAGTCATCATCCTGGCTAACTGATGCATTTCATCTATACTATGTACTGTGCCCACTTGGGAAACTGCAGTCATCCCTATGCTGCTTTGCACTACAGTCCTCTTTCTCTCTCTGTATTTACTTGCAGATGGGTGTGTTTAAGTAGATATTTAAAATTCAGTGCCTTTATGTCTCACTGTCTGAGAATGGGAGAGGAAGATAGGGAGCTGCCAATGAGGAAATAGTGTCTGAAAGCTAGAAGAATGGAAATAGTGAGAAGCCAGGCACATTTTTAGAGAGATGTAATGGGGAAAACAAAATCCTATTACAAATCTAAATGTCCCTAAAAGCCTTGGAACCCCGAGTGGAAACTAACCCCAGGTAGTTGCATACGTACAAATGATATGTATATCAGATTCCAAGTTCTCTACGGATTGCACAGTGCCCACGCCAGATTTTTCAAAATGCGTGAGGGTAATGACTTTTACTGGATAGGGTGTAGCACTGGCACTTTCAGCGTAACAAATTGTCTGGTCCAGAGAGCAAGATATTCTAGGAAATGGTGCAATTGTATATTCAAAGTACAATAAAGGGATCAGTAAAGCTTTCATGGCATTATTAGATGTTCAGGACAATAAGTAAGTACTGAAGTGGCTGAAACTGTTATCCAACTGGCAGTCGTGGGTGCCATGGCCTGCATCTGTCTTGTAGGTAATTTCTCTGTCACACAGCCTTCCTTGGAAATGGGAAACATCTTTTTTAGTACTTGCTGTTCTAACTGTCTGACACTTCTCCTTACTGCCTTGAATGGCTGAGTATTTGCAGAGCAAGCTACAGCCATCACCCTGATGTGGGAGAGTAGCTGAAGTCTGGGTGCTGTGCAGAGATCTGCATGGCCCGTCAGGGCTTGCTTGGTGACTCCCCAAAGAGACTTTGTCTTGCAGCAAGGTTAGCTCTAAAGTCTTCTCATTGCCTCAGGAAATTTCTGATTTTTTTTCCATGTTTTCTTTTTTTTTTTCTTTTTGCAAAGACCTCCAAAGCAAATCACCTCTAAAAAAAATAAAATTCCTTGTCCTTTATTCTTAGTGACCTGTTTTCCTTAGAGTCTAAAGAAAAATCTTTGGTTCTGAACCTGCATATTTGGACTCTGCTGATCTTGACTGACCTGATCTAATGTTATATTAGGATGTAACATTTTTGTTGGTGGCAGCGAAACACATAATTTTTTTCTGCCTCAGTCTCCCAGATACACCAACAGCATCCTGGACTGCATTAGGCAGAGCCTTGCCAGGAGGTTGAGGGAGGGGATCCTTCCCCTCTTCTCAGCCTTGGTGAGACCATATCTGGAGTGCTGTGTCCAGGCCTGGGTTCCCCAGTATAAGAGAGATGTGGACATACTGGAGGAAGTGTAGTGAAGTGCTATGAAATTGATTAAGGGACTGGACCATCTAACGTGAGGAGAAGCTGAGAGAGCTGCAGATATTTAGTCTCAAAAAGAGGCTTGGAGGAATCTTCTCAGTGTGTCTAAATATTTGATGGGAAAGAGTAAAGACGACAGATTCTTCTCAGTGGTGTACAGTGACAATGGGCACAAACTAAATACAAAATATTCCATTTAAGCATAAGGAAACTTCTTTACTGGGAGGATGATCGAACACTGCAACAGGCTACCCAGAAAGGCTCTGGAATCTCTGTCTTTGGAGATACTCAAAACCTCTCTGGATGTGGTCCTGAGTAGCCTGCTCTAGATGCCCCTGTTTTGATCAGGGGTTGGACTCTGCAGGGGTCTCTGAAGACGCCTTCCAACCTCAGCTATTCTGTGATTCTGTGATATGTGCAGGCTGATGAACTCTGGGAAAAGCTTATAGTAAGGAGCCTCATGCTACTGTTGACTGCTGCCCTTAGTCTGCTGGGAGGTTAAAATAAACCAAGAAAAAGGAGTTGATGAAATAGGGAGAAGAGGACTGAATGGGATTGTATTTGCTAACCGAGCTTCAGAACAGTCTGGAATCGCAAACATTCACTAAATAATTTGAAAACCTAGTTTACAGGATATCATCTCTTCCCTTTATTTACCTAGTTCATGAGGTTCATTCAAAAATTCTGTTTTTCAGATGGGATAGTAAGCTCTAACTCTCTCTTCTCGTGCCATTTAAGAAAAATTATAGGCTGAAGTAGTGTCAAACTAGAACTTTAAAGGATAGTGAGTCACATTTACAGAGATATTTAGGATCACAGAATAATTCAAGTTAGAAGGGACCTCAGGAGGTCTCTACTCCAACCTCCTGCTAAACGCAGGGTCAGCTACGAGGCCAGAAAAGGTCCCTCAGTGCTTTATCAAATTGGGTCTTTTAAACCTCCAAAGGTGGAGATTGCACATCATCTCTGGGCAACCTGTCCCAGTGCTTATGTGTCTTTGTGGTGAAAAAGGTTTTCCAGTCGTAATCTTTTGCACTTAAACTTCTTTTTTTTAGGTGAATGAAGGTAAAAAATAGGTGCCTTTTGAGGTTTTCAGGAGTGCATAAGCAATCAAGATCTCTTAGTCTCTTGGGTACTTCTAGAAGTCCCCCTAGGCGTTTATCTTTATTTTAAGCGTGAAAGTGCATCTGAAAATTTTTCCCAATGTCTCCTGGGCTTCATAACTTTAGGAATTTGGAAGCCTGAAACTGAAATCTCTTCTCTCTCCAAAATTTCACTGACTTTCTTGTGTTTATGAGCAATGATTTTGTATTTAGAGAGGCTTTGATTACAAGAGTCTGGTGAAATATAACCAAAGCATTACTTTTTGAGCATATCCTTGTATTAACTTTGCTGATGTTAATAATGATGAGGTAAGATGAGAACTAGGGCCATAATTACATCAAGTTTGCAGGGAGGAAAGATTCAGAATTCCTTTCACACCGCCTAGCACATTTCTAGGAAACTTGCATCAGTAAAACTTTTTAAAAAGACAAAGAAAATTTGTGTGTGGAATCTTAAAAACACTGTGCCTGTGTATATCAAACAGGCTTTATTTCTGAATAATGTTTCAGGTAGGAAACCTCACGAGTCAGCTCCAGTAGCATATATTTTCCTGTGTGACAGAAGCTAGTTTGGTCATGCTTGCTACCCTAACCATAACTGCCTTTTTTTTTTTTTTTTGTGGCAGTGTTTGCTTTTGCTCTGTCCGTTTCTTGTTGTTCTTAAGAACAGATATTTGCCAAAACAAATGTACGTGAGTGATAAAAGCCAAGAGGAATGTCTGTTGGACCACAGGAAATTTCCTGTGCAGGAAGAGATCTTGGGAACTTCCTGTGGAGCAGAGCATTGTGGGTCTGTTGGCAGAACTCCCTTTACCACAGCTGCAATTAAGTAGAATAGGGTGGAAAATAGTCAGTACTGCCTTTTGCAGTCATATAGTTCAAGAGAAGAGCCTGAACTAGACACTTAAAAAAAACCACTGCATGAGCAAATGTTAAATCAGAGTTGTGGGTTTGCAGATGACCAAAAAACAAGTAAATAAGAATGGTGTAGAATTACCTCTGCTCATGCTGCCATACCTTGTTGCCTACCTTATAGACTAACTTGGTGTGCATGGGACTATCCCAAGGTTTGATGCTGCTCAAAGGAGACCTCTACAAGCTTGGTCTCATATGCCTGAGAATGAAATGTGTCTTTGCCCCTGCCTTTTGCACACCACTGTAGCCTGGTACCTTGCAGGATTTATGAGACATTGCTAGCCAGCCAGTATTCTCCAGCAGGGTTTTCCTGTGCCAGTACTGTCCCTGCACCTTCCATGAGGTACTTCCCAGGCAAGTTCAAATCAAGCGAGCCATATCCCATGTGTTGCATTAAATCTGCCTGATGCCAGAAACTTGTGTTGACTGCCAGATGTTCAGCATGGAAGACCCTTATTTTTGGGTCATCTTTATGTTTTCCTCTAGCAGATGTGCATCTCTTTCCTCACCTATCTGAGATGATGCTTGCGGGGACAAGGGAACTGCTGCTTGAGAGAGGAGCGAGGAGACGAAAACTGAGGAGGGATATGGGATGCTAACATAAAACAGTACAGTAAAAAAGGAGGTGAGACAACTGGATAATAGGGGGAAGTAAGTGTAGTTCAAAGGGCAGAAAGAGAAGGGAAGAGAAAGAAAAAGACACCAGAAGCACAGATTTCATAAAAAGGTAAACTGGGCAGTCTGAAGACAAATGTATTTTTTCTAACAGTATATATACAAAGCATGATTAGATCCAACACGAGAGGGGATTTGTGGTGCAGGGGGTGTCAAACCCATTATTAGGTGATGACAAAGTGAGCTTGATAAGGACACTTGGCCATACATCTTAGACTGCAGTCCCAACTTCATCTGTGAAGACAGTCGTATGCCCTCCACTTGTACCCAGTCCTTGGCCTCACTGGAGAAGGCGCCATAGAAAAGGCCACTGAAATGGTGCTTGAGATTGTGGTCGGTGCTCTCTGCAGCCCTATGTTAAATGCGGCATTAAGGCTGTTGACTCTCTTCAGAGATGTCAGACGGCAGCCAATGGTAACGTTTGAACTTCAGCCTTGTGAGCACAACTTTAGCATAGTGGTCTCACCTGGTGATTTCTAAGCCCTAGCCTCTCAGGTAGTATGGTTCTTCCCACAGAGTTTGGGTCCTGTAACCTAGCGCCCTTGCCCATGCTGCTTCAGCATTTGTTTTTTTTCTTACAGCTGTATGCGTATGCACTTTTCTTTTGTACCAAGGAACTCTTTGTTTGCTTACTGAGTGCTTCCCCACAGGAAATTTCCTGTGATGGAAAACTCTGGGGAAGCTTCCTGTCAGACGAGATGCTGCAGGGGGCAGATAACGGAGACGCTCAAGCCCGCAAACCGCAGCAGCTGAGGAGGCGTTGTCACCTGGCGCTTTCTGCTGGAGGAGGTTGAGCGGCAGGAAGAGTAAACCACTTTCTTGAGTGATCTGGGGCGATAGTACAGGGGAACTGCTCACTGGAAAACCCACGACTGCTGTTGACTGATGAAGTCTTTACTAAGGCCGGGCACTGCAGTTTGTTGAACCCAGGTCCCCGGAAGCTATGGATTAATTTTTATCGCAGTGGGTCAGCTAGGTCAGCATTTCTCAGGCCCTGAAGAAGACCTGTAGTTAAGTGCCCCGTTGCAAGCTGGGTACCAAGCATGGCTCTGAAGCTCACAACCAGTTGAAGAAAAAGCTGTTGATAATTTTGCTCATCTCCTACCAATTGCCTTCCTGAAGAGGGAGAGTTCTGCAGCCATACCCATTTTTGAGCCCACGGCTGTCCCTGGCAGTCTGTGGAGAACACTTTGTATCACTGGGATTTGCTCTTATATTGGTACAAAAAGAATGTCTGTCAAATAGCTGTTACTGTGAATGGAACCCCAGGCTCTGGCAGAGACTTCTTGTCATTTTGGGCAAGGGTTATGGCTTAGCAAGACTGGAGCTTGGTGACCTCCTAGGGTCTGTGGCCTGCCACTGTGCAACAGTGGTTCAGTCAGTCCGAGGCTGACAGTATGAAACTTACTTGGGGAAAGTACCCTGACACAAGAGAGCCCTTCAGGCAAAGGCATACCATGTTAATGGTCATCGCATTGCCTACGTGGATAGGTGGGACCTTGGGGAACACTGGGGCCAATAAGATAACTGAAAATGGCCTGCATCCTTCCACAGCTCTTGCCATTTAGCCTCGCAGTGCTTTGGATTCCTCATATGTAACGTCATGATGCTAGTGCTTCTTTCTGCCCGCACTGACATCTCCTCTGTCAAGATCAGTGATGACCAACTGTATGAGGAGGTAGGACTTGAGAGTTGTCAGTCTGTCAGCACAGAGGTGTGCCTGCCCCATAAACAATATCTTGAGCTTCCCTCTCACCAAACTACCCTCTGATCTCCACAGTGTCCGTTTCAACTCTTCAGAATTTTTCCTCTGCCCCTACAATACCTAAGCCTTCCATGCTGTCTGCTGTATTCATCTGTACCATACAATGATTTTTACAATTCCTCCCACAAAATTACTGGTTCCTGGTAACATCCCTTAAACCTCCTTTTTGGTGGTACTCTCATCTCCATTTGTGATCAGTTGCCTAAATATTGCCTACACAATGTGCTTTTTGTCTGCATGTAATTCTTCTGTATGTTGATTTATGCCAGGAACCTATGGCAATTTTTTACAAAATGATGGAAAAGAGAATAATCTTCCAGACATTTTGATGTGAATGTTCCTGTTTTTCTTCAGAGCTCAGCCTCTTGAATCTGGTGAAGGCACTTAATTTGCTTCATTGCTTTTCTGTTTGTCTTATTTTAGAAACTCAGGTTGAGACCAAATTAAATTGAACTATGAAATCCTGAAGGAACTTCTTCAGGCCTGCTCCCCCTGGACTAAGAAAGGCAGATGTTTTCAGCTTTTAGTTTTCAATATGGCATAATTTCAATACAACCTTCATTCAACCAGCAGTAACTGTTTCAGTTTGATTAATGGACTTGAATCATAAATGTGTGCAGGCTGGCCAGCTGGCCCAGCCAGCCAGTCACTGGGTTGGTGAGATTGGCCAGCTGGTTGTCATTTCTTGGCTGATAGAGGACCCCAAATTGCAAGTGCTGCTTCTCAGCTATGGGCCAAAAAGGAACAAGGCACTGCTTTTGGTCTCCTGGTAGGGCAAATAAACAGCTGCAGGGTTATATGTAGCCATCAGTCCCCATGTTGTGTAACCTGCCATGGATCAAAGGCATCTGGGAAAAAATACAAGCTCTTTTTGTGGGGTGAATGGTCACACCACTTGTTTTTCAGGTTTCCAGACACTTTCCACGATAAGAACTTGGTTTTGGTAGTTTCACAACTTTTCTGCTTTTTAACTGCTGTGGCTGGTAATTTCTTTGCCAGGACAGAGAACATTACATCAGTGTTGAACTCTCAAAATGTCTAATGTCCTAAGATCTGGAGCAGACTTGAGGGAAGAGAGGTAGTCTCTCCTGTGCTCTTGATAGCCCTCGGCTGGGCTGTGTGGGTGGGAGAGAAGGCTGTCCACAGGAAAAAATGAGAAGAGCTCAAACTCCGCGGGCAGGGGTAAGAGCCTGGAGCAAGCAGGATGGTCAAGGAGACTGGCTTTGCTCACTGGCACAATTGGAGGTGGAGAGAGAAGGACATCAAGTCGAGCTAGGAGGATGTATTTCTTAATCTGCCCTTCCTCTGCTGTGACATACATCTGCTGGACAACCTGCTGGCAAAATAAGTCAGGGTGTCTAATGCCCTCCTGCTATAACATATGACAGTATATTCCTGCTGCTGTCAGTTACCCTTTAGCAAAAAGTGGCAAAGGTCTGTAGGTTGGATCTAAAAACGCTAGCCCTGCTACTGACCCATGCAGGTTTCATTATGATGCCATGGCGGAATTTCTGAGGGGTTTTTCACCGTTACTGATGCTTTAAAAACAAAGGAAAAAATTACACTCAATATATATATTCTGCATTACAGCTACTAAGGCTGTAAAGGTGAGGAAGTGTCAGAATTAACATTGCCTGTGCATACATTGATCCTTCAATTACAGGAGCTTTGCGTATGCATCAACACATGCAGTGTCTAGCGAAGTGTGGACTCCAGGGACTGCATGAGTAACTTCACTAAATAGTCATAAAGAGAAAGGGGGGGATAAACCTATAGTCAGTAGAGAAGATAATTGCAGGAGAAAGCTATTAAGTCTGCAGGGACTCTTGGTCTGCTGACTGGTATCTCAGCATGAATAGTGTTTTTGCAGCTCACAGGTTGTCCGTAACCACATCAGTTTTGGTAACTACAGCTGGACTGGAATGGTTGTCTTGAAGCACATGAGAGTTTCTTCCTGGCTGCATTCAGTACACATGGGTTTGGTAGGTCAGAAGTGGTTTGTACCAAATCACATAGGAGACCTGTGGTTAAACTTGGGTTTTCCTGGTCCCTTGACCAACGTCTCCCTTGCTAGAAGATTCTTCCTATTGCAGCAGTGCACAGATCTGCCTTCCCTTCCATTCATATTCACATTCATATTCAGTATCCCTGCAGCAAATAACTCAGCTGTTTACGTGGGAAAGTAATAGTAGGAAAGTATTTATTATATTTTTAGCAGTCTGTAATGTAATTTAGCAGATGGAAAAAATGAGGAGGAGAGCCAGCTTTCTGCAGACCACCAATATGTGCTTTGCAGGCTGGAGCTGGAGGATTGGTAAGCTAAACTGAGACAGTACAAAGGTTGCTGAACAGATGCACATACTATCAAGCTGGATATGCGCTCATGAGAAGACCTGCAGTTAAAATCATTCAAATCAACAGTAAGCTCTTCCATTGACTGTAGTAGGCTTTGGGTTAAGCCATATTAGGTCCTAAGGTGTTTGGTTCAGAGATCTGCATAGCATGGTATGTGTTTGCAAAGGGTTTGTCATACTGTGGAGGTGGTACATAAATCTCACATGTACTTGGACAAACTGAGTAAGTGTGCTACGGAAAGTCCAGGATAAAGCACTGTATTGTTCACTCAAAAAAATCTAATTTGGATTCCATAATTTATAATGCTTAATAATATGCTATGAAATCTTCTGTAATATATTGTGTAAACATAAAGTCTTGGGAAAATCAGAGTTCACTACAGATTGACTGTTAAATATTTTCAGTGAGGTGAAGTGAAACAGCTCAAGGCTGCAAAAAATGATCCAACTTGCAGACTAGCAAACTGAGAATTCGCACTGTTAATTTGTAAATACAAATAGTGAAGTTCAGAAGTGAAGTCATTAATAGAGCTTATCTGTCAGTAAACTTTCTTGACATTAATGTTTAATACTATAAAAGCAGCTGTCTTTGAGACAAAATTTTCCTTAGAAGAGGTCAACACTGTAAAACTTTTACTGTTATTCCAAAATATTCTAAATTGGAAAAAAAGACTGTTTAGCAATGGTTATCAAACTGATTGTCGTAACAGTTGTGGAAAATTTGGCTTACCCCAAAACCTGGCTTACCCCAAAACTCAAAGTAGACATTACATTAAGTGTTGTGAAACCAAGTGGTTTAATCTTGAATGCAATGGTTTAATGCCAACCTTGAAATAATGCACTTTTTTCCCTTTTTATTTTTTCAGCGGATATGATTCTGTATATTCAAACAAACTTTGTTAGGGGCTCACCAGTCTCCTGAGTGCCATGAACATTTTTGGTTTTTCTTTTTCTCTCACTTACCGCCTGTGGAGACCAAGATGGTGCCTCCTATAGCAAAATCTATGTGTAACCCCATCATTTCTGTTTTGATTAGCTTTCATGAGCTGGAGATTTGGGGGAATACCAATAAACTACATCCTCTTAATAGCTCTGCGTAGAGATTACAATCTAAGGAAACTCTCTGGACAAAAATACCATTTCTCTCCTGTTTTTGTGCATTACCAAGCACACTGGGGTCCTGGTTTATGATTGCAACCGAGACACTACAATTATGCAGAATAATAATGCAGGCCTGTTGAATTAGATGATGAAGATCATTTGATTTCTATTAGGACAGCACCTCCTGGCCCTTCACATGGACCAGCACCTCATTGTGTGAGCTCCTGTAGTTAGTGAAATGACTGTTCTGTCTTTCTGTACAAACAGGGCATCAGGTCTGCTGATTTATAGATAAGATATTTTTAAGCTGCTATGAAAAACAAGGTGAGGGCTTGTATTGTTAGTGAGAACTCAGAATGTGTCAAAAATTCAGCATAATCCTTTCCAGAAGAAAGAATTTGGAACTAGAAACATCCCCACCCCCCCCCAAGTTAAAAAGATCTATTTAAATAGAAAAAGTTAACCAAGAGAAGGACAGATCTTTCAGCCCTTTCTTTCCCTGGAACGCAGTTACCCAAGTGAGATATCCCACTAAAATGGCTGGAACTGATTGTGTGCATAAATGCTCACAAGAATATGGGGTTAAACCGTGCAACCCTCAGTGTCTTGTTTATTACTTCAGTGTCATATTTACTTAAATTGATGTACTTTGGTATTCATCTTCCTTTCCGCTATTTATGGGGGTTGTTTTGCTATTTTACATTTATCTCAGTTTTGACAATACAAGTAGGAATATCACTTACACTATTGTTTAGAATTGCTTTTAGTTTGAACAGATTTCAATTGTTTCATTTAAACAAATGTAATTAGGAGGCTTTCATTTAAAAGCAGAAAGAAAGCCCACAGCCATTTTGACTGACTGTGAAAGAAACCTATACCGAGGAAGCAGAATTCTTTTTGCACTAACAGTACAATTTTCTTTATTTAACATTGTGCAAATAAGAATAGTTACTAAAACATACACTGTTTCTTTACAAGAAATAAAAATAAACCAGTAAGTATTTGATAGAATTAATATTGGGATTAACTACAGATAAGGTTTTCCTAGGGCTTCTCTGACACATGGAGAAATGTCTGTGAACTGATGAAGTGGAAACAGAAGGAAAAAGAGGAGAAAAAAATATATGCAAAGCCACTTGGGTAGAGTTATGCAAATGACCTTATCAGGGCAAGCAAAAGGCTTCTCCATTGTGCCTGCCAATTAGGAAATAGCAACTGCGGACATACTCAACTCCCTCTTCCTGAGGAGGTGCAGCTTTAGCATGTGATGTTGGCAACCGCACTGTGAAAGGAGATTAAAATTTGTCTCCTCTTTTATGTCTTTTTAAGAGATTGGCAGAGATGCTGAATGAATCCTGGACAGGGCAAACACCCTGACGGTATCCCAGTACCATTTTTTCAATTTCATATGGATTCTAGCAAACCAAGAGAGCAAAGAAACCACTAGGCTTTGACAGGGGTACAGAAATGGTCCCAGATTTCTTCGAAGGCATTGGTGTCTCTCCATCCTGACTCCCATTCTGAAGACAGAAGGGAAGAAGAAACACTTTCTGCTTTTCAGCCCAACTTGGCCTGCAGGGTCCAGGTGTGCTGCTCTCTTTTTCTCTTGTGATTAAATCCACTCTCACAGTTGGTCAAGCTGAATGGAAACACAGGAAAGCAGCATCTGATCTTACACAGTTTTTTTCCAAATAGCAAAGCGTGTCAAGATTTATGAAGTGTTTTGATAATTAACACTAAAGGAAGACATTATGTTCAAAATCAGAAACAGGAACTTCTGATATTCTGGGAAACTTTTCTCTCCCTTGTTGGTGCCTTATGTACTACTCCTAGCACTGCAGCTAAATAATCAAAGTTGCCTCTTAATTTCCACAGGAGATGCAGACATGCTTTTTAGGATTGAAAGACAGTGTTTCCAAAACCTTGAGCAGGCATTGACTGGTCACTCGTTTAGCATTCAGCTGGGTGGAGTAAGTTCATGATCAATATGATGTGCCATGAGGGTTTTTCATAGCTAGGGCTTGACTGTGCCTGAATTGTCTGGAGGCAGCCAGAGGGTACAGTCGGATGAATGGGTCGGCTGAAGTGTTACGCTCTGGATTGGGTGCACACCCTGAGGGTGCATCTAGTATGTTAATGCTGCTTTATTCAAGTGGTTGCTTCCCAGGCTTAAAAGATAACCACGTGAGAAGCATTACTTAAGCAAGAGGGCAAAGACTGAAAAAACAGTGTGATTTTTCTGAATGTTAAAGCAGGGCAGCATGCAAAAATAGGAACCCAAACATTTTGTCTTTCTCTCCTTGTCCCCATAGCGAGAGAGAGAACGTCCTGGGTGGAAGAAGAGGATTTAGCAGACACTAAGAGAGTCAGCAGAAACATGGGTGCATTGGAGCTGGCAGGTTGCAGGCTGTGGGACCAACCAACCCAGTGGGAAGCTGAAGAGATGGGCATTCCTCAGTACCCAGCAAAAGCTCTCAGCCTTGAAGGTCATTCTCGCTGCACGGAAGCTCTGCAAAAAAGGTCAACTTGGGCCTTCAAAGCTCTCAGTGAACTGAACTAGAGAGAGAATAGGAAGTTTGATGCAGAGGAGCTGTGCTCCCTCTGTCCCACTCAGTGTCAACACTGCATGTGCCTCTGTGGACAGTACAGTCTAGGGGCTGTGTTCATGTACGTATCTTTGGCAAAAACAAAAACAACAGAAAAGGAACTATGTCTTAAGAGATGCTAGTACTTCGTGTGCAGCCTTGGGTTACATTCTGTGTTGATTTTCCCTCTGCCATGAAAATCCCTTCTGTGGACACAGAACTGAAAAGGCAGCAATGTGCCCAGATACACAGAAATCTTGGTGTGCACTGACTTGGACTCTTTGGCCTTTACTAATGCATGTCTTAACCTGTTCTTCTAGATACCTTCTTCGTTGCTAGGTTTTCAAAATCTTTTTTTCCTCAAAGCTTGTTCCTATATGGAGTTTTTAATGTCCCTTACTGAGAACAACTTGTTTCCCAGTATCATTTCTCTGGGTTAGCAATTGTTATAATTGCTGCAAGGGTGCCATTTAGCAACGAAGGGGAGGCAGTGAAGCGACCCTTGTTCTGCATGCCAGCCCTTCTCTTACACACAGAGGCTTACTTATGGTTCTGGGAGAGAAGGGGGAAAACCAGAATAATAGTGCTGTGATTTTTTTTGTTCAATGCACGCTGCTCACTCCTTGGTTTCTTTCTGATAACACCAAGGTATTTACGTGCAAACAAAAGACTCCTCTTGCCGAATCAGCCTCCTCCTCCTCCTACCTGATTCCGTCAGCAGAGTTGCAAAAGCATGACTGTGACAGTGCTAAATGAATAAGGGTGAGGTTGGGCTGACAAAAGAAATCTCCTCTTCACACAGTGTGCACACCTCAGGGGTAGAGGGGGGGAAGAGGAAATCTAGAAAAAGTTCAAAATGAGGCATCAACAAAACATCTTGTTAAAAATTAATCATGGTGTTTTCTTTTGAGAATTAAACACTACTTCAAGTGAAGTAGTGTTTCAGGACCTAGATTAACAGATTTGGTCAGAGCAGGGAAGAGACAATATTGAACAGGGCCAACCTAACAGTTGCCCATTCCAGCTGCTTCAGAGGAAGGTATAAGAAAGAAGTACTATAATTTATTAAGGAATAGCCCACAGCCCACAAAGAAACCTTCTGAATTTCCGTTGTTTGGTTATCCAAACACCTGAATAACAAGGGCATAAATCTTTCCTGAAATTGCTTTCATGTCCTCAGAAAGTCTGCATGGTGTCAAACATGGAGGACTGTGTTTTCTTGAACACACACACACACACACACGCACGCACGCACGCACGCACACACACACACACACACACTATTTGAGTCCATATGCTCTATGTTTAGTATCTGCCAGAGTGGTGTGAGACATCTAGAGTCTGCAGATTTTTTCCGGGCTTCACGGGAAAATTTTTGGCACCTTGCATTCACTAATGTCATTTTGTGTGAAATTGCTGAAGAAGGCTTCTCCCCCACCCCTCAAATTAACAGTGTGCCCATGTCTGCATTTCTGTACCATGCTGTCAGTGCTAAGCCAGTTGACCCCAGTCATGTGAAAAAAATCAAAATCATGTTAATAAGGAAAGCATTTCAGAAAAGTAGTTTTCCACTTGTAGCTTGTTAAGAAGAAGGGAAAGGCCTGGAATGTCAACGTGCTTTGCACTGACAGTGTGTATTTATTAGTTTAGTAATTTCTGTAATGTAGGAATCATAAAAACAGGCATGAAGGGAGAAGCTAGGGCAACCTGAAAAGTTAGGTTAGACGTTATCCTTTCTTCAAAACATAGTTCACTATCCTTCCCTAACATGCATGTTTGCTTCCTACCTTCTTCCTTCTCAAGCCTTTTCTTCCTACTCGCCCCACTCCCTGCTCTCTTCCTCTTAAACACATGCACACTTTGATCTGCAGCCTGAGAGGCTTATAAACTGTCCAGCCCTGTTGCAAGCTGGATTTTAATCCTGTACTCTGGTCACCAAGAAACTTCCCTGCCTCTGATCTAATACTATACAGAACTACCAAAAATTGCTGTTGCTGGTATAGTTGGCAAAAACAGCTTTCATGAATATTTAATTTGTGACAGTTGGCTTAACCAAAGAGAGGATATCCAGGGAAGTGTTTTAGTAGGACAGAAGATACTGCATTGGTGGTGGCCACGTTCAGACAAGTCCAGGCACATGAGCAGTAGGTCCAAATGGTGGATTTTTAAAAAGATGTTCCATCTTGTGGAAGTTGGTTTTGAATCAGTCTTCCCAGCACAGCAGAAACTTGAGATGGTTTGGAAGTTATGATACAAAAGAATGAGGCCAAACCGGTTTGGACTTCGTAAGCCAGGCAAGTTGTGAAGCATTGGAAGAATAGAAGAGAAATTACTGCTTGGTAGTAATACCTCTGTTGCTTTCCTGACTTCAGCGTGATTGTGATTGTCTGAGGTTTTGTGAGTAGAGGTGTGTGTGAACAGACACACCTATAAGTCTACTTCTGTAACAGATGAGATATGTAATTTGACAAGTGTCCTTCGCAGAGCAGGCTGAAATTTGCCAAAATACGGGGGAGCACTACTATGAAATTTTTAATTAGACTGTTGATGAAAAAGTTTTTCAACTACATTTTCTTAATATCCACTTAGTAAAGAGTGTAGGGGATTCCAGTAGTTTCAGTTGGTTCTTAGTGGGGCCTGCACTGTATGCACACCATCATCCTGTTCACTTTGCTTGTACATTCAATCCCTTCCCGCTCCTGTCTGTTTGTATTGTAATGTCCTCCAGACAGGCATTCCTCCTTACTCAATGTTTTATACTACCTGGTACAACTGTCAGCCATATAAAAAAAACATTAGATATTACCAAATATTTCTGACAGGTGATATAATTTGATTCTCTTTCTCAATACTTAAACTAAGAAAAGAAAAGTAAGATTGCTACCCCTCACCCCTTCAAAAGAGGGGGCACTGTTAGAGGGACTGAGAGGGGTAACTTTCTCACCCCTCCCTGCTGTCACAGCTCCACAGGCCATCCCACCTCAGCTCTGGGACTCCCAGCTGCAGCACATGATGCCTTTCTCAAGAGATGGAGGTCCCCTTTCCACCAGCACATCTGCAGTAGTTTGTTGGAGATAGCAAGCACAAGGATGGCCATCCTTCCTGTGGGAAAGATGGAAAGGACAGCACAAGATAGCTTCACTGATGTTGAGGTCACTAGCTGTCCATACTAGCACAATAGGTTTACAGAGTATTAAGAACAGTGAATCTGTGATGGCATCAGCTACACATCGTTCCTAGGTATGCAGTCTCTTTCACAGCACCTCTACCTTTGCAAGAAACATGAAAAGCAGGATGAGACAGAACCTCCTTGTGAATGATCTCACCCATTTGTTTTCCTTTTCATTCAAAGCTTGATCTTCTGCTGGAAATGCGTAGGTAAATTATTTGCCTCTATTGACATTGCAATAATTTTTCCAGCCCTGGAAGCAAGCCTTTCTCAGTGACATCATCAAGATTAAACTCAAGTAACACAGCAAGCCCATGCGTTTTTCAGTGACGTGACATGTTCTGTAACAATACTAGCTGAAGCATTTCCTCCCTTCTCTCTCACCACATCCAGCTGTTATTCTTTTTGCTATTTGCCACCTCCCTGCCAGTTGTGTTGACCTAACTGTTAGTGCAGTTGTACTTTTAATCAGCTCAGAAAGCTGATCTGGCAGAAACCAATATACATATATACTTAAATGCAGATTATCTCTGTCATCAAGACCACAGCATAGCTCCTCCACCAATTGCACTGGCGCATTGAAGGAGTGACCAGAAAACAATACTAAGCCAGCACTGCAACTGAACACTATATATTATCCAAGCTGTGTCCTGAAAGGAGCTGGTTTGAAGGACAATATAGTGATTGCAGACATCCCAACACTGAGACAGAAATTACCGTCTTCATTCTGGCTCCGTCATACCAGACAGAATAACAGACAGGGGTTCCAATATACCTAATTCAGGAGAGAGCATATTTCCCTCAAGCACAGGACTCCTGCAAGACATCTGTGAAGCTGGAGGGGTGAAACTCAAGTGCGTATTTCTGAGATCTGAGGCTGTCACAGAGAAGTAGCCATAGCTCACACAAGTGTGTATCTGTGCTGCAGTCAGAGGTGAGTCAGTGTCACAGCTGCCCAAGAATTTGCCGAAGCCGTAATACCCACAGACCTCAGCATGAAATAGCTACCATGGTGTCACGCAGGCTGTGCTCAATGTGCTGCATACGCTCAAGACCTTGTTGTGGCTGGCACCTCGGGGAGCTAGCTCAGAGGGTACCCCAGGGATGACTGCAAGTGCTGCAGCCGTGCCTCTGACTGCAGCACGCATGTATCTTTGAGACGCAGCACAGCCTCCCAGCTCCAATCTGACAAGCTCCCAAACAGGGTCTTGCCTGCTGTCCCAATTAATAAAGTTGATTTATGATTGCTTGGGCCATATTTTCAAGTGGCCCCAAATAGAAGTAATGCCTCAATTTCATAAGATTTTGTTCTGGTTTCTTCTGGGATAGACTTAATTTTCCTCCTAGTAGCTGGTATAGTGCTGTGTTTTGGATTTAGCGTGAGAATCTGTTGGTAACACACTGATGCTTTAGTTGTTGCTAAGTAGTGCTTTTACCAGTTAAGGACTTTTCAGCTTCTCTTGCTCTGCCAGGTGCACAAGAAGCCAGGATAGGGTACAGGCAAGGCAGCTGACCCAAACTGGCCAAAGGGATATCCCATACCATATGACATCATGCTCAGTATATAAACTGTGGGGAGCTGGCCGGGGGCAGCGATCGCTGCTCAGGGACTGGCTGGACATTGGTCAGCGGGTGGTGAGCGGTTGCATCCCTTGTTTTTCCTGGGTGCTCCCATCCTTGCCCCCTCTTTCTTCATTATAATTTTTTAAAATATTATTTCTAAACTGTTCTTTTCTCAACCCATGAGTTTTCTTAATTTTGCCCTTCCAATTCTCTCCCCCGTCCCGCTGCGGGGGGCGGGGCGACAGTGAGCCAGCAGCTGTGTGGTGTTTAGCCGCCTGCCAGGTTAAACCACAACAGACTTGCACAGAAATAGTAAGTGGAAGCCAGTTTTTTGGGGGGCCTAATATGAGAATTTAGCGTGTGTGCTGTCTAGCTTCAGAGCAAGCAGGAGTTAAACCCTGGAGAGGAAGCAATTCTCAAGCTGCAGCAAAGATAATCATGATAATTTATCATCCGATAATCAAAGAGCACACACTTAATTTGTTCTCATTATCAATGTATTTCAAGCACAAGTACCTTAGTACAAGAAGCCTTTCTGTGCACAAGTTACACTGGAAGGGTAGAGATAAAGGGCCCCATGCAAAAGCAATGCAGTTACTTCTCCTGTATGGGTGATGTGTTGTAGCACAGTTTGGAGTCCATCTCAGTGGCCTCCTTGTCCCCCTGGATGTGGAAAAGGACCCCCAGCATGTAAAGCTGGTGTATTGAGCACTTGACCTTTCTCTAGGACAGCAGTGTCTTCTTGGAGAAATGACTGACAGTTTGTAAGAGCTGCAGGGATTTGGTTCATTAAGGAACCATTGAGAAATGAAGCTAAATCTGGAGTTTTTAACCATGTCAGAACTCTGGTTTGCAGAATATCAGGAGCAGGGAATGTCTGCAGCATGCTAAGAGTGGGCTTTTATCTCCAAAGCCCAAGGTGTGCTTCAAAACCGAGTCCAGCATGCAGTCTCCAGAGCTGTAGTTTGCACTATTTCCCCCAGTTATTTAATATTTAATGTCACCTGAAGACAGGTCTTCTCACAAAGTACAGAAGAACTCATACACTGGTGGGTTGAAGCAGGCTTTTATAGCCCTCCTCGATTAGGAGTCTGAAGGAGAATGCCTGCGCAAACTGGAGACAGAGGTCCAAAAGTTAAATCAGTTAGCGCAGAAGTATGACATGCTTTTACCACATGCTGGTGGTAAAATTTTCTCTGCACTGATTTGCTTAATGGTTATAGGCAAAGTAAGCCATGGTTCTGGCTGCGCTGCCAAAACCTTCTTTTACAGTAGCAATGCAAGTGCAGCTGCAGCTTGCAAGGCTCGGAGCTCCAGCACTGAGGAAGCCAGCAGATGACATCTTGCTGTCACGGCGTAGACTATTCTGTAGTGGAGCTGGCCTCACGTTCCCTGGAAACAGCCTGGAAAACATGCTCTTTGTGTACACACTCCCTCCTCCCCAGCTCTCACAATTGCAGCTGAGTTAGGAAGCAAAGTCCCAGCCAAAATTCCACAAGGGAAAGGGACCCAACTTCTTCAGGATGTGAGCCTCTGAGAACAAAATCTCCTTGTGAGAAGAAAGCAGCAGCTTCTTAATACAGGAGGATTACAATGTCATGCTATGTTGTTGGTGGTGTTTTGCTGGCACATGAAACTGAGATTTCAAAACTTTCCACTTGGTTCAGCTGTACAAAAAGGACTTCCTGACCTCTGTCTTCTGAAACGGTAGAGTCACCCCTAAGTATGCAACCACTGAAAGATCGAGGTGACCTAGCTCGTGATAGGTTAAAGTGATAAATTGCTGAAAGAACCATCTTAATTTTAGCAGCTGCATTCATTGCAACTAGCAACTGTTTCTTCCATTTTTCACATCTTTCTGAGGTGTTGATCAGGTACCTAAAACCGGAGCTTTCGGTTCCATCATCAGTATTACTGCTGCATACTCTAAGCATGGTAATAATCTCAGCACTCCTCTCCACTGTACGGCAATTAGGCAGTAGGCAAAAGACATACGTAAAACCATATGTAGGTCAAGACTACCAAGATCAATTTATTTCTATTTACTTACAAATCTTCAACACCCCAGCCAGGGATCAAGGCCATACTGTGTTAAAATTAAAAAACTACATGTATTGACAGTTCATTCTAATACGTGTTTTGTTGGGGTTTTTTACCTTAGAATTACTGTTGTCAGGATCCACAAGAAGTGGGAAGGAAAAGTAGGTGTTAAGGACGTAAAGATGGTCTGCATTTGTCCATTTGTAAAGAGGAGCAGAATATAGTTCCTGGATTCGATCCCTCCTATAACAGGTTCAGTGTATGGGCAGGTATCCGATGACTTTGTGCCTCACATCTATAAAACAGATGTAACAATCTAATCTGTCTGCAGTTGAAAGGCACTGTGTAGTGTAAATGGGCCTGTATTACTAATAGTAGTATCAGCAGTGGCTGTACCCAATACAGGAGAACTGTAAAGAATGTTTGTTAGACCTGAATTTTGACCTGGATTAAGGTAAATTGATTTGAAACAGTAAAGAGTTGCTGAGAAGAAAAAGTTTATAATCTCCTTGACTTCTGCTTGCAAAGCTGCTTGCTTCTGGCAGTGCAGTCTTTTGAGCTAGTTAACTCGTGCCATGGTCAGGGCTCAGCTAGTTTTGTTTAGGATATAGTTTTTGCACATACAAGGGAAAAAGCAACAGAACACATTTCTTTCAGCTTCTTTTGGAAGGGAACAGTAGGAAAGCAATGTCTGCTCCGTGGAAAACGGCCAAAAATTGGTTGAGAAGGAGTCAGGAGTAGATTAAGACTATAACTGGGAGCAGATCCAAAACAATATTTCCCCATTCCCCATCCCCCTGCCAGCTGCCTGTGTTGCACAAGCCTCTCTGGTAGGAATCCCATGGTCACCTGCCCTCTGCCTGTGGGCACAACGTGAGCAAAGAGAGGGGTTGTTCTTTCCTGAGTGTGGCAACCTCAGTAGTGGCTGAAGGGCCGTAGTCAGCTGAATGGCATTGTGCTGTCTGCGGCTCACTGACTTGCTGTTAACACTCTGGCCGTCTCTGAAAGTGGCACCCAGATGCAAAAAGCCAGCCTCATCCCTGCCCTGGAAGCAGAGCTCTTGTCAGGCATCTAGGAAGGTTTTGCAAACAACGCGAAAGGAAACTGGAATCGTTCTGTGCAGTTCTTGAAAGCTCCTGGACATGGATCATGGAGTGAGTGCCCTGAAAACTGGCTGGTCTTTTCATCACCTCTGCGGTTGCTCGCTTCTTTGGCTGGTAGCTTTTCCCTTCCAGCACTTCAAACCCTGACCACTTCAGCAGGCATATCAGCACCATTTATCTAGGGTGGTTTGCTTTCTCCTGGGTCAGTCTCTTTTCAGGCTGCAAACTGCCTGTCAGCAGCAGGTAGACTGCTCCAGCATGTTAACATTTTCACATTTTCTGTGACTGATCCCAAAACAGGGCAGCTCAGAGAAAAGAGAGCTACATCCTAAGGTCTGCTTTTTCTGCAAGCTAACTCCAAATGATGCAGGTGGAAACAGAAAGGAGAGAGACAGCTGCTATGGGTCAAATACTGATTTCAGTTACAAGAAATGCAGCACAACTGGCCACATTAAATGACTATGGTTGTGCTTGAAGCTTTATTCTGACATCAGATACAACTCTAAGGACTTCAGGAATTGGTCTTCAGGGACTTTTCTGACTGTTGTTGGGGTAGGGGGGTCTTAGACATAGCTGAGTAATTTTGTGTAAGAGAGTTGCTTCTTTTAGTAACCCATATCTGCAAAGAAAAGCATTTGGCTAGAGTGAGAAAGACTATGTTCTTCATGCTGAATTCTGTAGAGTGTGGCCTTTTCCCCCCTCCTTCCCCACTTCCACAGACTTCAGGTTTTGTGGGGTTTTTGTACTGGTGACTTCATCTGCCATCATTAATCAGCGAGCTATCTCAGCCCAGCAAGCTAATTTAGAGTCCTGCTTGTGCATTTGATCAGCAAATGCAAACCATGTGTAATGTCAGCAGGTCAGGGGAGGTGATGGAACATGGGATTTTCACCTCAGTTCCAGAAAGGGCCATAGTTGCTTCCAGGAAGCTGAGCTTGGCACTGGGTGTGGGGAATTTAAAAGATTTATTTCTCTGTATGAGAGCTCAGAGCTTGATCATTCTAATCAAGCATTTTCAAATCAATATGTTTCTTACGGGCTTTCCAAAGGCTGCATTAGAAAAGCAATTTTATTTATTTTATGACCCTGGAGCCCTAAGGGATTCGGGTGTGTCAACTTTACAGGGTCTCTGTACAGACAGTGAGAAGGGCTGAGTTGCAAGGCACCACGCTAGCATGGCAGAAACCCAGCCCAGTGCTTCACTTGCTTTGTTTCTGTAGACATCTGCATACACAGAGGCTCCAAGCAGACACCGTGCACAAAGCATTACCTGCACTTGTGCTCTACCTCTAATACCTTGTTCAACAGGACAGCAGGAGACATGAGCCTATGCCTTTTATTTCAGATTACTACTGAAAAAGCTGTTTCACCCTCTGTTCCCAGCAGTGTGTGAAGCTTCCCAAAGCCTTGTCATTCTGATTACAGGCAGTTTCATACCTTTTTAAAGGACACACAAGCCTCACTAGGGTCTCTCTTCCAGCCCGTCACACAACTTCTCTGTTGCCTATCCAATCGTTTTTTCCTTAACAAGACCTGTAAAGGCACATTTTTGTCTGCTGCCATCCATTTTTCTTGTACCAATTTGTACTCACCTCCCAAATAATTCTCTCTGAGGATTAGCCAGGATTAGCCTTTTCCTCCTTTTCTACCTTTGCTTATCTCTGGGCCTCGAAACTGCAGAGCCGGCTTTCTACTGTAGGATGAGGCAATCGTAGTGGACCAGCAGCAATGAATGGCCACTGCTTCTCCGCTGCCTGGGTCAAGTGGCACCTGCTGGAAGGAGCAAGTGGTTGGGCACATCATGGCACATCAGACCTCCATCCCCTACTCGTAACAGCAAGTGCGTGGACCACCAGCAATACAGGATTTGTCCTGTGGTAAAGCTGCATCTCTCACACATATGCCAACCCAAGAGCAGTCCCAGAAGGCACTTATTTAGGCTGTCCGTCTGCTTGGGGATAGCTAAGAATGCCACAGCTCTCTGTCACCCTTTCCTTTCCTCTGAGGAATTAGAAAGGCTTCCTGAGAAAGCAGGGTCCTTGATCTTTGTGCCTTTAGCTTCCATAGCAGTGGTAGTCCTGAAGGGCTGCTGAGCTTCCTGTGGGTGGGAGCCTGCCAGTGCTGGTAGCTATCAGGAAGGCACTTTTGGTAAGAGATCGGTGCAGCAGCTGCAGCAGAGATAGCATAAAATTCCTGTCTCAGGAGGACCTCAGTGCCCAGCTCAGGCTTTAATTTGAAACCCCCTTCAGCATGACTGACACACTGCTGTTGAGGTCAGCGCTGCAGCCCTTCTCAGGGAGCAGCATGTCGCGGTTTGTGAAGTTAGGTTCGACCACAGTATCAGAACAGGGCCCTTGGTCTGGATCAACAATCAATACCTCTGAACAGGGAACCAGACAGCAGCAGAGACAACACTGCAGGAGTATTGAACTGTAGTCATTTGAAGCAGCTGTGCAGCATTTTGCACTTTCAAAGCATTTCAGATGTTAACTGGCCAAGCCCCATGACACCTCTTTGCATTTTGGTAGTCTAGCTTTCCAAACGAGGAAGTGAAGCAGAAGGAGGGGAATTTTTAGAAGATGCTCTGGCAGAGCCTGGGAGAAGGTTTTGAACCTAATCCTGTGTTTTTTCCTCCAGACCATACAGGCCTTTACACAGAAATGAAGAGAAAAACACAACCTCATGCTCCCCTCCTGCTTGATGTACACCATCGTATGCAGAACCACATATTATGTTTTATGGGTAGCATGGAAGAATTTTGTTAATTAATAGCAAAAAAGAGAGCTTTAGTTCCTAGTTGGTAGTAGTCATTCAAATCTTCTGAGCTTCTCCAGCATCGCTTGCCCACTAAGGGCTCAAGTACTGTACTATAGGCAGAGCTGCCCTGCGCGATGCTGCCAGTGATGATGCATCTGTCCCTGCGTGTTTGGAAACGAGCTGCTGATTTGCATGTGCTGGCCCCTTTGCTGTTTGCTCAACTGCACTAAGTAGTTTTCAGCGTGGGAGTGAGAACAATTCCGTCTGCCCTGTAGAAAGCAAGGATAAATAAGAGGTCTGTCTGTACCCCCTTCTCACCTCATCATCCTGCCTGCCAGGCAGCCAGGTGTAAGGATGGAGTGCCCAGCCAAAGTGGAACAAAAAGTCAGACGAAACTTATGGTGAATGCTGTTTCCGTCATGCATGCTGTCTTGTGGCTACGTCCTCATATTGAAACTGAAATGGAACAGCAGCTCTCAGTGGTACTGTACCTCACACTTTGTATTGGATTTGTGTCTTCAGATTGTTCCAAACTGAGTCAAGGTGAAAACAGCCTACGGTACATTATACTCCACATTTTAGATGTAACTGTTACGTACAGCATACACAGCAACTCATACTGTAAAACACACACCTTGTCTTCCAAAGCAAAGAAGGAGATGCTGACCATGAGTGCTTTGCAAGATGCAAGGTTGGCTACATCTCTTCAACAAAGTTGTAACCCTACCAGAAGTTTGTGGTCAGATGCAAATATTGCTGGCTGTGTAGTTTTATGTGCAGAGGGTTATACTAGGTGAGCAGAGCACTCTTTTCCAACCTCAGAGCCTTTCCATGCTTAAATTTCCTGAGGGGCTCACTGTCAAAAAAGGAGTGAACTCTTCAGAGACTATCAGCTTAAACTCCTCTTCAACAGACCAATACATTCTGCTCGCTTGTGTGCAGGCATGTGTGTATGTGTGTAAGTGCCTGAACTTACGTAAACAATGTTACTGGCTACTTGAAGAAGAAGGTGTAAATTACCCCATTGGCCTCTCTTCATTGTACGTGCTTTTGCTGCGCAAGAATAGAAAGGAACAGAGTGGATTTCTTCTGCAGTGGAGATGGTTATCAGCTTGTGCCCTGGAGCATGAGAATTGATGGCTCTCACCGTTTATAAGGTAGCCAGTATAACAGGTGTTAGAAACAGGACTTCAGGTGAGGAATAAGCAACAGAAGTAGATAATCTATTAAGACACCAGTGTGCCAGCCTGTGGCATCAGAAAGTTGAGCACAAATTTTGCTCCCTGTTATTGCATATGGAGCTGTCAGATTATAAATGTGTCTGTAAATTATTGTATTTTACTCCGCTGGAGGCGGTGTTTGGAAGCTGACAGAAGACAAACTAGAGAATAAGCTGGATCTCACAGAGCTGGATTCTGATTATTTGAATGGCTTTGTCCAACCTGCTTTCAGCTATTGAGTTCAAGAAGTTTTTGTTGTTGTTTATTTTTACACTACATAGATAGGGAGAGCAAGGCTGGGGATGCTTGCCAGATTCCAGCCAGCGGAGCAATGGCAGGGACGGGAGCAGAGCCACAGCCAACTCCCAGGTCAAAATTCACCCTCTGAAATCCATGGCGATGCTGGCCACCGAGAGGGCGGACCGGGAGAAAGGCAGCATCCCCTGCACCTACTGAAAGCAGCAAAGCATTCCCACTGATTTCAACAGTCGGTTCAGCAGGCGAAACTCTGTCCTCATTTTGTAACACAGCACTGATTTTCTTCACTTTATTCTGCTTAGTAAATATCTTTGTTAGTTGAAGACAATGCTGTTAGCTTTCACAGAGAATAAAACTGGAGAGATAAAAAGAGCCCATTTTCCTCCACCATGGACAGGACAATAAAAGAGAAGACGGAAAGGGGAAAGTAAGAAACAGCATCCAAAAAAGAAAAATTGTATAAGCAGGATTAGTTTTTCTTTCATGGAGAGTATAGGAAAGCATTTTCAGAACCTACTGATAGCTATGCATGCTGTGGGGTAAAATCCCTTCAGCTACAAAGCCAACCCTCTCATGCCCTTGTTTTCACAAAACCAACTGCTTCTTTTTAAGAAAGGGCAAAGAAAGTGGGATACAAGTTTAGTAAATGCTGTACTGCACATGAAAGGATTATGTTTTGAACAGTGGTTTCTGAAGCACTTTTAGCAACACTGGTCTTGCACTCCCAGAAAATGCCCCTGCGACTGAACTGGTTCAGCCTCACAAAGCAAATGGGTAGGCAGTGGAGGCAGGCAACTACAGAGGGTTTTTTGGAGAAACTAACTTCCCAGGAAAGTGGCAGGGCAGGGAGGGAGGGAAATGAGAGAAGAGGCAATCCATTTAGGGAAAAGCAGTTAACTTATTTTATGGCACTTTGTATCTTCCAAGCAAAATGTAAGTATTTAATTACAATTGCACCCCATGGGCGGAGAGATATGGTGCTTCCACCCACTCACTTTAGCGATAGCCAAACTGAACTAGAAAGGCTGCTTGCTGATTCTCAGTAACTAGAAGCCAAGTGGTCCTAGGTCATACTACTTCGGGGCTTTTCTCACAAGCTTCAGAGATGCTGCTGAAACCCAGCAGAGAACTGATTTGCAGTGTGAAGCATTGGGTCTGTTTCAGAGTTGCCAGCACAGCACACGTGGCTTGTCCCAGTCTGTGTAGCTTACTTGGCTGCTTTGGGTCTAGCACCAATGAATGTAAACCTTTCCTTAGACATGGTACTTTTGCATTAGATGAACGGAATGCAAAAATACACTGTCACGAGGATGTGGGAAATGATGATGTATGCATGTACAGGGAGGGATTTATTATGTTGTTATCTATAGGGGAACATGCACATGATGTGAAGTTATCATGTAGCTCTGCCTGTGTCGGCCTGATTTTCCCAGTGATGTTTTGTTTTGTTTCGTGCCTCGTCTTGTGAAATGCACATCAGAAGTCCAGTTAGATTTCCACATGACAGTGCTCATTTGGGCAACTTATTACTTGCATAGCATGGCAATGGGGGAGGCAAAACAAACAGCGCATGAGCATTTCAAGCACTCCTCAGATGGCCTTTTAAACCCTTTCATAAGGTGTGGTCTGGCTGCATCACATCTGACTTCTTTCTCTTTTAGCTGCAGTCAGTGTGCATGTGGCCCAGCAGCAGCCTGGGATCTGGGGTGTGTCTTCTGCAGGAATAACCCCGTATTCAGCAAAAGATGAACCCCACTGGCATTTTCGATGACAGTTTGCATGTCTCTGAGCAGATCTACACTTCACCCCAGTCTCTTCAAAAAGAAAGGTCCTGCAGAAAACTCTGACCCCAGTAATCAGACCCTAATTTAATAGAGGGAAGAGAATTTAAGTCCTCCATAAATAAATAAATGCTATTTCTTGTTTCTGTGTGGTACATAATACAGTGCTACAGGGGCAGTTGAAAGCTGATGGAAATTCTTGTGGCTGCCATGCAGACATCCCTTCCTTAGGTCAGCTCTGGCCCTTTCTTAGGCTTGATCTCAATTCGTTTTCCAATTGAGATTCAGTTCTGTATGCAGCTGTGGCTCTGGGACTTTCCAAAGCTGCTGTCTGGGAATCTGGCGTAGCAGCAGAGTGCAATTCACTGCATGTGACCTCTTGCTAAAGCAGAAAAAAGCGTTGCCTCTCTGTTAAAGAAGAAAAAAACTAAACCAAAACAGAGTGGTACAGCTCTCCCAGGTTTCTTTTAGTTCTTGGTAGGAGGAAGGTAATCAGATCTCGGAAAATGGTGTGCCAGGAAGGAAATTTCTTCCCAAGTGCAGCATACAATCAGCCAGGTGCAGTATGAGGAAGGGAGGTTCATCTTCCTCTGAAGCATAAGGTATTAGCTCCTGCCAGAGGCTGTGTACCAGAGATCTGATCAGATATGGCAAATTTTATGTTCCTATGCACAGTGTGAAGCTTTCATTTCTACGCAACACATTGTAGCAAGTCAAACAATGAGTCATCTCACGAGGGGGAAAAGGAAAGAAAGCTTTTATCTCCCAGTGGATTGGAGATAATCTCTCTACCTGGGTATAAACAGCTCTTCAGCATGCTGCCTTCTTTCCAGGGGAAGAAAGCTATTTTAGATTTGTCTGTAAAACAGACATTGAATTGTCACACCTCCCAAGCCTCTCTGCCTGGGCCCAATAAAGGTAGCAGGCAAAAGGTCTTTGACTTTAAAGGTAACTTGGTTGGGTCTCTGTGAGTAAGCACAGTATATGCTGTACAAGCTGGCTGGGAGAAAAGGGGTGCCAGATTCTCATTGGAGCCCTGGAAAATCTGTGCCCAAACAGAACATATCTGCTATTTTACTGTAAAAGGGCATACCAACCTGTCCTTGACAGAGTTAAATTGGTAATATTTTATCACTATAGAGGAAACACAAGCTAAAGCAGTGCTAAAGGTGCAACAGCCTCAGCACTTATTTTCCTCTCCAGTGTGGGAATAGTATCTGCTGGCATACCAGCATCTGCAGGAGGGGTGAGCCAGTCTGAATACACCTTTCTCAACCATACCCACACTGATAACCACTTACAGACCCACTATTAAAAAGACTGTGTGAGGCAGCCCTTCTTTAGAGACCCCAGCCACCTAGAGGGAAGTATGGCCATAGCTCTCTTGCATCTGACTACTTTTCATTATTCTTGATCAATGACTTTACAAGGAGCATGAAGAGAGAGCACACCTCTCTTCTATGAAAGGATACACACCAAGGATGGATGGGGGCCAAGGACTTTGCCTCCTGCCTGCTCTGCACCTCAGAAAGAGCAGCTGGAGGAAAATCCCATTTCACAGCAGAAACCTGGAGTGGACTAACATCCTAGAAGCTTTTTTCAGGATGCTGAGGCAGTTCTTGTTTCTCAACATGTCACACAAAAACCAAGGCGCCTAAACTAATGAAGCATTTCACAGTCCGGTGCTTAGAGTAATTTTGTGTCAATGTGATGTCCCTCTCCTACGCCTTCCCCTGAGACTTGGCACATTGTGGTATGGGGAAAAAGGGGGATTTGCTGATGTTTGCCTATATTCCCATGCCTTGTCTCAATTTGGTAACACAGTCGTTCTCTTCCTGCCACAGGTTTGCAGCCCGTTTACTGGAGCAGGGAAGATGTGGCACAGTGGCTCAGGTGGGCGGAGAAAGAGTTTTCCTTGAGGCCGATTGAGAGCAACACTTTTGAGATGAACGGCAAGGCTCTGCTGCTCCTGACCAAAGAGGACTTTCGATACAGATCTCCTCATTCAGGTGAGGATTACTTACAGCGGCTGTGACTGAAAAGAGAGAGGAAGCTGCAATGAAATCAGGAGAGGGTCAGAGGAGGAAACGGTCACATTTGTTGGAGTGGACAGGGCAAGGGGAGGAGAGGGAGGACAGAGACACTTGTCTGAGCCAAAGATAAAAAGGACAAGGTGGGAATGAAATTCTGATACACCTGAGTCGTAGGCAAATTTCAATGTAAATCCAAACCAAAACAAAAATATACAACCTGTTTCTAGTTAAAACTCCCCACAGAACTCCCAGAAAGCAAGCTTCTCTAGCAGCACATTGTGACTTTCAGCTCTTCCCTGTAAAGACTTACCTTTTCACAGACCCAGCCACAGCAGCAGGTTAACCAAGTGCTCCAGTCTCTTAAGAAGTCCATATTAGCATCCTGCTTCACCGTTGGCTTGGCTGACATGCTGCTAAAAGTGACGCCTCCCTGGGGTCCTTTCCTCTGTGTAACAGCCCCTGTGGGCTTTGCTATACTTCACCATATTCTCTCACATGCTGGAGTCCAGCCCACGGCACAGCACAGACAGGTGTGTGAATCAGTCTTTCTGTTGCTCACATTATGTCTTCATTTATTCACAAAAAAAAAATTCAGAAATATGTACGTTACCTGCCTGTATTTATATCCCCTGCAGTCTGCCTGCTCCAGTTTTACAGAATAAGCCTCTGCCCTTCTTTGTCAGGGATGTGCAACTAAGTATGAGTTATTGGTTCTAAATAAGAGTTGTGAGCTTTTCTTGTGTGACTGTACAAAGGCTCATAATTCAGTCACCATAGGTGATCAAAGAGTTTGGACCAAGTGGTGACAGAATTGCTGTGAGGAGGCTTATAGTGCAAGGCTCACTAGGTGCAGAAGTACAGCTGGTGCTGCTTGGATCCAGCTGATAAACAAGCCATGGTGCTAATTCTGCATCAGGCTGCTTGGTGACTCCCTTAAATGCAGCCCCACAACCATCCTGCTGCCATATCTGCCTCACAAACTGTGGCTAATGTTCAGTGTACATGAAGTTTTTTAAGCATGTGCTTCAAATCCAGGACTAATTTTGTTTGGAAGGAGATGCCAAATGTTAATGTCTATTTCCAGTGTAATACGGTAGTGAAAACTGATGCCTTGAAACATCTTTTTTTTTAATTCTGGTACACCACTTTGAATCATTTCATTAAAAAATCAGCCCTGCTTAAGGCAAAAGGAGTATTAAAGGTGGGGATGTGGACAAGGACTGTAAGGAACATGTTTGTGCATCTTGGCTGCAACTCGCCTTATGTCTCAGTGCCTTGCTGCATACAAGTTATGCCCCTGCTCTTCCCCTTGTGTGCAGTGAGGGGACTTGAAATGAGTAGTGTTAAAATGTTTGTAGGCTAGAGATGGAGTGTTTGCAGAGAAGAGCCTCTGGCTTGCAAATCCTCACTTTATGCAGAAGGTTAAGCCTTATTTACCTAAATTTGGAACTAAATAACCAAACTAAAGGAACTCCTCACTCGCTTTTTCTCTCCTCCTTCTCTCCAGGTATTCCCCACAGGTAATAAACCTTTTAGAGGATACCTGAGTCAGTACCTAAAAATTTAGATTACTGTAGGTAAAGGGACATTATCTCAACATTTCCCAGAAATTAACTATACGTGAAATTTAAGAACTATGAAATAATATTTGCCATAGAGGCATTAAGTTTTTCAAGAGTGTAGTTACATAAAAGCTGTATCTTTTCCCCTCATGGTTAAACCAGGAGAGCCACATCCACTCCCTGCAGCAGTCCTAGCAATAAAGGGAGCTCACAGCCCCACAGCTATTCACCTATTTAGGGCTGCCCAGGGAAGAGAGGCAGCAGAGGAGGAAGAGAGTGAAAAATGCACTTCACCTTCTTAACTAGCATCACTGGACTTGGGTGGTGCAGAAGCATAACTGTTTTGTTAGGTAAAAAAAAGATAGCTAGCTTTATGGACATTTTCACTAGTCTGTCAGGCCAAATCGAAAGAGGTACAAATTTGGTACCTTATTGCTTGGAGTGTTACAGCACTAATTATGATTATGCCACTGTTGCATTCAAAAATGCAAATTATGTGGTAAAATAACTTTTTTGCTTTACATGTACTAAACATGGAAAAGGTGACTGGGTTCTTGAGGCTTTGTTTTTAATTAGATTTTCAGGTATTGCAATCACCTATTAAAAATGCCCTAAAGTCACTGCTGCGACAGTAAAAGCAGCCAAGATGCTAAAAATAAAGGAAGCTGAACTATGGAAAGCAGGATGGCTTTAACTGTTTCACACTAAGACACTAAACTTGCCCACAAATAGAGCATTGGCAGTTTATAGAGAAAAGGGACAAATGGTGCACAGTTTATAATCTCATAGAAATGACTACTAAAAAAAAACCCCACAGTTGAGAAAACTCTCCCAGAAATCTAAGGTTTCCTAAGTGAAACGTCACTAATTTCCTTTTCAGATAATATGTTATTGCTTCAACCTGTTCCTCTGTAATATGAGCAGTGACAAACAGAAGAGAGCAAACAGAATTAAAAGTCGAGAGACTTCCTACTCTGTGTTGTACATTTTGACTTTGAAATGTTCAACCAGTTACGTCAGACAAAATATATAGTACCTAGGTGTTTCACGTACATATTGTAGGAGGAAGGACATCAGTACAAGACAGAATGCATGAAAAGATATAAAATAAGCAGATAGTCCATTGGTCTCCTAGATATTGCGGTGATATGTTCCACTGAGGAAAGATATAACAATTCTGGTGCCAGAGAATGGGGAGAGAAGTGAGGAACAGCCTGCCTGCACCCCAAAAAGAAATAAGCATCTGGATCAATTCACACAAGAATGTGAACACACAAGCATCAGCTCGATACAGTGCAGTTCACTGCAGACACGTCTATGGAAGAGTGATACAATAGCAACTAACAGACTATATTTGCCCATACAGAGCACCAAGTCTACTGTGTTTTGTTCCTTAGTCTACATCATATCCGTGGTCTAATACTGTCTGTTGCAGTGAGCTCCATACAGATTGTAGTAGCTAGAAATAACTAGCTTTGGGATCCTGTTTGGGCTTTTCAGGAGTCCAACCCATGACACCAAGAGTGATGTACAGAAGTTTCTAAGGCACCTGTAGCACTTGAATGCCTCCAGGAGTTGTCACCACAGCAAGGGTGTTCAGGATAGTTAAATCTCTCCATTCTTTTCAAGTCTTTGAGTCCATCCCAAAGTAACTTCTCAAAGTGAGAGTTCTTCCTTGTATGGATTTGCTAGAATGGAGTATCTGAGTAGCACACTGCCTCTGGCCTTGAGGCACCAGTGTTGCATGGAGAGGCTTTACAGCATCTTCTGTCTCCTCCCCCGCCCTAAAGCCTAAATTCTTCAGTAATTAAAGAAGAGCACCATCACTGCATAAATCACAGGCTCTACATTTAAGAATTCTGTGTCCTAAGGTGTCTGTCTAAGAAACTGAGGCTGTGATGAGAGAAGGTGGGATGCCGGACTAACTCCTGTTTGTAAAGGTTTGGAGCTCTTGTATAGGCAGTCATGTAGCCTGAAAAAAATTTTGTATTGGGGTAATAAAAGCTGTGTCTTGTCATTCTCCCATTTTTCCACAGTCATACACAGAGGTGTGATGTGCAGCTTTTCTTTTTCTTTTTTTCCTTTCAGAGAAGAACCTTGCAAAATAGTGAAATGTAAGATTTTACTGCAAGTATTTTTGGGTCCGAAAATAGCACCCAGGAGCCATGAGTTCATGCATCAGACGGCTAAATATGTCTTCTCAGCAGTGTGTTGGTCTTCATTTCCTTTTTCCTGCTGTTTGTCTTTCAGGTGATGTTTTGTATGAACTCCTTCAGCATATCCTGAAGCAGAGGAAAGCTCGTATGCTCTTCACACCTTTCTTCCACCCTGGGAACTCTATCCATGCTCAGCCAGAGGTCATATTACACCAGAATCATGATGAAGGTAACTCTGTCTCATTCTTATGGGAACTGCCATTATAGAGGCAAGTAGGGTATGGCTGTGAGGAATTACGTAATTTTCTTGCTCCAAAGTTACTTAAATAAAGCTACTCTTATCCCTTTGTCTCCATAGCTTTAGAAGAATCAACTGGTCTAGGGAGTCAACTGTCCATTCTCCATTTATCTTCTATTATTTTGTCCTGTTTCCAAAGCCTGCTTAAAAGCTATGCCAGATGCAGATTAAAAAACACCAGAAAGTTTTATTGGTCCCATTGATTCATTTTTCCTCACTTCCAGTTAGGTAGACAAAGGCGCTTCATGGACTTTTAGTATCCTGAGATGCAACTAGATGCAATTGTTTGCAGAGCAAGGGAGAAAGCAGCTTCAGAGAGGAACATCTAATTCAAAGTCACTTCAACTGACAATCTGTCATTGCATCATGCCAGAGTTCCTAGCACTGAGCCCATCTTCTTGCTCAGCTTTTGAGCTGATTGAACAGTTCGTGTTGAGTGAAGGTTTTTTTCTGCAGGTTCTTTCTCATTTTTACTATCAGAATTACTTGCTTAGGTTATTCGTTAGCTTTCTCGTAGTGTCCACACATACCATGCCTTTCAGAGGCGGTGAAGAAAGAATAGATATGTCTGTGGAATTGCAGATTTGGGCTTCTTCTACTCATTACTAGTACAGATCAAAATGTAAGTGCCCTTCCTTCAATGGAAAATGGAGGTTTTATATTCTTTAAAAATACACACACTAGAGTACTTCTTGGTTTTCTCCAATAACAGAAAAATATAAAGCCTAAGCCTTTTAAAGGTCCTTTCCATAAAATCACCAGGCAGAATTCACTTTTTCGATTTAAAAGAAACAACAGCTAGTGAAAAGTAGTGTTATTCCTTTTTTAAGTAAAGAGTTGAGAACAGAATTAAGTTAGGATATCGCCCTAGTCTCTGCTAACTGGAGAAAAGATGCACAAATTATTTCAAGATTCAGCATGGGATTGCACGAGAAGATTCAGGGGTAATGTCAGACCTGTACAAGTTGCCCATGGCCAGCCTGTGAAACCCAGAATCAAATGGCACCAGTAAAACTCTGAGACTAAGCCAAGAGCAGGACAGCAGCAGGTGGGATAAGGACACTCCAAAGTGTTTCCACACAGCTGTGTAAATATTTCAGATTAGAAGAGGGTGCCACAGGTCAGGATGAGGTTGAGTTGGCAACATTGTGCAAGAGACAGTTACCTAGTGAATTAAGATAGGGTCTTTCCAGAGACTATTACAAAAATCTCCATTTTTTCCTGAAGCTTGGCATTCACCCACAAGTGTTCCCTTTCTAAATTTCAAACATAAATACTAGCTGCCCTCTCAGATACTCTTACATTAAAGATATGGAGCAACTTTCAGTCTGGAGAGGATTTCCCAGGGATGTTGAGTTGGCCTTTCATGTGCGTCACTTAAAATGTAAGTCCTTTGCAATCTAGTCCAACCCCTGTCAGAGTGCAGAATGATTAAGAAACAACTTTGATTTCTTCTTCACAATACTCTGACTGCTGATAGTACTACTGTATTTGCTTAGAGAACTCTGCTCTGACTTAAAACTTTTCTTTGTAATGATAAAAATTAGTTCTTGTTTTGCTGTGAGAAGACCTTCAAAACAAGCAAAAGAAACTACACCTTGCCCGCCACAAGACTCTGAGCAATCAGATAATCCCTGTGCCAAGAATTTGTAGGCAGGTGAAATTGTTTATTTACTTATTTACATATTTTGACATTCCTACTTTCTTCCCGTTTCACAGAGTCACTCGGGAGAAAGTAGCACAATTAAGTTTACCATTTTCCCTCATCAGAATGCAACTTAGTAAAAAAAGGAGAATGAGTGTGAGAAGCAGAACTTAATCCTGCCTAACTCATAAACTGTAACAAAGGGGTCAAGTGTTACTTTGGCACAGTTTTGAGGCATTAAACTTCATAGGTGATGGATCTTTTTTAGAATCCCTTCTTAGTTCAGTGATTTTTTTCCATTTTCTTCTCCTGGCTCTTTTGCCCATTTCCTAGTAGGTTATATACGTAACGATCCTGCTTCTAAATGCTTTAATTTTCAGTTAGTTAATCCAGAATCAGATGAGGCCAACATTTACATCTAGTGGCTTTTTAGTAGCTTAAGCAAAGTGGGTTTGACTGTTTGAAATCAGTTGACAGCAGTTCAGCGTATCTCCAAGATGCACTGGCATTGGCTTGGAATCTTCCCTCTGGGGCATCGGTCTCTGTCCCTGTAGAGGGATGAGCAATGAGGAGTGAATTACCTACATCTCCAGTGGTCCTTCTGACTCAGCACTGAGTCACTTGATGGGCTGCCATACAGGAAGCTTATACTGTCATTCCCTGCACTTTTTTTCATGGGTAAGCAAGAGTGCCAGTCTTTGGGATTGTCATGCGAGCAATTGCTCGCTCCCAGAGTGAGTGCAGCCCCACCTATCCCTGTATGGATCAGATAGGTCAGCAATTTTCCTGGGACCTAAATTCCCTTCACAGCTTTCCCTCAAAGAAAATAGTGTTGGTCACTCAGAGTGAAGAGCCAGACTGTAAGTGAATCTATTCCTGCAGGAAATGATACACCATATGTGCTCAACTTCAGTGATCACATGTGCCAAGGAATGAATGTGATGAGGATTTTATTCTGTTCAGGGTCATTCATAGCAGTGGAGCTGCTTGGAGCTGAGTTTGAAATGTTTTATGGTAAACAGCCACTTCAGCCTTGAGGGGATTCTTTAGTTAAGTATTTAAAGAGAAAGATCTTGGAGAAAAGTGAACACTAGTGTGTATCCATTTGTGGTTTTCCCTCTTGCTGCTTTTTAGAGTTCTTGGTCCCTACCTTCTCTCCTTGTTCAGGATCACCATGGTTTGGGAGCAAACAGATAGGTCTGCTTCTGTTTGGAGCTTGTCAGAGCCAACTAGTGTTTTCAGAGAGCTTGGTGGAAAGCACAGCAAGGCATTCTTTTCTGCTTTCAAGATAGCTGCTCCCTACAGCCAAGGCACTTTAAATGAGTAGGACAAACAATACAATATTCTGGTCTATAGTTACAGGCCAAGAATGATCGTAGTGCATTTGAATGTACAGTGACGAGGGTGGATGGTCTGTAGAAGGTAGGATGATGAGTAAAATTGAGGGGTTGGTTTTCTTTCTATTATGGCAAAGAAAAGAGACTTTAAGAAAAGACAGTGACAGAGGTAGGTACAGCTGTAAATTAATTCCTCTTTGATCTTCACATCATTTGGGCTATCCCACATTAGCTGGCCACATTGTGTTTAAAACTGTTTGGGTTTAAACAAGAACAATATATAGCTCAGGAGTTTCATGTCCTCCAGCTGTTTCATTGTGAGTACCTTAAATAGCTCTACGAATGCATTTTTCTTGTCTGGGAGAACAAGCTTGTGAAACAAGTGTTCTGGAGCTGTGTTGTTTCTGCCTAAAATTTCAGCTTTTCCTGTAGAATTTGGTGTCATTATATAAGTGAACAGCCCGTTGAGTAGGCAAAAGGGTTGGTGTTATATCACTGCCTGGCTCTACATTTTCTGAGGACTAGAGCTTTTCCTGTTCAGGCCTTTCCCTGGGTAAGTGCTGATCCTGCTCCTGATGCCTGCCTGGGTTCCAGGGCAGCGGGAGCTCCTGAGTCTTCACCTCAACAGAGTCTTCAACAAGTATCGCTGCCTTGAGAAGAGAGCGAGAGAATCATTAAAGAGGATCAGAGCAAATGGAGTGAACAAACAGGCAGGCACAAATAGGGAGCTACTTGTTCCAGTTGTTGACATGTACCTAGCCGTTTTCTTCCCTTATCATCCAAAGCTTTCAACAAAGAGCACTGAAATTTGATCTTTGTTTTTCAGATAAAAACCTGTTAGTCACTGTGCTCTGGTAGTATTTTCCTCTTTGTCGGTAATTTCCCAAGTCAAAATTGATGGCCTTAGCTAAGCTGAAAGTTTGCACTGTTTATATCAAGCATTTCATTTTGTGAGAGGATCGTTAGTACATAAAGACATTGACCTAGAGCCATGATTGATCTCCCCCCTACTGTTAAGGATCACAGCTGGGAAAGTATGCTCATGCAAAAGTGATGCTAGAAGTCCTCCTGCTGAAGAAATGCAAGTGCTTATATAGGACAACCCATCAGTGGACAGCACAGAATAAATAAAACAAGATGAAAATGTCCTTATGAAGATGTTACATGCTCTTAAAATCAAGGCATGGGTAAAATTTAGCTAGTGTTTCACAAAGAGCTTCCTACTAGTGGGTTTTTTTCAGGTAACCCAGTCCATGTTTCAGACTAAGATATTCTCTGCCTTGACCCAAGCATCTGCCATTTAAAACTTACTACCCAATATTTTCCTGAAGACATTCTCCCTTTTCATCTCTGCCCTCTACCTTACAGTGCTCATCTTGGTACAATAATAGGAACCACATGTAGACATGAATGGTAGGAGATAAGTTTCAAAGCATTTGCACAGAAACACAGCTAGTACAGCTGAATCAGATCTTACTTTCTCCAGGTGTGTTCCAGTCAGCTTCTCAAAATGGGATTTTGCTTAACATGTTTCCCCAGGAGCTACCGTTACATGGCGGTGGAGGAAAATTGTTTTCACGGTACTGATTTCATTCTGTGGGGTAAAAACTATCTGCATTTATATGGGTTTTTTTCTGAGCATCTGTAGGTCACACAAATAAAAATATTTCCAAGCTGACAGCAGTACCCAGTAAGCCCAGCTAGCATTTTGACAGTTAGATCAATGACCTTGATCACAATATAGACAATCTGTATTTTGGGTTTTTTTTCTCCACAGATACTTTTGTCCAGAGACCTTCAAGACCATCCACAGAAACAGTCCACCACAACCCCCCAACCATTGAACTGTTGCATCGTTCTAGATCACCCATCACCAACAACCACCGTCCATCACCAGATCCCGATCAGCGGCCACTGAAGTCCCCTATGGACAACACTATCCGTCGCCTCTCCCCAGCTGACAGGGTGCCAGGGACAAGGCATCAGCAAGAGAACAACCACCAGGAGCCCTATCCTCTCTCAGTGTCCCCGATAGAAAACAACCACTGCCCGCCTCCTTCCGAGGTGCTCCAGAAGCCCTCCAGCCCTCGCCAGGAGAATACCAGGGTCATCCAGCTGATGCCCAGCCCTATCATGCATCCTTTGATACTGAACCCCAGGCACTCCGATTTCAAACCACCAAGGTTGTCTGAGGATGGGCTGCACAGGGAGGTAAAGCCAATCAACCTGTCCCACCGAGAAGAGTTAGCATATATGAACCACATCATGGTGTCTGTATCCCCTCCTGAGGACCATGCAATGCCAATTGGAAGAATAGCAGGTAAGTGACGTTCTCTAGGCCACACCAGAGTTGACGCTCTTCATTCATAACTAACCTTGCTGTGTATTAAGAGCTTCTCATTTCCTTTTATTACTCTGTGACCTCAAGGGTTTACTGGCATTCTACAGATTTCACCACATCTGTGGTTTATACAGATTATGAGTAAACCAGTTTCATGGCAGGTAAGCAAAGGTGCAGAGTGACTTGCTTGTGACCACAGAATGCGTAATTGGTATTGAAACATTTGTGTCCTGACACTCACTGCCACTCTACCCACTAGCAATCCAGTTGCTTCCCAAGATACCTATCTCCAAAGCCTTGTCCTGCAAAGAGGTAGTTTTCCAAGAATTGCATTCACATTCATGTCCAGTCCTGTGGAATCGAAAATACCCTCTGTCAGTGGCCTTGGAGATAATGCAGTGTCAAGCCCGCTATTGTGGAGGTGGTGGGACTAATGAAATATCACCTCAGAGTCCTACTTCATAGGCTTTCCTATGTTTCTCACACGAGGATTGTCCCTTTTTACAGAAACAAGGTTGCCTTTGTCCCACACAAACCACAGGCATTGTCTCACTTTTGTTATCGTAAATAACTGACATCACAACAGCTGAATCAGGAAGCTGAGGTTACAGAAAATGTTTTTTGTACTTGAAAGGGAACTGTAAATAGATAGGGAGAGGGGGAGGGGGAATCCAACCACTTCAGAAATACACTGAATGCTCCAGTAACCAATTTATTTTGAGAGATGTAAATACACACCACACCCAAAAACATTCCATGCATTTATGTCAGCAGCAAGCTAACACAATGCCCAACTCCTGTGGGGTATTATACATGTCCACAGAGGTATATTTTAAACCACCTTGTTCTTTTTTTTCCTTACATGCCTTAAATTTGTTACAGATGTGATGCTGCCTCAGCTTTAATGAGGAAGATTTTCTATTTTCTTATGACTTACCACTTTAAATTCAAAAGGCACATATCTCACCATCTAGTCAAACATCAAGAACAAGGGCCATGATCCTTTCACACAATAGAGAGATGGGTTACAGAAATTAATCTTTTGGCATTTTTGCCTGGCTGACATTTGTCTCTGTCCTTTTCATTTTTACTACCCACACTATTGTCATCAAGTTAAGAAATATACTTAACATTATGGCAGAGAAGATACCCTACTGGTTGCATCACTGGAGACTTCCTTTCCATAAAGTACTATTGGAAGATAAGGGGGGTTGTTAATTTTTATTTTCCAGAAGGAAATGTTCTCTAAGAATGAAGCATAGACTGAAAAGAGTATAAGAAAAAAATACGGGGAGTGGGTGGTTGTGTAATTTTTTAATTTAAACCCAGGAGTTTTCTTAGAATCATAATTGGGAATCTTTGGTTTCTGCACATTGTGTACCAGGTCCAGTGACACCAACCCTGTAACTGGTACTCCCACATCTTTTCCATCCCTATATTGTTTGCAGGGCAAGAGAGCCCAAGCCTGTGGACATTTGGGCCTAACACAGTTGCTTGGCAAATACGTGTAGAGTTTAATGTGTTATACACAGGCTATATTTACATGCCTAGCTTTTTTTCACTTGGAGTCTCCCAGCTTTGCTTAGACCCACCAGCACAGGTGGCATGTCTTAAAGAGCTGATGAAGTATTTCAAGCCAAAAAGACCTGAGGTGTACACAAGCATTCAGTTCAGATGAGGGCAGTGCTTTTTGGCCAAGGGTCAGGGGATTTCATAGCTGGTGGTTGCTAGCACCTTAGATTTCTACTGATAAATTTGCCAGTGTACTTCCGTCAGTACCCCATGTCCTTTAATTATAAACACCAACAGACCTCACTTGCTCTGTAGGCACAAGCTAGTGCTATTCTGGTTGGGTTGTAAAGGCTCCTGAACTGCAGCTGGACCCTGTAAAGGGCCCACAGCCAATTTAAAGGTGACAAAACCCAGATTACTACCAAAAATGTAGGCAGCCCTTGTTTCATACCCGAAGTCAACTTCATCAGTGCTATTGAATTCAATGGCAGCATAGTTAGGCCCCCTAGAAGGAAAGTGCACACCTTTCTATCTGTTTCCCCTCCATCTTACAGCCTTCAATTTAGAGCTTTGCTATTATTTCATTTTAAGAGCATTTCTTTTTTATGTCAGCATAAATCTATTTTCTACCTGAGTGTCCCTATCTTCAGTGACACGGCTATAGTTAAAATGGAGGCTTTTGACCAACCATGGCTCACCACTTTGATTTGAGAGACACCATGAAAATTATAACACTTGGCTCTTAAACTGCAAATGTATGTCAATACAGACGTATTGTTAAAAAGAGCTTTTTAAAAATCACTGGCATTATTTCCATTATATGGATGAGGAAGATTGATGGGTTGGGTAGTGAAAAGATTTACCAGTAGTCCAGTGCTGGAGCTAACTACTTATCTGTTTAACACTGGTGAGAAGAGAGCCTTGACTTTCTATGGGCTTAACCATTTGCATGCAGGTGATTTTCAGGGAAGATAGTGATGAGGAGCAGCTACCAGGGAAGCCCTGTGGGCTGCTGACTAAAACATTGGGCTGAGCTCCAAAACGTGTTCTATTCCCAGCTCAGGTATTTTAAATTGTAAAAGGAATTCTTCCTGGACTTAAGACACCTCTCAGCCTAATAAACCTGTTTACTTTTACACAGAGCCTGTTTTTAAATGCAACATGCAATTACTTGTTGCTGAGAAAAAAACCCCAATGTTTTCACTTGCTGCTATCCACAAATACTCTGTTTTCAGAGAGTCAGTCAATAGAGCTCTGGACTTCCTGTGAGACAAAATAATGACCTCTACTCACCGGCTGACTAATATTTCCTACCTCTTTATGTAATATAATTTCTCAAAATATTAATTTTACTGGCAAAGCACTTTCCCTTTTACAGCAAAAAATTTCAAGTTGAAGGTCTTGCTCTCTTTTCCTCTAAGGCCATTTTACACTTTTTAGCTAAGTGAGAGGCATAAAGTATCTTTATGTTACTCATTAAGGTCCCATATATTATTCATCAATGGCTAGAGTTGATTTTAAAAATCATATTTAGCTATCTTCTCAACACAGTATGCGTGAGCATTTTCCATAACTTTGTCAGAACTAGAGGTCATTGTGTTGGGATGATCCAAAGGCAGACTTGCATCCCCTTCAAATACACCAGGCAAGGGTTAAGCTAATGAACTCAGAGTTCAGTAGTCATCTTCCTACAGCAGCACTTAAAATATTAAAAATACCTCAGAAGGGATGTTTAGCAGAGCAGTGTAATGGACAATTTTCCTCAGTGGAACTGCTAATTCAAAGAAGCAACATTGTGTGTTGGTAGTCAGCTCCTAACTTGGACTCTAGCAAGCTGGCAGTCTATCTGGCTTACTTCTAGCTCTGAATTTTTTAAATAGTCCATGTTGATTCCCCCCCAAAATAGTCTCCAAGGATTTTACTCTGTGGGGAGAAATATACTTTTCTCTATTTTCCCCATTTTTTTCTTCTTTTTTAATGCAGTTGCAGTTTCAATCAGGAGAGGCACCTGAAATAAGCTCTTCTGCTGAATGGAAACTCCACTCCCCATATGCCTCTGACTGGGCAGGTTTTGTTATCAAACATTTTGGGACTTTGATATCTCATAAAATGTAGTTCCCCAAGGTACAAGGAGAGGCAGGGGTTATTGCATTGGCAGGCGTTTGTAGCATATCACAGCTGAGGCATGCCGTGCAGCCCTGAAGGAACCACAGCCACCAGAAACTCTCCCTGCAGCTATCCTGAAGTTCTGCCCCATGGCTTTCCTTGGGAGCTCTGCCATTGACAGGGGACAGGTTTTCACCACAAAACTCTATTTAGGTTTCAAAAATGTCCCTTTTTTCAGATATCCATGTCCACCTCAGCTTGTTAGCATGCAGGAAAATGGGAACTGGCGTATTAGATCTCACCAGAAACCTGTCGGTTATTTAAAGGAAGACACAGGAAACCCTGCAAGAGGCAGTTATAGGATTATCCGACTCCAACAGGGTTGGTTTTGTCCTAACTTTTATCACATACAGGTTGGCTTAGAAACATTACAATTAATCTAATAACGTGCTGGTGTTTACCTCACTTTTGATTCAGTCACTTAAAACTCACTCACGCAATTCTGGATGTTTCTTGTGTGGGAAAATACATGGCTGAGATTTCTAGCTCCCAGTGTCTTTTTCTGTACTAGCTCTCTGGGACTGAAAGGGTTGTTCACTAATCCACAGCAACCACTGGCCCTGAAGCTTTGGGATACCGATACAACTACCCTTTTATTCGAGCACTGCCCGGTACAGATATTAACCGAACGATTGCACAGGTGTGAAGGGCAAGGTGCCGGAGAGCAGTGGTAGGTGCATCTGGACTCCATGCAAGGGCTCCTGTCCTGTTGCACTTGGGACCCAATAAATCCATTAGGCTCCAGCTTCACTCCATGTATGTCTGAGGCAGACCTATCCCATTCATACAGCTTAGAAGGATGAAAATTGCTATTTCTCCGCAGAGCCCCACCCTGCCTATTGCTTTTGATTATGCTCTGCATTTGGGGTGGGTGGAAATCTAAAGGCAGGTGAGTCTTGCGCCTGTTATTGTCTGTTAGTATGCTGTTCTTATCAGCTGGGTTACCTTAGCAACTGGGTTGTATTCGACTTTATGAGCTGCCGGATTTGTCTCTTCCCCTTCAGGAGTCTGAGGAAAAGCCAGGTAATGTTTAAACCGTTCAGAGGCACATTGTGTACCACTGTATTGGTTTGGCCCGTGAAACTATTGACTGCTGTTGGAATGAGGACAGGCAAGATTCTTACCTTGCCAAAGTCATGAAAGAGATCTACCTTCAGCTTTGCTTCTGACTTGCCTCAGCCCCTTGGTGTGCCACACTGCCAGAGAGTATGGGGGTGTGGCATGAACGCTGCAGGTTTGTAGCAAGACACTTGTGACTACTTTATAAAAACAGTCTGACTGCCAAAAGTGAAAATGCAGTCCCCTGTTAAGAGCGCATCAGCCATGAATGACTCTCATTCTACTAAACTCTACAGAATAGTGCTTGTGATGGACGTAGGCTATGTGCTAGCTCTGAGCATGGCGGGGTCTTCAACACCAAAGCTCTGTAAGGATAGTAGTTGGTTGGTTTGTGTGGGGAGAGAGGTTGGAGGGGGAGCAGAATCAGGGATTCTCCTCCCCCTTTGTTTGAAAAACGTAATCACTTCTCATAAACTTGCGTGGGAGGGGAAAAGACAGGAGGAGTTAGTTGAGTGAATCTTTCACAAACATAGTGCTTAAAAAAACTGCTAATCAACTGGTACTTATATTTTTACTTTGGAGTTGAGCTGGAAAGCTTCTTTTAAAGGAGGATAAGAAAAACAAACTCAGCTGATAGAGTTATTAGATTCATAACACTAGACATTTAAAGCTTAAACATCGCAAGTCACCGCACTTCAGAACACGGCACCTTGGTATTCAGCATCTCATCAACTTACCTACTAAGACCAGAGCCCCAGTACCTGCATTTGCTCCAGATGTCTCGATGTGGCATTATGACTGGGTCAAGTGTAGGATGATTGGGGTTTTTTTAACTGATATACCAGCAAAATCCTTTATGCAAATGCAGTTACACCACATTAGTTTGTTTTCCTTTCTGCACAAAATAGCTGTGCAGGCACAGTTACTCTGCAATGGCATATGCTGGGTGATAGGGAGGGAGGGTGGCAAAGGAGGCAAAGAACAGTTATCCAGGAGGTAAAAACCAACAACTAAGCACAACTTAGGAGTTAAAAGTTTTGCAGCTGATACCGTTAGCCCTCACAGAAGGAATGCAGCTTCCCATTCCATTTAATTTTCAGGGTTTGTACTACAGTAGCATCTATAGGCTTTATTGTGCCACAGTCCCTGCCCCAAAGAGTTTACTGTCCAAACAGACAAGGTAACTATAAAGAAAGGAAGGACACACAAAGGTGAAAGGTGTTTTCAAGAGTTGTTGGTGAGAGGTGTTGGAATGAGAGAGCTATACTGCATAGAAAACAGTCATGCAGTAGAGAGTATCAGACACCATCTGACCAGTCCCCCACTCATAACTGTGGGTTAAATTACTTCTTTTGTTATGCTATAATGCCTCACATTTACAGGTTCCAATTTATTAAAAAAAAAAATCTATTATTAAATTTAAAATTGGAGCAACCAGTACTGTGAACTACTGGTCAGCCTGGTATTTCCCTGGTATTTTCTTCACTAGACATCTCATCATGACAGCAGCCCAAACTAGCCGTAAACTTGAGAGGCTGTGTATATAACTTACACCGAGCTGCCTGCTGATGCTTTTGGCTGTGGCAGCATTTAAAGCTAGTTGTAATGTTTCTGTGATACAGCCACTTCTGTGTTGATGTTGCAGTTACATCCTCCAAGCAAAAGCAGAATCTGCCCAACTGTGTCCATCTACTATTGGGACAATATCTCAGATTCCTGAACCCAAATCAGTCTGGTGTTTTTTGGTTGTTTGTGGGTTTTTTGGTTATCAGTTGTCTACATGTGTAAGACAGTGAGCAAAATGGGTGTTAGTAGTAAAGGCTTGAACCTAACTCCCTCATATAGTCATTTGGTGGTTGGTAAGTAACTTTATTCCAGAGTGACAATACTGCTTTGTAAGTAGAAACCTTCTCCAAGTAAGTCACTTATGTGGACAGGTACATCCATGCAGACCTGCCATCCCACTTTATATAGGGAAGAGCCTACACCAGTCAGGTTCACTGTAGGCATCAGCCCTCAAGCTTACCATCCATCCAGTGAAGTGCATTGCTGTTTGATTCATTACTATCCCCCCTTCCAAAGCTGCATCATGGACTTCACTGTGGTGAATTCTTATCTAAACTGAAAATGCTTGCTGTATCCTCCTTTGCAGAGGGCGAGTGCTAACAAACCAAGCTGCAGAGACTTAGCTTTTGTCGGATGCTTCCTTAGAAGTATTCTGTTTTTTTAAGACAGCACCTATCTTTGCTAATACCATAGGACTGTACCTGTATACATGCCTGAGATTGCCAAGGCTATCTTCACCACTATCATGAGGCATGATCCCAGCAGGGTTTGCCATCATGGTGATGACTGGTGGGCTTTTGTGAAGCACAGAGTTTGTCTGGGAGCAGCTGTTGTGACAAGACCTGCCTCCAGTCTCAGCAGTTACAGCCTGGCAAACTACAGAAAACTGAACAGTGGCTCACTTTAGCATGCTATGTTGTAAGTGGTAGGGGTTCAGTGCCTGCTTTTCCGGGCAGCTGACCCTGATTTCCATAGGACAGCAGCCTGTACAGACGCATTGGAGCCTTGAAAGAACCTGGGAATCTTGGTGTAGGCATGGCCTGTCGCTCCCGTTTGGATATGACAATGATAATGTCACTGGCCTTGTTTAATCAGTTGCCCTTGCAGTCATGTACATTTTTACATTTGCAGTATGTGCCACATCTATTTTGAGCCCCTTGTGGAAAGCCAGACTACTATAAAGAGACTGAAGTATGGATGAGAGTCAAGCTCATAGAGTTCATATTCATAGGAGAAGTTTTCATTATAACCTTGAGAGTCATCTTAACATGGCATTAACAATTAATTTCAGCATGAAAGTGTGCCTTCCCTGCCAATTTAACTAATGACACTCAAGCAATAGATGAATGGCAATAGCTTGGATAGGTGGTTGCATATTTTCTGTGAAGTGTCTTGCTTTACAGCTGCCTCCATTCTTATTGCACAGTTACAGGAGCAGAAATTTCAGTCAGGGCTTGTTCTGATCCATTCAGAAGCCAGGACTGACTAAGCTGTAGGAAAGCTCAGTCATTTAGATTTCATCCTTCTCATTCCTTTACTGCAGCATCTACATGCCATGGCTAGACAGATGTGATAAGTGGGTTCAGAGTACCCTCAGCCTCCATTGGGGTCAGCAGGATGTTAAACACTTTTTTAAGAAACTCGCCTTTTAATGAAAACGTGCCCCTTATTTTCCCTGTATATTGCACCCTTTCTTCAGGCTAGAGTTGTGTCACTAATTCAGATTTTCTTCTACAAAGCAAACTTGCATTATTTTGAATCCTCTTAATTAAACCAGAAAAATACACTGTAGTGTGACTACATTGACATTACACTTCACTCCCTTCAGAGACAGGCCTAATTAAGTCTGGTTGTAATACTAACCAGTTAGAAATGGCACACAAGTTTGCATCAGTTTATGTTAATCCAAATGCACACCTTTAAACTGGTAAGACTACTGTTTTCCATCTCTGTTGAGGGGAAGGAAGGAAGAGAGTTAGAGTTTGGCTATGTCTAAACGTGGAGATTTAACCCCAAGAAGGTGAGGTTGCATTTCAGCTTTCTGCAAGGGACCTATCAGAAGTAGCAAATTTACAGCTTATGAAGTCCTTCAGGAGGGACTTCCTGGGAACATACCAGGAACCATGTCCTCCAGCCACACTCACACCTCTCCAAGCACTCTGGACTTTCTGATGGAGCACAGAAGTGAGGTTCTTGGACAGTAGTCAAACAGTGTTTTTCAGCTGTTGAAAAAAACCCAGAAGTCTAAATCCAAGGGTGAACTGAGCTTCTGACAGAGGATACTAGAGATTCTCACATTGTAGGGTCAAAAATTATTTTTGTTGGGAAAGCCTTTGCTGTTGTTAAGTCACTCCTGCTTTCTAAAGTACTATTTGGTAGATAAAGCTTCATGCTTAATTCTTAAAATTCCCATCATTAACGTGTTTGGCCAGTTTTCTGAGGTCAAAGTAGTTGTGAGGTGTTTGTAGGATGTGCACGTGAACAGGCAGAGGTTGAGTTTCTTTCCCTTTTCCTAGTCATTGAGATTCATGAGCAATAAAGGTGAGGAAAAGCCTCTGAGGAGGATCAGTCAGGTTTCTTTAGGAAGATAAATGGAAGAGTGCTTTCTACCATTGTGGTGGAGCAGGAAGAGAACAACACTTGAAGCTGATACTGGAAATACCTCTCTGTTTGGTGTGGATGGGGGGATGGAGCAGGAGAATAGGACAGGAAAAAAAAGACATTTTTTAGTACAACAGACTTTAGCTTGCAAAGTCTTCATCTGACTGTCTCTGGCCCATCCATTACATATTCTTTGTGATCTGAGTGCTCTTTCCTACAACCACATGAGAGGTATGAACCTTTTGAATCCTCCTTCCCCTTACATGTTCTTATTGCCAAAGACAGAACTTGGCCTCATCTTTCTGTGTTACTTTTACAACCTCACAGGACAACTGTTTGCAACACGACGGTCTCAGGTTTCTGTTCTTCTTCTGCCCGATCTCCCACTCAGCATTTGGGTACAAGACAGAAGCAACATAGAACTGTTGTATTGTGCGATCTGGCAGCACCTTCCCTCAGTCCCAGCTTGAATTTACTGAGCTGAACAAACAGTTGTCTGTCAAGAGGTTTCTCCTCATAGAAACATTGGCTTTACTGTACCAGCTTACCACTTTGCTTCCAACAGCGGCCAACATTCATGGAAGGAAAACTCTTTTTCCTTCGGTAACCTGGACACGGATTAAGATATAGGGATGAGCAGGACTGCTTCATCTCAAGGTCAATGTTCCCCCAGTCTTAGAGCCATTTAACCCCTTAATCATGAGACTTGCTTACTTTTTTCTTGTAGTTTTGTCTGCTAAAATAAGTATGTCATGGAATTAGGTAGATATTGAGGCTGGATTGTGTCTCAATACAGCAGTAATCCTACTGTAGCATTTCTTTTTTTCTCAATGTTCTGTCTGTGTTTTCCCAATGCGCTTTTTTTGCCACGGAAGAGGTTTTCAGCAAGAATAGAGAAGATCATTTGATAAGGTCCAGCCATATGTCTTCCCTCTCCTTTCCACCAGCTTTATTTTTCCTCCCTCTCCATTTGTGTGATGCAAGCAAGTTAGCCGAGTCGTTCTCACCATTCTCCTGAAAGAAACAACAGTATCAGCCAGCCCGATGAGCTTCATGTACTGGTTAGATAACTTGAAGGTCCATTTGGCTTGTCCAGAAAGCTCTGCCTGTTACATGGGACAGGATGTGGTTAAAATGCAGTTAGAGCTGATCTCCATGGCAAGCCTAAACCAAGTCAGGATGTAAGAGTTCTCTCCCAATCTTTTTTATTTTCCATACAAGTGAACAGCAATTAACCTTTGTGATTTCTTGGTTCTGGCTACAGTTTAAACAAATCCAGATGCCCCAAAGTAGTGTTGTCTTCTCAGAGACTTACTGACCACCTCAGGCGAGAGGGATGATGACAGGCCGAAGGTCAGCGGGACCTTTTGGGCCTTTCCCTCTTTCCCCCCTGTCCTTGCCTGCTCTGCCAGCATAGTCTTGCACCTTTGTGCAGGCTTTAGCATTCAGTAGATCTTCCTGCAGGCAGATTCAGCTCTCAAATAGCAGAAAGCAGTTGGTGTTTTCTGCAGGGTTTGTTTTCTTCTGCTTAGGTGATTTAAGTCAGCTCACAGGAAAATCTAACAGAGCCAGCACAAGGTAACCAGCAGGAGGACGGGAGGAAGGGAAGATAAAATGGAATGGAGATCAGGACCTTCTTACAGTAGCAGCTATGGACAGCTGAATTTTACCGGTTTATCATTTTGATACCATGAGCATCACCACGTTAGCTATCCAAACCACACCTCAGGTGTGCTTACGGAAACAAGAGTACCAGAGAACTTCTAGAGAAGTTCCATTCGTTAGTCTCAGTTGTGAACAGCCACTGTTTGTTTCACTGTGAACAAATGCAGCTGAAGCACAGATCACCTTGTAAAATAAAGGGGCCCAAGCTTGGGAGAACTCTTCAGCTGGTAGAAATCACAGAACTGTTTAAGTCAAATGATATCATGCTGGAGAAATTTTAGGCTAACCTACTCAGCAAGGGGTAAGGCCTGAGCTGATGTCAGAGGGAGTATGACAATGTTACTTTGGCATGATCTCTTCCTCTGTGAAGCCATGTTAGTTTCCAAGTCAGTCATCAGCCAGACTGAATGCATTTATATAATGATCTTCAGTACAAGATGTGGGTGGGTCTCGCAAAACATTTCAGTGGTTAAGAGAGCATTTTGGTAGTCGATACATGAAGAGGGCCAGCTCTGCTTCTGCACCATGGGCCTCACTTAAACAGCAGGGGTTTCAGACGCAGTGTGCATTTTAGGAAATATTACAGTGCAGAGGAATGTTATATTCTGAACAAAAGAGGTCTTTAGCATATGTATGCCTATACTGTTAACAGCATTATGTAGTCTAAGAGAGCACAGATATAAGACCTTTCACTACTGTAACCTTAAGACTACCAGTCTTGTGTCTGCCTTGGCCAAATGATACTAGAGCATGCATTCATAATGGCCGGACAAGTGTCAAAATACTAAGAACTGAAGGTCCATGATGTTTAATTTATAGATCATTCTAAGAAAGTATTTCAATTCTAAGGAACATATGTATTGCTATCGTATAGCCATTAGGAAGTATTTATATGCCAGTGGTTTTTAGGTGTATATTCAGAGTATTGTGGCTATAGACTTAAAGGATATTTGAAACGAAGAATCCATGATACGTGCTTCCACTCTCACAGTGTCTATTTGACTGTCACAAGGGATTCTTAATTACAATATTACAGTCTCCCCTTTTTTGTAACATTACCAAAGCAGTGCTGTAAGTGTGGGCAATAAACAGAGCTTTTCAGCCAGAGAAGAGAAATCGAGTTCACAATGCCAAGGAGGAGTGGCTGAGGTTCGGGCACTTCTATGTGAAAGGAGAGGTTAAAACTAGAGCAAGGAAGCAAGCTTGCTGCTATCAGTGGGGTTTAGTGCCAGCAATTGCTGTTTATGGGAGAGATTTCTTCCTACTTCTCAATCCCCAAGTGGTCTGTCTCTTCTCCCCCCACCCTCTCCAGGGCTGTGCAACTGCCTGTTTTTCTTGTGCCTACTGTCAACCCTGGCAGCCAAGCAACAGCCACAAGACTGAGTGGGCAGGCAGCCCCCAAGGCTTTACTCTAGCTCTGCCGACCTTGGGACTCTACTATACATGGCTGTTATTAGCAGGAGTGTGAAACTGCTGCCTCTTGCACATTTAGGGCAGTGCTTATGGGGGACATTCTGAGAGCCAGCTAAATACTCTATACCTGATCATTACCTTGTGCATAACTATAAAAATCCCTCTAGAAGCATTAACTGCAGGAAGAAAGTTGTAGCCATGCCTCTTCATTTGAAGGTACAGTTTGCCCTAATTCCCAGCTAATTACATAGTTCAGTCTTGCCCAGCAGTACAGCTGAGAAAATGGTGCTACATGGAAATTCCTGCTTTCAGGAGCCCTACCACATTGCTGGACCTGTTCCCCACCTTCCCGCTTTGGCTAGGTTGTTTGATACCACATTGCCTTAAAGTCTCTCAGTCCCAGCTCTCTCCACAGCAAAGTCCCTTTATCTTCAAATTGAACAAAGTTCAGCCGTCTGAGTTCACTTTAAAAAAAGAAGTACATGTGTGTGTTAGGGGGAAATGATGTTTCCTTGTGCTACAGAGACATAGCTACTTTCTAAGTAAACTTATTTTAGCCAAAAGGCAGGAAATTGCAGCATGCCCGAACAATTTAGGTACCAGCCCTGACTCAACTCCCCTATTGAATCTCCCACACTTTTAAACTTGCTGTGCCTCAGCAACTTCCATGTGCTTTCTTGCCATTGCTCACTAGCCAACATACACCCTGTGTAGAATACCCCCATGTATCTGCTCCTTTGGAGGCCTTCTGAGAGCCGAGGAAGTGATTTAGTCTTCATGGAGTCATTTGCACCATGCAGATTTTACTCAAACATGTGATTTACTCTTACAAAACAACCATCCACATTACAAGCCCCTCTCTCTTTCTCCATCTCTCCTGAAAATACATGTGACAGCTTTGACCTTCCTGGAGGATGCTACTTTCTGTATTGTCTTCACCAGCCTTTTGTGGAGGTGTCTCTTTTCCCAGCGGAGACACTCCTTTTAATAGCATTTTCTAGCATTGCCTCTTCTTGGGTTTTCACCGGTTTCACAGGCTCCAGATGGGCTGTGCTATACTCCAAATTCATTACGCTCACTAAAGAGTTATCAGGTAGGTTTTGACCTGTAGTCTCTAATGTCCAATTAAAGATGATCTCTATACGCCTAAAAATGGTAGATTATTTAGTTGCTACTCCTCTGTCAGTCAGGGACACCCCTCTAGAACCTGATATTTTTTTACCATACAACCTGTGGAGAAACATTCCCAGGGTGTAAATCATTTGTGGTGAAAAAAAAAACCACCCCAAACCTGAGTGCCTATGCCCAAATTCCTAAAGGTCTCTCGTGAAACTTGAAAGAAGGCAAGCTGATTTAGGTACTCTGCAAACAGAGCTCATACGTTTAACTAAATCGTGCTGCAAAGCATCAGCTGGTCCATGGTAACTAACACTGTGCACGCTCATAGCTCTCAGCAGAGGTGAGGAGAAATGCAGTGAGCCTAAATCTTTTCTACTGGTGTTTAAAGCTAATGCTTTTTATTTCTTATTTGCAGTGGCCTGAGACACAGTTGCTACAGTTGCATTGATGCATGCCAGCTCACTAAATTATCACGACTCAGTCATACATCTAAATTTTCTGATAGGCAAGTGTAGCTTTTGAAGATGAGTTTTTACGTGGTTGTAGGACCCAAGCAGAATTTTTAAGAATTTTCAATTTTCTTGTTGAATCAAACAGATGTAGAGGTCTAAGATACATGGGTGGTTGTGTTTCTTTGCAAATTCCACCAGCCTACTAAATACCTCTGCAAGTCTGAGCAGCTCAGTCAATTTAGAATATGGAATGGGGCCCTTGATCACTTGAGACTTTTCTTGTGAAGATCTCAAGATGCAGATCTGAGTTATCCTCATTTGAAGAATATTTATATTCAAGCTTATCGTGAATCCATTCTAAAAATCAAGTGAACAATGAAAAACAAATCTGTGCTTGATCCTACCTCTTCTCAGAGTCTGAAGCTCTGTTCTTAGTCCAGTAATTTGCCACCCAGACATCCTGGGCTGATTTTTTTTGCGCTTTCTTGTTTTTGTGAAGGAGGAGGGCACAGAGGGGGAGGGAAGGGATGGGGCACACTAATGATAGCCAATAGAAAATAACCAAAGCCATTCGGTTTGACTAGAATTTACTTGCTAGCCACACTGAGGTGAATGTGCAGCCATGGCACAGTGCAATGCACACTGCATGTGCAATTCCAGTCAGCTGTCAAGGAGCCATCAGCTCCTTGAAACTTCCAGGGACCACTGGAGGATATTAAGGGTCTGCCATCCCCATCAGCCAGAGTTGTATTTATACACGTGGAAATTTTCTACAGCATAGTTATGGCAGTATACTACTGATGAAAAATAACATCACATATTGCAAATAATGAGGTGAAAGTAAACTTCAGGGTAAAACATGTCTTTGCAGAACTATCAATATTAGCTATAAGTTACTATAATCAGAGGGTGTCTGCCCAGGCACATTCAAGAATATGACAGAGCCTGACATTGACTTGCTTCTATGGGAGCGCCATCCCTCCAGCTGACCCCAAGGAGGGCCGCTCCTGCCGGGACTAGCAGTAGTGCCACAAGCAAAACCAAATGACTGGCATTGGGACGCAGTATTCCTGCAGCGCTCTCGCAATGTGGCCGTTTGCCAACCAACCACCTCAGCAAAGTTCCAGCACAGTCCAAAAGCTCTGGTTCAACCACAGACCCACACGCCCTTCCTCTCCTCCCTCAGGTTTCTAATAAATTCCTGCCTTGGCCAAAAAGTGTCTCTTTTTTCATTGACAAATATCAGCTAAGTGAATGTTTTCCGATTTGAAACTGCTTCCACCAAGACAGACCTCTCTTGCAGATGAGGTGGGACCAGCCTGAGTCCACCACAGGTGTTTAGGCCAGTGCTGCCCACTGATGATCGTGGTGAATGATTCACTGCTGACCTAGGGAATCACATCACCTTTACAGTGATTTTAGTGAAGTACTGGACAGAAAAAAAGCATGGACATCTTTGGGAACAGCTAGTCGAAAACAGTGAATTCAGCATGAATTGTTGAAATAGACTATGCAGGTTTTGTTGCTAAAGTTATCACAGATTACACAGAGTGATGAAAAAACTCCCATAGTTTTTGGAACGCAGCAGTATTGCCAACTCTGATCAACTGGTAAAATATGCCCTGGGGAGTCAGAGCTAGAGGAATCAAAGGAAAATGAAAATAAAATTTTTAAAAAGGCAGTTAAAGTTTTTGTTGTTTTTGTTTAATTAAGATTCTTGCACTAAAAAAATAATTTTCATACAGTCTTTCGTTGAAAGAGTTCAAGAATGAATTGCATGTGTGTCAAAGAACCACTTACATGGCCTTTTCTACACTATTACCTGAGCACCTCCTACATTATTAAAAGGCACAAACGAATAGAGCAATATAATCTCCCTTCCCTTGTTCCTTATAAATGAATTCTAGAAAAGAAGTTTTTTTCTAATATGTGCATGTCTAAGAGACAAAGAATGTGCATGTGTGTGTGTGAAAAATTATTGATGGAAAGGTGGTGGAAGAATTGGGATTTGTGAATTTGTGAGAGGAAAGATGACAGAAATTAAAGTATTAGCCTGAGACTTTCAATTTCACGCTCTTCTACAGACCTCCCGCATAGCCAGGGGAAGTGTCTTGTGCCCAGAGCCGCACAAGGGGTTAGCCACAGTGTTTGGCATTGCAACATTTAATTGCAGCCAGCTACGTACTTGGTATCTGCAGCCACGGGGTAGGCAGCTGGGCTACGTATGCAGCTTGGGGTGGGAGGACAGGGAAAGAAAGGCTTCTCTGCATCTGTGTGCCAAGAAGGGACCCACCTAGGCTGGTCATTGGCAAATGCATGCGGAGGAGAATTATTTTCTGTCCTGGTCCCAGCTGTAGGTACCTTATCCTGGGTAAGAAGGGGGAAGCTATCACTGAACAACATTTGCATCCATGAAGGAAAAAAAAATGGAAATTGGTTTCACTTTTTAAATAAAACCCAGAAAAATTTCAAATGGGAATGGACATTTTTTCTGTGGAAAATGGTAAGGAAAATAAGGTTTTTTCAACAAAAAAAAAATCTGACTGCCTCTTTCCTTTCACGTTCCTCCTCTTGTAGATGTCATGGGTGAGGTGACCATCCAGGTAGGTTTCAGCTAGAATGGAAACCTGCAATTTTTGCCAGATGTCATCTCTTCAAAATGCACTGCTTTATTCTCTGTAGGACTGGTAGGGAGAGTCTATAGTGAGGGCACTGGCAAACTAAGATCTGGTTTTAGAGACAGTACAGGTTTAAGGAATACTCTTTACAGTTCGAAATGGGAAATAACCATCAATAATGTTAATATCTCTAACCATTTCAGGTGTGCTCATTAAATTTGTTATTCATACCGCTTTTCAAAAAGCATTTTATACTCTCCAACTGAATATGTCATCATCCCCATTGTAAAACGTACCAACCCCAGGCAGACAGGAATAGAAAGACAGGCTGACAAGAATCCCTTTCTAGCACCTAGAAGCTAGATGCCTTTGGTTGCCTGCCCTTTAACCACTCTAACAAGCCATCTCTCAGAGGTTGGTTTTGCTTTGAAAGTAAAATTAACTCTATGGCCATCTGAGGGATCTGGACAGTTGAGCTATAAAAACCCTGTTGTTTCTGACAGCAGCAGAACCCCCAGCTCTGTGCAATTAGCTTTCCATATTTCATAGTTGCCAGTTATTATGCTGTGCTGCGCACACACACATTGCAAGCAGGAAGTAGGTGCAGCTCAGCTCTTGGCTTCCTCAGTCTCAAGAGACTGCCATGAAACTGAAAAACACTAAACTAAAACCTAAGTATCTGTTAGACCTTTAATTAGCAACCTAAGGAGTGTTTGCCAAGAGGAAATTTGAATTCAATTATCCAAATAGAAAGCATTTAACCTCTCAATAGCACTCAAGTAATTATAATACTTGGGTTTGGGTTTTTTTTTTCCCCAGGAACCTTAAAAAATAAAAAAGTGAATTTGGAAATGGTATACGGTGTCGATTTTATATCACATGGAATACACAAAGGAAAGCTGTAACATTGCCCATGCTTTAGATGCCTCCTGTTAGCACAGAAAGGGTCAGCCTCAAGCAGGGAGAGCAGGTTGTAGGATCCTTGATTTGCCCACTGAAACAGTCAGCAACAGTGTCAGGGCCAACAATGGTAGTTTTATGTGCATCGGTACAACAACAAACACACAACTAAGATCAGCAGGTTATCTCACACAGCTTTTAATGTGATAAAGATGCTCAGTCAGTGTCAGAAGGACTAGGATGCATCAGAAGAGGCTGTATATTCCAGTAGATTTTGCAAAATCATTTGATACCAAGCATGAAGCATTTGCATGGCTTCAGCGTGGTATTGCTATATTCAGTACTGGTGAGGCCACGCCTTGAAAATTGTGTTCAATTTTGGGCCCCTCACTACAAGAGGGACATTGAGTAGCTGGGGCATGTCCAGAGAAGGGTAATGAAGCTGGTGAAGGGTCTGGAGAACAAATCTTATGAGGAGCAGTTGAGGGAACTGGGGTTGTTTAGCCTGGAGAAGAGGAGGCTGAGGGGAGACCTTATGGCTCTCTACAACTACCTGAAAGGAGGTTGTAGTGAGGTGGGTGTTGGTCTCTTCTTCCAAGTTACTAGCAATAGAACGAGAGGAAACGGCTTCAAGCTACATCAGGGGAGGTTTAGATTGGATATTAGGACAAATTTCTTCACTGCAAGAGCGGTCAGGCATTGGAAGACGCTGCCCAGAGAGGTGGTGGAGTCACCATCCCTGGAGGTATTTAAAAGACATGGAGACGTGGCGCTTCAGGGCATGGTTTAGGAGACATGGTAGTCTTGTGTTGACAGTTGGACTTAATGACCCTAGAGGTCTGTTCCAACCTTAATGATTCTATGATTCTCTGATTTCAGATTGCAACGGCTGTTTCAGCCCTGATCCCAACTGTCCTTTCCCTACGCACCCACCCAAAAGTTCCAGAATTAATCCCGAGGAAAAAAAGTCAATATTTTCTTGCTTCTCTCTTCACAGACTGTAGGTTGCTTTGGGATTATGTTTATCAGCTGCTTTCTGACAGCCGGTACGAAAATTTCATCCGATGGGAAGATAAGGAATCCAAAATATTTCGGATAGTGGATCCCAACGGGCTGGCCCGGCTGTGGGGAAACCACAAGGTAAGGAGCAATGCAGTTTTCCTCCTATGGCACTTCACCTCTTGTAACATCACAGGATTCACTTATAAATGGGAAAAAGGAAGAAAGCATGTGCATATAAACTACTGCTGGAAAGTTGTAATCTTTCATTCTGCATACATTAGAAATATAAAGCATCCAGCCTCAAGCACTAAAACCTATCCTTCATACAGAGAACCTGTTGGTTTGGTTTAAAGGCATTTAGTTATAAATACGTTTAATTATAAAATTACAGAGAGTGCAGGAATTAACGGTCCTTCTCTCTCAAGGCATCTCATTTCTTCCTGAAACCTGATGCTAAGGATGTTCTGCTAAGATGTAGTCTACAAGGAGCTGTATACTACATCTCGGCAGGAGCTTTCTGTCTGTTCTGTCTACACCAACGTTCAGATTTCGCATGCTGTCCTGTGACAGACACCAAGTGCTGAAGGATTATGTATTTCCTTTTAAGAGGGTAATTCTGCTTTGTTCTCTGGAAAGCAGTTACTGATTTTTGCAGTTTGGGCCTGAGTATGTACAGATATATCTATATGAGTATATGTATATGAGTATATTCGTATGAGTATATGAGTATATAGTCAGCATGGATTTACAAAGGAGAAATCATGCTTGACACCGTGATATCCCTCTACAATGAAATTATTAGCTCGGTGGATGCAGGGAGAACAGTGGATGTAGCTTATCTTGACTTTAGAAAGGCTTTTGAGACCGTCTCCCATAATATCCTCACAGATGGACTAATGAAGTATGACCTAGACAAGAATACAGTGAGGTAGACTGAAAACTGGCTGAACTGCTGGGCTGAAAAGGTTGTGGTCAGCAGCACAAAATCCAGTCCCTAGTGATGTTACCTTGGGGATCGATTCTGAAGCAAATACTGTTTAACATGTTCATTAGTGACCTGGATGACAGGACACAGTGCACCCTCAGCAAGTTCTCAGACAGTACAAAACAGGGATGAGTGGCTGATAGACCAGAGGCTGTGCTGCCATGCAGAAGAACCTGGACATGGTGGAGAAATGGGCTAACAGGAGCTTCATGAACCTTAACGAGGGGCAATGTAAAGTCCGCCACCTGGGCAGCAGTGACGGGGGCGGGGCGAGACTTTACATTTCACCTTGTTGCATTTCATGAGACCCCAGGTGTGCGATTGTTTTACTAGGAAGGTGGTCAGACACTGGAGCAGGTTACCCAGAGGAAACTGTGGAGTCTCCATTCTTGGAGATGTTCAAAACCCAATGGACACAGTCCTCTGTGACAGTCTCTGGTTGACCCTGCTTTGAGCAGGGGGACTGGACTAGGTGATCTCCAGAAGTACCTTCCATCCTCAGCTATTCTGTAATTCTGTATATGAGTATACATAGCCTGTAATCTTGATAAGGTCAAGATTTTCTCATGCGACTCATTGCTTACAAGAACATCCGCCTTAGAGGTCTTGGGCTACAACACCGGGAATGCAGAGTTCTGCCCTTACCCAACCTCCATGCTGATAATCGGGCCTTGCCATCATGTCTCATGTTGAGTGTCTAAAACCAAAGCTACTTCAGACCACTAGCCACTTGGGAAATGCAGTGGCCTTTTAGCATGTAAGAGACGGAAGAAGCACATATGGTATTTCGGGGGGCTTCCCAATGAGCGGAGTCTAGATTTTGCAGGGGAAAACATTGTCATTGTTAGTGTTTAATTGCCGCAGGAGCTCTTTATGTGGCCTCACTGAGCAGAGCTGTTGCATTCAGGGCAAGCAGAGGAGGTCTGCTCTTAGGGGTCATTTTAGACAGGCAGATCAGTCTCATTTAATAAAGCCAGGTCGACGCTACAGAATTCTGCCTGATCTTGGACTGACGGAGCTGTGCCAAGCCAAACTCCTAACATGGAGGCTCATAGAGCAAAAGCATGATTCTACTGGTTTGGCATGTTTTGCCCATGGCAAGGCGGCTGCTTTATACTCACGCAACACAGTATAGTTGTCTCTCCACTGGGAGTTTCTTTGCCAGCATAGTAACCAGTGCTCCTTGTACCAGAAAAATGCTCTTCATGTAGATGTAGCCTAAGGTACTGACCCTGCTATCCCAAGTCAGTACTCCGGGGGCTGCCCACATACAGCTCTGCCAGTGCCCATCACTTCTGCCTTGTGACACTGAGCATCAGCAGGGCCCTACCTCTGTCACCCTGTGGTGCTCTGGCTATGGTTTTTGGGGTCAGCAGCTCCCAAAATGAAGGGGAAGCTCTGTCATAGAAGCAAATGTACAGCCTAATGGGTTTCTTGATTTACACCTGTATAACAAGAGGAGAAACAGGCTCTCAATCTCCACAGTGCTCTGTAAGCATTAACTAGTTAATGGAGGGGAATCCCAGAGGAGCAGCGCTCTTAGCAGGGATTGCTGACAGACTCAGTCTATTAGCCACTGTACTTACGCTTTTACAAAAGGTGGTTTTGTTAAGAACAGGCCTGTCACATCCGGCTTGGCATGAGCATCTCCCTCCATCTGATGTCTCCTCTTGTGGTTGATGAAGCCTTTTGTTACTGGTGATCCAAGAAACTATAGAAAAACCTCACCTGGAATTTTTGTTAGACTTTCTTACTTAAACCACCCTGCGTGAAAAGAGACCCATAAAAATTTGGTGATGAGGGCTGGAGGGGCAGGATGAGCCTGCAAACAGCAGAAGAATGGAACATGTGATTTCTTGAATTTACTTGGTTACTTTAGCTAGCTGTGATAGTTCTGCAACTCCTTTTGGGGCTTAGGAAGGTTTTAATGAATCATCTCACCACATTTTTCCTTTTTCTTTTGAAAAACACAGAACAGAACAAATATGACTTACGAGAAAATGTCCAGAGCCCTACGCCACTACTACAAACTAAATATTATCCGGAAGGAGCCAGGACAAAGGCTTTTGTTCAGGTAATTTTTTCTTTTCTTTGCCATTCCTTTCCACAGACAATTAGTTTTTTAAGATGGAGTATGGAATTGTGTGGGGGATACTTCATAGCCACAGCTATAACACAGGTGACAATGGGCATATATTTGTAAAAGCTGTCTAGACCAGTGCTTCCCAGCTTTCAAGGGAACTGCACCAATTTATGAAAATACAGGCCTCTTTCAATGATCAGTGGAGTCAATAGAAGTCTTTTCACTCGCTTCAAGCAGGCTGCGCCATTGTTTAAGACCTTAGCTACATGATTCATGATCTCAGCCAAACTGCTGGAGAACCCACTCCAAATTCACTTCTCAGACACAGCTGCCAGTGAAAGCTAATCAGGGATCAGGCATTTCCTGAAGTCCATCAGCATCACGGAAGAGAAGTGCTGATGACCATGTCTTCAGGAAGGAGGGACCTGCAAGAGCTGTTTATACAACCGAACACATTGGGTTGGATGATACAACCAAGAATTTGGGAAATAGTGCCTGAAACAGTGCAAAGCAGGGAGTTACTTGCACAAACTTGAGTGCAGCTGGCAGAGAGTGAGAGCACTCCAGTTCTTTTCAGACAAGACCAGCAAATCATAGTGCGTATGTCTGACCCACAGACCACTGAATTCAGACCAAAGGCTTCTTTGATGTCAGTGGTCTGGATCTAGTAATGTGCTTGGAAATGATATCAATAGGAAGGCAGTCTTGGAGTTTGTTTTCTTAAATAGCTAACAGAACTGCATTAGCACTCCAACTATCTACAGCTGAAAAGGTTTCTGTGGAATGTCTTGTTTATGTCAGCTCTTAGAAGGAGACTTAGATGGGGGAAGGAGAGTGAAGGGAAGAAGGAATCACAGGCAAAATCAACTGCATGATTTTTCTTTTGTGTGTGTGTGAAAGTTAAAGCAAGGTTGCTACATCAGCAGCAGTACCAAGGAAGGCAGCCTGGATTGCTGTGGCCCTGTGTGAAGACTGTGCTGCCCCAGGGGCGTTCTGTGATGCTGAACAGTGAATGTGCTTATCTTGGAACGTCTCCTTTGGTGGGGGCACAAACAAAACAGGAGTCCATCTCTTCTCAACCAGACTGCCTATTTTCTCAAAACTGTAGAAACTTAATACCCTTGGAGACCTCAGTTCCTCTGTCAGACTTGCCCAAAATTGACCAACAGATTCAAAGGTCACCAGGGAGCATAAAACATGAGCATATAAACCTCATTTCCTTCGGAAACTGGAAAAAAAACCAACAAAGCATTTTTTGCACAATTCCCAATAAAAACTTATTGATGTTGTTTTCTTAGACCTATTTATATCTGAAGAGAAAAAGAAGAACAGCTGCAAAAAATAAAGCCATTAATGTGCCTTTCTTGGCTATTTCTCGCAAGCACAGAAATAATAGGAAGTGTGGCTTTATAAGCAACATGCAGGCAGTTGTCATCTGCAGATATCTGTACAGAGCTTTAAGTAAAATGGAGTCAGAGGAGGGATTTCTAAGTGGTTGCCTGACTGTCTTCTGCAACAAAACAGGTCACAGATACTGTTTCTTCATTAGCTTGTAGTTCTGGGTTGGTTGGGTTTTTTTTAAATTTAATCAAATGCTATTACAAATGCCCATGCTTTGAGTTTCTTGATGTGACTTAAAACACAGACCAGAAAGAATACCCGGAGTACTGCAGTACGGTTCACATGAGCCCATTTCCCACATGGTTTAGGAAACAGAGCAGACAGAAGGTAGGGAGGGCAGTGGGATCACTCTCTGTTTTGATTTCGTCCTCACACGAGATCAACAAGACAAGCACAGGGTTTAAATCCGGGCACAGTCTGGCCTGTAAGCTCTGTAGCCAGGGACTGATTCACCACTTCTGTACGCTAGTTTTTCACCACCGTAACACCATTTAGATCAGCAGCGTTCTTCCAGCATGCAAATGGGAGTGACACAGCAGTGAGTCACAGCCCCTTTTTTTTTTTTCCTAAATGCATATTTGCACATGATTTCCAAAATTAGAAGGGGCGGCAAAAGGTTAGTTCCAGGCTGTGCTATGCGTTTGCCGAGAGACTCCAGATTTTTCAGACGGAAGGCTCTCAGCCTTATAACCTCAGAGGCAGAAGAGGAGGCAAGTCTTGCCCATGAGCTTCAGCAGTGACTTTTCTGGGTCAGTGATAGTAATGAGACTCCTGTTGGTTGGTTTTTTTTTTCACTGGGGCAAGGATACTGAGCATATCACCAACCTGAAATAAAATCAGCTCCTCTGATTAACACATTTTGTACTGCTGTATGTTAGCCAGTACGTCGTTAATGAAAGACTGCGAAATTTTGTAACACTTCCAGCATAAACATCTTTCGTCCTAATTTCTCCAGAAGTACTTATGAGTTAGGAAAGCGATTTGTGTCTAAACTAGGATTTCATCCTTCCTGTGCCACTCTCTCTTTTCCTACGCCATTAAATTCAGAAAGAAAAAAGCAGAGCTTTTCCGTGCTATCTCTGTGTATGAAAGCATCCTGGCAAAGATCAAGACTGCAGACTTGATCTGCAGGCTGGTGGATGTCCTTTCCCATTTCCTACTGCTGCCATGCCTCCCCAGAGGCAGCTTCTGTTTCTAGTCCCCTGCAGACTTACTACATCAAGACATTAGCATTGGGAGCCATGGCATTCATTTACAGAGGATACTGCTTCATTACAATTGAGCTTGCTACAATCACACAGGAAGAGACTGTATTTGCTCACAGTTCCTTAGCCCAAAAGCTTTTTCTTTCAGGGCTTTTTCCATTTCCCAGAACTTGTTCTGGCATGGTCCTTGGCTTTTTCCACCGCTGTTCCTGTGGTGTTTCATATTCCTCTTCACTCACCTACGCACAATCCTGCACAAACCAGTAGCCCTCTGCCTCTCCACGCTTTGCAAGTGCTTTTGCTTTGAAATGCGCTGGCCGTAAAGGTCTTTCATGTTTCTGTTACCAGGCACCATAAATGAGCATACCTGTGGCATACTATTGTCTTACATGACAACAGCAAACAATATGAGAGGGAAGAAGTAATTATCATTCCTTAGAAAAGACTATGGGGTTTGGTTCAGATTTGGACTTCCAAGGAGCAGGGGTAAATGCCTGATTCTTTTGGTTTCCTTTGCAGGTATGGAGGCGGGAAGACACCCGTAGCTGGGGAGAAGCTGGGAAATACTAAGTCATTGGGAGGATACAGCAAAGATGATTTTGGAAGCTGTAGAGCTCAGGGGCCTCAATGTCCCGATGAAGGTAAGAGCTGAGACCACTGGGAAATCCGCTTGTTAATCTGTTTTGCAGGTTCATGAAGACCCCAGATGAGATTATGAGTGGCCGAACAGACCGCCTCGAGCACCTTGAATCCCAGGAACTGGATGAACAAATATACCAAGAAGATGAGTGCTGAAGGGAACTGGTACTCCACCTCTGTGGGTCCATGGGAGAAACATCTGCCCAGGTGGCTGGCACAGTTTGGGACAACACAGAAGCAGTACTTGGGGTCGCCGCTTAGCTTGAAGACCACGCAGGACCTGAAGCACCTTAACAAAACAAACTAACAGGCAGAAGTGGTGCTTGCGGAAAAGTAAACGGGAGGAAGCCTGGACTTATGCACTACTTCACTGTTCCTACGAAGTCTCCCGAGTTCCTTCTTTCTTTTTGGTTTGTTTCAGTTTTGGGGTTTTTTTTTTTTGTTGTTTTTTTTCCCTAATAAACATGCAGTTTGACTTTCCTTATCTCACGTAGGACAAGATGTCAGGTTATGCTTTTGTTTTTGTTTTTGTTTTTTTTTTGAAGGCTTTCCTATGGAAATAGAGCGCTCTTATTTTCTGTGCAAGTCTCATGACATAACACTGCATAAAACAATAGCAACACAGAAGGGATTTGCTCAAGGGTTCCAGTGTGCTCAGATCAATTTACATATGCTGCCACTGGGAAATGTGTTGAAGCTACCAAAAGAATTTACCACACACACCTGTCAAATGAAGAGGAGTCACTTCACGTGTAGGCTGGGATATCATCCCAGCATAGCTTGGGCTCCCAATGAGTTCTATGAGTGGCTATTAACTGCTGGAATATGGACCAAAACCAATCACCTAAGTGCTCCGGGGAGGAGAAAAATAAATATGAAAAACCTCTGCAATAGACTGATGTTGACGTTTTCCCTCCCTCTAGCAAAGAAGTGATAGCCTGGAGTGGGAGGGAGGGTGGGCAGGGACAAATACATATATATATATATATGTGTATATATAGAAATGTTTCCTATATATATGTGTATATATATGTAACCCCCACAATATATCCACAATGCAGAATTTCAGCTCAAAGCTTTTTTTTTTTTACAAAAAAGCAAAGGCTGAAACATCTGTAATTATGAAAGGGAGGGGTGTTTCTTATACCTTCTAGCAATTTTGGGGTGAAAGGTGAAGGACTAATTCCTTATGTTGTAGGGAGAAAGCAAAGGGGCCCATCGCATGGTTTGTATCACTCAGAAACCTCTCCAGGATCGTTTTGTGCTGCTGGAGAGGTAGATGATTCACCAGTCTGAAAACTGATGGTAGAGAACTAGAGACCAAATAGCTACACTTATATCCTGTAATTGATTTTGGCTTTGTTTTGAGATTTGGATTTTTTATCCTCCCCCACCCCACAGCTCTGCCATCAAGGGAGCTCTTCTCAGCTTGCCCGTTTTTAACATGATTTAAAGACAAGAAAAAAAGAAACCCTACAGCTGTGTTGCTTTCTCGGGTTTTGGTTTTGTTCTGGCTGCAAGGTGCCCCATATTTAACACCCCTGATGGTTTGCTGCACTGAGGGTGCTTTGCATGAGGTGATGAGCTATGCTTCGTTTGGTCACAGGAAGCTCTGCAGTCCTTGATGCCCAATACAAGAGAAACTACTGGCCTTTTTGATGTCACGTTGCTTGGACCTCCATGACCGGGAAGTCTGTGGTGTCCGGGCGTCCAGTGATCCATCATCAGTGGGCCTTTTAATGGAAGGAAGATCTAGCACCAGAAATGATGCTTGCAAAGGGAGAAAAGATGTATAGGGAACCTGTGCAGGAATCACATGGTGTCTGGAGGAAAGCATGTCCGCACCAGTTCATTAAAACAGAAAGCCTCTGTTATGGGAACATGCATACTAAAAATGGAAAAAAAAATCAATGGGCTAATCTAATCCATTTCAACAAAAAAACAAGGTACATTCCTGTGATAGAGCTTTTATCAGATATTAAACCAACACAACATTTGATCTTACCACATATTTAACAAGAGGGTTAATCTAGCCAGGAAAAAAATGGCACTGGGCAATGAATAGTGTCCGCTATGTTTAAACAGAGATAGTCCAATCTCACAAAGACTTAACACTGAGTCACAGGCCTTAGAAGGAACAGCTTTGTTAAGGGTGTAGATAGGCATCGTACAAAGAGGAGAGATTTTTCAGAGCCAGTATCTGACGAGGAACGACAGGGCGTACATCTCTCCCTAAGCTTTTCCCAACCACATTCTTTTACTAAATCATAGTCAATATGTTTCAGGTCCCAGCACACCACATACTTGACTTTTTCTGCCTCAAAAGACGTGGGAGTGCGTATCAGAAAGATGAGCAGACAACCTGTCACCTGTCTCTGCGTGACTCTGAAGTCCTTGGAGCCCAGGAGGCACTGAGGGACTTCAGTGGTCACAGATCTGAAACCAAAGGTCCCTTAAAACCAAGGGGCCAAGGAGTTACTCTGCTTTGTCACCCTGCGTAAGGGCACCCAAGCTGTGGCCATGTCTGAGGAGCTGGGATGAAGAGGGTGTGGTGAAGAGGTGAATATGAATGACAGATGAGTTGTGATCAGAAGGATCAATGTAAAGAAAGGCTCTTGCTGGTTTCTTGTGTTTCTTAGGGTGTGCAGTGGTAGCGAGAAACCAAGTTTGTGCAGAGAACGATTCATAGCCTTTACTGCCCTCGTTGCGACAACTGCATAACTGCATTATTTTCTTTTGCCTCCTGCAGCAACTGTAACGAGACAGTGAGGGGAAAAACCAAGGCAATAGGCACCTTCTAGATAAAGTGCTCTGATGAGCCACAGGTTTTTGTCACGGCCAAGGTGCACACTGCAAAATACAGAGAACGAGAGACAATCCACCAGTATAAACCCATATGCTTACTGTGTATGTTAGCAACGAAGCTCATCCTCAGCACTGAGTAGGACAGGAAAAAGCAAGGAATCCTGAAATCCCACGTGTTGTCCCATAGAAAAATTTTCTGGAGAAAATTCTGTAGAGGAAAGGTTCACCTTTACTAAAAATGCAATCAGTTTCACCTGCAGAATCTAAGTCAAAGGGAAATAAAATATTTGGTGGCTGTTGGAAACTCCTCCAGTTCACACGTAAAGGACATCTTAAGACAACTTCTCCACCACAACCACAGAGAAGCAGTTATTTCAAGGCTGATGCTAGTTGGAATGAAAACAGCCTTTGAACTTGGAGCAGGGCAATCCCAAGAGGCCCGTCCCTGCTGGTGCTGTCCCCTGCCTCCTGCCAGGTCTGCGTGGTGCAGCAGCGATGGCGCGGGTGACACTGCAGCTGCCAGAGCTGCAGGGCCTTGGGACCTGTTGTGGGAGCTGCAGGATCTGAACGGCTCTTGGGGTCTTGGAAGCAAGTTTACCAGCTATGACTGAGAAAAAAAATAAAACGAGGCTAGAGCAGCTGCAGTAGACAGATTCCCATCTACCTCGCATCCAAACGGCAGATCCATGGAGTGCAAACACAGCATTAACGTACGGAGCTATAGGAACGTTTGGCTGCCCATCTGGGCTAGCAAAGGTAACACTGTCGTTCCACCAAGCCTGACACCCACCTTCCCTCTCCAGTTTCTGATTTCCCAGTGTAGAATTTGCCAGCAGCAAAGCAGCCAAACTTTCTGCCTTTGCCAACAAAACAAGTGGGAAAAGGGAGAAAGACTCTTATCCTTGGAGACGTGCAAAAGCCATCTGGACACAGTCCTGGGCAACCAGCCCTAGGTGGCCCTGCTTGAGCCAGGGGGTTGGACCAGATGACCTCCAGAGGTCCCCGCCAACCTCAACACCCAGCAAAGGCCCTTCACACTGTACAGTGAAGTGGGACCTTCATTGCCATCAGCTTGCTACAAGTCTGAACGAGCCACAAGCTTGTCAGGTAGGACACGCTGCAGTTCCACAGCAGAACATTTTCTTGATTTAAGTTTGAAACCTTTTGACCGCCTCTCCATCCAAAGAACACTACTGGGGCCCTTTCTGTGAACACTAAGTTGCTGCCACCCTCCCAAGATTTCAGGCTCCACGCATGCCTTCTCTAGAGCTCTTTGTCAGACTGCAACCACGTGCAAATCCAGAATGCATCAGTTCAAGGTCTTTTTTTAAAATAAAATTCTAGTCTGTTTTTATTGATGATGGCTTTTTGTTTTTTTAAGGTGTGGGGCTAAGGGACTGAATCAAATGAATGTAACAAAACAAAAACAAACAAAAAAGCCTATTCTCAGGGCCAGTGAGTTGCAAATAATTTTTAAAATGCCTGTAATTACATCATCTCAATAAAAAAATTTAATATAAAAGTGGGAATGCCAAATTTTGTTGGTGCAATCATTGCTACAAGGTCCTTTCTTTTTAAAAACTATGGTACCCAAGTATCTACAGAACATAGCCGCTGTTTTCAGTCAGGAAAAGAAACCTGCAGGCTTCCCATGCCCAAACATGTATGACCAGTGCCTGGATCTTCCCTGGGAAGTGTTGTTCGGAAAAGTTACGTCTGTCCTTGGAATATTTACTTTGCTGGCCTGAGAGATGAGCAGAGCACCTGACTAGTGCCTAGATGAGCATACCTGGTTCCCCTTCCTTGGAGAGGAGATAGAAGCAAAAAAAACCAAAAACGAGGTGGTGTGGTGATTTGCATCTTTTTCATCCTGCTAATCAGGCCAGGTCAGGGAGTTTGAGAGCAAGAAGTTTTTCTGTAGTACTTGGCTTTGCAAACCAGTCTAAAACCCCTGCTGCTAATATGCTGCCCTTCCAGCACAGGGGGACCTTATCTTCCTGTCTTCACCCGTAACCCGGCAAGCACAGGGATGTTGGTGTCACGAGGTGGTGGGTGCTTGGGGGACAGCAAGGTGAGGCGGCACAAACTGCTCACCGCTGTGCGTCACTCCCTACAGCAGTCCTTGTCTCCTGCAGACAGGGGTTACTAGTGTGCGGGGCAGCGAGAGGCCCCTGGAGGGTTTCTTAACGTGCTGCTCCACATAGGTGCCACCAAATGCCCCTGCAAACACATCTGGTCAGCAGCACGCAGGCCACATCTAGTTCTTTCTGGTGAAAGCAATTCATGGCAGGTTAAATCATTCAGAACCCAGCTACGGCTCAGAATGACCCCATGATTTTCTGGGTGATCTGTGGGTTATCTACTCCGCTGCTCTTTGCTCACTATTTGTCCTTGGTTTTCTTTCACTGTTGTTCTTAAACCACAAGGCAAAGGAGTAAGCACTAAACAAACTCCTCTCTGAACCAAGACATCAAACAAGAAGGAAACAAAGTGTATTGCTCCATAATTCAGTCCCTTCAGGCCATTTCCCTTCATTTTAGAAGAGGAAATAGATGTATCCCTACACCCTCTCACAGCTTTCTGTGCACTCTGAACAATAGCAACCACTGCAGGTTGAAGGCATATGGAGGAAGTTCTCAGTGGTTCTGGCTATTGCTCCAGTGAGGATTAGTCTCAGGTCAAGAACTAGTCTTGAGCCCAGAGAGATGTTAGAGAATGTCCTTCGGAGGCTGCAGAACAGAGGAGGCCTGGCAGTGCATGCCCAACACATCTTCTTCTCCCATTTTCAAAATTAATTCAGCTGTAAAGGACCGCTACCAGGCCTACACCAGCGCAGGGATCATGGATGGTGCATACTTTTGCAGACTACAGCTACCACAGGCATGACGGTGCAGACTTCCTCCGTAACGCTCCCCAGAGCTCATCAGGAGAGATTTTACAAGGGTGTCAAGGAGGACCTCACTGACTACCCATGCACCCCTGCGCCTTACAGTGGCTGCCAGTGAGGTACTGACAGCAGCATGTTTTACTTACACAGAAACCCATTTTAAAGTAACACTTAGCAGAAAGGTTTTTCACTTCTCCCAGATGAGTCTCCACCTGTGAGGCACGAGCAAAGAAGCGCATGCTTTTTTCCCCTCAGAGACTTACACTGATTCAGACACTCCTGACTTCAGCTTGAAACCCAAGCAGCTTCCAAGCAATGCAGAGGGAGCCACCTATGAAAGGTGCGAGGGCATGAGGAGCGAGAGCATGCACTACCACAGTATGGAGCCAAAAAGCAAGTGTGCTTCATTAATCCCTAGAAAAAAAGATTGGTGTGTCAGTGTAAATAGTCTAATAGCACAGACTGGGTGGATCTACTGCATGTCAGCTCTCCCCATACTGGATTCCCATGCACCCAGGGATCCACCAGCTACACTGGATTCACCCTGGGCACCACCCTGCCCAGTTCTGCTGCAGGCAGCAGCACCCCTTCTCACCCCTTGCAAAGCCCAGCAGAACAGGAAGTCATGCCAAATTATACCCACCTGATAGGAGAAAGGTGCCCTATTTCATGAGCTGCTTCAGAAGAAACTGCTGAATGCGTGCTGCCATCCTGCCAGGCCCAGCAAGGGGGAGGAGGCTGGGGAGGGAGGAAGGAAAGGGTTGCAGCCCATTTCAAGCTTTCCCCTCACTGGAAAGCCTCCTAAGAGCCCAAAGAGAGTCGGGTGATGCTGGAGGATGACCTTCCTGGCACCTACTTCCAAATGAGGCAAAGGATATGAGGTGCCAAGGAACCAATGCCAGGGCAGCTGCAACTCCAGCACAAAATATAAGACAGGACTGTGCCTGCTGGTGAACAGAATCACCTCAGTTTCTTCATTCTAGGTGTTCCTACCTGTTTTCCCCCACCAACTCATAAATTATACGTCATTTTGCAGCCAAGGCACAAAAAGAGGGGCAAGAGCCTGTCTTCCCAACTTCATCCCTCCAGTCCGCCCTTTCCTCACCTTGTTGCCTTAAGAAAAGGGGAGCAGGATGTGGATGCTCAGCAGCCAGCTGTCCCCTACATAGAGAGACATCGGTGTGCCATGCACAGCAGTGCGTGCCTCGCTGCCAAGCGCGCGGGGACCTGCCCCACGCCAGCCCCCGCACTCAGCCCAAGCTGCGTCCAATGGTGGCAATGTCAGCAGTGAATGAAACAGCCCTCGTCCTCCTCCCCTGTGGCAGTAATGTGGTATCCCTGCTGTACCTGATTTGCTCAAAAGGATGGCACTAAAAGTGCTTAATGACTGTCTTCCACAGCTGCTCGTCATAAGGCAGGCACCCTGTTTGCTTATTGACCAGCTCTCCGCCTGCCGTGTGCCCCTGGTTAGATTGCCCACGGAAGGGTAAGGCTTAGGTTGTGTGTGATGGTTCATTCTGCAGGACACCAATTTCTTCTTGTGATTCTTGACAGGCTGAGGCAGGCTAAACATACAAATGGGAAAAAAATCTGGCAATTGCTATAAAGAATTGGAGCGGTGCACACATTTATTTCAGACTTGCCCATTTGTCAACAAAAGCAAGTGCATGCATCTCTGCCAGCTTCAGTAGAGCATCAATATATTCCAGCACAGGAACCAGGCTGAGATAGGCAGACCCTCTTTCTTCAACTGCACCAAGCTGGCTCCCACAAACTACAACCAACATTTAGGGGAAAAAAGAAAACACAGTGCCCTTCAGTAAGACAATAGAGGACGTTATGACCGATATGATCGGTTGGAAAACCTGCAGGGACACATCAATCTCTCTGCCTCCTGCAAACACCTGTGCATGAAGTTTCTCAGCATCTCAAAGTGCTGGAGAACAGCCGCAACAGGAAGAACGATAACTGTTCAGGAATTAGAATTGATCTCCTGCCGCCTGATAAACACTGTTAGCCTGGGGTTGTTGACTTGAAGCCAAGCTCTGCTAAATGGACAAAGTTTTCAAGTCAACCCTTCCCAGTGTTTGACAAGGTAAAGGGAAGGAACTGGAGTGAAGACAGCTTGAACAAAGCAGGTATTGTTTCCCATGGGCTTCATAAAGATGTGAGGACATGACCCATCAGAAGAAAGTGAGGAAAAGAAGCAGCGATGGTATGAAAGCTAAGGCAAGTTAAGAGTCAGTTCCGATGATCACAAAGATGAAAGCTGGGAGTGTTCACCACATGCCTTCCACTTTCCTTCCCAAGGGCAGGGCCAAGGTCAGTACCTTTCACTTGGCTAATGCGTGCTTGCAGGATATGAACCAGTCTTGATTCAAAGACCTGCAGAATGAGGACTCCACCTCCTATGTACCAAAGGTTAATCATCCCCTGCATTAAAATCTGTCCCTTCCTTTCCATTTAACTGTATCTTAATTCCACTTCCAATCATTAGCTCTCATTATGTTATTCTTCACTGAATTCCTGTAAACTGTAGTATTCCCACCCATACACAAAGACCTTTACTGACTGCAGTCAGTGCGACTCATACTCTTGGGGGTTTTTTGCCCCAACTAAATAACCAGAATTCAAGGGAGAAACTGAAGCTCCATGGTACAACAGCTTCCTGGAGGGGCTGGCTCTGGCTCAGAGAGCTGCAGGACACAGCCACATTTGTTTCCTGGGGTGCTGTCTGGGCCGCTCCTGTAGGAAAGGCTCCAGAGAGCACGTCAGTCTCAGGAACTGGCTGATATGAAACAGAAAGGGGAAAGGGAGAAACCCACATCGAGATGCCATTTTGGTCCCATGAGAGCCCAGGTAACCAAACAACTATGTCTTCCAAACCTCCAGCTAGGGTGGGAGGTTTTCCTCCCACCTGGGAACAACCTGGGGGGGATTGCCCGCAAATACAGTAGCAAATGCATCAGCGAAAGAGACTGCCTGTTGGTGAATGCTCTTGGGAACATGCTGCCTCACAGACGAAGGTTTCTTCCTCTCCACATTCCTCCTCAACATCCCAGTTCACTCCTAAAAATTCAGTGGAATCAGCAAGCAAGAATAGTTAACAGGCAACCAAATTACACGTGGCCAGGACTTCACCCAGCAGTGGGTTCACATAGTCCAACCCACTGCTGAAATTTCCTCAATATTACGCAGAATGGGAGGAAAACGGGCCAGGCAGATCTGCCATTCCAGTGCTAATAATTTCATGTATGAAGCGACACCTTTGGTTTGCTAAAGCCAATGGAAATTAGGGCTGTGCAATACGGAGATCTGAGTGGGGTCCACAGAAAATATCCTACCCAGGAAAAATTGAGGGTTTGCTACAAAAATGAAACTTAACCCCCACAACAACTTCCTCAACCAAGCCAATTCCCACTCTGGAGTGAAAAACATAATAATTTGTTTTGATGGTACTTTGCAGAGACCTGGATTCAGTGCTGTCATCCATCGGCTCCCGGCACAGATGAACTGACAGCACAAAATCAGCCTCAGACCCAATTATCAAGGACTTATGTGTCCCAGGTTGTCAAGTCATGTGTTTTCCAATTAGAAGAGGTTCATTAGAAATGTTTTCACACCGAAGGGTAAGTCTGGTGTGCAAAACGATAGGTTTCATAAAATTAAGCCAAGACCGTCTCTAGACATAAGAACATATGACCCAATTTCCAAAAGGTCTCGTTAATCCACAGTTTTCACTGAAGTCAATGGAAATTTGGAATTTCATCTGGAAATTGGACTGCTCCTTTAGGCTCTTACATCCATTGAGTCTTCATTTGTGCACATTATTAAGGGTACCTTGCATTGCTTTTTCTAAATGGCTCAGATCTAGCAGCTTTGCAGAGTTTTCCTTGCCTAACATCAAGGCCCCGCCACGTCCGCATGCTCAGACAGCCTCTGCTGCAGTCTTTGCAGGAGCCGGGCTTGGGGAGCGGTGCTCAGCAGTGGGCAAGGGACTGGGGAAACCACACCCCTTGGAAAACCTCAGCACAAGGACTGGTCTCCACAGAAGGAGACCACAAGGTTTCTTGTGGTCTCACAAGCTGGAGCAAACCACAAGTGCCACCTGAGCTACCCAAGACATCTGCACAAGCCTGGTGGGACATGCTGGAGACGTGCGTCCTTCTGTTCTCACAAACGCTTCTGGTTTGGGAAGGGGAAGTAACAAAGGCACACTAGCAAGGAAGGGTAAAGTAAGCCTTTTACCTTCATGACAGGTGACCCAATAGAGATGTTTTTCAGTGATGTTTGAGGAAGAAATGGCAAGTTGCCTTGCAATGAGCTTGGCTCTCGTGCTCCAGACCATCAGCAAAATGGTTGCGGGGGGGTGGCGGTGTCCCCTAAGTGCAGCATCTGTGGCTGAAGCAGATGTACGCAGCATGGGAAGGGATGGAGGGAGAGACACCTGGTCCCTGTTGAAAAGCAAACAACAGAGCACAGCTACGGGTGCGAGGCGCTGACTGGAAAAGGGTATAAATATTTATCCGAGAGAATTTTAGAAAGAAGGAAGCATTTTTCATTCAGTTGTAAGTCTTTCAGGAAATTATTCATTTTTCCAATGAAAACATTTTGTTTAAATTCAAAACAACTGTTTTTCTCCTGGCTTTTGTTTACAAAAGAAGGAAGAGTTTCAGATCTGCCCTTTTTCATCCGTGCTCCACAAAATGTCAACCAAGCCTCACATCTTGGGTTGAGAAATCATTTTTCAGAAAGAAAAGAAGGGGGAAAAAACAAAGAGAAAGTGCTGTGAGACTTTGCTGAGCAGCTGTAGCTGCTGCTGCGGAGAGGAGGGCAGAGAGATCCTGCTCTCTCCACCTGTTGGAGATGGGCGTGAGGTTATTTGTCATGAGCTCGTTAGAGCCAAAGGCTGACTGCCAGAAAAGCAAAGGGGAAAAACAATTGATTCACCTCTTCAAGAGCCATTTAAGCAGTCCTAGTCAGAAAATCAGCATCTTCTGTCTCTAGTTCACTCCTACTTTTCCACTTTGCTACTTTTTATTTCAGGCAGACGCCTCTTGTGGGTTCCAGCCACATGGGGTCTCTATGCAATGTGTGAGCTATTTCCAGTCCACAAAATAACTGTCCTGTCATCTTTTGCTCTTTCATCTCCCATTTCAGCATCCCTAGGAAGCCACAAAAAAAAGTCACAGGCCTTGCGTTATGGCTGAGGGCCAGTAACCTGGTCTGTCGCTAAGCCCCGCTTCCCCAAGGAGTTCATTCCTCAGAGGTGACATCTGCCCCTATCCTCCACTGGTTCTCAAACCAAGAGGCGTTACCTCCAGCTTCACAGGTTATCTCAGCTGTTGTGGTAAGAATGACCAATCAAGACAAACTATTTGGTTGTAATTTAAATCTTGTAAGTTCTGGAAAAAAACACAAAATTTAAATTAAATCACGGGCCACGGACACAGGAGCTGTCCCTGAGCCACCTTTTGCATCCGCGAACATTAACAGTGTCTTAACATGCACCTAAGCTGAGAACACATCACAGTAAATCCATCTGAATACAGGAACAAATGTGCCTGTCTGGGAAAGAAGAGGTGTCGGCTCACCAGCAAGCATAAGTTGTTGCAAACCAGCAGGAGACAACACACTGCTTCCAAGAGCAGCTGCAGGAACAAGAAGCACACGCAGCTGTGACGGAGGCTAACGGGAGGGGGGTTGGGGGGGGGGGCAGGCGAAAGGACAAAAATATGGTAGAGAACCAGCGTCCCAGTTCTGACTGCTCCTGTGACCCCTTCTCTGGCTCACACTAATTGACAGCACAGAGCCTCTCTCCCACATCTTCAGCCACAAGCATTAGTCTGGTAAACCCATGTCCTCCCACGTGTTCCCACCACCCTCCCAGTGCCGACACCAGCCCTTTGGCAACCACCCTGCAAAGTGACCTAGGTGACAATAACCTGGACAGAAAGATGAGGCTGGTTTTCAGCCACTTCACCTCCGTGATCTGACTCAGCACCCAACTGTGCAAACAGCAATGCTGCTGCAAGATGGACAGCGGAAACATGCATCCCCGAAGTGGGGAGAAGACCTCAGTCTGCTTAAAGCAATTGGGAAACCACAGCCCACCTAGACACCCCACTTGGGCCAGCTCTCTGTAACCATCTACTTCCCACAGAGTTCCATGCTGCCATTTTCTTTGCATTTTATGTCATCTAACCACCTGTCCCTACCCAACACAGCTCCACAGCGATTCACTTTCAAGCAAATCCGGTTGGAAAACTGAATTCCTGGGTCCTGGCACAGTCTTTGCACACAGCAGAACTAGTGGCTGTCCTGCTATTTGAGCAAGTGCAGGCAGCTGGCTGATGTGCTTCAGAAGAGCTTGTATGTGCACAGCTCTCTGAGGCTTTCAACAGCAACCCTCACCATTTATTTTCACCCTTTCAGTTATGCCCCCCTGCAGTTGTTCTTCACAACCATTTGAGAGCAGCCAACAAACCCAACAGGTCTGCTTCAAAAGAGCTTATAGCTTCTCTGTCTGAGGGTTAATGCCTTTCGTGGCCAGGCAGAGGAATGCGACTGGGGCAGAGGAACACCAAAGACACAAGCAGCAGTATGGGGCACTCCCATGGTTTGTACGGGAAGCCCCGGTTCCCATGGCCAGACCCTGCCCTCTTCCAAAGGCGCTGCCCCTTTACTCACCAGGGAGCGCCACGTCTCCCCAGACAACACTGTTGCCCTCCACCGGTGGTCTTCTGTGGCAAGACCACCCTACATGTAGGCTCTAGAGAGAAGCCCCATCCTTTCAAGATAAAAATCCACCAGAGAGTTCACTTCAGTACAAGTTACATCTGATTATCCAAATCACATCACAGTCTCCCGGCTGCTTCCTTGGCATTGTGACATGCACTTCCAACACCTTCCAAAAACCATCCCTTTTGTCTTGGATAAGGAATTAGCCACAGAAGTAACCACCTCCACACAAGACTGCTGTAATTCTCAGGCTCTGGAATCCCCAGGGTATTCTCTTGCCAGTTCCCACCAATATTTTGATCTTGAGAGCCTCAGTGAAGATGAGCTAGGGGAAGACAATGGGTGTTGCAAGCTAGACGGGTGTAGTTCTGCTCACAGAGGCAGCAGGTACTTTCCTAATGTCCCCAGTTGCCCCTGAGCAATTCCCTCTCCCCTTGAACCCTTCTGGTCCTTCACTGCATGGTGAAGTCCAAGAAAAACACCAAGGGGATTTTGGGGGTGGGGGGTGGTCAGTGTTGTTGTTTAGCATCATGTGAGGAGCTCCCATTGCCACAGCCTCATGTGGTGGCAGCTGCCTCCAGAAATCCCCTAAGAAATCCCCACTTGTTCGTGCGGGCAGCACGCAGGCAGCAGAGCCATGCCACGCTGAGACCTCCGGCCTGAGCGTTTCTCCTGGTCTGCACCCCAGCACCTCCTAAATTTGACTTAGTCAAGCACACGATGAATCACTTTGCCCAGCCAACAACATAACCAAATAGCCCTGGCTTGTGGTCCCTCTTCTCTGTTTCTTCCCCAGAACGTTCATGTTTATTAATTTAATTTAACCTTGCAGGCTGCTTAGGGTTTTTTCCACCCTTGCACAGAAACTACACTAGGTGTGCAGACTCTGCTTGCGTTTATAGTCAACAATTTCAGTCTCCACTTCTGAGCCCTACAGAAAAGCACAAACACTTGCCAAAGACAAATTGTTTTCATTCTCTTCCCTCTCCCTACAAGGAGGTGAGGAGGATATTGCAATAGGTGTTGTACTCCCCACCCACATTTTTTTTCTCACTGCCAAACATATTGCATCGGGAACAATTAGGAAATTCTCTTTGTGTGGGCCCTTAAACTATATATAAAATGCAGAAATATTTCTCTTCTTAAAAAACAAACAAACCAAAAAAACACCTCCTGTATGATCTTTGGACCAGCTTTCAGGGAACTGAGGAACCCTACTAGTGGGATAGCTACACCACAGATGCAGAGCTCATGTCCCAGCCTTAGGAAGGGAGAAAAGAATCCTCAGGGGCTGTTTATTCTATCAAGGAGACGAAAATACAAGGAAAAAGAACTTTTTGAAAGTTACAGCTGCACGCACTCACCGCAGAAGGAGATTGCGGAAAATATAGCCTAGGTCTGCAACAACAACTGCTTCTGCCAGCACTGGCGTGTTGTTCCCCAAAGCACCTTCCCAGGAAGCAGAACCCTATAACTCAGTGTCATAAACTGGCACAGCAAGAATGAAACCAGATTAGCATTCATCAAACACCTGACCCGAGATGGGAACCGCGACATCCATTACCACCATTGCACGCCGAAGCACAAACTCAGCAGACGTGAGAGCCCAGCTAAGATCAGTGTGTGGCGCTTATCAGCCAGACTGAAAGCAGCAAGTGACCGTTCATATCCAGGCATTCGGACAGGTGCAGGCAGTGCCCTTCCAAAGCAACATCCTCGGCTAGATGAGGTGCTTCATCTGCGATCTGAGCTGTGTCTTGGGATGTATGGCCCAGACAAAGAAGACTGCATGCATAATCCTCTGTATGCAGTTGCAGCAAATATTTCAAACAGTAGCTTAATTTTGCTTCATGCAGTTACTCTTTAATGCTGGTTAGTACTCAGCCCTGTCCTGCACACCCGTACAGAGCATACGCTAGCTCCCACTGCCACCCTGTCCATGCACAGCAGGGCTTCACAGGAGTTTCAGTTACCAGTAGCTGAACTGCAGGGCTGGAAGTTCATACTCTTGGGGTCTAACTGGAGTCAGTAACTCCAGCGGCATGGGGCCATGGTCTGGGTGTGGACTGCCAGGAACTGCAAGGGGAGTGGGATGCATTGACTAGGTCCAGCTGGAGGTGAGGCCAGAGAGACAACATTTAGCCCAGCCCTGCATCCAGGACCCCCCAGGAGATTCACATCTTGTGTCCTGATTGGAGTGAGGTTTTGTTCAGAATCAGATAGGTATGAGATCTTTGTTGCAGAGCTACAGCTGTGATGAGGTGGAGCTGAGCACTGCAGAAGCCCTTGCCTGCTGCTCAAGTGCCTCCACTTCCAGCCCCTTGCTGAGGACAGAGCCCAGGAGCCTTCACCCCCAAGCTGCCGTGCCTGCACCAGGTCGTACCCACCGAGGGCCCTGTGGGGTCCCACGCTTCTCCGACTCCAACGTGCCCCCACCCAGCACTGCTGGCAGCAGCAGTGGCTCCAGCAAGTAGCAGACACCCATCTATCACAGTGGCTTATCACTTTCTTTCCTCTGACACAAAGTAAAATGTTCCCCACCTTGCTGCCAGCAACCCTAACCACATCACAAACAAGGGGGAATCTACAGAAGTATTCAAAACATCTGGATGTTGTGCCACCATGGCAATTAAATCCATGCTCACTTTCTCACATAGCGCCTGGAGGGAAACCGACTGCACGGCGGGGCAGAGGAGGACATGCTGTGGTAATCTTGGCTGCCTCATAGCCCAGCTCCATGTTGCAACCTCTGAAACCATCCCTAGTGGCAGACATTGCCCCAGGAGCCCAGTCCACCCTCTCCAGGGTGGGGTCCCTCTCTTTAGAGGACAAACTGTGCCAGAAATGGCACCCATGCGGGGCTGCAATGCCCAGGGCTGCCTTTCCTGGTACCCACCTTTAGCTGCTTTTTTGGAGCTGAGGCAGAGCAGCAGCTGAGCAGGGCTGGGGTAGGGGAACGTCCTCCTGGGCATGGACAGGAGGTTCGTGCTTTAAGAGAGGGCTGTGCCATGCCTGGCTCCTCTCCCCGGCCTGGCTGAGACCCTGGATCCAGAGCTGTGGCTGGTGCCTCGAGGAGGCGCGGGCAGGCGTCCCACCCTGGGCGAGGGAGGACAGTAGTACAGCTGAGGTGCTTCAAGCAGTCTCCCCCTTGCAGCCTGGCAGAACAGGTCCGTCGGCTCCTTCTTTCCTTGTGTGCACAGCAGAGTGAGCTCTTACAGCCACCCTGCCTGGGGCCAGGGGGTACCTGCTTGACAATGGCACCCCCCATGGAAAGTTTCCCATGGATCTTGTTTCCATCACAAAAAAGTGAATTTGCCACAGCATGACCGCTCTGTAGCAATGCCTCGACTTGGGTGGCATCTTAGAGGGCACGAGGTGGGTTTCTGCCAGCCCTTTGGGCAGCCCAGGTGTGCTGCCCGCGTCTCTGCTGCCTGTGCTGCCTGTGGCATGGTATGGCTGGCCCAGGGGAGCAGCTGAGCTGTCCGATGCCCAGACTTTCCATCCCATACATTTCAGGCTCCTGCCTTGAACCAGCCCCAAGAAGTCTGCTTGGAAATTCCCCATCACCACCACCACTGCCCGCTTTTATTTTCTGCTTCAGAAGCACAGCAGAAAAGCAACTGCAAAAGGGGCATTAAATCAATCATAGTTCGATGCCCAATCTTTTCTATCACCTGCACCAAATTTCCAGGGAGGGAGTCGAGGAGGAGAAGAACAATGCTTCCCTGAAGCCAGGGAAGAGACTCCTGATGGAGGGCTTCACAGACGCTCCCCAGCACACTTGCTGCCTGTTATCCATGAACAAAATGCCAAGCCAGCATCCGAATGTAGCTCGCGTTGCCTCCCTGTGTCTCACCCTTAGGCTCCCGTTGCTTTCAGTGCCTTTGGACAAGGCACATACTATCGATTATCTTTGCAGCAGAAGCTTCTAGTTTATTTGCAGCCCACAAATACCTTTTTGTTCCAGCTGATTTCACTACTTGGTAGAAATACACTTTTTGCAGCCCGGGTAATCTTGGCTTTATGTGGATGTGTGGTGCCTAATAAAACAGGGCCCTGCTTACTCACTGGAGTTCCTAGAAGTTCATTGAATAGAAATAAAAAACAATTTGGCAACTTGGCTACCAGGCTACAGGCTGCCGGCCAGTTTACAAATCAGTAACCAACTAAATGAGACTAAAATCCTTTGCCTGGGTTCAGCTGGATGAACTATTTTTGTGAAGCCTGTATTTTCTGGGAAAATGGCATTTCAGATGGACTGACAAGAACTGCAAGTTCAGGTCAAGTGAAGCAAATAGTTCCAGCTGAAAAAAAGCAGCAAAAAAATTTATAGCATTGAGAAAGTTTAACCTGGCATACTCAAAAATTATTTGTTCCAGAAATGTCAAATAGAAACTTTCTGACTTTTCCCTTCAGGATGGAAATTTTCATTTAAAAACTGACCTAAATTTATAAAAGGAAGTTATTAAATAACAGGACTAGGAAGGAGACTACACCACTCTGGAGCATGTAGAGCATTTCAAGATAATAAGAAATATTTGGGCTTCTTTTTTCATTTTTCTAGGGGTAAAATATCCTGATCTTCTTTGCCTTGAGCCAGCACTTCTCCCCAAAACATTCCCCTTAGCCACTTGAGCAAAAAGAGGATCACCTCTCCACTGGGTTTTGCAAACATTAAGAACAGCTTGTGGCACATCTTCGAGATAAGTACTTTTGTTGTGGACAACGAGGACTACAGAGAAATTACTCGATATATTCAGGGACTTATAAAGGTCAAGGAGAGTCAGAAGTAAAGTCTAAATCTTTAGACCCTCATTTTCTTGTCAGTAATATAGTGGATGTCACTGTCTGCAATGCTTTTTTCTCCTGCTAAATGATCACTTAACTCTCTTCCCCGGGTCCATTTGAGGAATGTTTTAGAGTCGCAGCATTATCAGCATGGGAAAGTGAAACGCAGAGAGATTTTTTTGAGCTGCGTTTACATAATAAGCAGCCTGCAAATTTGGGGCGCCTGTGTTTTTGGCTGCCTGACTTCAGATACCCGCAGCCTGATTTGCATGAGTATTAGGCACCCAGAACTCCTACTGAGATCAAAAAAACAATTCAGTGCCTCTGCAAAAGCAGGTTGTGGCATCCAAAACCAGAGGCACGCAAACTCAGTGCATTCTTCCAAAATCTGGGTCTGCACCCCTGGTCCGAGGCAGCCACTGAGTCAAATGCGGAGTTCAGCCTCAGCAGATTCCTGGCAGAATCCAACCTAATTTCTACTTCTACAGAAATCCAGCAAAACCCCTCCTGCCTGTTGTCCACTGCTCTCTGCTTGCTTTTTCAGCAATGACTTGAGGCATTTGTTCTAGAGCCTGGAAGTACTAAAATTGCTCCACACTTGCTACGGGCCACCTATATGTGCATACCCATATATAAGCACAAGAGCAGCTGGTTTAGAGCGGACACCACAAGGTTTTTGCTGAGGAACAGATATGCACCGAAGTTGAACAAGGAGCCCATTTTTTCCATGGGCTTTCGCTGTGCCACAAGGTGGGTGCTGACCACACTTGGCAGCCCCAGGGTGCTCATGCTCTCTGTGCTCAACACCCCTCCATCAGAAAACCGCAGCAAGCGGAGGTAAGTGTAGACAACATGCCGCCAGTCTGTGGCCAGAAGGAAAAGAAAGACGATTTAGCAACACTTCCTGCTTTTCTGGGAGCAAGGTGGGCTTCAGAACATTCTGCACCAGCTGTTTGCAGCACCTACCTGTGAGGTTTAGCTTGTTTTTTTGTTTTTTTAAAGTGGATGGAGGCATCTGTATTTGGCTTGGAGAAGGAGCATACATTGCCAGAGTTTGGAAAAGGCAATGTCATGCCCAGGTAGTTAGCCTAACAACAGCTGGGCTCAGTCCAGCTGTGGCAGAACTGCTGGGTGGTTGCTTTCATGTGCTTTTCGTTTCATGTTCATCACCCTGGCATCCGAGCAGTTTGCATCTTGGTTTAGCAAAGGTTTAACCACAAGAGCTCGCTCTCCTTGTGAGGAGGGAGAAGGGCGAGAGGTTGAGTGGTTTGCAGAGGGTGGGGTACAGAAATGAGCTGAGCAGATTTCATCTAGCCTTGTTTTCGACTCTGATGTTCATCAAACACAGCTCGATAGGCAGGCAAACCTGCTGCAGCCCATGGAAATGCAGTGGCGGGGTCATCGCACGGGGACGGCTGTCCCTGGGGGAGCTGTGCCAGGCTGGGCTCCAGCCACAGGTGCCAACAACGCTGCAGAGGGACGATTTCTGAAGATGCTCAGCAACTTTGCACCCTTTGCCTTTGTCGCAGGCAGCGTTAAAAGCCACAGTTCCCTTTGGAAGAGGCATGACAGACAGAAAGCCCAGAAAGGGAGTTAAGAAAAGAAATCTAATCATTTATAAAAAGCAGCTTAGCCCAGGTGGCCATAGGTACTCTGACAATCTGTTCTGGGCAAAAACTGTATTTCCTGCAAGTTCTTTCACTTATGTCAGTCTGTGTTTCAAATCAGCTTTGACACAACCTCGGTGACAAAGGCTTTGAAGTCTGAACTAAATGTGCTACAGAGATCATTATTCATAACCACTCAGATGGAGAGGGAATATTTTCCTTTTGAAAGGTCCTGCCAAACCTGTCCTGTGCTTTGTTTGTTTTCAGAGGCACTGTGGTCATTCTTTGGGAGGAAAGAGGATGGAGGAAAGAAAGGCCGATAACAGTCTGGCAGGGAACAGCCTTCAAAAATCACTGATCAAAAATTCACTAATTAAGAAAGTACAGGGACCATCCCAGCTGGAAACCGCTGCTTCATGTGGACTCCATCTAAAGGGCCTTTACGCAGAACCTTCCCCAGGGAGCAGTCTTGAACCCAACTCTGTGATACCTTCATCGGTACCTATTTTACTGAGTTAAGCTGCAGTACTTTGTAGGTCAGTGGCTCTGTTTGCAGAGGCAGGGTGCAACCCAAACAGCGAGTGTTTGCACACTTGGAGAGCACAAATCCAAGTCAGTCCGCAAGGAGAACAGTAATCATCTAGGATTTTATAGTACAGGGGTTGGCAGGGATGGGGCTGCATCCATAGGTCTTCAGAATGTCTTTGAAGATATATAATTTTTACATAGCAGTTATGAGAATGAGTTTTGTCTAAAGTTTCATTTCAGATGCCCTGGGGCCCAACCTGCTCCTGCTAAAGTCCCTGGAGAGACTCCAAGGCAGCAAGCTGAGACCCTTGCTTTCTGTGCCTACTCTTCTTTCAGTGCCTTTCCTCTGTTTGTTTGTCCTCCACTATTGCCTTTTTGGCTTTTTTTTTCCCCTTTCTGAATATTTCTGTTGCTGGGTTCAACTAAACCTCCCTCTGGCACAGTGGCGCTCCTTAAAATGTCACTGTTTGTTTCCTGAACCCACCCTCTTCTCTTCTCTGGATTTGTCTCTCTCCTCAAGCTTTTAATATCACCGCTGAGCCTTCTCTCCCAGTCTTCCATTTGGTATAATTTCAAAAGCATTGTTCCTTCATGGTGACTTCTACCTGCCTGCCTACTTACAAACACTTCTCTGATAAACATCATATTGCCTGCTGCTGCTCTCTTCTCCTCTTTTCCTTCAGTGTCTCTTCTGTATTTATCTTTCCTCCACTTCCACTTCTTAAGTTCATTTCTGCCTCAGGATCTCTGCATTCTTCCCACTTCCTCATCGCATCCCCTGTTGTTCCTTTCCTATCCACATCACCCCAATCTCCTCCTCCTCATCTCCCATCAGTTTCTCTCCTTCTTCCCCCCTTCATATCAGCACCAGCCTTTCTTTCTGCTACACACATAATTCCCCAACACTTTCTTTCTCAGAGAAGGAGCTGGACACAGAGAAGAAGGGGAAGGAGCCTCAGGGGGATAATTTTATTACCCAAGTTAGATAAATAAGCTCCCTATGCAGTCAGTGGAGACAGTGTAGGACAACTTAGGAGGTTTATTAGATGTCGTCTTCCTTTATTGACTCTGTAGGGAGCCTAACTCACTCACCTAATTTAGTAGCCTGAAATTAATGAAGCCGCATGAATATCCTCTGCACAATCCCACTTTTGTTTAGACTCGTGAAGGAGAGAGGAAAGGACGAGGTATCAATGACACACGGATGCTATTAGCCAGTGACTACGCAGCCTCAGCTGCTGGCGTACCTCATAGGCTCTGGTAGGGTGTGAAGAGAGGGGACTTTTCAGAGATCTAAAGGAGAGGAAAATGGTTTTGCAAATGTCTGGCAGGGAGTGTCTTCTAGCCAGGATGGGCCTCAGGGCTGTGAGAGCCAGGCCACCTTTGAAAAAGGGCCATGGGGGATAGGTCTGTTAGACAAGAAGGGCAGGGTCAGCCAGCTCTTGAGGGACCTGAAAAGTAAAAGTGGGGAGGAGTCATCCAGCAGAAGGAATCAAACAGATGAGCAATGTGGTGGTCAAAGCGGAGAGCCAAAAAAGGAGGTTTTAGCACCATATTGTTTAGGAGGCTTGAGATGATCAGCATCACAGGCACCCAGGCTACTGTAATAGCAGTGAAGGAAGGTGAGCGATACCAAGGGCCCATGTCTAGTTTTTCATTGTGTTGGCTGACAGAGAAGGAGATGCTGGATTTGAGGCATGATACAAGCAGAAGCCCCAGGAATCGAAAACAGCCTGGATGCTGGAGTCCAGTGAGACAGCTGAATCAAAGATGAACAGCTTGCTACTTTGATTCCCCACTCTGGGGACCTCCCAAGACCATCTGCACACCTGGGTATACCTCTAATATTTCCTTTGCTTTATTTCCTACATCCCCACCAGGTCCTGTGCTACAGCTGCTCTTTTAACACTTAGTTTGTGTTCACTGACTACAGAGCTGAACAGAGTAAGACACTGCATCTGCTTCGGGGTCATAAAATATTGCTCTGAACAGGATACTGGTCGGGAACCTATTCTCTAGCTTCCCATATTTTTCATGTTGTTTGCCTTAACAAGCCCACTGAAAACTCCCAAGCATTTGGGTGAGTGAAAAGTAATATTAATCTGGGACAACACAACGGCTGGAGGACAGAGGGGTAGGAAGCTCAAAGGCTGTGCACCCTTTCACAGCTGATGTCTTTATTCTAACTGCAATTTCTTCAGATGACTTCCAGGGCTATTAGGTAACATTCACTTGCCAAAGCCAAATAATCTTTTTTGAAATGACCAAACCCACTCTTATCCTTTACTGAGAACCACTTGCAGCTTTTGTCATTTCACCCATGTAGAAGTGGAAGCATTAAATTTTCTTTTTTTTTTTTTTTCCTGAAAAAGAAACCCCTGAGTCCAGCTTTTCCCCAAGATCTGACAATACAGAGAACGAGAAGGGTGGTGGGAGGGCTCTCAATAGTGAATAAACATGGGAATATTCCAAACTAATAAAAAGCCAAGAGGTGCAAGAGGACAAATATCATGGAAACTATGGACATTTCAAAAGACAATCAGTCTTTGCTCTGGGAAAAAAGAAAGCAAGATTCTTAAAGGTTTCCCAGGGTAAGTGTTTTTCCTCCCACCCTGCTATTTTCCCTCCCCCTCAGCAATGCTATACAAGCACCTGGCCGTGTCGAAAGTACCAAGCATCTGGGAAAGGACAATGCATCCAAAGTGACTCCAGAATAAAACAAGAAAAACCTTTCAGCACAAGGACTTGTGGAGGTGGGGGCAGAACAAAAAGCATGAATGCCCTGTGAGAGATTGGAGGAGAAGCTGCTTTGAATGCACCAAGAGAAGGAGCCCTCACCCTTCTTTACAAGGCTTTCTCAATGTAGTCACAAAGCTGCTCTCTGACTTCCAGCCCTGCGAATTTCCACTCCAGCCTTGCTGTTTATAACCAGTACACAAAGCCCTTATCTTCCAAGCACAGCTCTAGATTATAGAGAGGGCATGCCATCAAGAGAGACTGTCAAGGCTAATGAGCACTGGGTTAAACCAGTGCTGCAGCAATGGGACACCGCTTGAGGAGCTGCTCAGCAGCGAAGCTGGGTTTTCAGCACATCCAGATGCACATTTATGTCTGTTTTTCCCCTCTCCCTGTTGCTCCTGTTGCTCTGAAGCCACAGCTTGACCACCTGATCTCCGAATCTCTAGGCAACAATAAAAGCCTTTGAAGGAACGCAGTGTTTGCTGTTTTTGATGGGGAAGCCCTTGCACAGATGGGAGGCACGTGCTTTTAAAAACATTGCGGCTGTAAACTTTTTTGGTGTGTACATGTCTTTGTTCTGATCTTTTTGTATGGATAACAGGACTTTTAAGCACTCCAGTTAAATAACCAGGGCAATTCACATTCTGGCAGCCAATTTTAACGGCATATGCAATTGACTTACATAACCTACGTGGGAACTTATAAAAGCCATGTGCCCCCACGAAGAACACTGAGCTTCTTCCCAATGCAGTAAAGAAGGAGCACCCCACTGAGATGGCACCCACAAATCCAAGAAGACAACATTTGGCCCTATGTTTTGGCATTATCCAGACAGAAAGTGAGAATTTCCATCAAAGCTATTGCTTACTCTGAGAAAAAACCTCCCATTCCCTCTGTGCTCTAAGGTTACTGCGTCATAGCACGGATTAGGGAAGGTAAAGTTGGTAGAGTGCAAAAAAAGAGCAACCTGGGAATAAATTAGTCTATCATCACTATAAATGGAAGGCAGTTTAAGACTGTTGAATGTGGAAATCACAAACAGCCTCGTACATACTTTTCTGTTCATATCATACACTCAGATAAATGGAAAGTGATCTTTTGCATCATACTACCCCCGCCTATCCAATGCAGTCATTTCCTCTAATAAACTTCCTAGTGCTTTGTGTGGTCAAGTGTTAGATGTCCCCAAGGGATGAAGTTTCCACCACTTCCTTGCAAGGCATTGCACATCTCTCCATCAAGGAGATTCTTGATATTCAGTTAAATCCTTCTTTTCTTGGTGCACTCCCACTACTCCTGATAATCCCACTGCATACAGCCTAAAGTAAGTCTGTTTAGCATTTACTTCTTTCTAATACTGGCGACAGTTACCGAATTCCTTCTTTTTCATCTTTTGATTACTTTATGGAGAAAAATTATGGGAGAGCATTTTCACAGACAACCTCCCCCCTCCTTCTTTTCTTTTTTTGTTGCTGTTCTTGAATCCCCTCTGGCATGTCTCTGTCTGGCTAGAAGTGCAGTACGCAGGACTGAGGGCAATATTCCACATGCTCTGCCTTCCCACATGTAAGAGGGTGTCTTCCCACACATGGCCTGCTTCTGCAGCTTGAGAAATATCACTTCCAATCAGCTAGCCGCTATCATTCCTAGATCTCCTCAACGCTACTTGTTCCTGCTGCATATTTGAGTTTCAAGTTGTTTTTCTCCAGTTTGCATTCTTCCAAGTTGGAACTTGCATTGTTGTTTTCCAACCATTCTTTAATCTCTCTTGAATTGCTTCATATCACTTTCCTGTCTATAAGCGTGTTCAGTCTTTCCCAGTGCAACATTGTTGTGTCTTTCAATTCTCGTAAAAAAATTAAAAAGAATGTATACAGAAACCACACAGGCATCAGAATACCTGCAGTGAATGACCACATTTGCACAACACACAAGATCTAGGTATGGTCCCCTTCTACTGCTCTGCTCGTTCTCTAAAACTCAAACCACCACTAAAGGGCTCACAAACCATTTAAGAGAATACATCCCAACTGCAAGTGCCAGCAGTCATCCATCACCCATGGATTTCACCAAAGTGCTGCTTACTCTGTTTTGCATGGGGAAGCCACCTCCATCCCCACTAAGACTGCATTATAACAGTGTAAGGACGCTCATGTCAATAGAGCTCATTTCCATAAATTTACAATACAAAGTTTAGGAATAAAAACTGGATGTTCGCCGCAGAACATGTTGAGTCAGCCTGAATTTATCCCTGAAACCTGTGGTATGTGATTACATACCCACTCCACACCAGCCTGCTGCCAGACCACCACGTTACCACAGTGCAGTCCTGGTGTTGCAGACTGGCCTTGACCTGGTGGCCGAGATGACCATCTGGGACTAATCTGAGTGGGGTCAGTGTGAATTTGACCCCTGATGACAGAAGCTGAGACTCCCCAAAGGAGAGGTGACCCATGCAGCTGCACACTAACTGTAACAGCCTCGCTGCATGTGTGTGCAGAACTTGCTGCAGCTCCAGTCGTGCAAAGCACTCAAGGCAAAATCAGACCAGCTTACCTTCCACTGCTCTCCCAAAAAAGTGTTTTCATCTCTTAAAAATAAAGGTAACCTCAGTCATGTCACATTTCTTTCGGGATTAGTATTTTGAGGTCTTCTGAGCACCTCTGCCAACAGACAACACAAACTATTAAAGCAGATTGCACATCTGTTTCTGCCTTTCTGGAACACCAGCTTACCAATAAAAGCACTTCTTGTCACATGTAAGCAGAGGACTCAGCCAGGCTGGCACGCCTTTGTGCTTAGCACCTTAACTGTAGAGAGCATGCCTCAGAATAATTACAACGCTAGGTCTCCAGCCTGAAAACCCTTCAGGTATTACTTCCCGCAAACAAGTAGCACCTTTAAGGAGAGATTATGCACAGGCACAGAGCAAATCACATGCTTGGTATGACTATGGTGCAATTTGTCAGCTGTATGCATATACTGAAACTAGCTTTGCATTTGGTTCCTGCTAGCAGTGTAGAAGTGGCAATGCAGTGCTGAGATGCTAATGAGATACCTGGGTGGCAGGGAGATCCACGTGGCCACACACCAGCAGATTCGTAGCACGGTCTCTTCAGAGCCACTCCTGAAAGTGCTCCAATCTGCAGCCCCAGCAGCGCAGATGTACCGTACCTCAGTGGCTACTGTCTGGCTGAGCCTAGGGGAGAGCCATGGGTAGCTTCAGAGTGGTCCAGGGTAAGCAGCTCAATTTTACTGTTCACAGCAATACAATTCCAGTGGAAAATATATGGATATTCACCCATTTAAGTTAAAACCACTGCCTGAAATAGGTCTGTACTTGTGTCATAGATTACAATAAGAAACCCTGGGCAGGAGAACAAAGTAAGTTTTCTGGGCACACAGTTCCAGAGGTAGCTGCTTCCCCAGCTGGCAGGCAGAGGGACTTTTGCTGCTTTGCCTTGCCGTGGTCTATCTGATGAGCACCGTTACTCGTAGCTTGCCACCTGCCTCTCCTTTATCACCTGACAGGGTCCTGTGAGCATCACCTTGGCAATTATTCTTGAGAAGGAAGCAAAAAGTAGTGGCTTTATTGATTTTTCATCTTCTTTCTTTTTTTTTTTTTCTTTTTTTGTGTGTGTGGGAAGAGAGGTCTATGTATAAAAGAAAGCATCTGTGTAAAACACGTGCACTCTCTTCTGTTTGTCATTCGTGGCGCAAGTCTCGGAGCCCAGAGGAGGCTGGGCTTCAATGAAGCTCTCACGGTGCGCTTCCTCATGGCCAGCCGAACAGATTTTTGCAGCGAGTTGGCCACCGCCAGGCAGCAAGTTCAGAAATGACACTGCTTTCAGTTCAATTTCACAGGCACACTGAGAAAAAGGATCCTAAGGACGTGAGATTTACAGGCAAGCAAAATAGGAGCCAGCTTTCTCCTTCCCTCCTTCCCTTTCCCCAGGGCCCCCCAGGGCTCTCCTCAGGCTGCTGTCCTGCTGTCCCTGCTTTCACACTTTTTTCTTCTAGGTGATCTCCACAGTGCCCTTGCTGGCTGAGGCACTGACGGAGAACCTTCAGTGCTTTTCTCCCCAGGAGATGAGCATGCCAGCCCAAGGGGCCTGGGAAAGTAATCCTTGCTGACTGTGAAGCAGTCACATGCTTCTGGGGGACTGGTTTTATGCTGGAGGTGGTGGGGTGGTTTGCTCATTTACTTCTTTCCTATCTTTTCCTCTTCTTTTTCAATTTCTTATTTATCTTTCCTTCCAGAACCCTTAAAACTGTGCAGCTCCTTACCAGTGGAGGCCTCCAGCTCTGGAGTAGAGCATAATAGCCGAAGAGCAACGCTATCAGTTTGGAGCCAGCATTGAGGAGAAATATGTAGACCAGCAGGAAGTCTATACAGAAGCAAACCAAACACAGACACCCAGCCTGAGAATCGGCCAGGACAGTACCTTTGGACTCGTGCTCCTACACTTTTTTTTTTTTTCCTTCTTTTTTTTTTTGTTAATAAAATCACCAGGAAATGTTTTTTTACCACATGTGGGCAAAGCAACATCAGCTTGCACCCGGGCAGGAAAACCTTCAGCAGCCTAGCATCTCCCCCACACCGCGCTGTGGAGGTGCTGGCAGAGTGCACAGTACCACCTACCGCTTAATGGGATCACTGCCTGAAATGGCTTCAGCAGCCTGTCCTTGGAGGCTTCCTGTCCACACTCTGATCCAGCCCAACACGGCTTAACTTCTGACAGGATCACAGCACAGGGACGCACATGCCTGCAGGCAAATAATCACACCAGAGGCTGCAACATGACAGTGCCGAGAATTAACCTAACCACCAAGCCTACTTTAGGTGCATCTCTCTGTCATCTTGCAGCTCACAGAATTAATGAACTTCGCAGTGCAGCATGACGGGCACGTAAGCGGGATCATTCATACCCACCTCACATCCGCAATGAGACGGATCAAAGCAACATGCTGTGCGGAGGTGCTTGTGCCCATCTGCCAGCCTACCTGCGACAGGCAGCGCGGAGACCAGCGGCACAACAATGTAAAGGGACTGAGTGTGAACCAGGAGGCCAAGGCTATAGCAAAATGGAAGACAGCACATTAACAATGCAGCACTGATCTTCCCTAGCAGCCTTGGCTGCTGATTTATAGAGCCAGCACAATTCACTTATCCAGGCTACCTTCGTATTATTGTTATTAATTATTATGAGGTTTTTTGGCAGGGATGGGGAAGCTTGCCTGATTAAAAATAGCTTTGGGGATGGCAGCTGGCAGAGTCACAATGAGAGAAGGAGCCAGCTCCAGATCTTTTTTCAAAGAACGTTTTCTTAGCAAGTAATTGGGTGCAATCAAGTGCAGAGATAAATAGTAGCACTTCCCAAGGTGTAGCTCAAGGCTCTGATCCTGCCAGTTGTGGTTTGCTGGCAAATATTCAGGGAGGCCAAAGACCTGCTTAAGTCTCTGCAGACTTTCTGGCAGGACCAGTGTCCAACTTCTTTGCAAGGCTGGAGAGAAGAGATTTTTCTACACAGACCAGGACCCCTTAGCAGGGTGGGCTTTCAGATGTACAGAATACATCACAACAGTATCAAAAACACACAGTGTTAAGGGCTGAGAATCTGTTTCCCTGCATGCACGTGCATCTTCCCTCTTTGTGGCTGACGCATGTGTATTTCAGCAGGGTCCTCATCTGCATGCTCCAAGCAGCTTCCACAGCTTTCTCACTTTGCATTCCTCATTCAATCAAGTTTCCTCAAACGAAAATGAAAATTAGCAGGAGGCTGAAGAACCAACACTCTAACTGAACAGTGAGTGTGCTGAGAGCTGGAACTTCGCTTTTCTCTTTTACCCATTTTTGATGTCCACTGACCGTTTTACGGCAGATCCTTACTCTCCATTTCCAGTTCACGCCAGTACACATCAGACCTCCACCTGAACACAACTCTGAGCTTGTCTCTAGGTCACAGACATTCTGATTTCCTCTACCTGATCTACCAGAGTGATGTTGCAAGGATGGCTCTCAAGCAGTTTGAGCGAGATGGTGCTTAAACTACAGGACTGTGCTAGTAGGTTTTGGCTAGTGGGATCCAAGACCTTTGCTGCAGGACTGAGCAAGCCAACTTTCCAGCATCCAAGTGTTCACCCCGTCATCCAGCTTCACTTCCAGCCAAGCCAGATTGCAGCAGGACTTCTGGAGAGCTGCCCTTATTAGAAGCCTTTGAACTTCTCATGGAGGTCTCTGCTGCCACCACCGCAGTTGGCTCTTGGAAGCATTTGCTTCTTGCGGCTCTTGGGCGCATGAAAATAGTGTTATGGAGTCCCACAGATCAAGAGGGCTGCCCTAGCTTTAATATGTTTCTTTCAAATGTGTTTCTGTGCTCACTTCCGGGAAAGTTTTGGCAATCTGTGAAGCTCTTTCTTTGGAAAACATTTCACACTGTGTCATTAGGTGAAAATGGCCTCCAGAACATTTATACCAAATACCAAATACCAAATACCAAAGCATTTGCCCCCATATCCTATTGACAGGAGGAAACTGCCTCACTGCTTCCTTTTTTTTTTTTCACCCCGGTATGTATGATGAAAACATCTGAAACTGTTCACGTTTATATAGGCAGATTTGGCAGCCTTTTGAGATTTAGTTGGACTGTGACATACAATTTCATTTTGGAGCTCGCTTGCTTCCTGAATATGCACTCTGTAATCAGACGAAGTTTTAGCAGCTCAGACAGAAAGCACGGCCGCTGCGGTTAGCCTGTGCTGACAATAGGCAGGTGCTCGTTGCTGTAAACCAATGCAGCTACACTCAAATCAATAAACCACAACAATTTATACTTGCTGAAGTTCCGGCCCCATATTTTGATTTTTTTTTTACTGTTTTCTTTTCTTCCTTTGCCGTTTTAGCACATTTGCTCACGATCCCCTCCACCAAACAGCACATCATGCCAGGGACAGGCTGAGCCCTGAGTCAGAGCAGAGAGTGCCATCTACTGAAACCTAAATTTTCCATGACCGGTTTCTCCCCCCCGCCCCGCATCCCCCCCAGCTTCCTCCAGGGCCTGGGATACACTTCCAAAAGACACAAAAGAGCAGGAAAGAGGATTTAAGTTGTTTATAAGGCCATCACCCCTATTTTAACAGGCAAAACCTCAGGGAGGGGGTAAGAAGGGGATTTGTTTTCCAGGTTTTTAGTCTGCCTTAAGCAGAAAAGTACACAAAGAGAGAAAAAAGTCCCGGCTCAAAAAACATTTCCTTTTAAATGGCATGATATGCCTTTAAGGGGAAGGTAGCAGGCAACGATCCATCTTCACCACATACAGACTTGCCTTGTTCTTCCATTTCTGGCTGAGTGATAAAATGCTAAATGTCATTTCCTGTATCGGTGGTTAACCGCTAGATGCTGGATCAGAGATTTACCAGAAGTGCAATATTCAGAAGTGGACCTGCTGCTTTCAATAACCCTTTCTTGCACCCTGTGGGAACCATTTAACCTTTGAAAGAGAGAGGGGGAAAAAAAAAAAGCCAAACATAAATACCCTGGATTTGGGTAGGGAGATAAGTCTTGAGCTTTGTGCCAGTGGCTTGAACTTGGTACAGGCAGTCATAGGGCTAAATCCTTCCCTGGCCCCAGCCTGGCACAACACTGAGGCTTGTGAGAAAGCGAAGCAATGACGTGGGTTGCTTCTGAGCCCTCGGTTCTATTGTCAGCAACTGGAGACCAGGCACTGGGGGATGCGGCTCTTTGTTTTGTACTGATTTTCTTCTACTAAAAGCCAGCATATTTAGCAAACAGACTGGCACTGTAATCCGAAACACGTACTCCCTACCAGCCCTTACTTTCCATTTATTTTACACTGCAGAGGCAAGCAGTTTATCTGCCCAGGCTGTATCCATTTTATTACCATCATCACAGTCAGTTATGGGGTTGAGGGGATTAAAAATCATTTTGGGAAGAGCAGCTGGGAGAGTTTGGAGGAGATAAGGAAATTTCAGTTGAGGCTACATTTCCAAAGGCTGAATTTTGAACATGTGGTTGTGCAATTGCCTGTGCAAATAGAGAGTTATTTTCCTAATTACATAATATTTGTAAAGCACTCAGAACATAAAATGGCTAAGCACACATCAAGAAATACTAGTTAGAGAAAGTTGTGGCCAAATATTGGTGACTAGTGTCTAGAAATAATAGAAGCAAGTCCTTTGGACCTACACCTGATGCCTAACCTGCCTACGCGTGGCTCTTGGTTGCAGCAACACCCCTCGCTTTAGCCTCTGGCCTTTGTATCATCACAGTATTCCTGCTCTCTAAAGAGCTCAAACAACCCAGCTCAGTTGGAGAACGCCCTTTTTCAGGGTGGGGAATGGCTCTGCCTTTGCTGTGTACATGTGTCTCGCGCGACAGAGCCCTTGTCCCTGAAGGCATTCTGCAGGCAGTACTGCAAGTCAAATAATAAATAGTAATAACCTCAGAGCTGAGGCACCTCACTCCTTTCTTCCTCAGCCAACAGGAAACCCCCACATCTCTTCTGTCATTACAATTTACTTATTTGCACTGCAGCAGCACCCAGCTGACTCAGTTGTGAACCTGAACCCAGCCATGCTAGATGCTCTGCAAAACACTCTGTGGCCACATAGTCCCTCCCTCACAGAGCTGATGCTCAGACATGAAAGGGAAACGCTCCCCGCATCCCCGCCAGGCACACCTTGACCACTGCTACCAGTGCCCTACATGGAGTTCAGTTCCCAAAGCACAGGCACAAGGAGGCAATAGGAATTCTACAGTTCAGATCCTGGGTTTTCCTGGCAAACAAGGGAAGAGAACAGTATTTGCACAGCACAGCTCACATTCCTCTTGAGCAGTATCCGCTGGCCGCTGAGCAGTGATAAACAAAGCAGTGCTGAGTCCAGAGGAGAGGTTTTCTGTGCCGCTCAGGGAAAAACTGGGATGGTGGAAGATCCAAGAAGATTCCCCCAAAAGGCAACATGTTTTTTTTCTTCACTCCAAAAGTCACAGGAAATCTCCAGATTACTCATCCTTTCCCAGGAACCCTGGCTGGAAAAAAATCAAGGGGCCTCACTATTTTCCTACAAACACACACACACATATGCACACACACAAAGGAGCCCTGCAAAGACCTTAACACCAGCTGTGCTTGCCCTTGCCAGAACTTCCTGAATCCACCCCCGTTTACCCTAGCTTGCCAAGCAATGCAAATATTTGAGAGGCCACCTCGTTTCCGCAGCGTCTGATGTAAAAATCCGCATCGGATCCAAGCAGTAAAGGCCGTGACTCACAGCTACTCAGCAGCCAGAAGTCCTGTCAGGCAGGCCAAACTTTTATATAGCAGGAGGTCACTGGAACACACTCTGGCTCACCTCTCTCATCGATCAAAAGAGCACAACCACTCAGAAACATCTCTTGCTTGCCTTCCCTTTTTAAAGTCAAATGCTAAGAAGCTGCTTCCTAGTAGGCAGAGAACAGGATGACATAGATATGGTATCTTGGGGAAAGAAAATGAAGTTTTGTCTCAGCAACTGCTGAAACTTACAGCACAAATGAATTCTGCCGTCGAACCCGGAGACTGCAGCCAAGAGAAACTTGAGTCAGAAGACCTGATTTCAGTTCCTGCCTCCGCTACTGCCCTGCCGTTTGATCGTGGGTTAGTCACTTAACTGCCCCTGGAAATAAAGTCCTCCTCTGATGACTGCTGCTTGGGAGCAGCCCGGGCATCGGCAATAACGTGGAAGATCCAGGTGACATCTGCAGCCGAGTCCCAGAAAGGGGAGAAAATAACAGCATGTTGCTGCAATGTCTACATGGAAGATGGGTGGTGAGGAAGGAGTGAGTTGCTTTCATAGCTATCGTGGTGTTAAAAGAGACTTAAACTGGGGACACCTCTCTCCCCCAGATAAACATACATTGGGAATGTAGATCTGGGCTTCCAATACACTGCACGAGCAAGAGATGCCTCATCACAGAGCCCCGCCAGGATGTGACTTGCCTTTCACAGTTTAAGGGTCAAGTCTTTGACCACATCAGCAATCCCACACATCCAGGAACCATGAATCAGGGCTTCAGAAGTCACAAGTCTGACTTCAGCTTCCCAAAGTTTCCAAAGAATGCCCTTGCATACTTTTTCTGTTTTTATAGGAGCACCCAGATTATTTTCCATATTTAATTGACTCCAGAAGCTGAAACTAATGATCTGTTTGTCAGGGCGTCTTGTTTATACCTCAGGATTGTACTGGTTTTAAGTCAGTTCATGGAAGACTGAGAACACACAAATTCCTTAAACCATGCAAATCAAATTTCTCAACTTTAAGAACACCTTAAAATGCATATAGCCTTGACCAGAAGCGGCAATTTTAGCCCTGGACAGCTACATTTTCATACATAACCTTTCAAGATAGTTTCTCCACCCTTCAAAAGCACACCTTGCTTACTTGCACACAGCACACAGCTCCAGGCTTAGGCTTAAAGCTTGAATTTCCCCTCTGCACTTCCAGATGAACTACACAGATGTATCTCACTGGGTGAACGTGCTGAAACTGTTTCAAAGTGGTCTTGCAGCAGCTTAGCTGAATTCTGCTCCAGCCGCCCTTCTCCATGCCTTCACATCTATCTTTCCAAATTTCCCCTCACATCTGCAGGAAAGGGTTGTGTTGCAGTTTGAAGGTGTACAGAGGCTGAGGGCCAAGGAACCTAAGAGAAACACCAGGTGAGGCTGCCGCACCCCTGTGGCTATCACAAGTAAATATCCCTTCAGGTTGGCTTTAAATAGTGAATAAAGGAAAGCAAATCCTCTTTGTCCGGAGGCTGCTTCCACAGGTATAGTCATAACAACTCTCCAGGGAAGAGCAGGGAAAATCTGACAACATCATGTCCATTCAGGAAGACTTACCCTCATGTTGATGATCTTCTGCAAGGCCCCAATCTGAGCTATGGTGCTTTTCCCTCCAGCAAAAAGGAGCAGTAGTAAGAAGCCTGTGACACGTCTCCTCCTTTATACACGGGTACAGTTATATATACTACTACAGCATGTAGACTTTAGGTGTATACTGGTTGGATAGTCAAGGCTCCAACATGTTACAAAAACCTCAGGGACAAAACACGAACTTAAACCAGCCCTTTCAATGCTTGCAGGGAGTCTAAAGTATAGCTGTGGTCACCCCTGGCATGGAAACTAATTTCTTCATCAACAGTTTCTGATGTAAATAGCTTTTAGCATTAAAAGATGACAGGTTTGGCTGTCTTGAAGTTAATAAACTACAGAACTGAAATGAGTGATATCTCCCTGAATGAGGTACAGATGAGTTATGCTTGACAAGCACAATAAGAAATTTTTTGACTTGTTGAAGAAAGGTAAAGATAGTGTTATGGGGGAAATGCAGAGCTAGGTATTTCTTAAGAAAAATGTCTTGCAGAAGAGACTCAAAATTAACAGCTCATACTTTCAGAGATTCTGAGCATTTTCATTTCCCATGATACTCTCTATAAAGGGCAACATCAGTGACAGTTTTTCTTTTAAATCCAGGTTTTTCTTTAACGCTGCAGATGATGCTTTGCAGCAAGTCCATTCTTACCACTGTGCACGTACCCGTTTGACTAGTAGTTAGTTTGTAGATCACTGTAGGCTGTGACCTAAGCAGACAAAAATGTGCTGAAATGTAAACTAACATATTTGGTAGGGAAGTAGCACAAAAGAGTTACAGAGGTTATTATAGTTTTGCAGATATGGACACAACAGAGAAGCAGCTCCTTCCATGGTATTGCAAACCCTTAGGGCTTACACATTATGAATTGGCTCCAATAGCTAAGAGACAAAAATAATTCCCATCATATTTCTTTTTTTAATTTGCCTTCTACAGTTTACATTTTCAAGATTTTCTCTTTAAGCACAAGGGTTATGAGTTTACATTAAAAATATAGTGGAAGTTTAATCATGTGATTCCAGGATCAAGGGTTTACTGGGGAAAAGAAAAACCTACTTTTTTTCCTCATATGTAACTCATGCCAGATAGCCATCAGTACTTTAAAAGTAACATTCTTTGCAAGTAAAACCTGGGATAAGCTAGAGACAGAAGGCAGCAGTGCACTGAGGAGATGGGCAGAGTCGAAAAGGAGGTATATTGGGCAAAACTGGCAGGGTTTGGTGAAAGGAGGCGCACTGGGCAAAAGCGGCAGGTCTTCAGTGGCAGGGGGGTGACCTGTGTGGGTGGAGGCCATGAACTGCCCTAGGCCAGTCATAGCTGCCTCCTGTGGCTTTGAAACAGACGGGACCAGCACATGGTGAGTCAAAACCCCAAACAAAGGAGCATGTGGTGCCTCCACTCAAACATATTTATGCGTGAATGGCAGCCATTAGGAGAGGAGTTAAGTGAGGAGATGTGTTTGGAGACTGGTGAAGAGATGCAGGAAGAACATGGAGAAGACGTGTGAGGAGATATATGAAGAGAAACATTAGGAGAAAATGGAGGGAGATAATGTTGGGCGCATGGGTGGTCAAGAAGGCAACCCACACTGGGGCAGGGACAACCTTGAGGGACTGCAGCCTGTGAAGATCCCACACCAGGGCAGCAACACTGGGAAACCTGGAGGAACACTCACTGGGAAGCAAAGAGCAGCAGATAAAACACATTAAGCACAAAACCCCAACATCCTATGCCACCCGTCACCTCACGAAAAGGACTGTGTGTAACCTGCAGTGAAAACGAGGGGAGCTGATCCTCAGAGGCAGGGAGAAAAGTTGTTTGGCAGAAGATGAGCCTGGGGAAAGGGGAAGAAAGGTGAATGCTGCCATCCTGCTGGCAAATGACAACTGGGGGGGACTTCTTTTTTCCATTCCTTACAAAAACCAAATAGCACATGGTTTATCCACCTCATAGCTTATTACAGGAGCTGCAGAACTGTTTCATCCTGCTTCCTGCCTCAAGCTGGTGCAAAACACAAACATCTAGTATGCCTTTCTAGGTCTAGTCCTCTAAATGTGGTGAGGCCCAGCAGCTATTCCCTTATAAGGTTCATTTTGCAACTACCCACTTCTTGTGATGCCTCCCTGCCTTCCAGCTGTTTTATTTTCCCCAAACTTTCCTTACTCCTTTCCAGCAAATAGGGTAAAGTCTCCCAAGTAGCTTTGTTTCTTTAAATTTGTCACTCATTCCCTCATAGACCTGAAATTATAAACAGCTGCCTACAAAAAACACAATTGCTTCTAGAGTAACCAACATTAAGGACGCCTGGAGAGGGGTATGACTTCAGCCTGCGTACAGGCAGAGAGACACGGGTGCCGGAAACAAAGATCCTGTTTCAATGCAGATTATCCCAGCATGAACAATAGAGGGACATATGGGATGTACAGTCAATTCCTTATAAAGAAAACACCTCTCTGTTTATTCAGAAAGCTCCAGAAAACCAAAAGAAAATAAAAAAAAAAACCAGCAAAGCAGGTCCCCCACTGCGCCCCCAGGTACCTGGCCACGTGACAGAAAGAAAAGGAATGCAGAGCCACCTATGCAGATGCCGACGGAGCTTGCCAAGGAGCAGATGCCTTGGGCAGTGAATTAGCTTCTATGGCTTGGCCTCTGGGGATGTACAACTGCCATCCAAAAATGCCGAGATGAGGGGAGAGGGTCACTGGCATCGAGCACTAGTCAGAGTAGCACCTGGCCACTATCAGCTGTTTCGGTAAGAAATGTTATTGCATTAACCCAGCTGGTGCTCAGGAGTCAAGATATTGCAGACTTATGGGTAAGCAAGAGAAAGCACAAAGGTTATTTTTGTTAGCAAAAATTAGCTCTAAATAAAAGCCAAAGCTATTTCCCTGCAAACTTTCAGGAATGTCCTGTGGAGAAATGCAACTGCTAAATGAGAAACATGATTGACTGTTTGTGTGAATGCTTTCAAGGTTTAACTTTTGCATAACTGTTTAAATAAGCATATTAATTTGGACTTGGATTTCTCCTACCAGTGCACTGACGACTCTGGCCAAGTGATACTCAGTGTTTCCCATCTGCCAATATCCACGTGTCTTCAGCATTTCTAGTCACAAAACCAGTGCCCACTGTGGTACTCCTGTCAGCCCAAGGAGGGCTATGTCAGGGAGCCACTTAAAAATGATTGTAACAAAATTTCAGCAGCAAACATTACCTGGCTGCTTTCGCTCCTTGAAAACTACTTACATTCTCACTCATGAGATAAAGCACTTAATCTCCCGCAAAAGGTATTCCCTACACAGGAACCACTGGCTCATACATAGATCTCCAGCAAACTCTTCTGAAACAAAAGGGCATGCTTTTGTTTTGCATGCAGGAAAGACAGGCAGGCAGATGAACACATACGCCTCCCTCCCCCTTTTCACTCATTCATTTAATAATTTTAGAGAATCTTGGAAATTGTAAGTTTATAATGGAAACAGAAGCCAACTAAATCCTAAACTGTGATGTTGTGGGTCTTTGGATGCAGGTCTCATTAAAGTATCTACCACAATGCAACTATCTCATGACAAAGATGTCTTCAGCCTTGGATGAAACTTGGGACTGCCTGCAGAAGTGCCGTTTTCCTTATGTTTAGACAGGCCATACAGTGCATTATAAAGAGAAGAAACATCTGTTCTCGTCTTATAATCTAGTAACAAGGAAAGAACAAAAGCAGAATCTTCACAGGAATCAACAGGGCACCTTTCCCCTCTCTCTCCCTTTAAGGTCCATCCGTATGTTGCCACAGGAAGGGGAAGGGGGAAAGGGAAGTGGAAAAGTCTTCTCCATTTAATGGTGCAGCACTAGAAAAACAATCCAGGAATAGAATGGCCATATTTAACCAACTGTCATGTTTGGGGTTTTTGTTTGGGGTCTTTCTTCTCTTTCTTTCTTTTTGTCTTTTTCTTTCTTTCTTTCTTTCTTTCTTTCTTTCTTTCTTTCTTTCTTTCTTCTTTCTTTCTTTCTTTCTTTCTTTCTTTCTTTCTTTCTTTCTTTCTTTCTTTCTTTCTTTCTTTTCTCTCTTTCTCTCTTTCTCCTCTTCTCTTTTCTTTCTTTCTTTCTTTCTTTCTTCTTTCTTTCTTTCTTTCTTTCTTTCTTTCTTTCTTTCTTTCTTTCTTTCTTTCTTCTTTCTTTCTTTCTTTCTTCTTTCTTTCTTCTTTCTTTCTTTCTTTCTTTCTTTCTCTTCTTTCTTCTTCTTTCTTCTTTCTTTCTTTCTTTCTTTCTTTCTTTCTTTCTTTCTTTCTTTCTTTCTCTTTCTTTCTTTCTTTCTTTCTTTCTTTCTTTCTTTCTTTCTTTCTTTCTTTCTTTCTTTCTTTCTTTCTTTCTTCCTTTCTTTCTTCCTTTCTTTCTTCCTTTCTTTCTTCCTTTCTCTCTCTTCCTTTCTCTTCCTCTCTCTCTTCCTCTCTTCCTCTCTTCCTCTCTTCCTTCCTCTCTTCCTTTCTCTCTCCTTTCTCCCTTCCTTCCTCCCTTCCTTTCTCTCTTCCTTTCTCCCTTCCTTTCTTTCTCCATTCCTTTCTTTCTCCCTTCCTTTCTTGCTTTCTTGCTTTCTCTTTCAAAAGAGTTGTGAATATGTATTTCAAGGAAAAAAACACTTTATGAATGTGTGTTGCTATCACCACTACCAGCTCCACCAATTCTACCTCACTGGCTAAGTCTAGAAATGTCTAGATGTGGAAGATTGTGTCTTAACAACTTTCACATCAAGAGCCCCTGAGGTATCTTTTAACACACAGGTTTCCAGGAGCAGTTTTAGCTGATGGGGACACTGTGTTCCCTCCTTGCCCACGCTGTTTGTTCGTGTGCCCAGGCCAAGTCCTCTGTTTTGGTTATTCAAGTGTTTAGAGCAAGGAATTGATCCCATTGAAAACTAACATTCCCCCCCTCCCTTTTTTTTCTGGCTCTCAGCTGGATCTGATCCCTGATACGCTTCACACAAAAGATAGTGCCAGCAAGTGGGGGGTGAGAGGCAAGGAGTGGGCTGCTCTTCTTGGTGGCAGTGACACCAGGTGGACTGACAGTGAAACTAGAGCATAGGCAGACACTAACCACTGCTCAGAGTAAGAGAAAAAAACAACATTCATTGCTCATCTCACACTGCTGGACATCCCGCTCCAGGCAAACACCCATCAGGTTCTGTATGCCAGAGGAAACTGCATTGCATAAACACTTTAGAGCAAGATCAAGCTGTTCTGAAATGGGCTGACGTAGGACACTTCACGAGCTCTCCGGCAAGGACGAGGGAACACCATGTGGTGGGCTGTGAAGGAACAGTGCAAACCCCTCTGGGCCTGCTTTTCCACATGGCTTCTCTGCTCTGCCATCCTTCAAGGAAGGGCCTTTATGTTGGTGACTGATCAACTGCTCCAGCTTGGTGGAAACTGCCTGGGGGGGATAAAGGGAAAGGTGTTGAGAAAGGTAAAATTTGATCCTAGGAAATCTGTGGTGTGAGGCTTTAAACTAAAATAGGCGACGCCAGCAAAGCACAAGGCTTGAATGGACAGCAGGTGGTGGCAGCCACGACCACGGCGTGTGAGAGCAGGAGCAGAGGGGCTGGAAAAGCAGACTGTGGGTCTGCGTACCTGTAAAACATGGTGAAGTTTTCTTTCCAATTAAGAAAGAAAAGCACCTCTTCTCCCTTCCTCTCCCCTCTCCCAATAGCAAATAGCATCAAAGGCAAAGCCTGACTTCTAAAGCAGACCCACCATACAGTGTGTCCCACACATCTTTCTCCACTGGTTGCTGGATGCGATCCAGTTGAGAGGGAAATGCCCTGTTTCTCTGTGGATCTCCAGAGGGGCAGGGGGCAGTGGTGGGGCCAGGACCTGCGTGATGTGGCACAAGGCAGACGCGCGCTGTCCTCTGTGGAGCAGAAAAGCACCACCTTCCACTCGCAAGTGACCGACCACCCCAGACACCTGCCTCCTCCCCAAAACGACCCTGCGGCGTCGAGCGGCCCCTTTCAGACACTTCAGCTTCCCCCATCCAGCACCGGGCTGCGGAGCCTTGACTGGAGCCTTGGCTATCCCGCCGTGCCGGGATAGCGAATCCTGCCCAAAGCCCGCCGCCGCCGCCACAGCCGCCCGGCGAAGGCCCCGGGGAAGGCCCCGGTGCCGGCGGGGCCTCGGCGGGGCCTCCGGGGTCGGGCTGCACCGGGGAACGAGCGCGGGGCCCCCGAGCCCAGCGGCCGCCGCGGCCGATCGCGCCGGCACGGCGCCACTGGCGCCGCGGGACGCGGGGGCCTCTCCCGAGTCAGTTAAATTTGAAAATTAATTTGTTTAAAAAAAAACCCCAACATTTAAAAATTAAAAATGTTAAAAAAACCAAACCCCAAACAAATCCTTGGGAGCCCAAGTCCAGCTTTACCGAGTCCTCCTGACATTCAGTGAGCCATCAAAGCGGCCACGTCCCCTTGGTAAACGGTGAAATAAAGCACTCAAAGGTTATGTTGGTCTTTCTAAGAATTTTACCAATCGCATGAACACTTACGAAACATAGTGCTGTCAGCTGAGGCTGTCTGACAAGGTAACCCCCCCCAATGGACAGAGGACATCCCCAAAGAAAGGGACCTCCCACCCCAAAACTGAGAATCCTTCCTGTCCCGCTCCTCACCTCGCGGGTGCTGGGTGGGAGCCTGGCACAGTGAGCTGGGGTGACCAGTCAGGAGATAGCCCCCTGAAAGGCAACCCTGAGGTACTGCCCCACCATGCTCGGGCTGTAGATGAGACTAATAAATGAGACAGGGAGCTACTGCCAGGTCTGAGAGAGAAACTGCAAAGGCCTTGGGTGCAATTCAGCTTCCAAAGGTGGTATTCTTACCGAAGAAATCAATCTATTGCCTTGCTGTGGTGCACAAGGCTGGTGTCTAGCACACCATGCTGCAGAGTCACTATGGAAAACAAGGGAAATAGAACTTATAAAGCCACACTTTATGAAGAGAAACAAACATTGGGTTGCTGTCCTGGGCTCTGCCTGTGAATTAAATCAGTTTTGAAGATCCTCATAAGAGGGCATAGACAGGGAGGTGGCAGGACGGGGGTACCTTACCATTTTCTGGAGGAGTGATTGTTTCTTCATTTGTCTCTGTGATGCTCTCTTCTGTTTTTCTGGGACACATAGAAAAGAAAAGAGAAGTGACTAAATTTCCTCGGGCATCAGTGCTTCATGACGTCAAAATAAAAGTTGTCTCAGAGCAGATTGATTCTGCTTTCGAAAATTGCAGATTCCCTCCCCTTTCAAACACCTTTGATCAGCAGCCAAATAGTTAATGTTACATTTAAACAATTGCTGGCCATCGAGATTCACTCTCACCAAAGAATAAGGACTGCTCACAATGCTCCACACTCAATTGCTGCAACAGCTACTGAGTAAGATTTTGTGTGAGTGTTTTTTTAACCACAAAATAAGCTATAGCATGAAGCTGCAAGACTTAAACCAAGCATAAATCATCTGTAATAGATATAATTTAAAATACAAAATATTTTGTAATACAGCCATTCAGTAAGTAAAAGTGTTAAAAGTTCCAAATAGAAATCCAACATGATTTGATCATCACCTTAGGTTTAACCAAGGGAAACACCTGAAGCAAAGAAAGCCCCAGAAGCATGTGCTTTCCTGGTAGATACACTCAGTCAGTCAAAGGCTATTAGTGTCAGAGGTTCAACCAGGTAAAGGCTTATTCCCTGCGCTGAAGGGAAGGTCTGAGTATATAATATAATTGGTCAATTCCGGCCTTGAAATCAGATGGCCATGAAATGTCAAGGAGCAAAAAGGGGTAGGGAAAGAAACTGCTCCACAAGGAAAGACAAACCAGGAGCTGAGGGTCACCACAGCACAAGCAGTGCCCTCATACACCCATCCCTCCAGCACAGTCCTACAGGACACGAACAGTGTCCCTTAAAGGCCCCCAATCAGGTGATGTGATGAACCAGCTCCAGGCTCCATCCAGAAAGCCTGGTGAGGAGGTAAGGCCAGAGACAAGGCTATAACATAGGCCCAAGGTCTATCCAGGAAGCAGGATGGAAGATTGGTACAGCTACAGCACACTCACTATTCAGTTCAATCACTATTGAGAAGGGTTTGGTTCTGCCTTTCAAGTACTTTGTGGGCAGCCGTTAGACAACATCTTAGCCTCCTCCTTGCTAGACTAAATGTGTCCATCTCACTGTTTCTTTTCATAGGACATGAGCTCAAGGCCCCTTACCATCCGGTAGCCTTCTGCTGGACCCTCTTCATTTTTCCCACATTCTTCTTTGGACATACTGTTCAAAGTATGGGCTCAGCTGCACTGAGCAGGAGGAGATAGGAACTTACTGCAGTCTGCTGGCCATGTTCCTCTTAATGTGACCTACTGTTCAGTTTGCCTTGCTTGCAGTGAGAGCACCCTGTCAGCTCATATTCAACTGGGCATCCACCCAGGTCTTCTTCAGCAGAATTGCTGCTCAGCCAGTTGCTGATACATAGGGCAATTCTGTCACAGTGTGGAACTTCACATGAGTCCTTACTGAAGTCCCACAATGGGTCTTTTTTGGTCCTTTTCTTGAGGTCTCTCTGGATTGAGGCTCTGCCATTTGTCTCTGCCACTTTCCCTTCTATGGTGTTACCTGCAGAGATGCCGAGGGAGTACACTATGTTCTCCTCCCAGTCACTGCTAAAGGTGTTGAACAGTATCAACCCCAATATTGACTCCTGGGCTACCCATTACCAGCCACAAGTCAGGTGATAAGCTGCTGGTCACTATCCTTTGAGTCTGGCAATTCAGCCAATTTACCCAGCAGTCCTTTTGTTTACCCCGTACTTCCTCACCTTCCAAATGAGAATGCTGTAGGAGACACTATAGGGCAGCCTCACTGAAGTAAAGGTATCTCCACCACTGTCTCCTCACCCACATAACCATCCATTTCCTTAATGCCCATTGCTGGCTTCATCTCAAGCTGAGGTTTGGCTTTCTGTGTTTTGTGTCCAAGTACCTAAGCAATGCTTTTATATGTTCTCTTTTGTCAGAGCATAAAATGCATCTTGCAAAATTCCTTGTCTTCCTCAACAATGGGATGATGTGTCCCTGAGATCTCCAGAACTTCTCTTCATAAATCAGCCAGATCTCCTGAGCATCTTTCTGCTTCACAGCTGATTCCCAGGGATTCTACCTTGAAATTCCCTGAATGAGACAAAATCCACTCTCCTGGGTGGAGCATCCAAACTACTTCCCAGCCTCCCTCCAGTTCCTGAACTCCAGCAGAGGGCACAACAGGCAGCTGAGACTAGTCCTGCCTTGAGTCACCACAGCACATTTCCTTAAAGACCTCAGGAGATAACAGCACCTGCTTTAGGACAAACTAAAGAAGAAGAAGAAGAAGAAGAAGAGAAAAAATTAGTTAAGTTACACCCCATTTAGAATTTGACTGCCTTTTTCTCATTAGCAGTGGTACAGAGATCCTTAAAGCTGCAGATAGGCAGTGCTAGAGCCAGTTTGTCGGTGGGGGAAGAAGGGGAAATTCCTGGTGAATTCTCAGACGAGAAAGGGATGAGAAATGTAACGGTTCATTAATGTCCAGGCTGCTCATATGGAGTTTGTAAGAGGAAAATCAATTTTTACTTGTCAAATTATTGGCCACTGTGTCTAGTAAAGTGGTAAAAGATGCTATTTGTCATGTTGCCCTGGGGCTGTGATTAGGGCTAGCAGTCCAGCAGCTTCCAGCAGCTTTCCTCATTCACACAGTAATCAACCCTGCTCTGCTGTAGGGAGCTGCGGCAGAGGTATCAGCAAATATGCTAAGCTCAGGGGGGTGGTACTGTTTCTGTCTCCAATACGTTGTGTGACCTCTGTGAACGCATGCTACACTTCTTTTTTGTCTCATCTGCCAAGGTTTTGTGTCAAGGATTGCTGGTTGCTACAGAAGGTGATACAGGTGAATTTCGGTGATGTGTAAGCAGTCATTGACACGGCATCATTGCAACAGTGGCAAGATAGCTGCATGACTGAAATCACTGTGCCAAACCTAAATAAAACAATGCTGTATGGTGTACGCTTTTTGTCCAGTTATTAAACAGGCAGCAATTTGGGTTCTTGCTTCCTTCCTTCCCCTCCAGGTCCCCCATATGATCCTCCCTTCTGTCACAAATGGGTTGAATCCATCTTATTATTCCAAAAGGTTTACTAGGCAGAATGTAAAAGGCATTAGGGAAATGCTGTCATTAGAAAACCAATCCTGTCAGTCCTACTGGCACAGAAATGTCTGTTGATGGAGCAGGAAAGCAGCAGCTGGGACTGTGCTTGGATGTGGGGAGCCAGGTGTTCCTCCTCCTGAGACGAAGAAATGCAATAGAAGATCTTAGTCAGGCTGCAGTGACTGCAGTCCAAATAAAAGCTATTAGCAAGCTGCTCTTTTCTCTCTGCTGTGATACAAGTACAAAAATAAGTCACTTGCTAGCTCCAGAATGAAGAGGTTGATCTTTAAAAACAAAAGGTTCAGTGACTGTGGGGAAGTGGGCCTGTGTCTTTAAAGCCAGGTACGGAGGAAACTACAGCTCATTACTTTGTTTTTATAGCCATTATTATTTTCTGGGATGTTTAACAACATGCAGATGTTTGAAGGGCCTATTCAGCCTTCAGCAAATAAAATGCTTTTTTCTTTGCCAGTGACTGCAAGATTTTCAGAAGAGGACAAGCATCCTCCTGTGTGTACGGACAGCATTCAGCACATGATAAATATTACTTGAATATAAATGATTGGTATGAAAACTGGTAGCAGCCTGACTTGGTTAATAGCATTGTTCTTACTGACAAATTCTATATGCTTTTGATCCAAAGAGGCGAATTTAAAATATTTTATAGTGAATCTTTGAACTTTATTTCCTTAATGTCCAAAGATGGATTGAGCCATGCTTCTGTAAGATGTGAGGCTAAATTGCTTCAACCATAAAAGCAATGCTTATTTAAAACCTGGATTTATTTTTTTTATCTAAAGAATCTATTATAAAGCTGATCTCAGGCAGCTTTCAGAAAATCTCTTCAACATTTTCAGCATCTCTATTCAGTGAGTAGAACTTGTTGCAAGTCTCATTTTTAACCACCTTTTAAGAAAACAAAACCACACCAAACCCCACCAAAATTGTACAACCCTCTGAGAAACAGTGACACGAGGAAACCCTAGGAGCTGTCAGTTATGAAAAAAATTAAAATACAGTATTCTTCTTACATATAGACACACACATTTCTGTTTAAAATAACTTGAAAGTCACTTTGAAATTCAAAGAGTTCTCACCATAGCTATCAAGAGGTTTGACACTTCAGCACAGAATTGACCTACACCTGATATTCTACTAATTAGGTCAATTAGAAAGTCTTCTCCAAATAACTAATTGGACCTTAATTTCTGTTTTCAGTTTGTTGAGCAGTGCAGGCTGTAAGTTATTTCTGAAAGTGAGACTTCATGTCTTGAACACTTAACAAACGTCAAAACCCATCATAATTTCTCAAAAAAAAAAAAAAAAGCCCTTAAACTCTGGAGTATGTATCCCTCTTCACCCTGAAGATGAAATGTAATTAATGTTGTACTGAAAGAAGCAGCAGCAACAAGGCACAGCACCTTTGGGCATAGAATGGGAATTGAAACAAGTGAAAAACAGAGCTTCTGTATTGCAGGAACTTCTGCTATTTCAGTATCTTGTTTTCTCCCAGCTTGGGAGGGAGAGCTGAAGACAATTTTTCATTGAATAAAATATTTTGATTCAAAGCAAAACTAAGTATTTTACTGAACTGTGTTTACACATTGCCCCATATAGCTCCCATATACCTCCCGACCAGCCCAACCAGAGGGGAGACGCTGTTCTCCGGAAGCCAAAACCAGGGCACAAAATGGGGCCTAAACTACAGCTCCCATGAAGCAAAGCAACACCAGGCAAGGCAGTTATACATCAATGTAACAGAAAACATATGTCTGAACATATGTTAGTCCAAAGAGATAAAATACAGCAATTTGATTTGGGGGGAAAAAGACATTTCATTTCAATCCCATAACCCCCTTCAAGGATTTTTTTCAGGTATTCAGCAAAACTGAAATAATTTCAGTGGGAAACCCCTTACCAGCTTCTATGGGGAACGAGGCGCTACAAGCATTCTGTGTCAGTTTCTAGGTAAACAATGTCATTAAATAACCCTACCAAAGAGCCTTAGATCCAGTTTTAAAGGACAGTGAAACAAGTTCTAATGCTCAGTAAAGGCTTCCTTTTTCCCTCTTGAGTGACCAGAGGTTCCAAACGTCACAGATGGATGCTCTTCCCTGCCATCACCTACATCTTAGAGTTTCCAGCTGGAAAAAAGTGTAGAGGACAACGCTGTTACCGGGAAGGACTGTACCTCAGGCCTCAGACCCACGTACATTTTCAGGAGGCCCTGCTGTTTTCTATGGGATTCTTCCCAAGCCCAGTGATCCAGCCACTTAAATTCATTTACAAAACGAAGGCCATAATGGTGGCAGGGAGTTTTGGAGATTTACAGCACTATAGGAGTGTTAAGTCTGATGATTAATGGACTAACAAATGCCAGAGAAGTAGGAAGATTGGAAACCCAGTATCTCTGTCTCAGAGGAAAAGACCCTATGCACACAGATGGTTAGTTTTAACTTAAATGCAAAAAGCAGCTTTTATTGTTAATGTTAAAAAAAAAGTAGAAAGTCCCAAAGGACTGCACAAAATGGATATCCCAAAATTCAGAAACCATGCTTCTTCCTCAGGAAGTCACGGATTTTATTCCACATATTCCTTTGGGATTTATTATCCTAATTTGACACAAAACGATAAATTCTTAATCTTTTAATTATTGAGGCTTATAGATCTGCCATCTGTGTTATCCACCAAGGCTTTCCCTAGCATCTAGTAGCTGCGCAAAGCATAGCAGTTCAGCTCGTTTTGGGGTGCTTTTTATTCTGGAACAGTATTTTTCTCTGACTGGAAATCTTGCTAAAATTCTGCTATTCTGGAGAAATCCTGATCAAAGAATTTATTCTGTTTGACCTGTGAGGATAACTAACCAACACACACTGTAACTGCAACTGCATCGGCCTCTGAGCCTCTTGTTTCAAATGGTTTCATTCAGCTTGTGGTTTCCAGTCCCATGCTTCCCACTCGAAGACATTTTTGCCGTCACAACTATTAGCTGCAGTGAGTCAAGTGTATAAGAACACTGTACATATTTCTTACCTGAGGCTCATGAAAGTATTCCATTCTACAAAGGAAATAAAAACCCTAGCCACACTTACACAAGGATATGTTCATACCGCTTCAAATGTCAGCAGCAAACAGGAGGAATGAAGACTTTCCCTTGGTCTGAGATACACCACAGCGAGTTCGCCTCTGCCAGTTGAGCTGTGTTAACTGTGCATCCATCTCAGCTGTGCATCTAAACAAATCCTTTTATCAACATGTGTGAAGAACACACTTAGAAAGTTACTGGAACTCTTTCAATGCATATGAAGTAATTAGTCATTAAACAGAATCACAGAATGAACCACAGAATGGTTTGGGTTGGAAGGGACCTTCAAAGATCACCTAGTCCAAACCCCCTGCTGTTGGCAGGGACATCTTCCACTGGATCAGGTTGCTCAAAGCTCCGTCCAACCCAGCCTTGAACACTTCCAGGGATGCAGCATCCAGCTTCTCTGGGCAACCTGTTCCCGTGCCTCACCACCTCATTGTAAAAAATGTCTTCCGTATGTCCAATCTAAGCCTACCTTCTTTCAGTTTAAAACCATTGTCCCTTGTCCCATCACTACAGGCTCCAGTAAAAAGCCTGCCTCTGTCTTTCTTCCAAGCCCCCTTTATATATTGAAAGGCCACAATATGGCCTCCCTGGAGTCTTCTCTTCTCCAGGCTGAAAAACCTAAACTCTCTCAGCCTTTCTTCATAGGACAGATGTTCCAGCCTTCTGACCATTTCTGTAGCCTTCATCTGGACCCACTCTAACAGGTCCATGTCTGTCTTGAACTGGAGCTCCCAGAGCTGGATGCAGAACTCCAGGTGGCGTCTCACCAGAGCGGAGTAGAGGGGGAGGATCACCTCCCTCGATGTGCTGGCAGCAGTGAAATGTAAATATGCAGAAGTATGCACAAACGGAATATACAGTTGCAGGTAACATAAGCACGTGAAACAGCTCAGTGACATCAGGAAAACGCTCTTCTGTGGGTGGGAAATTTGTGGCAGTGCTAGTGCCAGTGCATCATACACATCCCCAGATGTGTATGGTGGTGTTCTCGTTTGCCAGAACCACAGAACTGCTGAGGGAATAAATTCACCCGTTTGGTGAAGGATCTGTACGCTGCTTGAGTTCCATGCAGGCCTATAGGGTTTGCACTGGCGCTTCCCAAGCTGATTTTCACCCCAGCCCGAGGCTTTGCCCACACTTGGAATAAGCCCTGAGTTCAACACAGGGTGTAGCTGCCCCACCACAGGCTCCTGGAGTTGTCAAGGGTATGGTCAGTTGTATTGCGGTGTTGTATTGAAGGAAGTGTACCAGAGGCTGGTTTGTATTAATGCAGTGCCTTAAGATGGTCTTCGGTTTTATTAGATATTGGCTTTATTTTGCACAGTTGATGCCAAAGGCTACCGGTCCAATGATAATTCAAGCATGAAAATACTTTCCAGAGTCAGCTATATATGATGTTTTAGTCTATGCCTATCTCATATTTCACTATTAATCCAGAAACTTAAACATTTTGTGGTGTGGGGGTTTTTTCTTATAGAAAATAAAGGGATTAATTAAAACTTGCTTAAAGGAAATTTTGGCTCAGTGTCTCTTAGGCAAACTCTACTTACTGTCTGATTGAAAAGGCTGGGAGAAAAGAGGAATATACTCAAACCCTGCCATGCTATGCTGACTACCAGGCTCTGAAACATATCCTTGGCACTCAGGGCAGATCACAGCCTACAGCATCCTAAACCAAACTGGTTTAAGGATGGGGTAGTGGGAAACTGGAAAAAGTGTCTTTACCTTATACCACCTGAAATGCGCTGAGCTGTCAGTGAGGTGCTGGACCAGAAGGGACTGTAAATAGCAAGAAAAACAAAAGGACGTGGATTTTCCCCCCTCAGTGTACCAAAATGAAGTCCAGAATTATTTTTTTACTGACAGCCTCATGGCACAACTTGAAGTTCTAGAGAGTGCCTGGGAGCCACCAGATCAGGCAGCTTCACAGGGGAAAGGGAGCTGGGAACTGAGGGCAAAACCAAGCAGCCCAAAGCAGCATCCTCATGGGCACGGGGCAGCCCCATGGTACCTGTGCAAGGTGAGCAGAGCAGGTCTGGTGATCCTAACCGAGCGCAGCCAGGAGTCCTGCGATTCCCAGACACATCCACAGTGAGGAGGCAGGTGCGGGGCAAAGCCAGTGGGGCAGGCCCTGGATCAGTGGGCATGTGGCCAGGCAAAGGCAGAGCTGCAGTGCAGCTCAGGCAGGGACCAAGGATGAGATGCAACCCCTGAGCAAAGCAGGGAGACTCCTGGCAAGGCCTCTCACCGTGGCGCTTTCATGGGCATCTGGTCCAGCGTGACCTGGCCACACCACGTCAGGGGTGGTCTGCAGCAGCAGCACCTAGTCCCACAGAGGCATGAGGGGAAGCCAGAGGGTTAAAAGGGGAGGAGAGCAGTTCTCTTTGGCCACAAATCTCTCCCTGTCCCCCACCACTCACTCCATTGCAATACACAGTACAAAGGAGGAACAACTCTTTTGGAAAAAGCTGCATCATTTGTTAAATTAAAAATAATTTTCCATCTAAACCAACCAAACAAACGAGAGTAGCAGCACTGCTCAGAAACAAACCTCAACACCCAGTGCAGTTTTGTGCAATTTCCCTTTCCACATTTTGTTTCTGGTTTTGCACAGTTATACGTGGCTGTCTTTTGGTTCCTTAATCTTCTCTAAAGCTCAGGCTCTGTTTTACACTTGCAAGCATCAACTTGGTCATCTCAGGCAGAAAAGCCAAGGACCTCTGTGTCTGCTCGGTCGCATTATTTTCCAGCGGTGCCATCATCAGAACCCCATCTCATCCCAGCCCGGCGGAGACACACGCACAGGCTGCGGAATTTCACATTATTGCTGGGCACTTCTCCCAGGCCGTGGGAGCGGCTTCCCCCCGCCTCCCCGGCCGGTGTCGCCGCCGGGTGTCGCTGCCCGACGCCTTTTCCCTGCGCGCACCCCTGCCCACACGCCCATCCTCACCCGCACCCCCGCCCGCACCCGCGCATCCACTCCCATCCCCACCCGCACCCCCGCCGCAAGCCCGGGCATCCACTCCCACACCCATCTGCATCCCCGCCTGCACCCCCGCCCGTACCCCCACCCCCGCCCGCACCCGCGCACCCACTCACCCGCACCCCCGCCGCAAGCCCGGGGGGCCTGCAGCCCCCGCCTTCACCTTCCCAGGGGCAGCGCTTCCACACGCACTGCCGCCGCTGCTGGCGAGGGCACCCCGCCTCAGCTGTAATCCTTTCCAGCCCCTAAGCCAGGCCTAACGTTCCCTGCTGCCGCAAGCTTCCCATCCCTCCGCCGCTGCGCTAGGCCTGAGCTGTCAGCCTGTCGTCTGCGTGGCAGCAGCCTTTTCTATTTAAAAGATGCGGGTATTTGTTAGCGGATGATGTGTCGAGGCACGGCTGACCCACCTGGAGTCCGTCCCGGCTATGGCCAGCTTGCGCAGGCATTTGAGGGCCTCCAGCACTGCCAAAAGCTCCTCCAGTTTGTAACTCTTTTCTGAAGTTTGGCTGATGACTAGATTGGTCTGCCTTGTTTGCTGGGTCTTTGGGTCTTTTCTCTCCTACCCTTCTTTGGCGGAAGGAGCCACTTTCTAGATTTCACAGGCAGAAAAAGCTCCTTAAGGTAGAACAACAAGGTCACGTTATCCTCAGCCATTTCAAACTTGCAAGGCGAGAGCTAATTAAATGCTGAAATTGCTTTAGATCTTTTCAGCTCAGAATGGACAAGTGCTTAAGATGTTGGGAGTGGGGGCAGACAACAAGCTAAAAACCCCAAATCTTTCCATCACTCAAAAGAGTTTTTTTCCTCTTTGACTTATTTTTCCATCTTGGAAACAAGTAGTTTCTCTCACCAGAGGTCACAAGCTCTTCCTAGTTTTTGAGGGGAATCTTCTTATACTTTTGGCTTAATACATACAATAAAAATCAATCCTCACAGGCACTTTTAAAGTCAGTGGAAACAATGGGTTTTATTTTTAAGTCTCCTTTTACAGACTGTGTAAATTAAAGGTTGGGATATCAAGGATTTTAGGCTGGAAAGTAAGTACCAACAAAACTCAAACTAGCTTATTACTGATGTAAATTTGTCTAAGGTGGGAATTGGAAAAAAAACCTTAAAGCAGCTTATCTTCTTTGGAGTACTGCGTAAGTGAACATAAAGTGTTTGGCTAAAGGTACATGGGACACTTAAAAAAAGGGCCAGAGGAGTTAGATAAGGTAGATGGCAACAGAAAAGGTAGGAGACCTAAGAAGATAATATGAGGGATTTCCAGGAAATTAAAATCCATAATACAAGCAAGATAGAGAACCTAGTTTGGGTCTTAGTTTAAGAAACACCATGAAGGGACTGAGAACCAAAAGAGAAACCAAACGTGAACCTCCTGTAAAACAGGGAGTGACACTGCCATTATTCAGAATTTTTGCTCTTCTATCCACTTTCAGAAAAGAGTATTAAAATAATTTTTTCTTGGCAGGCAGAGCAGTGGGAAAAAAGCAGAGAAGCACAATGAAGCAAAAATAATTAAAGCACATTAAAAATATATTATATTGTATCTATGAGAGTTTCCTTTTTACATCCATCGTCCCTCCTCTGGGACTGTTTGCAGTTCTGTTTCTTTGAAAAACTACTGCCAAAACGAAAAAAAGGAGCCCTGGTCAGAGCGAGCCTTCCCTTACGCCCACATCTGCCCAGGCTGGCTGTAACGTGCTTAGAAATATCCCTGTTCCTAATATTGCTCTGTAAGGGACAAAGTCAGGTCCCTCCACCCAGAGATTTTAGTAACCCAGAGCTCCAGCCAACGCAGAAAATTGGCTATGGTTTTTCCTGTGTGCAGCCAGGGCTGACAATTGGCAAACATGGACTACCACACTCTTTCCTAAATACCACCAGGGATTTAAAGAATCCAGGTATTTTGACTTCTCAGCAGTTTACAGTGATGACCAGAATAGCTACTCTCAAGGGTACAGGGATATTCTGGGTCTGAGGTGGAAAATGGCAGAAACTGATGGAAGTGATGGGTTGGGTGAGTAGCTGTATGTTGGAGGAGGTCATTGCTCCATGGGTAGTGATGCTGCCTCCACCAAATCAAGCCATATCAAATAAGTTTGACTTTGCCAGTATATTTCAAAAGTTATGCAGGGCTATACGTCCAGCTCTGGTAATAAGGTCAACACAAAAGCCAAGTGGAAAATTGCCAATTATTGACTGTTTTGTCATAATATAACATGGAACAACAATGCAATTATTTCTATAGGAATATAACAGATAAAACGGAGCTAAGTTGGTGTTGACATTGGTTTGTTTTTTCTCAGTCATCTTGCTTTCTTACTGGTGCTTTATAGCATATATATACAAAAGCTCACTTTTAAGGGGGTGGTGGTTGAGGTCTTTTTTCATGCTATCTGCTGGCTACCCTTCCCTTTTCTGGGCCTCAAATACCACTTTTTTCTTCCCTCTTAGGATCGGAGGAAGTATATTCTGCATTGGGGTATGGTGTATGTTTGAATAGAAAACGAAAAACAAAGTTTTTGCAGTCCAGGGAATGACAGATCATTAATAATCTGTAATATGCAGGCTTTCCATCTGCTGTTATTGCTCTCAGGTCAGCTGGCCCTAGGAAAGCAGGAAGGAAATGGAAAGCTTCAGTGAACACGAACAAAAAATCTTCTATAAGTCTGCAACGTATAAGTGAACTCCAAGCCACTATTCCCTGGAAATGCAAAAGTTGGCTCTGCTTATATTTCTGTGTCTACTAGTAAATTCCTCCCTCCACAGGAAAGGCACCAGACAGACCTTTTCTGTACAACAGTCTCAGATGAAGGCGCAGCCTCAAGTGCTTTTGTTCCTGAGAAGGGATCTCCTCTCAGTCAGAAACCCTTCCGTACATCCTAAAACTGTTTCTCTGCCACAGATAAAGGCGAGTGTTCACCCTCTTTGGCTGTTTGATGTGTGTCAGGCCCCTCCTAGGGTGCAATTTTGTCTACAAGCTTATTTCAAAAATGGAAGATCACTGGCACGGTGAAAATTCCCCTTAAAATGGATGTGTGCTTCTGACCTGAGTAATTTGGGGTTAGTTATACAGGCAATGAAATCACAATTTTGGTCTATGAGTTACAAGAGCAATACCATGTCACTGTTGCGAGTATCTTACCGATGTCATCTAATTAATGATTAACATGATTTTGAAAAAAAATGTAACAACATATGAAAAAACATAGCCTAGTTTACAGTGGTTTATAGAAGAAGAGGTATAACTGTTTTCAAAACACTTTTGATACATCCTGTATCAAAATGATGATTTGATTTAACCTGTACCATGGAGAAAAAAAGGGTTTGGAAGGAAAAAAAAGGAAGATAGCGTTTGGCCAAAGCCCCAGAGAGCTATAGACTTTTTTCCTTTTGCCTAGCGTGCTGCTAAGAAGTCACATGCAGAAGGGGCTGGCCCTACCCTTTCTCTTTTTATAAGTGAGCTGACACGTTTGAACATTGTTCTCATAAGGAAGTACACTAGGCAATTTTTTTTTAATTGCAAGTGCAGTGCCCTTCTTAGTGACAGCTTATGAACACATGTTTTGATGAAAGACTGAAAATATTAAGTAAAAAAGTGAACTTCAGGTTTCTGAAGAGAAGTACTGTGCTTGCAAGGCTGGCTCTAGCAAAACAAACCTAGCTGGAAGAGAAGAAAGAATTGAGATCAGCGGGCACCCAGGGTTACTGGTGCAATAGGCCTGGAAGGTAATAATACTCCCTTTTCTTCTCTGAACTTGGTTTCTCTTGTATAATGTTTGGCTGCCTATAACCCAGCACGAGACTCCGAATCTTATTTGTGTATGGATTAAATGGGTATATTCATTATCATTAATTTAGGTACCAAACAATGTACTTCCAGGTTTAGCTGTGGTGTCTAAAAGGGGAGGAACTGCCCTGGGACTTTCTGAGCTGCCATACAAGCTTTGGCTGTATGCTTTTGAATGACATATCTAGCCTAGGAGAGTAAGGTCATTTTCTACCAGCCACACTACCGTTAGTTGTGGAAGGTTGAATTTAAAATTTGGGACTATCCCAGTGAATTAATGTAGACTTACATCCTTAGCTTGTTCTTACAGATCAGCCCAGTTCAAGCCATGTCACCTCTTGCTGGTAAAGTGCTTTCATTTACAACTGAAAGAAACTCTAAACCAAGCAGGTAAAAGGTGGAGGTGATTCAGCAGGTGACATACTGCCCTGAAATCATCAGCAATCAAGTCTGTTCTTCCCTTTTTGCTCCCAGATCTTTGCTGCACAGTGGCAGCCAATTTAGTCTACTGGAGGTCATAAATATGTGCCTTACCATTTCTGTTGGTGCTGAAAGCCAAGTAGTGCATCACTTGCTTCTAGGGGTTGAGTCTTTGGCAGCCTCTCAGCTTTGAATATGGGAAATGCTTCTGGACAGCTGCAGACTAGCAGACAACTTCTCTTCTGAAAGACATGTATCAGCGTAGACCTTTTTATATAGCATGTGTTGTATCTGTTGCACAACAGTGCTCATGAAAAATCTGTTGCCGCTAGGGATGTTTTCCTTGGCATCCTAGTGTAACTCTTCCTTCACTAATTATGTTGTATCACATTTAGTTAAGATTAAATAAGGGGTACATAATCCTTCAGCTTCCAAGTTACTGCTTTCCATCCTAGAGGCAACTGTATTGCGGTACTGTGTGGAGAGGTCCTTTCTGGTGGGCTTGCGTGTAAAACCAGATTTCCACAGCACCTGTACAGTTTAAAATGGTTCAGCCTCTCTTGCTCAGACAATACCTATCTCTTAAGCATTTTGTGAGAATGACTGACTCAATATGTACAAAATATTTCTTCATCAACGTGTGTAGCTTACATAGTAATGAACTCTGGAGACCAGTGATGGTTCTGCTTTTCTCCATGAGAAGTATCAGTAAGTTAGGGTCATCCACCCAGAGGAAAGGATCTAGCTTGAAGAGCTGGGAGAGGAATCCTGGCCATTGCTTCCCCTTGCACAAGAGTCTCCACTACCATGTGCCCCAGTCTGCTCCTCTGTATGTGAGAGCAGAGCTGAAGGGAAGGACCCATACCTGGAATGAGTCAGTAAGGTAAACGGTAGTACTTTTATTGTTAGGCCTTTCTCCAGTATTGAGTCAAAAATAAAGTGTTTTGTTCAGAACGGGTATCCCAGGCAAGGAACCACATTTCTGCCTCTGCTGGTTGAGAAGCACCGGACCAGCCCTGAATAGCTTGGACTAACAATCATTTTTAGGGGGCCTCTTTCACTTCTGCTTTCTGCTTTGTTTAATCAGCCTTTCAGGACAAGCACTGCCTCTTGCTGCAGAGCCATCTTCAGCTCCTTGTCCTTCCCTGGGTCTGCTAGTGCTGGTGAGAGTGTACGTGACGGGGATTTGAGACAAACAGCAGGGTCAGCACTGACATTGTCTCTGCTTGGTCAAGATACCTAAGCCTTTCAGAGGTAAGTCCTAGGGCTGTCCGTGAGGCAGGGACATAAACCTTCCCGTGGAAGAACTAGTGGTAGAGCTTGTCTGTGCCCTGTGGGCACCTGAGGAGGAAGGACGGGAGCACACCAGCAGGGCTGGGAAGAGAGGAGGGGCTGGGAAAGCACGAGTGCAGCACCCAAGTTTGGGCTCAGGCAGACTCTGTGGTGAGCATGGGCCAAGAGGACTTGTAGAGTTAGCCACTGTGGTGGTTTGCACCTATACATGCAACTGTATATTTATAAATAACAAAAATATAAAAACTGTCAAGAAATTACATAGCTGGGACACCACTTGGTCCAGTTTTGCTGAAGACAAACCTATAGTTGGACACCCTTCAATTCATCTCCAGGCTACACTTTCACCTCCAGGCTACACTTCCCTCTAAGAAAGATTAAACAGTCGCATTGTTGGATTTATATATTTTTTTAAGTTTCCTTTCTATATCATGTCCACTCAGCCTCATATAATAAAATTCTCGAGCTTTTAGTTGACTATCATTGTAATTGGCCCAGGGCGGTGTTACAGTGCTACAAGTTTGGGGGGCATTTTTGTGGACTTGTGAAAGTTTAGCCAGTATTGGCTCTCAGAGACTCCACAGGAAAGCAGGTTTTGCTGGTCATGCCGCTCACAGAGCTCTGTCTGTATTTTTGCCAAATTTCTCCATCCTGGCAGATAATTCTTGAAGTGGATGGAGGGTTGTAACTAAATGTCTGACCAAACATTGGCAGTTCAGTTTCCATTTTTGGGGAAATGGCATGTGGATGTGACACTTGGCAATGGGAGGAAAAGGTCTGGAGGACAGTAAAGAGGGAGAGGGTAACGCTGCTCCCTTCGAGCCTGTGGGCTCCAGAAGATAAATAATTTAGTTTTTAAGTAGACAGAATGAGATCATGCTGCTACTCTCCATAATCTGATCCTCTAAGTTTCTTTTAATCATCCTTGGAAATAATATGCAGATTCGGGTTTTAGCAGGACTTCCAAGTACTTGTCAAACTAAATCAATGCTTGCATTAAAAAAATGTTCTTTATAGAAGCTCATTTCTGAGAGAGAGTTCATGCAAAGCGAGGGCTGCTTCTGCAAAAGGCCTGGCTTTTCTCTGGCCCACTCCAGATGGGATATTGGAAAAATAATGTGGTTGTAGTATGAAGAAGTAAGTCTAAAGAGACGTAAGTCACCAATCAAGATTTCGAACTTTAAAATGAACTGAAAAATGAGTTAGCTACTGGCAGACTCCTTTGTAAACACTCGCCAGCATGCAGTGATAACTCCTTTTCTTGCTACCTGCAAGTAATGACATAAATGAGCTGTGACTCCTTGTTCTGTTTATGCTCCTCCAGCTTCGTTGCATACACAGGCATGAGATTTCTTACTGAGACATCGGTGCTGAAAAAAGTCCCAGTGAGGAAGCTCCTATACCACATTTTTACCAACATAATTTGTTTCATTTCTCAGAGGCTCCCCATCAGAGCGAGGCACAGGCTTAGCCATACAGCTGCATCTGATGTGCAAGTGCTTATTTGATGTTACATACTGGCAAGCTGTAATAATGCCCTACCTCCTGCTATCTGTCTGGACTTAGCCTCGTTTAGGAGACCAACCTTTGAACTCTTACTTGATTTTTATCTGTACAGCCACCTTGGGTAGGGCTATTCTCAACATACAAGTAATAACCCAGTGTATAGGGCTGTAAGAGCTCTTTAAAACTAGTACTTTTAGTTCGTCTTGCTGTTTGGGAATGATTTTTAATATTTTTTTTATAATTAATTATTTTATAATATATATAGGTTTTCTATATATAGTATATCTATTTTTATATTCTTATTTATGTTTCTATATTAGTGAAAAATGAGCATATATGAATGTTACACAAATTATTTTAGATCTATAAGGAGTACCCATGGTGGGGAAGGCTATGCTGTTTTAAGTAGTGTCGGTGAATGAGCTGAAGGGCAAAGTTAGATCTGTTCCAGCAGGAACTTGAATTTGCATAAAGTATTAAAAAATGAAAAGGAATGGCATAGCCTTTAAAATTTTCTATCCCTGGGCAAACTTCGAAAGTAAATAAATGCTTGGTCTGGTTTCCAGGGCAAAAGAAAGTGCCTGTTCCTGGGCTTACTGACTAGCTGAAGGGATTTGCTGTAAACTTGCTTTCTGTGTAGTGGAGACACTGAGAAGTGCAGTGCAGCTTAAAACATTGTTTAAGCTGCTCTGGTTTGCACTGGAAGATGGGCTCAAACAATTTCAGGGCATGGAAAAGGTCTTACCTTTTCTCCCCTGCATCCTGAGGGTGGTATGCACCTTCCTAGGTACAGCAACGAAGAAGCAGCAACCCCATGCCTGACTTGCATCATTTCAGTTCTTCTTTTTTTCCTCTGTATTTATAGGTCACCACTTCTTCTTTTCCACTTGCTTTGTTTCTTGTAACAGTCTCTTCCTGACATTTTTCTGCCGGGCTTTCAGTTTCCCTTGCAGGTTCATTAAAGCTTCCTGCACAAGCACTGTGAGAAGACGCACAGCTCCTACTGACCCTTTGAATATCTCAAGGCAGCAACTAGCAAGAAAACAACAGGAACTTGCGCCTTCTCCCCCAGCCTTCAAACTGCCCCGACTGTGTCCAGTAAACACTCACCTTGGCATGACCCTGTGAGCAAGAGGTCTCAGTGCAGTACTGTGCCCTTCACAGGACAGGGCTTCTGCTGAAACCCAGCAGGTTGTTCAAAGGCAACGTAGACGCTTGTACCTTGGATGCTGTTGGGATGAATGAATTCTTACCCAAGTGCATAGTTAGGGAAGAGTGAGATGTTTTGCCACTTGAAGTTAAGTATAGATTTCTAAACATTAAATTGCAGTGCACTACTAGCGGAAAATTGAGCACGCTGACACCTAGGTTTGCACAGGGAAGAAAATTTCAGAGAGGCTGTTGCCAGGTGTTTGAGACAGGTGTCAAACATGCAAGACTCTTGATTTGGGTCCCCTAAAGTGAAAGGACAGTTGAGAACATTATGGTAGGTAAATATTGTAATTTTTCCTAACGTTTAGGCTGGTTCTTGTTTGCTTTCCTACCTAGAGAACTCAGGGCCCAAACTTGTCAAAGCTTCCTCTGAAAACACACTACTCATGTATTTAGGTGCTTACTCATTTGAACCACGGTATAGGCTTTACCTCCGCATTGCTTTGACCAATCGTTTTCCTTTCCATCCCAAGAATCAGTTATTACCATGGGCTTTCCTCTTTTCCTGCACTGAACCCTGACCATTGAATACTCCTTGAATTTCCTCATCTTTCCTGTCTAAGGCACCAAATGCTATGTAACAGATCTCTTGTTCCTGTTCTTTGATGGCCTTGACTGCCACCTGAAGTATTTCTCAGTAACAAAATTTTCTTTCTAGAAAACAGTGCTTCTCTGGCTCCTGGGTACTGCAATATTCTTCACATCACTGAGGTTTATAAGGTGTTTGGTGAAAGGTTCTGTAGAAACATTAGGCACTGATTGGTATTCATAAAACACAGGCTGTTCCTGAAGCCATTAAAACTAAGAATATGTTCTTGCAGGAACCAAGATGTCTTCGCCAAATGATGTCAGTATGGAGGAAATACCGCTGGAAGATGATGAGCGAGACAGCATAGAATACAAGATCCTAATGGCCTATGCCCAGCGGCGGTTGTCTGCCAGTAAATATGGGAAACTTCTGAAAAATGAGGCTAACGTGCGGAAATCATCATCCTTAATCAGGAGAGAAGTAAAGATTGACCATCAATGGGATAAAGATGGACCAAGCCAAGGATTAGTTTTTCAGGATTGCATGATACAACAGCAGAGCAAAAAGCAACCGAAAAGAAAATATTTTCCAGGATATTGTCTACCTCTTTTCTGCCGCAGAGCAGAGCAGAAAAAGCCCCCAAAGCCATCATTGCACCAAGTTTGCATGATACATTTCTCCATTTCTGAGGCACAATCTGAGAGCCTTCAAAAAGGGAATTCTCAGTGTCAGATAAGTATGTCTTAGTTCTTTCCTTTTGCGTTTGTCTTTAAATCTCTCTCTAAATAGCTTAAATGGCTGGTGGCCAGTGGAAAGGCAGGAGGAGGAAGGTGGTTTCTTTCACTTTTTGGTCGCCTCTTATACCAGCCCTATTGATTTCCAATTAGGAAGGCAGATTGCCAAATCTTCAGTAGTGCTTGCATACACAAGATCCATGCTTGTGAATGGCTTTTCTGTTTTCCATTGTATGGTGGTAAGTATCGTATAATTGCACAGGTTGGGGTTTTCTTTCAAGCATTGCCTTTTTCTTTTTCATAACCCGTTAGAAAGAAAATGTTAAACACTGGTCAGACTGAAGACCTCCACACTAAAATCAAGGAAGAGAAGTTGTTTGAAGGCCCATTCAAGGAGCTTTATCAGGTGATAAACATTCCACACTAAAGACAGAAGTGCTAGATTCTGCTTGAAACTCTGGTGCCAAGCAGTTGGCAGTGACCAACCTCAAGCACAGAGCAGCCCATGTCTCTGGGCCACTTCTCATAACCCTACCATGTATCTTAAATGGAAACAGTCTTCCAGGGTCATCTAAGTCTCCTTTACACATTGCTATTAAAGTCTGATCTGAACCTGCCCTCCATGTGGTGGAAGAAGAGGCAGTAGGTGGCTGTAATCCATCTGATATTCAGGGCTCCCGTCCACATAAACGTCTTGTGCCCTAGCCCCCAAAGGCAGCCCCATATCAGGTGCTGCACTGCAGGCAATGAGATTTTACCTTTTCTGCTCTGGATAACAACTAATACCTTATATTCTCCTACAAGACTGAGAGAGGAGGATGAGGTATGCCCATTAAGTTGCCGTATATGGTATATGATATGTTGCCATGTTGTTTTTATATACATAAGATAGGGGTTGTTTGTTTAATTTGTCCCAGCTTGATACTGTTGGTGTCACAGCAATTGCTCTCCCCTTTAAGTGCATTTAAAGATATTTCTAAAAATTATCCATCACTGACTTCTTCAACCTAACGCCCCATCCCTGACCAGCTCCTACCCACCAAGCCCATAACTCTCCCTGCTGCCAAATCCAGCTCTGCCTCTCAAGAAAGGGTCCCTGTCTCAGCCCAGTGCATTTTGCTAGGGGGAAATAACTATAACTTTCCATTGTTTGGTTGCCAGGGACATATGTCTGCATCCAGATATCCATTTTTATGTCCATTTTATTTGTACACTGCCAAGGAAAGCGCTCAAGAGTTTGGGTGCAATCACTTGATGGCCCTGCAAATACACTGCCATGTTCCCTGCATCATGGATGGCAGCATGGCCTCGAGGCAAAACTTCCCCATGCTGGATGTTAACCTCCCTGGAGATCACGCTTGGCTTTGGATCTGGGCTTTACCTTCCCTTCAGCAGATTGCTGGACCAAGTCCTAAAACATCATCATCATCATCATCATCATCATCATCATCATCAATCATCATCATCATCATCATTATTATTATTATTATTATTATTATTATGATTATTATTATTATTTACTTATACAGCTAGCAGCTGCCCTGCAAGCTTGGCCAGGCCATTCTGGAGCAAATGGGAGTGCTTTCGGGGATTACCTGTCTAAATTGAAGGCCTGTTCAATTTAAAACCAGTTGCATAATCTTAGGTATCCAAAGGCATGAACAGCCTGGCCCCCTTCCTAGAAGTTTAGCAGCTCCCTGACAAGCTCTGCAGCAGATGAAGGAATGGAAACATCCTGGGCTTGATTCACCTGCCTTGAAATGCAGTTTTATTGGCTGCATTAACCCCTGCTGCCCTCACAATAAGCTGCTTGTGAATTTTTACATGTTATGAGTCAGGCCGCTACTGAGCTTGTCTCGATGCCTGCTGGTCACGCAGGAGCTGCCACTTGGCAGTGGTGGTGGTGAGACAGAGTCTTGCATCCCAAGCTCTGTGAGGCAAACTGTAAGGAAAAGCACCTTTGAGATGAAACAAACCTTGCAACAGCTCGTCCTGCGCTCTTTGCTATAGCAGGATCCCTGTTGGAGTCCCCTCATGGAGCAATGCCTTCAGCTGATGAGGGTCTTGAACAGGGTCATTACACAAGGTGGATAAAGCCAGTCTGGTTGCTGAGTTCTCCCAGTATTCATATCTGCTTGATGCAACAGTGTCAAGGCCATGAGAACCTTTTGTGCTAGAGGAGCCTCTGAAGTGAAATCTGCTTCTCCTTTGCTCAGGATTAGCCTGTGAGAACAAGGAAAGAGCATTCCAGTACACCATCTTTTCTAAATCTGGACCTATAGATGGACTAATCATGGGCAATACCAGTCTCACAGTAAAGTCTAAGAGTCACAGTCCTATAGAGCAGTACTCTCACATTTCTTAACAAACAGTGTGCTTCTGGCTTGCAAGGAAGTACAGTGGTGAGCAACACATGCTTGCTTCTGTATGGCCTCTGTAGAGTTAGCTGCTGCTCAAATACTAGAGAGGGGCTGTACTGAGTTACTTGTCTCTCTAAATTATTACCAGCTGATCTCAAGCAATAACAAAGCCCCAGCATGGGGAAATGTATCTCTTGGTGTCCTCTGGGCACTTCCACCTCAGGGGGGCATGTAAACGAGTAAATCACTGAATTATTTCCTGGAAAGATTAACTGCCTTCTTTATTTCCCACTCTCCTTCCCAATCAGGTGAAACAGCAGATGTCAACCACATTGCAGACAAACTCGCCAAGCTTGTTACTCCCAGATCTCAGGAATCAGCTTCATATGTGTCATTCCAGACAGTGTGTCATGCCCCAGGCCAGAAACAAGATGATAGTGATACTACTGATGGAAGTGAGGGCAAGGAAAATGGTAAGGGTGAAAAAATTCATGCTGACAGGCAGTATGTCAGGTTGGGATTGCACACTGAGGCATTTTTTCTAGACATGGTGAAGCACTTGGGATTTCTGCAGTCAGATGCTGTGAAGAAGGAATTTTGCTCTGCAGGTTCTTGCTCCATTGCCCACATTTCAGGGACTGCTTTTGCAGTCCTCTAACAAGTCCTACCTGCTACTGCAATTAAAGGGAGCATCCTTAAAAATCCAAGGAGATGTGACATGAGAAAAGGAGGGTGAAGGTAAAGTGGTGTAAGGTGACAGAGCAGGTAGGAGTGGCAGGGCTGGGGGCAGAGTAATACACTGGGGCTCTAAGGCCAAAGACCAGTCCTTGGGGCAATAATGTCTTGGTCAATACCTCTTCGGTGACAGGACAACACTGCTAAACAATCTGTTATAAGTCTGAACTGCTTGTCTTCCGTGACGTCTGCAGAGTTTTATTTTTAATGCAAGCTAGAAGGGGATTTCGGGTTACAAGAAGGATCATGCCATACTTGCTTTTTCTTTAATCTGGCACACCTGGAGTTTGTCCTAATGAGTTGCAGAAGGCATAATTGGTAATGATGAGGGGATTTTTTTTTTCCTAATTTTAAGCCCATTTTTGTGGGATTCCACTAGCTGCTCTTTTGTTCTGGCTTATTATCAGACATACCTCAAAGCCCAAAGGGCTGGCAGTGGGATGCTAAAGCCCTTGCTCTTTCCCAGATTCTTAACTGGAGCAAAACCTCGGACAGATGGAGAAGTAGCATTGCTTACTCCATGCAGACGAGAACAGTGAGCTTCAGCTTAAAGCTGGGATACGCAACTCTCCATGAATTTGCCACAAACTAGCAGCTGTTTTCCTAAGTGTCACAAAGGCTTTCACTGTAGTTTGCTACCTGGATCCAATATTTATGTTACTCTTTTCTTTAACAGATGAAGAAAAGATAATACAAACAATACTTTCACTGTTAAAGCAATCAGGGGACCGACTAGAAGAAAAGGTAACTCCTCCTGTTTTCAGGAGCTACACAGGCTAGAGCATGAGAGAGATTACACTTCTCTTGGGATTGAATGGTTTGTAACTTAGCGCGCTCTGTCTCTATACTGAACTTCTCTTTTGGCACCTAGGACTTTCTGAAACCTTCTCCATTCATTCTGAAGTCTTTCTTAAGACAAGGGGACTGGCAGAGATCTCTGTTGGGGTGTGGGAGGAAGGCAACAAAAACGTCGCATGTTTCAAAGAGGAGTCGCTTGCCATGTTCCTGTTGAGTTTCATGGAGCACTCGAGTGACTCTGAGAAACTCTTTTGTTTGCATTAACTTTGGCATACAAGTGGTTCCCAGTGGAGGGAGAGAAACTCTACAGCTTTGAGAGTGGGTGCAGAGAGATAAGTCTGAGTACATTTTGACAGCCCTGCCCAAAAGCTACAGAATAACCCCCATGTGAGCCCATTAGCAAGAGTGGATGTTTTATCTATTAAAAATATAGGTACTTGTTTGCTTTACTCCTTTCTTTAGCTGCCCCCTACCTATAAAGGTATACTCCCACAGGGAGGACATGCTCAACTCCTGCAGCAGAGAGGTACCCAGACACAGTAAGAAGCATCGCAAAGACCATGACTGAGCAAACGGACTTTATGTGTCCTCACCTTCAGATCTCAATATCAGTTTCATGCTTGTTTTGCATTCTCTCCTCTGCTTCTCTCATTCAAATGCAAAAAAACCTGAAAGTTTTTTGAGGAAAAATTGTACAGCCACCTCCAGAGCCTGAAGAAGCAGCTTTGCAGTGATGTGTGGGGTTTGTGTGTCATCTCTTGCATTCACCACCACCATTAGACTATATTGTGTGTATTACCTAGATATGTTCCCCTTTCCCAATGAGATGGGGAAAGCAATTCCAACAAAAGTAGCTCAATTTAACCAATCCTTATTCTCAGATCAAAAAGGATAGGGTTTTGCATCAGCAATTTAAAGACATGCTGTCCTACACCTTCTTCAAGAGGATCACTGATTTGTTCCTGGAGGATGTCTCAGCAAATTCAGTAAGTGAGCCAGGAGGCCAAGTACAGTGCAAGAAAGTTGCCTTTACAATGGAAGTTGCCACCAGACTTACTGCTGTAGACAACCATCCTATGAACCTGGTCTTGGGCTTCGGATTAAAGTACCTCAGAGAACACTTCAAGCCGTGGATTCAGGACCAGGGTGGCTGGGTATGCGTTTTGCCTCCCTTAACTTGTGCATAACCTAAGACACCTTGAAGCAGCACACTTTATGGAATTAACATGGGCCAGATGCAAACAAAACCAAATCAAACCGTGTATTCTTTAACAGAGGATGTACTCCTGCTGTGGAATTATTTGCTACAAGACATATTCTGTGCTGCAAGTTTTTTATTTACATAGGTCCAAAAATCAATAGGAGACATTCATAAAGGGTTGTTAAGTATAAAACACCATTCCTGGCAGACAGTCTCTCCAGCACAAATAGCTGAAGGCTGGGAGAAACACCAGGAAACTTCACACTTGCCTTAATCCTATGCTTCTCCCTAGAAGTGTGCTGCTGGCAGGTTCTGGGTACAGCAAAGTTCAGCAGTTCATACAGTCTGCCCTTATGGTGTGGTATGCTTCCTCTTTCCCTCTACACAAAGGCATCTGTTTATCTTTGTATCCCTCTCTCTTCTAAAGTCAGTTGTACAAGGTGCTCCTTGGCCAGCAGTGGTGCTGAGATGCTGCCCTTCGTAGTTCATTTACCTGGAGCTGCTGGGAGGCACTTGCATCAGACATCCTAGTCCTTTTGTGTGTCATTAAATGAAGGGAAACATTCAGCAGCTGTACAGCCTGTATCCATTGGGATAGATAGCATGCGAGGTCAGGAAATCCTACTGGCAAACCTACTGACTGATCTCAGCAGAGTTGAAATTAGTATGAGGGCCCTCACTGCTTTTATAATTGTAAGTTCTGTTTTTGTGTTACAGGAGAAGGCTTTGACCTCACTGGATCAGGAAGAAGTAGAGTAATCATGACGGAATTAATTCTTCAGGGTGCAGGAGCCTTCCATTAAGAAACATGCAGGATCTTACCACAATCCGATGCCAGAATGATTAGTGGCTATGTGTTTTTATTTTTTCCATAGAAGGTTGGGGTGTTGCATGGCTAGCTCTGACTTCAACTCCCCTGGAGCACTCAGCCCCATGGATAGTGATCTTAGGTTCCTTTCTGAGTAATGATGCTTGCCACTACTCCTGCGAATGGATGTTAAAGTGCAAACTGGAGGAAAATATCAAAGTATGCAATCAGGAATCACTGGACTGTGATCAACCATCAACCTAGTGAGACAAGTGCTGCCAGCTTTGTGTGGTTCATAGTGGTACCATCTGTTATCAGTTCCACAGTCCCTTGTTAGAAGACATACCTACACACTGCTATCAGATTCCTCTCTCCCCACCTCCTCCTTCTCTGATTAGATGAAGTGTTGATGCCATTTTATACTTCTGAAAGGGACTAAGTAAGGTTAATGAGGGCTTTTTACCCTAGTGCCTTCCCCAGTCCCCAGGAAAATTGACTTGATCTACCTACAGATGCTTTTAATTTGAACTTCTCTGTTTTAAACCCCTTTAAAGCATAGGACAATAGAAGCTGACTTTTACAGCATTATTTTGTCCATTAATGTGGAAGATACAACCATTGCAAGAGCTTTGCAGTCCAAGAAATATAAAATGAATCCTACTGTGTCAGTTTTTCTGCTAATTCTAAAGGAGCTCGATGCTGTGTGTAAACTGAACTGGCCCTTCAGCCACTGAAAACAAGTGATCTGATTAGAGCTCTTGAATCTGTATGTGTGGCAGTGGAAGGAATAACAGTGCATCATTTAGAGTAGAGGCAGATGCCAGTGAAACTGCTCATGATTTTGAGGCTTGGTTTGTGGCCCATTTAGTTGATGACTTTTGGATTTCCATCCCCTGCAAATCCCCAGTGGAGAAAGAGGGAACTCGGGACATCTGCTGAAGCTGTAAAACCATGGCATCACTTCTGTGACTTTCCAGTACGAACAGGTAATGTTTCCTGAACAGTCTTGCTGCCTCTCAGTAAGATATCCTTCCATTATGGGTGTTCATTTTTTGTGTACAAGTATGTTAACTACAAAGATTGCATGAAGAAGTTCTTAAAAAATAATTAATTTGAATGAAAATTATAAAAAGCATTTTAACCAGACATATAAAATATGCAATGCTATCAAAGATCAAGTTTTTTTCTAATAAACCTTAAACTTTCAACTCACGTGTAGCAAACTCTGCCTTTGTTTGGACACATATTTGTGAAACAGAAGACGGAGTCGGTGGAAACAAGTTACCTTTGTTTCCCTTCTTCAAAGGAGTTAGGACATACTTGATACTTGATACATCTCTAGACTGTAAATCTAAGATTTTCTCAGTTTTGAGAACATCCACTCTTTCTGATCAGGCATCAGACGTCCCCAAGGGGGGATGATTTGTGGAGGAGAGGCAAGCACTTGCTCAAAAGTTCAAAATGTTGTCTTCCCGTGTCTTTCTCCTGTGTAAAAAAAAATTGTGAGGTGTTGCACCCTCCCACACATTGGAAGCTGCTGCTTTATTATAAATTTGTTTGTTTTCTAAAGCAGGCTTGTTAGCTAGATCTTGGGTCTGAAGAACTATTTCTGATTCCATTTTAATTACACTAAGACTAGGCTCGGTCTGCTACTGTACACCAGTTTGCCATTAGCTGGGCGCTAGCTTATGGAAGTCACTTTTTAATTTTCTCTGCTTGAGTAATAGTCTGCTTTTTAGCGAGGTGCAAATTCTGCGTTTGTAAGCGCGGTTTTCCAGCTGAAGGTTTAGCAGCCCTAAACCCACATTTGTCCCTCATCTCCAGTTTGGTACCTCAGGGCCAGTTTCATGCCAAGAACAGAGCCAACAACAAAATATCCCTTGCACGGGAATGCAAAAACTAGCCATCTAAGAAAAGATATTCAGCTGGTTTTTATTTTTCTCTGGGTTGTTAAGAGGCATTTTTTTCAGTAGCAGTAGGGGCCAGCATAGGAAATCAGCCAAGGGAGCTGTTTCTTATTTAGTCATTCTTACATTTGCCATCCTCATCAGTTAGATTTTAAGAGCAATCTACTCCTTTTATGGCAGGGATCTGTGGTAACCTCCTTGCTGGAACGATGGCTTTGGTTTATTCTAAGAGCAGTCAGCAAGGCTGAGCACCGAGCTGTTGCCGCTGCTGCTGCCTGACATGAATTAACCAAGCTCCACTACTGGCTCGGGCAGTCTTTGTCTTGCTGTCTTTTTTTTTAATCTGTGATGACTAAACTAGCAGCAGACAAATGCATGTGTTTTGGGTGTGTATGGAGGCAGAAGGGATGTTGTGAGGGAGGGTGACTGTCTGTGCCTTCATTTTATGTTAATCTCTCACAAGACATCTTTGTCTGTGTTTAGCTGTAGGACCCTCTGGTGCCAGTTTGGGGTGTTACTGTAAAAGATAGACGTTTACTGTTAAAACAAGAAGTGTCGCTTGGGATTTTTCTTATTGTATATCTACCCAGGTCAGCATCACGCTATTTGTTATATCAGCAAGTTTAATGTCAAAAGGAGCTGATTTCACTGTGTGTCAAGGTTCCATCAACAGAGTTTAGCCCTGTGCAGGTGATGCTGGGATTTATTTTTAAAGGACACTAGAAGTATCCTGCAGCTGCCTTCTGTGCTGTGTTAAAGGCAGCCAGTCCACTGGAGCAGCCCGTGTAAGCACCCGGGAGCTGCCGTCCCAGCCTGATGTCACCCTCTGAGATCCGGGGCTCCAGCAGCGGGAGGGACCTGCCCCAGCTGCCATTCACTGGAGTGGCTGAAGGCATCAGGTAAGAAGATCCTATTGTCCATGTGCACGTGTGTTGCACAAAGGAGCTCTGTCTCCTGCAGCTCATGGCTGCAATGTCCCTCGCTCCAGTGAGTAAGCAGGAGGCAGAAATAGTAGAAAACAGCCTGGCACCTTCACCCAAACCCAAACATTCTACTTGTCTGTTACTTGCCTTTGCATCAGCTCTCAGAGGGCTAGATTTCTTTCTGCTCCCAGGAAATGCTGGCAAATCCAGTATTTCTTCAAAATAGGCTGATGAGGCGTACGGAGGCATCCTTGGGTCTTTTCACGGCATTGCATGGTCTGCATCATTTTAAGCTGACGCCCCTTTCTCTCCTCCCCACAGGTGAGGAGTGTGCTACCAATAAATACACTAGAGTTGACAGAAAAGCAGCAGGTGGACAGAAAGTGAATTGCAGCGAAGCACGGATGGGGGTAGCTCAATAGACACGATTGTCTGAAAAGTGAATTTACTGCCTATGACTTGTCTGCTGTAGAGGCTCACAATCTGGAACAAGTTCAGGGTTAAAAGTTCACAGCTGGGGCGTTGTAGTGTGAGCGAAGGGTGAGGACCCAGCAGAAAACATTAAAGCTGATTGCCTTGCTTGTTTGTTATCTGCAGCTGTGATGCTCTTGCCAGGGGTGGGGTAAACCCCAGAAGTGAGACAGAATTCTAGCTCTGTTGCATGATACCTAGCACAGCAGGTGGTGGGGTGGGGTTAAGAGATGTTCTGGGACCGGAGCTACTGCAATCCAACCTAGTCAAACCAAAGAGAAGGTTTCTCCCGTCTCCCATGACTTGCTCCACTGCATATCTGCTGCAGCCAGAGAAGAAAGCTTTTCGCTTTGCAGATGCAGAGACAATGTATTTTCCTGCCTGTGGTGGTAGAAATGATGGGTTGCAAAAAGATTTCTTGCTGGAGCCAGCATCTTTGCTGACTGATATGACCTCTCTGCTGACTTTCATGATAAGTCTTCCCCTTGTCTTTCTATCCCAGGGTCACTTTTGGCAGATCCGTGCCAAACACAGATCTTATCTCTTCTCTAAGGGGAAGTTCAGATGCTTCCCAGCCAAAGCTAGCATGCTAAAACTGCGTTCATCACTAGATGCTGGAGGCAAATGGGACTTAAGTTTTCAGAAGTTAAACACCCAAAGTGGAACTTTCTGTTCTGCTTTAAATATTCATTACACGCAGCACTGCAATGGAAAATTTGGGTTATGCTTATGTTATCTTCCCTAGAGGTCTGAACCTGGATTTTCTTGCATGCCAGCTAGCTGTTCTAACCCCTGTCGATGTAGATAATACTACCACTTGGATAATACCACCAGCATTATCCTCTCTGCTCCCCACCAAATTGAAATGATATATCCAGGGAAACATCTGCTAGATTGGTCCTGATTGCTAAACAGGCAAGAGGACAGCCTGTACCAAGCAGCTCATCACCGCTCAGACGGAGGGCTCTGCTTGTGTCTGGTGGCAGAAATGCAGGCACGTACAGGCCTATCTTTGTTAAGCAGGGCCCGAAGGAAGTCTTTGGTGATGCCAGTGGTGCCAAAATGTTCAGTGTAGGTGCATGTAGTGAAATTAAAATCTTTTGGCGGGTCAAGGCTCTAGGACCAGCCAGAGGCAGGGATATAAACCGTACTGGGATACAGGAAAACTACACACACACACTCTGTATTTAAAGTAGATGTGCGTGCTTGGCTTCAGCTGGCTTGGTTTTTTTTCTCTCATCAAACTGTTTTGTCTTTGTGTCTTGGGAAACGTGCCTTCCTGCGAGCACCTGGGTTACAAAGATTTTTCTGTGGTGCAAGGGGATATGGGAATTGCTTCAGGTACTATCACCATGTCAAGCATCAGAGAAAAGGTGAGGGTCACGTTGTGACTGACCTTCCCTGGCAGAGCTATGGAAGGCTGTTAAGAGCAGTCAAGTCTTGTGCTTTGCCTTGCCAACCCCAACATCAAAAAGCCCTGAGTGAGCACCTCAACCTCTCCCAGGAAAACCCTGAAAGATTAACCCCCTCAGGTGGTGTTCTGGGGTTTTCAAAACTGTTGGGGAGGTTGGGTGTCATATTCGCCTTCTGTTTTGTAGCCTTTCAGGTAAATTCAGATCACTTGGTTACTTTCTCTCCAGAAGTGGGAGAGCAAAGGCTTTTAAATGAAAGCTGAGCTCTCTGATTCCACCCTCTCCAGGAGCTGGAGACTAAGCAAAATGCTTCTCTGTAGAAATAATTACAACAAAAACACACTGCACAAGCAGGCTGTGCAGACAGATGATTTCCATGTGTTTTTTCCCAAGCCAGTGCTCACACAAGGAAAGCTCAGCTCTTTCTGCAGGAGTGGGGAGCATTAACCACCACCCCTACATAGCCTGTCCCAGTTCTTTTATCTGTTGTGCAGAGAGCAGCCCTTCAGCCACTCAGTGCATCCTGATTTGCATCCATCCGTACAAAGGCATTCATCTGTATCTCAGTTTGGGGTACTTGGGCAAGTGGGATGTGATTTGTTCCACTTTCACCGTGGCCAGTCCAGGGTAGCTGTTGCTGTTCCCTCCCAGCTCAGAGAGAAACCTTTGAAGGCTGCTGGCCAAGAGAGGTCCTGCGCAGGTTCAGGTGATGGGGACATAACTGCCCACAGTGAAGTCCTAGATTTAACCATAAGAGGACATAAGTTAAAAAACCGCAAACATTAAAGGTTTAAACACCTGACTCCAAGCCTGAAACCCAGGCTGGACTTCTAATAGACCTCAGAATATCTGTTAGAGTCTGGGTCCTCTCTGAAGATGGATTTCTGGCCACCTGGAGGGCAGAGCACGCAAGTCGGAGGAGGTCATGCAGGAGACAATCCGGGTACAAAATACATTGGCCCATGGAAATATTCACCCAGCCCAAATCTGCTTGTTTTCAGCGGCTGTGCCCAGTGGTACCACCCCGTGCACCTGCTCCCTCTTCCCTCACTGCGTCCCCGTGGGCGAAGAGCAGACAGGGCAGCGGGTGAGCCCTACTGAAGCAAGGAGGAACCTCCCGCTGATTAAGTGAAACTCGTCCTTAAAACAATAACAAACAAACAAATGATGTTGGTGAGCCAGGAACTTGCATGTGCTCTGCTGAGCCTTAGCATGAAGCGATGTGTAAAAGTATTAGCAAGGAATAGGGCAGAGTTCAGTGCTGAGGTCAGCCCTCTGCTTTTAATTAAGGCAAGTAGGAGTCAGGAAAGACAATATCCCATTATTGAGTGGGTAGTGCCTGTCATGTTAGATGCAGTGTCTGCATTCAATTAAAGGCGGCAAATTAGCCTTTAGTGCCAGAAGACAAACCAAAATGAGAGCCAGTTTGATGGACCAAAATTAAATGTGAGACGGGAAGAATTTATCATCCCCACAAAAACGTTTGGAATACACACTGGAAAGAAAGTTCAGGAAATCCATGGAAATGCTTTGAAGGGGAGTGACTCACAGTCACTTTGAAGGCTAAGTTTTCATTTTACTTTCTGCTTTTGAAAAAGGTTTTAAGATTCATAAACTGTATTTTGCTCTAAGTGCGGGGGACTGGGATAACTTTCTTCTCCCCGCTTCCTCAAATGCTACTGACCAAACTGCTTATCCTCTTTGCTTACCACTGGGCCCTTGAGGCGTGATGCCCTGCGTCCCATCCTGGGCACAGTTTTTCAACCCCAGCAGTGTGAAAAGCAAGCGGGCAGTCATGGGTTGACACTGCTTGGACAGACCATAGGACAAAGCGTAGCAAAATACGCAGATGCATCCACACGGGTATGTACCCCAGAGCCTCTCACATGGGGAAGAGGAATAGGGAAACCTGCAAATCACTAACTACCAGCACTGAATGGCCTGTTTGCCCCGCCACTACTAATGTTTTTCAAAAGAGAGAGTTGGAAAGTATCATATCATTTTACCTACAGATAACGTATCAAGCAAAGCAAGCTGAAAACCACTATGGAAATAAATTTGCTGCTAATACTAGGCGTGTGAGTTTGCAGTTCATTCATGAGGATTTGGTACGGACATTATCAAGCATCTCAGCTCAAAAGTAAGTCAGCTAATTAGCTTCTGGCCTCAGGGTCCCTCTTTCTAGCAGCCCAAGGATGGGCGAAGATTGGCTCTCTCCCAGCTATTGCAGTGCTGAGTATTTTGCTGTAGTTTTTCCCAAGAAAGATAGGCTGTCAGCTTCTTTGTGCACATACCAGAATAAAAATATACAAACCCCAAAAATCCAGTATTTGTGGTTTTTCCTAAAAAAAAAAATTGCAATGAAAACAAGTGGAGGCAGCTGTAATTACAAATAGGGTATTGAGCTCTTCTAGGTATATAAAATATATATTTTTTATATATTAAAAATATATTAAAACCCCACAAGGATGTGAAAGATACGTTAGATCACCAAACCTATTCTGTCTGGATGGTACTGATGTAGGAATCATTAAATATAAAACTAACATCACACTGTTGTTAGTTGAAATGCAGCAGTAACAGAGGGAGAGGAGTAGGTTCTTACTCTTGATGCTGCGTGTGAAATTCAATTCCTTCTAAGGACTTTTACACTTACAAGTAGCAGAACACCTTTGGGCAGAAGGGGGGGATCTTCATATTTGATACTACCCTTGCAGTGCTTTTTTATTTCCCCCCCAACTCTTCCATGTCACAGAATAACCCAGGGATAATTTCAAATATGAAGTGGTTGCACACAGCTATGCAATAAAGAAGAGCATCCTGCCAAAAACAAAACAAAAACCCAACCCTTCTCCCTGAAACAATCTTTTTCATGACTTACACTTGGCTCCCAGCAGCATGCTGGGTCAAGAGACCAAATTTTCCAAGTACCTGCTTACAGCAACAGCAGCTAATTGTGCACAACAGCAAGACAAATGCCAGGTAAATTAGAAACAAACGTTGGAGAAATCTTTAGTAAATGATGAATCTGAATCACCAAGCCCTCTTAGCTCTGCAAGTGCTTTGCCTGTTGTCTTTTGTAGTTATGGAAAGACATAGGTTTTATTACTAACGTATAATTAACTCAAGGAAACGAACAATTGGGATGTGAAGATTACGTCTCTTGTCTGTCTTTTCGGTCCTCTCATTTTCAAGCCATCTAAGCTGAAGGGTGATTCAAACATCAAATAAGAAGAGAAAAAAAAAATCATGTGGTAGAAGGAGCCAAGTACCCTAAAGCAGCAGAAAACCCAGGTCTCCCTTTCCCACCTGTTCCTGTGCCCCCTGCACTGGCAGACAGACCTATGCTTTCTACAAAGACCTGGAAAAAAAAAGAGCAACGTTTCCTTACCTGGTGCCAGTCACCAAATAACTTTTCTCAGATTCTGGCTTTACCACAAGCCCATAATTCTGTCTAACTTTTAACTTCTGAGCATTTTTGTCTCTTTTAAGGAGAAATAGGGTTGCCAATGGAGGCGACAATTGGAATCTCTTCCCTTCCTTCCTCAAAATCTGAAGGAACACATCTTTCCTACTCAATTACTCAAGTTTAACTGACATCAGCTCTTTTCCCCAGCTGTTCAGGAAACCCCAGGATGCGGGGATGTGGGAGTGCCTGCACAGAAGCAGTGGTGGGCTTCCCACTCTGTCAGGAAACCGCCAAGCAGCCCCTTGCACGTGCGCCCGTCTTCCCACCCGCCTCGCCGCCGCCCTGGAACCTCTGCCTGGGAGGCCGCGTTTGCTGTCCTTCCCCGCCACCACTGCATGAACCTCTGTGCCCATCTGCCCCCAGACGCCTCCTTCCCTGCCCCGCTCCTTGTGTGTGCCAAAACCAGAGCCCACCTGCTCCAAAGGGGGACAGGTGGACCTCGGTCCTCACCCACCACGTGAGTTTGATCAGGCTGCCGAGCAGCTCCTCAGCACCAGCCACTGTCACGCCCCATGCACAGCCCAGCCAAAACCAAGGGGGCCGAGACAGGGGGCCAGGGGTTTTGGAGAGGTGGATGCAATGCAGAGTCAGCGCGGAGAGGACATACAGGCATCGCACTGGAAAGACAAGAGAGAGACATTCTTTTAAAAAAATCAGCCTTCATTATTAGTGCTGCTGGTGGAATAACTTTTTATTAGAAGCATCTGAAAGTGGTTATCTTCCATAAAGTAATTGATCCCTAACAGCTGTGCTTCAGAACAACAGCCCACGTTAAGCCATCCGCACAGCAATGCTGCAATCACAGCTTTTCTCAAAACATTCACAGGATGGAAAGAAGAAAGTGGCATCAAGGGAGGAATCAGTCTGACTCCAGCAAACCGAGCATGCCTGAAAAACATAAAGGTAGAAAAAAATACACCAATGGATTTAAAAAATTTTTTTAAAGCATCTTTTGCTTTGTGAGCCATTTTTATCAAGACTTTACCTACAAACTCTCCACCTGTCCACAGTATGGGTCATTTTCTGATCTTTACTTCCTCGGCTTTTCAGCACAGGGCACATTTGCGTAAAGTCTGGATCTTTATCTGCAGGATTCACCTGCTGCTCACTTCCCACCTGAAGTCAAATCGACGTGTCAGCAGCACCATGCTCATTTCCACTGCAGCCAAAGGCAATTTCACAGTGAGGACAATGGTGGCCTCCGTTAAGGAACGAGCCACAAAAGCACATTAAATGCCCTTGTAAGCCGAGGTCTGTTTTTCATTAGGCACTCCACGTAACGAGAGCCAGGGGAGGTGCAAGACAGGAAAGAGGCCGTACACAGGAGCGGCTCACAGGAGGTTTTTATAACGTTTTCTGTGAGCATCAGCAAGTGTATGGGAGGGCAAAGGGCTCACGGCACACCAGGGTGTCTCGGCCAATTCCTGTTGCCCTGCCTCTTCCAGCTCGCTGGCTACCCTCTGGCCAGCCCCAGATCCTGGCAAATGACAACTCTTGCCAGCACAATAATGCCTCAATGTTGAAAAACAGTCAGGGCAGTGCACAAGAGAGACTACCCCCACCAGGAAGCCCTTACGGTCTCATGAAGCAGCCCAGAGCAGCCACATTTTCTGCCCCATCAAGCCACAATGCTGATTTCTGTATTGCTGCTCTGCTCTTTGGGATAACAACTGCGCAGCTGGCTCCTTGTAAGCCAAATCAAAGAAGGCCTGAGCAGAAAACAACTTATCTACCATAGTTATCATCACCGGCTCCCTCTGCCACGAAGTGCTGCCTTTCCTGGCTCCCCCACCTGCTGGTACCTTTGTCAGGGGAGGGAGGGGAAGCATGGGGGCTTCTCCAGCTTTGCTTCAGAAGAGTCCCTTTGTTTCAAGGGTGTTTTCTCCTCCCATCTGAAAGACCAAATGGAGGCAGGGAGAAACTGAGCATGTCTCCAAGGTCACAAAATCAGCAAATGGCTCACACTGGCCACAGTCTCTGCAAGGCCTTATCTAGTGCTGGACCTGGTCAGCCCTGGCATCTTTCTCTCCCACCCTCCACCAACACAGCTGGAGACTCTCCTTCCCCCTCTTTACTCCCCTTGGTTTTTTTCACCAGTGTCCAGGGTACAAGCGCTTCATGCTGCCATCTCAGGCTCTATGCTTAGACCCATGCCCGGCCTTAGCTCTCACCACTGTCCTCATCCCAGCCTCATGGTTGCCACATCACCCAGAAAAAAACGATTGCGTACAATGAAAAGACGTTGTCATCTGTAGCAATTTATCGATATGACCCTTACCTGGCCTCACTTCATCTGTACCTTGCTGTTTATTATGCTGTATATCCCTGCCCAGGGCAGGAAGGTTGGACTAGATGATCTTTAGAATGATCAAACCATGCTATTGACTCTGGTTTTCTGCAAGTGACATTAGGCAGAAAGGAGCTGTGTAAAACACTTAGTGCCCACCTAGCACAAAGCGAAGGTGGATTTCACATATTACAAAAGAGCTAGAGGACTGAAGTTGTTATATAAGGCTTCTCAAGTGGTTTCTTTTGTGCTTGTTTTAAAAGGGAGCCAACCTGGGAAAAAGCTGGGAGGCGATTGGCTATGGGTGTGAATGCAAGGGAATGCTCTCAGCTACTGCAGCATGTCCCTTCTCCCTGCCCGCCCCCCCCGCCCTGTACTGAGATGTGGGGATGGAAAGGGGAGTGTTTATGTGTCCTGTTCTCCCACACTTGTTCTCTCCTCCCTGCTAGAGTACTGGGGGTGTAGGTGGGATGGTAGGAGAGGCCTCTTAAACTGTCTCCTCTGCTCCCTCCTTAACTGATCTTGTCTGGCCCCAAGGGAGTCAGGCTCCTTAATAAGTATTTAATTCCTAGCACAGACAGGGTACAGGAAACAAAGGACTCCCTGCCTTTCTGCCAGACTCCTCTGGCTCTTCGCCCTGAACTGCCCAACCTATTCCTTTTTTCACCCTTGCCAGGTAATTCCTCCTGCAGTCCCTGCCATGCCAGACAGGCACATTGGCTCCTCAGTACTGCTGTAGGAACATCGCTGTGTTCCTGAGTGACTTCAGAGAGCCACCTATAACATTACCCTTTCTTCCTATTGCCGCATGATTCCAGATCCCTTCCTACCATACACCCTGCATCCTTTGCTCGTCTTTTTTTATGCTCTACTTCCCTCATTCCCCTCCGTGCGCATCCTCGGAGAGGAATGAGGAGACTAGAGCACAAACACTACATTCTCATCACACCTCTTTTCTCCCCACAGTCCTTCCAGCCACATTGGTCCTCTCTATCCGTCTATGATGTGCAACATGTTCCTACTACTCTTTCCCTGCAAAAGGAACAGGCCCAGGAAACTGGGAGCTGCTCTTGCAGCACCCGAGCTGAGGGTGAAGTCTTCTGGGCTTTTCTGGTGGGAGAGCTGGGATGCTTCACGACAGGCTCCCGGCACCCCAGTGGCCATCAGAGCTACCTGTAGCCCTTTATTCAGCAACCCTCCAGCAGAGATCATCACTTGTTTGAAACACATTGCTCAGAGAGATGCAGGGGGGAGCAGGGTTGGGTCACTTAATCATTCCTCTCCAGCCAAGTGCTCTGTAGGATAAGGTGGTTCTTAGTTTCTTGGCAAGGAGACAGGGCTGAGAATTTTGGCAACACTGGCAAATAGAAATGAATCCACATGAAATCCTTCCATCTCCTCAGCCCAAACGATATTCTTTACACATCCTCAGAGAGGGAAACTTTGTAATTTCTGCAGAGGATTTACCTTAAACTCATGAAGAAGGTATCTTGTGAGAGCAAAGCTGTGGTAAGATCACTGCTGTGTCATGCCAAGCCAGGTAACCCAAGCATCAGGCCTTTCCTACTAGGCAGTTTCTTTACGCAACGGAGGGCGCAAGCAGGAGAGGGCCAGCAGCTCCCAATCTTTCCTGTTAAACAGGGAGTTTGCATTTAGCTGCCATCATAGACCTTGTGGTGAACACGGGCAAGGTAAAGCTTATTTACCCAGACACGTAGTTTCTACAGGACAAATGAGGTCTTCTGTTGTTAATGTTTTACTTTTCTAAAAGTCACTAAGCCCAGAAACATATACCTTAAATTCCCGAACTCACGCACTGGGAAAAGGGATGCAGGAATAGCTGCCGCACACAGCAGGCTTGACACAAGGCAAAAATTCCCCTGGCCAGGTGCCTGCTTTTCAGCAGGCAGTTCTACCACACATGCCTTGATTCCCATGCAGACTTTACTCAGCTGGGTACAAAATCACCTCCATGAAAACAGGTTAAACATGTTCAGCAGTTCCCCTCCAGGAACGAGCCTGTGATTTTGCATTCTAACCTTCTTAAGGAAGCGCTGCCAATACTGGCGGAGCCCAACAGAAAAAAAAATCTCATCTTTTATGCTCTTAACGAAGCGTTCTTCCCCCTACCAAAACAAAGATGCAGTGAGTTATCCCACCTCTAGTATAAAGCAATGGCAGGATTCCGGCGCTTGCAGTCACCTCAGCTCATGTGCACATGTGTGGTGGAAGACACAGAACCAGGCAAAGGAAATAAATTCTTTTCAGACTTCCAAGTGGTCTTTTCTCGGGCAGGCAGGGAGTATTTTTTTAAATGATGGAAAATACTCCAATGTGCCTTACTCTGCCTGTTGTCCCTTGGTGCCTGGTTAAACATTATTTCAGCAGCTCTGCCATCCCTGGAGGCTTTGATAACTGGCACAGGTAAGACACATGGTGGAGTTGCAGCTGAAACACAACTTACTTCTTTTTCCTGAGCTACACTCTCCCTCTATTCTTTTTTTCAAGGTTTAACTCAAATGGCCCATTGATGGGGCTGATCCTGCTCTTTGTGGTGTCTGCCCATACCACCTCTCTGGTACGCGCCTTGAAGAACTGCATTTGAAATGCACCCTGATGCTTAACAGCCGTATCTGGAAAAGGCCAAGATTCAGGGAATCCAAAACAACATGAATGCTATACACAAACTTCTACCATTTAACAACTGCACGGACTCTGAGGAAAGGTAGCCACCATTGTTTACAAAAAAACCACCCCAAATCCCAGAGCCTTCTGATGAGCCTTCTGTAGCCCAGCAGCAATCCACAACTGGAATTTTATGGAGAGACACAGCACCCAGCAGCTCCAGACGAATGGCTCGTTTTCTATGGTAGAATCAATACAGCACCTTGAAATAAAATAAGGATGAGACAGCAGCTGAGAAAGTAGCATTTATTTTTACAGCATTTTGTGAGACAGATAAATGTAGGACCTGTTTTACTGATATGGGCAGTGATATGTGGCTTGTCCATACCTTCATGTAGAAGAACTGGAGCTATAAAAGAATCCTAGCATAGCCAGATCCAAGCTAATACAAAGCCATATTTTTTTCCACAACCAGTGGATGCAAGTGGAGCGGGAATTCCTGTGCTGAGCTCATAAATTCAGAACTGCTTCCTATCTAATTGCTTGTTACAGCAATAGGATGGGCAGGGCGAGAATTTGTTTTACAGTTTAAAGTTAAACACTTCTCTCTTTGCAAACATTTCAATACAGATCTAAAGATCAGCAGGCTCCAAAATAATCATCAGGCATCTCTAGTCCAATAAAGATTTACTTAGTAAAATTGTCTGGTTTGTATTATCAGCTAAACCAACCTAAGTGATCAATAATGGAGACTTTTTGCTTTAAAACGTATCCAGTTGCACTGCAGAATCATGGAAATCAACAGAACTGCTTGAGGTCAACTATGAGTTTCAGGCAAATGCATCAGTGTTTGCAGAGCCTGCCTACAGCATCAGAAAGGTAAGCACATTCTGGCTTTTATGGAGAGCAAAGACACATGTGGACTTTTTTCCCTTTAATTACTTTTCCTCCAGATGCTGGAATAAAGTGAAAAGCACCCCTCCTTTTTCACTCTTAGTTTTATTATAAAAATCAACATTTCATTTGTTACAACTCAGTTTATAGTAATAATCGGAAAGGATTTTTGTACAAGGTTTATATACACCTTACAAGTAAAGCACTTTATTTTACAAAGAAAAAAAAAGTTAGTGAATGAGTGAATAGGACTGACCAAATGTTGGTCATTATAATATAAATACATCCTTGCAAAGCACCATCGTACCAAAGTTGATGAACAAGAGACACCAGCTGGCTTTAAGACAATGACAAACAGTGATTAAAGCTTACAAAAAAGAACAAACAAAACAAAAAACAAAAACAAGATTAAAAATCTGAAAGCAGCACCAGATCCTTCACTTGCAAACAAGGCTAGTTCAGCTTAAGCCTGGTGGTATCCTCTTTACAAAAAGACACTTTCATTTTCCCTGGCTGACTCTTAACTGCCTGGCTTAAGGCTACAGCCATTTTAATCAGGACTTCAAAGCCACTCCTTGTTAATTTGAAAGAGGGGCACAAGTCTGCTCTCCAATAGTTTCATCGTAACAATCACGCTGCATGCTACTAAGACAATCTCTGGCCTGAATTGAATATGGACACTTTACTTACCTTGCTCTGCACAGTTTTGGAGTGGATCACCCCGTCCCTATAAATGCTACGCTGGCATCATCTACCGATCTGCCCTTTTTAAAGATGAAAAGGAAAGAAAATTGCCCGTTGCTATTTTTACGTTGTAGAAACACTAAGTAATCTGCTACATGCACGGTACATGTTCAAAAGCTGATTCTGTCTGTAACAATACTGTGTGACGAACATGCTCAGGACAGAAATGTCAGGAAAAAAAGCAACCAATTACTTCTTACGAGGTATTTTGAAGTCATCATTTGGTTCAACAGCACGCGTGACCAGGGAGTTCTGTTCTTGAAGCAGCTCCCCCTCGAACGGTGGTAATCAATTAATTCAAGGAGATTTGCCAAGCAATAACGAATAGAAATACTTAATATTCAAGACAGTGGCCTTTTCTTCATTCTAGCACAGGCTTAACTACTTTAAAGTAAACACAGATTAATTTGTTTTAAGACTCAGCAGTCAAGCTACTTCTAGAGAACAAGCTATAATAAGTAGAGAAGCAATGCAGAACTGGAGACCAGAACACCACCAAAGCCCATCAGTGCAATAAATAGGGATTTTCTGCATGCACCTTCACTTGCAGTGGATTGTAGCACCTGCCATGTCAAGCAGTCTGGGTGCAATACGCTAGGTCTACAACAGACAGGTTTTTTTTTTTTTTTTTTTTAAATGTTCCTACAGAAAACTGAAGAGATTTACTTATCTGAAAAATGGACCCCAAAAGTACAGGAACTATAAAAATATGTGTTTCCCGTCCTGTCTGGTATGACAGAGCATTAACTATTCAGGTTTAAAGTACGAAGTGTTCTGTTGTCTGGCCAAAAGAAGTCCAGCTTACGCAAGACAGCAGGACAGCATCCAGCATTAGCCCTCTGAAAGGCAGGGAGGCTGAATCTGCTAATGGGGGCGTGTGAGTGTGTATGCACGAGAGAGAAAATTATTAGCTTCAGGTAAATTCACATTGTCAAAGATGTGTGTACCTGCATACTTAGACTTGTACATGCACATGGTGGGAAAATGTTATGGCAGTAACCTGGAATTTACAATATTGAAAGTTACAACTCACAGCAAAATTAATCCTTTGATAACAACTGGTTCATATGCATATTTTGCATTACTGTAAATGTTTCACTTAATGTATATGCACAGGTTGCATGAATTTATATTCATGGAGATCATTCTTTATTTCAAATGCAAATGCTATGCGCATGTTCCATTTATTGTATCTAAGTTCTTTTCAAACAAATATCTTGGTATCCAAAAGCAGTGGAGAAATGAGTGTTCCTTAGGAAGGTATGAAATGCATGCAGTATGACATGGCAGGTATCATTTTAAAAAGCAAGATTACTTCCCATTAATGGTGCCATTTAAACATGCTATGCTCCTGCTGAACATGCAAAGGTTAGTTTTTAACAAATTATGCTGTAACGTCCTTTTTTTTCCCCCTATAACTACAAAGGACTTTCTTTCCTGATTGAGCATGTCAGCTATTTCCAGTGCCAGACAGTGAGCTGTGAACACTTCCCAGGTGTCTACAGAGAGGAAAAAGCAGACAATGATATTTGTGTTAATGCATCACTGTGTATGTACCTGATGCTGTAAGATAAGGATGTTTGCGCTTAGCTTAAAAGACAAGAAGCAGTTTCACTGACATCGGTGAGACCACTTCCATGCTAAGGCTACAAGCCCACTTTAGCTATCTCCTGAACTGACATGTGTGTGTTATCTACAGTCCTAACAGCTCAGCCAATTTGGGAAGCAGGAGAAAGCACAATCCTCACTGAAGGAAGGAAAGAATATGAATCAGGACCAGCTTAGTGGCAGAGAGGGAAAGACAGAAATTGTTCAGTCTCAATGTTCAATCAGTCTGTGGTTTATCCACTGGGAATGCGTCAGGTGCACATACTAGCTGCATCAATGCTTTTGTAATTTGGAGATCTGCCCGAGAGGAACTTCAAAGATCATCAGCTCTTTCAAAATTTTACTCTAGATTTACTGGGGAAATACATGTACTTACAAAGACAGATCACAGCTTCCCACTAAATAAATTCTTTGGTTAGTCCAGACGAGAAACAGCCTTCTCCCTGTGTTGATCATCTCCAGTGGAAAAAACATAGTCTGTCCACTTTCCCCCTCTTCATGTGAACCTCCCAGAGGCAGGTCACTCAAAATATCTGATGCACAAACTGAAACGTACGTATCCAAAAGACTTGATCAAATCCTACACTGCATTGTATGTCCACCCCATTGAATTCAATTGAGTAACGTGTGGACATAAACTTGCACAGAAAGCAGGCAGCTCGGTCCATGTGCTGAGAACGTTTTCTTCTAAGGAACCCTCGCTGTAATTAACACACTTAGAAATTTACCTGCAGGAAGTTCCCCTCAAGAGGAAGCCTCAGTGAGGCAGTCCAATCACACCAGAAAGAGGATACCAATCCTTAAGCTCAACCACCTTAGAGTTTTTCAAACAGAAATTGGCACACTGAAAAAAGTATTTTGCAAGAAGAGACCATTGCCATCGCAGTACAAGCACTTGGACTGAGATACAACAATGCAATATTCTTCTGAGTTCATTAGTGCAAGTTTCCACATGTGAACCCCACACGGAATGCTGCACGTGAAAAAATGTAAACAACAGAGAAGTTTCTATTCTCATCGGCGTGCCAGCCTCAACACCCCCAGCCCCGACACACCCGCCCTCCCCCCTTCATATAAATGGTTTAGAGTTCTCTTATAGTTCACAATACCCTCCTCAACATCCATCCTGCTGGAGAACACAAACAAGCTTCTTCACCAGCAAGGAAGAGTCAGAAGGACAGCTACCACGATTCCTAGATACCTAGAAGGAAGCTGGGCAAAAAACCTGTAGTATGCCAGATCCAGAGATCAACTGCAATAGCCTGGAGACCACCAACGCTTTTTAAAGTTTCCTCAGGTGTCTCGGACCTCTAGAAAGACCCTTTATTACAGCTGGAATCCCAAATGCCATGGTTTTCCTTGGAGCTGAAACCAAGTGATGCTCCAGTACTCCACATGAGCGGCAGCACTAGCAAGAATTACTTGTCACTAATTCTGTCAACAGCATGACTTCAAGCCCATGCCACATTTTCAGATTATTTCTCTTTTAGTTGAAACTGGCTGGGAAACAAGCAATAGAGAACAATAAATCCCAAACGGCACCTCTGAAGATTTGTTACACCCATACTATGCCCCAAGGCTACGAGGCAGAAGCTGCTCAGTACCTTTGTTTTGAGAGAGAAGACTCAGAGGGCCAGTCTTTGAAGGCATCGAGCACATTCAACGTGGGTTTGATGTCAACAGAAGGTGCAAATGCATAATGCCATCTAAGATCAGGTATACTGTGAGCTCCACTACAGTCAAAGCAAATTCAAAGCACTGCACTGGAGTCAAAGAGGAGTTCATAATATCCTAAGGTTGCCCCTCAACCTACACAAATGTTTTAACTTGATTATATACTCTCCCTGTCAAACCCACCATGGTGAGGCTGACGGGAGAAGGGGCTAAATATGATAATATACAAAAATAGAGATGCGAATATAAAATGGTTTGGTTAAGACTATCTTAAAATTTGACATTCACAGCGGTTAATACTAAAGTATCAAACTCACACTACGCAAAAGAGGAGGTATGTCAAAATCATACTGAGAAAAACTGGCTTTACCTAACACAAAGAAATCATGAGCAGTTAATACAGCATGGGAACCCCTTCCAATGATCAAACATCAGTTTCTTTTTTATGGACAGTTGCTCCACTGAAAGTTAAATGCTTCCTTAGTAGGAAAAAATAATATAATTTTTTTATATATATGATTTGTATACTGTGATATCAATATACACTGAAAGTACTGCAAGGATATATTATTCATTTACAGTAAAACTAACAATTCACGGTTAAATTTATAGTTTATAAATATGCTGTCTATATTATATGTGGTATAAAAATATTTGACATTTTGTGGGCACTAGGTCAAAATAAGGTTTTCTTTTTTAAGGGACTAAAAATCATTCAGGTATACGCATATTACCCTTGTCAACTGTGTGAAAATCGTACTGACCTGGTAGAAAACAGAATCCTATCGTTTTGGCAAAATGAAGAAGGTAATGTATAGCATGGTACTCACTGCATGACAAGGCTAATTAGGAGGAAAAAAGAATTTACAGCAGTCCAGCTGTAGCAGTACTTTAAATAAGGATATCATGGTTTAAAGTGACAAGGGCAGGAAGAAAGGATGCAGAAGAGAGGAAAAGGTACACAGGAGAAAAACACAAACTTTAAAATATACCCAAGAAAAATCACAAATTCCAGAAGCAAGGAGAGAGCTCTAAATGCTCTAGTTTGGTAAATTCATTCAGGGAAAACAGAGGCGTATTCGTTTAAAAAAGTATGTGATTATTTTTCTGGATTCACTGCTACGATTGCTGTGTTCCTGTAGAAAACAAAGCCCTTTGTGTAAGGTTAATATCTGTCCTGACTGTGTCTTCAAGTTTAACTTTAGTTGCTGGCCCTCTGTAGTTAACATAGAGGTTATTTGGCTACTTCCAAGTATCTATGGTATGCTGCTCTGAGACGGACTTCTTTATTATTAATTACTTTAAAACATTTTTGGTATTGACAAACTCCACATCTCACCTCGCTGGACAAGTAACACATCCTGGTCCTTCCATTTCCTTATGTGCTCAGTCACTTCACTGGATTAAGGCATGTTTTTGTGTTCCATTTGCAAAAATAAAACTTTTTGTACAAATGTCTGGGTTCTTTTATACAAAAATTTTTCTTCTTATGGCACAAGCAGCAATTGCTGTTTAAGAAAATATATAAATATCCTTTTTCTCTTCTGTACAAATATCTTCAGTATTCCTCCACCCCATTTAATAATATTTAACTGTACACTGCTCTACCTCATCCCTCACCGAGAGCTCCCTCCCCCCTCCCCAGTAGAACATTTTGTATTTACACTTTCACGGCAGAGGCAGATAACGGGGTGGGGGGGCTACCCCTCATGAGGAGTCCGTGCAGGGGGATGGCGGCGGCGGGTAGAGGTGGTGAGAGTAGCTCCGCTCTGTGTACGGGGAAGGCGGGCAGCTTTCGTAGTTCTCCTCTGCCGACAGGTACTGGCTGCGTGGAGTGGGTGGCGGGGGGACGGGCTCTGAATCATAGTTCAAGTCACTGGTATAGCCCTTGGCCGTCGCTGCCGTGACCCTTCGGCTTGGGGCATAGTCACTGTCACAGACATCTGTGCTGCAGGGTGTCGTGGGAGGTGCAAAATGCCGGTAGCTGTAAGGCCTGTAGCTGCAGTGGAGGGATTTATGAGGAAAGTGTTGGCATATAGAAAGACTATGCATTCTGAGCAATGCGCCCGCAAACAAGTGAGCAGCAGATAAGCCAAGGTGGAAACAGAGAGCTGGTCAATCTCTCTGCAGTAGATCTCACTCTGACATCACAAACTCACTAACTCCCCTGCAGAAGGCCCACCTTTGCGCTACAGCATCGAATTATAACAATTAGTTAAAGGGATACTAATCATTAATTATCTACAGGCAAGAGGCTCCCTGAGGCCTTAGCTGGGGTAGAAAAAAATGCTGCTAAGAGAGTGGGACTGGAGAAGCACTGGGGAAAATAGCTGTGTTGCAAGTGCATGGAGAAGATACTTTATTTCCGTTATCCAGTTTATGGATGCTGATTTCCAAGCCCAGGGGGAGAGGTAGACTGAAAATCACCCGGCACATTCATAACACTCAGGAGAATTGCCTGCCAGAGCAGTAACTGGGATGGAATTCCCAAACGCTGCTGCCACATAACATCTTTTAAAACGAGCCCAACATAGTTCAACAAAAAACAAATTAGAAAGGCAGGTGGGTGGTAGCTACAATTGCCAGCATCAAAATCAGTTGTTGCGGGTGTGTGGGGATGCAGCTCCTCTATTTTTAAGTCAGAATGTTAGGAAAAATGGGAATATCAGAAGCAGCAAGGCCAGGGTTTATTTATGGGCAGGGGAGCTTTCGGAAAACATTCAACCCTACCTACGCCCCAATACCATTTATAATACTAAAAGTCACATCAGCTAACCAATGATCAGCCTGATTCATGCCAGTGCCAAAATTTGGGTTTATTTCATTTTAAAAAATTACTTATAATTTTAAAAGCATTTTCATATGGCTGCAAGGGACCATTATAAACATCTGGTCTGCCCTTCTGCACAACAGAGGCCATATTTTCTGCTAATGGAGGAGAGATGTCTTTTCAGCCCCAGAGACCTCATTATCCAAAAGCCCCAAAAGCTCTGTGTTAGGGAGGCATTTCTTCCAATAGACAAACACAGAGCTCTCTTCTCATTGACCAGATCTGCTAATGATTTGGGAGAACCTTTACACCCTTGAGTAGAAGGTCTCTCTTTCTTTATTTTTGATAATAGTTATAAAATGAAAATGAACTCTAAATAGCATCTTACAGGGAAGGTGAGAAAGACACATTCAAGTAAACAGAGATAAAGCTTGTATGCCCATAAATATTAGTCAGATAAAATAAACAAAAGGTTAGCAACTGTTTTCAGATATTAACCCTTAATATGTCAAATCAGAATTTCTCTGCTTTATCGAGGCCATAATATTTATGTTGCTTCTGACCTACTTGCCTTTATATTGCCAACTGTCCTTCGCATTATGTTTTCCTGTCATTTCTGATAATTACATAACAAGTTTTTAGCTCAAAGTTGTCATGGTGCCAGGTTTCTTTTGGCATTTAGCTAATTTTGCGATGACTGTTGTCATTCTCCCCCAGACAATATACCCAAGAGATGTACCACTAACCCACTCACTGTACGATTTACCTCAAAGAGTGCTGCACTTAATATGCACGCTTCAGTTGACACGATACACGTGAACCCATTTAAGCACCTGTTTTAGTGCTTGCAGAATTAGGGCCTTTGAGTGCAATTCTTATGGAGCAGAGGCTGTCTTTATTCTGCATTTTCTACACTAACTGCTTTGATCCTGACGGAAACTATTGTAATAATAATTACCTGTAGGATCTATGAGTGGATGGGCTGTTTGAAGAATAACCGAATTCCATGGTGTAATGTGAACGTTCAGTAGCTGGTGATGGTGGTGGATTCAAAATCTAAGGGGATAAGGGGAAAGAAAAGAAAAAGCTAGTTAAAAAAAAAAAAGAAGATATGAAAGAGAATCAAGAAAACAGTTTATAAATTTCTTTTTATTACTGTTTAATAGGAACCTTAAGTTAAGAACCCCATGCATAGTCCCTCCCAACAAACAGGATTTTTCTTCTGTTTATTCATCAGTTCTTTAACAGACACTGGAAACGTTGCTTGTTACTATTCCTGTAAAAGCTATTACTAAGCTCTTCTCAGAAATCGCTGACTGCTGTTGCTGTTTTGACATACCCAGTGCCAAAAAGTAAAGTTGGAGCTACCTGCTCAAGACTAGATTGTCACTAGGGATACCACCGCCCTAGGCAAACTGGCAGATGGATGCTCCTACTAGCTGTAGTCCCCAAGCATTATGGTTTTTATATTTGCAGCATGCTGTACAAGGCAAGCTTCTCTTCTCTATAAAGGCATGCTCTTACTGCAGAAATAGTATTTTGATTAATTTAAAGATATAATGTGATTGGTTGATTCTTGGAACTGAAAACAGACAGTTGAAGATTTCAGCCTGCACTGACCAAGCATGTAACTAACACTGGAGAGTGGCTTGGTGGACTTCACATAAAAATAGCTAAAACAGCAACCACTGATGCTAGAAGTAAAGAGACAGGGAGCCCTCTAGGGCTGGTACCAACTTTTATATAGCATCTAGCGCAGCACACTACCCGTTAGTGACTAGAGGGATGCTATGGAGTTGCATGACACTTGTTTATTTACCTTTCACTTGCAAGACACACGACATAAAACTTACTTTTAGTTCCTTGAAAGGTCTATACAGAATTAACCATAGCCCTAGCTCCACAGGCACACGGCAGAGTGTAATGAAAGGAGATTGCTCTGCCAGAGCTGTTCAACATTTACAGGGACTTTTTAATCTCTCCTGACATTCAATCTAATATCTTTTTCTCGCACTCAGCTCTCTTGCAACTTTTAAAAATTAATAGAAAATTCAAATACTGTTTTCAAAGACTACAATCTCCTCTCCCCTTTCAAAATCACCTACTCCATATTTAAACAAGTTTATTAGGCTAGAAATCTAAACCAAAACATTAATCTGTCAATTAATTATCCTCAGAAAGACACTGGCACTTCTCTGAAAGTTATTAAAGGTCTATGAATAAAAGAATGACTTACTGGAGGAAAGTAAGTGCCTTTGGTACTTGAAGAACTACTGGAAGAGGCTCCAGTGACATGGGCCCTGTCATAGGGTGGCCCGCTGCTCCCTCCCATAATACTGAGGGAGCTGATCACGGATTTACCTCGAGACATCCCTAAAGGAGAACAAAGATGTATGTCAATATACCATTCTTTGAAGCAAACAGACAAAAGAAAGCTTAAAAAGATAATCTAGAGGAGAACACCAGTATAAGCCCAACTCCTAAAACCAGAATTAATCTTCCTGGTATTAAGAGCAAATTCAGTGCTCCCGGATGGACAACTGGAATGAAGACTGTCAGGGAATAAACATGCTGATTTTGTGTATCAGCTACTCAACTGCAGGAGTTGGCACTGGGCTATACTAGAGCTGTGTGAAGAGAAAGAGATTTCTTTCACTTCAACGGCTGGAAAAGACTTGAGAGAACAGGCATTCAGGCACTATTTCTATGCCTCAGAATAAAACACGAAACCGACTCCAACCACCTCAACTGAGGAACAGAAATTTGTTCAAGAGAAGAGAGCATTTGTGTTCTTTCATTTCCACACCATTAAGTGGGCTTTTGCTACTGGACTGAAGCATGCTGGCAGAGAGTCCAAGCGGGAAATGGAGAGGTATGCCACTGTGCTCGAAATAATGGTGAAAATTCTGCTCAAAGACTCTCCTTATGAAAGCAGGTTATTGCAGAAAGCAAAGAAATGTGGTGCATTATTTTAACCCTGTAACTGCCTCACAGAACCTGTATGTTCTGACTGGAAGCTGCTGGATCCAAAGCCACAAGTTACAGTACAAATTTAATCAATATAATCAGAAGCAATGCATATAAATGAAGTGCAATATTGCAGTTAAGTTTTACTTGTTAAGCAGTAGTAGCATCATGCACTTGGATTGGTTTTGGAAACTTCATCAAAGGAAATAAGCTGAGACCACAGTTATTGCTGGTCATTACAAACTTTGCAAAAAGTTTCACAAGCATACAAACACAGTCTACAGATCTAATGAGAATAATTACATAATGTTTAAAGTCCCATGAATATAACTCTGTGTAACTTTACCCTGTACCATCATGACGCCTTGCTGATGTTGTAATAGTCCAAAAAAAGGCTTTTTTAGTAGTGAGAGAACTCCCACGGTATGTGTATCTATTTGAGCTTACAGTTCTGCTAAGTATCTAAATGCTCATGAATAGCGTAGGTAAAATAGCAGCTCATTATTATAAAGGAGGATGGCGACAAGCCTTGACAGTCCTGGCTTCCAGCAGCTTCCAGGAATTATGCATCTGGAACGGACATCTCCTGTGCATATGTGCACAGTATCCAGAGCTACAACTATGTGGTGCCAAAGAGCAGGACAAGGATCACACCGTTTACTCACCAGGAAGAGACCCTGACAAAGAGCTTGGGTGAGGCACATAACCAAGTGGTACAGAAGCTGGTCCGTGCACCACATAATCATTGGTCATTGTTTCCCCGTCTCCCTTCATGCGTGGGCACAGCACCCTCTGGCAGATGAAGTACATTGCTCCAACCACAAAAACTGTAAGGATCACACCAATGATGGAGCCTATTGTGTTGTTGGGCTGCGGTGCAGGCTCCTCCGTTGTGTCTGAAAGGAAAATCAGACTGTAAGTTAATCCAACAGCTTCATATACCAACAACAGCTTTCCTGACATCTTTCCACACTGGAAAAATAAAAGCCTCCTCTTCTGTAAGCAGACAACAGCTTTCAAATTATATATGGGAGGAACAAACCGGCACTGGGACAGGTCTGTGTAAAGACTCTGAGCATCCAAAAGGGCTACCTGTGCACAAGATGACCTCTCGCACATGCAGAGGGGTTTGTGAATCACAAATGCCAGGAAATGACTAGTACATGCATGTGCAGGGGGGTCGATGAACCAGGTCCTGATCTTGCTTCATGCTGACAGGCAGGGCTATCCTTTGAAGTGGATGAACAAGATGAACTGGATGACTCCAGATGGCACTGTGCTGGGGACTCCAGTTACACTTTTTCTTGTCATTAAAGATGACGACAACTACTTTTCATGTTGCACCTCATCACATAAGCACCTAGGTTATCACTCAGTGTAGCAGACCTGCACTCCCATTTCTCAACTCTGTAACGTTCACTTATGCTGAACAGTAGAGGTGATGCACCAATGATGAATTATGGGTTTGCTGCTATTCATTAAACTACCTAACCTACTCTACACATCTGGCCCACGCTGATGGTTACAGATACAGCTGAGCATCAGCTTTAGAGTTGTCATCCCTATGAGGATTCTGTATTTTAAATGATTATTCAACAGTCAAAATGAGTGCCTTTCCCTACAATACCAATTCTAAGCAATGACATTTCTGGGAATAACTGACAACCCCCTGCCTGTGCTTCACGAACTTGACAAGAAAAGCAGACTTTAAAGTATTTTTCTGTTCTAGTCAGTGTATTACATCTCATCCATTACTGAAAGTCTTTCCCCCAACGCGTTTTCTTCTCCCTGAACACCAAATCCACACTTTAACCAGCTTGTCACAGACTACAGAGATAAGTAAACAGACTTCTGATCATACTGGAAGAGGGACAGTGACAACTGCAATCTTACTCTGGGTGGGCTAATTTTCCATCCTCTGTTACAAAACCAGAAAACTATAATAAAGATAACTATACACATTTGTGATAATGTCACTAATAGCTTGGTAGCGTGCCAGAACATCTCCTATTACTCCTGCTTAAGATCAAGGGTCCAACTCGGGCTTTGCATTTTCAAGTTATGCATGTGTCAACCGTGATATATGGATCTCTAACACGAGAAGAGATGTCCCTATTTACAATTTCTTTTAAAGTACAGTGAAAATGAACTTTCAAGTTGGAATTTTAAAGGCAGTGGTTCGCTTGCAGAGCCCTGGAGATTTCAAGGTAGGGGATATCACATGTTACAAATCATAAATCAAGCTTAGAATTGCATCTTTTCAAGATATAAAGGAAATTTTAGAAGGTTTGCTCTGTAAACAGAGTGCTCCTCTGATTCTAAAAGCACCTGCTATTAATTCTCTGGATGAGAAAACCATGAAGCAGAACAGTTATATATAAAAGTCTCATGCTGCTAGAAAGACTTTTTTAATCACTCTACCAACTCAGCATACTAACAGGTTATAGTAAAACAAACCTTTTATTTCCTTCAAAAGTTTAAAAAAGTGGAAGAATCACTAGCGTTCTCTGTCCTCAGAGACTATTCATTCAGAATACCAGTTATTTTTGTTATTCCTATTCCACCACCTTGTGCATTAATTGCATGACAGCAGTTATGAACAGGGGCATTCATTTTGGGAACAACTAATTCAGTCTGGTTGGCAGAATAAAATCTAACTCATAGAGAAGGAAATAAACAAATTTCGGATGCTGCAATCAAGTCTCTAGTCTCAGGTTTTACACTTACAGCATCCTTGCTCGTCTGAGCTGTCACTGCAGTCCAGGTTGTGATCACATTTCTTGCTTTTCCCGATGCACTGCCCACTGGCACAGCGGAACTGATCAGTTAAACAAAGCACTGGAAAGAGAACCCCCCCACACACCAGGAGTCAGTATCAAAGACTTCTACTCTTTAAAATTATTAAGAAAACAAGACACCAAAGCATACTATCAGGATCACCGTGGGATAGTTAGCCTGCTGCTAGCTTCATTTCTTGAAGTAGCCTGTGACACACAAAATCCCTCATGCCAAGCATGCAGAAAAAGTGATTCAGTGTTCTGTTGAGGGTATTGCACAGTGGGTACCAGGTCCTTACTGCCTATTTACAATAAGCACACTACAAGATAAAGTTACCTTGACTAAAATAATTCAGAAGCAGAAAGCCACTGAGAACACAGGCACTTATGCCAGGACATGGTTATTGCAAAATTACTATATGAATCCCCACCTCTAAGCATTTACTGTAATATAAGAGACAAGAATTAAGTTATTAAACATAAATCTGCCAAAATATGATGATAAAATTAAGATAGATAAATGTGGTTTCTCAATGCCCTTGTGCTCTACCTGTAAACCAGAAAACTCCTTGATCATGGGACAACAAGATTTCACTTGACATTGTTTTTAAACTGAAATGAAAGACAGAAGATAAAACTGGAGCTTTGCCAGTAGACTCAAAAAATAAACTACCGCTTTGAGAAAAAAGGTACTGCAGGCAAGGTGTGGGCTGCTGTTGCTTATGCATATTTTTGCCTCCTGTTTCTCATAAATCCAGAAATTCTTTCTGACCTGAGTTGAATTAAGAGGTTAAACTAAAGGCTTTTCTGATCCATAATCAACTTGAATACTCTGAATAACAGGATCACTTTGAAGGTGATAAACAGCCCCTGGTCTGATATCTGCAGTCGCTGGACGGCAACTGGGAAGCTAACTTGCACAACATATTTTCAGATGTCAGCATCTCATCTGGCTAACAATTACCTTTCATCACACAGGAATTTCTGCATCGGTCTGGATGTTTTTGAGCTGGAGCACATCTTTTGGAAAGAAATCCAGCCTTGATTCAAAGACCTTTAGACAGTCTCTTCAAAGAAGGAAAACGTACTGAAAGGATATAGAGAAGACGCATCCTTTCTAGCTTACAAGTTGTCCCTACAACTCCTCACTACTGTGCAGTGGGGAAAGGGCGAGTTTGCTTGTATTTCATGTTGTATAGCGGTGGAGTAGTTCAGATTCCACCAGCATGACCTGTCCTTTCCAAAATTAAAGGAACCTAGTTCTCATTTTGTGGCACTAGCACTTCCCCCTGGGAAGATGGCTTAAATACTCTCTGTTGTTCTGCTCTATAGGAAGAAGATGTCTCCAGAAATCTCTTCTGTCTCTCACTACCACTTACTCACAAAAGTTTCAGTTAATTTTGTTCAGGTATTATAAAACAAACAATCCCAAGACCTTTACTCAGTGCAAGGTACACAAAAAACTATGAGAAGGATTTGCTGTACTTTGTAATTCAGTACCAGGTTTTTAGAGCTTAAAAACATACCATCTTTTTAGTAATAGTACTTTTTACAAACAGAGCTTAAATCTCTGTGCCGGAGATCAGTGTTATTTCTATCTCAAAGGTGGAGAAACAAAAGTATGGTGTTGTGAAATAACTTCCCATTCAATAGATCAGTTTAAAAACTAGCAGGAACTCAGATCCTTCCAAATCCTACCCAGCAATAACTTTGGTATCTATCATAGGGTGTCCAGGACAGCTTTATTTTCATCACACTCCAAAAGATCCTCTGTACCTTCACAGCTCTTCTCATCAGAGTTGTCCTGGCAATTTGCTTCTCCATTGCATCGGAGGGCACTGTCTATGCACTGTCCACTTTCACACTGGAACTGGGTGTCTGAGCACACTGGGCAGTTCTTTTCATCACTGTGGTCTTCACATTCAGTGAAACCATCACAGCGCCAGGCCACAGGGATGCAGTCAATCTCACCTGTGAAACAGGTGAACTGCTGAGGGGAGCATGTTGGTGGTTCTTTAAAAATCAAGCAAACAAACAAAAATTAAAAATCCAGCTGAACAAACAGCAGATCAGGACAGGTAAGGACAAGAAGAACTCAGCTGCTTTCATTTATCAAGCAGCTGATAAACATGCCACATTGTAAGGTAACTTCCACCCCCGCTGCCTCCAGAGTAATTTGTGCTGATCTTGAGCCCCATGTGACTGATGCAAGCTCACATCAATGGAGGCTCATTAGACAAAGAACAAGAGAAACAGAGAAATATGCACACTCAAAACACAATTATTTTGTTCCCTTCCCACTTGAGCCTCTTACACCCTTTCTCTTTGCAGGTCTTAAAAAATCAACACACTTTTCTACTCCCCCATTCCTGCAACACCACTATATACACAACCGATGGCTCGCTCTCTTTTTAATGTTTGACAGTCACTGTATAGAAAATGTTAAAAGGATGTAATGCGCTGCAGATGGATGCACTGTGACTCAATGTCTAGTTATGTGCCCTCGACAGCTCTGTTCAGTCAAAATTCTTTTAAAACGACAAAACTGCTCCATCTAGTCAAGTCCCACTATCTCAACACAGCTGTTAGCTGTTATTTAACATTTACTACAGTAACTGTTAATCTCATGCAGTAAGTGTGCATTTTTGTCCTTTTTTTTTAATCCCCCCTTCCTCCCCCCCTTTTTGGCCTGGTATTAAACTTGCTCTGAGAAAATATCTGGATTATGTTAGCTCTTGTTCCATTGTGAGACCACACGTCGCCTTGATGGCGAGAAGATTGCATAATAAATCCATTCAGTATGGTGGCATAAAGAGACCCAAGCACCAAAGTGCCTCTCCTCTCCCCCATTTCAGCCCCACCCTTGGAGACAGCAGGGCGTAGGCTACAGTGGCTGTATCACCATGGAGGAGGCAGCTCGCCCTTCTGGGACTGAAGTTCAGAAAGAGACACACAGGGTGAGTTTGAGGACGACAGCAGAGAAGAATGAAATGGCACAGACATGGTGCAATATGCCAGAACATGAGAATCTACCACTATTTAAAAAAGGAGAACACACAGAGTGATACAAAAAATGAAATAAAAATCATACAATTTTAAAAAATGAAGTTGAAATAACTCAGTGGTCATAAGCAGAAAGGGTGAACAAAAATCCTTATTCAACAGTCAACGAGTGAATTTTTTCTCTTAATCCTACTCAATACTTGCAGATTTAGCTGGGGGAGAGGCAAAGAGATAAGCGTGTAAAAGTGTCTAACAGCACCTCGTGCACTGTTACATTCTTTCTGCTCAGAAGCCACCCCTAAAGATGGAGACCCCTCCCCAACCCAGAAGCTGAGAGCTCAGTGACAAAGAGCATGGGAAGGACCTACCTCCACAGGACAGCTCATCCTGCAGCAGAACAAGGTGGACTGGGCAAGAGCAGCGTGTGGTGCCATCGCCCTTCACGATGCAAATGTGTGAGCAGCCACCATTATCTTGAGAACAAGGATGTTGTCCTGTGATTTTAAAAATAAAGACAACAGGTACTGACAAGAAATCCCCACCTCTTTTCCAACCTTTCAGTGATTTCTTCAGGCTCACAGGACTCCCTTCATAACTTCCTTCCCCCTGGGGAAAGCACTACAAAATACTGAAAAAGTTGCATTTTGTTTTGTGTGTGTTTTCCCTTTACACACATCAATAATTATCACACACATCGATAGCTATCTGTGATCTGAAACACTACAAGAATCGTGCCATGGGGACTACTAAAACAGTAAACAGTACTCAAAGCATTTTGCTTCTCGTGCGAGGTAGAATTAGTTCTGCAGCAAAAATAGTACCGTTAGTAATTCCAAAAGATGCCTTGGATTCCATACTTCGTTTTCTCTATCAAAGACCATTAAAGAAGTAAACTTTTCTAATTTATGAATTCTGAAGCTTCCACACTGTCTCCAAAACTTAAATTAACATGCTCTAGATAAATATGTCTCTTCATTTTAATGTTTAATAAGGATAACATACTTCTCTTGGAAGTCCTGACAGATTTACTGAGATTAATAGCAAACAAAACTACTAGTAGTCTGCACTGATGCTTTAATTAAACATCCCCAGACATTTTTCTACATATTTCTCCAAGGCATGCACCACAGCCTATTAACCAGGCCTATTTCCTCCAGGATGATGCCAGCTCCACTGCTTTAACCATCCATCTCCCATTGCTTCAAGCGTGCATGTATGGGGAAAGGCTATACCCTGGTAAACAGAAAACTTGTAGAAGTGCAGCCACATTCAACACAAATTGTTACTAAAGACACACTTCCTTTGTGCAATGCAACATTGCTCTTCTGTCATTTGCTTTCAATATGAATTGCCACCAACAAAAGTTGTTCACTTTATCTTCAAGGCTGGCAGTCCAGTGAAACATTTACTGCTAGTACAAGGCCCTGAGAACTGTGCTTGTCTAAACCGAGTAAACACCTAATAGCAACTCACTAGTATGATCCAGAGAAATTCTCTACTAGGGATAACATGACGTTTCCACTGTGCTTCCAGACACTCCAATGCCAGGTGCCTGTATAGGACTACCGATAAAGTTGTCATCAGCAACAAAACGTGATGCTGGGTTTGTGATAGATTTCCAGTCCACTGCCAACTGCCCGAAGGAAACAAACTTAATTGCACCCTGGCAATGTACAGACACATAACAACACTAACTTCTGGCCTCTTCGATCTGCACTGATGTCGATCAGTGACAAGGCAAAACAGGCTTGTCTCTCTGCAGCCACTCCTTGCCTTGAGCCCCACAGGCGCTGTTTGCACTTGCAAACAGGGATTGCACTTACTGTATTCCTGAATGTTGAGCTCTTTCACAGCGTGGATGTCACTGAGTTGTGCAATACGAGCTTGGACCTTTGTACGTCCTTCTCGACCAGTCATATCAATCTTTTCAATCATCTGCTGTTGCCTGTCAATCCAATACAGCCAGTTTTCAAATACAGTTAGTCCCACAGGCTGCAAGATATTAGAGTCTTCCAGAACGATCCGGTTAGCACCTGCAGAAGGGAAAGAGTGGTTTAGCACAACTAGAATCAACTGAAACACTATCAGAAGCATTTTCTACACTACTCACACCACTATTTTCTACTACTTTTATACTACCAGGTAAGCCTACTACAAAACCCACAAGCAATCCTGGGTCCTGTGATGCAAGACTGATGCATTTTGCAGACAGATGATCGAATTTATTTCTGCTTTCATCAATAAGACAGTTCTTGTGCTTCAAATACATTTACTCTATTTAAGCAGCATCTGGAGTTTGGGGCTAGGCTCTCATGAACCTATCTAGTCTTTTATCGATATGATGGGAATTGGTAGTTCTTTTCTTTCTTCTACCTTTTTTGGAGAGATTAACTGCTTTGTCTTGGCATACAACAGGGAATAAGAAGATGGATTATTAGCTTGAGTTATCTAATACAAGACAAAATCCAAGTGAAGACAAGGTAGTTAGTACTTTTCACAAGAATTATGAGATTAAGGTAAACATTTGACTTCTGACTTCCTCATATTCTTTTGTTTCAACTACATTGTCTTCACTAAGGTTTTCATGCTAAACTGGGAATGCTCCTTTCTTCCTAGCGAAGACTTACTTTCCTCAGTTGCTTTAGCAATCATCTGTAGCAGCCAAGAGGCTTTAGCCTTACACCTCTGAAGAGTATTTGTTGACTTTTATGCTAGATTACCTGGCATTAAATATAGTCAAGAGCAACTACCACACTTCATGGTTAACACTCCACATAAAAAGACGACAGTCCGCAGCTGTTTTAAAGGTATCATTAAAGACTGTCCAAGAACAGTGAAGACTAACACACACAGAAGGAAAATATGTTATTCAAAACCTGAGAGCTCAAGAGTGAGGTTTAATCCATGCTTCATTTATTTTACATGACATGACATGGTCATTAACACTCTAATATTCAGTGAGGTTTATCAGATTCTGAGCCTAAAGTTACTCACAAACTTAAGGAATCTGCTTCAATTTTGAAATGCTGAAACAATATCAGAGTCTAAAATTAGGCCACAGCTTGAAAAATTACATATAAATAGGGGTATTGCAGATATCTGGGCACACTCTTATGCTTATTTTTTACTTTTACAACAGCAGACAATAGCTTTGCATATGTTCATCCAGAAAACAATTTCCAAGAAGTTTTTATATTTTGTCCTGTAAAAATGTACTAGAAAACTGAATATCACAGAAAAATTCTACCATGTCTCTACAATACCCACACAATATAATGTTATAGGACAAAAGACACACATATTCTACGATTTTATAATTTGAGCAGGTTCCACCCCTCTGTTTTGATTCGTGGCAAAAATGTTTTTTGGCTTGTTGAGAATTTAATCAACAGTATGTCAGTGATGATAACTTACAAATAAAAGCAGCCATTAAAATATATTTATCTCCTTTTCACTAAATGCATACAGAGCTCAGAAGTTAAGTAACCTTCCAAACATTTAGCAAGTGGTAACATCTAAAGCAGAACATGGAAATTCAAATACTAATCCTCAGTGAGACTGGGCTCTCGCCCACCACTTTGGAACACCACCAGCAATGATCTGCTTAAGAAAAGGCGTTGATGGATTCTGAAGGCTATAACCCAGATTGATGTAGAAATTAGTAGACTGAGTGATGCAAGTCAAACTAAGTAACTGCAAGAGTCTATTAACCCCCATAAACATGACTCACTGTATAGGAAAAAGGTAAGAAACAGCAACCTGCACCTCAAGGAGAAGAAAAGCTAAGCTGGGAATAGGGGAAAATACAAAGATGACAGGAAGAAATATAGTTAAAACTAAGACCTTGACTGACCCAAATGGAGTCTGTACATGTCATGTTCTGCTATGCCCACGTCAATCAGCATGGCATTTTGAAGTATGCTCCAAAGCTCTGAAGCTTAAAATTTTCACTTCCTTAATGTCTTAATCTTTCTTTTTAATATTTGTGACAAAGTGTAACTGACTATTTCTGACTAAACTAACACACTGAAATCCCTCCTTCCATAAATCAACAATAAAATCTGAAGCTGGCTCATCAGGGTGCTAGTCCCCTTTATTGAGAATGTCAGACAAAAGGAGATGTGATTAAGAGGAGCTTTGTCTCCTGGCATCACCATTCTCTTTCCAGCAATACCTTTTACAAAAAGACTTAAAACCAACCAAATAAATAAAAAAATCAGGACACACCCATAGCTCATTCTATTTCCAAATAAAAATTACTTAATTCCAGAATCATTAGATGTTTCCAAATCATGCTAATTATTCTGGAATAGAAGAACTAATTTCCAAATAGTTTCCATGGTAGGGAGCTAATTCCAGTCATCTTTTCATAAACAACCCCTTAATCATGTGAAGGATCTGGTTAGCTTCAATAGCATCTCCCATTTGGGCAGCATAACCGAGTCCTAACTGCATGCCTGAAGGACAGGCAGGAAGTGAAGGACCGCATCACATAAAAGGCATTCTAGTTCTCCTTCTCTTTATGGGTACTGGCATTACAGAGTCAACAGAGCAAGAGACTCTGCATGTTTTTAAGGAGCTAACATGCAGAAAAATTACTCTGCTGGTCAAAAGAGCCTATTAATCAGCATTCCTAAGCACAGGAATGCATCTCAGCAGTTAGCAATTTATCGTGGTGATTATAGCAGTCTATTTGCAGTGCAAATGCCAAAAAGCAAGAGAGGTTTTGGAATTATTTTTCTTCATGCTCTTTGAAAATATGGTGAGCTTTTACTACACTACACTGGTGATCCAAGAGCATACATAAAAAATGCAGAATCATTAAAGCCGGACTAGATTAGAATTTAGACCCATCTCTTCCTCTGGTGTCCTAATTTCTGGCAGATAGCAGACAAAGAGAGAAACAAAGCACATATGATGTTCTGCTGCTGCCCATTACTTTACTTATTCAGGCCCTGGATCTGGGATAGCCTGGAACATACTGGAATACACCATACTTTTTTTTTTTTTTAGAAAAAAAAACCAAACCAAAAACCCCAACCAAAAAAAACCCACAACAAACCAAAAACCCCAACCAAAAAAAAAAAACAAACAACAAACCAAAAACCAAAACCAACCAACAAACCAAAAACCTCACTAACTCAACTCAGTTTGTCAAGTGTTTTAAAAGAGTCAACAGTCAGGATATTGCAGTTCATTAGTGACCCTGAATCTTCCAGTGACACATCACATTGATCAGTGAAAAAAATTACTATCTTGCTGAGCCTCAATTCCAATCATCTCGAAAAACTGAAATGTTTCCCAAAACAAAAGCTTATTCTAGCAGCTTAATAAAAGCCTGAAAATCACACAGGTGGCAGTGGGATTACATGCTGCTACTTTGAATGAAGGTATCATGCCATGGGTGAAAGACATTACTACAAACTACCGGACTCTTTCAGTTTTCAAACTCACTCTCAGATTGCAAAGTGTGTCCTGATTTCCTTACACGTGTACTTACGCTTCTGATAGCAGAGTAACACTCAGCTGATGTACAAGGACATGCACTATTCAAACTGGGGATGAACTTACTGCAGAGGATGGAGAAATTCTGCCACTGCCCTCCACTAGCAAGAAAGTGAGGGGGGCATATACCCCACGACCTAACAGAGATGGGTATGTATGTGCTCAGAACGTCCTGGCGCTCCCATCAGCAACATCCAGCCCAGCTCGTATCACAACAAATTACTACCAAAGCCACATGAGACAGCTGAGCTGATCTAGCAGCTTGCTGGATCTGGCTAGTAAGTGACATCTCAGTCTCTCCCACCCAATCTAACTGCATGATTTTGCTTCTTCTCTTGCTCCAGTTCCGGTTGCATGCTGGACTGTTGCTGAGCCAATTCAGCTTTCCAAACCAACAGAACACTGTTCTCTGTTTCTTTTTTAATGTCTATTGTTGTTCGGTTATTGTTTTGCTTTTGTGGTTAAGTGCACTGAATCAACTCATATAGGAGGTCAGACAAGCAGCATAATCAACCTTAGGGAGCAGGCAAAGAGAATTCCATAGCTGGAAGAGGGAGTTCTTTCCCTTTTGAGAACAGAGAGATATTAGATCTGCTCTATCCCTCTCACATAATTTTAGCCTAAATGACAGGTACATAAGTGACCTGCACACCTGCTGCTTTAAATCTGCAGGAAAGATTTTTCCACTAACGGGAAATTTTCCTCTGATTGACAGATTACTGCACCAAAACCAATGCCTTTAAAAACAACCCTCTCCCTCCCCTTTCCAAAACTGCTGTAGTTTATTTGTGAACTGACTTTGGGAAACCACACAAAGGTCCTGCAGTGAGAAAGTAAATAGCATGTGTAGCAATTAATAATGCAAATCATAGGTAGAGGCATGAGACTGTAAAGGCATGCTGCATGAATCACACACATTCCCTGGCTGGGAATTTAGGGAGCGATTATAATCACAGTACAGACTGTTTATAGTAGGAAGGAAAAGACGACACCTTTCTCTGCATTCCCCCACACCCACACCACACAAATGAATCACTGAATTAAAGTGCTACTCTACCTGAAAGGTCACTGCTTTCAATTCTCCGCAGGTCTGAATCAGCCCAGAACAACTTGCCTAGCTGGCTGTCAATAGCTAAGGCTATGGGCTTGCTCAAACCACTGAAAAAAAGGACCTCTCGTTCAGTTCCATCCAATGCTGCTCTCTCAATTTTAGGAGACCTTTCCTGTAGGTTGGTGAAATACATGTATCTGGAATAGGAATGATTAGAGGAAAAAAGTTTATTTGATCTTTCCACACTCTCACTACATGACCAAGACATCTTAACAAATGTCAAAGATGTTTTTATTCTGACAAACAGAAACCAGCCAGCAGCAAGAAAACAATCTGATTTTCAAGACCGTCAGCCTGAATTTCCCCACATCACTATTTCAGCTACATACCCTTTCTCCGGATTCACCACAATGGCCCTGGGTCTATCTTGATCTCCTTTGAGCACCACTCCCATGGGTCTCCCATCCAGGCGTGTCACATTGATCACATTAGTAGCTTCGCAAGTCCAATAGATATAGCGGCTGTAGATGTCAATGCTCAGGTCGTAAGGCTGCATATCTAGATTCTGATTGGGAACTGGACTTGTCACAACAGTGAGGCTCTACAAAGGAAAGACAAACAACCCACAGAAGAGCATTTAATCTGATTCAATGTGAGCCATTTTATTTGCTATGGATGCACCACATCAAACTACTTCTCAGCAAAAGGAGGCAGCCAAAATACTATCATAAAGTAGGGAGACACCCAAGTCCAGCTGCCCCACTAACAACTTTCATCAGATATAGACACTTAGGCCTGATGGTTTGTTGTAATGGCATTCACATAAGTTGGTTGCAGCTCGTAAGACTTGGCAAGTTTGACCAATAAGTCCAAATTGTCTCTATGTTGAAAATTCAGGGTCAGCTTCCAAGTTCAGTTTGAATAGACCCAAACCCAGCACGGTTAGTGCTCTACAACAGAAACACATCACCACTAATTCCCAAAGCTGCAGCTGAATGGATAAAAACACAGACAAAAGGAGGCCAGACAGCACTTGAAATTCTTGCCTCATTGCTCTCCACCTTCGCTACCATCACACTTGGAGGACATAACATGAGGATGAATAATAAATGGAAGGCAACTATGCCAACAGACAGAAAGGATATCAGCTAGCATACAGCAGTGACTCAGAGCACTGCCAGCTAACACCTTTCTGCTTCAAAGTTCTTGCCTTCTATTCATCCAGACCTCTGGAGTTCATATGCCTTTCTTTTTTAAAATGTATTGGGTTTTTTTAGAAGGAAGCTGCATAATCTCCCTATAGTGAAAGGTGAACTTAACTGACATCTTTCAGGAATTTCTCAAAAAATATTAAAAGGATTGGTAACTCACAAAACATGGCCTTACATAATCCTTTTGGAAAACTTGGTGCTTTTGAGGTGAGCAGCCTCCACCCTCTCACTGCCAAACTACACTTCACCAAAAAATTTGCCTAACTTTATTTGGCTTGCCACTTCTATGAAAGGGCGTGCCTACAAGTCTTATATTTGTTTATTCTGCTGAAGCTGGCAAAAAAAAATGGTGCCTTTGACTAGTTTTGGGTGTTAAATTATTCAGATATTCAAAAATGAAAACCATTGCTAAATTAAGAGTTAAGGCTGAAGGGTGTTTCAGGAGGATCCAACTACCACCACACCCACCACCAGAAACCACAGTCTCTTACAAATTAAACTGAATATAGCACCTCTGTGTTGTTCATCTTAGTCTCCTGCTCCTCCCCCATTAAAAAAATCCGGAAGAAAAAAATCTATTTTAAAATGTGAAAAAGAATATGCAGTCATTGCTCACAATTAACCTCACTAAACCTGCATCACCTTTTGCCTTCTACTCTACTCTACTATTTCTGTATTCCCCAGTCAAATACATTTTCCCAAGCTTGCTAACATCTCTTACAGGTCACTAGTTTCAACCTCCTTGCCCAGTGCCTTGGAGGTTGGCAACAACTCTCTTCCTATCCCCACCACAACGTGGGAGGTTGCAGACGCAGCTGTGTGCTCACATAGTCCCATGCTCTTCATTTCAGAGGCAATGCCCCTGCCCCCTGCCCATTTGCTACTCTTCCTTCTCTCTGACACTCTGTTTCTCCCAAGAACCTTCCCATCCATGTTTCACTTCTCTCAGATATGGGTTTCCAACAGCCCCCAGACAAAAGGCAGCATTGAGCAAAGCAAGCATTGTGAACAACAGTATCTTTAAGCTTGCCTTAATTTTCCATGTTTTATTTCCTGCTGCACCTCCCAGATTATTGGCTGAGGATCCAGAAACTCCAGATGCCTCTTGTTTTGCCCAGTGACAGCTAGTAATCTACAGGAAGTCCATAAATCTAAATTATTCATGAATAATCATTCATCATTGGGTGTAGGGCATGCCTTCCTCATCTTTTAGTAATTCCATCACCCAGAGGGTACCTGGCTGCCGTCTTCCTGTGCCTTCCGGATGATGTTCTGCCGAGAATCAATCCAGTACAGCTGCTTATCCAGGGGGTCATAATCAATGGCTCGAACATTCCTGAGACTATGGATAGGGAGTATGATATCTGGACTCTGCTGCTCATCTATCACCATGCGATTAATTGCATTCTTCTGACTGAACAACAGAAAGGTTGTAGGAGCTTGATGGATTTTAAAAAAAAAAAAAAAAAAGAAGAGGGTGAATGGGTTACATATAGCAATAATGTTGGGTATTTGTATGCTCAATAATGACAACTATTATACATAACCGGACAGTATCTATTATTTTATTCCCCTTCTCCCTCTTCCTTTGCAAAAAAAAACCCCAAAAGCCAACCACACCACAACCACCAAAAAAAAAAATAAAAAGAAAAGAAAATCAAACCAAAACATAAAACCCCCCAAAATCCCCAATCTCTGATCAGTTTGGAAAGCCCTTCAAATGACCTCTTTTTACCATAAATGTCTGAACGTGGATGTGACAGGCAAAGGTAATTTTCTAATGAATGTGAAGGCTTCTGTGAAAATCACCTCAAAGAACGGTCAGCCATGCCTCTCAAGGAACTGTCAATTTTCTTTCTAAAGGAGTCCCAGCAAAATGCAGCTCCACTATTCTGAAGTTGAACATTTTGCTAGGTATACTCCTGCCTGAAAAGGAAGCTGAGCAAAAGCCAGCACCAGTTCCTGATTTAAACATCCCAGGGAACAGAGATTGCCATTAGAGTGGTTTAGTCCTGTTCCCACTAACTCTCTTTCTGCCTGCACCAGAATGAAACAACTAATTCGCAGGAAAATCTCTTAGGTGTGTGCAGGCTGCAATTTTGGAGAAAAATCTATTCACTCTTCTCAGACTTATATATCTTGCTTATTTCTAGGTGCTCATCTGGGAATGCTAACCTGTAATCAGAAAAAAATCTGATGCTCTGCTCCAGGTTTCCAGATGCCCAGCAAAAATTTCCTGGACAAAGTATTTTTTTCTTTCAAATACCATTAAACATCAGAAAATAAAACTTCCCCATCCCATATAGCTGTAGTTTACTGGCTGTATCTTACAGTAAGCACACAAGGCATTTAATATATCAGTAAAAAGAAATTATCCCTGTACTACACAACTGGGTCTGAAATCAGAGGAGGTTTTTAAAGCATTTTCCCTTTTCACAGCATTCTTTTCAATAATGGTCCACCTGGAGCCACTGCTGTGCAAGACAGCACAAGAGCCAGCAGCCAGAAATGCAGTTTGCAGCCTCCCTGAAGTTTGTACAGTCAATTCTCTATAGCACGAGTCTGGAGAGATAAGCAGTGGGACACTGCCCTCATTCAATCCAGCCTGTAAAACAGGTAAGGCAGCACCTTGGAAAGGGGAGGAGGCAAGTCTTCCAGAGAACTTCATCGCCCTGCTTTGTTATTTTAGGCATATGCTTTAAATATTTATTCTGGCTGCTGGGGAGGAAAAAAAAAAAAAGCAAAAAAGGAGGGGGGTAGGAGTTTCCTTGGTAACTAACACTCAATCCTAACATCCTATAACAATCAGGCCTAACTGCAAAGTACTTTTGCTTTCTGAAAAAACTATTTCCCCTCCACACACTTCTCCAATAATTCAAGCGCCTTCTACTTAGCTCTAAACTGTAGAAGAAAGAGCAAAAAAAAAAAAAGGCAAAGAGAAGTTTATACAGAATGTGTATGGCAGAATAATAGATTCAGAAAACATCAGTATTCTTACCAAGCAGTTAAGAGAGTAATGGAAAGGGAAAAAAAGCTTAAGATAAAACAGTTCAGGTAAACATACCATCATAAGCACCTAAAATCCTTTCCACTTTTCCCCAAAGACACCCTCTCACTGTCTAAGATTGCCTGGCTTCCAACTTTGAATTAATGGCTCATTATAAAAAGTAACAGCAGAATTTTCCCCCTTTGAGTCCCCACATCTCTGAAACAGTCCCAATTTCAGAAATCACTTCCCAGTTTTCATCATTCTCTCTCCCAAAAGTCACATATTTTTACTATATTTTTGGCAGGCAAGTGGAGTGCAATGAGCGTGTCCCCTGTGTAATACTGCCTTCAAACTTCACGACACATGGTAGATATGATGAGATACTAGATCTCATCAGAGCAGTGTGTCCTCCTTGCAATTAAAAGACTCTATGCAAGCATGAGCAGGGTGATCCAGAAGGGAGGAACTGGCCTCTAGACAAGGCTTGGACTAATAATAACATTCAGGACTACATAAGCAAGTAAAACAGGCAAGAGAAAGTTAAAACGATTCATGCTCCTGTTATAGTGGCCAAGAGAAAAATTAAATTATGTACAGAGAAGCCTAAGTCTCCAATTACCTACAAATGAGAAGTTGGAAAGTTCCCAGGTTTGAACATGGCAGAAGGAAAACTCCTAATACCTCACGAACAGCCCAATCTGTACTGAGGGGAAATGGTTCTATTTACTCACAACGTATTTCCTGTATTTTAATCCTTCCTTTGTTTTCAAAGGCATTTTCACAAGAAAACATGACCTTTGATCATTTTGCTACTTATTCTCCACTGGAAGTAAATTTCCTCCACCTACAAAATCACAGTCATCACCAGAGAAGTGCCAGCTGTGCTTCTAACTCACAGGAAGGTGTGAGAGTGGTAGAGTACAAACATCCAGTTGTCATGCAAGCGCCCCTTGTAATAAAAAAGGAAGGGAGGAGTACAGGACACATGGGGAGGTGGAAAAGCAGAGTTTTCCAAAGAGCATGATTTTAAAAAAATGCCATGAGGTGGCATTCATGGAACAAGCTGCCCCTGCTTTTGGCTTTAAAACAACAGTCGGATCTCTCTACTCATGCATAATGTGGATGAGATACAATCTGTCTCTCTACACCATGAATCTCTTCACCAACTAATCCGAACAACACCAGTGGAAATCAGCCATCCAGTGTGGCTGCCAAAATTATGAGAGCTTCACTGGCAACCAGTTATTGAGAGATGGATAAATTATTTGGTTAGAAACTAATTACACGCAGCCTGAGGGGCCTTGTGGTTCATATTCTGCACAACAATAAAGAAAAATGGGGCTTGGCTGTACTGAGATCAGAAGTGCTGGGGAGGCTGTGGGGCCAAAGCCTCTCTTCACTGAGGAAGAAACACTTTTGGCGGGTGGGGTGTGTGTGTGTGTGTGTGAGAGCAGGCCACCTCAGCAACTCATCAGCCAGCAAACAAACTACTATAGAATTAAATCTTGACCACCTAAAGGCTATGCAAAGTCCAGAATATAGACCAAACTCACATATTCTTTATGTCAGGCAAGATTAGAAATAAATAAGCAGATAAATAAGCAAGTAAGCAGTTGAGAAGGGCTGGCAGAGAAACCCAAAAGCATTTTGAGCTCTCCTGCTTACACAGATTTAGCTGAGTCACTAAAAAGATTCTCTACAGCCACTTATTTTACTGTGAGATACTGGTCGGTTGCAAGATTTTTTTTTTTCTTTCAATATCCTATCTTCTCTGAAAAGTGAGTAGGATTTTAGTATTAGAAAATTATATTTAAACATACCCCACTTCCTATGGAGGAAGGGAAGCTAGGGAACCAGAATTTTTTCAAATACACATTCAGTATTAAAAATAGAAACAAGGGTTAACTTCGCCTATTGGCAAAGCAAGCTTCACAATCTCACATAAAAAGAAAACTCTTCTTTTCTCCAAGTACAATACTTGCATCTGTTATAAAACACATCTGCCTCTCTGTTTTATTCCATTCATTACAGCTTACCACTACAAGTCCTGTTATCAGAGTTCAAGGAATAGTGAGCTGGGCAGCCACAGACAAAACCACCAACAGGGACTGCTAAGCAGAGGTGAGAGCAGTGACCGTTGCTAGAAGCACACTCATTCCAGCCAGCCTGCCTGGAGGAATGGAAGACCAAGATGTCCATAACATAATCCAAATGCCCTTGGATGATAGTTCGGTTCTGGCCACTAGTCTTGTTGGCTCTTTCAATACTACGTCGGCTCCAGTCTGTCCAGTAAATGTAATCCTGATACTGAGTCAAGCCAAATGGGTGAGGCAAGTCATCAGCTATAATCTCACGGTCAAGGCCTGTTTCCAAAAAGGGTGGGAGAAAAAAACAAGAATTATTTGGGGAAAAAAGAGATGCAGTTAGATACGTCCCCTGCACAGAAAGGTTAAAACAAAGTTACTTTAAAGTTACTGTTTCATTATTACAAAAGTAAATTATCAAGTAATGTGTAAGTCTGAAGTCTTGGAGCGTATCACAGAAATGTATGACCACTGCTTGTGACTCACAGAACAGAATGTATCTTACTAAAGAAAAAAGCCTCAGTTTTGAAAATAATCAAGGGTCCTGAAAAAGACTCTTCCCTTTCCCTCCTCCCAGAAACAAACAGGATCCAACTGAAGGAGGCAGGATCCTGACACTATACTCCCAGTTCAGCATCTCTCACACCACATTTGGGTGTCTGCCCACTGCTTACAGAGACAGAATTATTATGAACTTAATAAGGTAGTACAATGTATTACAAGAAAAAATTAAATGCACAAGGTTAAACTCATCTGTCTCTGGAATGCCATAACAGGAAGGAGCAGTCAGAAAGTCAAGGTAGGAAACAGTTAATTGTGTATACTACAGAAATCTTAAGAGACCTTAAGGAGTAGGGCATGATGGGGGGAGATGATTTCAACCATGTTATTTCAAGCGCTTCATTACCATGGGATGTCCTGCTGTCTAGTCACAGAAAATGAATGAGAGATTATGAAGCGAGAAGTCATTCCATCTTTGTGCAGTGAAGAGGAGGATACACAGCCCCGCACTCTGCCATTGCTACCCACAGGTACAGGGAAGATGAAATTCTACTGGTGTGTCCAGTTCCACTGCACACAGGGGAGCATGAGCCAGCCCCAACAGCATACCAAAATACATGAGATGCTGAATAAAAGCTTTTATATTGTAAATAGTGCCTAGTAACGCATTTTCCCATTTTGATATTTTTCTAGATTTGTTCCACTATTGCAAACGTACTGCTTAAAGTAGACTAACTCCTTCAGCTTTAAATATTGGCTAGTGGTAATGCTAACCTGAGTAATCTGGCACACAACAAGGCAGTCCACTTCTGTGGGTGCTGAGATGTTAAAAATACGGTATTCTGCAAGCCTGTGGGGGCTTGGTCCTCAGTACACTACCCCTGGGAGAGTGAAAGAACAAAGTATTCCACCTCCATTTAGCTGTAATGACTAGTTTATAAAAGAATCACACAGATCCCACTGTGAGAGAAAGCCTGGTGGCCAGTACTAGCCAGGAAAAGCTCTTTAATGTGCAGGGTATACTGGGGAAAAAAAAGCCTGAACCCCAGGGATACCAACAAAGATTAAAAACCAAATTGTATTAAATTACATTGTGAAAACTGTCTAATAAGCAGTTGTTACCTTGGCTTTCTCTCTACCTTTCTACAGATGATGAAATGTTTGTTATGCATTTGCCAGCAATCTTCACAGCAGCAAGACTCTCCAAAACACTGAAAGTTGACAGCTTTGCCCTACATATAACTGAGAAGCATGTACAGCTTGTATAATTTTAACTTCGTGAGGGTACTAGATTACCTACAAGAAAATCAAGGCCTCACTAAATGCTGTGTTGCATAAACATCAATTATAGAAGCAAATGTTAAAGGTGTATGAGTTTGGAAAAAGCTACTTTTGTCTTAAGATGTGTATCTTTGCATTATTTAAGCAATAATTTGCCACAGGAAACTGAAAAAGCAGCAGCATCCCCATGACACTGCCCAGGGCTCTGGGGCTCACCTAGCATGTTGGAGGATTCTATCAGGTTGGTATCGAGGTCAGTCCAGTACAGTCGTCTTTTAGCGTAATCAATAGTTAGGCCGTTAGCACGCCCCACATTTGGTACCAAAGTAGTCCGCTCAGTGCCATCCATAGCAGCTCTATCAATCTTTGGCTTACCACCCCATTCAGTCCAGTACATAAACCTGATAAAAGGACAAAAGAAAAAAAATAACCACAGTTATCCAAAGAGAATTCAAGAGGAGAAACCAAACAAAAGAAAAACCCTTAGCAAGAACAAGCAAAAAAACCCAAGAGCTGTAAAACTGAGCCTTTATTAAGCCCCATTACACTAAATGTTTTTTTCAAAATACAAGTAAGGAAGTGAGTCAGGTTTCCTCAAAATGCTTCCAACATTATTTTTTCAACTTGGAACTGGATTTTCACTAGCAATTTCCATATAAAAGCACTTCAATCTTAACTAATCCATGCATGTCAGTTAAGACACAAAAGGTTGGCAGCTGGGCACCTTCATTTATACCTGGTTATTTAGCAAGATTTTTTCCACGGCATTTAGCTCCTGTTTCTATTCAATTGTCCATCGATGAAGGAATACAAAAAGGTAGGTATGGAGGGTACCTTCATTAAGAGGCGCCACTTCTCATCTCCATGCAACTAAATCAATCAGCCATGTAAAACAGTGTGTTACATTTTGGCTGAGGGTAGAATAACACAAAACTGTATGGCATTTCCACTGGAGCAAAAGTACAAACTATTACATACTCACATGCCAGTTTATGCCTCATTTGGCACTCCTGTGTATTTGACATTTGGTGTCAAGTAGCTAGTCACTTCTTCCAAAACGTAAAGCCAATACCATTTTAAAAATGAGTGAGACATAGCTAGCCAATGTTTACACCTTTATCCTTTAATACCTTTAGTAACAAACACCTGTAAAATGCTTTTAACTTCAACCAACCACACAGTGGGAAAGGTTGCTTCAGAAACTGATGACCAAGGGGGAGCTATTCTTTAGACACCAGGAATACTCATGAATTTTTCTTAAAAATGTTTTACATATTTTGTGTATACATTTTGCAAGTTGTGCACAGCACAAACCCAAGTGTTAGAATTGCCCTCATGGTAGCAATGCTGTGAAGACTTCCATATAAAGTACAACATAGCTCAGCTATAATACAAAAGGAAAAACAGGCATTCCAGCTCAAAACTAAAGTACTTTTTTTTTCTTGTCTGTGGTGAAGCAACAAACGATTGAATTATAATAATCCTTGGAAAAACTATTCCCAGTGTAAAACTAGATTCATCCATAGCAACCTTCTGCTACAAGTTCTGTTACAACTTCTGTAACAAGCTGGTCTCGGATGCCCTCTGATGTACTTGTCCTTGCAACCCCTAGCATGTCAGGGCTGAACCCCATCTACATGTCCCCCTGGGGGCAGTGCAGAACTCCTTTTGACTAAGCACTGTGACAGTTGCCACCACCTTGTTGAAACGAAGCAGGAGGAATACGTTCTAGTAGTGCCGGAGGTCTCTGCATTGCTGTAACTCTTGCAGTGTCACTGGAAACTGTGCTAATTTTGTAACACTTGAAAATGAAGTTCCCTCATTTGTAAAATAAGAATGCAATGTTGGTACAACCTCAGAAAGGGTTTGCAGTAATTAGTTAGTTTCAAGTGAGCATTTTGTCGTAGAAGAGCTATTTCAGAAGCTAAATAGTCTTGCCTTGTCCCGTTCCTTCCTCCCTTCCCCTGTTTATTCCCCTACTTTTGCTACTACATTTGAATCCAGCTGAGAAGTTTCTTCTCAGGAAATCTTTCATTTTCAGGATAGGTGGGTATAATTGTTTCTACTCTTTCTCTGTCCCTGCTTCCCTTGTCCATACCAACTAAAAAGGCTCCCTATCTGAAGAAACAAACACCTTATTCTCAGACAACAAGCTTCACTCCCCCACTCTCAAGTTAAATCATTTAATACCTTTACTGGACCCTAACTTGTGATAAAAAGGATCCTCATTTTTAGAAGAACAAATATTTTTTTTTCAATGCTATAGTCTTTTTCCAATTAATGAATTCCATAAACCTAAAACTACTTTGATTCTGTGGTTAATTAAAAAACTAAATATAAATCCCTTTTTAATGAGCTGCTCTGATTTTTTTTTGTAGTGTTCTCAATGATTATTCAGGACATTAAGAGCGTATTCCTCCAGCCCTCATACTGTAAATTACCAGGTTGTATTCCCCAGCTCAGTTCTCTCAGGATTTACATGCAGTGCCTAACTAACAGGCACTAGAGGAAGCATTAAGATGTTGTTTTTTGCTGTTCATAAACATAAAATTAAATCAGCAAGTTACCCCTCAGCAGGGTCCAAAGCCAATGCCCGGGGACTGTCAAGATCTTTCCACACCAGCACTTGGCGATGCTGTCCATCCAGCTTTGACACTTCTATACGATTTGTTCCAGTATCAGCCCAATACAAGTTCTTCCCCAGCCAGTCTACAGCCATGCCTTCGGGGTAATCCAAGCCAAACTCCACAATGTGTTCCAGTGCACTGCCATTCATGAATGCTCTGCTGATGGTCTGCAGGGATACAAAGATACACAGGCAAATTAGAAATTTTACCAGTCTGTCATTGGGCTGGTTGTTTTCTTTGTTGCATTCTAAACACTTTCAGATTTTAGGCATCTCATAGGAAAGAGGATCTTACAATATGCTATTTATTTGCAAGATGAACAATGATGCTATTCAGAAGTAATAATTTACGGTACTCTATGAATGTATTCTGTGTCAATTACAATAGCATTTCACTGGAGAAATAAATGGGATAACTAGTCTGGTTCAATTAAGCAGTCTACTTGCCAAAGTGACCTTAATAACGCAGGGCCAACTTTGAGGGGGAAATATTTTGGCTCTCCCAGGACTATACAAAAGCATCGATGTTATAGCACAGAACAATATTTAAAGCAGCCTAATGAAAAAGTTCAGGACAGAACAGCAAATAAAAGAAAACAACCTAATGGCCGATTAGGTCACTAGTGCAAGTGCTTCAGTACTGATGGTTTAATTTCATTTCAGTGAGTGTAATTTCTTCTTGGTCTTTTATTCAAAAGAATTTTTTTAACTCTTGCCATGATGGATCAGCCTGTGATAGCAGATACAGCTAGAGTTATATTTTAATATTATATCAGAGTTTAGGCATCCCCTGATTTACTGTGATCACATACAAGCCTGAAAGTAAAGGAATAACGTTAGGATGGTACAACATTCTTTTTTGGCAAACATGGGCTTCCTTTCTGTGTCCTTAATATTCCCCTCTGCACACACTCCTCGTACTTGTAACCCATCAGAAGTTAACACAAAGATGGATTTTTTGTTTACTTCTCAGTATGGATGCTACCTGCTAATTATGCCAGTTTGTGACAGTACACAGCAGGGAAGTTTGTATCTCAGTCTTCATCTGTATCACCCTTAAAAATTGATCAGAGCATTGCTTTATTTTCGTTTTAAACACAGCTCAAATTAATACCATACCTAAAGAGTTCAGCCAAGTCACCTCTCTCAAACTCACTTAAAATCTGTGGTTTTAACTTTTATGATTCTTCAGTTGCAAAGGTCTATGAGTTACTGTTGGCACAGGTCTCGACCCAATTGCAGAAAACTTTTATTAAAAACTACTTTTTGGTGCTTACAATTCTGACTACATCTACAACCCATGAAAAACAATGGGAATAACTAGAATCGCTGATAACAGAGATAACAGACAGACAACACACAGATTTCTGTCACTCCATTAACCACTACATTTAAACACCTACCCTCAGCCTCTTCCGATCTGCCATTCTAGACCCTAGAGCTGTTTTACAAAGCCTGTGATTGATATATAGCAGTAGCTATATAACTTAATGAATAGGTAAGACCCATTTTCACTTCCTGACCCAAGACAAGGCCTTCCCCTATTAAACCTATCTGGCAAAACATCTGTGATCCCTGAAACCTCCTGCCATATGGCACTCTTCTCAGCTTTCTGCCAAAAAACTTCATTTTTGCAAACTTATCCTTTATATGAAAATGTATACATTACATTTAAATGATTTATAGGACAGAACACCACTAGTATAATGAAAATGTATGCCATTCTTAGTTAGAATAAGCTCTTTCACCTATCACCTGACTCTTGTAGAGCCCATTTATCAATCCATTCTTAAGTATCTCAAGAACCTTTTAACAAGTTAATAACCAATACAGAATAAATGGAAATATCTTCCATCTCTACCTTCAGTGAAATGTCAGTCCAATAAATCCGATTGTCTGTCACATCAAAATCCAGAGCAGAAGCTTCCTTGACTCCAGTGAGTGGAATTGCAACGTTGTTGTTGTTAGTTTCTAAAGAGATTCGTCTGATATCTGCTCTCCGAGAAAACAGAAGGAAAGCTTCTGGGACGATGCAGGTCTTCATATCATTGATGAGCTCTAAGCCTATGGGGCAAGTGCAGCGAAGGCCTTGTGGTCTGTACAGACATAGATGGCTGCAGCCACCGTTATCCTCTGCGCAAGGGTTTGTACCTAAGCATACAACAAAAGCAAAAGCAATCATTGCAAACTGACTTCAGTTGGGAGATGAAGCCGGTCCTCACATGCATCAACGACACCAGAGTCCTTTAAGAAACACATATAGCTTTTCATCTTTTATTCTCTGAATGAATTAATTCTTGTTAATTTTGTGTAATCCTTCAGACAAATGTTACTCTGCTTGGCTGGAAACCCAGTTCTTGTTTTCCTGCCCATGAAACAAACCCAGCATTAGGGAAAGGGATCTGGACTCCAACAGCTACTGATGTTCCTGGTTCACAGCACAAGCACTGAACAGACGGCCAGTATGTAAGTAAGCAAGTGTATGTTCTGCTGCCTTTTACAGTACACTGGTCCAGTTACATACCCCAATGGTGTTCCCAGAGATGAAAAATTTGCAGATCTATTTTCACATCCATTCAATGGCCTCATCTCTCCAGGATGCTAGTAAAGCAGCTCTTTGCAATACTAAGTTGCATACCTGCACATGCTGGAAATACACCTACTAAGAGAGGCCCAGCATTACCAAGCTCAATTAGCCACACAGTTGGAAAGAGAGCTGCATTTAAAACACATGCACCTTAGGACAACTTGGTAATATGGTAGCAGCAATGCAGAGACACCTCAACGGCATTTGACTAATTCCCTGGGATGCAATCCAGACACAGCAGCAAGAAGCTGCAATCCCTAGCCACACAGCAGGATATTCAGGGAATGCAATGAGTTCTGTGATGCTACAGTTATACTGTTACCAGCACCTGGATAGCCAACCGTAGCCAATTTAAAGCTAGATCCTGCATTTTTACACCACAGGCACTACAGGGCAGAAAGTACTTCTAGTTATTTTTTCAGATGATGAAAACCACTCAAGTATTTTGCAGTATAAATATGAAAAGCACTGAACAGACTAAAACTAGCTCATTCTTAGCTTTTGCATACAGGGATCACATGTTCAGATTGCAAGATGAAAGCTGCTACAGCTGCAGTTTCATGAACAGTTGGGCTAATCTAACAGCTGGCTGTTACAAAGAGAAGTTCTCATTTTCCATGATCATCCTTCTCCTCTTACTGGATCCAGGGTTATTCAGACCTATGAGCTGCTCCAATTCCCAAAGCAGCTGAAAATTATCCATTTTGGGGGGTGCCTGGTTGTCAACCAGCTGACACTCTCCCAAGTTAGAGAGCTAAAGCACCTCACAAAAGACCTACCCCACCCCATCAAACTGCAGGCTGCAGTTATCATGCAATAAAGCTGGATTCTGCCCATTTCTAAAAATCCAACCTGGTACAAAGCGATACCTGCAGAAGAGCACCGCTGAAATTTTCTGTTTCATTGTACTTGCCTGATTAGCAGTCTCACTTACCAATTATCTGGTGGACATTTGTAGCTTTCAGGCCCATTAGATCAGGCAGTTGATCTATGATGATCTCTCTTTCTGCTGTGCGCTTATGCACACGTTCAATACTGCGCCTTTGCCAGTCTGTCCAATACACGTAGTCTCCCAACAGCGTGAATCCAAAGATATGAGGTAGCTTGTCCTCCACCAGAACTCTTCTCCCAGTTCCATCAGCATTCATGACCTATGGATACACACAAACACAAATTTATTACACATACAGAATAATTCTGTCACTATTTATCAGAGATTAATTAGCCAGATGCTCCACAAAACCTTTAAATTAAAAAAATAATCTACTAGCCATTAAAATATCAATGTTGCGCAGCAGTTGACTAAAACATGACTGATTTTCAACAGGTACTTATTCCAAAAACCACAGAGGATCCCTTATAAGGCTATTCTCATATAATCATAATGTGAAATTATGACACAACATTCCCTATATTTGCTTTATGAACTAATATTACGTGTGCCTGTTGGAAGTTGCCTCACTCTCTCATTTCTGACTTACATCTCTTGATTTAATTTTAAATGGGAGACACTGTGTTTTACACAAATGAAGACAAGCTTACAATGTCAAGGAGTCCTGGCTCAGCACCTCGTAGTCCACAGTCCCTCCCAAGTGAGCTTTGCCCAGGTTACAGATAGCAGTAAGAGGAGGTTCCATATAAATTCTGGGAGGCAAACAGTCAAGAAGATCTACAGAATATGTTTATATTCCCAAGTCTGAATAAATAACCAGTTTTATATTCTTCAAAATTAAGTTCAGTATTTTTTGTACTAGAAGGAACAGTAATAGGCTGTAAATAATTGCATGCCTTTGATCAAGACACTTGAATTTACTGTGTCGTTTTTCTCTACTGCTAAAAAGAAGTAATACCTAACTTCCTCAAAGAGGCACTGAAAGGATTAATTAAACATATGTATGCATGTTCAAGTGATCAAGTACCTTATGAATGCCAAGTATTATTAAAAAAGTACCATAGTGACAGGAGTAAAGAGAATCCTGTGTTCTAAGAGAAGCTTAAAAATGATTTGTCACTGCAATTTTATAGAAAAGTTTCTTCTGAAATATTTCTGCTTGTTTCAAGTTTACAGTTTAAGTTTACAACATGTATACTAGCCTTCCAAAACCAGAAAAAACCCCAACCAACCTTAATGTAAAAACTTCCCAAAACAATATGATTCACAAAATTCAAGGTAGCATACTAATCCATGAAACATTAAAACATCCTCTCCACTACCCAAGGATGTTCTGACTTAAGGCCTGGAAAAAAGGGTGACTTACTAAATCACTGTTTTCAAATCTCTCTCTCAACTTGCCTTGGTAGAATTAAGATAGCCATATAGATAAGTCTGTACAGTTTCACATTCTTCCCACAGCTCAAACACAAAGACTAGTGCAATGACAACCTTCAGATTCAATTGGTTTAATAACTCTGGCTAGATGGATGATGTTTTGTGGTCAGAAGAATTTGAGAAATGAGAAGGTTAGTTTAGAGCAACTCCTACCTTCTGCCCACCCAAGCACTGACGGGGAGGGAGGAAAATATTCGAATAGAGAAACAGAACTGAGACCCATACCCTTCTCAGCATAAAGTATAATATGCACATTAACAAAGTATTTTTAAGTTCACTAAAAAAGTGGGAAAAAAGCTATAATGTTCACAGTAATTACATTTCTCCCTAACACTATTCCATCATAAACTTCCTGACATTATGGTACTTAGTATGTTAGAATGGGAATTGAGTCTTTATGTGAACACTTCCTACAGAAAAATGAAAGGGGCTCTGCATACTTGCTGGTTTGTAGGAATAAGCTCAGTATTTACTTTTTCTTTTAAAAAAAAAAAAGTTCATAATTACTCTGTGGAACTGGCTTACCAAAAATATCTTTTGTCTAATAGCCCATGGCACACTTCCACACATGCACTAATGCACATGCATGACAAAAATAAGATAAGCATTACTTGAAATGGTTTCTTTCTGCATTCTCACTAAAATCCTTTAGAAAGACAAGCGCATTACTTGCAGCTTCACTTTGTATTATGGTGCATTTACCACCCTAAAGCTGTAACTTATGTCCTTTACACTGATAACCAGGTCCAAACATAGCTTTTCCTATCGCAGATTGTTTAGCTGGGCTCTGAGCCCAGTGTAATTGCCTAATTTCTGGACTTCCTTTTGAAAACATGCTCTGCTATTCCATTTATTCTACTTCAGAAAATTTCAGCATCTGCTGGCTCTCTCAGTTCCTAGCAGCATGCCTCCTACACTCTGTTTTGACAATGAGGTTGCTAAACAACAGCCTAACGGTTAACTTTAGAACCAGGGACACAGATATAACATTCGTAAAATAAACTGTGAGTTATAGTCCTCAAGCCAACACCTCCTTCAAGAAACCATCACCACCACCAAGCAAAACTGGTCATCCCCTTTTGCCTACCACCCCTTCTCTAACTGTAACAGTCATCTTGGGTTTCTGTGATGACTTGTTTCCCCCTCCCCCTTAAACTACAGAGATGAGCCACTTGCTTGCAACTCATTAATATATGGCAATTAGTGCTTGCTAAGCAGACCAAACAGATATACAGAACGGATGGATGTTACAAAGTGAATCAACTAAAACCACACAGTAACAACCACTGAAACATCCCTATCACAAAGCATTATCTTTAGATACTACGCTTTTTGCCTTGTACTTACAAAAGAAAGAAACTTCTATATTTAAGGGGGTGCTTAACTACTGGCAAAAAGAATTAGTTGGAAGGCGTTCGGTGTGAGGTAAAGTTTCTTTAGCAAACTTTAAATGGGAAGCTGTTCAAATAAGCTTCCTCTTATTCTGAAAGTCAGGAAAAGAGAAGGGAGTACTTCAGTATTACGTGTCTGTTTTAATTAATTTTTGTTTTGCCACATAGAGGTTATTTTGAAAGACAGCTTTATGCCACCTAGACAAAGCAGATACCTATCTGAAAGTACTTAAACATACCTGCCACCCTACTCCCACTGCAGTCTTACCTGAGCCCATCTGTGCGATCTTACTCAATATAAACATCTGCCCATTAACAACTGGGTACCACCATACGAAAAGTTCCATGGCACCATGTTGTCTGCACTCCCTTCAGCCACATTTTAGGAAATTTGAATAGAATTTCATCAATAGGCTACAGAACCAAACAGTCTGGTGTAAGGCAGAAGGAAAGTGGCAAGGGATAAGGATGATACATAAAACAAGTGCAAGGAAAAAGATACTGCTTTATGCATTCATTCCCCTTCTCCAGCCCCAGACCGATCAGCTCATCACAGTGAAGCCCAGCCCCACAGAATCCCCATAAGAAACCCACCTTCTGCTGCTATGAGGCAGTGTCTCCAGCGGTTTATGCTGCCTTAACCGCAATGTGGTGTGGGTTTCACATTCTGAGGCCATTCTGAATACTGCAAACCACAGTGAGAATATAGACTACAACAGGAAACAGATGTGGTGCAACCACAAACACTACCTTTACTGAAAAAGTTCCACGAAAAAAAAACACCAACCCAAAACCCACAAAGTACAAAAATTAAATGGCCTCAGAAAAAATACCAGACATCCTGCCTGTAGGATAACAGCTTTGCTTATCCTAGAACGATAATGAATGCAAACCTACGGCTTCATGAAAATACAGCTTATTCAAAATAAATGAATTAATGCTGAAAATATCGTCATATTTTAAGATGCTGTACTTAATGGTCAACAGGAACAATAAAAAAAAACCCTTTGAAGTATCACTTCTATTTTAAAATTACAGACTGGATTGCACAGTGATACATTCTAAGGGTTTTTTCTTGCTGTCAGATATCCCAGATTAAATTCAGTCTTGAATACCAGTAACAACTGTGATAAATAAGGTAATGCAGTAAATTTACCTTTTTGATAATCTAGGATTTTGATGTACAGTAGATTACACTTGTAATTTGATTGGTTTAAGTTTAGAGCTCAATCATTATACCTACCTGATCTGTGAAAATAATGTTCAGCTCTGGTTGGATCTCGTGCAGCAGCCCTGGCAAACCTACGCTGGGCCCCAAATAGGACTAGCAGTCTGCTCAGGTCCTGCAGGCCAAGGCCAGCGGCAGTAGAAACTAGGCAGATGTACACTCGCTCATATCCACAACAATGAGAATATGCTAGTCACAGAAACTGTTTGTTCCTATCGGGCCATACTTAGTTTAATATCAAACGTAAGAACCCAGTTCTACAAGGTGCTAGGCAGCCTCACTACTGACAACTCCCAGAGGAAAAAACAGGATGCAGGCACTGGAAAGAACACACTTTCCAATGCAAATCTGGGAGACTCTCAGAAAAAGCTGATACAATTTACTCATAATTAACCTAGTCCCATAAGCAGGATGATCGTGTGCAAAGCATTACCTTTCATCTTAACTCACAAGCAGAGTTTATAATTTTGGATGTAGAACCACAGAGTCATAGACCAGCCCAAGTTGGAAGAGACCTCAAAAGATCATCCAGTCCAACCTTTTGTGGGAAAAGAAGCCTATATGAGATGATCTAGCACTCTGTTCAGTCACATCTTGAAAACCTGCAGTGGTGGGGACTCCACCGCAACACTTGAGAGGTTACTCCAGTGAATGATTGCTCTCACTGTAAAATATCTTTCTTATATTGAGATGAAACCTCTCCTAGTGCAACTTGTACCTGCTGACCTGTCTTCTCCACGCAGTTCCTTCTGAAGGGAGACCATCCATCCTCCTTGTAGCTGCCCTGTAAGTACTGGGAAACTATGATGTAGTTCTCTCCCCCCCCCCCCGTCTTTTCTTCTCCAGGAAGAAAAGACCTAAATCCTTCAGTCTTTCCTCAGGGCAGGTTCTCTAGCCCTTTGATCATCTTCATGGCCCTCCTTCGGGCCCCCCTCCAGTCTGTCTGCATCTTTTTGAATTGTGGGGACTAGAGCTGGGCATAGTACTCTAGGTGTGGCCTTACAAGCACTGAGTAGAGTGGGATAATCACACCTCTATCTCTGCTAGCAATGCCCCTGCGGATGCAGCCCAGGATCCAATTTGCCTTTGCTGCTGCAGCAGTGCACTGGACTCATGTTCAGCTTGTCATCCACCAGGACCCCCAGGTCCCTTTCAGCAAGGCTACTCCCCAGACACACAGATTCTAGCCTGTGCTAGGTTTTTGGGTTACGTCATCCCATGTACAGGACCTTGCAATTTACTTTGTTAAGCTTCACATAGTTCTTGCCAGCCCACTCTTCCAGCCTGTCCAGGTCTCTCTGGAAGGTGGCTCTCCCTTCTGACATGTCCATCTCACCACCCAGTTTAGTGTGATCAGCAAACTTAGGTGAGTGTGCTTTCAACCCCATCATCCTGATCATTTAATGAAGATACTGAACAGTGTGGGGCCTAGTATTGATCCCTGGGGACCCCTCTTGTGCCAGGCTGATAGCCCGAGTAAAAACCACTGCCATCTCTCCCCACTGACTCAAAGGAAGGATGCAACTGTAGCATTTATCTTCATTCTGAAAGGACAAGGAATAACAGCGTTCTGACTCAGTGGCAATGCTTTGCATGTCATGAGTCCCATAAATGCCACTAGCTTGTTGTTTCCTTGGTATGTGTTGAAATACACTCTTAAAACCCCAGCCATTTAGCACAGAAATGTCACAGAAAAAGGTAAACTCTTCCTGAGCAGACCTTAAACTCTTGAGTCATTAGAATGACAAGTTGGGTTTCTTGCAATAGTTTGAAAGACGGCAGAAAAACATCACAAAACATTAGCACCGTCACAATTTCAGCATCGGCCATGCTAACATACTCTATGAATAGATACACCTAAAAAACAATGAGGTGAAAAAGTGAATTTCTCATTAGTCTGATCATTAACAGTGATCTGCATAAGACGACTGCAAAGAAGCATTACTGTGAGACAGACATGAAATACTGAATTCAATACATATATCCCAGATATTTCAATATACAACGGAAAAAGATCTTTCACAAGTCCTGTATTATACCTGAAATGGTTCAGGAATATTCAAGGTTTAGGCTTAGTTACTTCAGCCCTGACTATCCCAATGCTAAATACTTACACATGTTGTTTGTCCAATGCAACACATATTGACTCAGTTCATGACACTGTTAATCCAGGATATGACTGTTCATCTTCCACCTAAATGTACATGAATCTTACTATATCAGAGTAGTGAAAAACAACACTAACTCATTAAATTTATTTGGCTAAGGGAAAAAAGAAAACTGGGGCAGAATCTCTCTTAAAAATAACTCTAAAACACAGCTAGAATGCCTTCTGAACATTACATTTGCATGTCTTCAGACTGGGTTTGAGAATTCTATTTTCAACTTGCTGCTGTAAGCAACACAAACAAAACAGACCAGAATAATTTTACTATTATGGCTGCAGTAATATCATACAATTAACACATTTATCTACTATAAAACAGCAGCTCCAGGAGAGGAAAAAAGGGACATCTTGTCTAAATTTCCAGTTTTATTAGTCTTCCCCTCTAAAAAAAAAAGTCCTGATCAACTAAACCCGCTTTGGCTGAGCAATCAAAACTTTAAACTCAAGACAATTATTCTGTCAGTGTCATTAACTTACTGTTAACAGTATTTTCCCTCAATTCCAAAACGTTAAAGAATGTTTTGGATGTTAAATGGGAAGCCATCTCTTCTCTGCATTGAAATCCTGAGAAATCTGCAGAAGGGATACCTGGAACCCTTTATATTTGCTTCAGAAACCAAATGCCTCCAGCCAACTCTACAATTTCTTACTGTTAATTGTTTTATAATAGCCATTACCAATTTCTAATTTAACAGTTCCCCAGCACCCTCAATTTCCTTCTGAGCTCTAATCATCTTTCTAAAGAATTCAAAATATGTTTTTCCTGAGCATGGATAATATTCCTAATAGGACTGCAGTGAAGATAAATATGTAAAAACAGAATAGAGATTAACTTCATAAATAGCCCTTCTGTCATGCTACAGACACTGTTATAAACTAATTTCTTTCACAATAGGACAACCTTCCTAGCTCGCTGATCAATCAATGCCAACAACAGAATTGTTTCTCAGTGATGGAATTTAATTTTAGAAACAAATGGTTGGGTTTTCAATGAAATGGCTCAAGTAGGTTAAGTGACAAGCAGGCAGGGAAAGGAGTTCATAACCATTGCGGCAATCAAACATGACAGCTCCTAGGCAATCTCACGCAATACAAAAAACCCCTGCATTTGTAAAGAACAGGCTAAGATAAAAAATTGAGCTGAAATGATGAACAGGATGAGAACAGAGATTTTCTACAGGAAAAGAAGAGGGTCCTCTGAGAAGATCCAGTGGTAAAACAGGTGAATAAAGATTCTTGGCTATGGAAATTAATTTCAGTACATTAATACATAAGGTGGAGTGGGAACAGTCAGAGGGTGTTCTGTTACATGAGCATAGTCTATAGGGGTACAAAGGAAGTTAATTACTGTGATTTTGCAACTTACCATTTGTCAGTTAAGTCCTATGAGCAACCACTCACAGGCTTTGCAAGAGGCAAAGGAGACTGGCCAAGACCAACCTGAAACCCCACAGTGGTTTGGGGGACAGTTTTACAAGATTAAGTTTGGCAACACAACTTCTAATGCTCTTGCACATGGGCAAAAACCTCTGTTCTCTTGCTTCCCAAGGTACTTTCTTTCAGTACATTGCCCCAGGAACTTCTTATTTTTAACTTGTTCTCTCTCTAGCTTGGTGCTTCCCAGACTCCTCCATAAGCAACTATAACTTATTTTTTTTGTAGAGGGGAAAAAAATGTGGAAAGCTTTCTGCTGTTTTGGCAAGTCCAAGTGGTTCACGAAACAGTCCAATGAGTGACCCAGCCAGTGCAAATCTGGAGGGATGGTTCTAGGATACTTTCCACTTTTGGTGGCAGTAAGCTATGAGGTTGATTCAACTGCTCCCTTTGCTAAATCATTTCAATTCCAAGGGTTTCTGCATGTCCAAAAGCTTGTTTTTCCACCATATGTATTTACCTGCCTAATAAAAGCTGTTAACTTCCCTACCATCCTTTTTTTCACAGTTACATCATGAACAGTTATCCAAAAAAAAGTTTAGGTTAGGACTACAAAGTCTCAGAGCAAAATAAAAATCCTGTGTGAATAAAGCTGAATAAGTATTGAAAGGGATCACAAGGTCACGTGAATGCTTCTGAAGAAGCCCAGGTCCAAGAACAGTACAATCTTTTTTGTATGGTAATGTAACTAAGCTGGTGGGGGATAGGGGAAGCTAGAATATTGGAGAGTAAGGGATAAAAGCACACTGACAAACAGCACTCAGCTCAATCAGAAATGCAGAAGACAGCTCAATATCTCGTCACATCGCTCCCCAGCTTGCCTTCAAATATTAAGTATGTCAGACTTAGTGAGGTCAGATGATAACTATAGTCACTTTAGTTCGAGGGATTTTTGTGTTTTCCCTGAGATAACCAATACTGACTGTCAGTAGAGGCTTGTTGCTTTCTAGATGAGATAACAGTTTAAACTAAAATGCAATTTCCTAACTCCAATGGGAAAAATCTAAGCAGCAGGTATGACACATTAGTGGGATCCAAAGGTTGTACATCAGTCAGCTCCATGCTAGGCCATTGGGAGCCATGAGGTTTACAGGGCTGTCATTACCAAAACAGGACTGCTCATCTGTAACAAGGCTTTTAAGAAACATCTCTGAATTTCCAACACGGCAAGTCTCAGTCAAACTGCACAGATGTAAGCAACAGCCAAGTCTAAGAAAGGTACACTTTTACTATTAACAATAATGTCCAAAAAGGTTGGAGAAGCCAGCTTAAACGTGTCTGGAGCGCGGGCATCTGCCTCTGATGTGGCCACTCCAGTCTCTCCTTAGACTTAATAGAAAAGAATAGGTGCTTTTAGAGTAGGACTCATCCAATCTGTTCTAAATATTTACTTTAGGGTAAAGCAAGACACATCATGGAAATGCTGATTTCTGACATTTTCTATAAAGGCAACATAACTTACTGAGCTGAAGATCTCTACATCTCATTACATGAAAACCACGCACAGATTTCAGGGAGAAATGCAGATCTGACAAAAAAGCCATTTTAAAACTGAATGCTCAAGTCTTCTGTACCATCACATAATTTTTAGGGCAGTAATTCCACTACTTAGAAAAATACCATGCTTGGTACCCAGATCAGAGAGTCAGGTTAGTCTTGGACAACAGTTCTGGCTATATCTACCCAAAACCTTCCCTTGGCATCCTCTTTCTGTTGCAAGGTGCTGGGAACCTCTCCCTGTTCCATTAAGGATGACAGCCTATTGATAGCAGATCCCTCACAACTTCTCTAAGAACTAGTCAGCACAAGTGGTTTGTAATGGGTGTCTCAATAATAAAACTTTTCACATTTCAGTTTTATTTAGATATTCTCTATATATCAAAGGCAATAAAAAGTTGACTTTTTAATGTTCCTGAATTGAAACTGGCATGGATGTTTTAAATATGTTTCTTCTTTTTTAGTTTTATATTAAAACGCTTTCAACAACTGCAAAAGGTACATGCCTAAGTGACAATCCTGTAGCACCGTGACCAAAAGCCAAAGCAAAACGGGAACTTAACTTTTTAATTATTTTTTTTTTAAATAACAACAAGGTTAAAATGCCAGGAGGTCTTGGCTCAACATTTGGGGTCCACAGATAACAGGTCACTCAAATTCTTGTATCTAGCTCTTTGACAGTCAGGAGACTTTACTAATATGTGGTCCTTGGCTGTCATTTCTTTGCTTTGTAATATAGTTTTCCTATCTTCGTCTGCATCATGAAATTTAATCATGAAATTTAAGTTCAAAAGAAACCTCCCAAATAGAAGTTATAAAAAGTATGAACTAATTGTTTTGGGTTTTGGTTTTTTTTTGTTTGTTTGTTTTGGGTTTTTTTTCCTTTTTTTAAATAAGCCCTTACTCTACTACTTATTTCAAACATCTATAATTTTTCTTAATGCAGGCCTAGCAGGAAATTTCCTAGCTGGAAATTCTCTGACAAAGTAAGCTTTACATTTCTGAAACTGGGATGGAGGAGAGGGATCTGCCCCTACCCTCTTCAGCACATACTACTTCTCTACTGAATGAAGTTCCCAAGCGCCACAACTATCCAAACCTGGTGGATAATGAAGTGTGGCCAACACTAAACAGTAAAGCAACTTCAAATATTTGTTTCAACTACCTTACTTCTCATACCTGCAAAAGCTTAATGGAAGTTCACAAAAGCAGCTGTGTTCAACAGCTAGGAGTGCAATGGTTTCTGCTTCTCAGTTTTCGAACCTCTGCTTCAAACTAAAGGTGGATGAGGCAGGATCAGTAATCAGGCTTACAAGTCATCAGCTTTTCACAATACAAAGACTAATGCTAGGAGACAAAATTTCTCAGTCGGAAAATAAATGGTGAATGCTTAGAAAACAGAATTTCCTTATTAGGGTGGTGGTAAAATTGAGGGAGTTGTCATCAGAGGGAAATGTAGCCCTGCAATTTCAGGATTAGAATATGAATTAGAGTATTCTCTAGATGCCAAGCTATTAGCTCCTGGGTCAAACACAAAAAGGTCCTCTCTGTTCAAGATTTTTGTGCTCAAAAAAGTCTTAGCAGCATCCGCTTTCTGTTGTCTGACAAGGCTGGGTTCTGAAGACTTGTGTGTACTTATGCTGAAAAACAGCAGGATGTAAGACTTTCCATATTAATCATGAGGATTAGAGACAGTAATGCCAGGCACAGCTAATAGATTTGGGAATGCAGAAACACTTCAAGTTAGAGCTGCACTCAAAAATCACTAGATAATGGTTGGATCTGTATAGGAGGCAGAGACTCCTTTCTTTAAACTCACCACTAGTAGGTGTAAGTGGGTGCCATCTCTGGCTCTGAGAATGGAGAATAGGAAGGAAGATGAATAAAGAAAAATGAAGCAAAGACTGAAAAATTGTGAGAAATCAGCCATATCTTCATTATTTCCTCTTAATGCATACATCCACACGTGCACACAGCCATTTACAATTACTTTATCAATACGAGCTTTGGTGACCATTTTAAATCCAACCTATGCCTTAAAACAGGTAGTGTACGTGCTCAGAAGACAAATATTCACTTGAGCAGGAAAACATGAGACCAATTCAACAGAGCAGATCATACATTTTTAACCTCATGGCTCGGCAGGAAAATGCTTTAAACCTGTAGCAAGTCAATGAGAAATCTTCCCTACTGGTAAGCACAATAGCAGCCATCCATTTCAATAGAAGTTTATCAGCAGTGAAACCTGACCGAGATAAATGACGAAGCTGTTGAGCCACAGCCTGCTTCTGCCTGCTGCAGGCTGCCAGATAAAATGGGAACAAAAGCTCCCTGCTGTACCCCCTACCAGTCCCCATTAACCCCTGCTGATGCTTTATTATCCTCTGGGGGCTCCAGAACAGCATAGCATGAATCAGTGTGTAAAAAATAAATAATAAAAGCTCATAGGTAGCACAAACAAACCAGAAACATAGCTTGCAAGAAACACTCATTTTGGTAGCACTGCAATTAACTAATGGTTCTGAGGAATTCCACATACTAGGAAAAAAAGGAAAACAGCACAATGTATTTAAAATCATGTATGAAAAACTACTCAAAGGCAAGAGAGTGAAAGTACACAAACATATTTCTCCTGCCTTTACCCCTCCTGCCAAATACAAACATATACAGGCAAAGCAGGGACCAGGCATATATTCTGATGTCTTCATGTCCAGTTCCAAGTTTCATCTTTTGATCCTGTCACAGATATAGTCTTTGTTGCACCTCCTCCAATGTCCTTTCTCCAAATATAAGTTTAAAACGTTTACACTGAAGGTCAAAGCATCTTCTACTAAACCGATATAAAAAATGGATGGGAAGGGCAGGGAAAGTGTTACAAATCTCCTCAGGATTCATGGTTGCCATAGGAGAGAAAGGCAGTGGGAGGAGAAGGGAAGACTTGAAATGTTAGTAATATTTTAGCTATCATAGATTTAGACAGTGTCATTGCAGCCTAAGATTTCTGTAGCCTACCATAACAAAGTCCATCTCTCAAAAGATTACAGAGGCACTACACAAGGTCCTGGGGAAAATTCACTAAGATTCATCAGTAAAGAAACTCACCACAACATTTGCATTTCTTAGCACATTAAGGGGCAAGGGTGGGGCATCTACTTTATGTTGAACCATTCTCTTCGATGAACACCCCCTTCTCATCCTGTAGAACCTTTCCATGCTTTACTAATTTCAGAAGCTATATTGAACTCGCGCTCTGATCTATCACTATCAGAGGTCATCAATTTTCAACCCATTTCTGCCCCTCTGAAGTGCAGTTAGCAAGCAAGAATATTACATCTAAGGAAGAACATGAAGTTTTTCCTAAAGCTAATGCAACAAGCTAACAGAATAGACTCCCCAAACCTTCAAGGAATAGAGCAGCCTCAACACAGGAAAAGAGAGAGACTGCATGGGTTCAGTCCAAAGGTCCACCCATCCTAGTGTCCTGTCTCAGAGAATAATCAAAACAAACTTAGAGAGCAGCATAATAAAGCAAACACATACCGAAACTTTTCAAGAAGCCTTTTTTATTCTACAGCAACTTACAGTTCAGTGATTTGTGGTTCAGAAGGCAATTCTATTTTCTAGTAAACTGGAGTGGAATTCCCTTCCACAGACTTACCCAGTCTTCCCAGTAACACATGTAAGCTTTTGGCATCCACAACCATTTCCACAACTTACCACACACTGTTTGAAAAACCATCTGCTTCTGTTTGCTCTGCACCCACCACCTGCCAGTATCATTTACAAATGCTGATTTTTTCTATCAAAAAAAGGTGTGTGTGTGTGTAAGTCCTGGTCACCTTATACACAATTTTCTTGTTTTTATAGACCTCTGCCACATACCCCTAAATTAACACCTTCTGAAATTAAGAAAAAAGAAAAAAAACCACAATAAAACAAAAAACAACCAACCAACCAAACACCAAAACCTCAAACAAAACTAAAATCCAAAAACACCACAGAAAAACTGGGAGAATTTCTTTTTCTGTTGCTTTAAAGATTTTAGCCAGGCTTTTTCTCTGCACATTGATAAGAGTTAACAAATGTTAACTTTTCATAAAAAGCAGCAGCAGTAAAATCATACTGCTAACACTTGGAGGCTCATAGGAAAAAAATAACTAGTAATTCTGAAACCTTAAGATGATAAGTCTTCTCCAACGCCCTGCATAGACGTTACATGACAACCTGGAACAAACTTCATTCTGCTAGCTCACATTGGTTTAAAAACAATAAAATGGAAATTGTCCCAGCAGACTTTATGCCAGATCAGATATCTTCTGTCCTGCCACAGACATTGTACTGTTGGCATAAACATTATATCATGTGTTCCAGCCAGTTTGACAGAACAACAGCAGCGAGCTCATGCCTGATGTAGATGAAAATTTTTACCACAAACTGATCCAGCACTGAACAGAATCTTTATTAATTAATATGGAACCATGGTCTAAGTAAGACTGAAGTCCATGAAAAAAATCTCAATGTTTTGGCAGGCATGAGAGTGGAGAGTGCCTAACTTACCTTTTGCAAAATACATTCAAGCCCAAGACAGTATCAGGGCTGAAGTGCTCAATCTGTTATAAATAAATCTTTAAGCATAGCTACGACTCTTCTTCCCCAGTTTTCTCAGAGCTGGTATAATGTTAGGTGAACTATAGACTATCAATCTTGTTTTCAGGACAAATAAAACTGTGCTTCCCTGAGGCTCTCCCAAGGAGCGCTTCAAAGCAACTCACCTTGCAGGACTGGAGTTACTTTGACTCTGAAGGATAACAAACAGTTATGTGACCTTCCAGCGCAAGACTACAACTTCACGTTGGCTTATTCGAAGTTATAAATAAATAAAACAATTTCATAAGGCTAGAGAAGATATTGTGGTAATGTGGTAAGTGCTGAAAATTATTTGCAATGGTAAGGATTCAGTAAGGAAAGCTGTAATTCATCAAAAGAAAGGTACGTCTACCAGGATACAACAAAGGTAGATGGTACTACAATGCACCAAGCATAGCCAAGCCTCCCGATTCCAGATAAACTTCTGCCTTTTGATAGTAAACTGAACAAATACTATACAACACTATTTTCTCAAAGACTGGTAAAGAGATAATAAATGTCAAATCTGTTCCAGAACGGTTATATAGCAAAATAAATACAAGGTTTTCAATGTGGGAGAGAAGAAAAATGACATTTTTGTTTTCAATTAAGAGTTTCAGCAGAACATACCAGAAAGAACATCTATCCCCTCTCTGGAACCCTAATAAAATGAGGGAGATGCAAAGTATAGAGGATCTGTGGGAGTACAAATAATTATATGTGAAATGAGATTTATTTCCTTAAAATATACTTGATTAGCATTTAAGCTGAGCAGTGCAAAGAACGAAAGATAAATTTTTTCAACATACAAACATTACTCCCAGTGAAAAGCTTTTTTCCTGATGACCCAAGAATTGACTTATTTACCAAATCCTTATCATACATTCTTAAAAAGAGGGATCTACTGCATGGATATCGTTTCCATTTTACACACAGAAAAATGGAGGAAGAATAGTAACTTAGCCGAAGACAAAGAAGCTGTATTGTTTCCTGAAGCACAAAACAACCATTATTTGGGGCTATATCAGAATTTAAACACCTAGAAAAGTAAAGTAACTACATTCTATAACTCCAAGGAATTAAAAATGCAGGTACAATTACCAACCTCTATTTTGTCTGTTTTGGCATCTCCCCAGTATATTTTGCTCTCTGTATAATCCAATGCCAGCCCATTTGGCCAGCCAAGTGAGGTATTCACCAGCACAATTCTGTCTGAGCCATCTAATGCTGCCCTCTCAATCTTCGGGATTTCTCCCCAGTCAGTCCAGTACATGTATCTGCAAAGGAAACAAAATCTTAAGAACTCTTATTAATCCAAACTTTCAGTATTCACACAGCTTCTTCTCAACTACTGTTCCCTGAAACCACATTGCGTATGTAGAAGTACATTTCTAAGCCAAATATATTTCCTTACCCAAGCAAGGATGCCCAAACCATTCAGAAAGCATTGACATGCAAACGCACTGTCCCTTTACACAAAACTCCTGTATCAGTCTGCTCAGCAAGACAACATAACCAGTGCTTTTAGCTACGATAAACAAACAGGTCAGAGTCCCCTAAAATATTTTTAAACAGGAGAATAAAACCTGATAAGGTCACAGATAAGGTGACTAGCCAGGCAGTCAAAGGGGAGCAGTAGTCCCCATGCCTCAGAGCCTTAAATTTCAAAGAATCCCAGTATTTTAATTCTGAAGACTCAGAAGTTTATCATTGCATCTGCATACAGGTAGACAGTTCACATCTGCATACAGGTAGACAAACTTATCTTATTTACATGATTAATATTTAAGAAATGCTCATGAACAGCTGCTCACCCAACCATGGGATCCAGCACAATAGCTCTGGGTTCTTCCAGGTCTTCTGATATCAAGATTTTTCTCATGGTCCCATTAAGCCTTGTAACTTCAATACGGTCTGTGCCAGTGTCAGTCCAATACAGATTTCGGGCAACCCAGTCCACAGCAATGCCATCAGGATGTGCGATCTGTGCTGTGACAACAAACTGACTACCTGACCCATCAATGAACGAGCGGCGGATGGCCCTAACTTCATCATCGGTCCAATAGATGTATCCTTCCAGAGGATCAAAGTCAATGGCAATGGCATGACGGATGTCCTCCAGTGGCAAAACAATGTCTGTAAAATCTGGGGTGTCTAAGGAAATTCGCCTCAGATCTGTCCGGCGGGCTAGAAGCAGCAGTTCAGTGGCACCTACATGACCAAGGCAAAAACACAGCCATCTTACAAACACTATATAGTAAGCCTGTAAATCGCAAACCTGATTCTGCACCATTTGGTACAAGCTAGTCTAGCTACCTTGATTTCACAGGACCTAACCAACCTGATCGGCACCAGCAGAGAGTTCGACTATAAGGCTTCAAATGTGAGGTTATTCTTCTGCAGAGGACAGATCTGTTTATAGAGAAAATTCAGTGGTCGCTTCCTTGTCCAAAATTATTATGTTGGAGATGGTTTTTATCCCTATCATTCCCTCCAAAGTCACTGAAATAGATACACAGTGACTATGCTGCTATTTTATGCAAATCAACAGATGGCCTGCAGCCTCCTAGATGAAAAATTAATTATATAAATAATTTACTGACTATTTGCTGTTGTTGGTATAGGGGACAACCATGACAAACAAGTTGCATGTTTCAACAACACCCTTAGAAGGAGAAAAATGTAACACAGAATGTCACAAGTAAATCTCCTTTGAGAAACTCCTATCAGAGGAATCTGATTTGGGTACTGACAACTGTCCAGTGACCACGTGAAGAAGGAGGGCTGTCAGCTTCTCCCATATTTGTTGAGAACAAGCTTATTGAATAAATGAAGATAAATAACAGTGCACCTTACAAAGTCATTTTGAGCTGAAGTGTACAAAAGCCTTTCTGGCTTTTAGGTCAAAAGTCAGAATCACAATACGTAATTAAGATCAGCTTGCACTGTGGAAGGTGTTTTCAGGTAGGGCAACAGAAGCTGTTTCAGCGTAATGAAGGATAAACAAGCACCACACCCCATTCCAATTAAATTGGCTTATCAGTTTGGAGTCTAAGGGAGATAAGAGCAGCTCAGGCCTCAGGGAAGCCTGAGCTAAGGTGAAAAATGTGTGCATCCTGAATGCAGGGAAAGTGTGTTGCAATGGCTCTCCTCAAACAGCGAGAGGAAAGGGTTTGGCAGGGCCTGATTGTAGGTATGAGGATAGAAGGGCGGGCAGAAGGGGGGGAGGGGGGAGAGCAGACAGGGAAGGTTTGGGAAAATAAATGCATCAAGACTGCAGTGAAAAAGAGCCATCGCCAAGCCACATTCTGTCCATGTCTTGATCTTGATCTTATAGAGGTATAAATAGGGGCTAGAAGACTAAAAGAGCAAAAACTAAAGAAAGCAGGTCGCTGATTAAAAAAGAATTTTGGTGTCTGATACCAAATTTATTTTTAAAAAAGTCAGTAGTTGTTGGTGCTAGATGAAACCTCACTGCATGCCAAACTTTGGAGATATGCCAAAGCAGCCGCTGCTTCATTTACAGCAAGTTTAACACGTTAAAAATATCTAAGACACTTCACAGTGCTGCAAGAAACAGCACCTTTCAACAACTGAAGTTGAGATTATTATTACAAGTGTTCCTGATTCGTAGTCCAGAAGAGATTAAGATCAGCTTTGGGATCCTCTGTCCTGAAACACCTTGTCTTCAGAAACACATGTACACACTACTCAATTGTTCTTCTAGTGAATAACTCCTATGCATTAATTAATATCAGGAAGGGGGAACCTGTAATTACATGTCTATGCATCCTTCAAAATAATGTAAAGCATGTGACATAGTAAATGGAAAACAGGCAAGTTAGTAAGATTTTTTTAAAATATAATTACAGAAGCAAAAAATATTGTCACAGCAGTCTATATGTACATCTGTATTATTTCTACTAAATATATCAAACAATTAAGCATCAAGATCCAAGCAGTCAGCTGCATTATGGTGATATAAAGTATTAATACATAACTAACCCCAAGTATTTAGGTTCAAGTAAGAAAGAAATCTCTGGTTCTTTTTTACCAACTTCACAGTCATCTAACCCAATTACCTTTTAAGCAAAACTATTAAAATCGTATTTAAAAAACTCAGAATAATAATACCTTTTTTGCATTACCAAGTAAAACTAAGGTTGAGCAAATGCACTAACCTCAGATTTCTAAACAGTTAGAAAGCTACATATAGTCTACCATATACAGAAAAACTTCAAGGCATAATTTAAAAATAATTTGTGTGCTCTAGCTGAAGTTGACATTCATTTTGAAGAACCACTGCTAGGTCCCCAGAAAGACTCAGTTGAGAACAACCATGCCTTGGCTGATACTCACCCTTAAAATTGACCAATTTTCCAATCCTCAAAGATGACTCATTTCAACAGCTTCAGTATCCTGCTTTTGGGTTGCAACACTGCTGTTTAGCCAAATAACCCACTGTGTCTAAATTTTAATTCAGCATTGGGAAATGACTGGCTTTCAACTAACCTATGTTGCACTCTGGACCCCTGAGCTAAGAATTTAATGGTCTTTATTCTGGGGGCTTGGCTAACATTCCAGCCCCCACTAAAACACCACCCCCTACCCCTCCAATGAAGCAATAAAAAGTTTAAAGCTTACTTTAGAGCTATTACCAAACCATTTGCAAACTGACACCTCAGCTGCTTAAGTTAGATCACCAGTCATTCTGGTCAGGAAGAAGAAACTGAGTAGCAGAGAAGCATCTCACCTGAAGATAGATTGAGGGAAAGATCACTCTGAACGCCTTCAGAAGGCTTGTCCTGACAATAGCAAAAATAGCAAATGCAAGAGCTGGGCACATTTATGGACTGATCCCATTACCACCTTGACAGCAGTCAAGAAAAAGAGGTGGTCTCAAAACTAAAACAATTCACACTTGTGGCAAACGCCAGCTGTACAAAGTTTACCTGGCTAAGCACTGATCACCGCTCAGCCTGCTCAAGGTACTCAAGGTTTCCAAGATATAACAGGATCAATTTTGTTCAATTCTCTTCCAAAGACCAGTTACAATGCAAAAGCTAAAATGTGACAGCAGGATCTCCAAATGTCTTCACTCTGCCCTCCAAGATAAATCCTGCCTCTAATGATGAGCGTGGTGAAGAATATCATGGGTATGAAATCATATTTCAAAAAAAAAAAAAAAGAATGAAAAGGCAGGAAAAGACAATTTAGGTTGCATGCCAGCATAATTTCCCCCCCCAATTTATCAGCACTTCCTGGAAGTCTGGAATGAGCCATGAACATATAAAACACCTCAAATGCTTTAAAAAGTTCCATCAAGGCTTCAACCAGAGCTCTGACCCCAGCAGTCAGACCGGCAGCAGTTTTTCCTCTAGACACCTCAGACTGCACATACAAGGTTGAAGCGGCCTAGATGAACACACAGGAGACCTGGAGCGAAGTTTACTGCCCACACTGCTGTCTTCTAACTACTTGCGATCTCTGCTGCACCCAACATAAGCATGCCTGTATACACAAGCGCATCTCAAATAAAGCGCTGGATTTGAGGGCACAGGCTACCAGGTACGCTGGACTGGGTGCTCACAGCCTTCAAACCGCGGTGCACAGAGTTCCAGGCAAAGTTGCAGGCAGAGTATGCATACAGTTGCCCTAAATTTAAGTCAGGTCCTTCTGCTTGCCCCCCATGATGATCTCCCACACAATCCTAAGTGATCTTAGTAACCCATAACTTATTTAAAAACAAACAAACAAACAAACAAAAAAAACCACCAAACCCTCCCAAACTATTCAAATTGGGGACCAAGTTCAAGATTCTTTTTAGCAGTGCCTCAAGGCATGGGGTATTCAGGATGGTTAGCAATTTTTCTAAAATCAAGTCCCTTACTTAAGATGTCTAAATATGGACATAAAAAGCTTTACTGCAGACTTCTTTTTGAGAGCTTTAGCCTACTTTTACTAAGCACTTGGAAAGCTGGGATTACAAGCTCACGTATGGTGCATTACATTAGTCCTGGAACTAATACTTTCCTCAAAAAGTCACGATTAAAAAAATCAAAATAATTTAAATCTATGTGCTAGCTGAAGTTATGGGAAGGGGGAGAAATGGGTAAACAGAGCAAGCATGCAGATACAAGCAACGGTGTAGCTTTGAAGTCCAGTGTCCAGCGCCCTGCCCTGCTAACCTTTACAGTTAATTACATCGTCTCAATGATATACAGGCTACAGTCATTTGTAAGTTATTGAACTTAAAAACCATCAGCAGTTGCTGAGGCTAGCACAGCTACACAGACACATGCTTCAGAATTCATATGTAAGAGGTGCTAGGCCTAGGACACATAATGCGTTCTCTGTATCTGAGAAATCAAGATTGTTAATACATCCTCAATAGAATTACCACACATTTGACAAATATTTTTACCTAAATGCCTTTCCTCAGTTGTAAGTCACTCTTGTCAGAGAGCCCTTTATACTACAATACAAACAAGATTTTTTCATCTAGACAACCTCAACCTTAAAACTACAAAGGCAAAAGGACATGTATCTGAAATTAATCATATACTTTCTTCTTTCCTTTAAAAGAAACTAAAGAATTAGGGGGTTAAATTAGCATCTTAATCTGTGCAGTCAGATCAGGATTCTGGCTATTCCCAACAAAGCAAATTTCCCACTGGGCAGACTTAAATTGCAAAAGGAAGTGCAAATTTCTGATTACTGCCCCCAGGCCTACAAAGGAAATAGGATGTGAGCGTCCACGGGCAAAATAAAGCCTCTTTTCCTGGAAGAGAACAGAATGGCCAAAGCAAGGCTGAAATGGAAGTCTGAAGCAGTGCTTTTTCTTCATGAGGAAACTGGCATCTCCTTGCTCAGCTGAAGTCACCACTGGTTTTCTCAGTACAAACCACACATCTGTATTGGTAGTGGCAAATGCGGGAAATATGTAAAACTCACTACAGGCAAAGACAGAAGCTGAGCACATGGACAGGGAGATCTTCGAGCACTAATAAGAATGCAACTTCAGTGAGAAACTCATAAGACAAACCTAAATTTTCTTATAAAAATGACTATCAAACAGGTAATTTAAATGTAGCACTGCCAAAATCAGAACAGCAGTGCCTATAATACTGAAAAACAGAAATCCGAATATGTCCTGCAGAAGAGGACAATAAATTACCAAGAATATGACAATAGTAGGTAAAAGCTCCCTGGTAGAAGTGCCTATGTGCTCAGACAGGACTCTTCTTCGGACATTACTGACTGAGGAATAGCTGGCCCATGAAAACTGCTTATTCAGCCTGTCCCTTCTTTCTTGGAGACGAATTTACAAACTTTCACCTAGATAATGGGGGAGCTAAGAGCTTGCTATAAAGCCCACATCTCAGTGAAATAACTGTTTTGTTTTTTAAGAGGATTAGAAATTAAAACATGAACAACCAGCCAGTATTATCAGTTATTAGAAAAATAGTTCATTTTATTCCAAATTATCAGCCTTTCCTGAAACACTATGGACAAGTGTTTCTAAATGGGGGGGAGGGATTGTATTACATTCATAGCTCTCACAAGAAATGGCAAAAGTCCTCTAAGGTGTGGTAAAAAAAAAAAAAAAAAACCAAACTACAAAAACCAGAGAAACTAACACTGGGAGAAAGGGGAGGGAGGAAAAGATTTCCTATAAACCAAGATTATTCAAAAATGCTAGGTTGCCATGGAAACTGCTCAGGGAGGGTCAGCCAGCCTCACCTTTGGCTGCAAGGATCATCTGTCAATGCCAAAGCACTGCAAACACCACAAATACACACTCAAAATTCACCCCACAAAATCTTTCCGGTCCAGGCCAGTGCTCTCATCAGCACAGCATGAAATGCAGTTCTCTCCTCAAAGAGGCTCCTTTCAGCATGAAACAATTCTGTTTAGGAACCAGTCTGATTTTAGTCTACTGCTAGAAGACAAAACAGTCTTAAAGAAGAGAAACTCAGCCTCATTTTCCACCTTTCTTGACCTGTAAGTCATTCCCCCCTCCTTCCTCTCCCAGAAGCCATATATATGTTCTAATTGCAAATAGAGATGTAATCATTCGGTGTTTCAGTCTATTGAGGCATAATAGATATATACTGAAATGATCCAAGGTAAAAACGTTCAGTTCTCAGGGTTCAGCTCTATTTTCACAGCAGATATAGTAAACAGGCAAGTACAAAGGGAAAAAAACAACCCAAGAAACCAAAACCAAGCCGCCCTCCCCCCACCCCAAATACCTGAAAAAAAAAGAAAATAAATTTACTTCCCTGGGGTCACTGAGCAGCCTAAGAAAGGAAGTCAACACACAAACACATACAGATTTATGTATCAAAATCTGGTCTGTGCCTAGTCTGGCTCTGTTTGACTGCCATGCCCTCCTCCCTTCCCCAAATCAATAATTGCATCCTTCACAAACAGGAGAAGAAATTCCAGTAAATCTCTGCCTTGAAGAGCTCTGGAAAGTTGTAAGTCACTCGCAAAGGCCCTACAAGCCTACTGCCTACACCTCTCTTCAGTGAGAGGAGTGAAAAAACAGCCAAAAATATTTCATTATTTTGGGGTAAGCTCAGGTCTAAATGGTGAACTTGTCACCGAAATCGGGAATAAGAGTTTATTCCCGATTTCGGTGACAAACCTTGAAGCTTCCTCACGCTCCTCCCAGAAGTGAGCTCTGCATGGGATTATTGAAGTTAAGTGAAACCAATGGATCTGATGCATAGTTTGAGTAGGTTGTTTCACTTGGGTTACGCGCTAACTCGTTTCTAAGTCCAAGAAGCAGTGGCATGCACCACTCATTGAGGTAAACAAACACAGACTCAATGTCTCTTCCCCCTCCCCACCCATTTTTCTCCTGGAAAAGGGAGGGGCAGAGTGTTTCGGAAAGATGTAATAGCAGAATGGTGGTTAAATATGCAACATTATGTTAACAAGAGTAAGATAAATAAATGTTCTTCTATAAAGTTTTTTGCATACAGATGGACAATATGCTGTAGTAAATGGGTTAACAAAATTTCTGATTAAATGGGAGTTATATTTTGTGAGCCAAATATACCTTATGGCTGACTGGGAACGTAAGATTTGGCTTCTCGTGTTCAGGGAGTGGGAGTAAAGAGCAACAGATATAAATTCTGAGACTTAATGAATGGCTGAAAAAAGTGAAATGATGATTTTGAGTATCTCTGCATGAGAAGTCCTTTTAATAAGGTTTGGGTTGCTTTTTGGTGTTTTTTTTTTGGAGGGGGGTGTTTGTTTTGGTGGTTTTTTTTTTTTGTTTTGGTTTTGTTTTGTTTTTAATACCATCCCTCTACTTGCCTTTGGTAATTTACTTTGATACACTAGAAAGGTGCCATTCAGCATGGGGCAGTTAACCTGTGTGGTAGGTTGCCTCTATGAGGACATGGGGCTGAACGTGAGCAGAGAAGCAGGCGCTTCTGTGATACAATGACGTGTTCCTTGGAACACAGCATGCAGGGAGCAAAAACATACAGCCCCTCTTGCCTGAAGTCCCTGGCCCTTTTCTTATCAGCAGTAAGTCAAAGGGAAGCAGTTTCCCTCTCGATCTCTCCAGGGCTTGTTCCAGCTGTTGTCCTGAAGTACTTCAGCCACTGCTGCCTCACCTTTCTACCCCTGCTTGGCAAGTGACCAAACCTTCGCTGCTCCCCATCCCCCACATGGACATTTTGCACAGCTCTGCCTTTGGAAACATACCTGTATTGGGTAACAACTGCATTAGTTACCTGCTGCCATACAGGAGTTTAACTATGCATATCAAATATTTTTTTAAAAGTACATGAATTTATGTCACATTCTAACTAAATTTGACGAACCCAGTGCAGTATTATTAAAGCTTGTTCCTTGTACTGACAGAAATGGAAGAAAAACATCTTGTGCATGTATTGGTAAATTCTTACAAACAATCCTGCAAGGCTAATTTGGGAGCTGCTTTTGAGTTTTTCACATAAAAGCAGCAATTTATTTTAACAAGGTTCACACAGACACAAATATCCACACAAAAATAATCAGCAGAGAGCATGAAATAGCATGAAATTAAAGAAAACACTGAACACTAGCTGACAAGCCCAGAAGAATTTCTAAATCATAAAATGAAAGTTTAACAAAAAATATTTCTATATACATTTTATTTAGTCTATTTACAGTAAATTCTGCTGTATCTTTCTGTTTTCTCCTCCATTTACCTTTGTCATAGAGATGATCTGCATAAAAGATGGTTATTTATGAGTCAGCTAATTATCTCCCAATGTTTATTTTGATCCTGTTAATGCATTACAGCAACCACAGCACAATGTCACAAGACCTATACTTACATAATATAACAACTTAAAATCATATACATTAGCCCACAATGAGAACTTACTACAAGCAGTTTGGGGTGAGTGCTAGCAGCCCTAAGTCTCGATCACATCTTGGGTTTTAAGGCTGAAACACTTTCAACACCTCTAAAAACCATGACATTTTTTCAGTTCCCATATACAGATGTAGGTGCCTAACTTTATGCTTGCAAACTGAAACACATTCCAGGTGTATGGGTGTATAATAAACAGACATCAGATCTTAAAAAAAAAACAAAACCAAAATTGTTTTCATTGTACAATCCTACCAGCTAACTATTCATGAAAAATAATGTCAGAAACATTTTAGAGACAACACAGGAGGTAGGTATCATTTTCTCTAAGAAAAGGGAACAACAGAATCCCCAAAAAACTTGCAGGGAATTAGTGACAGAGACAGAACTGCAACCTAAATTTTGTAACTGGAGGTAACTTGCTCTTCAGCAGGCTTTTTGAAAAGCAGAGGGCATTTTCCAATCACTTTTATCTGTACTGCAAAAGCATGCATGATTTCACAGTTTTACACCCCTAATATGCATATATGGTAAAACTGGAAGAACCCCTCTCCCTCCAAAAATTACTTTGTGCTTAATCTAAAAGGATTTTAAAAAACAAAGCCTACCATCTTTGCAGGTCTTTCCATTCTCAAGAAGTTTCACACCAGTGGGACATGCACACTGATAAGAGGGCTTGGTGGGAGACATCAAACACAAGTGGGAGCAGCCACCATTATTAATTCCACATGGGTTTGTAGCTGTTAAACATAAATCACACAGATTAATGCTTCTGATAACGAATGACCTCATCTCATGTGTTAAGACACATACGGCATTGGAGTGGTAGAATCAGTGGCAGCAACACAGACTAAAGAAGGAAATGATAAACACAGAACAAGAAAAAATTAATTCCAAGTGTTGAGTAGTGGGGTATTTATGGTACCAAAATGCATGGATGTTGAACGTTTCCCTTTCTTGGGGAAGTAGCACATAGCTCTAAACAAGAGCCTTGTTTCAGCTCTGCCCTTCTCATTTTCACAGACTATTCAGCATGTCAGTGCTGAATGTATAGTATGTTGTATATACAAAAACAAAGCAAACACAGTAAATTAACACAATGGTTAAGACAGTGGTTATTACACAGAGCTAGTCTTGCTTAATATTATCTGCCAAATGAAGACTACTTTCCATTCAGGAACTACTACTTGGAAAAAATAAAAATACCATGTTGCCTAAAGTTACGGCACATGAAACAGAAAAAGGAATACAACAACAGGATAAATGTGGCAGGCAGAAAAAAAGCAAGAGATGGTTTTTTGCACTTAAAAATCAATGTAGAGAAAATTTGGTTTCTCTTTGGGTCTTTTCCCAATCTCTGCACTGGAAAAATATCATCATGACATGAGTGAAGCCACCCACTGCCATACAGAAAGACTAATTAGGATTTTTGCAAATCAGTTCCAACTTGCAGTTAAAAAAAAGAAAGCAAGAGAGCTTACCATTTGGCTGCCTCTTTTGGCTGAAAGCATGGATATCCATGGGAGAGAAGATGTTGGAATGTATCTCACGCAGGTCCTCCCCAGAGTACTTGCTGCAGGCCAAGATCGAATGCGTGTTCCAGTCAGTCCAGTACAATGTGTCCCCAAACAGCGTCAAAGCAAAAGGATGTGGAAGGGAGCCTTTAACCACTGCTTGCCTAATACAGCACAGGAAAGAAAATGAACGCTCAAACACAATTCATGCTACTGTTCTGTTTGAACATAGCTTTTGTGAAAAGACATTTTACAGTGCAAGTACTGTTGATCAAAACTTTCTGTTTATTTATGGGCAACAAATATAGTGCACCCAGTCTTGGGAATGACATGGGGGAACAACAGAGGAGTCCTATTTCCAGGCTGCCTACTGATGCTGAGGTGGCCAAGAGATGCCAACTGAAATCCTTACTTAGGTCTGTGGCTATTTCTTAGCACCCTTTTAACACTTAATACCTGTGGGGCTCTGTGTCACCATCCACAAGTAGGGAGAATGCCAGCTGATTTTATGCAAGTCTGACTGCTACCTGCTGACTTATGACCTCCACCATTTTCAGCTTCAGCAGGTTTCAAAACGAGACAGCATTTGGTCAATTAGGAGTTTATCCATCTCTTCCAGTTTCGCTCTTTTGAACCATCAGAAAAATACTCTAATGGCAAATAGTTTCACTATAAAGAAATTCTAAAAGTTACTTTTCATGATTCATTATTATGATAATTATTAAGCTATTGTTTTTATTATAAGAACTGACATTAAACAGAGTTCTACTGATCTTCTGCCATGGTAGTGGTATCATTTCTGAGCAAACTGGGTCACTGCCTGTTTCCAGCTTCATAAACAAAATTAAAGAGTATACCCATATATTTTATGTATATATACAAACCCATGCTCATTAGCCATCACAAAAATGCAGCACAAACATTGCTGAAGACAGTTTTTCCAGGTTCTTGTGATGTAGAGACTAATTATCTGTACCCAGGTTCCTCAGAACTGTCATTAACTAGCTCAATTCTTACAGGTATTTTATTCAGAATCACAGAAAAACTTAGGATGGAGAGGACACTGGAGGTCATCTGGACCGACACCCTGCTCAGAGCAGGGCCACACAAGTACCATTTACACAGGCGCTTCTCCCCACTTCCTTTCTTAACTGTGTGGGTGCACATCCGTTCTCATGTACGCAAGCTCCCACTGAACAGTGGAGATCACCATCCCTCTCCCAGACTGAAAGCTTAAGTGACTGACACACAGCTCTACTATGCCTTCAGGTATAGGGTACACTATGAACACCAGCCTCTCAATTTTCTTCTTGCAGGGAAGAGAGGCATTAGCTATATATTTACTGAGAAAACACACCCACACTATATACATCACTTTTGCAAAGAAGTTGGTAAATGAAGTGGTTCAGTAGAGGAGACAAATACGCTTATTTTTCAAATATTTTCTGTTAAAATGTAACAGAATAGTATATTAAAGCAAGAAACTTGAAGGTGTCTTCTGCCAATGATTCTGAGTACAAAGAGACTGCAGTCATTACCACTCTTTCACCTTAGCTTCTGGAAAAAGATGCATTACCCTTTAAAGCTTCTATTTTTTTCTGCTCCTGAGAAAAACACGTACACTCCCTTACTTGTCACTCTAATGCTCCAATTCTACACCAGAAAAAAATTCTATTTCTTGATATTTTGCACTCGAAACTAGGACATACTATCTTTTCTTTCTTATCTCTGTCTGGAGTCAGGTATATATTTGCTTCTAATTAAATGCACCAACTAAGCATCTTACAAAAGACTATTGTAATATAGTTTACAGCTGAAACCTACCAGCCAAACAGTGAAGGCAAAATGACACAACATATTCCCGTACCAAGAAAAAAGGCATTCTCATTCTGTAAACATTTTTACCAACCCCACACCCAAACCCTAAATGCCTTCAGATTTGAATAATTTTAGTTTATAGCAGGCTTGGAGGCTAAGTCTTCATGACAAATTTATGATATTTGTCATATGGGATGGAAGCAATATAAGTCCAAAGCCCTCACTATGACCAAACTTGCACCAAAGACAGCATTCCCATGCACAAGGGAAGCTGCATTTCTCTGAAGCATTCTGACTATCTTGCAATTCACTTAAAGAAAAATGAGAGGATTTTTAAATGCCATACAGTACCCACCACTCCTGGTGCGAATATATCTTTGAGTACAATAGACTCTGTTAGACATGCTCAACTTTCAGACAACCATCTACTCATATGACAGTGCATAGGGTGAACTGTGACCCTTATTTAAACCAGCCCATATCTGGGCTGATTCAGGAGCACTTCATTTGACTGCACCATCAGCCACATCCTTGAAGCGATTACTCTTAAACTTCTATAATTTGCCTCAGCAGATATAAGGTACTGTCACATGAAAATGGCTTTGGGCCCAAATACCACAGCATATATTTCTCGCATCTCGTCAAGATGAGTATTACCAGTATAACACATACTCCATATCCCATGTTTCCAGCAAGCCATTACAAGGTGATAGCTCACTTCCAATCAGCATAACCAGCAGGGCTTTCTTTCCCCTCTGAACATACTCCACAGGCCACACTATCAGCCTTGCCGAACAGCAGCCACACAACGCGTGTCAGCACAGAAGCAATGGCTTAGCAGCACCAAATGAGCCTCCGCAGCCTAATGAGGATGCGGGGGAAAGGACTGGAGAGCCCAAGGTGCTAAAAAAAACAGAAAAAGGAAGGTGAGAGGGAGTAAGAAAAGACCTTCTGATGGCTGCCATAAAGCAGTTACGCTTTAGCATGATCTGCATTAAGAACTGCAGAGCTCTGGTTTTGGTGGGTGAGAAGAGGGGTCCTGACTTCTGCCTTGATCGATTATGCATTCAATATACCCGGGTGCATGAAGGGGACCAGAACATCACCCCTAGTACTCAAGTGCTGCACATGGTTGACAGGAGCAGGCGCATCCCACCTACAGTGCGTTTCACAAGCAGCCACACGGGGTCAGGGAGCAGCCAGGTCTCCACATTTCTGGCCTCTGACCCGGGTACCAGGTACAGCTCTGCAGGTGTAATTGGACTGACACAACCTGACAGCTCCTTTGTGGCAACTACCTTCAGCCTCTACATTAACAGCCCAGGCTTGATTGGAACAAGCGATACAATAGCAAAAAGCACTACATCCTATTATCCTTCACTAAGCTCTTCAGTTCCTGCAAACTGCTGTACTCATATCATTCGTCTCGTTAAAAAGAGACACAAGATATGATGAGAAAGTAAGAGATGAGGATACGGAGTAATGTTATTCCTTCACAAGACATCTCTAGGGCTACAGCAACACGCAAGTTGGCTACGTATTAGCTGGCACTAAGCTCACGCTAACTTCAATAACCTTCCCTGTGCCAGGCATATAATCGCACAAATTTGCCTTAAAATGATGTTGATTTACATTTAAAACATCACCATCTCTACTCTGTTTAGTTGCCTGGGAAGGAAGTGTAGATGGTGACAGCAGAGAAGGAAGGTGGGATGAGAAAGAAAGAAATGAGCAGTTTCCACAGAAATTAAATTCCATCTGTGCTGTGTATCGCAATTTCCTAAATACAACTATTTATAGTATCATCATGGTAATCAGAGATGCAATTACAACAAAAACTTGTTAAAGAGTTTTCTACTGCCTGACGAAAACATAGATTCAGTTTAAACACATTCACCTTTGTTCTATTCTTATTCTGTTAGAGGCCTGTGAAATACTTTGTGAAATAAGGAAACAAATAATAAACAAGTTAAAGCAGGCATTACAAAAGGGACTACTGATCTCTGAAATGAAATACATACATGAAAATTCATAGACAATCTATCTAGCTTCATACTAACAATGACAAAAAAAGCTCCTGCTTCAGGATAATATGCACTGCAGACAAAGACTAAATTAATTTGAAATAAAAATTAACAGTAAAAATGGCCAAAATATTAAAATCCTATCCTTTATCACAATCAGGATTTCCTCAGTCTGCCTTTATTTCTTTTTCAGCTAATATTAGCATTCAAATCCAAAGCTAGCTGTGAAATTTAAGAATTCTTCACACCAAAAGAAAGCCACCAAAAATCAAGATAATACAAAGTATCATCAGAATTATTTTTCCATAGAATTTTAACATATAATGTTTTACATTTATGCATAATAGCACTTCTCCATAAAAACAAACAAGCAAACACTTTCCATTAACCAAATCCCTCCTATTCTGGCTGCATTACAGTTCTCTAATTTCTGCAGAAGACCTGCAGAAAACCTGGGGTACTTTAGACACCCTGGCCTGTACATCTCCAAACCATTAACATTCTAGCTTCATAGTAGCGAAACTCCTTTCAAGTGACCTCTGAGGCTGCCTGCACTCAATCTCCAGGGCAGGGTGCAAGAATTTTCACATTTATGTTTCAATCCATTTCTCCAGTGTCCCTCTGGAAGATCCCGTACCTACTACCTTCTCCTAGGCCATCACCTCCTAGGCCGTCAGCAAGGAAGGGGCGGGGGGGGAATCTACTGTTGTATCAGTCGTTGCAATCCCATTTCAGATACAACTGTGAAGACTAGGAAAAATGAAGGTAATTCATCTTAATAATTCATACTTAATACTATGGCAAGATTTACCATATTGGCATCCAATGACAATATAATATTAAGAGCTGGAAATTCATACCAACTAGATGTAAAAGCTTTCTGATTGGTCTATATATTGTTGAAAAAGTCTTTAAGGGATGCCCATATCTGCATTTACTGAATTTTATTTTCCTTTTTATGCTATACCAGATCAATGTGCAGTTAAAGATACCTGGGGGCTACATTCTTATCAGGTCTTTTTTTTTTTTCTCTTGGTACAAGAAAAACAAAACAGAAAGTTGTTTTGCAGCAACTAGCATCACATCTTCCTTCATGAAGGATTAGAAATGTAAAGACCCATCTTCTGAACCTTGCTTTTCGTGCCCATCATGTTAAAGAAAGCATATAACAGACAGGCTTGTATGAAGCAAATTATAATATTTTACACAAAATATTTCTCTCCACCTACAGATGACTTAATGCCTGAGCATCCAGGAAGTTGCAAGAATTACACAGCCTCAACTTGTGACAATGTGAAATAATAGCAAATGGCCAAAGCACTGAGAGCATGAATCCTGCACATCATCAGATAAAGCAGGATGAAGGACCAACAGACAACTGTATAAGACCACACCAAAGATGCCACAAGGAGGGCAGGGAGCTCTGGTTCCCTCAGAAGCTTACAAGGTTTCCTCTCCTGACAACCTAACAAAAATGTTTGCACAGCAAATTTGGAAAACTAAGCTGGATTTTTACCATGAATGCTTGTTCAGGTATTCCTATCAGAATATAAGCCTGGTTCTAATTATCAGAGAAAGTAAACAGGAAACACGACTTGTGGGATATAAAACTGTCTTTTAAAATAAAAATATTTTTCTCTTTTGCCCCTTTAAAGCCACCATTGCCATGTGTGTTTCCAGAAGGTATGCATAACAAATAACAGGTCTAGCAATGACGTTTCAAATCCCACCTTCCATGAAAGTCTGAAAAAGTCCATCAGAATTAAAACCGTGTTTGAGAAATGAAGTCATTCTGCAGGTCGTTTCTCAGGCAAACACCATCATGACACGCAGTGTAGATGAAAGGCCTCTGGCAAGAGGGGAGGAGACTAGGAAGCCAGCAGGAGGAGATGTTGTTGGAGTTTGGAAGGAAGGTGCACCAGTAGATCCACTGACTGCAGAGTGGTCTATGTGCTTCCAAACCCAAAGCTGCTCTTCCTTTGCTTTCAGCAAGGCTGTGATGCTGAACTAACTCTCCATTTGCCGTCTTGGAAGCACTATTGATGAGCTGCTCCATTGACCTACCTGAGCTAATCACCTTATACTACATATTTTCATTTAAAGTGTACAAATATGCAGAGACCTGTGACCTAGTGACTCTAGCTATATACAGTATGTGTATCACACACAGTCAACTACAGACATTTTGAAGCTCCACCTTTACAGCATTTTATTTCAGAAGCACCTGGGGGAAGAACAAAAAAATTCACCCTAGCCCAGTGTCCAAACAATCTAATTAATTCTTCTTACGCAGGCTTCCCTAGCTGTTTTAATTAGGGCACTACTCATCTTCTGCACTGGCACGCAATGTGTTGGTGAGGTGTTGAAAGACGGTTTTCACCATAGACTGGTTCCTCTTCACTGCTTGAGGGTATTGAGCATTTTTATCTCACAAAAATACACACAGATATCCACAGAATGCAGTATTTTATACCTTGCACATAACGTCATATATTGTACACATTATACACAAATAATGAAAAAGAAACTCTTCTAAAATGCAGGGACAGAGTATTTTTAGTGTTTCATCAATCTGTAACTAATCATCTGGCAGACAGACATGAGCTGATGCTTGAAAACAGAAACTAGAAAAATCAATGCTCAAGTGCAAACTTAAGACATTCACCTCCTCGCAAGAGCTTCACAGCTTTCTGACAGTTGCTGAAAGTATGTTTTCTTACCGTGGCCTCAAAACCCATCTCATTAGCACAAACACTTCCTGGGGGACCTTGTAAGTGCACTTCCCTTCAGCCAGTAACGTGTTAACTTATTAATTAGAACTGCTGCTGCAGGGTAAAGGAAGAGAAAATTAATTCAAGAGCTGCCTTAGCAGGCCAACCTATCTCGGGTACTCTACTCACAGGAGAGCTGTCTGCAATTCAGTTTTGTTTAATTAGTCCCACAAAAAGCAACTGTTCACTCTGATAAGAGCAGGGCGAGAGCTGAAAAAAACAAAACCATCTCTTCTATGCACCAATTTAATTTTTTAATTATTACATTCTGACATGAAAAACTGTTCGTTGCTTTCACTGGCAAAGCAAGGGCATTAGTCATCAACTTCCACGCTCTTCCCCTTTATTCTAATGAGTCCATCACTGGAGTAGCTTGGGCTAATAAGTCCCAGGGCTAGCAGGTAACAAATAATACATCCCTGTAAAATTTGCTGTAGAGGTCTTCTCCTGAATTTATGACTCTACCAGATATTTACTGAGTGCTACTGCCTGCACTGTCATGCTGCTTACTAGTTTTGATGCAGAGGCTCACAGACTCCAAAGGGAGCTTATCTAGGTCCTGTCCAAAGAGGTGGGGGCGGGGATATAAAATCAAGGCTTCCTTTGTCAGTCCCCCTCCACATTCCTCCTACCTGCCTGCTTTACTCTTCCACCATCCAGACCCCTGCAAGCAAGAAGTGAAGCATCCACGCATATCAATGTCCTTCTCTGACACATAATCCTTTAAATTTTAATTCTTGTGTAGTGCCAGGTGTAGATACATGATAGTCAGATTAGAGGAATAAAAAGACAAAAGAAGTTATGGATTTCTTACAGATTTAGAAATATGCCAAGAATGTTTCCCTTTCACTCATTCCAAATTTTAGACCACTGAGGTCTGAACCTCAATACTTTAATACTGTCAGTGACACTAATTAAAATCTTTTCCTATTTACGTTGTATTCTCTCTCACCATCCAAACCACAAAGCAGTTTTCTTTTAACTGTTTGAAATTATTTTTTGATATAAAGATGTTAGTTCCTGCTAAATACTTCTCACTTCCCCAAAGCAATTAAAACTCATGTCATCCTGCTTTACATGAAACTTTTACAATAATATATCTACTACAGACTCTTTCCCACCTCATGTTATGCAACACTAAAAAACTTGAAAGATCAAATCTTTTCTCATCTGCTTCCTTTGCTAAAAGTTACCAAAACTATTCAGATCTAGAACATCCTATTTTTATGAAGCTGCATGTCTTTCAATAACTCAATTGCCCCTTTCATTTCTTCAATAGCTCCAGCTCCCAGAAGCACAGATATTTTCCCAGACATGTTGATAGTAGGTAAAGCAGTAGAAAAACAAGTAGCACTTCCCAATGATAAACAAAAAAATCTGGTTTAATCATGAGAAATTTAGATAGTAACAAAAACATTAAACTTACTTTCTAAATATAAAACAGCAGGTAGAAAAATGGACTGAATATCAACAACAAATCACTAAAGCTAGCAGTTTCTAAATAAGCCAGAAGTCTGTTTTAAGTTAGATTATGCACTCGATAATGATCCTGTCCTCCCCTATTCTTAACTCTTAAGGAATATTATTCTAAGAGGTAGCCCTCTTAAACGGGAATTTTAAAAGTCGTGGTGGAAAATACTTGGCCTCATCACACAATGCCATCTTTTCACATGGAAACAAGGGTATTTTATCATTCTAGCTGTGTCTGTATAGTATCCATCTCCTCCAACTCCATACCTGAGCCAGTTTTGGCTAGGATAGAGTAGATTTTCTTCATAGTAGCTGGTATGGGGCTATGTTTTGGATTTGTGCCGAAAACACTGTTGATAACACAGGGATGTTTTCGTTACTGCTGAGCAGTGCTCACAAAGAGTCAAGGTCTTTTCTGCTCCTCACCCCACACCACCAGCGAGTAGGCTGGGGGTACACAAGAAGCTGAGAGGGGACACAGCCAGGACAGCTGACCCCAACTGACCAAAGGGATATTCCATACCATATGATGTCATGCCCAGTATATAGAGCTGAGGAAAGAAGGAGGAAGGGGGGGAACATTCAGAGCGATGGCATTTGTCTTCCCAAGGAACCATTACGTATGATGGAGCCCTGCTTTCCTGGAGATGGCTGAACAACTGCCTGCTGATGGGAAATAGTGAATGAATTCCTTGTTTTGCTTTGCTTGTGTGCGCAGCTTTTGCTTTACCTATTAAACTGTCTTTATCTCAACCCATGACTTTTCTCACTCTTACCCTTCTGATTCTCTCCCCTGTCCCACTGGGAGGGAGTGAGCAAGCAAGCAGCTGTGTGGGGCTTAGCTGTCAACGGGTTAGATCATGACAACACCCAATGCATCTTGTATCTCTTAGCCAACCATTCAGTAAAGCAGGGATCATAAAAAGATTTTTACTTCTACGTTTTACAAGTTTTCCTTAAGAAACAGATGGCTGTGAAGATGCAAGCAACCCTAAACCTCCTGTATTTGACCCACCTGACAAGAGGCGTAGCTGAAATAAGCTGCTGAGGAACACTTTGTTGAGCTGCCAGACCCAGTGAGAGTACACAGGGACACAGACAGGAGCAAGGGATAACCTTGGGTGCATTTGAGGGGTGGCAAGGAGGGAGAAAAAGCAGGGGGTGCATGTGTGTGCATATGCACAGGGCATAGGAAAGTACAGAGAGAAGCCAGAGGGATAAGTAGAAATCCTTCTAACCCCAGATGTTATTAGTTTTAATGTTCACAGAAAAATTTGGGTGGGTTTTTTTGGGTCGGTTTTTTTTTTTGGGTGGGGATGACTAGGAGAAAAGACTGAGGGCTTTGTGGGTTTTTGGTTTGAGTTCCTCTCCCTCCTTAAGATCTCAAGGGTTTTTGTTTTGTCTGCAGAATTAGAAATTGTCTTTTCTTTTTTAGTATTAGCAAATCAGTTATTGAAAAGATGAATAAAATAATTAAGAGCCAAAATACAGTATTACAGCTGTAAAATATCATATTGAGAAACATGAACTTGCTGAATGACTGAAAGACAGTATTTAACAAAAAAAAAATCACTTTAGACAGCCCCAGAAGATCTTTTTTCTTAAGACAGGCAGAGGCTAAGAGGTCACAGCAGAGGAAAAAAATACATAAAACCCCATTGTAGAACAGCTTAACTTCTGCAATTCTTTCCTTTTTTTTCTCTCCTCCCAATGATGTAATTGCAAAGAATAAAAAACAAAACAAAAATGCCTGGATACAGATGTTGACTATTTGCTGAATCTTCAGAACTTTCCCACATGCCTAGGGAAAAACAGGTGCTGTTAGAAGTGGTGCATACTTCTGACTGCTTAAAGGGAAGTCATATGCGCTTTCCTCTCAAAAGATGATTTCCCTTTTTCCCCCTCAAATGGTAACATATTAGCATACTGCCATGAAAAGCTCTGATACTGAAATGTATCAGTTTAAAAAACAGAATCAACACGTTTAAAGTATTAGACTAATTGTTTTGTTTTTAATGAATTAGTAGAACTAAAAACCTAAATTACTTGTCTATACAGGTCTTTATTACAGGTTCCACCAATTCCAGAGAATTTACTCTGGAATGAGGTAACTGCTGGGACCCAGGCGACTTCAATTCTATGTCAAGAGACAGCTGTTAGAAGCAGCTCTCTGCAGACAGACACGATCGATCAGCTCCTCACACCAAGACAGACCAGCACCTTCACAGCCTCATTTCTAGAATGAATCACTTCCAGGTTAGCCAAAGGCGGGCCAGAGAGTCAACACCATTAAAATAAAAACAAAATACCAAACCTAAGTATATTTACACTGCTGTGCAACAGACCACCAGTCCGGGAAAAACTGCAAAGAAGTCTGTAGCAAAAGAAGATTGAAAATGCAGTAGAGCCAGCAGGAAACACTGAAGTAGCTCTGGAACCGGAAAGACTGGAGACACTAGATAAGACAGGGAGGTTTGTGCTCCATGGCAAAAACATAAATATAGATTTGGATGGTGGTGATGTTGATTTTTGATCAGTGGACACTTTTCAAGCAATTAAAGTTTCAAAAATCATCTCTACACCCTGCATAATTTTCCAGGGAGTGCTATCGAAAGCAGTACCATTTAATACAGCATCTAACACTCACTCTCTTCCTAGAAAGGCATCATCCAGACTGCAGTAGTGGTTGTTATGCTAAGGTGGCCCTTTTTCTCCCATATAAATAAAAGCGCACAAAAAGGAGTGACTTGAGAATAAAACAAGCAACCAAATTATCCTGTTGAACAAAGTCACCAAAGTGGATTTTAGGTGTGATCACATTGGTAGTCATTTTGGAGTGGTATTTTCTTCTCACTGGCATTACTGTTTGGAGGGTGGGTTGTTTTGGTTTTGCTTGTGTCTGTCACTCCTACAGCAACTGTGAGCATTTCATATTTGTGTGAGAAATCCACATTTGGACTGCAATTTTTCAGGTGGCAAGCTGTCACACTAAGCCCCACGCGTGATTGTTTTCAGTCGAGATGATGCTTCAAAGTTCTGTTACACATCTGGTTTTGTGATCTCTCTATTCTTATCACAGGAGACATACATCATTATAAATAATTTTTAACAGAGGAAGAGATTTTAGGGTATTCCAGTCAACCAGCACAAGTTAAAAAAAATACTCAAGTTATTTTTGTAAATGACAATTGTTATCCCTTTCTCTCCATTACTTGAGAACTTGAAAGTAATGAAGTATTTCCCTCATTTTTAGTACTATTACGTTTTCTTTCTTATGAAATAGCAGCAAATGAAGGACTACATCAAAATACATACCCATGTCTCCATGTTTTGAATTAACAAAGCTCGTTATAATATTCATATCCAAAGACACAAATTTAAAGCTGCATCCAACTCCTGTTACCTTCTATGAGCACAGTTACAAAAATACTGCATGAACTTTTGGTCTCACAACAGGCAGAATTTAAGAAGAAAATGCCATAACCTTTCAAACCAGTGTTACAAGAAACTCTGGACTTCAAAATAAATACCACAGGAAGAAAGTGGATACGTTTCATGCATGCTGCCTATGTTCCTACTCAAGTCCACACAAAGCACCCATCTTGTCAATATGATCGATTTCTTGATTTCTTTATGCCGTGTTAATATTTGTGGTGAAAGAAGGGACAAGTCCCTAAGAGCTCAAAACGAAGAGCATAAGAAAGGATATTTCATGCCTGGATAAACCAGCTGAAGCATCACAAAAACTCGTAAGGCATAACCTCAAAAAATCATATCTCTATATGATACCTTGGGCACAAGCTGATTCATTTCTCTCTGCAAACAATGCTTGTCAAAGCTATCTCATTTAACAAAGAGGGTCACTACCCAAATTAGGGGTAAACGCATACATGCAAAGTACGAGTTAGACCCTTAATTAAGAAGTAGCCATGACTGGATCAAAAAGAATTACAACATTGCTATAAAACTGTTAAAGGAAAACATTAATTTTAGCATAGCTCTCTGTAAAGACTCTTTTCCACTAATTTCCCAGCCCCTAGTATTAAGGAAACTGAAATACTGGTATATGATGATCCAGTTTTTCAGATTATTTTCTGCATTTCTGAATACCACAGCAACAGAGCACAGAAGACTGATCGAGAAGGGACAATTTTGCTACATAGCCTTACACAATTAAGAATAGGATTCAAGGATTTCTTTGTGGGACTAGTTCTGAGAAAAGACTTAGTGAGAGTTACAGGATACCCCAAAGAGGAGCACATGTTCACATGTTCAACTCCAGTGTTGGAAAGGGGAGGATGGGGAAGGATAAAAGTTTCTGATAGCACTAGTTTGCTTTAAATTTTGCTAGTGCTAGCATGACAATTCCCAGTAACAAAATTTATGATGTTGCTTAAGCAGCACCTTCTAAGAGCAGCACCGCATTACATACATCAGACAAAAACTTCTTACCGATGACTTCCATCCAGATTTGATCTGTGGATGAAATTCAGTTTAGCATCTGCCCAATAAAGTTTCTGTTCCTCATAATCCAGTGTCAGTCCATTTGGCCAATATATGTCCGTGTTGACTATAACGGAGCGGCTTGAACCATCCATCCCAGCACGTTCTATCTTTGGCACTTCTCCCCAATCTGTCCAATACATGAACCTATAATTGTTTTAAAAAGAGAAAAGACAAAAAAGAAAACAATCACATATAGATCTACAACTGGAACACCAGATACAACTTTCAGTAAAGGCAAAGGTGCTTCCTGTTCTGCAGAAACAGTGTCTGTTGAGCTCTGTTCTACTTGGTAAGGTACACAGTCCTGTGAAACACAGCAGAACAAAGTTACTTTACAAAAAGCTGAAGAAAAACAACTTAAGACAAACCCACAGTACTATGTCACGTTACACTTCCAGATGTCTGTTTCTTTCCTTGGGTCAAGCGTGAAAGTTGGGGATATCCAACAGATCTTGACAATAATCTCGCAATTCAACATCAAACAGCAAATATAGATATTACAGACTACCATAAAAGGGGAGATAGAAAAAGAAGAGGGGTAGATTTACAGTGGACATAGGAGTTGCATGCAAAGCAGTGAAGTGGATTTCATGGAAGATCAATTCATGTCCTTTCTCCCCCCCCCCCCCCCGAGAATTTCAGAGACAGGCACATAAGTCAACATGTTTAAAAGCACAGTTTGCACCCACTGACCAGGCAAAATCTTCTAAGACCAGGGAAGCAAGTTTTAAAACATGTTAGCACATGTTTAAACATTATTTAGCTAGTACTGGGGGGAGAGAAGTCACCTAGTTGCATTTAAGACTGAGGTGAAGCAAGGGAAACCACTTTATTATGGCTGGAGACTAGTGGGGGGTAAGAATATTTGTCCTTTTTCTGCAGGTGGTAGAAAATGGATTTGCTTTTGCAGGTTGTTAACAGAACGCATAACTAAACAGAAGTCACATATAATATAAACAGATTAAACAAAGTGTGTCAATGAAGCTTGCTCTGTTTTGTTGTTGCAGCTGGGACAGAGGAGACGACTACTGTCCTAAATTGCTTCTCATAACCCCATGATAACTGCCAGCATACCTGCTTGTATCTGTGCTCCCTAACATGGCTCAGTCAAAACAATCCAGATTAGGAAAGATCTGAAGCCTTTAAACTAACCCAGATCATCACACAACCACAATATGTCACTATATGGTGCCCACATGTGAAGAGGCCTGGCCACCCATCCTTTAAAGAAAAACAAATGTGCAACACATTTAAGAAACATTTGCAGATGAAGTTATTCTTGGCAAAGATTTATGTTTTTATTTTAAAAAGTCAGGAAATTCCATGTCATATTTTTCCCCTTAATTCATGTCTACAGCATGTTTGTTTAAATGCACAGCTCTATCTGCGGACAGAAACGCAGCTGATTAACACAAATATTGCCCTATTCGATCCCAAGTGAGTCATTCTTTATAGAGCAGTGTTCCTGTCTTAAACACAGAGCACAAATATCTGAAGAGAACATGTGAGTTTTCTGTAAGCATGAACAAGTGCTACAGAGAAACTGATTTTCCATCAGGAAGAAGGAAAAAACAAAATAACTGTCAGATAGGTATCACAGTAGCAAGTCACCTTCTCAAGCTATGTATTAAGACAACTATATACTAAAAAAAAAAAGTGAAAAAAAGTCAGGCAGTGTTTCACCAGTAAGCACGTGTGAGAAAGACGAGAGAAAAATAGAGATTTATTTAAACTTCTTTAAAAAGACCCTTCTTTGTCCCAGCTGTCAAAGACCTAGACTTCCAAATACTTCAAGGTTAATAGGTTTCAAGGCCCTGGCCACCCTGCTAGACCACTTTTTCAGGCTGAAACAGCTCATTAGTCACTGTACAGCCTCATCTTCTTCCCTGTCTCCCTCTCACCTCTCATGCATGCTGCAATTACTCAAGTGAAAACAGGTAAGGGTAGTCTGGAAACAAAGTAAAGCCTTCTTGGACTTCACAAAACCAGCCCTATTTCATTTGTCAGAGGAGCACACACGCACACAGAACTGGCTTTAAGATTCAGTAACATTTCCAATCAGCTCTGGTGACCTCTGCTCAGTTTCTCCAATAGTTTTTTTTACACTATCGCCTGTTTGTTTTCCTCCACCTGGCTTGAAAGCCTATGTGTTTTAATGTCTCCATTAAAGATCTTTGGAACCAGCCATGCTCCAGCCGATGGCATCAAGGGCTGTGCTTCACTTGGGAAGCCGGGCTTTTCATTGCTGGAAAATTAATGCAGATTACAGCTTGGTGACCATTTCTTTCAGTAAATTGCTTTTAAGCAACTTCTTGCAGATCTTTTTTGCTGCCAGTACAGGGCTTATATGGCTATGGAGGAAACTGGATTCAAGGAACAGGTCTGGGCTAAATATCAGTCATCAGTCTGAATGCATTCCAGCGCACAGCTCCATGACCACTTCCACTTGCACACAGGATGTAGGTTTCTATAGCTGCCTCAACCAGCACAGGTGCCAACAACAGTCACTTTCTTACTCAGAAAGTGTACTCAGGCCCTTTTCTGCAACAGCTAAGCAGGTACTGGGTATAGGCACCAGGTACAGGAGCATGAGGTTGATGGGAAGGACTGTGTAAGACAGCTGGAAGAAATGCCCCATCATAACCATGCTTTAGGTTAACTGCAACTGCTAAGAGGCAAGGTAGACCTGGCCAACTTCCAAGGGAGAGCGTGGGGAATGGACAGACCTGACTGCAAATTCCCATTACTGCAGAGGTCTTTCTATAAATTTTTCTACAGGGGTCTCAGATCCCTCTTCCAGGTAATATCAAACTATTCACATATGTGTGCTGGTTCATCCTTTCTGGAAGGCTTACAGATTCTTGTTTCATTATATAATGGTTGGTTAGTAATCCATATGGAGACCATACAGAAAGGAAGATGATAGACATACAGACTTACTGAACAATAGCAAGCCAGCCATACAGACAAGGTAAGAGTCATTCTCTTTCCTCCCCATCCTCTTCAAAAACATTTAATTATTTCCATTTTAAAAACAAACAAACAAAAAAAAACCCAACCAAACCAGCCACCACCAAAGCCACAGCATAGAGCAAAATATCTTGTGCTAAATTATGGCATTCTGATACCACCAGAAGACCACTGTTCTGTTTGCCTCTCTTCCCACCTAGTTATAACTTGCTAAAAATTTTAAATCCAGGAATCAATATTTTAATTTTAATGCAGAAGAGGAGAAAATAAAATTTAAAATTAAAATCTATGCTACCCTTTGAATTTTAAGAAAAAACCATACGTTCACAGCATGTGTACTGTACAGTGGTACAGGCATAGAACTGGGCTCAATGCCGGGCAGTCTCAAATCCATAAGATACTGAGGGCAACATAGAGACATGCTGTAACTGACTTCAGCAAGCCTGCTTGGGTCCAGAAACAGGAATGCTTTCTCATACTTCTTAACTTTGGCTGATAGTACTGTTCTTCCAGGCAGTTACAACCAGGACAGGCTGGTACTAGAGCTCTGCACCTACCCAGCTGCTTGTTACCGCCTTCTTGCTGAAGGTCACCCGACACCAGGGTCAATAACGGGGACTGCAAGCCCAGACTTCGCTGCTGTAACAGGTATGTAAACATATCAGCTACTTCATCCAAATTCATCTTTGCAAGGAGTTTAAAACTAGTGTGAAAAAGCTGTAGCACAGCAACACAATCAAATGCAAAAACTACAAAATTGAATAAATATACCCCTATGGCTAGGGATTTTTAAACATACATGGCATACTTTCTTACCTAACAGGAGTACCAGACTTAGCAGGAAGAGCTTTTATTTAGTATGAAATCAATCCATATAGAGCCAAATCTCACTTCAGCTTAATAAGAAATAATACCACAGCTGATTAAAATTGATCCCGTTAATCTAGTCTTCTTTTTCCTATTCAATTAACCCATGTATTTTTTAAAACTTTGGTTTTAATCAAACAGCCTTAATATTTGGAACTGCTTCATTATTTTTCACCTGTTGTATTTTCTCCATACTGTTAAATGCCATGTTTGTCAAACTTTGCTAGCAGATTTGGGAAATGGCTGCAAGCTGTTATAAAAATCTAACAGAAAAACAACAACAACAGGTATTTCTATTTATCTATGCTTCTAATTTTAATATTAGGGACTCATATCAGGAAATGATACGACACCCACCCCACGTCCTTTAAGGAATTAAGGCACATCAAGTATTTGACATATAGAAAAGAGGAGGGTTCTTAGACCGCAGTACTTCACTGGTATTTTTTTTGACTGTGGCCCAGAATATTTTTTTTATCTTACAAGGTTATACCATCCATAAAAATTATGAACAAATAGAGGACGAGCTTTGATGGCTTTTCCCTACAAATGTTCTTCTAAGCATGTTTAGATTCAGCATTTTTTATTTTTTTATCTTGGGTAGGTAAGGTGAACCCAGGCAATAAAGCCTCCTCTTAAAAGGCACCAGAAATCACCATGCGCTATACAGCTGTAACTTTACCATCTTGATTTGCCCCAAATTAAAAGGTTTTGCCAAGGCAAAGAAAAAGAGGAAACAGCGTTTCTTGGTTCCATTCTGTGCGATGAACAAATACAATAAATAACAGAGCTTCTTTTCTAAAAAGCTCATAAAGTCTAGGCATGCCGACTGCAGAATATTCCACATACACAGAAGAAAGCTTGCAGAGTACAAATGCCAAGATTAAATACTATAATTTAGCAGTGATTTCTGACAGTACGCACAGAGGGAGAGAAATTCATTGCCAGCACCCACCAGCTTTGCAACTTTCTGATCCGCACCGCTCCCCAACACTGATGCAGATCCTTTCAGCCCTACTATCCCACACGAAACTAGGCTCCTGCTAGGAGTGTCATTAAAACACCGGCTCCCATTGAGATGCATGCAACTGTTTCACTCACTGAACAGAGATACCCCACGCGACACTAAGCTGATTTTAAGGCAGTTAATTGGGATACCTTACAGGGGAGGCAGACATTTACGTTCCTGAATGTTATTCAGTGGGAAGAGCAGCTGCTTAATTGGGACAGCAATTATTTGGTGAGGCCCTTCACAGTGAATGCTCCAACTTTGCAATTATGCTCGTTTCAGCCCCTAAGAACCACTGGGCTCTACAGGGACCCAAACAGCTGCCAAACTTCAGAGCCCACAAAGGTTTCAGAAGTGCAGCAACCCCTGTGGAGCTCATCAGCTCTGCAGTGGTCCTTGTGAAACACAGCCCGCTCGGGCTCCAGCACTAGCAGGACTGGCACTCATCTAACAAAGAAATACAAAGTTAAATGATAGGTGCTGGAGTAGTTCAAGAAACTTACAACAAATACATGTTTGCTATTGAAAATAGCTCTTGACTTAAGAAGAAGAAATGTCCATGGTCTTTCAGGAGTTTAAGAAAAGACATCCAAAATCAAGTGACCCTTCAGGTATCCTTGACAGAAACTTCTTGAGACAGGTTGACAGAGGGTTGGAAACTGCAATCCAGAAGGACATAATAAGTATTACATGAAACAGAAAATGGGTTTTCAAATAAGGGGACTGAAAGTACCACAGGAAGGTTTTAGCACAAAGTTTCTCAACTGATTGCAAAATTCAGGAAATATTTTCAGTCCTCCAAGAGAAGCAAAAAATGCACACAGAAAATTAAATATGGAGATAATTTTTCATAAAAGAGAGGAAGAAATATCCCTTTGGGATACAATCAAGACAAACATGAGAGAAAAGATGTTCTTAGCTAGCTGAGAACTGTACTCTTTTACAATGGCTTGTCTCTGTGAATAAGCGTGGACATTACCTGAATGCCATTTTCAGAGTTGCTCTACAATAATTTCTTATGTTAACAGTCAATGCACTCAAGACCACTTTTTGTGTGAATTAACTTACCCTATGTAACTCTTCAGCTGCCTCTACAACATCACTTGCACGTACTCAGAGCAGCTATGTGGGCATTGGGTGTGAAGTAAGCAGTGAGCTATTAACATCCCAACACACTGAATTTCCTTGCCTCAAACTTACTGGTTTTAGGACCTCATAGGCTCCCAACAAAATTGCAGTTTCTCATTTCAGCTAGGCACAGCTGGCTCAGAACCACCTGCCTTGAGCACTGCTACATACACTGGACAAAAACAAATGAAGATTTCTTTCAGTGAAAACCAAACCTTTTTTATTTTACTCTCCTCGAAAGCATCAGTGTGCCCAGCAAATGACTGAACAACCCAGAGGTACTCAAAATGCTTGACAAGCAAGCATCAGCGGGCCAAGATACATCTTTTTAACTCCCTCCACCCTGTCCCCCCATCCCCATCCTCTGCATCCTGGTGAAGGCTGGAGGCCTGGCAGAACTCCACAGGTGCTTGCACCTCAGCTATTCCATTTCACAGACCAGATTATTAGTGCTCAGACCATCAAAACTAGACCTGAGTCTGTCCAGTAACTTCAATACAATGACCTGTAACAGATCTCTAATTCTCCCACCGCCACTAACAAAGTAGTAACCTTGTGCAGTAACCCTTCACCAGCTCCACTGCCCTTCTCTGGACACGCTCCAGCACCTAAATGTCTTTCTTGTTGTGAGGGGCCCAAAACTGAACACAATATTCAAGGTGTGGCCTCACCAGTGCTGAGTACAGGGGGGCAATCACTTCCCTACTCTGTTGGCCACACTATTCCTGATACAAAAAGGCATGTAAGAAGATTTATATAATCTGTAAATCTCCAAATACAAAATAAATCTCTACATGTAAAATTAATTTAATTAAATTAACATTACTAAAATTCATAGATAATAAATGTCTAAAAAGAAGCACAAATGTACAGGATATTCTCATTTCATAAACAGAACAACACAACAACTCAGTATGCAAAAGTATCTCAGCCATTATGCCGTCTGTTTTCAGGTATTATAGTTTAAAGAATCTGGGCAATCTGACAAGAAAAACACAAATGAGAGATTGTTTTTCGTTTTCACCTAGACATTTCTGAGACTCTGTGGGAAGTAAGATTTGACTTAACTGTTGAACATACAGTGATACACTGCACAGTCACAGGCATATGGTTGTCCTTTTTTGTCACAGATCCCAAGGAAAAAAAAGAAGAAAGAGGTTCATTAAAAAACAAGAAGCAGCTATTTTTGCTGAATGCTCACAAAGGCAGAATTTCAATTGTCTGAGCAGGTGGAAAGGTCTCTTCTCCTTGAACTTGTAAATTAACCTTTTCTATCTCCAGGCACAAAAGGTCTCACAACATGCCTTCCACAGTTACAAAACAGAAGCAGTTTTCTGGTTTCTCCTAGAGCAAGCAGGAAATAAAGCTTGTCAGAACTCAGCAGCATTTAAAAACAATATTTGAAACAACAATTTTCCCAGTTTAAGCTAAATAAATATAGAAAGAAACAATTTCCCCTCTCTGTTACCTATTTAACACCATCCCTAGATCCTAGCTGACTGCAAGATGGAGGCAAGATGCAGATGTGCTTTGGAAGGCCTCAGCCAGCCCTCTGCACAGGAATCACTCCAGATGTAATGCATGAGACCCTGCAAAGTTCAGCCAGCCTTTCAGTGGCAGGCAAGCCAACAGAAAACTAAAACATAAGTTAATATAACAGGAGATAGATGAATTAACAAAAGGAAAATTCTTGCCTTCCAACCTACCTTGGTTCTTCAACTATAACAAGAAAATAGCAGAGGAAAGCAAACCAGCTGGCAGTTTTGACAGACTTTCAAAAACAGATGCACAAAAAAAAAAGAAAAAACCCACCCAACAACTGTGTCACAGTCTCTTGAAAGGCCAGGAAAGGAGAAGCCAGGACGGCATGTTGCCACTGGGTAGCTCTTCAGGGCTGTGTCTCACAGAACTCTGCCCTGGCAGTGCCTTGAGCTGCAGTTGCTCAGCATCACCCCAGAGGAGCCCACATACACAAACCACCCGTCTCAAAAAGCTCTCTGAGATCTTATTAAAAGGTGCACATCTATACACCTGTGAGCTGAACAAAATTATGAAAGCTAAATTAGCTACATTAAAACCACAAGTGGTGGAGGACAGTAAGAAAACAGTGGGATCACCATCTTTCCCAGGTAAAAGTTTTTTTGTACAATGAAAAGTAATCTGTTTCTTTACAGGGATTTGCACTAAAAATACAAACGTTTGCACTGTAAATATTTAGTTTGTAAATGATAATTTAGAATTCAGCAATTTCAAAGAGCCTTGGGCTGAAACTAGACAAGTCAGCTGCTAGCATGAATTTTTCACTCCCTGCTTTGATACGCAAGAATCTTTTCAGTATAGTCATAATCAAACTCCTTATCTTTCAATAAAAAACTGGGGGAATTCTTCTCCTTATCTCCCTATATATCCTGAATACAGAAAATGGAGAAAGATTTCCCCTCTACTTCTATCTTAAATTGAAACCCTAGGAACATGCCCACTTCTCCATGGCGGGAGAGCACAGTTGTATATCCCAATTGTGTTAGCCAGCGCACGAGGGCCAGAGGGAGAAATGTGCTATTTGGCATTTTGGGCTGTTTCTTACAAGCAAAAAACCTAGTCATCACACTGTACATTGCTGTACAAAACTTTGAGTAATGAACTGCACACAGGGTACTACACAGATACATCAGCTACATTCACATTAAACATAATTTGCTGGTATAACTATCCTAGCAATCCTTAATGCAGACACAGCTTACGACAGTAAAAGTTTTACCCAAGACCTACTCACTTAACTTTATTCTCTGTTTTACTGGATTAAGTTGGGGCCCCATCAAACTCCCTGGAACAGCTCACCATACCATCAAGTGGTACCTGTGCTAAAACAAGAGAAGGCAGGATGGCACTGCCAGGAACAAAAGGAGAAAAGGGATTAAATTAACTGAAAAAACTATCAGGGAGATGCCCCGTCTTCCATTAACTGAGACTGGGGAACATCACGTTCAGTATCATGAGATCCTTCTGCAATTTTGTATCATTGACATTTTTTTGTCATTCCAAGTAAGTCTTTCATCAGTAGAACATCCGCTTGTTATTCAGCCCCTCTCTCAGGACACTATTACAAACTGGATCATTTTTATGTTCTTGATTCCCAACTTCTCCAAGGAACCCTAAGGAACTTTAATGCTCTGCTAAACCAAGCTGGCTCTTACCCTTCATCTCACATTTCCAGCCCTCTGTTAATTCTTTTTTATATCGTTTCCATCCTATTGTTCAGTATTTAAATCAGGCTTACTTAGATGTAACCATCATTCCTTAGGTTTTTTTTTTATAATTAAATGAATTCATAATGTCACTTAGGACTTCAGTACATTGTCAGTGCAGTTCCTGTACTTGTGATTTGTTTATCAGTTTGTTGATATGGAAACCAACCTGATGCCCTCAGTAAGGAACACGCAGGGAAGCAATTCATTCATTTCAGCTTTTCTGAAATGGCTTTATTTGACTTGACTGGTTGGGTTTTATTTCCTTCCATACTTTGATCATTCACTAGACTTACTAAATCGCTTGCTCTCCTGTAAGATAGCAGCATGCACCAATTAGTCTTTTCGTACTACAAAATTACAAAAAATAAGGCCTTATTTTTAACCCATCAAAAGCTTCATAATGTTCACTACAAAATAAACCAAAAAAGGCGGGGGGGGGGGGGGGGGGAGATGAGAGATTGCTCTATGGAGGGTAAAAAGAGTAGAAATAAAGGGACACAGTGTAATTAATGCATAACAAGACAGGCTACATCACACTGGAGATTTGGTTAGAGCCCTAATTCTGGAGAAGCAAACCTAGGTGGGCTTGGCTTTTATTGAGAAAGAGGAACATTTTCACAGAGCATTTAGAAAGGCCCACTAAATGCAATCTTAATACCAGCCAAAGGCTTCGCACTTGGATGACACAAATACCCCTTTATTTTTCTATTGAGAACCTTATTGTCAAACAATTGAGATGTCTGAGACTTCAATCAATCTTTTTCTAGGTTAGACTTTTCAATCAAGGAAGTAAGACTTCATTTACTTCTCCATTCCTTGTTTAAAGAGTTCAGTATCAAGCACTCAGATTCCATTTTAATGGAAAAAGTGGCTCTGCCTTCTATAGCAACTACACTTCTAGTGTTTATTCACCTGGAATTCTGAAGTTAAATATAAATTTAAAAAGCTTTAAATCCAAGTCATTACCATGTCTCCCCACAAGCTGCCTTTGCAGGTCATTCACCTGCTCTTCTGGTAAGAGCCAACACTAACCATGCATACTGCATACAGATCACTTCTGGCAGAGAGATGCATCGAAAGGGGTGAAAAAAACCCCAAAACCTACCCCCAAGCCTCATTCCCAAAACATTTTCTAACAAGGCACAAAGAAAATGCCCACCAAACTATTACAATGAGGGGGGGAAACTCATGTATGCCTCCAATCACTCAAAAGTGTCAATTTAAAACTTTCAGCTCAACCCTGAATTGCCCTCAAGGAAAAAAAAAAAGAAAAAAGAAAAAACACTGATCATTTGCCATCAGCTCACAGGATTTAAAATAATTATACTGAATGACATTAAAAAAAATTTAAGAATACAGGCTGTTTACAAACAAGCAGAGATGTGTTCTTCCCTGTTTTCACTACAGCATCTGGGGAAAAAAATAAAGGATCACATTTTGAACAACTTAAATTTTATCTTTTATCTAGATAAAACCACAAGTTTTGAAACTCAGCTTGTGTTGGGAGCGGGAAGTGGGTACTACAGAAATGATACAAGGATATACTGAGAAATGTTTTGGCAGAGGAAAAGCTATATTTATTTAGCAATGATGTGGGGAACTTCTGCATACAGAATCAGCCTCTAGAAATTGCACATCTTATTTAAAAAAAACAGATTTTCAAAATCAGCAAAAACCCAGTTGTCTTAGCATGACTCTCCAATGTTCACAAAAGCACAAAATAAGATTCAAGCAATATTTTGGTTATTTAAATAATGTTGCTTTCCTGCTCAATAAATACTATACAGATAAAACTGATCCAGCTGTTTGCAATTGCTTTTGCCAGAGACCTGGCACCTCAGGGCTGCCACTTTTAGTCAGTGTTGAGTCACTGATGCAGAAGGGACCAACAACTGTACTCGTTACATCTACTGGCTGGCTACCCACACACATGCTAGCTATTGCCAGCCCAGACAGAAAATATTAGCACCCCTCTATCCAGAGACATCATCTGGCCCAGTTTTTGTGAAGAACAGATCATCTTGTGCTGCACCAAACCAAGGGGGTGATGGCAGCGTGAGCCAGGCCCGTTTCCTCTCGTTACACTCAAACGCCCCCAGAGAGGTGATAAAAAGGTATCACTAACAAGTCAACTGGAGAAAAACGTAGATACATGCAGAAGTCCCAAGTATGCTGATAGTGAAGGAGCCCACCTAGGGAAATCCTATTAGCTTCTGTTTTCAAAATTACACATTTTACTTAGGGTTTACCTCTGATTCAAAAAAACCAGCCAAACCCAACATTATGTGGCACAATTTGGAAGAATGCAACACTAGAGGGTATTAAGCAGTGAGAACCACGCGAACATAACCAAATCTGTCTGATTCAAAGCTTTTCCTGCAGAAGATAATAATTTGAGTGGTTTTACAGAAAAACTCATACAACTATTCTGGAGCATTTTAACAAAACAATGAAATCGTTCTTTGCATTTAACTTTCAAAACCAGCTGTCATGGTAAACAAAACACTAACCGCATATAAAGTAAATTATATGCTAATACATGTGAAACAAGCATAAGAAAAAACCTCAAACACAAATAGACATCTTTTCTATATCTAAATATTTTTGTGAATTTACAGTCTAGTACTTTAAAAACTCACTTAAGTCTCTCTTACCCAGCTACAAAATGCTCCCCAATTTTCCATGTAGGAACAGAAAATGGCAGCTTTAAGCATGTAATTTAATCTGATATAGTATTTGTTGCTGTGTTTTCACTCACTACAGTTCATCTGTTAAAAATCTGCAGAAAAAAGGCATAGAGAAAATAAAGGGTTGGGAACATTAATCTTGAGCACAGCAAAAGCCAACATGCACAGGTGGGGAAATTTCATACTGCTCTGAACCAGTGGGAGAAATCTGCTTATTGAATCCAGAAACACAGAAGGAGCTCAGGCACTAACCCTGTTTGAACAGGTTGCAAGCAAGGAAGAGGGAAGTTTTAGAAATGCCTCTTTTACTCCATTCCTTACCTACCCTATGCTTGTAAGACTTTTACAGAGAAAAAAGAAAAACAGAGAACCCACCAAGTTACAGCTTGTTCAAAAAAAAAAAGTGCCTGCTATATTTGTGATTTTAGTAATTTCGTGGTTTCTCAGCACAATAATGGCAAATTCATTTTACAAGCATAATACAGACAGACCATAATTTACCTTTCAGAACAGCCAGTTGGACACACCACCACTATTGGTCATTATCAAAGGGGGAGGGGAACAGTCACCCTACCACATGCAGCAGGATCTAAGCCAGCACAATACATGATAAGGCATTTCTGCCCGTACATACATACTTCTTGTTGCAAACTGATTTTTAGTTTTGATTTTGCTCTAGGGACAAACTTACTATTTCATTTAACATGTATCCAACATATCCAGCTAACTCGAGAAGAAATATTTGGAAGAATAATTTCAAATGTAGGAACATCCAGAGGGAAAACAGAGTTGTTCAGGCCTGGAATGTTTAAAACCTGCAACACACAATGCCACAAAAGACCAAGTGATGCATGTGTTGATACACAGCTGGGAACTCCGCTTTTATCACATCCCAAAGTTGTTGGTGGTTTTCTGTCTTTTAAACTCGGTGTTGCAATGTTCTCTTACCTGTATGTTTCTTTCATCATACTTTATTACCAGACTTGTTTTAATAGGGAGAAACCCACAGTCCTCTGTGCCATTCTGCAGGTGCCTTTTGAGCTCCCCCAGCAAGACGCAGGATTGTGCAGCTGAATTTGTGAGAACCTAACAGGCTGGACACTAAGCAAAAGAAGTGGAGAGCATACTCTCTTCTGAATTTTAGATGTGCCACTAAACATTACAAAACAAAATTGGACAGCAGGCTGTATCTGAGTTTTTATGTTAATTACTCCATACAAGTAAATTTACTTTGCAAGTGGAAACCATTGCACTAGAGGACGTACAAACAACGTGGTATGGATAAAGCACCTATCCCCTCTATGACGTGATCTTCTAAATTCTTGCCCATGGCCAAGGTAAGTGAAGGCAAAAGTTGAGGCCACAGGAAAAAAAAACACAAGGTAACAAGGGAAGGGAGCAATCCCAAAGACAGGGGTACACAGAGAGTTTAAATCATTCCTCATGTTGGTACTAGCCTTAAGTAAGCCTCATCCAGAACTTAATACAACTACGATAGCAGTTACTGACACTTTAGAAGTTTACACTAGATACAAAAGCTTCAAGGGAGCAAAAGCACAGAGGAGCTCATGGGAATATGGAAACATTACATGTACCAAAGCACACATGAAGAAAAGCTGGTGACTGATGACAATCTTGTCTTAGACCCAACACCAACATGATGAAGAAACACTACCAGCTGGGAATCCAGATATGGAGGAGGCTGAATCTTGAAGATATAGTGCAGAATAAAACTCAAGTCTTGCCAAAATTGCCTAAATAATTTCTATGAAAGAAGTCAGGAACAATGAACAGAAATCTGTACAGTTAAAAGTATCCTGATACACCCCACAGCACACCTACATTTCAACTGCAAGCTACAGCTAAGCAGAAGCAACACCACCTTATTTAGTAATTAAATTCAGAACAAAAATTGCATTTTTAATAGTTTAATATGTAAACTTGGGTCACATTCTGACACGTAGTTTTTTTACAGTAGGCAAGATCAACTATTCTCCAATGTACAACTGTTAATTTCCAGGGCTGGGAATGCAACACATGAAAGATACGGGTGTTTTCAGCTGCCACACTACTTCGTGCTTTCTCACCACTGACATACAAGCGGGTGGGTTTCAGCCCTTGTTCCGCTACAGGAATTGCTCTAGTGGGAAGACTTAAAGAATACAAATTCTCTGTCAAATTTCTTACCACTCAAACTACACTTCTAGTGCTCTCCTACTGTTCTTACTATATCCCTGTTACACCCAAAAGCAGAGGTTTTAGTTCTTGGTATAACACTATTCCTCTCCTCTATTACTTAACTATAACTTCAGGTAAGAGTTTCTCAGGTTCACTGAACAGCACATCCATTCACCATCAACCCAAGTCCACCAAGCAACTGTGAATCACTCTAATAAACTCTGAAGCGGGACACTGTCAGTATCCTTTTTTTGACGAGGACAAAGCATTTCTACTCCAAAACTCTAAGAATCACAGTTACAACCTTAAGGGCAAAAAAGATTGGGGCCGAAAGATAGCTTCATTAATAGTGGCAGCACTCAGCATGGCTGCTGACAGCTTGAGACTTGTGCCCAAGCCATGCATAATTTACAGGTTTTGCTGTATATGATATCTGTCCCAAGGCAAAGTACAATTAATTCATCTAGGTTCTGGGTTTTCCTTTAAGCTTACATTTTCCATGGAAATGCAGTAACACCTGACACCTCAAAGTTTTGCATCAGCCAGCACTTGTAACAAAATATAAGGAAGTAAAAGCCCAGGTTATGTGTGCATAAACATAGATATTCTCCTCCCCAAAAGCTGAGTTTATGTACATCAGGGATGCACTCAAATCTCAGTGCAAGAATTTCTGAAAACTGCCTGTGTACACTTCCAAAAAAACTGTATTTTATTCTAAATTTAGATCATTCCTTTCATACCAGGTCCAATTTAGCCTGTCCATTCTGTGGTCTGCTTCAGATAACAATACTTTCTTTTGTTATAAGTCACGAATGGTAATCCCTTCATGCTCGTTATCCAATTTTACCAAAGGCTTTTATCTGCTTTATTGACAATTACTGTTTAACTACTCTGAACTGAACTGAATTTAATTTTAATAGTATGGATCTCCCGTTCTGTAATGACCAAAAAAAAAGTTTGGGATTATCACTGAGGACAAAAATATGTTTGGAAAAGAACTATATGAAGAAATTCAAATAAGGGGACAGTTACACAGAAGTGACGGCAATGGAAAGACTTCCCCAAGTATATAAGTAATACAGACAGTGAATTTATTCAGGAGAGTCTTAACTCTTCATAACCTTGCTCTTGTGGTTTTTCGTGGACTGTACTGTGAGGCTGCCAGAATAGTTTGTTTTTGCACACTGATACACAGTGAGGAGGCAGAGGACCAACACACAGACCAGGGAAGGCTGTGGTTCAATGGTACCTGACACTGACAGCTTGACAGAACCAGGCCAACTCCAAAAAAAAGAATAGCTAGACCAGAAGGATATACTCTGTTCCTTGAGAAGGGAAACAAATACCTTAACCTGACCAATTAAAAAAAAAACAACAAAGGCACTGCAGCTTTTTCACAGCATGGGGAAAGAAAATGGACTTATTAACAATACCAGGGCTATCCTAGCTGCTGAAAGCTGCTACTAACCAACTCCCTTCCTACATCAGTAACAATGCTAATCCCTAAGTCACAACTCTTAAATTTGAAGAAAGGGGGTGGGGGCCTTGAGATCTTTTTTCCATCTCAAGTCTAATTGTCTAACGTCTTCAGGATCAACTGAATGAGTTGATATAACTACTTGAGAAAGGGCTTTTCCAGGCCAGAAAGAATTCATTCTGTAAACGAGTCTTTTTCTAAGATAGAAACTTGAACCATATTCAATACCATGCTCTGTACTCAGGGAAGCAAAGAAGCTGAAGTTCCAAGTAACACATAAAATTACAGGGTTGTACATATTAATGGCTTTATTGTTGCCTTAAGTTTTTCTGTATGAAAACCATCTCTACTCAGAACCCTTCAGTGCTCCCCTATGTCAGGCTGCAACACCTAATAGAAGATTTCCAGAATTTCCTTTGGAAATTAATGCTATAGCAACCATGAGGACTTCTATTAAAAGGAAAAAAAAAATGGAAAAAATTAGTATAAGGCTTAAATTTGCTTCATAAATAAAACAGTTATTTTAATTGGGGTGAAATACAAAGACATTTACCTTCATCACAGTTTTATCAGGAACAGTGCTTTAATGACCATGAGAGTCTAAAATATATACAAGTCAGTCTCATGTTACTACATCAAGGTCAATGTCCACTAGAGAGCCACCAGTGCAGGTATTTTTACAAAGCTCTGGTTTCTCGAACTGGAACAGGAGAGTGAGATGACCCAGTTGCTCAGTCTTTTACACCACATTAAGAAATTATCCAATAAACTCACATTTCCAGTGTTTTATTTTAGGGGAATTTTTTTAAATTCAATTGTTAAACTATAGTGATTTTTCAAAACAAGAACATAAGTTTTTGCCTCCTTCCTTTATATGGTCCATATAAGCAATTGCGCTCACCAAGTTTGGCACCAAAATAAATCATTATCTCTAAATAATTAGAGAGTCCTCTGAGGGGAAGCGGCATTAAACACAAGGTCCGATTTTAAAACCCAGTCCCAAAGGGTGAGCTCACCAGCTAGGCTCCTCAAACAAGAGCTGAAGAGAAGTATCTTCCTGCAGAGGTTACAGTAGTGCTCTGACTCAGCCCAGAGAGAAAGCCACCGTTCTCCAGTGACTGTAAGGGGAGCTGAGCTGGCTCTGTTCAGGCAGCTGGGTATCCAAGTATGGCATAAGAATTATCTCCCATCAAAGATCATTTTCTGGCTAACTTTCAAACAGAAAGGCATAAACTCTTTCTTTTTTTAGGTCTAAGATAACAGTGAAAGAAACAAGGCTTGCTTAGTTTGGCAAGAACTCAACTTTCACTTAAATCCTAACAAGAGCAGTTACTATGCAGGTTTTTTTGTTCTTTTCAGAGGCAAACAGTCACCAATCCAAATGGATGTCAAGGAGGCTGTTATACCTGGGACTAAGCCTCTGTAAGTAGCTCCACCTAAAGAGAAACAAAACTTCTGTCAAAGCAGAGACTGGGGTTTTTTTCCAGTGCAAAGAATGAGCAAGCTTTTTCTAGATAATTTAAATAAACTTTCCACATTGATTGTCTGTTAAAAAAAAATAGTATCAGAGATCTATATGCTGCTTTTTCTGTTGTGCGTCCCATGCAATGAACCCGTATCTGCCTGGGCCCTCTCCATTAGCCATACTTCTAGGACAAGACACAACCACTGTAATATTGACTAATAGGCAAAAACTCTGGGAAAAAAAACACCTCATTCCCAAACAATGCAAGTTTCTCTGTGAATACTGGAATTAAAAAAACTTGGTCTTCTAGAGAGAGGCATGTCATAGCTGGATTCCCTGAAGTCTAATGAAAACAGAGGCACTGAATTAAGCACATCCAGCAGCTCCAGTATTTGGAATGCATCCGTCCCGGGAAGGTGCCCTGTTACAGCCCTGCATGATGCCACTGGGCCCCACCAGGAGATGAAGCTGGGGCCAGACCTGACTGAAATTAAGCAACAAATTGCAAAGATCAAATTGTGACTTATTTTCTGGCTTAGGCTCAGATATCTACAGTATTCACATATGCATCTTATATATTAGCTACAAATGGTGCTTGTCCCTATTTTTAGGCTTTCGTCAGCTCCTAGATCCATCAATTTTTTGTGTGTGCTCATTGCTAGCTTAACATAACCCAATCTCACACACTTAGTGTGAAGAGCTGTGAACATTGCTCCTTTCAGCTATGCAAACCTCAGATGCGTAAACCTGTGGCCTCAGAGGAGCTAATTAAGAGTACGGCAAAATTCTGCAGCAACCCTTTTTCCTTAGCACTGGTACACGTGACTCAAGGTCAGGGGTGGAAATTGCCACCCATCACCAACTCTCCCACACCTGAAGCATGTTTTGGTTTTTAATCACAGAGGTAGCAAGAGACACCAAACATCAATGGCATGAAATATGTGGAAATCTAGACAGCTAACAGAGCTCTTGGTAAAGCTTCTTGTACAGAGAAACATTACCTCTTGTAGTACCACTGAGGGGAATGGCTTACTGCTCATTTGGTTAAACCCTCCACTGGAAGCACTAATCTGTGCCAGGATTGTTTTAGAGCTGTGCATTTTTAAGCCAAAATTATCAGGTATTAATTTGTAGCACCGCCTGTCACTAATTATACTGCCCCACCAAAAGAGTATCCAATCTCCACACCATTAAGCAGGTTAAACAATTGGTTAACAGCTGTCTTGATGAGATTGGAATGGTAGATGAGGCCCATGAACTATTGGCAGTATAATGCTGCTGCTTCTTTTCTATCCTCCCAATCCCACCTGTAGAAGCAAGAATGCATCCTGTGCTGGAAGATGCTGGAGCAAGAATAATATACCAAATGATAACAAGGGTCTGCTAAGCAACTGTGTGTATTTCCTCTTTTACATCTGCTTGTATATTTAAAGACAATAAGACTTCCACAAAGTAAGCTGCTTAGTATTCAGACAAAAGTTGAACAAATCACAGGGTGAATTAGAAGGCTGCTGGTTGCAATTTAGTGACAATGCTTTTGACACCTAAGAACAGTGAGAAGATCACAACACTACCACAGCTGAAAATAATCAATCATTTTACCAGTGTACAGCTAGCTACTGTAGGATGACTACAACAGGGCTGGAAGCTCAAGGTTCCAACCATGCGAACCAGGATGACAATCTGATGAAAAGTTGTGGAAACATTTGTTTCTACAAAACATTTCAATTTTGATGAATCAGCATTTTCTACAAAAATAAACTGCCACGTAATTCCACACCAACTCCAATTAACTGAAAATCCTTTAATAAAAGCGTTAGCTCTTACTTTGCCTTTTAATGTAGTTTATATAATTCATCTCTTCAAATTAAGAATGCAGGTCAGCACCTCTGTTTATAAAGAAACAATTCAGCAGCACATTAGCACCATGTTGTCTGCATTTGGGCATGCAGCAACAGAAAGGAGTGCTTCTATCACAAACATTCCTTGAGCCTGTCTCAGCATCCTCCAAAGTGTTCCCAAAAGTATTTGTACTTACTCTAGGTTTTGAAACACATTTTTTGCTTTTCCCCTTCTAATTTGTCTACACTGTTTGACAAGCAATGCTGTTACAATGAATGCGCAATAGCACAGCTGGTCCTTCATATGTTTTATAACACAATCACAAAAGGCTGGCGAAGTGTTGGCCTAGGCCTACACCATTCAGGCAGACAGAATTTTCAGTACCTCTTCCAGCAGGCACCTGCAGGAGTGGGAGGAGGGAAAAGGAAAAGCAGAGAACTGTGCTGTGCTTACAAACGAGCTAAATAAAATCAAATGTCTTGAAAAAGAAAGCTCTGGCAGCAATAGTCATTTGCCCAAGATTTCTCATCAAAACAAACAAAGACCAAACCCACAAAACACCACACAAAAAAGAATCAGAAACAAAATCCTCAGCCATCTATCCCTTGAAAAATGTTGCAGTAAGCAGTGTATTTGCTCAGTGATACGCAAATCATTCACTCCACCCAACCATAGCGATAAGGCAGACTGCCTCACTACCAAAACTCTTGTCTTGCTATACACGTTACTGAATGTGTGATGTTTTTGTAAAGTTACATGCTTGTAACTATTGCCAAGCCATGGCAGAGAGTTTTCAACTAAATCTGTACTTAAACATTCCTTACCTGAAGAAGTATAGCATCCTGGCTTGTATCAGGAAGTGATTGTCCCCATGTATTCAGCACTGGTGAGGCCACACCTCAAATACTGTGTTCAGTTTTGGGCCCCTCACTCTAAGAAAGGCACTGTGGTGCTGGACTGTGTCCAAAGAAGAGCAACACAGCTGGTGAAGGGTATAGGGAACAAGTTTTATGAGGAGTGGCTGGGGGAACTGGGATTGTTTAGCCTGGAGGAGGCTGAGGGGAGACCTTATGGCTCTCTACAACTACCTGAAAGGAGGTTGTAGTGAGGCAGGGGTCAGCCTCTTCTCCCAAGTAAAAAGTGATAGGTCAGGAAGAAATAGCCTCAAGTTGTGCTAGAGGAGCCTCAGACTACATATTAGGAAAAATTTAATCAGTGAAAGGTTTGTCAAGCATTGGAACAGGCTGCCCAGGGAATGGGTAAGTCACCATCCCTGGAGGTATTTAGAAGATCTGTAGATGTGGCAATGAGGGACATGGTTTTGTGGTAGACTTGACAATGCTAGATTAACAGTTGGACTTGATGATCTGAGAGGTCTTTTCCAACCAAAATGATTCTATGTTTCTAAGTAAACTCTGCAAGCTCAGATGATGCAACCCAACCATGCTGTTATTGTCTTCACACTGATTTTACCCAAGTAAAATATCCGTTGCATTTTAAGAAGAAGGACCACACTCTCTGGACACCTCTTACTTTATATCATGGCCTGATTTGCTTCTAAACACAGGAATTAAACTTTCATTATACCAAGGGTTACACACAGAACCTTCCCTCTAAGAGATCGCCTATCTATCTGTGCAAGTGGTTTGACAGCTTTTAACTTTCAATTAAATAGCATTTGACCCTCAACTAAAATCTACAGTTGCTAGGCTTCCTGACTCCATACTATCACCATTCCCCAGGCTATGTTTAAACCTTTACTATATTGAAATCTCACAGCTCATGCCCTTACAGGTGACAAACCATCAATTTAACACTCCCTTAAGCCATTGCCTATTTTAGTCTTTGTGCAGTGTTGTAATTTTTAAACTATCATCTATATGCTTAAAGAGCAATATTTCCTTTATAAACAAGGCCACACATATTCCACAACAGCCACCTTTATGTTCTACAACATCAAAAGCCTTCCACAGAGTAAGTATCTTGCCACCACATGGCTCTCACTATGGTCTTGTTCGAAAACATCCACAGCTATGTAACACAACCCAGACATATGACTTGCAGCACTGCCGTACCACCACAGACCTGTGCGACCTACCATTGCTTGCTCAGCTGCAGTGCCTGGGGAGTTTTCTTAGCACTACAAGGTGACAAGACCAAAATACCAGCCGCTTGGCTGAAATAATTTTTGCCACCTCCAATAATCAGAACATGCAAAACCCAAATGAAAGGGGAGACACTTGTGCATTTCTTAAAATCACCATCTTCAAACTGCCCTCTGGCTTTAACCTAAGCCTGTGGACATCAGCATTTTGAAGAGGTTCCCTACAGCCTACACAGACCAGATCTGGCCATTTCGTATGTGAAGCTGTTCAGTCAGTTCTACACAGCTAGAAAGAGTCAGCTTGAGCAGTTCTGTGCTGTGGGCACACCCACAGCCTCTACGCACTGACTGACCAACCAAGCGTTCAAAACAAGACGCCTCCAAGTGAACTTTGGTTCCAACCTGGCAGCTACGATTTCCAAGTGTTGGTGCACACATTATTCACACAGTCATTCCACAAATCACACCGTATTCTACTGATGTGTTTCTATGTAAAAGCAGCCAATTATAAAAAAAAAAACCACCACACCAGACAAAACAAAAGCAACACCTAAGCCTCTATCTGTGAACAAATAATCCCAGCACAGCGCATTTACTCCACTCACAGTCACCTTGCAAATTACCACAGGCTGAGGAAGACAATTTTATAAGTGAATACACACAGTGTTATCATTAAAATGCCAATTCAACCAACTGGTATTTTTCTGCTGGCAGCAACAACAGTGTGCCTGTGGGATCATTCAGCTTACTTCTGCTGACATGTTTTGCCCACTCCTGTGCTTCTGAAGAGACACAAAGGAAAATAAAAGAGCTGCTTCTCCAAACAAATTCATCCAATGTACTCTGAAATATGTCAAAAGCGACACAGACACAACAGTACAATGCAGATTAAAGGCTGAAAAAGCAGAACAACTCTTAAAAAAGTGATTGGCAAAACAAAAAAGTTTGCTTCCTTTTATGATATGCGAAACCAACTCTGCTTCTCATAAGAGGAATAGTAGTACAACATTTTGGTTGCAAAGAAGTGGTAGATAGGAGAAAAAGAGAGCCTGCTGTTCACGTGTTTTTGTGGAAGACACTTTATCAAGCCACAATTTTCCTCACTACCAGTCATTTCTACTTAAGTTAGAACCTCCTACCTTTCCACTCCACTGTCATTCCTTCCCACTTCAACAGTCAGCATAGCTAGACACAAACTTAAAATTCAGTCAAACCCGTGAAAGAGATACAAAGACTAAAATAAAACTGAATTCTGAAGAAAACCCATAGGCTCTTCCACTATTAAACTGCAGTTACCCTTGCTGAAGGGCAACTCTACACCCCAAACCAGAATGCTGCCCATACTGTCTCTGAATTCACCATCTAACCACAGAGAGTTTAGGGTTTTGAGAAGAATTTCAAGTGCCTCAAATCCTAAAGAGGATAACAAATCTATCCATGAAGAAAGGTCTTGGATAAAGATGACACTTAAACTCTGAAATAAAATTGGGCATGGCCGTTCTTGTCAACAGTTCCTATTGCTGAAATACTGAATAAGGCATTGTAATCAAATTTAACTATATAACAGGGCATGTGAATTGCATAATTCAGCCTACAAATGTCTAGGTGGAGACTGCACGAGGCCATAAATTACCACTTTATTAACTTACATGATTTCTTGTTGTGCATAAAAACACAAGCACCTGAAAACAGTGTTGTCCTCAGTTACGCAAAACAGGGTAATTTTAGGTGAAATAAAATTATTTAAGGTCAAAAGGTTTGCTCTGTATCTAGTTTGCCTACAACCTTTTTGTTGACTTCCTGGATACAGCAATTGTTCATACAATTTTACGATTTTGAAGCATTTTTTTTTAAAAGACTGACAACTCTACAGTTAGCCACACAAAGAAAACACCAGACTATCTCTGTGAAGATTAATACACATATCTTGACAGTACTGAGAAAATAGATGCCAGAACTTAGTGGCTTCATAATTCCAGAGGGACAGGCTGAAATGAAGAAACAAGTTATGTAATGTCTTCAAAGTCAGTCATAAAAAGACTAACTGTTCCCATAGATTTTTCTTATTGTTTCTAAAAAAGGAGCCAGAACTTCTCCATCAGAAAAACATTAGTCAAGCACTCACTGAACATATGTTTGACAAGCTGCATCTTACATTCATGTGAACTTCTTGACCATGATCACACCAAAGGCAACTGATAGAGAATCAGCATAAAATGATGAAAAAGGCAAGTTTCACAGTTCACCAGAACAACATATTTGCCAAGATGTACATGCAAAAGAAAAGATAGACATTCTTTTCACTAAAAATAACCAAAACTATCAAGCATAGAATTAACCTGATACTTGTTCTCACTACTCAGCTTTTACATTTTTCAAATTCTCAGCAAAACTCCATTTTATTAACCAGATTAGGCATATACTTATGTAGGGGAGAGCAGTCATCCCTTACAGTATTTTAAATGTGATGTTGGTCTTCCCTTATTTAACAGAAAAAATACCTAGATTAAGCTTACTCATGTCCTTTGCCATCTAAAGAGAAAATATTTGAAGGTAATGTTCAGCAGTTCCTGAAAAGAAGTTTTATATAGCATCTAGGTTCTGCACTAAGAAAATAATAACTGAAGTTTGGACACTGGAATGCCACAAAATCTCGTTGTGCAAAACCACTGTTCTCTCCCTAACCAGCATACTCGACACTGCTATGGCAAAATAACTATTAATGCTGTGATTTTATCTGCCCGAGCTTCATGGTCTACCACAACAAGCCAGCCTGAAAAACAAGGCAGTTCACAAGACAGACTCTAAGAACCATCTTTAAGGTACTGTGGAAAACAGAACTTCAGAAAGAAAAACACTTAGAAGCCACATCCCCAGAGGATATACTTAATGTTTATATTATACACATTCCCTCAAAAAGTTGAATGTAAAGCCCATTTTGAATATTTAAAGTTGGAAAAGTGGATGGTGTACATGGTGGGGGAAAATATTGTGGAAAGGGAAGAAGAGAGAGAGAGAGACAGAAGAAGAAAGGCACAATTAGATAATCTTAATAAATATGTTTTATAAAAAGTCTAATCTTCCTCCACTTCAAAATGAAAATATTTGCTTCTAACTATCCTTTTTAATGCAGAAACTTACTAAGTACAACTATTTTCAGAATATTTCTGACTTTTCCATTAGTAAAAAAATATTTTTTAATACAGTCATGTCATAAATATACTTTGTAGTTAAGTGGATCGGCAGTTTCTTTCATTGGCACAAAGACATTTTTCTTCATACTTGAGCAAGCAATCGTGAATTCAGGAGTGACTCACTCACCCAAACTCACTCAGCCTTGGAAATCAATAATAGAAGGGTCTTATGCCAAATCATTCATGAGCCTAAGATTAGACTACTTAATCTGTAATACGACAGGCAGCACTCAAGTCAATGCTTAAGTATCAAGTAACTACCATAGATGACCTTCTGCTTCATTTCAGGAGTGTTCTCTTTAAGTCTATTTAAATTTTCAGGGTCGCTTTCTTTCCTTTTGTCCAGTTAGGACTTCTGCTAGTCTATAAGCTGTCAGGCAGCTTCAGTATGACAAATTTTACTTCTCATTTTCATAAAGTTATTTTTATGGTATCTTAAGAAGTTTCTGTCTCCTCCATCTTTTCATCCTTCCAAAAATACTGATAGCTACTTCAGTCTCTTAGCTCCAGCATCACAAACCACTAAGTAAGTATTCAGCCTGGGTCCTGCAAAACATTCAAGTCCTGTCAAGATCAACACAGCAGTCACAAGTAACACATAGAATCATAGAACCATTAAGGTTGGAAAAGACCCTTGAGATCATCGAGTCCAACCGCTAACCTATCACTTCCAAAAACATGCTCATGAGGGTCACCAGACAAAAATTGGAATGCTTTAGCCTCCGAAAGACCTACACCCAAATCAAGTTTTCTGAAACTCCATTCTGTTTTTAATGGGTCGACTTCTGTAATAGATTTCAGGCACTTTTTATTTGTAGATCCTTTGGTGTACACACTGTTAATATTTACAGTGGTCAACTCTACAGATAAAATATTCATACACATACTTACATATGTCAACAGCCACATGCATGCAAATGTGGGCAAACAATGTAGTCCGTCATCTTTACAAAGTCACATCTCTTTATTCAAAGTTTTGGCTTAGGTTATGTATTTCTGGTGTGCCACATACCAAATCGTCTAAGGGAGCTTTTCATATGTCATTTATAAGGAGGATGGTGGGAATGGGCAAGATGCTTTGGGAGATTTTACAAAAGATGCAGGTGGGTGGGGGGAGAGAGCCCCAAACTGCGTAAATCCACAGTCTGCTTCATGTTGTATGTTTTGGAGAATCACAGAAGACAACTAATACTTTCACAGCCACGCATGAGAAATCCAGCTCTTAAGATTTCAACTTTAGATTACTAGCAGTTGTTTGCAGAGGGCCAGGCTTCAAAAGGAGAAGAGTGACAAAGAACTTAAATAGGAACCAGAGCTCAAAAATCTTAATCTTCCCACCCTGTTGCACGGGTGGCCCTTTGGCATCTGTAATCCTATTCTCACTGAAGAAAACAGGAAGACTTCTGTCTCTGTATCTGTACAGCCCCCAGATGACCATAAAGCCTATCAAAGCTGAAAAATCACTGAGTCTTTCTCCCAGTTGTTGCTTGGCTCTGTTTCAGGTATGTCCTGCTAGACATTTAAAAGCTGATGCACAGAAATCGTCTGCATTCTCACCTGGATTTTACTTTTTTAACCTTCATTAGCTACCTATCTGTGTGAGACCAGCCCATAACATCCATTTTATTTGAAGCGAGATACAGAGAAGACAGAACATGCAACAACAGGGCCATGGGCCACAGTTTATAGGGAATCTGCTCCAGTGAGGGGAACTTGGGACCGGGAGCAAAGAGCCCCTCTTCATGCTTCACAGTTACCAACACGACTGCCCTTTGGCTACTTACTGAACAATGGGCAAAATGCTTTGGTTACATAAACTGATGAGATTTCACTGATTTTAATGAGGCTAAAACAAATACATTAATATAAAGAACTTGGTTTAGGAACTCACAGTTTTCTGAGTCTCATTTCTGCCTTGAAACAAAAGAACATATTTATGCAAGTAGACAATTCTTCTCTAGTTAAGTAACAAATTTCAATCAAACCTCAGGAACACATTGTACTTTCATGCTTTCATAGTATCCATCTCTTTAAATCCAAATTTGGTTTGTAGCTATAAAACGTTGATTAGGACTATATAATTTATTTAATACTAAAGCTTTTAGTGGTTATGAATCACAGTACCATAGAATCATAGAATGGTTTGGGTTGGAAGTGACCTTAAAGATCATTTACTTCCAACCCCCCTGCCACGGGCAGGAACACCTTTCACTAGACCAGGTTGCTCAAAGCCCTGTCCAACCCAGCCTGGAACACTTCAGGGATGGGGCATCCACATCCTCTCTGAGCAACCTGTTCCAGTGTCTCACCACCCTCATAGTTAAGAATTTCTTCCTTATATCTAATCTAAATCTACTCTCTTTCAGTTTAAAACTGTCGTCCCTTGTCCTATCACTACAGGCTCCAGTAAAAAGTCTCTTGCCACCTGTGTTATAAGCCCCCTTCAAGTATTGAAAGGCTGCAGTAAGGCCTCCCTGGACCCTTTTCTTCCCCAGGCTGAATAACTCCAACTCTCTCAACCTGCCCTCATAGGAGAGGTGCTCCAGCCCTCAGATCATCTTTGTGGCCCTCCTCTGGACTCGCTCCAACAGGTCCATGTCCTGCTTATGCTGGGGGCCCCAGAGCTGAACGCAATGCTCCAGGTGGCATCTCATGAGTTGCATAGAGGGGCAGAATCACCTCCCTTGACCTGCTGGCCATGCTTCTTTTGATGCGGCCAGCTTTCTTGGCTGCAGGCACACATTGCCAGGTCATGTTGAGCTTCTCATCAACCAATACCCCCAAGTCCTCTCCTCAGGGCTGCTCTCAATCCATTCTCTGCCCAGCCTGTATTTGTGCTTGGGATTGCCCTGACCCATGTGCAGGACCTTGCACTTGGCCTTGTTGAACTTCATGAGGTTCGCACAGGCCCAGATCTTTAGCCTGTCAAGGTCCCTCTGGATGGCATCCTTTCCCTCAAGTGTATCAACTGCACCACTCAGCTTGGTGTTATCTTCAAACTTACCAAGGATGCACTCAATCCCACTGTCCATGTTAAATAATACTGGTCCCAATATGGACCCCTGAGGGACACCACTCGTCACTGGTCTCCACTTGGACATCGAGCTGTTGACAACAACTCTTTGAGTGTGACCATTCAGCCAACTCCTTATCCACTGAGTGGTCCATCTACCAAATCCATGTCTCTCCAATTTAGAGACAAGGATGTCATGCGGGACAGCATCAAACGCTTTGCACAAGTCCAGGCAGATGATGTCAGCTGCTCTTCCCTTATCCACCAACACTATAACCCCACTGTAGAAGGCCACCAGATTTGTCAGGCGTGATCTGCCCTTAGTGAAGCCATGTTGGCTGTCACCAATCATGTCCTTATTTTCCATGTGCCTCAGCATAGTTTCCAGGAGGATCTGCTCCATGATCTTGCCGGGCACAGAGGTGAGACTGACTGGCCTGTAGTTCCCCAGGTCTTCCTTTTTTCTGTTTTTAAAAAAGGGGGTGGGGTTACGCTTCCCCTTTTCCAGTCAGTGGGATCTTCACTGGACTGCCACAACTTCTCAAATATGATGGATAGTGGCTTAGCAACTTCATCTGCCAGTTCCCTCAGGACCCACAGATGCATCTCATCAGGTCCCTTGGACTTGTGCACCCTCAGGTTCCTTAGGTGGTCTCAAACTTGATCTTCTCCTACAGTGGGTGGTTCTTCATTCTCCCAGTCACTGCCTTTGACTTCTGCAACTACGGTGGTGTGGCTCGAGCACTTGCCAGTGAAGACTGAGGTAAAAAAGTAATGGAATATCTCAGCTTCCTCCATATCCCAGGTAACCAGGTCTCCCATTTCCCTCCAGAGAGGGCCCACATTTTCCCTTGTCTTCCTTTTATCACCACCATAACTATAGAATCTTTTCTTGTTGCCCTTAATGTCCCTGGCCAGATTTAATTCTACCAGGGCTTTGGCTTTCTTAACCTGCTCCCTGGCTGCTCGGACAATTTCTCTGTATTCCTTCCAGGCTACCTGTCCTTGCTTCCACCCTCTTTAGGCCTCCTTTTTGTGTTTGAGTTTGTCCAGGAGCTCCTTGTTCATCCATGCAGGCCTCCTGGCATTTTTGCCTGACTTCCTCTTTGTTAGGATGCATCGCTCCTGAGCTTGGAGAGGGTGATCCTTGAATATTAACCAGCTTTCTTGGGCCCCTCTTCCCTCCAGGGCTTTATCCTATGTTACTATACCAAACAGATCCCTGAATAGGCCAAAGTCTGCTCTCCTGAAGTCCAGGGTAGTGAGCTTGCTGTGCACCCTCCTCAGTGCCCTAAGGATCTTGAACTCCACCATTTCATGATCACTGCAGCCAAGGCTGCCCTTGAGCTTCACATTCCCTACCAGCCCCTCCTTGTTGGTGAGAACAAGGTCCAGCATAGCACCTCTTCTTGTTGGCTCCTCTAGTGCTTGGAGAAGGAAGTTATCATTCCAGAAACCTCCTGGACTGCTTATGCCCTGCTGTGTTGTCCCTCCAAAGATATCAGGGTGGCTGAAGTCCCCCATTAGGGCCAGGGCTTGTGAATATGAGGCTGCTCCTATCTGTCTATAGAGAACCTCATCTACCAGTCCTCCTGGTCGGGTGGCCTGTAGCGGACACCCACTATGTCACTTGTCCCTGCCCTCCCTTTAATCCTGAGCCATAAGCTCTCAGTCGGCTCCTCACCCATCCCCAGGCGGAGCTCCAAGCATGCCAGGTGGTCAATGACATAGACAGTGACACCCCCCTCCTGTCTCCCCTGCCTGTCCTTGCTAAAGAACCTATATCCTTCCATTCCAACACTCCAGTCATAGGAGCAGTGATCAGACCTTTACTAAAACCAATACCTAGTTTCACTATTGACTACTAAGCCACACCATTCTGCGCCTGCCAGCTCAATGAGGAGTGCTGGCTTGAACACCACATAGAGCAATCCTCCTCCTCAGTTGAGTGACTACTTCTATGCACGTCTAAGGGTCAACAGAAATTCTCGGTCAGAACCTCCAGCCATCACTTCTGGCCACAATAAGCACATTATTAAATGCTGTTTAAAATAGCATGTTAGGCTATCACAATAAAAAACCAAATTGTTTAATCAGGAAAGAACAGTAAAATCAGCACACAACCCATACTTTTTACAGTTAACAAAACATTTGTGCAAGATCTCACAATCAGGTAAAGCACAAGTTTACCAACATACACAGGCACAATAAAACCCAACAACTCCGGATTGCTACCAACTGCTCAAGCTCCATCATATTTCGACTGTTTACAGTAAGAAATAGGCAAGTTTTGTTTTACACATCTGAAAGCATTCTTCCAGGATTTTCTTACGGTTTGAGAACTAACAGACTCCACTACTTTATAAACTGCATGTACCTCTTGAGCAATTTTTTCCCCCTTTAATCTGTACCTCAGACTACCCATTCTTATATCTATATCTAAACATATACTTCAGATATTTTTTAATGTACACAAGAATGCATGCTGAAAATAAAAATCAAAATAGCATTTTTTATTACAGCTTACTCAGAATTTTGCCAAGAATTTAACCTGGAAGTTAGACAACGATATAAGATACAGTATAATGCTACAACAAATAAAAGCATTTTTAGTGAAAGAACCCTCTACTCAAGAACTGAAGATATTTCTGTGCATCACTACAATACACAGCAAAAGAAGCACACAAGCTTAATTTGCAAGACAGCTTTCTTTAATTTTAGGATAATTTTTAACAACCTGCTACAGCAGAGATAAAACTCATCCTTTAAATAAGAAAAATAGATTTCACACTTACATAGATTTATTTAGAAAAAAGCTCTCAGACTTAACAGTGCTCTTAGTTGCATAATCTCCTATCTTTACCACTTCTTGCTTGAAGTGACAGAGAAAACTTAATACAAGTAATACTGTATGCTGAAACATGGAATTAAGATGTAAAAGTGAGAAACGACAAGGTTCCCATGAGAAATGAAAATGTAAAGTATGTGTTAAACAACCCTGGGGAAAGAAAGGAGGCGGGAGGAAAGAGAGACCCAGAGTGGATGCTGACTTTTTTGTTTGTTTGTTTAAATAGAGTGGTGTTAGAGGAATTCTAATTAAAGCATTAAGGTCCAGAGAATGTGTGACTGTTTTCCTTGGGCTGACGAGTACAAATATATATATTAAAAAAAAAAAAAAAAAAAAAGACTTCCACATTTATGAGGGGTTGGGTCATTGGGGTTATTTTTTGCAGGGGGGAGATGCTTTGGGGGTTGGTTTTAAGGTACAACACAATTAGCATGTTTCAAGTGGAAGATACAACTAACTAGACACAGACACCACAAATACATATTACATATACATTCTCACCCACACATACGCATTTAAAGCACACAATTTAAAATAGAGAGTATTACTGTGGAACAGCATTACTGGCCCATCTGAAGTGACTGCTCCCACAGACAAGGCTCAGGTTATTCTGTTGCTTTCTTTTATTATGAAACAACCACAATTGGGCCAGATGTGTTAAAAACAGCCTGGAAGAGAGCATCCCATACCACAGGAATGGACCAACCAGAAACTCGACAGAGAGGCTACAGTAATACAACAGAGTTAAAAGAAGTAATTCTCCAAGCATCAAGCAGAAATCCAAAGTACTAACTTTTGCTTTGCTCAGCTCATTTTCAGTTCTCTTAGACACAGACCCTGAAATGGTAGAATTGTACCGCTTCAGATACAGGCCCACCTAACAGAACAACCCTGGCATGCTGACTGTAACATGAACCATCTTCTCCTGTCCTGTGGTCATCACACAAGTTCTAGAAATGCTATTTAGGTATTTTATTAGGCCACCTCGCAAACTTATGTCCGTGGTATGTCCTCCTTTCTTACTAGCTGCACTGTAAAGCTGCATTTGCTCGACGTCCTCTGTACAATGTATTATCCCATGACATTTTATCTGACCACTCTGCAGAGAAGACAGTACTGAAATACACCCATTCTCCACAGGGATAGTCTTATTTTGTCCAGGAACACAGCCAAATAAAGATAGTTCTTCTACAGACTTTTTTCTTTGTTAGTCATGCTGAACTTTCATACAGCTGAGTGCTATGATTTTAATTTTTTAAATAAACTTAATCCACAGTTTTTTTAAAGAATATTATCGGTCTGTTTCAAATCACACCAGCAAGTGGATTTATCAACTTTCTTCAAGAAATGAGCCATAAATCAATCTTTCGTGTCAACCACATAAATCTAATGATCAACTTCCTCCAGAGGAACAAAAGTGACTTTCTGCTCCATTTTCTACAATGCAGATCAAAACCTTTGGTCTAAAGTTTGGACCAAACTTTAAACTCTAAAATGGACACATTTCAGTCATTCCCCAAAGAATGGGGGCAGGGTGGGGACAAAACACACCCAACCCACAAGCAATGAAGAAAATCTAAGCCAGCACTCCTCCCTCCATCTGCACACTCCACAACCCATGAACAAGCAGACTCATTAATGATAAGGTCAGGCAATACCACGCTCCTCTTAGCCACTGCGACTCAGGCTGAGTCCACATTACACATTTTTGCCGCAAATGCACTTGTTGAGTGTACAATATGTATTGTACGCCCAACAGCAAGAATTATGAGTATGATCTCAGCTTATGGCAGAAAGGGTTTTAGACCGTGAAGCTTATCTAGGAAGGGAAGATGATGGTCGCAGGATGAACAAAGAAGGTTTAAACCACACTGCAATGAGCTGTATTCACTAAAGGATGATTTTGTCAATAAATTTCTTCCAGTGAAGATCTGCTTTAATACACGTTGTCTGTAAGGCTCATCATAATTTATGAAAAAATACCCTCTAAAATATCCTGCCTTGAAATAGTAGAGATTACAAACAAAACTTTTCCCTAAGATGAAGTATAAAAATAATTTCTTGCAGCAATTTGCATCTATTAAGCTGAGTCAGCTGCAATGGTTTTAGTGAGCAATTGAAAGCTCTCTCCTAGAAGTCTTAAGAGATGTCATGGATTCCAAAGTCATGATTTCCTGACAAACACTACCAAGTTATGTAAGTTACATTTGGGGGGAGAGGATGATTATTTGGGGTTTTGTTACTCTGGCCCCTTCCCCAAAAATAGCATGGATGTTCCTTTAAAGCCACTCTGCTTCTTTAATAGCAATGCTACTTTGAACTTCTCAAGCAAGGATGCAGAACAAACAATATAGCAGATTGTAGCTCTCTGCTGTAAATTAATAAGGCCCTTTTGAGTTCTTTTTAACAGTTATTAAAAGTTGTCTTAGGATATTTTAATTTTTAAGTGTGTGAACAAACATTTTTTTAATTAACATCTAGCTAGTAATGCTTACCAGAAGTCTAAAATAATGATTTAAAAAATCTTTTTCCTTGTATTAACTCAGCATAAAGCTTAATTTAAAATGTTGTTAGTGAAAACTTGTTTGTTCACAATTTATTTTTTTAAATACAACAGGTCTTCATAGTCTAGACTTAGACGCTAAGTTGTAATTGCAGGGACTGAAAATGCAGATAAGCAGAAGCATGCCCAAAGACTCATCACCAGAGGTTATTCACGCAGACCAGAAATTACTACCTCAGTCTAAATACTCAGTTCTAACTTATTAAACAAACACTGCATGCAAATATCTGAAGAATACGTTGATACTTTACAGCAAGTCTCAAAGTTTACTAATACTTATCACCCTTATCGCTGCAGCACAGAGGTACTCAATAAGGGACAAATCATCCTCTTGAATGTTACTGTGAATTGTCAACAGACCATCATTTAACATACCATATTCACATGCCTCACCAGAACAAGTCCGAAACTGAAGACACAAAGTGGAAAAAAAAAAAAAAGGCAGTGAACTCAGTGTTTTGACAAACTCTACAGCGTTTAAGATGCTACTAGCTTATTCTCAGAAAAGTTGGCAGAAGGGAAAGCACAGCTCTCAACTGACCCAGTCCACAGTTTTGTTTTCTAGCCCAAGCACTGACTAAAGAAGGTGGGGAAGAAAGGCCATTTTCAAACTTGCCTACAGCTAAAAGCATCTACAACTTGAAGATATCTGAGTCTGTAATAAAAATGTTTGTCCTGCACAAATCAATTCTGTGCACTCTAGTTTGATTTCTAACAAGCCAAATCTCTCTCATTTACTTCCACAAAGAGAAAACCAGGTAAAATGCCTGAAAAATAAAGAAAGTATATTAGTGAATATGTTCCTCTGAGTTCCTGGCAACCTGTGGCAGTAGGGTGAGGATAGGCAGTCAATGGCAGTAACATCTAAAACCAGCACAGCAAGATTTACAAGAGAGGTCACCTCTCTAAGCCTTCACTCTGTTTTAAATATGTGGGTTTCTGGTTACCTTCTGGTTACCTTCCTTCACCTCCTCCTTCAGATGCGGTGAAAAGAGAGGAGGAGAAAGAAATTAACATTGTGAGCTGTGCAATAAAATGACACCTTTACAATTTTAGCATCTAGCCACATGGAAATATCCTAGCATTGGACTAGAAACCAGCTTCACATGAACCATGCATGACAAATCTCAAACAAACCTTGCAAAGTTTTGTGAAAGAACCTTTCAAAATGAACAGACTGTCAATGAGACTAAAACAAACCAACCAACCAAACAAGACACCCCAAAAACCTAGAGTTAATATTCAGTGCTGTTGCAGTAAGTCAATAGTGTCTGATCTTGTTCCCAGAAGCCATGAAGATCTTCACTGGACCAAGAGCCAAACCCCAAACACCTTAAACTTAAAAAGCAGAGGGAGTTACAGTAGTGCTGGGGTAGATGATGGCAAGGACATTTCAGATGCCATGCTAGCCTCTTGCAGGATGAAGTGCTGCTTTGCATGCAGTTGGGTATTGAATCACGCAGTATAATCCTGGCCTGGGCAATCTTCTCTAATTTGTAGTCTCCCATGCCTAGAGATTCAGGTCACCCAACAGTCCCTGTGCTAGGATCATCCAGCTACTAGCAACACCAGTGCTGCATTTTAGATCTTCCAAGAGTTACATGCAGCTCAAGAGCCAAAGAGGCCATTCCTGATGCAGTATCACAAGGACAACTTGTCCAATACTATTGCAATCCTTTGTGTTAACTTCATTATCTTTAAGTCACCAAAAAGTACCTTTTGGTTTGTTTAATATCCCAGCTGTTACCAGAATTTAGTGATGTATTTGCAACCAACAGCGTCTGCTGATCAACAGAGCCTCCTTAGGTGAAAAAAGATTAAATACAACTTATAAATCTATGTGCTAACACCACAGCAGCCTACAGACTTCATATCAGCTTAACACTTGCATATAAGTCACCTATAAAACCTCGAAATTCACTCCTTACTGGACAGACGAGGCAATACATCAAATGATTAACTACATGCACTGATCTGCTGCCTGTGAAATATGTTAGCATCAGCAGAGGAGCAGCAGAAATTTTCAGCCAGAAGCAATCTGCTCAAGGGAGAGGTAGCACCAAGCAAGAGAAGCTATGAAGCAAAGCCTTCAGTTATTTGCATTGTTTTTTGAATTTACATCTAAGGTGCCATTTTATATAATACTAACTTGCATGCAAACAAAAAACCCTTCACTGAATGGGTGAATTTACAAAGAAATTCTGATTTTTTTCATTTTTCAAATGTTTTTTTCCCCAAATCAAAGATACTCTAACTGCTATTAGAACTGTCCATTTTCCTTTCCTTATATTGTTGCGCGGTATCTACAACTCAGCAACAAATACTACCAGTTCCCATTAATCTTTTGTTATGATGTGCAGATTTAAGGCCTGTACTATAATTGCTCTTCTGCTTGACATGCTCAGACACAAGTTTCTAATTTTCAAAGAAACAAAATAAGTAGGTCCCTAAAGAAAAAGGTATATGTATTCTCTGCAAAGGTTTTGCATAAAAAAATTAAGAGAGAAGTCTGCTAGGGGACGCGTATATGTTAAATCTGAAGATCTTCCCCAACATGCAAAGTACGTCATCCAGAAATCAACTTCAGCTGTCATAAAAATGTTGTAGCTCTTTGTACTCTAATTCCATTCATTAACTGAAAACCTTTACAACCCGAAAGCTTTACAAGAATTTAACAATTAAGGTAACTCCACAGAGTCACTTGATTTAAAACATGTCCTGAAAAGTAAGCAATTAGTCAGCACTTCTAGGAGGCACTTAAAATTCCCTTTGTGGTGAACAATACAACCAGAAGTGAGAAAAGGCAGCTCATTTTGATAGTGCTTCTTATGAAGAAAGCTGATCAAGTTGTCTAAGGGGTAATTTTGGGGGAACTGTAACAACGATAATGAAATTTCTTCCCTGAGGACAAAAGGGCTGTACAATTAAAAAAAAAAAACCAACCACCAACACTCAAAGAAGAGAGCAGTACAAATATACAATGCTGCGTTTTCAAGCAGTACTTGCTCAAGAATCTGAACAGATATGCCATTTTTTTTGCGTCTTCAGTGCTGAAGCAGGAAAAAGTCTTTTCCACTTGCTCAACTTTCATGTGAGCAGTTTTTCAATCTGGTGCTCTCCTGCACTTGGTGGTCTAACACCTGGTCTTCCTCTGGCAAAAAGTCAACATTAAAGTGTCAAGAGTATGCCTTATTCCCAGATGCTGGTCTTATTGAGAGGGTCTCATGTTTAACACAGGTCAGAAATAAACAGTTTCAGAAAGGGTGACTAGGACCCAGAAGCCGTCCTGAAACTGCCCTGAACCGCACCCCACCCCTTCAAAAGAAGGCTGAGCAAGCACCCCATTCCCTCCCTCTTCATCTGAGGCCCCTTCTCTCTCCTGGTACACACACAATATTTTATTGAGTATCAAGACAACTAAAATACAAAAAATATAAAGTTGTGATGTATGAACGTGAGAAATGAGAAGCTCAAACCTCAAAATGGCCAGTAGGAGATGGCCAGTAAGGGAATTCTAGACATTTTAGATTCTGATGGCTTCCTGGACAAAAACATCACAGTAAAAATTAGACTTGGCTGCTGTGTCTCAGTTACTGAGAAATATTTTCCGTTAGTAAATGTACTGCATTTCTTATTATTGATAACTGACATGGGAACCAAGTCTAACTTCTACTCCAGTATTTCAGTTACACATATAACCTCACTCGCAATTAACAGATTATTTTGGCAGTAGTAGCAAAGGCTACCCAAACCAGTTATTCTTTAATCGCCACTACTGTTGCTGTATCATGCTCTGAAAGAGTCCACATTCCCCCAAACCATCACAATAGCACTAAGTAGCAACCTTCAGAGAACAAACCCGAGTACCCTACAAAAGACAGGTTGCTAAAAAGAACAGAGTGTTGGTGAAACATGGGACACTGCCAAGAAAATACATTCTCCATGACTACATGTTTGTGCTAGCTTATACCATTCTTAACACTTCATTTCAAAGTAGGAATTCTCGTGTTTTCAGTAAGATAGATACACATAATAAATATACGTGTACAAAAGCACAGAACAGACAAGCAGTTTGGTACTTAAATCAACCTGATGGTGAAATACTTGGTGTATCCTACTTTAGATCAACTATATTTGACAAATAAACTTTAATGAAAAAATGAAAATTATGTCCTTAGTGTAAATTTTGCTGCTAAATCATTTCTTTTCATGAATTGTGAGTTTATAAAACTGTATCTGGAATAACCATCAAGTGAGCATAACAGAAGACAGATTAGACTGCAGGAAAACGAGAGGGGTTTTGCTTTTCAGAGTTTCAGATTTTATTAACTGTTCTTAGATCCTTTCATGGCTCATTCCTACCACTGTCTGCCAGGCAACAGTGTAAAACCAAAAGACATTTACACGGCTAAAAAAATATGTAAATATTACTGAAAGAAGCATGCATACAAGCACAATTTGGGGATTTTTTTTTTTTTATTTAATCTCCCTGTGCTGATGCTACCCTTCCAAAGCTTGACACACAGTTGGAGCAAGTTCTGAAATGTAACCAGATTTGTTAAAAGCAGTGAGGGTTTCTGCCATAAAACTGCATAAGAGAATTGCAGTTTTTGCAACTGCAATACGGTAGGACAGAAAGTGCATGTATTACTGTTTTACCTTCTTAAAACAAACCTTTCACATAACTTAAAAAATGAGCCCTACAAAGACTTAGAAGAAAAAAATATTTTGTCCTTCAATTACAGTTGTTGGAGGGTTTTTTTGTTTTGGTTGTGGGTTTTTTGTTTGTTTTGGGCAAGGGGGCATTGGTATTTGGGTTTTTGGAGTTGTTTTGTTTTAAATCTAGGCATATTGAAGAGTTTACTCCTACTGCTTTAACAGATCATCAGTATGGAAAAAGTTATGAGTTCACTGTATCTTTCACCTAGTTCATCTTCTTCTTGTAGATTCCTCCTCATGTAAAAGTATTACAAAAGAGTTCAAGAGTATGCAATTGTCTAGTTTTGATCATTGAGCATTTCTGCCTATCTGGAAAATACAAATACTCTTCTGAAAAAGACCAGCTGGCTTGACAACAGTGCATTACTCCTAACTAAAGAGAATCTCTGTCTCTCTGGCTACAAGGCAAATCAAGAACACTGTTCTTCCTCCCTTTTCTCTTTCAGTTTTGGGCTGGTGGGTGGAAGGGGCATGAGCATTACATTTTTTCTTGCATTCTTAAATGGTTTTAGAATATAATAAAATAAAACTAATGCTATCATTGGGTCAAAATTATAAGTTATGAAGAGATAGGAAAAGCATACATCCATCCTTTTGTTATTTCCAAAGCTGGAAATACAAGTAATGCAGAAGAACCATCTTCCCTGTTTATATATTGTCAAAGGCCTACTGAAACTGTGGAAGAAAATATTCAAGATACGGTATTTCTATGAAGTTCAGGAAAGAAGCCATATTTTACAAAGAGACCTCCTTCTTTTGGAAGACAAGACCCAAACACGGAAGTTCAACAAATTGTAATGTAAAGAAGCTGTAAGCAGCTAAAACAGCCCTCATCTTCCTGAAGAAACAATGCATTGATTTCTGCCCCCCAAAAAGCTGGAAAAAATATGTGAAATGGCAGTACAATAGATTCATTTTCTTGCTTGTTCAGAAAAGAAAAAAGATAGTATAAATAAGATCTCTGCTACAGATAAAAAACTATCAAAAGATTACACAGCATCAAGGGTATTCCATTAGCCTCTCACTTCAAGAGACCAGTCTCTTTATCACAGATGACTACCTACAGAGTAACCTCAAACTAGCCATTTCCATAACGTCACCAAAAACACAACTGAATTTAGGGTTTCTGGCAATCACAGCATTGTCCCCAGAACAAAAAGATTATACTGTAAGTCACATCCAGGGACTGACATGAGAGCTGAGAAGAATTAGACCTGTTCTAGAATGGGCTAAGCCAAAACACAGGACTTTTTAAAACAAAAGTTCCCTGAAGGGTGGGGAGAGGAACCCTTCTGTACATTTTCTGGTTAAGTGCTAAAACATGTCTCAAATTGTTATTGATACAGTGTATTGATTTCTCTTTCTTCTGCTGTTTCAATAAAGCACAAATATCAACAATGAACAAAGCTCCGAAAAATACCACTTGACACTGCAGAGAGGCACAAACCTGTCCCACAGGCAGCTGATGGCCCTTGAAGCAGATTATATCGGAATTTACATCAGAACTTCTCCATTTCTGTTCATCTTTTGTGCTACTGCCAAAGTAAGTTTCTAGTACTTTTTATAAACTTCTGATGATTCCTAGTGGTTCACAAACCAATATGAATGCAATCGCAGAAATGTAAATTGTTTTCAAATCACACTAATAGAAGCAAATAATGCAAAGTGGCTTAGGATAACTTCGATAACAGCACCATCGCTTATTTAAAATCATTCAACACACAAGTAGCAGCAGAAATTTTAATATTTGTAATTATTTTGTTTTAACAAAGACTTACCCTCTCGCAGGATCTAAGGCAATTGCTCTGGGTTGATCCAATTCTTGCCAAAACAAAACTTTTCTTAGTGATCCGTCTAAATTAGAAACTTCAATCCGATTTGTTTCAGAATCTGTCCAGTATAATTTCTCTCCCAGCCAGTCACATGCCAGCCCATCAGGTGACAGAAGTCCAGAAATGACCACATTTTGTACACTCCCAGATTTATTGAATTCTGTTCGTTTAATGGCTTCTTCACTTACATCACTCCAGTATATCAACCCCTTTACAAACACGAAGTCCACTGCTGCTGCGTCCTCTAAGCCACCCACAATCACCGTGGCGTTCTCCTTCCCATTTGCAGCATCCACCAGTCGCAGATCACGTCGGTTCGCGTACAGCAACAGTGGGGCAGCTTTAAATGGGAGAAATAAGGGGTGGGGGGACAGACAGATGCATTAACACCACTCATATTAAGTATAACTTGCACTATGATGGTGTATCAGGCCATAACTACTAATTTAAGAAATTAAAAAAAAAAAAAGGTGGGGGGACATTTTGAAGTTTGACTAAAAAGCACTGACTTGAAACCTTTCAACAGTGCTACAACTTAAGATGGTAACTTTGTAATGGGCAGCTCATTATTCTGGGCTGTTTATTATTAAAGTAAGATTAAAGTAGAAGTGAGAGAACAAAGAAAACGGTTTGAAGTGCCCAAATGACTGTTCTGTAGAGAAGGATGTTTAGATAAGATTCTGAAAGACAAGTGTAAAGCAGTTTTCTAAGCACTCAGCGCTGGCCCACCTAAGCAAAGATTCATTTTGTTTTCTGTCTAGAATTTAGTAACATATACCCCACTTCTATAAAAGTATAATTCATGTCAAGCTATCAGAGCCAGCTGTGTGTTGATATTCTCCAAAATTATATATCTCGATCATTTCACATATAATACACACAGATACAAAATTCATTGCACAGCACAAGATGAATGTTTTAGAGTGTTGACATTGGTGTAAGGAGGTAGGGAGAAAAATAAATCTACAGGAATGGACAACACTGAGTTCTTTCAAACTCAGCTCCACCACTCCTGTTCAGTTGTCTAACACAAAGCCTTTATTTTATATGCTTCCTTTGCTTACTCTATCAGTTTGCAGGGTCTGTATATTTTTTCCATACACAACACCCAAGGTGACTAATGAAAAGTAGTAACCATGAAAACAGATAGTTTCTTAAATGTAGTATGGCTGTTTAATTGTCCTTAACCACAAGCTCTATATAACGTTATAAAAATCCCAGCCTTACTCCTACTTCAACAAAAGGTTAAGAAAAATAGTACTATTTTATAAAGCAGACAATCACACCCTTTTAAAACAGCTGTCAGAAAACATTTCTACCTTTCCCTGTGTTTACTCAGGCACTGTAGTAGAGCTGTACAGCAGCATTTAGATACATACTATGATTGGCATACTAAATTCTCATCTCTACCCATCACCACACAAATTTAACAAAAATCTGCAGATTTATTCATCAACATAGGTGGGCCCTTTAAACTTCTAGCAGGATATATGTCCTAACTGGAAGACTTACATTTATAGAACCAAAAGATGTGCATGGTTGAATAACGTCAAGGACTACACTGCCAGAAAAGGTACAGTTCCTTGTATGAGAAACTCGCACTGAAATTAGAAATACTAACACACACTTTAGAAAATTCAAAAGCTAGTTTCTAAGATCAGACTACTCCCCTCATTACCACAAAACTGTTTATCAAAGATACTGCCACATGCGTAGTGAGAGCTGAAGGAACCAAAAAGTTCCTTAATCTACCTCCAAATAAACAAGTTCTGCTATGTATGTTTGGAATGTTTTAACTAACGTTCTTACCTCCACAAAGAAAAAAAAAAAGTACAAAAAACCCCACCAAACCAAAAAACCACCACACAAACAAACCCTAAATTGTTTAGGTTTTTAACCTAAATTTAAAATTAGGTTTTATCCTAATTTTAGCAACACTTAATATGAATTGATTTATGACAATACTTAGATAGAAAGTTACCAAAAAGGTGGGGGGAGAAGAGAAGAGGAAAGCTTTGTTGTTTTTAATAATGCTAAATTTGTATTCCCCCCTCAAGAGAAGTTTTTTATTGTGCAGCAAAACATTCAGTTTAGAAATTCTATTTCCATGGAGAAGGTGTAGACTTCTTTAAATAAGAAAGCAGAATCCTTATATTAAGTAGGTTTATGACCTTACTTTGCTATCTTCTTCCCTTCCTTGCATAATTTCCCACCCCCTAAAGATTTAGAATTAATTACAGGTAGAGTTTCTTGAAGTGCAGGCTCCTTACGATGACTACATTTTTCAGAAAAAAATATTCAATAAACGGAAAATGGTAACAAAATAGACATGCAAGAAAACCCTCTACTTTTTAAAGCCTGCATACAATTATAACCTGAAAAATCTAATTAATAGCCAGCTCAATGTCATCTAGTGCACCATACGGAAGTGTGCAGCCAACTGGCAGAACTCTCTCTAACAAGACAGCATGCCCAGCATTTGAAAAAAGGTAATCCACGCACAAATGAGTACAGGTTCCGTTATTATGTGCAACACGGAGCAAGAGTACCCATGCACACAGCATGCACTGAATTGGAACACCAGGCATGTCAAGTGTAATCACTGAGGCCTGAAGGCACTGCTGAGCCTAACACAACGGCATTGCATAGGTTATTCACTCCTTGCTGAAGCTCAGATCTGGCTGAGGACGGACTGGAGAAAATGTCCTTTTCACAAATGATAGAAGTTATTTGAATGACAGCTCGGAAGAAACACAGCTACACTTAGGATGTGTAGTTTCATGCAGATTGATTCAAAGCTGCAACTTGTAACACATTCCACAGGGCTGGCAGATGAAGATATTAAGCTTTCCAAGTTGTTGCGACATTCAGGAATGAAGCATGCATCACCAAAATAATAAAAACCAGGTTTGCTCCCCCACCCGTTCCAACCCTTCCCAGAAAACACAAAGGCTTCAATATCCTAAAAATACCAATTACTGAAACGGGCAGTATTAGTACCTAGTCTTTGTCATTTACTTGACTCAAACGTCAATGCTTAAAGGAAAATTGTGGCAGAAGAACCCATCCTGCCCCATATAACTCACTTTAAAGAAGCACAGGACACTGAAAAGACGGCTTTCTTGAATAATGCAGTTATGAGCTACACTAATAGCTTAAGGGAAGAAGTCCAAGAGAAACTTCTTTCAAAGTTAGGCGACTATTTCACAGTATAAGTTATAATGGGGCAAAGAGATACAACTCAGATTAAAGTAGTCAAAGCTGAATTCTTTATAGATGTCTCTATTCCTCTATCTATAGACATCATAAAAATACATATTTTAAATGCAACAAACTATAATACATTGAAGAGAAGTACACATTTTTTAAAGTAAAGAAAAAACACCCACCTTAGAAATCAACAACTGAAACAGTAGTGAATATTACCATGTCCTCTATCACCTGAGAGGTCTACATATTGTTTATTCTTCTAATTAAAGTACCCGATACAGAGTAAAAGCTATGCTTAGTTATGAAATACACTTTTTTTTTAATCCACCAGCAGGAACATTTGATAGAGAACACAAAAGTTACAAAAACTAAAGTTTAACACATCTTAACTGCAAGAAAAATATTTCTCTTGGCTACAGCTCTTGTGTCTCTCCCTAGCACACCGAAAGTTGCTAATCCCCAAGATACTTAAGTCTGGTTTCCCTAACACTTGTTTCCTTAAGCCTTGCTTTGTACATCTGATTTGCGAGCATCCAATACTGGCCTAAAAATGTTACAGCCCACAGGATGCAAAGTGATGAACCAACATAAAAAGATCACTTTACCAGCTAAAAATGTTTTTCGATTTTTTCGGTGTTTAGGTGGCTACTTCAAGCTGTCAGAATTTGCCTGCTTTTCTCAACTAGTCTAGAGGCCTTTTCCACAAGTTCCCACTTGCTCCCTTTCAACTTTCAATGATCCGTGACAGCTCTGTGTGCCATGAGGTCAGTGTTACCTTCAACATGCTCATTCTCTTTCACTGACGTGGAATTTGGCCTGGTTAAAGCAATTAGCATCACCTCATTTTCCCCAAACCCTTTTTTCTCATTCCCAACCCCCAGCAATGCTGTTCTACCCCCTCACTTAGTGAAGGGCCCCTCCCCAAGCTGATTCAAATCATTACGTCAGTGAAAGGTTTGACTGGGTTAGTAAGTTGAATCAACTCGAGAAGTGGTCCAGCAAACTCCAAAACTAACATAAGGCAAGCAGCAGGGAGTTGGAAGGGGGAGCAGCTCTCCCCCCTTTCACTGGCAGCCTGCTAGATCTGCTCAAGATGCGACTGCAGCCACATCCTTTCTTCCCCAGCTCCACTTCCAGCTGTTGGTTCCCGACCTCTCTTTTGCGTTAGCACTAGCACTTGTCCCATACCACAGCAAAAAAATGCAGGGAGCTAAACCAGCAGAAGGCTACCATGCTCTCCCCTCACCTCCCCAAAAAAGTAGTTTTTAGCCAGCCATCATCCAGAAGCAGTTCTGAACAAAATCAGATAAACATAAGTACTAGCACATCAGGGAAAGGGAGGACTGTATCAGCTTTGACAAATTAGTTGAATTAGTTGCTTGTGAACCTCTAATTTAGGTACAGGACCCACCACACTAGAGGTAGCCACCATAAGTTGTGGCAACCTGCCCCAGAACCCCACTGTGGCCCAGCCAGTAATACTGGTCAACTGCTCACACTGTGGTAAGAAATCCGTACAGGAGCCCACTGGGAAGAAACCCATGGATTGTTACATTGGAAGATGATGTCATTGAGCCGGGAAGTGAAAACTCTCTGTCTTCTAAAAGTCCTGCTGAAGAACACTGAGCATCTAAAGGTGAATTGATACTGCCAAGCACACTGCCACAAGGATGGGAAACATGAGGACTGGAGAAGGGGAGATGCGGTGGAGATATGCCAAGCAAATACACACTGAGCTGGATGAGGCACAGTAAGGAGGAAGGATTTGCCATACTCCTTGACAGAATGACATGCACTCACATTCAGCCTACAAAGAAGGAAAAGCAGATATCTGGGCCAGGTCTGCTGAATATCTTTAACAGTGATCTTGATGAGGGTTTGAGTGTGCCCTCAGTAACTTCGCAGAAAACACCAAGCTGTGCAGGACCATTGATCTGCTCAAGGGCAGGAAGGCTATGCAGAGGGATCTGGACAGGCTACATCGATGGGCCGAGGCCGACTGTATGACGTTCAACAAGGCCAAGTGCTGAGTCCTGCACTTCGGTCACAACAACCCCATGCAACGCTACAGGCTTGGGGAGGAGTGGCTGGAAAGCTGCCTGGTGGAGAAGGGCTTGGGGGTGCTGGTTGACAGCCACCTGAACATGAGCCAGCCATGTGCCCAGGTGGCCAAGAAGGCCAATAGCATCCTGTCTTGTGTCAGGAATAGTGTGGCCAGCAGGAATAGGGGAGTGATCGTGCCCCTGTATGCAGCACTGGTGAGGCCACACCTCAAATATTGTATTCAGTTTTGGGCCCCACAGTACCAGGACATCGAGGTGCTGGAGTGTGTCCAGAGAAGGGCAACAAAGCTGGTGAAGGGTCTGGAGAACAAGTCTTATGAGGAGCAGCTGAGGGTTGTTCAGCCTGGAGAAGAGGAGGCTGAGGGGAGACCTTATTGCTCTCTACAACTACCTGAAAGGAGGTTGTAGTGAGGTGGGTGTTGGTCTCTTCTCCCATGTTACTAGCAATAGGATGAGAGGGAATGGCCTCAAGTTGCATCAGGGAGGTTTAGACTAAATATTAGGAAAAATGTCTTCAGTGAAAGGGTTGTCAAGTATTGGAACAGGCTGCCCAGAGAGGTGGTTGAGTCACCATCCTTGGAGGTATTTAGTAGACTTGTAGATGTGGTGCTTACGGACATGGTTTAGTGGTTGAGTTGACAGTGTTAAGTTTGCAGTTGGACTTGATGATCTTGGAGGTCTTTTCCAACCAAATGATTCTATGAAATGGATATAGATAACCAGCAAAGTGCATTAATTGCAACCCCCTCAAAGCAATTCTATGCACAAATCTCCCTGTATGTAATAGAATCCTCCCCAAGATGTCCCACAGAGAGCCAACACAACAATATAAGAAAAACTCATCTTGACAGACACAATGGTCATGGTACAGTCAGTTGTGAGGACTCTCCCTTCACTCCCCAGGTTTCAGATTTCTTCACCACTGCTTATGCTTGTAATAAATTCTGTGTATTTGTACTTTTCATTGCTCAGTTTGGAGGAGCAAGATCTGTCAATGGTTTTGACTTTTGGCTCCTACCCCTCATGTGGGAGCAGAGGTAGGGATGCAATAAGAACTTGAGACTTCATCCGTCTTTGCAAAAACATAAGAATGCCATGTGTGTAGTGAAATAGTGTTGTCATGGACAGTTGAGGTAGCATTGGGAATAAAAGCCTGTGAGACTTGTATCAAATCAGAAGAGAGGCAAATTGCAAATGAAAATAAACTTCCCCAAAAAGCAGAGACTCAGCCTCAACAAACTTATAAGGAGTTGGTTTGTATTTTCAAACAAACAAAAAAAACCACTGGGAAATACAAAAGAGCTTCATCACAGCCAGCAGCAGGCGAGGATTTTGCACCAAGTGCTCCATCACAGCACTTTTCCTGATCTATTCTACACAATTAGTTTTATGCAAACTATTGAACTGACACACCAGTAGCCCCTATGCCACCTTCTCTGTCAACAGGGAGCTCTCTTGTCTCTGAACCTCCTTGTTTTCGTACTTGCAGGAGACAGCAGGCAACCAGGGCTTTAGTAAACAAGCATGAAGGAGCCCAAGCTTGTTAGACAGGGCCTTTCTCTTCCTTTCAGCTAACCTAAAGCATATTCCACATGATAAAGCCACCCAAGCACTGTTCAGGTGGCAACCCAAAAAGTCACAGGAACAGGCAGGCTTGCCAGTGAATGAAATGAGTAAAAATATAAGCACAAAAGCAGACACCAAGGAACACCAATGGCACTTGGATACTACACCAAGTGTCTGCTGTTAATTTTGCAAGTCTTTAGCCAGATAGGAGCTGTGGAGGCAAAGACATACTGCCTTTACACCAGCTAGTCTTACAGGAAGTCATCCTTTAGCCTGCTGAATAACAGGAAAAAATTCTCTTACTAGCTAGACAGATGGAGGCAAGAGAACAAGGTGGGGGCAGGGGGGCAGATAAGAGTATAGGAAAGGACAGAAATACCAGGTCCAAGCGTAAAAAGTCAACAGACCGGGCAAAGTATAGCAAAAGCCCACATGACTGAAGTACACAAAATACTCCAGCATATCACAGGCAAGTAACTTTCTGAATGGCAGGCATCGCCCATCAAATCATCCTGTTGGCAACAGAGCCATAGAGACAGCAGCTGATCATTTCCAAATTATCACAGCACGTGTCTTCTCAATGTTAGGTAGCACGCTCACACTGATCCACTGTCTCAGCACAGGAAAGGTGGCTCAGCTCACCTCTGTAATACTGACTGTCCTACTCAAGTTCTTTCCATTGCACTCTCATGGGAATAAAACACACCACTTTGACTGGCAGTTGACATCTTTATAACTTAATATGCTGAAACTATCTTGCTGACCACGGCCTAGGATAAGCAGAGAGCTATGCTCCCTGGTCAGGCATCTACTTGCAGCTGCATTGCCATGTAACACTACCACATTCTTCCATTACCCTGCTGCTTGTAAGAGGGAGCTGCAAAGTGGCACAAAAATAAAGGTAACCTGGCAGCAGCACAGTACACTTTCCTGAGCCAGCAGCAGACCCCAGAAAGCAGAAAGGCTCAAAGGGATGTGTGACCAAGTAGCACCATGATCCATATTAACGTTTACAGAACCTCAACATTACACTTCCCATTTCCTCACGTGTCCTCGTAACCTTCCTCCAACACTCTCCCAGCATCTCAGTTGTCAGAATAATGCACAATGTTGTAGATGAAGTCATACCAGTTCCATGCACATTGGCAATACTTCCCTAGTTCTACTGGAAACACCCATGCTTAAGTCGACACAATCTGTTTAATGAGAAAGTTAGTATGCATGTAGACTGCTGCAAAGCATCTCCTGTCTGCAAGGTATGTTTCTGACAGTTCTCCTGAGCACACACCTTCGCTCACGCGGAAAAAGAAATCTTGTTTTGCTATACTGCACCAATTAGAGTCCCACATGTAAGCAGGGATGATATTTTGCAATCCAAACTTGAAGCCGTATGATGACAGATAAGACGGCCTAATCACACTGAAACAAAACACTACCCTTCACACCTTCTGGCGTCATCATTTCCTACAGAGCATCTAACAGTAAGAAAAACAAACCAAAAGCCTCTATCATATCCTTCATGAAACTGTTGAAAGACTGTGCATTGCTTAAGTCCCTCCACTGAATTAGAGAACCACAACAGAATGTTGTGATGCTGTGACAGAAGCAGCCCATTTCCCAAAGCCCAGGAAGGCCAAAGGCTGCAAGACTGTACACCCTGGCAAGCTGAGACGGGAATGCTCCAAAGTTTGTTGCTACTCTGGAGCAATCACAGTTCATGAGCTGCTCCAGCTTGGACAGCACACACGTTTGGGGGCGCACATCCAGTCAAGAGTGGCTTGGGAGCATTTGCCTTCAGTCACCACTTGCCTTCATACCTGGAGGACCCTAGTTATACTGGCAGACACCATGCGGGAATAGCCCCAGCCAAGGATTTTCATCCAGAATGCTAGTAGTTCTATGTGGACAAAAAAAAAAAAACCACACCCTGAGCAGCAGCACACTGCTTTACCTTCAAACAAAGCCTTTCTCCACATTGACAAGAAGTTCATAGGCACTGAGCTACCCTTAGATGACTTCCAGCAATTTATCCATGCTGGCATGCCTAGTACTTAAAAAAATATTTTGTAAGTCTGTCAGTTTGTCTCATCAGGTAAAAACCAAAACTTTTAAAATTTATGTATTCTGGTTTGTGGTTGGGGTTTTTTGTTTGTTTAGATTTTTGAAGCACTATCAGGAAGTTCCTGTAAAGCATGAGCATAAAATTTAGCACAAAAGACTCCAACTGGAGGACGGAATGACCCACAAACAGAAAAACTTGCCAGCACTAACAAGTACACCACAAAAGTGACAGCCCTCAGCTGGGACATAATAGTGGGACCAATATGAGGTAGAGGTGCTTTGGGGAGCAGCAGTACTGCCTCGAAGGCTTATCACATATTTAACCCCACTTCTCTACAATTCTTCAACAAAGAATGTATCAGCTATCCAATGATTTCTTTGTGGCATACTTTCTAGACCAAGCTTGGTGAATGGCATCTCTGTCCATTCATCCATCATAACAAATATTGAGAATAAAATAGGCCGTACCTCCAACAAGTAAAATAATTTCACAGATTTTGTTTCTTATACAGGTAAATACTTTCTTCAGGACAAGAGAGTCTCAACAATTTTGCAAAAATGTGAAGGATTCATACTGAACTAGAAAATAATTTTAGAATAAAACTCAAAGAAAATACAGTGCAAGTTGAAAACAAGTTTTCCATCAGCCAAAGGGGGGGGAAGTTCTCAAACCAAAATTACACTTTAAACAGTCAATTCTTAAGACTATTAAGTTTACTACAGATTAACATAATAAATAACAATTCCAGTTCAAATTAACAGTTAGGGATGGTTTTTAAAGGATAAGGAAAGATGTGCACAAACTCCCAAGGATTCTGAAAATCATTGAACATTTGATTTATTTTTGGAAACACAGTTGGACCTAGATGATTTTTTTTTAACCTTTCAAAAACACTCATATCCCAGCACTATTAATATCAAATCTTGAACAGGCTTACATTAGATGTAGTGACACATGAAAAAAAAAAAACACACCAAAACCAAAGAAAACCAAACCAAAACACACATACATGCAGGGTCCCTTCAAAAAGGCATATAATCTGGTCTGCTTCATACTGAATGTGACTCATTTCTGGTAATCAAAAAGAAAAACAAATAAACCCATAAACATGAAACCACTCAACTTGGAATTATTTTACTTACGAATTTTACCATTACCTATAGAGACTGTTGAGCCTCACTTAAGTTTGAGTTCTAAGAACACTGGTGCATTTTCCAAACAGATGTAAAAGTCACCATAAGGTTTACAAATTCCTACTCTTCTATTATACTTAATATTCCTATTCTGTTAATCCATGTGTGGATAACAGGATTCCTAAATTTCCAAAGTGCTAACATTTTAATTAACACCGATACTGTGAGTACAAGCAAGATTTTTATTCACTGCTTTGACAGAACAACAAAGGAAAAACATCTGAAATGCTACGACACCTGACGTTTGTTACCTTCCACATACTCTTCTAGAATTCAAGCAAACACATCGGCCACCTTCCAGAAACCTGAACTCTTTGACAACAGACAGGGAAGAAGGCTTGTTGTTGAGGAGTTCTGGAGGCATAAACAGTTAACAAAACAAAAAAACCCCAAAACATATGAACTATGTTCTTCCTCTGGGAACAGATCAGAGGAGGAGGGAAGAGTAAGAGGAAAAATAAAGAGGAAAATTACACGTCAGTAACACAGACAAGGAAAACAAATGATTTGTGATTAAGCAAAATTATATAGCTAGTTGATTAAGATTTTCTGTCTCAAATATGATTACTTTTCAAATCTGACATCAAGAGCTCACACATGGCCCTCATAAACAGAATTAAAACTATAATCCCATTTCTGCCACATTGATTATATCATGAGGGAGTAATTCTATTTAGGTAATGTGATCCTGTAACAAGATACTAAAAAAATCTGTATGAATGTTGCCATTTTCCATGTCTGTTTATATTAAAAACATTCTTATTGTTCTCTCTGTATAAATAATGAAGCTCAAAAAGCATTCCATCTTTTAAACTGACACTCTTCTTGCTCCAAATAGTTTATAACATTTTGCAAAGGAAACAAAGTACTACTAAGTAAACCATCGCTTCTTTTAACCTACACTTTGAATGTTACATTCTTAAAACTGTATTATAAATCAAACGGGAAAGGTATTACAGTATTCCTGCTCTACTATAGACTGGTAGGTTTGACACCATTTCAAAGCTGGTGGGGTCTGTGCCAATTACACTGAAATAGAAGGGTCTGTAGCAAGATAATCACCAGGAGACAAGAAACCCACCCTATTTTCATAACTGTCTCACAGGAGCACATAAAGAAAAGGAAAAATGGCAAAAAGCTCATTTCTACTTGCAAACACCATCATTGTTCAGACCGAGTTCTGTCCATGTGGGGCAAGTATCAAGCCTGCTCATATTGTGAATCTCTTGCAATAAATATTTATAAACCACAGGAATATCTAGAGAGCTTAATGAAGGCTCTCTATGTAAGCCTTCCTGACAAATATAAAAATAGGGAAAAGTTACTTAATATTTAGGGTGTCAATTCCCAGCATTTATGTACAATCCATTAGAGATGCAATGCTTTCCCCTTCCAAGCCTTGGACAATTACCACAAAGGAATGACACAGCTGCTTTGTTTAGAGCACTGCATATTCTGTAACTCTGCAAGTGGTATACTCTGCAACTACACAAGTGAGGTATAAGTTGAAAAAAAAGGTTATTATTAGAGACTGTATTTCTGTTACCAAACAGCAATTACCCTCTAGAAGAGCCATCACAAAGCGCTTGGCACAGAAGTGGAAGTACTCAGTGCATGCATCCTAGACCTCATATCCACACACCAACAGTTGCCCTTGGTGAGCCATAGCATTTTGGTTCAAGGGCTCAACTTTTCAGTGAGCAATGCTGCCTGCTTTATATGAACATGAACAGACCATCCCTGAAGTCTGCAAGGGAGTTGCATCCCCCCATATTTTTCTAAGCAACTTATATCACTTACTGGTAAAAGTCCATCTGCAGGAGAATGCCTTACCAATGTAAGTTCTGCTTCACTGGCAACAAATGCCTTCAAAGTACAAACAGCCCTCACGTGCCATCAAAGAAGTAGGTGCCAGCAAAGGATTTCACCAGCCACATGTACTTTACTAACCAAACTTCTCTCAGGTGAGCTGGCTGAAGCAAGAGGGCTCCCCAGCAGGAGAACTGGGAGAAGAGCTGAGCACACCCCCAGGCACAGCAGAGCCACCAGCTCAGCCAGAAGCAGGAGCATGCAACAAAGCTTTAGTAACAACTGTATTTCTGGTGCCACTCAACAATAACACATACCCCTCCCTATTGTACAAGGAAGTGGTCTCTTCTCAAGAAGCCACCAGCAAAGCAACCCAAGTATTAGCATTTCATAGGATATTAACAAGGTTAAATATGCAGGGGACAAAGAATATAGTGTTTAAGTCTGCAAACTGACTGCCAGAGGAGATGAATGGTGACAGATCAGAAACTGAGACCTGTTTCTCCCTGTTTTTCTACCCCTACCTCACTCCCTCAGAAGGAAAAAAAATTATCTTTGCTCTACTTGATTTGAACTAAAAAGTAAATCCCATATTACGTGCACTGCAGCAGATATTTTTGAAGCTGGCATTTTTGAGATGCGACGTCATCATAAAGGTGGATTACAGATGTCCAAAAGGATCAGATTTCTGCAGCTCCCAGAGACAGAGAGTTTAAAAGATTCCTACACTCCAGATCCTGACCTATCTTCCTACAAAAAACCCACAGACCTCTACCCATTCTACAGCTTCTAGCCAAATTCCTTACCCAGAACTCAGGGAATGCAGATGTGATCAATTCAACAAGGGAAAAGGAAACATGAATATGGCTAATGCCCCTCTAACCAGTATTGGTGTGAAACATGAACAAAGCTCTCCATCTGAATATATAGCTCCCACTGAAGGATACAAGAAGCCCATCATCTCCATACACCTCTGACCAGATATATACAGCTCCACCCATATACCTGGAACTTCTCTGTATCTTCAGTGCACCTTGCCAAAAACACTACTTCACCTTACCTCCAAGATATAGCAAAAAGTTCCACCAAACTTTCTAAGCCCTAATTTTTCAGTTTTAAAGAAAACCTAAAGCAATCTGATGACATGTGAACTATATCACAGAGATGCAATTGCAAAAACTATTAAAGTAATGGTGGATTTTGTAACACCTTAGATCACTCTAATTTTAGACTCTTCTATGGAAAGATGAAAGAGGGAAATGCATTGGAAATCACAGCAGACAAAGGCGCACTGATTTCTGAGGAATTGTACAATGAAAAACACGATTAGAATACAGTTGATTCAAGCTTGGCTGAAGAAAGAAACCATGATGATGACAAAACCGAAAAGGTATTTCCAAGTCTCATCACTGAAACTTCAGTATTGTACAGTCCTAAGTGAAGGGACCCTTTGTCAAAGGCAAAAACATAGCTCCAGCTGGAAACGCCACACTTCATCTCCAACCTGAGTGCTTCAGAAGTAAAAAGCTTATTCCTTGTCCCCTTCTCTGACTTATAGTAGAAAAGTACTTACAAACACCTCCAGCCACAGCTTAGCAAGCCTTGGACATTAAGCTCTTCTAAACTACATGCAAACAAGTCTATCAAAAAAGGTACAAAAAAGCAAAGACAATCTGTTTATTGAAAGCAAGTAACAATTGAAACCAAGATTGAAACCAATTAAACCAGTAACAATATTAAAACAACAACAGATTAGAACAAACCTCTTCTGAATGCATAAGAGAGAAGCAGTAGTTTTTAAATGCCCGTTACCAAATGGGTGTTCTCATTTCTTCACTAACTGACCTTAAGCACAGTCGTCTGCAACATTCAGTATATCTGCACAAACATCATTTATAAGATTCCTATTCAAACAAGAGCTTTATGCACTGTCTGCATGATCAAGGTTTAAAACCAAAACAAAACAGCAATTGCATGCTGACTGAAGAGTTATTTCTGGGGGAAAAAAAAAACAACAGAAGCCGTGAATACTTGCAGAGGAAGAACTCTATCACATATCAGAAAGTTGAAACCTCAGTTTCAGACTTACCTGTAGCTCCCTGACAGATGTGATGGCACTGCTATTGCCTCTTTGTAGCTGCCAATTATCTAACAAGATCCTGATTGGCTTTACAGCTGTCCTGAAGAATACAGCAAAGCTGCCATGAAGCAGCTCTAACTCACTCCTCCATATATACCCTCAAGGGGTGGCTTCAAGAAGCACTGCTGATGGTCAGAGAGGAGGAACCCTAATCCCCCAAACTGAACCAGAGGCTGAGGGAGGAGAACAGAGACCAGACTGTGATGAGGGTCAAGAGGTTCCAGGAAAGTTACTCCTTTCTTCCATCAGCCAGAATTAAAAAAAAAACCCACACCACCAAACCTCCACAGCAAGCTGTCATGACAGTAATCTCCCACCTCTTCGAAATCCAAGAACCTGCCCTGGAAATGTCAGTAGGATCTGGCTTACCACAGTCTTTGGATGACTTTGAAAGACGGGTGTCTTGCCCTGTGCATCCATTTCTGGCTAGGAACTGCCTGGTACTTCTTAAAGTCCTTCTTAGCTTACAGGGTACCGCCCTTCCAGGTTACCAGTTTTATTCCTTTCCAGATCGGTAAAGGAGTCTATCACAGTTCCATCAGACTAATGATCACAATTCAGTTGTAAACCTCTGTCCATTTGCTTTTTTTAAGTCAACGAGAACAGGGAGGTTACTTCTGTAAGCAGAGAGGATGCTGCAATCCATAAATACACACTATTACATTTTCTGAGTTTCAATCTTTGGCACTATTGGCTTGGCATCCTTCACAGCACTGAATTCACAAACCAAACAGTGAACTTCATCATTTCACCTCTACTTTCATGTATAAACTTATTCATACTCATGCTGGCACTGCCTCTGCCTCATTAAAGAACTGCTGACACCTCTTCTGAACTCAACACATCTTATTCAAACCAATCCTACTTGCATAGATGTTGTTTATTAGGGAGGATGCATGCATTAAAATTTGATTTTTGTTTCTTCAGAGTTCAGCTGTTCCTGCTGTTTCTCTCTATCTCAGGTAACAATTAGCCAGTAGGAAAATTACTATCCTGTCACAAACAGAAGATTATGACTTCAGGTAGGTGATCAAACAGCAGGAGACCATGAGCACAGAAGAAACAAAAATGCTGTTCAGATACAAATGTCCTTGGCAATAGACAAAGATGAGAGAAACAACAGCCCGGACAGTTTATAAACTGAATGTTTCTTCAAAGTGTCTTATTTAGCATCATCAAGTATACAAAAATTTACAAAAGCACACGTCACTATTTTGAGATTAACTTGAAGAAATTTCAGTGACAATATTTTATGCCATTACATATGACAGCTATTCCTGTGCTGTCATTTGAACTAGGTTGAACAGCAAGTTAGAGCTAAATGAAGGGTTTATTAAGAACAGGTATGATCTTTACTTAACAAAACGAACTAATTGGGAAACAGTTTCTCTCTCTACTCCAGACCCAACTTAACTTTTGAAAATTGGGGTTTAACCCCCACAATAGGAGTATGAAATGTTACACAGTCCATTTAAATAAGTATACTTGTATCTTTGCAAACAGGATACAATATGGCAAACAGATGCATGGGGAGGGGGTGAGGGCAGGGTATGGAGGAGAGGAAAATTTTTGTTTTCCAGAGTAATGAGCAACTAGAGACTAGGCAGTTACTTCAACCTAAATCATGCTTACTTTAGCTATCATCAAAACACACTAGTGTTGATGAATTTTCTAAATCAAAGTGTGGTCGATTAACTGTTAGCAATTAACCTCTTCCTCCATCTAGTATGAAAAAATACAAGTAAACAGCAAAACGAGGGATGCAATACCACAGGTGATTTCTTTCTAGAAAGACTAAACACAGAGAAATAATTACTGCAGTTAAGTTTACAGCATCGGTTTTCTTACCGATTGTGCTCTGTAAGACAAGAAATTTTGTCGGAGAGGGGAAGAGGAATAAAAATTCTCAGCTACTTTAAATGACATCCCCTTGTAAGACACTAGGCTGCTGATTTAAAGCTGTATGAACACCCGTAGCAGTTCATCAGAGAAGCACAAACTTCTCTCAAGTCCCAGTGCAGAGCCAGCACAGCTGAGAGGAGCATTCATTCCTCTTCTCGCCAACTCCGCAGGCTCACTTTCGCTGGCGAGGCGGCTTTCGGTGAAACGCCGGTTCCCGGGCACTTTCCAAACACAAACACCACCACCACCCCCCACTCACCAAACCCAACACGATGAATACGTGAGGCTCCCCCCTACACCCGGCAGGATAAAACCCAACTCTCCGGGGGGGGTGGGGGGTGGTGGTGGTGTATGAGAGGAGCCTGGCGATAGTCACGGCGGTGTCAGCCTGACACCGGGGCTGCCGAGCTGCTGCCTGGGGGCGGACGGAGAGAGATCAGGTGGGGGTGGGGGTGTGTGCTGCTTTAGGGGGGCTTTTTTTTTTTTTTAACCCAACAATATGCCAGGAGAGAAGCGGCCGGTGGCCGCTGGCAGGGCGGGCTGCTACCCAGCGCGGCTCGGGGCGCCGGGGAAGTTGTTGGTGAGGCGGCGAGGCCGCGGCGGCGGCGGCGGGCGGGCAAGAGCGCTGCCCCCGCGTCGGGCCCCGCGCCCCGCCGGCAGCCAGGCCTCTCCCCTCCCGCACGCCCAAACATGGCCCCTCGCCACCAGCCCTGCAACTTTTCCTCCTGCCCCCCCCCCACACCCCCCGCCCCTGCCGCCGCCTCTCCCCTCTTACCTCTCATCAGGGAACAAAAACTGCAGGCAAGTAGGCTGCGCAGGACGGCCCCCATCTTCCTTCCCTCCTCGCTCTCACCAGCGGGGAGGCGGCGGCGGGGAGCAGCACCTCCGCTGCCAGTTCATGCTTCCAGGCGGGCGGGGGAGGTGGCGGGGAACGGGCGGGGGAAGGCGGGGATGGGCGGCGGCGGAGGTTCCCCCCTCGCCGGTCCCTAGCAAGCCACTTGCCCCGCCGCGCCACCGCGGGAGCGGGTGCTGCCCTCCATGCCGGCCGGCCGCCGCCTCACCGCAACCGCCGCGGCCGTTCCCCCATCCACCCCTCCGCTCGCTTGCCCGGCCTCGGCCTCCGCCTCCGCCGGGCGCGCACAGGCGCAGGGATACAGTCCTCCTCCCCCGGCCCGGCCTCGCCTCCGCCTCCCCGCGCCGCGCCCGGACGGCTCCCGGCTCCCGGAGCAGCGCCCGCCCCCCCCCGGCACCTCTCCCGTCAGGGAGGGAGCGGAGGGGCGGGGGCGGCAGGCGCGCGCACGGCCGCGGGCAGGGGGGCGCGCGCGCAGGCGGGCGGTCTCTCTCGCACACGCGCGCGCGCGCGTCCGCACGCCCCACGGCTGACAAAAGCCCGGCGGGGTCCGCGGTTCGGAGGGGGCTTGTCAAGCGGCGGGGCTGGGCCGGTGGCGGCGGCGCCCCCCCGAGGTGCCCGCTCGCGGTGCAGGCTGAGGGGAAGCGGTGGGGGGGCGGCCGCATTCCAGCGGGACTACTTCCCGCCCCTCACCCCCTCCGCCTGCCGCGATGCGCATCGCGGAGCAGCACCGGACCGGGAGGGACGGGACTACTTTCTGCCACTGAGGAGAAGCGACGGCCGTACCACAAAGGCGGTGGCAGCTCCTCCGCCAGGTGAAGGTGGCGTCGGCGACCACAGCGATGGCTACGACCCGGGCGGGCGGTGCAGGGCCCTTCGCGGCCTCCCGCTCATGCCTCAAGCGTCGCTTTCCCGCCCACTCCCCCGGGAGGGGCAGGCTGGCGCCTCCGGGGCGAAGGCTGCGGGCACGGGCCGGGCCGGGCCGAGCCGCGGCGGCCCCTCGGCTCTTCCCCGGGGCCCGGCGCTCGGGCCAGCCGCGGGCTCACCCTGGCCTTTAAATATTTATCGGCTCCGCCGGTTGAATTAGAAACAAAACCCGGGGGGAGCGGGCTGTGATATTACAGTATCGCTCGGGGCGGGGGAATTAAGCGATATGCTAAAATGAAGTTACAATTAATACCCCTAGTGTAGAGGCTCAAGAGCAATAATTTCGATCTTTCCTAGAGCAGAGCGAGCAGGCGCCCCTTACCAGTAGGGCTTGCTGCTTGGCTGATGTAATGGTGCATGATTTCTTTCCTAGCAGTTTTAGGTTGGTTCAGCTTTTTGTCTCCCTTGCTAAATCAAATGTAGTAAGCTGGGTTTGTGCTGTTTGGAGCAGTAGTTACAAATGAAAAAAAAAAAACTTAAATGAGCGTTCAAACATAATTTACTCTTTCCCCTATTACATCTGTGTAAACACACCATTTTATTTCTGAAGAAGCTAAAAAGTTACAATTTTGTAATCTAGTCTTACTTAAAAAAAGCTTCCTTCCTTACCTACTTCGTTCATTCCTAATAAGCGATACAAAATGCAGGTTGCTTGCATTTCCTCTAGATTAGAAAACCTGCTTCAGGACTTCTACGAGGAACATTAAGTCTAAATCATGTTCTCCCTCACTCATGGAATATGACAGCTGGTTAGTAGGATAATGATATGATGCAGAACAACTTGCAACAAAATTTGAGATCCTTACATTCAGAAGTCTGTATTATTTTCAGGATTATTAGAAACTTATGGAAACATTTACCTTTTAATTTCATATCTGTTGAACATATATTTTCATAGCTTTTCCTGTGATTACAGTAGGAGATAACATCTGGGCCGGATTAAAGGCCCGGGCACTGTAGACTGCCTCTTAACATCAGGCTCCTGGAGTCATATGATAATATCAGACTCTCAGCTTTTAGTGGGGGAAAAACAAAAAAGAAAAACCCAGAGCTTTTTACGAGAAGTAGTATATTTCCAACCTTCAAGGTTGCAAAAACATTTTAAAAATGTAAACAACGTGACTCAACAGCAATACCTGCCCGAGGCCAGGTCTGCGTTACAAAACATTGTCCTTGACGCTCAGCTGGATGAAGTAGCCGCCTCCGTTACCGCACTGTCAGCTGGGAGGATCAGCAAACTTGAGCAAATCCACTTGGATAGTGGAGGGGAAGGGCTTCCCATGCAAAAATATATCTAGACAGTAGATAACCGGCATCTGACCTTTGTTGTCACCACTAGGTTTTGCAGGAGCTGGCAGAAGGTGCACACCGTTACATTTATTTTCACTGTTTAATTGGAGTCCGAGAAGAAAAAGAGGTTCGTGGGATTATTTTCCTTATACTGTACGCTCATAATGTTGTGCAATCTGTGATTAATCTCTTGGGAAGTATGGCAGATCTGTAATGAATTCTTCATATCTTAATCGCACAGTGCACATCTGAGGAAAACCTCAGGCCTGGACCCCTGCATCACAGAGCACATTTCTTTACATGCCATTCCTTCTCGCACCTTATCTGCTTTGCTGGAAACACTCTGGTGCCTCGACTATCTCCCGTCTGGGAGCCTGATCCCCTGCCTGGTTGCTCTTACTCTTAAAGATGACTTCTCTGCTGTCCAGGCTGACTGGTTTTTTTAGCTTTCGAAATTTATACACTGTCACCCCTCGCACTGGTGCATAATTCAAGCCCTTTCCTTTCCCGCTAGGATTTCCTTGGAGCCATTCGACAATTATTGGCATCACCTCCTTCAGCCTAGCCCCTTTCACCAACAGCATGCATATTACAGCCCAGGCAGCCTTATTTGAACCCATTTTCCCAACAATACTTAGGATTCAAGACCAAGCCTATGTTGTAACTGTTTGTCAGCTTTACTTCTAATTTATACACGTTGAATCAGCTCCATGGCAGGGGTTTTTACAAAATAAAATGGAAGGCAAGATTACCACACACAGAAAAGCCTCTGACAGGCAAGGTTTCTCTGAGATTATGTTCCTTTATTTCAGCTTAAAGTCAAAGTAAATGGGAGTGAAGAGGGAATGTCTCTTTTTATTTTAGCAAGAAGCATCCCGTGTTGGGTACAGTTATTTTCATTAACCTTAGAAAGAGAAACCTCGGTTTGCCAGGTTGCTCAAGTCCAGTCCGAGGCTTCAACTGCTAAGCAGCCTGCACGGCCTTATCCTTACCTCCAGACTTAGGTGGTGGCTCAATGATACAAGAGCTTTCACAGGTTGTCTTTTTTTTTTTATACTAGGGTTAGTTCTCTGGTGTGGTTGGTGGCCCAGCCTCACAGGCAGTTGTGTCAGCACACAGGAGAGCAAGGGACAGCAGCTGGAGTTCCTGAAACCAGCAGTGACTGGCCAAAGTCACTCTCCCTTTGAATGTGCCCTGAGTTCCAGCTGAGTCAATGGGATCTTCTGTAGGACCGGGACCGAAGTCCCTAATGAGCAAAAGCTGTTAGGAGAAGATGGCTGCTCAGCAAATGAATTTGTGGCTGCCCACATCACAGAAACCACTATCATAATTAGCTCTCTTGCTGAATGTCTCAACAAGAATTAATGGGCATGGCATGGTGAAATCCTGGTCCCTCTGAAGTCAATGGCAAAACTCTCACCAACTTCAAAAGGGCCAAGGTTTCATGCTGAAACTCTAGCTCAAGTCCTTTCTTGCCCCCAGCAGCAAAGTCTGCAGCACCGTAGCTTAGGAAGTGGGACGTGAAGTAGTGATGACTTCAGCAATGATGTCTCTTACAACCATTTAGATAAAATAGGACACCCTGGCTTGCGGCATCATCACCTTGCCACTTTGCCCAGGTCATACAGTTTATAAAAAAAATGCTCCATCCAACCCTTCCCCAAAACAAGGTGAGCCCTAATAAATGCAACAGATATGCCTGATGAGGTTTATCCTCTTCCAAAAGTGCAATGGGTTCACCATGGTGTTCCTCCTTCAGTGAACAGAGTACGCCATCCTCTCTTCCTTCCTAAAGTCAAATTGTCAAATTGCAGACATTATTTTTTCCCCTTGCTTTTGCTCCCATACTGTATGAACTGCACCTTTTCAATGGGACTTGAGCAACTTGTGAGCCGATTTCCTTGGACTGATAGTTGTGTCTTTAGTCTAGAAATTTTCTCCAGGCCGTAAGACCCCATTTGTCCTTGCAGTTACTGTCTGCAGGGTTCCCCTGACAGTCTGTCAAACCGCAGCAAAAACTAGCACTCCCGCTACTTCTGTGGCAATTTTCCCATCAAACATCTCATCAAGTCCTTTTTTTATCACATACAGAGTTGCCTCTTCTTGTGTTTCAGTACTATCTTATTTCCCCCCTGTGAAATATAATACCCATTCTTTCTTTCCCATCTCCTCTACCAGAAGAGGTTGCTTGGTGCCTAGGATGAAAACTGCATTTCTTTGTGGCTAAAAAAAAACCCACCGTCCTTACAACAAAAACTTCAGAGAGGAGAAGGTGCTAGAGTTCAGCAGACCATGCAAGCGAGCTAGTCCAACAGGAATCCAGCGATATGCCCAAGGGAAATATGAAATAAGGTGACCTGAAAGGCTTGGGCATTTTCTTTACGCTTTTGGAGGAGCGTTTGGACTCCTGCTGATGGTGCATCCAAGGTCAGGCTGTCTACCTACTACCTCCTTTCTCCTCTTCCATCTCCCAGGGAGTTGAAAACAGCACTGCCTGAGGATATGCTTCTTCAGCGGTCATGTTTTCAGTGTGAACTATGCAGGATTCTGATTTTAATCTGGCACTGCCCACCAGACCACAGGGCAAGTCCAAGATTTTCCTTATGGATGCTTAGCTGTGGCTACATTTCAAAGCCAAATTATAAAAATGTCATTTGAGAAAGTTACAGTTCTAAAATTTATAAAGTACTTTAATGATAGGTTGATACAGCAAAAACATCCTTTTAAAAGAGCTCACATTTCAGGTTGACAGGCACCAAAACACTATTTTGTTTTAGTTTGCTCAAATTTACAAAACCAGTCAGCATCTGGGCTCTATTAACCATAACGTGCGTGCCTTTTAAACAACAACAATTTAAGAATATTTCCTTTTCAAACCCCTTTCATGGAGTTCAGCGTTTTGCAATACACATCCATAATATTTAACAATTCTGCTTTGCACTGCAACCTTTGAAGTTTAAAAATTAGTTACTGGTAAAGCATTGTACATCTGCTCACACTCTTTTAGTCACAGGGATTAATGACTAGGATTTATGCCTATGGTCAAGAAACGTAAGTCACCGTGTCATACTAATTAGCAATCTTTCCTACAACAATTTTCAATCTTTATGTAATGTACACGGTGTGACACACCATCTGTGCGTAGGAAAGAGCTCATTTGCAACTTGAAGTAGCCAGTTCTGGGCTAAAGTGCTGTACCATGGAAGTGCAGTTTATGGCAAGCGAAGAGACTCATCCCTCGATGGTTCAAACTTTTGGAGGAATTTTCATATTTCTATTTCATAGTTATAGTTTATAATAATATCTTCATGTTAATATTTTATTTATACATATGCTTTTGTTTACAGTTTATATCTATATTCATATTATTTATATTCATATAAAAATTAGTCTGCAATTCAGCCAAGACACTAAGCACCTCAAGAATATGGCTATGGATCATCAATCGTGATACCTCTTCAGGGGGGTTGTATTTATCAGCTGTTAAGTTCTCAAAATAGGCTAGAAAAGCGAGATGAGTTACTCGGCGCAGAAAAGAGCGCCCTCTAATGGTTTAAAGTCTGCGATGTTTTAGGAAGCCCTCTTTGAGGAGATTTGTAAGGTAAGGTCACACAAATGCAAGATGTTGGAACAATTTATTATTTCAAGGAAAGCCCAAATCTTCGTATCCTCTTAATTGCTTTATACGTAGTAATTAAAAATAAGGATGGAGGCATATTCTTGGTAACATTTTCATTAAATTACCATTACCCAGGATTTCTCAGAGAAAAATCAATGCCTCTGACAATTCAGAACTATTACTCATACTCTGTTCAACGAGTTTTATGTTTCACTGTGGGAAGCGTGTTTGAAGGCCTGGAAAGGCAGTAGGCAGGACAGGTGTAAGTCCCCAGTTTATTTCAGAATCATAAAAATGATTGTGAACGCCCTGGAACACGATACTACTCTTGAATGAGTAAACTTCAAGGACAAAATCCTTTTTATTTTTTTTAAAAGATCTTTAAATCAACTAATCACAATGCAGATAATGGTTTCATTAGTCCTTGCTTACTTCTCAACTAATGAAATCCCAAGATAATCGATAGTGGCTGATTCTACAGTGTATCCTTTTTTTAACAGGCCTTGCCAGTAATTTAGTTAGTGAATTTCTTGTTTATTAGAAACACGGTAATATTTGCATCAAAGATATAGAACTTGGAGGGAATGGCTGAAGTGGAAACAGAGCGCCAAATTCACCCCCCTACCCTGTTATCAACTGGCGGCAGCAGCACTTAGTGCAGGGTGCGTTGTAACCACCCATGCCTCCACAAAAGATACTTGAAATACAGGCACGGAACAGCAAAAAGCATGGCACACATTCACCCCGGCCATTAGCTAAAGTGTCTCCTGTTAATTTAATTGCCCGTTAGAGCAGGGATGAACGTGGGTCCTTAAGCTTGCACCCTCTCCGTATATAAAGGTTTCCGTGTCTTATGTCCTGTAACTCATTCTTCATGTGATGAAGCAATGGAAAAGGAAATTATATATGGTTGAAGTCGCATTTGCTGCTTTTCCATCTCCATTAGTTCTTTGAATAATGTCTTACAGTGTCGACTTTGATAAAGACTCTTCCAGTACAGCTGGCAACTAAATGTAGGTAAGTAACAAAGGAAAACACAGAGAAAGACAGACCCCTCCCCAAATATATTTGTTAAAAGGGTTGTGCCTGCTATAAAGATATTACTGAAGGATCATCATATTCCATTTTGGAATAATTAGATTATATTTTCCCCTCTCAAGAAAAAATGATGATTAGAGTGAGGCTATCCAATCCATTCCTCATCCTTCCTTTTTCCACCCCCTCCCCAGTCAAACCCACAAAGACAGTATTTGGTCACATGGATCTTTGCATAAAAGACAGGGAATTGTGTCTGAATAGCCCTGACTCATAAACCTCCTTCCAATGCCTTTTTCAGTGTCAGAGATTTGCAGTTAATGCAACTTCCACTAATTTTTTTCCTTACTACAATTGTGAAAAATCTAATACCTTCAGAATGATCTGAAAAGAGCTTACACAGAACAAAATCCCCGTTTAATCTTTGCATATTAAGAAATCTTTTCTCTGAACAATACATTTAAAATGCTATTTTCCCCAAACACTTTTTTTTTTAAGATAAGTAAAGCTCTAAGTGTTGAAAGAAATGATGATTTAGAGTTCTATCTGCATTTGTGGTTTAAAAGTCCTGGCACTTTAACTGGAGGAAACGTTAGTGAGGATATGTGCATCCTATGGTACACTGTGGCAGTAAATCATTAATTCAGTATACCGAAAGGTGTTCCAGTCACCATGTTAAAAAAACCAACGGGAGCCACAGACCCAAACCACTTAAAGATAGGAGAAAAAAATGTTTGCGGAGCATCATGTATAGCAGTTCTTTAGTCGTTGCTCCCACTTTGTGTACTACCCCTCCGAGTCACAGTACCATAGAATCATAGAATGGTTTGGGTTGGAAGGGACCTTAAAGATCATTTACTTCCAACCCCCCTGCCACGGGCAGGAACACCTTTCACTAGACCAGATTGCTCAAAGCCCTGTCCAACCCAGCCTGGAACACTTCAGGGATGGGACATCCACATCCTCTCTGAGCAACCTGTTCCAGTGTCTCACCACCCTCATAGTTAAGAATTTCTTCCTTATATCTAATCTAAATCTACTCTCTTTCAGTTTAAAACCATTGCCCCTTGTCCTATCACTACAGGCTCCAGTAAAAAGCCTGCCTCCGTCTTTCTTCCAAGCCCTCTTTATATATTGAAAGGCCACACTATGGCCTCCCTGGACCCTTTTCTTCCCCAGGCTGAATAACTCCAACTCTCTCAGCCTTTCTTTATAGGAGAGGCATTCCAGCCCTCTGATCATCTTTGTGGCCTTCCCCTGGACCTTCTTGAGCAGACCCATGTCTTTCTTGTGTTGGGGGCCTCAGAGCTGGATGCAGTACTCCAGGTGGTGTCTTACAAGAGCGGAGTAGAGGGGGAGAATCACTTCCCTTGACCTGCTGGCCATGCTTCTTTTGATGCAGCCCAGGATATGGTTGGCCTTCTGGGCTGCAGGTGTACATTGCCAGCTCATATCCAATTTTCCACCTACGAGTACCCCAAAGTCCTTCTCTGCAGGGCTTCTCTCTATCTATGCATCCCCTAGTCTGTATTAATATTGCGGATAGCCCCGACCTTGCACTTGGCCTTTTTGGACTTCATGAGGTTCACAAGGGCCCATCCTCAAGCCTGTCAAGGTCCCTCTGGATGGCATCCCTTCCCTCCAGCATATCAACTGCACCACTCAGCTCAGTGTCATCTGCAAACTTGCTGAGGGTGCACTCAACTCCACTGTCTATGTCATTGATGAAGATATTGAGCAGTATCAGTCCAAATACAGAACCTTGAGGGACACCACTTGTTACTGATCTCCATTTGCCATCGACTGCAACTCTCTAGATTTGGCCATCCAGCAAATTCCCTATCCATCAAATAGTCCATCCATCAAACCCGTATCTCTCCAATTAAGGAACAAGGACATTCTGCACATTTTATAGCTTTTACAAAACGTCAAGAATTGGGCAGCCTGTACTTGCTCTCACTTTATTTGTTTGTTTTACCCCACCGAGTGATCACAGTATACAAGCAGAAGAGCTGTAGCTCTTGGTCTCGTTCAGTGCCCCAGCAGCTGCCCCGGTTTCTGCACAGGAAGTTTAGAGTACTCAGTTACACATCTGCCAGTTCTTTTTATTATTCTTTCCATTAAATACATGCCATGGTTTATACTTACATGAACACAAAACATTTGAAACTTGTGCCTATGTTGTAGCTGGAACACTTGTCATAGCTCTTTGAGACAAAAAAAAGGACAAAATCTGTTTTTTCTGAGATACTGGTTTTTTCTTTCAATAGATTCAGAAGGACCTCTTCATGAGCAAAAAAACCCTCAACATTATGCAGCCCTGGGTCCTTGACATATGGATCATTCAGTAATTATTTTGCTACATAGATACCATTTCAAAAGAAAGTTTAGAACACCAAAATTCAAGTCTAAAATACTCTTCAGTTTTAAACAGGAAGATCTGAAAACTAAAGCAAAACACAGCCTAGCAAATACAAAGGCAAATTCGCATTTTCTTTCCCTGTGCAAAACTTCCACTCTTGAACAATGTTGGATAGACAATGGAACGGCTGTGCAGAAAAAGAAGGTAGAGGATAGATATTGAGTTGTCACAACTGATGGTAATAGGAGAAAATAAATATAAATTGAGCTGAGTTAAATATTGAAACAAGATTTGTTAAATTTTAGGTGAAAAGCCAAATGAGAAATATGCAAAGTCTTTTCTGGAGAGACCTACCTTGTTTTACCAGGTCCATTACGAGACCTGCAACCAAGATTGCTCTAATTAGGACTTTATCAGGATTCAATTGGCTGAAAAGTAACCAAAGGAAAAAAAAAAATTGGTGTCAGTTACAAAGTTATAAACTTTACCCCAAAACAACGACTTATCTTTTCAATTCACCTTTCAAGCCTACTTTTCTTCTACAGTCTCAGCTGGAACAGAGGTGTCAGCTGGCAGCAGAGCAGGTACAAGAACCTGTGCGTCACTGTTGTGGTCTAACCCCAGCCAGCAACTAAGCACCACACAGCTGCTGGCCCACTCCCCCCTGGTGGGAGGGGGGAGAGACCTGGGAGAGTAAAAGTGAGAAAACTCATGAGTTGAGATAAGAACAGTATAATAATTGAAATAAAGTAAAGTAAAATAGTGGTAGTAGTAGTGATAACGCAAGTGATGCACGATACAATTGCTCACCATCCGCTGACTGATGCCCAGCCCATCCCCCAGCAGCAATCGCTGCCCCCCAGCCAACTCCCCCCAGAGCTGAGCATGACATCGTATGGTGTGGAATATCCCTTTGGCCAGTTTGGGTCAGCTGTCCCGGCTGTGTCCCCGCCCAACTTCTTGTGCACCTGGCAGAGCATGGGGAGCTGAAAAGTCCTTGACTTACACCAATAAGCACTACTTAGCAACAACTGAAACATCAGTGTGTTATCAACATTATTCTCATACTAAATCCAAAGCACAGCACTATACTAGCTACTAGGAGGAAAACTGATTTTATCCCAGCTGAAACCAGGACACACTTGCCAGCTGATGCACGGTGACATACTGTTGTGCAAGGTCATGGACCCCAGCTGCTGCATCTGCCCGCTTTAACTCCATCTGGATTGCTGCCCAGGATTACCTTCTTCTACGTTCCAAACGCCTGATGTTTTACAAAGTCAGGTGATGGCTCCAGACACAAGGAAGTAAGGTGCGCTGTAACTGCTTGTATCATTTATGCACTTTATTGGTTGCTCTTTTTGCTATCGCTGGTGTTTGCAGAGTAAGTTCCTGGAAATCCCTTGCGTTACCAATTGATGCGGTAGCCATCGGAGATGTCTGCTGTCACCAGTGATACCTATTTTTGGCAACTGCAAAAACATCATGGCACTTGAACTACCCTCAGACTCACCCTTGAGATGGAGCCTCTAACATATTGCTGGGAAAGCTTACACTCACTCCTAGATGTAGCACGTGGATAGACTTCAGCGTTCAGGCCTGTCACTTTTCAAACTCTACCATCCTTTTGAACATTCACTTGAGCGTGGTACGCCCTTACTTTATGTATCTGTCGGTGTAGGAAAGCCACATGTGTATCTTGTTTAGTAGTGAACAGCATAGCCAAGTTGTTCTCACTTGTTTAAAACTATACCTCACAAACAAATTATTTTTTACCCTTTTTAAAATTGAGTGCTCCGTATAGTGCAAAATATAACATGCCAAGTCTGGAGTCTTTCCAGAACTTGTGCCTAAGTCATCACATGGTGGAAAAACATTTGAACTCCTTATTTTGTGCCCTGAAACAAAACAAGGACAGCATTGTCATAATTAAATAATGAGAAGCAGCTGGTAAAATGGTCTTTGGATTCTTTCAGAAATTTTACCTCTGGGCTGAGAAGTCCTGCCATCCTACAAGGGAATTGTTTTGGAAAGTTATGAGCCACTAAGTGGGACAACTTGACTTACAGCCATAAACTGTGTGCTGGAGGACCTCCCACTGCCACCAATGGAAGTTGCACTCACAAAGACAGAGCAGCACACGGCCACTGAAGTAAAGGGATCATCTCATTCATAACTTGGAGAATCTAAACGTACTTGGATACTTACTTGGAGGATCCAAATAACTTACTTGGAGGATCCAAATTCTTGCACAGAAGGATTTCAGTACTGTCAGTGGAACTTGGATTTAGGGGTAGGGAAAAAAGGCTCTTTCATAAAAGCAAACACAGAAACTTACTCAGAAACTAAACAGCAGGCAAGTCTATAGGAAATCTGTGCCATAGTGAGGGTTTTTCTACCATCTTCCTAGTACCAGAACAAATGTTTGAACTTTGTGCAAATTATCAATCTAGGTGTTGTTGAGAAGAGTTACAAAAGTCACAGTCCACCAATCATGTCCTTCTTTCAGTGTAAGTGGGGCACAGAGAAAACCTGATGCTGCTCCTGGTGGCTTTTGAACGTTCAGCCAGAACTCAGCTGCTTCTCTGACGTGGCAGGTACCAAAGAACCTTATAAGCACTTTTACCGTATATAGCCATCTTTACCATCCTAGCATTTTGAAGAAACACCTTTGTGGTCTTCAGAGTGACTGCTCAAACCAGCAAATGTTTCAAAACATGCCTAGGGTTTAGCCAGTCTAATCTATAACATCTTGAAGTTGTTCTGGATGTTAACTGCTCGTTAAATTTCTCTGAGAAAATAGAGTGCACAAATTATCTGATGACTATTCCTGGGTGTTGTCAGTATGATGTAATTTTCAATTTTCTATTAAAACCAAAGAAAACCAAAAAGAAGAGGGATCAGAACACCTTGGACATGGCATATCTAAACTCTTGCCACTGAAGAGAATGACATTTTATAGGTTGGAAGGAGAGGAGTAACAGAACAGAAATTAAAGCACAACCCTCAAGTTTTTTATTTTTTTCATGAAGTGAGCCAATATACAGGAAACAGTGATCCAGCGTAGCTGTAATGAAACTTCAAAATACATTTATTCATTGTTTATAGTATCTACAAAACACAAAGAGGACAAAGAGCAGCAGCTTTATGCTTTGCACTTTAGTATCCTCAAGAAGCGTAGAGATCTAGAAGCAAAAATCAAATTCAGACTGTGAGATTAAGAGTAAGTGTGGGCTTCCTGAAGATAAATTTTCAATATATCCTAATCCTTCAGGGGACCTACACATCAAGAGGCTGGTAAAGCATCTGGGAATAGCATGTACACTCCTGAAGGGATGTGCAAGACTTTTACATGATGAGGGGATGCAGCTATTCTGTAACAATCAAAGAATAGGGATGTAGAGAAACATATTACCTATGTAAGAGAATGAGTAATGCACAGGAAGGGCCGAGCAGTCCAGGCCAGTTTCAGTAGTGTGACAGAGCACAAAGTATAGCTCCCCTATATGAAGGGTTGCTGGGTGGAAACTGTTGACTGTAATAACGGCACTTTAAACTCAATGTTTGTATCAGAATGGAGTGTGGGATGGTGGGACCAAAGCAGTAGCTAATGGTGTAATCAGATTCAAATCCGCTAAAATGGTTTTGCAGGAGGAAGTAAAAAAAGATTCAGTTTTGAAACTGTCTTCTCATGTAATTGGTTTTTTGGGTTTTTGTTTCTGTCGGTTAGTAATTTACCTGGAAGAATCCCGAGTACAAGCATTTCCTACTTGTAAGGAATTACAATAGGCTGAAGCACTATTTGAAGAGAACATGCCATACTGAGTTTGCAGCCCTTTGGGGTAGGGACTACGCACCCTTCTCATCCATCTCAGATATATCTGCACTTTATTTTTTTATGATTGTTTGCAGTGGTTATAAAATTTGGGCTTTCTATTTGCCTTACTGTACAATATCACAAAACAGTTTTTTTTTCACGACAGTCTGTACTTACACACCTTGCGTTTGCTCAGCACTCTAAAGCAACAACATGAAAACAAGCAGCTGCAGCATTTATTACACTCTCCAGGTGATTAAAGTCAGTCAGCTTTTGGCCTTGAGCCATAACATAAGTGGTTACCTTCAGAAAGAGCCACCCCAAGCGCACAGGTTGTCATCATATTGTGATGGCTGATGATCCCATGAGTGTGGTGCACAGTTAAGACCGTAGGAGATGTCAATAGAAAAATAGAAGCATGCACAGAAATTTCAGATAAACAGTGTTGAAAAGCATAAAAAACTGGATGGATATTTTACAGTTACTGTATTTCACTCCTTTCCGTTTCATGATATAAAAGCATTATCCAGACAAATAAATAAGCTCCGAAAATGCGTATAATTAAGCAGCATAGTTGAAAGAATGATGATAGGAAATCTCTCTCTCCTGCTCTGTTAACTGGCAACGCCAATACGTGGCTAATGATGCAATCTGATTTAACATGATTAAAATAGAGAAGATAATTTGCTTAGCTTTGTTGTCTTCTACAGCTGTTCACTACACTATATGATAGTCAGAAGTTTTAAAAGCGTGCATATATAATGCTTCACCCAGAACCTTCCAATAAACAAAACAGCTTTCCTATAAAACGTTTTTGTAATGAAATAGCCATTTATTGGAAAGGTAAAACCTGAGCTAATTAAAACATTTTTAAATTGGCTCCTCAAACTTGGCAATTCTATATAATAAACCCTTGTTGCCCTCTAGTGTTCAAACACAGCTTGTAAATGCCCTGCCAGATCCAAACTTGTCACCTAACAATTCCCCATTTGCTCTTAATCCAACAGGACAAATGGACGGGAAAAAAAAGTCAGGGTTTCAGTACACCTGCCTAGAACCTACTTTCTTTGCTCAGCATTGTCACGATCCACTGCTGGGTTGAACAGTTTGGCAGAGGTTAAACCCCCTTGCTTTCCAACCAACCTCAGATAATTCTGGGAGGTTGGGGCGGCTGCGCTTAACTTCTGATTAACTCCAATGTGTTATTGTGACTAGGTTCCTTTTACATTCTTGGAAACAGAATTAAGACTCAAAACGGAGTCAAGTGCCAAGTCACTTTATTTGGCCAGAAATAAGTACAGGAGAGAAAAGCAAAGAGAGGAAAAAAAATGGTGAAAAAGCGAACGAGAGGGAGAGAGGGAGGGAGAGAGTGGTACTGTTGCGATAGCTATCACCACGGATCTGTGGCAGTCCGTCCGCTCTGGGCACAGGGGGGTGTCCGGGCATCCGATGCATCTTTGAAGCCGGTGGAGGGGGAGATGTTCCAGAACGCGCCCCCTGTCATCTCTGCTGGTTTCCCCTTTTATAAGGTTACTCTCTTCAATAGTCAATAACTGTCTGCACACCCCTGCCTCCCACTTGGCGTTGGGGCGCATGGCCAGTACTGTCACTAGAGGGTTCCTGAAAGTTCTAGAGGGTCCGAGCCCCCCCCCCCCCCCCCCCCAAATATGTTGCCGGTTGGCCTTGAGCTGGGCATATGTGCAGCGGACGAGTACTCTGAGATAACGGGGCGCACATTCCTGCTGGGTCGACCTTGGTGATTAAACTGTTCCATTCAGCTGCTGTAGTGATCAGGCTTTGTTAGAGAAACTTGCCTGCCAACGATGTTGAGACAAGTTTCTAGTCCCTGACAAGCATAAAAAAGGATTTTTAATATAAGAACATTTAAAGTTCTTTGTTTCACTCGAAAATTGTGAAACAGCACTCTGCTCAGCATCCTCACCAAATTAGTCATGGTACCCGTGCACCTCTTCTGCCGTTCACTGTGCTTGATACATGTCACTGCTTGGGATGGAGGGTGATATTTCCAATGATATTAGCCAAATACCTGCCCAGTGCTCTGAATGACCCTGAGATATGTCTGCCTGCCGTATCTCTTGAATACGTATCTCTTGAACATATCTCTACTGTACTGGACCGTATCAATTAATACCAACAATCTCTACCTCCAACAAATTTGTTATTACAGCAGAAAGGCACAGAGATGTCCCCAGCACCTCTCCTGCAATGAGCTGCTGTGGCGACCTCAGCAATGTAGAAGGCTTCTCACGAAGATGTAGTTCTTTTGAGAGAAGATTACAGTCCGCCTCAGATCTGCGCCACATTTTTTCAGCCCACAACTGGGTCTAGTACTTATCATTTTATTAACTCGTTTCCCAGAAATGTTATTCTCCCTCCTCACATTCCTTCACCAGAAACCTTTGAAAATAGCTATTAAAAATAAAAAAGAAGAAAGAAACGGAGGTTTGACAAAGTGCAGTCAGCAGACAAGCTGATGAACTTGAGATGCTTTCCTTTTGTAATTTTGTTCACTTTTAAGAGGTTATCCAGAATGTTTTTCATTTAAGCATTGTCAGACTTAAGCAGTGTAGAAGACCAGCTGGTTTTGTATCTGTAAAGCAATTTGCAACCCCCATATAGTAAGAATTCAACTTCTTGACATAAGGAACACTGACTTTTCTTTGATCTTTGAATAATGGAATTTTCAGAGAATTTTCTGCATAAAGTTATTGTTAGAGCTCTCAGAAAACTTGCCTTGAGGCCATTTTTGGATCACACCTGCTTCCCACTGCACTGAGCTTGACAGATCTAAGAACCTCTTGGACATGAGTCACGTTTCATATTTTGTAGTAGAATTATATCCTTGTATTCATGAGGCACTCTTCCTCCTCTGTCATGGTGTTTGTTGTTGATTATGCTGCCTGCCACACGGATACTTTGAAATCTAGTCTTTCATTCTAAAAACTGGTTTTTAGACTGGGTGTATGTGAAGGGAAATGTGAATAACACAAATTGGAAGTTGTGTAGCAAGCAGCAGATGCTTACACGTACTCTCACTCATCTCGTGTTCCTGATATGGGGAAACATATAGAGCAGCTACAGTTATTACCAGTCACCTGAAGATAACCCTAGAAGCAAAGAGGGAGTGCTTTGAGAGCCAGTGAGGGCTCTGTGTGTTCACGAAGGACAGCAAGTCCAGCATAGTTGCAAGGAGCTCTTTCAAGAGCAACCAGCCTGGTGAGGGGAGTAGGAGAATGCCAGAAACATGAAGATAATGCAACCTTGTTCACCTGCTCCTGCTGACTGGGGGAAAATTATTTGAGGTACCCTCCTACATAACAACCATTTCCCTTTAAAACTTTCTTGCTTCTCTTCAGTCCCTCTAGATGTTCAGCAAATGGAGACCACACCTTTTCTGTGTCTTCTGCCAATAATACAGCTGTTGTCTTTGCTAAGCCCCTTCACAAGTTTGTGCCTGTTTTGCAGTCAGGTGTGGAGTTTCACCTGTTAGGGATTTAGGTGTACTAGAACAGATTCTCTTGGGCATATGCCAGGTCACTTGGTCATGATGTTTGTCATGAAAGATCTTAATTGCAGCTTGCTTTACTTTGATATGACAAAAACTTTTTCTCTTTGATACGTACTGCAAAAACCCAATATGCTACAGGGTGGCAAGCTCTTTGGAAAAGGCAAACTCAAATTTGCAGCACATGGTTTTAAGGATAGCTTGTAATGTATGCAGAAAAAAAAACATTAAAGATATGTATATATTAATGAACTATATGTAGCTAAGGAAAATTAAGACAACTATGTTTTGTGTACTACAACTTTTACTGTTTGTACCTAAAACTATTTGGATGCAAAGCTCTAGTGCTAAGTACTCCTTTCAGGCCCCAGATAGGGTAAATAGGATTTCCAGAAAGTCATGTAACATTAGGGCATTTGGGTGCAAATAGCATTGAAAACATTCATGTGCTGCACAGGTACTCAATTTATTAGGTGTACTTCTATTCCACTAATCTTTTCACAGTACAGATTAAGCTCCTCAAATGCTTTATCTCCTTAAATATAAGATCTTCTTAGCTTAACTTGGCTTTTAGTGTTTATTTGTCAGATTTAGTAATAAATCAAAAGTGATAGACATTACAGTTCAGCACAGTAAAAGCAGTTCTCTTCCCCACCTAAGCCATCTGCCACTTTCCCCATTAGCAGGCAAAAAAGGAATCCATCCTCTTCTGAGATTTCAGTATCTACTGTTCCGTTTCAGAGTTGTTCTCTCAAGGATGAGAGATGCTCCTCACAATATTATTCCCGCTCCCCATCATACATCAGCATACATTCCATTGATCAAGTAATCCAGCCTGGTATAATGTCTCTTCTGAAGAGATTCATGTATTTTCTTCCCCGTAAGTGCAATCACTAGTAACAAGAATATCACCCCAAAAAGCAAAGCCGCTACAAGGCTGCTTTTTTCTCCCAGCTGAACAACACCTATCCCTCTGAGAACAATCTCTGGCAGGTAGCTTTCTGAATCAGATAGGTCATAACCCTGAGGGTTGTTTTGGGAAGCCATGGGGGAATAACTAGTAGGCAGAGCAAAACCTGAAAAAGAGAGGAGGGTAACATGGCTGGTATCGTTGGAAGAGGCAACTGTTGGCTCAGGAGGGATGGATGGAGTTCTTAGCCCCGATGGGGCAGTAGCAGATCTGAAATTCGTGGTCAGCTGCTCGGTTGTTGAAGTAGAAGCAGAAGTTGTGGGACTGGAAAGAGGAATATGAGTAACAGCGGTAGGGATACCAAATTGAGCTCTAGTGTTCACAGTAGGAGGAAAGGTAGCTGTGGTGGTGGTGGTGACAGCAGTAGGTTTGGTGCCACCGGTAGGCAGAGAGGTCGTGTGAGATCCCAGTCTGGTGGTACTTGTAGGCAGAGGAAGAAGAGTGGTACTGCTGGGTTTGGGAACACTAGACTGAGTGGTGGGGAACAAAGCGGAGGGGTTTCCAATTTGAACAGCAGAAGACATATTTGATGGCAGGTTGATTACTTTCTGCCTCGGAATGGGGTCTAAGCTCTCAGAATGTTTTGCCCCTTGAGATTCAGGAAAAACTGTATTAAATTCACTGTTGTCTAAATGCTTGGCCACGTGGTTCAGGAGTTCAGGTGCCTGATGAAAGACAGATTGTTGCAAAGCAGCAGTATGATTCTGATGGCCAGTCTGACTGTGAGAAATAAAGGCTTCAGCATCTGAAGACATAGAATACCCATCTGAAGAAAAGTCCTCAGTTTTGAAGGATGTATACTCCAGGGCATGGGTGTCTGGAAACAGAAAGGAGATACCAGTATTTAATTATTAAATCTATTTTTTACTACCACAGGCTTACTCTAACAATTTGTATTTCTTAGTAAAAGAGCTAAAAGGGGACTCCAGAATGTAAGGACTAATGAAACTGAAGCATCAAGATCTTCCTTTCTTTAAAATATGGTGGGTGACTTTTAAATTGTGTCATAAGACCTGTCAGCCTCAAGCCTGGGCACACCAGACCCAGACTGCCGCTTCTTACAGAGTTCACCTGTGCAGTGCAAACATCCCAATCTGATCATTTTATACTTGTCCTGCATGCAGAGAAGTGCTTTATTTAGCAGTGCAATGCGGACTGAGTTGGCCCATTGACTTTAAACCATTCTCAGCCTCTGTCAGTTAAGAAGCAGATATTATCAACCAAACTTTGTGTGTCAGATGTACACACCTCCACCTAGCCAAGATGATTATATACTCCCCTTTCTCGTCATATCCAAGCACCCTGTGATTGTTTGATACAATTCAATTCACATACAAAAATTGTCTTATGATACAAGGTGGCAATAATAACCCCATTTTGTAGGCCATTTTATACACATACTGATTTGTAGGAAAGACCTGAGCTCCTACTGCCATGCTAGAAAAAAGACACTATTCCAAGAGTCTCCAAGGTATTTTCAGTGAAGGCGCCTTCTCCATAAGCAGCAGACTGCACTTGATCATTTTTCCAGAAGTCGATATGTATTGCTTGCAAACCAGGTGAGTGAATGTTATTTAACAGAATCGGGAAGCAGGGCAACATCGTTATGTGACAGAAATTCCATACGATCGATAATTCAAGCAGCTATCTGATTCTACACAGGTATTAGAGAGATTTTAGTTGAGCACAAGCTCTGGGGAAGACTGCCTGTTATCATTCAGATTTTTCATAGATATATATATACATACACACCCCCACAAGCATAATTATAATATATATAATATGCGTGTGTGTGTATATATATATATAATCATTCAGTTGCCGCACAGAACATTTAAAAGGGAACATCCTCTCGAGTAGTTCTGACTCTTACTCATCTCTTTGATAGAAACAAAGAGGTTTGTTAACTGCACTGGAACTGAAATAAAGAACAAAAAGTCCGTGACATTTTCAGTGTCACTTTTTTCTCAAGTAGGAGCTCTTATCTAGAGGGGTGGATTTATTTTAGTTTTATTATACACTCAAAGAAGCCTACTTGGCTGCTGTTTTAATATATATTTCCAAGCCTTAAAGACTCCACAAAAAAATGAAATGCAAAAAAATGCCAAACCCAAACCCCCCAAAACAACAACAACAACAAAAAACTCGGCAATGCTTTAAACAAGAGCACAGCAAATACTTCGGTTGAATCATAGACACCAATTTTTATCCTAACCTTTCAGTCAGGCACCAGCTTGTTAGCAAAGTAAGATCCTAAACAGAGGTAACAGGCTCCAACCACAAGACCTGACTTAGAGAAAAGCCATGCTCTTCTTTTAGAGCATGGCTTTAAATAACAAAATGTTCAGTTACTAGAGAATCAGAAACTGTATGGTCAAAGACACCCAAACTCACAGCTGCTTTCGCAGCTCTGGACACATTTCCACACCAGGGAGGAAACGGCCTGTCACCGCCACACAGTCAGTCCCCAGCTCACTTTTTCCCTGCTCCTGATGCACTCCCAGGGATGCTCCCCCCCATGCATTTAAACAAACAGTGGATGTAGCGTGACAGCTACAAAGCACTTGCAGCCTGCTATGTCATCTTCAATTCCCTCACCTGGGCAACAGCTAGAAAAGCACGGAGCATGCACTGAGCGTTCAGAGGACGGGTGGAGGGAGCACAGGGAGGCTACATGAAGAGTCTTATATGGGAGTTAAGTATCACTGCTACCCTGCAGCACTCGCATTAACTGCCTGCACTAACTCTACTCCACATTTTCAGCATCAAACGTTGGTTTTATAGTATTCTTTGTCTCCATTTTAGACTACAAGCTCCCAAATGCAATTGCCCAAAACTGTCACGTGCAAGGTACAGCTGGGGTGCTGGGGTAGATATGCTTGTGGGTAAGAAAAAACAAGGGCATTGCACGAGTCAACCTCTAAAATGAGATTAAAAAACCAAAGTGGTCCTGCTGATATCTCAAATCTGTTAAGCTGCATTAGAAACCAAACATCAGGGTTGTCACTCCTAAAAACAAACTAAGCACCTCCTGAGCATACTTTGCTAGGACTCACCAGTATCTTAGTGGGGTGGAAAAGGCAAACACCAAAGTAGTACAAAGAGCAGAAATCAGAAATGTTATTTCTTCTCAGCAACAGCACTTTGCGACTGGGACCAGGACCATACATTGTTTCCATGAGTTACCAAGCCACAAGAATAATTAAAAAAAGAGAAACAAAATCTCATTACCAACATAGCATCAGTATTTTAAGTTGCTTTATTACCAATAGAGTATTGTTCCCCCTTTAGTTTGGTTTGCAGTGTAACCACAGGCAGATTCTCATGTGAAAAAAACAGAGCTTGAAATGTTTGTCAGTACCAACACTGCTCAGGTGCTACCTTTGAGAACTTGTTAGGAACATAAGGTAAATAAGCTAGCATAATCTTTCCATAATTCAATGTTCACAGAAGCTAAAGAAATGAAAAATGAAAAATAGATGTGCAATCAAGTTGTTAGCTGAGCATTACACTACATGCAGGAGGAAAGCACAAGCACAATTACATTTCCTGTTTCTTTGTTTGAAACCCCTATATTTTTCTATGGGAGAAAGAGCTAGAGAAAAGAATAGCTCTAATGATAATTTTATAGACATACAATTAATTTGTTGCACATTCCTTTTGCTCAATTCTTGTGCGATTGTGCTTGCACAAAAATATTCGGTAACATTATGTGAATAATCTTTCTACATATCCTGCTGTTGCTCCTTGCATAGTTCCTCCCGGAAAAGTTCTCTTTTTCAACAAAACTTCAGTCTCTGGAAATACAAAATTATTGCTCTCTCAAGCAAGCCACATTGAAACCACCTTGTGAACTCTTGGCAGGAAGACAGTCTAATTATCAGTTGCTTATCTGAGCCATTCAAACAGGTCTGGTGCAAGTTAACCAGTAAGACTTTTTATTAAAAATCGTACTGCACATGACAGATGGCGAGAAACTTCTGAGTGTGCAGCCCACATGCCATAAAGCTTTCAGCTTAGTCCACTTGCATGTGCGCTTCAGGGTCCCTAACTGAAAGCAGAAAATAATGATTACTATTCCCAATTACTCAGCAATGTCACAGCGGTCCTCCAAGGCTTGCCCAACATTTGCTTGATACTCTATAGGCACAGGCAGAAGCATTCATTGGCGTAGCATGGATCCTTTGCTTATGCAGACAGCTACAAGGACATTGTATTTATATTGCTTTCAGTGATGGTCTTCAGCATTATGTACAGGAAATTTTCCTTCCTGAATATATCAAGACAGAAGCAGCTTCCTTTTGTTTTAAGCAAGGGAAAATTATGAGCAGTTCTGAATCTAAAGTAAAGGAGTTTCATAAGTGTCAGGATGTCATTCCAGTTGGGAAGCTGGGCCCACGCAGGAGCTCACCACACACCTGCCCATCCGTTTCCCACAAAGCAAAAGAGCAGCGTTTTCAAATTACAGCACTAGGCTTAGAACATCCTACTAAAAAAGCAACCACCAAAAATTTCCTGGTCATTACTGAAAAGTCACAGGTGCCAAGGTCATCTAGAGTGGGGATCGGTGGCTTTTACTACTATTTACCTCTAGTTATCTTGTAGCTCACGAATCCCGTCGCGGGTTTCATCGGACAAGCCTCTGTGCTAGGGCAGTAAAACAGGTAGCAGTTTGGATGTGCGCTTGTCCTTCGAGCGTCAAAAATAATCAAATTACACTTCTTGTCTCCTGCAAAACATGATATATACGTATTACTGCAATAAAACCTTTTATATCACCTTGATAATAAGCTCTGGTCTGTTCAATTAGTTTTTCCTCGTGTGAGTAAGAGGAAAAGTACTAACACACAACATTCCTACAGGAAAAACCGCCCAGGACTGCAAAAGAATGGCCCAGGGCCAATATGCAAAAGGTTATACCTTCCTCTTCCTGTACAGATGAGCTTGGCAAAATAATGAGTCTAATCCCTCATCCTCCCCTCACCCATACCGCACTGGCACCACTTCATATAATAATTTCTCGCTTACAAATCCTAATAAATCTGAAAACCTCCTTGATACACTTATGGGGGAGGAAATTATTTATACTTTTCCCATCACATCCCAGGAATCTCTTGGCTTTGTTGCTGCTTGTGGAGTTACTTTTACCACTGTCATTTATAGTTGCTGCTGTACCTCCTGCTGCTCCAAGAGCTTGATGCAAGCCAGCCACCTCAGAGAAGGGTAAACTCTCTCATTTTTGGCTAAAATTACACATAGCACAAAATATCAGTTACTTTGTAGCACGGCTACTAAATACAGCTTACACATCTTGGAGTTTGGAGGTCTGAGAGTTTTTAACATTTAAAATTACCCCTGTTTCTTTACTGCAACTCTTTTCCTAAGCACGCTGGGATCTTGCATTAACATTTAACACCACACTTGGCAAACCGGGATAGCAGCCGCAAGCTGTTACCAGTCGCAGCGCGAATGGAAGGATAAATTAACGTTTCCGCGCTGAATACAGAGAACACCCTCGTCCCGGACAACTTCAGAAGTGATTTCGCAAGCGTTGGTACGCAGTAACGGACAAGACCGAAGAGGAGCCGGTTACCTGACAGCTTTTCCCCCGAGCAGCAAGCGCGAACGCAAGCCTCTGGGGTTGGGGCGTACACGGGCTCTGCGCCCCGGTTGCCTTTGGGCAGAGATAAGTTTATATCGATGATGATGTTTTCCATTTTCTGCGCGGAGCACTCCTGGCTCAGGGATGGTCTGGGCATCAGGCAGGAGATCGCCAGCAAGCAAACCGGCCACCGGCCGCTGGCGGGAGACATGGTCCCTCGGGCTGGGGGCCTCGGGGAGCTGGGACGGCGCCGGCCTCGGGGTGCCCCGTTACCACGGACGTACCGGCCCCTCCGCGGCCGGGAACCGGATTATCGCGGCGACCTTCCCGAGGCGCTGGTAGCCGGGGGAAGCCGCCGCCGAGACGCCTCCGCTGCTCCCAAGGCGGGGACGCGTTTCTGGGGGCACCTTCGTGCCGCCCCCCCTCACCCGCTCCCGGTGGCGGGAAGGCAGCGACAGGCCCGGGCTCCGCTCGGCGGCCGGGGAAGGAAGGCAGTGACGGGGGAACGTCCGGGAGGAGGGACCGGGGGGAGGCGGGGCCGGGCCGCCGGGCCGCCTGCCCGCCCCCCTGTCTGCCCGCCCCCCTGTCCGCCCTCCCCCCTGCCTGCCCTCCCTGCTCCCTGCCCCCCTTGTTGCCTGCACCCCTTGCTGCCTGCCCGCCCCCCTGCCCGCCCTCCCCCCTGCCTGCCCTCCCTGCTCCCTGCCCCCCTTGTTGCCTGCACCCCTTGCTGCCTGCCCTCCCTGCTGCCCGCCGTCCCTGCTGCCCGTCCCCCTGCCCGCCCCCCCGGCCGGGCCGCGGTGCTGTCCGGGTTCCTCCAGCCGCTCTCCGGCCCCAGGGGCTCGTCCCTTTGTGTCAGGCGCAAAGCAAAAACCACCCGGTGAAACTCTTCGGGTCGATGTGGCTTGGCTGGCAGCCGGACCTGTCTCTTCTCCGACTGAGGTCCGCTTCTGAAGGCTGTAATGAACGCGATTAATACGCATAACCTGGCCTAAATGCACACGTGCATATTTCGATGTCTGCATAAGCATCTCTCTGCTACCCGAGTAATCCTGTTCAAACAAATGACAGCCTGCTTGTGTGTGCTTCACCTCTTCGCTGAATGGGAGTTGTGTGGACAAGCCTGTCTCCTGGGAGCACCGACTGGCGGCTTAGCCGTTCTTCTCTCAACAGCCTTACCGCAATTGCGTGCTCAAGTAATGTTTTTCCTTGGCAGTCTTTTATCTCCTCTTCTTTTTCTTTTTTCTTATTATTTTTTGGGGCAGTGCTTAGGAGTAAAAGTAGCCCAGAGAGTAAGGAGTGCAAGGGGTAAAAAGATTGTGAGATATATTCCTTCTTTTTCAGGTCTCTCATCCTTAGAGAGAAGGATGAGAATACTACAGATACTTAAAATAATAGTTTTGTGTGAATTAAAGACATTTTCTTTTTAGGGATGGTCCATTACATAAAGAGATACCAAAGGACAGGTTATTTTACACAATGTAATGGTTAGAACTGAATAATGAAAATAGGGAGTTTGGTCATGTCTCTGGCAGACATCTGCTGTCTACTTTAAAGAAAGAAAATTAACTTGAGGTGAGATTTCTTGCTTCTCTGAGACCCTTCCCTGGAAGGGGCGGCAGCAGCAGTGGGGGCACATCCAGCTCGACGCTGCCCTGCTGCCCGCCCGGCGCTGTGCCTAGCACCATGGACCCACGCCAAGGGACGGGCGGCCAGCTGATTCTTCACGCCCAGTCAGTCCCCGTCTCCTTTGTTAATACAGCTGGGTGTTGGCTTTTATTTGGACGCAAGTGCTGTAAGAGACTGAGCCTATCATCTCATTTCACATCAAATGGCCAGTTTGGGGTAATTCCTAATGTTTCCTGTGATTCTTGCATTCTTGGTGCTTTTTTTTTCCCCCTGAAATTTTCAGCTGCATTTGCTTAAGAAAATGTTTATTTCCAGTTTTTAGAAATGTAGAGGAATGCTTTTGGTAGCCAGGTTTCCCTCTTTTGGTAAACTGGCAAGATTATTTTTGCTGTTAAAAGAAAAAGCTGTAAGAGAATGTTAACATTTAAGGTGTCACCTATTAACCGTATCACACAGTGAATGAACTACGGGCCTGAATAGTAAAAGCAAGCACAAATATTACCTGTGCTATGCATTAGGCAGAGTCCCAGCTGCCACCTTCCTTTGCTTACATAGTGGTGGTGGAAGAAGCTGAGCTTAAAGAACCTCAAAAAAAAAAAAAAAGGCTAAAGGTCTGGCTGGCGTGGTCATAACTGGAGGGTGAGGAAAATGATTCTTCACTGGGACTGTCAGGATAGTGTCAGTGGTTAGGGGTGTCGGGGTGCTGGAATGACAGTGAATGTGGAGATCTGTGCGGAGACTGCTGTGGTGAGACAGGCATAGGTAGTTATGGGAATATAAGAAGGGCTGATATAATAAGAGCAGGGCAGAAGAGATAATATGGGGTGACACAGCTGCCCTGGACCAGCCACCATTGCTTCTTTCCCTGCTTCTTACCTCTTCTTTGTAGGGTGGGCACCCATCCTTCCTGGAGAGAGCAGGTGCAACTCAGCCAGGCTGGCGAGGTGCAGGGAAGCCGAGGTCCATCAAACGCTATGCAGAAACCAGTGCTGCTGGCTAGGAGAGAGCCAGCCTTGCTCGGCGGCTGCTGTGCTCCCCTCCTTACTGAGATGGGAAGGAAGGGAGGCCAAGAGAGGGGAGGGTGGCTGGACCCCATCAGCCCTGCCTCACAGTGCTAAGTCGCTAAGGGTGTTTTCCTACCTCTGTAGAGCACCTCTCTGCTTGGGAGCTGGTGCCCTACTGGGTGAGACGCCCGGCTGCAGATAAGAGGAACTTCAAGTATATGTATTTGTGAGTACATTTGTGGGTATTCACACTTGCATACTCTCACATGTAGCTAAATCCCTTGCCCCCAAACTACTCATCGTAAACCAGTCTCGGAGGGTCTCGGAGGGTCTGGGAGTGTGGCTCCTCACCCACTTTGCTTGGTGGCAGCAAGGAGGCCAAGGGGACTGCCCCCATCTGATCGGGGCCGCCCACCGACGTGAGGCAATGCAGGGGTAGGTGGGTCAGGGCTATTCCCGTGCCGCGTTACCCCCATGCACAGCTTCTGCCTTGAGCCCTTCTGAGGAACCTGCAGCCACCTATTTAATATACCATACAGTTTCAAATAATCTACTAATATGAAAATTTGTCCAAGACTGACGGATAATGTCAAATGACTTTGTGGCAAGCACTGGTTAGGCTGTAGTCCTACAGACAGTGTGCACTTTATCTTTAAACACTGCCAGTCCTTTCTTAAAAGCCACTGAGACTACTCAGAGGTGTGACTTCAATCATGTGCGTGCATATTGCAGATTAGGAACTCAAGACTGTAAACTGAATTGTGCTAGCAACAGTTTGTTCTTCCCTCAAAATAATTGCATTGCTTTCATACTATTTATTTGTTATTTTGGCAGGAATCAAGCAGTTGTTCCGGTAGTTGAAAGAAAAGTCTATTATTATGAGGTTACAAAAGCGCACAGTACAGCCTACAGCTGGCGCGAGGTGCTGTTGGATTGGGACTGTCCTCCCATAGCCTTGGTCTCGGTCACAGTTGTGAGGTGCAGTTCCCACGAGATAGGAGCACTATTTCTGTGTTAAATTAAATCTTGGTGGCAATTAGCAAAGGCAGCCAAGAGAAATGCCGCAGAGTTCAGTGCAGAGCTTTCAGTGCTGCCGGGCATCACGCATGAGCAGAGAACTAACTTTTTCAGAAACCAGCACACCCCAGCATTTGTTTGCTATTTATAGACAATTCTTCTGTTGGAGACAATTCATTTGTGTGGCTTCTTTGCTGATTTGACTGTCAAATAGGAAAATTGTAAGTCTGAAATCTCAAAGTGTGTTTCCTTCTCTTTTTTTTTTTTTTTTTTTGTTTTGTTTTGCTTAACCTGAATAGATTGTGAACTTTTGGTCACAGCTGCCTCTACTTTGCTCCTGGCACAAGGATAAAGGCTGTGACTCGCTGCTCAGTGCCCTGTGGTGGGTGAGGGGCTGCAGTTTTGGGGTGGGGAGGGAGGCAATGTGTGCGAGCCCGCCAAGCAAGCCATGGGAGAACAGTGTGGAGACCTGCCCAGGGTGGCTTTATCAGAATCACAGACTGGTAGGGGTTGGAAGGGACCTCTGGAGATCATCTTGTCCAACCCCCCTGCTTGAGCAGGGTCACCTAGAGCAGGGGGCACAGCGTCGCGTCCAGGGAAGGAGACTCCACAGCCTCTCTGGGCACCCTTTATCGGGCAGCCTGGGACGCAGGCCCAGCACTTCGGGGTTTGGCGGGTTCGCCTTACGACATTAAAATGAATATCCGTAATTAAAAAAGAATAGATGAGCGCGGTTCGCCCCCCGCCGCTCTGGCGGGGCAGCTTCCAGCAGAGCAGGGGCGAAGGCCAGACCGCCGGGCGGCGGAGGGGAGAGGGCCCAGGCCCCCCAGCCGCCGCCGCCTCAGCCTCCTTTCCCTCCCTCCTCTTCCCGGCCGCAGCGGCCCCGGCCTCCAAGCGGCGCCCCGCCCCGCCCGGCTCGGCGCGGCTCGGCTCGGCTCGGCTCGGCGGGCGGGGCCTGCCCGCGATCGGGGCGCGGAGGCCGCCCGGCGCAGGCGGAAGCCCCGGTTGGCGGACGGGCGGTGGTGGCGGCCGCCGGAGCGGCGGTGATCCCCGCGCTGCAGCAGGCGGGGGAGGAGGAGGAGGAAGCGGCGGCGGCGGCGGCTGTCGCTGCCGCCATCGCCATGGGAGCGGAGCAGAGCGCGGAGGCCGAGAGCCGCCCCGGCGAGCCCAGCGCCTCAGGTCGGCGCCGCCGCGCCGCGGGAGGGAGGGAGGGAGGGAGGAGGGAGGAGGGGGCCGCCGGTTGGCGGGAGGTGGCCAGGAGGTCGCGGGCTCCGGGAGCGGGGATCCCCGTCCCTGTGGTGCGGCGGGGGTGCCCGCGGGAGAGGGGTGCTCGGGCGCGGCGGCAGCGGAGGCGACGGCGAGGGGCGGAGGCGGTTGCTCTGGGGAAGGGAACGGCTCCTTTCCGAGGCGGCGGCCCCGGCCCGGCCCGGCCCGGCCCTTCCTCTGGGGCGCGGGGAGGGGGGGGGACGGCGCCGGGCCCGCTCCGGGCGGCGGGAGGGCGGGCACCAGCCGCTTGGGGGGAGGTAGAGCCGGCGAGGTGGAGTCCCCCAGCGCCCACCTCCCGGTGTCGGGGCTCGGGGAGCTGAGGGTGAGCCTGTCAGGGGTGCAGGTCTTCCTTTTGAATGCCCCTCTGTGAGCGAGGGTGAGGGGGAACGGTGCTGCAACGAGTGTCCCAAATGTACTTGAGATTAAGCTGTTGAACCGAACCTTTCCTGTGAAGGCACCTAATGATGTAAAGGAGCCTTGCTGTGGTGGGACATGGACACGTGCACAGCGTTTGGTGTTTTTACCTTTATCACTAAAACAAAAGCATCTTGGATTATCCCTGCAGTGAGAAGGCAAGACGTCTTGCATTGGCTGCTACCTGATTTTGAAAAAAAAATTACTGAACATGAGAGATTCACAAGTGTGAAGGGAGAGTACCATCCCTGAGTGATCTTAGAGATGTGTTCGTGCTATAGAAAATGTACCTTTACTACGTTAAACGTGCTAGCATTCGCTTAGGGTTAAATTCTGATGTAATTTGCGTATTAATTTGATTGTTCCCTCCCCTTCCCCCCCATCCGTATCCTTCCAGCATCTCCATCGCCAGCCAAGCAACGAGCAAAAATGGATGACATTGTGGTGGTAGCCCCAGGAACACAATCCTCCCGGAATGTCAGCAATGATCCAGATGTCATAAAACTGCAGGAAATTCCAACTTTCCAGCCCCTTTTGAAAGGTAAGTGATTGTTCTTCCTCGCTTTTAAAAGGCCTTTTTTTTATACCTAATGGAGTATGTGCCTTGTGCGTCCTGAGGTTCCTACTCAAGTTCACATTTCTGTCCATATTTCTCACCACCCCCTTGTTTTAAACCTTACTTTCTTTGTTCTTTCACAATTATTCCCATCCTTCTAAACGCTGGGTGAACTGGTTTAGAGGTGTGCTGGTAATGTTCTCTGCAGTGGAACCATCTGCTGTGGAGATGGTACAGCTCCAAGCATGCCAGCTTGCACTGGTTGATAAGAGATGCCGTGTTACATTCTAATACATAATGGACCGCAGCCTCCAGTTTTCCTTTAGGCTCTTAAAAAGGTCTGTGCGTTACTCCCTTGGAGTCATAGCTACCTGTGTATGGATTCAGTTGCTTGAAATCAAGATACCTTGTGGGTGTTTCCAGCCTAGAGCAGATTTTGTTCTTATTTTTGGGGGTGGGGTTGTGGGGTTGGAGTGAGGCTTGTATGGGTCCTTAAGCCCTGTATTGACAACATCCCTTTATATCAGTGGACTTACTAAATTCCCATTGTGTGTGTCTGGTTCTTTTCCTCCTAGTCTTTTTTTCTTTCTTCCCCTGTACCTCTTCTTTGTTCCTTCTCTTCTGTTCAAAAGGAAGTGAAGATTTAAATCAGAGTTGTCAAAACTACAGTTTACCAAAAACTGTTTGTGCATTTTGTGGCCTGGCTTCAAGCTACCTCCTTTTCAGGAGGCTGTGCAATGTCCTTAGTATCTGAAAGTCCCTTAGGAAGGAGGATGTCTGGAGCAGGCTGCGTGAATGGATTTGGTAAAAGCAGCCTGCTCCTGGGCTCCTCTCCCTGGAATAGTGTAGGTCAGCAAACTTGGGTCAATCCGCTGTGCAGTGGACGCTCAGTGAGCCGATGTTTTTTTGAAAATTTGAGGCCTGCTCTCCATGTGTATGTTGGATGCAGCACTTGCTCATGTCTTGTAGGCGTGCTATGACAGAGAGGAAGGACCTGGGATGTTTAGCCCTCCCTGCTACTGGAAGAAATGGTATGATCTTGTTCAGCTGAGGCCTTAGGCTCTACTGGTCTAAGCGCCACTGATTCATGCATGGCTACTGGGAAGATATGGCAGCCACTTTGCCCTGCAGGCATCACTAAAGATGACGTGACACCACAGCATCACTTTTTGTACAGGAACTCTTTACTAATCTTTTTCTTTTTGTGTGTGCATGTGTGTCTACTGCATGAGACCCTGGAACATGACTAGAACTTGTGGACACTATGATAGCCCAACAGGCCAAATATTTGGCATTTTATTGGGTACTGCTGGATAGGGGTCTAGATGTGCACAGCACTGGCTGTTGTTTCCAGCAGAAGAGGTAGAAAGATAGGGAGGCCACTAAACTGGAGAAAAGCAATCATGGATTTTTTTGGAGCTGGTACTGCAGTCCCTCTTGACCAAGGAGAGAGTGTGCGTGTGTGTGTTGGTTATGCTATATATATTTTTTTTTTTTTTTAACTTTACGGAGGGTGATGTAGAAATCTGTATTTGATTCATTCCTGAAGCTTTCACTACCATTTTAGAATGGCCTGTAAGATTGCCGATGTTGGCGCAGCGTTCATGTCGGCAGCAGGCTGGGTCATTACCTGTGGACAGAATATGCTTTGTCTGGGTCCTGCCTTGTGCAAAAGGCAGAACCAGGATCTCATCAGTGGCAGTTTGAAACGTAAATGCTGGAACCTGGATCCACAAAAGAAATACGGAAGTTTTAATCTGAGAGACCAAATTTAGAAGCCACGTTAACATCTGGCATCATGTACGAGAGCGTGTTAACAAAGAGTTTCAGTTCCACCCAGTCTCGAACTGCAGTGAAGAAACCTGGGTTGCATAAGAGCTGCTGAAGTCCTGGGAAGCGGGACTGGTGATTGCTTCCAGAGACAGTGTTCCTGTGTGGGTGGTCGAGGAGCAAGGATATAGGGCTTGAGGTGGGAAGTGAGAAAGAAGAGAGCAGCGGCCATGTGGCTGAGGTAGAAAAGTTGGAAGGCACTGCCTTAGATGGCCAGTCCAGGTCCTTTAACTCCTAAACGTGCATGCATTAAGTTGTTTGATGGGAAGTCGTCTTGGTCACTGAGTTGTTTTTTTGGTCTCACTTTGGACCTGAAGCTGCATATGTGTGATAGAAACCTTCTTTTCGATTTCTATCACTAGGCCTGCTAAGAGTTTCCCTACAAGTCTGTTGAGATGTGGTGACATCTGGTGACTGCTCGGTGGTATTGCATGCTTAATCACGTTCACCTTTGTGAATAGCTTTTTTCAGCCTCTAATACTTGTTACTGCTTGAACAACAGGACTGTGATACTTGGGTTCACTACAGAAGTGAGTGTGGTCTGCTTGAGTGAGTTGAGCCTTGAGAGGCCCCAGATCTGCCACAGGCTGGCTCAAGAAGCTGCTCTGTTTTGGACTTGTCTCTTCTCTGTATTCTTCACATGCAAGATCACCTACCTGGAAGGGATGAAGAAGGACTAGAGATCTTTCAAGAGTTAATCCTACATGCTTGTGTCTTGTGATCTGCCAGCTTGGAAAGCTGAAGATGTGAACCCATAGCCCTTGTGAGCTTCGTTATTCTTTTCAGTTTCTCCCCGACTAAGCAAAGCCAAGGGGTTTTATTTTGCTTTTAAGTCTCAGAAGAAAGCTAATATTTAAATTGATGGACTGGGGAAGCACTTGGACATGAAGAGACTGAATGTTCTTGAGAGACAAAGCACTTAAGAGCTGAAGCACAAGTCTCTCCTAGCTGTATTGAGTTGAGCTTGTGATCAGCTTCAGGAGGTCTTTAGCAGTATATACCCTTGAATGGAAGAAAATGCCAGTGTTGTGTCCATGACATCTTTCATAGTAGGTTTTGCTTGACTTTTACAGCAAAAATTGCACTTCAGAGTTACAGCCGTGATTGTGTAGGGTCCTTCTGAGTAATGTTTGCTGCCTTTGAAGTACTGTCGTGGTTACTGAGCATGCATAATAAACAGTGTTTGAGAGGTCAGTGTTTAAGCATTTGCCGATTCCTGTGTTTGAACCTGTTGGACACAGCCATTTGGTGGGGAAGGAGCTACTGTCTTAAGTGGTTGTGTAGCACCTACTATGGTGAGTCGAGGACTGGAGAGTCTTTTTATCTTAATGCCAGGGACTGTCTTCTCTGGTGCTATATTCATGTGGACAGAAAAGGGAGAGTGTCCCACACGTGGTGGGCTTAGGAAAGCATTGCAGTGGATGCCTGTTGTATTGTCATTTGTAAACGGCAAATCCCAGTCCCACCCAAACTGAGAGGAGGGAAAAGCTACTCTTGAGGAGTACGCATGGGAGTGAAGTGCTGACTGTTGTTCTCCACATACTTCTATGTATTTGGGGTGTTTGCATTTTTTTCATTTTCCTGAATGTAAAAAAACTTATATTAGAAGTTGACTAAGTGGGATTAGAGCATCTTCATCAACAGGTGGGCCAACCTGAAAACAAGAGCATTAAATTAGGAATGATGGGGGAAGGAGATTACCACCACAGTTAAATGAGGAAGCAGTGGACAGGGTTGAAAAGCAAAGGGTGAATATTTTGGTGGTGTTTTTTTTTTTTTTTAACGCAGTTTTTCTTGGTAATTAAAGTAAGATGGGTGGGGTAAGGAATTAAACATTGTTACAACATGTCCTGAAAGCTTTTGGAAAGGGTGTTTAGTATTTAAGTTTGTGTGGTGAGAACAGAAGGCTCATTGCATTTTTCCAGAGCCATCAGCATCTCTCTCAAGCCTCAGTGAGGACTGAGGTCTGTCTTTCTGGTAGCAGTGAAGTGTCATGGTAAACAAAAAAGGCTGATACATATAAAGGACCTATTGGTGTGTGTAAGTAACATAAGAGAAACTGATCAGGAATTAGTCATCCAACTATAAATATAATTCCTATTCTGTGCCAAGCTCAGCAAGACCTAAGGCAAACAAAATGCCGGAAGCTTGATAGTAGGAACAAAAACTTTAACTGGTGTATCTGTTAAGTTAAAAAGCAAATTAAAATGGGATGAGACTCACACTCACTCCTTCCTTGGCTGATTAGTTGTGAGAAAGGGAGCAGGACATGGGTGAGGTTGGAGTGTCTGTGACTCTGTTTTGTGCACCTGTCTTCTAATTGGCATGCTCTAGACTTCCTAAGACAAAGTAAATCTCTTGAGTCTTTTTGAAGGAAGTCAACGTAATTGATACCTATTCTTGACTATGTCTTCTTGCAGGAAAAAGGATTTAAGTTTCATTGCCAGTGATTTAAATGAAAACCAAAAAGTTCCAAAGTTTGTATTAGAAGAAAAGTGTTGTTACTTCTTAGTTACTTAGCAGAAACTGTGTCACAAATAGATTCTAGTCTACATCAGTGGTTTCTGACAGTATTTAATGTCAGGTTGGTCATCTGTTTTGGGAACTGGAGATATAAAAGGGTACATTAAAGAAATGGACTTGTCTGTGCTATGGAGAGCAAAAGATTTCCAAACAGCAGTCCTTCTTCCAGGCAGTTATATAAAACAGAAACTTGAAAGAAATGAAGTCTAGAAATGGAATAATAGAATCTCAGAACGGTTTGGGTTGGAAAGGTCATCTAGTCCAACACCCCTGCCATGGGCAGGGATACCTTCTGCTAGACCAGGCTGCTCAAAGGTCTGTCCAGCCTGGCCTTGAACACTTCCAGGGATGCGGCATCCACAGCTTCTCTGGGCAACCTGTTCCAGTGCCTCATCACCCTCATAAAAAAAGTCTTCCTTATGTCCAATCTAAGCCTACCTTCTTTCAGTTTAAAACCATTGCCCCATGTCCTGTCGCTACAAGCCCTGGTAAAAAGTCTCTCTCTGTCTTTATTATAAGCTATATTTGTCCTATGGAGGCTTTGGAGGCTTTTTTTGGGAGATAAACTTGTTCCTACTTATGGCTAGACCTTTACCGTACTGGTAAAGGGTCTTCAGCATGAAGAACAAAAGAAAGAGGTTACTGTATCACTGCAAAGACACTGTGAGCAGCAGAAGCCTCCTTACATTGCTGTGCCTCCCCATGTCCCCCTAGGGTTTTGCAATTAGTTTGCTCTCTAGTCTTGTTTCGTGGTTCTTCTGGCCACCCCAGTAGCATTGTGAGCATTTGAGACTTCCTGGCTGACTGACAAATGGTGCCGGAAAGGCAGTGACTTCCTGCTTCTGCTGGCCAAACGCCATCAGTTGTTAATTTTGAAGTATGTCACTTGTAATTTCCAAATCTGATGATCAGTCCCATTAATTTTACTGGGCTACTTGTGTCTCTTGGCAGACTTGCAGACTCTAACCTGGTTTTTGAATGTCTTAGCGAATGGCCTTTGTGCTTTACTGAGAGATGCTTCTGGAACGTCTGAAAATGAAGGTGTTTTAGTAGCCCATGGCTTGTACAGAAAAAGATAACTTTCAAGTTGCATTCTGTTTGGTTTTGTGCTAAGTTAAAAGTTCAAGTAACATACAGGCATGGGAAGAGAAATTATTCTTGTTTTGGAGACCAGTTCTTCACACTGTATAAGAATGACTTTCAGTTTCTTTTTGTGCTTGATGGATAGTAGTTAACTGAATGCTCAGGCTGGCAGCTTACCCCTGTTGAAAGGGGGATTTACTCCTTGCTGCTTTTGCTTCTGGCCATGTGGGCCTGCCTCCTCTGTCGCTTTGGTAGTTGTTGGGCTCTTTGGTAGAAGATTTACCTACACTGGTTAGTTCTGTGCCGGGTTGGTGAGTGGAGCCACCTTGCAGGAGAAATCAGTGAATGCTAGAGTTGGTGTCTGATAATTTACAGGAGCAGAGGTGAAGGAGGAGCCCAGGGTGTTAGATCTCTTTTTCAGTAGCAACCTGTTAAATGGACTCAAGTCTGGTGACTTCATTACATCTTGATATTGCGTTGGTAATGATGTTGAAATAATTAGCTTAAATTGCCTGTTGCCTCTGTGTCCTGTAATGGTGTCATACAGAGGGCTCTGATGTAGGTTGTGAAGTAGCTACTACTGGTAAAATGGGATTTCTAGGATGAGCCTGGGTTGTCTGTCCAAAATAATGGTTCCTGAACACATCTCTTCACTGTGGAAACTAGCTCTGCATGTAGGGCCTTCTATCTTAGCTGTGTGGTGTGGTTGTGCTTTGTTTACTCTTGGTTTAGCATTTTGGGTTTCTCAAGGTGAGAGACTATTTTCTGCTGCTGATGATTGTACTTTATTAGGCACAGTGTCTTCTCAGAATTTAGGAAGACAAATTCATGCCCAGATGGTAACTTAGGTGACTTATGAAATGAAAACTGGAATCCATTCTGTGTGCCAGGCAGATGCATTATGGCTCCTCCTCAGCTGATCTGTTTGATTGAACGTCCGGATGGCAGATGCCTTTTTAATGCATTTGGTTTGAAGCCCTGTGCTGCATTTAGCCAGGGCTCCTCCTCAGGTGGCAGCAGTGTAGGGAAGACTGTGACCTTCCTCTAGATGGGTGTTTTTTGTACGTTACAGTTAACACATTTGTAACTAAAACACCACCCTTGCTAACTTAAACCAAACTTTCGGTAGCCAGTCCCCTGTAAATACTGGCAATTCTTTTGTGCTGCCGTGTTCCTTGCCCTTTCCTCCTCATTTGGAGGAAGTGTTTGCCAATATGGTGGTAGCGTCCTTTGGAAGCATAGTTGGTACTGAATCATTCAGGATGCTATACATACCATGAATTCACTGAATATGGGCTTGTGATTATTTAGAGATAATTCAGCAGCCCTGTCTGTGTTCTGACTTATCTATGGAGGAAATCTTAATTAAACAAACAAAAAATCATTCTTATGTTAGATATTTAATTGTTGAAGCTGTTGCTGATCCCTGCTTGCCTGTTGCAAAATAATGGGATGATACTTTTTGTTTTGTTTTGTCTGGCAGTCTTAGGCTTGTATGCAACTTCCCTTGAAAGCAGGGATCGTTTCTGTGTATTGGGCGTTATGCTGAGATATAACTGGAGACTGGCTTATGAGTAGTTCAGGTATGGGCCCTGTGCTGATACTGCTAATTGCATTTGCTGTCACATGCAGGATGTTTTCTGTCAGAGGAACTCCTCATCCATCCAGCACGGAGAGAAATGAAGGGATGCTGAGGCTCTGAATTCAGGCTCACCTGCACTCCCAGGTGAAGAGAGAGGTGGCTTCTCTGCAGACCTATGGCAAGTTACTTATGGTGCACTCCATTCCTTTGTCTGTCCAGCATACCTGGTGTGCATATTGTAGCCTGTAGCCATATGAAGGTTTTTATATGGAGCTCATCAGCATCCGCTAGCCCAATATAACTGGATTCTTGTCCTACAAATACTTTTGGTGTTTTTGCAAGAATAGCAAAGCAGAGGAAGAGGTTGCTCAGTAGGGTTGTACCATTTCTGTCCTTAATGTTTTTAAGGACATGTTAAGCAAACACCTACCAGGCGTGAATTAGAAGTAAATTAATAGATTATGGCTAACCCACTGAGGTCTTTCCTTACCATGCTGCCCGTTAATTTACCTTGCTAAATTATTTATTAAGAAAGGTATTTCACAAAGCAAAAATCAGGCCTTTACTCTGAAGAGTCTAGGGTATAGTTTACCTGGCAGTAGTGTAAGGAGGAGACCTAAGTTAGGTGGCAGAAAGAGTCTTGGAGGATAGGTCCAGCATGAGGAGTGTCCTTTTTGTCTCAGTATGGTTTGAAGTGAAGACTTGGAAATGGTATTTTTGTTATAGCTGGTGCACATCTTCAGCAAAGAAGCATAGGGAGATGTTGAGAAATCTCCTGTGAGAGAGAACAGTGGTGAAATTTGTGCTGCTCTGCCAATCTTCTGTTGTCACCCAATCACAGAAAACATAAGTTTGTGTTAGGCAGCTTGAAAGGGTTGTTTATCCCTGTATAATTTTTTTTGCATGAGGTCACTTTTCAGGCAGAAGACTACTTATCTGAAAAATATCAGTGTATTTATCTTTCTGGGACAGCATGTAGAGTAAGGATGGATGTTTAGACTCCGAGTCTTTAAAGTAATAGGTTTTGTCACATCTCACTCCTCAGTATTTTCTGGTTACTGGCTTACAACCTCTGTTCATTCCTTTAGCTCACTGTCTGCTGCTACTTCCATTAATTGTCTAGGGAATTTAGCTAATAGCAGGCATTGGTAAATTTTATTTCTATAATTCTCTAGGCATTTGCGATACTTTAATCCTTTTAAATTTTGCCTCTGTGCCTTACTAGGAGGATCTGCTTGTGCAGCACTTATTAGTACTGCTGAGGGTATAGGGCTCTAACAGAATTTGCAACATCCAGGTTTGCTGGATGCGCCCCATGCTTAGTGCTTATAACAAGGTGAAAATGAGCATGCTGGGCAGAAAGAAATACCAAGAATGATAATGTGAGCGCATGTCTGTCTGGTTTTGGTTTTTTGTTTTGGTTTTTTTTGGTTTTTTTAAGGCTTGTGGACCAATACAGTATTCTGTGTTACAGAGAGCTGCCTCTCCATTTTGGCTTCATGACTTGACACTAGCTCTGAAAACGGAACCTAGGTGATGCCTGTTTGAAACAAAGCTCCAGTTTCTGCTGAGCTGTACAGTCAATAGCTGTGATGCCTGTCTGAATCCTACAGCTCCTCAAGCATGTATGGCTCATTCCCACCACCTTGCTGCATGAATAAACTTTGCTGGTCATTGCAAGGCACCTGCAGATTCTCCTTCCTTTACCTTCACAGAGCTTCTGTGACAGCTCTCCAGCTGGCCTGTACAGCTCTTGGGTTGCAGCTGCCCTTTGGATAACGTTAGAAGATGTGCTGAGGAAAAATAACTATGTGGTAAGGAGTTAACAATGTTCTGTCCTATAGACTTGCCACACACTTTGATGAGGAGTATCTGCCTGTTGGCCAGTGTACCTTGAAATCACTGTTAACTGTTTGAAGTGAACTGCAAATGAAACTAATTGTAACATCCAAAGCATATAGTGTAATTACAAATGTTTACAGAAGGTGTAATCTCTTTATGCCAAGAGGAGATTGGAAGTGGGATGCATCTGACTGATAAGGTATATGAGCTAGTGTGCTATACTGGGGTGTTGCTGATGAATCTTTCTAGGGCAAGGATAAGCAGATGCTGGGAAAGCACTTACAGCACATCTGTGGTTTGGGTGTTTTTTTTTTTTGTGTGTGTGTGTGTGTGTGTGTGTGGTTTTTTTGAGTCTGCGAAGGACTCCAGGTGTCTAAACCTGGGTAGATTCTTTTTTCCTTCTCCCTCTCTCCTTCACGTTTGTATGCTTTTATTCAGCATTATTTTCTTGCTCATAAGACTTGGTTGAATCTGTGACTGAAGGGCCACTGAAATTTATCTTCCTGTCTTCCCTGCTTGGTGTGTTTGTGGATATCTTTCCCTGATGCATCTCCCTCTGTTGAACATGATGTTTTATATCAATGAAAACTGCATGAAAAGGAATGTTCCTGTTAAAAATATGTGACTAGGATTCCTGTTAGGAATATGTGAGTTAAGTGTGTGTATACAGTTATTTTGAGTGATTACTCTCCAAGAGTGCTCCTGTAGGGATACTGCACCAGTGTTACTCAGTGGACTGAACTCTGAAAGGTGAGTCTCCCCTGTGTAGGGTGGATAGGATTGGAGAAGGAGAGTGGAACCTAATGAAAGCCCCCTCCTCATGCTGTTCAGTTCTCTTCTCTTTAGATGGCTGCTGTGATACCTTCTTCTCCTTTCACTTTTGCTGTATTATTCCAGCTGTTAATAACATGATGTATTTGTATTTACTAGATAGGAACTGCTATGTTAGATGCTGGACACTGAGACATAGAGAAAGAAGATTGTGCCTGGGATGTGTCTGTTGCACAGGGGCTGCAGCATTTGCCGATGAGGGAAGGATGGGAGCTTGGAGTAGTGACTGAGTTGCTGATGGGAACTCTGACACATGGACAGAAGATTTTAGTTTCTTTAGTTATTATGACAATGAACAATATAGACGTTTCAGTTAGAGGTGCGCAGGAAAAGGTCATGGGTGCTGAAACAAATAGCTGACTCTTCTTAACAAGAAATGTCTGCCATGTTGGAGGAAAGGATGAGTGATAATTACGTATTTAAAGCAGCATTTTAACGAGGAATATCTCCGCTTATAAATACAATGGATTTCTCTGTTGTCATCATCAGCGGTCACTTCTGTTACGAAGAAGTCTTACTTCCCTATCTTGTGGTGTTGAACATCTGACATAAATCGTAAGAAGAAAATGAGCTAGATGTGCCAAAGGTGACTTTGCCATTATCTCTGGGATGGGTCTACTGTTAGGAATCTGTGAAACTGTCAAAAGAAAGCAGAAAGGAAAGAAGTCTAAACTGCTTCTGAGATATTACCCTCATCCCCACAACTCCTACCTCCACCCTCAAAAAAACCCCCAACCTCAAAGTGTGTTGGCCCAAAGTTCCTATTCTAGAGCCTTGTAGCTTGACCCATTTTCTTCCAGGTGCATCCTAGCAAAGATCAGTGAGCTGTACACTTCCCAGTGGACATGTGGCTGACAGACGGAAAGCATCAGACAAACACACTATGTGCGTTAAATCTCATTCATTCCCAGTACTGACTTGTAGTTGTGTGTGGTGCCAGGATGTTTCTTTTAAATATTATTGTTTTCTTCTCCCGCACTTTACAGTGCTGAAGAAAGAAAGAAAGAAAGAAAGGCTGAAGATGCACCAATACACTCGTCAACAGGTTTTTTCCCTAAATTGTACCTACCAATATATGCCTTAACTTTGAATACTGTTTGCTTTAAAATATATTTTTGTGTGTGTGCATATACTATACATACATGCATATACTATACATACAAATGATGAGTATATGATATGTATCTTCTGTACATACAAATTGTACGTGTATAGTTTACTTCTTGTGATTCTGCTTGGCCCCCTCTTAAAGTTCTTTTGCTTGTGTCTTGCTACTAGACCAGCAGCAGTCTTGCAATGGTTTGCTTTTGGAAAATGAATGTTTCTATTTGATCTTAGGCTTTATGGAAGTCAATAAGTCTATCCAAGTCCAGAAGATTATTTGGTTTTAAGCCAATGAATTTATTGAGAAAGATAATGATTAACCAACAGGCACAGTGTAAATTATTACACCCTAAGTCCTAGTTCTTGATTTTTTTTTTTTCCCCCTGTGGGTGCTGATTCAGTTAAGTAACTATGGTCAAAGTAAAGGATAAGCGGATCTTCTGTATCTACTGCCCATCTACAGTTAACTGCACTTTCTATAATGTCAAGTCTTTTAAAAGCTCTGCCCGTGTATTTTATTTACCTGCCCAGGCACTGTTAGCAGAATAAAAAGCGGATTCCAGAAAGTCATATATGTAGATAATACCTCCCTTTTTCTAATTAAGAGTTTGACTTACTAAAATAATATAAAATTACAAAGGTTATTAAGATAGAAGTGAAAAAACAAGTCTACTCAAGGAAGCCCCTAACCTTGTTATCAAAGCAGCGTGGTGGGAGCTTAGCTTAACCATGTTTTCTCTGTATAATTGTGTAAGATGAGATCAACAACCAAGCAATAAAGGACAGGTCATTGTTATAAAACCTTGAAATTCAGACTCAAATTTGATCTGCCTCTATTTCTTTCTTAGGGCAGCTTAACAAAAAGGAAAATAGGAGGTTAGCAGTTCGTTTGGCTTGAACAGTGAGGTTTGACATCCTGATTTTTGTAATATTCCCTCTATTTTCCACGTGGGGCTGGTCATGGTATGCTTGGCTTAGTTGTCAGCATCCTTGCAAATGTAAACCGTAAGATGCACAATTAGAGATTACGTACTGAATCGTGGTATGCAGATGATCTGCTGGAGATACTGCTTTTCGATTTGCAATAGCAACAGAATTACTAGTAGTAATGTTTAGTAGGGCGTGGAATTGCTGCCTGTTGTAGTTGTGCATAAGCACCACTCTGACAGTGTGCTGTACAGCTGAACTTGGAAGCCTACATTATTCTGAGGTAGTGGTCAGAGAAGGGACTGCATTAGTCAAGGATAAGGGGCAGGACCTGTAAAGCAATGGTTTGTTTCAGTAACGTATGTTCAGGGTGAAATTGTGACTCTGAAGACGAGCAAAGCTTCTGTGGTTCCAGCAAAGCGAAGATTTTTTTTGTCACAAAATAGTGTGCCTTTCTATATAGTTTGAGTTTATATGGTAGAGTGCTAAGGTTGATGTTTGAAGTTTAACAGTAATAAACATGTTCTGGAGACAGTGAGGAAAGTTGCACAATGAGGTTTTTGGACTTGACACCCCTCCACCCTCACACACTTAAGCTAGATCCATGAAGGACTTGGTTGTTCAGGATATGGGGATATCCTTAGGGGTTTTGTGGTCACTTGCCTGTGTACGCTCTCTGTGTTAAATAACCATATGGCAGAAGGCATTTGTAGCTCAGGAAAAGGGATTGAGACCACGATCCCCACTACCTCATTCACTCTAGCATCCCCACTACACCCTTTTATTTACCCAATTTCCTCTTGGATATTCCTTGGCCATGCATGCTGAGCTAAGTGGCTCCAGACAGCCCTTGGCATGAAGGAGGTGCTGCTGAGATGCTACTTAGCCTCCATAAAGCTGTGATCATCCTTGGCATACTCTGTAGCAGGATTTTAGTGCTTGGGGAGAATTTTTTTTTATAGTGGAAACTCTTAACTTCCAGTAATCTTAAGATGCTTGAGAAGTTCTGAAGATTGCACTGCAGTGATCTGAGTACCTTTTGTGGGCTGATATCTTGGGTGCTTGTGGGAGTTTTTTTGTTTGAGGTTTTCTTCATGTGTTTGAGGGAGAGAGGGAGAGGAAGAGTGTGTGTTCCCTGGGTACTTTTACCTGTGTTGCATGTCTGCATCTCTCATGTTCCAAACAGTTTACTAACTATAATTCTGACACATAGTTTCAGGGAAGACAGGTGATATGCCCTGGTTGGCCTTGATGTGTTCATTAAACGTAAAAAGTCATGCAGTGTGATATCCCCTGCCTGATTGACTCTTGTATTACACACCTACTTTGAGATGGTTTGAGGTGCTATATGCAAGGTGTTTTTTTCGCTTGGTGAAGAGTTGAAGGGCAAAAGTAAGTGCACATACTGTTACAAGAGGTATTTTTTAAAATGAGGTTAAGAGCAAACAGTATAAATACTAGCTGGTGTTTGAATTCACTTGTGTGTTTTTTTTTCCTTTCAATAGCTGGTGCATATAGAAATTATACTCTTGAAATGGTAGATGAGTCTGTTCTAATGCAGTGCAAATTGGGACTTCATGATCACAGGCTGTAGTCCTTATTGATAGTTAGGATACCCCTTGGAAGCCACTTGTGTCTTGCACAGACAGAAATATCAGAGTGCAGGCTGCAGTTCAGTGTTGCAGTAAAAGACCTGAGAAGCTGAGTCAGTAAAACTGGATTCTTTCCACCGTGTTATATCAGCCTGGCAATCATATATTGTGCTCAACAGAAACGTGTGACAACGGGTGGAGTACTGCCTTTGAGTCTGCCCGCTGAGCTGCGCCTGGGGAGTTACGGGGGCAGCATCACAGGCTGCTAGTAACTAACTCTGCTGCTGCACCATATTACTCCTGAGGCACGAAATGCAGAGGTTTCTCTTGCACAGCTTCAACTCAATGCTGTGATGTCCTTCCTCTGTTTTCTGATTTGCTGTTCTTCACACCTGTAGTCCCTTCATTAATAAGGCTTGGCTGGACTGCAGTCTAGGTAACTGCCACAGGGTGTCACTGGAATACAAAGGGAGTAGTAGATGGGATTGAAAAGGACTAGAAACCTTGCTGAAACTGTGTTGGAAACTGCTTTCTCTTCAAGCTCTTTTTATGAACATTTGTGTTCTGGTTGCATTCGTTGTACCAGGTGACCAAGGTCTTGGTGTCCTTGCTGGCAAGCAGGGTTTGGCACCAGCTGGGCTTCTGAGCTGAGCCACACAGTGCTTAACTGAGGGGTGACTACAGGCTGAAACAGTACTGGGCCTGTGAGGAGGAGATGGTGCAGGGATCTTCAACTGAAAGTGTTTCAGAAGGCTTTATGATCTTGAAAATTAAAAACCTTGTGTGCCACTTATTTTCAGTTGTTGATACTAGGGGGTTTTTTAAGTGTGTATGGTAAGAAAATGAATGTATGGATTAGCAGTAATTCAGATAGAAGCACTTGAGGTTCGGCTCCTGTCCATGGCTGTTGGTCCTCACTACGCCAACCGTAACGTGGAGTTTAATAGTATTTTCTTGGCAACACTGTTTTGGACATATGTATGTTGAAGACTGAGGTGTTCTTATCCAAAGATGCTGCTGAATAGTAAGTTTTTCCCCCATGGCCAATTGTGCTGGGAAAAATGTTCATCCAGCACAGGGAATGGAACTGGGGAACTGATGTGTCTGAAAATGATTGCAACACCCACTCCTTCCCCCCAACCCCAAAATGTTCGGCTCAGATCTTTCTAGTTCATCACCAGCCCTACAAACCAGTGTTGCTGCCAGAGCGCACAACACGGTGTGAACTGAGACCCTTTAGCTAGTGGGTGAGGAGAGAGAGGTGAAACAAGAAAAGGGGAGAGGGGAAGAAATTATGCATCTATTAAGTGATGGCCTAAAATTCCAGACTTTTACCCCACCTTCCTAGTGTGTGGGATATAGCTAAGCTCATGTAAATTAACACATTTGTTTGGGGAGAATCTTTGTATTGATATGTCTATTTAGCTTACAATTCAATGCTTTGCTAAATCCCAAGTTATTTCTTAGGAGAGGAAGCATGGAAGGGGAATGTCTTGAACCTTCATCTCAGTTGCCTTGGAACTGTCATTAAGGTATCTTGTCTCCAGTCTGTCATGCCAGTAAAAGTCCTTTGACTTTGCAATGGATTTATGTGGTTCTCTTTTCATTAATGTGTTAACAGGAGGTGTATACCAAAATATCTGGACATCAACTGGAGAGTAATGCCCTTCACTGTATGCTCTCCAAACCTTTGGTGCTTGGGAAGGTGTTGGTGCTCTTCAGGAACTTGAGGCTATAACCTATTTGCATATAACTGGTTTTTAAAAATTAAAATGCTAATATAGGCGACCTTTATGCTTGCCTAAACTTGTTTTTCAGTGAGACACCATGCAAAATTGCTTGCGCATTTTCTCCTCCCTCTGATCTCACTGTTCAAAGTGAGATTGCTGGCAAGACATGCCCCTTCAGTACTCGGACTTTGGTATGAAATTACTGGAGTCTGAGTTTCCTTGTTTGAAATTAATTGTTTTTGCAAACTCTTTCTAAACTCACGTGCCAACTATGAGGGATGGGAAGCCATGTTTCAAGTTAAACCAGAAGCAGAGTGTAGAAGAAAAGCCTTCTCCTGATGAATCCCTTACTTTCTCAGATATTACCTGGCTCAGACAAGTGATCATCTCTCTTACTAGGTTTTTTGCTGTGTTATGTCCTTATCATGGTGGATTTTTTCTTCTGTGTGTGGGCAGTCCTTCAAGGACAGGACACTTTGGTGACTGATCCTACCCAATGTGCCTTGGCACATTGTGCCTTCTCTATGCCTGTTGTAACTGGAGACTGATCTGGAGTCCGCTGCACTGCAGAAAACACTTGCAGTTGTGGCGGTGTAAATGGGATGTTTCCAAAGAGCTCCCTGGAAAATGTGGATCAGGGCATTATAAGTCATAGTGATCAAGTGACTTCAAAATGCTTTTTAAATTTTCATCTGGTTTCAGTGAGGAAGCCTTTGCTTTTAGTTCTTGGTGAGACCAAAAAGATGGTGTGACATGCTTCAAGAAGCAGGAGATGGGTCCTGCAGTACATATCCTGATGATATGTTTCACAAGTTTTAAATAAAATACCTTATGCTTTAAAATGTTCCCTTCAGTATGATACCAACCACAGATAAAACTGCTGGAAAGGCACTGCTGACACTCTTGGTGCTGACTGGTCTCTCTCAAGGGACAGATCGGGGATGTTCAGTTGGCTGAGGAGGAGTATGGGCAAAAGGTTGGTCAGGGTTTTATCAATTCTCATCCTTTGTAACAGCAGTCTTGGAGGATTTTTGTCAGCTAAATGAAGCCTGGTCCTAATGGGAAAGCTTTGGTTTTGCTTTTAATCCCTAGGCCTCTTGATTTCATCTGCGTAGACAGGATTTTCATCTGTAATGGGAAGTGGAAGAGATACTGGAGATGGAACTTAATGTAATGCATGCTGCTTTACCTCCTGTCAGATTAAATCTCATTTTCTGTGATATGGAAGTGGCAAAAAGCAGATGATTGGAATGGAAGTACATTTTTGCATTTATACATTTGTACAAACAGGATGAGTTAGAGTAGAATGCTTACCCTGTTGCATTTTGTTGCCTCCCATTGAGGGGTCTTTACACCAGTTTTAGTATTAACTGAAATTTGGAGTCAATTTGGGTGGATTTCATTGCAATGATTGGAAAATCTCCACTGTTCTATTTTTTTGCTTAGTTATCCATCTGACTTATTAGATTCTGTGCTAGCAAAGGCAGTAAGGAAGCATGCATTAGTCATTAAGATTAGAGGCTTCATTTCTTTTCTTGAACATTTGCATAGAATTTGTTGTTGTTAACTGAAGGCATTCCCAAGCTCTGAAGTGTGCTTGGATGTGTGGGTATGTAGTGGCAGAAATGAAATTGTTGTTTTATCAGAGATTAATCTAAACTTCACACAGCTTTGTCATCTTTGGAGCCAAGAGCCCAGCGGAGCTTTAAAATAGAATTGACTGCACCTCTGCTTTTTGCTAACACAGAGACTTGAGGTGCCAGCATGGATTCTCTTTGGCCAACCTAACACAGGAGGTGCTGCAGGACCGTGCTTTGGAGAGGCCAGGGGTTTGGCTGTGGCTTCAAAATCTGTGGGCCATTTGGCCTCTTGTCTCAACTCGGCAGCACAGAAGTTACAGAAAGGGTAAATCTGTGGGGTTTTTGTCCATGTTGTCTTCAACATCTTACCAGTAAAACAATAAGCCCAGTAACAAATGCAGTGTCCTGTGAGTAAGGATCACTGCAGGCAGTTGGTGTTTGCTTGCATCATTTCCTAATAAAGACAACAGGAGATAAAAATCAAACTTAAGTTCACATGTTAAATTGGTCTCAAGTTGTAATCATTTCGAGGGTCCAGATGGCTGGTTTGATGGATTTATTTATTTATTTATTTATCTATCTATCTATCTCTTTTTGCACACTGTGAGACTAAACTAAGTGTGATCCTGGCTTGGACAAGTTGTGTGCAGATGTTATGTGATAATTACAGCTTCTTATCGAATTACCAACGTATTAATTTATGTCATATTAATTTATTTCAATCTTCCATAATACCTACCTGCCAGTGAAGCAGCATTGTGTAGATATGTTGCCTACCTACTGTCCAGTGTTAGGAGATAAATGTGATGCTTCTGCCTGTCCTTGCTTAGTTGCAGGGTGTCTTAATATCTGGATATTGGGAGCATCTGCTGGTATCTTTGTGAACAACAAACAAAGCTAATGATGGTTAGTAGTGAATTTTTGTTCAAAAACGGGTTTCTTCTGGTATAAAAGAGATTGCTGTTCCCTGTGACCTTGTAAACTGTTCCTGTGCTACTACTTTGAACAGGGGGTTTAGGTGTCTTGCTTTTAAAACTTATCTCCTGCTCTGGGGTATTCGTGTGACTACAGCATCTGTGTGAAAGACCCTGCCACTACAAAATTCTAGTTAAAATCTTCAGTTAGATTTGTGCTCCAACTAGCTGTTGTTTTTTCTGTTGCTTTTTTTTTTTAAGTTTGAAAGAAGTAAGGCTTACGCAGTCCTGTTCTCTAACAGTTTCATGGATACATAGAGGTGCATTGCTGATGGGATGGGGTAGGCATTGACTGTCACTGTATGTTGAAATGGCAAAGCGAATTATTTCAAAGTCTGTTTGCTAAAAGTTTAGAAACTTCTGGAGGCAGATGAGGAGCTTGTTACAAACCTAAGTCTTGTATTCTCTAGGTGGTAATTATTACAAATGTAGTAAATATGGAATTTGATCAGTACTGAAATGGACGTCATAGCGCTTAACGTTTAATGAAGACTAGCGTGTTAATAAATCAATGTATCGGATGTCAAAGGTACTGCAGGAAACAAAAATTAACAGACTTGAAGTGATGAAAAAGGGCAGATTCTTCTGACGTAAAATGCAGGGGCTGACGAGCTGTCAGTTGTCAAGAATGGATTTGGACTAATTTTCAAAAATGCTGGAAGCCTGTTTTACATGTATGACATACTGATATGCCTGATTCTTGCAGTGGTGGAGGGACCCATGGGGTTTATTGAACCTGGAAGGCTAAGATTTTTCATGATGTTGGCCTTCAGTTTCTGCAAATCAGCTTTTAAATATATTGTCCTCGATATTTTTGTTTTTGAAAGGCACATGTTTTCTCATCTTAAGAAATTTGGACCAAAAGTGTAAAAATATTTAAAAAACAAACAACATAAAAACAAAACAACAACAACAACAAAAAAACCAAGAAGAAAGCCCTGCTGGTTAAAATTATTTGCCTGAAGCATGTTTCTCCAAAGGACCTCTTAAAATTATCTCTAGTACACCAAGTGATGATTGGCCTGTACTAGTGTTTAAACTTCCTGTTCCTTACTTTAAATGCCAAATCCCTTTATTAGTATTTGAATCCAGTTACTTTTGTTGTCAATGTTAGCATCTGTATTTGGATGAAGAATGTGAAGAATCAATTTAGCCCTTCAGGCCAGGCAATAGGACAAACGTGGCAAGAGTAGATTATTTTTCATGTCGTAGCTCTTACCTGCGCAAAGAAGACTGCGGCATTGTGTCTCCCTTCCTGCCACCTCAGCTTGTGGAGGAAGGCATCTACAAAGGTGCAGGTTAAAGTTTTGATTGTATCAACTATTTAAAACGTAAATTAAAATAAAGTAGTTTTCCTGTTCAGTGAATCGACAGGCGTGAGTTAGATGTAGAGGCGCTGTACTGCAGCAGTAGGGCTGATGCAAAAATGGTTGATCTCTCAGTAAAGATACAGAAAACTGGTTGAGTGAGTTGGCTAAAAACCTGCTCATGTGTGCCATCATGGTCAATGTGCAACAGGGAAAGATAAGGATAGTGCATACAGGACAAAAGGAAATGGAGAAATTGTTAAATATTGACAGATCTGGTGTACTTCTGGAAAAAGGGGAGAAACTGGGGATGTTTGTTTTCCAACCTCTAATCAATTAATATTTAACCATTGGTCATGGGTAGCTCATCTCTACTATCTGTTCCTTGTAAATACAACTTTAAGATGAAAGAAGAATAGGGTGATCAGCCTAACCAAGGAACTATCTGGGAAATAAAAAAGGGAAAACATTTCTGGAAGGCTAGGAAGCTGAATTGGCTCATCATGGGATCCGGCAGGCACTGGGGCTGGTGTGGGGAGAAATCCCACGGGTTGCAGGGTTGAGGTCACATCGGGGCTATCTGAGATCAGCTGTACCAGTAGTGGAGCCTCAACCTCATGTGGTTGAGTAACGCTGGAGTGTACAAGCTTGCGGTTGCTACGTCATTCTCCATAAATCCATTACAGAGATTTCCATCTGGGAACATCTGGCACTGTGCTGGTTCAGACTAGCTGTCCCTGCTAGGTACTTCAGAACTAAGGAGACGCTTGTCTTGGTGGTTTTAAGACGAGCACAGTACCAAATTAGGTCCTGGACTTGATGCAGAGGAAATAACATGCACAGAATTTATTGAGGTTTTCCCGTGAGGTGTCCTGGCTGGATTTGCTTCTACGCTTTGCTGATCAGCTTATCCCCTTGGAAGTATGGGGCAGGCTGGAAGGGCAGCCATGCAGTGGCTGTGGGTGGTGGCATGGCAGCAGAAGCGGAGGTCCGGCTGTCTCAGCTGGACCTGTGGACTTGCACCTCCTCCACGGCTTTCTGTACAAATATTTGGTATTCCACTCTTTGGTGCCCTGTTTGATTTAGTGATCTTTCCAAAAGCAGGGGTGAAAAAAACAGGCTAAGCTAATGATTTGGGGCTTTTTTTCCTAAAAGCAGCAAACCGATCTTTTCTTTGAAAGCAGTGATCAGAAGGAACTGAGGTTGAAAAAAACTAAAAAGTGCTGAGACTCTTCACAAGCCTTTTGTTTAGAAACTATTTTGATGCTTTTGATTTTTCCCCTTCCTTATCTTCTTAACTCAAGGGGCTTATCAGGAAAACAAAATCTGCACTACTTCTAATTTTTGAACTTACTGAAGTTTTTCCAAAGGCAGATCACAAACCATAATGTGCTAAACTGCCTCTTTGTTATCCAGATTGCTAGGCTTATTTTTCTTGCTTATCAAAATAAGGTACAGTGAAATTGAGATAAGAGCGTATTATTATATTGTTCAAACCCTGAATATCAGAAAATAAAATTAAATAAATCCTAATATGCAGTTGAAAACCACAGAAATGTATCTGTGTAATTTCCCCAGCTTCTAGTCTATACTGCCATGCCTTAAATGAAACTTGCAGTGTGTGTGGGTTCCTGTCTCTATGACTGAAGTCTCTGTGCGTGTAAGAACAAAATGCATGTGACCTCTTCTTAAGAGCTTTTTTCCTCCTGTGGCCCAGCACATCGGTTACTTCTCCTTTGAAATATTTCCTTCACAAAATGGAGCCACAAGTGAACCCTTGCATGAAATAGAAGGGATTTGGGTTGATGGCGTTTGGTTTTGGAAAAATAAGAGATTTTCTAGAAAGTGAATTCTCAGAAGCAGAGGCATTGCTCAGGCATGAGATGGTTGAGGGAGGTCAGAGTAACAGATAATGTGCTAATTTAAGTGTGTGTCATGATATGCTTAATGTTTTTGTTGTGTAAGTCTAGTTATTGTTTTTTTTTTTCTTGGAATTAAAAGCAAGTTGTATATTTTATTATATTATTTATTTTATAGTAGATATAGATGGAGCCAATGTCTCAGTAGGATTGGGGTGGGCAGGGGGAACTGGCTTTAGCTCGATATTTACCAGTGCCCAAAAGGGTGTTATTCAGACTCTATATTCATCTCAATATGTCAGAATACAAGCAAGTACTTCCTTGGTACTTGTGGATATTTTATTATAGTAAAAATGAGATTTATTTCACTTTTCTTTCAAATATATGGTGAAAAGCCTTTGGACCTAAGGGTAATGGTCTTTATGTGAGCACATGTAATGTTTAGATAACTTTTTTCCCAGAACTTCTAATGAAATAGATACGTTTCTTCGAAGTGTTTTTCAAATTGGCATTTTTCGTGAGCAAATCCGGCATGTATATTTATAAGTGTGCTTTGATTGCTTTTACTCAGCAATAATATTTGCCTTTAATGCCCCCCTCTCCAAACTTGCTTCACCGTTCTTGTTAATAGGGCAGTTTCTGGAGAGCTTCTGCAACAGAGGCAAATCTCCAGGTGCAATGCGACTGTTTCCTTCGAAGCCACCGAGGAGCAGTTAAGTTGACATCTCCTGAGCCACAGTTAGCTGTGTGCCTTGTTCCATGCTGTGGTGGAGCAAGCACAGCAGAGAAGCAAAAGTAGGATGGAGTGGGATGCAATGCAAAAAGGGGCTGGATCCCCTTTTTGAGCACAAGGGAAAGAACCTGTGCCAAAGTCCTAGCTATACTATGCCTTAACACACTGGTGTCGGCTATTCTGTAAGTACATTTCCACTCCCTCTGCGTAATGGTAAAATAAGGTAATGTCTCCAGTTGCAAACTCACTGCGCCATCTACTTGCTCTATTCTATTGTCTGTTTAAAATTGTGTCAGTGTAATTTAAGGGAGGGGCAAGAGTTCTGCGGGTGAGAATTTAAACGCTATTTCATTAAATTATGGTATTTTGCTCAGAGCTATTGCTATCCCAGTTTACATTCTCAGCTGTGGGACATTTTCTCCTGAAATGAAGCCAGGATGTGCTCACTTGCACGGAACTGTGTGCAAATGCCTTTTGTTCCCTTGAGTCTCAGTTGTCAAAGTTTGGAATCCACTCTACCTAACTTATATCTAATTTTGTTCATTTAACACACTAGACTGGTTCCAGCAAAAATGTTGGTCATGAAACACAGGGATAAGAAAATTTTAAGCTTGAAAGAAAATTGTTCAATTCGTTCACAGGAAATGTAGTAAGTGACCTTAAAATAGTGCCTTATCTCATGTTTATACTAAACTTCAATTCTTGTTTGTCTATTTTTTTTTTTTGTAACAAAAGGAATAAACATTCTCTGAATCTGGTTGGATCAGAGAGCTGGAAGACTCCGGTGTTCATGTGTTTTCTTCTTCCTATTTTTTTCTTCACAGTGACATTTTAGATCTTGCCTACCTGAAGAGCCTTATCCTTAAACTAATACTTGTCACCAGGATGCATAATGGTGGAAGGAGCAGCTGCTCCCTGTGGAGCTTTCCTGGAGTTCCAGGGCTGCTGCTGCTGGAGGAGCCAAGTCCTCTTCTCCTGGGCTGCTCCCTTGCAGGTGCTGGCGCAGGTATTGCTGTTATAAGACAGGTCAGGGAATGGAGATGCACCATTCTAAAAGTGCTACTTTACACTGGCCTACAGGCCATGGTTTTGCTCATATTTTGGGTCAAAGCAGGTAATTTCTTATCAGCTTAGGTTCAGTGTTGTGTTTTGGTGGGTTTGGGGGTCTTTTTTGGCTTTGCTTTCAACAGTGAGCCTTTGAAACAAACCTGGGATTTCTGATGATGTCATTCTACTTAAAAAAGGCAAAAAAGTTAAGTAGCTGGTTTTGGTTTTCATAAATATGTAGCATTAAGTAGAAATGGATCATCAGGACTTCTGCAGATTCGATAGCAGTAAGACAAGTGACAATGCCAACATTTTGGGGTTTTTCTTGCCTCCTTATTCTTTAGCTATATGCCCCATGAGGCCTATGAAGCAAAAGACAGACTCCCTTAACAGTAGGCCCTAATGTTCAAAATGGCCTCAAGTCACACTGTAGCTGCTTTTGATTCAGAGTTGAGATAGGAAGATCTCCTCAGTGTTCTTGCCCTTGCAAGTATGGACTTGGAATGATACTGTTGTGAGTGTCTTCACTAGAAAGACCTCACAGTAGGATGATTCCATCAAAAATACCAAGGTTTTAAAGGCTTCTGTTGCCCAAATGTAGGTAGGGGTTAATGAATTGTAAAATGTACAATTCAGTTTAAGGGGATGCCTTACATTCCTATTCTCATGTGAAGCAGCAGTGTCAAGATATTGAGGTGATCTCTTCTGTCCAGGAAGGCATGCTGTCCAAAACTGAAACGGGGAACAAGTATTGTTAGATTGATTCTTTGTTCTTACAGTGTAGAAGGGAGTTAACTGCTGTAGCCCCAGAGACCTCTGCTCTTCTGAGATGTCATGGATGAGTTTGGCATGACATTGAATGACCTTGCCCTTAGGCATGTTCTTGTTCTGTAGTTAATCATGCACTCTAAAGGTGGTGCTGTAGCTAATGGATATTTTTAAACCTATATGGAGGGGTTTGTGCTTAACTCCTCCTGCGCCCCCTGCTTTGGGATAATAACTATAGCTTTGTGTTAGAAAACTGTTCTGTATTGAGAAACACAGTCCTCAAGTGAAATGATTTATAGACCTTTGACATATCTGTGGTTAATGTCCTTATTTGAGGATGTTGCCATCTTAGGGGTGTTTGTGGATGTGTGTATATATATGTAAAAATGTATGTGTATATATATGTACATATATACACATGTATATATATGCATGTTTCTAATGCTTGTGGCAGGTTAGGTAAAACACTGCAGGATGCAGAGAAGCAGACGATGTTCCATACACTAAAACAGGTGGAACAAGATTGTAGCTTATCTAGTTCTGGCCATTTAGATGTTAGAAGTAAACCTTGTTGCTAGCTAGACATATCACCTTCCTTATAGAGGGCAATTTAAAAGACTTTCCAAGCTTAACTCTAAAGGTAAATGCTAATATTTTCAAGAGAAATCAGTGATTTTGGGAACCTTTGGGTTTTGGGTATTCAATTTCAGTAATGTCCTTAAACAGTCCTAAAACGAAGGCCCCTTTCCTCAAGCTGCAACCCTTTGTGGTATCCTAGTAGTGAAAGCATCTCTGACGTCTCAAGCTGCAGCTCTGTGTGCTGTAGGAAGCAGATGTTAAGCTTGGACTTCATGCTGCTGGTAGCTGCTGATCATCATACCAGTAGCACAGCTAGTAGGACAGGGCTGCCATAAGGGGCTGATCCACAAGGCAGGCCTAACTGACCTAGCCTTGCACTCCTGTTAGAGTAGGTCCTATGCTGTCCCCTCCATCTGTTCATCCTTCCTTCCATTGTTCCTGACCTGGTGGACCTGCAGTGAACTGGGGCAGTGAGAGCACATGGATCGATTCATGGAGGGGTCTAATGAGTACCAGTGTGGATGGGACCACCTAGTCAGGAGCACAGGGGAGGTGGGGAGGTGTGGAGGTAGGAGGGCACTTACTTTTGGTGGCTATGGACTGTTGAACTGACTCAGCTGGCCCTTCTTACTGGCAGGTAAAAATAACGATGACCATACACTGAAACACATAAAGGAAACTCCTGTGATCTGCTGTGCTGTCTCTGCTTCTGGGAATAGTAAAGTCAAAAAAAGGTTATTTTAAGAACATCATAAACCACAGCAGCCTTTTATTCAGTGACTGTCTGTCCCTTTTCAGTGAATGTTAGTAACATGGTCACAAAGTTGACTTTTCACTGTCCCCTGCTTCAAATACAAATAAACAGCCACTGCAGGGTTGTTTTCTCATGTCTTCAAAAAGGAAGCTACTTGTGCAAAGTGCATACAGTCTGTCTGTTGTCTGAGCAGCAGTCCAGTGCATAGCTGAACTACTAATCAATTCCTGTGTGGAAAGGATGCCTGGAATAGAGTTCAGAAATGTTCTAGATTCATCATTTCTTAACAGAGGGATCAGACTGATGCATTAGTTTTGCTTTTTGGCTACATCTAGCAAACTAGCACCTCATGTAGGATTTGGAAAAGTAAAATAAGGAAATAGGGTGCTTTTATATTTTTTCTTCTCCCCTTAAATGAGCATTTGATTCCTATCAAAATGACATTTGTTGCCTTGAAATTGTATAACCCTCCTGTATTAAAGTGAGGCAATCACCGAAGAACTGCAGGTTTGAAGTGTACTTGCTCTGAAAGCTTGCAGAAGGCAAAATTTCTCTGGCCTGTGCTAGCAAAGTGCTTGGCTTGGGCTCTACCTGTAGGATTAGTACTATGGGAATTGCTGTTCACTTCTTATGTGCAGGTTGTACATTTGCCTGTGCTGATGGATGGGAGAACATAAAAATGATGCTGTGCACAACTGGAAAACTCTGAATGCAGAGACTGATGGAGAGGGGTTGATGTCCTCTCCAAAGCGAAGTGAGACAGTCTGGCTCCTCAGGGTCAAGTTATGCAATGTAGCTTGAGCTGATGTAATAGCTCCCTCATGTCCAAAGAAGGCGAATACACCCCCTCACATTCTTCCTCTGCGCACTGTTCTCCCTCCACTCATCCTCATTGAGTCTGACATTTGTCTGACCCAATGTAAAGCTGATTGTCTTGCTAACCTGGCAGAGGACTCTTTTTGTGCCCGGTTAGTTTTCCACCATTAACAAGCTGATTTGATTTGCTGCTCTATCAGGCAAGTGCCAGGGTTGGTTCAAGAGAGGAGGTAGGCACAGAGCCACCCCTTTCTGATAATGATGAACATTAGGAATGAGCTGATACAACTTCATGCTAAGGCGTCGTTCCTGTGGCACGTAAGCCAGTGTTGCTGCTTGATGACCTGGTCCCTTTCCACTTTTCCTTTGTGCTGTCTCCAGTACTTGTTGGATGATGTGCTGAAATAGGTCGGCATCTAAGCTGCCATGAAACCACTGTCTCCAGGTGTGATAAAAGAGCTTTACCGCTGTTACTCTTGGTGAAACACAGGTTTTACAGAGGCATATTACACCCTGCTGGCATTAGTGTGGTAGGCACATACTGGCATTGCATGGCACACGTGTCATCCTTTGGCTGTGCCTGGATCCTGCTCAGAACTCCACAGTGCCTCTGTCCCTTTAGATGAAGTCATGCCTTACATGTCTGATAGACCAATTTTAACCAGCAAATGCTGCTATTAGTTAGACAGTACTTTTGCCATTTATGTTGTCGGTCGCATGTATATTGACCATTTCAGCTGAAGTGTTTGGTTTTTCTGTTCCAGCAAACTACAGTAAGAAGTTTGGACTCAACTACAAGTCTCTAGTGGAATAAAATTAGACTTTTTTTGGCCATGACTGCAATTGTGCTGGACATCAAAGACTCTTACTAATTCTTTTGTGTTTTTAAATCATTGAATAGCCTGTTCATTCTTGGCTGTTTGCTTCTATTCCCCTCTTCTCAAGTGGTTGCACAACTTGACATTAAAATCAATAATTCCTCATTGATAATTGCTCTCAGGCTATGACATCAGGATTTTCTGGAAATATAAATTGATAGTGCTGATAGCAGACTATATGATTTCATTCTGGAAACCGGCCAGTACAGTTGGGGTCCCTGATGTGCAGGATGCAAAGGAGGAGGTGATACAATACTAGCATGTGTATTTGCAGGACACATTTGTTCTGTGTTTTCTATTTTGTTTTCTAGGGGCTGCTGTGTTATAAGAGTGCATCTCTTGAATCAGGTGTGCTCTGACGAAACCAGAGCAACTCCTTGCTATTAACTCTGTGAATAGTTCGTTGTTCTGATACAGCTTTTCTGTTTTCTGCCTTTGCATTATTTATTTTTGCCTGGCAGAGTGAATTAACCACTGCTTAAATATATTGCTGCAGGGATTAGTGTGCCATAGGCATTCTACTTCTTGCCTTTCTGCAATTCCTGATGGTCTAATGCGTGGGTTTTGGAGGCCTGGTGCAGATCTGCGTTGAGGCAGTGCTCTTGTCTGAAGCAGATGTGTTCAAAAGGATTATCAGGAACATTCTTCATTCACATGTGGGTGGAGTGGGCTTGGTGTTCAAGTGAGAGAGACCACGGCAGGCGACGGCTCCAGAAGTTAGGAATTGCAATTAGATGCTGGAACAGTCGACCACAGGATGCTGATGGGGCCAAGAATTTAACAATGTTCAAAAAGGAGTTGGATGTTTGCTTAGGGTTTAGGAATAGAGGGAGTTGTCAGAATAAATGATTACCAAACGTTTTGGAGGGAGTACCAAACCTTATGTTTTTGAGTCTCTGCTGGTTTCTAGGTATTGGGCTAGGTCACCCATCTTCTGCTGATTCTGGGGCTCTTAATATCGCAGAGGAAATGCAGGGCTAGACAGACCTCTAGTTAGTGATTCACTTTGGCAGTTCTGTGTTCAGAAAGCAATGCCCAAGGCTTTTGGGGACTGGGAACATCACATCTCGGGCTTTGGCTTGCTTGGTTTCAGACATTTTGGGGGTGGACTGCTTGTGCTTGCACCCCCAGCAGTAGTACCATTCCTATGCAAGCTCCGAGAGTGCCTTGGTGAGGAGTAATGTATGTTAGGGGCTGACTTCTAGACAGTGCAAGGTAGTGTCAGGGAGGCTCAAACCAAGCTAGTGAGACAGAAACATTCTTGGCTAATAAAGCTATTAAGTGTGTCCCTGAGCTCGGGCTGTACGCTGCCTCCAGACCTAAGCCTGTATCTTTTGCAAGAGACCATGTTGGGCTTTGTAGCTGTGCCTGCTCATTCAGCGTTCACTCCTACCTCTTCACAAAGCTTTTTATTTTTAAATGTTTGCCTCACATTCGCATTGTAACACACCTCAAGCACCGAAGTGGTCCCTGGGGAGTGGCATGAGCACGGCAGGTTTCATCTCCTGACATTCCAGCTGGCTCACCAAATGCTGTTTGAGCTTGAAGCTGGTTGAAGGCAGTCTCGTTTTACCTACTCTGTGGTGTTATCCCTGCCTCTCATGCAGCCAGACAGGGAGCTGAGCCAACTGAAAACTTAACCCTACCCTCTCTGACACTCTTTCTTTCCCTGAACTAGCTCTCCACCGAGCTGTAGGATTGCCAGTGGCAGTGTAAAGGAGAGGTCAGTATGACATGGCCAGTTGAATGAGGCAGTAGGACAGCAGGTTTGACTTAAATTGGCTTAACCTGTATGCTGAGATACTTTATTTCTTCCTATGGTCCTAAAACCAGATGCGAAGCAGAAACTAGTGGGTTTTTTTTATTCCCTTACAGTCTTTGAGCTGAGGCCTTCATGAGCTGTCTTCATCTGCAAAGAAGTTAGTTATTTATTTTGCTGCTGGTTTTTAGATAAAAAAAACCTGCTAAAAATGTTGCCCAAATTTTAAAGTTATCCTATGGGTTAATTCCAATGCTTTTGGATAAAAATGGAAAGGAGAGGATTTCCATCCTCTCCTCATGTTTGCTGGCAAAACCTGTTGCAAACAAGGGTAGTGATATTGTCAAGGAACACTAATTAGCGTTCTTTTTCTCTAGCAGTGGCATAATTTCTTAATATTTAAATGTTAGGGTCTTACACTATGCCTCTACGAGTTTTAAAAAAACAGTTCTTCAGGAATTGACAATAGATTGGAAAGAAACTTCCAGGATTTTAGTATGTACAGCACCATAGATGAATGAAACCTTGCAGCATATGGTCTGATGACTGTAGAGAAGCTGGCATTTGTCTGTAGGGAAAGTCACAGGTTTTTTTAATTGTTTGGGTGACATGAGTAAAAGACAATGTTGCCATCAATAAAGCATGGTTAATGCCAGCAAACTTAAGAGTTTGTTTACATTGTGATTTTCATGCTTCAGCAATCATTGGGAAGTGGTTAGTTTCTCCAAAGCAAGGGTTTTCTGCCCTGTGGTGGTTTTTTTCTGTTTTGAACCTGTCTAGGTATCTGGCAGTGGTCAGGCGAAGGCTAACATCTGGGATGCAAACTGCTTACTGTCTTCCAGCTTCTCTACTGAGATCACTCCTCTCTCTGTTGGGACTCTTGCAGTGAAACCTGGAAGGTGCATCCTACTGCAAACTGAACTCCTCAACCCATATTCCAACCAGTTAAACCAGGACAGTTTGGTTAAAGCATGCAGAAAGATGATGGGGCAGCTACTGCAAAACATACAGAGACTTTCTTTCTTCTTTTCACATTGTACTGAGACATCATGGTATTCTGGTCTCAAAACAGGTGGAGCCTGCAAAACATGTTTTGTGGTATTGGTCTGGCCAATAAGCAAGTGTATTCTTAATGACTGAAGGTGGGGAAGTTGGAGATAAATAGCTATGAAGTTTGGTGTGCTCTAGGAGGGTAGAGCTTGGGATAAATGAGGCAAAAGGAGTGGCTTTCTGACCTAGAGCTTGGAGTGATCTTGGTAAAGAGGACCACAGAGGGTCTTCAGACCCTTTGCTTGGAGGAGGGGAGGGCAAAGCTGCTCCTGTTAAAAAGACAAGCTCTGCATGATTGTTGAAGCCACTGGGTGCAGGCGGCAGAAGTTGCATGAGTAGAGGGTTAGTAGCTAGTTCCTGTGTGGCTCGGGGGAGCATTCCTGTATACTACAATTCTGGATGGTAGTCATGTATGATTTTTAAGAACTTACGTGGACATCACAGGCATTGTAAGTGGAAACACCTGTGTTTACCTTAGTTATCTCTAAGGAAAGACTTGATGTGGATTTGAAGTGTTCTGGTTGAATGGCAGCTGTCTTTATCAGCCTCAAGCACTGAAGAGTTGCATGCTAACCACAAAAATTGCCACTCAGGAATTTTGCTTTTTAGACAAAAAATCAAAAGGCAAATGAAGAAATATGGGAAGAACATGTGTTTCCAAGCTCTGTGTAGCCAGCATGTCTAGAAGTACAGGGTAAAGTCCTATAACTTTGCTAATGCTGTAAGAAAAAATATTACTCGTTGTGAAACTTGCGGTGCAGTTATGGAAGTAGCACTGAGTCTAAACACATGGGGTGGTGCGTGCGTACATTCACACATACAACAGTAATTACAATAGCCTAAAATTCATGTCCCGACCACAATGATGTTGCTCCATTTTTCAGTAACTAAGAAAGGAATTTGGCCCAGTGAATGAATTTGAAATGCTCGCAGTTGGCCTGAGTGATCCAGAAGCATTCCTTCATGTTATAAGAAACATGTGCATTTTATGTTTGCAGGCGGCAATTGCTGTGTACCAGAATGCAAGCAGAGTACTCTTTGCTGCTGCTGTTTCTTCTCTAGCTTAGGCTAGACTTGACTCGTTTGCATTAACCAAGTGGAATAGAAGAGCCGTAGTACAAACACTGAGTTAGAGCTAGGAGTAAGTTGAAGTCTTGTTCTGGTAGTGATTCTTTGTAGCCCTCTGTCAAATGGATATGGTATGAGCCTACTGCAAAGGGGTAACATGGAGCAGTTTTATAAAGTTAAGAGTAGTAAGGATTACATAAGCACCACTTAAGACATTGGCGGTCTTATGAAGCTCTGTTTTTGTACTTGCCTGTTGCTCAGAATCGCTGAGGATGGCAGGCACCCCTGCAGACAGCCTAGTCCAATTCCCCTGCTTAAAACAGAGCCGGTTGCTCAGGACCGTGTCTGGTTGTGTTTTAAGTATCTCCAAGGATGGAGGGTCCACAGCCTCTCTGGGTAACTTGTTTCAGTGTTTGATCACTTTCACAGTGTAAAACCAAACCAAACAAAAAAAAAAAGCTTATGGTTTTGTGGAATTTTCAGTATTTGAATTTGTGTCCATTACCTCTTGTCATTTCACTGCATACCCCTGAGAGAGAAGCCTGGCCCCATCATCTTATTCCCCTTCACTGAATGGTCCTGGCTCTCTCAACCTTTTCTTGTATGACAGATCTCTAGTCCCTTAATCATCTCTGTGGCCCTCCACTGGACTTATGCTTGTATGTCCATGTCTGTCTCATACTGGGAAGCCCAGCACAGGACACAGTACTGCAGAGGTGGCTCCCCCAGTGCTGAGCAGAAGGGAAGGATCACCTCTTTTGATCTGCTGCAGCTCTTCCCAATGCAGCCCAGGATGGTGGCTGTTTTTGCTGCAGAGGCACCTTGCTGGCTCATGTTCAAATTGCCTACCAGGACCTATGATTCCTTCTCTGTGAAGCTGCTTTCCAGCCAGTCAGACCCCAGCATGTGCTGGTGCTTGGGGTGATTACTCCCCAGGTGCAGAACTCTGCATTTCTTCTTGTTGAACTTTGAGATTCCCATCAGCACATTTCTCCAGCCTGTTGAGGTCGCTCTGAATGGCAGCATAACCCTCTGGTGTTATCAGCTGTTCCTCCCAAGTTTTGTATACTCTGAAAACTTGCTGAGGATGCACTCTGTCCCATCATGTAGGTCATTAATGAACATGTTAAACAATATTGGCTCTCTGCAGTAACAGCACTAGTAACTGACCTCCAGCTAGACTTCGAGCCACTCATCACAACCCTTTGAGCCCAGCAGCTCAGCCAGTTTTCAGTGCACCTCACTTTCTGCGCATCCAGCCCATTTAGAGTCTGTATGAGATTAAAAATCTGTATCAGTAAATAATGACCTATCAAGCTGTTTCTAGTTCAAAGATCCAGATAAATATTGCTGGAAACAGGAGACTAAAATTAAATAGTAATGGAAACGCAGATAAAGGAGGTTGCAAAAAAACAAGGAGAGGAAAGGAGGTGGTTAAGTACAGTTTTGGGTGGAAGGGGAGTTCTGCTAATTAGCTGTGGCTTAGCTTTCCCTTTGTAAGAGACTTTGGAAGTGTGGACTGGGTTTGGGTTTTGTGTGGTTGTGGTTTGGTTTTTTGTTGTTGTTTGGGTTTTTTTTTGGGGGGGGGGGAAAGTAAGTCAAAACGATAGGAAGGAGAAGTTCGAAGATCTCAAAAAGCTGCTGAAAGAACCCCAGCCTTGCCATGGCTCAGTTTTACAAGGAGAACTGGCTGAAATCAATGTACTGGATTCAAACCCTTCTTGTCCCCATAGGAGAACAACTTTCCTTTGATTATTGTTGATTTATACAAATTTTTTTCCCCTTGAGTATGGGAAACGATCCAGTACTTAATTATTAGGCATTGTGAACCTCAAGGTTATGCATGTTATGCACACGTTTATCTCAGCTTGTTCTGTTTAAATTGATACTAATTGGTTTTGTTGAAAGCAAAGCTTCTGATAAGATGTCTTGTTATCAGTGTTCCTGCTAAGCTAATTAAACCCCTGAGACAGCACTGCTATGTGATTTTTTTTTTCTTCCTGTCATGAAAAAAAGTGTTTATTTTGTTCATAGGCATATGAATTCCTGTATTGCAACTATCACCTCTCTTGTTACACAGGGGTTTATCTTACTGGGAAGGCAGCTCTGGCAAATTCTGCAGTCGATCTATCTGTTGAAACAAAACAGCCAGAGAGGTGTTGGTAGGCCAAATGCCACTATAATTAGATGGTTAATTATAGTCAAGGTCATTTGGGAATGTGTGTCCCTGTCAGTATCTCTGTGACCAAACACTCCATTTCCATATACTGGAAATACTCAAATACTTAAAATATCATAAATTATTATACCCTAGAAAAGAACTCAACCCTAAAATGAGCACAGCTGTGAATATTACCCATGTTTCCTGTGGAGCTATGTCCCTGTGTGTCAGCCAACAATGGTTTCACCTTTAGGACAGTAAAGCAACCACCGATGCGGTAGCATCAAATGTGATTGTATCCCTTCAAAAAAATTCTCCCCTTTTCCATCCAAACTCTGACCACTCACTTAAGGTAAGTTTCAGTGCAAATGCTTGTAATGGATTTGGTGCTAAAAATGTGCTTTGTGTATTCTGGAAAATCACTCTGTTTTACTGTGTTTTAAGGCTGGCACATGTTGTTTCTGTTTTTGTAGCGTGTGTTTCCCTGGAATGATATTACATGTTCAGTTATAAATTTGTAGTGTTGTTTCTATGTAAATTGTTGGTGCATCTGGCTGGCTGTTCAGTCATGAAAAGTGACTGGTTAACCTTGAGGGCAATCTGTTGCAGTAGTGATGTAATATCTTATTAGGCCTCCAAGGCAAGAGGAGAATTTCCATTCATTTAGATGGCTGTCCTACTGGCACTCCCTCTCTCCTTTCAATAAGTAGAACATAGATTAATCTACTGGACTCTTCTTTGCAAAGCATGTATTTGCAGGCTAGCTGATGCCTTTTTTTTTTTTTTTTAAACTACTACAAATATTTTCTGGCTTTGAAAGAACTCTTATGTAAAGGGGAAATAAGACCTTGATCTTCCCAAACATCTTTCTAAAAGATAAGCAACCTTCTCATTAGAAACTGATTTAAAATATGTCTCCTTTGTTGTTTGAAGTATATTTGAAAGCCTGCATGTTCCTTCCTCATGGTTTGTTTGAGAACTTATTTCTTGCTTGACCTCGACTATGGTTATTACTTTTACTCTGTGCCTGCTTGTGTAGGGCACTGACGCGGTCATGAACTTCAATGCGAGCAGTCAAGGCTTTTAGAAAATGGGGCTATGCATTGAGGAGCAGCCTTGTTAACATTTTCTGTCTGAACTAGAAAACAGAGTAAAGGAAGCATAAAAACCAGAGAGGAACTACACGAGGAAGGAGCTTGCTGTTGTGCAAGATGATGTTGCAGGTAGCCCTGTGGCAGCAAGTATTGCTAACGTTTGTGAATTGAAGGAGTGGCTGGATCCAAGTGATATTAGCTGCACCAGTGAGAATTGGAGAAGTTGGAAAAACAAAGGACAGATTGACTGGCCTGTCTGAACACTGGATTCCTATGCTTTGTTTTAAGTCTTCCCTTTCTTTCTTCTAGCAGATTCCTATAAGTGATGGTGGCAGGGAGTAATTTTCTATGTCTGTTTTCCTCAGTACTTCTAATGCTCTAGTACTGTTGTTATGTGTTAATGGTAATATTCTAAAGTAGGTTTTTTTTCTTCACTTGCTTTCTGAAGGTAATTGACCTTTATTCTGTCACATATAGGCTAAAAGGACATTGTTTTTCTAAGCTGTGCAGAACAGCTGCAACCTTTTCTTGAACACCAGAAGAGGTTTTAGGACCAGTTTCCTAGGAAAGCAGGAGTCTGTAGGTTGATGCTACCAGAACATCTCCTTCCAATTACAGCAGACTTTTCCTTCTGGAAAACTGTACAAATGGATTTTCCTTCCTCCACGATGACCCAAGGAAGGATGCAGTTGTAGATGCAATGTATCTGTTGTCCTGTAAGTTGAAGTTTCTGTCGAGTGCTCCCTCTTCCCCGGAGTTGTAGATAGGAGCCATCCCAGGCTAAAAGGTGTCTGTTTTCATTCTTTGTTCACTGCTAGACATTTCAGGGCTCTTGACTTCTACTCAGGACTGTTGGTTTTGTCAAAATCTTGTCTCCTCCTTGCTTTACTAGATTGTCCGTGGATCCCACGTTGGTGGGACAAAACAGTAATGCATTTCATTTGGCACTAGTTGCCTGAAGGCACGGGTTGATGTACTTCAAATAAATGTCAGCGTGGGTAAAATGCTAGGAGAGTGTGCAAGGAAAAGGATTGTCTGCTTCCCTTTGCTCCAGAAGGCTGGTGTCTTGTGAGGAGAGGATGGAAAAGGAGGGAGGGGAGAAGAGAAAAAAAAAATCTGAGGTGCTTTATCAGATGGGGGTGAGCACAGAAGCATGAGGCAGCACAGATGCCAGATTTGAGCAAATACTGCTGAGTCTTGGTGGAGAGTGCTGCTGTGCAAGGAAAGGTACATCAGCTCATTAATCAGCTATGCCTCTCACTGACTTTTGAGCATGCTAAACAAGAATATAAGCAAATCTGTTAAGAAAAAAGAAAACCAAGGTCAAAAATCCATAGGTCTGGACTCCTGAATTGCTTTTTGCACACGCTTTGTTCCTATTTTTTTTGCTTCTCTGCAGCATCAGCTTTTTATTGTTCATAGAGAGACAAACAGACTCTTGTTCCAGAGGGAAAGGGGGTGGCGGTAAAGCCTGGGTAAGCTTGGAGGAATGTCCTGTTCACTGCCTCACTCTGGTTTCAGGTCGAAGACAAGGTTGGGTGGGGGTTTATTGTATAAGGAGCAGTCAAGTGTCAGAAAACAAGCGACAATGAAAACAAAGTGCAGCCAGTAACCTTGGGGCTCTGACACTGAGAAAATGTTTATCAGAGGAAGATTCTGCTGGACATCAGTGGATAAGAATGAGTTGATGTCACTCTTGGCAAGGACGGGAGCTCGGTTTTTTCCACACAAACAGCACAACACGGCAAGGGGAGAGGCAAGGGAAGGGTGGGAAGGAGGGGAGGGGAAAGAGGAAGAGGAGGAGAGAGCTGTTCGCAATAAATTGGGCTAATAAAAATATATAAAAGCATGGCTTGTTTTGTCGGAAGGAGCCTCAGTGCTGGGACATAAATAGACAAAGGTTAAGGATGCTTCAGGGCTCCTCCTACACTGCGGCTCTGAAGAGCTGTACACAGATTCCTGACGGCCATTGCGTAATTTGCTTTGACTTGCTCCCAGTTGAGACCGTACTGTGCGCTCATTCCTGTGGCCCTTATTCAACACAACCTCATTTGGCTTTAATGGGACTTTTTGCTTAAATAAAGAAGTTCAGCTTTTCTGACCTCTGGTAGCTTCAGTGCCTGGCCAATGAATAGGAGGACCTCCCCTCGCCCTCAACCCCTGTATACCCTTCTTTTAAAGCTTCATCACATTTTATACTTAAAGTAATGCAGTGTTTTCTCTGCAGGAAGAAAGGCTTACACCAGGCAGGCAGGCAGCAAAACAGTGGAAGCTGCCTTCCAGCAGGTACCACCCTGAAGCTAAGAACTAACTACTGGTATTTGGTGGATTTGACTGTGAGCAGTGTTGGAAAGCACCTCAGAAAAGGTGTAGGAATAATGAAAGAATGTCGTGATACAGCAGTTTTAGAAAAAAAAACTCCTTCTAAAAACAAAACAAAGAGACTTCTAAAACCAGAAAAGCATGGGAAATCATTAACAGCATCTAATCTATGAGCTGTCTATATTGGAACACCTACTGCTGGCTGTCCCCTCTATGAATGCTCTCGTAGAGCATAGAAGTGAGTGGCTTTTTATTTATTTATTTATTTAAAAACATGTTACTTGGTCTAACAACCTTTTTTCCCTTTCTTAAACAAAAATAGGAGTTGTGTTGTGCTTGCTCTGTTTGTGTTCATATATTCTAGTTCAGTGCAGATAGTTTCTAAAGTGGCAGAAGTTAAACTAGGAAAGAGCTCTCCTAGGCTGGAATAGGTGCAAGTATAAGCCTTCTAGTATTATAGATGTGTGGTACTTTGTGTCCTGTTTCCCTCCCTTTCCTCATCTCCACCATGTATACAAGTTGCTACAAGCAGCCTAGAGCTACCCAAACATCTGTAAGGTATTTGCATAGTTCGCAAACAGCCTTTCAGGATATTGAGCACTTGTGGAAAATTGGGCCATTATTTTTCAGAATGTAAAAGGATTTTAAAACTGGATTGTTGGGGGCACAAACTTTGCAAATCAATTTAACAATGTAACTTATATCCAACTGGCTCTCATCACCAGGGTTTTAGAGCTGCTGTGGTAGTGTAAGGAAGCAAAGCTTTACATTTGACCCTCTCGTTATGCAATTCCCTCAGGTATATGTGACTCTCCGGAAACTTTTCAATTTGATGACTTCCTGCTAGACCATGCTATCTCATGAAAAAATTCAGCTAGCACGGTGTTGACTGAATAGGTTTGAGTGCTCTCCTCTGCTGAATGACCTTACTAGGCATGTGCAAGCTTCTGACCTGTTTTGCAATGACTCAGCTCTGGGTAGGAGCAAAGATCAGCGCACCAGACTTCAAGACAGACTGGACATGGGGAAGCTGTTGCATTTGTGCTGGAACCATTTAGAAGTGCAGGCAGTGTAGCTGGAAAGGAGGAACGGTCAGGTTTGTTGTGTGCTCTACTTCACTGAAAGCTACCAGAATCAAAAAAATCGCTTAAGTGCTGTCCTCCTCTGCTACATAAAGTTGGAAGAAGAGAAAAAAAAAAAAGTGTATTTATTAATTGGAGAGTTGAATTAAAACATTTAAGGTACTTATGTACTTCTAAGAGAGTCTAAGAACTCAAACCTCCAGTCTTTAAAGTGTTAACATGTTCTAAATTGTTTTGTACCTTAATTTTAAGGCAGTTGTGGAGCTAGATACTGTTGTATGTAACTGTCACTCATGCGTTTTCTGTAGAGTTAGCTTTCCTATTCTTTCTCCCCCAGTCCAAGAAGAGATGCAGCATATGTGCCTGCGTTAACACAGTTTGTTTTCATATTGCTTTTAGCATTTTGTGTTGGTTTTTAAATTATTTGTAAGAGTGGAGATGTGGAGTCAACATTTTGCTATGTATTAGTGAAAAGAAGAAATGTTCTATTATTGCAGAACAAAAAATGGTTAAGGCTCTTCTGTCATCACATTTGTGGTTACAGATTCCCAAATGATCAAAATTCTTCCCCTCCAGCTTCTATAAAAATTGTGACTGAGCCCCTTCTGTATCCCTTGTCTGAAACCTACTTCTGAGCCTATTTTTGTACCATTTGAAAAAACAGTGCTGAAATCATTGCAGAAGTGGATATACTTTTATGTAGGACGCTATACTGAAACGGCACCTGGAACAGCTTCTTTCTGTTAACAGCTGCATGTCGTACAGCCATCCTGACATTACCGGTGAGGCTAATGTGGACAAAATTTAAGCATGCAAGGTCTACTACCTTCATGAGAAACCTAAAAAGTATAGATTGCGTCCTGTAAATGAACCTAACGTCAAACCATCTTCCAGTTGGTGAATTAGTGGTAGGTGTTATAGAGGTCACTCAGACCTGGATTTATTGTTCGTAGGACTTAGATTATTTTGCTGGGCTCAGTGTTATACTGGACTGATGGAAGGTTTTCTGAAAGTTAAACTAAAGCTACTGAGTGTTACAGTGCAGACTGTGCACAAGAACAAGCTGCTGCTTGGAGGTGTATGGCGGTATGGAGTCGGGGTACACTGCCATTCTGCAGCAGCCACCTCTTGTGGACCGGCAGCAAAGCGAGGCAGCCTGTCTCTCTGGTCTTGACAAGTAAGCCGCCCTACCTCGCATTTCCGAAAAGGGAGATAGCCTCTGTTTGTGGCTTGGGCTGGTCGGGAGAAGAAGCAATTCTGCTGAGGGGGGACGACTTTTGCTGGATCAGACAGCTTGAACCAGTACGTCCCAGAGCCGTGGAGTACTAAGCCTGGGAAATGGGGTGCTGGGGTCAGAGTGGAACACAGCCCTTTGGGAAGGGGGTGGGTGGGAGAGCGAGGTCCCCTTATGGGGCCGGTTGGGCACCCCCTACCCTGCAAATACCAGTGCAGGAGCTGCGCCTGTATCTGTTTAAATTGCAGTGGAAGAGCAACCCAGCTCTGGTTGGTAGTACAACGCTGAGTGACCACTTGTATACACATTAGCTTGTGGTTCTTTCTTCAGTCTTTAGCAATCTGAAAAGCTAAAAGTCTTAGGTGCTGTCTCACAGGAATGCTGAGAGTCTACAATTTGCATGATATCACTATTATAAGAGCTTTAAAGATGCCAAATGTAGTAGAAAATAACTCTTTCTCAACCCTATTGTTTAAAAATAGCAGCAAATGTGGATAATGTCACAACAAATGATTAATTTTTAATTGTTTTCATGTATAATCTTGAAAACTTAATTTGGAAGTATTCTGCTCCCCCCCCCCCCCCCCCCCCCATCTCCCTATTTTTATAACAAAGAAGAGTATTTGCTCGGCAACAAGGCTGTATTTGGCTTTACGTCTCATCCCTTCCTGGTATTTTATTTCTCACCTGAAGTCAGAATCTTCTGCACAGAATATAAGAATTAATTGCTGTCAGTGTCGCAAACCAAGTTGTTGTTTCAGATGGTGACTGAACAGAAATTGAGCTTTATGGGCGTTTGTATATATATTAATAAAAAATAATGGGGTTTTCTTGAGGTGCCTTTCTGCCCGGTGGTGTGTTGCAGAGGGGGAGAGGTGTCTGGCTGGTTCTCTCTCCTCCTGGATGCTACAAGATCTGGGTGCCCTGGGCCCTGCTGACAGAGAAGTCCGGAGGCAGCTGGGCGCTTGGGACTGAGGAGATGAGTGCTGTCCCTCCTGCTGTGGCAGGAGGCCTGGGCTAGGGGAGCAAGCATCACTTCTCAATGTGTAAGCCACGGTGGCCGAGCGTTGCAGCTCTGCACTCTGATTCAGGTCCCTTGTTAATTGTTAGAAAGGTTACAGAGCCGGAACCTCGCCAAGAGTTGTAACTGACTTTGTGCTCTCATGTACTTAGTGTAACTCATGGAGATGTGTTAACTGAAATGCTGTTAAGATTCTCTTACAGTAAACCAAGTCAGAAAGTCTGGTTGGTTGATTTGTTGGTTTGTTTTTAAAAGCCATATCAGACAAAATACTCAACAGTTGAGTAACTATTCAGTATTTAGTTTTATTCGGCTATTGTGTGTATTTTCTAGTGTTATGAGCAAAAGCGGTACGCGGACGCCCTCACGTATCCATGATTACTCTAACAGGCGGTATTCTGATGCTGTATGCATCCATAACATGATGTATTTTTCTTTCTCTCTTAATGTAGTCAGAGGATGCTGAGAGCGAGTCCTGTGTCTAGTGGGGCTCTTATAATTTTGCATGCCAGACTGCGCCCCAGACTGAGGAAGAATGTCTGACTGTCTCCAGATCATGCCCAGAGTGGGAGGACTGATCTAACAGCTGAGAAGAGGAAGGACATACCTATAGCTGTGTGTTTTGTGCTGCTTCTGAGGCTTGTTGCCCCCCTCGTGAGCCAGTTTGGCTTGGTGGGGTGATGGGGCACTGTACCGACAAATGGGTAGATTTTGGGTAGGTTGATAAGCTGAATCTGTCTGTGGAAGAGCTCATTGAGAACCAGAACTGGTACAAGGACAGGGCCTGGCAAAGCCTGGCAGAGCAACAAGATTCATCTTCTTTTCAGCAGCAGAGAGCCCTAACATCAGCTCGGGATGTGGTTTGGCGAGGGTACCTTCTTAAAGAGGGACAGGGGGCTTTTCCTGAGTGCTGGGAGGCTTTCCAGCTATAAAGGCTTTATAGGTCTTGTAACAGACCTTATAAGTACCTTGACGGAGACGTGATTTAGGATGAGCAAAGCTCCACGTACCACAAATTTAGAACTGTTATGGTGAGGAAGTGAAGTTTTGCTATAAAATGACTGTTACTTTCCATGACAGACTTAGGAAATAGGTTCGTGCTGTCTGTGAGCAGCAGACTGTATATTTAAAAAAAAAAAAAAAAGGGGGGTGTGTGTGTGTTTTTACAGCTGCACTGTTTGGGGGGGCGTTAAATGGAGGGAGAAATGAATTGTTATATTCTGGGTATCTCTAACCGCAGAGGGAGTGACGCATGTGCTTGGTGGAGCTGGAATGTGGAAGCTGTCGGTGCTGGCTCCGAGATGCGTCTCCCCACACTGACAGCCATGCTGGGACTCAAGTCATTGTCTTCCAGTGTGGGGAGCTGGGGCTCCAGAAGCTCCCAGGCTCGCTAACTCTGTGCTGTTGGTTGCAACAGATAAAACAGTACTCCTAGATTACCATTACCCATGGGTTACCTATAAGAACAGTATCACACAAATGTTGTCTTTAGATATTCAAAGCTTGCTTTAGTAGCAGCTTATTTTAATAGTAAGATGATGCTCTTTCATGATATTTTACTACTTACTGAACTTACTGAAGTGCAAAGGGAATGTAAATTGCCTACTACAGAGGAGGTGCAATTTGCTTGATTTCCCCCCCGGATTTTAAAACACTTCATGCTAGGGATTCCTTATTGTCCTTTGTCTTTCTTCAAGGCTCTTTGCCACTTGACAGTATTTGACAGGAGATTATAAACATGGAGGCAATATAGAGCATAGCAGGCCACTTACTTCTGTGTAACTGTTGAATGTTTTAGGTGCCCTAATAAGCCCTGCAAAGCTGAGTGATTAGTTTTTTAAACACACTGTCAAAAGTAAATAGTGTGTGCATTGTCTCCTCCTTCTCCCCCCAGTTCAACCTCTGAGTAATTTCAATATCCTAAATTTAGTTGTTATAATTTCATGCCAGCTCCATGTTTCCTTCTGGCCAGGGAAAATACCTTTATGTTGCAATACAATGCTGGGAACAGTAATAGTTATTTAGATACTAATACTGCTGGGAAAATTACATCCATTTTATCCCTTGAGTTACTTCTAAAATTGGTTCTAATGGATCCGTGAAAAGAATCAAAGCAGACTGAGAAAGAAAAGTACATCAGCGCTTTCGTTTGCCTGACTTGAATTTGGAATGTGGGAACAAAACAGAATATTTAAATACAGGTGGGAGAGCTGGGACAAGGATGAAAGTGTTGGTTCAGACTTTGGCTGCAGGCATTCACAGAAGTGTCAGATGGTAGGATCATTTAAACAGAAAATGGCTCTTCCTGAATAATTTTGTGCTGTTTGGGTAGTGTGGTGCCAAAGATAGATTTTTAATTGTCTGAGGGCATCCAGGTTCCCAAAGTGATGCTTCCTTGCTTTGCACTGAACAGAAGTGCGGTGAGTAGACCTTTACTCAGTTAGACTTGCTAGTAGATAACCACCTACCCTGATAAATAAAATAGTGCAGTTAAACTTGTTGTAAGAAAAAGTAAGGAGCAATTACTTAATTTATGTGAAGTATTTGCTGTATGGGCTATGTACGTATGGGTTGTAGCATTTAAAAAGTTGGACTTTGTACTCCTGAGTAGTGCAGCCATTCCACTGGTAAAGCCTTCAGAGAAGAAATAAGTATCATCCAAATTTTAATTTGGATGTGAAATGGAAGCCCACATTGCTAGCAAAATGGCTGAGTGGTAAGTTGGGTTGCATGTGAGGAAAGAAGGTAAAGTAGAAAACGTCAACTCTGTTGCATTTACAAATTACTCTTGTTCTTCGCTATATTTTCTTGAACGAACATAGTAGAGAGAAACTACTACTCGTAGTACCTGTGGCCAGAAAGCGTCAATAGTATATTTCGGACAGTGCTTCTTTAATGTATGTTTTAGATAGCGCTCTTGGAAAAATAGACAAAGGCCATGATGTGGCCGCAACTTTTGGCCATGATGTTATTTTTACTATGGGAATGTCCCTTCGCTCGAGTCCTTAAGGTTTGGGGCTGCAGTTGTAATTGAGGATAGCGTTTGCCAGAACAGAAGTGAATGATTTTAAGTCTAACACTTGACTGTATTTTGATCTGATACAGAAATTCCCTGTGAGGAAAGAGGAAGAAAATATCACAGATGTCTGCTTTTTTGTGATGATACAAAAATTGTAGGAAATACATGAAAAGTGCTGCTACATACTGAATAGAAACCATGTATTTCATGTATATAAATGACGGCTATACCAGAATCAGCACTGTGCATTGTTTGCAATGATAAAGTATCAATAAAAAGTTTCATCAACAGATACTATTACTTATTTAAAAGGAACTCTTTCAGTGAAACTACCTTTAAAGTTTTCTCTGACACTTTTAAAACAGTTTTCTCCATCTCTGGGAAAGAAAATTGAAGTCTTAGACTTGCAGAATCTGTAAGTAAATGCCCTGTTCATCAGTCTTGCTCCATGCCATGCTGTAGCAATAAATTACAAACAAAACTCTCAAATTGACTTCTGAACTGAAGAAAGTGCCTGAAATTTGGAGAAAACCAACTGACAGCAATATCGGTTAATCTAATAAAAGATGTTACTTGTTGAAGAAGCATCCCACGTTTACAGGCATGTTGTAGATGTAATCTGCGAGCCTGAAGTGGGTGACTGTTTTGCCTTACATCGTCCTTCCTGTAATGTGGTCTCAGGCACAAGGCTTATGAGTAAGTTACCGTGGAGAAAACTAGGTTGTGAACTCAGGCTTGCAGCACTTCAGCTACGCTGTAGTAATTGCCTGTGTGTGTGCTTTTGCCTCTTCGTCAAAGCAGCACAATGTACTCCGCCCCTGCTGAATTTACTTGGGGTTAGTGTGTGTACACAGGCTGGATTTGTGGAATAGCAAATGTGCCCCAACTTCATGTGGGTGCCCTTGTGCTCAGAGGTGACTTTAGATGTCAACTTTCCCCTAAACCACTAAACGCTGGGTTTTTTTTGCCTTTTTTTTTTTTTTTTTTGCTAGTACGTGGTATGTCATGTGGATGAATATCCATGCACTTTTGCCTAAAATAAAATGAAGACTGGCATGAGGCTAATCTTTATTACTAGTAACAGAATCGATTAAAATAGTTCTAGAGTGTAGATTGGGGAGGGGTAATAAGAAGTTGAGTTTATTTGTTCCTGCTGTACCTTTTCTCTTCCATCCACAGCCTAAAAAACTTTGCATCGGCTGGCAAATTTCAACCAAACTTTGCAGTGGGAGAGAGATGTGAAAGGTAGTTAAGGTCCTATTATTTCAAGGAAGACAGGTGGACAGGTAAAGTTGAGACTCTTTCAGTGCTTTGCATGGATAAAAAATTTGAAGTGACAGCTTGCCATTGCTAAAACAGAGATTTTCCCCTCTGTCCTTTCCTTCCCTCTCTCCCGCCTCTCCTGGAACTAGCTCTAGTTTTTGATCTCAAGGTGCTGTGATTCTCTTTGCTACCCTAGAGGAAGAAGAAAACCACTGGATTAGTTCTCTTTGGTTTTAGTGAAGTGAATCATTTTCTGTGCAAGAGCTGTGGTGAGGCATGTGATGAGGAAGATGGGAGTTGGACCTTCCCTTTCGTGGAGCATGTATGTGGGGGTCGGAGGGAAGAAGCTTTTGATTTGGCTCTGGTTGCCTTATGAACCTCAATTAGATGTCTGACAATCTGTGTGGGAGAGACCACATTGATGCTCAGTGTTCAACACTGATGGTGCTGTAGGAGAGCAGGCTCTGCTGCCGCCTGCCCTGCTGGCGTTTGGTATTTGAGGGCAGGAGAAGGGAAGGGATGTTCTGCCAGTGAAGTCTGGCTGAGGGACAGCAGTTTCCATGGGGTTTCAGATAAATCATTTAATCTCTTGGTGCCTCAATTCTTCATCTTATAAAATGACGTTAGTCTTCTGGCCTTTGGGTTTGCAGAGTACTTAGGATTATGGGGTCAGTTGTAGCCTGCGGATATCACATGCTTAAGTAATCAGATGATGGTAGGTCTTGGGTCTCTCTTGATGTGTTTTCAAAAAAAAAAAAAAAGTTGCTGCAGAGTAAATACAGCTTATTGCACGACACAGGACCATGGTCTCTCACTTCCCTGTGAAATACGCCATCCATTTTTCTAGCCTTGTGCCTATTTTTATACTTCAGAGTCTGCTGCAGGAAGTTGGCCATTCAATACTGCAACTGCGTAGTCAAAGCCACTTCTTTTCCATGCTATTTCTGTGCTCTAGAAGTAAAAAATCAGTGCAGAGATGGACTGGGTAGGATCTTGGCTGCTTTTAGTTGATGAAGTGCAGCTACATGCTTTTCTTCAGAGTATGTTGTGTACCTTCAAAAGCATCTTCAAAATCTTTGTGAATCTTCAAAAGATGGGTATCAGTAGACATGCTTCCAATTTTATGGCAGCCGCTAGTAACTTTTTGAAGGTGTAACACTGGGCAATCTCATACTTCTGGAGAGTCATATCTAATGGCACACTGAAATCTTAGTACATGCAGACAAGTGGACTGTTTTTTCTTTTTGGACATTCAGGTTTCTAACAATCCAAACGAGGAAGCATTTCTGATTTCTTTCTGTTTTACTTCTTTTCAAATGGAAATATTAATTTAGAAATTTTTGCATCACGGAGACATTTGTGTTTTGCAGCACTCTTCAAAGTCCTGGTCAGGATCAGGCTCAATTGTGCTAACTGCTGTACAGATCATACAAAGCATGGGGCAAAAGTCGTCTCATCAGAGAAGCTGCAAGCTTCAGTGGAGCAAAAAATTGTGTGCGCATTATTGATTACATATAGCCATCCCTATGTGACAGGAGAAAGCTCTAATGATATATGGAAATCTTTGCAGGATCTAGTCCTAAGCAAAAATGAGGCTCAATAGGAAAGCAGAAATATCATAAACAAATACTCTTTTAGTGTAATTAATAACAACAACAAACCCCCTGCTGAATTACAGTTTCTTCTGATGTAAATTATGTGGCCTTAGTAAGTGGAAATCTCTAAGAGTGTGGGGATTTTGTCTTAGGATTGTAGTAAACTACATTTTTATAGAAACCTAAATGTCTTGAATCTTCTTAATGTTTGGTTTTTAAGACAAATGGAGGAACAAAAGGGGAGGTGATTTATATGTCTTGGTGAGTAATGTCTTACAGGCAATAGCTTACGCTGGGTTAGGAGGCCGAGGTGCAGTATTCATACTGAGAGCATATTTGAGCTCTGCGGTCAGAAAAGTTGCCTGCTAAACGATGTGACAAGATGAGAGTCTTCAGCCCATCTGTCACCCATGCAGAAGTAAATGATCACATGGTACTGAGTCCAAAGTAGAGGGAAAATCTGCTGTTACAGCCAACATTCCTTGCCACAATACAAATATGTTCTTTGCTCACATAATAGCTATTCAGTTTGCCTGCAGTCATTGTGTTCCCCCATTAAAGTTCAAAGGAATTGAAAGTACGCAGTTGACAAAGCCAACTTTTGCCTTGGAGTGAATATGTATTTTATTACAAGGTGTTTTATCAGTGAGATTTTTAGAAAATAAACTGGTCTGTGAAAAAGATCATGTGGTCATCCACATTTCAGCTTAGCGATTTTTGGGAAAATAGCAGTGATTTAATTTTTATTTTCTCTTTTTTTTTTTAGTTTCTTTCCGTTTCTTTATGGTTGACTTTTACTAATTCTGTGGTGTATGCCCTTATTTTTAAGGGCGGTCTGGGTTTCCAAATTTGAGTGTAGAAATTGTAATGTTTCCTAACTGAATTGTTATTAAAAACCAAACACACACACACAAAAAACCCCACAACAAAACAAAACAACCCCCAAAAAAAGCTATTTTGACTCCTCCAGCTTTGCTGAAAACGTAGTCTTTTCTTAGTCTTCAAGAATGAGAGAGGACATACACAATTAAAATTCAAAGCATTTAATCAATAAGAGCCCTGTAAATCTGATGACCATATCTGTTTGGAAATATTGTAATGCCTTTTATTCTCCTGCACATAGATGTGCAATTCTTTTTTTTGTGTAGGTCATATTAAAGTCCTCCTGCATGGAGAATATATGGAAATCGGATATCTATCTCAGCTAAGAGCAAGTTACTGCATCCAAACTTGTGCGAGCATTAACGGTCAAGTAGGAAGACTCGGTCTTTAGGGATGTAATTTCATCTGTTTCTTGTGTGGATCTTTTTTTGGTACTTAGGATGCCTGAAGGTACTGGCAAGACAATATCTCCATGCAAATAGCAACAAGAAAGGCGACTATAATCGTTAACCTGTGGCCAACTGAGGCCAGACTTTATTTAAGAAGCTGGCCAGACTGGTAGTTTCTACCCAAGAGCTTTAGAAATGCTTGATGAGGCAAGTTGTGGGGTTGATAATTTTTAAATGCTCTTGGAACACAAGAGAATTCCTGGAGACTTGAAATATACTAGTGCTTTTTAAGCTAAAACTAATGGTGGCCTAATGAGGGTAAATGAAATGACTCAACACTATTATATTAACAGTAACCATAGTCTACTCAAATTCAATGAGGAATAGGAGAGCTGAAAAAGTTTTACTGTCTTGGATTAAATTTATGAAGAAAGAGTTTCATAAAAATGAGGGGAGTAAGAAGAGGAGTTGGGAACAGCTGAAATAAGGTAGGTTGCAGGCAGCACAGGTGGGTTTGAAGGGTGGGAGACAGAAAAACAGTGTATTTAAAGCAGTGTGAAGGGAGCTGTAGACAAAAAGGTATCCACACACACAAAAAAAAAGAGGCAGAAGGAAACTTGTGTTAGGTGAGCAAGAGATCACAAACTCTAGCGAATCTAGAAAATCTAGGAAATCATCAGGAGACCAGAGTAGAAATTCCTTGAAAAAAGCTTTGTACTAGCATATACTTAATAAAAGCTTTTTAGATTCTCCAGAAGCATGCTGAAGAGTCTGTGGGATTGTCTTCAGAGAAGAATTTCAGAAAAGCAAAATCAATTAGTTGAATCAGCATTTGCTCAAAAGAAGTATGTCATTCTTTACTAGGCTGAATGAGAAGTGTTCACAGAATATTTTTGTAGAAAAAATGGTAATGTACATGATAATAAACCTCCAGAAACAGGTACCAGAACCGGGAATGCCTCTGTAAAGTTGACAACCTATTGCTAATCGTGGTGTGTAATCTGTTGCTTCATTTAACCTTGCTCTCAGGAGAAGAGGTGATGACGTGCAATACACTGTTATGCATGCTCTTAAAACGGGTGTTGCTGATTAGTAGGTCCAGCAAAGGGGTAGCAATTATAGAAGCAACTGGATTGTTAGAGGTGTAACCAGTATACATTGTAGAAGTGACCTGGCTTTTAAAGAGGGAAGTCAGGCCTCAGGTTAGAGGTACTTGAAGGTGTTACAGAGATAATCTGAGAAATTAAGTCTTCTGTGGGAGAGGAGACTGATCAGTTGAGTTCCTGAGCTTGGAAAGATGATGGGAGAAAGTATACCCCACTTTGTAGATTTCTGTTGTGTCACAGCACAACTACAGAGTAGCAACTGCAAAGCAAGCAAAAAGAGTTCTCTTCATGCTGTGTATAAATAAGCATCTTATTTTCACAGGATATTGTGGAGATAAATGTATACCTCTCAAAAAGGATTAGTGAAATTCAAGTATCATAGCTTCACTGCGCATGTTATTTTGTGCCTGAAATTTTTATTAATAACTTTTTGAGGCAGAAAGGTGGTAGAAGAGGATGAAGAACTGATAAAGATTTTGTTTTCTAAATGTCCACTGTTGTCAAATGCTGGAAGCAATATTCTGGGCCAGGTAGACTTTTGGTCTGGTTAAATAAGGAGTTACTTTTGAAGTCCTCTCTTACATTCCACAGAAAGATCGGTTAGCTAATGACAGCAACCCTTTCTGGCCTTAAAATTAGTAACAAGACCATAGCATCATGTGCTTTGCTGTCTGTAATAAATTAACAACTGTGGACCTGTTGGTTTTCTTTTTGAGATGTCTGCTGTTACTGGTTGAAAAAGGGGATTGTCAAGTAGAAATAGAGAAGTCAAAATGAATATTAATACTTTTTAGGTTGGAAAGCGCTCAAGTTGTTAGAATTGTCTATTAAACCAGCAGAACATAACTATGGTGTGTTACTATGTTCTGCATGTATGTAGAATCAGTATAGCATGTAAAGCATTTTTTCAAGAACTTAACTTCTAGTCATAAAAATGCTTTCTAAACTAACAGCTTTCTTCTGCTCAGTAGGATGTGATTTGTTGGAAGTGTATATTGACCTGGAACCAACAAGGAGATGACTAAGTAGGAGGAAAATGGTTTTAACATGCCTCTGCTTTGCCAAGGAATATGGAAACAATAACAGATTTGTCAAGTCTGTGGGTCAGCTAGCCTTGTAGTGATATATGATACTTCTCTATGCACGACATACTTGGTGTGTTGGGTTGTTTTTTTCTAAAGCACCATTTAGGAGCTGAAATATGAATCTTTCTTTGTCCCAGTTGCTGTTTATTACCTTCATAGGCATGCTGTTTATCGATCAGATATATTCAGAGTAGGTGGGAGATCTTGACTTCTCTTCATCGTGGCAGGCATGTAATGTGGTCTGTCTTATTTATTTTATGGTGTAATTTGATAGCCAACACTGTGCATGTTTGGCGTTGCCAAAGCATTTTTGGTCTGTACGCTAAAGCTCTGCAGTAGTCCTTCTCCTGTTTCCCCATTTTTGTTTTCCCTAAGCCACGGCATCCCCCATGCTACCTTTCCTTATCACGCTGGGGTATGCTGCTTCACTTGTGTCCCAAGCAGACTCTTCTCGAGGTTTCAAACAGTGCAAAGATGATTCCCACGCATGATGACACCCTGCATTCCTGGAGATGGCTGAACACCTGCCTGCCAATAGGAAGCAGTGAATGAATTCCTTGTTTTGCTTTGCTTGTGTGTGTGGCTTTTGCTTTACCTATTAAACTGTCTATATCAACCCATGATTTTTCTCACTTTTATTCTTCTGATTCTCTCCCCCACCCCACCGGAGGGGAGTGAGTGAATGGCCGTGTAAGGCTTAGTTGCTGGCTGGGGTTAAACCACAGCCCTGGTGTTCTTCCTTCTTTGGAAGAGAACCAACAGCTTGGAAAATGAGTATTCAATTTAATAAGAAGTTAAAACTTTAGGTGCTGTTTTGTTCCCGTTTAAGAGCAGAACTGCACTCTTGGGTGGTGGGGAGTAATAATCACACAGATGAAATCACAGGAACACCCTTTCCTCAGTGAAGAAGAGGTAGTAGCTCAGCAGTTAGTTGCCCTGAGATGTGCTGGTGACCGGGTTCAAGTTCTGACTGTTTCGGGAGTGAGCCTGAACCACTCAGTGACCTCTGTCTCTCCCCCTTTTGGCACTTGTAAGACTGACTTACTAAATATTTTGCTGCAGCAGATATGATCTCATATCCTCTTACAAACCATGTGTAGACCAGTCACTGAGAGATGGCCCTGTTCATGGAGAGTTCAAAGTGCGAGGCAAGGCTTTAAGACGGAAGCAGTGATTTTCAAGAGGAGAGTTGTTCAATGATACCTGGAGTTTAGAAGTGCTGGCCATCTCTCTGCTCTAAAAATGAAGCTTTCTCAGTGCTGAATTGCTAGTGGCTTTTAGATATCTCCTCAACTTTCTGTTAATATAGGAACAAAGGATACCAGCAACACCCTTTTTAACCCCCACCCTTTTCTGTGTCTTGCTTTTGGTTCAGGGTTTTCCTGTGGGTCTCAAGTTTTTTGGGGGTATAGGGAAGTATGCTGCTGTCTCTTAAGTGCAGAGCTCATGGAGGAGGTATTGCATTAAACCTGTTTGGGCTCACTTGTCAGATGCTGGGGTGAGGAGGAAGGGAAGACATCTGGATTCTGTGGCACAGGAAGGTCCTTTCCAGCTCTGCATCTCTCTGTTTCTATCCCCTGGGCTTTCCTGGTAAAACCCCTCTAGGATCTGGGTCATTGCAGTCTCTCTTCCATGAAGTTTCAAGATGACTTACTGTTGCCATCAGCTCTTTTGGAGCAAAGCTACTGACTTGCTAAAAAATAAAAGGCAGTGAGTTAATAAAATCACAGAATGGTTTCGGTCGGAAGGGACCTTTAAAGATCACCTAGTCCAACCTCTCTGCCATGGGCAGGGACAGGTTCCTCTAGACCAGGTTGCTCAAAGCCTCATCCAACCTGGCCTTGAACACTTTGAGGTATGGGGCATCCACAGCTTCCCTGTTGCTGTGTCTCACCACCCTCATCGTAACAAATGCCTTCCTTATGTCCAATCTACGCCTACCCTTTTTCAGTTTAAAACCATTGCCCCTTGTCCTGTCTCTTACAGGCCTCGGTAAAAGTCTGTCTTTTTTACAAGGCCCCTTTAAGTACTGAAAGGCCACAGTAAGGTCTCCATGGACCCTTCTCTTCGTCAGGCTGAACAATCCCAACTCTTTCAGCCTTTCTTCATAGGAGAGATGTTCCAGCCCTCTGATTGTCTTTGTGGCCCTCCTAACAGGTCCGTCTTGTGTTGGGGGCCCCAGAGCTGGATGCAGTCCTCCAGGTGGGGTCTCACAAGAGTGGAGTAGAGCGGGATGTTGATGTTAAGAAAATGTTAATGTTTATAGCATGGAGAGTAAGTAGTTACAGTGAAAAACAAAAAATGGTGGATTGACTTTTTGACAATGGGAATTTCTACCAGATGGAAGGCTGCATGGCCTTTTTCGTGCTGCTGTTTACTTTCTCCTTTCTTGCAAGTTGTACCTCTAAGCTAAATTGTTCTCTGGCATTGTCAGTATGAGCCCAGAGATCTTTGGAGAAGCTAATTCCTTTGGCTTCTCCCTACTGCATCACCCAAAATAATACCATAGTCTATCTTTAAGCGGCATATGCTGTTGTTTTTATTGCTACTCCAAACATTTGTACTGGATTGTATTTCCACCTCTGCCTTCTTAGGAAGGAATTCCAGCTGAACAGTTAACGTCTCCCATTACTTGACCTTTTGTTTTTCTGAATAGTGAATTAGAGGCTACTTACAGCTTATTAATTTTGCTTTTACCATTATGTAACCTGGACAAGGTTGTAAGTACATAATAAGTTTTAGTAGCATGTTTCTTTTATAGCTCATTTTACAGTCCTTGGCCTATGCTGCTTCAAAATTCTCATAAGCAGTATAAGTTGGCCAAAATACACACTTCATGTTAATTAAATCTCTTAAATAGAGTCTAATTTTCTTCCTTCTCTTGAAGTTGGTGAGAGATTAGTAATAAAAGAAAAATAGTTGGTTGATAGCATCATGTATTTGATCAGTGCAGAAACAGGATAACCGCCTCAGGTACATGGTGAACTCTTCCTTCCTACGTGAACAACATATTAAAAGTTGATAACATTATTTGAACATTTATCCTGACAATTTTATAGATGATCAGAATTAACAAACTGAGGTAGCACTGGCACATGTAATGTATACATTTTTTAAAAAGTCTTATTTCCTTCAGTGGGTTTGCTCCCTTTAAAGTCTTGCACTTCAGCAGAAAGTAGTCTTTAAAGGTTTGCAATGGATATTGCTAGCCCTAAGATTTCGTTTGAGATTATTCTTTCTAAAACATAAAAAATAATTTGACTATGGTGAATACGGGGTTTTGAGACTAAATAGTTAAGTGTCTGTTTCTTCTCCTGACCTCTTGACTCAGGCAGCGCAACTGTAGTGGGCAACAAGTCAGTAAAATAAAATGATCTTTTTTTTTTTTTTCCCCTCTTAAGATGAGGAAAGAGAAGTTTTTCCTGTGAAGGGTAATTGAGAGCATCCTGAGAGAATAAAATGTTGAGTGTTGATGAAAAGTAAACCTACTTCATCATATCTGATGAAGTTGCTGTCCTAGTTTTGTTGTCATTTCTGTCTGCAAATGTTTTCAGAGTTGTTCAGCGTTCTCAAATTCATAAGGTACTTCTGACTTACGTCTGTCTTTCTATCTTGTTCTTGTGTTTTGGTAAGCACTCTGTGTCACAATTTGTAGCTTCCAATAGGCATGGGGGCCATCCAAAATAGTTTTCATTTCCCACTGAGGTATGTTCTTAGAAGAACTTTTCCAATCCAAATAACTGGCATTTATTACTTTTTTTTAATTGCTTAGTGTGATACTTGCTTACATTTGCTGTTTTAATGTCTTTTCCTGTCTGTAAACTGAGAGCCCCAAAGGGCACATGCGTGCAGTCACTGAATTCAGTTTACATAGCTTGACAGATGTTTTGGGAAAAGCAGATTGTGTGTATGTGCTGTTTGTCACAGATGGTGTCCCAAAAAGAAGGTAGTTCTGCTAATGCTGAAGGGAGATGAAACGAAAGTAAGCAAATGAAATAGCAAAAAAAAAAAAGGATGGCCTTAGATTTTAGCATAATTTTTTCCAGCAGCTTCAGGGAAGCGGTCAGTATGGCACATGTATGCTTGAGCTCAGCAAAGATTCTCAAGTTGGGCTATGTAGGCAACAAACAATGGGCAGGAGAAACTTCTCTGGACAATTTTGCTCCTCTGGATATTAGCAGTATCCCAGTTTTAAGTGTAACACCTTTTTTTGGTGAGCTTTTTGTGAAAGCTGGTCGTGCGAGAAGGTGAGCATTTGGGTTTGTTCTGCTGCCTCTCAGCTTGCAGCTGAACTAGTTACATGAGCAGTCAGATTAACTCTGGTCCTTCCCTTGCCTCGTAGGACTCCTCAGTGGGCAGACCTCTCCAACCAACACCAAACTGGAAAAGCTGGACCCCCAGCAGGTGCTGCAGCTGTGTCTCCGGTACCAAGATCATCTTCACCAATGTGCAGAAGCAGTTGCCTTTGATCAGAACGCGCTCGTGAAGCGCATCAAGGAGGTACTGCCTGTGGCATGCCCGCTTCTGGTGGGGAAGGGCTTGGGGCATCGGCGTGGTTGTGCATTGCGCTATGAATGCAGGTGCTTGCTGTAGATGGCCGTGGGTCACTTGCAGCAGTCCACTTCAAAGTAAACCCTGTAGAGAAACTTTGAGTGTGCACTTCAAGCAAAGTTTCCGGGCTTTGATTGTGGTTACTGTTAGGTGATGTGTTTATTGGTTATGCTCTATGATTCCTGGTTGTAAATGGTGGGTGTTCCTCTGGTACGGCAAGTACTGCAAGTAACTATTGAAGAAGTAAAAAATTACTGGAATTTTAAAAGGTAACAGTCTTTATTTAGATCTGTATTTTTAACTTTTTATTATGCATCATGGTTAAGCTCCTATTTAAGGAAAGAAATGCTATCATAACATCTTCTGTGGTTAGAGAAGGTAGTATTTCTTTCTTCAATGGATTTGTAGAGCTAGACTGTTTTCAAAGCCCGTAACATGCTGTCTCTTCTCTGATCCGTGTGGCTGCTAAAAAAATCTTCCTGTGCTGCTGTTTTTACCACTAAACTATCATTTGAAAATCACTGGTCTGCTTAAGTATTCAGTGATGCTCTTGGGGAGGCAATTAATTCCTGGGCCTAGCATTCTGCAATTGGATTGTCTTGTTCATGTGTGTAACTACTGATGTTGGAAGCAGCAGGATGGCTGACAAACTTTTTTTTTTTTTTAAAGTCAAGACAGATTGGCATGAGAGGAGATGCTGTGTGAGAGTGTTTTCTCACGTATTCTCAGATGTGTAGAAGAACTGGTGAATGCTGCATGTGTCAAAAGTCTGTGAGACCAAATACCTTTCAATGTCAACAGAAAAAATTTTGAGCAGGTGGTTAATTTTTATTCATGCAATATAAACAATGACCTTGATTCGTTGTTGCTATATTGGCTTAGAGTTAAGAAAATCCCACATGACAAACTGGGTAATAAATTTGATTCATGGGCTGTTTTGAGAAGCTGCTGTCATCATGAAGTTGTAAGCCCAATATAACGTGGGAGCCATTAAAAAGGCCTTTTTACTTTGGTGTATCAAGATCTGAGGCCAGCTATTACACAAGATGTAAAGATATTTGCAGATGTTGGTGACTCAGATCACACAATCTCAGAAATGGGATTTAATTGCCAGCCTAATGACAGTGTACTGCATTAATCCAAGCAGATTGTAATTCTTTTGGCTGTTAAAGTGTGAGAGGGAATAATGACATGATTTAAAGTCATGGTAGACTCTACCAGTGAAATCTGCTCTAGCTGGATTTGCCTCCTATAGGACAAGTGGCAGACTGTCTGTCAAATTAGCATTGGTGATGTTTTTCTTCCAGTTCAGAAGGCCTATGATTTTTTTTTTCCACGTAAAACAAATACAATGATGATATCAATATTGTCACTGACTGACTTTATCACAGGCTCCTCTCTGGCAAAGTGAAGGAGAAATGGGTGACTCTGTAACCCGGGCAACTGACAAGTCAGTTGAGGTTTTTTTGGTCAAAACACTTAAGTAACTTCATATGTTTTCAATCCCTCCGCCAGATCTGGTGGGTTTTTACTGTTCATTTGCCTAATAATTTTAAAATGTTTTTCTTGCACTGGCTGTTCTGTGTGTGTGTTCTAGAGGAACCGGGTGGGACCCACTCAGCTTAAATCATTCTTTCCAATTTGTTTGGGCTCTCCTTGGTGCACTAAATTGAACCGCTGTTGACAGTTGTTGACAACAAGGGGCGCAGCTGAACAAGAGCAGGGTATGTCTCGTTACAAGTGTAGACAAAGGAGATTGCGTTTGGCTGCACCCATTTGTCAGCGATTATTTAGTTTTGCTGTGTAGACAAAGCTTTGACCCTTAGTAAGGAGTGACAATGAAGTGTATTGTGAAAAGCATAACGTGTATAAGATGGACAGTAAATTCTTCTTTTCCTCATTTTTGTAGTCAGTATTTCCCTTTTCCTCTCACACTGTAAGGACTGAAGTGTTTTTCTTCTGATAACAGACTTATCAAGTGATTGATACTTTTAACCTTCCTACAAAATGTTGGTAAGCTTCAGTCCCCAGTTCCTGCTGTTTGTCTGAGGTATGTTTGCTTTTCAGACTGCCACTGACTGTACTCCATGTAGTAAGAGTCCTACTGTATAGTATACTACAGTTACAGTGCATGCAGCCAGGATTTTTTTAGTCTTTCCTTGACAAAATGTCCCAGGGCAAATATCTTTTGCTCGTTGTCTGTGTTGCCAGAAAAGAAGTTTCCTGGTTTCTGGCAAAACTCAAAAGTACTGTTGTAAATTTATTGGTCCTCGATAACTCATAATTGACTGTGGTGGTTTGTGAATCGGGACACAATATGAATTAAAATGGTTCTTTATAGAGAAAAGAATAAGCTAAGGAAAACAAAAACCTTGCATGCCAGTAGTTACTGCAGATCTAAGTAGACCCATCTGTGTGTTCCCTTACTTTGGGGACCAAAACAGACTAGCTTTGCTCTCCATCCCATTTCCCAGTTTAGCCAGAACTTCTCTGCAGTGTGTTGGCTGGATCCATATCTGCTCCTAAATGTAGAACCTGTGTGACCTCCAGGTTGCTTTGACTGTTCTCTCTCAAAAAGAAATACATTCACCCAAGTGTTTCCTTGAAGGGGAAAGAATTGAAGACGTGATTGAAGGTAGTTGACTCAATTGCCACTCTTCAGCAGTTACACTTACTTGTACCCAAACTGTTGGTTTTGGAAGGGATTGATTTTTATCACAATAGGCTTCGTCTTCACTGCCAAAAAAAAAAAAAAAAAGAGTATGTGCTTGCATCTTCTTAGGGAAAAATAACCACTGTGCATGAAATATAATGTTTCATATTAATTTTTGGCAGCTGACTTGCCATCTGTTGCAATACTGCATTAATTCCAGGACCACTGAAATATTTCGGATTCTTTTAAATTCTTTTCTCCTTATCAGTTTGAAAAACAACAGAACAGCAATTTGGGATTTATGTATGTGTTAATGCAGGGTTATGGCATCTCACAAAATTTGACAGTTTTCAAGAAAAAAAAGCCTGTGTGTAGCATTTTCTGGGTAATTTGTCTACTCTTCGGTATTTTGTAGGATGAAAATTTTTAGCTTATTGGATGAATCACCACAATGACTTCTGGGGGCATTCTGTTCACATGGGTCTGGGACTGGGTTCTAGTCTGTCTACTGATGGTATGGTGGACCCACATAAGCTTGTTATATGTGCATAGGAAAAAGGTGCTTTTTTAAAAACGCATTAGATAATGTGTTATAAATGCTAAGATATAAAAGGCTAGTTTTATAGTCTATTTTAAACGGCTAGTTAACAGGTTAAACTGATCTTACTGCACCTTGGAGCTTTTACCAGTGTGTTCAATGATGGGGACAGAGTTGATCACGAGCCTTATGGAGAATGTGATATTTCAGGCTAAAAATCACAGGGCTGAACCATGACTTGCTAAGCCAGAATAAAACAATCTCGGTCTGCCTATTCTTGGGTGTTTTATATTAAAAAAAAACCCAACAAAAAAAACTCTTTAGTGTATATCTGCATGAGGACAAAAATGCTCAACTGCAGTGTTCTTCCTTTGTTTCTGTGGTGGGTTTAGTGTCCCAGCTGTAGACAGAAGGTCTTAACTTGCTGCAGCCCACATCTGTCTCTGCCATGACAATGCAGTAGGTCTGCATTCTGACTAGTCTGAAGTTTTCAGCACCTCCATCTACTGTTCTATTTGAGAGCCGAGTGTGTTCTCTTTGCCAAGACTGCCTGCCTCAGTTTCACGATGTGTAAAATGGAGGATTTCTGCCAAGATTAGTTTGAAGGTAAATGTCTTGGGGGAAAGAAACAAATGAAGCAGGGAGATGGCTACTTTACATTAAGTCCATATCATTGGAGTATGTCTCTTTTGGGTGGCAGGGAGAGAATTTGGAAAGTCATCTGATACAGGGGTTGGCCAATAACAAGGAATGGGAAACTAGTAGGATGAGTAAAGGCTGGGGAGCAGAGCTAAATTTTCAGAAAGGGCCCATGATTTTGGCTGCCTCCAAAACTGTTAGGTTTCAGTGTCTCAAAAAAGATTTTTTCATGCATTAGATGCTAAGCTTCTTAAAAATAACTTCCTTCAAAATAGCTGAAGCAGAGTATCCAAAACTTACTAGTCTCACTTGAAAATTAAGGCTAGCTTCTTTCTATGAAAGCAAAAGGGAAGCTGAAAGCCATCTAAGGTCCTTCCAAAGAAGGTTTGAAAGAAAGGATCTTCATTTCTTATTAGACTTCCAATGTTGGCAAAGGGGATGTGCTACTCGCAGTATTCCATATATACTTAAAGGCAAATGTAGTTCCTAGATTAACTGTGCTTGAAATGCATTAAGTGGATTATTAGGAGGGCTCTTAATACTTTTCCCTAAACCCAAACATCAGTGCAGTGCATCTGTAGCTTTTATTGCCATAGGCAACCCTGGCTGACAATAATTTTTAAAACAGAACACTTTTTACAGTACAAAATGAAATTAAAAATATATCAGTCTAAGCTGACATGCACCTACAGGAAAAAATTAACACCTTTTCAAATAATCAACATTACTTTTATATTTTTAACAAATATGATGGTGGAATAGTTAAACAACTTTTGTCTGGGCAGGCATTAATACCAGTACTTGGCTTGCCGTATAGCAAATTAGTGTATGGCTTATTTCATACCTGTTAATTCCTCTGTGGGAATGGCTTGTTATTTTGAAGACATATTCCAGAATAAGATGTGTATGGATTTTCCCCCTTTTTTCCTTTACCAGCTTGCTGCAAAAAGTAATTGTAATGGGCTTCTCTAGTAGGTAGTTAATATGTCCAGAAAAACAGCTCTTAATATTTGGCAAGTAAATAATTTTTGAAGCCACACATATACCACATTGTGTCTCCCAGTACATTTTAGCTGTTTAAAATTACGGGTAGGAGTTAAATCGTTATTTTGTATAAACAAGTCTAGTGCATTTGATGGACCAACAAGAGAAGCCTGTTAAATATAAACATTATATACAAGCACATTTTAGCGTATCCCATACATTTAAGACTCATAAATAGTGATTCAGCCATTCATGACACCATGTGTGTGAAATAAAACATGCCCAGCAATTTGGGGATTTAGGAATTGCCGGTTTATTTTTTTGTGAATGCGTAGTGGCTTGTTGACCTTTATGGCAACTGCCTTGTTTCTGTGACATTGAGCATTTCTTTTATTGAAGAGACCTGTCATCTAGTGGGAAAATGTGCTGTGGAATGTGGCCTGCAGAGGTTATCAACATGGTTGTGTTCCAGCCTGAGGGAAGGATGGGATTTGCTATGGGCAGGGCCCATGACTTTGAACCCCTCTTGTTCCAGAGGTGAGAGGGCTGGCAGTGGTAGGGACAGCTTGTAAAGGTTTGACATTTCCCCAGTGGGAATTAAAGGACAAGGTGTGTTGAGGGTGGTGATAATGGGAAAAGCTCTCTAAGTGCAGGAAGCAATTCCATCACCAGGAATGTATGAATAAATGCTGGTCCAGAAACCTGGGAAGGACATTGCCTGGCTGGGAACTAGGCTGATGCAGTGCAGGATCCCATTAACCAAGGCAGCAGTTAAGACTCAGGGTGCATATCTGCTGCAAGCATTCATAGTTTGTACTGGGCGATGCACCATGGTTACTCTTCTGAGCTCCATCCCTGTCTGAGCTGAAAGATTTGGAGTGTCTGGGATTCATCCAGTGTTCCAGTCACAGTTGACGAGTGTCCCTTCAGAGAATGGACTCAAATGAAGGGGAAGTTTTGTGGAGGTGTTTTTTTGTTTGGTCTTTGGTTTTGTTTTAGTACTCTGCTGAGTGAGGTGTTCCTTGCCATCCCTGTTAGCTATGATTTCCCTGTAGGGGGTATCAGAGCTGAGTTTCCAAAACTATTTGTGAAACCTGTTTCCAGCAGACATGCCCTGAGGAAGATGCACCTTCTGATGAAACTGAATTAGGTCAGCAAAATACAAATGGCCTCACCAAGTCCAAACTGCTTCTTCAACTTCAGGCCTTTGCTTCAAAGTCCATATGCTCATATGGATCAGACCACTAGGTTACCTTTCATCCCATTTTAAAAGAAAGGGCTCAGAGGATCAAAAGTAAGCCTGTTAAACAAAGCCTGGCAAAAGTGGAAACAGAGGTGTGTTTAGTTTTGACACAGCATATAAAGGCTGTAGGTGAGGCTGTGTTAACTTGCAAGCAGAATTAAGCCTTTTGGTTCACAGACTTAAATTAGCAATGCCCAAATCCAGGTAAAGTGTCTGAGAATTCCTGGGGATGCAATATTTCTGAAATGGGTAGGAACGTGGCTTGAAATGCCGCTTGTATTCTCAAGGGATTTAATGCCATGCTGCCATGCCTAGCTAGAAAAGCTAGGGAACATAGTGTTCTGTGAAAAAATGGTACCTCAAGTACAATCTTTGGCATCTTAGAATTATGAGATTGATGAGGACTGTGGCAATCTTATCAGGCTCTTTATGTCTTCTCTCTTCTGTGATGAAGTGTTATTCATAAAGACTGGAATCTTAACAGGCACCATCGGGCAGAAATAAATGCACAGGGTTGTTAAGCTGGAAGCCACCTTCATGTCCTTGGGTTGGTCTTGCTCGTTTTTCTCCAGCCTGATGTGCAAGTAGCTTGAATTCTTGAGTGATGGGGTGATGTCTTAACCAGCCAGCATCAAAATGGGAAACTGCTTTTGAAAAAGCTTCACAATTGTTACTTTAATACATAGAATGAATGTCTTGCTGTGTACGCCGGAGGCAGATGGTCAGTGCTCTGTTGTACATGAATTTTATGAAGTGATCTAGCAGTTATTAAGGAGGAGGAAAGATTGTTTGTGCTTGTGACAGCCTGAAATCTGTTGAGTTAGCATACACCGCTTCATTTGGCGTCATAAGAGACCAGTCCCTCCCTCCTAGAATATATGTGTGAAGTCAGTTCCAGCATGTTTTCTTCCATTGTGCTTCAGCTTCTAATGACCTAAACTGGAATCCTTTCCACCACCAAATTTCCAAGAAAGAGTAGAAAATTAAATTTAAGCATCTAGCAGTCAGAAAGGTTTGTATTATTATGGAACTTAGGTGCTTAAGAGACTGGCACTAAAGATTGGAAGTCTAGTATGCTAGGCCTTACGTTAGTGCTTTCACCAGGAACAGTGGAGTTCATGATTATCAGGTATTGGAAGGAATAGAATTCAGTTTCTTCTCACAGCCTGTTTAAACTAGGGAGTTGGATTTCTTATTCTAGCCTTGTTTCCCCAGGTGAAAAAAACCTGAAACAACAAAAACAAACAAAACACCCACCCCACAACTTTGTAAATCTTCAAATAGGAATAAGAAGTATTGAAGTCCATTCCAGAGTTAGCAGACTTGATACGGAATTTGTGCATGAAACAGATTTGAGATATGAAGAGAGCAAATATCAGCTTGAGTTGTATCACACGAGGCACTCCCATGAGAAACAGGAACATACTGATAGTATTGCGCAAAGCTGTGAGACGATCTCACCTGACATACTGTGCACAGCTCTCGCTGTGTTCAAGGAAGGCGAGTTCATAGTACAACAGGAGGGCTATAAGGGTGCTGGGGGAGTGGAGAACCTCTGGGAGGAAACGGGAAAAGCTTTACTTGTTTAGCTTAGTCAAATGAAGACCGAATATGGTATAATTTCTCTTTCTAAGTAAGTCTGGGGTTAAGATAGGTTGACAACAGTCTTCTCCCTCCCTGCTGGATTGTGGTGATACAGGAAAAGTCACTTTCTTTCTTAATGATTACCTCCTGTTTCAATGTTGAATTGAAATTTTCAAGGTGTTAACTCTACCCTTAAGTGAGAATTGGGGGCGGGAGAAAGCTGGGAGGAACCGGAGGTGTCAGGAATGTCAGCTAAAAGCTGTTCAGCAGTTTGATGTTCATTTTAGATAGGTTAGCCAGTATTATTTGCAAATATTTTGAGTTGCACTGATGACTTAAAGATGCTAGGTGGTAGGCTGGGGGAGCAGGGTTGACCTTGTGTAAGCAGCCCTATAATTAGCATTCTGATAACAATCAGATGTGATCCACAGAGATGACTTCATGTTGAAAGTATTACAAAGCTTTAGTGCAAGTAATCTGCCCATCTTGCTTTTTATGAAGGGTAGGGTTTCCTTAATGTTTCTGTGCCATTGGGGCATGAATGTTTCTATATGAGAAGGTTATTAGCCATTATTTCAACACTGCTCTAGAGGTATGAAACATATAATTTACTAGTAGTTAATTCGTGTGGGCGTTGTTCCTGACTGGATGTGTCATCTACCTCTGGAAGCCTGGAAAAATGCTGAATTATAATATAGTAAAATACCCTGTAATCAAGTGCATGAAGTGTGCCAAACTGTGGTGTAGTGGACAAGAAATAAGACTTTTTTTTTTTTTTTTTTTTTTTTTAATACCAGAAGAGAAAGTGGTGTGTTTGAAGAGCAATTGCTGGGACTGGCAAATTACCTAAAAGATAAAATCCCAAATCAGATTAATTGCAGCTGAAAAAGGTGCTCAGGTAGTTGTTGCAAAACAAATCAACATAACAGCTGTTTACAGCAAGGAATTTATAAGAGTTTTTAAGGTTAGAAAGCATTCTTAGGTCGTAGATTCCCTTTGCTTAATCCAGTCCATAGAATTAATTCTTGTTTATGCCTGACCTAAGCTACATGCCCGACCTTAGCCTTCTGTGAAACTTGAGGCCAATGTGGCTCAACACAATAAGAATGGATGCTCAGAGTGGACTTATTACTACTCACTCATTGAACTTCTGTCTGAATCATTGATCGTTGCTGGTGGTATGTACTCTTGCTGTCATACTTGGGACGATAGTCTATAGCCTCAGAAGAGCTTGCTATGGAAATGATCTACAGTGCTCAATATTTCCTTGAGGCTTTCCTGAAGCCAAAGACTTAACTATCAAATGTTGTCACCTCCAGAAAAGCGCTGGGAGCATTTGAGCTTCAGCACTGTGTAAGTATGGTGGAGACAGTCTTGAAAGTAGCTCTTCTGGGAATGAAGGAACAGATCCTCCCATTATCATCATCACCAGGAGGTACTTGGCTCAGTTCATGTTCTGTTTGAACATGACAGGGCTGATGTAGAGCTTCAACAAGAGCTTTCAAAAAATTTTCAGGTTATCAATGCCTAGCATTGTTAGAGCTGACATACCTTTGAGTTTCCCTGGTGAGAAGCTGTCGACTTGGACATTTCATTTGAGAACTGTAGCTATCGGAGAAAGAGCAAAAGCTTCATCTGGGCTGTCAGATGTCCAGAAATCCCTGATTCCTGACTGCTGGGCTTGTGCCCCTGCACGTCTCACGCTTCAGCCTTCCTGTGTGTACACAGGCCATCTGCACAGCACATGGGACGCAGGCCTGATGCAACCAGATGTGTTGGACTGGCTGTGTAAGTGCGGCATGGTGCTTGAACCCATCTTTGTCTGCAGTTCCCCAGACAAAAAAAGAGGGAGTCCTAGATAATCCTTTTGCCACTTCACAAACTGTAGGACATGGTTAAAACTCAGCACCTTTGCATTCTCCGAGAACAGATTTAAGAACTTTTTCTCTTAAGTAGCATCCTCTTCTAGAAAACGCTTTCTTCTAGTGTGTCTAACTCTGACTAAATATGGCAAAGGCTAACATCCTCTTTAAAAATTGTTGAAATACTTTCTGTAGGACATCTGGAAAAGGAGACCTACAGCTGTTGGGTCCCAAGTGTGAAGCTCATTAGATCAGATGGCTTGCAAAGTAATGATGCTGGCTATTTCAGGGAGCACCTTTTCACTCTGAAATGAGAACGGTGGTGTTTTCTGAGAAACATCTCATTAATGATAGTGGTTATGTCTTTTCAAATTGAAGCTTATTCTTGTTAGGAAAACCAACTTGCGTAAAGCTGGTCATTCTGACATGTTAAAAGTACAGAACCGAAAGTTATGATAAAATGAAACCGTAAGGGTAAATAAATAACATTTGCAAGTGCTGTTGTTCTGTAAATTCAGGCTCTGGGTGGATATAGGAGAGTTCTGAAGGAGTAATATGGCAGAAGCGTAAAACCGAGAAATGAGGGACTTGGAGGCTGTGTTTTGTAGCAGAATTATTAGGTAGTCTGAAATAGAGTTGTGCAAGTTATCATTTAAGCAACAGATCACTGTGTAACAGATGCAGATTTTTCTTTCTCTAGGAACAGCTAATTAAACACAGGAGTTTCTGATTCGTTTCTGTGGAGTTGTACTCCACAAAAGAGAGGTTTTGTGAGGACGGTGTACACACAGGTTCATTTATTTTATGTATTGTCTGGGGGGTTCTTGTTATTTATTTTTCTTCAACTTTGTCATTTAGGAGTGGTGTGGAAGCATTTCTAATGCTTTGAATGTAACATTTTTTAGTCTTGGTACATTTTAGAGATTACTTTTTAGAGGGATGTAGGTTCTTCTATGAAAGCCATAATTGAAAGCTCTAAAAAAAAAAAGTGTTCTTACTAGTTAAAGTCATTGAGGTAGAAATTACTATAACCTTTTCTTGGTGACATTTCAGAAAACTTACTGATAAAATCAGATACTTCCCCCCGCCCCCCCCCCCAGCCCCAAACGAATCTTCTTGTGTATTTAAAAGTCTGGCACAGCAACAGCAAATGCTGAGTTGGGATCCAGGAACATGTGCAGTGGGAGAGATGATGCTTCTCTTCATGTGGTGGTCCTGCCGCTTCCATGACCATCATGCTGAACGGTCAGGCCAGTAAGTTGATGGGACAGAAGACCAACCCAGTGAAGAAAAGAGAGCCTGGAAAGACAAGCTTGTTTTGTTCCCTGCCCTACCTTAAGTACAGGTCCGATCCCGTGACCATGCAGCTAATTTGAAGATGAGGGGTGGGACTGCTGCTTTGCAGCCTGAGATTGCATTGGATTTTGTGTAACGTGAAACTGTGCCCTGAGTTTAACTTGCTTATGTTATGGTTTAGTTGTTTTGAGAGAGAAGGATGATAAGTAGCTATAGTGTTGAGGGAAATACAAGTAAAGAAAGTCCAGTAGAACATGACCGCAATATGAGATGCGTCCAAGCTGGAGAGCTGGCTGTAGCAGCTACAACACCAGATTCCAGATGGCTGCTGGTTGTTGGGCTTTGCTCTCAGTCTTCTCCCACCTCTGTGAAGTGGGGCCATGGTTTTTCAAGCGCTTGGAAAGTATCCTTGTTTGTTAGTGCTGGGTGAGAGGTAGTTATTGTTTTAATCGTAGCTTTAGGACTCTTTTTTTTAGCAACAGTTAGCGATAGCAGTCGTAACTTAAGCTTGGGGGACTGCCAGTTGGCAAGAGGGATGCTGGTAGCTCTCAAGCAGGGAAGGCTTGAGTCGGAGCTGAGGGAGACGTGGGCTGCAGAGGTCAGACCGCAGGGTAGTGGCAAACATGTCCAATAACACAATATGCAGGACAGTGGAAAAGCTTATTTCAGGAATGAGCCTTCTTATTCTTTTGAATTCTGAAATCATTTGTGCAACCCAAGGCCTTCCAAAACAGTTAAATCTTGGTGTTTCAGGAGCAGCAGCCTATCTTACACTATTGTGTATCTACTATAGCTCTAAGGAACCAGGTCTAGATTTAGGTGTAGATCTTCTGAAGTAAGTAAGGGCCCTGATGTACCTGTTAATATTACTAAAACGAGAGCCAATTAAAATGGTTACTCTTCTCTAACTTGACTGCAATCTGTGCAATGCTTAGACTGAATACCTCCTTGGCGATTGTTTACAGCAATGGCAAATCACAGAAGGAGCAAAAGGAACATTTTGGCATGGGATTAAGTCTTGGATGTGATAAGCAAAACTTAAGCACGAATTATAGTTGTTTACCGGACAGTGGCGCAGAGAAAGGGTTCTCATGAGAACTGTACTCATGACCGATGCTGAAGAGAAGGACGTGGGATCCTTGGCTGGGCATCTCTGTTTTCTACCCTGGCAAAGATACTACCCAGTAAGTTCATCACTTAGCAGTGTGTGGGATGAGTGGGAGAAATAGAGGATGTTCCCATCATCAGGAAGTCATCACGATCTATTGTGCTAACTTTGCGTGACATTATCAAAGAGAGAGGGGAAGAGAAAAAAAAGCCATTCATTGAGCACATTTGTTTTCAAGCAGTACAGAAAGAGGAGCTGTCTTCAGTTTTAAGTGCGTTGATTGAGAAGTATTTTCACACCAGCACATCGTGACTAATATTCCATGCTGTCGTGTTCCTGCCTGTCACTTTCTGATGTGGTTTTTGTGCAGCTGCAGGAAGGAGTTCATTTAACCCCAGCCAAGCACCTGACAACATGAAGGGAAAGGCCGCTTGTGCTCAAAGTGCTGTTCTAGCAAGTGAACTTTCTGGAATAAGAATTGTGCCCGAATGGCTGTGTTTTTTTGAGTGGCAACCATAGGGGATGGGAGCTAACAGCAAATCGTTAGGGCAGAGGGACACAGGACAAATAGGTGTCTAGCTGAGCTCTTGAAGGCTGTTGGTGAGTGGGGGAAAGCAAAATGTCTTCTTGCCTTATTGGCATTTTAGCGAGGAGGTAGGGAAGCTGGGAATGACAGAGCATCCTCTTATGAGATGTATTTGTTTTGTTACAAATGTCAGCAGTGCCTCTCTACAAATTTGATTCCACGTTTAAGAACTTCTGATTGCATCTGCATGCTCTGCAATCAGGGAAATGTGTCTAGCTGTAATTTTCAGTCTCAGTCATTGAACTAAGAAGATGTGACCTCTGTTTCTGAGAGCTCAGGACACTTACATGCCCATGACAGAGGTGCTATAAAACCATGTCAGGTAAGAGGTATATGTAGGGCACTGGTTTGTTTTCAGTGTGGTCTCTTGAAAAGAATTGGGTGGTGTCCAGTGCTGACCTCAGTCTTTTTGTGGGCTAAATTAATGTCTCTATTCTGCTTGGCAGTGTGGGCCAAGAAGAATTCTAAAATGAATGCAAGAATTTGTGGTGTGCAAGATGTCTGAAAGTCCCCTCAATTGTTTTTGTGTTTCATCAGTGTGTTGTTACAAATGGGCTTGTGTAATGCAGAGGAGAGTCTGCGAGCCCTTACTGGTTGACAGTGTGAATGGTGTAGCAGGAGGGGCTGTGCTGGGGCCCTTTTAAGTGGGGGAGTATCCATCTTGCAGTGTTGTTGGAAGTAATTATGAATCTGTTTTCATTTGAGGAAAGAAAAGCCCAGTAGATGTCTTTTCATGTTTAAAATGTGAAGCTGAGGCATAAATTAGCATCCTGCTGCTACTGATCCACAGAGGAGTCATGAGCTTTGAAATAGAAACAGACCCAAATTCTGAATGTCAATGGCTGTGCAAAAAAAGTACGTCATGCTGGAAGGTGAGTTTTAGGCCTGTTTTTACGATATTATACTGCTACAAGAAAAACTGAAAAAAACTCTTCCATCCTTTTTGATGTCGGAAGGGGGGAAAAAAAAACCCCTGTCTTCTACTCTGGGCCTGTCCAGCCTCTGGTTTGTGGCTTTAACAGGAGGAATTATTTTTGGAAAGAAATAAAAGGTGCATCAGGAGCTCCTACCTCTTCACTGAGAACAGATCTTTTTTCCTCAAGAGCAGGCTGGGCAGAACCTCTGACTTTGACAAGAATTAGGACTGGGGCCTCATGTGCTAGGCTCTGCCCTTTGCTTTTGTTCTGTTGCTTCATAACAGGCATCAGGTCCAGTCTTTTGACTCTCTAAACTCTTCTGTACCTGCAAATTGGGCATGATGATCGCTTACTCAGTGGAGATGTCTGAAGGAGAAATTGGTGATGCTGAAGCCATCAAGGAGCTGGTGACAGCGCAGCTTCACATCTGTCATGGCTTATGGGTACAGGGTGGTGACCTGCTCACGGGGGAGTTCCCTGCAACTGTGGTGGCCTGGCGTAGTGGGAAGCTCGAAGCAAGAAGAGCAGAAACAATGGCTCAAATAAACACTTCCAGATGGTTGTGGGGCAATGGAAGAGCTGCTGGCTTTGAGGTGTCTTGCTGGGCTTCCCAGAGAGTTTCTCAGCCAGAAATGAGCAAGAAGACTGAGACCTGAGTTTTTTCAGAACAGACTGTGGTAGGGCCTTGTGTATGGGGGGTGGGGTGTTGATGGGAGATGCTCAGAAAAGGCAAGTTCACTCATCTGACCCTTGAGCATGTCTTGAAAGGCATGGACTGCCTTGGCTGTAGGCAAGGGAGCAGACTTGCCTAAGCTCCCTTTCTCCAGATGCTTTTTATTGCTACTGTATGGAATTAAATAGATGGGAATTAAGCAGATTCTTATGTGCTTTCCCTCTTCATTGCAGATTCCCAAAGGATCATTTTAGTCTTTGTGGTGGGTAAACAGGGCTGACCCTCTGAGTGTTGCAACTGAAGGCCCAGTCTGAGCACCAGAGGAATGGGGCTGTGTGCCAGGAGAGGTAAAAGCACAAGGTCTGGCACTGGAGGAGCTCGATTGGAAGGGGAGGAGGCAGGAAGGATGTAAGTGTGTATTTAGGCCCGCTTCAAGGAAAGCTGCAGAGAGGCATTGGCATTTCTATACAGGAGTTAACATGTAGGGTGGTGGGTTTTTTTTCCCCCACCTTGTTAAAAAGACCAGGTTCAGTCTGAGTAAGAATTGTCCTTCCTTGCAATTACTCAACTTCAGTCCCCCTTGTCGTGTCACTGGCTGTGCAGCTGCCGCAGCCTCCCAGAGCAGACAAACTGGAATGCTAGGTATAGGGAAACCATAGGAAACACTCACTTCCACCCTTTCTCTTTTTTGTGAGGCAGCTTTTTTTATAGCCATTGTGAATGTGTCCAAAAGTAGCAAAGAGCTTGGAAGGCCGCTCTGCATTTCTTCTTCCTCTTGCAGGTCGGCTTGAGCTTCTCCCGGTGTTCCCCTCCACTAAGTGGACGTACTGGTATTTACACAAAGAGTCTAGAAGTCAACAGATGAAAATTACTGGAATGGAGAGAAAAAAGGGGGCTTTTGGTTTTTTTGTTTCAGAGCTTGGTAGGTGAGTGCTTTGCCTCTTGCAGAGCACTGTGAGGCCACGTGGAGAACCTGCCTGTGGAGGAGAACTTCAGCACCAGAGGAGGTTTCTGCCTGGGTCCCTGGGCTGCTCAGTTTAATGAGGCGTGCTGGCTTTTGGCAGGTTTCTGACTAGCTGCCACCCCACGCCACTGTCTCTCATTAGGTGGGACGCTTTTAGGTGCTGGATTGAATTTACTTCCATCCCGTGCAGACCTGGTGGTGGTCTGCTTTTTACACACTCCAATTTACAGAGCTAGCGCCAAGCTACTAAATTATTAAGCTGGGGTTTTAATGGAAACCCCTGTGTAGGCTTAAATTGTTTCCACTCTATTTGGAGTTTCCTGCTCTGCTGGTTTTTATTTTGTCCTGTGCATGAAAACATGGAGGGAGGAATTCACAGGAAAGCACACAGGCAAAGAGGAAGAATTTGGCCTGCAAGCACTAGAAAGTACAGACGAAATAAAAGGTTAATTGGTACTGTATCCAGCTCTGATGGAGGTGATAGGGGAAAAAAAATGCTTCCTAATCCCCATGACAGTTCAGCGGAAACTTGTGTGTTTGTTTCAATGCTGTTTGCAACTTAGGTTTCTCAATAAAATGTTTTCTTGCTGGACTGTTTTTGTCCTGACCCTTTCCCCAGGGCTTGAAAAGGACATTTGTCAGCAAACACAGATCCCCTGGTTTTACCCCTAGTGTCAAACACTGCTGCTGCTGGTGGGAGAGCAGTGCTCGGTCTCGTGGGACTTCCCTCCTTGGTGGGGGATTCCCCTTGCAGCTTTGCACTGCTTCCACCCGCTCCCCCGCCTTGCTGCAGGCTCTCTGCTATAGCCCCGCACCACTGCGTGCTGGGTCAGGATTACACTTGCCCGTTACATGCTATGTAGGTCAGATCTGGTCAGCACAGCTTGTTTTTCAGCAGTACAGCGATAAATTTGTGTTGTCCCTGATGACAGGTACAGTTGCTGTTCTCCGCTGAATGGGTTGACTCTGTCACACAGTTAAAGTGAGGGATGTTGTTTGAACTGGGGACTCAGCAGTGATTCCCTGAGGCCACTTCATTGTGAGTGGTGACCTCCTTCCTCTGGAGGCAATTAGATGGGAGAGGTTCGGAAAAATAGTGAAAAGAGGAGGCAGTGAGCTAAAACTGGCCAGTGTGCCCACTCCTGCCCTTTGCTCAGCAGCCACTGTGGGCACGCGCTGAGTCCCAGGCGAGGGGATCGCTTTCCACCATGACAGAACATGGTCATAGGATGTGTTCCAGCTGCTCAGACATACCAGTTTGAAGAACCATCATAGTGGAGCAACTGGTGTTGCCGAGCACAGCTACAGCGAGCCAAAGCAACCAAGCTTCAGGTGTGCGCTTGAGGGTTTGGAGCAGATCTGTTACCAAGCTCTCTGAATATATGGTATGTCTTACAACCTGTAAAACAGCTTAAACCATCTGACTTGGCTCATGTGCGTATGGTACTAGCAGCTAGCCAGAATCCCGCCTGGAGTTTACAGGTCTGGCTGAAGAGAAAGTTGGGCTGTGAATTATGAAGGCTACCTTCGTCACTCAATGGCAGGAATAACACTGCAGTTCCTGTCATTGTCATCACGCTGGAGCTGTGTTTGGGTACTTACTGTGTTTAATTGCACGGCTGATTTACTTAATGTCTCTCCTGGGGTCACTCATAACACATTTATTTTTAAGATTCGGGGAAATTAGGGACACTAGCAATCCATTGTGGTTCTCTCCCAAGGCAGGAGTTTTCCAGACAGTGATAGTAATAACAGCAGTGGCTTAGTCACAGAGTAACCTGGCTAAGCTGATGAAATAAATTAGCACTGGCAGCTATGGTAGAGCTTAATGCTTTCAAATGAATGATCTCCTCTGAAAATATACTATAGATGCGGGCAGAGGCCACAAATTTCCTGGGTTTGGATAACTTGGAGGATATGCATATAGTTGGGAAACCCCTGGCAGTGCCTGTTGTCTTTCATCCCTGTAAATACAGAATTTTCTGATCAAGTATTCAGTGTTTGGGTGTAGAACTGAGGTGGTCATTTGCTCTCCCTGATGCACAGCTATGAATCATTCCATTTCATGACAAACTTGTCATGCCCCAGCAGAGGAGCTCCTTTGTACCTGGCTGGTAGCTCCAGTGGGGTGTCTAACATGCTTCTCGGTTGCTTTTAGGAAAGACAGCGTGCTGAAAGGCCTATGGTAACAGTCAGTCTAATGTGCCTCGCTCTGTTTGTTTTTAAACAGATGGACCTCTCTGTGGAAACTCTTTATAGCTTCATGCAGGAGCGCCAGAAGAAGTATGCCAAGTATGCGGAGCAGATCCAGAAGGTCAATGAGATGTCTGCCATCCTCCGCCGTATACAGATGGGCATCGACCAGACGATCCCGCTGATGGAGCGGCTGAACAGCATGCTGCCGGAGAGCGAGAGGCTGGAGCCCTTCAGCATGAAACCCGACCGGGAGCTAAAGTCATAGCTGATCCAGCAGGCTCCCCCTCCTCACCTTCCACACTCCAGCATTCAGCACAGATGCGCTTCCAGCGGGCTGGGCTGGCAGATGTTAGAAGCGGACAGCAGTGCTGCCTGACTGTTTGCCAGGGCATCGGGGGAAGAGCAGCGTCAGCTGCCAGAACTGCGCAGCCAGGAATCCAGGAGCTCCCCAGTCCCGTCGTCTGGAGAAGACGATTTACTGTTCTTTCATCTCCCTCCTCTTGCCGTCTTGTCTCTCTTACCACTACCACCACCTGTGCCGAGACATTTGTTTCATTGCTGTGACTAGGTTGGCGTTTACAGAGGAGGAGTTTTCTTTCATCTGTTTGTTGGTTTTTGTTTTTTTTAAACTAGAAAAATTCAAAGGGATACGGGGTGTGACAAATGTTCTCACGTGGTTTTTGTGCCACTGGGATTTAAATGATTAGATGGCTGGCAGGTATTTCTGAGATCCCCTGGCCTTGGAAATACATGTGTTTTTATAGGTGAAAGTGCGGGAGCCAGGAACTGGCTTATTAAAATCTGCCTATTATCATAATTAACATGGTTTGCATGGCAGGGTTTTGGCATGTCCTCCTCAAGGCTCCTGTTTTTATGGGCTCACTAATTTATGAGGCTGTAAAGGAATAACTGTTCCAGAAATGTATGTCTGTTAATGTTAAGCAAGCCTTAGCGTCCCTCTCCCCCTTGCCCTGGCAATGCCCCTGTGCCCCAGCTGGTGGCATTTCATGTCCCTCACCTTGCACAGTGATTCTGACAGGCCCTGGCACTGACCTGCTCATTTTGCATCCCAAAGTTGGACACAAGGTGTCTTTTATTTTTATCAGGATACTCCAGTTATCTTGGTGCTGTCTTTTTCTACCAGAGGGATAGAGTTGTTTCTTCACCTTGAAGTGTATGGAGTTGGAGGTGGGAGATACGAGAAGTCCTTTAGGTCTTCTCCTTGGCTTAGCTGCTGTCATGCCAAGAGTTTGCCTGAGCACGGTGTTTTATGACTGAATCCACATGGCCCTTTGGGACCACGCTCAGCAAACTGCTCCAAGGAAAACAGGATGTTCTTGCCTTCTCCCAGGTCAAGGGTCCTGCTGGAAGGCGGGCAGCGTGTCCATGCCACCCGGGAGCAGGAGCATGCAGGAGACGAGCTGGTTGCCAAGTCTGCCACTGGTCTGCTCGCTGCAGGCGATTTGCAGCACCTCTCTGAGCTTTGGTTTCTGCCCGTATAAAATGGGGGGATATTCTACACACTGCTGTAAAAATATTTATGAATCTAGAAATAAGCTTTAACAACCTGCGTCACCATCGTGTGGCAGCTCTTGTCTGCAGCAGAAAGGGCATGAAACTAGAGTGAGGAGTTTGCTGGGTCAAGGGTAGGTTTGTATGTGTTTGTGTTAGTCCCAGGATGCGATTGCTGGCAAGGAAGCTGAAGTGCACCCATGAACCCCAAGGGTGGTTGTACATCAGCAGTGCAATTCCAGTGGCGAAGACAGCTGTCTTTGAGAGAGTTAGTGTGACAACCCATCTTCTAGCACAGCACAAGGCTAGGTGACTTGCCAAAGGCAATTTGCTTCGATACATCTTAGTACTTAAGAGTACTTAATCGGTAAAAGATGGTCTCTAAGCATCTGGGAGTAAAAGTGCACTAGATTTTTGATGGTATTAATTGGTGCCTGGTGGCAGGAAGCAACAGGCCGTTCTCTTGTTGCATTTCCAAAGGCCATGTAGCCTAGAGTGGATTTTGTGGTGTAGACTGCAGCCAACTTAGATGTGTATCTGAACCATAGTGGTGATTGGACCCTGGGGCCTGCTGAGCACTCTCTGAAAGCAGAGTCCCATAGAAATTAAGCCCCCTGGAATGATGCCCTGGGAAGAGCGATTGACCGCTTGAGAGGCGGCAAGGAACTCAGCAGATTTTCTAGTAGAGGCAGCAGAGTGGGCCTGGTTGTCTACTGCTTCCACCGCAGAGTTGTTACCTAGTTGCGTATACGTAGACATATACTGTATGTTGCATGGGATATAACATCAGGCTTCCATCCCTGCTCATGCGTCTTGCAGTATTTTACACTTGGTTTGTTAAAAGCTTACACGAGGTTTAACAACCGATGAAAACATGCTTGCCATGGCTGTGCCCATGCAGGTCCTCATTTTCATCACTGAATATGTGTCTGCCTCCTGCCACCAGACACACCAGAATATTCAGCAGCCTTAAATAGCGGCTGCAGGCGTTTTTGTCCTCCACGTCTAGATGATGCTGTCTGGAAGTTTAGAATGTGCGACATTCAGCCGTCTGCCAGACGGGATCATGAATATCGCACACCCTGGCGTGCTGGAAGCCTATACCGGTGGGAAGATCCTGATACTGGATATTGAGGCAGGGGCTAGGCTGCAGATGCTTTCTCCTGTAAAGCTAGACATTTGGCCTCATGCTATTAAGTATCAGATCAAAGCATTGCTCCTTGCAGTGCTAATGAGGGCAAGCGAATAGTATTCCTATCTGAAAGCTGCAGGAGCAAGGGCTGCAAATCAGTCCCTTCCTTATTTGCTATAAAACACCTAGACATTGGGCCGATAATGGGAGAAAATGCTTGTTCTTATGAACACTGGCCTTTAAGCTTGTGTGTGTGCTGCTGGGCCTCCCAGCAGCAGCCTTCTGAGCAGCAAGGGTAAGCTGTGAAAAATTTTAATAGCTTAACTAGAAAGAAATCAGAGCTGAAACATGAAAGCTGACCTCTTCCAAAGCACGGAGGTCATCACCTTCAGTCCACAGGAGATGGTGTCTTGTATGGGTACTGTAAGATAGCGTGCACCTTCTAACTGTTCTCAAATGATGGTTTACAGTTTTATTTAAAACATTGTCACTGGCTTCATTAATTGTAAGTCTTTGGATCTCTCACTGAGGGGAAGATATTTCCTGCCACATCTTCCTGAGCTGCTGTTTGTTGCTTGGCTGCTGCTCGTCCGTGTTGCTCTGCACACTGCTTTCAGCTTCATCTCAAGTGCAGGTGATGCTCAAGGTGAGACTGTTGCTTCACTCCCTTTCACGCTGTTTAGCAGGAGATTTGAGATGTGACTGGAATTACCTTTCTGCTTATGAATTCCCTCTTCCGAGCCAAACCGGAGAAGGCCTCAGGTATCTCTCACGAATGTACTAGCCGTTACTTCTGCCACAAAGTTAGTGCTTTGAACAGAGAATAATCTGGCGTGCTCCACTGAAAACACACATTTCTGCCCTTTTTCTGCTTTCTGAGGTGGTGTGTGGTCTGGGGTGCAGGCTAAGCTTCTTGATATGCAATCTTCTGAAAACCTGGAGGATGAGGTGAGTCTCTGGGTCTGCGGTTCCCTGCTGGCCTGAGCTGCTCTGGTTCTTCCCCTGCCTCTGCTGTTGTATCCCCCCCACTTCGTGCTGCTGCTGGTGCTTGCTGCATCCTACGCTGGTCAGTGTGCCACACATGCAGAAGAGGTTTGCTTTGCTGTTTCTGTTGTTTTTGTATTTCAGTGCATTGACAGGGTGCTAAAGTGCCAACCTATATGCAGGACAATTTCTGTGAAGATCCAGTGAAGGGGACAGAAAAGAGTTCTGGGTTTGTTTTGTTGTTTGTTTTTTTTTTAAATAGATGTATTTAAAATTAAATATATTTAAATATATTTAAATATTTAAAGTGTATTTTTCCCTCCTCTAAGCTTTTACACAGAAAGAGTAGAAGTACACATTTTTACAGGCCCACTCATTGCACAAGCCAGGCCCCGTCTCTATATCAGACTCTGCACCAGTGGTTTCCAGAGGAACTACTGTAACGTCCCTCCAGTTCCCGAGCTGCCGGAGTGTATTTTGGTTGCCAGCCTTGTGGCTGAGCGCTCCTTGGTTTATGAGTTGTTATCCTGTTCGCAGACTTGCTCTGCTTTCAGCTGCCTACATGCTACATGTCCCACAGCTCCAGCATTAAAACGTTTGGTATCTCTCTTTTCCAAGTGTGTTCTTTCTCTGATCGCCTTGCTTATTCTTTATTTACAGCACACCACTTCTTGCTGCGATGTCTATGGGACAGTACGCACGCTTCAGCGTGGGGGGTCGTATCTTAGCTTTACTGCTTTGTATGCAGAACCCACCTTTGTGCCGTGGAGATGGCTGCTTTCAGCTGTCCTGGGGCTGCCTCTGCCCTGGGACTGTAAGGAAACACAAGTCCTGGAATGAAAATAAATTTTTAGTTTTTGGGATGCTGTCCTAATTCAGGTTGGCACTCATATCCAGTTTAAATAAATGATGTGTGCCATGATGCTTGTGACTCACCAGCAGTGGTGTGGGACTGTAGTTCAGCTGGCTGCCTGCCTTTCCTGTGCTGGTAGCCTCTTGGAGATAGAAGGTCTGGGATTGATGGAAGTGTCTTGTGTAAAGCACTCGTGGCGTGAGACGCTCTCTGCCCGTTTTGTTAGGGCACTTGCACCTTGTGTGCACCCAGTAGCTTTCCTAATGTTCAGTGGGAAGCCTAAACGGGAGCAGTATTTCTCACTTCTAAAAAAAGACCGTGTCCTGACAGATGCTTGACAGCAGTTTTTGCCAGATTGCAGAAGGAACTAGAGCTGGGCAGCCTTGGGTAGGCTGGCTTTCGGAGTGGCCCTTACCCTGACGGCTGCTCAGCTCCTCCTTCCGATTCTTCACACATCCCTGTACTTTTAGCAAACCTTCAGCCTCTTTTCATCTGGTCTGTGGTACTTCTCTGGGGTTGTTGGCTTGTGTTCAGCTGCCACAGGTAGGTTTTAACTTCTTCATAATGTGAGCCTGCACAGGACAGCAAGGTGATACCGAAAGGAGAACGGCTCACCCAGTGGTCGCCAAAGCCAAGGCAGGTCTGAGGTGGTCATGGGTGTGCTTGGCCTACCTACAGCATTGCAGAGCTAGTCCTCCTAAGGCGGGGGAGAGGAGAGGACCATTAAAAAGGCAATTCTTAATGTCAGCTGCCTAAACTTACCCTTTTGTCTTTTCGAAAGCTTTGTATTTTAACAGACCTCATGGGGAAGCTGTGGAGGTAGTGAAACAGGAGAGCCTACTGTAAGACCATAACAGGACCACAGAAATAAATGAGGATGGCTGTAGGTTTTGTCAGTACGTTGCTGGGGGTGTTACCAGCAGAGCGATCAAAGTGTTTGATTCTGTTCTCTGAATTCTGATGCAGGCCGAACGCCCGAGAAGCACAGCAATACGGGAGGCTCCGTGGAATGTCACAGGGGTTGTTAACGACCGGGTAACCAGCTTTCTGCAAGTGGTTAGCAAAATTTTGTTTTTTAAAAACAGAAGGGGCAGCTGCTGTAAGAGTATTTGGTGCTTGCTGAGGGAAGACCAGCTTTGAGAACATCCCACGATGGAGTTGTTTCCTGCAGGAAACAGGTTATTCTAATAAACTTAGAAAAATCAGTGGTTTAGAGAAGAATAAGTGAAAGTAGCTGTAGGAGAACGCTGTTCTCCTGGCATTGGGAAAGCAAAGTAGTGACGGATTCTCACCTACTGCCCATGGGGTGCTAAACAGAGAGATGTAAATGTATAGGGGTTTGGGGTTTTTTGTTAAGTGATCTGATGCTCCAGCCTCACACTTGCCTGTAATATATCACACTTCAGCTTTGTACAGCAGTGGCGTTTGGTGAAGGCCCCTGCAAACAGCAGTGAAACCCACACCTCAGAGTAAGCATTCCCTTCTGACAGGACAGTTCCCTAAATGGCTGGTTGACAGCATTTTTATATGCTAGGAAAGCAGCCCCTTCCCAGAGAGATGGGTGCTGCAGAAGGCTAGAAATAGCTCCCTTTTCTATTTATAGGGAGTCTTAGTCTCAAAGTGTAGAATTACCTGAAGGCTTCACAGTAGAAACACTTCAGTTTACCTCAGAGCAGCCATTTGGGCCCAAGGGCCAAGAGGTTCTCTGGAGGCACAGGTCCAAGGGAAAGGCTGGCTGCCAGGCTAAGGCTAAGCTGACTATTATGAACAGTTCCACCTGAATTCCCAATTGTGGTTTTGTCTGTATAGTATAACAGCAGTATTGTATTATAACGCTATAATGCCTTAAAAGTACTACACTAACTCCACTTTCATCTCAGAAACTGTAAGAACAAATACAGGCTAGCTAGGTGTTTAGTCAGGGTAATTAAAATGTCTAGGTAGGTGAATGTGGCTGATTCTCACTAATTTCAGATTTAAAAAGGGGCAGTAACAGCCTTATTAGGACTCTGGTGCTGTCTCCAGGAAAACCACCAGGCCACTCTTCTGGACTTTTGACACCACCACTTTCTGGGAAGAAATCAATTTCAAACTTCTGCTGTGAGTCAAAGTGTAAGGAGCAGCTCCCATAATTATTACATTTCTACTTTCTCCCACCCAGCCCCCCAAAAAAGAAGTACAGCTACCTGATCCATGCTGGGGGGAGGCTTGCCCTGTTTTCATTCCACTTGACTCTAGGAATATAACAGTGATTGTTACGTCAAGAGCCGAGTGACCTCAGGGACCCCTGCCCAGTAATGCCAGTCAATGAAGTGAAAACCAGATGTTGATGACACGTGCGAGGCCCATTTCAGCTGCCTCCCAGGCTTTGACTGGAGATCGAGGTAGACTCTGTCTTCCACAGAGCTGTCTGCTGGCAGGGGCAAGAGTGGAGGGATGGAGGAACAAGAGCAGAGCGAGTCCTGCAAAGCAGGCAAGAGGAGGACAGGTGAAAGCTAAAGTGCATGCTTCAAAAACCAACTCTTAAAGGCAACAAGCCATTCATACAAGAGCTAGCCTGACCTACTGAGGTCAGAAGCGGACTTTGGAGTAGGGTGAGGGGAGCTAGAGCAGGTAAATCTTAGAGGATTGTCAGGTGAACCTAACGAGCTGGTGCCATTTAGGTCTAGCATTGTGCATGGTTCTTGTTTTACCATGCAACGCATGCAAGCTTTCTGCGTACTAGCTGGTATGTCTTGTTTGTAGAAGCAAGCATAGAAGCCCACAGATTGCTACTCGTGCTGTGAGCGATGGTGCGGTCTCTTCCAGAGAGGTCAAAGATTCTGCATTTCCAGAGTGGGATTGTGTGTTAAAACTATCTTTTTAAAAAAAATACCTTCTGCTACTGGACCTGAGTCTGAAGATACCATTACTGAAACTTACAGGTCTGAGCTTTGCCATCTAAGGATATAACGTTAGCAGCCATGTTCTACTGCAGGATTTAATTTTAATATATGCTACATTTGTATAAGCTGTGCTCTGAAGAAGCAATGAGGGGCATACCCCTCCATCAGCAATCAGAAGTTGCCCTGAATGCTTCAGGACTGGCAGAATTAGTCAAAACAAGTATTTAATTAAATTCTTCTTCAAAGAATTATGGGGGGCAAGAAAAAACCATGGGCTTCATCCTAAGTAACTTTATTGATTTGAAACACTTGCTTCAGAAAGCCTAGCACAGCTGCCTTGGGAACAGTTTACCTGCAACCGCATTAGACTCTGTAAGTCGTTAATGCAGAGAAACGCTGCTGCTGCTGTTCAAGGGAACAGAAGAGGTGGGGTAAACAGGAACAGGTAAAAGGCTGGAACTGCTACTGGTGCTGTAAAATCACGGCTGCTTGCACTGAGTGGCCCAGAGCTGCCCGGTCTGTGTCATTCGTTAACAGGCGTGCATCTGCAAAGGCTACACAGGATAAGGATGAGCCCCCTGCTAGTCCTGGGGAGCAGGTCATGCTGCAGGCAGGTAACGCGCACTCCGCAGCCAGAGGCACACAGGCTCATTCCTCAGCTGTTCTATATAAACAGGTACCATTTCTGATTTTATTTCATCATAACATACAGGTAATGCTCATGACACAACAAGATGAGACACTCACATCTCTCTGAACCATTTAAACAGCTTGCCATACACCAAAGAACATTATATTCATATCGAACATATACATATTTCCCCCCTCACACCCTCCACTTTGCTTTCCAAACTTCTGAAAACCATTTCCAGCATTGTTCAGGTACAGGACACTAGGTCGGACAGGAGACAGGGCACCACCCTGTGCAGGACATGGGGTTAAGGCTTCCTCCTGCAGGAACCTGTCCCCTAAAAATACTGAGCCTACAGCTTTGATTCGTTCAGCGACTATTGTGTACTGGAAATCACAAGGAGACAGAAGACCAGATTACAGTTCCTCAGAAGGTAATTAATCAAACGGAACCCAAACTTACATATTTGTATGTAGAGAGAGAGAAGGGGAGATCACACTTGTGAAGGAGCACAAAGACAGGAAGACGCTGTTTCTGCCTCTAGGGTTTGATTTGTGTTAAGCTCCATTAACTAATTTAAATCGAAGACATGGACTTTAACTGAAATCTGGCTGAGCGGAGCACTGCTAAACCATTTACATACACACACAGCGTGTGTATATATGCTGAAAATAGTTGTAATGTAACTACTTTCACTTGATACATAAACAGAGACAAGTGGCAGTATGCTTAATGAATAGCTAAGACCTGACACGCGCTCTAGTGTGGTGTCCATGTAGCCCTTGCCCAGGCTACCCCTTCTTGCAGCATCCCCCCCACACACAGCACGAACACAGCCTCTGGGTTCAGTTACTCCTGGTGTTGCCTCTCTCTGTGCCTTTTGCACTTTTTTAGGATCAAGTTAATCAATGCTGTAGCTTTCAGTGCTATTTTCAACAGTCCAACAGGAGATTAAAGTCACATCCTAGCCACAAAACACAATGACAAAATCTGCACTTTTCAATATAGTAAAACCTGAGATTTGAGTCACAACTAGCTAAACTTACAGTAAAAAAAACCAAAACAACCCCCCAAAACCCAAGCTACTGACTTGAATTAGCGCTTCAGTTTGCTGCTGACAAATATTTTTTTTTAAAGCTGTTGGCCGGGGGTAAGTACGTGTTACATGTGATGATTTACAATTTTCAGCTGCCTGCACTGAAATGGGACAGAACAATATAGTTTCCCCCTGGATAGGTATTCTGAGGGGTGCTGGGGAAGACCCAGATACCATGTGTGCACCTCCCGTCGGAGCAGGAAAGCTGAAGCTTTACGCTGTGCCTCTGGTACCACCCCTCGCTGATCACAAACCTCTTGCAGGAACACGTGCGCGCAAAACAGTTTGAGCGGCGGCAGCCAAGGTACCGCAAGAATCGGGAGCTGGAGGGGAAGCAGCTGGTTCACTGTCAAAAACAACACAAGAAGGGCTGTGCCTAATCTCCCATGAAACACCCCGCTGGCAGCAGGGAAGCGACACCTCCTTGAGCTGGCATGTTCCCTGGGGTGGGGAGGGTGAGGACGCGGCCCCAGCCAGCAGCAGCACAGCTACAAGTGTCTGCAGCCAACTCATGCCTTGGCACACTGGGAAACTAGGATGCTACGCTGGGACACAGAGGGCAACAGCCAGGATCCAAGTTCCTTTGAAGCCAGGAGCGCAGGAGGTGAGCAGGCTTCCCAGTAAAGCTGTCTCTCCTGAAACCCCCTCTCTTCCACACCACACTACGAGACAGGACGCTGGACGTCCCCTTCTGTTTTCCTTGGACAGCCAGCCAGACTTCTCTTTCTCAGATGAAGTCAGCAAACCTAATGAGAAGCTTCCAGCACCAAGCCCCCATGGTCTGAGTGAGGATGTTGGGATGGAGAAAAAAACCCAGCCACCTGAAATGCCCCTACCCTACAGGTGACTGGAACCATATATGAAGAGCAGTTCCTTAATAGTACTGCTCAGTTAAGGACAAAAGCCCATTTTTAGCTTTAAAAAATGAAAAGAAAAAAAAAAAGAGCCTTCACGGGTCACCTGTTGAATTGTCAACTGGCAAAAACAGGATGTTGCTGTATTGTACCAGCTGCTTCTCTTGCACATAACCCTAGGTATGAACCACGCCATTATAGCTTAGAAGGCAAAGCAGCTACCCCTCAACCAGAAGCCAGCTTAATTTAAAAAAAAAAAAAACAAAAAACCAACACCAAACCAAACACTGCTTATTCTATGTTTCAAAAGACTGGGGGGAAGAGTCCTAAGTATGGTTCAGTCGTCATTTTTAAGAACTGCTGCTGAGCCAACTGAAACACTTGTGCGTAGACAGCTTTAAAAAAAATAAAATCGAATGTGGCTAGTCGTTACTTGTTCACATTGCTTATGAACTGACTACCAGCATCTGGCAGCCATAAAGCCCTAGTTTATTTTTTATATTTTTGAGGTACTGGGTTTTTTTTCTCTGAAGCAGCTCTCTAGCAAATCACCTAAAGCCTATCCATTAGAACAATAGTTACACCAGTATTTACATTTGCCTGAACTGTGCGTTCAGACCAGCCTTGCTGTAACCAGTCCCTTTGTCCTTTGGAATCACGCCCGGTCTCCTTTCTTACAGGAAAAAGGTCTCCCTCCAGAGGTTGGCTCAGTGTCAGGGCTAAGGTGCACTGGTGAAGATGTGGGGCATGAGGCGGGGAGGACAAAACTAGCTTTGATGGGTAGGAGCACGTTTCAGTGGAACCAGAGAAAGGGTTTGATACCAAGAGAGCTTCCTTTTAAAAACCACTGAAAGGATGTGCAATCCATTGCATGTAATTCCTTCCTCCATCAGGGAAAGGTCTTTGAAATGTTCTGCCATTCTCCAGGAAAGGGGAGGAGAAAAACCCAGCACACCCGGCCTCCTCAGGCAGATGCTCACTTGTCATTTCTTTGCTGTATGAATCTAGTCACTGTGTTCACACTGAAGCTTCGCACTTCTTCCCACCCCCCGCCACCTTTCTGCACAAAGTTTGTTCTTCTCAGATTTACAGGGACCTTTCAAACACTGGGGGAGCGGCCTGGAGGGGGAAGCAACTCTGATACAGTCACACAAGCCCGTTGCCCCCTCAAGACACTTCAATGATTTCCATGCTGCCTGAAAAGCTCGACTGACTGCCTACTTTCCCCAGTTCTTCTCTGGATCTGTTGTCTGACATGATGCTCTCCCCAAACTCCATCTGGCAGCTTCTGCGCTTAAACTGCTTTTCAAAAGAGCTTTCCTCATGCCAGCTCCGCCTGGAGTCACCTCGGTCACCCTGCTTTGGCCTCCTGCGCACAGCACAGGCCTGGTCACAGCCCGTGGGCAGCTGACTACAGCTGTAGGCAGAGTAAGCAGCGCTGTTCCCATAGATGGCGGAGGCAGAGTAGAAATGCGAGGACTCAGTTGCAAAATACCAGCTGTTGGTAAGGGATGTACCCGATGTCTGAGGAGCCAAGATGTCCGAGTGCCAGCCTTTAAGGCCCAGCCCAGCAGCAGATTTTGCCAAATGCTGCTGGCTGGTGGAGAGACCAAACAAGAAGTTCGTTCGGTAGTTGTCTTCCATGCTCCCGCTCCGGTGGAGCGGGTACAGGAGCGACCGCTGAGAGGTGGCACTGCTGCTGGCTCTCCCCAGGTGCTGCCGTTTGCTGTGGCTATCCAGCTGCCAGGTGTTCTGGGGTTTCTTGGGAGGGTTTGCTTCCTCTTTGTCAGGGCTGGTTTCTGGGGTCTGCTCCGAGACCTCCTGGACAGGGGAGAACTGACACAACTTGCTGCTGCCCTCTAAAGCAGTTGCGTGCTTGTAGTATTCCAGGGTGTCTTCGGAGGAGGCAAAGCCCTGAACCGATGCAGTCACACAGTTGCTACTTGCCGAGTAGGATACAGATTTGATATCCAAAGAAAAGGAGCGCTTCAGCCGGTTGCTGTCCTCCACCTTATCTAGGGAGACATGCAGTCCGTTTATGCCCTGTACCAGCGGGCCATCTTCCAGGGGGGACACGTGCCCGCACGGGTCACTGCCGCAGTCCATGGGCTTCTGTTCCACGATCTCGGAGGTAGCGGTAATGCAGATCTGGTTAGTGGAGAGGCTGCTCTGCCCACCTTCTGGGACCAGCATGTGCTCACTGCTTTTTTCTAAATGCAGAAGTTTCAGCTTACTAATATGTCCAGGCTGGCCACTCTGGTTCTTGATCTTTTTCTCAAAGTCCAAAAGCTGGCCCAGGAAGTTGAAGTTGGGAGAAATGGTTGGCCTTTTTTCTTTCACAAATCTGGAAAGAGGGGACAAACAAAACAAGAATTAATTTAAGGACTTGCTGCTTAGACCTGAGATAACCTTAGAGCTATTGTGGTGAATGCTAAAAGCCTAGTCTTAACTTGTCAGGATGCCTGGACTGAGGTTCCATCAAGTACAGGAAACATGGATAAAAAAAAGTCAACTTTTAAACAAGATAATGCTGGATGCTCTCAATTCTCTCTGTAGTTTACGTAAAGATGTCTGACAAAGGGAAAACCGTTCTTTTTACCTCTTTACGACGTCCACAACAAGGTTTGAGGGAATAGTTTTCCTTATTGTACTTCACCAGTGGGAGCTCTGCTACCTCCATTTCTGACTGGAGTTGAGAGCTCAAGTTCTGCACAAACAGCATCCGAGCTCTAGCCAAGAGACCTTGGCCTCCCCTGCACTGCAGAAAGCAAACCACTTTCCCCACCATTCAAAGGGATGAAACCCTATGTTCCTTTCACATCTCTCATGCTTGTCTTATTGCGGTGGGCGCTTCCTGCCCTGCTTAACTTTGTCACGCAAACAAAGAGCTCTGATATACGCTGACCTTATGCAGCAAATGCCAGTGATTTCTACCATACGCTGGTATTGGCCACTGATATGACCATCAAAAAGAAAAACAGAAAGGAGCAAATGCAGCATTAAACCAAAACCGTTCTCTCCAGCTCTGTAGGTGCTCGGCAGTAAAGGGCAACAGTAGTACCAAATCACTGGAAAAGTTAACCTATTTTCGAGTCCAGTAGGAAGCAGCCTGACCCACGCACATGTGCCAAGCTAAGCATGCACTTACTCGGCTGCTGAATATGGACAAGGTGCAACGCGTACTTAAAATATTTTCCTGAACCAGGACTGTAAATGTGACTTAAGTATTAGAAGTCATGTCATATACTTCAAAGTTAAATACAAAAGCAATGCCTTCTACCTGTCTGATTTGCAATATAGCTAAATAAGTACTCTTTGCTTCTTACAGGCTGTAAAACAGAAAGCTGCCTAAATCCTTCCTTTTTTTTTTTTTTTTTTTTTAAAGCATTCCTGGAACTATGAAGGTACCAGATGACAAGTGAATTAACAAGGGAAGAAACATTGAAGAGCTAAATCTAGCACAAACACACATATAAAACTTATCACTGGGAAATTTAAATATTATTAAAAGCAAAAAAATCTCTCTGGGGATTTGTACAGGGGCTAAGTTTGCAGTCACTAGAAACAGCATGAAAAAAGATTGGACGGTGGGCTTGTGCACATATGTATATACTAGCACAAAAGCAGGCAAGCACATGAAAAATACCAAACAAAACCTGCCCTTTTTTTTTTTTTTTTTAAGTTGCCAACCAACCAACAATAGTAGGAATAGTCGAGCTGACAGGATGACCTGGAAGATCAGACTGCGCAGAGTGATAGTGGGAACTTCCACCATGAAATGCCAACACTGGCAAACGGAGAAAACTAGTAAGTCACGTCAGAAGGGATTCTTTAGGTCAATCTCCTCGCACTGAATTTGGGGGCTTTTATTTCAGTTTAAGCAATTTGCTCATGAGAATTCATACGGTCTTTGTTCATTCTTTTCCCGTCAAAGCTAGTTGTACCTGTTATTGGATTTGTTATTTAAAGGAAGATCCTTCTGGTCAACCCTGCAATTTCTGGCCTGTGTTCTGGTAGCCTCTCCCTTCCAACTTTATCCTCATCTCTCCCCAAAATATGGGGCAGTTCTAAATTTAAAACTAGCTTTTTAAAAAATGGAAAAAGGTCAGGGAAGTCTGCTGGATCCCCCCAACAAGTTTTAAGGCTTTGCAAACTTTTTCATTTAAAAATGCACACTCTTTTTTCCAATTGGAAAATATGCATAACATTTAATTTTGATGTTTGTTTCCCTTGTATCATCCATTATATAAAAGATTTAAAATGTTTATTTCCTCAGATCTTTCACTTCAAGTAACACTGTCACCTTTTTATTTTCGTAATGGTGTCAGACAAACATTTTATCTAATAACTTTTATTAACTCTGAGAGAAGTATTGTTCTTTCAAGCTTTGCCAACAAGATCCCAAACCAATGAGTGAAATGTGCTGCAGACTGTTCTCATGAAGCCATATCAAAGGAAATGCAGCAAAATATAATCTATGTGTCACAGTAGTTGTTCAGTATTAGCAGCACAAAGAAAAAAAAGGCCTAGGATGATTAATCCTTCACACTCAGTTAACACTTCTGGTTAAGAAACAAACTAGAGTTTAATGCAGAGATTTCACGGAAGAATTTAGAAGCAGCACTTCAAAAGTTCCCTGAAGTTTTAGAAGTGTTTAGTCCTCTACAGCTTACCCGCCAGACCACTGCAGCCTGAGACCAGACAGGTTTTTTTTCGCTGGATCAGGCTCATACTTTGCACAGTATCCATCCACATCCACTAATTCATGCATATTACCTAAACCTGTATAACTGAGTTTTCACCTATGCCTCCTAACCAAACCCTTTTCACCACACACATTGAAATTACTGCACACCACCAAACTGTTGGCAGACTCTAGTAACAAATATGGAAAATTTCTAAAGGCAATGGGAGATGGTTGTAGTTCAGGCACCTCTTACATGCACTTTTTGCACTGCATACATAATCGTGTTCATCAGCTTAAAAGAAAATGCCCCATGGAAATCACGCTCCCCAAGGGAATATCAAATGTTCATCTTTCTGTCCTCATTGGTGTTTTAGAGATAGCAGTCACAATCAGACGCAATGCATCAGCTGTGCCAACAAGTACCAAAAAGAAAACCATCCTTTTCTGTACAACACAACAAAGCAGGTTGTTAAATGAAGTAGAGAAGTCATGGTAAACTGCAACCAAGCCGCCTGGAATCTAGCAGAGTGTTCACAATCCAAGTACAGAAACATGGGACTTGAAAGGTTAAAAAAAAAGGGGGGGGGGGAGCGGGAGGGTGGTCCCACAATAATTCCCCAATGCCACAAAGAGCCAACACTTCAAAATACTTTCTGGTTGAGTTTAATAGCAACAAAGAAGCTTTCTTAATTCCTAGACATTTCACCTGCAGGCAGTTCTTTGAGAGCATTACCAAATACCAAACTGAAGTCCACAGCTCCAGCATAGTGTTTGTTGTAAGTGTGATTATAAATATGCTCAGTCTCTTTAACCCTACCCATTCCATTCTCTCTCAGACTTAACAGATATTGTTATATTTGTGCTATAGCTGTATGTATGTACGTACGCACACTTGATAAGCATTTTAAATTCCATGTATTTGCCTACTCGGAGCAAAGACAAGCATCAGCATTTTTTGCAGGTGGAGAATTAATAATAGGTGTCCGATATCTACACACCACCACTAACCTGTTTATGGAGGAAGTCTACATTTAAAAAAAGGAGTGTGCAGAGGCCAGGGAACTACCAGATAAAATAACGTGTCTGCTTCTACCCTTGGTCATATAACCTTTTATTCTTCACCTCAAAAACAAGCCAACAGGAACAAGAATTAACACGAAGGGGAACTTTCTCCTTACCTGTAAGCTTCGTCTAAGGACATATCCATCCTCTTCATGATATATGCAATAGCGATTGTGGCAGAGCGAGATATTCCAGCTAAACAGTGCACTAACACTCGGCCATTTGATGCTTTTGCTTTTTCTGCATAGCGAAGAAATTGGCAAGTGTCACACTCAGCAGCATTATACCATGATGAAAAGTTTGCAAAGAAAGCAATGTTATTTAAAATCGTTCAAAACTTCCAAATTAACTGCTCATTGCAAAGCTCATGGAAGCTTTAAACAAAAAATTATTTTCTCTAGCACTGTATAGCATTGAGTATAGAAAAATCATGCGACTACACACAGGAAACATACTGCAGTTACAGCATACTGCGTTTTAATGTGCACATAAACAACCCTATTTAGATGTCTGGGAAAGGTGATTGTTTCTAATTTTATACGCAAGTAAAAAAGCAGGCATTCACGACAGACCAATTTGGCCAGTTCAAATTGGTTAGCTCACTTCTCAAAGCTAAAGACAGGATCTGTATGTCCAATTTTCTAATTCACTCTCTGCAGGCATGTACCGGGCATCTACGAGGTTGCCAGAAAGCAGAGCTGTGCTCTTAAAAAGTGTCTTTGTTCTGTAAGTGCTGGAAAACGCAGTGGCAGAATCTCCCTAGGTTATTTTGCTTCTGTGCATCTAAAGTGATGGTGATCATGTACGTAGATCCTTAGGGTGTTTTCATACCACCCAGAAAGCATTCAGGCCTTCTCCAGCCAAAACAGCAAGGCAGACGCACAAAGGAATTCAGAAACTGTTCTGGAGAGAGAATTTAAATTTTCTTCTCACCTATAAAATCGACTGATTTATCCAACCAAGGCAAAATTTTCTCACAAAAGCTGTCGTTCACAGGCACTCTCAGGAAATGGGATTCCGGAATAAAATCAGGCTTTGGACAAGTATTGCTGGCATTTAGTACGTAGCCAATATCATTCTGCTGCATCAGCTCCTAGGAAAGAGAGAAAGATTAAGCCTAGAGAAGTCAAATAGTACCTTTGGCACACTACACAGGAACTATGAACCTAAAGCACATCATAAAGCTAAAACACAAACTGGAATTCAGGAAACAAATCCTCAGCTTTTAATTCTTCAAACAACTTTTAATGGGACATCCAGTGTGTCCAATAACGTATGGGCTTTGTAGTCCATACAAACAATGTTAGCAAAGAACAAATGATGGTAGAATCCCTTCAGCTACTCTGAAGCATCACTTCCAAAGGAATTATTTTTTTGCTACTTTGAATTCTCACTGTGCAAGCTGATAACATAACGAAGCACTTCCCACATGTAGTTTGCTGACCCAAATACATGTGTTCTGGACCACATATCCAAGACTGAGCTTGCTCCATCACAGATATTGGTGAGAAATATGAAATGAAACCAATGCCTCCCACAGTCACCTCTAAAAGCGTCCGGGACTTCCTTGTTTCTAAGGCAACGTGCAAAACTCACTTGAAACCTCGAGAGAAAGAGCTGAGTAAGAGCTGAAGACCTCGAATTAAACCATTTTCACACAGAACTGACTGCAGTTTTATAGGAGTTCTGCTTTGTGGGTTATGATTTAGTTGCTCGTATTTCAGTTTTCAGTCTTTAGTCCTCTTGCATCTCAAGAGATTATCACAGCAACAAGCAAAGAGACTCAAAGTATAAGGCTTTTTAAATAAGTTAGTTTTCATGATTGGAAATAATTAAAAAAAAATAAAAGACACCTCTTTTCTGCACCTTGCCATACTCTCTGTATTTAAGTTGTGCAAAGTAGTATCTGATGCAGTAGGTACCTTAGTGCCAAAACAGGTGGAAACAAGTACTAGTAAACTAGAGATGGCTCTACCAAAACCATCCCGTAAGCACCTTGACACAGAAAAGCAATTAAGCAGGTTGGAATAATACCGATCAAACACCTTTTTTGGTTCACATATGGTTTGGCAGTAAGTGACACGCAATACCATGCCTGGACAGTAGTTACACTGAATACAAATACTGGGGAGCTTTTGGCCAGATTTCTATGGAAACCAATGTCTGAAACTAAACTGGAACAGGAAAAAAGCCAACACCCCACCAACACCAATTTTAGTCCTATTGCTTTTATAGCAATTATAAAAAAAATTAGTTATGTCGATTCATGGGAGCAGTAAGAAAAAATTTTTACACTGCAGATTTCACCTGGAATATGAAAATAGAGTCATGAAACCAAATGGTCGCTTCTTCTCAATACGTTTTTTTTCTGCAAGCATAAAGATGTTTCGGTGAAGAGAAACAGGGGTATGGCTATTGAGCTGAAGAGCCAGAACTCTATCTTGTTCAAAACAGAATGGTTTAAATAACGTGTGATATTTAGCAATCAGGACCACCACATGTATGTTAAGTGTATATGTAGAAGGATGAATACGCATACACACACATGTATATGCATGCACAAATTAAATGTTCAGTGAGAACGAAGAACTGCAGGGGAGAAGGGAATCTACCTCAGTCATTTACAGAGGGAAGTGTATACTGCTACCAGCTGCATTTTAAACAGGGAGTTTACATGAATCTCTGCTAGCGAGCTGAATTTTGTGTCTGGAACAAAATGAACAGCTCCTCCAAACTTCCATCCAAAGTCCCTCATGTCAGCACATTCAGAGGTGCCTGTTCATTAGTTCATTAAACTAATGAACATACATTATATCATAAACTCACCCATCTGAGGGGAACAGGAAGTGACCAGTTACTCGCAAAACAAATAATCAGAAATATACTTTCCAGCAATGACAAAAGACAAAAACGAAACAAAACAAAAAACAACAAACAAAACCCAACACACAAAAATAGGGCTGGATGTGTCAAAATAAGTTCTCAGCCTTACCGCTTCTTACCCTGCTAGTTTCCTAGGTCACACTCCCAGTAAAGCTCAGCTTCTCATCAATGACAACAAATTCCAGTATGTCAGCAATGTCCCCCTCTCCCTTCCTTCACATCTCCCCAACCAGAAAGCTCCCTTCAGCCCTGCATAGCCGACTCTGTCGCATTTTCCTTTACTATAGTTAGCTTTCACACACCAATAATCCTAAAAGTTTAAAAGCAGGAGCGCTGTAAGGAAGTAGGGGAATATTTGGTACTATCCAGAAAGGGAAGGTATTGGGAATTGGGTTCTTGGCTCAGTGGACTAGCTACTGCTAGACCTGCAATATCTTACATGTGCAAGGGAGACCCCCGATGCCCAGCACCTCTGCCTCCCTGTCCTGGGCTACACAGCTTTCCCCTTCTAGGATTCCAAGCTCTTCAGCATCAACTTCCGTAAAATAAGTACCTGCTTTAGATCACTACGTAGAAATATTGTCTCCAAACCAGCTCACCTGCTGTTGTTGCTGCTTTAAGGTGAGCAAGGAACAACTGGAATAGCAGGTACAAAAGTACATGCAGCGTCATGACCATTATAATGTATAAAGGAGGGAGGCGATGAAGATATTGCTAATAAATGGACTGCCATGATGCATGCTGGTTCAGAATATAGCCAAGGGGAGGCTGATTAATTTAGGAGAAGAATAGAAAACCTTATTTTTTTCTTTTAACAGGTAAGTGCTGGTGGGCCACACAGTCCAGCCATCACGATTCCACAGTTATGCAAGGTTTTTGATGTGGAATTGATTATTCAAATGGGAACAAGAAGGCTGCAGACGCCAAGTCTGAAATCTCCAAGCCAACAAAACACCCAAAAATGTGTTAGTGCTTGTCTTTGAGACTAAGGCTAAAGAATGAAGTTATGCTTCCTTCTGTTCTAAAGTATCAATCATTCCCTGTGCAACACGCTCCAATATAGTAACCATAACAGTGCCTTCATTGTAAGGCACCCACGAGGAAGAAGTGAATTAGGATGGGAGGAAGATCCAGAAATCCTAATACTAACAACTTTGTGAATAGAAGGTGAATGCTCTTTTGTCAGCTTATTTACATTCTATGACTTGTTTAATATGAAAATTAATGGCATCCTAAAATATTATTTTGTTCCAGGAAATAAAATCCAGGTCTGGAAGAAAAGAATGAGAATAGTTATGTGAGTAGCAAAGCAGAAAGTTTTACAGTTTAAATGCCAGTACAAAACATGAGATGTTAGTAGAGGACTGGTTCAGGCCCTTAACCAGAACACAGATTTTTTTTTTTTTCTGTTATACTAACTTTCAGAAAGAACACAGTCATTCCCATCCTGCATAGATTAGAATTTAGTTTGCCTTTCTTTCACAAAGATCTCCCGTCAAAATATTTATCCTGTTGGTGATGCCACCAAAATATCACACCCAGACCCAAAAAGTGAAATTAACTTTCCTGTTAGGCAGAGTAAAATAAAGCTGTTAATCGTGAAAAAGTATGCATTTTGTAAAAACGTGCATTTAGGTAAAGCAGCAGCACTGATCACCAGAACACATGGAAATGCCAGGGCAGAACTTTTATGAGATTTTTAGTATTTCAAGCCTGCAAAAAAAAATTATGAACATTTTCAGAATTAAGCATTTAGAAAGAAATCTGTAAAGCAAAAATATAAAGAATCTCCTAAGACACACAAACCAAGCGTTTGTGTTTGCATATCTTTCATAAATAAAGCATTATCAGCAGAGGTATTAATGGTAAATAGCATTAGTGTTCTTAAAAGGTCATGAATACAGATTGTCCTGCAACAACAAGCATTTCCCGACCCAGGCACTCAGAGATAAGCTTATAAAGATCCTAAAAAGATAAGCCCATCTTGCTAAAACATGCTGAAAATTCACATTTTTAGAACATCTGCAAAAAGAACTCTTAATCTGCACTGCTGTTCAAACTGATGATTTAGAGACGTTTAAATATCAGAGTAATCAATATGTCTGGTCAATAGAAGGAACCAAGGGAACTCACAGATAGCATGTGAAGGCAAAAATAAGGTCAACGTATACAAATATATCTTAACGCTTTTGGGAATCTTACTAGAATTTTTCAGAAAATTATTTTTAAAAAATCTGGACCTGAATTAAAAAAAACCCTTTTCTAATCTTAACAGAAGGCTAACTTCTTGTCTCCAGTAGCCAACAAACCAGCAAGTCTTAAGGGCCAGAGCCATAAAACAGAGCACGCAAAGATAACAACTTATCAGCTCGTAGACTGTCGTAACAGAGACAGAACTTTGCTGCATATCCCTGTTTTGTCTTTCTCACCGCCCCCCCTTTTGAGCATTCTTCCCTTCCCAGCTTTCTTACCACGTTCTGGTATTTCTGGGCACTCACTGTAGTAAGAGACAGCTTCCTTGCTCTCCCCCAATACCCCTGCATAGGATCCAGGCTTCCCCAGAAGCAAAGCAAGCAGCAAAGATCTGCCAGTCATGTTTCTAGCGTGCTGACCTCCAGCTACCATTAACTTTGAGTTAAATCAAGAAGTTGATCAAACCCAGAAAACCAGGAGTTGCCAATAGTTGGGAAAACTAAGAGGCAGAAATCTTAATTTGTTCCCACAGTTTTTTTAGGTTAGTAGAGGTACCAATATTAAATCTGGAAGCCATTTCAGATTTTCCACAGGCAGTCACCAAAACTGGAGTGGTAAAATAAGCTACCAAGACACTAAGATCTACTGCAGCACAGCAAACGTGTGATGTGCTCAGAATAAAGCATTGCCTACTATTTCTTCAAAGTAAGAGGAAAAAGGTATAAGCAACGAGCAGATCTGAAATCATAAGATACATGTTTGTCCTAAAATGGGTAAGAAGCCTAAGAGTTACCTTAGTAATCTATGGAAGAAATTCCATAAGATTGGCTGTCAAGGATCATACCAGGCAATAAGAACTTACTGAACTTTCTGTGGATTGTATACTGTCGTTTTTGTGATTCTCCATAAAAATGGGAAACACAGCAATCCTTGATCAAAACTCCACAGAATATGTGATGAAGTACAAATCTGACAAACTCCTGGCAGTCCTACATTATTTCTAAAGTATCTGCAAGCTGCAGTGCTTCCTGATGTCCGATGAACACATGCCAAAATAACATCAAGATTGTAGATTAACAGGCAAGAGAGCCACCACCAGGTCTAAACTCTTCCTGTTGTGGTGGGTTGACTGTGGCTGGTTGCCAGGTAGCCACCAACCTGCTCTATCACGTCTCCTCCTCAACTGGACAGAGGGAGAAAAATACAACAAAAGGCTTGTGGGTCAAGATAAGGACAGGGAGCTCATTAACCAATTACCGTCACAGGCAAAACAGACTTGATTTGGGAAATTAAAAATTTGTTATCAATCAAATCAGAGTAGGGTAATGAGAAATAATACTACATTTTTAAAACACCTTCCCCCCACCCCTCCCTTCTTCCTGGGCTCAAATTCACTCTTGATTTTCTCTACCTCATCCTCCCGAGCAGCACAGGGGGATGGGGAACGGGGGTTGCGGTCAGTTCATCACAACTTGTCTCTGCCGCTCCTTCCTCCTCATGGGGAGGGCTCCTCACACTCTTCCCCTGCTCCAGCGTGGGGTCCCTCCCACAGGAGACAGTCCCCCATTAACTTCTCCAACGTGAGTCCTTCCCACAGGCTGCAGTTCTTCACGAACTGCTCCAGCATGGGTCCCTTCCCTGGGGTGCACTCCTTCAGGAACAGGCTGCTCCAGTGTGGGTCCCCCACGGGGTCACAAGTCCTGCCAGCAAACCTGCTCCAGCGTGGGCTCCTCTCTCCACGGGTCCACAGGTCCTGCCAGGAGCCTGCTCCAGTGTGGGCTTCCCACAGGGTCACAGCCTCCTTTGGGCAATCACCTGCTCTGGTGTGGGGTCCTCCATGGGCTGCAGGTGGATATCTGCTCCACCATGGACCTCCATGGGCTGCAGGGGGACAGCCTGCCTCACCATGGTCTTCACCACAGGCTGCAGGGAAATCTCTGCTCTGGCGCCTGGAGCACCTCCTCCCCCTCCTTCTTCACTGACCTGGGTGTCTGCAGGGTTGTTCCTCTCACATATTCTCACTCCTCTCTCCACTGCTGTTGGTGCACAGCAGGTTTTCTTTTCCCCTTCTTAAATACGTTACCCCAGAGGTGCTACCACCATCGCTGATGGGCTCGGCCTTGGCCAGTGGTGGGTCCATCTTGGAGCCAGCTAGCATTGGCTCTACCAAGCCTTAGGGAAGCTTCTAGCAGCTTCTCACAGAGGCCACCCCTATAGCCCCTTGCTACCTAAACCTTTGCCATACAAACCCAATGCACCTGTAGACAGCTCTGCCACACTCAGGGCTCACCAGTAGTAGTTGCAGTTTTAGCTGCCTCTGGCCCTGTAATGAAATTCATGACCACTGCTACCACTTGGATTCCTTTCATGGTGAGGCGCACACACACCGTGCCTGTGCCCAACACTTATTCATAGGCACCAACTTACTTCCAAGGAAAGGGAACAGCCTCTTTCATCCACCTGGAATTATTCACTATTTAAGAGCCACAGCACTGGAGTTCCAGTCACATCTCAAACCACATCCCTGGTCCTGGAGGAAAATGAGGAGAACAAGTTGCTCCCTCACTCCCACCTAGGATAGCACTTGCCATTCACACATTGAAGCAAACAGCATAAAAACAACTTTCTAATACTCTACCATTTAAAGCAAGGGTTTTATTATTTGGGTTGTTTGGTTTGGGGTTTTGGGGTGTTTTTTAAAGTTATTTATTTCCTGCTATCTTTTGTGTGGGGACCACAAATTACCTTTGTGCTAGGAAAAGTAATAAGCTACTTTGACATCCATCTTAAGTGAATCAAATGTGAATTCCTGACTTGCTACCTGGCAGTAGAGACAGGCAATATTTTAAAGGACAAAGTAAATACAATGACTGCTGAATATCCTCCATACAAAAGATTTTTCTGTGTGCTTTATTAAAGCACAATTACCTTCTACGTGATTGCTTGTGTGTCAAAGATCCCCTTAAAACAATTGTGAAAAATGCTAAAATAGCCTATTAATGGCCAGACTGGGATGGAGTGAAAGCAGAAGAAACCAGTGAAAATTATGATAATGGTCAAAGTATATGAATTTGATCCAATTACAGGACATTATTAGGATAGTTTCTGTTTTAAGCTTTATACATGGATAAAAGACATACACATCAGCCTTGGACATGATTAAGGCAATATGTTAGGGTGAAGCACTCTTCCCCTCTCTCCCATCCATGTATTTAATACCAGCTTATGAAGGCTGTTGGAGATTCAAATAATAAATAGGACTGTTGGATAATATGGGAGGCAAGAGGGCATATGTGACAGAAGTAATAAAAATTCCCTCGTGAAGGGAGCCAGGATGTAGACTGTAGGCAACATGAGTTGGTCTTCTCATGGATGCAAACATCTGTGGATATAGACAGATGGATAGACCTGTAGCAATTTGAGACAAACTCTTTTAGACATCTCATAGTCCAGCACCCTGCAAGTGCTCTATTTGATAACTTTGCTGCCTATTTTAAGTATACCAAAATGTCCTGCGCTATTCTTTAAGAACAGAAATTATTAAATGCACATGTACTTAAGAAACAGTAAAAGTTTCTTAGTGCAGTGCTACCATAAAAACTCATTTTAAATGACCCCACTGATTGTCCAGGTCTGAACATTTTATTAGGTGTACAAAGATTTGTTTGCAGTAGTCCCTCATTATACAATTCATGGCATTTAAGTGCTATTTTTTCCAACTCTTGAAGTAAATGCTAAAAGACAGACAATCTTTCTTTGTCCTACTGTAACCATTAATACATTAACATCCAAAACTTGTCAAAATAAACCAGTTGGAGCTACAAACAGGAAACTACCTCACCTGATATAATGGGAGATTTGATAGTTTGCTGTTGGTTGGTAGGTTACTGAGGAAGGTACCATATGATCTTCCCCAAGGTGAAGGAGAGAGGAAACCAAGTATCATATTACATGACACGTGGATTAATTATATGGTCTGTATATCATCACTTCTCACATAGCTTTCCATGACTTATGCACAGAGAGCTATTATCTATACCTACTTTAGATGTTTCATAGCTGTAATGATGCAGTATGATAGAAGCATGGACAAAGACGCATGGAGATTATATACTCATCCATGTAAACAACATGACACCCAGAATGCTCACCTTGTTGAGGACATCCCGCTGACACCCAAGATAGAGATGAGGCAGGATTCTGGTTGGGCCGATGTTGGAGACAGGTAGGCAGGGTTGAGAAATGCAAGTAGGGACGAGCGTGGATTTTCCTTCACAGAGGCCAGGGAAAGAGCTGGAGAACTCAGCAAATCCACCTGTGAGAGGAATGTTACGTATTTCATTTACATGCAGTGTTATAGGCATCAGCGCCCATACCAAGTCTCAGAAAGCAGCATTTGTTGCATGAGATGGGGAGGTGTTAAGGGGCAGCAAGAAAGCCTTAACAGAGGAACTGTATGTGTGCTTCTCCCAGAGGTACCATGACTGTGCAGAACCAGCCATCAGCAGGGAAGGCCTAGCTGCATATTCCCACTCTGCCTGGAACATTTTATTTCTCTCTCTTTTTCCATTCCTCAAAAGTTTCTGATACTTCTTCCCATTCTTAAGGATACGTGGAAATGAGACTTTAAAACAGCCACAGTACCCAAAAGCACACACACCTTTTCCTCTCTGCCCCAGCAAGCTGTTTTCCAAACACCTCCTCCTCCTGTAGTCTATAATTATACTTCATTAAGAAAATGTCATGTTTACTCAATTTGGTAAAAGCATCAATATGTGGTTATTAACATTTGCTTTTAAAATCCTACATTCTTTTTTTCTATGCTGATCCATAATTAATAGACTTCATCCAACACACTGGAAGAGGTTTTACCTTTCAAAACCACATGAAGCCAAGGCTTCTCTGTCTCAAATGGAGGAGGCAAGGCAGAGGGGGGACTACAGTGGAAGACTTTTCCCAGCTGTGGACTCCCCTAGCAAGTCACCACAAGACTCTACTCCCTTTACTGCTACCTGGTTCTTCATCTGCATTAGTTATTAAGCCCTATCCATATTATGGCTCCAAAACATTTTCATTACTATTTCCCACCACTGTGTTAAACCACTCAGGAAAACTAGAGTGGAATGACATTTAAGCCCACCTAAAATCCCAGTGGCCATCAAAAATGCTCCTAGGATGTTTCACCATCAGCATGGCACAGCTACTATGGAACACAAAGGGAACAAAAAGTGAGGCTGAGGCTGCTCGAGATACAAATACATACAGCGTAGCCCAAGTTCCATTTCTTTTTCTTGCTTGGCTAGTTCTTGGCTTCCAAGGCTTATCACAGGGGCTGCGTTATAAATCTGGGCTACCAACTGTGGTCCAGCTGGTCTTACCCACAGTTAGGCAACAAAACCAAAGAAACCTCCAGCAACACACTTAGACTTTGACCAAGCACGTTCTCACAAAAGGTAGCTAGCTTTTTCCAAGCCTAGCTAAACCCCAAGCTCGGCTCTCTCTCATACTTCATCTTCACAAATTAGTCTGAAGAACTGGAAGCAGCTGCTTCAATCAGTATGTTACAGGCTTTTCTTGACTGTTTTCACCATTTAGCAGCCAACCAGTAAGGGCAAAAGGTGCAAACCACAGTGAAAGTCCCCAGCTATTTCCTCACACTAAAGTGCAGAGACAAGTGGAATTTTAAGTGAAGGAAGAGTAATTATAACCTGTCCAGAACAAGGCACCTTTTTATCATCAAGGACGTGAAGTATGCTAAATCTGCCAAATGCTATGTTCAGTATTATTACAGTTTGAAGTCGTGAATTAAAATTATTCAGTTATAAGATACTGCACTCTTCTGTCAAGGCTTGCATTACCTTTGCCTGAATTACACCTATTCTTTGGATTTTAAAATCTGTATCTTTAGTAAATGTAGAAAAACCCAAGGTAATAGCCATGTGTGTAAAAGTCCATTTTATCTGACAAACAATGAACAGTGATTCCTGTTCAGTCTTCTGACTTACCAAAAAAAAAAAAATCACTGGTCTGTTTTGTTGGGTAAGCGATTTAGTCAACCATGACAATGCTCATCATGAGAACATGAGGGTAAGGTTGGACTGTACGGGATGTCTGGGGGGATGCTAACTAAGGCACTGCCCGTCACAGAGCCATATCCCTAAACTGATGGACCTAGACAGGACACAGTAAAGATTTGGCTCTGACATTTTCTAACCCTGTCTGCTGGATTTCCTCCTCCTTGCTTTACAATCTCACTGTTCAGGAGCACAGATGCTGCTTGTTCAATGTATCAGTCGAATGACAAGGAGGAGTTTGCACAACAATTCTCTTGCACACTTGCTAAATTTTCTTCTGTATGGCATAATGTTTTCGCCTCTTTTGTAGGAAGCAATCCTTGAATTTATAGGCATTATATGCCTCTCATTAACTTTAATATAAGATATGGTGCCCAGAAGTTCCTTGAGATGTTGAGGGAAGAAGGGGAAATCAAATATTGGTCTTTGGTTTCATTTGCTCGTTCTTTATTTCTTGGAAAGCTTGTTGGCTGCTTTCTGGAGCCTCTCGCTTATGCAGCTAGAAGTAGAGAAGTGACTCTTCTTCCTCACAAAGTAGCAGCACAGGACAGAAAAGATTTTACATCTGTGCTTTCTTTGTAGAAGACTACATGGGTAAAGTTCAACAGCAACAACAATAAAGGTTTCCCAACTATCTACCGATTGGTCTCACTTCTGTATGAACACTGCAACAAGAAATTAAATAAGCAGCTAATATACAAAAACCCTGAGATTTTGGGCGATGGAGCCCACACTCTCCCATCGTAACTGTAAGGAGCAGGTTTTTTATTATTTTTATTCTAGGGCTCTGTCAAGGCAAACTTGAAGTGATTCAAGATTAGGTGCTTCAGCACTTCCTCTGAGACATTCATCCCTTCAAAGTCATGTTTCTTCATTCTACTTACGCTTTCCTAATAACATGTTGCTTCAGTATCTTTACAACATTAATTACAACCACAGAACTCAAATCAGATACCTCTGACGTTATATTATCTATCTTTACACATACTTCCAGGGAAGCTCTCCTTCCCTTTGAATATATTTTAACCTAGTATTAGTATCAGTAGTGAACTGACTTCAATAGCATACAGTCAGTGACTTGTTTCAAATATTATTACTCTATCTTCCCTGCCATCTTTTATAAGCATTTCAAAAAGTCAGTAGCTTTTCAACAAATCTGCCTTTGATTTATGGCACTCACAATAGGAAAAACACATTCTAGATCAGTGTGTGTTGAAAAAATTGCTTTAAAAAAGCACAAACAAAACCCATACCAATAAAACACACTCTTGTATGCATCCTGCTAAACTACCAATTTCTTCTAGCCCAAGAAGCATACTATCAGGGGTCTGGAACAACAGTATCCTTGCATACGATCACAGAGCTGTCGTGTCATAATAAGACTAAATTCTATTCTAAGGAAATGCGCTCATCACTATTTGCTTGCATTGACTTACTAAATATATCTCTTTTTTAAATATATAGGTAGATACATTAGGAAAAAAATACCACCTAAAGACATGTAGAAAAAATTGTATTTATTTCACATGTGTCTGTCTTCTAACACAGATTATGGCCCCCATGAGTCCCCAGAGCTGAAATCTACTCACAGCCTACTTGAGGAGCTTCTTATGAGGGAAGTGCTTTAAGCACTCAGACTACCCGTACACTTCTGCTGTAAATGAAGTAGACCGTCCTCAAAAAACAAACTTTAAACATCTAGAAAATTAATTTAGTGGACAGGTGGGAATGCAGATAGAAAAGTGAGCCTTAAAAGAAAGATGGGACTAGTTTAGTTTCAAATTCCATAATTTGAGGATGACCTTTGCATCAAGGGAAATTTAATCTTTAAATCTCCTTACCTACCTCAACTGGAATAGGGCTGTCGGCAGCAGTTTGTTTTAATAAGAGAAAATACACTTTTCTTCTGGACCTAGTTTCTAAATAACGCCCTTTCTCCCACCACTACTCCAGCCTCTGCAAATAATAAATCAATCACAAGAGCATGTTGAAACTGGGGGGGGGGGGGGAGGGGGGGTGGAAAATCTACAGGTCATTAACAAAGCTACTGGGTTAATAAAGTTTCACTGAAGTCTTTGATAAATGTAACTGGGCCCTGGAAATAGATGACTGACAAAAACTCCAAAATACTCTCTCCTAAATAGCTTATGAACCATACAGGTTTCCCGTATTCTTTATGGTGAAGCCGAGCTGAAACAGCTCTCTTGCATTCAACAGGATGAAACCACTTCTTGTCTATTTGAATGTTATGGCCAGAAAAAGGAGGAAAAAGACTAACTTTTAGGTATTATACATACATCTATAAAATCTTGCTTGTGTTTAAAAAGATCCTCCCATACCCACCCCAGGAGGCTTTTGGAATTCTTGACTCTTACTTTTTCTCATCTCTACTCATCCAATAGTTCCATTACACCTGAAAACCTTGATGGTCAAGCAGGCTAAGCAGCACAATGCGTCTCCTCCTTCAGTTTTAAACAGGCAGTTGCTTATGTCATGACTGCACATATGTAAGTCATTGTATCCTTTGGCTGGTAGCAAGTAGCTAACAGTACTCTTTAGTCTGTCTTGAGTAATAAGCCTCACCCAAGTTCGAAGGGGGAAAAAAAAAATAATCTTTCGGGATGATGACTTCCATCATTATGGGAGCAAATTAAAGCAAGATGAGACAGAAGTGATTTCAGGCTTCAACACCCAATATATTTTCCAACATGAAAGCAAAAGATAATCAAAGTAGCAGCGGTAAACTGATGTTCAGCTCGTTGTCTCTTATGTTTCTGAGACAAAAATCAATTAATTAAATTCTACTCTAGTTTTAGATGATCCATCAGAAGAATGCAGAGTTGTGTAACTGCCCTAAGGTAACTCAGCTCTTGCTTAGGTAGCCTGTTAAAATGGAGAGACTAGTGAAATGATTTCAGTTTTAACCAAGCAGCAAGCATCCCCTGGCTGCAGCACGTTTAACAAACAGCACTACTATACCGTGTTCCAGTGCTGACTTGTCTGTTCACTTCTTGTGGCTGCAACTCATACAAGAGTTTCTACAAAACCATGTTAAGGTGCCAAAAGCTGTCAGAGGTTTTGCAGCCTAAGCCCTTGTGTGTGTGGCAGTCAACCCAACACCTCCTTGGTCTTTACAAGTACAGCCCACATGTCTTGCTTATAAGCCTCCACATCCCCTAGCAGAAATTTGGTAAGATCTGGTAACCTACTCCATTACCCTGTTCCTACGGTTCTGCAAAGTGGTGACTACAGACTTCCCTTTGATCAAGACACTACCCTTTCCTAACTATGTTTATGATCGTAAATGTATGATTGTTAAAGGAATCTTGGTATCAGAAGTTTCGGCTCCCTTCTCAGCCAGCTCAGGAAACAAAATAGGGCCAAATCCAGAAGGGATGAAAAAGTTTCAGTAAAATTCCACAGTAGAAGTAATTCTTTCTTATAAGAATAGCTGCATAAATCCTCATATAAATAAAACTCCCAACTAACTTTTCCAGCAGCAGGAAGAGGAGAGGGAGAGAAGATGGATCAGGTGGCAAGAAACGATAGCCAGAGAAATGTTATTGATTTTGGAACAGCTACCTTTCATTAAGGGTATGCAATGCATCCAGATCCTTATGACTACTTAGTTTAACTACCAACAGAGACAAATTCTAAATTAATACAAAGGAGTAACTACTGAGAACCACAAACACTTACATCAGCTCATCTCTTATGTTCTATGCAAACAGACCCGGAGCACTACACAGTGCTGCCTGTTGCCATGCCGAAGTTCCAGGGACAGCAGGTCTGTAAACCACCATGGAGGTTTGCAAGTAAAAGGCCAGTTAAGCCCTAAGGTCTTGATTTAAACACTTAATACAGAGTTGTGAAGTGCAGATATTTTACTGTTTTTACCCAATACTCAGTAAAACCATTCCAGTTAAATGGCACCATAATAGGACATAAAACCTGGGGGGAAATAGTAGACGTTTCCTACAGCAATTCCATGTTATGCAAGTTTCTCTTCCTCCTCCTCCTCCCTGACTTTATATTTCCTTCAAAAGGATCCAGCCACTCAGAGATTTAACAAATCAAAATTAGACAATTTCACAGGAAATATAATAATCCTGAATTAAAAACTAAAAGCATTTGTCTTTGTTTACAGAAGGCCAAATACTTGTGAAACAGATTTGGCATGAGGAAGAGCAAAAAAGTTAAGCAGATACACCAATCTACTAAAAATTCCGTTTTCAAAATGCAAGTGTTGTTCTTCATTCACATCAACACACATCCCCCTCACACAAACACAGGTTACTCAGCTTCACATTTAGGATAGTTTAGTTTAGGCTGGTCCAGTGAAATTTCATCTCTGAGTTGATCAGCATCTGCATCTACCCTGCACACTTATCCCACCCAACAGCCCAGGACCCCATTTGCTCTCCTGCCCTGCAGCTCCCCCAAATACCTTTCCTTTTCTGCAGGGTGCTGGAAAGAGGGGAGAATGCCATTTTCTCCTTCCAGCTTTCAGAGTTCACCTTGAGCAGCTCACCGATGCTTACATGACATACTACAGTCACCAGGCTGTTGGCTGGTTGTAATTACCAAAAGTTATGTTAGCCAAACAGGCCTGCCTCAGTGGTATCTTCCCCATCCGCGCTTACTTCAGTATGTCTGTCCTTCGCACGCATGTTGAATATAGCACAGATATTCCCTCATACAGTCATCCTATGTCAACTTGCATGTATTTCTAACATACAGAAAAATCAATCATGAGGCAATCCTAATCTCTCTTTAAAGCTGCTTTTAAAATTACTGTTGAAACAGACAATTTTGTAATTCCTTTTCATCCTCGAGTGTTTACAGAGGTCTGCACCGGTAGCTTTATCCTTAATCACAGAGATAGCTGCTCTTGCTAATCAGGCAAGTGCATACTGACGAAGAAGTGCAGAAAGGAACAGAGACCTGACTACACTTCAGAGAGAAGCTGGACTAAGGTTGGGTGTGAAATTAAAGCGCAACAGCTGACGTGCCACAACTCTGCAGTGAAAGGGAAATATGAAAATAAGGGACCTTCCCGTTAGGTATAACTTGCTTTTTTTATATAGCTGTCCAAGCATGGACAGAACTTCTACAAAAAGGACAGCACATACAAATCCTAACAGTGGTGAATGTAACCACAAGCTTATGCTGCATGTGTTCTGGGAGCATTTCTTACTTATTCTTCATGAAGGCAGACATGAAACATAACTTGGAATGAAAGAAAGATGAAAAAATAGGTCTTCAGGTCACTTCATGTGTTTCCTATAAGCCTGTCAGCTAAAACTTGAAAGAGAACCCTGTGCAACTGCCTTTCACACCCAGGGCCTAGCAGCAAAGCCAAGGAAGAGGGGAAAAGAGAAGAGATCCAACTAGAGAAGAGGTTGATAACTGAGATGAGGGTCCCGGCCACCTTCTCCAACTAAGTAAGACCAGTCCTAAAGACTAGAAGAGCAGCTTTCCACTTTCACACTAAGCAAACATGTTTTCAACCAAGTAATTGGAGGGACTACAGAAACCGTAGAGTCCCACCTGCCACCAGTGCCCATCTCATGGCGGATCCTCAGGCAACTTGCAGCCTGAGCTCCCAAGGGCCCAGGCACTACTGCTGCTTGGTCACACCAGCAAATCCACAACCAGCTCAGATCAACCCAAAACTACTTTTCAGGGGGAGATGCTAATTTGAGGCTCTGCACTGTACCAGTGCTCATTTCCATAGGGCTTACAGAAACAGCCATTATTTTTTTAATTTAATTACTTTTTTTGTCAAACCTTTTTGAAGCTAACTAATAAGCTTAAACACCTTTTGTGGGTGACAGCAGAGGCAACTCCTAAGAGCTTGGCTTCCCTAAAACTTCAGGCTAAGAAAAGGCTATGAAGTGTTTTATACAACATCCCCGCAGATCCAGCTGGACCCGCAGCTCTGCGTGCTTCACACGGGATGCACAGAAAGATCCCGTCTTGTGCTCCTGGTGGAGAAATAAGAGACACTGAATGTGTCTGGTTTTCACATGTCATCAAATCTGCTGGAAAAGCCCAAGGACAATGCACACTCATATGAGAGCAAACTTTGGCATTTCTCTTAAGTGCCATTCAAATCAGATGCTTCTCCTTCCACACACCACCACCCACCCCCCGCCCCCAGCTTCGGATTCTGACCGTTCAGAAGAGGCCAAAGGGGGAAATCAGCTTTCTTCAATGAATTCTTGAAAACAGACTAGAAGCACCTTCCCTCCTTTTCCCACAAGACCCAATCATCTGCCAGTTCACTGGTGTTAGCTCAGCGCCAAACACAATTATTTTAAAGCAGGGAGTGGAAAAGCTCTAACACCCAAGTGATGAGTCAAAAAACAAAGACTACATACACATGCTAGGAAAGGATCGCAAGAAGGAGACTCTGAAGATTGTGGATTTGGCAGAAGATTCCACCACCTTCGTCAAATCCAGAATTTGCATCTTCATTAACGGCACTAATCATTCATAAATTTTAGATAGCCATATACTAATAAATACTACATGGGTATCCCTTTTTAAAGGAAGAGAGGAATAAAAAAGCAGCAAAATTTACAACTGCCTCTACAACATAATATTTAGATCTTGTAATTTTAAGTAAGCCTTACTAAACTTCTGTGTTCACCACAGGTATGCAGTGGAGTACATTCACTTTCAGCTTCCCCCCCCGCCTTCTCCTAATACCAATTTAGAATTTGTTAGTGTAAATACTTATTAGTGCCAGGCACATAACGTAACATTACTGAAAACTATGCTAAAAAAAAAATAATCAAATTTAAACAGCACTACAGCAAAGACAAAATATAACAAAACCCTAACTTTAACATTTACTTTGCCTCCAATCAGATCAGAGGCTGTTAATGCCGTGACTTAAGAGTGCTTTCACAGTCACATTCCCATCAAACATTAAAATGTTTATCTAAAAGCTGCAGTATAGATTTTTCCCTTGCCGCAAGGAAGGAAAGTTGTAAACTTTCTGACTCAAAAGTTTTATGAATCTACAATGTTTCCACTCTGTTTAAACGAACTGCAGACCTCCACAGGCCATTACAATTCACGCATTCCAGCTCCGCTCCGCAGGGATGCTTGCCATTTTCCATTACATAAGCTCAGGCTGGAGAGCCCGGTTCGGAGCACTGCCATCCCCGCGCCCGCCCTCCCCTTCCCGTCCCCTCTCATCAGCCATGGGGAGTCCTTCCACCGGATTCAAGGTTTCACGGTTTGGGAAAGCGAGGGGTGTTTTTATTACAGTGGTGTTCAGAAAGTGGCCCCGTTATGCCAGGTGTTTTACAAGCACAGTAGCAAGGGAAGTTCTTTGCCCTGGAGGGTTTCTGCCTTTGGTAAGACAAGGTTAACAGGCAGGTTAAGCAAACAAGGCTTGGGGGGGCGAGAATGGGGTCAAATCCCCCCTCCCACCCAAGTGGCATATAGAAAAGTCAAATTAATGACAAGTAAAGAGAGCATATTGGACACTCACGCTTGCCCTTTCTGCCTTTAAAGGCAAAAAAACCCCAAACCCCTCATCGTAATTTCAGTCAATTAAGTTTCATAAGCATCCAGAGGTATCCAAAACAAAAGCAAACTTAACAAGTTATTCTTGGGTTTCAGAAATGTTATGAGAGCTCCACACTAGTGAAACTTTGCGCGCTCTCTAAAGACAGCAAGTGGATACACATATGAAAGTAATAAACCCTACTCCCATTCTTCAAGTGCTTAAAACAATCATGGCACTAAATGAACACTCCAAACTGCATTTTAAGTACAAAGGGTGGGAGGATATTCTCAGGGGACTGGCTGTAGCCAAGGGTACTAGGTTTTTTATGCTCTCGTTAAAAATTGATGGAGAGGGAAACTTTTAAACAGGACGATTCAGAGCTAAGCTCCTCTCGCTCTCATCTCCTCCCCACTGACACTGGCCGTAGTCCATGGGTTATGGGACCACTTTGGGAATACTGCGCTCCCTCTGCAAAACTTTTACCTCTTTCTTTAGAGACTTGCTTCCAACAGCATCAACCAGTCCGAGTATCAGGCAGCAATGCTGCCATCATTGTGCAACTATCCTTCCTTCTCTAAAGACTGGCAGGATATTTAACAGCTTATTCTTGCTATAATTATTTGAACTTGCAGATAACCCAATTATTTTAATAGATGACCACCATTTGAAGGTGTGCTCTTCTCCTTGAGGAACTCTGCAAAGACTTGCTTAGAAGAAACGCTCAGAACTTCAGTCAGCAACCACCAAAAGTTACGAAGCTCCAAATCCAAATGTTAAAAGGTGTTAAGAGTGTTAGACTGGAATTTAACAGCACAAACCACAGCTACCTTATGCTATCTTTCAGTCCACACTGGATATCCTCTTACCTGATGTACGGAACTGCAGAAGCAAGGAAGAAAGCACAGTCTTGCAAGCCCTGGTCACTTCAGGAGATAGAAATGACCAGCTCTACCTATAAAAGAATATTCTTAAGATCTCCTCCTCCTCTGCCACAAGGCATGGTTTTTCTGGTGACAAAGCATGAACAGAGCACCGAATTTTTTTTTCCATGCAGCTTTGCTTTAGGCAAGTAGAGATAACGCAATGGTAAATGTACCCTAGGGATACTGTCATTTTTATACTAGGATTCTTTTAAGTGAGCTTCCAATTTCAAATATTTTTTAAGAAAAATGCCAACATAAACAAGACTGTAGAAGAGTTCCTGACTTATTTCCTTCTCCTTGCATCCTCCATGCAAGTCTTCCATTTTGTACACACACATTAGGTGAGGGACAGGTCAGGGAGAAGCAATGATTTTGGAAGTTTCAGCAAAAGCATACCTTTTGCAACAGTCCCTGGCTAATCACTCGCTATTTCGTTTCCAGGACCTTTGCTCAATCTCACTGAACTCATTCTATTTGCTGTTTCTCTGCTTAATCACTCATCTTATGATTTCATTCACTGTCCATTGCATACGTCACCTGCATTTGCCACTGAATAGAAAATTAGTAATTTATGTCTTTCTGCTTATCACGGTAGCTTTGTGCTCTGTAGAAGCTTATCAGAGAGCTCTTGTGAAAGCAAAATCCATTAAATCACATTACTGCTGATATTTGTCATAGGAAGAAGGGTAGCAGAGATTAGTAGGCAATTCACCACTTGGGCCTCGGTTACCTGTCAACACCACTTTTTGACATGGTGACTGTATCCACAGTCCAACCATGGTTTGGGAGGGATGTGTACAGCTCTGCAGCTCGGTGCTCAGTGGTTCTGCAAGTCAGATGGGGGCTTCATGCTGGGCACCTAGAAAATCTGTAATTCTCTACTAGTAATTCTCTGAATTATATGGATAACCTGTATAGTAAGTAGCACAGAGAATGTTATGGACTCCTTTTCAATACAGCTGTCATTTGACTGAAGGATGGCATCTTCGTCTCCAACCGTGCAGCAAGTCTTCTACAGACAAGATTTAAGTACACACAACCCTGATTACATCTACAGATCACATGGATGCTATTTAATGTAAGTCATGGCTCCAGTGGAATAGAGTCATGTCCAAATCTACACCTCGGCATAGAGGCACTGGGGGGTAAAACTGCACAGGCAATTCTAGAAGCTCACAAAAGGCTTCCAATATATTTAATCCCCCTTCTGCCCGTATACTTCATAATCTGGTATGTTACATTAGTTTTCCATATTGGTTGTTCTCAGTGGCATTGAAATCCGCGGTACATCAAATCTAAGTGGCAATTCAGCGACTGACAGAAAAATATGTCCTTCATGGTTTGTTGGCAAAATACACTCTGGTCTTGCAGCACTAAAAAAATTCTCAGAGAGTTCAGTGAAACTCCTTCTATGACCCTGCATTACAGTACCCTGAAGTTTAGCTAGTCCTTCTTGAAAATTTACCACTGCTCCACATCCACCCGAGTACAAGAACTCTTGCTTTTGGTTTCAGTTCAGAGCCAGTACAATGTTTCTGTGTTAGGCAATTACAATTTTTAATTTCAGGTTGGAAATACAGAGAGGTAGGCATTTCTGGTTTTTTTTCAGAAGTGCTTCTGTTTAGCATGAGTCTTCTGTACAAAAAATAAAATTAAAACCCCCCACAAAATAAAAAGCTGTGCTTTTTCATCAGAGGCAACATTTGAAAAGTAACCATCACGAAGACATCCGTGCTTGCATGAGTAGGAGTAAGTCAAATTAAGAGAAGTAGGGAAGAACAAGTAAAACATGAATGATTTCAATTGGCATAGTGGAATAAAATTTAAGCAAGGCTCTTGGCGTTTACTGCCTTAATAATGCTAATTCATCAAGCAAGAATCAGTAGCCTCTCTTAACTGTTTCTACAGAGCAAGCAGAAACATCATAAAAATGCTGTAACTAGGACAAGGACTCCATAAAAGTAAACCCAGTTCTCAAAATATGGGAAGAGAAGGAATCAAGTCTCATCCCTGTGTTTAAATCTTATTTAAGTCTGCAGAGTAGATGCAATGATGGGAGTGGGGTGAAGCCTTCAATACCCGCATTTCAGTGTTTTGTGTACTGTTAAAAATTAAGAACCAAAACAAATATTTAAATTCTTGAGAACATTCTCCACCAGATTATAAATATTTCTATGAGGTTAGATCAAGAGCTTAAATTAATTGGTATGGGTTCCTTTGAGGTCTTTACATTAGTTACTTCAATGAAAAACAACCTCCAGGGTAGAGCATACCTTTATACACAATCTAAATAAAAAAACACCTCACTGAGTGCACAGGAATGGGGGGAGGCAGGAAGAACAGATGCAGGAATTTCAGATATTTGTTAATTGCTCCTTAGTCTATCTCAACAAAAAATATTTTCTTACCCCAAAATGTTTAGTTGAAGTCACTATTTTAAATAAACCAGATTGAGTGGCATAGGGAAAACTCCAGTCCAAAGGTGATGGTTTTTACACGGTGCACTGACCCCTACTCTCATTATGGGCCATAAATGTTTATAAGAGTTTGTCATCAGTTTGCTGAGACAACACACTTTATCTAGTTTCCTAGAGCCGTGTATCAACAGCCTGAAGGAACTTTCTTTAAGATTGAATCTAGCACCCTCTCCTTCACCCCACATCCCAAAAGGTTTCTTGTGTGTGTGTGTTTGGTAAGTAGCTAGCTTTTTAATAGATGTAAGAAAACAACAGGATTGCAAAAGGTATTTTCTTATATAAGGTTTAAAATCAGAGCAAACTCATTAATCAAGAAGAGGGCTGAAGGAATAGAGTTTACGTTAATTACTTTGCTACCAATTCATCTTAGTTGGGTATATTTCCTGAAATAAGCATTTAGCTGTAACAGATCAGTAGTAAACACTTTCCTTACATTTCCCTTTTGTCCTTATACTCCTCTACCACTGCTTTTAAAGTCACCAGTTGTTTCTTCATTCATATCCCCGTTATTAGCTATTTAACCAAATATAAGATGAAATCCTCAAATCTGATCTTTGCTAAGAGAAATGCATTTGACATGCTAAAATAAAAATCCTGCTTTCTATAAGGAGGGTTTTAACACATTAGATTCCCTTTCTCTCCCTCTAACACCCAAACTAATCCTTACCAGCTGCATGTGGCTAAGTTTACCTCCACTAGCTAATGTGCACTAGTATCTTGCATGTGGTTTAAATTGCATTTTCAGCTTGAACAGACAACCACCACATGCTAGAAATAAAGTAAAAACCAACCAAACCAAAGCAATTTCTCATAGTATCATTAAGATACACACAACTGGTGTTTGCCCAGACTATGCACTGCGGAGCTGGGGAACACTCCCTTCCTGGTACCGTACATTCCTACAGGAGCCACAGGCAAGTCTGAGGATGAAGACACTCTGACCACCTCCTTCACAGGGTCCAGCAGAGGAAAAAGAAGAACAAAGCCATGTCTCATGCAACTAATCCACAGAGGGACAGGAGAAGGAAGGGAAGTTTTGTGATACTCTCCTTTGTGTGACTTTATTAAGTATCCCCCTCATCTCCTCTCTGCAGTGAGGTCTAATTCTTAGTTATCAGATAGCTGTGTCTCTCCACAATGGAAATTAAGCTGCAAATAATCTGTATTACTGCATGGAGCTGTAATACGCTTCTGGTTATTAAAAAAACTCTCAGGACAGATGAGCAGAGTTGGGTATTCAAACAATAAAAGGATTCCTTACGAGGCATGAGCTGCTTCTAGACTGGCCTAATTTTTAAATAAGTTTTAAATTTAAGGGAATATTAACCATGTATTTCAGCCATCTTACATTAAGCATTTACTGTGCCTAGACACCATACATTGACTTGGTGGCTCATATGGAAGAGGAATTACTTGATCTAATATTGTAGTCCACAACGCACAGGCGTAATTCTTACCAAGACAGCAAAGAAAATGGAAGGACCAAACATAGCTAAAGTAAAACCCTACTTAATTTTCTGTAAGTACATGCACAAAGGGCACCTGTCCAAGAGCAGAAATTATTCATTTTCTCTGTACTCGCTTTCAAAACAGTTTGGGAAAAGTTCTCTCAGTAACACAACCACCTCCCTATCACTTTCATCTGAAGTCACTACAAACCTCAGTGAAACCTTCTTGCTAAGAGGAAGCATCTCTCTGGAGTTCTTTCCCTTTTCCTCATCAGTATTCAGTCTCTGACTGTAGTTTTAACATTTCAGAGATTATATATATATACTTCATTAGATCACTGATTGAGTCACTGCAACAGATTTCCTACTTGTATTCGTCATCCCCTCTCCTTTCAGCCCTGGATCTACTTCATGCCCCTCCTTGTTCCTTCTTATGAACACTGGGTCTAGTGTTCCATGACAGAAATAACAACACAAGCACACGTTAACACCAACAAATCCTGTATTACAAGGACTTGAGTTTCTATGGATGCTTTGACCTTGGATTTTAAAAAAAAAAACCAACACAGGGGAGAGGGAGGAAAAAAAAAAAGGGTGGGGATGAGGGGGAGAAGATCTAAATAGAGTACTACTGCTTAAGGATTGAAGTTTAAAAAGTCATTAAAAATAACCTCCGTAACTCTGGGAGACTGTTTCTCCTATTCTTATCGTAGTAATTAACCAATTCAGCAAGGAAGAGATTTTTCCTTCTAGCACGTATAAACACTTAGAAGACCAGGGAAGCACATTTCTTTTACTAATTCTCACCCTAAAATAGCAGGCATATGCATCTAAAAAACCCTGTATTGACCGATTTCCATATACACAGCACTAATGGTGTAATATATCCCCTGTAAGATATAATTTCAGAGTATTGTATGTATAATGAGTGTCACTATACGCATAAAGAACTACAGAAAAAGCTATGCTACAACTGAAGTTTATACCAGCACTGCTGCAAAATTGTGTTCACATCAGCTATAATGATAGCACTGCCTTTCTTCTCCTTATTCCAGTGTCTTGGTTTTTTTCTTGGTACATCATACCTGAAAGCAGATACACAGAGCTGAAATTCTTCTCCAGTTTGCCCAGGAGCACAGTAAGAAAGCAGTCAGATGAGAGAGAGGTCACATCTTTAGAGCTTTGGTCATACACCACCACTTCCTGCTTGCTATCAATTTCAATCTGAAACACAAGTAATTCAGAATGAGATAGGGAGGAGGAAGATGATTAAAAGCACCACATTATCACTGCATCAGGGTTCTCACGTATTTGCTATGCAGCGGTTCGGATATATAGATTTCTTATGTAGCTGTATGCAAAACAGTTTTTATTTTATACTTAATATACCTGATCAGACTTAATTCCTTTGAGAGTTTATAAATGGATTATTTGCTCCAAGTGGAAGCATACTGTGTAAATTTCTACAATTAGGTGATTGTCATTTGTAAAATGCTTTTCCTTCAGCTAGGTCGGTTGGTTTGTTTAAAAACTAACTTTTAAAAAAGAAGGCCCTACCTCAGTTTCTGCTTCTGGGTTTTTTGTGTATAAACAGTAAAGAGACCTTAAACTGTCTAAAACCGTGAACATTTTACCATCTATGCAACTTTATGTATAAATTATGCTTTAGATAGCAGTAGTAGTAGTTGTAGTAGTAATAACAAGCTTCAGGTTTTTAACACATCAAAGCAAGAATATAATAGATTACTTTTGTAACCAAAACATTTTAAACAAATACCAATGGATTAAAAACCAAAACACACATAGATACACATTACATTTAAGCAGCTTAGCTACTTTCACTAGCAACACTATTAAAAAAAACCGCAAACAAACAAACAACAAAACCAACCAAAACCCCATCAAACTACTCGCACAAAAAGTATGTTAAACAGCAAGTAGGACCCAGGATTGACAGAGCTACAGTTCCTTTGCAAACTGTATGACCACTTGCTGAGCAATCCCTGCCACCACAGACCCCAAAGAATCCTTCGAAGTTTAGAATGAGAATGTTTCCTGCCTTAATTACATACATTTCAGGGACTGTACTTTGCAAGACATGCAAGAACGCTCAGAGCATTCTTTGAGTAATTTCTAAATCCCTCCCCATTACTCTGGCACTTAGGGGACAGCAGGCTACAAAGAACCCCAAAGATAAACTCAGTAGTAACCAATAGCCTCTTAAATCATGTAAGAGCTCAACAAAACTTGGTCCGCCAGTTTTGTTTTTTTTAAACAAAATACCTAAGGGAAAATTATTACAAGTTGTTTTCCAGGCACTCTTTTAAACAAACACAAGGAATAACAGGAAAATGACCCCTACCTTATGTTTTGCTGAATGCTGAATGAGCTCTGTAATCAAAACTTTGTCCTGCTGCAGCCTCCGCTTCATAAGCTTGGAGCAGTTGATGTTGATGGCATCCAAGATGTGGGACGTATTGTATTCCACAAAGGGGCGGCTATCAATCAGCAGCAATTTTTCTGTACCACTCTCCAGCAAAGCCACCAACTTCTCAGCGACAATGAGTTGAGTCCTGATCATCTCATCGGCCATGACAACAATAAGGCCTCTTTCACCACCTCCCTCTCTAATTTGCTGCGATGATGTAATGGCTGTGTACTCAAAGGCTTAGCCACACCATTGTACTAGAAGTGTATGAGGTCATGCTGGTAGTGACTGGCAAAAGAAAAGTTAAACCCATTTTCAGAAAGAGCTCTTCAACTGAATGTCTCCTCCTGCTTCCAGTTGATGTGCCGTTACAAAGGGTTCATTCCACAAAGCAGCCCCTCACATCTGATTCATCGGGAGATGACTATGGAGTAGCCATTTCACAATTCAAACAAAAGATGCTTTCTGGCTGCTGCTGCATTACATCATTTCTCTACCTTTGCTCCCACCCATCAGCTTTACACCGGACTAAGAGCCTGTAAGAAGGGGAAGATAAAAAAAAAAAACCAAAACATAAACCAGATGAGGCCATGAAAGTTTGCAGAACAAAATATTCAACTTTGAGGCTAACTGCACACCGTCTATACCATGTAATAAATACACCCCTGAAAGTTCCCCCCTCTGCTGTATATGCCAAACAACTAGAGAGAGCATTTGCCATGACAGTCTCTGAATCTATTCCAATGATCTTGCCTGGACAATTATCTTGTATTTCAGGCAACGTACCCTTGTCTTAATTGCAGACTTTTGTTGCCACTAGCTCTGCCTCTTCACAAGACTTTGTTAGACTATAATTAAGAGATACTGCCCTAAATCATGGTATTCCTTTCAAAAGCAAAACTAATTAGATGCATTTCAGCACTTCACTTAGTAAGAAGACGTGAAAGTAGTTAAGATACATTTTTAAAGTTTAATGCCTTGGAAAGTCTTTCACAAAACAACACTGCAAGTCGGGGAACTGAAACTGCACAAAAGAAAGGACAAAACTTACGTCCATCTCTCTCCTTTAAGAACACGGCGGAAGAGAAATCAGAACAAGATGCTACCTCAGGACACAAGCATTTTATTTGAATTAATCACCAGACATGGAACAGAGGCCTTGTGAATACTCTACTGAGAGGTAAAGCAGTGAGCGCCGGTGTCTGGCCCATCTGGAGCAGGTGGGACGGTAACATGAAGTACATTATACTTCTCACACATGATGAATAATATCCGAAGCAAATCATACCTTTGTAAAATTAGATCCTGACAGCATCCAAACCACATCAGCCGAAGTGGCAGAGCAGTAAAAAGACCTGACATGCTTTACCACCTATTTGTACTGCTGCCTCACAGTTGTCCTCAAGCTTTTCAGAGTCTCCCAAACACACTCTGATGGAACATGTCCCTGTAGGAACGCTCCTCAGAAAGGAACCACCACGGGGCTTCATCCATAACAGATTTAGCTGCACTTTAGTGTATACAGTGCTGCAGCTATAGATCCAACAGAAAACGCAAGTCAACTCGCTTTGCTCCCACAGTTCAAAACTCGGTCTCTTAGTGCAATCACGGATATTTAGAGACAGCCATCTAGGTAAGGCTGCAAGGAATGACTCCGGAGAAACACAAGCCACACAATCAGCTGCCTCAGTAACAAGCTCCAGCAAGAGGAGACGTCTGAGGTGACTTCTTCAACCAAGGTGGTGGAACTCACAGGTTAGAGCCGTATGTGAAAGGACAATCCCAACAGAGTTCCTCACGTCGTCAGTATGGCAGGCTGTTTGGAAATGAGCCATCTGGGCTCATATGGATGCAGGACAAAGCCAGCTCAGCAAGAAACGACATTTCTCCAGTTTGCGCGCCTCACACCATCGCATTCCCTTTTCCTGTTTGGGGAAGCGATTTTGGGTCACAAAACTATGCAACACCTCTTGTACGAAGCAAAGCGTACCTTCGAGCGAGTCTTATGTAAGTTCTGGCCCATGCCACCCAGCCTGTAACCCAAGTAGCCTTTCTACCTCTGCTTTCTGCTGGCTGGGACAAAGCAAAGTAACACAGCTGTCACAAAACTGAAGTGGCCAGATGAAGAAAATAAAAATCCAAGTGACTGACACACCTGAGGCAGCTAAACATTTGTAAACAGAAGCAAGTTATAAGGGTATGTTTTCCTGGATTCTTAATGCACATACAGGTATATTTGGAGATGAAGATTTTATGTATTTTAAAAAAATTTACATCCTCAGTTTAACAGGTTCAGCTGGAAAACATGCATTTTACTTATAAAATAAGTTTACATGCTTCAGATTGAAATGTTTGTTGTGTATCTTCATTGCAAATAAGTCATGAATTCAAACTAATAAAAGTCCTGTTACAGCAACAGATCAGTTGTGTTTAGCAACGGGAAATCCCAGGTCAGCAGATGTTTTACTCATTAAGTATATCATATAAATCTAACTACACAAAACCTTAAATGAATTAAATTCTGAAAAAAATAAAAACTTCACTTTAACAACCCAAAAAAGAAAACTGAAAGAAACTTATTTCATCAGAGTTTTATGTAGCAATACAAGATAAACACCAGGTTTCACATGAACAGCCATTAGGTTGAGAAAATGTGATTTTCTGTTTGCCCTGAATCTACTGCTCTAGAGTCAGTGCCTTTAAGCTTGCCCAGATAAATGGCAGCATATAGCATCGAGACACATCTTGCCCTAAACTACAAAAATTATTGGAGAAATTAGTATACCAAACCTTAATTAAACCTATTAAAAAAAACCCTACCTTTGCAACCGGGTTGGCAGATGTGCTTGCCCTCAAATAGCGGTCATTATATACTGGCCTCAGGCTCTCTCTAGACAGGCTGAAAGGTATCAAAAGACTATGCCATTATACAAGGAGGGGAAAAAAGTGAAACTTGAAAGTTGCGTCCATTTTCTTTCAGAGAGAAAAAAGTATTCTGCATTTTTTTTATCTCTCTTAACATGTCCTGTCATGAATTTTGATTCTCTTTTATTCATATCAAAGGCTGCCAGATACCAAACCCACTGAACAACATGAAAACTTTTCCACCAGCTCTAGTGGGAATTGGCTATACCTCTTCTGCAAGCTAGACAGTTTGTTCGTGAACTAGGCAGCTTGTTTTGATGGGTAGATTGCTGACTTAAAGTCCAAGTAATAACAGGAAAATAAAGCAGCTGAGAAACTACAGAACTCTAAAATGGAGGCTGTTAAAAATACATTATCTTTAATTTGCAACTTTCAGTTTGGTTATATTTCTTATCTTCTAAATGCTTACTGTTTGCTGTCTCAGCCTTCACTCTTGTATGATGAGAGTTTTTTCAGAGAACGCTTAAAAAGAACTCAGACTAGTCATATATAGTGACTAGGTAAAGAGCATGTAAAGAACAAAAGGCAAGTCAAGAATCCTTTTAAATAACACTATTACTTTAACGTATTGCTGTGTGTTAAGCTTCTGAAACCATTCTGCTCATGGCTTGAAAGTTATAACTTTAACAGTAATGTCACCTCAAGTTATTGTGATTGAAATCCTATTTTGACAGGAACAGCTCCATTGGGCAGGGGAGGAACGTTTTTATCAGTCACACGGTTTTGTTTTGTTTTAATTCTGTTTCTGGTACTATTGGACTTTGGGACTTTTCCTTGTGACCTATCTAAACAAGTGAAACTGGCAGACTCCTGCTTTAGGTAAACACTAGAGCTCTCCTCCCCTTCCTGATGCCTGCTCTTACCATCCAGCTACTAGGAGGTGTTGAAATATCTGTTTTATTTCTAATCATAGTTTGTAAAAAGGAAAAATTCAATTTCTTGACTGTTCTCCTTCTGCTGCGCTGCTTGTGACTTAGATGGCAATGGTATGTATTAACACCATAGTGTCTCATAAAATGATGCAATATAATGCTTTGCCCTAAGTAGGCCATTAACGTTGCTGATCTTCAAGCTAGGAAACCATCTTAGTCACAGGATGTTCTACACTGAAATCAGGATTACAGAAAAGTGTGCTGTAATTGAGCTGTAAGAATACTGCATGAAGTCATTCACATACACACTGGTAATACTGCAGGGCTTCTTCCTCCTTGTAGATGGACCGTAACATATGGCACTGCTTGTTACCTCTTCTTTCAAAGAAGAAAATTAAACTTTTAACTCACTGTAAAACTAAAAAGAACTGTTCCACACTTGCCCGGTATCTTTACAGTTTCTCCATATTGTTTAAAGAACCAAAACCCTACTATCTTCCATACAAACAACAGTGGATCTCTAACATGTCTGTGTAATGATGCCACAGAACTACAGGATCCCTCTTCACCTTGGGGATTCTTGTGCCCACCCAAATGGCTCAGAGCAAAGCAGGCAACCGCAGAACTGGAGACGGAACTTAAATTGTGTGTTTTATTTTTCAGTCAAAATAACTCACTTTTTGTATGGACTCCTAATTTCTACTTCTACCACTTCGACTCCAAGCAACTCCCTCACATCACAGCAGGACACTCGTCTGAGTTATCTCAGGCTTTGTCTCATATGATAGCAGCTATTTTTAGAGGCAGATGCAGCAAGAATATATTTTTAAAACCTCTAATAATGATACTCTAATAAGAAAATAACCTTGTACTTTGGTGTCATAAACGCTCAACAATTTTGTTCCCAACATCACTAATGCCTGCTTTGTCAGGTGCCTACAGCAATGCTCCCACATACATTACTGCTGCATAGCAAAATGCCAACAAAATAACTTTACAGCATCTGAACATTAGAAGGTCCTGAAGGGCAGCTTTCGCAGACTCTGCCTGAGATACCTGAGAGAACTGATTTTTAAAACCACATATTTTTCCACTTTCTAGAGGCAAACACATGCACATACGAGAAAAAAACACCATCTTGCCTTACAAATTCCCTTTCATTTTTCTCAGGATGGACACCAGCACAAAAAAGAAACCCAAAAGCTGAATCAACACACAGAGGTAGGAGTTCCTACACAGCAGGATGCATGCCACTGCTGGCACATCAGCTGTTTTCAAAGGAGTATTTGGCTTCAGTGTTACTGAGCTGGGAGCTGCCAGTGGTTCAATAGCCAGTGCTAATACCACCAGCACCAGTCCCTACCACCACACCCACGCGAGATACTCAAACAAGCCTACACAAACTCCTGCATCAGAGAACTCCTCCTGATCTAGGGATCACAGGGTGAACTCCCACCCCTGCGAGATGTGTCCCCACCACCACCTCCAACACCTATGACAGCCACAGCATTCCCCCACAAGCCTCAGAAAGATGGAAATATCAGTTGTTCTGGACAGATGCTTGTAACCTATGCCACTAGAGACTGAGTGACAATCAAGGACAGAGGGGGATGATCTTTGCTTAAGTTGCTCCTCATCAGTAGCAAGAAACACAAAGTGTCTATGGAGCACAAGGGAAAAAAAGATTTGATGAGGAATGGCTGTATTTCTTCTGAATTCAGCAAGCAAGCCAATAAATTCCAGAGACTGACAACTGTGTAGTAAAGTGTAAAGCTACAAGAAGCCTATGTCTTGCCTGCCACTGTGCAGACCACACAGGAGTGAGATTACAAATGCTTGTGATTTAAAAGAAGAACTCTTAACAAAGGCTCAATGTTCCTTAACTGAGCAGAATGAGGGTATCTTCTGGCTTTTCAGATGACTTAAGCAAGTGTCATCTTCTCATAAGCACATAATTTCCTCATGTTGGTTGGGGGTGGAAGAACACAGACTTTCCCCCACCCTCCCCAGCACATTCTACTTCAGTGCAAGAGTGGAGAGAAGCAAGGAAGTACCTCAAATAGAAAGACACAGTTTTTGGTTTTGTTGGTTGGTTTTTTTTTGTTGGTTGATTTGGTTTGTTGTTGTTATTAAATGTCACTTATGTGCCATGCTTATAAATGAGAAGCAGTTTTAAGAATTTCACCCTGCTTTCCTTTGCTCATCTGAATGATCAGAATGGCTGCTCTCTCCTCTACTACTTCCAGCACATCTGTACTTTAGATCTATATATGCAGTCAAAAAAGAATAGTGTTAATCTTCCCTTCCTTGTAGAAACAGCAGCCACATATATTTTAGATTACACACTGTACAATCATGAAAAGGGCAAGTATAATCCATTGGAAAAAAAACCATGACGGAGAATTTTCTGTTCAGTGCTCTATTGCCCTTCATCCTACTTGACTAATTACTTACTCAGTTTTAATTACTAGTTCTAAAGGAAAGTCACCCCATTTCATTGTGCTCACCAATCTGAGAACTGAGGCATGGAGATACAGAGTCAGAAAGGAAATCAGTTTCCCATGAATAAACTGCATAAAACACCTCCAGTTTAGATTTTTAAGCTCACTCTATTTCTACGCCAACTGCTCAGTGATATTTTTACCACCAGCATTCTAAGATAGCTGGGCTAAGCAAGACCAATGGACCTTCCATTTAGATAATGGTAAGATACTGTTTTTATACAAATAGTGGCATTTGAAATAATACGGTCCTTTCTACTACAAAAAAACAAAACCAAACCTCCAAAACAACACATTTTGGTGACCCATTCAACATAGCCCTCAAATATGTGCAACATTCTTGCAAATACTATCCATGCACCATTACTAATTCTGAGCAATGAGCCAGATTATCATCACTTGCATTTACCAAGAAGCCAACCTCTTTGATGTTCACTGTGGAATAATAAACATTTATTACGTGTTATAGCAGGGAAATCTAACTGATAGAATGTGAGCTCATGGGAAGTGTTAGAACATGCTGTTGATATGTTACATCACTCTATTCAACAGATCAGAGACTTCATTTGGGGGACTCCCTTATCCACCAATACAAGCAAGAAGGCTTTTCCATTTCAAAATACTTTTTCATTGTAGTTTCACAGCTTATAGTTCTCTGACACCTAGAAGGAAAGTTTACCTAATCCACTCCAAACAAATCATAGAATGGTTTAGGTTGGAAGGGACCTTTAGAGATCATCTAGTCTAACCCCCCTGCAGTGAGCTGGGACATCTTCAACCAGATCAGGTTGCTCAGAGCCCCATCCAACTGGACCTTGAATGCTTCTAGGGATGGAGCATCTACCACCTATCCGGGCAACCTGTTCCAGTGCTTCACCACCCTCATAGTAATAATTTTTTTCCTTATATCCAGCCTAAATCTACCTCCTTTAGTTTCAAACCGTTACCCCTTGTTCTGTCACAACAGGCCCTGCCAAAGAGGTTGCCCCCATCTTTCCTACAGTCCCCCGTTAAGTACTGGAAGGCCGCAGTAAGGTCTCCCCAGAGCCTTCTCTTCTCTAGGCTGAACCACCTCAACTCTCTCAGCCTTTCTTCATAGGAGAGGTGCTCCAGCCCTCGGATCATTTTTGTGTAACATTTTTAAGTTTCTTACTGCCTGGTACACTAGGCAGCCAGGAGAAGTTTCAATGGATTTTAAGACATTATTCTCCCGTATGATTTCCAAGTCAAAGCAACTGAAAATTCAAGACTACTCTTACATGAATTCATTATTGTTTCATGTCAAAAGCAATTACTCACCTACATTTAAGTGAAAATCTAAACGGGCTTAACAGGACGACACAGGGTGGTCCGTATACAAAGGCCAGCAGTAGGAAATACCTAAACATAGGGAAATAATAATAAAAAAAATCCTTATTACAAGTAAAAAAAAAAAAAAACCAGAAAATGGATTTCACACTTCCAGTGTAGTAATTTACTGTAAAACTCCCCCAAATGCACAAAAACCTAGGTGAGAAGAAGTCTATAAATGCTAGCATTCATTTAAATGGAAAGGGTCTGAAATAGAAAATTACGTTAAACTGATTTTCTAAAGGGAAAAAAAACCGCCACACAGCAAATCTCTCCACCCTCTTAAAAAGAGAAAGAAGTTGAAGATTCTTAAAAAACAGCCACCAAACAAACAAAAACAAAACTCCAATCAACAATAACCTCCCAAACAATTTTACACATCTCCCTGATAGAAAACTGATCTGTAACTAGCATTCATGGGTGATGCATTTGCATAAATTCAAGCAAATTCACAAACCTACTACTACTGTAGTTCAGTATTTATTAATATAGGAGATTGCCATAAGTCACACTGATTATGGCATGGACAAAGACTAAAGAAACAGAGCATCTCGGGTAATTAATCCCACCTCACCACATGCTAAAAAAGCAACACTTGAAACTGGTAACACTGGCATCATCAATCATTACGTATAGTCATACCTGTACAACCTCTGTACAAAGCACCTGCTGTTCCTACATGAAGAAATTAAATTATAACCTTTACACAAGGAAGTAAAAATCAACACATTAGTGTCAATTCCAAACCGTTTCCTGGGCAGCTAAAAAGCAAGATTCAAATCATTGCTACGAAGAGATGACAGCTCCACTTACTCACTGTAACATAACCCATGATAATAAATTATTGCCAAACACTGCCTTATTACGAAACCCAGGAGTGGCTCTGAACCACGTAGTAAATGATATGACAATCATGAAGAGCCACCGCAGCAGAGGGCTGAGCATATTATGACAGTCAATGAACAGATTCAAAACCCACGTCATCTCACGAGGAAAGGAGCTACAAGAATCACCTGTCTTTAGGCAACTGCTCTAAAAACCTTGCAGACAGCAACAGCAGAATATGGGGCTAGAGCCCTTCAGACAGTTAAAGAGTCTGTTACCCAGACCACGTTCTCCTCACTGGGATGGACATCTTGACTGGGACTCAAGCATTTGTCCTTGGGAGGTCCCAGCTGGAGGTCCTCTCACTTGCCCATCTTTAGCACAACGCTGTACATACGTGAGAGCAGCAGGGCAGAGAGGTGGACGAGAAGACCTATTGAAGATTGTGTCAGGTCCATTTCTCCCCTGCCTGTTCTGGCTGGCAAACACCCTTTCAAGCCCCAGGGAGGAAGCTTTGCAGATCTCCCTTCCTCCCTCTGAGTCCAGCAGCAGAAGTCCAGCAGAAGACAATGCAGAATGAAGTGAAAGTTCATCCTACTCATCCCATTTGTCACTATCCCCCTTTTCTAATCCCATCCCCAGAAATTAAAACTAACCTACTGCTTAACACCAATTAAGCTCTGTCTAGATAAAACACCCTATGATTAGAGAACACCCTGTGACAGTCCAAGGAAACAAAGTACTGGGACAAAAGGTATCTCCTTTTTTGTTCCTTAGTGCTTCACAGGCAGTTTCTGAAGTTTCTCTGGAAATTGCCAGGTAGTCTTCACATTCACTAGTACCTACCATCCATGCCTCTACAAAGTCCTTACAAATAAACTAGCTGTCATCTCAGGAAAACTATATACTGTTTTTCCCACTTTAAGGAACAGAAGTAAATCAGGAGTTTGAAGCAGCCCCCAAGAGCCCTCATTTCACTACTGGGCGCAATTAATTCTGCTGAAGAGCAGATAAGAAACAAAGCATATACTTAATTTCAACATAGTTTACTGGAAGGAGGTGTCACATTTTCAGAACAGGATCCACTCATGATTGAAGACTGAGCTGCTGCAAGTTCAGCCATAAGCATTAAGCACATTTGGAAATTCCCTGGCAATGCTGTTAAAGGAACAGACATTTCCTGTAATTTTCAGAAACGTTTTATATCTCCCCTCCTCCTTTTTAGCCTTGGTGGTAAGAAGGGGGAGGGAGAGAGAGGATACCATATTACCATTAAGTGAAATATGAATGAGCCACCCAAGTTTAAAGTGGAAACTTCAGCTATTTGTGCTTAGGAGAAAGTTTAAAAAAGAGTCTTTCATCATTAAGAGGCCAGGATTTTTCTGCTGACTTTAGGAAAAGAAATATACATCCTTTCAATTAGGGTGAATTACAAAAGGATATAAACTTGCCTTTTTACTTACTTCTGGCAAACAAGAAGTCCTCCAGGCCTTATTTAAATACCTTTTTCTATTTTCCAGAATTAGAAATAGAAGCCTTTTTTCTCTCTTGCTCAGGGCCTTCCCTAAACTGCAGCTAAACGAACCCAACCAGTCGGGTCACACAGTGTTCCTCCCACAGCTACAGGGTTGTGGTGCATCAAGCAAGCTGGAACAGTCAAGTGTGACAGCATCCTTCTAAGGACCTCGATACCTACCTCTCCTTTCCTAAAAGTTTAATCCTGTCCTTTCATAAAAATCTAATCTTGTATGAAGTATCTGGCATAAAATTTGTAACATTTACATAAGTTATAAAATTATTTTATCTGTGTAATTGGAGTCTGAAGAGATCCAACCCAAAGCCACAACATATAACGTAAGAATTCACAGTCTGAATTAAAACCTGAGGACAGCTGCCTGTCCTTACAGAACACATCACAAATTCTATTTGGGTCCTGTACAACAAACAGTGAAGATTTGTCATGTAGTTGTAGCAACTGACAACGTCCACGCCTGCCAGCCTCTATCAGCAACTGTATTTTAGAATTTGATTCAAAGATTTTGCACAAAGTGCAAAAAGGGAAAACCTTAAAGGGTTGAACTACTTTATAACTCCTCAAGCTGTTGAAATTCCAGTAGGTCCTTACTCTTTGAAGAACAAGACTGCTTTACAGCAGCCCCTTTCACGACATCAAGGTTTCCATCTACCACACAACCCGCAAATCCCAGATCAACTGACCATGTTCTGCAGCTCTGCCGACCAATGCGAACAGTCACTTTCATATTTTACACGGTCATCTTTTTGCTGAGCAACAGATTAAAAGGAGGAGTAGTAGCGCTAAATAAACATCAAACACAGCAGTTGTAATAGTCCATGCTACTCCTCTAAAAAGCTTTTCATGAAAGAAGATAAGATAGGACCTTCAGAAAACAGTTAGCCTTTAAGTTTAAGGCCTTTTACCTAGTGAGAGACTTTAAGGGGCAGATGTTCAAATAATTTGGGCCTGCAAATAAGGAGCCAAATTTTAAAAAGAAAAAAAAAAAAAAAAGCAACCCTGATCTGCTTTGTGGTCACTATATGATGAAAACAGAAGGCAGATCTGAAGCCTTAGTACAAGAACCAGGACGGATTAAAGGCAGAGGATAATGATGGTAATTTTATTAGGGAAATAAATCAGAATAGCTTCCGGGCAAGGCAGGGGTGAATTTCTTGCAACAGACTTTTTAATGACTCTTCTCTTAAATTAAATCAAATGACTAAAGATCCCAGTGAGTCAATCTCCTTTAAGAACAGAGACGTGTAAACTGCTTCCATGGTATGCTGTGGGTTAAAATGTTCTGGTCCTTCACCCATTTGAGGAAACAACACCAGTTCTCCCGGAAGGCAACATGCACATTCAACCCCTTCACATCAGGGCATGAGAAAGTTTGGAAGGAATTTTTTTTTTTTTTTTTTTTAAACTGTCAACATTAATACTTTGTTTCTTCCTGCTTGTGTCTGAAAATACAGTGCTGCACTGCGCTGTATGCATGTCCTGTCAGCTGTAGAGAAACATCTAGAAGTTTAAAAAAAAACATGCCTAATAAGTGCTAATTAAATATGTTGTCAGACTCATTTAGAAAACCCTCTGCATGCTCAAAACAAAATTAATATTCTAAGTAGTGTATGCTACATAGCGATAAAAGTACACAGAAGCATCTTCAGAAGCGATGCTGGGCCCAATAAAACAACTACATTACATGTACATAAGCTCAGTCCTACTCAGTAACATAGTTAAGTTTAATTGTGTTTCTCCTTAAATGACATTTATATGGCAAAGAAAGAGAATAAATGGTGGAAAACAGTGAAGTCCACAAACACGGTACAGCTCTACTATCTTGAGATGGGGGTAGAGAAGGAAACACAGAGGGGTATATGGTGTACAGCAATGACTCCCAGTTAACATGGTGGAATAATTCCAGTTGTTAGGTGCTCCCAGAAAATAGAGAGTTGCAGTAATCCTAGGTTAAGAGGCCGCCTGTTCTGGGCTGTGCAGAGTAGGAAGGAGTTTAATCTATGACATGGGTGACTGCTGAATTGCAGATGAGGCCCTGACAATAAATTAACAAAGTTCTAGATCCAGATGATTGGGACCTCAATCTCTCACCATGGTGCAAGACTCCTGATAGCTCACACACTGGGAACAGAACATATTTTCATACCTAATTTGTCACAAAGGTAATTCCGATGGCCTGCTTACTACAATTGCTTTCGAATTTTAATTTAATTGACAAGACAGTGCCAACAGGGCCTCAGTTCAGGAACAAAAGCGGAAGTTATGGCATCTCACTGAGTTATGCTCCAGGTAACTTGCCCTGGTACGTCTTTCCCAAAGGATCCCAAGCGTTTCTTTGAATTTGAATCCTGTTACACAAGACCTGCAGCAGTGCCAAAGACACACTTTAGCATGGTAACTAAACAGCTGAAAAGAAGCCATATATATCTTTACAACAGAAGGAGAGAGCAGAGGATGACTTATGTTCCCCAGCTGTGCCTCTTACATCACTATAAACATTACCATTTAAGTAGAGGAAGAAGAGTGACATAACCACAAAATATATTAAACCCCCTTGAGAACAACTGACAAAATGTGACCACTATTAAGTCTTGTTTGTAAGAATGAAAAGGGACCAGGATTTTTTTAATTTTGAAGAGCAAAAGTGTGCAATACTAAACCGAGGGAGTAAATTCTGTTATTATCTGATATGCGCCTTAGTCAAAGACCAGTCAACAAGTCAAAGACAACTAGTCAACAAGAAATATTTTGTAGTATCCTCGCTAGGTGTCTAATAGGATTTTGAAAAGCAAAGAGAAGCAAAATATATTCCCTTAAATTACCTTTGTATTATCCTGTTTGAGGTGTGCTTACATAGATGCACAGCACTGTTCACATCTATAAACAAGATTTTACATTTCTCCAGAATTTGTAGATGTGCTTTGTTTTATACAGTCCTTTAAAAAGCAACCAGAAAGGCATTGGTTGCTGTCAAAGTAATCCCAAGCTGGGAGAGTTCAATATACTTCTGCAATAAATCAAGTAATATATCAACAGAATGGATAAACTTCAGTGCATGTGGAGCCAACTAAAATACTTGGAAAGAAGTATATCATCTGCAAACTGCAAGATCCTTATATTTCTTCAGTATTCAGCAATGGATGAAGCACCAGTTATTTTTCAATGATCACGGATACGTCAATTAATAATACTGATTAGTTTTATAACAACTTACTGACTATACATAAATCCCTGTTGATACCACTGGCAAGAGTTCTGATCATTTTCAGACAGACTTCCAGTCTGCATGCGAGCAGCCCATAGGAATGAGTTAGGTTTTGGTACACAGTCCTGAGGTTTTTACCTCCAGGAAACTGATCCTGAAGGATAAAGGTATACGATGGGTGGTCCTTAATCACTTCCTTTATGTGAAGATTGAGGTCAGAGCAGAAAAAGAGCCAAGGAAGGAAGTGTGCAGCACCCTTCAAACACACACACACCTTCCTGAACAGCTCCTTCGACAGTTTAGAGGGTTAACTTGTAGTTTCAATTAAATAGTCAGAGGTTGGGATAGAAATAAACAGCTTGCACAAGCAACACACTGTGCTATTAAGTTTTTAGAAGTGACTTAAAAATTAGGTCAGTCTAATTTGTGGCTGATACTTTGTTCTTTCACTACTATGAACTCACAATGATGTCAGTCTCATGTTCAAACATGCCACATTTAGCAGTGTACAGGCTTCCTGAGAGACTCTCTCAGCCTTCCTTTGTGCAACAGGCTTCTGCCAGATTCTTAGCTCATACTTCACTGACTCAGGCATGCCACTCCAGTTTCAAGGGAGTTACACTGGCTTCCCGTCAAATACTGCACACTTTGGGTTTTCCTTCCCCACCCCCCTTTTTTATTTTTTTAAACTTTACTGACTAAAAGTTCAAGAACACGTGGCCATATTCAGGTTACCATCTTAGGCCTCATCTCCTTTAGGCAACATCCAGAAGAGAACTGCCCATTAAAAGGTGTGGTAAACAGGTGCTTTGAACTAATTCAGTCTGCCTTTCAATACTCAAAGGGGACTTACAAGAAAGACGGAGAGACACTTTTTACCAAGGCTGTAGTGACAGGACAAGGGGCAACAGTTTTAAACTGAAAGAGCTGAGGTTTATATGGGACATAAGGAAGAAATTTTTTACGATGGGGATAATGGGACACTGGAGCAGGTTGCCCAGAGAAGCTGTGGATGCCCTATCATGGGAAGTGTACAAGGCCAGGTTAGACAGGGCTTTGAGCAACCCGATCTAGTGGAAGATGACCCTGTCCACAGCAGCGGGGTTGGACTAGGTGATCTTTAAAGGTCCCTTCCAACACAAACCATTCTATGACTCGATGGTCCTTCCCCATCCTTATCTGATCTGAAGAAATCCTAAATGTCCCTGTATTCTACACAAATTCAAGTAACTCTCAAGGATGCAAAGCATGCCACTGAATTGGGACTTACTTCAGAAATGCTTCTTATGCACCACCCCAAAAAAACAAAGAACACTCACATACAAAAGCTAACCTGTCTGCATAACTTTTGATGTTCAAGGAGGGTATCTTTCCATTATTATTTCTGACACAAAACTTGCTGTGGGGTTTTTAAGCATGCTAGCAAAGACAAACAGCTTATGAAGCACAAGGATATTGTATGTTTGTCTGGCCACAAAACTTCAAATAAGCCTTGGACCCAACAGTAAGCTTTTACAAACATCTGTCACCAGACCCAAGTAAAGCAGCTGTTTGAACCACCACTGCTGCTTGTTTTGTTTGAACGGCAAAATTAAACTGAAAAGATAAAGGAAAGATTTTAGAAGTAGTAATTATCCCTTCCAATTCTCACCTGTCATGGGAGACTGCCTCTGAGGTGCTACCCTACTTCTCTCCCACTGTTTTTCCTCCTCCATCCTCTCAGATGGGCCCAATCAGCCTTTTGTGTGGCTGGTCTCCTACTTGAAGGCATTAAAAAAAAAAAATCTCAGGTAGGAATAAAGGAAAACCACCTAAAAATACAACAGTAGGTAAAAAAAAACATAAAAACAAAAACACACACAACAGGTGACTTTAAGAACGAGCTTGCAGATGGCCATTTTCAGCAATCCTAATTTTCACCATTTAACTCCTGTTTATGCCTGTCACTAAATATCTATATCTAGTGTGCATTTTCTGTGCATTTAAGATTGCGTGCATCTGAACTGCAGTCAGTCTATGTTTCCCACTGCAGCAGCCATCACAGAAACTCTACCTCACAAACACTCAGCTGGAGCAGAAGCAAAAGATGAAAAAAGGGTCATCATTTATATGCTGCTAAAACATCTCTCTTGGGGCTACACTATGAGATATAATACTAGCCCAGACTCTCCCACTGTCTTGTTCATGACACTGCTTCCCAACACAGTACAGATATTTTTATTTGGTTTTTTGTTTGTTTTAAACTATCATGTCAGCATGTTCAAACCTGTATTATACATCCATGGAACAATGCTATTGCATGAATCCTTAACATGGTTAGAAAAGCATCCCACTCAGTCTCAGAAAGAGACGCATTATCTCATGGTCATTTCCAGCACCACATCAAATTCCAGCTACTGTAGGAAAGAAAACATACAGACGTGATTCACAAGAACTGCATACCCAACAGATCCTCACTATTGCTGCTGTATCTGCAACTGCCCAAGGATACAGGAAAGGCAAGTCTTGCAGGGAGAGGTGACATCTTTTATGAGACCAGTTAATACAGAGTGATAAGGAGAGGGAGGGCACGAACTCCAGAACGCACGAGCCCTTCCTCACACACACAGATGTGAAAGAGAACCAAACCGTGACGCAGAAACAAAAACCAAGACTTCCAAAACATCTCAACATCCACCCCGTCCCTCTTCCCAAACAGGAAGAGAAGTCCAAAGCACATCCCGAAGTATGTCATAAATTACCCAATGAATCACATTCCTCATGGAAACTGGCTGAAGCCACACTGCTGAAAATACATGATACAAGACATAAAGAAACCTAAAAGATACCCTCAAAGAACGAACACTCCCCTCTCCCCAGATCCTTGGAGTTAATAGCAAAGAAATACAATAGCAAGTGTTGACCAAGTTAATAGCAAGTTAATAGCAAGAAAATCCTGGAGTCATCACAGAGTTACTAGATTCATGGTACATTTTTCCCATAAACAAATTTTCTCTGGGTTATCAAGTTGCTTTTTATTAACTCAAACTTGACCGAGATTTATCTTTATATTCCCTGCTTTTGTTTCAAGCTTCAAGTAAGGTCTGTGTTCCTGAAGCCTTGCCTGTCTACCCCAAACTAGTCAGTTTAAAAAGAAAAAAAAAAAAAAATCCCTCTCCTTACAAACTTTTCTTATAGCCTGTCTAAAAAAGAGTTTGTATTTTCTGAAAAAAACACAAACTAAAACAAAAACCACACAGCCAAAAATCCCATACAAAAATGAGTTTCCTCAAAACTGTTTTTCAGGCTACTGAAAAACTTTTACTATTTTCAGCTACTAATAAAAACATACCACATTACTCAAAGTGATAGAACTAGATTTCATTCTACAAAGCTACAAGAAGTAGCTTTTGTAGAAAATTGTTTTTTACTTTAAAACCATTTTTTTTCCTTCAGTTCCAAGTTGACTTAAAGGTATCAGTGACAAAGACAGCAGGTAAGATTAGATGCACTTGCCTTTACAAAGTCATGACAATGATAGATATAGTCGATGTGTTTGTTACCTGGGGTTTTTGTTTGCTTGTTTTTAGCTCTATTTGGATTGCAAAGAAATGCTAGCTAGCTAGTTTGCCACCTAGAATGGTGTGTGCAGTTTAGCTTCTCCATGGAAGCTTCAAGTAGCATGAAAAAACCAACCCTGGTGTCTTGAGGCACAGAGCACGAGGAGGCACGGCAAAGAGACACCTGGGAGAAGCCAGTTTCTACCAATGAATGCCAAAAGCATTTCAGGTGTGCAGACTTAGGCGAGAAATCTTTTCCAGAAAAGACTTCATCCTGACTCAGTTGCCCTCTCTGATAGGATTATAGTACGGGTCAAAATATGCAGGAAGAGACTTTAATGCAACCACAGAAGCAGAGGTCACCAGGAAAAAGGGGAAGGAGAAGCACTCCTCCCACCCCCTTCAGGCTTCTTCCTCTGCAGCCACACCACCAGGCTCAAGCTAGAGCAGTAAATGCCTAGGCACACACTTCTGAAATCAAATAATCCATAACCTGGGAGCTGGGAAAAGTCAAGCAGAAATCCAAATAATTTTTAGAACATCCAAATTTTAACTTAGCTTAGACTGCTTCAGAACAGGTAAAATAAAAAAACCCTATGACTTAGATCTAGAAGAAAATGTGTCTAGTCTACCTGTAGCTACAATGCCTATCCAAGACTAAAACATTCTTCCTAATCTTGTTCTTACCATCATCTTAAAGCATAGTTTTGCCAAGGTTCAGCTTTCTGGCACTCTATTGAAAGCATAACTACATAAGATCTTCTTGAGAACCAGCTTTAGGTTTGGCAGGGAGACCACCTGGCATCAAAGGTGTGCCTTTTGGTATGCCTATGGCCACATGCCTGAATTTTAGTCAAAAAGCAAGAAGCTGCATGGAATTTTTTTTTTTTTTTACATATGTTTGGCAGCTGAATTCTCTTGATATTCCACAGGCATTGAGCATGCTTCAGTGCAGGGACAGATAATGTGCAGAGGAGATGCTTAAATCTAAGACTCACGAGCTAGCTCTGAACAAAACCAGCAACTTGGTGCTCAATCTAGCTTTGATAGAAGGGTAGGTTTATTTGTGCAGGCTCACCCCACACCATGGCTATAGAGCTTTCCATACCCCAGCTAGACACTTTCTCCACAGCACTTCACGGTATAGAGCAGATGGACCAGGCTGAGCATCTCAATCTCCACTCTCTCTCACTGCCACATCCAGAATTATTGGTTCTACAATTGCTGCTGTGTGCCACTACAGTACCAAACACCAGAGAAAGCAGACGATCTCTTAAGCTGGTGTTATTATTTCTGCTTAAACACACTAGCAGAATAAGGAATGGAAAATAATCTTACCATGAGCACACAGAAGTTGCTGCAGACAGCAGGGGTGGTCTGTGTATGGAGTTGAGTGAGAAGTATGCTAGAATAACTGAAGGAGAGGAAAAATACACTAGTGCCCCAAAAATATGAACCTGGCCATCAGATATTAATCCACAAAACCTACAGTTGTCCCCAGGAGTTGATTCACTTTTGGTCTTAAACAAAGAATGCACTGCTTGGATAGGAAAGGGGAACCTGTCCACAAAGAACTCCTGCTCCGTGGTACAAATGGATGGTGCCTGCTGCCTGGATCTAAAGATCCAAAGCCCCGTGGCTCAGTTTGAAGTGCACCATTGCCCCATATGCTAGATTGCCACAGTTTTTTGGTGTGTTTAAGGTAAAACTCAAATAACCAACTCCTTTCCATAGAGTCAGGTATGAGAAAGTACCTGCATGATGATTGCTCACACAGTCTCAGCACACCATCCTTGTTCTTACACAGCATGATAGGTTCCTTACATAAGCACCTTCCTCGGGGCAGTACTCACTCAGTCAAGGAGTAATTATTTAACCATGATCCCATCTGCTTTGCATTCCCGTTAAAGAAAATCTTATGCAAAAAGGTAAGAGCTTGGCTGTGAGTCCTTGGCCGAAATACCCTCTTACCAAGTGCTGTGCTGCTTGCCAGGTCATCGCTGTTTGTATTTCAGAAGTTTGCAACAGACAGACCGTGCCAAATCTGAAGAACTTGGTCATTAAAAGAAAAACTTTAAGGCTAACAGTAGGAAGTGCTTTCCATGCTTCACTAATCTTCTCAAACTATAGGGTACAGACAATTACAATTAATAAAGTATTCTTAGGAAGCTAATGACAGCTTTGAAGCCATGGTTTCCCTACTTCAGGTAGATTGGAATGAGGAAAACAGCTGGGAAGAAAGATTCTCTTACTGTACTTTAGCCCCTCGCAAACACAAAAAGGACTGCCAAGGGAAGCTGCCCCACTCTAGACAGCAATTTAAGGGGTACAGATCTATCCAGGATCATCAGTTTCTCTATCTGCCTACCCATGGGAAATACCTTGATTACCAGCACCTGAGCTTATAACCACAGAAAAGCACAATCCTATTCCACATTAACTACTTAAAGGCATTTGAGATGTTTCTTCTGAAAGGAGTGGACAGACGAAGCTCACCAGCTCCAAGAACAACATCTGAAAAAACACACTGTCACCACTCCACAAAGAGATGTGCAATAAAATGGCCCACTCCTTCACGGCATTTTGTACCCACTACCATACAGAACTCCCATGACTTTAAGCAGTAGCTCCCAGGCAGGATGCTGAATAAACTAGGTAAGTATCTTCTAGCACATTTCTATTTTGACAAAACCATAGCCATATCCAAAATTCTTTTGGTGGACAACTGACATCAAGTAAATTATTTACTGACTTAGAATTCAAATTTCTTTTTAGGGATAAATGATCACAGAGAACCAGACTAACTAAGAATCTAAATATGGGTACCTTACTAATAGTGTTTTCAAGGCACAATCAAATCCTCCTGGGGCCTATCACAGACTGTCCATCCATCCAGCAAGGCTAAAGACAGTTCCCATGGTACTCCACCCATCTCTTGCTCTTTTCAGACCTATAATTGCATTCAGGTTTATCCACGAGAAAGCTTTTCTAATGAGCGAAGTTCCATGTCTGAACCCAGCAAGTAGATTACCAATAGTTTCAGACACAGACAAACTTGCAAAATCCATCTCTAGACTACTGATGCCCCGAGCAGGAATGGTGTGTTGCATCCACCATGGTAGCAGCATTCAGAACTTTACAAAGAGAGCAGCCAATGTGCAAAGAGCCTGGAGGTAACAATTCTATCAGGTTTACCGAGATAGGCATCTGCTGATTGTCTCACAACAATTAAGAAAACCTTAAAGTTGAATAATTATGAAGGAGAAGAGCAACTCTGGGCCATCTTTGATGCTTCACAGGTTTCAACTAAACAATAAAGAACAAGAGATTGAGCCTCCTGGAAGGTCTGGTAATTTTTTTAACTTATTTATATTGTTATCATGATCAATTGCATTTTGATTTTAATTTTTGAATCCAGGAGAGTTAATTCATCTGTTACAAAACTAGAAACATAGCTAAATTGTTTGAGGTTGAGAGCCACACTAGGGATAAATGAATTTGTGGCATCCTATATAAATAGTTCAGTGAAAATCCAGCATTACGTATTAGCACCTGATGGGCCTTTTAAAAACATGGTCAGATGTGAAAATTCATCCAGAAAACTTGCCAATTTGTTGTAGCTTTGAGTTTCCTTAAAAAAAACCAAACCCAAACACACCACTCTGAAAGCATCTCTCCGTTTAACACACACACAGGTGCACTACTTCACTAAGTTCCCAGAGAACACAGTAACTGCAGCAGTCAAAGTGATGTGTCCTACTGGAGCAGAAACAAGTTTACATGAACTATGTTTTGGGTACCGTCAGGAGCCACCACGTGTAAACCCATCACTTTGACACCTCATCTTAGACTGCTGTCTCAAAATTGAAATCTGTTAAAACCTCTGCAGCAAACCTAATAATGCATTAAGGAAACAATCACTGCTTGTAACACAGTATCAAGAGAAAAAGTAGAAAGACAGGAATTAACACCAGAAGTTAGAGAAGAAAGGTGGTTTTGTTTAAGACTTACTTTGAAGATGTCATGCTGTGCATGCCAACCGTTGGCAGTGATCAACAAAAGTAAATTCTTGCTGTTAACAGAAGTAACTGAAAAGACAAGCAACCTAAGATGTCACTACACTTTCTTCTGGATTTTAGCTACCACACATTGCAATAAAAACAGTGAAAGAAAGAAAACATGATTAACCGATGGCCCATCTAGAGAAAGGTGTCACTAGCTAAGGGCTTCACCTACAAATCAAGTCACTGCATGTTTCACTCATTTCTAGTACCCTTCTGATAGAACTAAAAAAACCTGCTAGAGCTGAGAGGCTCCCCTTTTTGCATTACCCTTTTCCATCAACTTCCTTCATCTCATGATGGATTTTTCCCTAGACTTCTACATCAAAGCTAGAGTTATATCCTGCCCATTTTTCTGCTTGGTATTAAGACAATTTAAACAATTTAGATGGATGAAAAATACTCACCTAGGTGTACAATCTCTTTTTGCTAGTAGCACAGTAGCATTTCCTTTGGTCATAATAATGCTGCTCACATCTGCACGGAACACTGCAGCAAACGTAATTTTGCAGACCTCTTCCTTTGACCAGATGCATCTTTATTTTCTTCTTAAGCCAATCAAGATAACACAAGAACCTCACCTATCTCACACGCCTTCCAAACACTGCCTCAAAACCCCTACTTTGCCACAACGTATACAAGGACTTTGGCATCAGTACTAAGACTATTATGTCGACCAGAATTGCCTAGGTGAACACCTCTCCCCTCTGCCTCTGGGACCACCAAACACAGCAGAGTCCATGGTCTGTGACTGGCCTCCTGGGCTCGGTAATAAATATCTGTATTACTGCATGGAAGGGATACTCTAAAAAAAGTGTATATTAAGTAAAAATAAGCTGCAACTTTGGTTTCAGATGCCAAAGCAAACAAGATTAGTACTCCATAAAGAAAATAACCGAGTTATTTACCACTTTGGAGTTCTACCAAGTATTTGACACAACCAAGCTAAAACTGAGGACTTTAGTGTATTTTCATTACAACTTGTTTTTGACTAATTTGGTCTCAGGACAGCACTGTTTTTTGCAGAAAAAAAAGATGCAATCTCCAGTACTTTTTCTCTACTTCTGGAGTAATGCTTCTTAATCATTCCATTTCACAACAGTGAGGTTAAAAAAAAAAACTACCAAACTCAAGAAACAAATATTTTAATAACAAGTGCTTAGTGTTCATAACAATTTTATGCTTGCAGAGGTGCCATGTTATTTCAGACAGAGTATATTTCAAAATGGAAACCCATCAGGAGGGAATTTAGAGAATCATGCTCCCCAAATGAAGGGAAGACAGCTGGTACAGAAATGGTGAGCACACTATACTATTGGTCCAGCCTTTCTTACTCCTTTAGTTGGTAAAATTGCACTGGCATTAAATCTGAAGTCAACTGAAACATTCTGTATATGAGGAATCTTTTCCTAGGGGGAAAATAAAAACAAACAAATCCCAAAAAGAGTCTGTACGTGGCTTTTGGGAGAAGGGGAGGAACAACAGGAAGGAGAAAGAGATTACTACAAATCTGGCGTCTTTAATTCAGGAAATCATCAGAGCTCTTGCAATTCCCCCAAACTAAACAAGAAATTACACAGTTACTGTGGAAAAGGGGGAAAAGCCAAGCCAATTCTGTTTAGAGAAGGAAGTCAGAGGAATACCATGCCAAATGCAAGAGGAATTTAATTTGATGAAGGAGAATCTACAATTTAGCCTTTGAACCACGGCAGGACATGCCAAGGGACATTTTTTGTTCTGTGTTTGTTCTTTACCTGGAAATAAGAAACTAAGCTTTTCCCCTGCTCCTCACTAGAGTGATCTTAGTACTATGTTGGAAAGCCAGTTTACTGTCTGCATTTGCTCTCTGCTAAATGACAGTGGCCATAATACAACTGAGTTCACCACACACATGGAAGGAATCGTACCAAAACTAGTACCATGCTGTTACGTTCAGAAATGGTGATCAAGACACCAATGGCCCAAAAGATCCCCCATTCAAGGAGAGATAGGAAATGAAAAGCTGCATGTTTAGCTCCCCACTGAGCCTGAAAGTTGCGAAAGGTATACATACCACTTCACAAGGAAAGGGAACAGGAAGCCAGGGAAGAAAAGAGTCATTATGCTTAAATGGTAACATTTTCGTGTGGTTACACAGGCCAAATGAGCATATCCCAGAAAAATGTGAATCCAAGCCTGGGTAAAGAAACAGAGAGCAGAATAAATGACAGAAGATTAAAGAAGATTCAAAAAAAAAATATTTGGGAGAGCAAAGCATATCAGATCTGAAAAACATATCAAAATAATAAGACAAATAATAAGAGCTGGTGCACAAAAATGAAGGGTGCAATTAAATTTGATACTAGCAACCAGGTAATAATAGCTGAGAGAGCAAAACCAGGTTTCTTTGCAAAAGCCTCTCCCACACAGGATGCTGGCAAAAGATAGGTTTGATAGACTAAGATGACCTACTGTCAGGATCAACATATCAAAAGAAAAGAAAAAAAAAATTTATTAAGTCACCATGTCCCCAAATTTATGAGGGAATTGAGGAATGTAAGGGTCTAGCAGATAACAGAAGAATGTCATGCTCATTAAAGCAAGCTATTCCAGCATAGGTAGGAAGTGTTTGTAAAACATGCTAAAGGGTGACAGAAAAAAGTAAAAGAAAAAAACAATCGGTGAACTTTAGTACTAGAAAAAATTACTTCGAAGTAGCCATACAGAACCTTTAGCAGACCTGATGACAGGCATAAACAAGCATAAGGCAAGAAATGAAGGATGACACAGAACCACCCTTCTCCATCTGACCCACACCCACCATTAAATTTGCCCATGTGTCTTTGAGCATGTCAACTCAATTGTTGAAAGGAACTTTATGTAGACTTACTAGAAAGTTCATTTTGTAGTCTATAACAAAAAGTTCCAAAGAATCTAAATTTTAAGATAAACATAATATTTACAACTATATGGACACAGCCATTCCTCACCACTGAGGAGATGGAAAAAACTCAAAGGACTAGTGGTGGGGGTGTGTGTGAACAAAAAGGCAAACTGATGTCTCTGTTGATAGAAACAATATTGGATGAAGTTATTGGACATGAACCACTTTTTAGGTTAATTATTTCTCTTTGCACCTGGCTGAATGGCAGAGCTGTGTCGACAGACAGGCTACTTCAGTTAACTTGTTCGTACAAACCCACATGCAAATTTGATGCAAGTCAGCAAACCTCAGTCTGCACGCTCTGGAAAAAAAAGGTCTCTTCCCTGAATGATGAGAGCCCTCAGCTGCCAAAACGCCACCAAGAACGACACTAGTATCGCCATGCTGTAGGGACAGCAGCTTCATCAGTAGGATGCTCTGGATTCCTATCTGCCCTATACATGCTCTTCTGCAACACCACCCCTTCCCATGTGGATGCCATTGCATTACCGCAATGCAAGCAGCCACACAGCAACAGGGGCTCTGCAGAACTCCAGCTGAACCAGCAGAACCTTGTTACTCTAGGCAGGACTCCAAGAAGGTGATCCTGGTATCAGCATACTGTTACTCTAAGTAAATGTAAAGAACACTCCAAAAAACCCAAATTATTTTAAGATTGAAAGTATTTTAAAAAATACAATGTTATTATTAAAAAGAAGTCAGAACTCCCCCCACCCAAAGAGGCGTGGGAGTACTAAACCAAGCTCTAGGTTTAATCAACACCTCCCCTGGAGCAGCAGGCAGAGATGACATGAGCAATTAACAAGTGAGGAAAATGAAAGTTCCACATGACAACTCTGAAGACACTGGTACCATTTAAATTAATATAAAAAGGGAAAAGGGGAAAAAAAAAATCAGACAGGATAAAAAATTAATAGGCATCACTAGCCATCCATTCTCAAAGCAGAAAAGACTTTTCATTTTACCAAGTAAGTATGATAACAAAGAAATGCTTTCAAGTTTTCAGTAAAAAGAGATTAGGCTTTCATTTCAATTTCCTTTGACAGACCAAGTAATGATCAGAAATCACAAGCATATTCAAACAAATACATCATAAGCTAATGAATGTGCAAAATTTATCTGCCTACTTCAGATAGCTATAACCACTAAAACTTCATACTAAGTGTTCCAGGAAGACCATGTATCCAGATCTTCTCAATTCATTATACGTAGACATAGCCTAAGAAGGCTTATCTGCAAGGCTGTTCTGCTTCACTAGCTAATTAATTGCTTTACTTATCATGCAAAACATTGAGAAATCACTTTGAATGAAAGCTTTATAAGATATAAGCTGCTCTGGGCAGAGTGTGCATGTATATATACATCTATGCAAGTGTTCATGTATATATAGATACAGTTTGTATGTGGGTCTATGTATATGAAACCACACACACACATATATATGTCCTGCCACTTGTTTTAAAGGAAAAGCATCCTGACTGAACTGAAGTTCTAAACTTGTCAGGTGGCAGACAAGCAAGAGTTGCCAACAGAGCACAAAGCTCTTGGAGCTCTGGGAAGCCAAGCCAAGCTAAGCCAAGCCAATTTGAACACACAGCAGCAAATGAACAGCTGTCAGGTTTTTAGCTTGGATTGATGGTTCCAGTTTTACTTTCCAGTGGGCAAATCCATGTAATGAATACACTTCTTGCTGCCTCTGCAGAAAGATAAGCTTGGAAAGGAATTCCTCTGAATTTAAACAATTCCCTCCAGACTGCCATGGGCTGCATCAGGCTTACCTGCAGTGCAGGACACAGGTAACTCCTGTGGGTACTCTCATGACTTGGCTTGTGGGCCAAGCACACAGGAAGCCCCCAAACAAGGCTGAAGCCAGGTCTCTGGTACAAAAGAAACACTTTTGCTGGAGCACATGTGGCTGCTAAACCACTAAGCCCATTCCTAGCCCCTCAGCAGGCAGACACTTAACAGGAGGCAGAGCCCATTATACCTTTGGCTGCTAGAAGAACTGCTGTTTCAGAGCATCACATGCACACACGCACCCAGCTGAAAGGGCAGACTGAGGAGAGACCCTCCATGGCAGCTTAAAACAGGCTGAGTCAGGGCTACCAGAGAGCAACCATGTTCTGTACGCCAGCTCACATATTAATGCAGTGAGCTGACTCAAAAGAGCTAAACCAGTCACAAACTAACTCTACAAGCAAGTAAAATAAACAAACACATAAATAAACCACATCCAAACAATTTTCAGCCATTTCTGGTTCCCAGCTCCAGCTCTCTGTCAGATCCTGAGAGCCATTAAAAGAGTGAGTTTGCAATAACTGTGGCTGGGAAGACAAGAAAAGAATCACAGTAACTGTGAGCATTTGGTGTTACCTGCCATACAAACACACGGCTACAATGCACTAACTTGAGAGCTCCACCGGTTCCAGTGGATCTATGTTAATGTTCTCTCATTTCACTTCTATTGCTGCTGAACCTAATTCTTTTGGTCAACAAGGGTAATAGCAAGTGGGCAGAACGCAGAAGAGAGGATGGTCTACAGAGTATTTTACTTCTCAGGCTTGACTATATGCCAAAAAGGCAGGTAATTTAAGGTCTGGCATGGAGCAAATGACCAACTAGAGCCTGCAGAGCAAACAGTATGACGGATTTCTGGTCTACTTCAAGCAAAACACGAACAGAATAGGCTACTTGAGGCCAAGTCAGAGAACAAGCTCACAAGTGAAGTATGAGCAGTCATAAAAAACTACTCTAAGCAGCAGACCTAGGGCAACAGCTAGAGGCAGAGGGCCTGTGTCAAGCAGCTGGACTTGGTAACCTTTTCTACTAGGACAGCCAGAAAAAGACACTTTGTCAATAGCCCTCAGACTACTGTTCTTCCGCCATCCGTATTCAGGTTAAAGCTCCTTGTGGCACTGACTAGTTGTGTTTACAAAGCACTCACTCCAGTGGCAGCACACAACATAACCAAAAATATTAGAAGACAAACAGCAGGGGCCTGGGGAGGCTGGTACATTTGTACCTGCAACTTTGTTAGAGGACATCAGCCTCTTGAACTGGACGCATTCTAGAAGCAAACACAAAATTTGTCAAGCTTTTTCTTTTTCCCCAAAGATAAAAGTTTCTCTTCCATCTAGGATGGCTACATACATACCCAGTTCACAAATAGCCTACAATAAACTACTAATAGCATGAAGAAAAATAGCAACTCACAAAAGAAGTGTTTAGACATATCATCTTCCCCGCTCCTTCCTATCCTCTCAGTTGCATTGAAAGACACATCTTTACATGGACTTGGGAGCATGCTATTTGAAGCCTAAATCTCTGAACCATATATATTTCCGACATGAACATACGGTCTGTAGTGCAACATTTTGAAATCAACTCATTCTTAAATATTTAGAAATGCATACTGATAAAGACCAAATACAGAAACCCACGCAATACTATTCTCCCAACAGCCACCACATATTCTAATCCAGCACTTCTAGTTTTTGATATGTATTTTCAGTTACATGAATTATACAGGCTCAGAAAGACAAAACACACAACTCATTAGTGTTCAGCAATCTTTAAAGATAATTTCTAAAAGCACAAATAGTATTTACTACTATGAACCCACCAGAAACTACACCTTTTTCTGTACTTCCTACAACTTGACAAAAGATTTTTTTTTCGGACTGCCTGTCAAATGGCTTTTCCTCATACACATGGAAAAGAACTCTTTCGTTATCTACTACTACAAGCTTAGTACTACTAGCCAAAGTGGAGCCATTCTATGCTGTTGTTACATTAGAACTGCATTTTGGTGATTTAAAAGCTCTTTTTCTTCCTTTTTAAAAATATTTTTAATCTCTGTTGACTCTACTTTCTTCTTCTTTTCCCTTTATTAGCCCATATGGTATATTTTTTTAACTTCTGATCAATACCTCTTCTTCTCCATTATTCCCTATTTCTTTCTCTCTAGTTCTGTTCCTTAAGCACATCTCCCTTTTCAAGTATTTTCACAATGACAAAAGTTGACCCTAACACCACAAAACTTTTGGAGCTGGGAATACCATTTGAAACTTCAGCTCCAGAAAGTGATAGGCCTGAAGAGTTTTCCGCTGTAGTGCAATTTAACAGCATTTTGCTCACATTTGTCCACAGATATCGGAAGACAGTACTGCATTTAAAGTTATTCATTTAAACATAAATCAGAACTAATTCTGCAGAATTATGAATTCAAGAAATGCTATTTTACTGCTGGTGGAGAAGCTGAAAGATGTGGTTATATGTTGGTGGTTTAATTACTTTACCTTTATCATGTCTCAAAGCAGCTGATTTACTCGATGCCCATCCCATTCCACCTGTCCAAAAGAAGGTAATGCTATTTTCTACCAATAGGCAGACTTCTCTGGCTGTGCTCTGATGTACACCTACTGACATTTGAAAGGGAGAGACCTTTCAAGGAGGAAGTTAGGCTTCGAGATTCTTATTTTGCCAACGTAAACAGAAAAAAACCAGGTAAATAAGTGATAAATAGCTAAGTAAGAATAATGCTTGACTGTCCTGAAAAGCAGTATCACCAGTTGGGCAAAATACTAAGCACTCAGTAGAAATGCCTTACTGTGGTGGATACAGCAAGAAGATATTTTTAAGTGTACTTTATAATTTAGTTAAGCTAAGATACATAAAAATGTGCTACTAACGGATATCTAGTCCAGTATCAGGCAGGTTCCAGGTCAGGGAAAGCATAATATTAAAGTGATTTTTTTTTTCCCTAGGACCTCTAATTTCTATCATATGCTTGAAGTTTTGTTTTGTTTTTTAAACCAAAATTGAACTGGAGACCACGCATGTCAGTACTGAGGTATAGCTGTTTGCTGAGCATGTACACACACAAAAAATTAAATGCTCAACATCCCTCCCAAGTTAATCCATAACATAAATTCTTGGCTTTGAAATATTCAAAGACTTAAATCATCAACACTGCCTTGAATTTTTTTTTAAAATTATTCATCAAGCCATGAAAGCCATTTTTCTGCCAAAGTAGACAGCCTCTTCAAGGAAAAGGGGGAAGAAAAAAAAGAAAAAAAAAAGAGGAAAAACCACCATCGAAGGACTTGGCAGCCTTTAAAAATTCCCAAAACAAACACTGAGTCTCTCTAAGCTAGCATTTGCTAACAGTGCCACTGTACTCAGCTTTTTTGTGTGTGCCTGCCACTAAGCAGCACCTAAGAACAGATAGTCTCAAAGCTTCCTGAAAGGACAGGACCTAGACTTTTAACCTGAATCAGTCCCCCCCCTTCCCCACCCACCCACCTCCCATATTGCATTACCTCCTTATTGTTGACTGAAACAGTAGACAAAGTCAGTGACTGAAAAGCACATTCTTCCTATTTGAATGCAAAATCTTGAAAATCCTCACCACAGCTCAATTAGAAAGATTAGACAATCATTGGTTGAACCCTCTCAAAATCCTGTAACTAAAAGAAAAAGATTTAGTCTTAAACAGCAGCTGTATTTTCACTTAGCTATGCAGACATTTCATAGCCACTTTGCCATAGAGGCTTATGTCTGGGCGTTTGAATAAAAATAGCTAATGTGCTTGCTTGTTACGCCATTAAATAAAGTGCACAAAGGAATTGCCAGTACTGTTTTTGCCCATGAAAGGCAATGGTCATTAATAGCTTGTATTTGCAGAAGGCTGTCAGAGGAACAGCATGCCTGAGCTTCCTCCACAGTTTTCTATAGGTTTAACCATACAAGAGACAGCAGGGGAAAAGACACTACATGGTTTCCTTGTTCCAGCACAGGTCACATCTGCAGGAGAGTTGGCAAGTCATGCAAGCCTTAGCTGGAGAAAAAGATTTGAGTCCTGTAAATCTGAAGGGACAAAAAGATGTGGGTCTCTTAATGGAAAAAGTATCTTGGGAGAATGTGCAATGATGATATTAGTTAGAAACTTGACACCTTCTTTTGCTCTCCTGAATAGTACGCTGGAGAATTGCACTTGTATTACTATTATTTTTCATCTGTTTTATGCTTGAAGGAGTTAACTTTTTTCCAGCAATATTTTGAGAGGAAACAGGCAACAAATGGGCTACTCATACAATCATTTCTGGGCTGGATGAACAGATTTTTCAGGCATTTTCAAATAGGTCCACCTGGAAATCACAGCAGACAGGCGAAGTGAGCCACAGCGAGGAAACAGGCTTTGTCAATTGGATAGTATCCAAACCTGGATCACCTAAAAGCAGAATGGAGGACTGAGAAGCTGACAGTGTGCTTACAACATGTCAACCATGAGAAGTCAGGGATTTTTCACCAGCTGGACAAGAAAGCTCACTCCACTGAGCAGGAAAAACATATCATCATACATATGCAGATGAAAGGTTACATGCAAGAAAAAATCAAAACAAAACAGAGAAGGGAGATAGCGAGAAACAAACAAGGTAGCAGAGGAAAGCGAAAGTACAAGTATAAGCAACTTTATTAGCTTGTCTAAATATGCCTACTAAGTAAGTCTCCTACTAGCTAGAAGAACACGAAGTTTACCAGCTCTCATAAGGACGGTGCCTGCTTACCTTCAGCTGCCGTGCCTTCCCAAGATCGTGACTATGAACCTATAGACCAGTCATTGTTAAGTACCTCTTTTCAGTAAGGCCTCGCTGTGTCAAGCTCGAGAGCTTTTAGGAAAGTGAAATGACATGGGAGTACCATGGGAGAAAGGGGAAGAAGATACTGGGTCCTGTTGCTATGCGAAGAGACTTGCCATCAATGCAGACCTCCAAACAGACTGTGGGAAGAGAGATTTTCAGAGCCTATCCTCAGTTTGGAGTGCACCTGCCTTGTACCCAGGGTCTTGGGAGAGGCAGAGGGAGCCCTACTACAGCGGTGACACCAATCTGCCTTCTGCTAATCTAGATTCAATCTAGTGCATATTTTCAGGCTTACTTGGACCTAACAACATGTCAACCCAACGCACTAAGATTACTGCTGTACTTTTTTTTTGCTGGAATATTCTTTGTCCTTGTTTAAAAACTGGCAAAGCTTTTGTTGTTGAAACCAAGACAGAGTTTATTCTGTTTGCTCCCCAAGAGTTGCTAAAAGGAGGCCTCTACCTAAATTGTTTTATTTAAGAAAGGTACTTCTCAGCACGATGAGCTAGAAGAGACACATAACACGAAGTTTCTTCCCGCTCCAGCTCTCTTCCCTCCCAGTTTTTGCACAGTTAAAGCAGACTCCCATGAAACTGTCAGGGACAGCAGAGCTGGAAAGCAAGAGAAAACACTGAGTCTCAAGCACAATTTTTAAAGAAAGAAGGTATGAAATCCCGACACCTAAGCAGGTTCCCACCTGTAACAAAATACTTGGGGGAACTATAGAGATGATAGGTGCTATACTTATTCCAGATAGCATTAATAAAATGAGTGGAATGTAATCTCATGCCTGTTCTTTAGGCAAATGTTCTTGGTGCTTACGACCCACTTCTCAAATTAAGGCTTGTTTCAGTAGCGGGATGGCAGGGTCTGAAGTGTAGTTCAGACTCTTTGCATGTATTTGGAAGATGGTCCTTAGAATATGGATGGCTTCCATGCTTAAGGGATTGTATAAACTTAGTGAAATACACAGTATGGGAAAGTCACCATCCTACAGGTACGAACCCAAGACCTGACATGGGATTTGAGTCTTTAAAGTCTGGGGTGAATGATTCTTACACCTAGCAATCAAGAAGCCAAAACAACACTTGGGCTATTAAGTGTGGTGTTTGTATCCCTAACATTATGAATTATTCAGCCTTTAAACATGCTTTACTTGGGGTTCAGTAGGAGCAAAACACAGTACCAAATCAATTTTATGCAGAATAGTGGGGGGGAGACAGAGTTGCTTTCCTATTTTGAGAGCAACATCTATGCTGCATATGCAGAGCCAAAGCCTTCTAATCCAGCAGGCCGAATACATACTAGTTATTCAAACTCAAGAACGTGTGCATAAAAGGAATTTCATACAATTAGTCTCTGTTGTCCCCCTCGTTTTATGCTCTCTGTAAAGTTCTCATTCCAGTGTTGCTACGTTACACTCTCAGACCCATCTTTTCGCTTCCCATAACGCCTTCAGCAATATAAAAAACATTAGGCAGGCAAGGATGTCTAAAAAAAGAGTATTTGTACAAGCCACTGATCTATCATTTAGTCAAACATGCCCAAGTCATAGTTTATTATAGTAAAGCAAAATCAAGTTAAGCACAATGAAAATGTCTAACACTGTTCTAGTCTCAATATTAGAAACCATGTGTCATAGTTTCTGCCAAACTAATGTAATGGAACACAGTTACGATTTTATGAAGAAAAATGTTCATACTATTTTAGCAGACTATCACTCTGGATAGCATGTAAAAAAGATCTTACGGAAGAAAAAGATTACGTTTATTCTCAGCTAATGAAAGCCTCTGCACACCTCCACTCATGCACCTTTATTTGCTAAACAACTGACACAAGTTTGTAACTTAAGCTTGAAACTAAACGAGAGCACAAATTTACCTGAGGAGGTCTGCGCAAGGAACTGATCCTAGTTTCTGAGAAACAGGATGAAGACTTGTACTACACAGGGCAAAATTAGTTCCGAGAACACACTAAAGAGAAGCTGTAAAAGTCACTAGCGACATATGGCTCACATCGTGACCAAGAAAGAGCAAAGATAACTGACTTCCTCCCAAAGAAGGACCTTTTTCAGCAGTTCCTTTCATATATTCACACAGAACAAATGTTACATCTTCAGACAGTGCAAGCACAGAAAAGCAGCAGCACAGGAGCTCAGGAGGGCCATGGCAGAAAAGATCATTCTGCATCCCCACAGCCCCACAGGAAACCTCCCGTCACTGAGGCAACACTCTTTCCCCTCTTTCCTAGCCTGCCCAATTATTAATTTGGGTTTTTTTTTTCAGCTGCCAGAGCATTTCGTAGGGACACAACATGGAAAGCTGCCAGCCTTCCCAGAGCCAACTCTGAGTAGGTCAGTCTTGGCTCAGCAGCAGACCACATAGCACAGAAAAAGGAAACACAAGGCCTTGAACTCATGCCCATCTTCCCTCTCGTCCTCCATACACACACCCTAGACGCAGATTTTCTTTGATCGCCAAGGAATAGTAATTCACTGGTGGCCAACATCATCTCCACTGGAGACTGTGATAGCTGCCAACAGGCCCTAACCATAAGCAAACTGAGAACTGCTTAGATTGAAACTATGCAAACCTAGAAGTTAGGATGCCAGACTTTACCATTAATGTGTATTTTTGGCTTCCTTCAGGTGTTATGAGAAGTTACACAGTAACTATAACGGAGATTTCTTATTTGGAGCTGCCAAGCTAATACCAACCTAAAGATCAGGTACAGCGAAGGAGAGAAGTGGTGATACGAAGTTCCCTGTTCCCACAGCCATCTACAGACAGCAGCAATGCTGCAGTAGCACAGGGCATCTCAGCCTCTAGCCCTGCTCCAGAGCCAGTTTCATCTCAATTGGCTTTGGTATCAGGGTGGTGATACTATTACACTAGGGATAAAGAAAACCCTGCAGACAGGGTCCCCCAAGTAAGAACTAGGAAGTAGCCCGAAGTTACAGTGTTCACCTTCACGCAAATGACTCCTGCTCTTCAGTTAATTGCTGGCGTTAGTCCAGGCCAACATCCTGATGCACGTCACCAGGCCACCCATCACCTATGGCTTTTGACGCATGCAGAAGGTAGAGGCCACGTATGCAATTGACAGCCCTAAACAGTGATGTGTAACCCTTTGTTTATGAAGAAGGACACCAAATGAATCAGACATATTACCGATACTGCTGTGATATGTAGTTACTGATATTTAAAATATTCTATGGAAACCCTCCATGTCACTACACTAAATCTGGAAGCAACCCCTATGGAGCTGTAGGGAAAGTGAACGTACCATTCAATGCAATAGTGACATGGTTACTTCTTCCCTACTACCCAGAAAAGCAGCTTCTCAGTAATTCTTCTCAAAAAATCATGGAGATACCATTACACAACCAGGCACAAAATACTAAAAGACTGCAAGAAACATTTAGTCATTTGATCAGCATAATAAAAAAAAAAAAAAAATCTGTAGAGACAGACTCACAGGATTCACAGGCCAAACCCATGTTTCTTCCTAAGGGTGAAACAAAAAAGAAAAAGGAAGGGATGTGCCAATCCTTCCACACCTCATCCTTTGACAGTAACTACTCTACGCCATCTGGCTATTAAGGATTGTCAGCACTTGAAGAACATCCATGATGCTTTCCTGACCACTCTTACAGGAAACAAAAAAAAGGAAAGAGGAAAAAAAGAAGAAAGTCTTAAAAATTCAACAGACATACTATAAAGTGAAAGCTATCACCCTGCCTCCTTTTTCTTGAGGGAAAAAGTGCTTCAGCTGTGCTTACCGTATTTCTTAGAAAATCTGTATTTTGAAAACAGTGAATATTCCTGAAAAGGTCTGGGGATTAAGGCGTGAAACTTTGAAAAGCCAAGTGGCTGGGCAAGGCCCTCACCCCGCAGACAGCCCTTACTGTACAACGCACTGGAGCAGAGCTCACCTGAAGACCAATGCAAGTAACAGAAATCAATAGCTCATTTGCCTATTCAGCATTTCTTATGGAGGTCTAGAAGAGAGACTGAATTTGCCCTCCAAGGGCTTCTCAAAGCCTACATGAATCGCTTACCTTAAAGGCAGAAGAGCAGCTGACCTGTCCCACTATCCAGACTCAGTAACTCCGTACGACTTCACTCGCCCTGTCTCCAGCTGCTGGCTGGGAATACAGAGGCGCAGGACTCCCAGGGCAGAGTCATTTTGCCAAGGAAGGTGCACAGGCACATGGCAGATGCAACCACAACTCCTCCCACGGGCTGAGGGCTGGCGCAGACCCCAGAGGAGCCGGGGCTGGCTTGGGAGACAGAGCTCCCAGCGAAATCCATTTAACACATTCCTGCACAGCTTCTGCCGATACCGTTCCTATGGACAGCTGAAGCTATTCCAGCTAAAAGCAAACATCTTTGCCAGGCTAGTTGCCTTTGCTGAAAGAGGAGCGTGCATTTTACAGAAAGAAAGATAAATTGAGCTCACTTCCTTCTACAGAAGTTTTTCTGGTGTGACTTTGTTCCATTATATCTGCTTAGGTAGCTAACAAAACCAGAGCTACTGGGGCAGGAATGTACTTACGTATCTTTATACAACATGTTCTTATGTATCTTTATACAACGTGTTGTGTTTCTCAATGCTTGATCGGGCTTTCTGGACCTTTGCACATGTATTAAACCATACAACACTTTGCAGCTATCACCTCTAATTAGCACAGGATCTGGCACCTTCTCTGCTGCTTTTACTTATTTAAACAGAGACTTTGAAATTGTGCATTAAGATATACTGAAGCACTACTGTATTAAAGAAGCGTAACGACCAGAATTTATTATGCCTCAGACATGTTTTTATAGATTGATTCCTGCCTAAAAATATTAATAAGCATACTCAGGAAATGCAGATTTACTTCTGAATATCATTATTCTTTGCATCTTTTGTCACTAAAAATGAAAGCTAGAAATACATGTACACACACGCGCGCCCCCCGGCCCCATCGCGTACTTGCTCCACAATCAAGTAGAAACCCCCAGACAACCAACATAAACAACTGTGATGAATGTTTCGATCGCCAATGGGCAGTGAGATGAACACCATAAAAAGAAATTAAGACCTACTACTTTTCCACCTCCCCTCAAAACACAAGAGTCTAAACCAACTCCTGTTTGGTCAGTTGTGACTTTGTAAACTCTTTATCTACCAAACCACACGCTGCCAGGAATAGCATAAATCTCAAAGCAAGGATTACAAAATCATTTCGGGGTTTTGCTTGGGGTTTTTTCTTTTAAGAACCCCAACACACATCCTTACAAGGAGAAACAGTTCAATCTGCTTTTAGCTTTCAGAACTAGCAGAGATCTATTTATTCTGCTGGGTATACACCGAATGTCTGAACAAAAATAAAGTTAGTCATAGGTCAGACAATGCAGCTCGCTATGACTACACCCTTCACTTGAAGGAAAACCGAAAGATCGATTTTCTATTTTGACCAGCTGAAACGACAACAGAAAGAAAGAAAGAAAGAAAAGAAAAAAAAAAGGCAAATTCTCCTGGCTTTTTTTCTGAGAAGACCAGCCTCCCATCTGACATCTAACCAAATGTTTTTTGGCCGCTGAGAACTCCTACCCCCGGTCAGGCTTTGCAACGGGCACATCCCACACACCTTGTCCGGCACCCGCTGACGTGCGCGCAGCTCCCCATCCCCGCCGCTTCGGGGGGGGGGTCGGGGGGATCGGGGGGGGGGGGTGGGGGGGGTGGGGTGGGGGGACGGGGAACAACCGCGAGCTCAGGAGAAGCTGTCTGTCAGGCCTGGCGCCCGCCGCAGAGCCACGAGTTGACGCGAGCGCGATACCAGGTTAACAATTTGCAATTTGCTTCGCTTCTGGACTCCCCGGCAGCCCTCCATTTTGTCAGCTGCCTCAATTTAAACGTTTTCCAAGTTGAAGGCACAACTTCAACGTTTCTTTGGGGGCCCTTCGGGGCTCGAAAGCATCCTCGACCGTTTTAGGCAGCTGGAAAGCCTGCCGGGAGCCAGCACTGTTTACTAAGTTTAGCAACGCAGAGGCGCACGCCGGCGCTTCGCAGCGCCCTCCCCGAACACCCCCTGCGGACGGTTTCGGGGCGCGCTGGAGAAGCCGGCGCTCTGCGGCTCGTCCCCTCAGCGGCGACCCGCCTCCCCTTCCGCGCACGAAGGGCGCCGGCCTTGCCCCCGCTCCCCGCTGCCCTCGCGAGGAGAGGCAGGTGGATATCGGGAGGTGAGAAGGGAAGGGACGAGGAAGAGGAGGAAGAGGAGGCGGCGGGAGCCGCCGCGGGCGGCAGGGTGCCGGCCGCCCCGCAGCAGGCAGGGGGAGCGCGGGGCGGCCGCCGGTGCCGGTGCCGCTGCCGGACCCCGCTCCCTCCCTCCGTCTCACCCCCCCTTCCTTCCTCCCACCCCCCTTCCTTACCACCTGCGGAGGCGGCCAGAGCCCGCCCGGGCCGGGGCAGCGACCTGTCCGCTGCGGGCGCTCTCCTCCGGAGGTGAGGGGGCGGCGGGGAAGGGCATGCGGGAGGAGGCAGGGAGGGAAGGATCCCGCCGCCCGCCTCTCCCTCACCTCCCTCCTCCTCCTCCTCCTCCCCGCCCAGCCCTGCCCGGCCCCGCCACCGCCCCCCCCCCCCGCGCCCCTCGCCCCCCTCCCGGCCCGGCGGCCCCGGGCGAGGGGTCCCTGCGCTCCTCCCGGCACTTACTGTATCACCCCCTGCCTGCCTGTCTGTCTCTCTGTCCCCTCGGCGGGGATAAAAGTTGTTGCCACCAGCCTCGCCGCTGCCGCCTGAAACAACTGTCTCCTTCCAGCCGCTGGGAAAGCTCCTCTTTTTCCTTCTTCTTCAATAAGAAAAAAACCAAACAGCAATTAAAAAAAAAGGAAAAAAAAAAACAAACAGAAACACTCTATTCGGCTCATTTTTAAGAGGGGGAAGCGTGAAGGTGGGAGGGGAGAGGAGAAGAAAAAGGAAACATTTGGAGCTCCTTATTTTCCCCTTTCCTTCTTCTTCCCCCCTCCCCCCCCCCCAAGATGGCTTGAGAAAATTAAAAGGGAACAGTGATGGGGGGAAGGAGGGCACACAGAAAAGCCCGGGAGGGGGGGAAGAAAGTTTTGGGGTCGGGGGTGGGGTGTTGTGTTGGTTTTTCTTTTTTTAAAAGCCTTCGGTTCCCACAAGGACCCAGACGATGACAAACAAACGGGCAGAGCGGGCAGGCACAAGGAGGGGAGCAAGCGAGAGAAAAGAGTTTTGCTGGTCAGTAAACTTCAAGCTGCTGGGATGAGGTCATTGGTGTAAAAATAAAGCGATGGCGTCATTTGAAACCAATCCCAGTGAATGAACTCAGCCGGGGGGTGAAGGTGGGGGGGGGGGGGGGGGAGGGAGAGAGGAGGAGCGGGAATCGAGGATCCCCGCGGGGAGACGGAGGCGGCGGCGGCCGCGCAGCCCCGGCAGCGGGGGGCGGTGGCGGAGGGAGGGAGAGCTCAGGCCGCACCGCGCTGTCACCGGGGGGGACACGCGCCCGCCGCCCGCTGCCTCCCGCTGGAGCCGCCGGGCCAGCCCCTGGGAGGAGCCGGGGCCGCCGAGCGATTCAACCGAGCCGCCGCTGCGGCCCTTCCCCGCCCTTCGCCCGGCCGGGGAGGCGGGTTCCGCCCGCCCCTCCCCGCCCCGCCCTGGCGCCCCGGCCCCGGCCTCGGCCCTCGCCCCGGCGGGACCCGCTCCGGCCCGGGCCGTCCCGCCTCAGCGTCCCCCCCCGTCCCCGGCGTCGGGGCCTGCGCTCGCTCCGCGCGGGACGCCGTGGCGAGCCCTGTCCCTCCGCGGCTTCCCCTCGCCGAGCCCGCGGTAGAGCCGCTGCTGTGCTCGGTGCCACAGCGAGCAGTCCGGGTGGCTCCGTAAATACCGGTCTCGTCGTTCAGAAAGTGACGCTGTGCGGTATGGTGCAGAGCCATTAAAGCGGTGTTACGGCGTCAAATCCTGCTGTGGTACTGTTGATGTGGGCAGAGTGCCCTGTCGGCTACATGGCGCATTGAGAGCCTTCACCCTTTAAATAACCTTGTTAAGTTAAAAAAAAAAAATATCCAAAACCAATAACTTGAGGAAAGTGGAAGAAGTCAGAACAGATACACATATAATAATTTTTGTCTAGCATGGGTGTGTTCTGGCTAGTACCAATGTAACTAGCGAGGTACATCCTTCAGGGTTTGATGGGTCCTCTCTGTCTTATGCAACCCTCTCCCAGGTACAGGTGCAGAATGTTCTGCAGTCCTCTTTCTCCCCCATAGGCATCGTCGCTAAGGAGAGCCTGCCGGCACTGCTGGGTACACAGGACATCTTACACAGCAGCATTTAAACCCCTGTCTGTCACCTCTGCCCGCTTTTGAATCCCTGTGCCATAAACCCTTGGAAGACAGCATGAGAAAGAGGATTAACCACATGGGTCCTTACGCTCTTGGTGGCAGTCTCTTCAAACGAGGTGCCACGGCTACCAGCCACGGTAAAACAGTTTGTGTGGCTGGTGTTTCAGGAAGCAGGCAACTCTGAATAAATTTTATGGTGGGGGGCTTTGTCCTGGCAACATTGTCCAAGAACCACCTTGACAAAGGGCCCGGCGTTAAGGAGTTGCGAGCTGTCTCTCATGAGGAAGCCTTGCCGGCACTCATACTGAACAGTCACGTCCTCTGCCAGGGAGCGCACAGCGTGAGTGAGGGGATGAGAGAAGTCCGAAGAGAAGCCCAGGCTCCTTAAGACAGTAATAAAGATCAAAAGCAGTGAAGAAAATGGATTAAAGTGATTTATGTTGGTATGTTCACTATTTTGCACGTGTCCGTCTTTTGGTAGCTGAACAGCAGTTTTACCTTTTTGTCTCAATTAACCCGGGGTCCTGAAGGTACCTTTTGCAACAGTGCTGAAAGTCTGCGCAGTTAACTGCTGGTTAACGGCGCTAGAACTGACCCATTTCGACAAAGGGGATCAGAGAGTGTGCCAGAGGAACTCGAGGCGTCAGCCAGTTCCCCAGCTTATTCAGACCAGAGGAGTGCAGGAACAAGTAGTTCCAGCACGGTTATCCTCACAAAGAGGAGTGGGGAGCAGCGGAGAGGGGCGCGTGGTGAGGAGGAAAGACATTTCAATTCCCTGTTCCCTTTTGTCATCTCAACTCAGTAACACCTTACATAATTGTTGTTTTGTATTTTTGAATTGGGAGACTGAAAAAGTTTCCGCACTGTAAAACTGTAAGAATAAAAAATACTTGGGATTTTTTTGGAATATTTTGGGGTTTATCCTGTGTATATCCTTTTTTCCCTGGGAAAAAACTTTATACACAGAAAAGTCTAGGACAGCAAATTAAAGCTTGTTCAATGTAGAGTCAGGATTTTTTTTCTAATGTAATAAAAAGTCTGACTAAATCGCAGTGATATCACAATTAACTCCTGCAGGTTGAAGATATGACTAAGAAGTTATGACTCTTGTTCTCAGATGAGCTTGAGCTGAGAGTCTGATCTGGAAGAGCATTTCAGTGTGAAACTGTACAAGTTTGTTGCTAACCTGAAGACACAAACAGAAGGAAACACGGCAGCATCTGACCTCGCTTCGCTGTGATTAGCGGCTGCGTCCTTTACCTCTCGTTTGCAATGGGCAAAGCGTCCACGTGTCAGGAGCTGACATGCCTCAGCTGGCAGGGCGTCACTCATGAAGGAGCAGTAATTTGTTAGCGTGTCAGAGTCTAACTCCAGCTTAACTTTTATTTTTTTTCCTTGAAAGCCTTTCGTTCCTCCCTACCACTTCCACAGCCGGCTCCTGGAAATGATCTGAACTACAGGCGCAATCCAGGGAGAGAGTCAGGCCTTAGTTTGGTAAACACCTGAACCTGGTCCAGGTCTCCCTGGGAGAGGGACTGCCCTGCCTGGCTTTGCTGGTGTCCCTGGCTGCTGACCTTCCCTCCCCAGCTTTTTAAAGGTCCATCAATTCTATGAAATGTATTTTGCTACGTTGCTGGCAATGGATTTTTTTTGGCCTCAGCACTCGCTGCCCCCTTTCAGCAAAGCGGTACTGAAAGAGTTAATTCTAGCGTCCCTCTCTTGCGCCTCATTATCAAGCTTATAAGATAAGAAGACCTGAAGTGTCTGTATGGGGTAAAACAAGGGCAAAAGACATGGTAGCTATCAAGCAGGCTACGCCACAGCACTCGAACTTTGACACTCCCCCGTGTCCTGCTTCTGGCTGTAAGTGTGTCACCCCCCCACTGCCTCTATTGCTGGGGGGGCTGGGGAGGTGGAATAGGTGGCTACTTGCAAGAGCTGGAGGTTATGCACCTAGTTTACAAAGGTTTCTCTTTTATTTAGTCATAAAAGCTAGCATAGCTTTTTGTTCCTTTTCCAGCTAGTGGATTTTGTGGCACTTCACGTGGTTAATCAGTTAGCAGTGATTAAACAGGGGAAAGATGAATGACAACCTGAGTAACGTCATCATGTTTTCTGCACAGTGGAAAGGAGTGGTTTGCCAGAGGAACCTCTTGTGAAATAAGTGAGAATTTATCTTAAAGCACGGAATTTACCATGCTTTAAAATCCCCTTGTGGGTGCTCACTTCCTCCAGCCCATGGGGTTGCTGAAGAGGTTACCATTCCCAGACATCTCCTGGTTGCTGTCAGGGCCACCTTCTGCCAAAGGTTATCACCTTTCCTACCTGCATGCAAGCTGCTCACGCAATCCCTCCCCAACTTGTTTTGGCCAAAGTCAACCCAAGTAGCTTAAGCAGTTTAAATAGTAGATGTCAGCCGAACTGGTTTGTTTTGGCTGAAATGGATTAGGGGAAACCCAGGTCAGCAGATGGGAAGTGAGATGATGACCTTTTCATGAAGAGCTTATGGGGCACTGGGTAGTTTGGCCTAAACTGCTTTCAGAGTGGACTGCCGTACCAGACGTGACTGCTACCGACAGCTCTTCAGGGTATTTAAAAATGGAAGGGTTGCTGAGATACCCACATTGAAACATTCATAGCATTTTTAGATACTACTAACTTTGTTGGCATAGAGAGTGGGCTATGGCAGTCGGAGCAGTGCAGGGTTGTAGGAGAGCAGCAATAGGAACGTGAGGATTTGGAAATGGGTAGGAATCGAAGATGTAGGACTGAGGGTGGGGAAAGAGCAGAAGAGAGAGAAAAGTTTGCAGGTGGAAATCAGTGGGAGATCACAGAGCTCTGTCAGGAGAGGAGGAATGCGAGTAGTGTGAGAAATGCAGGCATCAGAGATGCAGGGTGCAGAGTAGCAATGCTCAGGGGAAAACAGTGAGTTGAGAGCAACCAGTGTCTCCCCATTCTTCCCTTCCATGTGTGCATCAGACGTTGGGAAGCTCTGCCCCTCTAGAAAATGCTTAAATAAGAATAGCCTCACTGTTCTGTCACTACAGGTAGTTTTCATACCTCTCCTTGCCCATAGCTTCTCCAGGACTACCAGATTCATAGCGTGTTAAACAAGCTGGGGTTAGTATGCAAGTGGAGACACCTACGTTCAATGCAGATATGTGTTTTTGAGCTGGGACAAATGTAAGGCAAGATGGAGCAATATTGTTCTTCTCTGAAGGACAACAGTGGATGATTTGGAGCAGTGGAAGAGAAAGGGAGAATTACAGGAACCGGAGCAGCAGAAAGTACAGAGAAAAAGGAAGGAGAGCATCAGCTGTCTGCTTCCCTGTATCTCCTTACTTCATAAACCCTATATCCATTACTCAGTAGGAATTTACATGATCCCTATCTCTATAGTTTCTGAGTACCCTTTAGTTTTTTATGTCTTTTGTGGGAGAGAGGAGTATCATGATACCATGTTTTATGGATATAAGAATCACTTACTGAGATAAAGGAGATCATGCAAGATAGTATAGCAAGCCGGTTGTAGATCAGAGAATGGAACCAAGTTCTCTTAAATTCCAAATCTAACCACTAACTCAACCCTCCTCCACTCCCCTCCTCCATCTCCCAAAAGAAATTGTAACTTTTTTTACTTACCTGAGCAGGCACATTTAGTAAAATTAAGCACTTGCACAAAAGTTTGTTGGCTTAGTTTCCAACACACACACGCACACAAAAAGGCTGTGAGATGATAGACAGCAGAAGACAATGAGAAAAGATGAAGAAGTAAAAATAATTTCTAATTCTATGAATGTGCTTTGTAAAGCTTAGGGACTTTTGATCAGTCTTAATCATCTTAAACGGAAAAAACCAGAGCTATTTGGATGGTTAAGCCACTTCTGTGTGAAACAAGATTAAGCTTTGAGAAGTAATTTGAAATTGGAGATCATAATAAATATTTTTTACAGAAAAAGAGCATAATAACATGTTGTCATCGGGAAACAGAATAACAAAGTACTGTTCTCAAGAAACAGCAAGTTCAGACAAATCTACAGCAACTGAGAAACTAAGCTAGAAACATTTCTCACTTTTCTGTGTATCTAAAGAGAAAATATTTTAATAACAACAAAAAAAGTGGCACATTAAGAAAAATCACAAACACATCCCAGAAATTAAGATAATTGTCACAATAAACACCCCCCCCTCACCTTCTTTCTTTTAGCTCTTACTCACTGCTAGTCACTTGTCTGTAGGCTGGTGTACTTGTACTGAACTCAACTTGTAATGGGCTGTAAGCACAGATGGTGTAAATCATCATTGCTCAGCCAACACTTAAGTTGCTATGCCAATTTATACTATTTGGAGAGTAGCTTTGTATGTTCATGGTTTGTTTGTGGCCAATGATGAATCAGAACTAAAAGGTATTTGTGTTTATTATGAGGGCAACATAAAACGTATGAGGTCTTTGACTATTCATATCCATCTTTTTAACTACTTGAATACTTTAAATGATGTGAGAGTATAGTAATTACCAACCTTAAATACATTTTAGACTTTTTTTTTCTTATAATGAAATATTTTCTTACGAGTACCAAGGATACGATGAAAAAGGACAGCACCCATAAAATACTTTAAAGTTGTGATACATAAAATGTAATCTGGGTCAATATGAACAATTAAGTACAAAGTTACTGACTTGATGGCACGCTAAAGTAAGCTCGAAATCAGGAAACTAGTTTAAAAGTCTGAATGTGGGAAGTGAATGACGAACCTGGGGTATTAAAGCCCAGTTTATTATTTTTATTTTTATGTATTTATTTTTAAATATTTTTAGTTTCAAGACATGTACACAGGGGAGGAAATTTTCTGGCAATTTTAGTCTTCACCGTTTCTCCTAATCAATTTTGTTGTTTCTGCCTACCTTTAACAGCTCCTGACACCTATGGATATCCTAAGCCTTATGGATTTGGTAGGTTGCTGTTTATTTTATTTCTATTTCTGAGGTGTGATTTGGGTGTTGCAGCAATACGCAAGTGAAACTATTTCATTATTCAAATGGATTGTGAAAGAGATGGATTTCTCTTCTGTTGAATCATTATAATGTACTTAAGAAGAGACTCATATCAAAAAAGGAAAAGGCAGACAAACCCATAATGGAAATGAAAAAAACTTGAGTTCTAACAGGGAAGAGAAGACCAAGTTAATTGCTATTTGTTGTTGCTGTGGGAAAGAAAGGCATGACCACCACAGTGACCTGCATTTATAAGCTTTCATTCATATAAACCTTCATGTGGGTAACACCCAGAACATCAATATTTTGGCCTCACAGTAAAAACATTCGTAAGAAAAAAAAGACTGTTAACTCTGAAGAGCGTCTTGTTTAGTTGAATGCGCTGGTCAGAAATTGTCAGTCTGGTATTAGCCCAATTGTCAACAACAGACAGCAGAATTTGTCGAGAAGGACAGGTGAAAATATCAGATTACAGGGAAAAGAAGCATGTGAAAATTTCAGAGCGTGCCTTTTTTTTTTTTTTTTTAGGATGCAAGGTTAGAATATGCCTATTTTAGTAGCAATCCGAGTTCAAAACTCTAAGGTAGAGGTGAGGTGAAGGACTGCTTGTTTATTTTTATATTGCCATCTTGAGTACTCTTCTGATGCTCAACAAGCTGGCTTCTGTGTATTAGGTATGGGTACAACTCTTTTAGCTCTACAGGAGGGTTGAAAATCTCACACTAACATTTTTGCTTCAAAGCTGTTTGCCACTTGTTCTCCTTGTAGCCAGGGGAAGAATCATTAACATATTAAAAATGTTTAAACCATCGGTTTATGTTCAGCCTGCAAAAAGAAAGGGAGAAGATCAGTGAGGGTAAAGCACCGGGCTGCAAATCCTATTTTTTGTTTTCCAGGTGAAGGTTTCCCTCAGACTTCTCATGACTTATTTGAAGCTGCCCCCACTTGCCTCAGATATGAATTTGGCTTGTTGACTCTCCGGTCATTAAAAAATTGTTTCAAGCCACTGATGAAATGATGATGAGTTCCAGATAAACTTATGCTGAAGGATGTGCATCTTCATCACCATTTAAAATCTAAATGGGATATTATGAAATCATTGGGGCAGAAGATTTTTTAAGAGGGGAATTTCAAGTAGAGGACATGACTTTCCAAGACATTATTTCCTGGCAACTGTGTCAGCTCTGAAGAACTTCCTAGACAGGAACATATGAGGACAGATTCTTTTGTGAGCCAGTCAGTGGAGGCATTTATGGGAAAATGGTAGATGCAATTTGAGTTCCAGAATATAAAAGGAAAAAGAAGTCCCTGTTAGAAGGGCCTGTCTAATTACTAAGTTGCAGAAATTGTATGTGTATTCATCTGTTATTTTGTACAAGGACTTACAATTAAATGATGTCAACTACAGTTTAAGAAAAATGGTTATTATAACTGATGATTCATTTTAAATCCCTTCTTACCATATAGTGCCGGCAGCAGATCAGGATGCAGTTGCACAAGCACTGTAACCTGGATGTCACTGAAGGAAGAGCCTGGTCCCCCGTTTGGTTTACAGCATGTGAATGAACAAAGGTTTGAACCACTGCAGGGGAGACAGCAGCACGGGAACAAGGACGCACAGCAATCGGTACGGGAAGAGTGAACCAACATGTGTCAGTGGCAGTCCCTACACACAGAGGGAGCTTACAGAGCTCGAGAAGATGCCCGCAGATGACTTGGTTGAGCCCATCCAACAGGTTTTCGATGCCAAAAGGAAATTATGCAGCTCACAGTTTCCTACCCTCTGCTTCTGACTGTGAGCTCCTGCCACTCTCCTTGCTGTGGATCTGGCATTGTTACAGAGCAACATGAGTCAATTCAGCTTGCTAATCCAGCAGAAGTAGAGTGAGTTACTCTTTTTGACAGTCATTAGGTTGACATTTGCCATCCAACAATATTAGAAAAGAGCTCTTTACAGCGAGGCTGTGGCTTCTCCATCCTTGGAGATGGTCAGTGCTGGAATGGACAAGGCCCTGAGCCACCCGACCTAACTTCGGAGCTGGATTTAATGTTGAAGTTGGCTCTGCTGTGTACAGGGAGATAGACCATCTGGCCTCCAGAGGCCCCTTCCAACCTAAAGTATTGTATAGTATAGAGGGGGCAGTCATGATTCCTGCATCTTGTATCCTTATTTTACACTGAGAAATCTCAGTGCATCAGTATCCCTGGCTAAAAATTTACCTGTCAAACATTAAGGTAGTCCTGTCATTATTATGCAATTTCAGTGTCTAAATTTCTGTGTATGAATTTCTATCAGCAAAGCTATTTCAGGGGGAAGTTTGTTTGATGGTGTAAATCAGTACTTTAAAAATATAGATACTGTAGAGTTGATCTCATTATTGCTAACCCAAACATTATAAAGCCAGGATATTAAGTATTAATTTATACTGTAAAAATTACTAAAGTAACATGTACACAGCTGAGGTTTAGAAACAAGCCTACAGTTATGTTGAAGACAGACTCTACAATAATCATATGATAATACATAATGTATTTTAACTGGTCCAGATTAATCTCAGTGGATGTTAAAAACATAGTCAGATTCTGTCTCTACTTCGTCTCTCTGTGGCTCACCTGTGATGCAGCATGACTTCTGGATTTTATTGGACCAGTAAAAGTTGTTGTTGTGCTTAGCAACTGGACTTTTATATGGTAGCAAATTACATTTACGTTCATTTAGAGGCCCTTTCAGATCGATAGGGGTGTGAAAAAAGTCCCTGGAATAAAATGAGTCAAGGCTGTATATATGTAATTGAAGGAGTGGAGGTATGAAATCCTTCAACAACAACAAAACCAAAATCCCTAGTAACAAATGCATATGCAAATATGTCTTTAAAAATCCCAGAGCTTTATTCTCAGTCACATACCTCCCTCTCCATAGTTGTCCATAAGATGATAGTGTAGCTGTATGGGGTATATTTACTTGAAGTTAAATGTTCCTCAACACTTCTAGAGTGGTGCAAAAGGGCTGTATTGTACCATTGCCTTGTTTTTTTCTCAGTTGCGCAGGCAGATTGTGAACTTTATAAGCCAAAACATACAGAGACAAAGGAACAAAGCCATCTAAATCTTTTATGAATTATTGGCATGCCAAGGAGCCTTATTATTTTTCAAAATTAACTCCATTTTATACAGGCTGTCAGCACTATGGATTCAGGGACATCTTTCTTTTCTGCATTTGAGGACAAACTGGTACAACCCTATCCTGATCAGTAAGGCACCTATCTTGTTTTCAGTGTTTCACGCAGGTATGCTCAAGTGGTCTGAGACCCCGGGCTTTCAAACAGACTTTTAGCTCTGTATGTGCTTCCTATGGCACTTCAGTGTATTTTGGTGAGAATATGGCCATAGACTCCACACTATGGTCAGAGAGGACTGCAAGAGCAAATGCAACCATGTTGCATATTGTCTGGCACTAGGGGATCTGGACCTGAGATGTGCTGAACAGGTCATGCATGTGTTGCTCTCCAGCGCCCACCAAATAGATGTGTTGCAGGTAAATTTGCCTCAGGGTGTTTGCCTGTGCAGATTGTTTCTACACAGTGAGAATCTGTACTACACTGGCAGCGACTGCAACCTGTCTGGAACTCCATGTTCTTTGCAGAGATTTCTTTCTATACCAGACATTAAGTGAGTTGCTCCAGGGACATACACAGCGGCACTTTTCTAGGATTCCTGGATGCCCTGTGACACATGCATTAAAAGTAGTAGTCTCCTGCCAAAACTGATGGAAGAAAATTGGGAATTGAGACAGACAAGACCTCCAGCGTAACTCACAAATTCCAGTTTCATTCTTTGAATTGATCTGTAGGACACCAGTCACAAACTTAAGTGGTGAATCAACAATTCTTTCCTGAGATCAGGAATTAAAAAAATATCATTTGCTTTGTTTGGACTTCATTTTCAAAATCCCGATTGCCTCCAAAACATGCTGGGTCTGATTGTGAGTTTAGAGCAGCTAAAGATCTCATTCTACAGGAGCGTATCTGTGCTGCCTTGTAGCTTCTATACTCAGTTGAAAATTATGTCCAAGTGGGAGTCAAATGCTGACAGCAGAAAGTAGACAATTGCAGCTTGGCGGTATTCTACATTCGTGAATCTCTCTTGTGCCTGGCCAAAGTATGTGTGGAAGAGGAGTGAACTTGTAAACGATTCTGCCCCTAAATCTCCACATGGAGCGGAGATGATAAGAATCAGGCTTGCTCTTTCAGCACATCTGTCTGCAAATAGCTACAGTATAGTACAAACAGACATAATAATCCAGTTTATTTTGGACGATTGATTAATGGGAGCATTACTCATATACTCAGTGCATGACATTTCCTATTACTTGTTCATATCGTTTGAGAGTTAAAGGATATAAATACTTAGGAATTTGCCACCAGTTGGGTCGCCACCTGTCTGCTGAACACATTAAAGGGGGAAAAGGGTGAGTTGTATTCCATGTAAGAATGCTGCAGCTATCTGAGGGACTCTGAATAACATATATGACACTGTCAGGGGAAAATTTTCCATAGCAGTCTCAACACAGATTCAGCAATAGGGCCTTTTCTCCCTGATACAGCCAGACATTTAAAGGACGTTAAGAAAGTTGGAAGTAGAGGGAAAGGAATGATTTCACCGAAGCAAGTTTACAGTGCTCTGGGGCTGACACTTCCTTCAATAAGGCAAGTCACTAGACACCTAAGGACTATATATATGCAATCACAGTGAACATTTAGCAAACAGCTGTCGATCTGTGTATAGATGAATCGCTTCCTTGGTTAATGTTTATACCTGACATTGTAACAGTTGGTTAATAAATAGCTCATCTGCATGAAGAACAGAAGATGGTAAAAACCAAAAAAAAAGTCTGTAACAAACACACACGCAAATCCCCAACCTGCATTTCTTTTTGTGAAATACAGGTCAAACTGATGGCAAAGCTATTATCTAGCATGATATCACTTAGGTCCTGTGAAATGACCACTGACGGGTCTATTCACAGCATCTATAATTAGCTACTTACCTCTAAGTTTCAGTGATTTTGAGCAGCAGACTGATGTAAATGCTTTAAATCAGCCTCTGGAGACGCCTTTGAAACCAAGCAGACTAACGCCTAACATGGGCATCGACACTGTGTACCTTTGTCAGGCTTTCTCCTGCAGCTTAGCCTAGGCCTTAAAATCATGGAAAATGCAAGGAGAAAACTCGCTGATGTCATGTTTGGAAACAGATAGCTCTGGATCTCAAGGGATCCTGGGGAGGGTGAAAGCTCCTCTTGCTGTAGGTTTACTACACTTGAATTACCTCACAGCATTATTTAACTCTTTTATAGAGATATGCCCTGTTGGACAGGAACAGCTAGTGGTCCCTTGTGGAGTGCTACAGAGGGGAAGCCATTCAGGAATTAATAAAGCTTTAACGTACCCTGCTCCTGGGTCTGACAGCAAAACTGTTGGAGAACGTGCAGGAAAGGGGCACAGTGCCACAGTGAGCTTCTGTTGCACACAGAACCGCACCGCACAGTCTGACCATGAATGGTTTGTAACACAAGACAGCGGAGACATAAATGGAGTAAGCTATTTTATATCGTGTTCTCAAACTCTAATGTCAGTCCCCAGTTCTGGAGGGACAATGTAGTCACCAGTTCCAAATTCTTAAGGGAAATCCTGAGACAGAGGTTAAAAAAAGACCACCTGCTTAAAAAACAGGTAGCTTGTTTTCAGTATATAGTAGTGTTTCATACAGCCCATTTCCTTCTTCCTTTGGATCAGTCTTGTCTGAAATTTAACAGTATTGTAACATTCAAAAGAAAAAGCAAAAGTTCACAGTGTGGTTTTTTTTTAATTTAAAAATACGGTCCTTTTAGACACAGGGGATAAACCCCAGATCTTGTAGTTCAATGCTTTTTGCAAACTAGGCAATATTTTATAATTTTGATCTTATAATTACAGTTAATCCTCCAAATCTTCAAACAGTCTCCACAAATCAATCACGCTTTCAAGTCAGATAGTCTGGAGCTTACAATTATTACACATACATTTATATGTGAATCAGAAGGAGAAAATTTGTAGATATTTATGTGCATTTGTAGTCAATTTTCTTGATTGCTACATTTTTCACAGGATAATTTGAGAACTAGCAATCTGACTTGCAAATTTAAGTGCCATTTCTTCCAGTGAAGTCGAGACTGAAGTGAGCAGAGTCAGAGTAGCAAAAGGCTAAAAGTGCACTAGATCCTCCAAAATAGCTGTGTTGTGCCGTATCTCTGGGGGCATGCCCATGTCTACACTAAGCTGGTGTCATGCCTGGGCAAATCCTGGTCCCTCACCACAGAGCAGGGTACCTGAATGTGACACAGCTTCCATCAGGACCGTGCATTCAGCTTCCCTTTGCATGGAGACAGGAGAGGAGATAAAGGAGCTGGCTCTTACCTAGGTCTTGCCTAGATACGGGATGTGAGCAGGGTATACGCCTGACTGAGCAGCTTAACAGAGCTTCCAGGTCTCTCATTTTAGTCATTACCTAAATTACTCCAAATGCCTGAAAAGTGGTTCCAATTTGCTGTTGAGTGACCAAGAGAGAAGCATGGCAGTATTTACATTCATTTAGGCATCAGTTCCCAAGGAAGGTGACAGAGCACCAGGTTGTGTGAAACTAGAAAGAGAAGTTCAAGAGTATCTCCACTTTTTCACTGGGTCACACCCGGTGCACTCGATAGACAAAATTTTGCCACCTCACCGAAGTGAAAGGCAAAATTTGATCAGCCTATTTTTGTAAATATGTGCTTAAAAGTAATTTGCTCTAAAACCAACCTACTAATTTGAATCAAACCACAGTAGCTCCAGCCATGTCAAAAAAGTGTTACCTGGTATGGTTCTGCCCCTTTCATCTGACCCACGCTTGCTAAGCGTGATCGTGCCCATCTGTAACTGCTGCCCGGTGCCATCACGGACGCGTCTGTTAGCAAAGGTCAGTCAGCTCAGCCAGTCCAAGCAAAAGCTCATTCAGAGAAGTGGAGTAGATTGTTGGCCAAAGGGAAGGGCAGGAGAGGCAAGGGAAGAGAAAACTTGGTGGTTGTTTCAGGAAATATCAGCATAGTGGGAGCTCTGGGACATGTCAGGAAGTTCTTGAGAGCCAGGGAGAGGAGAGGAGAGCTGATGACAGGTCTCTGTGCTTTTTTCTAGGTTCTTCTGAAACAGCACATTTTCATTTCCCTTGTATGGATGGGCAAGGCAAGCAGCTTGCCAGCTCCCAGTAATCTGCAGCTTATTTTGCCTGTTGCCTTGAAATAGCCCTGCGAATGAGTTTGTGTTATCCAGGAGCGTATTCTTGATTTACATCCAGTTAATAGAACACCTTTTGGGGTGTAGCCTTTGATCCTGTAAGTCACTTTTGTTCCCATGAGCAGTCTCATTAAACACAAATACTGTTAAATGCCAGTATGTGTCCATCAGCAGTTGCAACAATGCTAGGGAATCGAATATGTTTAAACACAGTTGGAAAACAGAAGCTCGCTGATATGATGCTGACTTAAGATGAAGTGAGTGGTGCAGACCAGGTCAAGGCACTGTATTTGATGACCTGACCCTTCACATGAAACACAATGACATTTCATTAAGTAGTCCAGGTCATCATGGAAGTCCTCTGACCCAGTTACAGCGCAGATCCAGCTCGCCATACGAGTCCTTCATTTTGTGCTCAAGCTATGCAGAAATCTTGTTTGTGCCCTTGAACAAGACAGCAGCGTCAGACTTAGATTAGTAAATGCTTTGAGTGTGACCACAGCCTGTGTCATAGAATCTAGCTCTGGAGAAAACTGTTTAAAATAATTTTAAGCGCTGTGGAAAGCAACCAGAAATACTCTTACCAGAATGGCCAGCTACAGGCAGCAGTTTTTGGCTGGCTCTAATAGGTATGCATATGCAGGCATATTTGTTTGCGTAGGCCAAAGGGGAGAAGCACGTTGCAAAATATCTTAAGAACAAAACATGACACTGAGCTGAAGTGGATTTTTAAACCGCTTGAGAATGAACAATATGCTTTCTTACTAAACCAATTGTGCATAGAGATCAATGTGCACAATTAAAAGAAAAAGACTAATCCTGCTGTAAGTTCACCTCAAGTATTTCATGAATTTCACATGATCCACCCACTTTTTTCTGTACCTCTGCAATTACCATATCAGCAGCAATAATTCTCTGTTGTTCAAGTGCCAGATACAACATGGCTCTCACATTCCTGAACGTGGCATATTGTGCTGCTCTGTTTGTTTGTTGTTTCGGAACAAGATTAAATTTTATTCACTTGCGCACCGCACTGAACTTTAACCCACTCTTCGTCATCTCCTTAATCAGTGATCTGTTTGTCTTGCCCTTTGCTTCTCAGTTTTTTATATTTACTTTCAATTCTGCAAGAAATCCATGTTATTCAAATGCCTTTTTGAACCATTCCTAGTTTCCACTCTATCTTACCTGGAACTATCAATCACACGTGTGACATACAGGAGCATCTGACTTTTTTTCTCCTTTCTACTACCTAGTTAGAAAATAGAAGGAGCTTATTTCCAGCTACAGCATCAACATTTCTATGCAATAAAATTTACAAATAGCCTATCCATTCAGCAATATAAAAGCTTCATGAGCACTGTTTCAAGATTTTGCTTACATGGGAAAGTTAGTTTGGCTAGACAAAGCTGTAACTTTTCCATGTGTGTGTGCATGCACAGGACAAGAGCTGATTATTCCAAATTAACTTCTTTTAGGTCCATTTTACCTGAGAAGTTAATTTGCAATAGCTAAACCGGAAGAACTCCCCTCGTGGATGTGACTTTGAGCATTTGTAACTATGGAAGGTGCTCATCTTGTCAAAAAGTAGAACATTTAGCAAATATGAAAGCAAACCCCTTATCAGCATTTAATTATACAGTGTATATAGCAAGAGTCACAGATCAGGCTCCCCATGTGCTGTGCTTCATTCAAACACTTGATTAGATTTTAAAAATCAGCTTTCAAAGAGCTTGTATTTTAACGAGAATTTTCTTTTAAACATACTAATGAGGTGATCAATCACTGTACTTGTTAGCATGTGCTGTTCATGTGTTTACCAAGTCTTTCAGCGCTTCAGCACACATAGCTTATTTCTGTAATGTAAAAAAAAATCTTGTATACTGTTATCATAATTATGTAAGTGACAATAACACATACAATACTGATGGATATAAATGACAAGTTGAAGGTGATCTCCATCTCAGTATCAAAAAAGTCAAGAAACTGACAGACAGGGAGTTCCTTCTTGTATTCCCATAAATGTTTCTTGGATATCAGATTAAAGTAAAGGGTGTAGGGCAATGCAATTTCTTGATTGGTTCTACAAAAAAAAACCCAAGGGATTGAAAGGTGGGGTGTTCTTGCGCAATCTAGCCCCACGTGGCAAATGAGTTAGCATCTCTTTTAAAGCAATTGCCATCTCGGTACATCTGGAAAGCAAACAAGAAGATATGTTAACTGCATCCTTGTTTTCCCATCCATGAATGAACTGACCTCAAAGGCTTTGAATCAACAAAGGCTCCACAAATGGACAGTGAAGCAATTTCAGGAAAATGCTGAGCCTTGATATCAACAGTTTGCAAGATTTATTCTTATTTCAGGCAGGCTTTCAGAGGAACAGATTTCCATTTGCCCAAATTGAAATATTTACAGTTCTAGAAACAGAGAACAAGCACTTCTTCGGGATGTTTGACATCACCACAAACATGAGCACATGGTGCAAAATCACCCTGCAAGTTATATCTCTTTTTTAGTCACAGACATAAGTAATGATTTTTAAATCATTGCCTGATCATCGAAAGCAGTTTATTTATATACCTCAAAGTCTCTCCGGATCTCAGAAGAACAACCCTTCTTTTAATAAATATAATTCCTTTGAGCAGGGAACTGCCAATTGTGTAAGACAATTTGTTACGTTGGGTTTAGTGCAAGGTAGTGTTTCCTTGGTGTGCATCACTATGGTTTAGCCATAAAACCATCAAGATGTCTCAGAGAATCACTTAGGAATTATCACTTATTAGGAAAACCACTAACCTGCAGTTAGCCTGCAGTTACTGAGGATGAATTGGTCTAGTACACAGATCATCTGCCTTTCCTTTAACCAAGGAAGTTTTACCTAAAAATCTAATTCACTTGTGAGTCTTTGGGGGTCAAAAGGTGACCTGTTAGTCAACATGAAAAAAAGAAAAGCCCTGCTGTGTCATGGGTCCATCTCATTCAGTATTCTGTCTCTGGGAGTGGCAGGAGGAGATGCTTTTTAGAGAGAATATGTGAACTTGGCCTTTTCCTGTGCTCTGCTCCTCAGTTTCCCAAACCGTTAGATTAGGGATGGTGGAGAATACATCCCTTTAGTACCTCTTTATGAAACTTAAGTCTGTCTAATCCTTTTTTGAACATGCTGAACTCTCTGCCTTACAGTGTCCCGTGGCAGTAAACTCCAGGAGTTCACTATTTGCTCTGTGAAGTACTTTCTTCTAGCTGTTGAAATCAGTTTAAAACATCGTAAGCTTGTGTGCTATATACGTGCATATATATAAAATTCAATGCCATTCACAACTGTTCTTTCTGACAGACTCCCACTCAATTTGCATGTTCATATTCATCCAGGAGGACAGCATAGCCATAATGGAAAAGCAGACTGAAGTACATATTTTGAGTTGTTCCATGTTAAATTATGGAAGCTTTTAAGTGTTTAGGCAGGGAACTTGTGCTTAGCCTGGTCAGAAGCTGAGCGCTCTGTTTCTTAAGTGATGTAAAGCAGAATGGATAATGTGGGGTAACCTAGTGGAAGGAAAAGATGTAGCTGTAACTTTAATTTGCTGGGTGGAAGGATTCTGGCCTTTCTGAATCAGCATCGCGCTCTGTCTAATCTCCTTCCTCCACTCATGTTGCAACAGAGGGTTGCCTAAGTGAGCTATGCTGGCTCTTTGCCACTCAATATTTCCCCTCACCAGGGAAACCCCCAACTGGCTTTTAAAGCCAGCTTTATGGCCCCAGGATAGTGCCAAAGGTGGTACGAGGCGCCTTACCACCGTCTTCAAGAATTTGAAGGCAAAGATGGGGGAGGGGATCACAGGAGACAACCTAGGCAAGCTCGTAGCGAGCTATTCCTTCCACTTTATTAGCTGATGCCTCTTGCTTAACATACTCATCATCTCTGGTTTTTTACTATTATTATTTCAGGGGCAGAGTTGCAAGAACTGATTCATTGCTTTTGGACAGGCAAATAGGAGGCAGTGTGCAAACTGCCTTGTCTTCGACAAGTGAAAAGCATATAAGCTTATACAAAAAAAAAAAAGCTTCTAAAAGCGCTTTGTCTCTGCCATCCAGAAAGCATATCCCTCCAAGAGGAAGGTCTGTGATTCAGGGGGAAAATCCCATGACAAAGCCTTTAGCCCTAACGATTGCATGTAAGAGAGATTAAGTCATGGGAAACTCCTGTGAATAGAGTTGCATGAATAAAAAGAAACATGCAGCAACATGAAACATGCCTAGCTTCAGGTCTCACTGCAACCTTGAAACACTGACCATGTTTACAGAGTTGTTCGCTGGGGTACACGGGTCTTCTGGGCAAGCAGGGGCCTAATTTCAAGGGACCTGGTGGGAGCAGAGGGGCACAGCTTGGCTTTGCATCAAAAGCATTCAAACATTAACCTTTTCTGGTATGCGTCAACACGAAAAGGAGAGGAAACCTGGTATTCTCAAAGGATTGCATAAACTGCTTCGTTAGACTTGGGGTGGCTCAGGATCTCAGGCCCAGCCCACCACGCACTGTCCAAGTGAGCAGGAAGCCTCAGTTCTGTCTTCAGGAACTCGAAGGGCAAAGCAAGACAAACAATAGCAGAAAACTTGTTTCTTTTTTTAATACTCAAGCATTTAAAAAAATCTCGCACGGCTGCTCAGCTGGGACCTTAACGGCTCTGTAACAGTCACCGGAGGCTGCCGCGGGCAGGGCCGCGATCAGGCACGCCGGCTAGCTTGGACACGGCCGCGGCGGCGGCACTGGTTGTGGTCACCTCAGCAGCAGGGAAGGCTGAGGTAAAATTGGGAGTCAGAGCTCCAGAGAGCCAGTGCTCAGGGTCAAAACCGACAACCGCACTCACGGAGGGCCGGACATAGGAGCCGGCCAACCGGCCCGCCGAGCCCCGGCGTTGCGGCGGCTGGGGCCGGGGCAGCAGCCCGCCTCTGCCGGAGACAGGCACCGGGGCAGGGCGGGCGGCGGGAGCCTTCTGGGAAATGTAGTTTTCCCGCCCAGCGGGGCGGGGACCAATCGCCGCTCCGCTCCCCCGCCCCACCCCATCGGGGCCTGCTGGGAGTTGTAGTTCCTGCCGCCCCCCGCTCCAGCGGCGGGTAATGGCGGCGGGGCCGAGCGAGACTACTCTTCCCAGCGCGCACCGCTCCGCCGCCGCTCCCCCGCCCGCCCTCTCGCCGGACTGTAAACAAACAGGGCGGCGGGCGATGGCGGCGGTTTTGGGCCGCGGTGGGGGTCGCTGAGTGGCGGCGTCTGCTGGGGCGGGCGGCTCTGGTGCGTGCCCTGTGCAGGGTTTGCGGGGCTGGGGCTGGCGGCACACATGGATGACAGCAAGGTAAGGGGCTGCGGGGCCCGCCCGGGGGCTGGGAGCCGGCTCGGAGCCGAAGGCAGCCCGTGAGGAGGTGCACTGGTGCAGGGAGCCCGGGCAGCCCGCCTTGCGCCTGACCCCGAGGGGTTCAACCTCGGTGACTGCCGGTGAGAAGGAGGGGTTGTCCCTTCACTCTCCTCGCTTGCTGCGTGCCCTGGAGCACAGCGCTTGGATGCTGCTTCTGGCTGTTCCTTAAAGCTCCAAGCGTGAGCCAGGGGCTGGATACAGACCAGTGGTCTGGTCTGGTGCGGTGGATTGTGTTCCTGTAGACCGTGAATTTCATAGATAAATAGCAACTGTGGACAAATGGTGAGGTACTAGGGCAGGAGCGTGGGTTGCAACCTTGTAATGGGCCCTGGTGCTTCAATTCTTCCTATGTTTTCTTATGAGAACAGCACAGTGGCATCCCTGATGGTACAGGTCTTCCATTTAAGCAGAGTGAAACATCAGAAGATGCACGAGGAGCGCTGCCTCTGACTGCTTGCACTGGGGTGCCCCTAAAGCGGGACTTACAGGGCCCGTGTGAGGCCTCAGAAAATAACTGCTATGTCCAGTCAGTTCTGCATTTTGCAACTGAAGCTCCCAATTGAGTTTGGGTGTTTCAGCTCAGTAGTGTGGTGGGCTGTGGTATTATCCTGGGCTTTGTGCTGAAGATAGCTTAAGTACCCAGGAGTGAGCCAGGTGAAACCACGCTTGAGGTGGGCTGCAAGGCAGCCGTCTTCTGACTCATAATACATTCTGAGCTTGGCTTCAATATTAAAACTGGTCATGTGGTAGTCACAGGCCTGTGGTACCTTGTCTGTTCTCAATCTACCTGGTTTTCTTCCCACTTAAATTTTACTAAAACAAAATTGCACTGCCTGTGCTGATCTACCTTAATTTGGAGGGGAAGAAATACCTGATGCAATTTCTTAGGGAACAATTCTAAGAAATTTAGAAGTGATCAATAATTTGGCAGTACAAGGGCTCCGCAGAACGGATCGTAAGTATGTGTAAGGTTCATGATGATTTGCCAAAATAACGCACATACTCTGGTTTTATTGAGGCCTTGTCTGAAAGCTGCAAAGGAGAGTGGGGGGAATCTGCATCACGGAAGTCAACAAAATGCTCACAACTGTGAGGACTGCATGAAAGTTTATGTAGGGCAGTAGTCCAGAAGATCCAGAAGACTTAATTCTGGGGGCATCTATAGCTCATGAATATTAGCTGATTTTTATTTCTTTTGGTGTTAATAACATTCAACTTCTCCTGTATCAGAATTAATTTATTTGTAACAGATAGCTTCCGGATTTTTCATTTTAAAATAATTATGATCTATTGTTGTGTTTTGTGATGTCCTGATAATCTGCTTTTTTCTGAAAAGTTTTTGGATGCATTTACAAAATAAACTAAATCTTTTCATCAAGTCAGTAAGACAGGTCTTTGTTCTTTTTGTTTCTTTAGGAAAATTGATGTTGAGCTAAGGACCAGCGGGGAGGGGGGAAATGAAGTGGAGCGGAATATTCCTATATTGTCTCAAGTACACCTTCCTAGCATGATGTTTTTGTTTAATGCTTATTGCTGAGGTACTTGTGAGACAGTAGCATTGAAAAGGTTCCTGCCCAGAACTACTGGGTGTTGCTTTACCTAAGGAAAACTTTGAAAATCTTTGTTAGGGCAGCAGGTTTTTCATTAGCTAATAACCTTGGGTGATACCAGGTCTTCCTATCTTCTACTGAAAATAGCTGATACTCGTCAGTAAGTGCCTGCTGCTCTCAAAGGTTTCACTGCAGTTGTTTTGAAGGGCTGCAGTTCCTTTCAGAACAAGTTCATGAGGCTGCAGAGTGCCCTAAAGGTTTGGTGGCTCCATTCAAGAGATCCCATTTCTCTTGGTAGGGCTCCTCCTGTTGCATGTTGCTGTGTCAGGGTGAGGCAAGCATTCTTTATACTTCGTTTTATAGTCAGTGCGGTCCTTGAGCCAGTGTGTACTTGAAATCTTCTAAAAGTTTCACTGAGTCACGTTTTCCTCCTTATTGAGAGGGTTGGCCTGTGTGATTGAAGAGTCTTATCTGTAAATTGAACAAGTGTGATTGTGAAAGGAATTTCTCTGTAAAAATGGAGATAACTAAATTGTATTAGTAGTGAAGTAACCATTCTATAGCTGCATCCACCTAAGTTCAGTGTTGTCCTTCATCTGTATAACATAAAGAATTTAGAATTGGGCTTGCAGGCTGTAATGTTTTCCTTAATTCTTAGCGCACTCTAATTTAGCTATACCCTGTTTAAGAGAGCAATTGAAAAATGGTTCACCTTAACATATTCCTCAAAATGGGAAGGAAATAGTAAATAAAGGGAGAGGTAGAGGATCTGAATGTCAGATCTAGAAAGCTGTCATGTTCCAGTTTAAAAGGATGTTCTTAAAGTGTACACACAGAAGATCCCAACTAAACCCAATATATGACCTTCTCTTCTTTCTCCTATAGAGCTGCTCTGAAACTATGGCTCTTTCAGACACCGGTCTCACTTCATGCCGTGGTTTGAGCTAGTTGTGGTTGTGTAAAGGAAGAAGTTTAGTGATGCAGCTGTTCCTTGGCAATTAATCTCTGTGAAAATAACACTTCTGTGTCTTGGAAATATGTAGACACAGGAAAAATGAGAAACTCTGTCACTGTGATTTCATCCTTTATAGGTGAAATTACTTGGTTTACAAGACTACATATAGCATTATATATTTATTATATACATTGGGAAGCAGGGGGTTTGTATGAGAGTAAGAAGTATTTTTCATGTTTGTGGTAGTTGATAAATAACTCTGTTGGTAACTTATAACACAGTTCTACATAGCTAACTGCAATCTTTATTAATTACAGAAGTTTTTATAGGGTACACTCTGGCAATACTTATGTAACTCTCAGTTTATGGGTAGAAATGAGAAATAAAAAAATTCTTAACATTAGATCACTTTTTTATTATTCCAGTGAAATTTAAACCAAGCAAACAAAAATCAAACCAACAGCAACAAAAAAGTTTGGGTTGCCCTCTTTTATTAGACATATTCTTGTCCTGTAAGGAAAAGATAACTTCAGTTTTCAGAAAGTTTAGATGAAATATATTTTTCTTCAAAAATATGCTAAACTGAACCAAAACATGAATGCATAGGTTGAGTTTTAAGAAAAAGTGCATTTTGGAGGCATAAATACTATATTTAAAATGTATTTTACAATTTGAAGTGGGAATTTAAAAGAAAGTGTAGTGCATCATTCTTAATCTTGGCAGTGGAATGTAGTAATTACTTCTTTTGAAATGGAGTGAAAATTTAGGGAAAGGCACCCAGCAGCTTTTTAAAATGCCTTGCTAGTTCAAGGCAGCTGCTTACATGTGTTGGATATACAAAGGATGGTAAAAAATCAGGCTTAGGAAAACCTCCAGTTATCCCATTCTGATGACAATAAAACAGTCTGCTCTTAAGATCTTTAAAAGAATAGATCTCTTGTACTTGTTTTAATTCCAGGTTAGGTTCTCAACTTTGAACAGACTGGTTGTTGGCTTTCTTTAGCTTGTGAATAAATTGCTGCATCCTCTAAATGAAGAAACCGGTTCCTTTATATCTGTAAAAGAGGCTGTGGCTGTTGAAAGCCGGGTCTCCAGCTCAGATTGTTTGCTCTCCAGCAGGCTGGTCCCAGGGCCTTGGGCAAGGACATGGATCTGGAGGTCTGACTATATCTAAACTTCCGCAAACTTGCAATGTGCGAAGTGAAAGAAAAGCTTCTGAATAGGTAAGGTCAGACTGTTCTCAGCTGTTAACTGAGCTTGAGAAAGCAAGCCCTCAGATAAACTGTTCATATGGGGCACTTATATTTACGGATTGAGTATCTGTCGATGTCTTGCTCTGATGTTCATACAGCCTTTCCATTTTGGGGGTGCACTTGGTGGTAAGGCAGGGGAAGGCCACAGCAAAATTCTGCACACAAGAACTTGTGCAGCTTTCCCCACTGCCTAGCTTTGAAACATGAAATACCCAGTCATGTGTGATCCTGAGGGGAGTTTTGCGGTAAATCATAATTACTGGGATGCAGACATCCCTTGGGAGGAGTGTGGGAGCAAGTCAGAGATGAAATCTTGTGCTTAAAATAAAGGGCCTGATGGGTCTTCATTCATGAGATGTCCTCTAGCACGTCTGTGCCTGTGACCCTTGCTGTTGTGGGTGACTGGGATCACAAAGAGAGCGGCAATCTCCCAGGTGATCCTGGAACCGACTCTGAGGAATGCTTTGAATGCCACAGCAGGCACTGAGAGCTGGTATGGAGAGCTAAGCGCAGGATCTGTTTCCATAATAACCTCAGTTGTTAAGGAGGTAGGTTACTGTGTTTTCATCCTTTAGGACTTTTTCAGAGTACGCAGGCTTGCAAAGAGCTGGAGACTTCTTCCATCCAGGCTCATGTTCAAACATAAAATGTTCTCTTTGCTGCTAGCTTGGAAATACAAAACCTAAATAGCTTTGGTTATAACTTAGATGGGCAATTTCAAATTGTCAGATGTTCTAACAAGTTCTAACAAGTTTTAACAAGTCGCTGCTCACCATCGCTCAGATGACGCATCCACTGTCTCACATTTGCAATGGGTAAGTAAAATGGATGAGCTTAAACCCCATAGACTAGTTTTGTTTTATGTTTGCAGTGGGCTAGGAGGATATGTGTAGTATAGAGTTAGTTGACCATCCTTGTTGCCTGTTTCAAGCTCCACTATAAACAGGTTTAAAGAAGTCCGTGTATAAACTGGGAGAACACGTATGGTGTGTTGGTGGATATGCTTCCAAGTCCTTCCTGGAGGGAACAGGAGGACTCTCACCTGTTGAGCAGTAAGGTGGCATCTGGCTGAATTCTGCAGTCTAAGTAGCAATTCCTACCCTGAACGTTAATGATTACCCATCTTGACTTGTGGACATGTGTAAGACTTTATGAAAACTTGATGTGTATTCCTAGCTTATGCTTTTAAAAAGAGACATTTCAGCAAAGATAGTTGTCTTTACACTTCTGTGCTAAAAATCACCTTAGTACATTAATCACTTTGTATGATCAGACTTCTAGGATTAATTTCTATTGACGTATCTGCTTAAGACTTAGTGTTTGCTCACTAAATAGTATCTTATTTTTGGATCATTATCGGATGCATTTTGTCTGCCAGTGAAAGTTAACTAAATCGGGGTAAAGCATATAAAATGACATGCAAGGGAAGAATAACCAGCATATTTTCTACCTACTGCATATACTGCTACTGTGAACGGTATGCTGTGACTTAGCAGATTGGATAACAATCTTTATTAGGAGACTTGTGACTAACTTAATTTGATTACTGATTTTGAAAAAATATTTGCAAGCGTGAATAGATTCCTCCCCTTTCTACTGTAATGAATGCAGTGCTGAGGTTTTATTTCTTGCTAATAATTTTTATAGTTTTACATAAATTCTGTAGATGATCATCAACTCCATGCTAAGTTAAGTTCTGCAGACCTGTGCCTTCAGCCACTAATGCAACCAAGAGTCTGCTTAAGATGATTCCTTGAGCTGGATCTCAAATACTGGTTGATGGAGCGCTTAAGAGCTACTTGTTTATTTGTTGAAATCTGAGGGCCTTTTTTCAGGGCAAGTAATTGCAGCTATTTCCGATTCCAGGTCAAATAATTTTGTACATGAACACTGATGGCGGGCAAGAATGAAGTTATGATCTGAGTACTGTATTAAAAAGGAAGGGAGCTACATTTTTCTATTTTCTGAGGTCTGAGTGAACTGAAATATGACCTTGACTGGACTTCTGACATGCATGTCATTGTCAGTATTTCTGTGACCAATGTTATGATTAATATTGTTCTGGGTCTTGATTACATATGACTCCCTGAAAAAAAAAATAAAATCCCTTTTGCTCAATGCTAATAGATTCCATCTCTTTTTAAACTCCCGAGGAATACGAAGGGAATTAAAAAACGTTTGCTTGCTTGGATTTTCTTGTTCTGCTGCCATGTTCAACATCAACTAGCACTGTGGCTTTGTCTTCTTTCTGTCACATTAGCATAGCAACTGAGTAGGCAAACATGACTAGAAGCCAGGGAGATATGGTAATGTGGGATGGTGGCAAAGGATATATCAGGCCTTTTTATCCCCTAGCTGGGTTGCTTAAGGTTACAGCAGGAGCTTCTAAATATTGGTGAGGAAAAAGTGTTAAAGGATGCAGGATTTGACTAAATCGCTTACCAAATCAGCTGTGGAGGGTGATGCCTAATTGTATGGTGAACTCCAGTTCAGGATCCACAAAGGCAGTGTGAGTCTTTCGGGATGGTGTGAAGGCAGATTATTAGGGTCCTGCTGCTTTAAGTTGGAGTTAAAAGGGAAGGAAGCTTTTCATTATTTCCATGGCCCTGGTGGTTACAGCGTTGGCAAACGATGACCCAAGAGGTACAAGCCCTTTTCCTCCCATAAGAGAGCTTGTGTGCAGGGCTGCTGCAGTGGCAGAAGATGTTGTGGGGAGAGAGCAATTAGTACACCTATCTGTAGAAAGCTCCCTAGAGTGACTAGAGGGAAAGCAGTTCATTGATAATGGTGGATCCAGGATGCCGTTGCAACGTGCAAAGCGGTCTACACCAGTGTCTAATTTCCTTGCAGACTACGAAGCGCCTTTAATTGTTTCATGTCCACATCTCTAGATCAGTCCATGAAGAGCATGCCTTTAAACTCTGAGTTTGTACGAGCTCACTTGGTATCTTACTGGCGTAACAATCCACTCTCCCTTGCCCTGTGTTTTCTGTGTTGATGTGACCCCTCCCTTGAAAAAGGCATCAGCTACATATAAGCATAAACAAGATGCTTTGAAATTACTTTTCCTAAAAAAGAAATTATTTTATGAGACGGTGGTGTTGGATGGATTTAACTGCTGCGAAGCCACACTGTTTGCGAGTGCTTTTTGGTGTTGCTGCCTGCCCAGGGAGCTGGCTGTGGAAAGGCTGAGTGCTATTTCCAAGTAGTTTTAACTCGCTGGTTGTGAGAAATAGCATGGTACCAACTATTCACCTGCCTGCCATTCTGGTGAAAGGGTACGGTTGCGACATGCACAGGACTGAGACTCGAGTTATTTTGTTCATACAGCAGTATACCCTTGAGTGCTAGCCCCAGTCTTCCAAAGGGTCAGAGCTCAAAGGTTTTTTTTGTTCTTTTTGTTTTTTTTAAAGAGAGCTGGAGTGTATGTCTCTACAAGACCTTATCTAGCTCTTGAATTCAAAGATTTACTTTAAACTGCCTTGCATTGGCACAGAAAAACCTCAGGCCCTAAAAGTCTCTGAGAACTGAAGTACTTTGGCTGTAGCGTATAATGTAATATCCAGAAATCTTTTAAGTGCAGGTAATAATAGATAGCAAATTGTGAGTGCCTACACTCCCTCATGGGAAGACTGTCTAAGTCCTATTGAGCTAGGAGTATAAATCATGCCGTGCAGAAATATGAGTGTGGTTCCATGAGAGGACAGAGCCGTGCTTCTCATGCCCGAAAGGGGACAGTCACTTTCCTTTCTTTGGAGCTCCTTTACCCCTTGGCCATGGCTGATTAGTTGTATACTATTTTGGTTAATATAGTATCTGAATTAGAAGAACTTAAGGAGACTGGTGCAGTGAATGAATTTTTCAAACTGTATTCAGCAGTTCAGATGTAAGAGAGATTGATTTTTTTTTCTTTGCTTTTCTGAATGTATTGTTTGTTTCATTATCACAACATGTCCATTCAGTACTTTCAGATCCCCCAGTTGCTTACGGTAGGCAGCTACACCTCAATAAATTAGGAAGGGTGGTATAGAGAGGGTAGGATTGTGTTGGCCTGTGATTGTTGACTTACTTTCCAAAAAAAGAATAGGGTCAATTGTAAAATAGTGGGTTTTTGTTGGTTTTTTTTCCCCTTCATTCTAGCACATCAGTTCACTATGTTATTGTTTTTATTGCAGCCTGCGAAGTTTGTAGAACAAGTGGCTTTTTTGAATGTCAAAGCTGACTTATTTTGTAGCATCACACAGTTAAAAGTGCCTTTTTTTAAAATTATAAACTCTGATATTTCGAACACTGGCTATTAGAAGAAGTATCATCTATCAGGCATGGTGAAACACGAAGCCAGCAGCGAAATGCTTGTATGTAGGGGTGTGCGTGTGAGGTGTGTTTCTCCACACCCCCTCCATTCAAACAGTGTGGTCAGAATGCAAATAAAGAGAAATCTTCACTTCAGACGGGAGGTGGGGTGTGTGGCTGACGTGACATTTACAGGGTGATACTACCTGATGACCAGTGTACTGAATTTCAGACCGTATTTAAGACTTTCATATGCCATGCTCTCATGTTAAGAGAGTAAAATATTTGGGTGAGGAAGCATAGAGTAAACATTGAGGAAACTATTACCTTTTTTATTTGTAACAAGAGAAGCTTTCTGACCTGTAAAAAAAAAAAAGGAGCCACAAAGAAGAGGGGAAAACGATTGCAAAACCTGCAGTCTGTAGGACAAGAAATTAGAGGATTACAGTTCTGCAAGGGAGATCTAAATTAGGTGCTGGGAGAATTTAACACTGTCATATGCTGCATGAGGAGGCATGAGGAGACAATTTTCCAGGCTGTGTAGTATTGTTTCGAAGGTAAACATGGTCAGAGTGGTTAGGTACAACAGCAATAGAGGCTGCAGAGGTAGGTCTCAGCGTGAGTTCCCTGTTTAGTAAAAACCCTGAGAAGATTCCTCAGTCCTGAATTTTTTTCAAAGGAAGCTCAGATGGCTAGTGAGTAATTCTGACAAGCTGCATCTTTCAAGTAGGCTGAAACTATGGCCACTTTATTGCAGCAAAACTAAGTTTTAGAATATATTGATTTAAATAAATATTTTTTCTTCCAAATTAAAGTGTTAAACTCCATAATACTTGCCAACTCTAGAAACACTATATTAGGGCAGGAGTTGTTTGTAATAATAAAACAGTTTTGCTACAAATTTGACTGACTGTCTCCGAGGTGTCCCAGATACCCTCCTAGATATCTGGAGTAGTGTGCCCAGCTCTGTGCTCCCCAGTACAAGAGAGAAGTGGAGCTACTGGAGAGAGTCTGGCAAAGGGCCGCTAAGATGATGGAGCACCTCTCCTGTGAGGAAAGGCTGAGAGGGCTGGGACTGTGTGGCCTGGAGAAGAGAAGGCTCCAGGGACCTCAGCAGTGTGTACAAATACCTGAAGGGAAAGGTGGAAAGAGGACAGAGTCAGACTGTCTGCAGTGGTACCCAGTGCCAGGACCAGAGGCAATGGACACAAACTGAAACACAGGAGCGTCCCACTGAACATCAGGAAACTTTTTAATATGAGGGTGACAGAGCACTGGCACAGGCTGCCCAGAGAGTTTGTGTAGTCTCCCCCCTTGGAGATGTTCAAAAGCCATCTAGACATGGTCCTGAGCAACTGGCTGTAGGTGGCCCTGTTTGAGCACGGGGGATTGGACCAGATGGCTCCAAAGGTCCCTGCCAACCTCAACTGTGTTGTGATGCTGTTCTTCCAAATCAGATCAGTAACATTTACAGTAGGACTGTTTAAGCACTGACTTCAATATGACATACTGCTGTCACTGAAAACTTCATACGTCAGTCCCCTAAACAAGCTACATCTTTCCTCTGTTGCTCAGGATCAGTGAAAGTATATGCAAAATTTTCTGCCTGAGACACCTCGTAGGCACAATGACATGGCTCCAGCATCCCCTCTGCAGAACAGGATCTTTAGTGTACTCTTCCTTTCCAGGTGGTCGGAGGCAAGGTAAAGAAGCCAGGCAAGCGAGGTCGCAAACCAGCCAAAATAGACTTGAAGGCAAAGCTTGAAAGGAGTCGTCAGAGTGCAAGAGAGTGCAGAGCCAGGAAGAAGCTGAGGTACCAGTACCTGGAAGAGCTGGTTTCAAGCAGAGAGCGAGCCATCTGTGCTCTTAGAGAAGAGCTTGAAATGGTAAGAAACTATCATTTAACTTAACCCTCGGTATTATTTGGGACTTGCCCTCGTGGACATTTGTTCCTGAAATCACTGTGACTGAGAGTGGGATTTGGCTAGTCATAAGGTATCAAAACGTCAGTGACAGATGCACTCAGCTGTTTGCCTACTTTGTGTGTTGGATACGAACCCCATGTCACATGTTAGCTGCTGGTTTTGAACTGGAAGCAAGCAAAGTGCCATTGCTTATGAGTCTGTTATATTTGAAATGTTTGTTTTAGAAAACCTCTGACAGAGGTAGAAAGTGGTAGAGGGTGGAAAGAGGTGTGTTAAAATATGAAGGGGGACATACATCCACAGTGTGTCATTGCTTCCCACAGACCAGTGCATCTGTTGGGGGGGTTGATTCTTGCAGGACAGTCTCTATGTAGGTGGTTGCGCTGCTGTCCTGTGTTCCAGCATGTGTAAGATGGGTGTCTTGGCCAAACAAGCTGCATTAACCAAAGAGAATGTTTCATCTGGAAATACAGACTTAGCTCCTAAGTGATACTGAGATGCCATTGAAATTTCACCGGAGCTGATGGTATTGCCTTGACCTTGGATTAGGTCTGTTTGAATTGTCAGGGCTAATCACCACAAGTGAATAGGGTTATGATTGGGTGGAAAGTCAGCCAAGTGACCACAGGTTTTTCAGTGTGCTTCAGGGTTTGCCAATGAAGAATTTAAGATGAGGGAACTAGGAATAAGGCACACGTGCTTTAACTGTGCCTTGCACAATCAGAAATGACCTCTTAATAGTCAATCAGCCCCAGAGTCATGTGAAATATTTGTTTTTAATAGGCCATGAACTGGAACGGTATTCTGGTATGCCAGCAGTGAGAAAATGCACAAAGTGTTCCATGTTGTTTAATAATTACAGTATTGTGTCTAGTACTGCCACTGAGCAGCAGTTTATTGACTGAAACAGGATTTACTGAGGCCAGGTATGGAACCATGGACACGTGCTTAGCTCATTAGTGCTCTGCAGTTTTGTAAGAGGCTTCAGCCCAGTAAATTCAAACCTTAAATGAATATACCGGAAGGGAAAGATTACAGCTCTGTTTTGTCTGCTAGTGTGATCCTGGCAGTTTGCTAATGCCTAATGTGTTTGCATATTTCAGTACAAGCAGTGGTGCATGGCGATGGACCAAGGGAAAATCCCCTCTGAAATAAAAGCCCTGCTAACTGGAGAGGAGCAGGGCAAAGCACAGCAGAACTCAGTCAAACTTGCCAAGGCTGGGAAGACAGAAGCAAACAGCAGCAATCCCTGTGAGTATCCAGCCTATGATTAATTCCTATTTTGTTACATCTTTTGTGGTGTAGGAGGATGGCTGTGGTGTAGGAAGAAACATAAGGATGTGCTTTTGGGCACAAATAGTTGATTGAAGCAAAGTGCTTAGTGGGTGGTACAAAGACTCTGTGTAATGTTTACATGGACAACAGAAATTACGCTAGTTAGGAAACTGGGCAGTTATTTTAAAAGAAGACTCAATCTTTGTGTTTCGCCAAGGCCTGTGGAGACATGTGAAGAACTGAGACCTTAATCTTTTACAGCATTTTCTGTTTTCCTAATGCAAGGTAAATGGAGCATATAAAACATAATTGAATTTTTAAAACTCCATCAGGAAAACATTCTAGCTGCAAGTACTCAAAAGTGAGAAATGCTGGACTTGGGATTTCCTACAGAGTCTTCTTTCTGCCTCATTTGTGCTTGCCCAGGGAATGAAATAAAGTTCTTCTGGGGATTGAAAGGTGAAAAGATCATGAGATATAAAGTCATATTCCTGATACGTACATGCAAAGAACAGAGCTAAGGTTGCAGCGTGGGCAGTTTTATATCTCATATTTTCTATTTTTGAAATATTTCATGCTACAGGTTAAATTACACTTTACAGTAAGCTTTTGAAAAATATGAATTCCTAGCTTTATGTTTTTAAGAAACAGCATGAAAACCACACTTGTAACTGTAACAATCTTCCCCCATGGTGCATCGTTCACAGGAGGCCAATGCAGAACCTTCCGCACTGCAGCAGAGATAGCTTGGTAGCTAGCAGAAGAATGCTGTTGTCAGAGAAGTGGATGCATCCCCAGGTGCAGGGGGAAGGATCCCAGTCCGCTGCCTTCTCTTTGCCCCTCCCCACATGAAGCTCTTTGATTGTGGTGCTCCTAAGCCTGCATGGAGTGGGGTTTTGGGAGTAATAGGTGTTTGTGCAAGCGGAGTCTTGTTCTTCCTTTCTTTACACCACCCTCCCAAAATACAGCAATGGCAGCTTTTGGGCATTCCCAATAGAAGATGGGGGCTGCTCTTGTGTCAGAGGCAAGAAGAAGACTGACTTTGTGGTCAGTAGCTATGTGGTTGGTAACTGTTGTGGAAAACTGTGTAACTGTGTGCAAAAGGAGGATCTTGTAACAGCTTTGCTAAAGCCAAATGGAGTACTGTAGGTTGAGGAGAAGGAACTGGATCAAAAGCTTTCAGTAAGAAGGTTCATAGCCATGTAATTTGTAACCTAGATAAAGGTGTTGCTTTCAGCATCCTTCTATAATGCAGCATGTCTCTTAAGTTACTGGGACTCTTAAAGAGAGGTACTAAATATATTCCCTGCCTCTGCCCATACTTCTTTCACAGGATGTACTGCCCACCCTCCATGCTCCCAGTAAGGTAGTGAAAGCATGTCGTGTCCCTGCCCATGCTTCCAGCAATGGAACAACTGCCATCTTCTCCCACCCATTGTGCCCTGCTATCTTTCTGTATCTGCCTATACTTTGGGCCCTAGTATCTTTCTAGCCTGCAACTTAGTATGAATTCTGCTGTACTATCCTGGTTTCTCAGCCAAAGACGATGCCAAGAACTAGTAGCAAGGAAAGCAAGTTGCATCAGTTTGGTTTTATGATAAGAGAGGCTATGGCAAAAGTCTTGTGGGCTGATTTACTCATCCAAGATATTGACAGATAACCTGCCACTTTCTTTAGATGGCTCTTTCTCCTGTATATGCTTTTTGCGTGTATATGATGCAGTGTGCAGAGTGGAGCTCTCAGGATTTTCAGTGGGGGTTTTGCTTGCTTATTCTCCATTTTGTTTGTGACAATGTCTTTCTCTGTATTTTATGAAATGCATGGAACATTTTTTTAATCTTATGTTTTCTTCTTTGTTTCATAGAATAAATATTATAATGAATGACTTTGCTAGACTGAATGTTGCCTTCTTTTTATTGAATTAATTGGGTCTGTTTAGCATTATCTCAATTCAGGATTCGTCAGAAGCACTGAAAATAATAAAGTGCCATATTTCAGTGTACAGCACAGTTGTTTTCAGAATTCCGTTCTGAGCACTCAGTATATTAATCCTTAAGGCATGGTTTAAAATTTATTCCCTAGACCCTGCACACATGTACTTAGTTAGCAGTTGCTAGAAATGTTGCGTAGACATGGAAAACTATTATGAAAGGTTAAGTAACACTGACGCAGAGATGGAGAGGATATGAAGGTTCCCCCCTACCCTGTATCTTAAGCTCTGAACTGCAGTTTGTCCTGAAAGGTAGCAACAAAGCCAACCCATAAGTTTTGGGATTTTTGTCTATGTTGAATGCTTGCCTGTCCTTCTTCTGGGTTCTCTGGAGGAAAAAAAAAACTAGGCCACATGTCCAGAACTATACTCTGTGAACCCTGCCAGTTGGATTTCGTAACATGATAATGCCAGCAGTGTAACTTACTACTTTTGGTTAGAATTAGACTTACACAGTCTAGTTTCAAATGTAAACTATGTATTGTAATTAAATGTATATTTCAAAGGTTATGTATATACTTAAGTGGTTTTTTTCTGAATCGGGGATGTAGAAAATGTGCAGAGGAGTTACAGTATGCATGATCTGAACAGCTCCACTCTGCACTAGGTTATGTGACAAATGCGTCCTGATCTCACCAGAAATACTCACTTTGCTGTTTTCCCTCTGCTCTTTCTTTGTTTCACTTTCTATGATAACAAAAAAGAAACGTCTCAGGAGTTAAGTTTTCTTCTATGGAGGAAACGGGGAGTTGGAATTTCTCATTGTGATGAGCAACAGTTTTCATCTGTTCCTCATCACAGTGGCTCCTGCTTCCTGGCTTAGCCAGCAGTTGGCATTACAGGATTGTGTTTGGCAAGCCTGGGCCCGGCTCTGTGGCACAAATAGTGGCATCCATGTTCTGACAGTTTTTTTGTGCTTCATGCAGATGGGACAGGGAGCATGTTACAGCCTACATAATCTTCAACTGTTTCCTTGTTTGTCCTGCAAGCCAAAAATACGCGTGACAGAGTTAGAGGCTCTAACTGCAGTCTTCCAACCTGCTCTAGATGCAGGGTTCCCAGCAACAATCATTAATTAGATAAAGTTCTGTGGCTTCCATCAAGTGGCAGGTCATGTTATATCATCTAAATGTTCTAGCTTTAGATGCATCTCCGGGAGTCCTTTATTTTGGAGTTTGAAGTTTAGCAGTTCCCCATGAAAGCTAACAGGAATATTTATAGTTTGTGCTGGTTTGGTACATGCTTACAGTCTTTGTCCCCATTGAGGTGGCTCCTGGAAGCGATATGTAGCTAAGGCCTTTGACTAGGGGTCTCATATAGCACCCTAAATAATGGAGGATGTCTTATCCTCTCTTTGTGTAAGATGGGTACAGCCTTCCACCCATTTCTCCTGCAGTGAGTGTGTGCAGCTGTTTCTCTCTCACAAACATTGAAGAAAGGAAGTAAGCCTGGAAATGCTTCATTTTCCCACTTGCCGTGGAAATCTAACGATCACCTAGAACCATTTGCCCAGCTAAAGGTGGGTATCTCTTGGAAACTATCCGCAGTCTTCCAAAAATACGGTCTGAAGTATTTGGTGTTTAGAACGATGCTAGGACTGTTAGGGTAAGGTGTCATGAGATTGAACTCAATTGATGCTGATGGAGTAAGCACTGTACAGTTGCACGGATATTTTTGGGGAATTTAACCCAAGGATTTACCAGACAGTGAAAACTTGATAAAAAGAGGATGTAGTAAGTCTTGTCTTTTTAATCTCAAATACATGCTTGGGGCATAGAATCCTGAAAAATGAAGTGGATACACTTCATAGACTTGTCACTTAACTGAGAACATTTTGTAATTACATGTGTTAAAAAATTTTTAAAAAACCCCCTCATGGTCTGCTTTCATAATCTGATAATAAGTGTTTGCCAGAGAACCTGCATTCAATTAAATGCTTTTCAAAATACTATTATAACTTATTTCAGAGGTGTTTGATTGTGGGGTTTTTTTATGTATTAGATGCATTTCAAAAAGCTTTTCTCTTTCTTGACAGCTGAAGCCACAGCTAGCTTTGGGAGGGTGCTTGTGACTGAGTTGTTTTTCCTTTTTTCCCTTTTACATTTTAGGGTGAAGATGAATCTACATCAGTAATGAATCTAGTTCTTCCTGGCATCCCATGAAGAGATAGAGAAGATTTGGCATCATAGTTCCATTTGCGATGTTTCAAGAAATTATAATCTCTATAAGTAGCTGTAATATTACTGTTAATATAAGGACCAAATGCCTCAGACTAGTCTAAAAATGTAGACAAATCAGAGGAAAAGCTGAAATAAGAACCGTAGTCCTTCTCATTATGCTTGTTACAGCATGAGTGACAGAGGATTGGCTGATACAGAAACCCCTGTTGTAGGTAAGGAAGGCAAAACATCTTGTGAGTTTCCTGCTGTTAGTGCCAGTAAGCATTGATTTCTCTGTAAGTTATGTCAATAACTGAGTTTCTTGTATGACTCTGTGTGGATTTGTATTAGAAAAACAGAAGCTTCTAATCTGCAGTAAAATCTGAGGTATCCCATACTGAATAGAGAAGCAGTGGACTAAAATTCAACTGGTGCTGTATTTATGGAATGTATAGATTTGTATATGTAGATATATAAGTAGAATTTGTAGTGTCAGTTATAGCCATTGCCTTAAAGCAATTTCTGCAAAGGCTGTTGCTTGATATTATTTATACCATTATTTGTATTTTCTTTATCTTACCCACTTTAAATTGTGACTAGAAAATGCTGTCATTGTTCAGCTAATAATTTTCAGCAATGCTTCATTTAAAAAAAAAAAATTAAAAACCCCAAACAGCTGACTTTTGGTTTCTTTTTTTGCTTCAGAAAAAGCACTTGGGAGGTAGAAGTTACGCTTCCATAACTAGTGCAAGATTAGCCCTGCTTTTTTGTGTGTCTGCCTGTAACTGTCAACTGGCTTAAATCTATACTAACTGCTGCTTCAAGCAATTCTTGTGTATGGTCCCTATGTAGTAGGATGGGTAATGGTGACATTCTTAACTGCTGCAGCTGATAGGTGTTCTGATGATGAAAGAAATTTGTGAGTAAAAGACTACAAGTGGGCTATAAAACTGTGTTTTCATGAGACAGCGTGTTCAGTGTGAATAGAAATAGCGTGCTATGAAAGGTGACGTCTTCCATACCTTCTTTCTCATGGCAACTTTCAAAATACGTTTTGATCAAGTTATACAGTTCTGGTGACAGGAGTGCTGCATGTTCCTGTGGTAGAGCATACGAGCAGTGTCCTCCAACTTCACCATCTCCTTATGTGGTGTGCTCCGAATGCCTGTTATTGTAAGAACAATTCTTTCCTACACCCTATTGAACATAGATCCTGCTGTGTTGCTAGGTCAGTGTTTTCCGTTTTGCGTTTCTGGGCTTTTTCTTGCTTCTCCCCTAAGCAGTACTTTGAAATCTCGCACTTTTCGGTATGCGTTCCTTTTTTCCTACAGAAAAAGAGTCTTCTGCGAATCTCCTTTCTTCCTTAAGTGGTCTAGCAGCTATTTTCAAAAGCAATTGAGGGTTCCTTTTCCAGAGGACTACATAAAAGCATGAGTTACTGTGCACTTGCTCTGCCTCTGCCCACATGCTGTGCCACACCCACCGACTCACACTGAATTTTAAGCTCTCTTCCACGTTTTAAGCTCTCAGTAATATCAGAATAAATACCCCTTCTGTGCTGCAAGCTCTTAAGTTGTAGCTCAGGATCTACTACTTGTTTCTCCATGTAGCCTAGTGGAAGCAGTGTGGATATGAGCTCACCCCGGAGAGGTTTTTTGCTTGTTCAGTTCTTCAGTTTAGCTGTGTGATCAGAAGGAAGGCAGGACTGTTAGCAGACAGCAGCAGCCGACAGTAATGACAACGTTCTTCAGTTGTAGATGTTGGGCATGTGTTGAAACAGTTCCGCTACTCATAAAGTTGTAAGTCTTCTTTCACTTGAAACATTGAGATTCACGTTATTTTGTTCCTTGCATTTCTTTAGAATTCCGTGTTGCCCAGCATTTTCACCAGTGACAGTGTTTTCAGGCAAAAGCGTGAGTTCAGCTTGGGTTTATGTATGTGAAACACTCTGTGGAGCTAAGGGGGAATTAATTTGTGAGAGAGAATATTTTTTTCTCTTTATCTCATGAACATCAGCCAGCAGAGGTTTCATCAAAGTAAATAAAGTAACAGTGTTAGTTGTCCGTTTAAACCTCAAATCCTGTCTGGGTTCTCAGATAGAGAAAGGGGAAGGAGGTATTGCCTAGTTTTCTGTTCGGCTAATTACTCTTGTGACAAGTATTTGCGTAAACCTTCACAAGGTGATAGCTCACTTATACTGCAGGGACCTATTGATGAGAACAGAGGGCATTACCATTCTCACTTCAGCAAGAGGCATTTCTCATGACTTTATTCTTGGGGTTTCTTGCCTTCCAAAATAAAATAGTAATTAGCTTTTTAATTACTAGCATACCAATGGAACCAAAGTGGATTGCTGCGGGTGTTTGAGAAACAGCCAATTAACTACTGCAGCTTTCTGGGTTTATATAATCTTGTGTCTTTTTGCAGTAGCCGCTTAATGTTGTCATCATTTCAATCCACTGCCACTAAAGGAGTGGCATTGTTAATGGAGGTGATATTGTCTACACATGCTGGCAGATAAAAAAGGCTGACTGACAGCTGGAGAATAATGATAAAGGTTGTCTGTCTTAATCCCTTTGCTGTGAAGTTCCCTCTCGTGGAATGAGCACAGTTGCAGTTTTGTGGATGCTGAAGGAAAAAAAAAAGAATGTAGGCAGAATGATGAATGGCCTCTTGTGATTGCTTGCATTCACCCTGCATTTTTTTCTGAATCACACTCTTTGCATGAAATAAGTCATATAAACAAAACAAATGTGCCTGTTGTTAACACAGCTTTGCCTTCGTCTGTCAGAAATACTATCCCCAGCTGTAACCTTAAATATCACCTGTTAACATGGACTAAAATTTTCTTTGTTACTGTAAAACCTCATTTTCCCTGTCTTCATTAGTATATAACTGTTTTCAGACATCAGTGAGAATTTTATAAAGTAGCAATTTCAAGTTAATCCCTGCACTTTGCCCCATCCTTTCTAATTGTCAAGGCTGCTTCTAAGCAGAATTTCTTCCATCTGTGCCATTTTTCTGTCACGCTTGATTTGAAGCTCTACATAAAAATGGTAAGAGTTGAATGATCAATACCAATGCAGTCCAGTTTCTTACCTGTTGTGGGGAGTGACCGCTATTCTTCCAAGGAACTAGTAGTGTCCTTCCTGCACTGATCAGGCTACAAGAAAGAATCAAGTGTGGAGCCTATGCTTGGCAGCAGTCATTTGTCCTGTAGGTAGCTGACACTTGGAAGCCTGCACCCCTGCAAACTCTTCTCTGCCCTGCAAAGAAAAATGGAACTTGAGTTGCTTTTCATTAAACAATTAATCTACGGTTTCAAGCTCTTCTCCTACTTGTACACCAGCTTTTCTTTTCCATTCAAAGTTTCTTGTTGAGAATTGTCACTTTAGCTCCCTCTGTTAAAGATTAAAATATTGTTACCTGTGTCAGAGAGTATTTCTGATATTGCCAGGGCCACTGAATGACTGTTTTCACAAACTCATTTTCTTTTGGCTTTGATCAGGCTGGGTCTATTAAGAGTCAGTTTTTGTTTCTCATCTGAAAGGCAGAAACTTCTTAAACTGGTCCAACCTGATCAGTTGTAACTCTACACTTAAATGGTACAGAAGCTCAGAGCTAGCATCACTAGCATCCTTGTATTTTGCTCCACATTTGGATGAAGAATGAATATATAGCACACGTTTATTTGCTTTTATCTCAGCTTTAATAATGCTGCTGTAATCTGTTATGCTTGTGCTGTTTTCATACACTGAAATTACAGGAATGTTTGCATGGTTAAATCTCATGGGAAGGGATTTTGACTGTGTCACTGTAAAGCAAGTTGTTTCATTGGTAAAGTCTCTACAGTCTGATTTCCTTTGAGATTGTGATCCTTGCCTTACTTTTCCTTTTCCTTTGCTCAGTAACCACAGCTGCCCCCTTTTGACTCCCTGAGCCCTGCTGATGGGTAAGAGAGAACCAGGCTGTGGCTCACCTTCAGGGACACTTGCAAATTCACCAGCGAGCAAGGATGCACACCAGCTGGCCGGTGCACTGCTCTCAGAGTACAAAAAGGGTGATGGAAGCCTCTTGCTTTCCCTGCAGGTGGACAGGTTAGTCCGATCAGCCCTAGATCTGTTAGTTCTCCAAACTGCATTAGCTTTATGACTGCCCTGGCAAATTGAGTTGGAGTTGGCAAAGTTGCTGGAGTTGGCTCATAAGTTGCTGGTGCAGGCTGACTGCAAACACAAGTGCATAAGCTCTGCTTCCCCAGCAAACCAGGCTGGTGATAAATAAGTCCCAAAATGAGCTTCCCAAAGTCTGAGTGATTCTTGGTTCCAGTTCTACATTTTGAATCCATTTTGACCGGAGTCCATCTAAGAGAGGAGACTTCTGGGTAACCAGAGTGGTTGAAGAGTCTGAAGATTGCTCTGTAAAGCTGAAATCAACAGCTTGCTTAGCTGGGATTTCAAAACTTACAGCTGTAGTATGTTCGTCAATGAAACACCTTTTCCTTCAAGGAGTTTTATACATACATGGCATGTGATACGTTTCTCAATAAATTAAAAATGGATTATTTTCTCAACTAGCACTTCTGAGATACTCTGTAAAATATCTAAACTGAAAAAGTGGTTTCTGAACGTAGTATTAATTAAAACTGAATATTTGGATGGAAAAAGTCTACCCAGGTGAGCTTGAAACCCTAATATTCAATTTTGATGTCTTTGGCTTGGAAATAGGAGCATTGCCGCTTATTTCTCACACAGCCTCTGCCCCTATAATATTTGGAAAACTTTCTCATGTGCTATCAGTTTTAAAGGCCAGCTTTTTACCAGCTGAAGATCATATATAAATTAAATGAGGATAAAAATTAAATGATGACTGCAAGTCTCTTTACATAAGCTCTCCTGCTACAAGTGTACAGCAGAAGGTTTGGCAGCGTGGAGGTGTCTTACAGGTGCCTCCTCGGAGATATTTGTGAATAGAATGTCCTAATCTAAAATATGCTCTATGTTTCTTTTAAGCCAAAGCATTTTTATGTTAAGTTAAAATGATTTCTTCTGTGTCTGTGTTTGTTTTCCTTGTTTGTATCTTTATATATAGTGTGCTGCTCTCTTGCCCCTGGCTACATTTAAAAGCTTTAGAGAAATAAAGTGTGTTTTTATGGAAATTTAGAAGGATGTAATCCTGAGAACTAAGGTGAGAGTGCTGCTGGTCTTGCAATCACGAGGAAATCCTGGGGAAAAATACTGGATGTAAGGAATGAGTTACAGTGAGTACTCTGTAAAGGGTGAGGAACGCTCTTATTTCTAGATCAGTGTGGCAGGCAGATGGTTGGGCTTTGTGGGGAGTTTTATTCCGTGCAGATCATTGTACCTCCCTTCACCAAGCAGGAGCTAGGCTGGGATGACTAAAGAGAGGTACCACCTTCCAGGAAGTTTTCTGTGTGCTAATGATGAGGTTGCACTGATTTTCCTTCTGCATATGTGCAATGCAAGCTGGAACCATGCAAGGTTAGTGGTATCGTACATTCCATGCATGCTCTGCTCAGTGACTTAGAAGTCACTGCAGTAAGTACATCCCTTACACTCTTGCAACTGCGTTAAATCTGTGGAGAGCTTTGGTAGACCACTGTAAGGGACATTTTTGATCAAAAATGTTCCTCCAGTGTCCTTTCATAAGCTGAACTTCCACGATGACGTCAAATACCTGAAATATAGTACTCAAATATATTTTAAAAGTGTTCAGTAGTATGAATAGATTTTTTTTTAATGGAGGAAAGAGATAATTATTTCCCTTGAAGACAAAACTCCAAATGCTTTGTTACCCTGATAGGAATTTCTCGTGACAGTTGACATGATCAACAAGCAGGAAATGGTCCTTGAAGACACAACTAGGTAACTTGGCCATCAAAACCAATGTCTGGCTGTCAGAAGCTGGCTAGTAATAGTGTTAGGAGTTGTGGGTGGCAGCCCCTGCCACTTGTCGGGGGTGATGAACAGTGGTGCAGAGTAGTGGTGAAAAGGCAACGTGTCTATCGTTGCACCCAGGACTGGAGCGCTCTCGTGGGATGTAGAGAGGTGCTGTTGTAGGTTCAAGAGCAATCTGTGGAGAGCCACCCCTTTCCATACCACTCTTCATTGAAGAGTTTTGGAATAGCTCTTTATATGTCTGTTTTCTGGCCTATACTGTGGTGGCTGCCTTCTGTTGGTGTCCTACGGTTATGCACGGTTTAGCTCGAAAACTCAGTGCTTTCTGCCATAGGCTGGTGCTGACAGCACAGCTCCTGGTATGAGGGCCAAGGGCCACATCCCCAAAAGCCCTCTTCTTAAGGGAAAAATTTGCAACCTCAAGCCTTCATTCTGAGAAAGATGCCCTGGATTGACAAGAAAGACTAATTCAATAACATGGCAAGAGCTGTTTCAGAGTCTGCAGAAAGCCTGACAGCAAATCAGCTCCCAGCAGTGCTGTGAGTTAATTAGAAACTTGGGGCTACTCCTGCTGCATTTATAGGTAACTGGTAAATAATCTGAAATCTTGATAACTCTGGATATCACTGAATCATGTTCCTTCCTGTTTTTGGATCAATATGGAGAGGGACATATGGCAGTGGAGAGGGTAAATCTCCAGGGCTGAAAAGAAGTGCTGTAGTGCCTTTGGAAATAAGATGGGGTAATTACATCCATCCATATGTGGCCTCTGCTGTCTAGCTCTACAGTGCCTCAAAAAAATTGGAGTTCCTTGGTTGGTCCCTCCTCCCCAAACCATGGAAACAAAAGCACCTCTTACTCTTACTTGTAGATGCACTAGAAAAGCTAGTGTCTGGCTAGGCATGAGATGAGGACAAATTAAATTATTTGGTGATGTAATTTTTTTTTTCCCTAATCCTCTGCAAATGTAGGACCAAACCAAGACCTGGTCTAAAATGGAACACACAGGAATTACTGCTATCTGAATTTTATCCAGAGACTGGTTTCATGAGAAGACTGAAAGAAGACTTTCTGTGTGTTAGCAGCAGTGTAGAACAAATCTGTGTTTTAGTTCAGACTGCTCACCAGAAGGTGACATTTATGTAACAATCTTCCAGTAGGTGTGTTATGTTTTACTAGAAGCCAGTTCAAATAAAGCCAATGTAATCTATAATGGCCTATTCCACAACACTTGCTAGGATGAAAAGAGCCAACTAATAAAGACATATTAACTTACAGAATCACTTAGGGGGCTAATAACCCTTCTTTTGAGCATATGGGTCTGGCTTTAATAAATGTTAAATCTGCTTTTTGTTCTTTTAAACAGGAAGGATCTGATATTGAGAAAGGCTGAGCACTCAGAATTTCAGCTAAAATCGGTGGCGTGTGTTCAACACCTTGGAAAACCAACTCCTAAATCAATGTCAATTAATTCTGAATTCAAACTGGTTGAGCTGACAGTTGACTGGAAAAACTCGGGGGATTCTTAACTGGGCATATGGAAACTCTTAAGTCCAATTATGGGTGATAGCCACCTCTCTATCACCTCCAGGAAGCTGGCTGGAAAATAAGTTCAAGTAGTGTGTGTCTCTGCTTCTTACTACCCCCCATCCCTCAACTGGAAATGTTAAAAATATGTTTAACCAAAAATCCAGCTTTCTGCTGAAATAAAAAGAGGGGAGGGGGAGGGGGCATAATAATTTGACAATTTGTAGTAGCAATTCTCAAGTGCAGGCTACTTAATACCAAAAGTAAACAGCAGTGATAGAATTTCCACTTAATGGGTGTCTGCATAAATGGTAAAAAAAAAAGTTTAATGTTTGGCACTGTATCATAGAAATAGAAAACATAGAAAACATTTGAGAGTAAAGGGCAGGTGGGCTAGAGATCCAGGAGTCCTCCCTCGCAGAACTGCCCCTTTGCAGATGGGGTTGAGATATGTTTGTGAACAGGGAGGTTTTGTTTGCTCAGTGCCAAACCTGCCCTAATAACTTCTGCCCATGTCTGCACACCGGTTTCTTCCTCACTACAGACATGCTCACGGACATGCACATGTACCCATGCAGGAGCAGTGGTCAGCATCCCCGGCACCTAAGCAGCCTTTCTGGGTCCAGGGGTGTCTGCCTCAAGAACTGTGTGAAACTCCAGGGGCAGCCGCTGGCTATTTCCACGTTAAATTGTGTTTCTTCAAGGTGCCTTTTTCTGAGCGGCGTTGCTTGCTTTAGGCCTAAAATTCCCTCACCCCTCATTCATTTTGTTTTTGTGTTAGATACATCACTAAAACGATCTGTTGGCAATGAGGATCTGTGAGGGAGCGCGGAGAGATTTGTTTATTTTGATCAGGCAAATCCCCAAGGGTTTCCCATGTCTTGCTTGGATAAGGCATGATCTTCCTCCTGTGTCTCTGGCACCTCTGGGGCTTTGGCAGGCAGGGAGGTACCTGGCAGTTGGTGCTATCAAACCCATCCATCACTTTCTTACAATGATGGAAGGAGTGTAAAAGGTTTCTCCTTGCTCTGGTGCCAGGTCAGCACTTGTCAGTTTCCAAAGTCAACTCTAAGCATGGAGCCACTGCCATTTCAACTGTCAAGCTGCCAAATACTTTCCATCTTCAGCATTGTTGTACCATGGTGTCTTCTTCAGCTCTTACAGCAAAAGCACCAAACTGCCAGTGGCTGGGGATCGCCTGAAGGGCTGGAGCTGTCAGGGCAGCTGGGAGAGCAGGGGAGCAGCCTTTCCTCAGGCACCTCTCCCAGAAGCACAGTCTTCACCAAGACATGAAACAGGTCACAGCTGATGGGATAAGGGCTAGAGAGGATTTGCAGGACTTAGGAAAAAGGGAAAGGAAGGAGCTAGGATCAGCCCCAATGTACAGGCATATCACTGCTCCTTTCACTTGTGCAGTGTGGTGAAGACTGGCTTTTCAGACCAAGGGTTCTGTCAGCTAGCTGGCAATTTAAGCAGTGGGTTTCTTTTGATTGTTCTGGAATTTTTTTTTAACCATACTGAAAGCAGCATCATATGGAAGTAGAAATCAGGAACGTTTATCAGTGTAACTGCATAAATGGACAGCTGTACAGGCAAATTACTCCAAGTTCAAACGCAGCTTATGTTACTAAGAATGTGTTTTTACCAGAATAGTTTCGGATAAAAGAAGCTATACAAGCAGAGTCACGCTTACTCTGACACAGCTGTGACTGGGCTTTTACTGATATGGAAAGGTAGTTTAAGAAAGGCAGCCTCCAGACTTCACGCGTAGTCGTGAGGCTGGTTAGGCCCATGGTTTCAGGGCAGAACTGCCAGCTGTTTCAGCCCAGGGACGTTGTGTCCCTAGCTGTTATGTCGTGAAGTCCTGGACTTTTCCTGCCAGCTTGTATAGTTTTACGGCTTCTTGGAGGTGGGGAAATGCAGTTGAGTTCACAAGAGGGAAAATTGCACAGAAATCTGTGGTTTCACACCTGCTGGTATGTTCTTTGGGTTTTGTATGTGAAATGACGTCTGGCAGACTGCAGGAGTGCAGCATGGTGCTAGCGCCTTAGGGGTGGACTGCCTCTCTCCTTCCCGTCCTTGTCAGCAATGGAGCAAGCCTGAAGGCAGCAGCCCCTGCACGTGGTGGCTGCAGCAATATTTTCCTTCATGATCTGTAATGGTCTCAGACCTGCTCCTTACCAGAGGGCTGGAAGCTGGCTGTGCACAGGCAACATCCACTGGAACATCTTTGGGGTCCAATTGTACAAGGACTCACTGCCTACAGCCTCTCTGAATACACCTCAACAAGACAGTGACTGTTACGGCTTGTGCTGTCTGTGATGCCCAGGTAACAAGGCTGCCTCATGCACTCCCATTCACGTAGACTTGAAGGAACCAGTGTCCTGGGTCCTTCTGGACTCAGACCTCATGGTTACCGTGGGTAACCATGACCCTGTGGTCCTCTGCGACCTTAGGACTCATCCTGTTCAGTCCTGTTTCTTTAATAAAACTACTAACCAGAAGAACAACTGTTGGGTTTCAGTCTTGCAACCCAATGTTAAGAATAACATTGCAAAGTTTACCTGGCCTGCTTACCTAGACCTGATTTTATTGTGTCAGAGGTAATTAAGTGGCAAAGAAAAACTAAGCATACAGTGATGTTTCAGGGAGAAACAACGTGCTCAGAACAGGAACCACACAAAAAATATTGTTCGTGTCTCATTTTCAAGGTCCTCTCTCCTCCCAGTTCATGGGAATTTTTGCTAATGGCAAAATATGGAGAAATATCAGATCCTTATTTAATGGGGATTTCTGAATTTGTGAAATACATACCAGAAGCGTTCCTGCAGTCAGTAAGGGTTCTTACAGCTATACTTTGTGTGGTAGAGGAGGAGGAAGGAGGTTTTCTACCATACATGCAGGAGTATTTCTCAACAAAAGAGTTTCCCCACCCACATTGCCAACATGAGGGTCTCTTCAGAGGATGTCAGCTTGGTGTTCCACCTCATGTGTGCTTCTGCTCCCTGCTGACAGGAAAGGGAGATGCTCAAGCGTGTTTAATACACCCTGTAGTACTTGCTGTTCCTGTTCTATTAACTTTCATTACTGCAGCACTTTCAGGCCCCAGGCCCCAACAGGAACCCAGCTGTGCCACATCTGCTCTGAAAGCAGAAGAAAAGGCTAATCCTCCTCTGAGGAGGTTGTGGCTGAGGATGTCTCTTCCAAACATACAGCGGGGAGCTTGAGATTTTGAAAGAGGAGCATGTGGAGGGATAGCTGACACCTGCATGCTGTCTTCTATTGCCTAGTGCAACACCCGAGATCAAAGAGTCCACAGCGCTTTTAGGATGACTTGAGTGTGAAATGCCTGCTGGTAGTCTGGACTTGAGGATGCTTGGTCATGCTCTGGCAGCTACGTCAGGGTGCTCCAAGGAGAACCTGGTCTGGAGCCGGTTGTGTGCAAGAAATTGCTGATTAGGATGAGACTCTTCAGTATAGCTGCACAGAGAGACTGGCACAGAGAGAGTGGGTGGGGATCAACTATTCACCATCTACTGACTTTGTCAGGCCTAGTTGAGAAGCAAATAGAGAATAGGAAGAAAGTGCTTAAGATCCTCAACTGAAAATAGGATAAATCCTTGATTCCCAGGCAAAACTCTCCTGAAATCCACTCAAATGGGGCCTGAGCAAGCAGTGTGGGGCTGCTTGTCCTGTCTTTGAGATTTTGTGAAGAGGCCCATTCTGAACCTGCTCTGGATTTACTGAATGGCACCACTTTTTGGGAGCTACCCTGGGAAGAGTGCTAATTCTTAGCAGCAACAGCTAGGGGTTGGAAGGAGGTGTCAGGAGACCTCTCTGTAGCTTCCCTGCTTCTTATGCTCTGTCCTCAAGCACCCGCTGATGGCTGCGTTCAGTGATAGGATACTGGGATGGACAGACCTCTGGTCTAAAACCTGTGTTACTCTCCTGTTGATGTTGTAAGAATACAAAACTAGAAACCTTCCTGGGTGACGGGTACAGCACCTGGGCTGGACCTTCCACAGATCCAGCTCAAGGGAGGACATTGATACAGCAGCTCAAGGGTAGTTCACCAAAGAAACACTAGTGCTGACCTCACTTTGTGGATAAATATTTACCTGCGATTTCTGAGGGTGTGCTACTGTTTTTTCTGGGCAATAATATGGGAATTAAGAAAATAAATCATTATTCCACAGGTAAACCAAGTCCAGTTCTTATTAAAGAGGTTGATAATGGGTGGGGGGGAAGTCTGTCTGTTTCAGGAGCCACGGTCGGTCCTTTTGGGTCCTTTTCTCCCTGCGCTGGCAGAGCAACAGCAGCAGGAGCGGGCTCCACTGCAGCCACAATGTCCTGCCAGCTTGTCTCCTGCGGGGCACCAATTGGGGACCTATTAACACATGCAGCCGTGGAGGATGCTGTCAGGCGAGCATGTGACTGCAGAGCTCCTTTTCCTGCTCCTGTTTGGGATCAACAACTACTTGCTGCAGGTGCCACAGCTGTCCCTCGGGAGGGACTCAGGCCAGGAGGCACAGTAAATTTAAGAGGTGAGGAGGCCCTGGGTGCCTGGTACAGCAGTGGCCCCTTTTGATCAGCAGGTCTTCTCCCAGGTGGTGCCCACCCCTGGCTTGCTGGTGGCCGCAGCAGGCTGGGTGTAGAAGCAGCTCGAGAGGATGGGTGGAGGGCAAGACCAAGGTGAGGACTTTGGCCATTTGCACCATGAGACCTCTGGAGGGGTGCCGCACTGAAGACGCAAAAGCATTCAGCAGTGGCCTGATGCTGACCTTTCTGGGGCAGTGGGAATATTACCACTGATGGTGGGCTCAGAATGATGCCAGCGGTGCCCACGTATGGACATCTTGCCTGTGGGGTCTGAAAAAGAAGGGAAACCCCAGGGCAAAAGTATTCCTAAGGATATAAAGAAAGGAAGTATAGATGTCTTTGCGTGGCTTTGCATTTACACAGGGCAGCCAATGTACAAGGATCAAAAAGAGCAGTGTTTTTCCTTTCCCTTTCTCCCCTACACACAGGGAGCTTGAGAGCTTTTCTGTTCTGTAAAAAAATGATGCTCGTGATTCAGGGAGAGTAGTTCCGAAAACCAGAATGTAACTGAAATGAAATAGACTGGACACATCAAAATCAAGGCATTTAATAAAATAAACCATTTTATTTTCATCCCTAAAAGTTGTGTTAAAAATATGGAACTGTAGATAGGCTCAAAACGGAGAGAAAGCTTCTTGCTCTGGGGGTACGTTGTAATTTTTCAAAGCAATGAAGGCAACTAGACAAAGGTATTTGGGGGATTGGACTGAATAGGCCAGGCAAGCTTTTTTTCCTTGGCTTCTCTGTTAAAAGCATCATAGATAGATTCTTTGGTGACAGTTTTGGCCGGAGCTGGGATTTCTGCGATCCCAACGTGATTTTTTTTGGCTATCCTGGAGCTGGTGGTGATGGTGTATGCATTGCTTCTGTAGCATTTCATGGCAGACATGCAAAAAGTTTCTTGCATGCCCCTTCTGAAGTTGGCATTATACACAGAGTAGAGGGCTGGCTTAGAGGCTGAAGAGCTGAAAGAGATCCAGGTGATGGCCAGGAAAACCAAGGAGCTCTTTCTGTAGTCTGTTTCCTGTGGGTGCCACAGCTGTACCACATAAAAAGGGAGCCAGGACAGGAGGAACACGGTGTTTAACATTAAGAACATCTTGATGGTTTTCACTTTTGTTCTTGGGACAATATTCATTGTCCTCCTGACAGTCATGCCACCGGTGCCTATTCTCCAAATGTACTTGACGACCTTCTGGTAGAAGAAGATAATGAGGATGGATGGGATCAAAAACAGCACCAAGAGGTGGATGATACCATAGATGGCTCCTTCCCAAGAATCGGGGAGAAAAAAGTTGCAGTGGTCATCACTGTTGGAGCCATAGAAGAAGAAAATGGGTGATGCAAAGGCAGCATCAAAAAGCCAAGAGGCCAGAATCATTTTCTTGGCTTTTTCTCTTGACACTTTGAAGCTCAGCGGGTAGACGATAGTGTAGAACCGATCCACACATATGGAGAGGAGCACGTATATCTGGACTCCCGGGGTGAGGTACTGTATGTACCTTATCAGCTTGCACATTACATTCCCCAGCATCCACCTGCCGTAGGTGAATTGGAGCAGCACGAAGGGCACGCTTGCCACACTGAGGAGAAGGTCTGCACAAGCCATGGAAACAACAAAGTAGTTGGTGGTGGACTGTGTCCTCCTGCTCCTGTGGATTACTAAGCAAACAAGGGAGTTTCCAAAGACAGAAACTAGCCACAGCGCTCCCAAAAGCACGCTGGCTGCTGCAATTTCCTCCGGCCTCAGTTCATAGTGCAAGACAGTGTGGTTCCTGCTTGAGCTGGGTCCTGTGGGTGACGCCATCATCTCATAGCCAGAAGTGGGGGTGGAGGTTTCAGGGTAGCTCCTGTTGTGCAGCAGGAGCAGTAAGGTAGGGAGGACAAAAGGACCGCTGCTGTTATCCATGCTGTGGGCAAACATGGCCACGACTTTTCCTCAGGCTGCATAAAGAGAGAAGAGAAAAGGCTCTATTTAACGAGACTGTGTGAAAAACCTACCTTGACCAATGAAAGACAGTACATCTAGGTAGTAGATTACTACTTGAAGTAGTGGATTTCAGAGAAAGGTTCGGAGATATATGGTGAGAGTAGCTGGTGCAGCAGAGGCCATTAAGCTGTTGTGCAGATTTTTATTAACGGCCTGACTCTTTTAGGATAGGCATTTCTGTCCTCTGAAGGATAAATGTCCCTTTCACAGATAGAGGCTGAGGTGCAGGTTCAGCAGTGCTGGTGACCTGCAGAACTGCATGGGCACAGTATAACCCCTTGGTCCCAGAAATGAGCTGCACTTCCCGGTGTCCATGGCAGTTGCAAAAAACTAGACCACCAGTGTCCCTGCTCACTTGACTTGGGATGAATCTGTCAAGTAGATAGACAAAGGAGGTGTTCCTTAGACCGAGAGGTGGAATGGGAAGCAATATCTTCCATGTTGACAGCATCTTTGCTGATAAGGATACTAGCAGCCAAACCCTGCTCCCATCCAATCATTAGCAACGTTGGTGTTAGTATCTCTAGTTTCCCTGAATCTTTTTGTTTCTGGACATAATTTTGGAAGGTAAGCGAGGCCTGGGTTTGAACGCGAAGGCAAGATTTGCCCAGTGGCAGGACTGGCACCAAGCTGGGTGGGCGCTTCTCACCATGAATCCTCCTCAGCCTTTCCAGAATGAGAAAATTTTCACGAGAGCTGGACGTTGTATAACTTAAAGAGTCTCTCCTGAACATCAATGCTGTCCCCTCACGTTACAGGTGCCTCGTTAGTCACCTGCCCCATGAAAGGTAGCATTTCCCTCTGTCACCCTGAGAACAAGGTGGCACAAGACCCTCCCCCCCAGACCTGCAGGACAGTTTTTATCAATGGCTGAGTTCTGATGTAGAAGGAAAACTCTGGGGGAGAAGGAGGGAAATGCCCTCAGGCAGCTGGGAGGTAGGAGGAGCTTTTTGACTTCCAGCAGTTGAGCCTAGTGTGTTGGTTGAACTGTCACTAGACACAACTGCTGTCAGCTGTTGAGGATCTCTATGCTCTGGAGAAAATCCGGGGAGAGGGTCAGTGTCCTTACCTTGGTCAAGGACCTCCCAAGCAGCAAGTCTGACTCTTCAGAGCTCAACCTGTGGAGTGTAGCTTATCCTCCACTGACCTGAGTGCTCTGCAGGTCTGTGGGTGACCCGAGGGGCAGCTGAAGGGTTGCCATGAGCAACTGACAACAACAGAACAGAGTAACAGGCTGCCCAGGGAGCGTGTGGAGTCTCCTTCCCTGGTGACATTCAAAACCCGCCTGGATGCTGTCCTGTGCCCCCTGTTCTAGGTGTCCCCGCTCAAGCAGGGGGGTTAGACAAGATGATCTCCAGAGGTCTCTTCCAACCCCTACCAGTCTGTGACTCTGTAACACACCACATTGAACCTCTGCCCCCAGCTCTGCCACGAGGAGGCCCTTGCTCAGCTCTGGGAAGGGACCAGTCACCTTGCCTTGGCCTTGGGGTGTGTCAAATTTCTGAGCTCAGGAGTTCTCTGTTGGCATGAGCTGTGGGTTTGCAGGGGTGCAGGCGTTGCCAGATGAGGCCAAGCCCTGTTCTTAAATGTGAATGTCTCAGCTCACATTCCCCCACTCGCTCCTTTTTCCATTCAAGTAGGTCCCCTTCTTTGTTTCCCGGAGCCTTGTGGCCCTTCGTCCTTGCCATCACCTGCACAGACATTGCCTTGCCTGGGCATTGATAGCACGGCCTTCCTGGCTCTGAGGCCGGGTAGTGAATGTCACCAAATTGGTGAGGCCGAGGCAAAAAGAAGAGGTTAGGACTGGGTTTAAAGGGGATTATGGCTCTGTTAGCTGCCAAACAGCTCCCCGTTCCAGATGGACAGTAGTTGAACCTGGGAGCTCTCAGTGTTTACCTCTCTAAAGTAGCACAGAGCAGGCATCCATCGTGGACTCCCATTGCTGTCTACACCACCCCTCCTTTAATGCTAACACAGTCTGTAATCTGTCTATGTTTGAGACGGTGTTTTTCACGTGCCTGGATGCTTGAGTGACCTTTGTATTTCTGAGCAAGCACCAAAACAGAGCTTCTGAGATGAAATTGTAGCTGGTCTTTTGTTTTGGGTTTGGTACACAGCTCAGTATGTGATAGCTATGACCTCCTGTTTTAACGAGGAGTGAGACAAGAATGGCTATCTTGCTCAACAGTGCTTGCAGTCTTGGATTTAGCTACATGGTTGGGTTGGTCCTAGGCTATCACCGGGATAAAATGTAAAAATGCTTAATATTAGTGCCTATGTATGTAGAAACACTGTGCAGGGGTCTGATGCTCCGAAAAGTGTCCTGTCAATCATGGTGTTGACATACAAAGCCTCTTACTCATTAGAAATATAAAGTCTGTTTCTGTGGGTATATTTTGTGAATGCTTAACTGCAGAATCTTTATACTGTGCAAGATAAAGCTGGATCTAATTAATGACCAGAAGATCAAAAAGTTCTTCCTAGAAGCCAGATGTATAAGTTCAAAAAGCCACCACCATCCTCCTGCGCTTTCCAAGTGATCCAAATTCCCAGCTTTGCTTTCTGTGTGGGGTTTTTTTTTCAGTGTTTTGCTGATGCATTTTGCTCTGTCTACTCTAACTCTGCATCTATTGCCAATTGCTTTCTCCTTGCTGCCTCCTTGGAGGGGAGCCTGAAAGCGCAAAGCTGCTAGATGAATTTGGGAACTTGCTCCTTGCGCTGTTTTGCATGTCATCTTCTATAATGCAATGCAAAAAAATAGTCAGATGTGGAAGAGGAAAATTGCCTTATGTGGTTAGGGATTTTTTTTTCCTCTCTAGCTTTTTAGACCCTGTACTCATTAGTTGTGCTTAAGATAACATCGCGTGTTTCACATGGACAGGCTTGGTGTAGAGTCAGCTCCACAGCACAGACATAAATTTAGTTTGCTTGAAAGTGCAGTGTGTTTGACCATGTGGCACAGCTGCACGGACACAGCCAGTCTGCGTAGCCACAGCCGGGCTGCCACAGGACCCTGCTGTGCCTCTCCTCCGTGCCTTGCACTGTGCCCAGCCGCGGGCTCTGCATCATTGGAAAGTGGGTCAATGTGTGAATCCCCAATGCTGCTCCCAAAGTAGCTCACCTTATTTAGCAGCCCTTGCATGCAGGTAGTGTCTGGGAGCCGAACACATGGCTCAGGTTAAGTAGGACTCATAGCTGAAGCAGTCTGAGGCTAGTAACAAGTGGGTTTGTTTCAGCGGGGTGTGTTAAGCTAAGAATTTTGCATGGCACCCTCCTGTCAAAGTAACATTCAGAGACATCGGTAGTGAGACCCAGAAGTGGGTGTCATGGTGGTTGAGTTGTCAACTGCCTGCAAGGGGCACCATCTGCCCCTCGTCCTGTCTTCTGCTGGAGGGCTGTGCAGTGCTGCCCAGCCTGGCCTTTGCTGTCCCTTCATCCTTAGCTGCTTTCCCTCAAAATTTTCTTAGTAGTACATGATTCCTGGTGTCTCAGACAAGTCCTGTTTGCCTTTCCCCACCCTCTGTCGGGTAGATCTGCTCCTTTGGAGATACCGTGCCATCATCAGCCGTCTGCAGGGTATTTGGGCTGCTGTCTCCGGCAGAGTGGCAGGATTAATTGACAGTACAACCTGCTAAATTACATGTTAGAATTATCTGTAATAGATTAGTACATGTGGAGCCTATTAACCAGATAGAAAAGAAGATTATGGGCTAATTTTCTTCCTTAACTTCCCTTCTTGCCATGCAGAAGTATGTGCCATTTAAAAACAGCCAACTGCACAAATTAAGCTCAGTAGAAGAATAACCAGATGAAATCCCTTGACTGATATTGAAGAGTAGTGGAAGTCAGGTACAAGAATGAACTGACCTTTAAAGTATTCAGACTTGCTAACACTGTTCTCATGATATTTCTCCTGGTAAGCCAAATCTGCTGTCCATGCCTTTTCAGACCTGAGACATTTAGTTATGCAGGTGAGTAAACCCAAAAATAATTACAGGGTTGTAGCACTCAATTAGTACTTTTTTCTGTTGCATTTTGCCTAGAAGTCAGCCCAACCACTGTTTACCAGAGAACGCAGGTAATCTGCAAACAGAGTCATAGAACCATTTAGGTTGTAAAAGACCCTTAAGATCATCAAGTCCAACACTAAACCATGTCCCTAAGCACCACATCTACACATCTTTTAAATACCTACAGGGATGGTAAAACAAAAGTGGCACCAAACACAGGTGCAAGTAATACTACATTTTGTGATTCTTTCTTCATTAGAAAAATCCAAAGTCCTTCAGCCCACTGCCCACAAGATCCAGGTGAAAATATAAGTGCAATAATAGGGACTTTAACTACCCTGAGCATAGGGTTGCTCTGGTTGAACAGCAATTACTTGTTTTATTTTTTTAAAAAGTAAATGCTTTCTGATTAACCAATGTGCTCTGAGAGTCCGGCATTCCTAGTCATAGAGAATTTTTTAATTTTTCCTTCTAATGGACCAGAAGCTGATCTCTGTTCAACCCTATTTTTCCTAGGTGGCACTGAGATCAGGATTGTGCCTTGATTTAGCACTAAGAACTTCAGTGTCTATGGTCTGGCATATCTTTTTCTTCTGTGAGCAAGTCTGTTTTTTATAGTGGAGACTTAAACCTCTGCATTATGAGTAATGCTCCTAATGGCAACATGAGCGTGAAAAGCTCAGCATACGCACCTCTCTGTATGGGTCTAGGATGAAAATAACTAGAGATTCTGTATCTTGCTACATTATGACTCTCCAGTTCCCATGTCCCTGTTTGCTGCATCATTCACTGAAATATGATTTAAGTGTTAGTGAACTGTTCAATCTGCAAATATCAGATCCATAAGAAAATAGCGATGAGCTCTTTAGTCTCCCTCTGCCTTGCAGGTCAATAAGCAGGTATTAGAAACACAAAAAGTAAAAATTACATACAGCAAATATGTGAGGCCTAATGACATTTTCATTTAACAAAAATGCTTTTGTTGGATTTTCGCTTCAAACCTATACAACACTGAGCTGAGTGAAAGGACACCTCCTAGGAATTGTGAGTATCCATGGATGCAGCAATGCCAAAAATCTCGCTTTTTCTTTTGAACATTTCAGAATCCTTTTAGGACTTTGTATTTAAGTCCTTCAAGGACTTCCTGTATTTCTGTTTAAACCCCTAAATTTTGTGCATTTGCTTGGAAAAAAAAAGGGCATGTGAAATGACTCATAATCATCAAAGAGGGATTTCCTGGTGCCACAGTTCTTATTTTATGGACCTCAATTTGCAGTTTGAAGACCCAAACACTCCATTCTCAGGGACATCTCTTTGGGTTGATAACAAGGGAAACATATTCTTACTAACTCTCCAAAACAGATCTGTTAGAGAAGAAGTACTTGATCCACGAGAACTTCATAAAATCACTGCCATGTTTACTTTGCTGTTGCATAAAGCCCATATGGCATATTTACTATGTGCTTGCATGTTTGTTGTCCTGTCTAGAAATGTAGTGTCCATTGCAATTTGGAAGAGTAAAACCTAATAAGATTCACAAAGGAATGCAATAAATGGCTTTTAAAATGTTTAATCAAAAGAATAATATTTTTCCCAAACAACTGTTTTTAAGGATTTAAAAGCTAGCTAAAGAAACAGGTAATCGTACATTGCTTAACCTAGCACTAGCAGAAGGTCTTTTTTTATTGAACATATTTTACCTCTCTTCATCATAACTGCAAAACAATAGGCAAGCTTTGGCCCAGCAAATTATTTCGAAGACATTAGACTGGTCATTTACTCCATAAGCTTCCCTCTCTGAAGAATATCTCAGGAATAGCTGCCAGACTGGAAGAAGAATGCTTCATCTAACTGAGTTTAATCAACATTAGAAGTGGTGGTAAATTGAACGAGAATAGGAGGGCTTTTGTCAGAGTGTAAGATGCTAGAAGGTGACATTCATCCCTGCTTAAATTCAAATTAACTCCCCTGTGCGTGCATCGTCTCAATTTCGTAATCCTTCTATAGAAGACCACAGAGTCTTTTAACCTCTCTGTGTTTCTTGCTATGCAGAGATGTCTGGGTACATATTGAGGCCATTTAGTACTTCTGCTTCCAGTGGAGGAATGCGGATACACATGCTTTTGTAAGCACACGGATTCCCTGCCAGTTCTTTTCTCTGGTCTAGTGCTCATAAAAATGCTCAGCTATTCTCCCTGTTCCTCTTACGAAGCCTTTCTATTATCTGGGCGGCTCTTCTAAGCAAAGCCTGAAAATCTCTTGGGGTGAAGTGTGTTCTTCCTCGCTCTCTTCATTCCAGTGCATGGGGATAGAAGACATCTGCCACTCTTTAATCAGGAGAATGAAATGCTTTGAATGCAATAAAACTTTTAAGATCCATACCCATATTTCATACATTGCTGCCTGCTCCCTGGCTCTACCCGGCTGGTGGAGATTCCTGTTCTGCAGCATGGGTAGCTAAAGATGACTTGACTAGAAGTGTGGATAGGCTCTTTCATGGATGAAGCTCTCAGTGCCAGTGTGGTCTCAGATCAACTTATCGTAAAAGCTTCTGAATTGGACAGATGATGTAAGTCAATGTACGTTATTGTATCTTGTATCAGCATCTGAGAGCCTAGCCTGTATTGCAGTGTGGGGGCCATGGGAGTAGGAAATATGGAAGGTATCAAATAAAGGAAGGAAATGCTCTTAATTTCCAGACATCTAAAGGATATATGGTACACTCGGCTACTGCATGAGCATGAGTCTAAACAAAATTTTTCTGCTGTATGCTTGAGGAAAGTAAGGGCAGCTATACAGTGTCTTTGTCATCAACCTTTGTTGACTCTTCATGTTCTTTCCTGCTTATTTTAACGAGGTATTAAAGATGAGAACAAGGACATAGTAGTGCAACACTTGCTGAGATTGGGGACAATTTATATTTCTTGTAGTGATTGCTTGAGGAGGAATCCTTTTTCAGCTTTACCCTATTAACTGAGCTTAGTAAGTGGTGAGCCACGCAATAACTAACTAGGCCAAGAACAAGGTCCATCTATTGCTTCTGGGTCTATCAGCTCACATCTGGAGTAACTACCCTGGCTGCAGACCTGTAGCACTGGGTCTGAGGCCTGGCCTAGGGTAAATCCATGGGGCATGATTTTGATGAACATTCAGGGTTCAAAACCACGGGTTCTCTGTTGGCAGTGGGAAGGAGTCCTTACAGTAACCATGGCTTCCACTTGTACCCAACACCATGCTCTGGTTCAGGGACAGATAGTGATAAAATATGAGCTAGATTTGTGCTCACCACTACCCAGTTAGACACCCTCACCTCATCAGCATCTGCAGAGTGAGGGACCAGCTGTAACTCTCTTCAACTACAGCTTATGCTGAAGCACGCATGCGGTTTGCAACCCTCAGATCTGTAGAGAGGATGACCTTTCTGAAGAGATAGGCAGGGTCACCTACAGTGCGAAATCAATCTTCCAGTGGCTGTTGGGTAGGGTCATCCGTAAGGCCCAGGGAGGACACAGCCTTCCTTCCACAGACCTGGGCTGTGCTGAATGAATTGCTGGGTTTGCCATGATCTTTGGACAGCCTGATTCTCCCATCTGTCTCCTCTGCTCTTGCCCATGGCCTAGTCTGGCTAATCATAGGAGACACATAGATCATGGTGCTCTGGCTACTACCTCGTGAGCATAATTAGCACAACACACTCTTCACAAAGGTACACAGTGGTTATGAGTCTCCTGTTACAGATGTAACTCTTCTCTGCCAAAGGAAAGACCCACAGAGTTTTAAGTGTCTCAGAGCTTTATTCTATCCTCCTGCTGCTGTGACTAGTAGGCAAAACTCTAGATTAGCACTGATCTAAAAATGATGGCAGAACTCAGATCTATGCCCAGTGTGACTGTGGGGGCATGAAAAAGTGGGAGCAAGGAGGAGAGGGACTGACCTAATTTCCAACTCTGCTGTCAAAATAGGTTCCACCTACTGGAGTTGTTCAAGAGCGTGGAGAAGCTTGAAATATACCTTTGCAGGCTGCCTACCTTCGTTAATGGGGACTGAGACTGTCCTTAAATATGGCTAGGCTGGACCCTTCCCTGATTCAGAGGTAAAAATAGATGATCTCTCCCACACACTTACATTAATTTTTGGCAACACCAGACCCTGCCCACAACACAGCACGCTCTTCTGCTTGACGTGAGGAACACAGACCTTACCAGGGCTGGTTTGCCATGGTGGGTGTTGACAGATAAGCTGTGGTGAATCTCTTGCTTGGCTGATTTCTCTGCCCATCTCTTGGAAATTCTCACCCTCTCCCTGCCGAGTATCCTCTCCCCCGCAAGGAAAACATGCCAGCAGCTTCAGTGAGAACTCCAGCAGCTTAGCTCACCCTCTCACTAGCAGTGAGCAAAGGTTCTCCTCCTAGGAGAACCTTAGGGTTGGTTTTTTGTTTGTTGCCACTATATGAAAACGTCATACAGAAATGAATTTTTGATATTAAATCTTGTAAGAGCTGCTTTCTCAGCACACAAGAAGTTAATATGGTAACAGGATCTTTGCACTGGGATGTGAGAATGCCTGTCAGATGGCTCTTGATGCTTTTCAGTAACACAGATCTAGTGCTCACATGACACGGGTCACCTGTGCCAGGCATAGTGACAGCGAGTGGGGTGGCACTGGTGGCTAATAATCACACCAGGGATATTGTTGCTAGAGATTGGAAGATGCTTCCAGGATGACTTGTTAGATAGGGATAAGAGGAGGAGACCTGAATGAGCAGTAGGAGAACATTCCCATGAGCCTCCATCAGAGGTTGTGGCCATTAGTGAAAGCATTTCGTAGTCTTCCTATAGTAACTTTCTTGGAGAAGCTGGGAGGGCTGAAGGCCATTCAAAGCCCATAGTCAGGCTGGAAATGCCTGACACAGAGATAATTACTGGAAGGGATCTCCCAGCTGAGCTAGGCTCAGGGAGGACAAAAGCAAGCTAGACAAAGCCACTGAGACAAGATGCTGGCCTGCTGATAACTCCACAATTGGAGATGTCTTCTTGGGCAAGGTGCCAGTTACAAGAACTGTGTTGGCTGCCTGTTCAGAGGGAGAGCCTAGGGAATAATGGGAGCTGCTGGAATGGAGACGTCCCAAACACATAAGCACTGTGTCATGTTTTGGTGCTGGGACAACTGTGTTTGTGGTGGGGAGTGGGGGAGCAGACTCTACTTGAGGGTATTGGGGGTTATTCTGCATTGTCTAGTTGAAATTGCTCTCTAAATTGTTAAATACCTGAGGGAGGATGCCTTGTGGGGCTGAAAAGGAAAATGCAGAGGGAGATTATATGGTGTGACCCAGATGGGAAAACTGGACTGCACAGCTCTTGCAAACAGAGACTTCACAGGAGAACTGCGGCGGAGTAAGACTCTGCAAGCTCTTACTTTAAGCTAAGGAGCAGAGCTCCCCAAACGTGTCTAAGGTATAGAAATTCCTCCCCTACTGACTCATCTGAGACCAGGATGTTTAAAATAAACTCATAAATCAAGCTTCCAAAAATCCGTATTTAGACACCCAAATAAAGATTAGCTTTTAAAGATGCCTATGGGTTGGCATCCAATTTTTCTGCAAACCAAGCCACTTGTTTAAGTGATTAACAGTGGCTTTGACAACAAATCTTCAAGAACCACATTTGAAAACCTTTGCCAGAAGGAATTGGCTATGAATCCTGCCTCATACACACAAATGGTCTTTTGAAAGCAGAAGGCAGTTTAACTTCTCCACTACTCTATGGAGCCAACATACTGTTTGACATGCTGGAAGCCAGCTTGATAAATGAAAAATATTGCTATGCATTCTTAGAGAGTATGTGCCTGAATTAGCAAAAACAGAATAGCCTTCTTGCCTCTGCCGGCTACAGATAAGCAAAGATTACTACACCTGTGGTGTTTCCCTAAGTAGCTGCATCCAGGCACCCACACAGAAAAAGGGAGACAATGCTTTCAGGAAGGATGATTTCAAATTAATGACTGAAAAATATAAAAGCAGCTGTTTTAGTGCAATTGCACAAGGAAGGAAGAAGCTGTTTGAATGTATCCAGAGAGAAAAAAACCCCGATGGGTAGATTGGTCTGCTCCATCTCAGTAAAAGTAATTTTCTGCTTCCATTGAACTGATGATACTGGGGGGATTGTTTTAAGACAAATAAGTGGCATAATTTAAAAACAATGAATATAGATAGACAGAATGTATATTTGTGCAGAAAATACAGATAGTTATTCTGCCGTAGTTCTACACACCTCTCTGCTTTCAGCAGAATCAGCTTAAAATTCAAGCCCCGCAGAGCATTGGTTTCTGAGGAATGAGTCCTCCTTGCTAAAACCCAAGGATTTTAAATGCACGTAAGTAAACACACAGGAGATAATTTATTGGAAAAGATCACGTCGCTTGTCTCTGCAAAGAGAACTATCCCTTTAGCCACAGCACTGTTCCGCACGGCAACTATCCATCCACATACCTGCTCCAAAGCATAATCCCAGAGGCGCCGGTCTCGTCCTTTCTCTGTTTGTAATCCCAAGTGAAGGCATCCCTGGGAAGGCGCCAACCACGCTGGAAACCACGCCGTATATTCACATCTGTAGCCGCCTCTGCCCGGATATTTGTCAATCTGGCTGAGGGGGAGGGATGGGGTATTCTACCCCTCTTCTTTGACGGAGGAAAAAATGACGTTTCGCAGCGTTGGCTGCTGCCACCAGTTTCTTTCTGTGTCATGTGGGATGCGGATCATGTGGCTGTCCCTCTCCAGGACCCAGCCGCCCCGGGTCCTCCCCTCCCCTCCTCCCCGCGCCCCGCGGGATGCCCGTCCCACGCCCCGCCGGGGACCGGCAGCACCACGGACAGCGGCGCCGCGCCCGCCCGCCCCCCGCAGCCCCGACGGGGCGGGCACCGGCTGCACCCCCCAAAACCCCGCCGGCGGCGGGGCCGCCCTCGCCCCCGGCCCGCTGCAGGGCCCCGGGGGTAGGAGCCCCGGGGGCAGGGGGGGCGGCCCGGGGGGCTGGGGAGGGGAGGCCCGGGGGCGGCCCCGGGGATAGTGGAGGGAGGCCCCGGGGGGCAGGGCCGCCCCTCGGCCTGCTGCGGGGTTCGGCTGCCGGCGCTGACGTCCTGGTTGCTATGGCGAGGTGCGGCTGCTACAGAGGATGCTTTTCTTCCAGGATGGTCGCCATGGGACCCTGCCAATTGAAAGAAACGGAGCGAATGAATAAGGGGAAGGAGGTGGAGAGAATATTTAATTAGCTTCCTCTGGGAATGTGTGGGGTTTTTTTTAGTTTTTTTATTTTTTTTTTCAAATTCCCATGTAGATACTGAAGCTCGTTAAGAAAAAAAGATAAATCAGACTGCCTGGTCCCCCGATTTAGCATTGGGCACTTTTTCCTGTTTGTTTGTTTTATGGGGAATGGCACTGACACTATTTCCTTATGTTCTCCGCCACATACACTTTATTAAGCATGGCAGAGTAAAAACAGCACTCCCCAAATCTCAGTGAGCAGTCTCTCACAAACATTGGTCCCACAGAAGTATAATGGCTCCATAAATTATATTACACTGTGAGTTTAAGGAAGGAATGTATCATTTTACTCCTGACAAACTTTCTGCCTGTGAGCTAACCAAGAAAATTGTTTGGCACATGGATTTCTGCTATATCAGGATTTCTCATTAGGTGCATGGGTAAACTGAACCAACAAAGGGGGATGCAAAGGCTGGGTATTATCCTTTAATTTCCCCTCATTTTTCAGTGGAGAACCCCAAGTATATTTTTATAATGTTTTCCTAGATGTCTTTAGAGCAGTAGAGGAAAAGTACAGTTACTTACTGAAAGCTACTTTCGAGGAAGACCATGGAAATAAACAATATTATTTTTTCAAGTAATTACTGCAGTGTAGTTTCATTTCTTATAGTTTATATTTTTAAGCTACGTTACATGCAGTGGAGCAGGTATCCTGGGAATCAAGTCAGAAATATGGAATAGCTTCTCTAATAAAGAATGGCTTGAATAGACTAGGACTGTTTTGCCTGGTTAGAAATGGGTAAGGCGTGAGCAGATTTGATGGAGTGAATGACATGGAGAGTGTGAATAGACTGTCCATCTTCTGACAGAACTTGGAAGAGGGCATCAGATGAAGGAACCTGGTTCAGAACATGCAGAAGTGGGGGTTTCATCGAAGTGTGGGTGTAGCTCTATGGGGCTCCTTGCCAATAGATGTTGTGGGTGGAGAATTTCATGTCAGTTTGAACAAATGCTTGGAAAAGTGCTAAATAGATCTAAACTATCCTAAATCAACAAGCCGCATCACTTTCAGAAAATCATCTGAGCTCAGAACTGTTGGAGGTTGGGAGAACTCTTGGAGAAAGTATTGTGCTGAGGTTCAGTGAAACTTATCTTTATAACCAAGACAATAACTTCATAAACTTCGGGGTGGGAGTAGGATTTTCCAACTACCTCTGCAATATATCCTTGCCGAGGTAGAGGATGGCTATGGTAATGGCAACTTGACCGTACACCAGCTTCATTTCCAGGTATCTCACACTGTGTATTTCAAACTTTGCTGATTTTTCCCAGCACGTTTCCTTTTTTTCCTCTTTTTCTCCCTGTGATTATCCATGTCAGAGAAAGATAATCTTACTTTTTGTCTTCTTTCAAACTTGGTTTCACTGACACTGAAGGAGTGTGAAGGAAGGTCACCTAACACCTGTGTTGATGAAGTGTTGAACAGGGACATGGAAACTGCTGGACTGACTTGCACAATTGTTCCTCTAGTTTAGGGATGCAGCCTTTGGCAGTGGTAAATGCACAATGTTTTGGAAAAAGGCATGAAAACCTGACAGTTGTTTTAGGAGTTCACTCTCTCTTTCTTGCCACATAGACATAAGGATCAGGGCTTGAAATATGTAGTGACATTAGTTTCTCATGAGCTTAGCTCGCATTATCTACTCTAGTGGCTGCTGAATTAATCAAGCCTTTATAAAATCCAGGTACATCAGGGATGAGGATGTACACCTCATTCAGCATTTCCAGGCAGTTGTTGTTCTTATTTGTAGCCTTGTTTCTCTGGTAAGATCTAAGTGTTTCTCAAGTTTGTCCTAAGTGACCCAGGTTATCCCAAATTTGATGTCAATGGTTGCCGGAGCCACAGCTGCTGTTGATCATTTAGAAGTGCTTTTGCAGGGCAAAGAAATTTTTGCTCAATGTCAATCTGTTTTGAATTGTGCATTTGTTTGACCAAAGCTAGAAGTAAATCTCAGATCCGTTTTTTGACACCTGTTGTGTTCCTGGTATTAAAGAATCTTTTATTCCTGTTGATGAATCCAGCAACAAACCTGGACAGACGCGGGTTCCCCAACTGACACCTTACTGGGGGTAAAAAGGGACTCTGTGCACTCAGTGCTAGAAAGTTTGCTTTAGTGAGTGCGGGGAGGCAGGAAAATAAACCATACAAAGAGATATGAGGTAATAGGTGTAAATCAAAATACATGGCATATTGTGCCTTCTGTGTATAGGGACCATTATGCCTGAGGTACACCACGTGGTGCATATGGAGTGTGTTTGTAGGATCAGGCAGTGGGAAAGCAGTTGTGATTTACACATGGGGCCAAACTCTGATCCATCATGAGACTTTCCATTTCATTTAGCAGGACCAGGCTCTGGAGCTCAGTAGACAAAGGTCACTAGCCCTGGGGGGCTGAAGGCAGCTGAAGTTGCACAAAAAAAAGTCAGTCTGAAATTCCTGCCTTGGTTGATGTCTCAGACAGGCAGTCTGGGATACATCATTTAACCTCTCTGGGCCAATTCTGCTCAGGAGCACTGCAGTAGCTTCAGGGTGACTCCACTGAAGCCACGTGGCAAAGCCCAACCTATTACCAGTTAAACGTATCTCCACTGGCTGCCCTAGAGCTGAACCTGGCTCAGGGATGTGAGACCTCAGTCCAGTACATGAATGACTCCACGTTCTCTAATGATGCTGCATTTCAGCCTGGTTTTGCCTGAGGGATGGACGAGTGACTTGGTATACCTCAGACAGGATCCCTCAGGGCTTTTGTGAATTGTGCCCCTAAAGGGTAGACCATCAAGGCTTGGATTTACGTTGGTTTTGTTTATTGTTTTCACTTGTTTAAATCCCAACAGTAGTTCAGAGAGTAGTGAGAAATGTCCCACAGCCTTGCATAGGTGTGCTTAAGCCCCCATAAGGTTCCTCAGCACAGACACACGAAGAGAAAGTGAAATTCTGGGCTAACAAGCTCTGGGTACATCTTATCTCTGCTTGGTGTGGGAAATAGTAAATTGCCCAGAGGAAATACAACTTGCTTTTACTTCTGTTCAGAAAAGTGGGGGAATGTCTGGGTTTCTGTTTAATCAAAGCTTAATATGAACTAGTTTTCTTTGTTTCCTCCCTAAGCATTTAATGCAAAGCAGCATTTGCTGGTCCTTGAAGTTAATATATTGTATTTTGCAGTCTAATAGCTGACATCTCATGTGACCTACATGTACCAAGTGCAGCTAGGATGAGTCAGGTTTCTGTGTCTGTGGCTGCCGTATCTTCTGCGTTCTTAAATTAATCCATATATTTGAAACAGGGGAGGACTGATGCTGAAGCCTTCATTCAGAAGCAGTGGTAAGATCTGTACCTGCTTTGAAGAGGAACTAATTTCCCTGGAGACACTGATCCTGTGCCTCTTATTTAGTGACAGTTTCCAATCACGTGGTGATGTCAAAGTTGGGTCAGCAGGATTGAGACGTTCCCAGGCATTCCCAGGCAATGCCAGTCAGGGAATCCTTAAACGAGGGACAGCACTGTAAAGGATGCTATGGCAAGCACAGGAAGCGTGGATAATCCAGTGCAAAGGAAAATGGAGTCACAATTTATTATTTTAATCTGATACACACTCCTGAATTTGAACATGATTTTTTATTTCCCCAAGACTGAATGGGAGATTTTTTTTTTGATTGTTTGGGTACCTACCTTCTACTTAGCAGAGCAAAAAAAGAGGTTTTACTTTCCTGCTGCAGATTAATTTTTTTTCTTTGAATTAGTGGAAAAGAGGTGATAGAAATGATCTATTGTAGACACAGTGAGTCAAAGAATCAGAGGTTAGTTTGGGGGCCTTGCGTAGACCAGAACTGGTGATGTAAGGTTGTCTTAAGCCAAACCAAATCAAACAAAACCAACAGCCCCCACTGAACCCCAAATCTATGAACTGCTTTGTTCCGCTTACCTTCAGGTAAGAAGAGTGGGCCTTGCAGGCTCTTCTTGGAAGATCTATCCCCATTATAAGGCAGGATTGGTTTCTCACAATGTTAACCCGGCTTTATAGCAGCATCATTTTGTTGGGCTGCAGAAATGTGAATTGGCTATATAACAACACTGTAAAATGTAATACTCCTCCTGAGAGCAAGCCTAATTTTATGGGGATATGGGAGGGGTGAGGAGGAGGTGGTCTTTAGCTGCTCTGGTACATGCTGTGGCTGCACACGCCCTTAGTCAGATCAGGGTCATGTCCAACCCCGAATGTGTGCTAAAGATTGGCACAACAGCACAGGTGTCTGCCCAGTTCAGTGTCATGGGCAGGTGCCCAAGGAGGACAGGTATTTAAACAAATAACCTCACTACAGAGCTGTCTCTTACAACACACAGACCCACTGGAGCTACAAAAGTATCCCCCCACATCCTGCTAAACAGTAGCCCTTAGTCCTCAGCATCTTTCACCCAGTGAAGTCTTTTGCATAAGCTTTTACCCAGTGATCCAAAAATTAACTAGGCATTCAGGAGACGAAGCCTTACGGGCAGGCAATGAAGGTAATTAGTTCCTTCAGTGCTGAAGTGCCTCCTGAAAATGAGTTGGCAGCTTTGCTTCCAACATAGGCTTACTATTTGAAGAGAGTAATGCTTAAATATATTTCCAAAATCTGGGCCAAATTCTGATGAGCTCTATCTTATGCTTGGGGAAACAGAAGGAAAAGGAAGTGAAATCGTAGATGTTGGTAGAGCTGTGAACTGAACCCTTGTCAACCTGGTCAATACAGAAACCATGCTTCTCACTTGGCCTAGGCAAATAAAGAAATAGGAGCTTTTACTTATGTGAATAATTACTAACATGAACTTCTGGAGTTTCCCCAGGAAGAAAATCTACACTGGAAAGATTCCTCATAAAAACACTCCCATAAGCATTTTTACATGTTCACATTTAACGCATTGGCTATTTTCAGACATGTTTTGTAACATCCTTGCCTTGTTATAGTCAGTGGCTTGTCTCTGCTTCAGTGAAGGAGGGCCAGGGGCTTCCCTACTCAGCTTGAACCCACATGAGGCCCCAATCCCCAATGACCTTCACATCTTACATACTTCTTTCTCATGCTTCCTTTTTAAACATGTAGACACTTGCCTGTGCTATGGTGGAGTTCGTTTAGCAAATCCAGTATATATTCTATATGCTCTAATTATCCTTGTTCACAGACCTCTCGTCAAGCCTGGCTAGCAACAATGTCTGGAAAATCAGGTCCATCTGTTCTCTCCAAAAGCTTCAATCAAAATGGCTTTAGCAAGGAAGCGCTACACACCCAAGAAGTGCTACAGGAACGCTTGCTTGCAGCCTGATGGCAGTCTCATTAAAATCAATAAAAAGATTCCCACTGACTTCAGTAGGGAAATAATTTCCTACCTTGGAATTGTCTGCTTGAGTTACGCAAAGGAAGAAAGGTCAGGCTTTATCTTAAAGTTATTTATATAAATAACTTATTAAAGGGTTAATAACTGATCACTCAATTCTTACAGACCCCAAAAGGTCAAAGGGTTGCTTACAACAACTGATAAAGCACCCTTGACTGATGTTCTCACAGCACCCATGATAAATGCTGCTGATATGCACATCATGCTTATCCATCAGTCTGCTATGAACTACTGAGCAATGCCGTATCGTTATAAATCTCGACTAGCACAACAAGTAACTTCTGTGTCAGAGGGCTGTGCACAAATTTTGGAAACTCAAGTCACTTTTGATGTCTGCAGAGTACTTGGTGGGTGGATTGAATGTTACTTCAGTTGTGAAGTATATTTCTGGGAGAATGTGAGATAGGAAGCCTTGTAACTGGAGCATAATGTGTTATTAGCAAGTCAACTTCTTTTCTGGCTTAGCTTTACCATTATTAAAAATCAAAAACAAAAACCAAAACCAAACAGTAACTGATTTAAAAAAAAATATATCAAAGGAATGACAAGCCCCAAGAATGGACACTGGGTCTTGCCAGATATTGGCTGCTGTTTCCCCTCACCTCTGAATTTGCTCCTAAAAATAAGCACGATGTTATTATGTATGTCTGTTATAAAAATGGCCGTAATCTGTCACTTACTAGGGACAGCAGATTTTCTTACTTGAACAGATATGGTAATTCCTTTTCCCCCACTGTGCAATAAACTCCGAGGTTATTTGTGAAGCAGTCCAGCCCTTAGCTTGAATCCTATCCTGCTGGGAAGAGCCTAAATGGAGTGACCCCTTTGAAGTGTCAGCAGTGGCGCTACTGGGCTTAGGCCCTTTGTCTTCCCTGGGCGAAGCACTGGCTGCATACCAAATCCCAGTGTCAAAGGGAGAATGGGGACACTGCTGATGCAGGATGCTGGGGGTGACTGGGAGGACACCAGCTGTGACTCTGTGCCAAGCTTGGTGGCAGTGAGGCTTCTGGAAGTGGTGGTAACCAGGATGACCCCTTCTGCTTTGTGGAACACGAGATGGATTTGGCAGGGAGACACTTGTGCCAGGATGCATATTCCTCTCTGAAACATCAGCTCAGCACCCAGTTCATTAATCCTTCCTGGGACAGGTTCAGGTTTTACTCCTTGAGCCACTTTCTGAAGGCTGTTAGGAGCTGGGAGAGCTCACAGAAGTGTGCAGCTCTTAGGAACAGCTCTAGCGGTGCCCTGGCAGCTCTTAACTTGCTTTGGAGAAGGATGGAGAAGGATGAACTTTACAGGGACTTCCACCTCTCCCCTATTTCCCCAACTGATTTTCACAGTCATGGCAGAGAAAATTCTTATATGCGTAAAACTGTATGAGAGAGAAATGTACTCCAAAGAGACCCAAAAAACAGTGGCCACAGGTGATTATTGTTATTTACTGTCTATAGTCAGCGTGCTTTTGGGACAGTGGTGTGCAAAGGGACCTGTTCTTTGTCCCAGCCTCCTGGCTGAGAGGGCTGCACCATGGTGAACTTGACTGGAGTGGTTTGTAAACCAGAAAAGAGGTGTTGCCTCCGCGCACCACAAATCTGCCAGGGCTGCACGTACACTTTCTTAGTGACACTCCGTCGTAACTTTTCACGCTTTCACCAAGGCAAAAACCAACAACAGTTTTGCTTCATTACGCTTTAAAAATGCTCCGTCCCTGAAGGATGAACTTGTCTGAGATCCCACAGCTGGCGCTTCGGAAAGCAGATCAATGCTGCCCTCCTGCGGCCCCGGGCTCTCCGTGCCGGGAGGAAGGCGCAGATGTCCATCAGCCTCTCCAGGTTTTTCTGCTCTGCGGGGAGAAGAGAGAGCCACCAGGCAGTCGGATTTCCACACTGGGGTTATTCACACGTCTTCCTATTCTCACACCTAAAGTAGGTGCCTGAGTGTGAAGCCCCACCTAGTAAATCAAAGAATAGTAGCATCTTAACAGGGCTGTTCATCATTGCCCTTTGGAGGAACTTGCCTTCTTCCCTTGAGTAGGTGGTGAACTCAAGACTGCCAATGCAGAGGCAGGAGCCTGAATAGCTGTGGTGCCAGCACCCTTTCTGGGCAATGACAGCACTAACCACAACCAGGCTTCCCTGAATCCCATTTTTTTTATCTGCAGTGCCTATTTAGGACTTCTCAGTGACCGGATATAGAAGGTGGTAGCTCTTCAAGAGGCCTTTCTGTCTCATTTATCTTTCTTGTTTCACACAGATACACTCATTTCTTGTACTAAGAATCTCCGGGCAACTGCTGATGACCTGTGTCTGCTGGGCACTGAGGGCTAAAGATTCCTGCACTGCTATAACAAGACCTCTATTAGGGACGATTTTTAGTGGAGGAATGTAGAGACAACAGCAGTTGCAGATTAAAGATGTGTGCTATGTCGGGTGACAGCTGGCAAGCTGGGGAGGTGGTGATGCATTAAACAGGGCTAAATTCGGTACTAAGTTTGTCTGGAGTAACTGCCCTTAAATAAGTACAGTAGCTTTGGACTGATTCTGTTTTATCAGAGAGCAAAAGTTGGCCTTGCAAATATGTGAAAAAGTACAACAGATGAAGAGTTTCAGGAAAAATTCAGTCAAGGCAGACTGAAATCCAACAGCTCCAATCAACCCTTTCTCCTCTTTTCTCATGGCATTTCTGGGGCTGGCTTCTTCCACTACGTTTCTCTATTTTTAGAGGTGGCTATGGATTTGATTTATAAAAGATGCTCAGACTCTGCTCTCATTTACACGTTGTATGGCTGCCTGTTTCAATGGAGTTCAGCTCTACTTGCTCTTATGTAGGCAAGAGAAAAAAAATATCACAACTGGGCTTCTTGTAGATGAGCATCAGGTGAACAAAGAGACATGCCTGCTTCAACAGAAACCTTGAATACCGTGGACAGAAAGACACCGGGATGACTTCTGTCCTCATAAGCAAATCCTGCTAACATCACTGGATCATGGGAATGCACATTTGAGGGCAGAACTTGTCGTCTCTTACGTCTTCCCCTCCCCCAACTTTGTAGTGGGGAAGGGGAGCCAAGAGTAACGAGGAATCACTACAGAGGGCAAGACTGTTATTGCAGGAGCAGGTTTTCTATTTTTTGACTTGATTTTAATGCTTATCAGATGTGAAGTTCATAGGAAGAATAATGAAGCCCAAGTGAGGTATTATTTATGCTGAGAAATGGCTGGGCATGTAAGTATGTCGGTGCTGAGGGACCATACTTGTAGCAGATTAAAATGTTTTATATACAGTTAGGATTATAGTTAAGGCTGGTTTAGGGTTGCCACCTTTGAAATAAAAATGGCATGTTAGCCACATGGCCACTGTGCATGATCTGTATGTGTGCATTGGCTTTAAAAGCAGTGAACAAATCTGTAACGCCCCAGCTCGCTGCTGGCAACCTTGTGCTGGGGCCATGAAATTAATTACTTGCCTCACCTCAGCAAGCCAGGTCTCACACTGCCCCGTCCTCCAGGGTCTGCATATTCTAGTGAAATTCAGCATGTGTTTCATGATGATGGTGCTATTTGTCTTCTTCCAAACCAGCATCATTCAGAAAAATATCTGCTGATATCACTGTCCCCAGCCTTGGTTTGCAAATTAACCAAAGTTTCACTGAAATTGATGGTGCTGCGCTGGTCTGTGCTAGCTGGTGCTCTGTAGCAATGAAGGTATGGGAATTTAAAAATTCTCAGGAAAGGAAAATTGAGTCAGATGTCTCCCCTGTTGTTAATACTGTCTGACCTTTTTTGCTGTGCATCCTCCTGAGTGTGATTTTGCATGTAAGCACTTCAGGGAAGAGGAGAGGAAGGAAGTATCCTTAATGGGCTCTTTTGTGAAATGAATTAGATTAGGTGACTGGGTGTTTTGCTGTAGAAGACTGTCGATTTAACACTGCAGACATTACTCTTTTAAAGTGTTTAGCCCTCCCTTAAACGATGAATTTATCTTAGAAAGGATTAAAAGGTAAGTATCCATTTATACCTTTTTTCCTTTGCCCCTGCATGGCCTAAATTCCTGGGTCAGGCTTTTACTGCAACCCTGAGAGTGCTAAAACCTCTCTTCCTATCTTTTAAAACAAATGCAGCCACAGGGTATCAGTAGCGGGGCAATAGGAAACTGCCATGTATTGTGAGACATGAGTTAATGTAGTAAGAGCTGGCAAAGCTGTCCTCTCACAGGCGGGGCGCTGGCTTGCTAGCAAAAGCACACCTGGCTATGGCACATACTGGTGCACAGCTGTCTCTTGGGGTTACCTTTCATGAGAGTTGCCTCTGGGTCATAGTGCTTATACCTGAGTGAGAGTTCTGCTCATTTAAGATTGAATCTTACCTTTCCACTTACACTGGATGGTATATTTTTCTGTAAGGTAACATGCTTGAAATCAGTATAGATGCATGTGGTCTGTTAGTTGCGAGTCTCCATAGATAGGAATGAGGAATAATTTTTTATTGGAAGGGTTTGACTGAAAATGTCTGTAGTGCTTCTGACATGACATAGGTTGGTCCCAAGACACCAAACGGTTGGGCTACCAAAATGTTGGGAATCAAAGAGAGATGGGCTCCTGGATGCTAATGTAAAGACACAGTCTTTGTAACACCAGATGCTACTTAAATGGTCTGTGTGTCAGTCATTATGCATAAAGTATAACAGCGCTTTTCCTATCTTACAGGGATGCTGAATCACTCCAACGTATGCACCCACTACCAGTGACTTGTGAACAACATCTTTGGCTGCGGTGCCTGGGAGCAGGGCATGGCTCTCATGAGGTAAGTAACTGGTGGTGGGACAGTGGTGTGAAGGGGAAAGGACTGTAACAGAGGTGTCTATGGGGGCCTTCAGGAAGAGGAGGACAGGCATGGAGGTCCTGCTGTTACAGAAGGGCAAGGATCTGTGTGTATATCAGCATGTCAGTCTTTCATGACTGTTTTAATTTGGACCCTGTGAGGCTGAACATGTGAGGTGCTCAGAGGTGGGAAGTGCTTCATTGCCAGCATTTGGCTCTGCTTGGCCCCTTGGCAGCCAGAAGCCATGTCCATCCTCTCCTTCTCTCCCTCCTTTCTTCACACAGTCATAGAATGGTTGAGGTTGGAAGGGACCTCTGGAGGTCAGCTGGTTTAACCCCCCTGCTAAAGCAAAGCCGCCTCGAGCAGGCTTCCCAGGGCTGTGTCCAGTCAAGTTTTCCTTATGTCCAAGGATGGAGACTCCAGAGCCTCCCCGGGCAACCTGGTATTGCCTCCTGCCCTCCTTCCCCAGCCCCTGTGCACTCCTTGCTTCAGTCAGTAGGTGTCAGTGAGCTCCAGCCAATGCTCCCAGGGCCACCAGCCTCTCTGCCTCCCGGGCATCCTGCGCGGAGAAAACCCTGGTGAAATCCAGAGGAAATATATGGCAAAAAGATGAGTGGAGGGGGGAGTGCAAGGACAGTAATGTGACACAGAGATGGAGCTTTGAGGAATTTCTCCTCGGTGAGTCACAGTAGCCTCATCGACACTGGCTGTGCTGTGGAAGGGAATTCTGTGACTGGTTAAAACATACAGAGCTCCTATATTTTTTAGTACTATGGACAAGACCACCCCCCCCCACCGCCAACCCCCAGCCCCCGTGTTTTAGACAAATTAATCCTGACTTTGCAAATAGAGTCTCGGGCATATGGCTTCATCTCATGGGCCTTGGTTTGCCTGGCTGTAAAATGAAGCTGCTAATAATGGCCCACTGGTGTCCCAGGGCTACGACACAAGTTACTTGTTTCACACCTGACTCAAAAAATTAAAATGTGGTAGGAATGGAGATATTATGCCCTGGGATGGGGCTGTTTGTCCACAATTAAGCATTGTTCTTACCTTCTTTGGATTGCCTTGCAAAAATGACAACTTTGCCAGCTTGTAAGGACAGCTGATATGTATAGTTAGGGAACAATGCTGCTTTTTATAAATGAGCTGTGAAGCCCATGGTGACTATCTTTTGAGATCTAGACTAAGTAATTGAATGGGTGCAAGTGTAATCAATTTGCCTTGCATAGCTGCTCTGCTCTGCTCTGGAGGTGGGTGCATGCAGCAGGGTGATCGATGTGTTTCGGTTGTGCAAAACCCAGTTTCTGAGGTCGTGAGTTAATGAAATGTCAGTGGCAGTGACAGATCAAGTAAGAGGTAGATGGGATTTTGTATCTGGCCCTGCCAGTGCTCTCCATGTTACTGGTGGGGAATCACGCTCAGCTGTGGCCGCCAGGAGATGAGCTCTGCGGTCTGGGCTAAAAGGAGCATTGAGAGCTTCTCAGCTCCTGCTCTCCAGGCAGGAGACAACTTTTGTATATGGTGAGTGAGGTGTTGTGACATGACATTCAAGCTAGTTACCCAAAGAGAACTGAACACAACTCAGCTTCTTTTTAACAACTTGCAGGAAGCCAAGGTCTGGCAGCCCTGGGAACAGGAGGTCTAAACACTCATTCAGTCTTTTGAATTAGGCATCACAGAAATATGTCTCTTACAGATGCCATGGTAGGTGGTCTAACTACAGACTTTAATCCTCCTGTGCCTCAGCTCCCTCTTTTTTAAGACACAGATAGGGATACTTTGCAGCCGTGCTGGCAGTATAAATATCTCAGGGACTGTGATATTTTCTGATATCTTGTTACTGTGGTGGCAAAACATATAGGCAGAACGTTACTATTTACTATTGACTTTCCAGTGCTGGCTTCTTAAACAAGAGAGTATATGTTTTGGAAACAGAGTGAAGGAGGGCTAAAGACAGAGGGGACTTGCTCAGCCTGGCTGTGGAGCATGAAATGGACAAAGAGGCTGCTCCCAATCTGCCTCTCTGGTTATGGAGCCATGTTGATGGATTTTTGGGGGAAACTTGTCCAGCTTACAGACAGGTGCTGCTACAGCACCAAGCTTTGAAGGTCTGGAGCTGAGGAACAGAGGTATCAGGAAGCCTGTCAAAAAATACCAGGAATTGTCATGTGCTGAAATAGCCTTTATAAAATAATAAAACATAGCATCTTCTGGAGATGTATCTTGACATTGCTGAGCATGACAGATGAGTATGGGACACAAAAACTTTGGGGTACTACAGCAGTGTTCTTACTGGCAACAGTGCTTTGGAGCTTTACTGTACTGTACTGTACCCTGTAGAAAGCATGTGATTAATCCACTTAACTTGTGGGCACCAAAAGCTTGACTTCAGTAAAGAAAGGATCTAATATGGGTTGGTCTTAATGCCTCAAGTGGATTTCCTGGCAACCCTAGGCATGAGATTTTTCTTACAGAGATTAGTTAGATTACTTGGCAAAAATGGAAATCAGAAGACCTGGTTACGGTTAAAGGAAGAAACAATGGAAGGGGTGATGTAACTGCAAGATTTTTCTTGGGGGGTGGGAAGATAAGAATGTATTCTGGGAGGTGGAAGACTGGAAGACAGGTATATATTTTTTTTTATATATATATATATTAGTGAGGAGAAAGGTCTGTGCTTTGAAAAGCCATGATATGAGAGGGAGGTAAATGGAGGATATGTAGAAATAGAAGGCTCTGAGACCGGGAGAGTACAGTTTTGAAGAAGATGTGTAGCAAAGTGAGGAGTAATGTAGCAGTGAGAAAAAACATGTCTACATATACAACAGGTGATTCTTAGTTTTTATTTAACATTTTCCTGGGATAACATGGGAAAAATCATAAAGGTGGTCCAAAATGAAACTGCCAGTTTATACAATGTTTCAGCTTCCAGCTGGGACAACACTTGTTTTGTCCTGCATCTGATAGAGAAGCCTCCAAAATCTGCCTTGAAACTGAGGTATCGTTTTATCCCTGTCCTGGTAATAGCATCTCTGTGGTTAACTGGAGGAGTGTTTGAGCAGTTGCTGGCAGTTCCTCAGCCCAGATGCTGAGGCTGACTGAGCTAGCATCCTTCAGCGAAACTGCACCAATGATTTTTAATAAGAGTTTGGAGACATGTAAGTGTTCATGGTATAGTATATACGCATGCACATACACATTTATCTGAAGAAAATTTTCCTCTGGAGTTGGTGCTGTCCTTTTCTGCACCTCCATCTCCTTCTCCAGTGGTGGAGCCGGGCAAGAGGTACTTCTCTGGCTCCTTCGTGGCCTGCCACCTGCCTAGAGGGTGAGATGAAGGTACAGGAGGTGTGAAGATTTTGGAAACCACCTCTCTATGCTGGATCCAGCAGACATCAGTTGTGGGGCAGGCTCAGCAGAGGGAGCCTTGGGTTCAGTTCTGGAGCTAAGGAAGAGACCAGACTTAATGCAGTTCAGAAAGCAAAGGTTGCTTTCCTTCTCCTTCATCTAGGACTCTGGTCTTGCTGCTCGGCCTGGGAATGGATAGGCAACATCACACGGTTCCCCTATGTGTGTGTATGTCTGAATATTTTGTGTTGCACATGCAGTTTACGAAGCACTTAGAGCCTGCCCCTGCGACACTGTGCTCCAAAACTCAGCTCTCCCACCACATCCCTGAGGTAGCTGTCATTCATCTGGCAAAAGGAAGCGACGGAGGAGGAGAGTTCCTTATAGAAGCAGTCTGCATTGTCCAGACTTGTTTGCTATTCAGTGTAGTTATAGTACTTTGAAACTGTCCAAATATCCTGCTGCCTGGCATTGGCTTCTCCACTGAAGAGCTGTGGTGTGCTGGCTGGGGAGGGGTGTGTGTCCCTTATACGGCAGCTCCCGAAAGGCCTCCTTGTGTTAAATATTAACTTATGGTTGCTGATCTTGCAGGTCATTTTACTGTATCTCCAGCTCTCTTGACACACAAGGAGAATATTTGGAGTGTAACGTAAATTTTCTATGCATGGCTGTTTCACTGTTAACTTTTTTGATTGAAAACTCAAGCCTTTGGCTTAATGAGTATTTTTAGAAAACGCCTGCTTTCCTAATAAAATATTTTTGGTCAAAACCTAACATCTTTTAACTTCCGTCTGAAAGGCTTTCATTTTTGTGACAGTCATTGTGTGAAAACATTTGCTCCAAAAGTTAACAGGTTTGGTTTTTTTTTCAACAACAGTTAGGATTTTATTTTGGAAACTTCCTGTTTTCCAAAGGGTTTTGTGTTTGAGCAGCCCATGTGCCCAGCCCTGATTCAACAAAAGCCATTCGTTTGCCTGGCCAAGAGGCAGAGGAGAAGATGGACAGCAGTGGTGCCTTTGTGGCTGCTCATTGTTCAGGACAGTAACTGGTAAACAAAGATGGCTTTAAAACAAAACCAGCAAAGATCGATTTTTTAATGACATATGTTGTCACCTGCTTCTTCATCCCAGAACTGCAAGGTCTTAAATATTTTCAGGTAGAGGTTGAGGGGTTTTTGTCACTTATGTGTCCATGACTTAACTGAGATGAAGCAGTTATTAAAAAGCTGTGTCAGCAGTGGGCAGGAGGTGAAGCTCTAGCCCAAGGCATCAGACATGACATTCCTGTGAGCCTCCTTTCTGCTTTCCTCAATTCTTACCTCTTTTTCTCTTTGCAGTGAATGAGGAGTCTGTCCCCTACAGGGTCCCAAATCGAGTTTTGATGCAGTAACCTTGCAACTTGAGCTAAAACTGGTTTGCCTGTTCCAGCAGGTAAGTGTGAAGAAAACAAGCCCTATTAGAAAATGTATTGGCCTGACTATGATTTTAAACACAGTTTGGCAGGTAATTTGATTCTCTTTAAAACACACCAGCTAGTAAAGACAAGCTTTAAAAGGGACTTGAGATTAATCTCAGCAAATTAACATGGTTTTAACATGTCCCTTTCCATCATTTATAAAGACCTGTTGGAGAACAGGCAATAGTGCTCTCTTATGGTGCTGGAGCACATGGGGCACTTCCCAGTCTCTGTCACCATCCCCTCTTGCAGAAACACAGAGTAATAAACCCATGGGACAGCTTGTGAGCCTCTATCTCATGTACAGATATGACCTAATTGAATAGGGGAGAGTTTCCACCCTTAAGTGAAAGCATCCATGCAAGTATGGCTGTTTTGATGGATTGATCTCCTTGCAGAGGTTTCACCCTTGATCAGCGCAAGTTACAGGCATGACCATCTCGGGCAACTGCTGTCCTGGGAGTAACCCACTCCAAAGCGCGGGTGGGAGGAAAGAGGGACCTTGAAGCCCCTGCCTGGTTTCCTCTAGAGTAATCCAATTTTGTTTTCCTCACAGGCATACCAGATGTCCTCACCTGACCATGGCAGTTTTCTGCATTTGAACTGGCCGAGCCTGTGGGCTAAAACCTGCATGGGTACTTTTACCTGGGCTGGCAGGTGGCTCATCCCCCAGACAGAGATGACTTTGTGGTGTTGCTTCCTGAATACGAAGAACTACCATGGACTTTTCCTACATAACATTTAAAGCCAGCACACTGAGTAAGGGTGTATGAGAAACAAGAAATACAGAGGGGTTGTTTAGATAAACAGCAGTGAACAGCATTTTTCCAAAGTGCCTCCCAGGTGACATGCTCCTTTGGCAGAGGAGCCAGCTGAGGCAAGGTACATCTCCGTCAGCCCTTCACACACCTGTGCTTCTCCTGCTCTTCTACCAATCCAGCTGACACGCAGCACAGGGATGCCTTTGAATTTCACCCATGCGAGTCCAAAAAATAAAGTTCTGTATGACTGACTTGGACAAATGTGCACCCTTGACTTGACCGCTGATGACTTACATATCCCCCTCATATGCCTGCACTGATGGGCAGACCCCCTGGGGCACTGTTGGCGTGCTGGTTGGCAGCACAGAGGCATCTGTTTAAGAGCGTGGTGCAGATGCATCATAGTTTATTTCTTGTAACAAACAACCGCAGACCTGTGTAGCATTTAATTAAGGCACACTAGCAAATTCTTCAAACAAAGAAGACCCTACAGGCAATGCCTGCAACAGATGGTGCTCAGTGTACCCAGTTAGGCCAGGGTTCAACCAGAGCTGGCGCAGAACCTGTATAGCCCTACTGCTTTGATGTGAAAAGCACACTAAGTGATGTGAGCTTGGGTCCAGGGCTATGGTAGTATGGTTATCCAGCTCCCAAACTGACCCATAAATGATAGTCATGTAGATGAGTTGCTGTTGGAAATCCTTGAGCTGCAGGAGATCAAATCACCTTCTGGTTCATGGAAAGTGTGAAGATGTGACCAACATTTCTAGGAGAAAGACAGGAGCATTTCAAGGTGAATAGCAGTGCATAACACCAGCTCAAATGCATTTCTTTAGCCACTCTGACTACCAAGGGTGAATAGGATGGGCTTGAACCAGGGAAATCAATATCCTCAGCTGCCTGCAGCAAGAGCAGCCCCACTGGGCACCCCGGAGGTCTGGCAGGGCTCTTTTTCAGCTCCCTACCTTGGTAGGGAGGGCCTAATGCTTTTGCTTAACCGATGTTCATAGTGTGCATCCCAGCTGGCTGAGGCCTGAGTGTACTGTGGGAGTATTTCACGGCATCAGCAAGGGAAAGGGGAACAGCTGGGAGGTGGATGCCACCTCTAAGGAGTGGTGGAGGGAAGCTGTGAGCTCTTGAGGGTGTTTGGCCAAGAGCCTGGTGGCTGCATTAAGTGTAGCCCTTGGTAGGCCATTTATCATAAACTGTGCAACCAGCCACTGATCAACAGCAATTACTGTTTTACAGCTTCCAAACAATGTTAGTTGCAGGCTGTGTTTGCTGTCATAATGTAAAAACCAGGCAGTTATAGGATGAAAAAAATACAGTCTTTGCAGGGATTTTGTGCTTTTCTTTTAAAGTTAACAGGTGTTCCTGGTCACCCTGCAAAACCACAGTGAAAATATCTGCATACCACTGAAATGAAGCAACTCCAAACCAACCCCTGTGAAGAAAATCCCATCCTCTGCTTTTGTTTTGTAGAAATGAATGGGCAAAAAAAGCTTCAACTATGGTTTTTCATAATGATAGAGCGGGAGCTTTCACCACCGTCCCAGTTTTGGACTGCATCTGACGCAGGCTCATGGAGACAGGGGACTGTTATTCGAGCTGTGTGAGTAATCTACAGCAAGTAACTGAATGGAAGTGTTTGGCCTTTTTTTCTGTTTGCAAACTATCTATGAGCCTGGCTGGATGTTCCTGAATGTGTTTGTTGTTTGAAATAATACTGTCCATAATTTATGTGAATAATCATTTATTTGTAGCTTGCCTACGAGCGTTTAGATAGTCAAAATGTCATTTCTGTTCCATGGTTACATGAGTGCAACTCTGAGATTTCCACCATGAGTACCCACAGCCAGTGGGTGGTAAATTCAGTTTCTGTAAAAACCTACTGAAGTATTTTCAGGAAATGTATGATCATCTGCAATATTGGGGCGGGGTGGGAAGAAGGGAGGGGAATGCAGTTAAATAACAGTTCTTTGTAAAGCATTAAAAAGTATTTCCTATGATTCTTTTTATGGCTAAATGGATAATTTAAGTTTTTATGGTTTGTAGTTGGGAACCACTCAATGAGAAATAAGTTTGCTTAGAAGATTTCTACTGACCCAGACACAGTTTCCTGGCCCTACAGCTCCAAAGGGGTGTCTGCGTGCCTTAGGACAGATCTGAACCACCTCCAGACTCCAGAAGCTGTATACTGAAATACTCAGGTCTCTGATTGTCAGAGGACTGCTCAAAGGTGAGAAGATGAGCTCGCCATTTGGTTTCTGAGCAGGGCTATCCCTGACATAAAGAATCACCCCAGCTGTCGGGTTGATGGTGTCCTCATCAGAGCCTGCTGCCTCATTTCTTCCCCCAGCCACAGGTTTGGGCACTCGCACTGCTGGCACGCCACTCAGCTCAGCTCAGCACAAATGACCGCAGCTCACTGCTGCTTCTTGCCAAGCTTTCAAGAGAAGAAAGTGTACCCTTTCTAGGAGGAACCCAGTGTACCAGGGACATTCCCTGTGTACTCATAGGGTCAAGGCAAAGACAAAGCAAAGGTCTCGCCTATGTGCCCTGCAAGCTACCAGATCTTGTGGGATGCACCCAGATCAGCTGGGCAGCCAAGTGGCTGTGGGGTTTTGTAACGTCATTGCCCTCCAAAAAGTTGGTATATACTCAGTGCCTAGAGCACTCCAACCTCTGCCCTGTTGCAGCCACTTGGCCAGTAGCATCTAAGCCAGGTCTCTGACAGCCAAGCTCTGCTGGCAGCTCCGCGAGGAGTTCCTGTGGCAGCAGTGCTGGACCATGGCCCATCTGCCCAGGCAGGACTAAGGGAGCTTACAGAGACTGGGATGGGCTAGGAATAGCTCTTGTGTTTGTTTTCATCCATAGCCTTTCAGTTACCTGGCATGGTTGGATGGTTTTGTGATAAGGACATCTTGAAGGATAAATTGCATAGGCGTATTAAGGAAGAAATAGTCAATACTATACCTGGACTAAGTGCCTCCACTCCCATTTGACATTTATTTTCAAGCAAAGAAGTAATAGTTTGCAAACAAAACAGTGTTTGAATCCATTTTGGATGTCTGAAAAATTTTCTGCTTCAATTTCTTTAATACAGGCTTGTTGTTTACCCATTGCATTCGGAAAGTAACATACTACAGAAAATTATTTTTTCTGCAAATATTTCCCAGCTCCTGAACCCTCTGTTTCCAAACAACTCTTCTCTGAACTACTGTGTGTGGGTAGGCATTTTCAAAATACTAGATCTCTTTTGGCACATCAAAGAGCAGTGTGGACTGCCAGCTTTCTATATCTGTCATGAAAACGCTACGCAGATCAGTTCTCAGAACTGAGGCTGCCCTCTGTCTTGCATGCCAGATATCCCCAGAGCAATACTTTCTGATAATTTATAACTTTCTCAAATGCTGTAATGTTCAATCAGTTTCACTTAAAATTTTCATTGCCATCTCATTATCTGTGGGCTGCTTAAGAAGCTAATGGACAGCAGGAGATCAGTAAATAATGGTTAAATCTGAAGTAGTGTGGACAAAGGTGTGGACTTGGTTTCAGGAGGTGAAACAGGCTGTGACCTTGTACAACTCACTTTTTACTCTTTCTGTTCCCAGCCTTTGTCTTTACCACTTAAAGCATAAAACTGTTGGGTTTCCTACAACAGATGAAGAAAAGAAAATTAAGCTTATTGGAATGGGAGGGGGAAGAAAAAAAATCCTGTTCTTTCTTTCACCCTTCCTGCTCTTTCCCCAGCATTTTGCTGGGCCCTTTCCTCCTCTTTCTTTGTCCAGCATCCCCTTCTGTTCTACATCTCATTGGGACTCCTTTACTGCCCCTCTCTTCCTCCTATACCTTTGTCTTGTTTTTCCTTTCCCAGGAAGGTTTTAGTGGAGGGGAGTAATCTGAGGTAGAAAGTATCTGCCCATGGACCTGTGACCAGTACAGGCTGAAAGGAGAGTTGCACTGCAGATGAGGCGCTTTTTTTGTGGAAAATGAAAACAAAAATAACTTTTTCTCATATTATTGACATTTTTCAGAGGGTGTTGCCATTGGTAGAGTGAACTAAAGCCAGAATTTAGGCTTTGGCTATTGAAATGTTTTGACAAAAATTTGCCAACCTCTAATTTATTTTTTTAATTCTCCAATTAAGGAAAAAAAAAAGATTATTTAAAAGAATCTTTCCCACACAGCTCCCACTCCCCCTGATTTTTTTTGTTTTTTTGGTCAAAGAACCAATTTTCCACTTGCACTAACTCAAGACAATCCTTTTGTTTCAGAACCTGCATTGCAATAACATTTAAAAAGGAGTCCAGAACTGGCTGATTTAATGCTTCACTCGTGACCGTTTGTACTCTTTTCATTTCACTTTACCTTTTTTGAGCTGCATTTGATGGGAAGTGTTTTATATGCTAACGTATCCCAGGCAGTCCACAATTGTCCTTTAATGTTGTGCCCTATCACTGAGCTGTAGCTAGCCAAGATACATCGTGTTGTCACCCCATTTCACAGCCAGCTAATAGCTGATGTATACATCATGTCTACAGCTACTGTGTGATCTGGACTGGCAGAGGAAAAAATCTTTTAAAATTATTCCCAGCCAGGTAGTCTGAATGACCACCTCTCGTTTAGGGCTCTATATGTTGTGTGTGGAGGGTAACAGAGGGTTGGGATTGATTTAGGCCTGAAGAAAAAATAGCATGAAAGGATGGTAGCAACATCCTTGACCACAAAACCAGTGTTTAAGTGGTGGGCAGATTCCCCAGACTTCACTCATTCCCCTCCTGCAAAGGAAATTAATTAATGTAACTTACTTACCTTCTGGTCTTTAAGTTATAAAAGGGCTTGGGGCCATGTTTAAAAGTGGATGCTGTAAAGGGTCTTGGTGGTCAGATGTCTCTCATGAAGTTGTTGAAAAGGCCTGGAGGGGACCCTTGGACACAGCGTTTCTGTGAGGGGGGGAAGATTTATTTAAAACCAGCATTGACTTGCACCGTAGACACGCTGCTGGTGTACAGCCCATCTGCCTCTGTTTGCCTTGCTTTATCACATTGTAAGTTGTGCTGGGCAGGCTCCCTTAGGCCATGTGCTCACACCTGGCCTGATTCGCATCTTTGGGCTCTACCTCAGCCTTAAAATACAGAGGTGATGCACATTCCTCAAGAAAGATAAAGGACATTGGTTCTGGGGAGGGTGGGATGCAGCTTTCTTGGTTGTAACCCTAAGGGATTTGGGGAGACCTGAAATGGTGCACAGCCCGAGACTGGGAAGCACAAGGATGCAGCAAGGATTGAGCAGGGTCTCCCTAGCAGCATGCTTTTAATAGCTGGTGATATTTAACAGCTGTTTTATCAAACTGGACTGAAACACCTCCAGCACAGTCCTCTCTACCCCAGTGGGTTAGAAAGAGTGCTTGAATGGAGCTGGAGAGAGGTTACAAAGCTTTACCCAGTTCTTAAGGCATTAAGTCACCTCCATTTTGAGCAAGGACAATTACACCTGTGTTGTTTTTATTAAGAAATGAATGGCAAAGACTGAACTGTCTGGTTGTCTTTAATGCTCTATGGCACTAAGTTGTAAGACCTTGTTTGTGATGATGCCACAATTAGGTCACCAGTAAGGTTAAATTCCACTTCTTGGGCGTGACAGAGACTTGGCCTGAGATGAGTACAGGGTCTGTCAGCATTCATAAAAAGGAGTTAATGATGCGGCAGGCAAAGTGGATATCTGCCTGCTTCCTTTTCCTTAATTAAGGGCAGTTGGTCACAGTGGGGCAACTCAGGCCAGGCTAGGAGGGTTAGCTACAGAATAAGGTTTGACTCTAATCCCTGCTGAGACTGACTGTGTTCCTTTCACAGTGGGTATAAAAGACCTAAGGAGATTTTGCGTGTATTCTAAAAATGTTGTCCATCCTTGCATTCTTAGGGTTTTGTGGTGTGATCTGGAAATATAATAAAAAGAGGCTCTGGGTGGCTTTGTGCTCCTGTGACTCTGAAGCAGCATTTAAACCCTACCTGATTCCAGTGTACTGTCACTGACTCTTGCAACATCATAAACTTTCTTAATATAAATCTAAAGATCAGAAACTTGTGTCTTAAGTTGTCACTGATTAGTTAGAGACACAGTCCTGGAGCAGAGTTTGAACAGGTGGACAGGATGGTCAAGACCAGGATGTTCAATAGTCCTTATGACTCTGTCTCCAGACTTTCTCTTCAGAGCCTGTCCCAGCATGGTTGTTCATCAAGTGGTCACTTAGGAAGTGCCCAGCATGGGAAGAATCAGGCTTAACTGCTCATGTTGCAATCTTCCCAGAGGATGTGTTTACACCTGGACAACAAGCTTTGTTATCCTTCTGGTCAAGATGAGTATTCACATTAGTGTCTGACAAGCAGGAGGGAGGGAATTCAGGAGAAGAAACATCTTCATCCAAGTCCAAAAGGCAAGGCTTTGTCTATGTAAGTGTGATCAGTTGCTCAGTGTTTGTTATTACTGAACAGCTAAATAAAAGGAGGAGTGCATTTTAACTTGTCCCCTCCCTCCTGAGAGCAGATGTAGGGATAAATCAGTACAGTTGGATGTGATGACAAACCAGAGGGCCAAGAAGGCATCAATGATATGAGACATGTTTACACAGCAAAGGAAGAGGTGTGATTTCCACATGTGCCAGCCTGAGCTATGAGAGCAGGGAAGGGATGGGCATTGGGCTTTGGTGTGTGGTTGGGATGGGAGTCAGCAGTCTTTCAAAGTATTGTGCTCTGTGCGGTTGCCTGAACTAAAGACTGCATGGCTCACCTTCACTCTCAGGGTTAACCATAAACTAGATAGGTTAGGCTATACAGACAAGATTTTATGTGTCTGCAGTCATATCTCCTATACCATCAGTTTTCAACTGCAGAGACAAGAAATCAAGGGCTGAAATGCTCTTCTTGAAGACCATCTCGATACTCTATGTTGGCATTTCATGACTGCAGAAACACTGCTGGGCTTGGCAGGACTGGCTTAAAACCAGCACTGCTTTAGGGCAGGATGAAGGTTCACTGACCAAATAGTGTGGAGGAAATCTTGGCTGTGCTTTAATTTATTGTCTTGCATTGCTAGTAAAGCTAGGTGCATAAATCATAATGATTAATAAATCTGTTAATCCTCCTTTTTTCCTATTTGCAAACTGTCTGAGCAATTTTCTCATCTGCATTTGTTATTCAGAATTTTTCACTGAGTAATTTCTGGAGAGAATTCTTGTGTTTTTATCTTGTCTGGGAAGTTATGTTGTATCTGACATTGGAGCTGTTTTCATTAGAGACATAAATCTTTCTTTTGTTGTTTCAGAATCACATTTCCCATGCTACCATTTGCAGTTACAGATATGAAACTTGCTTTCTTTGACGGCTCTTCAACATCCATTTATCATTGGCTCTTTCAGCTGCTGTTGAAATGCTAGTAAACTGTATCACCCTTACATTTGGGACTAAACACCATACACAGAAGCATGAATGTACTTGCACAGAAATTAAAAGAGTGAATGAGCTCACTCTTACTTCAACTTCACTTCTGTGAAGTTTCCTTTTATTGATAGAGTTGCTAAAATTTGTGCATATAGTCTGTATTTTGTCTGAGTACCAAATATTTACAACAGAAAGGTGAGGCCATCCGTGGGCTGTGTATGTCAAAGGCATGTGTCAAAGCATGTAGCATTACCATCACCCTTGCTATTTGCTCACCAGACACTAATGCGTCAATCCCTAATCAAAGTGGCCTGTACAGGCACAGAGTAGACCTGACAGACTTCTCCACTGACTAGAAAAGGCAGAAAGAAATAATTCATTACGGCAGTGATCCTTCAAATGGGGCATATGTAATACAGTCATTTGAGCAATACTGGCCCAGGTTCAGCAGGAGTAGTGGGGAACGAGGCTAACTGGACATCTGGTCCCCAGCTGGATGGCAGATGCTCCTTAGGGGCATCCCAGGAGACTGAGTCCCTGGAGATGGAGAGAAGGGAAAGCAGGTACCCATCTTTCTAGGCCAGTGCTCTAACCAACAGGGGTGTAAAAAGGAAGAGGGCAGGAAGGTGAATGTGGACCACTACTCTGTTCTGTACTTTAAAAGAAAGTGTTGGCCACGACGGCCTTTTGGAAGGAGGAGAATCCTGAAAAATATGCTCTGAGAATGGTTACTAGGTCAAGAGCCTCAGGGAAAAGAGGAGGAGAAATATTTTGTTCCTTGATCGTAACTCAGACACTAAGCTGCTCAGACGTCTCTGGGCATGCAGAAATGGAGATTACTTGTCTCTGGGATCAGGCTCCAGCTGAGAAAACGTTTCTCCAGGACACAGTTTTTGGAATTGGGTGCCCAAATTCCACTGAGGTCTCACTGGCTACAGCCTCTTTGACCTTGTCTGATGTAAGTGTAAGGCTTTGGAGCATGCTGCTCCAATGTGAGCAGAGCATTTTCTGTCATGAAAGGAGAGGCTGGGACAGAAAAACTGTTCACAGGAAAATGTCTTAGTGCAGGAATTTTACCACTGTTGCTGGGATAGTATATTTTAGTGTTGTAATAAAGGGGAAATTTTCTGACAAGCTTGAAGTCTAGAGCATTCACCTTGAATTAAGCAAAGGGTGGCAGTTGGTGGAATAAGAATATCTGAACTCAAAAGCAAGCCAATGCATGCATGCAAAAACATTTGGCAATTGTTTAGTGGAACAACGACAGCCTTAATAGCGCAGCATTAGGCAGAGGGCCAAGAGGCAAAAATATTTGTAAATAGGGTTTGCTAATTTTTTCCACTGGCAAACATAGCAAAAGAGGGAGGGGGGAATTAGTGCTCTGAAGAGTCAGGCCTGGGAGCACAGGTCTCTCTAGGTTTATGAACAGAATCCTGCTGTAATCCACATCCCAAATGCAAATAAGTTTCTCTGTGTGTGTCTGTGTATGCGTGTCTGCGTGTGTGCGCAGCAGAGGGATATAAAGAAGATGTGGTAAGGAGGCATTCCTCCAGTTCAGGAACAGGAGCTGCAGGATAATCAAAAATACAGAAGGAATCTTGCTCCTCCTCAGAAGGATGCCAAGGCCTAATCATGAAACCAATGCTGGGAGGTGATGCTGAATATTTCTGCTTATGGACCTGGCCTTTTGGAGGCTCTATCATATTGTTGATGTTTGGGAGCTGTCAGAGTGGTTGCATCTGTATCCCAGATCTCCTCCCTCCCCTTCACAGCTTCCTCCTGCTGTGACTGTACAAAGGAGTTGTCATCTTAGACATGTACTCTGAAGCACACTGAGATAAGATGATTTGGGAGATCTGTAGCAGAACCAGTCAGCAGCTGGGCCTACATTTACTCTCTTTCATGTTACTTGGAGTTGTCTCTTCCTCAACCCCTTTTCATTTAGAAAGAAAATACCCTGAGCAGATCCTATCTCTTCTGCGGCTGTTGCTGCTGCTCATACCTACATGGTGAACATGAGCTATGTGCTGCTGACAGAGGAATAGATGGAAGTCATGGGGGATGTCACTTCTGTAGAAATCAGTTTTTGATTACAAAATAGCAGATATCTTCTTCCAGTTTGTTTCTGGTCACAAACAGAAGTGAGTTTCACAGGAGTGAAAATTTTGGAAGGGCAGTCATTCTTCTCCTTTCTGACATTTGTGCATCAGATGATAAGACCTACCTTTGAGCCCACATTTTGCTCCTTGCCACAGTAAGAATAAACTTGACTGTGATACAAATTTACTGCAGCAAAGAGCAGGCCATAAGGATTTTTTTGAACTTACGCAATGGATGAATTGAATGACCTCCTCATACTGTTAATGTTTCTTCTTGACCTTGAAGCACAGTAACTCATCTCTCTCATCTGCACACATTTCATTATCCAAACAGGTGATACTTGTATCACAGTTGGATTTAAGCTGAAGGCTTTTGAGGTTCCCTTTTGAGGCAAAGCTTATCTATTTCAGATTGGCTTCAGCTTAGCCAAAACTGAAGCTTTGAATAATTTGTATCTAAATAGTGAAAAAAGGAGTCTTGCAACACACACTGTTCATGTGAATAATAGAAACCCTTACAAAAACCCAAAGGTGATTAATGATAAACCTCCTGTTAACATTTACCTGACAAAAAGAAATAAAAAGGCATATTAGAGGTGACAAGAAGGAACTAATGGGTGTTTTACACAAGTAATGTCAGAATTTCGGCAGTACTCTCTAAATCACTGACTGCCATTCTTCCTCCCTCTGAAATAATCTGAGCATGTATAAACTAAAAAAAGAAATGTTCAAGGGAGAGCTTGCACACCTAACAGCTTTTTCAGAGGGGACTGGGAGCAGAGTAAACACAAAATGTGTTAAGCTAAAGTTATCTCACGATAGGTAATAATATCCTGCTGGCATATTTAGTTTTTCTACAGAATGTTTTGCACGTCGAAGTTCTTACTTCCATGAGAGATAAGAAAATATGTGACTGTGTAGAAAAGCTTTGGGTGTCCATCCTATTTAAAACCAAACAATGTGCTGCTTCCTCACTGATGTACAGAAACGAGGAGTGGGTTCTTAGGACAATCAATCCTCTGAAATATTTTTTCACAGTCAGTTTGGTGAAGAGTCAAGCACAGATTTTTATGTCTCCTTTTTAACTTCTCTGCTGCATGCCTGGAGACTTCATGTTTTGCCCATCTGGTTGTGGGAGGTTGAACCAAATTCTCCCTCCAGGTCACTGATGCTGCGCTGCAGCTAACTACGTAGGTGAGCATGCAGCACCTTTGCGCTTTCCTGATTTTGGAGGGGATCTGGGAGCCATGCAGGAACTGTGCACGATAGCTGAAACACCTATGGTCTCCACCAGACGCCTCCTGATCCTCCTTTGACACGTTAGCCCTGGGCCAGTGAGGTGGTGATGTAGAATCAGTAGCAAGCCATCAAGTTTGGTCTGGGGGCTCTGCAGCCCATGTTTGCCTGAAGACTTGGGCTGCAGAAGCCTAGAACTTGGTCCTAGGAGTTAAAGAAGCCGTACTTATTTATTAATGCATTTAATAAATATTGAAAGAGCAAAAGGTCATGGGCTGACTCTCATGCGAAAGTTTTGCTCTTTGCAGAGTACAGAAGGTTGCTTACAGCGAGATTGAGAAGCAAGCCCCCCAGCTCACTGCTTTTGTGGCTTGTGACTGAATCCCACTAAAAACAACTTGTGATTTATTTCAGCTGCATAATAATATTACAAAGTAATAAAAATAAAGGCATATTTAATGATGTCCTTCCATTAAATGGTATGCCCTGGCTGTCTACCAATGGCTCTGCAGACCTACTGGCGCCTGTGTCAAGACTCTTTCTTTCACTGTGGGGAGAGACATTAAATACCACGATAGAGTCCTATGTACCACCAGGTTATGCTGCAGAATTCATTTCCATTAGGCAAGTAATTTTTTCCTTTTCTTGGCCATTGCAACTTTGTTATGCTAATAAATACGCTTGTGTAGTGGGACCCAATTTAAACAAAGACTTGACATAGTAACTTTGCTGGACACATCCAGAATGGGACATCTGGGTCTCATCACAGCCAAAGGTCTCTTCTCTCACCCTCTCATCTTCACAACATATCAGTGCTCTCAAGCACAGCTCTCTCGAAGTCTCCAGTATGCATTTGTTATTTTCATTATTAGCTGAAAAAAATCAGGCAATCCCTGTTCAGAAGGGGAAAGGAAGAAGGGTTTTCAGTTGCGCAGGGAACTGGAGAAAAAATGAGGAGGAGAGGAATTACAATGGTAGGACAAAAATCATTTATTGACATCTTCCTTCTCAAAGGATTCAGAAGCATTTTACAAACTGGATACAGATCAGTGCTCCAAAAAACAAAATGCTGCTATCTCTTGGGCAAAAGTACAGTGGCCATGCTTGTCCTCCTAGTGTACAATGCAATGCGTGTGGTGGATACTACCCCATACAGCAGTTCAGCAGAGGAGGGCTGAGCAGGCAGCATTACAGTCCACTGAGTCTCAAAAGCCTGTTTCTGTGAAAAGTGCAATGGTACTTGTTTGTTAGGATCTTCATTTTCTGCCCTTGCTGTGCTATTTGGGATAGGCTGGAAGTTGCTCTCAAGCAGCCAAACTGAAGTGAGCAGCTTTTCCCCATATGTACTACCACGTGCTGATTTGCTGCAGAAAAAAACCTGGAATTGCACGTGCTTTCACCCCACATCAGACCACACCACATCAGACCACACCACACCACACCACACCACACACCACACCACATCACATCACATCACATCATACCACACCACACCACACCACATCACATCACATCACACCACATCACATCAATCACAGCTGCTGTGTCCACCTTGGATAATACCCAGTAAACCGCAGTAAAGCTGCTCATGCTGCAGGGTCGGTCTACTTAACCCGCCTGCCACGTTCCTATCTAGGGACAGTGCAAGCAGCTAGGGAGATGCTGGAGTGCCTGGAGGTCAGAAACAAAGTGTTTGAGGGTAGTGGTGCTGCACTTCTCCTGCTTGAATAAATGCCAAATATTCTGAGGAGAGAGGCAGGGAAGAGGGCAGGCGAGGCAGCTGGATTCAGACACAAAACCTCAGCAGAGCTTCCAGGGTCTGGAGCTGCCATCAGGGGCTTGCAGTGTAGATGTTGTGCAGTGTGAGATTAAAGCTAACAACCAGGAGCAATACTGCCATGAAGGTCCTTAGTGCTATGTAAAGGGCTCGGTTCATCTCTGGCGCAGGGATCGTTTCCCACATAACGAATTACCAGCACCACTTTCTGTAGCGCTTGTGTTTTCCTTGACAGTTTCCCATCCAAGGATCCAGCAATGTTGACCTTGGTTAATTATTCCCAGAGGGAACATATACGCACAGCATCCTCCCACATGAAGCTGTTCTGCCAGATGAATCCCAACCTGTTCCAGAGGTGGAGGAAAAGGAACATGGGGGCAGAGAGAACAGCTCTGCCCACTTGCCGCTCTCTCTGAATGACCCTTTCCTGTATCATCTTGATTTCCCCATCAGACCTCGAACTATGATGCTCTATTTACTTGGCTGAAGAGCCAAATGAGTTTGGCATCTATCACTCTTCCATTTACAAATTAGTGGCCAATGCTGGATGTATTTATTTTTTTTATTCTCTTCTTGTAAGATACTGTTTGTTTAGTCACAGAAACAAAGCATGAATGATTACAGCAAGGTTTCTGCCAAGCATTTTTTATGCACTCCAGAGTGCCCCTTCTCATGCCATGATTGGATCCACTCATCAGTTGTGGAGACGTTTTGAGAGGGGGAAAAAATGTTCTTCAACGTGCTACTGTCTTCTGGCCCTTCTGCTCAGCGATGTTCCTGAGCGACAAGAATGTAACTTGGCTAGGCCAGGAAGCAAAGCCTCATGGCAGGCAGCCTAGGCTGCCTCTCCTAACAAACCCAAAGTGTTTACTGAATCTGTGCGCTTAACTGAGACTTCATGCTCTGTTGCTTGATTTCTCGTGACAGCTCACTATTAAATTAATCTGACATATTAGCCCAATGAGAATTTAATAACATATTACATAATTATTACATATTCTATAAAATAAATTATAAATGGACATACTATGTCATACAGAATTAACATGTTTTACACCAGCTTCCTTTGCAGCCATCCCCCAGTCACAGTGGTCTTGGTAAAGGGCTAAAATGGTAATAACGAAAACATGCTGAAGTAAAATGTTTAACAGTTGATTTTTCCTTATACCTCATAAATAAGGAAGGAGAAGGAGACGGAGAAGGAGAAGGAGAAGGAGAAGGAGGAGGAGAAGGAGAAGGAGAAGGAGAAGGAGGAGAGCCCAGCATTTTTCCCTTCCCACTTTGCATTTTACTGAAATTGCAGGTCTAGCCAGTTCTGTGACAAAAATACAAACAAACTCTGGAGAGCTGGGGGTGTCTGACTTAAGGAGATTGGCTGGCTAGGTGCAGGGCCTAACCTTTAATCTGCCTTGATCGCTCCTCCAGGATCTCTTTCAAAAGCTCTTTTTCTTCACTCTAATGTTCTGCCAATCATAATTTGTATTTCTGAACGCATGAAAGAACTGTTTCCTGTCTCCGGTGGAAAGAGGGAGGGAAAAAAAAGTATTTAAAGTCAAAACGAAATTTTTCTTTTAAAGCCTACTACAGGAAAACAAAAGTCGTTTCCATTACGGGCACAGTTCAGGCGTCTCTTTAAAAGCAGTCACACACAGGAGGTGTTAACAAGCCATGTGCATGGGGTTACATTCTGTTTTCCATTCAAGTGTCAGCTTCGCTAGCTTGCAATCGGAGGCAAATCAGTGATCCATGGCTGAGCACATCAGAAAGGTATGATGTAACGGGCTCTGCGCTCAATCCATCCTTCACACGGGCAGCAGAGCCCCGTCCCATCGAGTTAATCATTGACATGAGACATGAAAGAATCGCCTGGGCACTGACGCGGGAGGGGTCTCGGGAGGGGAGCACGTAACCCCCCCCAAGCTGAAGAGGTGGAAATTTTTCTCTCTTACCCGGCCACCGAAGTCTTGAGGAGGTGCTTGGCACTGCTGGGAAAAAGGCTCTTTGATGAGAATTGGATGCCAGCTCCCTGTTTGGAGGTGCTGGTTTATGTGTAGCAGCTCCCCACCACCACTCGGCTAATCTCTATTACATATCTACAGACAAAACAGCTACTTGGCATTGTGTTGCGGATGTCTGCAACTTTTGCCAGGACGTTGAACAGAGGCCAGGAACTTGGGTGGAGACAGGAGCCAGAAGGTCATCTGGGGTTGCTGCTCTTTGTTAGAGCTAAATAACGTTGCGAATGTATTAAGCCCCTTTCCATGCACTGATTTTTTTTTTTTTTCAATGCCTTCAATAGTCTTTTTTTTTTTTTTAACTGCACTGGATTCATGTACAAATATGCAAGGCAGAGCAGTTTGCTCATTTGCACTTAGCATGAAACCCTAAGTTTGAGGGTTTTTTAAAGAAAAAAGCACCAACATACTCACTGCAAGGGTTTGCTCTGTGAGAACAAGAACTTGGGTGCTTTGTCATTTCCTCTCTTTCAGACACTGATCAGACACTCACCTTCACGAAACTATCAGACAATCTCATTACTGTTCCCTAAGAGGAGAAGTTTAAAAGAACAACAAAAAAAAAAAGCTGGAGGTGGGCTGAAGCAAATTGTGGCATCTGGAATTGCAAAGTTGCTGCTGGATCCTACACCCCTGCTGAGCGCTGGTCACGCTGATGGAACACCCTGGTGGGGACTGAAAAATGCACGAGTAAGATTTGCACTTTATACAGCTGATGTTGTTGAATGAGTTCTGTGGCTGCATGGATGAATCTGCTTATTCTGACTTGAAAGATGTCAAAGTTTACATATATATTATTGAGTTGTTAGTGTGGATTTCCTCCATAAAACAGGCTGCAGATGAAAGCAGGTTAATACCTCAGTGACGTAAATTATGGTTTCTTCCCATGTCAAATTACAGCAAAATAGTTACAGACTGACATGGAGACAGTAAACAATTTGTTTTCAGGAAAGTCGTGTTATATTCTTCTTTTTGACACCATGGGAAGTGTATGGCTGGGTGAACACATGGAGTTCAGGGATTTGTGGCAGGTATTCTCTTCACTGGTGAGGCTGATGCTTCTGTGGCTGTAGACAAGTGACTGCTTCTTTTTTTTATTCAGGTATTCTTTTGTCCATGAACACATACTGTCTATTGAAATCTATCCATCCCCTGCTCCACTGCCTAGGGTACAAAAGCCATTGGGAGATGTGTTGTTGAGATTGACATCACCAGGCTTTTGGTGCTGGGAGACAACCCTATTCTGCTCCAGGTAGGACAATTTAGAGGTGAGCATCCTTATTTTGTTTTTCCTTCTGCCCATGTTTGTTGGCCAGTCTTTTCCCTGACAGATAGTGTGCAGTAAGACAGGAAAATCACAGCATGGCCCTACAACTTCACAGGTATTCTCCACAGTCACCTCTGCTGAGCATGGCCTGATGCGTTTGGGATGGGATGCAATCAAATGCCACTGGCCACCAGAAAATCTCACATTACCTCAGGTGTTTCCCAAGTTGCGTTCTGTGATGGATGCCCTCCTGGTCCTTGGCAGTGCTGGGCTAGCTTGTGACACATCCGTTGTAAGGCCCCTCTCTCAGGAAGAGCTTTGTGTTGCTTCCTTGGTATGTAAAAGGCAACGCCAGTGTACGTGTTACCCATCTGCTGCTCCAGTTCAGCCCTGGAACAGGACTCTTTCTATCAGGCAAAAAAGTCCTTGTGTATAAGATGCAAATACATATGTATCTCTAGATATTTATATATAGATATATGGATACGTATACATAATAAATAATAACATGTATAAACATTGTATTAATTAAATAATAAATACGTAGGTTTATCTATTTTTTCCCCAGACTCTTGCCGATGGAAGGTGTTGTAACATAAAATATTTTACTCATGGCTATGTTTATCCAGATATGGCACTGTTTTCCAGAGACATTATCTAATTCTGACATCTGAGAGACTCTTAGAATAAGATTTTGTGGTAACCACAAATAACAAAGGCAGAAAGATTGTGGAAAGGTAAAAAGGCTGATCTTCATTTGCAGCAGGGAAGTTAAAAATTCCCTGCAGTCTCAATCCTATGTCCCAACCCCTTTATGCTGCTTCGCTGTTTAGTAGGGCTTCTTTTTTTTTTTTTAAAGGACAAGACAAATTGTCTAGCCGCAAGAATTTAAACAATGCTTTTAATCTGAGTGAAGAAATGTGCTTGTACTGCTTGGCTGCCTTTAAAGTCTACTATTGCAATATCTCAGCAAAAGGTGCATTCATAGAAGGGGGAGCTGTAGCTTAATGAAGCTGCACTGTAAAGCTTATTTATCTCCACTGCACTAGATTTACAGTTCTCAATAATCCCCTTGCCATTTTTTTCGGCTGAGAAACCCTCAGAGGTGGTGCCTGCCATGGAGGCAGGGGGAGGTACACTGCTCTCCTGGCCCAAGCAGCACTGTCCCCACCATCCTGCAGCCAGACAAGCTAGCTGATAATTGATGTCGGTTTTGAAGTAACCTGTGTTTTAAGAAAAATGAAATTTCACTGCAGCTTTTGATTCTGAAACCACGAGGAAATGCACTGAACTGCACATTTTTCTTGAACAGAAATAAAATTTTACTCCCCAAGGGCTGGTGAGATCTTGATGCTCTTTTTACATGGTTCAAGCACCTAACATGAGCCTCCCCACCCTTTGTCTCCACCTCTATCTTTCCTCTCTTAGACCAACATACTATTTCACAGGGCCTTGATATTGCTAGTGAGATTTTGTGTGCACGTGTCTGTATGGCCACGATGCGGTGTACAAGTGAGTTGTATAAAAGGTTGTATAAAACCCTATGTAAGGACAAAGACTCAGACAGTGTGTCTTATTTCCCTTTAGGGGACACAGCACCAGATGCTGCTGCTGACAACAGCATCCCTGTGCTGCTTCGGGACCCAGCCTAGTGCCCCAACAGACTGGTGGGAGCAAAAGGGAGTCACCGGCGTTTCCCATTAACTTCTGGAGTTCCCTGCTTTCCTCAACATACCAAAATGTGCGTCTCAGGGTTCTCAGCTGTATGAAGAATTGGATATGTGGCTTGTAAGGTCAGAAAGGTTGGCTGTTCCTGGGTACACACGTTTTCTTAATGCACGTTTGGGAGGGTCAATGCACTGTGTCAGCAAAAACAGCTCCGCACACAGATATACATCCACATATTGGAAAGAAGGGAGACAGATGGTCTCTATTACCCCATGTAACCAAACGCAGGATGCAGATGATCCAAAACAATTAGAACGGGAGTTTTTCTATCAGAGTTTTGAAGAGATTTCATTCATCACATACTTAGTGGCATGGCTCCAGCTCCAAGGATATATCTGGGATGGGAATTTAAAAATATTCATAATAAAGTTTTTCTGCTCAGTATCATGTTATGATTTCGAAGTGTAAAATGCCTTGACTCTTTAAAACCAGAAGCAAGAGTTATGCACCACCCTGATCCTGTGAGTTTCCCTCTTCCAATGGGATCACAAGAGTGTTTCTCCACTTTCTTCATGCCAAGGACCACCTAAATTTTTAGGAAAATGAGTCAGCAGACCAGTTATATTACCGCTGCCACAACGTTTTCATTTACAGCAGCAAAACACCAGGCTGATATTTGCACATCTGTGTATTTTCTCCATTTTGCCTACTTGCTGCTATACTGTGAGAATGTGCCTGGTTTTCATTTTTGAAAATAGTTTTAATCGGTATGTGGATCCTCTCCTAAAGTTTCAGGGACCACTAGAGGTCCCCAGCCAGTGCTGCAAAACACTTGCCCAGGGCACCCCTTTCCAATCGCCAGTTTACCTTGGCCCACTGGCATTGCAGCAGGATGAATTACCGTCTTTGGCCTCTTGCTGATGTAACTGAGCGGGAAGAAATGTCACGTTCGTACCAAGCTGGGGAAAATATTCATTTAGCAGGTGCGTACGTGTTGGTTTTATCCCCTGACTGCTGAAGCTGCTCAGTGCTTTGGAATTCTCCTTGCCTTTAAGGAGGGGTTAATGGGCAGAGTGAAGGTTATTATCCTATAAACACAGATGATCACATGAACCTGCCACTTCTCAGCACCTCCTTATAAGAGAAAGGGATGAGTTTGGAAAAGATCATCTAGAAGAGGGACCTAGAGAATCAGACCTTTAAATCCATATTTAGTTCCTGAGCTGATTTTTCTTCAGAAGTGCTGCTCCTAAGTAACTCCTCCAGTTCAGTAGAAGTCATTGTAATGAAAAAGTCTGTGTGTATGGATGCCATATATTTTAAATCACTTCATCTCCTGTTAAAGCACAGCCACTTCTGGGTAACAACACGGCAGATGTTTAATATGTCATGTCACAGCAGCTCTCCATAGCAGATTTCAGCAGGACAGGAAGAATGCCATGAAACTGCAAGAAGGATTTAGTTAGGCGAGACACAATTACCAAAGTTGGACTATGTCCAGGACACTGGGGCAAACCCTCCTGCCTTTGCAAATTTGATTTTAACAACTTTAATTTTAAACACCTGATAGTCGTATTTCTTGCCAAAGGAACAGATTGCCAAAGGAAAGTAAGAGAGGCAGCATTTCCTAAGCAAAAAAAAAAAAAAAAAACTCTCAGAAAATGAAGAAAGGGGAAAAAAAAAGTTTCCTCCTATATGGTTTGTGACACCTCAGTGGGAAACCATGAAATATCCGCTGCAGAAACACATTTTCTGGGCTGTAGGTCATCTCAGCTTATATTACCCCACAGCCTTGAGCCAGTATTTTGTGCGTGGAAGTGATGAATTGTAGAACGTGGAACAGCACAAGGGGATCAGCCTACAAAGGCCAGGTCAGAGCAGTGCAGAAAGAAAACAAGAACATGCCTAAAAAGAAGAAAATTCGATTTCTTTTGCTATTAAAACATTTATGCACCAGAATTTATTGATGACATTGCAAATATCCACATCCAACAACCTAATGGTTCAACACACCGGCTTGCTTATGTGGAATTCAGCTGCATCTATGGCATTGCAACAAAACAAGCAAAGCCAAATGAATACCTGAAAGAAAGTACCTTGTATAACACAGACCCTCTGATAGATAGCTTCTCCAGGAAACCAATACTACCCTACAGAAGGGTACTTCAGAGTAGTTTGCAGAAGAGTTGCTTTAAGTAGAAAAAAGCTGTACTTGCATCAACCTGAAAATAACTGGAAGTACATGGAGAATCTCTTTTCCTCGCTTTTTCACCCAAGTGAAACAAGCTTCTCCAGTTGCTGCTGCAAGGAATTTAATGAAATAATTCATAACCGAGAGATTATTTCCATGTTTGTATGAAACATAAAACAAGCATTCTGGGACTTGCTCTGTACCATTTTCAGCTCAGGTTGTGTTGCACGTGGGACACATTTATCTCAGATGGAAAAAGTCTGAGCTACTGATTTCCCTAATGTATAGGCGGGTCACACCATGGTTATCAGCGGAAGCTAGGTTGTGGCTGTTGAGTAGTATATGGCCCTGAGTCACGCATGCAGCTTCTATTCAAAAAAGGGGAAGGAAGGAGGGCTCAGGTAGATGTAATTGTACCTACTTACCAGCATACTGAGGTTACAGGACGCTGCGGGTTCCTGATGCAGTCTCCCTTCTGCTGTGTACTCCTTACACAGCCACACAAGACCTTAAACCAGTTCTGCTACCCTGTCTTTAATGCCTGAACACATCCCCTTGCTTCTCATTATGATAAAGTGCTGTTTTGGGGTTTGATGGGCATCCACAGACCCCTGTAGCCCATCAAACTCACAGGTCAGCAAATAAGCCCTGAATGGCTTTGTTAGAGGATTAAATTTGGTATGTTCAACACACTGTTTATGCCCAGGGAATGAAGCAGACCAAAGCTTCAGTGTACTGCTTTTTCAATCAGGTCTGCTGCCTCATTTAAAGAATGGGAATATTTTAGACCCACCTACTATTAAAAAATATTATTATTACGGCTTTGCTACATACTGACATATCCCTTTGTGCATACTGTTTTAAACAAGAAAGTGCAATTCACAAGTTGAACATAAAGAACATAATGAAATAGTCCGTGTTTCACTGTTTCCTCATCAGCACGATAATGAAACACAGATATGCTTTATCTACCCTGGTGATGATGAAGCTCAGACACTAATCAGAGGTTTGTTGTTATTTTTGGCTGTCACACACACAAAAATACAGCGGAAACCATTTTTCTTTATCTTTTAAAACCCATGCATGTAGAAAGGAGGCAATGGCTTTACACAGTTATCTGCTTATCCATTTATTCTGTAAAATAAAAGGAGTAGTGCAAAACATCTCAGCCTCACTTCTCCTCTGGTGTAAATTAAGGTGGTTCCAGCACCCTGTACACCAGGGCAGGATTAGGCCCTCTGGTACAAATATATGAATTTCCCATTTCAAACACTGGTATGAAAACAGTATTTCTCTTTCCTCTGCCGCCTTCTGCGTTACCGTGTTACCTTCATCTCCAGTGTCCTGTCATTTCAGAAAACATTAACAAATCTGTAATCAGCAAGCAGAAAGAACCCACCTTGTCTATCAGCAGAAAACTCTTTTCTATCCTAGCATTGAGCTCCCAGTCACAATCACAGCTAATTAAGATGCTATAAACACGGACAGGCCGAATGCTCAGCCATGATCTCCACCCTTCAGTGTGAATATACTGAAATTCCACTCTAAGGCCAGTATCTGCATTGGTATCCAAAACCTGTTATTGATAATTTAAACAATTGTTTTACGAATTTCTATGACATTATAGCATCCTGATTACAAAACATTTAAGGCAGATACTTCCTTTTAAATGTACGCTTGAGCTCTGAGCTGCTTTAGAATTAATATGAAAAAAAAACCCAAAATCCTTTCTTGTTTATTTGTGACAGCAGTACATGGACAGTCATTATTTCTCCCAATAAAGAGAAGCACCCGTTCTCCCCTTAAAAGAAAAAGACCCTGCTACTTCACGATAGCCTCATGCATGGCAGACTTTAGGGCTTTTATGGACAGCTCGTGCAATCCTGGTCAGAAAGTAATTCTGCAAGTAACCATGCTACAAACCAAAAAGGTACACAGTGCCAGTGGTCTGCTTTAAAATCACAAACACATGGAGAGACAGTTGTGCAATTTTTCTTAATTAGAGAAAATCAAGACACTTTAAGAAAGAAAAATAGATTAGAATGTTTGAATCACAAGCAAAGTAAAAGTAAAACTAAACATACAAAAAGCCCAGTCCCACACCTTTATGCTACATCTCAACAGGCTGAAAAGTGTGTAACAGACTGGCCAGGCCCATAAACACACTGAAGACACTGCAAGCAGCAGTTGACAGGTTGGCCATCATCTTGCTTCCTTTGGGTAAAACTCCCTTTGACATCAGCTGGAGCAAGGCTGGTTCCTAACCCCTGTATGTAGCTGGAAACAGGGTCTGACCCTGCAATTCGCTGAGCATCTTTATCTCAGCATGCAGAAACACAGTAGAATCACTGCCTTGTGCCATGTGGGGGAAAATCAACTATTATTTATGTCTAAACACTTATAGCTCTTAACAGGAAAAAAAGAAACACACTAAACCCTCCTGATGTTGATGTAAAGCAGGGTATACGACTTGCTCGCACCACCTCTCATGCATACACCTGACACGCACATGAGCATGCTCATTTTTACCCAAGAAACACCTTGGTTTGTTTAGATTTGAGACAAAAAGCAGCAGTCCATCATCTCACGTCATTCTGAAAACCTGACATTTACAGAGCTCTTTCCAAATGAGCTCATTAAATACGGCATGCATCTTAAGGCCATATGCAGCAGCATAATTTAGAGCGTATATTTTATAGGTTTCTTTTTCTGGTTTATCTGCTGATTATTATGTGCTTAAAACCTCAATTATCCCAACTAGTTAGGGGAACAAGAAAGGGAAATAAAAAGTAGGTGACGGAAAAGTATATGTTAATAAATGCCATAGAAAAGCAATCCATACAACACCAAGGTTGTTGTATGTGTAATACTTCAGTGTTACTAATGCCCTTTCTCTTCTTATAGAAAGATGAGTAGTATGAATAAAAAGCACAAAACTGCAACTAAGCCATCTCCCTCATTGTTACTATGTTCTTACAAGCAGCAGGCATTTTAAAACACTGCAGACAAAAGCACAGCAGATTTTATCTTCCTTTTCACTGTACAAATTCACAGACCTAGATGGAACAGCGCAACCCAAAATAAAGGCTGGAGCTGGCCCAGCTGGTAACAGGAATGACTTGAAAGATACAAAAATATATCTGAAAATTTCTTTCCATAACATATAAGTTTAACTACCTAATGTTTAACTACCTAATCCTCGGGGTGGGGGGGGTGGGGGGGCGGGCAGAACTACAGAGTAAAATGGCTGCTTATATAAATGCAAATAATTGCAAATAATTTCAGCTTTCTCCATTTACATCCCAACAATATGTATGTTTGGTGCCCAAGTGCTGTTACTTATGCCCTGAATAGTTTCAAGCACAAAATTCTGTATCATAAAAAAAGTCACAGAAAGGGCTGGGAATTTTTTTTAGTGTGCCAGGCCTGTAAAACTGAGACGGTGAAACTCAGTGAGCCGACCCTGCTAAAACCAAAAAAGAGGGTACGTAAAGATGTGACAGTATCAAAGACCTCATCCATACAGTCACTTGTCCAAGCACACTATTACACATATACAGTTGTTTTAACTGTTTACTGCTTTCTCATGTACAGTGATTTTTTTAATGCACGTTAAACCGCTAGCGTTAGCCAACTTCTGTAGTGTCCAGAATTGCTTACCAGTGATTTTTAAGGCCAGCAATTTCTCATCAAAGTGATTCCAGTCGATTTGGCCTGACCCCATCCCAATGAAAGTATTTTCTGTTTTTACTGCTGCTGTCAGGAATACATCTCTGTGGGATGCCCCTAAGTGTCCGCTGCCTGCACACCTGGTTTTTGAAGGTGGAGGAAGCTTGGCAGATGTTTCCAGCCTCTCTGGTGCAGAGCAATCCTCTCCTTGCTTTCAAGAAGTTGACTCCTTTGCAGCAGCTTGCATATTCGCTTTGACTTGCTTCTTTGCCAAGTAGTAATCTGGAGAACAACACATATAAAGAATTAGCGCTACAACACTGAGAACGGCTGCTTTTCAAGAAATCTCTCAAATCTCTTTTTTGTGTTGAAGAAGTCATTTAGACTTCCCTGTGTCTCGTGAATAACAAAATTAATACCTTTAGCATGTTCCACATAAAGCTATGTAATACCAAGTAAAACAAAGGAAATGCAGTGGCTTTTATCCAGTTGAGATCAAAAGACTTTGTACCCTCTTATGCAAGCTGAGCAATGTGACATTTCACTCCAAATTTTAGATCCATGGCTGCAGTGCTTTCTAGGCGGAAATAGGGGTTTTTTTTCCTCCTTAAAAATAACGAAAAAATACTCTGCAAAATCAGATCTGAAGAACTATATATGTGGGACGCTTTTTTTCTGCTTACTAGATCAAACTGTGGGTTCATGGAGGACTGCATAAAACCTTGCACTACCACTGAATTTTAACTTTATTTGCTCAGAGAGTCAGCACCGTGGTCATGGGGAGAACACCCATTACAATTTCTAACATACAGGTGGCTGAATCTTTGTTTCAGGTGCAAATGTAGATCAACCTTAACTACAGAACCATGATTCAGAAACCATAGGAGCTTCCCTATAAGTTCCTTCTCTGCCTCCCAGCCTTGCACAAAAAACACATACTTTTTTTTCAGGTAAATAAGGCAGAATTCTTAGTTGAAATGGAAGCTAGATGCTTATTTAGAGTTCGTGGGATTTACCTGGCGTAAATTGTCTGTATTCATAGTAACAAATTCACTCCAATTTCTGTTGAGGATGTGGGCTCCATGCTATTTAAACCTCAGCTTTCTATATAGTCAAATTGGCAACACCTATTGAGTCCTAGCAGCATAAAGTCTTGCATTAATTTCAACGCAGAACATAATCAGTGGGATGACCGGAATTCTGTAGGCTTTCACAGCCAAGTTCATGCAAGGGGATTCCTGCAGCCCACTTCCTGAAGGACACGTCTGCATGGCACCATGGCACAGTGCGATGGAACGCAGTGGTACCTGAGCTAGCCCTAAGTTAAACTTCTGGAGTAGAACGTGATCCCAAGGAGAATATATTTTCCCAGGCAGGAGCATACACTGCTAACTCAGTAGAAAAGCAAATCCCACTATTACTATAACCTACTGTAATCTCTCAGTGGAACAGCAGAGGAAAGGAATAGCAGTAAGAAAAACAAGCTTATATTGCCAAATGTAATCCTTACTACTTATTTCTTCCATTTAAAAGACTTCTATATAGCTATCCTCCATTTTATTTTGGGAAAAGAAATGTATTAGGAATTATGCTTATTAGATTAAATTCAGAAAAGACAAAAAGTCAGTATTCCCATTTATGCCTGTGAAGTTTAGCAAGACCCCAACTGCTCAGATGCCCACATAATGGAGCCTAGTTTCAAAACTGATAGAGGTACTTAAAAGCCAGGGAGATGCAGATTCCCCAGAGCCACATTCAGATGGCCTCCATCTAAGCTACTGAACAGAGTCCAAGGAAATTGGCTGGTTTGCCTAAGGGACCCTAAAGACCACCTGCACTGGCATAATTAAGGTACTGAGGAGGATGCTGCCTGCAGCCTGTCAGTCAGAAAGCCTGGCCACAGGGACCTAGGACAGAAAGATTTCTGTTGCTTAAATATACCTACCTAAATACCTGATTTCCTTTCCACCCCATTTTCTCCCCAGCCATCTTGCGTGAGCTATCTCCTTCAGTAGTAGGACCAGCTAGTGAAAACATAAGGTTGTTACCAGTTCTCTCTCTTGGCATTTCGCTAGGAGGCAAGGATGTATGAATGCCTCCCAGGAGAGCCAAGGTCTAAGTGTATCAGACTGAGGCAAGCCAAAAAGTTTGGAAGAAAAAAAGAAAAAGGAGAAAGTGAAAAAGGCTTTTAGCCTGTATCTGAGCTGCTTTTAAACTTGAGGCTCACCCAGAAACAGAGCAGAACCACACTGGGTCCACAGTGAAAAAAAGAGAATGGAGACGGAGTAAGTCTACATAAAAGGGTTGGGAGATAGAATGGAAAATCTACTTTCATACTAGTTATCTCTCTGTGTATCTAAGGAGTCTAAGCAGGCAAACCTCTGCTCCTTCCACTCTGGAGGTGCCAATGCCCACAAAACCCCATGGTTGGTTTTTAATATATTGATACTTATTTAATGGGCCACAGCTGTCTTTGAAAGGCTAAATTATATGCACATTGCTGGATCTTAACGTAAAGCATCACAGGGGTGTTGTTGACTACAGCAGAAAACAGATAACTGGGTTCAAATCCAACCTCGGGTTCAAATCCAACCTCAGGTGCAAATCCAACCTCCTAAACTAGCCTTTCATTACAGGATAGCAGAAGATGAGAGAAGGGGTGGAACCATGGGGTCAGACCATATCAGCGGGCATCTCTTTTTCCCTGGCTCAGTTTTGCCTCAATTACTTCAGTAGTGCCCAGAGGGACAAGGCTGCTACAAGAGGAAAACTTCCAGTGCATCCTTTAGCTGGCAGCAAGATGTGTGTGTGTGCGCACGCCTGTGAGAGAAGGATTGAGAGATGGACTGATCTCCAAGCCTCACCGAGAGAGGAGAGTGCAAATGATTCTCCTGGCCCATCTCACACACCTAGATTCCTTGGGGAGAAGGGTACTGTTGTTAGACTAAAGTGTTTTCTCTTATAAAAACACATGTGGGAAAGTGCAGCGTGCATCGCGGTATTTTGGTTTCCACATCCCCTGATGAAATGTTTCTTGCCTGGGGAAAACAAAACAGAAGAAAAATATCCCCTGGAAATATCTGCATAATTTACTCCCACACACCTTGTGAGAGATTTACAATTGAACAGCAGTTCTCTCAAAACATCACAACATTGTGCTCTGAATTACACTTCTGTACTCCTACCTGTAAATTATACTGTTAATTAGTTAATGGCTGTAAAGTGCTTTGGAGAAGAAAAGAGCACTCATTAAATATCATTGTTCTGTACTCCAGTGTGCAATGTTCCACTGTTCGTTAATCTCCAACCTCTTCCTGAACCTCTCACTAGCAATTAAGTTATATACACTCAAATAGCAAATTGGTCTATTGTTTGACTTAACTGAGATCAACATCACCATTCAGAAAGTGTTTCCTGAAACTTTAGCTTCAATTATCTTCTAGGAAATTTCAAGCTGGTGTCTCACATCAAATTCCCAAAAGAAAATCCTTGTTCTACATCTTGAAAACCTCAGTCTTGGATAAACCAAAACCCCAATACAGACAAGGGAAATCTAATATATGGGATTAGATTTTTCAAACAAACTCAAATCCCATTGAGAAGAGAAAATGAGGGGCCAGATGTTCAGAAGAGCTTAGCATGCAGGATGCTGAGAACTTTGAAAAACTTAAAGCTCTTTTATGGGTGCTGAAACCCACTCCTTTGTACATCTGGCAGCAAGTCCTGATGAGAGGCATTGGAAAACCCAGCCCCTCCTGCCACCTGGCCAAGTTTAAGATCAATTTGCCCTTAAAATTCCTGGATGCCTTCACTGAGTATGATATCCAAGCTGAAGTTAGCAGGAGACCTGGCTGCTCTCTCTGGTTTCTGGTCTTCCTCCTAGGGCTCAGCTGGCTGAATGGCTTTCCATATTGCACTTGGGAAAGGGTGCACATGGCCAAACTTAAAAGCAAGCAAAAAGCCAGAAACTCCCATTCGATGGGCAACCCTGTTTTCCTGTTGGGTTCCTGCTTGAGAAATCACCTCAGTACTTTTCTTAGACTGCCTTTTTAAATGTCTAACTCTCCTAACCATCCCAACCACCCTTCTGCAAGAAGTGGTTGTTATCTTACTGCTCTGTGACAAGCCCTAAACAGAGCCCCTGAGGGCCAGGAGAGGGGTTGTGGCACAGCACCTTTGAAAAACACAAGCCCCAATACCCATCAATTTAGGGTGTGCCTTCCTCCTCCTGTAGATGCTTCTTTGAAAAGTTGCACTTTCTTAAAGCAAGACTGGTTTACGGGCCCACCAGAGAATTTCTAAGCAGTTGCTGGGACCAGGCTTGATCATCTGAGCCACACCAGGGTCTCACACACCTGTCAAAGACGTCTGTCGTCTTTTCTTCCCTTCCAAGATCCTCTTGCCCCCTGTTTTCTTGGAAGTCTTGGGTTTCTCAGTAAGCGCCACCTGGGCAAAGTGGCGATCCTTGTCCCCCATGCCCAGGGGGCAGTTCAAGTGCTGCAGTGGTCTCCGAGCATCTCCTACCATGCAGCTGTGGTAGAAGGTGGGCGCCTCATGGCCCTTGAGCTCCTCCCACTGCAGGAGCCCCTCCACTGGCATGTCCTGGAGGAAATCGAAGTTCCACTTCTGCTGGGCACCCTCGATGCTGTTGCGCAGCATGTGCTGGAAGTCCTGCCGCAGCTGCTCATGGTCTACAGGGCCAAAGAGGTTCCTCCGGGCATGGGTCATCTTCCCCAGGCTCTGCTCCATCCTTTCTCCCTGGTGCTGCTCTCTGGCGAGTGTATACAGCAGTGACTCCCTGCCAAGGACAGAGAGACCATCAGCTACCCTCTGCATGCTCAGTTTAGTGGGCACTGCACACTCTTTCAGGGGTGTGTGGCAGTAAACCTAGATACTTTTAATCCCACTACAGGAAATCTTGGCCTATTTTGAAAGAAATTTATCCCAATTTCTAGCCCAGAGTGAGAATTCCCATCTAGAGGATGTGTCTATAGAAGTATGGGGAAGTGTGAAAAGCCCCCACCTCTTCTGTGCACCCCTATTTCAGAGTACACTGAGTGAGGGCTTGCTCTAGGGGACAGAGATGCACGAGGAAGTGGACAACATCCCCTGAGGCAGTGCACCAAAATACAGAGAGCACAGAAGTGGTACTTGGAAAAAACGGCCGCGTGTATCACCTTAAACAAGGCAAAGGGCCTGAGAAAGAGAACTTCCATGACAATGAAGGGTGATGGCAATCAGTGAAGTACAGAAGACATGTTTGATTTTACAGTGAAGGTAGTATCTCTTTCCTGACTACTCTTACCATTTGTTTTGCAGTGTCAGCCAAGTTGGCAGCTAAAGATGATTAGAGCAATCACCGGTTTCTTGCCTGACATTTTCATTCCCTTTTCTTGAAGCAACTGCCTGAGAAATGGTCCCGGTCCCACACAAAAACACTGCCTTTCCTACAATGGCAAATCCCAGTCAGGCACCAGTACGTTGACTCCCCATTTGGCAGGCTGGCATAGGGACAGAAGAGGTGGGGTTTGCACCCTCCTCTGGAAGGTAAGGTGGAGACACGGCAAGACAGAAAATAGGGCATTTTGCAGATTTCATAGGCCAGAAGGGCATAAATATACCAAACATATTCACCCACTAATTCCTGCACCAGGTCTTTAATTTATCTAAGAGCTTGAAAATAGACCTTAAAGGTCATTCAATTCTTCTTCCGGATCCACAAAATTCAGCCCCTCTCACAAGCTCTGATGTGTGGCAGTGGACAGGCTGAAAAAAAAACCTCACAGAAACACCAGCAAACAGCCAAATTTTGGATTTGTTGCACTACTGAATTCTGAAGGGCATAAAGAGTTTGGGGACAGAGCTGAGAGAGGTCAACTCTTCATTTGGCTACAGACCATGCAGATAGTCAGAGCAGCAGAGCTCCTGCAGAACCTCAAGCTTCAGGCTTGGCCTCCAACATCCCAAAGGGTGCTTCAGCCGCAACAGACACAAACCCAGATGTGACTGGTATAATCACCCCCCCCGCATTATCTTTGCAGCGTTGTATCTAATCCACGTGAACTCTGAGCATCCCTCACAATCACACCCCAAGTGCCTACTCTGAAAATGTCACTTGGTGGCTCCAGTATCAAGAGCTTGTCAGCAACGGAGCAGTGTTGGCACTTAGATGGCCCTGCACATAGACTGCCACAGAAAACCCAGATACTGAGGGATGCGGCTACCTCCTCCTAGGTGAAAGCTGAGTGTCAGTTCTGCAGCTGATAACACACCTGAGCAGCAGAGGTCCAAAGAGGTGGACTGGCTCCTGCACCTGTTCATCAATCTTATTCCTTGCCCTCAGCAGCTCTGAACCAGTGTCCCCCAAATGCATGGCCCACAGCCACAGTTCACTGAACCAGAGAGCGCCAGGCCTGGGCTGCCCTTCTGGTGCATGATTGATTTCCAAATGTTGGGTGTGGTTCTCTGGAGGCTGATGTCTCCCATGGAGCTCCAGGAAGGGAAACAGAGTAGCCCTGTTTGGTCTCGGACATCATCTGGGGCTGATCATTAGGACTGATGGGACTACAGTGCCTCCTGGGCCCCAGCCAGGTTGCTCCGGTGGTACCACACCATGCCGTGTGGTTACACCAGTGCGTTTGGCACCACGTGGTTACACCAGCGTGTTTGTCGTGAGCCTTCAGCACTCAGCTGCCAACGACAGCAAAGCTGGCAGTTGCCCACCAGATGCTCCTCGCTCCCCGCACGACCTAGGAATGGTAGGAAAGCACTTTTCCTGAGGAAAAGCAGCTGAGAGCACAACAACAAGGATAATCCTCTAGGTGGCATCCAGAATCCCCAAACACAAAATTTTTCCTAGGGTTGCACAGAGCCTCACCCTTAGCTGTCACCATAGTTAACAGCAATCACACTTCCACTGCGTCTTTATCTGGTGCCAAGCCCTCAGCAGCTTAAACTGAGCTCACTCAAAGGCAATCAGGTCTTAGGAAAAGGCAAAAGGTCTTAGGAAAGGACACACAGCGCTTTGCAGGAATATTCCTCTTTCTTAGAAACCTTCCTCATACGTATAAGGAACCGACTGTTTGGTATCAGTGAACCAGCGTTAGGAAGAAAGAGGGTATTTAACAAACAACTATGGCCTTTCCTAATAGCATATTTTAATATCACACAGGAAAGAATTAGGAAAGACTCTGCCTTGCTCTGCTAATGATTATGGCTATTCCAGTGCAGCCTGCGAATCCAGTGCCTTGTCTTTAAGACTGTCTAATTCCAGGTGTTTCAAAGGAAGATAAAAAGTCAGCAGAGAGGATAATTATAGAATAACCTTTCCCTATGGAAAGTTTCCTCCTAATGCTTTTAATTATGTCATGAATCACAAATGTTTCTAACTCTTCTAAACTTACATCATGTGTATATACTGCCTGTTGCCGTTTCCATTATTTATGGTCGCATCCAGGGTGAAATCCTGGCCCTACTGAAGTCAGTGCAAGTTAACCGCATCAGAACCAGGATGCGGCCCCTCGCTTTTTCCAGGACTCCTTCCAGGTCTTGGCTCCAAAGCTGCACCGTCACTATTCCCACAGCTTAGTCTGAGTTGCATGGGTGTATTAAAACACCTGTAAAACGAGACCAAAATGTTTCTGAAATGCAAAAACATTATTGGAGGGTCCTTTCTTTCTTAAGCCATGATTTCTGTGCCACCTGAGCGCAAGCTGTGAGCCCCATTCTGTCAAGCTCATACCTATCCATACACGTGTCCCTACTGAGCCAAGACGATACAGGACAAATGCTGAAGGCTGGAGTTCTGCACCAGCAGCGGCCACTTCTGTTATCTCTCCAGTCCTGTGCTAGCTCTAACGAGTTGAGAAAAGAAACACAAACTTCCTAGGCAGATAAGTGCTTGCTTCTTGCATCAAACTTTCAGAGCATCAGAGGAACGTTATCTCACATTTCTGTATTTGCAATGTATGCATGAGTTAAAAAGAAAAAAGACAACAAGCAAGGGAATTAATGCTGTGGATATTTCATTTTCATTCTTTCAGTGAAGGTCTGTTTCCTAAACAATTCTGATACTGAAAGTTGCTAGTTGCTACACATCTCATTTTCAGATGCACAGCTTGCTTGTGGCAGGTGCTCAGGTACCTTTAACTCATCCTTTTCTAAAACCATAGCTGGAAAAAAGGTCTCTCCGTCCCTTCGGGTGCAAAGGGACCCACAGCCCCTGTCCCTGCCTTTAAATCCTTGCACCTCTTCTCTGCCTCCCCAGGCGCCGGCTGCCCTGGCAGCGCAGCCACCGTCTGTCCCCGGCACACACCCCCGTTGTGCGGAGGCGAAAGGGGTGGGGGGGGTGCGTATGTTGGGTGGGTGGGGGGTGTAGGTGTGCCTGCAAGAACGGGATTTATTAGTCGTAACCGTCAACAACAGATACCGAGTGCCCCGGCGGCGCCCATCGCGGTGCTGCCCCCGGCGGGGATCGGTCCCGGGCGGGCCCGCCCCGCGCACGGCGGAGGGGAACCGGGGGTGGGGGGGGGGACACGAAGGAGCCGTTCCCAGCAGCGGGGCTCTCCCCGGGGCCGGGGCTGGCAAGTCCCCGCCGTGCGCCGCCGGGAGGCTGCGGGGAGGGTGCTCCGCCCCTCGAGGCCGTCCTCCGTGCAACCGCGCCCCGCGTCTTGCTTACACCCCCGGAACCGGGGGCGGTGCGCACCCAACACCGAGCGGGACCAGCAATGTCGCCCTACGGGGCTGTCCCGCTCCCCCCCGGCCCCGGGCCTCCCGGCCGGAGATCACTTACATGCAGGGCGTCCCGAGTGCCGCCTCCCTGGCGGCAGCGGGGAGCGACGGGAGGCGGCCGGGCCGGGCGCCGCTGCCGCGGGGGGCCGCCGGGCTCATGGCGCGGCCCCGCCCCCGCCTCACGTGCCGCCGGGGCGGGGCGGGCGCCCCTCTCGGCGGCGGCGGCGCACGTGGCGCCGCAACGTGACGCGGCCGACGCGCGGCGGTCGCCGGGGGCGCGGGCGGCTGTGGCCGTCCCGCCGGCGGGGCGCGGAGCGGTGCTGCCAGGCCTGCGCCTCCGGGGGTGGGTGCAGAGAGCGGGGCTCCGGCCCCGGAGCCCGTCCCGCGGGCCCAGAGCGTTCCGAGGGACAGTCGGTCGTGGTCGTGGTCGTGGTCGTGGTCGGGGGGGGGGGGGGGGCACGACAGGTGCCCGAAGGACTGCCCCGCGTGAGGTGGCGGCGGTAGGGCAGCAGCACGGGCCGCTTGGCAGGGGTTTGGTGTTGAGCAGTTTGACAGCATCCCCTCCGTGGCAGATGGGGAGGTGCTGGGAGGATTTTGGCGGCGGCTGGGCTGGGGGCTGTTGAGGGTGTGGGCAGGCCGAGGCGCTACGGGGGCACCCTGAGCCCCATCAGGTGCGGGCGCCTAAGCCTAAGCTTGGGTGGGTGTAGGTGATGATGACTTTCGGTGCGTGCGTGGGTGGAGTTCATGTTCTGCATCAGTGGAGGTATGAAGAAAGTACCACGGTGGTGAATAGATCCTTGACAGTCGCGGCCAGATTTGGTCACATACATTTAGATAACATCTTAATCAACACTATATTTTCCTGACTTTTAGTAATCTTTCACATTTCTACGGAAATAAAGGGTTTCCATGTTTCAATTTCTCAGTTGCTCTCAGAAGACTTGTGAGGCAGGCTAAATAATCCTTGTGTGGGAAGGTAGGTCTCTATTACTTATTCAAATTTTCAGGTTATGATACCCAGGCAGAAGTGGGCAGGGGTTTTGTTAGAGTTGGGGGAACTCCATCTTTGGAGTTTCCATTTCTGAATTTGAAAGGCCTGCTTGTTTTTATTCTTCTGGGTTTCAAGGGCAGGAAGACAGGGAAGAACTGGAGAAGAGCTACAGTTTTCTTTAGTTTCTTTACAAACCAGGCAGAAAATAACATTTACAATCAGAAAGATAAAGATTTGGGCTGAGAAAGGGATAAAAACATTAATTCTATGAGAACATGACTGTTGTTAAATTCAGGCAGCGAGGCCCCTTTCCTCATCTTCCTCCACCGTAATGTATAAGATTTACACCGTGCTTTCATATTTCACCCCTGAGCATTATCCCTGCCAAGGCAATGCCAAAACTTTGTTCTATATCTCTCCTTTCAAAACTATCTTTAAACTCTTGTGGGGGAAACTGGACACGGCATTTTGCATTTCCATGTGCATCGTGACTGTCCCCAGGGCGGGACAGCTCTTGCAGCCAAAGCCAGCAGCGAGGAGGGGGGCAGAGCAGAGCCTGGTGATGTTCCTTCACATCTCCTTGCCACCCGCTGGTAGCACTGGCCACATCATCACCTTGTCTGCCTTTGGCTGAGGAGCTGGTGTGCTTAACCATGTGGTGTGGGGACCATGTTGAGCCTTTCCTACCAGAGGAAGCCACAGCTTTTTCCAGGCTCCATATAACTCTCCCTCAAGTCCCTCACAGCATCCTTACATGCCCCAACTTGCTGTCCCGCGTGCCCTTGGTGCACACCCAAACCCACCGACGGTGAACCATTGTACCCCAACATGGGGAACGACTGCACTGGGACAGTGTGATGGGAGATGGAGCATCAGGGGCCAGTGGAGGGCTGAAATCCCCGCTTCTGCCATCTCACCTGTGGAATGGGGAGATACTTTCTGCTCCATTTTCACTGCAGGTGCTCCTGCACTAGTCCAGAATTTCTGTGTTGAGGCTGCAAAAGGAGAGCTTTCTTTTTTAAGGTTTAACGGCAATTTCAGACGTTAAGAAAACCCGCCTCTGTCTATGTTGTTACATCTTGCAAAGTGTTTTTGGTTGTCCTTCATCTCTCAAGAAAGCCTTGCATTTTAGGCAATTTTTTCTTCAGATTGTTCCTTTGTCAAATCACAAACGATGAAACCGTGTGTTTTGCTGGCAACATTTGTTTTTATTGTAGTGGAGGTAATTTCCTACGGAAGTAGCAATACCATTTGTGTTAGGGCTCAGTCTGTTTCCCAGAAAACTGAACTGCTTGGAAACAGAATTATGGTTTTTCATACTGGATTTTGGGGGAGGAGGCGGGGAGGGGGGGAGCTCAAATTAATAATACAGTTTCTGGCATAGCTGTGTGTAATCATGTCCCTTATCTTAGGCACGTGGATATATTTGTGCCAAATGCTGTGAATCATCTTTTTAGCAGTTTCCAATCACGATCTGAGGTTTCATAAGATTATAAAGGCAATTTGTGTTTAAGCATCACCTCATCCTCAGGGTTCTGCTTTTGGTTTGCAACGTGCTTTTTACAGCAGATTACTCCCCGAAGGATTATTCTCCGAGTTAGGTTTGCCATCCATTCTGTATTCTGAGATCACTCGTGCTTTGATGTCTCTCGCTCTCAACATGATACGCAGTTACCGCCTTACAATTCATTGATTGCGGAAGACAACAGGATGACGCAAGGGCTTGCAGCAGAAAGAAGGCCATATCTATGTGTCTCCCAGTCATCTACTGGCTGCATCCTCCATATCCTTCGATCCATCGGGATCGGCGCTTTGAGATGTGACCCTGCCTTTGTAGTTCTAGATGGGAATAGTAGGTTAAGAAAGTCAGGAGCGCCAACACAGTAGATCTTTTCAAAGCTTATTTTTCTCTCAGTTGTGGTTTTGTAGAGTTCTGCAACTTCCTATTTTGGTGCATACCAATAAGATTTAAATAATAAAAAAATACAGTGTTTGTGTTCCTGGACATTGTGTGACAGCTTAAATGAAAAACTGAATTAAAATGAAGTGGGTTTGGTGGGAAAGGACTGTTAACTGAAGACAAGTGTGATAAATGTGAAGAGTGAGAGCTACGTTATTATTGTATCGGTTCTGGTCTCTGTGCAAAGCTAAGGGCTTGTATTTTCCGTAACTTGCAGTCTTCATGAAGTGCCAGTGACCCAAAAGACAAATTGCTGCACCACAACGCCAATGCTCTCTAATAGTGTGTGCCTTGAAAAATGTAATGAGTTCCTATTTTCAATTAACTCTATAAGTGAAAAGATAAATGGAGGCAGAAGAATCACTGCTCCGTTATCTATTCACCTGTTCACTGGAGATTAATTTTCAAATAGGCTTAGGAGTATTGACTATAACAAAAATCCCAGACATAAACACAGGAAAAATTAAGGGCTAGACAATCTTTCACACTCCATTTATCCTCTTACACTGCATTTAAAATTCAGTCACAGAAACTAGACCCTGTAAGATTTTGAGGACGTAGGAAAACTCTAGACTTTTTCCTCCCTCTCCACCCCAGAAAACAGGTCTTCCATTAGTTTTCATATCTGTAATGTTCCTCACCTGCTGAAACAAAGCTACTTTTACTTTCTGAAGAGAGAAAGATATTGTGTGTCATTTGGTTAGCATATAGAAAATACAGCTAAGTATATTTCTTAGCAAGTATACCCTATATTAGAGGTGGAGCAGTTACATGGCCTTTTGCCTGTTGACATATCCCTGAGCGGGGAGAGCAAGAACAAATATTGAAAAAGAAAGCATATGTATAAAACAAAGAAGGAGGTTACTGCTATAAATACCAAAAATACTCACGCAGATGTAACCTAGACGCTAGTGCAGGGAAAGCCGATACTGTGTGGAGGAAGGGAAAAATGGTTGGTTGTATGAAAAGGTGGTAAATGCAAAAGCATAGCTAGGAGCCTCTGTTTTGGGAGGGAGGTGGGGAGAGTCGTCTCTGCAGAGAGGAAAAAGAGGGTGGTTACTGTGGGTGCTCTTTGTGAAGAGAAGTGGTGGTGTAGGTGGCTTCAGCTCAGGGGGGAGTGACTGCCCATGAGATGGTCAGGACCCCTGAATTGCGGTTTGAGGTCCCCAGAGCTGCATGGGTGAGACAACCCTGTGCTCTACCTGGATTCAGTATTGCATGATGGAGGATGAGGAGGGCTGGCAGAGCAGGAGAAAAAGAGAAAGGATGGGTTTCCTATAGAGAAGTGTGGTATGAGCTGGCTGGTTGCTCTGTCGGCTCAGCACCCCAATCCTGCCAGTGTAGCACGGGCAGCTCAGGGGAGCGGTGATGTCCATCCTCACCCCTCCACGTTGGTGGAGAGGAGCTGGAGAAGGACTGGGATGGTCTATCTGCAAGAAGTTAAGGACAATGCGCTACCTTCCAGAGATGCTGACCCTCCAGGGCGGGTTTTCTGGGCACTGGCAGGATGCGGCAAAGCAGAATCTAGGTGAAAGACGTCAACCCAAATTGACATCTCTTACCCTCCTATGCTTCTTTGCTGGTGCTGCGCTTGTTGCTTCCTGGTGCCCTCCCACGCAGTCTTGCAGGTTGGGAGAGCCGGGGGGGAGTTCATACACCAACGGGAAAGGCAAGCAGAGAGTGCTGCCCATCACGAACCTGCTCGGCGCTCTCTGGTAGGACAGCTGAGAATCAGGCAAATGAAGGCAAAGGTGTGGGAGAATATGCTGTTCACTTCTGGCCGTGGGCACAGGGCTTACCTGTGACTGTGAGTGAAGTGGGTGCTTGGAGCTGTCCTGTGGCACCCCTCAATCAAATTTTGGCACTCAGTCTTTGGGCAGCAAAATTCAGTCATGCCTGCCGTTTGGCCAGTTTTTTCTCAAGTGACAAGCAGCAAGACTGCAAAATGAAGCTCTGTAAATCAGTAGTGTACTTCTGGAGAGGAGTTCTTGAGCTGTATGTTGTAATGTCATCTGCCTTTATTCACTCCCATGCAGAGGTGTCAAAGGAGTAAGCAGGAGATGGAAACACAGCACTCCTGGGTCTTTGCTTTTCTTCTCTTTCTCTTTTTGGGCAGCAGGTGCTATAGCTGATCTAAATCTAGGAATTACCTGTTACGTATACCATGCAATGTCGTAGCCATTGTCAGACCAAAGGGCATGTGCATCAGGAGCATATACGGTACCCAAAGAGGCGTGGGTGCCAATATCACCTGTTGCTCCTCAAAGCTGGTGGATACTGAGCCGCATGCTTAAAAGTGATTAGGGGTGGACTGCCAGACAAGCGGCCTGATCACTTAGGCCTTGTTTCTTCAGGAGACCAGGATAAAATGGGAATAGGGGAATGATGTCAGCTATAGTTTGCATGTTTTGTTCCTTTCTTAAAAATGTTTTTATTTTTAACCTGTATTTTCAATATTGTAATCCAGAATTTAACCCATTATTTAGGGTAGAAGCTACTGTGTGATGTTCCCAATGAGTTCTGGATGGTCTCACAGACCCAGGAGATATAGAGAAAATGAATTTATGTAAACTGGTTTCATAAAGAAAGCTTTTGGGATGTCTGCAAGTCTAATCATTACGGACATCCAAAGAGTCAGCACGTTTCTCACTAAACTGCAAAGGTCACTTTGGGACCAACAGCATCAAGTGGTAGAATGAAAGAAACTTTGCCGGACAGGTTTGGTCCCATGCTTGTGCTGTAGTGAAAGGTGGCCCACAGCTTCTGTCTGTTTCCAATCCCGCAGCCAAATTTGCCCGGAGAAGTTGTGGATACCCCATCCCTTGAACTGTTCAAGGTCAGGTTGGCTGGGGCAGGCTGATCTAGTAAAGGATGTCCCTGCCCGTGGCAGGGCGGTTGGACTAGATGATCTTCAAAGGTCCTTTCCAACCCAAACACTTCTGTGATTCTAAATATGACAGTATGTTTTTGCCTTTTTTTTCTACTTTCCCAAAACTGGTAGGAGCCGTAAGGATGTGGGAAGATCAAAGGGTTTCTGTAATTTTCTGTCAGAGGGACGCCAGTGCAACCAATGCTCTGCAAGTGTCAGAAGTGATGTACCTGCTTCTTAAGGATTTGAGTCCTTTGCCCACTCTCTTGTCCAGTGAGACGAGACACATGTGCTCTGTGGTGAGACTGAAACTATACATGCCTTGCCTGACCAGCTGGGTGCTGCCAGATCAGAGTACATGACTGAGCTCTGTTTGCCTTCTGCACTGGCACTTTAATTTGGTGTATTTCCTTTATTCAGCTGCCAGTTTTCACAAACTTGTGAAAACATCATTTGCTTTGATATTTCTTCCCTTCTACCAAACATGCCAACAGATTCTGAAGCTGTGACGGGAGGTTTGACAACAGGGTGGATGAGGATAAATCTTATTCGCTTTGGAGAGCAGGCAAAAATGGAAGCTGATTAAGAATGTGACAAATGCAGCATGTTATGGCTGTTATCTGCTCCCCATGCCTCCATTTTCTGATTCATCTTGTATATATGTATACGTGGGCATGAAGCCGTGAAAAATAGGATGGAAGTTAGAGTGTCTCAGTGTCTCTAATGTTTATCTGGGAGGCCTATGAGATCTGAGGAGCACAAGGTGGCTGAGGTCTCCCTACTGGGGACACGAGTGGTCATGGTTATCCTAGATTTACTGCTTACTCTCACAAACTGGGGTATGAACTTCTAGTGTATGACTCATTCCTGGTTACCTCTAGTCCATAAGTGCTAGTTTGCTTCCTGGCTTGGCTTTAGCATGGGCCAGATTGCACACTCTGAGGTGGTGCCCTGCTGTGGTTTGGGGGACCACGTGCCAAGGGTTGTTTCCGATTGGCACTGTGGATAGGAGTGTGTGAAGTTTGGTGCCTTCCATGCAACAGTTCTTCGGCCCTATCTCAATAGGCTTTTCACCCTCAAACACCTGTATGTGCTCTCATGCTACGCTGCAGGACGTGCAGCAGTTGCCACTTTGAACTGAAAAATTAATAAATCAGATCTTAAGAGTACCATATAGGGCTTAATGGGTACCTGGGGCCAAACGCTACACTGCGGGGATGCAAGAAGCATGTGCTGCTTGGCTTTGCAATCAGAGAATGGTCCCTGACCCTGTTTCACTTATCATTGTAGATTTTGCCTGTTGTCTCTTTTGTTAGCAATAAATGTGGGCTGCACATACTCCAAACTTCATTCAAAGCAAAATGAGGCTGTTCAACTATGATCATGGATTTGTAAGTCCAAAGCATGCTTCAGCAGAGAGTTACCTGTAGTAGCATAAAAAAGCCTATCTAAACGTTAATCAGTATATTTTTTTGGCAACTTCAACAGCTAAATAATTTTTCGGTTAAATAATAATTAAGGTGCTGCACAGGGCAATTTAGGCCAGCACTAATTATTTGAGTGCAGTTTTAAACCCTCAGCGATAAGAGTGCTTGGTGCCAGTGCCCTTTGGGGAGAAGTTGACTCATCATGAGGAAGGTGTGCTGGGCTGCAAGTTGCCTCTGGAAAGGCATTTACATGGGTAGGACTTCATGGTAGGCCTACATGAGAGAGCCTTGTGTGGGCTCTAAGTCAGACGTGAGCTGTGCATCTGTGTTAGCATGGTGCGGTGCAAACCAGAGGTGGTGGACGATGTCTTGCAGCAGAGTTTGTGCAGGGTGACCTGGCACCGGAGGTTTTTCACAGCTGTCTGAAAACTACAGAGAACAACTTGAGTTTTTAAGTATGGTGCAGATTCCCGAGGAAGAAATGAGCTTGACATGGAGTGGTGAACCTAGTCCCCTCCATCCTCTCCTCTGACCTAAAACTCTGGGAAATTTTCTCATTGTAGTTATTATCTAGTAATTACATGTTTTCCTACTTACTACACTTGGTGCCAAAAAGGCAAGGATCAGTGTTTGTTACACTGTAGAAAATATTCGTTAAAAATATGATGTCTTCCCCAGCATGGGGCCTGGGTTCAAAGTTGTTGGTCAGCGTTTGTGGCTCTTCTCACACGTCTGTCATTATGTCTGCAGTTAATAGCTGGTTGTATTTTAACAGAGTAGATGTGGTATCTCTCATGTATTGAGTTTCTGCTAAAAGGGCTCTTTACTATGTGGGATGGAGCAAAATGTGCCATATCAACATAGGAGACAGCCTAAACCCAGGAAAGGCCGTAGCTCAGAGACTGTACTGCACTCTGTCATTCACCATGACTTGCATTAAACCTCTGAGTGGCTTCGGAATGAAACTTAATTCCCCAAAGCTGGCGTGGATGGGATGGGTTGGCACAAAGGGGACTGGATGGGGAGAAGTACATGGTGAATAGGCGACCTGCTATTTCATACAAGCTAGGGACTGCGAGAGACAGAAGAGATCCAACATGACAGACCAACCTTTCCAATGTGGTGGTCTGCCTGGTGCCTTCAGCTGGGGACCACAGGGGCCGGCTTGGATGGTCACCTGGCATCGTCTGAGGCCTGAGAGTGAGGGAGGGAGCTCACAGTGCAGAACTTTGTTCTGGTTTGTGATTTTTTTTTTTTACCTGGTGATGGCACTCATTTTTGCTCAGTCGGAAGAGCAAACGTTTCTGTAACCTCCCTACCATCAAAGTTGCCCCAGGTCTCTCAAGTCTTTGAAAAAAGACCTGATACTCAGGGATGCATTGGGGCTTGAATTGGGCCAGTACTGACATCACTGGGAGAGGCTTTGGGCTAGCTCTGCTCAGTTTTGAAAAATCCCACCTTCAGTTTTGACCCAGCAGATTTTCCAGCAGTTTTGCTCATGCTCAGGACCAGGCGGGGGGCGTGGGGTGGCTGCTTTTGGTCACCGAGCTGCTTCCGTGGCTATGGCGGCTAGAGGGAGATCACAAGGGCTTGACGTCTGTGTGCCTCAGCACAGTGCCTGATGGGCAGCAGGTGAAAGAGCGGAGCTTTCCTCCCTGTGTAATGCTACGCAATTAGGTGCGCAGTGGGTGTTTTATGCCTTCCCCTGGAGCATCTGGCACTGATCACTGTCGGAGACAGGATGCTGGGCTGGATGAAGCATCGGTCTGCCCCGGTGTTGCAATGCCGACATTGCTGTCTCCCTGGTGGGCTAGCGTCCTGTGATATCCTTCCAGCTGGTAATGTGCCCAGGACAGAGTTTTAGCACCATCCACCACTCTAGCTGCTTGCAGCCTTGGTGTAGCATTACCAAAAATAAAGCTGTTTGAATGAAACAAGTGTTTGGAAACGAGCTGTCTCTCTCCCGCTCTCTTTCTTTCTCCCCCTGAGGGTGGCAGAGCATGCAGGAGCAGAGGGAGGAGAGGAACTTGGCAAACACTGACCAGGGCACAAGCCCTCCCTCTTTTCCCTTCTCCTCCTCCTTGGGGAAACACAAATGAACGCTTATGCTGCACAGAACATGCTTACCAAAAAAACACCCTAATGGCTTCATCTGCAAAAAGAGCCCTCAGGATCAGTTTCCCATCCCTTTACCCATCGCCTGACACATTGAAAGAGAAGAGTGTCAGGAGCCAAACACAACATTAATCAGATTAGGACCTTTCATGGGACTTCTTTATTTTTACTTCGGTTCCCCTGTTTCAGTTACTTACCTCATTTCTCCTGAACACCAGGGGCAATAGCCAAGACAATGGTCTGTAACATCCTTCACAGGGTAGATATTCTAGTCTCCAGCCCAAATGTTTAATCCTATTTCTGGTTAGCCCCGAGCTGAAGTGGTTAGCCAGCTGGCTGGACATCTCTTTGCACAGCTTATACTTTCATCAGGGGCTGAAGTGAGCCTGTACCGTCAAGCGAGGTGGCAGATTTTTTTATTCTGTTTTCACATTATGTGCTCTGAAACAGCTCAGCTGGGACAAGTTTAGTTTGGGGGCATGTGCATTGCTGCAGAAGTGTCAAGGAAGATTAAAAACAGGCACAGAAGTTTGACCCTTAGACTAACCCCCAGAAAATGCTAGGAGGGGAGCTCGTCTTGATGCTAGGTAGAAGGAGGTTAGAAACTGAGTGAAGACACCGTCTGCTGCCTTTTCATTCCTACTGTGTGTCTGGAGGTTACAGGCTGGGTATACGTGCTCTGTAGTAGAAGAGAGAAGCATAAGCCAATTTTTCCCCAAACAGAAAAAAAAAGGCACAACATTCAGCTAACTGTTCAGGCTGGAAAAGGTGATGGCAATGGTGGTGGAATCAGTTAATTAGCACAGGTATGCAATGGAAATGCCATACTGATGCTTCTTTCAGTGTTGTCCCTGAGCTCCCTGACCAACTGAGCAGAAGAGATGGATGGAAAATTATATCAGCATCATTTAGTTGAAAGGTGATGGGTGGGAGAAGGGAGTAAGGGGAGGTTAGACTAGCCTGCTAGCATTTCAAGTGTATTAAGGCAGAGGTAAAGCAGGGAGTGTTTCACATGGCACATCATGAGTAACGAGGAGCCAAAGACTGGGATATAGGACATGTAAAAGGAAAGTTTAGTCTCAGTTTCAGGAAAGATGTTCTGTCAGCTGTTACATTGTTGACTAGTTTCCCTGGGGAAATCACAAGGACAGGATTTTTTAAAACCACATGGTAAAAAAAATTCACAAGCAAAACCAGTGCCAAACTGGCCCCTGCATGAACAACCAAGGTCGCTTCCCTTCTTTTCTGCCCTCTGTGGTTCTTGCTCCCCAGCTAATTCCTCCCTGTTAACCCTTGTTTATATGAACAGCCACAGTGTCTCAGATGCCTGTTAACATGGCCTGTCTGCTCCCACTTGTCCCGCTTTCCTCCTGCTCTCTACTCTCCATTCTCCTTCCTACACTTGCTATCTTGTCCTCTCCCAGCCTGCTGCCTGCACCCATGGACTGAGCTGGGTCTCCTCCTGCTTCTGGTTCCATCTCTCCCCCAAATTTTTGTGAGCAGGGAGGACTGTGGTGTGCCATGTTCCCACAGTAGTGGGTCACTATCCAGGAGACACATTTTTTCATCCCTACAGCTCCATGCACCTGGCTAAGACTGGGGAAGACTGTTATCCACATTTTGCTTATATGAGGAAGCTGAGAGGCAGCCAAGAGAAGAGGTTTACTTGAAGTGGCACGCTCAGGCCAGGAATAGGCTGACTCAGTTCTCTGGTATCCCATCCCAAATCCTTTCCACTGGCCCATGGTTCCCGCACTCCTGTCTGACCTATCCGTCAGGAAAGTCCGTAATGTGAGAGCACTCCCAGCATGTGAGACAGTACAGAGGAAAAAACATCATACAGAGGGAGATTAGACTTAGGTGCGATGCTGGAAACTTCCCATTTGCCTCTGGATTAAGCATTTAAACCATTGTTGCCCTTTCTTTCAACAAATAAACAAGACAGATGTAGCATTATTTACCAAGTAAGGAAGTCTCTGTAAAACATTCCCCAGATTTGAAGTAATCAAGTTTTTCAATGGAATATAAAAAGAAAAAAAATTGGCACACAGCATCTTCTCTTAAGTCTAGGCAAGAGGCACACATTTATTTCCAGTAGCAGCACACTGCGTACTGACTGTAACTAGGTGAGAATGCTAAACAGACCCAGTTTCCCCGCTGGCGTCTGAAAACAGGGATAAATTCCTCCGCAGACAAAAGACAGATGGTGTGGGCATTGCTAAAATCCTGGCTTCCCAGAGTCAGAAAGCTATGCAAATTCAAAGGTTCAGAGTGTGAAAGATTGTTAATTAATTATTATCTTTATTGGGATGTTGTCATGCTTTGCCAGTGGCACTGAGGTCTGGCAGAAAGCTTAGCCCTACGGGCAGGCAGAGTATTTCTGTGATGGTCTTAATTTATCCTTCACTGGATGAATAATACACTGTTTCTCATGTGGGGTGAGGGAAGTCAGGCTGTTGTTATAGAGGTAAGGGATGCAGAAAACAGACTGGAGAAAGGAGTGGGCTTTTTGACAGCTATTGTCCTGATGCACTTGACTAATTTGTGGGGAGAGCAGGGGGATGTCTGAATGCAAAATTGTTGTGGGTCTGGTATTTTAATGTTGCATGATACGCTGCCTCTGCTGTGTGAGTGCTGCATCTCTGCCCCCGTACCTCACACTGAAGGTGCTCTGGTACAGATAATTTGGGTCAGGATGGCCACACATGCCACAGCATTTCATTGTGGGCTTAGAGCTCTCCATATTCATCCCATGGCTGCTGCTCTGCTGCTGTACGGAGTGCGCTCTGGGGTCTCTCCCTCGGTGCATGGTGGGAATCCCTACCTAGAAACAAAGGGATTCTGGATTCTGAGGGACAGGCGAGGGGACACTCAAAACTTCTCGTGTGGGATCCGGCTTCTGCATGAGTGTGGCACTGTCAGAGCACAGATCAAGCACCATTGAAGGGGCCATGATGGTGAATATGAACAGGTTGTTAAAAATGAAGCTGAGTCAGTGGGCAGAGTGGAAGTCTGACTGGTGGCCAGGCTAGGGAAAAAGGCAGACCAGAGGAGGATCAGTGAAAGCAGGAGCACAGCGGGAGAGTGGGTATAGAGATAGGAGATCTGGTTGTCTTCCTGGGAAACAGAGAGTGGAAGTGTGCTTTAGCTAACTGGGGGAAAAAAAGACCTGGAACAGGGAACCAGAAATACAGAAGACACAAAACAGGACAGTGCAGGAAGGGGCTTATCTGTATCGGTCTGCAAGAAATATCTGTCCAAGGAGCACAGCCCGCTCAAACCTCAAAGGCAACCAGAGTTTCCAATTCTCCCCTGCTGACAAGTCTCTGTGAAATCCAAGGGCAGCGTGTCCCATCTGGCTGTAGTACAGGGACATCTTTTCAAGTACCTGATGCATAACTTAGGTGACAGAGGTGTCCTGGGCATCAGTCTTGCTGATAAGCCAGTATGGTTTTGCCCAACCCTACCCTACTTGCCACTTTAGACTGTCACTCACCTCTGAACTTTGTCAGCCATGGTGTTTACATATCTAGTGCTTAATGTTGCTTTTAACAATGTGCATTGTCCTTGTGCAATGACACTGTGCATTCGCTTGTGTAGCTGGTTCTTGTCTCACGCTTCTCCACAGCTCAGAGTGCATCTCAGATAGTTCAGCACTGCAGGTTCTCTCCTGTAACCAACCCCATATAGAATCTGCCTTGACCCCATTCATGCAGCATGCGTATGTGAACCCATAAACATGGATTGCTGGGACCAGTAAGCAGCAGTGCATCCTGTGAAGGGATGTGCCAGACAGTGGGTGCAGCACTGCACCACAACTGAGATGTTTGTTGCTACCTGCAGGTGTGTTCCTGTCTTTGTGATGGATATTGTCTACCTCAACTTCAGGAAGGCTTTTGACACTGCCTTCCATAAGAACCTCATAGAGAAGCCGTTGAAATATGGGCTGGATGTGCAGACAGTGAGGTGGATTGAAAACTGGCTGAATGGCCAGGCCCACAGGGTGGTGACCACACACAAGAAGTTTAGTTGGAGGCCAGTAATTAGTGGAGTACCCCAGGGGTCAGTACTGTGCCCAAATCTGTACAACATAGTTGCTGATCAGGATGATGGGGCACAGTGTACCATTAGCAAGTTTGCAGATGACACCAAACTGGGAAGAATGGCTGATATGCCAGAGGGTCGTGATGCCATCCAGAGGGACTTGGACAGGCTGGAGAAATGGGTTGGCAGGAAACTTGTTCAGTTCAGCAAGGGGAAGTGCAAAGTCCTGCACCTGGGGAGGAACATCCTCATGCACCAGTATATGCTGGGGGCTGCACAGCTGGAAAGCAGCTATGCTGAAAAGGACCTGGTGGTCCTGGTGGACAACAAGTTGAACATGAGCCAACAATGTGCTTTGGCAGCTAAGAAGGCCAATGGTATCCTGGGCTGCATTAGGAGGAGTGTTGCCAGCAGGTTGAGGGAGGTGATCCTTTCTGTTTGTTCTGTGTGAGGTCACAACTGGAGTGCTATGTCTAGTTCTGGGCTCCCCGGTACAAGACATGGACATACTAGAAACAGTCCAGCTAAGGGGCACTAAAATGATGAAGGGACTGGAGCATCTTTTGAATAGTGCCCAAGGACAGGAAAAGGGGCAATGGGCACAGGTTGGAACACAGGAAGTTCCACCTCAATATGAGAAAAAACTTCTTTCCTGTGGGGGTGACAGAGCAGTGGAACAGGCTGCCCAGAGAGGTGGTGGGGTCTCCTTCCCTGGAGACATTCAAAACCTGCCTGGACGCGTTCCTGCTCTAGGTGTCCCTGCTCAAGCAGGGGGGGTCCTTGCTCAAGCAAGGACAAGATGATCTCCAGAGGTCCCTTCCAACCCCTACCATTCTGTGATTCTGTGATCTCTCCAATGAGGAAAGGGTGAGAGCTGGGACTGTTTAGCCTGGGGAGGGCTGAGGGGGAACCTTATAGATGTAGCTGAATGGAGGGTGCAAAGAGGAGCCTGGCTCCATCCAGGACCAGAGGCAATGGGCACAACCTGTGACAGAGGAGGGTCCATCTGAACATAAGGAAACACTGTTTTACTGTGACAGTGACTGAGCACTGGCCCAGGTTGTCCAGAGGGGTTGTGGAGTCTCCCTTCTTGGAAATATTCAAAAGCTGTCTGGACATGGTCCTGGGCAACTGGCCCTAGGTGGCCCTGCTTGAGCAGGGGGGGTTGGACCAGACAACCTCCAGAGGTCCCTGCCAACCTCAACCAGTCTTTGATTCTGTGGTTCCTGGGGCTCCCTCTTCTTTGCACACTTCCCTCCTGCACTTTAGTTTCGTGGCATCTTTGTAGCATGACCAGCTGGCCCTCTCCTCCCTCCTTTCCCATAACTGGACATGGCAGGCTGAAGGACTTGAGAGGCTCTGAGTATTGAGGAAGACACTTGAGAGGTCTGTAGTGCAGATAGTCAAGCACCAGCAAGTGCAAATGAATGTTTCCTGTTGCTTCTTTGTGTGGTCAGCAGTGTTTCTAGAAAGGTGCGTTTGACTTCTGTGTTGACTGATAAAGCAGCATCCAATCCTGTTAAGGGGCATATCTGAAAAACATTAATCAAACAGCCCAAGGTTGACTAACAAGGGCTTCCCAAAAGGCTTCAAAGTGCACATTTTTTATTATCATAAGTGTGACATAAATATTCCTTTGATCCTCCCAGATTTGTATTGTGATTTCTCCTTTACTTGATTTGAAACGAGCCTTTCTCTCATTTCTCATTAGTTCAGTTTTTTGCTAGTCCTGATATGTTATTTTACAGCGTACCAAAGTACTGAAAATTTATATGTGGCTCCAAAATTTGTACAGATTACAGGATGGGGAAGGAGGAGGGAGAAGAAAATACATTTTTTCACCACTTCTGCTTCTAATGCTGGAGGCTTCTTTCCAGTCAAAACAAGGCAATGTCAGGTTTACTTATCTTGGGGATCTTAAACATGTTGTGCTTCAATAGCCTGCAGGCAAGAGACCTCACCCTCTTGGTGCTGTGCTGAATAGAGGCTTGAGCCTGCTGACATTCTTGGAGCCTGATGATTGTTGCTCCACTCAAGAGCCTTTACAGCATCAAAACATTGGCTCATTTGCCACCTGCTCCCTCCCAACCTATAAAGGAGGGTTGTGGGTTACTGCTATGCATCAGTTTTGTGCAATGTGACTGCTGTGTCACATGTCATAGCTGTTTTCCTAGTTCTTTCCTTCGGTGTCCTAGAAGGCTTTTCGTTAGTCATCTAGCAGGGGGGAAAAAACCTTCAACCCTCTCTATTCACATTCTCATGGTGAATTTTCCAGCCTGGATTTTTTTAAGATGTAGGCTCTGGATCTCCACTTGAATTCTTTTGCAGTCATGAACAACCAGGTCAGGAAAACATGATTTGTCAAAAACGGGGCACTTGAGCTTCCAGGTTTGTGGCTCACTTCATTTCCTGGCAGACTGCGTAGCACTCCGTCTTGGCTCCATAGTGTGAGCTGTGGCTGCTCAGCATTTCTTGAAATTTGGGTCACTTACTCTTATGGGATCGAGAAACAGATTTAGATTCCTGGTTTGTAACCCTCTAACTTTAAAGAAACTCTCTTTGTTTCTTTTGTGGAGCACCTGACAGTGAACAGTCCCTGCTATTTGTAGCAAAATCATAAGAACAGGGTGAGAACCTGGAGGTCCCCTTGAAGCTCTTTGGAAATCCAGGGTATTTAAACTGAATTCTTCTTATCTCTCTCAAAGGGATCCTCAGCTGGTCTTCTGCATGAAACCATGGAATATTAATCTCCATGCTGTTCTGCATTTATTAGACACTCACGAGTCTATGGGGCCGGATGGGATCCACCTGAGAGTACTGAGGGAGCTGGCAGAGGAGCTCGCCAAGCCACTTTCCATCATTTACCAGCAGTCCTGGTTAACAGGGGAGGGCCCAGATGACTGGATGTGATGCCCATCTACAAGAATGGCTGGAAGGAGGATCTGGGGAACTACAGGCCTGTCAGCTTGACCTTGGTACCGGGGAAGGTTATGGAGCAGTTCATCTTGAGTGAGCTCACCAAGCATGTGCAGGACAACGAGGGGATCAGGCCCAGTCAGCATGGCTTCATGAAAGGCAGGTCCTGCCTGGCCAACCTGATCTCCTTCTGTGACAGGGTGACCCGCCTAGTGGATGAGGGAAAGGCTGTGGATGTTGTCTACCTGGACTTTAGCAAAGCCTTTGACACTGTCTCCCACAGCATCCTCCTAGAGAAGCTATCGGCTTATGGCTTGGGTGGGTGTACTCTTTGATGGATAAAAAACTGGATGGATGGCTGAGCCCAGAGAATTGTGAATGGAGTTAAATCCACTTGGGGGCGAGTCACGAGTGGGGTTCCCCAGGGCTCAGTGTTGGGGCCAGTCTTGTTTAATATCTTTATCAATGATCTGGATGAGGAGATTGAGTGCACCCGCAGTAAGTTTGCAGACGACACCAAGTTGGTGGTTGGGGGTGTCGATCTGCTCAAGGGTAGGAAGGCTCTGCAGAGGGACCTGGACAGGCTAGATCATTGGGCTGGAGCCAACTGTATGAGGTTTAACAAGGCCAAGTGCCAGATCCTGCACTTTTGTCACAAAACCCCCAGGAAACACTACAGGCTTGGGGAGGAGTGGTTGGAAAACTCCCTGGCAGAGAAGGACCTGGGGTTGCTGGTCGACAGCTGGCTGAACATGAGCCAGCAGTGTGCCCAGGTGGCCAAGAAAGCCAACAGCATCCTGGCTTAGTGTCAGGAATAGCGTGGCCAGCAGGAGTAGGAAAGTGATCGTGCCCCTGTACTCAGCACTGGTGAGGCTGCACCTTGAATATTGTGTTCAGGTTTTGGCCCCTCAGTACAAGAAGGACATTGAGATGCTGGAGCGTGTCCAAAGAAGGGCAACAAAGCTGGTGAAGGGTCTGGAGAACAAGTCTTATGAGGAAAGGTTGAGGGAACTGGGGTTGTTTAGTCTGGAGGAGGCTGAGGGAAGACCTTATGGCTCTCTACAACTGCCTGAAAGGAGGTTGTAGTGAGGTGGGTGTTGGTCTCTTCTCCCAGGCCATAAGCGATAGAACGAGAGGAAATGGCTTCTAGCTGCATCAGGGGAGGTTTAGATTGGATACTAGGAAAAATTTATTCACTGAAAGAGTGGTCAGGCATTGGAACAGGCTGCCCAGAGAGGTGGTAGAGTTACCATCCCTGGAGGTATTTAAAAGACATGTAGACGTGGCACTTCATGGCATGGTTTAGGAGACATGATAGTGTTTAGCTGATGGTTGGACTTGAGGATCCGAGAGGTCTTTTCCAACCTTAATGATTCTATGATTCTATGATTCTATACTCTTATGATTCCCTAATGCTATCTTAAGAGCTGGGGCTTGACAAGGAATTGTTAGCCAAAGACTTTGCTCTTCTCTCTCTCTTTCCAGTTTTCCTCCCAGCCCATCAGTGGCCATTTTGCTGGACAAGCAGATGTGCAAGGATACAGACACCCAGGCCTGAGGCAGGTCCTAAACTCTGCCCAGATCCTTGTTTGCCTCTCTGGTGGGCTGATTCCAGACTTTTACAGATGGCTGGTCATTAGAAATATTAAGTGTAGTACAAAAGGGGAGGCTGGGCTGGGCAAATCAGGGCCCTGGTAGTCTGTGGCTCAGTAGAGTATGGGTGTCCAACTCACTTAGGCTCCTTTTGGTAGTCCCAGCTGTGGAGTTTGAATCAGCTGGAGCTCCTTAACCATATAAGGTCCTGTTTGCACTTGCTGTGATATTAGGCTATTCTGGTTATTGCTATTATTAGTGCTGTGGCCGTCCCACAAGGTGATCAGCTCATGTCTGAGTCCTAGCAGTTGGCTGACATGGCCCTCAGAGGTGGCTTGGTTTCCCACAGGGACTCCCAGAGAGGTGCTGGGGAACTGACACCACAGTCTGTGGGGGCACAGGTCTGCAAAGAAAGCAGATTCACAGCATCCTTCTTTCCTTAGTTGACTCATTTGGGTGTCACAACACAGAAGTTGAGCTACGTAGCCAGAACTAAGGGGGAGTTTGTTCTTCCTGTTGCTGTTGTGATCCTACCTTTTGACCAAAGGTACTCTGTGTCTCTGTTTCCCTATTATTTCTTACATGTAATGCTTCGGCCCCTCTTACAACCCTTTTGTGTGGTTGGGATCTCCCCTGAGTTGGTCTTGGCTTCACCAACACCATACTCAAAGCTGCTGAGGTTTCAAAATAAACAGCAAAAGGAGAGAATTAATCTCTGAGTGGCAAAATTTGCCATTGGGTTTTGATTATCTTGGAACAAGTCATCCAGGCTGCTGGTTAGCACCATCACAAATTTCCAGGTTTCCCACCACACAACCAGTGCCTTTCTCCCCTCTCTGCATCCTCCCCCATTTTCTCCTGCTTTGTGCCCTTCCCAGTCCCTCTCAGTATCCAAGGCCTGACCAGGTGGTGCCACCCTGTTGTGGCAGCAGGACGGAGGCTGGGCAGGAGTGGATTAGGGGAGAGGAAGGTGCTGAGACCTGGTGCTGCTTGCTCAGCCAGACCAAGGGGTAGAAGTAGATTAGGGAAGCCAAGTCTTGTCTGTGGCATCTGTCTTTATGCCTGTGCTGCCCTTGCACTAGCCTGGCTGTGTTTGGAGTGTGGAAGCCATATAGCTGTGTTCATGCTGCACTGTGCCCCTGGGACAGCTTGCTTGGCCTGGTGTTAGCTCATGAAAACCCTGCAGAGCACTGCTGGGGTGTCTGTGTCCTTTTGTATTTTTCATTGCCCCCTCCCTGCATGTTTGCAACTCATGTAGGCTTGTATAACCATGGCTTCAGGTTTTTATTTATTTCTAAATTTTTTTTTTACACTTTATTTATAAAACCTGTTTCAGGTTTTTATTTAGAGAAAGATTTTGAAAAGTGTCTGAACCCTTGCCTTTATAACCTCTTTGGGTGACACATGCTCTTTGTGGCAGGAGTATGGTGGCCTCGCAGTGAAGGTGTTTCCCTTCAGCCTCACCACTGCACCGCATTAGCCCCACTGTGCCCTCTCATTGCCCATGTGATTGAGTGGGGACTGTGTCTCAGGGATGAGAGTGCTCACTGTCTCTTAAAACAGGGCGTATTGTAGGGGGAAAGGGAAAGAAAACCAGTAGTACTTACTTCCTCACCCTGCTAAGCCATGGCACCACAAAATACTCACCAGGAAATTTCCCATTAAACACTTGTGATCATGCAGGGATTTGTGTAGTTGGTGCAGGAAATGAACGGCAGGTGAGCATGTCTCAGCAGGAAACCTGCCCGGCTGGTGTAATGTAAGGACAGAACGCAAAGAGGAGTCCCAGCCCGCACTGATTTTCCCTTAGAAATATGTCCAGGATGGAAAACCAGCCATCTCCACAGCACAGCTTTTTTGCTGTAGAATTCCTTTCTCCGCCTTTGAGGTGAGTGCTTAGCAATCACAGTATGTTTGAGCACAATCAGTATTTCCAAACCAAGTCTCTCGTGTTAGGCTCTGAAATCCATCTGTGAACACCCATGCAAAAGATTATCTCCTTTTTGCCTACAGTCTGAGACCAGATAAGGCAGGGGTGGAAGGAGAGGTAATTCAATAACCCAATTCAATAAGATTTTGGGGGTTTGTGTGTGGTTTTTTTTTTAATTTAAAGTAATTTTAAAGCTTTTTTTGGAAATTCAGATTTCTTCATCCCTGCATGTATGGCTTTGCCCAGTCCTGGCTCCCCTGTGATCTGCTGGTTGGCTGTGCCTGTTGTGCCTGGAGTCCTGTGCCCTGCATTGCACTGAGGGTATCTCCGCATGTCCTGGAGCAGAGCCCTTTCGACTTGTGGTAACTGCCTAAGGACAGGCTTGTCTGCTTGGCCGTGCAAAACCTCCCCCTTCGCGGGCCTGGGAGAGGTTGTTTCAGGCTGCTGCAGGTGCTGGAGTGATTTGGAGGCACGGCCGCCACCCAGGCAGACAGGGAGCTGTGCCTGGACCCTGTCCACGTTATGCGGAGCAGAGCTAGCCAGTGTGCCAGCCTGCATGCCCACTGCTGTGTGCCAGCTCTACATTCTTCCTGCGGTTAACCAATTCCTCGCCAGCGAGGCTGAACCGCAGCTGGATCCCCTCATCTCCTGTCCTCCTTCCCAGGACAAGACTTGGTACTTGTGTGCATTAGAAACTGGGATGCAAATACGCATATGAACAGAATTTACCTGCAGCTCCAGAGGATCGTATGAACCTTCATTGTAAACACAAAATTAGTATAGATAAAAAGCAGTTAGCCTCTGAGAAATAAATGGGGGCTTCAAAACATCACATTGCTTTGGCTGTAAGCCTGCAATAAATTTGCTGGTAGTTTAGGACTTGTTCCTGAAGCAATATGTAATTTCTCTGTAGCCCATGTGGCTTCCCTAGAAAGACAGCCAACTTCTACAGCATACCAGCAATGCAAGAACAGCTGGCTTTTCTCTCCCTTCTGTGTAGCAAAAAACAATAAAGCAGCCCTCTTCCTCCCCCAGCTCCCAATGGGTGGGCACTAGGAATTAGTTCAAAAGCCTCTGAGCTTGTTATTTGGCAAGGCCTTCCCTCTGCCCCTTTAGGTTTTGAGGGAATGGGAAGGAGGAGAGAGACTGCTGGTTTTGCTGAGATGGGCCCTGTGGACGGGCGCCTGCCATGCCCCCTGTGGCATTCAGTTCCAAGGGGTGTTGTCCCAACCACCCAACTACCCCACCACATCTAGTAAAGCCCCAACCTCACGAAGCGTTCCTACAAATAAGCCAACTGGAGTATGCGAGTAGTCACCCTGATTTTGAGACTTGCGTGTTTAAACACAGGCAAGCTGCTAACGTGCTGGGCGGCTTTGGGGCCCGAACAGTAAGCTGTGTCCTGCAGGATGCTACGTGATGGTGACTCCCACTGGAGCCAGCGGCATTACCGGGAGCTTAGTGCTCTGAAGGATGGGTCTCTAGAGGTTGCTTCCCACTGCTGGGTTCACTCGAGAGACCCTGTTCAGACCCACTTGCACTTCCCTGAAGCCTCTAGCTCACACTGCAGTAACCATCCAGCCTAGCTGGAGCAGTGCAATGGGGACTCATGGCCAGGGACAACAAAGCAATAGGAAGCCCCTACATATTCTAACTTTAAGCACCAATTACTATACTATCCATTAGGGATACATTTTGATAAGCTAAAGCATTTACATGACTCAGTGGTAAAACATTTATGATCTGATGCCTTGGGAAAAGAAGGAAGACAATTTCAAAGTCTGAAGAGAAAGCTAACTTTTTATTAACACCCATCTTCGGGCTAGAATTGTATTTATTATCATATTAAATGATACTACTGTGTAATACTGTAGCACATAGCTGCTTAGAAATAGCTTTAAAGAAAAAAGAGCAAGTTACAGAGCCCAAAGTACAGATGTTCACCCAGCAGAAATAATCTTTCCTATGTGGAAGTCCATTGAGTTGAACACTTTTACATCTACTGACCTTCTGACTGTCTAAATTCACTAGCACAGAATTAAATAATAGCAATACGTTAGAATGCTTAAGCAGGTATTGAACTATATTTTAATTATTGTTGTTAGAAATTTGTGGTGGAAAGTGGCATAGAACCAGACCCCATTGCCTGAAATTGGTATGGCAGCTGTGGTTGCCAACAAGGTTTTTGAGAGTTAGGCACTCAGCTGTAATTCAGTGGGTCTGTGCCCCCAGCTCCCTGGCTTTGAGGCTTTAAATAGTTCATGTGTAACGTAGTGAAGCTGTAACAGCATTTGAATTCTAGGGCCTGCACTTTAATGACCAGCAGCAAGTACAATGATAGCTATAGTGAGTAATTTAATAGATCTGCAAAGATAAGTGCATATTGTTCACTAGAGACACATTATACATGGGTGTAATATTTTATTGCTATGGGTATTTTATAAAAATAAAGGTATATTGGCATAACTCGTTTCTACTGAAGTCCAGAGACTGTTTTCCTGGACATGGAAGACAGCAGCTTTTGGCCAGTGCTGACTGCTGCTGAAAATCCTACCAGAGGGAAAACACTTGTGCACACCCGCATCCAGCCACCCATCATTGTACGGGGTACTAAAGGCTTCGCTCCACACGAGGCCATTGCAGCTGAAGCAAGAGCATACCACATGCCGCTCTGGAGTTACTTGATGGATGACAAAAGTTAATTGGGGTTTTGGCATCACATCCATGGCTGCGATTGTGTCCATGACTTCAGAATGCACTGAGGAGCTTTGAAGTTGCAGGAATTGCCTTTTTATCTGACATGACAGAATTTCCTCATGCTCAGTGGAAAAAAAAGAGGAGAGCGCAGTGGACAGATGCACAGGCTGCTTTCCTCTTAATTCCTGATTTTGAGAAAATCTAATTTCTTCTGGAAATTAGACTGTCTCATTCAGAATATCAGGTTGTTTCATATTATCTGGTAACTTTTTCTGTGCTAAGAGCTGACCTATGCTTGTCAGTTAATGATTTGGTTCTATCTGAGCCCTATTCTTTAGTAGTCTGAGTTTGTCTTTTAAGCTCTGCTGCATAAACAGCAAGCTTTTCAGGGAGGGACAGAAGGTCTAGAGTTGCTGCAGTGGTCAGTGGGGAGCTCATGGAGGAAGCCACTGTGGATTATATCCTCTCAGATCTGAAGAAAAGGGACCAAATTCAGCAGCCATGTTAGTGATGCTGGAGGGAGCAATGTGTAGGTGCCAGATCAACACGCTCCCCATACTGGCACAGAAGATGATGGTTTGGGCATAGCTCTTCTGCTGTTGCAACAGGGACAGGGCTGCGTTTTGTATGTGCTGTGGAAAAAGCATTTGATAAATGGAGGAAAAACAGGGAGGAGGAATCTATTAGCTCCTGGATGACGAGTGTGCATGACAGAAGGGGTTGGGGTAGTCAGCTGCAACTGAGAGAGGAGGGAGAGAGATGAGTAGGCAGGAGGGTTTTGGAGGATGGAAAACACATTTTGTCTTAGCTATATCAAACCTGATTTGTCAAGAAGTGTACAACGGGCAGGTAGAGGCATGGGGCTGGCACTGAGAGATGGAGATGTGATGGGGAGACCCATGCATCTGTGGCCTGTCAGCCCCAGGAGGGCAGTTAAAGCTGGGAGAGCGAGGGGGCTGACCCCAAGGGATGGTGCAGGGCTGAGGGCAGGGCTGTGCTCCTCCAGTTGTCCTCTTCCAGCCCCTCTCTTTCTACCCCTGTGTCCATTCCCTCCAGCCTGGGGGGATCACTCCTGGTGCCCCCTTCTCAGCATTTGCCTGGGTCTCCACTACCTCTGCCTGTCCCCTGCCCACCACCGATGGGGCTGGGGGCGTTTGCCCAGCAGGCAGTGCTGCTTTTCAGGGAACTCTGCCACAGCATGAGGGTTCAGATTCTGGAAGCGATGTCTAATTCCCAGGGGTGGTGACAGGAGCTCAGGTTTCTTTGGGGGTGCTGGGTCTCCCCTTTTGGATGGGCTACGGGTAAAGGGGAACAGTCTAGAGCAGCCTGAGTGATTTGTTCAAAATCTCTCCCAATCTGAAATTGAATTAGCAGGAGATCTGCATTTTGTTTTGGTTGTTAAGTAGAAACAGCTGGGGTGAAAGGATGGAGGGGAATAAAAAGAAGCTGCTTAATCAGCTTTACTTTTGGGCAACTGCTTGGATATCTCCCCACAGGGCTGGGTTCCTGCTTCCCATACGCACCTACTAGCATGTCTTCCTGGAGTTCTTATTTTTCAGTTTCAAAATGTAGGTCAGCGATAGAGTGTAAGTCACAGCACACCGAAATATGTAGGTCAGGCAAATTGTACCAAGAAAAGAAAAAAAAAAAAGAACGAAATTTTACAACTGCTTCCAGCAGGAAAAGGCCACGCTGGGAATTGGGCTTTTCAATGGGATATCCTCTCCCAATCCAAGTGCCCCGGCTGGGACACCCGGCAGTTTGCGGCCAAGAATAACAGGAGGATCAGAGAAGGGGAAGAGGGGAGAAGGGGAGGGCAGGGGGTCTGATCAGCTCATATGACCCTCTGTTAGATACTTATGAAAAGGGCTGGTACGAGCTCATTTTTCATGAGTTTTAATCCCTCCTGCTTATGATGCTGAGCCAAGGGTTTTTCTGGAGAATCTGAGTCACAAGGCTTGCAGCTGGAAAGAGAGGATTGATAGCGGCAGCTCAGCAGGCACAACCATGTCTGGAGAGCTGGGAGGGGAGCAGCAAAGCCACTGGTTTTCAACAACAGCACAGTTGTCTTTGAAGGGACAGGGCAAGAGTGGGAGGAACACACCAAAAATATTAGAAAGGGGAAGAGAGTGGTTGTCCTTATGTCACTGCTCCTGCTGCTGCTCTCAGGAGCTCCTGGAGTAGAGGATTTTTATACACAGGGTTGTACATGTGTGCGTGCATGTAGGGGAAGTCTGCTTTGTGATTTCACGGTAGGCTTAGCTGGAGGCATGTTTGGGAGCAAGGAGATCTCTTATGAAGTTTTGTGTCCCAGCTGTTTGCCTGTCTTTGGTTTTATTTGGAAATCGAGGGAAATAAGAGGACTTTTTTTTTAATGTGTTTTCCCCCTTATTCCCTTAAAAAAAAAGTATTTATGAAGGGTGGAGTAAAGAAAGAGATTTGGGGGAGAAGAGGACTTGCCAACCACTGAGGCAGACGAGCTTCTCTCCTCATCTCCAGACCACAGAGTATTTTGTAGAGAGAGGGTTTTTCACTGGAGCTTGACTGGAGTCCTGTCCCTGTGCCAAGTCTGATATCTGAGCAGGAGAAGGGAGGAGCAGGAGGGATGCTTTTGCTCTGGCTCAGCCTCGGTGCATTCCCTCATGGTATGGGCTGGGCTTCCTTTAGGCAGGAGAGCATTAAAGCTGTTTGGTATAAAACACTAGGTTCTTTCCCAATTCCAGTTGGGTTTTTGTGTCTGTCAGTCAGTACTTCATTAGCATGTTTCGTAGCAGATGCTGATGAGGGACAAGAGCTGCCTATGTCCTGTTGACACCCCTCTGCCTGCTCTTTCTGTCCGACAGTCCAGAGCCTTATTTTCTATTATCCTTTTCCCAGGATAGGTGGCAAGCAAAGGCTATTGGCATATTTAAATCTTGTGAACTCTAACAGGAGTCACCTGCGTGTCTTCAGTATGTGAATGAGAAGAACGTCTCCTCGGATGTTAATCAGAACATGTGTCTTCTCAGTTCTTACTGCAGACTGATGTGTACAGCTGGCTCCTTTCTAATTAATTTTTAATTAAGGGATCTGATGAGGGATATCTCACACTGTGCCGGGAAAGGGCAGTTACACACTGGCACAGATCTTTCTAGACTAATCTCTGTGGTGAGCCCTGCTTACAGTAAATGAGTCCCTGACAGGTACAGCACTTGGCTTCTCTAGTCATGGTTGCATTACTGTCACCTGAGCAGTTTAGACAGAAACAGGAAAGCACTGGTTGCAGCCCTGTTAGGACGTTTTCTGGTTGCTTAATTCATTTCTGCCACTTCAAGGAATTTGAATTCATATGGAGGAAGGAATTTAATTGCCTATGCCATTTTAGCTGGTTAAACAAGGTAAACTCTAGGCTGCAGCCTGCCTTCATTTCAGGGCAGGATGTGGGAATGCTGTCAGTGTTTTTTCCACCCTGCTATCCAGGCAAAGGACGCCTGGGCTGGGAGGGTGCTGCCACCTCCTCCAGCAGGTCCAGGCAATCTGGACACCTGAAGGACCAGGACTGCAAAACAGCAAGCATCTGCGCTACAGTGTAGGCAGTCATAACGGCTGGACTACACACAACAGCCTCTTGGCTCTTCCCATGAGCCTGGCTCCTGCTCCTCAGCTCCTTGCCATCCCATGCCTGCACAGCTTACCTCCCCGAAGTACCCTCAGTCCTGCAACTCAGCTGTGGTGCTGTTCTTATCCTAGATCTTCCTCTCCATCCACACCTTACTATCACCTCTGAGCTTCCCCTATAACACTCCCAGCTCTGCCCTGTAGCCCCCTGCCTCCCCTTTCCTGGGCTTTGCATGTTCTCCTCTCTCCTTCCTACTCTTTTTCCCAGTCCTGGGTGCTTCACACAGGTTAGTCCATATCCCCAAACAGAGACCTGTGCTGTTCTCCTTCCTGCACTCTCCCAGTCCCCCATGGAGGTCCCCCATGGGACCCCATGCACCTCTGTGTGACCCTGCAGGCCTCTTACACTCTCCATTTTGAGCCCATCCACACCTCTGCTAGCCCCCCTGCACCCTCACCTGCATGACATCTCCCTTGCTGTTGCCATCGGGGCCTCCCCCATGACTTGTTCAGCACAATCCATGTCTGGTCTGCTGTTTCAGCCTCTTAGTTATGTTGACACAGGGACATTATAGTTTGCCTCCCTGGCAGAGTTTCTTGGGGTAAGGAAGCAGGTAGCGTTCACATGAAGAGCATTTCCCCAGGAGTGGAATAGCCAACATGCTCCAGCTAGAGCTGCTGGAGCTGTTACTTGGGGTTTCCCACTCTTTGGTTGACCTGAAGTTCCCAGCGCTAAGAAGGATAAAGTAGTATTTTTGCCAGTCTTGGAGCTTTTAAAAGCTTTTACAACTGAAGTTTTATCCCGCTCAGGATCCTGAACCAGCAGCCTGGTTATTTCACTCCGTGTTCCTCCTGAACCTGGAGCAAAGGTAACTGTGGCTGTGGAGCTTATTGACAGATATTTTGAATGAGCTGTCCCAAATATCAAGTCTCAAGAGCTGAAGCAGAGCTTTCACTCCCAGTCGCATCCTTACATAACTAAATACCTTTAAAATGTGGACTCAAATCACTTCTGAAAGTAGGACACCTAAATCCCTGAGAGATTGTTTGGAAATGTTTACTTGTGGTCTTTGCTAGGAGTCAGTGGCTAAATGAATCTGTCCTAAGATATGCAGATCTGATTCTCCTCTCAAGTCTGTTTTACAAGTCAGGGGAAAAGTGACCTGAAGGTGATGGACTCATACTGGTGTAAAGCTAAGGTAAAATGGAGTGAACATCCAAGCCTGCATCAATTTGCTTTGAGCTCCTGGCTTTGTATTAAAAAGTATAACAAGCAGAAATATAACGGAGAAAAGAAATGCAGATTCTTAAACTCTGAAGAAGCTAACAGCAATATGGGGAAAAAACCCCAAATGGTATTATCTGAATATCCTAAAAATGCATTAGAATTGAAGCCACTGTCACCAAGTAGTTTGGTGGTGTGTATATGCATTTGTATATTCATCTGCAAATATCCGTACCTTCCAATGCTGAGTGTGAAATGATGGTGTTGCATCGAGACTGGCTGTCATGATGCTCCAACCGCTTTTTTGACAGATCATCCTGAAAGGCCTGATTTTGAACTCTTAATTTTACCCAAGTGTCTTATGAATTTCAGTGGAACCAATCATGCACTTATAAATTAACCACAAATATATGTAAGTGTTGGCAAGCTTGAAGCCTAGTCATTTGCCATAAGGAATGAAATTGGTCAGGGGAATCGTATTCAAACCAGAATTAATAACAAGGAACAGCTATTTCACATCTGCTTCATACAAAGGTAGAAGAGTCCTACAATGCAAAGTTGTGGAGAATCAAGTTGATTTGACTTTCCTGTGTTTCACTAAATCAGGGCTTCTCAGGTATCTTCAAGAGCAGCGAGGAAATACCGTAAGATCGTGTGGCAGGGGTTGTCAAGTGCCTCCGGCAGTGTGATACAAGCAGTGATGTGTCGGTAGCTGGGAATCCTACCTTCTGGTGTGGCTCTTCCCAGCATTATCTATATGTCCTATAGATAATATACTATATAACATATACACCTATATGTAGTACCATTGTCACCTGCAGTTCATACATGGCATAATGGTATAGAAAGCCCCTGTTGTGCTACACTGCCTAAATGCACGAGCCATGTCCCTGGCTGTTGGGGAATGTGTGCCAATGGGTAAATGTCATGTCTGGGATCCTCTGCGCTGAACCTAACCTCATATCCTTCAAGTGTAGTAAATACTGATTTATACTGCTGTAAAAATGTGAAGAATTGGTTTGCTCATCCAAGGGCTGAAAATTTTAAGAAAACATGGTAATTGCAGTCAGCCTGGAAACACCATGATACAAACTTTCCTACAGCATTCTAGCATTTATAAAGCAAGTTTCCAGTTTATCACTGCAAATGGCTCTAACCTCTCTGGGTTTAAAAACAGCTTAGTTTAGCAGAGTTTAGATCAGAGATCTGCTATTTTACACCAACTGCTGAGGTAACTGTCAAAGTGGTAACTTTTTTCCAAATGCCAAAGAAATTAATGTTTGGTCAGAGTCCTGAACAAAGCTTTGGGTTGATTTGACATAAACCGGGTTAACTGAAACAGTTTAAGCAGTGAGTCTTTCCTGGTCTGTCTCCTTTAAGCTGGGATGTGTTTGGAACTGCTCGTGCTGACAGATAATCAGGCAGACCTGGGGGGCTGGCAGCTTTGGCAGGGGACTGAAGAGCAGCTGCGGACAGGCTGTCATAATCTCTTTAACAAGCATGGCTGCAGCTACAAGAGAACGTGTGTACTTAGCCTAAAGGCTGCAGTTATTTAAGTATCCAAATATGTAGATGGCAGCATTGCTATACAACTAGTTGGCCTCTTCAGCTGACTAAATAATGTCAGAAAAGTGGTCTGAAATTACTCCTGACATCCATACGTAAGGTGTAAGTCATGCTTATTTCTGCAGATACACAGACTCCTCGGGAGGTGTTTGTGAGAGGGCAGAAGACGTCAAGTGAGGAGAAACTTCTGTGATTTGCAACATGTTAGTGTGTAGCCTTCACCAAGGGGTCAGGGGAACCAAAAAGCTCAGCCAGAGAGTGATGCTACAGCTACGAGCTGCTCTCATCAGGCTGAGGGAGAGTCAAGATGGAGCCCACTTCTCTCTGTTTTTTGCCTCTTAGTAAAGAGGAAAACTCAATACTTCTTTCTCAGAGCAGCAGCCCACAGCCTCCCTCTCTGCCCAGCTAGGCATACCCTTTCTCTTAAACCTCTGCTGAAACTGTCTGTTAGACAGACCTTAAATCCAAACTCTTTTCTAACTGATGCAGAGATTAATTGTTCCATAGTAGAAATATCCTATCCTTTTTACATTTTTCTGTGGCTGCCCATGCCCTTCTCTTCCTGGCTTCCCCAGGACCACTCTCACCACGGGTTGACTCTGTCCTCCTGTCCTATTATATAACCTAACCTTGCACTCCTCCTTCTCCTGTCTTCACTCCCCTCCAGACTGCAGTTTGTCGCACAGCTAAAGTGAGCAGATATCGTAAGGTGTGTGACAGCAGCTGGCTCCTGGCATCTGTGATTGCTCGGATGTTAGAAACAAGCAGCCGCTGTCCTGTGGTGCCATCCTTCTTTACATTTCTCTGCATTGACCTCAGTTGGATTCTTCTGTTTTGGTCTGTCCTGAGTATTTCCCCACCAGGAGCTCCTGGGGGTCTAACTAGTAGTTGGAAAAGAGATTGAGAGTCTGTTAGCGCAGAATGCAAAGCAAAGAATTACACCCTTCACAGTGGAAACAGTGGTGTAAGAAAAAGTACTTCTTTTAGGCTTCTCATCCTGCAATAGTCACAAGATTGACCTTGTAAAGAGTATGTCTCTATAAACACTCATTTTTTTTGACAACAGCAAGACACAGAAACTCAAATTCACTTCTTAGCTCTCAGACAAGCTAGCTCTTTCTTTTCTTCTGTTTTCCCAGCTCTGAAAGGACTGAGAAGATACAGCCCCAGCTGCCTGCCATGCAACAGGGCTACAATGTAGGTGAGAATGGCCTGAAGCGATCTGCATGACTTCAGCTTGCGTTTCTATCCAGGGAGGTTGGGTGAAGTCTCCTTTCATGTTGCTGAGATGAGATCACCGGGTATGCAAGGTGTTAATTAACAGCCGCCTTAAACAATTTTGACATTTTTCCTTTATAAGGCAACAATATTGAAACCTCCTGGGTCTAATATTTCTCATCAGTATGAAAATTAGCTAAAAATGGGCATCTATTTTTTCTCTGCTGGCAGGTGGAATAACAGGTTGAGAGTGTAGCTGACAGGATGATGCTTAGATGCCATGCAAACAAAGTTTTGCTTGGAAGGGAGTTCAGGCTGTTACACATGAGATTTTTCAGTACTGTCCTATGGGAAACATGCTAGCCCGCTTCAGGGAGAGTGGGATGGTAAGGGGATGAAAGGATCTCACCAACAAAGGTGCTAGTGCCCAGGGAAGCTGGGAGTGGGGTGGGGAACCAGCTGGGAAATGAGTCTTTAGACTAGACTTCAGCCATCCTGTTTGCCTAAAGGAGCTTGGAGGAAGATCTGGCTCTTCCATGTTATGTGTAAATTCAGTAACTGGCAGCTTGTTTGCAAGTTAAAGGGATTTCTTGGTACCGGTGAAGGGAGTGATTACATGGTATTTCATATTTTCAGAACAATTACCCATCCTTTTTGCACGCACTGTTTGTAATGTATTTTGTGTTGTTTACAGCTCATCACTCAAAAGAGAGCAAGTTCCCGAGGGATGGAAGTAGAGGGGGAAGCAAAGGGGAGAACGATGTAAATAACTAAGTATTTCATATTCTTAGTAATCTAAAAGGCTAATCCTGGGCTACTTGGGGCAGAAATCCCATGATGTGAGGGGGAGTTTTGCTTCATCAGAGAAAACAGAGTTAGGATCTTCGATTTTATGTGAATAAATATATGGGGGAACTTCCACAATCAGCAGTGGGCATCGTAGAGCTGAGCAATTTTCTCTGTCAGGAAGATAATATCTAAATGGTCTAATTATAGCTACAGTTCAGCATCAAGGGAAATCCCCACCATTACTGTTTAGTAGCTGCTGCTGCAAAGTTTCAGGATCTGAACTATGACCTGCTTGTTAATTTATGTTTACTACAAGCCTGTCAAATTACAAACTTTACTGTTGGTGGAAAAAATCTTCCCTTGCTGACCCATCCCTTCTCTATCTTGTATTGAGAAAGTCTGCATTAGTAGCAGACTGAAGCTAGCCATTTCCATGAGCGCACCGGTGGCCTTGGGAAGCTAAGGATCACAGAAATACTGATGATTTTATTCATCCACTTGACATACAGAAAGTCTTGAGAGCTTCCTGGGGCACACAGACCTCTAGGCCATGTGTATGGCAACTCATTTAATGCCTCCATTGAGCTTTTCTTGCCTTCCTCAACTCCTCTTCCATGGGTGGGTCATTTCAGTAGTAATGCCTGAGAGTTTCCAAAGTGGGGTGAGCCACCTTACAAAGATGCCCAACTGCGTCTTTCCTTCACATATGAAAGAGCGAGTAGAAGCTGGGACATGGGGCATGAGGGCAGCCGAGACACTGTGTTAACCCTAGGAGAGGCGGTGACTCCAGCTGGATGCATAAACTCTGCTGAAACCATGATGCAGGAGATGCAGTCCAGCATAGCTTCCCCATCTCCCATGTCGGGCCTGCGCTTCAGGATCTGCCACATACTGCCTTTGGCACTTGTGCTGGAGGTGGCTGACTTGTTATTGAAAAAGAGCCTTTGTTTCAGATAGTTTGCAAATAGGGTCTCTTCAGATTACTTCAATGAGGTGCTGCCCATGTCTGGAAGGTTAATTCTCTTCTTTCTGTTGCTGCTCCTGTTGGGTGTGTGCTGCGATGCTGGAGTCAGAGCACCATAGGACCGGGATGCAGCCTTCACATGCAATATGTGTATATGGAACATGGTACATACAGTAAATAATCAAAGCAGATTCTGCTGCTGTCTTGTAATCACATGGGATGGGTTCCTAGTTAACCAGGTTGTTAGCAATGTCTGATGCAACCTAGGACATCCATTAAAAAAGCTATGTTAGTCTTGTTACAGAAGAATTAACTATTTGGCTGGTATAGCTAAGAAAACAGATTTCATTTTTTGTCACACATATAAATCCTTACTGAGGCCTTTAAATGAAGTGAATTAATTCCTTCCCCTAGCTGAAAAGTTTGCATGGAGAGGATTACAAAACTGGGAAAGGAAATATGTGCCAGAGCCCCAAACGATTTAGGAGATTGTTCATGTATACAATTCAGTTTCTTACATCTTAGATTTTGATCTAAACTCCTCCACTCTGCAGCCATCTTGGCCCGGACGGAAGCATCTTTATTTGACCTGCAAATTGGGTATTGCCTTTCCAGTTTTCCCCATAAATGCCCTCTTTTTCCAGCTGAAACATTTACCCAGGTGAAATCTGAGGACTTTGGACTAAGATCTCCCGATGCCTCTGAGCTTGGTCGGAGCAGTTGTTTGCTGCACATATGCTTGTGATTTGTGCAGTGCATATTCAGTAAGTTCAGTGTGTCAGAGATCTTCTGGGTGTGCTGCTCACAGTGTGTGCACACATACCTCTCAGCACAAATGTCCAAGCCTTAATCCAAGCTGCTTAATGGCTAACTCCTGCCTGAGCTCCAGCGGATTGAAAAATGAAGCGGAGTGGCGTGGATATTTCACAAAATGCAGTACATCTTGTTTTCAAACCCATCACCAATGGCAGCCTTCTCCGACAGTTCAGTGTTAGCACGCTGGACACCAAACTGGTTCAGATTTGTTTTAAGTCCAGAGGAACATTAAGTTTCAGGAGGACATCTCTTGTTAGAGCTATGCTGCTAAGTGCTGTAACTACCAAGCTACACTGCAGTGTTAATGTGCACCGGAGGATGCCAGATTCCTGCAGAAAAAGAGCAGGTAGAGCTGGTTTGTGTAGCCTAATCCTTAAGGCAGTTGCTGGCGAGGGAAAGCCCTTGATCTGGTCTCTGCTCCTGTGTATTACTTATACTTTACCTCTTATGTACTTTCTAATAAATTTTTGGTAGGTAAAAATCGGCCATCATCTTGGGGCTGGGATGAAGAGTATAGGATTCACCAGTCACTACCCCAGAGCACTATTTCAGTTCTCAGCTCTTTGATTGTTAAATGGATGTTTTGTGTTGACATAGCTGTTTCGGAGAGGAGAAGATGCATATCCAGAAAAGCTCACAGAGGCTGGTGATTAGACCATTTCTGAAGGTGCAATAGTTTTAACCCTGCCATAAAGACAACCTGGGCATCATATCTGGGAGGTGCACCTACCATTCCTGTTAGGGTCTACTGTACTCCTCGTTAGAAAAGGCAGTGGTGGCAGATGCCTCGCTGAGTGGAGGTCCTGACCTGGCGTAAGGGTATCATGTCTGTGCTGAGCAGATGCAGCAGATCAGCCTCCCAGCCCAGGCTCTGGAGCTTGGCTGGGCTTCAGGCGGGCACCTGGGGCTGCTCAGCTGCCTGTCAGGGCCTGGGATCTCCGCTTGCTAGCCAGAGCCCGAAATGTAGATCACTGAGGAGCTCAGCTGGTAGATAGTGGGGTAGGGGAAAGGGGGGATGCAGTGGTTTAAGATCCCAGTGCCTAAATTCTGTAAGCATTTTGGCCTACCCTGTCTTTTCTGGTATAAAGATTATACTATAGCTTTCATCTATAGCAGACTATATATTTCCTGTATGGATTGTTTTATGTCTTTTGAAAGTACTTGTCCTTCTAATTATTGATTCTAGATGATCACGCTATTTATCAAATGCATTGTGTAAGCATATATATACATATGCATGTACAAGGATGCATACACCCATGCATATATATATACTTGCATGTACATTAGTGCAAACACACGTGTCTATAAATTCACATGCACATCAGTGCAAACACACATGCATGTGTACATATACATGCACGTATACATATATAGGAGTAACTGGGAGTTACCAATTTAGGTTGTATCTTTTATTACTCATCAGTGGCTGATCAGCGCAGACTGAACGCTGGGGATATCCTCAGCTGAAGACGGCTTTCTGACAACAGAAATTCCCTGCACGCTGCCAAATACAATTTCCCCGGAAAGTGTCCTGCATTTTTCACCCCAGCAATCAATAACCTGTGGCCTGCTCCTATGGAGCACGTAACCATATTAGGGTTTTGTACTTCAGTTGCATTTGTATCTGCATTGGATTTAAAGTTTGCATGACCATGTGTAATGTCCAAGCAAACACAAAAGCGAATGGTATAAGCCCCACCTGGCCAGATTCAATATTCAACGCCTGTGTGAATAATGGCATTATTGTGTCAGGCAGAGCTTACAATGGAAATTCAGAGCAGCTACAGGTGGTTTGAAATCAAACAAAGAAAAGTCCGTTTACTCAGTGAGCTTACTAAAACATGGTTGCAATTCAGTATCAGCTGATGATCAGTTCTTTTAGATAAGCAGCCATCTGTCACCCACTATGTGCTTTCAGTAAACAAGAGTCCTCTGCAGGCAGCCCATGTGCCTTGGGATTCTCCCTGGATGCCTGCTCTGCTCTTCTCTTGAGGTATGGCCCTGCTTTCAGGCTTCCTGGAGAAGACCCCACAACACGTGCTGTGTGAGGAGTCAGGAGGATGGGGACTCCCCAGCCGAGTTGCATACCAGGTTTTGGTAGTGGAATGGAAATTATTTGACTTGGTTGAATCAGGACTCCCTGCTCTTGTTTCACTGGTATATGAGAACATCCACTCCTGTATAGCAAAAGCAAAGTGTGGTTTATCAGGCATGTATACCACGGACCTAAATATCAGAACTAGATCTCCCTCTTCAAACCATGACCTGGTCATGATGCACAGTTGTGGCATCATGTGGGTATAATGGCTCAGGTGCTTCAACCAAGCATGCGCTCCTGTGCTGCTGCTGAGCCATGCCAACCACTCCGGGCATGGTGGTGGAGAACCTTTAGCTAGAGGTAGCAGTGTGTGTGGGAGTACCTTGACCTGAAGCGAAAGTGATGGCAATAGGAGCAGCTGCTGATAGGGCTGCAGTATCCCTGATAAGGAACAGGGCTGTGCTCTGCAAGACACACATCAGGGCAGCCTGCTGCCCGGCTCTTCTGTGCCTTTTCCTCCAGCCCTGCCTCTTCTCTGCAGGTCCCAGCTCTCTACAGGTCTTCTTTGTCAGTGCCAGGGGGCTAAGCCTGTAGGCAGGCCCCGCTCCCCTTGCTATCCACCTGCTTGGCAATATTCTTTTCTCCCTCTCTCCCCATAACGAGGTGCCAAAGCGGGGCAGAACTGTGAGGCAAAAGTGCTGGGGGCTGGGATGTTGTGGGGCTGGCAAAGTACTGGTTTGTCCAAGAGATGATTCAAGAGCCCTGCTTACCCAGCAAGGTGCAGCTTCCACCATGACATGAAGTTTCCCAGGGACAGATCCTGGCCCCACGAAGAGCAGACTAAGTGGGGAGCAGAGGCTTAACTGAGGGAGGGGGAAAGACTGACCACTCCTTTCAGATCCCCCCCAGATCCCCTTGGCATTTCCTCCAGAAATCCTAACAGTATTCCTGTCCTTGGGGAACACAATGCTTTCCAAGTCTTCCTGTCCTGAAGAAGTTGAACACTACAGACACTTTGCACTGCTCAGCTTTACCACGTAATGTGATATTTGTTCCATGTTGAAAGTTGTGGTACTAATTTCACCAGCCAAATGACTCAGGACTGAGCAGAATGCCTCTGTGGTAGCTGATACTGCACTCAGAATTGCTTAGCCATATCATGTTTTCAGCTGATGGATTACTGCAGACCTTTCTCCATGCTTGTTATGTGGAATTTTAGGAACACAAGAGAAAGGTGCGGCCCAACCTCTGAGGTGTCTGCAGGTAGCCCCAGCACCTTCAGCCCCTGAGACCCACCTGCCACGAGCAAACTTGGATGGCCAGTGTGGAGCTGCGCACAGCTGTGCTGCCAACATGCAGCAGTATGGCGTAGTGGATCATGAGTAAAGGGTCTTAAGGCAGCCAGTGTGTTGGACCTGCTTAGTACTGATGGATTAGGAGGTAGTGGTTGATTTTCTGGATCACAGCTCCAGCAAAACGTTTTCCTCTTGGGCTGCCTGTGCCTAGTAGCTGCTCCAGGCAAAAACAAGATCTCACCTGTTGCTGAAGACATTTCCTGTGGCGCTTGCCTTATACCTCCTATTTTGTGATCCTGTCAGTCCACTGGGGTTCCTTTAAGAGTAGAAAATAATAAGTGCAAATCCAGAAGAACCTTTCAGCAAGGCACAAGTTCTCAGACAAGTCATCTCTGTTCGGGAAGATTGGCTTTATGCTGGTGAGTGCCTCACCCCGCACACAGCACTGTACTTTGCCCCTGTTACCTCCTACTTGGTGTAGAACAGAAGCCCAAAACCTGAACGAGATGCAGGGAGATAACAGAGCCAGCGTACAGTCCTGTACGAATGGGTTGATATAAAAAGTCAGTATCTACACTGGGAATTTCCACTGGTAGAGTCACTGAAGTCCTATTGTTTGTATGGTTATATGAGAGAAGCCTCCCTGTCTGCATTTGGAACTTGCCCTAATGCAGGTGCAGTGGACTGGGGGAGACAAATCTCTTGTGCAGGCAAGAGGAAGGAAGGCTTACCTGCAGGAGCATTAAATCTGGAGAGTCACTGGTTGACCTTGGACAAGTCACTTAGACATCTGAGTTTCTGTTCCCCGTGAGTGAATGGGTAAACAGGACTGCCCTACTTCACAGGAGTGTTGTCAAGATAAATATGGCAGAGGTGTGGGGGTGGCACAGCATGCCATAGAAAGGCCTAAAATCCAGTCACCGCACAACCCTTGCGTGCATCACAGTGCTTAGCTCTCCTACAGTGTCTTTCTTGTGTGAATTCCAAATGACCTACCAGGCATCACTTACTTTAACCTTCAGAATATTTCTGTTAGTTATTAGGACCCTTGTGTAGTGAAGATAATAGCAGGGCAATGACTTTCCAAAGAAAACAGGAGTGGATTCAGTTTTCCTGACTCTCACTGCTGTCCCTTAAACACAGGAACTGCCTTTCTTAAGCTTTGAAACCTTTGGTGTTTTGTTTCTTTTTGGTTGTTTGGGGTTATTTTTTGCTTATACCTTTTGAGAAGAGGGGAAACAGCCCAGGTAGAAGGGTTAGGCTCAAAGATATTATAAAGGACAGTACAGCTTTTCACCTTTAGGACTTTACTGCAGAGCTATCTCAGGCTCAAATCTAGTTGTCCCTAACCCCAAGGTTTCCCCATATAAGCCCCCCCACCAAGTGTGACAGTACCTTCAGCCCTGTCTGGCAGGTTCAGAGAGGCTGAGTTATTACTCTCATTTGCATGTATCCTACATATATGGAAGGTAAAAGCTTAATTACTAAAACGCCTATAGTGCTGCGCTGTCTTCCTTTAGTTTTCTGCTGCATGTGCAGAAAATCAGGCATATTCCCCTCCCATATGCCATGTAAAAAATAACAGAATATCTTAGTGTATTGTAGCATGAAGAACCATGGGCCAAACCCATAGAATCTGATTGACCCTTAGAGGAGAAAGAAGATTTGGGGACCCACAAGCCTTGAAAGGCTGTTAGAGGGAACATAGTCCTGGGAGAGTCCATGCACTGCCACAGAAACACAGAATCTGAGAACTGATGAGGATGAAAGACACCTCTGGAGATCATCTGGTCCAGCTGTCCTGCTCAGAGCAGGGTCAGCAAGAGCAGCTTATTCAGGGCCATGTCCAGTTGAGTTTTGAATATCTCAAAAGTTTATTAAAGATTTTTGACTTTTTAAAGTTTAAACTTTCATGCTTGAGCAAAACTAAATTGTATTACTTGAGTTACTTTTGCAGTGAATCCCTATCTTAATTTAAATTCAGCAGAGGATGACAATGGGCAAAATAGTTTTGGTATCTGACAGCTATTAGGAGACTACCGAGTGAATGTTGTTTGGTTTAACCTGGTCTCCAGTGAATAATTGATTAGGTGGGTTGACAATCCATGGAGTGGATGGGCAGGGAAAATAAATTATAACTTCATCCTAGACTTAAAGCCCTCACCGAGGATGGCAGTGGGATGGTGAGGTGAGCTGTACTGCATTCTCCCTGGGTACCCACCTGGGAAAGGTGGAGCAGACCCTAATGATGCTCCTCACTGGCAGCTCTCTCCAGGGCTGCAGTTACACAACATGTCACAAGGAGAAGAAAAACAAATGCTTTTTATATCTCCTCACCCATCTGCACTTCCTCCTTCGGGATCAGTACTGCAAACAAAATTATCAGAAGCATCAAGTTGGCAGTATTTTTAGTAAACAGCAAGAGGCTCATGTGAAGTTGTTCCTCCTTCTCCTTGTTCTTGTCCCCTATATATACAACAGATGGGAGAGTTTTCTGAGCAGAACCTTTTGAGGTTCCTCTATTTCTGCCTTCCAGACAAAACAGCTTGACTCTAACACTTCAGGCCTAAAGCCAACTGAAGAGACAACTGCTCTTTAGGTCAAGGGAATAATTTCCCTCCTGTGTGCTAAGTGCTTCGCCAGGTTAGGATTCCTGAAGTTCCAGGGATTGCCTTGCTGTTGGGTCATGAATAGCTCAATACACAATAGCTGGCAAAGAAAGATGAGGAAAGTCACAGGGGAATACAGGAAAAAAAAATAGAAAGTGTGTTTATTAATAAGGAATGTTCCCAAAGGTTTCAAATTATCCAAGAATAGGCACACACATTCCTAAGGACAGTGCAAATGTGGGTGGCAAGATCCTCCTGCTACTGTTTGGGGAGAAATGGGGAGGGAGGTGGAAAATAAATTGGAAAGTGTATTTTCATTCAGTTTTCTGGCTTGGCTTAAGCAAGGAAACAACTATTGACTTTTATCCTGCACCATGTCAAGAGCATTGCTGCTGACATCTGAGCTCAGAGACTGGTTTGCACTTTGCCATCAGCTGAGGTCTCCTCCTCAGCCACACTGAAGGGAAAATCTGGTTGGGCCGGTTCCTGCCTGGTGCTTCAGAAATACAGACTGCGTCAGTCCCTGCAACCTCTCTCTTCCTCTCTGTTTCCCCAAATCACTTTTTATTCTGGTTTGAGTTGCCACTTAAACAGCATCTCTGGTTTTATAATCGCATCTGCACACTCAGTCATAAGGTTCCTGATGAGGACGGTCACTGCTCGTGGCTGTCCCACCTTTATGACTGATTTTCCTCACCTTGTCCTTCCCGTTCCCCCACAGTTCAGAGTGACACCTAGTGCCTGGGACAACTCCTGCAGGGCTTTGCTCCTTTTCTCCTCTCTTATGCCACAGGCACATGCTTTATAGAAAGAAGTGCCATGTTTTGACCCAGAAATGTGGTACCTGGGAAGGGCACAGCCTTGGGCTGGAGGAATTTATCAAGACAGGCTGAAGGAGGACCTTACCTTGCAGCTCATTCTCATCTACTGTCCTACATCCAGCTCCCTTTGAAGCTGATGGCGAGCTTTCCCTGATCGTAATGCGAGTCAGGCTAGTGCTTAAATAAAATATTATTTCCTTTCCCTTTTGGTCATAGTTTTCAAGGTACATCTTCCTGCATTTCACCAGAAAGGTCTTCCAGAGTGAAATCTGTTTTATTTTGCGGAGGTGGTAGGTGTACATAAATAACGAACTTAGCCTGGGCTAAATTAATTATTGCTGTTTGCTGTATTTTTCATGTTCCCTTGTTTAATTGTTTTGAATAAAGCAAAACAAAAACAAAAAGTAATTACCCAGAATTTCCCCACATTTCACAAGCTTCCTTTTTGAGTCATTGTTTGTGTGCCCTCCCTGGGAACTTGGTTCTGATCTCTTCTGTTTTCTTGATGACGTGGTCTGAAATATTTTGAAATCTGCAGTGTAATTTAAACAAGGTATGTTTCTAGCCTTGCATTTGGTATCATAATAACTTTTAAAACATGGTATCACTGAATCTCTTGGGTAAATTCTGAAATTAATTTTTAATTTGTGAATTCTAGAAATTAGCATGGGTTTTTCAGGAAGGGACTATTTTGCATTCTTTTGAGATATTCTCCATGTACACTAATTAATTTTAAAAGAAATAAAGAAAAAAAGCCCTTTTTGTATGGGCAGAGAGGGCAGGAAGAGTTGTTTAGAGACTGCTCTTCTTTATGACTTTAACCTCCAAAGTTCTCAAAAGTGCTGTGCACTATGACCCTCACTTGTTCTTCTAATGACCATCCTTACATCAAGGGGTCTTGCAAAGAGGTCTTCAAAGAACAGTTATAAGTTTATAGAAACATAGAATCATGGAATCATTTAGGGTGGAAAAGACCCTTAAGATCATCAAGTCCAACTGTAAACCCAACTCTGCCAAGTCCACCACTAGACCATGTCCCTAAGCACCACGTCTACACGTCTTTTAAATATGCCTGGGGATGGTGACTCAACTACTTCCCTGGGCAGACTGTTCCAATGCTTGACAACCCTTTCAGTGAAGAAATTTTTCCTAATATCTGATCTAAACCTCCCCTGGCGTAACTTGAGGCCGTTTCGTCTTATCCAATCACTTGATACCTGGGAGAAGAGACTGACATCCACCTTGTTACAACCTTCTTTCAGGTAGTTGTAGAGAGTGATAAGGTCTCTTGTCCTTTTCTCCAGACTAAAAAACCCCAGTTCCCTTAGCTGCTCCTCATCAAACTTGTTCATATTATGAGGCTGCCTCTTTTCATGACACAAGTACTCCCCCTTGGCCCGTGAAAGAATTAGAAAGATCTCAGCCGTTCTTCCCATTCAGGGGCTCTGCAGGTTTGTTGTGAGCAGGGTGAATAGTAACAAACACAGGTATACTTGAAAATTATTGGTCAATCCTTGCTGAGTGAGATAGAAGCAATGCTGGGAAGAGCCCACAGTTGGAAAACAGGAGATACCCTTTGGAAAGATGTCTCTGTGTAAAGCTGGCAACAGATACTCTGACCTGATAGCCCCACTGGCACAGTGCTGTGGGAAGACAGATATACCAGAAGTGTCTTTTTTCTGACAGCGTTGGGCCGTTTGTTCTCCTTACTGCACACTCCTCTCAGTGCCTTGTTTCTTTCAATTTCTTTCCTGGGTGTGTTTTTATCATTGCAGCATCTTCCATGTTTTCCTCACTTGCAGTATGTGCCGTGTGTTGGACACTGCTCTGCTTCATGCTGTCCTCTGGGCAGGGTCTTCAGTGTCCACCCTGAGCAACCAGTGAGCCTCTGGAGGGCTTCATCCCTTCCTAAGGACTTCTGACCCAACAGCTCACAGTCATTTACTGGTGTGTGTGGTTATGTTTCTGGGCCATGGAGTGTTTCTTGGTTTCTTAGATTACTTTTCTGTCATTCAAACGCATTTATCACTCTGTTACATGAGTGCCTTCAAGGGATATTGTCAGCATCAGGCTAGCAATCAACCACAAGACAAGTGGTCATGACTTCTGGCTCTTCACGAAACCTGACAAGCCTAAATTATTGCAAGTCACATTCTGCTACTTTTTTTCATACTGATTTTTCATCCTGTATGAAATTTCTCGTAGTAAAGTACATCTGAACTTGTGTAAGGAAGGCAATCTAAGAATCTTTATGAACAGCCAAATTTTATCACTTTACTGTTAATCCCCCTCATTCAGACTGACAATAAATGCATGGTGAAGTATAGATTCTGGTAAGACAAACAGACAAAAAATTAGCTTATTTTGCTCCTAATTTTTTGTATGTATTATGGGTTGGTAGAGAGAGCACTTTAGATGACACAGCCCATGACATAGAGACATAAAGTGATTTATATTCCTATCCTAAATTCCTTGGCATTAACCTATGAAGCTTTAAGAAACAAGAGTGATACTTGGTCCCAGTGAGTCAATGAGAGTTTGCTCTTTGCAACGGCATTCTTTTTATCCTGCAGTTCAGCAATAAACTGATTTTCCAAGCTTACATTTTTTTCCCCCAAATCACTTTAACGACTTCATGAGTAGGGGTGGAGGGAGTGGTGGGGGTGCTTTAATTTAATACAGATTTGTGTTCTGTTTGGCTTTTATCAGATTCACTTTGAAATGGTGCAGATGAAATATCTTACAATATCTGAGTTTTCTTTCATTAATCGTATTTTACATTCACATAAAAATGGATCTTGCACTAAGTAGTTCATGTTTATGTGCACTGTAAAATTAACTGAGTAGTCACTCTACACATAAATAAAGTGTGTGTCTGTGACACAAATTAAAAACAAATCCCAAATACTTCAGGCCCTGTCTTAGTATCTTTTTTTGGTGTGCCTAACTGTGAAAGTCTTTTTAAACATGTTAGATTTGTCGCATGTCTGGTTATAGTTCTGTTTTCTCTGCAGAAGCCTTGCTACCTAAACGGGTTGGCAGAGGGGAGATCATGTTCAGACTTAGCACAAGACCTGTAAATGCAAAATATTAAAATGAACTTAAGGTGCACTGCAGTCTGAGTATAAAGCAGTCAGGAAAGATACTCAAGGTGGCTGTATCTTACCTTGCTCTGTTGTGAAGAGAGGCAGGTGCAGATTCAGGAGGAAGGGCAAGAGGTACAGCCACAGGAGGTTCATGATCTCCTTCCTCATCTGCCCAGCCCTCATGACAGGAAGAACTCACGCACTCCCAGCAAGGCCTCTTTGGCTTCTCAGCCCCTCTGGGCCAGATTTGGAGAGGCAAAGGCCAGACAGTGCCATGCCATGCCCTTCCTGGGTCTTCCCCTCCATCCTCAGAGCTGCACTGTGCACCTGCCCTCACCACAGGTGACCAGAGGTATCCCCCAGCCCTAACGCTTGGGAGCAAGGGAAGGAAGAATGGCTCCATCTTTCAACCAGAGTCACTGTTCCTGGGGCTGTATGTGCGCTTAAAGAGTATGGCAGTAGGTGAGCGGTGCTGAGCAGGGGTTGTGGGAGCCCACCCGGGAGCTGGGTGGTCTCTTGTGTGGTCAGTCTGATTTTGATGGATTCGCCATTTGACCAAAGGACACAAGAAGGAGTGCAAATGGCAAGAAAAATTATTAGGGTACAATATGAATAATTTAAGTAAATCGGTGATCCAAATAGGCAGACTAATGGGACAAAGGTTGAAATGTTAGGTTTCTAACCACTGCCATTTTTTTCATACAGTATTTGTGAGAGAGGAGGGAAGGTCCATGAGCTATCAATTGCTTTTACAATTAAGAGTACAGGCTGTGGTCAGAAGTGGTTCATTTTGGCTTGGCTGTGAGGAACAGGGATATGTGTAAAGGGTCAGGTAAGTGGGTGTCTGCCTGTACTTGTCAGTTATCACCACTGTTATCCCCCCAGGACTGGGCATATTGCCTCCCTGCCTCTGGCTCAATACCTAGTTGAAAGCCAGCCCTTCAAGTTGCAAGTCTATGGCACGCTCTGTGACCAAAATAAGAGTGAGTTGCGCAGGAGCGCTGGGCTGAGAAGAAGGTATGTAAAAACTGAAGAGTGGCAAGGAGCAGCTTAGGCTGAACGTGCAGCGTGGATACATTATTAGTGTCATTGTGGATAAACACAGAGTGATACATATGGCAAAAAATGGTCTTGCCTCGCACAGAAAACAATAGGCTAAGCACTCGTCGCTATTACAGAGAAACACAGTTATGGACTGTAATACAGGAAACCACCTCAGGGATCAGCAGGGGTCAAAGACCTTGTCTCATTTTAGGGACCACGTCAGAAATCTTCACTCTGCCCCTGTACAAATCTGTGGCATGCCCACATCCAAGAGCAGTTCTGCTCTTCCCACCTCAGAAAAGACGTGCAGAACTGGAAGATGTTCAGAGAAGGATAACAAAGGTGACCCAAGGCATGGGAAGGCTTATAAGCAACACTTAATTAAGCCAGCTCTTTTAAGCTTCCCTAATTCTTCAGCCTGGGAGAGGATTGATTGAGGACATCTATGACAGAAGCCTGTAAATTCAAGTAAGCCTTGGATGGGGTGGTTGTTTGCTGTCTTTTCCAGTACAAAGCAAAGAAGTTCTCAAGAGAAAAGTTCAGAATAACCAAGAGCGAGTGAGCGGTTCTTCCCATCAGCTGTAGTGAAGCCCTGGGACTCCTCGCCAGCAGATGTGGGTGTTAAAAGTTTACATAGGTTCAAGTGGTGACTGAACAAGTTTGAAGAAGGGAAATCCATCCTAGGTTTTTAAACACAAAACCACCAGGGAATTCCTGAATCTCAAACCATTAGAGTTTGGGAGAATACTCTTGGGAAATAGCATTATAGGCTTGTTCTTTTCATACATTATTCACTAGGCATTTGCTTTTAGCCAGTGTCAGAGACAGGAAATTGGGCGAGATGGACCTTTCAACTGACTTTACGCTCTCAGCCTCCCTACAGTAATCATCGGCATGCCAGTGTATAAACGTTTGCTAGGAATAGGAACATTCATCACAGGAAAATCCATCAGCCTTTAAAAACCAGAGTGCCCTGTAAAATTGGTGTAGATGGTCTCTTCAGTCTTCACCACCCCAAGACAGGAGGGTAGAGTGCATGTGAGTGTTTAATCGAAGTGGAATTATGGCAGGACGAGAATGGCAGAGTTGGCAGTTGGGTATTGAAATAAATGGATGATTATTCCTTTGCACGTTTAGGTGTTTGTTTAACTGGTTCCTTTTAGCATGCAACGGGGCTTGGTGGTATGATCTCAATACCCAAACTTATAAGTTCCCTGTGGAATTCCCTTTGATAAACACCCTGATTTATCTGAGGTACTGTATTTAAAAAAGAACACAAAACATAAAGAGTAAAATATGGCATGGAAGGTGCTCTCTCAGGTCCAAGTGAATCACCTCCCCTTAGAAAAGTGTTCTGATATTAGACTTATAGCCAACACTTTTGGTCAACTTGAATGAGCTCAGACCCGAATGAGTTCAGACTCATCCTTTCCAAGTGGGAGGTTTTCATCTGCCCTGGCAAATCCTATTGGAAATCAGGAGAATCTAGTGGCCTTGTAGCAACAGCCTTGTTCCCTCTGTGAATCTTTCTGACCATTCCTTAGCTAGATACCCCTAGCTCCTGATAGTGGAGGTGGAAAGATCTAATAAGCAAGTTAAGTCTTTCTGATGTGGGATGTCCAAGAAAATGGCTGCATCAGTTCCACACTGACACCAGTGATGGTCCCAATTTCTGCCCATTGCCACCATTTCTCTCTTATGCTTTTAAGCTTTCTGGAGGCAGTGTTAAGCGAATGCATCCTTCAAACATAATATTATAAGTCTACTTGCTGTCAGTGGCAAGTTGAGCATATGCACAATTGTTTTTCTTGATACTGAACTGAAGACTTTTATTCTGGGCTTAGGTATGGATCATAGCCTATTATACAGCCCCATCACAAATCAGGAGCAGAAATTTAGGCTCCTTCTTTTACAGGTAATCTAACCTATGTGAAAGTGCTGAATAGAGAAAGCCTGAGAGCTTGGTCCAACACCCTTAACCCCTGGCAAAACTTTTATTTTGTAATGGGACTCAGAGGAGAAATTATTCTAATAGGAGGTATGAAGGTAAATTAAACTAGGGATATTAATTTGGAGTGGGTGTAAATGGGTGTGACTCTTTTGAAATGGATGAAAATGCCCTCCCTTTTACCAAGTCTAGATTTGCTCCCGTCTCCCTCTCTGCACCCCTGGAAGAGCAGGTGCCCCGCTCAGCTCAGGCTGGGAGCCTGGGTGTGTGTCCTCAGCTGCCAGTCCTGCCCTTACCCTTTCTTTTTACCAAAACAAAAACAAGCCCAGAGGAATTTAAACCTGCTGTTTTTGTTCTGTTAACAAATACCAACTGCAAACCTGTTTTTCTTGCTCTCCTGATGGAGCGGGAAAGACAGTATATGGACAGGGAACAGAAGATGAGGGGCCGCATCAAGTTGATGTTTGCACTTATGGAGGTGGAGAAGGGAGGTTGGAAGGGTTAAACAGGCCTGGTTTTGAAAGCAGTGGAGAAAAGGAGCATGATGGCAAAAATATATTAAAAATAAAACTAAAACATAAAAAACTGGCGGCAAAGATGGACTTGGGCAAAAGCATTTCATGTGAAGAGTCATGCACACATATGGGATAAATTACCAAGAAAGGGCATGGAAACAAAACATCTTAAATGTATATTTAAAAGCAAAAGAGCAAGGGGGAGAAGAGACACAGGATGTTGCTAAAGAAACTTGATGAGAGAGACGGCATAGGAGCCAGCAGGAAATCGTAGCAAAATAGCTGCCAGCAAAAGGGCCGGTGGGGCTGATGGTATTCTGTTCCTCTTGTTTGTCGAAGACCTTTGTTGTACCTTTCCTGCTGGATTTAACATGGGTGCACCGTGCAGGGTGTATGCACCCGAGGACACGGAAGGAGAAGCGTGGGGGAAATGAGGTTGGAAAATGGAAAAGAGAAGCGAAACACCTGGTCCATCATTCAGCGAATCCCTGTGGACTGCAGAGCAGGAGGAAGAAGTAAGAGGAAGGGAGCAAGTACTTTTTGCAAAATACTCCTCTTGGCTGCCTCCCAAGAACTCCTATGGGAACCTAAGGTACTTTTGGCATGTGTGGTGCTAAAACAAGCCTTATCTAGACCACAAAAATTAGAGCTGCGTTGGTTATCTGCACCCCTTAACAAGGGTAGCTGCTGTACTTGGGACTCTTCTGGTTCATATATGTTCCTCTCCCCACGTTCCTCCATGCTTCCAGTGAGGTCTTCATTGTGGCTGCAGAAACAGTGCTGAACTTAAGTTTGTCCTTGTCTACACTTGCAGCTAATTCACATTCAGCCCTGGTTTAGCCACTTCTGTTGCTGACACCTGTTGTCAGCAGTGGGTAATTTCTTTTTTTAGGACAAGCCTACATTGCCCTGGAGCTCAAAAAGGGCCTTAAATTAGACTTAATTCTATTCAGATGTAGTTAGCAGTATTTAATTAGCACAGTCCTGAAGCAAAAGTCAGTCTATTCCTTGGATCACTGGAGTGCATTCTGGATACTTTCCATATTGCTGCAGGAGTCTGACCTTTATTTTTTTTATCTTTAGCCCAAGAAATGTGCTGGGGTTTTTCAAGCACTTTCAGAGTAGGGGCCACATCTTAATAGACAGATTCCTTTGCAGATGGCTTCCTGCTTGTTTGCAATTGCAAAACTTCACTGAGGCAATTACCATGATTGCAGACATGGGAATGTGACATTAGGAAAGCATTTAATGTATTCTCAGCATCTGTTACAGTACTGCTGCAAATGGAAACCACGGGGAGATGCCAGCACTATGGGTAGGACTCAACTTGCTTAACTTTGACTGACTAGAAGTTCACATCCAGCCTGAACTAGACATATAGGTACTCTCTGTAGACAGTGAACAGACACAGGCATATCCAGAGGGTGATTCATCTACCCTGAGTTGGTGTCCAAGGGAAGAGGGATGACTTGTCCTCTGATGGTGCTCCATTTTTGGGGAGAGTGAGTAGTTTAGACTAGTGATCCCATAATATGCAGCTAAAATTAGGTAACTTGAATCCTGTCCTCTGTGACCATGTGATTTTCACAGACCACTGGAAACTGCCCCAGAAATGATGAGCCAATGTTAATTGCACCTCCATGGACCGTTAGCTGACAAACTATGAGATCTTTTCCTTGCCAGAAGAGTTCAGCTTATTCCCAGAAAGTGATGCAGGAGCTGGAAAGAAGATACTCTACAGGAATAAGAAGAAAGGGGGGTGTATCAGCAATAATAGAGACAAACCCCAGCCTTCAGATTAAAAGCCTTAGCTGTGTAAACCAAGTAGAGAAGGATGCTCTAGGAGCTATTTGTTTTAACTTTTCTGCTTTTTCATTTAGTTTCTTGCCCATTTTCTCCATTGTTTCTATGGAGATGCCTACACTACATGGCTAGAACATCATCCTCCTTGAAACCATTCTTAAATGAAGTTTCAGACAAGACTACTGAACTGCTTACCGTAGAGTCTCTTAGTTCTCCTCTGGTGAAACATTTTCATTTTGCTTGACATAATTAAGTATGAGATCAAAGAAGTATACAGAGAGAATTAATAACATCTATATACATTTTAAAAATAACTAAATTTCAGGCCCTGAACCTGAAACAACCTCAAAAGATGATGAGGAAGCCCCAGGCTGGGTGACCCAGGAGAGTTTTTTGGGTGGGTTGCAGGTGGGATCTGAAATGGGGGTGCTGTATGAGCTCCATGCTGTGGGAGAGGATACAGCTGTGATTTGAAAAGATTGATTCCTCCTGATTTCTGGAAAGGAAGAGTTTGGGCATCTTTATGGCTGTGGGTCTTGAGAGGAAATAAGCATCTATATCCCCTGCAGCCCAGAGCTGGCTGCTGAAATGGCACAGACTCACCCGACCAAGCTGGGTATCCCAATAAGGCTGGCTACTGCAATGCAGCAAGGTTTTATCTCCCTCATTTCCTCCTCCAGTGGGCTTTGAGACTTGCAGAGAGCTTGGTGTTTGCTGCAGTTTCATGGTTTCCAGGAGAGCCTGCAGCAGCCACGGGTGGTGGCTACCACAGGCCTTGAGAGTGGCAGGACTTAGGCCAGAACTTTTAATTTCAGCCTTTCCTATTAATTATCTAGTTGGATCCTCACTCAGAGTCCTGGCTTCAGCGGACCTCTTCCTTACACGTCCACCCACAGCGTGGAGGGCAGTGGGATCCAGCAACCTTGCAGCTAGTGAAAACATCTCATTTGCTTTGGGGTATCTCCCTCTCTTGTTGCATGGAAATACCAGCTTGACTGCTGTCTACAACATGGTCTGCAGAGCAGGGGCCCATGGAAGCCAGCCAGGGACTGGGAATCCCCACCATGGCTGGGCACATAGGGCCACGCATGGATGCTGCAGTGGCCAAAGGAGTTGGTGCCTTCCCCTGCTCTACCGTCTATTAACCTGTGGGTCCTGCTGACATAGTTGTTGGTGGGGTTGCACTGTGAACCAGACCTGGGAGCTACATCAAAAATCAAAAATACCCTCTCTATTCCTCCTTTATTGCTAATTTAACCTGGGGCACTTCAGTGACCTAGCTCAAACTGTGGCTTGCCAAACAGCAGCATCCACTCCACTGAGGGAGAAGGTGAAATCAGGGTGAAAATGTTCAGCTGGAAATGGTGATGGTGGAGAAAATATGACATTGAAGCAGATCCTAAGAGTTTTGGGTTTTTTAAAGTAGCTCAGGCCTAGCTTTTAAGAAGTTAGCCTGAAGCTTGAACTAATGTGATTTGTTTCAAATCAGCTGTTAGGGGCAAATGTCCTGCTTCTTTGAATTTAAAGTATCTTTGAGTACTCTAAGTACTCAAAGTACTTTAAGTACTTTCGAGCCTTTGAGTACCTCAGTCTGTCTGGCAGGGGGAATCAGGCCCCTACAGATACTCTAATGGGGGACTGCCACAGAAATCATCCTGCTCACCTTCCCTCTTCCCCAAACCCTTGTTCCTCTTCGCTATCACAAGCATTAGCATGGTTGTGTGCTGAGACAGGTTGGGGAAATAGTCCTGGGGCTACTCCTGAGCTTAGTATCTTCTTTCCTTCCTTAGGAAAGACCACTTTTCAGCCCATTTCCCTCCTCCTCAGTTGTGAAAGTGCAACTGTTCACAGAAAAGCTTCAAAATCATCTGGATTATTCCTCCCCCACAATCTTTTTTTTCTTTCTTTCTTTCTTACTTCTCAGTTTCATTTTAAAGACCTTGCTTAAAATTGAGGTAGGAACAAGTGGTCAAGGGTGGAAACCTCTTAAATTGGCTTTGTGACATTGTAGTGAAGTTGTGAAAGGGATCATGTAGCAAACTGTAATGTTTAACCATGCTCTGCCAGGGCTGGGGCCAGGAGCTCAGCTGTGGGTGGCCGGGCTTTGGGGCTGGACACCATCCCTTTGCAGCCCACCTGAAGCTGAGGAGCGGTGCGTGCCTGTCTTCAGACCACATCATGCCATCCACTTCTCCTCCAGGTTTTTGGTGAGCTCTGTCAGGCTGTGGGGCATGCTGGCTTGTGACAACTCACTTATGCAATATAGGCTGTATCTGCTGGCTGCTGCCAGATTGTGGAAATCTGCAAATAATTGCAAAGTCTGCTGGCTTAATTGTATTTTGGTGTATTTCACAGATGGGTGAAGTCTTCCAGGCCGATATTTTCCAGAGTGACTTAGCAGTCTCCCAACTTTAAGGTGCCCGGTATGAGGCACCTTAAAAGCGATGGATTTCCGCAGATTTTTTTAAGAGAAGCACCCCCAAAAAGTAATCCAAACCATCAATCACACAGAAACCCCTTGCCCCAGAGACCTTGAGATGGGGGATCTTTTATGGTAGCTTGATGTAAGCCAAACTAAATTAATAAAAATAATACAAATATCTTAACAAATCATTTGTGCAGCAGAAAATCCATTGTGAATGTGTATGTGTGCAGGCATTTATACAGAAAGTATAATGAATAAACAGATATTTGTGCATTAAGGGAAGGAGGAAAAGAAAGACATTTTATTTCATGTGAGAGTCAGCTGTTGTTGTTATTTGTTTTTTTTAATAACGTACAAAATGTTACTGTGGAACAGTGTCCCTGTGTGCTCTGGCCCTTTTCCAGGCCTAGAGCTAAGTGCTTACTGGGGAAAAGAAAGCGTCGTACTTGACTTTCTGAAGTATAGGCTGTTATTGCTTGTTAAAAGCTGAAAAGCCAAAGAGTGAAATTACTTATTAATTAAATACAAACTCCAAAAAATTGTTCAGAAATAACCAGCCCCCGGAGCCCAAGCTACAGATGCCCGATATTTGAATGTACAAAAGAAAAACAGTTTATTAGCATTATCATCAGCTTTTTCTACCAATATTTGCAGGGAGACAAGACAGCTGTAGTAGATACTGCTCTCCCTGAAAGATTCCATTAAATCACCCTTGCAAAAATAAACAATTTGAAAGAAGAAATAAATGGCTATTGTAAAATGTAGTTAGAAGAGTCCACAGACGGGGTAGTACCAACCTAAAATCGATTCAATTAAATCAAAACAATTTTCACAGGCAGAAAAATTATGTAGCTACATGATCTTGCTGTAATTATTACTGAGAACGTGACCTTGGAAGCCTGCACAATTGTAATGAAGTTAAGGTGCCCTAGTGCTAAAGTCACTCTCAAAAACAGGACTTCAGCAGCTTCGAACCAAAGCTAGTTGGCTTTGTGGAGACTACCCAGATGCTTCTCCAGATCATATGTTCAGACTGAAGTCAACGCTTTGCTTGTGTCACCGAAGTGGACCTTGGTTCCCAGTGTGAGCACTTCTCACTATTTTGCTGTGTCGATTATTTTTTTGTCTTAAAGCTCGTGGTCCTGAAGCCATGCTACTGCTAGAGAGAGAGTTTTGAATCTTTCCAGTAGAATGAGTTTCTTTTACCTGTGGATAAGGAGGAAGTCTCAAAAAGCAGAAGACATTAAAAAGAACCCCAACACTTATTCTTTTGGAAACCTCAGCATTATTAAAACCCTGAAGCGACCTTGCACCCTCAGAGGTGTGTACTCATTAGAGCCCAGCCTCCACCTTCCCACTAGGCACCCTGAGAAGGCTTATTGCCAGCCATCTTCTAGAGCATTAGAGACAGGTTTTCAAAGGTATTTAGACACCTGAATGCCTTTGAGGAGTTGGCCCTGAGTTCTCAGAAGGCTTAATTTGGCCTGGTGGGTGGCTGACTAGTGTCTTTTGATTGCTGAGTGCTGAGAGTTGGGGTTTTTGTTTCTAACTCTGGGGCTGAGCAAACCAACCACAGCAGAATGAAGCAACCCAAAGGAAGGGTCTAGCAAGGTCTAATAGTTTGCTCTGAAGACTTGCAAGGAACATGTTAGAAAGGGGTCTCCACTGGCCTGAGAAGCTTTGGCTCCTCTCAGGTTCTTAAGGCTCTCTTGAAACAACGGGGTGCTGTAGGCTCAAAGTGTTCAGACACTTACAAGGCCAGATGAGGACCTAGATTAATTTTTGGTAGTTTTGGTTCTTTTGGAAGGGCAAAGGAGTTCCGAGAGGTTGCACATGGCTTGTGAGCACTGGAGACTACCAGGAACTGAAGAACTTACTTTAGGACCTCGTTATAGAGATCGGAAGAGCAGTTACTAAGTCAGACCATAGCTTTTGTGGCTTCTGTGATTTCCCACCTGTCTGTTGCAGACTTGGGCTGGGGGGCAACAGCAGAGAAGGAGAATTGCCTGGGCCTCTCATAGTATCAGCTATGTTTTGTCATTGTCATTCAAGTAAGCTATTAAATATGGACTACAATATTTGCAATTGTAACTTTGTCCTTTGCAAACATTTTGAGTGGAAGTTGTTCTCAAGAAACCTTTGAAACTAGAGATAGCAAGGTGATAAATCCTTAAAATGATGCTTTCAGGTACTTGTCTTTGAATAGATGTCCCCTTTAGCTGCTGGCAGCCAGAACAAAGGGGATAACCAGGCACCTTGTTAGAGTCAAAAAACGCAGCAGATTAGGCCTCTGCTCTGAGAAATGCCAGAGGGAAACCCAGAACACATGCTGGTAAATACAAGGGCTTTATTTTCCCATCTTTCTCATAAGCAACTGAAATCATGGCCCCAGTGCACTTTGCAATAGGCTGGCTTCAGTGAAATAGTTTTTGCCTTTTGGCTTGCCAGCTTTCTCTACTATTTTAGGCATGACTGGTTTAGATCAGCCATGAACGGGATTAGGAGCACTGATGGCAGCCCATTGGTAATTGGGCTCATCAGGCTCTTGCCCTGGCAGGACTACAGCTGGTGTGGATGGATGCTGGTAGAGCACTTCTGGAGAGGAGCAAGGAGTTGTAAGTTTGGCTACTGGCAACTGGGCTGCAAATTCTTAGAGGGGTGAGAAAAGGGGAGGATCCTTTTGAACCTGATATGCAGGTTGCTTATGAGAAGATGAACTTGGAGACAATTCTTGGGTTGTTTTTGTCCTAAGTGGTATCTCCCAAAAGACTGCGTTTGGTTCCAGTGTGGGGTCACTGGGATGACGTTTCTTTTGTCTTGAAGAGCTTGTCACGTACTTCATAATGATTTTCTTGTTGCCAGATGCTTGCAGAATCCACTTTCAATTTTTCTCTGTAACAACATCATGTTACTGTAGGTTAATGCCCTGGCTTTTGTATCCTGGTGCTGTACAATTCCCTTGCTGGGTTGAATAACACAAACAAGATGTGGTAAGCTTGAAATGTAATGGGTACTGTTATATTTGTAATTACCCTGGCACCTAGAGACCTTGAATGAGATTGAAGTCTCCCTGTACCCAGTACTGTACAAACACAGCGTTTCCAACAGCTTAAAGTCTAAACAGATAGGAAAAGCGTGAGGGGAGAAATGTAGGTGCCAAGAGTTGCAGCCATGTGCATAACATGACCCAGGGAAGCCAGAACCAGAACTCAGATCTGAAGCCCTGATAGTAATCAGTTACTTAATGCCATCATTTTGCTATGCGAGGTGGGTCATCTCCCTTAAAGGGTTTAAAAAGTAGCCAGACCAGTTCCTCTGTTTATATAAGGAAGATGTTTGTAGACCTCTTGATCCTAAAGCAATTAATATAGGCCTGGGGGGGGGGGAAGAAAAATAAGAAAAAAAAAGCTGGTCTAGATTCTCATGTAAATGGCACCCAGAATGCCTAAAATTGTTACAGATGCCGATGTTTTTGTGTCGGGTTATTTTTTCGGTGAGCGGCCTCTTTGTGGTCAATTTTAAGCATCACATTTACATAGTTCTGTATTTCTGAAAAAGCCTATTGCATAAAGTTGGGATCCTACCAAATGAAAACAAAACACAACACTAACGAAAAATAACAAGCTCTTCCAACAATGTCCAGTAACTGAGTTAGAGGTTAGTGCTGCATTTTGGAAAAAAAAAAAAAAACTCCAGGCACCATATGATTTCATGCACTAAAAACTTTAAACATTTCAGAGGAACATAACATATGACATAGGGTGTTTTTATTTAATGAATGGCTTTAAGAAATGGGGCCAGTGTCCCTTCTCACAGATGAACTTCTTGTGCCAAGAGCGTTGCTGTACAATGTGTCATCACTTGGGAACCTAAAGAATTGTACTTGAGAAAACATTGCTACAAAATATCATCCCCTTCCCAGAAAGGTTCACTTCAGGCTTTGTAGAAAAACAGAACAACTCATTTCCACTGAATATAATTCATCTGCTGAGAAACTTTCTTAAAGGTGTAGATCGTGGAGCAAGTGGCTGGAAAACTGTTTAATCTCATAGTAACAATAATAGTTCATCATTGTTATTACTACTAGCTCTTGCATCGTACTTTCTAAACTTAGCAGGCTTTATAAATACGAAGCAGTTAATCCTCACTGTACCCTGGGGAGGGGGTAAAGTCTTGTTGGATGCTTTATGGGGTCTGTGCAGAGGCGCACTCCTGGAGCTGGAGCTCCATGAAGTATTTCACAGAATCACAGAACGGTAGGGGTTGGAAGTGACCTCTGGAGATCATCTCGTCCAACCCCCCTGCTTGAGCAGGGACACCTAGAGCAGGGGACACAGCGCTGCCTCCAGGCAGGTTTTGAATATTTCCAGAGAAGGGGACCCCACAACCTCTCTGGGCAGCCTGTTCCACTGCTCTGTCACCCTCACAGTAAAGAAGGTTTTCCTCATATTGAGGTGGAACTTCCTGTGTTCTGATTTGTGCCCATGGCCCCTTGTCCTGTTGTTGGGCACCACTGAAAAGAGTCCGGCCCCATCCTCTTGATACCTGCCCTTCAAGTATTTATAAGCATTGCTAAGATCCCCTCTGAGTCTCCTCCAGGCTGAACAAACCCAGGTCTCTCAGCCTTTCCTCATAAGAGAGATGCTCCAGTCCCCTGATGAAATTTGTAGCTCTCCTCTGCACTGTCTCCAGTAGTTCCCTGTCTTTCTTGGACTGAGGTGCCCAGAACTGGACACAGGACTCCAGATGTGACCTCCCTAGGGGGGAGTAGAAGGGGAGGAAAACCTCCCTTGACCTGCTGGCCACACTGCTTTTAATGCATCCCAGGGTACCCTTGGCCTTCTTGGCCACGAGGGCACATTGCTGGCTCAGGGTCAGCTCACTGTTCACCAGCACTCCCAGGTCCTTCTCAGCAGAGCTGCTTTCCAGTAGTTCAGCCTCCAGCCTGTTACTGGTGGATGGGGTTGTTCCTCCCCAGGTGCAGGACCTTGCACTTGCTCTTGTTGAATTTCATGCGGTTCCCCTCGGCCCAGCCCTCCAGCCTGTCCAGGTCTTGCCAAATGGCAGCACAGCTTTCTGGTGTATCAGCCGCTCCTCCCAGCTTGGTATCATCAGCAAACTTGCTGAGTGTACCCTTGGTCCAAGTCATTGATGAATTGATGAATTTCGCCTGAGCGGGGCTTGTCTTCAGCCTGAGGTACAGCTGCCACCAAGGCAAGGACCTTTTGTTTTACCAGAAAGGTCAACCACACAGTGAACTAGAGGGCTTTGTCCAATTTACTTGTGCTTGAAAATATTTTATATGGTTAGCACTGTGATTGGGGGGAAAAAAGGGAAAGGGAAAGGAAAGGTGTTTAGCTGCCACAAGAAGCCTCTAGTTAAGATTCTTATGTCCAAAATTTGCTGCTCTAACAAAGTGGCAAGGGATATGTGATTAATTAAATGGGAAGTCTTACACAGATGGAGTTTTACTAGCTTGAAAATGCTTTTGTTCATATGGTGTGTTTTGTTTGGGAAAATTAGGCCAGTTTACAGCAAGTAATTGTTTTACTAATTTAAGCCCCATCTCCACAATGGGGCTAGGATGGCTCAACATAAGTGTGTGTGCATGTGTGTTTATTTTTTGGGACTGCATATGAACATCCTCTTCTTGTCCCTGGTGTGAAATGGAAGGGCTGATTACCCAGAAGGGTGAATTGCTGCTAGCTGTAGGAGACTCCCAGCCCCACCTGCATCAAGGGCAGTTTAAGCTCTCTCTCATCTTGTACTTCAGGCAAAATGAAAAAAAAAAACCCCCCAAAAAAAGTGGTCTGAGCCATAGCAGGAGATTCTTCCCTGAGATAAAATCAGGTTCCTTTAGAAGGACTGCTCCTTTAGCAAGTTGAGGGAAGGGTGGTGACAAGTGGAGAGCTCCAGAGAAAGAAGAATGAGTAACTTTGAGTGCTAATAATTTAACCTGCATCTTCCACAGACATAACTGTATAACCTGCCCTATGGCACGGTGAGAAGGTCCAACCCCTTGTGCTACTGCAGAGAAGGCAGTTCTGGCAGGTTACCTGCTTTTTAAAACAAATCCCAATAAGGACACCTCTAAGCTGTACCTGCAGCCAGCACCCTCTCAAGGGCTCAAAATCCCCTGAACTGGTTGTCACACCTTGACCCCATCCAAGGATTCTACAGGTGTGTGATGGGGCCCACATCCCTGGGCACAACTGCTCTCCACCTGCAGCAAGGGAAACAGAGAGCAGAGCCTGCAAAAGTGCAGGGCAGTAGGGATGAAAGTGGGGATCCTGCCTGTGGAGGCAGCCCGGGGCAAGGGGGATGCTGTCAGGAGGGAGGCCAGGTCCTGGTGCTGGCCTGATCTCTGTCCTTAGGCTCCCTCTAGAGTTTACATCAAATGAGCAAAAGGTCTTAAACTCCGCTTGGGCCTGTACCCTCTCTCCCGGGCGTGTGCAGCACACCTGCCTCCTGCCCGCACTGAGCCCTCCTGCCTGCAGCAAGGGGGTTGCAGGCAGGGCAGGCAGCAGGAGCGACTCCATGGCAGGGGTGCTGCCTGCTGAGCTGCTGCACCCTACCCCTGCAGTGAGTCAGGCAGAGTGGGGCTGGGGCCTCCTAGCCCCACTTCAGCACTGCTCCAGTGCTGGGCACTGCTGGATGACATCCCAGGGCCTTCATAAGCTAAAATGGCGCGGGCCTCCCTCCCCTCTGACAGCCTCTGCGGCTGATCCTCCCTGGGCCCTAATCCTGCCCAGAAGAGAAGGGCTCCTGTTAAGAACATTATGAGTATCCACACTGCACTCAGGTGAATTCTTGGGGCCTGCGCCTTAAACCTCATCATGGCCTCACCCCACATCTCTTGAGAAATTTAGCGTTTTGCCTGAAAAACTGGAGGTGTGGGGAAACAGCATCAACTCAGCAACAGCTGAGGTGGGTGAGAAGCAAACTTCCTCAAGCCTCTGACTTTCAGATGGGTCATGCCATGCCCCTGCTTCCTTCATCCTCAACTCTGGAAGATGCATTCTTTGGGAGCAGCTCAGGTATTATTCCCATTTCCCCCGGTATTTGCAAGGGAATATTGAAAATCCCAGACAACCCAGATGCTTTACATGTGCAGTTTAGATGTGCTTTGCTGGTTCACTTGACAACCTTATAAAGCACTGGGGAAGGAGGGTGGCCAAAATGAGGATGGGAAGCTTGCCTAAGTGGTTCTGGAGGAAAGAAAAACAGCGAGCAGCTCTGCCAGTGGAAAAGCCCAAACAAGAGAGCAGAGCGGGGTACTGGGAAGAGAGGGGACAGGGTGTTCAGAAGCCATTAGAGGAGCCAGGACATTCCTCGCACAAACCTCCCTATAAACACTCCTCCCTCCTTCGCGGTTCCCTCCTCCAAGTTTTGGTTGGGGTTTGGGCTTTTTTTTTCTGTTGTTGTTTGTTTTCTTTTCTTTCTCCAACCCTCTCTTCCGATCTTTGACTGGCTGCATCTTCAGCTTAAACGGCAACAGAGCCGAGGAAAAACTGGCTATTGCAGGCAAGAGCTTTGGGGTCGCTCTCAGAGCTCGCCCCCCTCCTTATCCTCATCCCCACCCCGCTGCGCGGCCGCGCAAACCCGCGCAACGCCTCCCCTCTGCCGCCCCGCTGCTGTGCCCCGCTTTCGCAAGACGATGGCGCTCTGATCTTTCCAGATCCTTACTCCAGAGCCCGCTAGTACTGGTTTTTTTTTTGGTTAGGTTTTTGTGTTGTGTTTTTTTTTTTTTTTTTTTTTTTCCACGTTTCGCTGCTACTACGGGCGGGCGCCTGCCTCTCTCACGATTTGCTGCAGCCATCGGGGGTGCCTGACTGTAAACAAAACACTTTAGATCATGGCAAGGTCGCTGCAGACACAGCCTTTTTCTCCTTTGCAGCCGCAGCGATTTAAGGTGGATTGCCGAGACCGCATGAAGTGTGTGTGGGGGGGGGAAGCCGAAAGGGTCGCGCTCCGTCCCCGCGGCCGCGGATGCTCCAGGGATGCGGATGCTCCCCCCACCCCGTCTTTAACTATTCCTTTTCAATATACTTGTACAGCATCCAGGGGGTTAGTCCCAGGCCCTTGTGCTAGAGGAGGTATAAACAGAACAAAACAGAAAAACAAGGTGGTTTCTGTCCTACAGTAACTTGTTTCTTCTTTTCCAAAGGCTGCAGATAAATCAGTGCTCTTTTCTACTGCAGCTGCGTTCCTGTTGCTGTTTACCTGCAGGGCATGCAGTCTTTTCCAGTATTTGGACCCCACGATATTTTTCCCCTGGTATGTGTTTCTACTCTGGTACAATGTCGTAATCCTCCCGACAAGGGGTTTGCCTTTCTTTTGTGGACTCAGGAGACAAGCAGTGACTACTGAAGGGCAGAGACTGGGAGATCCTCATCTAAGGAGTCACAGGTGGGACATTCAGCAGGTTACCATCAGGCAGGCTGCCATCAGCGGGGTGAGCCCTGGGCATCTTCGGTGAGCCCCCAGACATATTTTGCAGACCACTTTCTTAGCCTACAAAGACTCTCTTGTGTAGATCGATAAAACAAGCCAAGTGTCCCACACCTGACAGAGAAAGTGGAGCTAAGTTTGAAATGGCGCTTCCTTGCTAGTGGCTACGGAAGTCAAAGACAGGAAAGCCTGGAGAAACGAAGATGAAATCCTGCAAATAAAGCAGATGAATAGGCCCCGCTTTTCCAGCTGACACAGTTTTATCGTGGTCTTGCAACCTCAAAAAAAAGTCCCAGCTCCTGCAGACATGAGAATGTCAGCTTTAATTTTCTGTACATGAATTGCTAGGACTTGCAGTTGCTGATAAGAGTTGGAAAACAACTTCTGAGTGCTGAAAAACCCACCGAACAAATAAAAACAACATGGCTAATATTTTATTTCACCTTTGTGATTTTTAAGCCAATCTCATTTGTATTCTTCTTTTTCTGCCTGCCTGCATCATTTTTTTGAACTCGGGTCTGGTAATACTGAGATTACTCGGGTGAGTGGTGTTAGTGGAGGCCGGAGGCTACTACCTCAGGGCTGATGAAGACAAGTAGTCTGCTGTGGCCTGGGCTTGAGTGCTGTGTAATGGTTTTGTCCCCTCTCCAGTGTGTGCAGAGTTCAGTGTATCAGTTCACAAGAGCAACTGCAGCAAAGGTTTCAGTGGCCCATCAAAGCCATAGACCCCGAACCAGAGTTAGTCTGTGTGTGCAAGTACAGCACAGGGTAAAAGCTCCATGCCCTCAAGGCCAAATCAGTTGACTCTTCTTTTAGCCACTTAAACCCAGTTGGGTCGACACCCTGCCTTGTTGAGATGGCTTGTCACTGGTGTGCCCCCCCCCCCCCGAGGCAAAATTTGGAGGGGGTTACTCTGCTTGCAGAGGAGACCTGGCCAGACAGATTGGTGTGAAGAGCCTCCAGCTCTCCAAAGATTCAGGCCCTGGATCTGGGCTCCCGGAAAAGTCAAAAACTTCAGCACCTGAGAGCACCCGCAGTGTCCTGCTGTCCTGCAGGGCATTGAGGGGGCTGCCCTACATAGGGAGGGAAGATGGCTGTGGAAAGGGCCAGAGACAAGGAGGGTAGAGAGGAGGACACCGTGTCGCTCCTATCTCCACCGTACCTGCTGTGTCTATCCAAGGAAGTTGCTTAGAAAATCCCTGGCTCTGACTCTCGGCTCATCTAATCTTCCAAGCACACAAACAGGACAAACCCAAAAACTTTTGTTTTTTTCCCCTGCTTGCTGAGATCTGAAATCGTTGCAGAGGGTTTTTTTTAGAGCCATTTATTCACCTAGTCGTTTCTCTGCCGAGCAAGCAGCAAGAGATGATCCTCCCCTTCCCTGGGAGCCACCAGCCTGCCTCTGCAGCCAGCGGGGTCAGGGTGCTGGAGGGTCAGGGTGCCGATCTCCCCTAAATGTCCCAGGGGGACAGCTCCCCCACCCTCCTAGCCCCGAGCTTGCCCCCAACCCCGGACCTCAGGGGGCCGCATCGCCAGAGCCCAACCCTGGAAAATCGGACCGGTGGGAGACTCCTGTCACAGCAGTGAGTCAAAATGTATCCAACTGCCACCATTACTCAAGCCTCGCGGGCAAGCAACGGGATGGAGGGGGGTGATTATTCTGGGGGGCGGTGGGCACAAATCCCGCCGGGCCGGGGTTTTGCGGAGGGAGGCGGCGAGCGGGGAGCGCGGTGGTTTCCCACCCCTCTCGCTGCCATCGCTCCCGCTCCCCGTCCTCCGCGGCAGGACTCGGCTCGGCTCGGCTCGGCTCGGTTAGGCTGGGCTGGGCTAGGCTGGGCTGGGCTGGGCTGGGCTGGGCTGGGCTGGGAGGGGCGGCAGCCCGGCCCAGGCCACCTTTAGAGCCGGCGGCGGCGGCGAGGTAGGGCCGGGCCGACGGGGCGGCGCCCGCCGCCGTAACCAATGGCTCGGCCGGGCTGTTTAAATAGACTCGTCCTGTCAATCATTTTGTTCTTCGGCAGCCTCCCTTCAATCGCCATATTGGGCAACCGAGAAAAGGGCTCGTCTCCTCTTGTTTTTTTTCCCCCGTCTCGCTTTTACTACGCGGCGGCGGTGCAAGCGGCGGGAGCATCACCATCACCGGCGGCGGGGCAGCGCGGAGCAGGGGCCGCGGAGGGCAGCGCCGCTCCCGCCTGCGCGCTCCCGCCTGCGCGCTCCCCCCGCGCAGCGCTCCTCTACCCGCCCGGGGCTCCCCGGCGGCGGCGGCTCTCGGGGCTCACCCCCGGGACGGCGCTTATGCGAGGGCGCCTCCTCGCCCCTTCTCCGCGGGCCGAGGGCGAGCGGGGCCGAGGCGGGGCCGGAGAGCGGGGCAGCGCGGAGAGGAGGCGCGGAGCGAAGCCGCCGAGCGCCGAGAAATAAAAGGCGGAGAGGAGGAGGCGGCGGCGGCGGCGGCTGGCGGGGGGGAGAGCAGCGAGCAAAACAACCGCCGTCAGAAGAAAGAGGGTGGGGGGAGATGTCAAACGTCCGTATTTCTAATGGGAGCCCTACCCTGGAGCGCATGGAAGCCAGGCAGTCGGAGTACCCGAAGCCGTCAGCTTGCAGGAACCTCTTCGGGCCGGTGAATCACGAAGAGTTAAACAGGGACTTGAAGAAGCACCGCCAGGAGATGGAGGAGGCATGCCAGAGGAAGTGGAATTTCGATTTCCAGAATCACAAGCCGCTGGAAGGCAGGTACGAGTGGCAAGCCGTGGAGAAGGGGAGCTCGCCCGACTTCTACTTCAGACCCCCCAGGCTACTGAAAGCTGTCTGCAAGTCCGCCGGCCGCCAGAGCTTGGATGTAAACGGGAATTGCCAAACCGTGGTTTTTGTCGGTTCTCAGGGAATCTCAGAGGACACTCACTGTGTAGATCAAAAGACTGATGTTTCTGAAAATCAGACGGACTTTGCAGAGCAGTGCACTGGGCAGAGGAAAAGACCTGCCACCGACGGTAACGTATCCTCGCGAAAGCGGCGGCGCCTCTCTCTCCGCCGGCCCCGCTGGGGTGGGCGCCGGGGGCTCTCGGCCCCTTTCGCCCCTGCCACGCGTGACCGGACCGCGGTGGGCTGTGCCCCGCACGGCACCGGCTCGGTGTACCCCTCCACCCCCTCCCCGCGCTTCCTTTCGTCTAAAAAAGCCCGGGTGCTGTTTGCGGTCCCGGGGGAGGGGGGTCCCGCGTGAAATGGGAGCCGGGAGATGGTTTGCAAGGAAAAGCCCTCAAACGCAGGTCATCCCCCCGCGTCCCCTCGTCGCCGCTCTGCGGGGACCCGGCCTCCTGCCCAGGTGGGAGGAGGTTCGAAACGCTCACGAGAAGCACAAGACGGACAGGGATTTTAGCCGAAAACAGGAAACTTGGATCTCTTACCGAGAGAAAAGCCCATCTCCCCTCCCTCTGCCCGCTTTCACGTAGCCGATAGCTGACACGGGGATCCGGGAATAATCGCCCCCGGCCTCGTCTGCCTCCCCCCCCCCCCCCGATGGCAAGTAAACATCTGGAAGAAAAAAATTTTAATATCACTCTTTCCCCCCCACCTCGTTTTAATTTTCCCCTCCTAGATTCCTCTCCTCAAAATAAAAGAGCCAATACAACAGAAGAAGAGGTTTCAGAAGACTCCCCCAGTGCCAGTTCAGTGGAGCAAACACCCAAGAAATCAAGTCCAAGACGACAACAGACGTAAACCGTTTAGGTAGGTTCCCTTTAGGGTCTGGCATTAGGATGCAAATGAGGGAGAGAAAGGGTGGCCGAGAGGGTATCCCCCTTCTGTAAGGGGGGGGGGGGGGCTTCGGGCCCCTCAAGGCTTGCTGCGGGGTCTTTTCCCCGAGGAAGGCTGTCTTTCCCCGAGCGCTCGGGGATGAGTCTGTGGTGGAGGGTGAGGGTGGGACCAGCGGGGCTTGAAGAGAACAAGGGCGAAGCGCCGCGCCGGGCCCCGCAGTGTCCCCGGGCCGGGGCGGGGGGGGCTCCCGCCCCCCCCCCCCGCGGTGGGACGGGGACCGGCCCTGCTTTCCCTCCCTCCTTCGGGACCGGCACCGGGGCCAGGGAAGGCCCTTTCCCAAGGACCGTGCGGGTGGAGGGACGGCGTTTCAAACGCAGCTTGTGCATTATGTCAGATGACAAGGGGTTTCGGTGGGCTTCCAGTGTCCGTCCGTCCGCCCCCCACCCCCCAGATGCACCTACAATGTCGGCGGTGCCGTCGCACGTCGCGGCCGCCTCCCACCCCGAGAGAAATAAGTCAAGAGGCTGGGGCTAAGGGGAGTCCGGGCACTTTCTTTAAAATCCGAGCTAGGCAAGATTGGGTGTTTTCTTTTTTCTTTCTTCTGCCGCCCCCCCCCCCCCCCCCCCGGTTGTTTTGGTTTGGTTTTAGGCGCTGGCAAAGGGAAGAGAGCGGGTTAATGGGAGCTGGGTTGTGCTTTTTTTTTTTGCCTTTTTTTTTCCTCCCCTTCTTGTTGTTGTTTTGTTTTAAGGCGAGGGCTAGGGCGGAGGGAGTTGGTAAATTGCGCCGGCGGTTTGGGAGCCGAGGTTAGAAACGAGGTTTACAAACACGATTTGCGATTGTGCAGAAAGAGATTAAGCTGTAAAGCAGAAGTTGCAACAAATTAGTCCCGCTGGGGCGAGCCGTGGAGGAGCACGTCAGCATGCGTGGCTATGCAAATGCCGCTACTACCGCCCGCTTGTTTTGGGGGGGCGGGGGGACTGGGGGGGCAGCGGGCCGAGCCCCGGGCCGCAGAGGAGGGGTCCCGCCCCACTCCCCCCTTTTTACCCCCCGAGGGGCGAAGTGGGGGCGGGGAAGGGGGGGGCCTGGCGGCGCCTTCCCGGGCGTCCCGTTCCCGGCGGCCCCGCCCGGGCAGGGCCCGCCCGCCCCGGGGATGCGGTGTCGGTTTGAACCGGTTGCGCCGCGGATCGCGTTTCTTTCCGACGTTTTCTAATCGCTTTCTCTCCCTCCCCGTCTTCTTCTCCTCCCCCCGCCCCCCCCCCCCCCCCCACCTTCCCGTTGCAGAGCGGAGGATGTGCGTGTCCTCTCCTTCATCGGGTGCGGCGGGGGGCGATGAAGCGAGGAAGATGTAAAGTTGTAGTGGAAACTAGAATACATATCGCCGATCTCCGTGGGATGGAGGTCCTGTACAAGCACTGAAAAAACAACAGCGACAAAACAAAAACAGCAGCAACAGCAACAAAAAAAAAAAAAAGGCAAACAATAACACTAAAATTTTAGGCACTCTTAAAAGACCTGCCTCTAAAAGCATTGGATGTAGCATTGTGCAATTAGGTGTTTCCTTATTTGCTTCATTGTACTACCTGTGTATATAGTTTTTACCTTATGTAGCACATAAACCTTGTTGGGAGGGGGGAGGGAGTGGAAGAGGGTGGCCGATTGAAACTTGCTTTCACAATCTAGCAAGCAAAGAAATGTATGAAGAGAAGCAGTGTAGGTTTTTTATTACTTAAAGATGTATTGTCCCTTTAAGTGGGTCCACTGTGTTTTTCTTCTTTTTTTTTTTTTTTTTTTTTTTTAATGTACCATCGTGGTAACCCTGCTCCAAGCAGATTATTACAGGCCTCTTGTGAAATTTCTTCCTACTGCATTAAGCTGATGAGGTGGGAGCTGTGATGATTCCGTTATGTAGCAGCAAAAGTTCCCCCCCACACCTCAAATCCATATACTAGATTTGAATGCCTGTAAAAGTCGTGTAAAATCATCCTGTTGTTACGTTGCCTAATTTTCCTGGTTTGTTTTTTTGTTGTTTTGGTTTTTGTTGTTTTGGTTTTTTACCCTAATCTGAAGGGCTTTTGCTCTGAATCTTGAATATTGTTTTGTGATCTGACCCACTGCCCAAAGTGTTTGTGTGTGTGGGAAAAGGGATACTACATCTTTAAACAGTATTTCTACATTGCCTGTGTACCTGTATGTAAAAATAAAAAAAGTTTGAAGTGTACCTGTGTACATAACTCTGTAAAGACACTGAGAAATTATACTAACTTATTTATGTTAAAAGATTTTTTTTAATCTAGAAGACAATATTTTTTCCCCATAAAGCCAAATGGCCTGTTTTTGTGCATTTGTAAATGCTCTATTTGGTAGACTTTTTAGGGTTTTTTTTGTTTGGTTTTTTTTGCCCGGGTTTTTTTTTTCCTTTTTCTGATAATTAATATGGCTGTGCTTAAAGGATTGCAGACTGAGCCAATTTAATATTTTTTTTGTAAATGTTTGGAAAAAAGAAAAATCCAGATTGATATTGTTTCACATCAAGCAATCAATAAAGAAAACTGCCATATATAAGAAATATGTTCTTCATTAGTGTGTGTTTCAACCTCCCTCAGCCTGGCACAGGAGGAAATAAGGCTCCTTCAAGAATTAACAGCGAGTTTCCTTTGGGTATCTCTTCCTGTGTCTCCAGCGCAGGTGAAAGTGAGGAATGCAGCTCCTGCTCTTCAACCTTAGTGCCACGCTATCGTTTCTCCTTCCTGATAACTGGGAATGATGCGCCCTTTTAATGTAAAGAAGTGTGGAATTTCCTCTGTTATAATTTTTTTTTTTTTGTGGGTTTTTTTTGGGGCGGGGGAGGGGGGAGAAAAAACGTAGCTCGAGGGATTTCTCGCACTTGCTCGTTTGACTTGTAAGGCTTAAAACCCGAGCCTAAATCAGCACCCTCCTGGGCCGGACCGCTGCCAGTTCTTGACCAGAGAGCCGCCAAATCTCCGGGTTTGCCCCCTCCCAACTCCCCGGGACTGCTCGGGGAAGGCGCCGGTAACTTCCCCCCCCACACACACCCGGCGGCTTTGCGTGGAAACCCGGTGTATCTTCTCCCGCGGCGGCGTTTATGGCTAACAAAGATGGCGCCTCGCACACCCCTGTCCCAGCAGATGCTGGTGCAGGCACCGGCGGGGCAGCGGGCCCACCCCGCCACCCCCGACATCGGGGACCCGGGAGGGGCCGCCCCGCCGCGGCGTTACCCCCCCCCCCCCCCCCCGCCCAGTGCGCAGCGGCCTGGCGGGGACACGCGGAGGTCCGTCACGGGTGGGGAGACGGAATAGGAGTGGGAGGGCGCGGAGCCCTGGGCTGCTGATAGCCGTGTTGGGGGGCCGGGGGGGAGGCACGACTGTTCTGTTCCGCAGCCCCTCCATCGACGCGCCCCGGGGCGGGGTGCGGACGTGCCCCCTCGCTACCCTCCGTCCCCCCACCCGGGGCGATGCGGGAGGAGACGCGTTTTCATCCCTAGGGCTTACGAGAAATAAATAAATACGTAAATGACTGAAACGAGGGCGGGCGGGGGCGGGGGGCACAACACTGGGCGAGTCTCACAAAGCGCTCGCCCCGTCTCCCCCGCCCCCCCCCCCCCCGCGGTGCAACGCGATCCTGTTGTTTATCCCGGCCGCGCCTGGGTTCGCCCTCTAAAACCTCCCCGAAAACAGGGGTTTATGCTGGCCTGGCGCTGGGGGGTGGGGAAGGGGAGCGACACCCCCCGCCACCCCTGCGCCTCAACCTCGGCCCCCCTAGTCGGGCAGATGGCACCCCGGGGCCGGGGAACGGGAGCGGGCACGGTCAGTGTTTGCTATGGACTTTTCCTCCTCCGGCTGCAAAGGATCGCTGAACACCCTGCCTTCCGCCGTTCCCCAGTACGCTCCGGTATCCCGCCCCCCCTCCCCCAATTTGACGCCAGGCCGCCCCGGGATGGGGGTGTGTGTTGCGGGAGGTGTGTGCAATTCAGGCCGGTAAACCTGGAAAACCCTCGCCAAAATTTAAATTGGATTTATTTTTTTTTTTCCCCAGCACGAACAAAGTGATCACGATGGAAAATAAACAGCGGCGCCTCCCCGAGCCGGCCTATCCCCGCGGCCGGGGCGGGCGAAGCCTCCCCTCCCGCAGCCGCCGCGGGGCGGGGGGACGCGGGGAGGGGCCGGGGGGACCGGGGTTTGGATTTGCCCTCTCGGCGCTCACCCCGCTCCCGCGAGAGCGGCTGCAAAAGAAACCACCTTATTATTTTACATATATATACGTATATTCTTTTCTTGCCGGGGCAGGCGCGGCCGACCCGCCGCTCTCACCCGCGGCCGCGCCCGCCCCGATCGCCCCCCACCCCGGCTCCCCGCCCCCTCCCCGGGCCGCCGCCGGGGGCCTGCGCGGATCCGGCAGCGGAGAGGGGGGGGCGAGCCCCCCACCGCCCTGCCGGAGGGGGGGGCACGCTCAAGCCCGCCCCGCGGCCCCTTCCCGGGGCGGTGGGAGCGGCGGTGGGGAGAAGGGGGGTGCGTTATCCGACCGCCCCCCCCCCCCCACCGGCGTCGGGGCTTGTTGTTGCGGCGGGTCCCGGCGTCGGCGGAGCCCCGCGGGGAGAAGCGGCCCGCAGCGCCCGCGCCGTGGGGGGGTGGTTTAAGGCGGCGCGAGGCTGGGCCGGGCCGCGCCTCTGGCCTGCGCGGCGGGAAGAATTTTTAAAATTTTATTCCCTCCCCCTTCCTCCTCCTCCTCCTCCTCCTCGTCGCAGCGTTTCCTCCTCGGGCGGCGGGAGGCAACCTTGCCTCGCTCCTTCCCTCCGTCTGGCGCCGATCCCCGCGCCCGGAGGGGACGGGGGGGGGCGAGAAGAGGGCGTGGGGGTGGACGGCCGCGCTTGGTGCGCGCGGGGGGGTGGGGGTGGGGGTGGTGGTGGGTGGGTTGGCCCCGCCCCGCCCCGGCGCTGCACGGCGGGGCCCGCCCCGACTGATGCAATAGGCGCGGCCGCCCCGCGGGGCGCGCGGGCAGCCGCGGGAGCGCGCGCGGGGGGCCTCCCTCCGTCTCTCCCGCCGCCGGTCACACGTACACGCAGATGCGCGCGCGCATCCGCGCGCCCCTCCCCCCATCGCCAGCTGGCGCGCGGGCGCCATGCTCGCGCTCAGGGGTAGGCGCGCCGTCCACCCGCGCGCACGGGCGCGCGCGGTCGCCCGCGCTTCCCCAGGCGTGTGGGCACGCACATACCTGCATGCACGCACGCACGCACCCCGCGCGCACCCGCGTGCAGGGCGGCGCGGTGCCGCGGTGAGGAGGGGTGCGAGTCCTTCCCGCTCGCGGGGGGGCTGCGGTGCCGGGCCGGGGCCCGCCCCCACCCCACCGCGGGGCGCGACCCCAAGGCAGCGACACGGGGACCGCGGCAAAGGGGTCGTCGGTCCCAGCGTCCCCGCGTGCCGTGCCTGACGCGGGGTGGGGGCCGGCTGCCGCCCGTCCCCGTGGGCTCGCGGCCCGCCCCGGGGCGACAGGGGGTGGGTCACGGGGCGGGTGGGCCCGTGTAGCGTTCCGTGCCGCGTGGGCCTGGCACGCGGGTGTCGCCGCGCGGGCGGCTACGGGGCCCCCCCGACGGTGGGTGCCAGGGGTGGGGCAGCCGGGCAGAGCCGCAGGTGTCCCCTCTGCAGCCCCCGCTTCGCTGATTTTAAAAGTTCCGCGTTGGTTTTCTCCTGCTCTTACGTCACGCCGGGCGCTGGGCTGCCCCTCGCGGCGTGCGCAGGGTTGGGGGGCCCGGCCTCCCGCCGCTGGGCGCCCCCTGGGAAAGGGGAGAGCCCCACGGGGAAGCGGGATGTGGGACACACGGGGCACACGCTGGGCGGTGGGGACTGCACGAGGTCCGCTCGCCCTTCCGCGCGCCGCGTGTTCCCGTGGCGGAGGAGGAGGAGGAGGAGGAGGAGGGTATGACCGGTGCCGTTGCAGGAATATTCTGGACGTGAGTCTGGCCGTTTTTCACGAGGGACGTTTGGCTGGAAGAGACGGTGCTCACAATGTGGTGTCCTCGAAGTCGGCATTGACACCCACCGCGTTTGGGATGCGGAACGAGCCCGCTCGGCCTCGAACGGGGGGGTCAGCGGGAAGATGGGAGTTTTCCGACGTCCGAACCCATCCCTGCGCATGCGAGTGGGTGCAGCTGGAAGAGCCTGAAGAAACACTGAATTTCGTCATTCGCAAAAGGATACCTTCCACTTCAGAAATGTCAACGTGTTTTGTTTCAACACCTTCTTAGGGTGTTTTGATGTTTTCAACTTTTTGTTTTAAAATAACTTTTTTTAAAAAATTTAAAAAGCAGTCTACTATTTTCTCATTTGTTATTTCTTTTTCTTAAATACTCACCAAAACAAAATGTTGACAGTATAATGGCTTTACCAAAGTGCCTGATCTGCAGTAAAATAATTAGATTACATTGTACAAATGTTTTGCTCTGTCCCCAAATGAGATCTTTTCTGCTTTGATTTTACTGGAAAAACCTCGAACACGTTTACACTCTTTTTTAATTTTTATTTTTTACTCCACCTCTGATATTTCATTAACTTACTGAGCTGAAAAAAGCCATTTTTCACACCGGGCGGGTAGTATCTGCACTTGGGGTTTGCTGGGTTTTACCCAATCTTGGCCACCTCCTCCATCCAGGGAGCTTGTGTGCCTCTCCTCTCCCTGCCTGCTTTCTGCCTCGCCCACATCGGGCATTACAAGGTTCAAAATTAGGCAAAAACATAGAGGGAAACGTGTTTTTCTTATTTTTTTTTATTATTAAAATAAAAGTCTTAATTTGCTTTACTTAAAAGGCAAGCAAATGTATCATTTCCTGTAATAGAAAATCAATGATGATAATATAAATAGAAAAATAATACGGTAATATATAAGGACCACACAAAAAGTGCAACTGCCTAAAAATAAACCAGCGTTAGACTATCCTTTCTTTGTCTGCTTCTCCCTGAAGAGAACAAACCAAAACTGACGGCAGCTACAAAAATCCCCCTGAAGAAGGTTACTAGCGGTGCAAAACAAGCGCTAATAAATGAGAAGTGAAGGAGCGCTGCTCGCCGCGGAGCTCTGCCCCCTCTCCTCTCCCCTTGTCTTCTCCCTGCTCCGTGGGTGCGGGGGCACAGGGGCAGCAGCCCAGGTGCGGCGAGGTGCCTGGGCGTCCCCGGGACTCCCTGGGAGAAGAAAGCAAGAGGAAAAAGCCTCCGCTTAGCAACGTGGACAAAAAATGTCGCTGAGTTGAAAACGAAGTTGGGAGCTGGCCTGCGCCCAGCTCTGCCGTTGCAGGGTGCTCTGTGGTAGACGGGGACCTTTGTCACTTGTTACAGGGTCAGCTTCCAGCCCCAAGCTGCCACTGCAGCTTGTGAACAGCATCCCGGCCGCAGAGGGTTTACAGCCTGCAGCTCCCTGCACGGGAGCAGCGGTGTGGAAGTGCGGTAAGGTTCAGAGGAGTGGGCAGGTGGAAAGGACAGGGGCGAAACGCAGAGGTGCTGTCCTGCAGTCGGCATGCTTCCTCAAGTGGCTTTCCTTTTGCAGGGCACCTTCAGCTTCTCTAGGCCTAATCCGCAGTCAAGATGTGATCAAACTGAACTTGCCTTCTTTCTCAAGGAGCAGACGCGTGTTCACATATGTCTGTCTCCAACTGAGATATACTTGAGTTAAACAGATGCAGCTGGTTTGCCTTTTTTTTTGCTGCCCCGCCTCCCCCCCCCTCCCCCGCCAAGGGTACAGCTCTGCCTCCTGCCCATTCCCCACTGCTCCCGCATTCTGCCGTCCCTGGGGAACGGGGTTTGGGATAACCCCTCTGGACTCCCACTCTTCCCCAGCTGGGTCTGGCTGTGTGCACCCTCCCTGTCTTAATAAACCTTGCTATTCGGCAGGTTCTCTGTAAGCAAGGGGCACAAGCAGTTTGCTATTGAGGTGCTATAGGATCCCACGGGAGTCACCTCCCAGGGCTCTGGGGGTAGATCTTCGGCTCTGCGTTTCGTAGAAGGGAGCATTGCAGCTGCAGCTAACACATTATGTGGTGGGTTGTTGCAGCCAGTGACACCGGTCTTGGTGCCACTGCAGCAGAAGACACCAGTTCAATGGCCCAGCTAAGCCAAGCTGACCTGAGCGAGTGCTCGTGGCAGGCTGCGCTGGCGGGGGGGTGCTGCCTCTCGGCAGCTTGGCACCTGCCAGCCGGCGCTTGGGTGGAAGCACGGAGCAACACACCTTGTGGTTTAGTGTTCCCTATCCACAAGACAGGCTGTGCCAGTTCAGGCTTTTATACCTGGCCATCCTACTGCGCCTGCAGCTGTTTGGAGGAGCCAGCAGGCAGGAACATTAGTTTCATTCCAATTTTATCCTTGGCCTCACATCTGAGACTTCAAGCAAGGATTCCAGTCGTGGGCAGGCGCCCCATTTTGTGTGCTCCAGACGCTACTCCCACAAAGACCAAGCAGTCTTTTACATGGAGGCCAAAACCAACCTGGTTGCCTGATAAAGCCTTTCTGTCATGGCTGGCTCTACCCAGATTGAAACCAGGGACCTGCAAGTGTAGAAAGGGCTCCCTCTCACCCTCCTACCTGGGCAGGCTGGAAGAGCTCTGCAAGCAGGAAGCTGTGCCCCAGTAAGCACAGTTGCAGCTGTGGTCCTCACTTTCCTTGGAGAGAGAAGCTGGAGGTCTGGGACTGACCATACCGTAGATTTTTGCTGCCAGATGCAAAGCCTGAAATCAATGCTGTAAGCTTGGTCACCTGGTAGACCACAAACTTTTTTTTTTTTTTTTTCCTGGAGCGGTAAATTGTTCCCATCCGAGCTGCCGGTTTCCTGCTGTACTTATTTTATTCTGGTTGGGGACCAGGGATTAGAAGGGAGGACACATGTGCATGCAGTCAAATATAGATAGATATTTATTTATTTTTATTAGTTGGATTAGTGGAAGAGAGACCTCTACTGGCTCAGCTCGAAGAACTGCTGAGGTACCTCGGCCGCACGGCCGGCCACAGCCAAGGTCTGCTGCCAGTGTGATTTCTTGCTCGCTTTCACTTCACCTACTTTGGAAGTTTCCTCCTAGGTCACAGGCATTTGCCAAGGAAAGCTAAGAAGCAACCTTTCATGCTTTCCTTTCTTTTTTAAAAAACCCAACATGTAGGGAGTCACTCGGTTGCACCTGCTAGCAAATGAATTTGTGACAGTGCTCAATGTAGCAAGTAAAGTAGCTTATTTCCTTTAGGAGGGGATGAACCTTGGGCACTGAAGCATGGCAGAGAATTAGGGGCTTGTCAGTACTAGAGGACAAGGCAGCAGGGTCTTTTCATCCACTCCATTGATTTCAGGTGCCTTGTATCTCTTTCTGTTCTTCCTCCCAGCTGGCTGTGTAGTACTGCAATGAGGATGGCTTCCGAAACCATCTCCCTTGGCTCAGTGCTGTTTAGCATCTTGCCTCTGCGGTCAGGCAGCTGGGTAGATGTTGACTCCTACCTGGGCCGTACCTGGGGTCAATAATCAGTGGATGTGTATCTGGGCTGGGGAAATGTTAATATGTGGATTTTGTTTCTAGCAAAGCTATCTTTATCTCAATGCAAGTAATGCAGAAGAGGGTTTAGTGTTTGTGAACAGGTGGAGCTGGGTGAGCCATGGTTGTTTGTGGAATGTAAGGCCTTTAAGTCCTGAGCTGCCAGTCTGGCTGAAAGCAATGGAGGCAGCAGCTTCACAGATGAGTCTTTACTGCTCAAAGGACTTAGGCATCCCCTTCTTTCCTCATCCAGCCCACTCATTCCTGCCCCTGGCATTGCTAGTAAAGTTACATGAGGAACTGCATCAGGGAATGGATCTGGCAGAGATTTCCCACCTTCCCTTCTTTGTTTTTTTTTTTTTTTTTTTTTTAAGCTGGATCCATTTCTGGTCTAGTTCATCACGTGGCTGCACTAACAAACCGACCAGCACAGTGGGTGGCAATGAGCAAGCTGGCAGCGCTACCATGAAATCGCAGACTGCGAGCTGTTAGTGTCTTCCTTGTGATTTGCAGTAAAACAAAAAATAAAATGCTGTGTGGGATAACTGCCATCCATCCTACAGTGATGAGGCTTGCTAGAAGGTGATGGGCAATCTCTGGTACTGCAGCCAAGGGCTCTGCCTTCCAGCTTTCATTTCACATCTCTGGCCATCAGAATCAGCTCCACAAATGACCTGAGAGCTGCTTAGCTAGGGAAACAGAGGTTAGTGCTGATGGTCTGAAGTTTCCAGATTGTCTGCCAGTGGATCTCCATCATGGAGGTATTACAGAGAGAGACTGTGGAGACACATTTCTTTATTTTTTGTAGGAAAGTGACCTGGTGCACTGGATGCAAAGACAGAGGAAGGTGCAACAGTGGCTTGTGGAGCTGCAGGCCCTGTGTTCTTAATTGCCATCCCTGTGAAATCCTAACTTTCAGTGAGAAGCTCCTGTGATTGCTCCTGTCCCATGGCCATGCCCATGCCTCACTTGGCCCATGGATTGCTGTCGGTCTGTCTCCAGCTGTCACCCTCATCTGTGGTCTTGCATGGTGTAGGATCTTGGTAAAGGAGGGGGGGCACCACAGCCAGGCAGCCTTTTAGAAGCCCCTGAGCTGATGGACCTGTGAGAAGGTACAAGCTCTAGCTGTTACCTGGTGGACAGCTCTTCCCCCTGCATATCTTGGACAGCTCGATGTAGTAGGTGCTCTCACTGAACATTTCCTGACAGTTCTCTGTAGCAAAAGCACTTGCTTTCTTTCAAAAGACACTGGAAAAAGAAGTTGCTGTGTAGCTACCTTTTATGCCCTTTCCTTCCACCCTCCCTGTCTCTTCCCCTTTTACCGCTCACTGAGCAGTGAAAGCACCCACTGTTTTCCAGACATCAATTACCTCTTCTGCCTGGGGGGACCAAAGTTTCTTTTCTCTCTGGAGAGTGTTCTGGGTATTGGATTCTTGGCTTGCCTGGGTCCTGCTGTCCTCGTGAGCAGCTCCATCCTCCAAAAAAAGAGTGAAAGATTCACTGTGTGTTGTCCAGAAGTGTTTTGGGCAGGAGCTGGAACATGGGTCTCCTTGTTCCGAGATGAGTGTCCCAGATGCTAAGTACAGAAGCCTGTGGGTTTTTGTTTTTTTTTTTTTTCCTTTTTTTTCTTTCATCGTTCCTCTCTCTTTCCAGATCTTTGAGATCCCAGTGGAAAGAAAAGCTTGACAGACCTGATCAGTTCAGGTCCTAGGAGGTGCAAGGCTCCAAGCCCAGCTAAACTCACAGTGGCAAGTTAAGCCCTCTGCTTTGCTCATTTAAAATCTAACCTAAAAGCATGCCCCGGCTTTCTAGATCTTGCTGCACCTCACTCTCCCCTGATGCCGTTTACTTCCCTGTCTAATCTGTATTTGTCCCGCCTCATTTATTTGAAATAGCTCTCAGTGCCACCACATCGTGTCCTACCTGTCACTTTCACCTTAGAAGTGTGGTTCTGGTCTGAAAACAACAATGCTGATGGTATTTTACTTAGCTAATCTCTTTAGCACAAATAAGAAAGAGGGTCTCTGGGTTCTTTTCTTGGGCAACAATGGCGCAGTTTGCATGTCCCTCATTCATACCTAGTGGTTAGCGAGGGTGTGGCAGAGGGCTTTGCTGGCTGACCAGGTTGTATGGGTGGTTTAATGGGATTTAAGGAATCACTGCTACTTCTGGCCCATGTTTCTGATCTGAATGGCTTGGAATAGGAGAGCTACATGAAGCTCATGGCTTCTGTCTCTAAGTTCCAGGTGCTAGGTGGCTTGAACATCTATCTGTAAAGATTCTGAATTCCAGTCTGAGGATCATATTCAACCCCCTTGCTTTTCAGATAGAATCATAGGATCACAGAATAGTTTGGGTTGGAAAGAACCTTTAAATGTCATCTAGTCTAACCCCCCTGCCATGAGCAGGGACATCTTTCACTAGATCAAGGTGCTCAGACCTGCCCCCGTCCAACCTGACCTTGAATATTTCCGGGGATGGGGCATCAACAGGCTCTCTGGGCAACCTGTTCCAGTGTTTCACCACCCTCATCATAAACATTTTCAAATCCAGGGGAACTTGTAGGCTTGTCTGTCCAGGAGACAGAGGGTTTCTCAAGGGGCAGTCCAAGACCAAATGACAGAAATTCACCCAAGGAGAATCACAGACTTACTTCCTTCTGCTCTCCATTTAATGTATGCTTCCTGGTGCTGATTTCTCCAGCAAACATCCAGAAACACCTTAAAATAAAATGTGAAAGTAAAACAAGCCACTGAACACACAGATCTTTGCTGGGCAAGAGGATGAGAGTGAGCGAGCAAACCACATGTGACAGATATTAGGCATGTTACTGAATGCAATTCTGGAAGCTGCTCAGATGCTGTGGTCAGGTGGGTGGTATTACAAACCTATCTGGGCTAGAAAAGAGAAACATTTTTATAGTAAATGAAACATATCTGGTAAAGAAAGCACTAAGGGGTAATAAACATGCAGCAGAGAACTGCTGTTTGGGGAATTGCTTTTTGAGGTGAAGCTGTGGTGGCATGGTGCTTTGTAAGTAAATGCCCCATCACTTTAGAGTTAGGAAGGACAGGATGTGCTCGTGGCGGCTCTACTGAGTCAGGAAACAGGCACATGAAAGACAGAACTGCTCTACTTCAGAGTACAAACTGGGTACTACTACCACAACCACCTGCTTTTAACTGAACAGCCAGATACTTCTGAGTGGTTTTTTTTTTCCCAGTCACTGGACGTCCTGCACAGGCTTTGCATGAAACCCTGAATGAGCGTTGTCACTTTGAGTAAGAGTGCTTTGTGCTTGCCTTTCAGTTTGTCTCTTCATCTGCTAAACAGTTCAGTGCACTGGGTTCCTGTTTCTGCAAACTGTGTGCTTTTTTTAAAAGAAAAAATAAAAAGGTGAGCCAATGTTTTTCAACTGTGGAGAAATTATGGAGGATAAAACTGGTACACAAGTTGGTATTTTGTCTGAGGAGATGAAAAACTCTAATGTTCTGGAAATCCCTTGGCTGTTAGGCCTTCCCTGGTACAATCTCGGTGCTGAGGATGCTGTCATGCTCTCTGGGAAAGCTCTGTAAACCAAAAATGGTCTCTGTTCCCCCTGGCCCATTGGCAGCCTGATCAGAATGCCTCGATCTGAGTCTGTGAACCTTTGTGGTGATGAGACTCTTCATTAGGGCACTTATTTGCAGAATACAGGTCCTAATTTAGGTATACCATAAGAAAGGGTAGGAGAGTACAGGGAGAGAGATGGTGGGACTGTATGAATTTGAAGTCTCTGATGAAATGCAATATTTTCTTTTTGAACAGAGAACAAAACCAGGGTGAGGAAATTAAAAGAACACATATGAAACACATAATTTCTTTTTGTTTTGTGTTGTTTTTGAAGCCTGATAAATGTAAATTTTCCTCATATATGACAAACCCTTTTTGGGTCATGTGAGGCAGTGCACAGGATGGTGGAGTTTTTCCAGGCTGCCAGTATCTATCTCTCTCTGGAGATAGATACTTTATTGTCACATATGACCTTTCAGTAATACATGATGGTAACCCAGGGTGGCAATCTCAAAATACCAAAAGAAACTGGGGATACCTGAATTATGCTGAAGAATCTGAACACCTTTTTCTGCTTTTTTTACACCAGCCACAAAGAATTACAGCATTTCTTGGGTCAAATGATGGGCAAAAAATCAGTTTTTACTTTTTCATTAGTACCCCACCAAAGGTTGGATGCCTTTACAGGGTTGCTCAAAATTGACAGATGGCCATTGGTATTTTCTGTGGGATCTCAGTGGAGGTAAATAACACTCAATTTTTAGTCTACACTGAAATGGATTAGAAATGACAAATGGGCTTTTCCAAAGAAACTGTAAAGGTTTTTCTTCTTTAAGAAAATTTACAACCAACCTGCCCCCCACCCCCTTCCTCAAATTTGGGTTGCTTATCTCTGCAATCTGGGCCAGGGCCCCTCTGAAGACTTGCAGGAGCCAAGGCTGGGGGAGCCACTGATTCTCCACTTCACTGCAATTTGTTGCCTCTTTGAAGAGCAGCTGTTGCCTTTGAAGTGAACTTTTCTGGGCAAATGAGTATCAACAGATAGGGTGAGATTTTGGCTGCTGAAGGGCAGCAGCAAGTTCCCTTCACAGAGGGAACTCTCCTGGCAGAAGTCTTGCAAGATGGAGGTTCAGCTGCTCCACCAGCCACTTCTCACTGAAAATACACAACAAGTGGGGATGAAGCAGAAGCATAAGAGAGCTGCTCTGTGTTAACCTCCTCCTGGCCTGAAGTCCTGGGGAAGGGTCAACCTTGCTGCTCTCCTCAATCTTTTTGCTACCCCTCTGAGCTGATCTGGAGCTCAGGTAAAGGCAGAGTTTCAAGTCCAGGCTAATCTGCCTCCAGCATAGGATGTGGTGGCATGTTGCGTAGGTTTTGTCTGTGTTAGAGAGAGCTTATTAGGCAGGGCTGAGTCATTCCAGAGAAGCACTGAGTCCTGCAAATGCTCAGATGTCTTTTTATTATCCTTCTGCCACCTTTTGTTCCTAGTCTTTCTTTTCCTCATCCAGTAAGTCTTTTTATTCTCTGCAATATGTCCATATTTTCTCTACGCTCTTCATTCAACCCGCAACTGACCCCTGAATCCAAAACCGCTCTTGCTTGCGGTTTGTGCTAATGTTCAGGGCTGTTCCCTGTCACTCCTGAAGATCTAGCATGTGTCCTTTGTGCACCTGAGTGGCTGCCCCTGGCTGGGAGGGAGGTGGCACCATCGCTGCAGGTAAATCTACTAGAGACAGGGAGCCAGAGCCTGACCAGTCACGTCAGGTGCCTAAGTCCCAAATGTCTGTCCTTAAAACTGTCATCTGTCACCCATATCTGAAGGTGCCTCAAGTTCATCAGTAACTACTTCATGTATGATGATACTGAGGTGTCAAAGTCTGCCCAGAAGTACTGAGTGTGGCCGACTCGTTCCCGTGGGATCCTCCTGGAGGTATCCCTCTGTGTTACTCCTGGGAGATGCTGGACCAGGTAGGCCTGCTGCCTGCACCAAGCTATTGGAGACTCGTAGGGTGCTGCTGCTGCTGGCCTCCTCCTTAAAGAGCGCATGCAGGACTGGCTGGCTGCCTGCAAGGAGATGTCTGTCTACAGGCCTTAATGCTGAAGCAGGCAAGGTGACAGGCATACCTTTCTCATGAGGATTTATCTTTTACCCAGGCCAGGCACCTTCATCTTCCCTGTATTTGGGCTTTGCAGCTGCCACTGTAGGATGTTATTCCCCTTACGACTTAACGCGAGAGTCTAGGTACCTGGTTCAGCCATTGCAAATACTACTAGGGGGACAAAGAATGAGAATTCAGACACTCGGGCAGGGAAAGTGTCACTCTATTATTTAGTTTGGTAGGAGCATAAATTAATGAAAATATGGCTCTATAATATAAACTTTCAGGCAGGTTTGGGTATGGATGTATATGGCCATATATCATACACTTTGCTGTGTATGACAGCCCTTGGGAAAGTGAAACCTGGAACCTGCTGGGTGGCTTTACAGATTTTTGGGTTTGCTTTGTACAGGGCAATTGCTAAAACAGACTAGTTTGTGGATGTCAGGCAGTTCACACTACTGTGTTTTTATGCAGTGTTTCACAAGCACTAGACTAACAGAGAAACAAAGCAGTCTTCATGACCACTCAAATTTGTCTTGACTAAGCACACCATTGCTGAATAAAGTATATACGTATTGTTTTCAGACAGCTGTAATCCCTCTGCAGACTTTAGGGTAATTTAATCTCTTGACATGACTGTGCAACTCCTGTTATTTTTAGGCACATACATTAAGAGAAGAAAAGGTCCATTTAATCTGAAAACATATTAGCAAGTTTTCCTGCTTTCACAAATCTTAACCAGGTACCACAGGGAATAAACTGAAAGTCGTTAACATATGATTGCTATTTGATGGCCAGAATGAAGCAGTTTCATATCCACTCCTTACTGGCAGACACTGCAAAGCCAGTTGCTACTCTTGAAGGTCATATCAGCAAAGATTGAAAACTCATTGCAAATTGTGCAAAATCATACCCAGTTTCTTTGCTGACAGCAGCTGTCTGTAATCTGTATGTTCAGTGGACTGCTGGGCATGTGGGTGAGCTGGTGGGAATAAGGGAAGGGTCTGAAGTCCTCTCACATCGATGACGAAGGTGTTGTGTTAGTGCTCTCCCAGCTGCTGCCTGAGGATGCTGAACTTGGCTGGCTCCCACCCCTGGTGTTGCAGTCAGAGAATTGTCACTGCCTGCCCTCCTGCTCTCCCCCTCCTCCTCCTCCCAGCCTTCCAAGTCGCTCAGGACAAGTGACAATGGAGCCTGTCAGGCTACATGATGAAACTGGTGGCTGTGAACATGGTTCAGATGCTGGAGCTCAGGCTCTAAATCTCCCCTTTGGCACAGCAAGGAGCTCTTGTATGGAACACCGTGGTACTTGTGCAAAGCTGCTTCCTTCCCCACCTGTAAAGGAGAGATGGGGTTACTAAAATCAAAGCAGTTTCCTGAAGGAGTTGAGAATTTAGTTTCCTTCTCAATATTCCTAGAAGCGTTATCCAACAGGCATTGGGACATGTGATGAAAACCAAGAAGGGTGTTGTTCAGGCCTTGCCTGACTCTTTTGGGCTTAGCTTGGGTGGGAAGGTGAGGTTATGCATGGCAGGCTTAGCTCATGACTGCCCTTTTTGAGAATGAATGGGGGAGGGCAAAGGTGAGGGACAAAGTAAGAAAAAACCTTAAACTGCTATGTTTCATGGGGTGGACTGTTGCATCTACCAGGATATTGTTGATTGTTTGTTGAAAAGCCTTGCTAGCTGTGTTTGCTTTGGATACCACAAGTCACTGGGTCATGACAGGGACTGTGAGTCACTCTCCCCCTCGCAATGGAAAACATGGATTCATCACTGCGGTGCTGCGCTTCTTGCTCAGGCACACAGCAGGAAGGGCTGTGCTTTGGGAAAAGTGAAGGTGGCATAAGGCAGGAACAGTGGAGGCCTTCCCCTCCAAAGGGTGTAGGAAAGTGTTTCTGAAGTGCGTTTTGCTCTTCAGGCATCCATCCTTGGTTCTGGGGAGAGCTTTGTTGGAGCCTCGAAAAAGTGGTGTGCTGAAGTTCTTGAATTCTTGTGTGCTTGTGTTGCTGTGGATACAGGGCTCTATTTTTGTGCCTCCTGCCTAAGTTTTGACTGCATGTAGCAGTGCCTTAAATGCATTTTCAGGATCTGGGGTCCTGAGTAGCTCAAAGCATTGAAGTCGCATCTTCTGCAGTGTCCACAGGGGCTTAGAGCAGGCTGGTTGTGATGACGTTCCCTCTGCTGCCTCTTTGGCAGAACAAAACCAGGTGGTGGTTTTGTTCAGTTTATAGAGGAGTGATGCCTTTGTCAGTTAGAGAAGTTGCAGCTCCCTTCCTCTGGCTCACGTGGAGAAGCCCTCTGTAGAAGAGAAGAATAATGCCAATAGCCATTGGAGGCACTGGAGAGCTAGCACGCAGGTCAGCATGGACCTGCACTGCCAGGATACTAGTACTGATTTTGGCCCTGAATGCATAGAGCACACAAACCACCTTTGTCGCTTGGTTTTCCTTGGAGCACTCCAGATTTAACCCTTCATTTTCTTTCTGCTGGAAGCGTAGACCTGCGATGGCTCCAGACGCAAGCGTGGGTAAAGACTGTCACTGGGCATGCCTAGCAGGGGAGAAGAACCTCTGCGTTGGTGGTAAGCCATTAACTCCTTCCTTTACATCAGGGACAAGAAATTCTTCCCTTGCTGAGGGACAAATAAGCCTTTTGAGCACCTTTGGTCTGCCGCACATTAACACATGCCTTAGTGTTACGCAGTAAATGGTAGAATAATAAGAATACTGCGGTTACAGGCCATCTGAAATGAAGTTGTGGGCTGTACCTGTCCCCATGGGCTGCAGGCTCCTGTCTCCTGTGAAAGGGCATGGGGCTAGTAAAGAGGCTGTGTGTGGTAAGAGAATAGGTGTATTTAAGGAAATGGGGTTTAAATGAGAATTTAATTACTTGTTTTTGGCCTCATATCTGAGTCAGAATAACATGAAAACCTGAAATTAAGCACTTGTTGCATTCCAATACAGGAAAGAATGCCTCCAGTATTTGAAAATAATTCGAAGATAAATAGAATTAATATTTAACATATAAAAGAGGCGGCTAATGTTTTGACAGACAAGCCTCATCTTCAGAGCCAAGAACGTGCATTACCTAAAGGAGGAAAATCCTCATTTGTACTGAAGGTTGCCAGGAGTCATAATTAAAGAACAAAATTAGTAGAGGCGAGGATGGAATGAAGAGTAAAAAGATTGCTGCTTCTTAGATAACCATGCAGGCATTGCAGAAGGAGCACATAGAGTTTTGGTGATTTTTTTTCTCTTGATCTGTCCCTATGTCCATCAAAACATTCACTGCAGGTTCCCTTACATTAAAAATAAAATTAGAAATGTCCCACTGAGCAAGTTGTTCTGCCATAGGTAGAGATAGGCCTGCTTGCCCTCTATCGTGTAGAGTCTCTGATGTCTAATTAGGGGTGAGGTGTTTTTTTGCTAGTTTAGCAAGTCCGTCACTAGGGGCATCATTAAAATTTTTTTTCTCTCCTTTGCTACCCGCTTGCACAAAGCGTGAGGGTTCGTACTAACTTGGATACAACTGCCCCTCTGTCACATTTGATGGAAATTTCCTAAGAAGTTGAAAAGCTCCTGGGAGGGTGAAAGGGAAGGGCAGATAACTGGAGACATATGGACCCACCCACGCACTGTATGGTTGCATAAGGCTCATTGCTGCAGGAAACTAGCCTGAAATTGTGCAGAGATTGGACCCGTTTGTAGGAGATTTGTTGTTCTGATATTATTAATGCGGCACACCGGCAACAGTTACCCAGATGTTCCCAAAAGGCAGGGAAGAGCAGATAACAGCAGTGCCACGGCCAGAGAAACGGTTAACGGGGAAAGGAAAAATTGAGGTATTTTTCTGTTGGAGAAAAACAGTGTCTCACTTGGATATATAAAACACACAGCCTTCTCCACCTTATACGCCTTTCATAGCGGCAAATGTGTAAATCTTTTCTTCCAGAAAGGAATCCAGATGCTCACTTTAATTTGAGTGAAGATAAAATGGCCAAATTTTCTCTGCCTGGAACATCTGCAGAAATGCCACTGAGGGATTTTGGCTTGCTGTTTTAGATAGAAAATTGCAGAAGTCGTCCCAATATTTTCCTCTTTCGAGGTTGGACCAAAAATACATTCAGCAGTCATAAGCTGTGGCATATTAATAGAAAGATTTTCTCTATAAAATGTCCATTACTCCTAGATGCAGGTTTATACTACGTAAGCCACCATTTCAAAGGCTAAGGTCACCACCAAACATATCAGCCCACCGGGATATTGTAACACAGAAATTACAGAATCAATAGCACATGTTTTCCTCCTTTCTTTACCAATTAATGGATTTTTAAATTAGAGAGCTTGGATTATATTGTTTCAATCATGCTGGACGGGAACACCTGTCAGAGGAAGATGAAGCAAAAAAACTGTTTTCAAATAATCAGTAGAAGGCTAGTGTTTAAGATACATCAATTCTTTCCTGCGTAGCATTCAGCAAGTGCACAGGAGCACCAGCTGTAGTTACGGTTCTGCTTCATGCCTTTTGACAATATTATTAATTCTTTAGAAAAAAATGAATGTATGTACTACCAGAAGATATCCCAGCTTTTTTTTTTACTTCATCTCAGATTTGTAACATGCTTCCGTGCCAATGTACTTCCCCTCATAAAACCACCTCATTATCCTTTACCTCCTCCGTTCTTCTTGCAGATTCTGATTAGAGCATTCTTCTAATTTTGAATGGGACTAAGGCCAGAAGATGAGATAGTGCGTGATTTATATCAGTTGATGCGATATTTCCTGCTCTTGCCATGATGTTTTTGTATAAATTAGGTATTTCTTTGTCAAGATAATGGGAGTTTGCACCTGGCTCTGCTCTTCACACTAATTATTCTTCCTATCTATTTACTTACTAAAGTATAGATATTTTGGGCTGAATTGTGAAACTCAGTGGTCACTTGTAAGGATAGTCCCATTGAACTGTAGGCATACTTACTTGAATAGGGGCTTATCAGTGCAGCTTGGCTTAATTTCTGTTTGCTTGCAATAAATATCCAGAGCAGCATAAGCAATATTTCATGACGTTGATACCTGAACAGATCACATGAAAACACATTTTTAAAAGTGCACAGGAAAGATTCAAGCTTGTGCTTGACTCTCATTTTCATTCTGGAATTTCTTATTTGTTGTAGGCTTGGCTTTGTCACCTTCACTTTCTGCTTAGGATTTCTTGGATATACAGTTAACGTTCTTAAATTAGAAAAAGCAAAAGAGAAACTAAACTCCCCAAAGCGAACCATTTCTGGGTTTGTGTTATGTGAAGGACCTTCCCAACTCCCAGAATGATTTGCCAGCAATTTTCCCAGAACATATTTCTTTAAGGCAGCCAGAGAGATATCAGGGGCAGATTTCTCTGGGCTAGCCTCTCTCTGGAGCAATCCCTTGAAGGAAACCTACAACCCCGTAGGTTTTGCTATCAGCCGAGGTGAAACTCAGGGAACAGTTCTCATTCCAGAGGGACACATACGCTTAAGGAATAGTCCCATTCTTTTTTTTGAGTTCTTGTAGCAATGGTTGACCACCATTAATGGATGATATGCCGTACAATGCTTGACAAAAGCAGAGGACAAGCATATGAGTAGGAAGGAGGTTAATGGGCTTGGAGGCATTGCTTCTCTAGCAAAGGCTGGTTGGCAGCAACTGGCCTAGAGCTAGAAGCTTTTAGAGAACCCAGAGCTTGGGAAGACAGTCCCCTCATAGTTTGTCCGTCATTTCCCCCCATCCTGATTCAAATAAGACTTCTCCCTTCTTTCCATCATGGTCCAGGCTCATGGGTGAACCCCACTAGTGGAGTTTTCAAACTCTGAAAAGTCTCCCCTGAGCCTCTGGGAAGCTTATAATATGGCTGATTTAGACAAAATCACACAGGGGCAGCAGGAGGCCTGGTTTTGACTGCACAAATGCCATATTCCTTTTCCAGTGTGCAGAGCCATTGCAGGATCTCCCAAATAGCTCTTTTCATACGTATAGTCTGTAAAAGGGGCAAAATATGTTTTTCCCCTAGGCTTGTGCTGAGAAGTGACTGACTGAACCATTTTGCTGAAGATTTCCCAAAAACCACTTAGCCTGGGGCAGACAGCATTTATGGAGAAAATCCAGCCCAAACAGCTGAAATTTGGCAAAGTTGAATGCAAACTGGAACACATTCTTCTCATGGAGAAGTGTTGGGTGACCTCTGATAAGCAGAGTTCCCTGCTCCACCTAGCTGAGACACACAGGCAAAGTATGCAGTTTACCATCTGTACTTGTCAGCTTGGGTGTATGTACTCCAAACAGCAAATTTTATGTATAAAAATATACACCCTTCTCTATATACATGCTTCATAGCTCCCTGCTATGCAGGATTCCTGGCTGAAGATCAGTTGCATCACTCCCCTGATGTCATCCTGGCATATACTACCTCCAGCATTCTTCTCTGCCCGGGTGAACAGTATAGTCCAAGACTGTTTTTTCTCTCTTCCCCCCGCCCTCCGTGGTTGGTTGCTGCCACTGCAGAAAATCAAAGGCAGCCTCTCACATTTGTCTCTGTTTTTCATTTTGTTTTGCTACAGAAGTTAAAAAGAAAAGCTTTGGAAGGGCTTTCTTCAGCACAAGTGAGGAAGCAGCTGTTTACCATGAAAAAAACCCATAAGTTTGTTCTTCCTGAGCTAGGAAATAGCTGCCGTCGCCACCACTATGGTTTCTTTAGACATTTCTTGTGGCCTGGGAGATGACTTGCTCTGACACTGTGGCACACAAGGCTAGAGGACACACTGGGGTGGGGATGGGAGACTAGGCAAAGTCATGTGGCTGTGACTCACTGGAAGTTATTTTTCAAAACCTTTACTGAGACCGTATGTCCAAGAGTCCGTGCCAAGCCCTGTAAGAAATCTACCCTGTGTTATAGTTTCCTTGAAAGAAGAATGGAAGGAGCAAATGCTGTGGGAATGTTGGTCAGCAAAGCCTGTGAAGCTGGTGGCTATGCCACGAGGGTGGGACATTTTGCTGTTTGTGCAAAAGTCAAGAGAGCAAAACCACTGTAATCCACTATCAGTGTTGGCACACAGTTGAAAACTGCCTGTGTCCTTTTTTCTACATAAATGGTACTCGGCAAAGGCACCACAGGTGACCCTTGCACTGCATGTGCAGAGGCAGAAGGTCCCTGCAGGAGGTTTGGCAGGACAAAGGACTTTGGCAAGTCATTCTGGGAAATGGGCTTTACAAACATTTCCTCCTCTTTGCACAAGCAGAAACACAACTACACAGGAAGGGTTGCTCTCGTTTCCCAATTCATGCCCGCTTGCTTCCCCATCTGGGCATCAGTGCTGACGGGCTCCCACGCCTCTCTGCCCGTTGTCAGTGGGCTGTGGCGGTGTTACATGAGGGAGTGTTGAGCAGGCACCGACACAGAGGATATGTAAGAAGGTTGATCGTAGCAGTAACTGGATCTCATGGTGTTAGCCCATGATTGTGAGAGACAGGCATATCAGGAGTGAAAGGCAGATCAGACCTTTTTGGTGCCTGAGGCATTCACTTGCTGTGATTTTGTGACAGGCATTGCTTCGCTTCATGTGCTCATCCTCATGACAGTACTTTGAGGTCTTTATGTATAATGCAGGAGTACCATAAAACATAACCATTTGCCCCAGGGCATCGGGAGCCAGTTGCTTGCAATACTTCCAGGTCTGGTGAGGAGGATCTTGCCTTCCCTCACCATGGTCAGAGCATACTCTGTAGTATGGCCCCCACCCCAGCTGCCCAGGTTGGTCCCATCAGCCCTGCCTAGGACGACATGGCCTCTTTACTTGTCCTGGTCAAGTGTTACTGTAGAAGAATACTGGGCAGGGAGGCTGGGGCAGGAGGTACATACCTGCACTTGACATGTGTGGCCTAGTGTCATGGGTCTCCAAGCGTGTGTGGGACTGTGAAATCTGCATCAAGAGACGTGTAGGCATTTAAGGCATCTCCATATATCATGTTCTGCATGTGACCTCCATTCGGTGGTGCTTTGTGGCCTTGTATGGCAATGGGGAAGTCAGGGACCTGTCAGCCATGGTGGTGTGGGACCAGCTCTGAGGGCCAAAGACCTGTTGCCTGTAGGTTATTTTTGAGGCTGTGGAAGAAGTGTGTTGCTGGACAAGGATTTGAGGGCCAGTCTCATCTGCCCTAGGCTGGTGTTTTACCTGTAGCCTATTCTTCCTTCTTTCTTACAAGCAAGAAGCCTCTGCATGCAGTAGGGTATGACAGAAAGGGGGATACAAGCACACGTCTCAGAGACATGATTTGGTATAGTCTGATTTAGTAACTCCACCCCTGCCACACATGGAAGCAGGAAAACAAAGAGAACCAGCTGTTGTTTTATCTCGCTTTTCTTCTGCTCTGCCCATGGCTTTTCTCAGAAGATGCTCCCTGCACACCAGGCTCAGCAGAGGCAGCAGGTGCATTTCACCTTGAGGTCTAGTTACCTACCAAGTGGGAAAAACACTTGCCATTTTCCACTGAAAATGAGGTAGCAGTGCTAGACAGTGACTGCCACAAAAGTGTCATTGAGGGGCCTGGGATTGCTGTCCCTGCCGCACTTGGGTAGCACACAGCAGTGAAGACCACCTGTGGAGTGGTGTAAATCAGCCAGGCCCATGTAACCAACGTGAGCTGTGCTAGCTTACACCAGCTCAAAGTCCACCCCTGGAAGCAGCCACCCTGTAGCGCACACTCTAACATCCTTCAAGCAATCACTTGCACAAGGTATGGAAACATGCCATGTGAGGACTGTAGATACCTGCAAGCAGCATGGCTGGCATGACACTTCGTTTCATTTTCCAATTCATTTCCCTCTTAGCAAGGAAATCTTTCTCTTGAAACTGAAGTTTCACAATGAATGTACATTTACTGAGATAAGGTTTGTGGGAGAATTTTATTTCATATACTGCTGAAAATGCAGCTAGCTGAGCATATTTCTGAGTATTTCCTTTCTCTCTTCAGTGGGGGCAAGGGGGTGAAGTGTTAGATGTGGAAAAAACCCATAATGTAGTTACTTTCCCGCTGCCTCCCCCCCCCCTTCCCCCACCAGTCCTGGCAACAAGTCCTTGAAGGATGCAGAAATAACTGCATGCCAAGGGAACCCAGGAGACCAGGTTTGGGAAACCTAACCCAGAAGCCTTTTCTGGAGAAAGGAGAGAATACAGGAAGAAAAGGCTTTTACATAGGAAGTAACAAATTAGCAGGACCAGAAGACTGTCTGGAGGGAGGAAGCCGGGGGTGGGGGGGTGGGGGGGTGGGGTGGCTGGTGCATTTACAGGCTGCTCTAACAAGGTGCCGAACTTCCCAGGAAGCTGTCTGGGGCTAACCAGTGATCCCGCTGCAGCCATGCCTCCGGCTTGGAGACAGCCTGGGTGCACAAGGGATGATGCCCATTCCCTGCGGGCAGTTCACACTATCCTTCACTGGCTGGCCAGTTTACATCGCTGGGTAATTGGGAAGTGAAGTAGTTTCCTCCTTAGTTTCCCCTCCCCATGCGCCAGCAGCAAGGGTGGAAGTAGGGTGCTGGAGTCCTTCCTTTCTTCTTGGGGCTGGGATCCTGGACCTGTGGGCTCGGGCTGAGCCTCTACGGCCCTGGATGGAGAAGTAGCTGGGGACAAATGAGGAAGCGGTGGGTTGAGCAAAAACCTTGCACTACAGAAATCTTTTTTCCAGAAAACCGGGGAAGGGGGTGGGGCAGGGGCGGCAGGGCACCAGACGCCCCATTGCAGCAGCAATGTGTTTTCATTGTGATGCAAATGTTTTCATGTAATTTGGTTCAGGTTCAGGTTCACCCAGTTCTTGTGGCTAGAGCTGAAACCAGGATGTCTTCACTTTTGCTCACAGCTCTCAATGCTCTCCTCTCTTGCTGCGATCCCAGAGCTTGTTTTGCAACTTCCCTGGCTTCTTCCCTGTGTCTAGAGAGGTGCTGTTTGGTGGAGAACATCACCAACCTTAATCAGCTATGCAGTTGCCGTGCTCATCTCCCCCTCTCTGGTGGCTTTTTTTTCTCCAAATGGCTTTTTTTTCTCCAGAAAGTGCTGGTGAGATGTGTCTGGGAGCACATGGGTGTGCTATGATGCTATGAGGTTTTGAAAACTGGTTTAATTCAATCAGAGTCGCTCACACTAAAGTTAGGCTGACACTGTCTGTGGTGTCTGCAACCGTAGAAACCAGCCCCACAGAACCAGACTGAAATCGCTGAGACGCTGCCCTGTACACCAGTCCAGACAGCGTTGAAAATAGCAGCTTTACTTCTGGGAAACACGATGTACAGATGTGAACAGGAAATTTACTGCCTTCTTGCACAAAACTTGACTTCTCCTCACCCCCTGCTTGCAGTGAACCATAATGTTTAAGTCACCTCACTGTTATCCTGCGTGGGGTCTTTGTTCCTCACCTCTTCCACTTATGTTGACCTAGGTCTGCTTCTCTTGCTGCACAGACGGCATTAAACTCTGGGGCACAGGACAAAGGCAGGGCTTGGTCACTTCTCACCTGCCTCCTTTGGAGGGGCTAACTTTTGCTGCTGTCTAATGTGGATTAGTGGAGCTCCCCTCCAGTTCTGGGCCATGGGCAGTCACCTTAGTTGCTCTCTTCTAAATATAATTCTGTTCTGCTTTGTCCAGATTATAATGCTCCCTGGAATTCATTTTAAATGCAGGGCAGGGTCAGGGAGGCTTCAGGGGAGGCTCAGATGCTGTTAGGGCTAGGGCTGTTCTAAATGCGCTTCAGGCCCATTTTGTGGAATTGGCTGTTAAAATCATAGCAGTTTCCTGAACTGGCTATTAAAAAAATCACCTTCAGCAAGCTGAGGTCCCAGCAGCTCCTGCTGTCTCCCCTGGTACCCAGTCTCCCAGGCTGGACTCTGTGCATGACTCCCCTTCCCACCCACACCAGCTCAGACCTAAAAATCTCTGTCCCCATCAGTGGAGGGCCCAGTCCATGCTAGTTTTCCATCCTGGCCCTATCCTTCGTGCTTCATGGCTCTGGTGCTGACTGTGCTGGCTGCTCAACCTCATCAAGCCACTTTGGTACATTGAGGGGGGATGGCGCACAGTGGAAGGGGTGAAAATCTCGAAGTCTTGCATTTCAGAATCACCTCTTGCTTTGAAGGATCTGATCCTGCTTTATGGACTTCACACTCCTGTAAGGCAATTCGGTTTCCTTGCACTTAAATGCAGCTGCTTCCAGTGTGAACTATGGCAGCTGCTTTACACTGCACAGGAGAACGCTTTGGCAAAGGAGACCTAATACTTGTGCTTGGCTGAATCTGCGGAGGTAATTTAGGTAGAGGGAATGTAATTATTGGAGTTTGGCCAGGACACTGGGAGAAAACACCTGTACTCTTGTGACATGTGCCATGAGATAATCATTTGCAGCAAAGGAAAGTGTACACAGTAAAGCAGTAGCATTAGGTAGGTATTCTGGATGTGTGGCATGATGAGTAACATTCTGCCCTCTCCATCTGTAGTGAATGGGGTTTTAATTCTTCATACGTGACAATTGCATGAGCCAACCATTTCCTTTAACAGGCACTCACAGAAAGAGGTAGTGGTCTACTCTAATTTTGTAGGGTCCATGGGGAAGCTGTTGGTAAGTTCTCCTGAAATAACTCTGGTTTCCTGGGCTTTGGTTTCACATGTAATTAGAGAAAAAAGCAAAACTGGAATCTTAGATCTGTACAGCCTGAAACAGTAGGGGTGGAGGAACAGAGTTTCTTCATTAGGACTGGCTCTCTTCCACCCCATCCCAGCTGAGACCCTAGGAGGTAAGGGGCTGAGTTTGGGTTTTGAGGTGGGAGTGTTCAAGATCCTGAGGTTCCAGTGGATGTGGTGCAAGACAAGCTGGACCCCTGGCCAACCTGAGGCTGAAGTCATGACAACAGCTTCATTGGTTTCTCTTGTTTTGTGTCATCCCCAGCCCTTAAGCAGTCTCAAACCCAAATGATGTGAGAACTTTACGTTGTTGACCATCTTGGGCCCTTCACAGTTATTTTAAGGTCCGTTAGAGGTAAGGTTATAAGCTCATCAGAGAGGAAAACAATTAATTTTCATGCTGTATTTTGGCAGTGGCCAGCCTAAGAGGTGGTGAGATCTGTAACCTAACTCATGTGGATGTGACCCATATCACAGTACCAATGATAAATGACTGTAGCTGATATTGATCCCAAATTTGACAGGATTAGCTTTGCCTGACAGAATTAATTCTTGGAGCTGGACTTCTTCTCAAGGTGAACAGTAACATTAAATGATCTTTTAATAAGTTTAAAAAAACAGAAGGAAAACTCCTCCAGGCTCACTGCTGCCACTAAGAAAGCACTTAGCTTTTGGACTGGACCACAGAATTGCTGTGAGAATGAGCAACTGACTTTTTCTTATGGCAGAGGAAGTGCTGTTACTCAGAGGGCATGAGGATGCTACAGAAAGTGGCACTAGTTCTTGGAAACAGCACTACTGTTTTTTTTCCCCCAACAAATTGGAAAATTCAGGGGGATTTCCAAAGAGGAGAATTGTGGCTGTAAAGAATGGTGGCTGTTCCAAACAGATAAATCAATCTCCGAACACAGTGATCCTCAAGAGGTATCATGCTATTTTCACCCAGCTATTAGAGAGATAACTATTAACCCCAATGAGAAGGTTAAGAGGAAGTTCTTATGATAAAATATTTACAAACAGGAAAACCCCATGGACTGTCTTCTTAGTGCCTAAAGAAAAGTCCAATTCTGCTGGAGAGAGGTGAAAAGCATTCCTTAAAACAGGGGATGAGTCGTCAGGTTTGGTCCATTTTCTTCCCTTCAGCTCTTGAGACCTTCAAGTGTCAGGTGAGTAGGGGGCATCAGGAAGGGAGTCAGGGTGCAGGATCCCTGCTGCATGTGGAGACGTGACCCCATTGCTCTGTGCTGTCAGCTCACAACTGGTTGATTTTATCTTTGTTCCCTCTTAGGGCAACCTTGTCTAATGCCTGAAACACCCCAGAGGGGCAGGAAAGCAAGTGCGTTCTTCATGTTTGTCTAGAAAACGCTGAGCCATAGCAGCTCGGACCTTCAACGTTTCTTGGAAGCTGCTTTCTGTTTCCAAGACTGCTTGTTCTTGGTGATCTGCTACATATCTCTGAGGCACACATCTCCTGTGCTGTATGTAAATCTGCAGCAATACATCCTAGATTCCTGTAAGTTCATACGCCCCCCCCCCATTTGATTAATAGAAACCCTGAGTTCCTTTTTTAGCTTCCTCTGCTGACCACAACTCACGTCATGAGTTAAGTCCCGCCTGCCATGCTGCCTGCCAGTGTGTGTGCATATGGTCTGCAGAACATGAATGCAGCAAACCACTTCACAGCATTGTTGTTTTCTTTTGCGTCTTTTTTTTTCTTCTCTCAGTGGAAACTATTAAAGACTGACAGCCTTTGCTAATAAAATTCACACAGCTGCTGTTGCTGCAGATGAAATCCTAACACCACAATAGGGATTTCCAGGCATGGATGCCCCCTTGCAAAGTGCATTGAAGAGGGCAACACATTTCCAGAGCACGGAAAGCCATTGCAAAGACACGTCACTGTGTGTTTAGCCACCAAACCTGCGAATGAACTAGGCTGTAAGGCTGTTCTGTGCAATCAGTGCAGGCTTGCCATTTCTTCCCTCACCCCTATGCTGCCACTGAAGCTGCCCTTCCCCCAAGCACAGCTATGGTTTGGAGAAGTCAGATTCAGATGCCAATCCTGTCCTGAAGGTGGAGGTAATAGAGTTCACCAGAGGCTCACATTTGGCCTGTCAAGAGCTGGCCATTTGTCTCCTAACCTTCCAGTTGCCTGATAATGAGATATTGTAATGAGAGTGCTGACACTACAGCGTGGTTCTGCTACAGGGCAAAGGCAAGGGGGAAGACGACCTCCATTCTTGCTTTCCCCCTTCTCCTAAACAGAGTCAAAAATGCTGTTTAAAAAACCACATAGACATAAAAATTAGTTCACAGGTTCAACTGTGGATCCATCCAGAATGAGTGTTTGGGAGGAGTGGCTGGTCATACTAGAAAAAGAACATTTTCTGTTGGATCCAGCCATGTCAGGCTTGATAGTCTTTGTAGAGTGGCAGGCACCTCCTCTTATGCAGGAGTGTTTAAAGGGCAGAAGAAAGGTTGATTTCCATGGAAGTCTCAATTTCTGGATTCTCTTCCCCTTTTCAGTACAAGCCGACGTTTATCTGTAGGTTTCCAGAGGGCAAGTCACTTCTGAATTAGTACCTCTTGGTGCAAATATAGCCTGAGTAGCAACAGTAGAAACTTCATGTTATTCTGTCAGGGTACCCAAGCTGTCAATGTGCAGACATACCTGTAAGATTACCAAGCCACAGGACTTTCAGTTTTTGTGTGTAATAATTTGTGCCAATTGCAGTAGGGCTTCCTTTAGGTGGCTGCTGGTACTAAAAGAGTTGGGGCAGGAAGGTCTCTGTGGGAATGAGAGAAGCTGTTGCCCTATTTCAGGCCCACCAGAGCTTTTGCAGAGCCTCCCAGAACTTCACCATGGCTGGTGGACTGCTTGTTGCCCCAGGTGTGAGACATGGTCTGGCTGAGCCGCAAGGCAGGTCTGGATTTATGCTGGGTGCCCACTGCTTCTCGTGGCTTGCATTTTACTTTATCCTGGTGCCCAAAACCTTATTTCACCTGCTAGTGATGGAGCAAGAATGAGCAAAGGCCATTTGTAGTAACAACCTGGTTTTGGCAAATCAAGAGAAATGTGCTGCTTTGGTCTAGCATTTACCTGGGCCTGGTAATAGGTGTGAAAGTGTGAGGCGGTGTTGTCTTTCCTGATATTTTGCCTGCTTTTAGTGTTCTGGGGCTAAGAGCCCCTCCAGTCACCCTCTGGAGACAGCACCTGCCAAAGAGGCTGTACGCACTCTCTGCTGAGCCATTCAAAGCCCTTCAGAGTTGTCTTCTGGTTTTTCCCCCCCTAGTTTAATGCAGGTGGTTTACATGTCTCATTTTGCCAGAGGTGCCTATTTGCAAGAATAATTATTCGTTTGGAGCGTATTTGTAATTTTCTTCATAGTGCCCCTTTTCAGAAGAGTGCGGCACTCTGATGCAACTGGTGGAGCGTGTCTTGGCATCACTTAGGGGAAGGGATAGTCTTTAAAACACGTCCCTAGTCCTAAATATTTGTGCTGTTAAAAAATAACTCTAGGGAAAGAAATAAATATCCCCTCTTTCTCCTCAGTAGTGTTTCCTAATTATTTCAAAATCTGCTCCCAGAGCATTTTGCTCTGGTTGTTAGAAACCACACGTTCAGAAAGATGCTGCTGCTTAGGCTTAAGGCTTCTGCTCCTGAAACCCAGAAATGGGGTGTGCCAACTGGGGTCTGAGAGCGTGATCCTGCAGCTCTTGTTCACACAAAGATTTTAGTCTTGCACCTGTACAGGGTGCAGTGCAAACTCCTATCCCATTCAAGCATGATTTGAACAGGGCCTTATTCAAAGCTTGGCCTTTCACTGGGTTTATGGGTGAAGGGAAAAGAGGACTAAGTGAAAAGAAGTATTCATTGACTTCAGTGGGAGTAGGCTGTCTTGCTTGGCCAAAGAGTACTTGTTCCCCTAATGATCACCTGACTACTTGTGAAGTTCATTACCTGAGTTTGAGCTGGTCTGGATAGATCCTGTCACCATCTTCCATCCTTAGCACAAAAACCTCACGTATGACTTCAGAGCAGCTGTTATTTATTTACTTATTTATTTATGAGTGTGTTGGCCTGGTTCAGTAAAATTGGTTATTAAAAATTATAGCTGGCTCTAAGGTTGCCTGTTCAAAATTGCTCCCTGCAAGCACTGCCACTGCTGCTTTTTCACCAAGGAGATGGCCCACATTTTCTTCTCTTGGTGAATGGTTCCTCTGCTCCCCTAGCCTGCTCTGGTCTGAATGCAGAATTCTCTCCTCCAGCCTCCAGTCCCAGCTCCAGCACTCTGGGGCCATCGCAGGTTACTAGCCCAGCCTGCCCATGCCCAAGACCCTGACAGACCTGGATGTTTTGATTTCTAGGGCCCAGTTTCTGTTTTCCAAAGGACAGAGGGCTGCTCAGATCAAAACATCCAAGCTGAATGGAGAGATCTGCCACTTCTTAGGCCTCACTCTCCTATTGAAGAAGAGGGCAGAGGTTTATTGCATCTTCTTTTTAGCCTTTCAGACACAAGCTTCAGGCTGCTGACAAAGTGCTATTTGGCTTACAGCTAACCTGACAGAGCCCTGTATCTCTTATTTACAGCTGTACTCCTAATTAGTTAGCAACAAAAATACATAATAAAATACAGCTTGTACTCAGACGGTTTTTGGCTAAAGCTAGGCTGAGCTATAGTAAGGTAAAAAACCTCAAGACTCTAAGCCATGCTGAAGGTAAATCCCACAGAATACAGAAAATTGCCTCCACCCTGGGAAAATGAGAAATTTTAAGGTGTTCTCTGTGCAGAAAGCTCTGAAGGTAACACATCAGAGCCAAGATTAGACAAATACTCATAATGTGCACATAATGAAGCCTCTGGATATTGAACAGGCTGGAGCTTGAATCTTGCCCACTGTGGCAATGCCTGACTAAAATATATAGTTGTGATGGTGAAGTCAGAGAATGCTTTATTTTTAAAATACTACTTTAAGAGGAGATGTACATGTTTTACCATGTTTAAAAATAAATGCATGTGATATATCACCCTTGGTTTTACTGTTCTTCTATTTGTTTTGCTGCGTGTTTTCTAGGAGGGTGTAGTGAGTGCAGACGGACCCAAATGCTCATGCATGCTAACCTCACACTTCTGTTTTGTTTGGAGACCCACAGTAGGTTTCTGCTGGTAACATTCCAGACGTGTCCTATGGCTAGATATGTGCAATACAGCACAGGGCTGTGAGCATTCCTACCCATTTCTACTAAAACAGCTTTCTCCCATCTTGCTTGCTGTGAGTTGGCTTTCAGGACATATCAGACCTTGTTTTTGCCAACATGAAGTGCCCTCTTGAGTTTTATCCCATAGCCTCGCTGGGAGGGTGTTCATGGAGGCTGTCAGAAATCTGGTGTCGAGTCCTACTTCTGCCTCAGGGGACTTTGGCCAGTCTGCCTGGTGAATGTGGTGACACTTGGGCTTTTGGGTGCTTAAGCTGGTGCCTTGTGAGTCTGGCCCATGTTGCTGAGTCCAGCTCACCACCTTAAGAACAAATACCTTATTTCTGCTTGAGGCCCTGCAGAACATTGTCTAGGAGTTCGTGGGATGTGGTGATGTATTGTGGTCTCTTTTCTTCTTAATTAAAAAAAAAAAATTCTTTTTTTTTATTCAAGGATTTTCCAAAGTACAAGGAAAATAACCTTTTTTATTTTTTTCTTAGTTCTCTGGTGTGCTTAAGTGAGTCATGCTGATAGAGGAGCTCAAGGCCAGTGCCATATCAGATGCTTGCACTCAACATGAATGCTGCATGTCAATGCAACTTGTTGCTATGAATGAGACATATCCCCCCTTACAGGTGAGAAAAAAAAAAAGGTCATGAATATTCAGAAAAAAATATTTAAAAATCTTCTGCTGGCTAGATTTTTCCTGTAGCTGTTAAATGCAAGGACTCTTTTTTCTTTAGAAGTGACTATACTTCCTGAGCAGGGCCTCCAGGCACACCCCCATACAGATAATCATGCAGAGAGCTGGGATTGTTTGAGGTCTCCAGGTAGGAGAATCTTTTGCTTGGAAGATGCTGGGGCCAGGGCAGTCCAGCCGGACAGCAATCAGAAGTCATTTCCACCTGATGGCAAGCTCTGCAAGCCTGTGTGAAATAGCTTGGTTCTTCACAGATCGTTTTCTGTAGATTCAGTTTTCACACTGTGAAAGCTACAGTCAGTAATAGCAGTGTTTAGCACAGTTTGAGTTCTGGCTGGACCTGAAAGCAGAGCTTGCTGTCTTGCCTAAACCAGTGTTGGGCTGACAGAGTGCCTTTAGGGATGTCCTTTCTGGTGCAGAAGACAGCAGTAGTGTCAGACCAGAATCAGATGACATACTTGTGCCTGCCACAGTCTAACTCCAGCCTGCTCTGGCAGAGGAATAAAGATCAGCCTTGAGGGACTCCAATGCACCAACTTCCCTGTTTTATGTTTAGAGGAAAAAAAGAAAAGGACTCTCTGTGAAGTCTGGTGAAGTTGGCTGTTTCAGGACTAGCAGAAATGCTGCCCCCCCGTCCCCTTTTGAGCTTTAGCAGTTGCTGCGATTAGGGCAGAGATTTCACCCCTGATCTGGACAAGGTGCTGTGTAGGTATGAACACTGCCAAAACCAAAGCAAAGTTGCATGTAACTCGCTTTCCTCTGGATGAGGCCCAAGGGAGCAGGTGTGCTGTGAGGATGAGGAGATCTGTATGGGGAAAACCCCCCACTTACAGAGGAATAATACATGAGGAAATTAGAAAGTGAACAGAAGATTAATTACATTACAAGAAAGTTAGAAAAATGGCAAACCCAAAAGCAATTGGAGTATTTTTTCCTCCTTCTTTACAACAGCTATGTCACTATCTCTCCTTTCCTTCTCCACAGCAGTGTGTCCTCTGTGAGAGCTTCAGTGGCAGGCATCACATTTGAGGCAAAAAGACAGCTATCAAAGAGAAAGCCTAGAAATATCCTCTACAGACTATAAGATTTCAAAGGCAATGGAGAAAAGATGGTCCCCAGACCAGGCGATCAGGCATGGCTGGGCCAGGCCACCCAGGGAGCACATCCAAACTCCCTGCAGCTGGCCCAGAGCTGCCTCCAGTAGCTGCTTCCAAAAAGATGTATGAAAAAGGTGCAGACCTGATGTACCCATCCCACAGAGTGACTGCTTGTCCTAACAGGGATGCTTCTTGCAAGGTTTAGTTTTCCCCACCGATGTGGAGAAGCAGCAGCAGCTGGGCACAGGCATTTCTGCCTTTTGTCAGCCTCAGGCAGACATCGGCACTGAAGACCTTGTCCTGTGAGCTGGTGGTGATGCAGTATTCGTTAGAAATGGGAGGCTTTCAGGAAGGAGATGTTAAAAAAAATGGAGAAAACAACTTAAAACCCTAGTGGGAAAGGTTGCAGGAAGAAGCAGGGTCTTCCCCTGGGGAAACTTGCTTTGCCCTTTATAGTTTATAAGGCACGTTAGAGTGTTTCCTCTGCTGTAGCCCATTGACTGACTGCAGAAAATGCCCTCTCCTGCAGTGTAATGTGTCTATCCCCCTCGCAGCCCTCCCTGACCCTTCCCTGCCATCCTGCAAGTCCCCCACTCATGCACAGTGAGTATTCTGCATGGTTTTGGCCACTCTCCTTTCTGCTGTTTACCTGTGAACCTCTCCTTCTGCTGATTGCTACTGCCACCACCTCCCCTCTCTCTTTGCAGGAGGGCCCATAGCCACAGCCATAAGCATCTGCAAAGCAATGGCTGGTTCTTCCCCTCCTCTGCCCTTGGATTTGTGGGGTGTTAGTGTTTCCCATATCTCTGTGTGACCCAGGATGCCCAAGCGAATGAGGGGACATTGAGCCGGGACATTACCCACCTGGAGGGTTTGCACAGGTCCACAGTGCTGGCATGAGCTCCAGCTGCCAAAGCCATGCCACAATGCTATCTTTCCATCCCCTTCCACATTAGCTAATGTCCTGAGGCTTTGAAATCTGAGTCCAAACCATCGGTTATTGAGTACTGCTCCTGCTACAGCTGCTACTCCCGCCCCTTCCCCAGTCTTTTATTTCTTCTTCCTGGCATGAGCTTAGGTGGGCATGCATGACTTACGAGTTTTAATTTCCTGTGGGAAACATTTCTTATGGCCTGCAGGTAGGTGCTTTGTTATTTTTCCTCCCCTCCGCTGCCTCCCCCGTTTGGTCTTTCCTTACCTTTAGAGATTTTCTGTGCCCCTAACTGCCCCTTTTGAGATCCCGAACTCCTTTGAATCTCATTTATTCTGGGATGTAACTTGGCTGGTTTCAGTGGTGTTAGTGCTCATTCACATCTTGGATAAATGAGAGGAAAATGAAGAGTCTGTTTGCTGTGTTTTCCTTGGTAAGTGTAAAACAGCTTGTCCGTATTTGCAATAGGGAAACATTCAGTACCAGTGCATCCTTGCACACAGTCGTGCATTTAGTGGTCCATCTGCTATGGGAGACTCTAGATGGAGGGAGGGAGGTGAAATGACCTGACCAGTGAAAACTTCTAAATTATTATCTCCTGCTGAAGAAGAAAATAGGCTGTGGCTTGTGCCACCTGTGTCACAGATGACAGAGGCAGGGATGCACACACGACAGTGGTGCCACTGCCGGCCATCAGCAGGGCAGGATTGACATGATGAATGCAAGAGGGGTGACAGCACTCTGAGACTTGTGTTCTCCCAGCTTTGCACCAAGCCTGCAGGCTCAGGGATCAACAGGAGTGGAAGCTAGCTGTAAAAATAACTCTTTGGTGTTTTGCAGTCTCTGCTTTCATTTCATCCCTGTGCTCAGAGTCTTTTAGTTGGTTTGGACAGTCGATTTCCCCAATAGGCTGAGTCTTGACCTTCCAGAGGGGTCAGGGACAGTAAGCTGTAATGTGTCACTGGGCTGCAGTTACCAAAGGGGCAATCAATGGACACGTGGGCATGTGCGTGTATGTGTGTGCACTGCATGTTTGTATATCTGTGTGATTAAAAGAGAGGCATATGTATATATATACATACATACAGACACATCTATAAATATATATACATAGCTTGAGCTTTGAAATACATCTTTTCCCCACCCAAATTTTTCCATCTGGGATCCCAAATTATAATCCTTTTTCATTTCACTCCAACCCACAGATTCCCTTGGCCCTTAGGATGTAGGGTAGGACTTCAGAAAACCATCCTTCCCCAGGACTCTCATGGTCCACAAGTCCTTTAAACATCACTTGTAAAGAGAATTTGTAACCATGGCCATCTTCAACATGTGTCCTGCTGCCCGCAGAGTCCTTTCCAGCTGTCAGAAAGCTGAGCATGTGGGTGCTTAGGAGTCTTGATCTGTCTATCAGAGCCCTGACACTGACCCTGCAGCTATACTGATTGATTCTCCTGGCTCACCTCAGCATAGCACTGAGAAACCATGGCAGGTCTGTGCCACAGCCCGCACTGCTGGGGAGTGGTGGAAAAGGAGAACACAGCTCAGCAAGCAGCTCTGGCAACCTGCGGGGATGGGAGAGTCCAGCAGTGCAGCTGCTGAGGAGGTGAGAAGGGCAACATGTGTTGAACCTAACTGATGTTAAATCTGTTTCTTTATGCAGTCCTCTTCCTGACATCCCATATATTTAGCTGTATGGTGTTTTTTTTTAAGAACAGTTTGGAAACACCTGGCCTAGGTTGAGTAAAAGGCTTAAATGGCTGAGATTTCTAACCATTCACAGAACTCAGTACTTTGCATTAGGAAGAAATATGGAGGTTTTACTGAAAACTGAAGCTTTCCTTTTTCTTTTAAATTCTTCCTTGCTCATTTATTAACTGCCTCTGGCTTGGGTACCTGCACAGCCCCAAGTTGTGCTGTGCAGATGCTGTCTGTGCTCAGCAGCCCCATAAAAAACCTGATTTTCAAATGAGCCCGAGTGTCTGAGCAGGTTCCACTGGCTTCACCTTATTATCACAGGGCTCCTGCTCCAGTTAGACCCACCAACATCAAAGGCACTGCACAGATTCACACCAGATAAAAGCCTGGCCCACCCCTCTTGGGATACGCCCATTCCCTGCCCACATAATGCAGCTTTCCCACCTGGCCGGCTGTGGGGTACGGGGTAGGGTGGGACCACTGCTCAGCATGGCAGCCTTTGCCCCCATTCCCTCCCTGCTGGAGGCACCTAGAGACTCAAACGCTGCCTTCGCCCCGGGCCATGTCTACAAAGGCAATTTCACTTGCTGCCTTTTCCTTTACAGGCAGCAGCTGCTGATGCTGCCGTGGGTGCAGAGGTATGGGCCCGCTTGGCTGCCATTGCTCCTGCCAATGCTCTCTCTGCTGGGGGCCATCTGTGCAATAAATGACAAATACTGTGGACAGGCATAGTGGGATCTTTTTCTGCACCCATACAGTGTACAGGGACTTTTTGGACAGTAGCACTTTGCCTAGAGATCTGCAGGAATCCAGCATGAAGCATCTGAGTTCCTCTTTGTTCAGGCCCATTTTTTAACCTGTGGGGCAGATAATTCCCACAGTCCCAGTCCCTGGCTGTCTTGCATCCTCCCCATCTTCTGGAGTGAGGTGACTCGCTCTGCTGCTGGCTAAGCTGTAGTTGTTTTGGGGAAAACTGACAGCTTTGCTCTCTGGGTCTCCTTTCCTGGGCACAGGGCTTGCCTGGATGCAGTCTCCTAATTTTATTTAAGTAAATTGGTTTTAAAAGCCTGGACTGGTTTCCTGTGAAATGAAATCTCGAAAAAGAGTGGCTGCACCTTTTCCAAAAAGGCCCTGCTGTCAGCAAAATTCAGCTTGGAGTAGTGGGGCAGCATCTCTGTGTGGTATAACAGACTGCTGGAAAGGTACGAGCTTGCACAGCTTAGTTTATATAAATTGAACAGCATGTGCCAGCAAACTGCAGCCACACGAGAGAGCCCAAAAGGTTTGAAGTGTTGCAGAACAAAGCTACTTTTATGATTTATACACTTGCCAGACAACCATCAAATTCTTTGCTGAAACTGGAGCTTCCCTGGTAGCACCACGAGGGCTGGCTGGCCTGCGAGGAATTCTTGGCATCGGAGCAGCTGTCCCAGAGTGGTACAAAGGGCTTTGCCAGTGTGAGATGGAGCTATCAATAGGTTGTCTATCAGGGCAGGCAACAAATGGGCCACTGGTCTTGGCTTCCTCCGCCTCATCAGCCCCAGTGTATGTGATATACAGTGGTAACAACCCCTAGACAACTGTCATAACATTTCTGCACAAGGTGTGGTAGCCACTGAGAGCGGCCCCTGTGCTTCATAATGAGCTCTTGATAATCTGCTTGTGCAGAGCCAAGCGGCTGGAGCAAAGGGAGAAGCCTATGGGGTGAGATGCCCCTGTGCAGGCAGGCTTTGGGCTGCCCACGGGGTATGGCATGCACAGGGAGCAGGCGAGAGCTGGCCCCATGGGGCAGGACACTGGTGGCCACTGTTTCTGGTAGGGCAGGGCCAGCTGGTGTGTGGAGCGGTTGGTAGCGGCAGGGCATTCCTGTGGTCTGCCCCCTGGGAGCTGTAATCCAGGGACATGGTCTGGGAGTCAGGTGCTTACATGGTTTTGGTCATGTTGAAAGTTGTGTCAAGCTCTTAGCTTTGTTATACTTCTGTTTTCCTGAGTGCCCAATGAGGAGTCTCTTAGCTGTTACCTTGCTGAGGTGCTGTTTCCTCCTTTGTAAAGTTAGGATGATAGTATTTAATTGCTTTATAGCCAGATGAAGAATATTTTTGAAGGCAACAGGAAAGGTGAGGACTCGTGAAATTTTTCCCATTGAGTGAACTTTGGCCACCATGCCTACCTGGGTGTATGGCTTAATGGTAGGGGCTTATGTGTCAGTGCTTCATGGAGAGGGGTAAGAAACACTAGTTAGAGCCTTCAGCCCAAGGTCTCTTTGCTAGTGCTAAGCTTGTATGTGCTGAGACATTATTTATTTAGAGAACAGCTCTTATTGCTGCTGTTTTGCCAGAAAACATCCTCTGGTTTCCGCTGGCCTCTGAGCCTGCAGCATTAGAGATTATTTTCCACATTTGTTTGCACATTGCTGTCATTAATGCTTCCAGCAGAAGTCTGTGGGCACTAAAATGAGGAGGCAGGGCATGAAATCAATGGCGGGCAGGCAGAAGGATGTGGCGTGTGAAAGCCCTGCAGGAATGCATTTGAATATCACCATAGAAAATATTTCGGAGGTTTTGCAAATGTAAAGGTAGACAGCCATCGTGGGGGCTATCCCATTAGCTACTGTGGGTTGGCTGTTCAGATGGAAGTATTTCACCTGTAGTAAAGAGGCTGTGTCTGCTTGAAAAGTTTTACAGGGTGGGACTCCAACTGCAGGCTGACAGTATCCAGGTATCTCCTATACCCAGCAAACTGTCACTGGAGAGCACCAGACAAGTGCACAATGATGCTAATTTTACTTTGGGCATGGGCTTTAGTAAGCCTGGCCAGTTCCTTCCTCTAGTTTATTCCTACAAAGTGCTTGTCATCTGGGATTTCTGTATCAGCTGGAATGACTTTTTTTGCAGGACTGTGATGACAGTGATGCTCTGTAGTGGACAGGGGAGGGGGGGAAACCCATTCCAGAACAGAAACATGTCAGGTTGTTTTGGTATGGGGTGAAGCAGGGGGCTGGTCCCATTGAAATAATGGATTTTGGCTCAGACTCCCAGTTCTTCTGTTTTTAGGGAGAGGCAAAGAGGGAGGCCAGTTAACACATAGTTAAAGAATGGGTTCTTCCCATTGGGAACCCTTGGTTTTGCCCTCCTCACCCTGTTTATTCACAGGCAGCTGACTTGTCTTCTTCTTGGCTTTTTCTCTTCTCCCAGCTAATGCGGACTGGCCATCTCTTCCATTTAAACAAAATCCAGCAGTATTTTGATGCCAGGGAAAATACCAAAATGTTGCTCTGAAAGCCACAAAGGGTTCAATTATTTCCTGGAGACGATATGAAGCCTATTGAATTGCAAGAGATGGTTATCGGCTCTTACTTGTGGAGGAAAAGGGCTGGGAGTGAGTGGAACAGAAATCATTGTGCAGGCAGCTTTTGCCTGTGAAAGTCGTCCAGCTCATTTCATAAAATGAGGTTAAGCACAGAGTGCAGGAAGAGAAGAGGGGGACTGAAAATCTTGGCACTTTCTTATCCTTATCTCTTCTGCTCTGCACTGGGCCTGGGCTCCAGGGACTAATGGCTGTGTAAAACAGGAGCACACTCAGCTCTGGGGAGTGGGAGAGGCAGGGATGTCTCCTGTAGTACTCCACTGCTCCTCCTGGAAACCAGCAGCCTCTCAGTAGGGCAAAATGTGTTGACTGCAGGGATGAGAGGGAGCTAATTAGCTGTCTGGGCGTTTTATTAGGCGGAGGAGAAATGGCTGTTCTAGGAGAATAAGAGAGGAGGGCACCAGGAAGTAATTTTTGTGCCACTTTTTTTAGCCCACCTGCGTATTTTCCATAAGAGCTGAATTTTCTGATGGGAAGTGGGAGATATGTCTGGGACACCATTGGGGAATAATAAGTTCACCTAGCATGGGTTATACTGATGTGCCTGGTAGTAAACAGGAGGCATGTGGAAGCATGTGTGCATAATGCCTGTAGTACCGGACTGTCTTTGTGTGGGATTTCAAAATAGTTCAGAGACTTAATTGTGGTAAAAAAAAAAAAAGTAATCTTCGGTGTGTGGTATTGAGGAGCTGGAAGAAAGTGCGGTCTGCTCTTTGAGACAGACTCCTTAGCAAAGGCTGGGGAAGGAGAGTTGCATTCGTTTCACCAGTTAAAGCACCTGTATTTTGGCTATTCAGTCACAAAGTAGCTTCCCTCCTAGGCATTCAGGTTTTATAAATGGCATTTTTACAGTCAGCCAAAAATAGCATTTGTTAGGTAGCCCAGTAACAGAGTCTGGTACAAAGAGATCATAGCTTCTACAGAGAAGCCCAGATAAGAAACAGCTGATTCCAGAAGCATTGCCTGAGATAATCCTATTACAGCAGACAGTGGCCTCTCCAGGTCTCTTTAAGTTTGCTGCTGTTTTGTATTTTAAACAGGCAGGATTTTCAGCTTGCTGCATGGGAAGATACCTTTCTTTTTTAAGGAAGGAGGTGTAAAGCTGACTTTTGTGGTACATGTGCATAAGTACTTCTGTGTTGTAGCAGCTGTTGTGGTCACAGCAGGGTTAAGGAGAAAGAGGAAGGTTCCTTTGTGTGCCAATAGGTGGGGGTTTGAGCTCATTTTTCAAATTAAGAGTAAGTAAGGAGAGAAAGCAATACCCTGATAAAGAGTCCAATATGGTGGGAGAGTCCAAGAACAAGAGATGCTGGCTTGGCTCAGCCTCAAGGAGTTGTTCTTGCAGAGGAATGTGTGCAGGGTTGGAAAACAAAGCACGCCTCCACTCCCAGCATGGCTCTGAGGCCTGAAGAACTGCCCAAAGCAGTCAATGTCCCGGCCCAGAGGAGATGAAGCACTGATGCCGAAAGGGCTGGCTGCCCACGCTTACCCTCCATCACTTTTAGCGTTGCCCCAGTCCTGCAGAGAAACCCTCAGCTTTACTGTTCAGAAAACAGTGGCATCAGGTAATCCTGTCAATGTCAGCCCAGGGGGAAGCTTTTTAAACAAAACAGACACGTGTGTCCCAGTCTAGCCCTTGGTGAATACTGTAAGATGGTATTTCTCTTACCATACTCCCAGCACACTGCTGAGCTTGGCCACCAGACTGTAAGTCCATTGAGGTGTCCATGGTCATACTGAATCAGACGGGGTCCTGTCTCTAGGGTGCCAGGCTGAGGGGTCTGGTAAAATCCCTTCACATTATTTTGACCACCCACTGGAGATGGGTCTTCAGGAGCATCCCCAGGCTCTGGAGGTAGCTTTGTGCAGAAGCGTAATCTCCCCTGAAACCAGTACACTCTTCTGGCTATGTGGTTGCACATGCTTCTTTGTCTTGAAAGTTTGTAACATAATATCTGCAATTGTAGACATTTGTGTAAAGCCAATGTTTTAAGTTGGTCCATCACTCTGGTTTGGGTTAGCTAGAGCTAGCTCTAAGCACAGGTTTTCCTCCCCAGTCTGATCCAGTCCCCTGGATGTTTTTGTGAGAGGTCCCCAAGTGTCCGGACCTGCACTGTGGATTGTTAGTGGCAGTTTTAGGCTTGGGATGTATCTTTAAGCATTTTGTTGTTCACCAGAGAAAGCAGGGCATTTCTTGATTATGGAGATATCCATTCTTCATTTATCTTCCTACTTCAAGGCTTAATACAGCGAATGCTGAAAATGTATCAGTTGGTCTTCCAGCTGCCTGCCTCCCCACCCTCACTTCCTCCAGCTATTTGCTTTGAGTTATTTGCTCAGGATTTGTTTTCCCTCTGACTTTACAAGTTTGCCTTGCGCAGCAAAAAAACCTGCTATTTTGTTCTCTCTGGTATTTGGCAGGAAAACAAAAAGAGCACAAAGAAGAAAAGGATAATAATTGTTTTCTTCCCTGATGATTTAGCACACAAGTGGTCTTTTTAGTGCTACTCTTGCTGCTGTGTTAAAGCATCTTCCTTTCTTAGGCACACCAAGAGCTGCTGTGGAGAGAAGAAAACGGTGTCTCTTAACTGTGCTTTCCTGGGGCTGGCAGTGGGCTCTAAGCTGAGACCTGCCCATCCGCCTGGTGCTCGCTAGCGAGGCTCCCTCACATGTTATTTTGAACCAGGTGATGGAACTGGACAGAGCAGCTTTTGTGCAGAGTTTTGCAAAACTTGTCTCTTTGCTCTTCTACTCCAGTGGAAGTTGAAACAGGTGTGCTGGAGCCACTGTACTCATTGCATTTTTGTCTTTTTTTGTGGTTCATTTTCTCATGCGTTATTTATTTTATGACACTCCTTATCTCAGTTTGGGGGGTAACCTTCCTCTCCTCAGGACATACGTAACAGTTAGTGAAAGATCTCCAGTGGCTTCTTCCAAATAACTGGGGAAGGACTGGATTGAAAGCAGGGTTGGTAGTTCGTCCAGAAATGTATCCGAGCAGTTTGAGCCTGTAATTTGGGATGCATACTTTCTGGTTTTGGCCATGAGACTAGCCTCTCTCATGATATTTTTGTTTTCTCCTTCCACCCCCAGCTGAGAACAGGAGATGCACAGGGCACACCGGACGACAAGGCAATCCAGCAAGGCCAGTGAGATGAACTCTCCTAAGGGACTCTTCTGAGGGCTAGAAAGAAGCAGCCTGGGGGTACAGGCTATTTGCTTTCCTTTCTTTCTCTAATGCTTTCAGTCATTCCCTATCCCCTCCTGCTTGCATGAGAGAAAATGAAGAATCCCTCACCTTCCTCTTACTGCACAGCGGGTGGAAGAGACTTGCTCACAGACTGAAAGAAGAAGCAGGAAGAGGAAAATAAACAGCTGAGTCATTACTGCAAAAAAAAAAAAATCCTTCAGGAAAGGGGAGGACTGGAAGGGGCTGGCTATGAAACTTCAAGAGAAACCACAAATGTGGCAGTGGACATTTACAAAGGCAGTCCCTCTCCATCTGCGGAGAGAGAGCTACAATGGCTCCTACAGAGGACATGGTGGGTACCAGGCATCTCTTACCCAGGGACAGTGGCAGCATTCAGCAGGTTCCAGCTGCTGAGAAATATGTGGAAATTACATGCTGTAAGTCAGCTAAACAAACAAGGAGGAAAAATGGCTGAGTCAGAAAAAGTGGAGAATTAAGTTCAAATGCATTATTAACTGGAAAACTGCTTAACACAGCTGGAGATCCTATGGGCATGGGTAAACAAAAATATGAGGAAAGAACCAATTAAAGCACTAATTAGTCCTTTTAGGAAGTTGTCCAGGCCCATTAATGATAACCCTTAATTGTAAATCATGGAAGAGACAACTTATCTGTATTGCTGCTGCTGCTGCCTTGAGCATTAGTCCTCTGTGTGTGTGTCTTGCATTTTTGTGTCTATACACAAATCATCAACTTAAGAAACTACACACTTACCAGTGGCAAGTGCAGGTTAATGAAAAATTAGGGACTTGGTCTTCCAACTACCCTGTGGGTGGTTCACCGAAGAATGATGTACTGGGATAGAATTTATGCAGGTCCATTTTCTGAAAGGAGAGACTACCAAGTCTTCCCTTTCATTCCCGCAGCAGCAGAAATAAAGCAGCAGTGCTGGAGCCGGAACTGTTTGCAAGAGCTAAGCATTAAGTATTAATAACCAAGTAATTATCATACCAATAACTATAATGAAAAACACAAGGTAGTGTTTCCAGAAGATTATGCTTTGCAGAGATGGAAAGAGGTTTCGTTCAGCCCATTGCCCTGCCTCTAAGAATATAGTTTCCAGGCTGAGGAATTCAGCAATTACTGAACTGAACGTTCACTTGATCTTGGCCTCTGCAGCTCTGCCTTCACCAATAAAAGCAACTGTGGAATGAATAGGGTGAGGGAAAACGCCCATGTGCTTGCAAATAAGAACACCAGCCTCCTTGATTTCTATGTGGAGCTGTTTTTCTTTTCATATGCATCTAGAAGAAACCTTCACGTGTTTGTGTCTGGGACTATAAGGGCCTTCTGAAAATAATAGTTTTTCAAAGTATGGTAAATCTGAATAAGTATGTGCAAAGGGTCACTTCTCCTTCTTCTCAGAGACAATAAAACATCCACAACAAACAGATATATTATGAGGACACCAGACCCCTCTTATATGTTGGTGAAAATTATTTCAGACCATCATGTTGGCCCTCTGTGTTTTCCCAAATCTCAGATTCCTCAGTGTTCTCTGACGCAATAGGTTTTATACTCCAGAAACAAAAACAGGTTTGGGTTCCCATCCAAGCTGCTGGGCAGATTTTCATCAGTGCATGAACTAAAATGCATGTGGACCTTTGCATGCTCCCAGTTAGTTTGCAAACTCCAAGACAGGCAAGCAGCACCTTGCTTTAAATAGCTATACTGTCTGGAGTCCTGCTGTGAGAAAGTGAAAGGGACGCTTCGTTCATCTGATGATTGAGGCTTATTTGCCTCTTTTCGTGACAGTACAGCTGGTCTTCTAGGTCCTTCTGACATGTGAACCCCAAGCTAAACTGCACTGCATGTGCTTCAGTAGCCAAGTTGGCCACCCAAAGCCATGAAGTCTAGAGGTGTGCTTCAAAATAGTTTTCTTATGTTGCGTGGTGTCTTGAACTTTGTATCAAGTTCTGTGGAGTCCACCAGGACAAGAATTTTAGCCTGGATCTCACAGCTCTTTTGAGAGCTTTTTTGAATACATCTTTGCATTAATGTATTTGAAAAATCCTAAATATAAAAATGTTGCAAGTTTTGAAGCATAGCTACGAAGATGCATTTTTCACTACAAATTGGGAAGAAATATTGAATCCTCAGACTTTCCTCATATCTGATTTTTTTTTACCTGCTCCTTGATGTCTCCTCTGTAACACGCCCCTCACCTGGAATGACCATTACTGAGTAGAGCAGTCCTGACAGGGTTGCAATAATGGCCTTGCCTGGGAGCAACAGCTCCTGTTTTTGCTTTGCTCTACATCCACGTGCAAGGGAGCTAGACTCCTTATTCTGAACGTCCAGTTGAAACCAGGTGGAATAAGTCATCTCTCGAGAAGCGTCTGTCTGTCACTGGTGACTAAGACTGAGTGCTTAATTTAGAGCAGATGCTCAGCTTTTAAATAGATGGCTCAAATTAGGTGAGGCAAATCCCACCCAGAAGGAAAGTTTCTGATCAGCTGAAGCTTCTGCAGCACTATGGAAATGTGTGTTAAATTTTCCATTTTTGAGATTTTAAAAAATGTTGGGAAAATCAAATACCAAATGACTGTACAAATTATAATAGCCTGAAACAACCTTGCAAACCACTGGATCATTGAACAAAACATCTTATAGCTCCTATGTGGTGGAGATTCCTCTATTTGCTTTCGTTTCAAGATGCAGCTGCAATAACAAGGCATATGTGATTTTAATGTGACACCATAATCTGTCAACCCTGAGAACTAGGGAGCAGGCCCATATAAGATAACTAGCTCAACCTCACAATGATAAACATGTCAAGATACAAAAATCAGTTCTTCCCTTACAAATGAAAGAAAGATGTCATGTAACTGGAGATGTCATGCTATGCTGGGATGAGCAACATTCCCACAATTAATCATACCAAATACATTATGTAGTAGTTGTTGCTTGAAGACAAAGGAGGAATAAATACTCGTGTAAACATGCCAAATACGAACTCTCCACAGATGTTGATTGCTGTTCCATATTTAGCACAAAGCACAGCAGTACGTGGAAGATAAGCTCTACATCCAAGCAGAATGATAGCTCGGAAAAGGGCTTATGACTCTGTGGAGGCTGCAGGTAACATGGCTGGTGTCTTTTCTAGGGTCCTTAGGAAACTGGACATTAGGAGCTCCCCTATTGACAGGAAAAGAAAGTTTTTCATTTTCTTGAATTAGGACTGCATTTGGGGCTCTGGTGAACAAGAGATGTTTGGCTGACAATACAGTGGCTTAGAAACTGAAGGCGAGTTCAAAAGTTCCTAACAACACTTCCAAACAAGAACTTTGTGAATACAATGCAAAAGCGACCATGCATATTTGCTGGAATAAAAACCCGAATTAGCTTCAAGCTGGGTTTGTGATTCCTCCCTGACTTGTATGTTTACTTTTCATTAATATTGATTCCTTCTGACCTTCAAGTGCCTCTTCTTCATTGTACGTGCTCCACAGTGAATAGCTTACTGGCAATAATATTAATAGCAGCAGAAAATGTTAACAACAGAGACTACTTGCATGGAGAAATGTCACCTTGTGAATAATTTTTTTTTTCATCAGAAAGCCTCATTTGGGGACCAAAAATGATATACCGTGTGTCCTTGTATAGTGAAACTGACTGATATTGCATGAATTTTGATACCATAACAAATGGCTGACAAGCAGTGCAGAGACATACGATCCATCCTGAAAACGGCTCAGACATGAGATCGATGCATAAGATTAGGAAGCCATAACCTCTAGGTGACCCATATGGAAATGAGAGCAAGGCTAAATTCAGTGAGTAAAATGCTTGCTTAGGGCTAGCTGAGATGAAGAGGTTTTGCATTCATTTAATTTTTGCCTTCGATTTTTTTACTGCTTCTCTGTGATTTCCTTGTCAGCAGCAAAGCTTCCGTTCCCATCACCAGCAGTGATTTGGGAGCACGGTTGGAGAGTGCTCTGAAGACATTTCTTCCTTGGCATCTGCCAGGGTGTCTGTAGCTGTGTTGGTCCCTTCCAGTCCTTGGCCTCAGCTGCCCCTAGCACCTAGTAGCTGCCTCCCTCTGTCCTCATGGGAGAGACAGCTAGCCAATGGCAAAGGTTGCTTCATCCTCTGTTTCTGAAGCACAAAGGGATGCACTGCCTTTGGGGGCTGACGTTCTCCCCTAGGCGCAATCAGAACCTAGAGATCCAGCCTCCTGCCCTAGACACACTGCATACCTAGAGTTACCTGTAATATATCCAGGCCTTGATATTCCTTAGCTAACTGATTTCTGCTCTACAGGCTGGCCTGTTCAGTAAGTGAAATTATCCTAGAAGGAAAAAATGACTTTTGCTCTATGTTTTCCATGGGGACCTCTTGTAGAATAAGGAGCGTGGAACAGCTTACTGAGAAATAGCTGTACCAGGAGTCCCTCTGTCCTTCTTCCCAGGGTGAAATTTGGTTTTGTTTTTGTTTTAGTACTATGGAAAAAAATCCTCTTTCCATAAGAAGCAGCTAAACACAGAAATCTTTTGCAGTCCCCTCATAAAGCTGTAATAAAATTTGCATGAGAGAAGAATTTCTGCTTGTTTATTTGGTGCCCTTTATACCCCCTACTGCCTAGAGCTAGCACATCTGACAGCAATGATGGGCTGTGGATATGGGAATAACAGTGCTGTGAAATCTTCCCCAAAACGACAGTACTTGTGGTCTGATTTGTAAATGCAAATACCACAGTGATGGATTTGTAAATACAAATGCAACGGTATGTCATAGAAACTGACTATAGGATTTTAAAAAATTGAAGCTTAAGGTTAGACTCTTGTTGAACATGGAAATCCATACTAGGTGTGATTTTTTTTTTTTTGGAAGGTGTCAGGCCAAGAGACAAAGTATGATGGATGCCCCACTTCCTCGGGCTCCTCAGAAGAATCCTCACCCTCGGCTACAATAGCAGCTACTGTGAACTCAGGCGTTTAAAAATCATATCGCTGAAGATGTGGATGGAAGGCTGAGATTTTCCAGAGCCTTTAAGAAGTGGTCTACTAGGCTCTTAGATTCCTGTGTTATTAAGATACTTTTGAAGCTTTTACCCAGGAGAGAATAACTTTAGACACCCACTTTTGAGAATCTTAGCCAGAGGGAAAACAAACCACTGATAAAAGTTAGACAGAGTCTGTGTTTTGGAAATCTTCCCACAGTTATTTACACATCTGTGTATTATCTTGTATTGGTCACTGGTTTTTGTATGTGTATGTGTGGTTTGTTTGGGTGTTTTGGTTTTTTTTTACAGTGCACCACCTACCACAAACCTCAATTCAAATACAACCCAAACAACCAGGCAGTCACTAGCATGTTGGGACCCTATCCAGGGTGCACGTTTTGTAGAGGATGAGCACATATAATTATGGATGTTGTGCAGATGCACAACAGGCTGTCAAACTCTACCTGGCTCAGTTCTTATTGCATGGCAAGTCCACAGATGCTCTTTGAATACTGAAGGTGATGTGGTGAGTGCTCAGTAACAGAGACACCGAAGACAGCGAAGAAATCTGCTATTGCAGAGAAACTTGACTTTGACCTTTCCCCATAACTAAGCTTCTTTTTTTTTTTCTTCCTTTACATTCTTTCAAGAATTGTGAGGCCCCAGAGACTTGAGGGAAAATTCATACAGCTCAGGTCATTTTACCAGTCTGTGCAGCCGTTCAGTCAGTAATAAACACTCTAGCAGGGCAATGATTATTGGACTAGTAGGGGGCATTCTAGCCAGCAAGCCACATGAAAATGATAGACAGTTGCTGAAATCAAGAGAACTACAAAGCAAAGGAACAAAAGCATAAGTAAGTGAATCATTAGGCTGGGCTCAGAGACGTGACATACCAAGTGCTGTGCCTCCTATAAATTTGGTGAGTTGATGATTTACCATAGCAGGGCTTTTCAGTAAAGAAAATGAAAACTTCAGGAGGGCTCTTCAGTTCCAAGAAACAGCACCAAGAGAAACATACCCTTTGTGTCACAACAGCTGACTTGGTATTAAAAGCATTGATACCAGTGAATGAGCCTGGAAGAGGCTTCAGACTCTCTCATTCCTATTAGGGTTTAAAAGCACTGGTGCCAGATCCTGCAGTTCTTGCTCAAGCAAAGCTCCCATTGATGTGTTCTTAATCTGGAAAAAGTCAACATGGTTATTTATGGAGCTGTAGTGCCTAGGGGCTCTAATAAAAACTGTGCTAGACGTTGTACCTATATTTAGTAGCAGCCAGTTCATGTCTCATAGAACTTGTGGTCTGCATAGACAAGACTGATAAAGCAGATATAGGGTAGGAATTGCTGTTATTCCTGTTTTACAGATGGGGAGTGAGGGTTAGAGATTGCAGGGGGATTTTCAAAGCCACATTGTGATGTTGGATATTTATTTCCCATGCATTTTAAAGGGAACTGGACGTACAGATGCCTTGGTTGTGTTGAAAGGCTCAGCCAAACACAGGCATCCCAGTTTTGGCGGGATGACGGGAAGTCTGCGAGGGATGTGTAATTAGTTTAGATCTAGACATTCCAGGCCAGTCTGCTACGCCAAGGACATCCATTTTTGGAGAGAGTTTGCCTCAAGTTAGGGCTGCAGAATCCTGACCAATGGATAATGGCTGCCATCAATGTATGGATATAAGAACAAATAGGTAGAAAACAGATGGAGGCAAATGGAAACCCACAGAACCTTGATTGCTCTGACACCTCCTTTGTCTTTGGTGCATGTGGCTGCTGCTTCTTGCCTTTTGTGGAAGCCACTCAAAACCCACCAAGACTTGACTGCATGCAACTGGATAGCTAAATCCAGGCTGGTTAGCTGTAGAGAATGCTTTTAAGTGAAATTTGGCAGCTGTGCCCACAGCATCTAGGTCCATAGAAACCTAACCTGTCACAGGAATTTCCTGGCCAATGACAACCACCATGTTTTGGAAAGGGACCAACAAGGCAGAGGAGATCAGAAAGGGTTCAGAAAAAAGCTCACCAAGTGATCTGAAGCCTAGGAAATCTGCCTTACGTTGAGAGTTGTCAGAAGCTCTGTGTGTTTTACTCAAGGGAAGACTGCAAAGTGATTCAGTAGGAATGTCTGTATGGGCAGTGACTTTTGGAAAGAAGCAAGGTGATTTTTTTCTTAATTTATCTGACCCATCCCTATAAGATTCTGTGACCAAAAAGTGCCCCGGTCAAATTTGGGATAGGAAAAGGACACAAAATCTTATTTATTTTGAGAAAGCTTAATTTTGCCAATAGAACAATGAAGGGATCTGCAGTGAATTCTCCATTACTGAAAGATTTGACAGCAAACTTGAAACTTTTCTCAAAGCTGTAGCCTTAGCCAGGCAGAAGTGTACAGTTTGATCCAGGAGTTACTTTGTGCAGAGCAAAGGACAATGTTGTGTAAGAGTGAGGCAAGGTGGTCACTGCACTTTTAAACTTACTAGCTGGGAAAGTCAAATAGAAAAGGAATTTTATTGATACTGCCTAAAAAATTCCTGTAGTATTTCTTTTAAGGTTGCATATTTCTCGTCTTCATACAAAAGACTGCTTGGATTGGAGCTCTTGCAGTCTTGCAAATTTATTAGCCAGCCATTTCAGGCTAATGAAATCAGTCAACGTAATGGATACAACGCATACTTAAGTATAATCAGATTAAGAATGCAGGCTCTCTCCTAACTTTGGATGAGATCTGGAGGGGCCCCAAACAGGATTGTCTAATGTATTCAAGGTCACCGCAGGGCCCGATTTTCAAAAGCACTTAGTATGTGGCCATCCCTCTTGTGATATTTGTGTCCCAGCACAGGCCAGCATCCCCTGTGCTATGCTCTTTGGGAAAGGTGGTCTCATTCCCGGTCATAAGCCCTTAAGAAAGTGGTCCCATGATATACAGATGCTCTTTCCCAACGGGATTCAGCTCTTAGCAAAAATGTTGTGACTTAAGTCAGACAGTACTGTGCTTGCTTTTACTTGAATTTCCACATTTGAAGCTCTAGGTCTTTAAAGACTCATTCATTTCTAGTTCTAGATTGAATGGAAGTTTGTTTATATGTAAGTATTATATTTTTAAAAATCAGATAAAAATAAAAGCAGAATAATAGTAATAATAGAAGTCTGAGTTAGCCAAAAAGGGGATCAGATGCATATGACTGAAAGTAATGAATTATACTGGCTTGTGGATACAGAGCCACTGAATTTCCGTTTTACTGTGCATTTCACTGCTCCAAAAACATCCACTCTCTTTAGTGGATGAGCCCTTGATCTTAGACAAAATGAAAAGACTGTAACTTGTCCTTTTAATTCCTTTTTTCCCCTCTCCTAATGGATTATCTGGAAGATAGAAGAAGGGCAAAGGTTTACTGCAGGAAGAGAGGGGGGAAAAAAAAAACCAACAACCCCCAAAATACCCATCCAGCATCCCATGAATATCGAGGGACACGCAGGGACGCCGTGCACTGTCAGCTGCTGGGTTCCCCTCTGTTTGCCTCCTCCCCACCTGTTCCCAGGCCCCTCTGCAAGTGTGAGATGGGATTTCAGCAAGCAGCGTCCTGGGGGGGCGAGCTGGGGGTGGGGTGGGTTGGTGGGAGGCAAAGCACGGCCGGGGGGCTGACACATCCAGTATGAAATGTCCAGGTGCAGAGAGCAGGAAAAAAAAATAAAAAAAAAAAGAAGAAGAAGAAGAAAAAGAAAAGGCTCTCGTGCACGCACACACAAATCAATAAAAAGTGTAATGCATCTTTCTTTAATTAAATCCCACCCTTGAATTTGCCGGGCAGCCCGGTCCGGCGGCGACCTCTGCCCCCCTCTGTTTTGTTGACTGGCACAGCTGTTAGTAAATCACCTGCTGGTGCGGCTCTCCGGGGCTTTAAAGGTCATCTGTCAGCGGCTGCTGGGGAGAGATAAAGAAGAAAAACAGAACCAAAAGTCTAAAAAAAAAAAAAAGCACTTTATGAAAGCAAAGCCATTTGAGTGCTTTGTGTGCAACCTTTCCACTGTTTACCTTGCTGACACCTGGGAGTAGGGGGACTTTTAATTCATCCAATTCCCCCTACTCTTTTGTATGCATTTTTCCAAGTTTCCTGTTACTTTTATAATCCTTTTGTTTTAAGCTTTTCTTTCCTGCAGGGGAATCCATGACCCTGCTTCAGCAGCACTGCTGAGCCCCTGAGAACTGCACCCCCTGACGGGGGCGGTGATGCTGCTTGGTGGCGGGGAGTAGGGGATCCCCTGCCCCGTTGCCTCCCATCCCCACTCCCCTGCCCCCTGGCACCCGGTGCAGTGCTACAACATGGCTGGATGTGCAGGACGGTGGTGGTGAGAAGCACACAGAGCACGTTTCCCCTCTTGCTGGTGTTTGGCTGGCTGAGCTCAAGGCCATCTCACTGCCTCAATGCCACCCCCCTTTGCTTGGGAGCTGCTTTTAAGCTAAGGGGCTCTCCCCATTGGTGGTCACCTGAGCTATGCTGCAGCTGCATTGCAGCCATGGCTATGCCATGTACCCCACTGACAGTGAGCCTGACCTTCCTGGACTTCCCACCTTGACCTCCCTCCTCCTTCACCACTGTGGACTTGGCAGGTGATTTGGACTCTTGGTAGAACCCGCTTTGCTGGTCTTGCTTGAGTCCTGTGGGACCGGGTCCTCGTTGGTGAGACCATGGCCTCTGCTGGCCTTGTTATCACCCCAGGCATCTCCCCTCCTCACACAGAGCAGCCAGCTTTCATATCGCCTCACTCCCTGTTCCAGGTTACTTTAGGAGAAGCCAGAAGAAGCTATGCAACTTCAGCCTACTGTTTCATTTCCAGTGACCTGTGGCTCCAGGGCTGCAGTGTTTCTCCAAAGCAGTCATGTAGATAGGGACTGCTTATTGAAGGCCAAACACATTACTTCACCCAAACTGGGAGAGTGGGTTGTGTGGAGGGGGTGTACATGGAGCAGTTCTGTCCCAGAACATGAAAAGGCATGATTATCATTTAGGTGATTCCTTGCCACAAACCACTCCTTCAGATATTTATGCTTGAAGGGGTAAGCTGGTCTTATGCTTATTCAGTAGTTCTGCTGTCACCTTAATTTTCAGTTTCATGTAAAATGATGTATTTTTACAAAACAGGTAAATGCGCAAGACCCAGATAATTTGGGAGCTTTTTTTCCCACTTTGTAATTACTGATGTATTTTCAATAATTTTCCATTTTAATTCAGCACTGACCACTGACCACCTTCTTGGACTTTCATCCCAAGTCAGGCAGAATGTGCAGGTTCTGGTGCAATTTCAGTTTTTTTGCTTTAGGTTCATTAATGTATTAAACTCAAAGGGATCTTAGGGATCTGAGAACCCACGCAAAGCAATGCCATTCACAAAATTGATCACAGTCATTGGGCACCTCGATCATGTCTGTCTCTGTTTCCAAACCCACACGTTTTCTGTGGAATAAAAAGTACTATCTGCCATTGTAATATATGGGTTTTGCAGGCTCCAGTAAGGTTGGTGAAACTAGGTCTTCTTTTAGCCTACCAACTGTTTATTTAGACACATAGTAAGAGAGATCAAGCCAAATTCATCTGTGGTGTAAGTCCATTGACCTGGCTAGATTCATACTTGCATTGAATTTAACCTGCTTTGACCACAGAGCCATCAAGTGCATAAGCTCTCAGTGGTCTGTGTCTCTGCAGCAATGTTCATTCTTGTCCCTAATGCTCTCTCTTGTAAACCCTGCGGAGAGGAATGCCTGTAGGCTGTCAGCTGCAGCCCTGTGGACTAGATCTTGGCTGATGCTGAAGTTTATTGCTATTGCTTTTCTAATGCAATAGCTTTCCTAATCTGGAAGACTGGTTTAACTGAACTGTTGTGTGGGGAATAACATGATAACAGAGAGGAGAGGAAGCATCAGGACAGTAAAAGGAACATATGTGGCTCTGAGGATGGAGACTTTGTTGATCTCTTACAGCACTCTGCTAGTCTCTGACCAAAGCAGTAGCCTCCTGGGAGTTGGCCAACAGGGTTGCTGGAATCCAAGAGTGATGACACCCATGGTGTAGCCAAACTGAAGAATTTGGCACAGTATTGATGTGTCACAGGAGCTGTCCCTAGCTCTTCTTGGCCTCCTGACCTGCTATCAAACAAAGGGAAACTTGTACTTACAGTACCAACCATTAGAAGTAGAAAAGAGAAAAAAAAATCAGTAGTTGGCAGGATCATTTGTTTAGCTTGGAAGGAAGGAGCTGTTTAGTATTTCAGAAAGGGGAAAATTCTCAGCAGAGAAAACAAAAAGAATGAGGACACTCAATCAGGCAGTTGCTCTTCTGCTGCAGGAATAGTGCACGGGTGCTTCCCCTTCCCCCACACCTTGATGATACAAAACAGCCCCTCCACCATGAACACTAAGCTACTTGAAGGGCTCAAACGAGTAGGCGTGGGATCGCTCTATCTCTGCATCAGAAATGGTAAGAGATTCTCTCCATAAGGAGGACTGGGGTCATTTGGATCAAAGCTCAGGAACTACTTGCAAAGTCTCCCAGGTCACCAAACTTCAGGAGCAGAGTAGCTTCATGTTACACTGTAGGGTGATGACAAAGGGCAAGCTGTAGGCAGAGAGGAACCAACGCACTGTCTTTGCCTGTCAGAGACGAGTGAACTACTAGCTGGGCTAGCCTTAAGCAAATCATTGCTCACTTGACAAAGCAGAGATCAGGAGATGAGGCGAGAACCCACTCCTGTTCCTTCTGCTGCTCAGCAACTCTGAACACCTTGGCAGCAAATGGTACTTGTGGACATCCAGTGCTGTGCTGGTGTAAACATTTCCATCTCTCAAGGCATGCTTTATTGAGTGTTTCTTTCATCTTTTGGCAAAGAAAATGACCTCTTAGACCTTTTTGGTCAGGGTTGTCTATAACCTGTGAGTCAGCCAGAGGCTGTTTCTTTTGGAATACCAGGGACTTTGCTTCTCTGTAGCTCGGTCCTTAGGTAAAGTAGGTATAAAATGCTACTAGGCTATTTGACTATGTTTAGGCTTTCCTAACAACAGATGTGACAACCTAAGGTACACAGCAATAAAGAAGAAAAGCTCTATTTTAGCTATGCATAAGAAATGCTTGACAGGTATTTCTGAAATGTGAATATTCTTTCCCCTTTATGGCTGAGGTAAGTCTCAGGCAAATGCTTAGCAGGCATTGTTCTTGAAAATTATGATTTATTGGTTAAACAAAGACCAAACTTTGCTAGCCTGATTGGACAGATGAGCTACAGCAGTTACATTAATCACAGAGTTCAAAAATCCTCTTCCCTTTAGTGCTCGTGTCGTGTCTATCCCTTCCATGCAGTTCCATCCACCCCAGGGGGAGATCAAATAACATCATCAAGATGAGTTAAAATTCTGTTCACAAACCCACATGTACCAAATCCAAACCCCGAGACGAATGGGTGCTCAGCCAGGAATCTAAGCAGAGACATTGTACTTTTACGGAGTCATTCGGGAGCCAGTGTAAACCATAATAAGGGCTGAACACAACATAATGAGTATTTTGGCCAAACAGCTCATTGTAGGGAAGATGCTCTTTGCTGTTTTACTCTTTCGTGTCTGACAGACACTGTTTATTTTATGATGAGGAAAATGCAGGAGAGAGCACATGCACATCCCCAGCACCAACAACATGAATATAACCCAGAGCTTGGGGTTCTCTGGAGGTTAGGAAAGCATGAGGTGTGCAGTGGGAAACAGGATAATGACCATTAACAAGCGATTCAGAAAGTGACTTAGACCTTTTTCTCTCTTTTAGTGTTTAATATTTCCAGCTAGTTTTGAAGGTCCCTTGATTAAGAGGTTGCTTTGACTAAGAAAAGAGGTTGCTCTTCAGGCAGGCTGAGAGGAACTCAAACCTTTTTCTACCACCGAGACAGAATTGTACCATCTTGTTTAGTTTTCCTGGCTGGGCTCTGCTCAAGGTAGAAATCATGCCTGAGAGAGATCTGCATCCTGGCCCTTCACCATGCTTTTCTTAGGCCATTACAAGGATTTTACCATATACTCCTTCAGAATACTAAATAATGCAACTTTGCTGGTTGAGATTCTTCACCCTACAGCATTTTATTCCCTAAAACATGCTTTTATTTTTAGACACAGTTGATCAGACCATTTGGAAGAGAGTTGAACGAGCCCTGCCATTTAGGGCACATCCTAATACACATCCTAAATGTATTTATGAGTACAGACCCATCAGAACTTAGGTTTGAAACATCAGCAAGAAGAGAAAACTGTGCGAGGTACTGAAAAGAGGCACCAAAATACTCCTGCTTATTATCCTTAGCTACTGAGCTGGGAGCCAAGTCATGGCTCTACAGAGATGAAAGGGACTTTCAGCACAAGCTCCTCTGGTAATGCCAGGGCAAGGCAGGTGGATGGGAAACCTTCAGGACTACTAAATGGGCCCAAATCTGAAATGGAGAGCTGTGGCTGCAGTCTTTCTTACTTTTTACTCTCCAGAGATGGAGAGAGTCTTCCAGATGTGGCAGCAGACTTCTGATATGTGTCCTGTATCAGCTGTTTTGGGGGCACAGTTACCTTTTCGCAGGAATGAAAGCCCCCAGTTGATGAAAGCTGAACTTTTCATCTCCCTCACTGCTGCAGCCTTTTCCGTACACGGGACTTTAATCCCACACATCCCTTCAGAAATATTGTCATTAAAGATGTGGGTATACATTTTGAGATAAGATTGGCTCATGATAATATTACTGACTGTGTAATTATGGAAATGAGAAAATAATCCCCTCAGGCTTTATTGTAATGACTTTTAAGCATCTTGCATCATCATAGGCAGACAGCAGGCTTCAGGATGCCATGCATTATTAAAAGGAATGTGGAAAATCTTGTTTTGGTTGGTGTCGATGTCTCTAGTAAGGGAGGACCCCATGTTTCTTCACAGTGAAATAGGATCAGGTATAAAAACATGTCAGCTTTTTGAAAATAAATAGCTAATCTATACTTTTGTCTTTTGATGCATCGGTAAACTGTGTTCCTGACAGCCACCCCTGCAGATACTGTGGCCTTGAGAGACCTTGGCCGCCTGGTCTGTGTCTCTGTTTTGAATCAAAAGACAATGTGGGTTGGTTGCAGATCTGGATGCATGGTGCAGATAACTTCACTGGACCATGTTAATTCATGGTATTATTGTTATTTTACTGATGCAGAAGAGTTGCTGTAGGAATGAGCTTGCTGAATATACTCTTTGGTCAGCAGCTGTGTGTGTGCTGGACTCCCATCATGGAGAAATAAATAGGATGAACATCAGAACACTGCTGAAGCATTATAGCCTACTCAGTGCACTAGTATTAGCAGAAATGGAGATGAAAACACACACATGGGCTTCCCTAGGAATACTTTCTGTAATTTTACCTTATTTTAGAACCACTGCTGAGGGGGACCACTTGTTATCAGAGTCATTTTTAAAAAGGGTAATAAGGAGGACCCTGGGAACTACTGACCAGTCAGCCTCACCTCAGTGCCCAGTAAGATCATGGAACAGATCCTCCTGGAGGTTATGTCAAAGTATATGGAAGACAAAGAGGTGATTATAGACAGCCAACATGGCTTCAGCAAGGGCAAGTTGTGCCTGACTAAATCCAATGGCCTTCTATGTTGGAGTGACTGCATCAGTTGACAAGGGGAGAGCAACTGATGTCATCTACCTGGACTTCTGTAAGGCCTTTGGTACAGTCCCCCCCAACATTCTTACCTCTAAACTGGAGAGGTATGGGTTTGATGGATGGACTACTAGATGGATAAGGACTTGGCTGGATGGTTGCATCTAGTTTCAGTTAGCAGCTCAATGTCGAAATGGAAACCAGTGACAAGTGGTGTCCCTAAAGGGTCTCTCCTGAGACCAATACTATTTAACATCTTCATTAATGACATAGCCAGTGGGCTTGAGTGCACCCTCAGCATGTTTGCGAATTACACCAAGATGAGTGGTGCAGTTGATACACTTGAGGGAAGGTATGACATCCAGAGGGACCTTGACAGGTTTGAGGAGTGGGCCCATATGAACATCATGAAGTTCAACAAGGCCAAGTGCAAGGTCCTCCACCTGGGTCAGAGAAATCCCCAATACCAGTACAGATTAGAGGATGAATTGATTGAGAGTAGCCCCGTGGAGAAGGACTCGGGGATACTGGTGGATGAAAAATTGGATATGAGCCAGCAATGTGTGCTCGCAGCCCAGAAAGCCAATCCTATCATGCATCAAAAGAAGAATGGCCAGTAGGTCAAGGCAGATGATTCTGCCCTTCTACTCCACTCTCATGACACCCCACTTGGAGTACTCTGTCCAATTCTGGGACCCCCAGCACAAGAAGGACATGAACCTGTGAAAGTAGTTCCAGAGGAGTGCTGCAAAAATTGTCAGAGGGTTGGAATACCTCTCCTGTGAAGAAAGGCTGAGAGAATTGGGGTTGTTCAGCCTGGAGGAGAGAAGGTTCTGGGGAGACCTTACTGAGGCCTTTCAATACTAAAAGGAGGCCTATAAGACAGACAGAGAAGACTTTTTACCAGGGACTGTAGCGCCAGGACAAGGGGCAGTGGTTTTAAACTGAAAGATGGTAGATTTAGATTGGATATAAGGAAGACTTTTTTTTACGATGGGGGGTGGTGAGACACTGAAGAGGTTGCCCAGAGAAACTGTGGATGCCCCAACCTTGGAGGTGTTCAAAATCAGGTTGGACAGGGCTTTGAACAACCTGATCTAGCGAAAGATGATCCTGCCCATGGCAGGGGGTGTGAACTAGATGATCTTTAAGGTCCCTTCCAACCCAAACCATTCTGTGATTCTATGATTCTATGATACTCACAATTTTCAAAAAGATAACGCACAAGCGGAATTCTTCTTGTAAGTCCACCTTTGCTCTTTTCCTTTTAATAAACCTGTAGAGAAGTTAGTGTTTTGGACAAGACCTTTACTAACAATCTTCCAACTAGGATTTCACATAACTAGTTAAATGATGGCATACGTAGCAGTCAAACTTTCTTTTGCAGCCATGCTGCATGTTTATTCCCCGGAGGACTCCAGCATGTAACTGTAATCTCAGGCAAGTCAGGCAGGTGGATCAAGGCAGTCAACTGTGGGAGCACATAATCTTAATGAAGAATTTACTTTCTTTGCAATCACATACAAGACAAATTATGACAAGTTTCTTTTAGAAGGAACTGTTCTAGAAGTCACTTTTGGTGGTGTTTCTCCAAGAAATCCATGCTGCAGTTAGAGATAGAAGTAAGCAAATCTGACCGTTCTGCACCTGATGGTTTTCTGATATTGTTCCTTGATGGACTAGATCACCTCATGACTTCATAGGACTTGTGATTGCAAGATCCAAAACCTCAAGGTTTTGGCGTTTCCCGAAGCTCATCCCTATGCTTCTTCCCTGCTCTTTTCATTTCATTGCTGCATTCACAATAACCTAGATCTGATGCTGTTGCTACCTGCTTAGTGGATGGTGAGGCTGGACAAAAACCCATTGAGTAGAAGTCAGTTCATGCCTTGGGAAATCATAGGTTGTTGCTGAATGTTTGCTGATAACACATCTTGGTAGGGGGGCACTCAATATACTTACGACATACAAATGTATTGATATGCAGTCTGTTCACTGTGCAAAACCATCTCTGCTCAGAAGAAGGGTCAGGTAGTATTACCAGATGGTCTCATCAGTGCTACTCCTGAATACTTTACCCCTGGGCAATCAGAAAGATTTTGCTAGATGGCAACTCTTGTCTTAGCTGTGGGTGTGGAGATTTGCTTATGTAAAGCTAAGCTATGTTGCTTTTATTTTTTTACCATTAATCTCATCATATCGTGTGAAAATGGGTGTCTCCCACCATCCTTCTTCCTTCCTCACTGCAATTTGTTCAGGCCACACCCTTATCTCTCCATTGTGGCAATAGTGATGGTCGCAGTCACATGTTGATGGTGCTGTCTGAACATGTTATGCCACTCTGCTGTGTTCACAGTGGCCAGCCATAAACCGGGTGGCTGGCCAGCACTGCTGGATTTTCAAACCCTTAAAGGCTCAGGATCTGGGGAAAATTTGGCTTGTGGTTAAAAAAAGACACATGCACACACACTTGCACATATTCTTTTTTTCTGAAGGGCCCACTGTGGGCCTCTTTATCCTTTCCTCCCATCCACTCATCCCTTCTGACACTCTCTGTAGGTGAGACCACTTTTATTTTGTTTAAATGAATTTTCCAGGGAAGGGTTTTTATTGTGTTTTCCAGGCACTTCAGAGCTGTAGGTGTTACTGTATGTACAGTGCCTTAACACTTCTATTGAGAGTCATTGGTAAGTAAAATACCATTGCGTTCCTTGGTCCACAAAACAGTGACCAGGCATACCCATCACACGAACATCTACAGTGTACCAGAAGGAAGTTTCACCTTGTTTTGGACATAGAAGTCCCTGAGCCCTTCTGCTGAAAGCTGCATTATTTTTCTTCTGATACTCTGTGGCAAAAGGATCTCCAGGGAGGTTTATTTACCTGTGGCTGATGAAATGGCACTTACCTTTGGTGTCCAGTTGCCCGTTTAGCTCTGAGTGGCCAGAGTTAATGAGCTTATATGAAGGACCATTGCAGAAGCTCATGACCCTGACTGGAAGCCAGGAGCAACTCAATGCTCTGACAATGATTACTTACCATTTTCCCATGTTACATGCTGTATTTGGTCATGTTCAGTAACTCTGTAGTAATCACACATGATGGAATGGCAGCTTGTCAGCTGATTTAATTAAAACCACATTGCTTTTTTTTTTTTATTGCCTCTCACATCATTAATATTCTGTCTAAGACGCGCCTGCAATCTAAAGATTGGAATCAGTCTCATTGTGCTCTTTCCAAGCTTGAATTCCCAGACACACAAACCTGGGAAAGAGTTTTAAAGGGACAGGTAATAGTTAGAAACTAATTTGATTACATTGAAATGGACCAGTCATTGGTCCAAATAAATGCTTATTAAGGGACCAGTCTTTCAGGTTGCTTTTAAATGCAGTGCAGGCTTTGCTTCCATGGCTATGAGTGGGAATAGAATATATTTAGGATTTCCCAGGAATCAGGTCTTTGCTCTGCAGGCTTCTGCTCATTCAAATGGTTGGTTATGCAAATATATTAAAAAGACTTAAGTAAATAACACTGCACCCTTATAAGCTTGGTTTATTATTTACATATTTAGCAACAGAGTCGTATTGTCCCTTTTCTGGAGTGCCTGGCAAGGTCCATTTCAGAGTGAGAGCATAGCAGCCAGATATGCATTCGACATTACAAAGAAAAAAAAATCTATCATTTAAGATTATATACAGCAGTTTATTTAAACAGTGATTAACTTTCATCAGCAGTATGCGTATTTTTGTTTTCTTTAAGAAACCCTGCCATTCTCAATCACAGCTGCACTCCTCCTGCAGCTCCCTGTTACTCACTGACTTGAACGAAGCTTTACAGATATTTCACAGCCAATTACCATCCAGGTTTATTATGTTAAAATTAAGGCAACTGGAGTCAACAACCACTGCTGAATGAAGGTAAAAGCTTGAGAACATTTTGCATAACAGTCATCAGCGTAGCTGATAGCTATTACAGTGTTCTTGTGCAGTAAGCCTACGCAGATACTATCTCTCTTGCCTGTCTGTTCCAACATGCATCTCATCTCATTTGCAACCCTTTGCTTTAATTAGCTGAAGCCTTTGCTTCAGTCTTTCATATGTCAACCAGCCTGTGTACACTTCCATATTTTTAATCAGTAGCCTGTTGTCTTTACTTTGTCATTCGCACTAGCATATAAATCTGCCCTTCTTATGATCCTCACTGCTTGGTAGAAGTCAAAACATGCTGTTTAATTTTCCTGTTCACTGATTTCCATTTGTTTCATGTTCAAATGCTGGCTCTTTTCCCCCTTTTGGGCATGCTGTGAGCATTAAACTTAGTGATTAAATGCCAAAAAACCAGTCCTTTTCCCCTTCCATGCCCACAAATGGGTCATCCTAATCCTTACTTGGATGCTTACCTCAACAGCGTGCCCTGCGCGTGTGCAGTCAGCCTAAATGGGGCTAGCTGCCTGGGACCACCATAGGCTGACAAAGATTAGCTAACAATGGCTAATAAAACAGGTGCAAAACTTATGTGCTCTCTTAGGGTTGTGACTGGCTTTAGCTGCTTCTTCTCATTTTTTAATTTAATCTACTACAGCAGAATATTTTGTTTCACCCATGACACAGCTGAATCCTGGGACACCAAGACTTAAAAATAACCAGATGTAAAAGAATAGGAGGGTGGCATCTGGCTGTCCTCTGGCTTTCAGATTTTCTGGTTCACTGGGGGGGAATCTGAGGCTGTCTGTAGCTGTCTGACAGGTGTGGTGGCTGGCCCTGACATTTGTGCCAGTGGCTGATCCCCGAACTGAGCCTGGAGCGTGTTCAGGATGTCGTCTAGCTTCTGGTCCATCTGCATGACCTGTTAAGGAATCAGAAAGCAGACGAGGTGTCAAATGGTTGCACATGCTTCTGGTGAGAGGCTCTCTCTGGCCAAAAGCTCTGGGAGGATAAAGCCTGGCAGGGAGCATTAGTGTTTGAGGACCACTAGTTTCTTTGAGTTTTGTCTAGCCTGCTGCTCTAGGAAGGTTGAATGAAGCTACAGTCACAGGGAAGGGTGTAAAGCTATGTGAAGTGGCAGTAGAATGACAGGACATTGGTGGCCCGAGCACTTGACCGCTTGAGTCAGCCATTTTGTCTCCCAGCCTTTTCCCGGGGTTGCCAGCTTCTCTCGGTGATGATGCATCCTGCAAATATCTGCCCTGAAACTCTCTTTTGCTCTTTGGTTTATCGTGAGTGTTTTTTCCCACTACCTCTCCCAGTGCTTCACCACCCTTAGTTGTAGGACATCATGCTTTCCATTACTGTCTTGGGAAATGAAGCAGCTCCCCTCCCTTCACACTGTAAATAGATGCCTCTGTGATACATGTTACAGTCAGAGATCCTACCAGATATGGTGTTTATTCCCATGCATTGTTAAGAGGATAGCCTACTAAAAACCACATAATAACACCAATGACTTCATTAAAAAAAAGAACAACAGTTCTATAGGAAGCTTGACATGCTAATCCCTCCTCTCATTTCTTTTCTTTCCAGCTGAAATTTCTAAGGCATAGTCCTAAGGCAGAGGAGTCTTCTCTAGTTATTTTTTAAGCAGGGAAAGGCAAATCTGGATTTTTAAAGGGATGCTGCTTTTATATTTTCCACTGCTTTTTGAAATCTTGGCCTCTATCGAGGAGCCCCCAAGCAGGCATTATCCTGTTGTTCTGGTAAGGCTTGCCATCACTGCAAATGGCATCCTGCTCACCTTAGCATCAGCCAGTGGGATGGGCTGAGGACTGTTGACTGCTCTAGTTTGCTGTAAAGGCAAAACTGTGGCCAGCATCCTGTAAGCAACTGGGATCACTTCTAAGGATGCTTGAATACAGTGCAGCTTTGTGTAACAGATGAGCCCAAGAAAAATGAGCATTTTGAAGAACATTGGATGGTTCACTTTACAGTTATCTGCTGTGAAACTCTGAGCCTCTGAAAACTGTGATCTGTCCCAGTGGGTCTAATAAACTGATAGCAAACCTTTTAAAGTGATATCAGATCTAAACAGAGCTTTCAATAAGAAGGGAGTCAGAGAGAATGAGAGAATGAGAGAGAGAAGGATTCCAGCCTTTTTCTGTGCAATGATAACTTTGGAAATAGCCATTGGCAGCATGGACTGAAAGTTTAGCAGGATGAGATTGCTTTACAAACCAAAGCAAAGAAAGTCACCTTATCCACTTTCCCCTCCTCTGCCTTTTCTCACTCCAAGTGTCTGCTCCCCTGGGGGCCCCCCAAACGTCAAGGTACCAGGAGATTATTCAAGTTATATCATTTTGGCAACTGCTATTATTCTCTCCTATATACAACCTGCTGTGGGAAGGAGGAGTGGAGTATCTCTCCTACCTCATGAAGGAAGAGATGTGCTCATCTCTCTTTCATTTCTACTTTCATGACTACTGTCTTCTAGTAGAAAAGTCCCTCTTCCTGTCTCTTCTTTGGTGTGGGTGCGGGTTATCTGAGGCAATATTTTCAAGCAGCAAGGAAGGAGCATTTAGGGTAAGGGTTAGATAGTATAGCCCTTCACTACGATTTGTTCCTGAGTGCTTTCAGCTGCATGGCTGGTGCTGCCTGAGCAGTGACAAGGGTGGGCAGGGCAGGGTGTGTGGGCATGGGAGGATGGGGGCTGCTCATTGCAGCCCTGCCGGGTGCAGGGTGGTCGGTGCCAAGCCTGCCTTGGGATGAGTCACTGTCAAACAGCAACTTGAGTAAATATTGACACTCTTTAGTTGAGGGGAAGGTACCCTGGGAGAAGCTGTGTCCGACGGATGTGCAGGCACCACCCGGCCAGCCGGACCCCATGCCACCAGTAGTATCTTTGCCTTTTCCCTTATCTAATATGCTGCTAGGAAAGAGCAGTCGATGCTGCTGTGGAAGGTCTCTCTCTGTGGTGTGGTCACCAAGAGAAGCACTGACAGTGCTCTCATCTTGGGCACAACAGCTGCATATTCTGCTCAGCACTAAATTGGTTGGAAGTCTGGAAGCCACTAGTGATTTAAGGGTTAAGCAGCATGGAATTAATTTAAAAACCACAGCCTTTATTTTCTCCTCCATTCTTGAAAAGCCTGTTTGGCTGATGCTGGTAATGACTCAACAGAATCTTTCTTAAGCAGAAATGTTGCGCAGAGCAGAAACTAAAGCAGAACTAATACATTACAGTAGGGTAAAGAGAGGTGTAGGCAGGGAAATGGGATCAGGCAGATGAAAGACCTTTTGGGGCTTTCTTTTGTGAGGCTTTGTTGATTTTGATCTGCACACTTGATCTTAGATAAGCTACGCCTGCATATGCCATAATTTAAACTCGCTGTATTTCTCTGTATTTTGCCAACTCAGTGAAAGAATGTGATGGGGAATAATTTTATGCACTTTTCTTTCCAGGAGAGGAGGAGGGTGGAGAACGTAAATATTCATTTGTAGGGAGGGAAAAAGAGAAATTCATATATACGGGAGTAGATTACACTACACTTCCGTCACACCTTCCACTCAAGGATCTGCAAATATTTCTGAACATTAATAAACATAGCTGCTCATTTCTCCTGTGTCAGCTGTATATATGGGAGGGTTTTAATGGCCATTTTTGAGATTAGAAGCAGGACCCTGAAAAATTAAGTGACCCGTAAGAAGATCTCTTCTAATCCTTAGCTTTGTTGTATTTTATACACAGGATCAAGACACCACTTTCTGGCTTCAGATGCTCTAAAATATGTCTCACTTTGAACATGCAACTACGCTGGTAAAACTTTAGTCAGAAAGACAAATTCTTAAGTACCTTGTCGAATCGGAGCCTATTAAAAAGGGGTCAAATTTGGAGGCTGGTTAACTGTGATTAAGGAGTGACAAAAGGAGAGTTGTGGGCACTTCGAGGCTTGACTGAAGTCAGTAGGATGACTTGCAGGGTCAGAAGACTTTTCACATATATGAAGGTTTTTCACAAGAAAGTCCTGGTTTTAAGTTTCTCCAAACCCACCTAGCAGCAATTACTTTCCTTAAGCCCAAACGGAACAAGCTGCCGGTTTTGAGTAACACATCCAGGCAAGCACACGGGCAAAGGGTTAAATTGAGCAACATGTTTTTCGGCTGAGTAAAGTGAGAAGCCATCCAGGGCTGGCTGCAGAGTTTCCAGAGAGATATGATATGCCCCTCACAGGCTCGGTGGAGACAGGTGAGTTTGGCAGCTGTCCACGGGCAAATGGCAACAAAACTTCTGTTCTCCCACATCACAAAAGCACTCTGGAGACGATCTATAAAATTGTTAAAATGCTTTTATATCCTTTCAACTGCCCTGTAGAAAGGAGACTTGCAAAAGCAGTTTAAAATATTACACTGTTGTTATTGGGGCTATGAGGTGAGCTGAAGGAGTGTTGAAATGTACATTCATTTTAACATCCCCCTGTGAAAAGGCGCTGGACTCCATGGTGACATGCAGGACTGGCAGTCAAAGAAAATGTCTTCCAACCAGCTCCAGTGAGTCACAGCAAGCCCTGAAGGGGAACTGGGTCAGTCAACGTGTGGGACGCAGGGTGTCCCTGCCCTTCACCTTGAGCACCAGGTTTGCTTTTAATCCCCATGTGCTATTTGAGGTTGGTTTTGACCCTCTGTGAAAGCTGGTGTCTCAACTGTTTATCTAAATACCCCGGTTTACCTCAGCGAGCTCCTGCTGCAGAAGTGCCTTGTGTAGAAGGGGATCCTAGGAATGACAGCAGCATGGAGAGGGAAGGCTGGATCATGCTGGGGATTTGCCACATGCTGGACAGATTCCTAACTCCCCTGAGAGCTTTTTTCTGACATGTTTTGCACACACACCCACCATAAACAAAATGCATGTGCGGAAAACTCAGCTGGAGTAGCCACATAGTGTCCCCCAAATCCTCTCACTTTAAGCCAGAAAAACATCCCTCCCCTCAAGTTGTGCCTATCTTTTTAATATGACTTCTGGAGGCTGGGAAAGCCAGTATCAATTATGTGCACAACACACTGACTTGAACTATTTCCAGAGGAGTAGCTGAATGGGAAGATGGTCTGCTGGAGCACTGAAGTAAATCTGTAAACCCACAAGCATGCTCATATGTTGCTAAGTAGGTGGAGCTTTGTATCAAAAGCTAAATCCCATAAATCAAATAAAGTTGCTGTCACCTCCTTAAGGCTCTCCTCTCTCCCTGCCTGTAGTAGTCCTACACAAACTGATCAAAATGGCGGAGCTGTACAGCCTTTGCGCAGTTGTCTGCAACATGTCTGGGCTGCTGGTACCGGGATGCAGCACAAAATGGAAGAGGGAGAGAAGGCAGCCCAGAGTCGTGTTACTAATCAAAATGTCACAGCGCAACAATAAGTTCTGCTTTTGGTTAAGCTGGATTGACTTTGGCTTCCTGTTTGCCTCACTCAAGTGGGGAAAACTATGAAGCTGTGCCCACAGGACAGCCCAAGGTGTCATGGCAGGGGTGGAGGACTGTAACAGCCACTGCATTGTTGAGCCCCATCCCCTGCTATCAGAGTTGCTGTACGATGCATGCTTTAGATCTAGAAGCCCCACAAGACACCCAGGCTTCCTCTCCCTGACATGTAGCCCTCATCCCATAACAAACTGTGGACCTAAGCACAGATGACCAAGAGCCACCAAAGCACAATGGGCCACAGGACGTGAGCAAGGGCATTGCCAGAGTGTCTGCAAGGTGTTATGTGATGTTTTTCATCTGCCACTGCAAAGTCAACCACATCTGGGGCCAGAGCTGCCATGGCCAGCTGCCCCATTGCATGCAAACACAACATCCCAGCTCAGGGTTTCCAAACCATCAGAGTCCTAAGCTTAGCCCAGTGAACACCCCTTTTCTGGGCTGACAGGCTTACCACCACCTAGACATGCCCCCAGGACCCTGCCATTTCCTCTGTTTCCAGCAGGTCTCTGTTTGCTGCAGGTTCTGGTTCCCAAGGTAGCTAAAATGAAGCTGGATCCACTCACTGCAGCTCTTACAAAATGGTGGGTAGGATTTATTTTGTATGGAGAGAAGAGTGTATGTGAACCTTTGTCTGGCATGAGCTACTCTACCTGCACATACTTATTTCTCAATATTCTCAGCTTGTTATCTGTGATAGGTCACCCAAGGTCCAATTCATAGGAGCAAAAGGTATTAATTTAGTACAATCAGATGTGATTTAGTTGAACTAGTGCAATCCATTTTATGGATGCTTTCATTTCTGACTCATGTAACGTACTGATTTAGCTTAAGCTCATTGTCCAGAAATTCGTGCCGTTTTCTCATGTTGACCAGGTCTGTCACATTATTTTCCTTCTCATACCAGATGGTGGACTGATTTGATTAGATCCTGTAAAGCCTATGTTTAGCTTTATATGCACATCTGGTGTTGTAGCTTCTCTCTGCCTATAGTTACACCCAATTATTCAAACATACTAATTGCCTATCGTACGGTCTGAAGTCCGAACTGTTTATTTTAGGAATTGCTTTATATTTTAGCATGTTCCTGACTGGATTTATTGCTGTCCAGAGACTGCTGATTCTGGGAAGGGAAATCTTTTCTCTACAGCACTTCATGCAAAACTGCCTCCCTTTCACCTTGTGTGTCCCCATTAGAGAAGTTTCACTGAAGTGAAATGCTGAAGCCACTGAAGCATTTTTTTGCTTCCTTTTAGCGTGGTCAGACAATGTGAATGTTGATGTAGCCTGTTGGTGGCAGTCTGTGAGGAAGCAAATGGACATGCCAGCCATAGAGACCTCAACTAGTTTGCGGAGATTTCTCCTGTGCAAGGTGCGGCTGTAGTGCAGCCTCTGTGAACCTGGTCCGACAAAGTGCTTATGGATGTGAGTGCTTGAAGCATGTGATGAGTCTTGCTGAGGTCACCAAATATTTAAGTGCTTTGATGGACTGGAGCCAGAATGGTCAACAGTTTGCAAGACTATACCTTTAGGATAAGCTTTTGGAGTCCCCTAAAGTACTTATACACACATATGCACGGAAATATATCTGCACCATTTCTTAAGTCCCTGAGGAATGATAATTGGCATCTACCATGGCATCCTTCATGACATGACTTTGGCATTAATATTAGGAGAGAACTGGTGGTTTGTCTCTCCTCTTAAAACAGCAACAACAACAAGAGGGCTTTGATAAACAGGCTCCCATTAACTGACTGTTTTTTGGATGAGTTGTAACAGATTTGGAACTGGCCTGATTCCTAAAACAATGCTGTATCTCAAAGCAACGTTGCCAGGTGGCATGTACTCAGGGAAACATCTCACTGTGGTATGTCAATGTCTTGTAGCCAATTGACAGCACTCTCTGGCCCAACACTGAGCCGTGCAGCTCCTTCTTTGTTCTGCTGAGGGTGCAACTAGCACAGAAAGACCAGCTTCAGTCAATGAGAGCTTTTGCCACTAACCTCAGAGGTCAGGTAAACAAGTAGAAGCTACACAAAGCACGCTTCCGTGACAGCCTGTTGTTCTGGCAGACCCAATTCTCCAAGAACACCAAAAAATATATAAAGCACCAGACTGTCTTGTTTGACTTATTCTGCATACCCCTTAGCAGATATTGGTTGTTTATTTTCATTCCATGAAACTTATCTAGATAAGTCCACAATTTTCCACGCCTCCCTTCCTTTATCCCAAACATCCCCACCCATTCTTAGGTCAGGTGTTACAACCTTTGGTGGCCTAGAATATAGTAATCTTTATTTTAAGTATAGCTTCATTTGTTTTGGTTTCCATCTACCTTTCCTGTTTAAATGAAAACACAAAGGTCCATCCCTCTGCACTTTGTTCCTGGGGTATTTCCTGTCAGTACCCTTTTGGAAAGCATTATATTTTTATATTTCCTATGCCATGCTTGCACTGGTGAACCTCTGCAGTAAGACCTGTGGTTTTGGTTGCTGCTTCTGGTGTAAGATGCCACTTGCTTAATTGCTAAGCAACCCTCAAGAGTTCACCCCTGGGTTTCTAAAGCAGGCCTGGTCATCACACAGATTATGTTAGCAGTGTTACTGCTTCAGGTAAGGTGTGATTTTTTTTAAAAAATGAATCCTGGCTTCCTAAGTAAATGAGGTTTAGCTGATGATGTATCTACGTATATGTTGCCACAGCAGCTTTGGAGTAAGCTGCCCAGCTTCAGACACATTTGCCAGAGAGACAGAGCCCTTACAGATAAAAAGGTTGGACAGATTTCTGAAAGTCTGGCACTTGTGCAGAAGACAGACATCCAAATTAGTGCCTCATTGAAGGAAGGGCAGAAGAGGAAGGTGAACTGTATTATTAGACCCCAGAGAATCCACACAGGATGCCCTGACCACAGGAAAAGCTTTATTCAGCTCTTGCCCCTTATTAGCCTCGGATAATCAACCACAAAATACAGAGCCACAGGAAACCAGGCAGCATAATTTCTACTGCTCCCATAAGCACTTGTTTCTAGCTGAAGAAGTTCAAGCGGTGCCACACTTTGAGTGGACACAACCATAACTTTCCACAGCTACCATTATGCAGCAGCACTTGGCTGCTGGGTGTACTGTTACTACTGAGGGAGTTTGTCCCATTTTAGCTATATGCATATGCATCTGTGTGTCTGTTTCCAGCCAGTGCTTTGAAATGTTTGGTTTTTACCCCTCATTTTCCCCCAGTAAGTAAATCAGACTTTGCAGGGCCCCCTCTCTCTTGATTTACATACATAAAATACATAAATGGTTATTTTGGTTGTTGCAGGACATTTCATTCTTCACCCTCCTCCAGATCCTGCTCAGATCCTCCCTGTAATCTTGCCATCTCTCTTTGCGACATCGCTCTTCAGCCACACCCTGGATGACGCACTGCCATTTCTCAGCTCATTATATTGTGTGGCTACAAGTCCTTCTGCAAAACCAGCGTGGAAAGAAACAACACACAAAAATAACAAAGCTAGTCCAGCCTCAAAGGTGGATATGCAGCTACTGTGAGTCACACCTTAATTTCACAATAGAGCAAACTTATGCTCCAAGATGCTGATTAATTTAATTTTTAAATCTTTAAACAATACTGGACAGAGAGAAACAAGAAAAAGAAAATGCAGTACTGAGTATTTAAATGGTGCCAAAGAAATAAATGACCTTAGCCTTTCACTAGATGGCTGTGATAAGCTCAGCATTTTAGATGGGTGTGATGAACTCAGTATTTGTGCTTCACCTAAACATTTGAAGAGGTGGAATCAAGTTTTCTACATTCTGATTGTTTTGCCTTTACTTTTGCTTTTTTTGAGCTTTATTAAATCTCCTCCATGAGAACAAAATCTAACTCCACCAGCCTCATGGCTAGATAGGCTTGACCAGTTCCTGTAATGGGGAAGACACTTTGGGCTGTGCTGCAGCTGGGTTGTTTCTTTCAGCTTAGTTGCAAGGATTACTTACTGATACTGAAATCAGTGGGCAAATTCACTTAATTCAGGTCTGCTGACCTGACATCTAGCATCTAGTTAGCACAGCTGAGGAACTGTGTATGACAAGGTAACATTTATATGCCTTATGGCAAGCATTGATACACAGCTGCTCTCCATTGACACTCACACACAAAAGCTTTACTTCAAATTATCAGTCCATCTTTTCTTATAGATTGGCAAGAAAGGCAAAGAGAGAGGGAGAGGGAGTGTTATTATTGGGAGGAGCACAGGCATTATGGTGATGGTGATCTAGATAGTAAGACATGTAGGTACTAGAAAAGTTCCAGGCAGTTCTTGTAGGACTAGACCAGGACTTCATAAACCCAAGCTCCAGTCTACTCCCTAGCACAGCCTTCTTACATTGAGGACCTGTCACTTTCTGGATGAGTCTCACCAATATTTTGTTAACCACATGAATCAAACAATCTGCCATTTCTTATCTTTCTGGCATGAAATCACATGAAATTGTGTAGGTTTGCATCTTGGTACAAAATAGAAGACAGAGACCTACAAAAACTAAGAGCAATCCAAATGTTGACTGAAATGTTGGCTGTAGGAAGGAAGTAAGTTGTATTGGCAAAAAGAACAGTCCCTGTTAGAAGAGGACAGGAGGAGAGAAGATGGTGGTGCTCCTTTGTCTTTCCCACCATTGGCTCTGTGAGGATTGAAATGGACACGGCAGAGCAAACACAGGGCTGGATGTGTGGCACGGTGGTCATGCCAGGAAAAAAAATTTAATCAGGAAACAAAAGGATGATTGTCTAGGGATCAGAGGATGTCACTGGGAGGCCACCATCTGGGCTTCTATTTTCAGCTCTGTGAAAGAATTGTCATGCCATTTTAGCCAAACCCTGTAGCAAAACTAGGGTCTTTGTGCAGATTTGTGCCGATGTCAGGAAATCAAGCCTACAACATGCCTTTCGTTGTTCCAGGTGAACTTGTGCCTGGACATTCATTTTGATGTGCCCTATTTCAGTGAAAGTGATGAAGTAAGCTTGATAGGAGCCTAAGGGTCCTGTAAGGGTCTTGGAAAATGAAAACTGTACCTTTGTACTATGCACTGTTGAAAAGGGTATATGAAAACTACTGCCCTTATTTCTTCTCTACTCTGCATAGGACAAGTCTCTAGGTTCACCTTTGTGTAACAAATTCACTGAAACTCTCACACCCTTTGAAGGATGCCGCAAGACTTGCTTAACGCATGCAACGCAATTTGAGGAAGAAGCTACAGAAGCACAACATGGGGTTATGTATTTAAATCATGAGGATTACAAAACACCATTGTTTGCTCATTAAAACACAGAAACCCAGAGCAAGTAAAATATTATCAGACAGCGCTGATTGAGGGTGTAGCAGTTCATGATTCTTACTGATTCAAACATGCTTTGCTGAAACCTTTGGTTTTAGCCTGTCTGGCTTATCTGTCATTTGATGGATTTTACTAGCTTGCTTGTGTATACCGGACCTGATTAACAGCACTGCCACACACATATTTTTAATGAATTCTTGAAAAAGTCATGGCAAGTGGGTGGACACAGGACTGTCTGGTCTGGTTTTGCAGCTGCAGTGACCTGACATTGAGGGTGCCTGTCTGTCTGTTCAGTTATACCAAGCCACAGCATTTGGTCCCAGATCAGCAAAAGCCACAGGCATAAACTCTTCAGGAAAAGCAACTACACAGCAAGAAACGGTTTGTGACTTGAGCTGAGATTGATTAGCACCTGGAAGGGTCTGAGCAATACGTGGGGTGTGACAGCATAAATCAGTGCATAAACTGGCTATAGCTACAGTAACTGTGGATGCAGAACATCGGAAGAGATTGCAGGGAGAATGAATTTGACTGGATTTGTCTTTTCTCTCCTTCCCAAGCTAGAGAATGAATTGCACACTATGTTCTGTAGCTAGAGATGTCCATAGGCATTTAAAACACTGACTGAGAATAGAAGACTGTGTAAAGCAGATTTTCCAAATCCAGAATCTCAATGGTGGACATTTTCCATTTCTTTTGTGCTTGAAAAATAACAGAGAATTTTGAAAAATCAGCATGACTACATCCCCAGGGGAGACTCGAATAAAGCATTAATTAAAGTAAAGAAAGGGAGGTGTCTTATTTGAACTCTGCTGAGCTAGATGGATTACCTATGAAAGCTGGCAGTGACAGGACAGCTGTATGAAGAAGCCTGTGGCATAAGTACCGGTGTCTTATACAAACAACAGGAGACAGGGCAGGAGACGCAAAGCCATAATTGCCAGATAGATTTCTTCCTCATGAGGCACATGCTAAGTCAGCAGAAACCTGCTTCAGTTTTCTGTTGCAAGGCACTGCACTGTTAATTAATAAAAAAAAAGCCTCGGTTATACCTACTATCGCTTTTACAGCTCTTTAGCCTTATACTTCAGGGAATACTGCTGGGGAGAAGAATATTATAGATCTTGTTCAGAGAAACAATAATTTTTCTCTTGCATGTCTCTTCTTTTTCAGATATCATTGCAGAGAAAAAGCACAGCAATAAAACGGGACAAGTATTAACATGAACATTGAGGTCTAGGAATATGAGAATGGCCTGGTGAGATTTCACTGTCCCAGCATTTAGTAAAAAAATTTAAACTAGTGCTGCAGTTTAATTACCATTTTGGGTTACTGGCTTTTTTTGAGGTTCTAGAGGTAGAACTGGGAAGCCATGGAGGTCTTCATGCCACTTTCTGCTGTGGGGGAAACCAGATCTTTTTCAGGTCGATAAGCTAAAATTCTTTAATAAAGTAGGTACTTGTTGGGACTACTGCGAACCCAACAGATTTAATTGCTTAGCTTCACATCTATTTGCTTTTACATTGCTTTTACTCACCGTGAACTGACTTTGATCTACTAACTCAATATAATCTATAATAAGTCTAAGCCGTATTTAAAAATGCCTGGGTTATTTGTTGTTATGCAGTATTTCTCATCCCTTTAGAGCAAGCGTGTTTAACTCCATATGGAACTAGTTATCAGTGAGAAGGAAAACAAGATATCTATCTTTTTGTTAATTAATACTTTAGAAAGTTTTCACTTTCATGTTTTAATGCATATTAAAAATCCCAGCTGTGACTGCGTGGTTGCCTTTCTGCACCAGCAGAGTGTAAACCAAAAATGACCATCACCATGAATCCATGACATTGAGGCTCTGGTTTTGGCTGCCTGACCACTGTGCTTGGTTTCCTTCACTGCATGCCCAGCCCTGAAATCAGGATGAAAGAGCGTGCTTAAGCCCTGCTGCTGCTGAAAGGCATCGCCCTGCCCACCCCAGCTGCACCGGCCTGCTCTCCCTGTGCCATACAGGTCCACAGTCCAGCCTTGGCTGGACTCAGCAGCAAGCCCAGGAGAGCTGTGCAGCACAGCAAAGCCTACCCATGTAGGAGAGCTGCCTCCAACCTGGATCCCAGGGCCACAGATGCCTCCCCCTCTGTGCTTAAATGACTCTTTTACTACTTGCATGTTACACAGGAACGGGGGAAAAGCAAAAGCCCAAAGTGAACTGGGGTCATATGCTGTGCTCCAGCTGAGGCACTGTGTACCCCACAAAAAAACCTAGGGTTCTTCACCCTGCTTTCCCTTACCTCTGGTATAGTCAGCTGAAATGTCCACGGTAAGGCACACAACTGCTTTTGTCTCAGAATTTGAGCTAAGGTTTTAATTACTGATAATAAGGAAGTAGATTTTCTATCCTGCAAAAAGATTTACAATAAAATAAAAAAAATTCCTCCAGACCCCCAGACCATGCCAAACCTGCGTAAAAGCAAATAATTTCTTTGCCATGAAATCTGAATTTTTCCCTTAGTTGCTAATAATTTGCAGAAGACAAAATCAGTGTGAAATACATGTCCCCACAACTTTTCATCTTTAAAACCACTGAAATACCTCCATTCAAATCTTCACTTGGTTTTACTTATTTTTCCTAAAGAGTTCATCAAAATCAATATAATTTTCTGTAATACAGCAGAACCTGCAAATTTTGTGAGGGAAGAAGCAGTTAGATGTAAAAATCTCCTGCCAGCTCTAATTCAAACACTTGTGACTTAGCATACGCCAAAAGGGCACATGGTCTTGCACGGATGGACAGCATGGGAGCCCCAGGGGCCAGCCTCGCTTGCACAGCCCAGGGAGGAGTCTGGTAGACCTGCAAGCCAGGAGGTCTCTACTCCCCTGAGGTATTATGTGCTCTGGAAGGGGCACCAGGCCATAGCTGGCACTGTGCCGAGCCCTGTAAGGACAGGTTAATTTTGGTACTCCCCTCCTCTCCTGGTAATGGCGGGAGATGTCCACCCCTCCTCTCTCCTGGCCAGGGTAGCTGACATATGTTGTACTACCTGCCTGCTGCTCTTTATCACATGCAGGGAGTGGAAGTGCCTTGATTCAAAATAATTTTGTATGATGCATTTATTGGCAGCCAGCTATTTAAAAAACTCTCCTATACCCTGCTAGCCCCAGGTGGAGCCCCACATACATCCCCTGGGTGCAGGGCTTCCCCCAGTCTGCGGAGGCTGTTATTTTCCTTGCCTCTCTGATTTAGGCCCTTGTGCATGGTGTTGCCCCAGTTACCACCCTTGGGCGATTTGGCTGCATAAACATCATCACTATTTTGGGGCTGGTGCCCTTCACTTCTATCCCCAGCCCTTACAGGAGAGACAGAGGGGAGCAAAAGCCATGCGTACAAGGGGGTACCGGTGAAAGCTTGCATATCCATGCTGCCAGCCAAAACACCATGCCTTCCCCGCAGGCTCCTGCTCATCGTTTCCCTCCCAATGGCCTCCCCTGGGAACTCAGGTGAGCAGGGCGAGGGATTACTCAGCTGCAGGCGGTTGTGGTGCTGTACCCCAGGGCAGAGCAAACACCTTGGTACAGGATTTTGGACTCAGTTCTGTTTACCCGCAGCACTCGGGCACTGCTGGCAAATGCAGCAGTCTGAAATATCATTTTAAAGCTGGCCATGGCACTCATAAGTGGATCTGCACAGGCAGCCAGGGAAGGTGAAATCCTCTTGTTAGCCACAGGGCAGCATGGTGTGGCAATTAGTATGTTAAGCAGAGCTGAGAGAGACTTTTGTAATGAAAGCGAAATCTTGGCTGGCCCCCAAAATCTGCAAAGGTTCAAGAACCTTTCAGTAAACCTGGATTGAGCCTTGGCAGATTTATAATTTCAGGGAGGAACAGTTAAAAACACCCTGGTTTGTGCACGATTTTGAGCCCAGACCTGGCCACACTTGGCTCTTCGGGGGTTTTGCTTTGGGTTTTTTGCATACAAATCCAAAACACAATGTAGACTCAGCAGGGAGGAACTGATGCAAACCAAAACTGCTGAGTTTTGCACAGCTCTAATTATAATCTCTTCACAGTCCTGGTTTTATTTATTATTGTTTGTACTGTGGTAGCAGCGCGGGGCTCCAACCAGTTTCAGGGCCGCGCTGTGGTAGGTGTTGTAAAGGCAGAAGGAGGAGGCAGGATCCCTGGCCTGAAGAGTCTATAATCTAAATAAACAAAATATATAAAGAATGAAAGAAAGACATAAAACACGTAAGCAAAGTGATTAGGGGGTGTTGGCAAGACAACTCCTTTTTCTTAGCATATACCTCACCCACACATAAAATCGTGCCTATTTACTTTATAAACTCTTTGGGGTCAGGGCTGCATTTTACAAAATGCTGAGGGGGATGGATGTGACAAATGACTGGAGCAATGGAGCTGCTGGGGGTGGCAGCAGATCGGCAGCCCCCAGGGTGGCACCTCCAGATTTCGACAATGAGGGTGGTGGTGGGAGGCAGGTGATGGGGAGACGGGTGGGGCGGGGACAGAGGAGACAGACTCCCTAGCTTGGTCAGAAAAACCATTGCATGTACCACGATGACCTCAGACAAGTCACTGGACTACTCTGTGCTGCAGTTTCCTCCAGGGTTGAGCAGGACTAAAAATATTTCCCTATATGGCATAATTCTTCCTTGATATAAACTGCTTTGAGATACTCAGGTGAAAGGTGCTAGTGGAATGCAAAGATTTATTTTTCATAAACCTCCTCACATATTCTCGTCACTGCCAAGTCAAGGCCTGAAGCCAGGAATCTTAGAGATGCATATATCTCTCTCACTATATATATATCTATATATAAAAATACATTTATGAACGAGGCCAAGGTATATTTTTTGGAAACGAAGCCTGAAGTTAGATTTCCTAAATCTATATTAAGGGACTTCAATGAACAGCCAGATTTAAAATCAGGAGAGTTACTTCTTTAAATCTAGATTCAGGAGTCTAACTATAAGTACTTACTTGAAAATGTTTAGCCACAAGCTAGCTGGAAATTTCATATCTTAAATGAAGCTTTTAATGTCTGGGTTTTTTTTCTTCTAGGATTTAGGTGACCTAAATCCTAGGTGGGCCAGTTATTTTATCCCAATTATTCACCATTCTGCAACTATTAATTAAAACAAACAGGTCTCTGAAGCTATTTCTCACAACAGGGAAGATTTATATCTGAAACCGAAGCCTGGTTTTTCACTGCGTCTATTTTCTACACTGCGTAAACATCCAAGTTTGTTATTGCAGCAATCACCAGTGCAAGCTCTCAGAGCTCCTTGCCAGGCTTGTGATATTTATTGTTTGTTAAGTCCCAGCTCCTGGAGTGAAGGGATTAGATGAGAACCTCAGCTTGCAGTTAAAAAATGATATAACTTTGTGCTGGACCACAGGGCTGGTGAGAGAAATGGGAAAACATGAGCAGAATGTACAGTCAAGGCTCCAAACATCAGAAAGGCGGGCAAAAAAGAAAACCCCACATGTATTATTATTTTTAAAGCCTAAGGACTCTTAAACCAACCTCCCCCTTATAATTTGGAAGAGTGTGTGGGGGGGGGCCTGACTCATGGCTTCTGACTGCCAAAGCATGGCCATGGTGGGGTTTACTCATTGCCTTATGGCTGCCCGGAGGTTTCTCACCAAGGGGCTGCTCACCCCTCTGCTGAGCTGCATGTGTTTGTTATCACCTGGTATTGGGCTACTGCCACTTCTTTCCTTTTAAAACAACCTCACTGAGGCATTCGTTTTTGAAAATATCCTGTGCAAGGAATTACCCAGACTTGGCAAAGAGAGACAATAGGTCAATTTCTGGCCCTTCCAAATCTGACAGAATCCCTTTAGCTTTCAAAAAAAGAAGAAAAACAGAACTATTAAAAAGTCTCAGCTGCCAAATAGTAAGTCCATAACAATGTAAAGCAAATGTAAATATTATATGATGAAATGTATTTTTTTAAAAAGCCCTCTTTTCTCAGCAGTTAGATGGGCTTTATATACAATGGGAAGATTCATTCCTGAATGTAGCTCCAGTGCATGAAACAAACCTCTGTGTATCACAGTCTAAAAGATCTGTTTTACACGAAACAGCAACTGAGGCATCACCTTTGCCTTGGGAAAAGCTCATTCAGCCTCCTGATTTATGAAGGCTGTACTTCTCACTGCTCTGCTTCCCGCCCTGCCGTGCCCACAAACCCTCTAGGGAGAGGAGAAAAATATGTCTGCAGTGAAGGAACCTAGCTATTACCAGTGTAACTAAAGGACATTAATAATGGAAAACCAATGTGAAGAACACAACAAAAACACAAGCAGGAGAAAAATGAGAATGTTTGTGTGTGGAAAAATAGCTATACAAGGTTGCGGTTTAGGACATGCAAAGATCTGGTGTGCATTGTTCATCGGGCTATGGATGGGAGGCTGGGGACGCAAGCGGGGGCCTGTAGCCGGCTCTGGCCAGACCCTGCGCCTGCCCATGCCCAAAGGCATGGGAGTGAGCATGGAGAGCAACCCTCCTCTGCTTTCTCACCACTACAGCCCCGAGGAAAGGTCCTGTTGACAACCAGGGTAATGCCATGGGTGTTCTCTACCCTGTTTCTTCTCCGCATGGTGGGATCTGGGCTAGACATACTGGTATTGGTTCTAAATGAAGTACCTGCTTACTGGAGATTGGGTGCTTGAGAGGAAGGAAAGGATGGGAAGATGATACCAAAGCTTTAAACAAAACCTCATGACTGCAGTCATAGGTGAATTGTGCTGCTCAAAGAAAGCAAAGAACAAATCACCCTTGACCTCCCCTCTACCCTTGAATGGGTCCCTGCTGCAGAAGGTGCACTTGCCAGGTGCCTGCAATAGGTCTGCAAACCAGAATAATATTCAGCTCATTGCTGCTGGGAGTTGTCCTTCCCTTGCCACCGTGGGTGCTATCCGTAGCACACGGCAATAACCTCCGTACACCAAAGGCAGGGTGGATCCCAGAAGAGGCAGGAGGGAGGGACATGGACTTTTCAGCTGGCTGAATGTACGGTCTATAGCCTTATTGCAATTTATGTGGTCTACATTCATTTACATGGGTACAATTCATGCCTCTCTTTAGGGTGCAGTTAAACCTGAGTTCTAGTTCAAGGCGAGGCTTCAGGAATCAGGACAGTTCTAGACCAGCAACAGATGCAGGCAGTTACAGCTTAGAGGAGAGATAAATCTCCTCTTGCATGAGTGAATTAATGCCAGAATACCCTGAAATCCCACTATTTACCAACAAACCTTGAATTATGAATGTTTGTGAATCTCTACTGGGGCTGGGGTTAGGCATGCAATAATGAACCAGTATCGTCCTTTCTGTTTCACACATACTTCATGAGCTGGTAGCAGGCAAATGTTGGACACACTAGTGCTGTCAGCTGCCCCAGTACACTTCAGGAACATCATTCTTTCTATTCCTGCTGTTAATTCAGCAACACACCCTGCCAATAAACCATAGCAATAGATGTCTCACAGGTCATCATGACTACAGAAGAGCAGGCTGCGTGCCAACACCAGACAACTTAGCCACTGACCACAGATGCTCTGGGATAGCAAAATTCTCATGGGTAATGGCAGCCCCTCCTGAACTGACGTCTTCTCCCACTGAGGTGTCCTGGGGCTGAAGGGATAAGGCAAGCTTCCCATACTTCTGGAGCTGCAGCTGATCAACCCAAGGTTGCAGGCTGGTACAGTCCTACCATTTTGTGCTTGCTGTTCTGGTCCAGAACGAGTCAGCCCTGGGATGTCCACAGCTAGTAAAACCTATGTCAAGTGTCTTTGCTCTGCCATGTCTCAGCCTGCATAAGCTGTTAGGCAAGGCCCACCATTGTCTTAAGGTGACAAGGTAGGGCTGAAGTGGCCTCCAGACAAATCACCACACACCCAGCGCTCGTCTCCAGGGAGATATATGAAGCTAGAACAACCGGGTACCCACTGGAAGGAAAGATGTTAAACCAGAGCTTTCTGTTTTATTACTCTTCTGCAGATGGATCAAGGGAAAAAGGCAAGTATCCCACAATAACCTGGAAAAAACCTCAGTACAATGCTCGAGTCTGTGGGATGTACCCTCACAGAAAAGCCCATCACCTAATGCAGCCCCGTTGTTGGCACAATGGTGCAATTAAACTGAAGCACCATTTAAGACTTTGGAGGCTTAGGCTCAAGAATGCCATGCCCAGACAAATTCTGCTGTAAAGGCAAAGTCAAAGTGACTTAGGCAGATTTGTAGATTAAAATGGAAACGCCCTCACTGTACTGATTACTTATGCCATTTTATTTTGTCCTTCACTTTTGAAGAGAACTGTTGTGTGAGCGAACAGAGCTTCAGTTTTCTTGTTGAAACTCCTGACGCCACTGATCCTCCACTTACATGCAAAGCAAAGCTATGTGTAAGTCATAGGGTCAATTTGTTTACCTTGCCTGTGGCAAGAGCTGGGTTCATCAGGTTAATTTCAGTAGTTGCTAAAAGGTCTTGAAATTTTTTCTGCTGTCATATGGCTTTTGCCTTTTTTTCAAAGCAGGGGGTAACCATGGACTGTTCAAAACATAATGAAGTAAACAACATTTTTGTGCATCAAGCTCATCCTGCAAATTAATTCATTTGCATTTCTAACCCTTTCAAGTGAAGCAAAGTCATACAGATGTGAGCAGTCATTTAAGGATTTTAAGGGTTATGGTTCACATCATCCAAAATTGATTCCAGGACTACTCATTCACAGAAAAGGGAAAAATGAAGGTGGACATACTGGTGTGTTGGGAAAAATGGGGGATTTTTAATTAAAAAGAATTATTTTACAGCCGCTGCTATTTGTTTAAGTTCAAAGCCTCTGGGCACTTCCATGGTCCACACTGATCTGTTGTGAATTGCTTCTTTGTTGCTGGTTCTAGCACAGTTGATTTCATATTGCTGATTCATCTAATGGGTTTGGACTACTCTTGTTATCCTTTCAGATAATGGACCATTGAGCCTGCAAACAAGTTTGCTGTCTGCTTCCATCAGCTGATTTACTTCAGATTTCTAAAACTGAGTAGTTCTAGTTTTTGGCGTTTGTGCATATAGGAAAAGTGAGAATTTCAGGAAAACCAGAGCAGCGAAATACTCTTTTGGCCAACAAGCAGCACGTCTCAAATGCTGCTAATGAGAAGCAGTCCTGACTACAGGAATGAGTTAATCCTGAGATAAGTCTCTAAATAATTTGCCATTAACCATGGCTATTGATTCTGCTGCCTGGACTTAGGTGAAATTGCTATGTAAAAGAAACACAGTGGCAATAGCAACAAAGTACAGTGTTTTCTGGCAGACTCTGCAAGCCCCTTCAATGCAGGAAGCAATAGATTATAAACAAGTTTTATTTTAATCCCTGCAGGACATATTGTGAGAGTCCAAGAACAAGACCTATTTTTCTCAAGGCCCTCCAGAGAAAAAAGTTCTTGAGATCCCAATACAATATCAAAGAGATCAGTCAGTAAAGAAAAACTATCTGTTCCTGGCAAGACATCAAAACATTTCCCACAAGTTTATAGTTGTCCAACTGATCATCAAAGAAAAGAGTTTTGGTTGGGTTGGGGACTTTTTAGTGCCAAGAGGTGTTATTGATTCTGAGACGCTTGGTATTTTCAAGTATGCCAGCCAAAGGACTGCTGAGGGAACATAAATGGTCCTTAATATGTGAAATGTGTTATCTCTGGACTATTTTATGCATAAACTGGCCTTTTTGTGAGCAAAACATTTAGTGGCATGCCCAGTGCAGGCAGCTATAGTGCATGCAGAAGCTTCTATTTGCACATCCCACCATGCAAACAAAAAGTGAGCATAAATGTATGTCCTGTGAAAAAACCTGATGTCTAATTCTTAAAAGTATAAGTCCATTAATTTCTACTGTGCTCGCCATGAACACATCACAATGGTTTATTTTCACACTTTTTTAGGTAGGGAAATACCCTCGGAAGCAATGAGAGATTCAGTGGCAGAGATAATTTGTGGTTTAGCTGTGAAAGGATCCAGGACCCAGTTTTATAATCTCTCGTTTGTAATCCCATGAAGCAGAGGAGCGGAAGACACACAGGACACGATCTTCTTCTGCCATATGCAAATGCAGAAAAAAAGCCCTACTGTATATATCTATTTAACTGAAGCTTCCACAACATTAACTGTCCCACTGGATGAAGCTAAATTTCTAGCTATGCTAGTAAACGCTCTGGGTAGAAATGCATGTTTTAGCAAAAATGCAGTGCTTTTGCTGATCTAGCTTCTGCCAAATTGATGAAGAAAATAATAGTGAAACCATGTTTATGCCCATCTCAGCGGAGCTAACCAGAGCTTATGGCAGCAGCGGTTCTGGGAAGTGCTGACCTAAGGAAGCCAGCTTTCCTGTGGCACTGATGGCTTGATATGTGGGTTTTCTCTCTCTCTTTTCTTCTGTGTTTCCATCTCCTGCCCCTCTTGCTCTGAGGTCCCCAGGCCAATGACAAAGGGCTGATTGAGCGGCAGTGGCCAGGGGACAGCTGCAGGGGAGCAGCCCTGCTCCCTGTGCTGAGTCACCAGCAGCAAGGGACAAATGTAAATACCCCGCAGGCTTGCTCGTAGCCATCATGTGGGCTGGGCTGGGAGCTGGGGTTTCAAACTGAGTGGGGATTCAAAGAAAAGAAGCCAAAAGCAGGAAGGAGTCTTCTGGCTCTAAATTAAACCTTCATTTGGAAGGTCAGCTGCAAATGCTTCAGATCTCCTAGACAGTCATGAGGTCAAGCTGTGGCTGGGAAACCATCAGCCACAGCCAAGGCTGTGCAGGAAGGCTCGAGAATTCTCTCTGCTGAAGAGTGCTCCTGCCTGTGAGAAACGCAGTGTCTCTGGGAGGACAAGCACAAGTGGCAAATATGCCTTGATGTCAGTTTAGGATTTAACGCTGATGACGCTCTAAGGCCACTTCCCTCTTCACCCACAGCCTTGCCATCCAAGCTGAGACAATTTATAGTCCATATTTACACTTCACTTGGGCTAGCACTGTGTCTACCTCTCTGAGATGACCAAAGTGGTCACCTGAATGCTGATAATCCCCCAGCCAGAAAGGCTGCAGGTCCTTCTTGCTACCTCTCACACTCCCCCCACTTCCCTCTGACCCTCCCACAAGTCATCAGGGGAGCACCTCAGTTCCCATTAGGGCAAAACAAATGCTGTCTTAGCAATATACAGATGTTAATGAAACACCATATGAAGGCTGATGCTTGCATGTGACTTTGCAGAGCTGCTGGAGTGATTGTGACACTGTGGCTAGCTCTGCAGCAAACTCATTGCCACCGCAGCTTGCCTGTTGCCCTCTCGTCTGTTCCCCATAGACCTTAGTCCTGGTCCTTGTCCTTCCTGAGCTGGAAGTGCTGATGCTAAACGCCTCTTGACTTCTACACTGCTGTAGCCAGGTGCAAGCAAGCCCCAGCGCAGCTGCAGGGGACAAGCCCACAGGAAGGCAGCTCCCAGCACAGCTGGCCGGGCCACTGAGAAGGATCGACTGCTTTGTGCATGATGAGCTTCTGAGCCACCACCTGGTACAACCTGCCCTAAATATGTCCTAGACAAAATACCGGTGGTCCCAACATTCAAAACCTGTCACTTAAAGGTCATGCTTCTGTAGAAATGATGTCCTTAGTAAGGCTGCAGCCCATCTCACTTCAGAAGAGAGGAGATTTCAGAAAAGCTCAGCTCTGACAATGGGCAATGCTTACTTGAAGCGTTGCCAAAAATTTGATGAATTATTATTTTTGCAAATCTCCTCTGCCAGAGCTGCCCCATCATCCTCTTAAATGCAAATGTTTCTGTCATCTGTCACAAAGAGTGCTGCCATTTTGCTGCAGCGGTAGGAAGCCCAGGCTGTTGAGATAGGAGCCAGAGTTTGGCAGGAGATCTGTGTGAGCAGGGAGTGAAAAAAAATCCCAAGGTGGAAACAAGCCAGCAGGAAAATTACAGTGTACTGAGAAAGCAGCAGTGCAAAATTTATGATAGCAAGAGGGCAAGCCCTTTTCAAATGTCCGCCCTTACAAGAGTAAGGTAAAGGCAGATGATTTGCTGGGAAGTTAGACTGCTTGGTGTGAAAGCCAGTTCACGGTGGTCACTGCTGTTAGGCACGGCAGAGTGCTTTGTAAAATGGCATGAAGCAAATTCCAGCTTCCAGAGCAGAGCATGTAGTTTTGCAGATTGCTCTGCATGCCGACCCTCAAAACTGATTTTAACTGTATTTCATCCTTGGTGAGTCAACCTGCATTCCTCGTGACTGAATTCCTGGGAAATCAACACCATGGAGAAATTCAGCCAGTGATTTTCACAAAACCATTTCCTATGCAAACAATGTCTTTGCAAGGGACTTAATGAGATTTTATTTTGCTGCACAGTTTTGTTTTCATGTATGCTAGTCATTTGAAATGGTAAATTACCCAGCTCTGGCTATGCAATACTAAAATAATAGAAGGGTTGAAAAATTTTTCTGTAAATGGTTTTGACTGAATTATACTGCTTACTGATTTGTTTTTAGTGAAGTAAAAGGTATTCAGAATTTTCTACTTTCCTTTTAAAAACAAAGTGCAGTTAACACCCTAAATTTCCAGCCTTTGATTTTTTTAAAGCCTTTTACTGAAAGTCTGTTTATTTTAATCAAAGACTTTTCTAAGGAGTTAAAAACTTACAAGTTTTTCTTAAAAAGGAAGAAAATGAATAGAAAATTTATAAAAATAAGGGTCCTCTCCCCACTCTGCTGTCCCATTCATAATTACCATTTTTTAAAATCAGCTCAGCAACAATGGCAAATAAAACCCTGAATCCCAAGCATCTGTGGCTTAAACCAACAACATGCCATGACAAAGCGTGCAATTACACTAGATTTGTGCACTTTTTAAACAGGCAAAATCTCTTGGCCGTCTGCCATGTTTTATAAGGCAGGAGAGGGGTCCACGGACACCTCAAGGTGACTGCTGGGGGTCTGCCCAACCTCCCACCCACCTCGATGGGTGCAGGCTCAAGTTACTCGCCCTGCCTTTCCACTCGTGCTTTTAACACTTATGGCACATATATATATGATTTTTCTCATTTGCGTGGCTTAACAATGCAACTGGTTACAGTTGTCACATTTTTCGTCACAATTAAAAATGACATTTTTATTTGTCCAACAAAATTTTGAATGTGAATTAATCCTCCCCACCCCTGACCTGCATTCTCCATAACACAAATAATGTTTAGGATTCAATTCATACTCCACCAGGCGAATATAATCAAAGTCACTGCAGGCTCTAATGCTGGGGGCGGGGGAATGAACTCAAAACCAAAGGGAAAAACCCCAAAACAAGCTACTCCCCCACTCCCCCAGCCCTCTCCTGGGACAGAACAGAGCGTTTCATACCCCATTCATCCGGTTTGGCTGCAAGGGCTGGCCTGTGGCTTTGTGTGCAGGTACAGTGACCTGCTGCTGCTGCTGCTAAACAATCTGGGGGAGCCCCTGAGATTTTGGGGATGACAATCCCCTGGGAAGAGCAGATGGATGCCTTTCCCCAGCTCAGCCTAGCGGGACGGCTCCTCTCTGCCCTCGACCCGCGGTGGTGTTGCACGTCAGTGCACACCGGGGTTTGTGTGTGTGTGTATTACTAGGGAAGTATTAAAAAAAGAGAAAAAAAAAAAGGAAACATTTTCAGGGTCTACACAGAAAACAGCGCAAGAGTTGCTAGAGCAGTGTGCATACGCTCGAGAGGAATCCCTTTCAGTTCCTCTTTTCTTCAGCTTTATTTAAAAAGGGTTTGAAGGCTGGTTTAATTACGAAAACCAGCTCTCTAGACACCAAACAAAACGGCAGCCTAGCCTAAGTTGGCACCAGGACAGATGCATATTTTGCTCACTTCTCCATGCCAATCGGCTGTAGCTCATCCAGTATGTCAATCCAAGCTGGCTGTCTGAAATCCAAGTTTAGTGGCCTGAAAATATCCCAGTCCGGCTTTGTTTCATGTGGCAAACAGCTTGCTCAGTCTATTTCTTAAATGTTCAAAACAAAAATCAAAACCCAAAAAACCCCTGTTACTACATGTTATGGTAATAGCCTCTCTTTGCGTTTTACCCCACTGCAGGATTCCCCTTTTTTCTCTGTATACACTGACCATGAAACGCTGGCAAAATGCATTGCTTTTTAAAGATAGGTTTGATTCTGCAGGACGCTGAGCTCTGGTGAATGGGTTCGGAGTTAAGACTGAAATGACAGAGCCCTGTGACAAAAATGTTGGGGGTGTTTAGCTCTTGCGGCTCTGCCAGCTCCTCTGAGCTGCCTGGCCACCTCCTAGATTCATCTAAAAGCACTAGCAGCTACCTGCAGGAGCAGGCAGGGGTCAGGGACAGCAGCTTTGCAAAGCCTGGTCTGCTCAGTCTTTCTAGAGCCTGGCGGCTTCTTGGGGTTCAGTTACCCCCCTCCTCTTATAAGGTTTTACAGGACAATGTGCGTAAGGCAAGAATAGCAAGCACTATCAGGGAGGGTTTACCGTGATTTACCATTGATGCAAATTCCCTCCCCTCCCTTTCCCCCCTCTGCCATTTTAGTACAAATAAAGGGGCCCAGGCTCCCTAGTCAGCCAGTAGGATTGGGACTGCCAAAAGAAAACAAATCCAATGCGGGGAGGCTGCCCACAAAGCACAGCTTAGTCAGTATTGCGGAGATGAGAAAAAAACAAACAGCCTCCCGAATGCCAGTGATGGAATATGGTTTCCTCGATAATTAAATTCAAGCAAGGACTCATCTCGCCTGGTTTCCTACTGGCTATTTCCTCCCGAAGGAAATTGAATGTCTCTGGAAACCTGAAATTGGGTCTTTGCTCACCAGCTTTCTAAGCAGAAGGCAAAGGCTTTCCACAGGGCACGGCTAAACCCCGTGGAGTCAATTAACAAGTCAGTCATCTAGTTTCCACCTTTCCTGATAGCTTTGCAATTGACCCAGTGTTTACTGGTATATTTAAGCGATAGTAGAAAAGAAAAAAAGGTAGTTAGATAGAATGTGAAGAGTTGAAATAAATATGTAGCTTGTGAAAAAGAGGTTAAAATTGCCAGGTAGTCCAGAGAAATCCCTAGGAAATCAAGAAATATCCCCAGCTGTCACCTTTCTTCTCCCACCTTTCTAGTGAGAAGTTATATGATGTTCAAACAAAGGAAGAGCATGCTGCCTTTTAATTATCATACTTATGTGCTTTATATGCGCACTTCACATAGTGAAAGTGCTGGGCAAATATTAACTTTGAGTCACCTGAACAAAGAAACCTGGGAGGTGTGGGGAAGCAAAGGGGAGAAGAGGCTCAGTTCCAGCTATTTACCCCATCAGCCTGATTGTAAAAAAAGGTACCGTTGACTGTGGAGGTGAATTCACCTGTGCTAACAACACTGCAAAGTCACATGCACTACACTGCTGTGTGCTTTTTGCCCCAGAGCAATCCCTTGCTTTATATTCTCACTTAGAGACCCTAAGAACAGAAACTGTATAACTGCAAGCAGCCCCTGTCCATCTTGGTCTGCAGTATCTGGGCTTTTCTGTACATGCCTTTCCTTTTCCAAACTGCAAGGCAGGGAACCGGTGTGGGTATTGTATCTACCTCAGGGCAGCAGCTCTGTTAAACTTGGCAGGTTCAGTTAAAAGTGAATTGCTAGCAACAGGTGAGCAACTGTGCCCTGCCATGCCTGCGTGCACTGATGGGGATGGAGAAGTGCAGATGCAGCATCACTTGGGTAAACCCTGTCCCATTCCCTGAAAACAGAGCATTTCTGAGACTCGGATTATCTGTCCTGCTGTCTCACCGCAGCGGGGGGAGAGGGTTGTGGGGAGCAGGAGGGGAGGGCAACCCAAGAGGCTCTGGGAGGCATCGTGCATGCGCAGCCCAGGGGACCTGCCAACCCAGCCGTCCAGCAGAGCCTGGGGCAGAGAGGGCAGGGTTAATCCTGACCACAGCTCACACTTCCCCTTTCCCCTCCCCCAGCAAGAAGAAAGCGTATTTCCTGCAAGGGGATGACTTTGCAGTGCTCTGAGCAACTCTCCCAGTGGCCAGGGGATTTTCTAGGTATCTGGGCTGGGAGGCTTCGAAAGCATGTGTTTTTCCACTGAAAAGCACTCTCAGTACCTCGTGGGTTCACAGGCAGTTTAAATTGCTCCAGTGAGGAACATGCAGATTCATCAGGCTCTGTACTATCAGATTAGAATAACAGCACTGAAGATTAGGCTCCTAAAGGGCATCTGCCTGTTTGCAGGCAGTTATCAGGAAATGCACATCACCACATATATACACATGGGTGGATTGAGAAAAATGTCTGGTGGCTGGATGAGTCTGGGGGAGCTTTTACCTCTTGGGCTAGATGGCTTGTGATACACTGCCTGCTGAAACTCACAGGCATTTTATTCCTTCACTGCTTTCCAGCAAAAAGAGCAGCGGCATCTGATAGTTGAGGAGGAGGAGGAAGAGAGGAGAAGCAGAAGAGCGAAGAAAGGAGGAGAGGAAGATGGGCGTTATTTGCCAGTGAAATCTTAGCAGAGGGACTCAGTGTTATTTCACTGGAACTGGAAATTCTCCTCCCACCTTCAGAGAGGGGCTGGCAAAGACTGAGTGAGCGGAGATGAGCCCCGGGTGAGGAGGGGGGTGTTGTGTCGCTGCCTGGCAGTCCCGCTGGCCCAGTAAGGTGTAGGCAGCCTGGGTTTGGAGGACCAGTCCTTGTCAGCAGGAGGGTGGCAATGGAACCATGTCTCATGGAGAATGATGGGACCCTCAGAGCTCAAGATGCAGACCGATCTCCAACATAGAAACCATTTAGATACTAATCGGAAACAAAGGCAAAGGTAGCTTGCTGATCTGGGTGCAGAAATATACCTTTATTTACCAAGAGGCACAGACATCCAGAGGACAGAGAGGCTTGCCAAACCGAGGCTTTTTCTTTCTCAGCAATACCTGGCAATTTTTTTTTTGTCAGGGTGTTGTCCATCCACAAAGGCTGGCCCCCTTGTCTGCTCTCACATTTCCCCTAGGATTCAAATCTTAACACCTCTAAATGTAACTTGGCTTCCTTCCTAGAAGGAGCAGGGCTATGGGAAAGGGGTTGCACAGTGGCAACACCTTGGTTTGGCATGGAGAACAAACCTGCAAACCTTTTCAAGCCCAAACACCAGGGTGATGGGCATTTGCCATTATACATGAGTATATGAAGATGATGGGCAAGCTCAGCTGTCACCCATTGCAGGTGAGACAATGAAAACTCTGTATTGGGAGTGAATAAACAGTTTACTGTGGCTGAAACTAGTAATCTGCAACCCAAAAGTTAACAGATTTTCATTAAGGTCTCCAAAACCTAGAGGGGTTTTAGTTTTATTTTTTTGCTTGCTTTTCAGGAGCGTAACAAAAAAACCCCTCATGCATTTGGAGCACTCAAGCTGTAGAGCTTTTAGACTTTTCTCTGCAATCATATGGACAAGGAAGGTCCTTCTTATTTTGAAAGAAAGCTGAGATTCTTGCACAACCGCTTCCCCCAGGAGGTTGTGCCCTAGCCCCCACCTCCAATCCCAACCCCAGTCCACCACTGAGACTTGCAATTAAGTCTGTTGGCAATATAACTGTGATGGTTGGCAACCCAGTGTCACTGGAGGAGCTTCCACTCCTGTAGCTAAAGCATTTGGGCTCCCTCTCTATTTCACATCTGCACCGATGCAGAGGGCATAGTATTCCTTCTTCGTATAATAATATCTTATTTGCACAGTAATCTCAGCTGTGGAATGGAAATGTCTTCTCTGGCCCAAATTGTGAGCTGTTAAAAATCTGGCAGATCCCATGCTAGAGGTGGCTGCACTTCAGTGGTGGGAAAAGTGATTTTCATATTGTTCTGGCACGGTTCTTGTAAACTGAACTTCTCTAACACTTCTCTCTGAGATCCCTGGGAGTTTTGCTTTCTCTAGGCCTGCAGTGCGGGGCCATCAGTTTGTAAAACACTAGAAAAATGACTGAAAGGAATGCTGTAATGAGGTTTGTTTGTTAGAGATTTTTTTTTGACCTTTATCTTTGGTTTCCCTTGAGATAATCAGAATTGACTTCTGCATCTCACAAATCTTTTTCAAAATAAGCTGTGCTCAACGGGACACAACTCAGTTATACAGTTCTGCCACTTACATGCATTTTTGATTCATTTGCATGTGCAAATGGTTATTTCATTATGATTTTCTTGTGTAATTGATAATGACTTTACTAATTAGGTGTGCCACTGGGTGCAATTTAAAATAAGATCCTTTCCAAGGCTGAAGCTGACATTCAGCATGTAGACTTCATAAACCAACTTCAGCAGCTGTTTGCCCCCATTCCTGCACCTGTGGGCACTTATTTCTGCTTGCCACATTGTAGGCCCACGTAGATGTCTGTGTGGCTACACAGGAAACTGGTAGAGGAAACTGATGCAAGTGAAAGAGAATTCAGAAAACAAAAATGGTTATTCTTCAGCAGGATCAGTCCCCTGACCTGCTTCATTGCACAGTCCCACGAACAGCTGTGCTGGCACAGTGTAGAAGATGGTGCAAAGGAGGGACAAGGTGGCCAAGGCTTCCTCTGCTGCTGCCGCCTAGGAAAACACAGCCTGAGTTGCTTCTCAGATGTTCCTGTGATTAATTTCTGGTGGTCTGTTTGCAAGGTCTTTTCCAAGGAAAGATCTCACCATCAGTGACTTAACAGCATATCAGAAGTAAGCATTAATACACCTAGGCATGTCTGAGGGCTGCATCTCAGGCAGTCCTCAGGATGATGCCCTGTTCTGGGCCCTCAACAGGGTCTGGCAGAAAAAGGGAGATGAAAACCCCATGGCAGCCCGTTTCCTCTGGCTCTTGCTTGAGCAAGTTAGACCACCAATGCCATTAAGGACAGGTTGTCCTGTAATGGTGGCACACAGTAATTTCCTAGTTGCTGTGTGAGATCCACTGCATAACCTTGCAAGATCTTTTGGGAAAGCCATTTAGTTTCATCGAGCTTCTGCACTCCATCTTGTCCCTCTTCTTATACAGTTCCAGTGAGAAGCTGAGTTTTTGCTGGTATAATAATACTAAAGAAAAAAATAAACCCAAAGGAAATTAAACCACAAACAACTATATTCAAAAAACAAAGGGTCTGGCTGGTGCCCAAGAAAACAAGGAAATTTAAAGATAAAGCAAACTGTCCCTATTTCACCCTGTTGCGCCTGAGGATGGCTGGGGTTTCCAAAGAAGGCAAGCCGCGGCATGCCCTGCTCTGCCAGGGAGCGGCCAGCAAAGGGCCAAGCCCTCCGAGCAGACGAGCCGGACTTTCTCCCCGACTCCTTAATGGGAAAGTCATGTGGCAACATTGAAACCCAGACGTTGAAATCTAAAAGCCCTCGTAGCCATGCGTGCAGCTGGGGTGGATTAGGAATAAATGAAGCCCGGACTCACTGACAGGACGTGGAATGGGGAAGACTCGAACGGGATGCACTTCCTTTGAACTCGATGATGGGTGCCTAGCTCCCTGGGACTTCTGTCCGGCCAAGGACAAGGAGTGGTGACTAGCCAACCTGCAGCAGGGGATGCTGGTCATGGTCTGGGAAGGGTAGCCTGCATGTCTAAAAGCCAATGTCTTAAAATCAGGAAGCTCTGGAGTAGCTGAGGCTTCAGGTTTGATACCTTGTCAAGTCAGAGAAAGGAAAATGGAAAGTGGCAATGCCAGAGTTCTCTGGAGGTCTCCTATCCTGCAGCACCGCCATGGCTTACACCGGTGGCCCAGCCTCCCAAACTCAAGCGAGGGCTAACAGCAGGACAACCTGCCCAAGCCAACAGAGTCACTTTTGCTCGTGCTCAGCCTGAGGTGTCTTGCAGTGCTCAGAGGGCAGGCAGGGCAGGGGGGGAAAAATTAGCAAGGAACAAAATCCCAAATAAAGCAACTCACTTTGCATGATCATTTGTTAAGCAAATACTTGCCTTGATTAGCGTATTTGCCGGTTTCATTATGACGCTTGGCAGCATGGTCTGTGCTTGCAGTCCATGTTAATGACCCCTTTCAACCTTGTAACTTCTTGGAGGAACAAGTTGTCCCTTTTAAATTTTTATTCTTCTGTGATACCGGTTTTACTACTACCACAGGCCTCCAGAAACGCTAACTCTTATAATTTCGATTCATAAGTCATTGTTAATTTAGCAAAATCTATTTTATTTATTCTTGAATACTTTGAATATCAAAGGATTTCCTCTATCCTCCTTCTGAGCCTACGTGGCCGTGGTGAATTCCTGCGCTTTTATTCACAATGAAATTAAAAGACATAGGTGGTGGCCTTGAATGTGAAGATGTGCCAAACCATTGGGAAACAATATACCATACCCCCATCCATGACATCTGCATTCCTGAGAACGCTCCTTGCAGGTGCAAGTCCTAGTATAGAGTAAAATGCACGCATCTGATTTAGATATTAATTTTGCTCACTGAAATCTCATTAAACAAATGAGCTTCCTGCTTTTTTTTTAAATTTTATTTTCTCACTGTCACTTAAGTTTAGGCTCTACTGACTCCACTGTACTCACTTGGACCCCATCAATATTTTTTACCATGAAGTGAAAGGCAAGCAATAAAGCCACTGAATAACCAATCCTTTCAAACCTGCTATGTCTTAAAGATAGAAATTGTTTCCAAGTGATTAGAACATTTTGCTGACTTTTCTTTTTAATACAGTATGCCCTTTTCTACTCCAGGAATGAGAGATGGATTCAGGTCTAAGAGCTGACTTCATTTATAACCACATTTCTTAAACACAATTGGGTGCAAAGGCTACCATCTCCTTGCAGCTCCATTGGCAGAGCCAGATGCCCTGAAATCCCAAGCTTTTTGGCAGTTTGCAGGGGAGCTGGGAACCTAGAGGCTAGCTCTGAGGGAGCATTCATTGCTTTGAAAAACCAAGCTCCCCGCTAGGTTGCCAGCCAAGAACTACTGGGGAACCTTGACTCCCAAGTGGGGTGGGAACATGGGGAGCTGAATTGGGCCTCCCACGTCCCAGCTGACAGCCTTAATTTCAGACCTGTTGATTATTCTGGGGTCCGGCTTTCTTTTTTGACATGCAACATTTCAAAAGGTCCCTCAGTTTCAACTCAACATGAATAAGGGAAATTTGTGGAAGCTTGAAACAACTTGGCAGGATGGAAAAGCTCTTTCTCACCCATCTAAAGTCTTCTGTTTTCTCCTGGATGAAAGTAGTGGTTTTCAAGCTTATCTAAATTTTTCCCAGTGGAAGTGAAGACTCCGGCACAGTAAAGTCATGAGAATAGCTTGCTTTTCTCAGTTATCTTTTGTTGAGCCTTCAGGAGTTGTACACAGACCTCCCTGTGCTGGATACTGTTGAGCGAGAGGAACAAATGCTAATATCCATTAAGGGGACTCCTATGTTCAATTCCTCCCAGGGGGACTTTTTTACTGTGCTCTTCAAATGTCTAGATAAAGTTACTGCCAGATGTTTAAAACTACACCTTTTCTTATTTTGGCCTTAATGAATAAATGTACCTACCACTACCAGGAGAATCTGCAGCACCATTTTAAAGCCTCATTATTTGAGACCCTGATGTCCAGATTCTTACCTGTTCTTACCAGCTGCTAAATATGGACACCTTTTCCATCAATTCCTAATCATATGATTCACCGAAAGAGCGCAGTGCTTCCCAAGCCATTTGGCAACTGGGCCCTACTACATATTTTTCAGTGGTCAGATCACAATGCAGGAAGCTATTAGAGAGTTTGAACTGGATATACACACAGATAACGCTGCTAAAAAGTGCTTCCTCTTGAAAGTACTTGTGTCTGGTGCCACTATTTGCTAGATAGTTTGCAGTGCAAACTTTCTTGAAGTAAGCCTCCTTCCAAGCTCAGCCTATGTATGGAAGCTGGCATGGAGTCCTTGCTGCAGACAACTCAGTAGGGAGTGCGCACAGCTGTGTATATCACATCCCAACAAACAAACTTCAGCTACTTGCTAGCTAACCAGCCTGCCAGCAAACATCTCAACTGTATTTCCCAAAAAAAGGAAGAACTAACAGGATGGGATCTTCACATCTGTTTTACCCTGACATTAATACAACTGTCAGAGAGGCACCACTCCAATGTGTAAACTCTCCGCTTTGAGACAGAGCTCCAACTCACTTCATTCGTGGCTCTGACTCACCATCATGCAGTGCTTGACTGCCTCTACAACTGGGTGATGGCTGTCTGCTTGGGATAGGATTAGGCAACCACAGGTGGCACCACCTGCTGCGAAGCCCTCCCACTTGGGTTTCCTTTGCTAATGACTCCTAGCCATTTAAAAGCCTGCTCAGTTGCTGAAGGGGAAGTGGCCAACGGTACAATGGCCCTTGTAGTTGTTCAACAGTATCACTTGACTTTATCATTGACTGGCATTTGGCATAGCATGTAGGGCTGGATGCAAATGGTGCAAGCAGTTGGCAGAGCCTCTCCGGAAAGGTGTCAGGAAGAGTTACAGGTTTATGTTGATATATAACACAGAGCATAGCTTCCTCTTTGCCACAAAATCCACCCTTCAGACGGTGATGTGAACTTCTGCATGTTCTGTCACAGCCGCTACAGGTCAATGGGGTATGGCTTCTGCTTTTCTTTATTCCTGTGATTTCCTTATTGTGCTTTCTGGTCATTTGGATGAAGTACCTAATTAAGCATGTTTCCTGTAGGAGAGCCTAGAACCTCACTAGAGCAAAGATGCTACATGCTAAAAGTGCTGCTTTGCTACCTTGACCTGCAGCCTAAGGATTTAAGCCAATGGAGTCACCTATTGATAAACTCACCAACAAGGGCCACTGTCACTGTCGTTGCTTACCACAAGTCCCAGGCCCATTTTGAGCAAGGGAACTGGCTGTGGAGTCCACCGCTCCCAGGTGACGTCTCCAGAACCTGCAGCTCTGATGTCATTAGCGTCTTCTGTGATGATAGATGGGAATTGCTTATGGTATTTCTAAAAAATAAATCCCATGTGGCGGCTAATCTAAGATCTTAGAGTTTCATTACAAACCTCACCTGTATAGTCCACCCTCTGCACCCTTTCCCCTGCAATCTCTCAGAGCATACAAGAGATGGGAACCCACTAACCAGATCCCTTGAACCCTACACCTTACCTGCCTGGCTACTCTGCAATGGAATCTTGGTGTTCAGAGGATTGCTTGGTGAGCCTTTCGGTTTTATTCTGATGCACCTTCTTTGTATTTTTAACAGGGGCTCCACTGTGTCATGCAAATGAATGCTGTATGCTTGCTTCCTGGTATGCTCCATAGGCATGTGCTGTATGGTTCGGCTTTACTACCAAATAAATTAATTACAAAAATCAAAGTGGATGTGCCATCCTTTAGCCTATGCAAAATAGGTCACTACCACAGCTATCTGTCTTCTCAGGTCAGGCCAAACTATGAGCAATGTCAGAAAGCCAGGTATCTGTAGACAGATGACAAAGAAAAGCACAAAATCTGTTCTAGTATATGACTGGTCTCATTTCTTGTACCATGCCATCCCACAGTGTCAAGATTAAACCTGGTAAACCAGGGTTAACCTCTCTGCTGCTGGTGGCAAGGGCCCTTTGGTCCATTCCATGAGGAGGTCCATAGGCAAGGTATGGAGTACAAACACCTGAGAGTCCAACCTAGCTCCAGGGAACGGAGAAGCAGGTGTCCCACAGACTTCACTTGGAACAGGACTGACTGATAAATTTCTCTATATTCATAACTTCAAACTTAATCTTCAAGAAATTCAAGTGACTTTCACCCTACAGCCACAAAGTGAGAAGACTTTTCTAGTGCACATGAGTGCACACACACAAGTGGGAAACACTGTAGATATGACTTTTGCATCTAGTCCAAGGTAAGCAAGGGTTTGAAATTTTTGGAGGGCAATGTATGTTCATTTACAAATTCCAGAGGGTTCTTAAATGCTGAATATTAAGAACTCATTGTAATGCCAAAGTCCTTGCCGCATGAGTGGTTGGGCACCATTCTTCAGAGTCCATATTTTAGACAGTTTACTTGAGATCAATTGGATTTCAGGTAAGGCAACTGAGAACAACTGAATTTTGTCAAAACCCTACCTATTGCTTTTGCATTATTACATGTTGTTTGCAGTAATGACTGCTGTGTTCCGTACAAGTCCCTTTCTAAACACAAGGACATTTTGATTTACTAGCACACTTTTCTATGTGAGTCTAGAGATAGCTTCATCTTGTGGGGCTATTTTTCAGTTTTCTTCATTCCCTGAGAGCACATCCTCCAAAGCAAATGCTCAAAACTTAAAAATCTGATGACATTAAAATGCCCAGATTCATTTACTTCTCTGAATGTCATGCAGTGGAAAGACGAGACAGATTTTCTTGCCTCTGGCCTAGTCCTCTCTTTCTGATCTGAAGATGTCGGCATGGCTAAAACATCTTGGCTTGGCATTTGTTTTATCTCTTTCTTGCAAAGATACTGTTCTGAATAGTACTTTCTTTTTTGTGGTACCAAATAGCTGGATATTAAAAGGGAAAAATACTAGTGGAAGAGACATTTGTCTTTTCTGAAGAACAACAAACAGAACTAAATGTTGATCTACAGCCTCCAGCTGTCTAGTATACTAGCTGTCTGAGGTGCAGAACAGCCATCCTTTCTGTAGCCAACGTCCCAACATTCCCATGCATTTACACACTGGCATATCAAGCAACCTTGTTCACTTCAACGCTGATTCTTCAGATTACTCAGAAGTACCAAACAGAAGTTAACGAAAATAGTGGCAGTATTTGTCGTCCTTGATTCGGCTGTTCAGTTTCTTCTGCTGGTACATACAGGTTATTGTACTTGTCTGTACTGTAGGTTTTTTAAGGGTGCCACTAAATTAAAGTTGACAACTAATGTCGATCAGGGAGCCAAGAAGAGGGAGAAAAAGTTTCTTCTATGACGTAGCAGATTTAATTGCACAGAAACATTGCATGACTTTTGAGTGCTGATATCCTTAATGCTACATTAACATATTAATGTTCTTTCTTTAATAAAAAGAGTTAAAAACAAAGCCTTCCTTAAAACCCCTGCCACCCCTTTGCTATCCTGTAGTTCAAACCATACGAAAGGGAAACTTTGAGTTATGTAGCTTAATATGGCTATGTTGCACACCTCTAATAATAATTAAAAAGAAGTCAATGAGATTAAAAAAGTTAATAACTAGTCTTTTTTTTTCTTTGTTTTTCTTTTCTTTATTTATTTAACAAGCTGACACTCTCCTGAAATGACGTGGCAATCCCTTTTCTTCTGAATGAACTTACTAGGACCATCTCTTTGATCAGAAATGGCTGCACAGGAGCTCCTGATTGTGCAAGCACCCAGTGGTTAGGGCACCCACAGAGAAGGGATCAGTTTTATCCTTTGCCTGAGGGATGGAAACTTGCATCCCTAGTGGCAACTACACTCACAGCTAGGAAAGAAATTGTGCCCTCACTGACTCCAGCTAAATGCATCTTTCATTGCTGGTAGTCATGTGGAGTAGGCTGAGCAGAAAGGCTGGGAATGACTTTACTCTCTCAGGATAACCCAGCGAGTATGACACTTGGTGGAGAGAAATGTATGCCTGATCCCCCCAGGAGCTGAAGTCAGATCTCCTGTACCTGGAGGAATATACTACTTGTTAAAGCAGGAGTCATGCTACTGCTGTCACCCTCGGGGCTCTGAAGGAAAGCCATGATGACCACAGCATTTCATACAGAGCATCACTCAATGGGCTTGCTCAGAGACTGCTGAATGAATTAGGTAATTTGTGTGAAATATGTAGAAAAATGCCATGTCTGTGGTCATGATAGGGCTTAACTGTGAGACAGGCACTGAGCAGCACAGTCCTGTCAAGATGGGGCCACTGCTGGACATACCCTGAAGCACAGATATAAGTACCTTTGCAGACTTCTGTATACAAAGCTGTGGGTGCTGGGTCTCAGTTTTGAGTGGGAGGTGCTAAAGTCTTATTTTGGCTGCCTAAAGCCTTTTATATTTCTAGATACACCTACAAAAAGCCCATTTAAATCTACAGAAATAATGTTGTTAAGGACAAGGTCAGGCTGCTAGTACTACGCTGACCAGGGCTAGTATAGACAGGGTGCTCTGTATCAATGAAGAAGTGCTTAGACAAATGCAGGAGTTCAACCACAATGTCTACACCACCACCGGCAATCGCAGCAGCAGCCCCCTTTTATTTCTAGGATGTCCATATACCCTCCTACTTTCCATACTCCCATTTCCAGTAAGCCCGTGTAACCTTCCTTCTGCACAACCCCCTGCAAACTAGACCTCTAAATGCACATCCTTATCTCTCCAGCCACAAGCACCTCATTTCTCACGCCAACCATGTTCTCACACACCTGAAGCACACAGCAACTCTCAAACCTCTGCTCTGGTCCTGCCTCTTGGACGAGGTTCATAGTATCACTCTTGGAAAGAACAGCACTAGCACTGGCAGCAGTGAACCAGATGGGTGGTGCTTGGATGCCAGAAAACATTTTATATTTGTGTGTTCCTTAAAACTTGCAAACCAGCAGTTGGATATGTTTGCTACCCTTCCCTAACCCAGCCCTAAGAAGTGGTTTATGTACATATTAATAAGATGGCAATCAAGGGATGGGACTCCCAGTGCTAATGATGAAATCGCCCCAGGATCAAATGGTACTGGTTCCAACAGTGCCCAGGAGTGCAAGGCAGCAAATGAAGAGCAATGTGTTCAACCAAAATTAAAGAGCTGATGTAGACATGCTGATATATCCAGCCATTAATACTGGATAAACTCAGTGTAATGCCTTGTAAAATCTGTTTGTCACTTCCAGATGCTCGTGCTTGTAGCTAGTTACTAAGCTTGGGGAGCTCAGATGTAAATAATTAACATCCTAGCGCTGTTAACATTCCACTTTCTTTCATTCTGATGAAGCATCACATTGTAAAGCAGACAACAATGAAAAGCATGTCCATTTTCAAACTGTTTAAATATATTAATCATACAAGTCGGGATGGATTTTAATTAATCATTTTTAAACTTGTGTGTGTGGGAGGGATTAGCTGACAGAACTGTGCAATGTCACCGCCAAAAGTCCTGGCTCTTTTAATAACTGTGTATGAAATTAGAGGAAAAAAAAATCTTCAGCTTAGTGACCAGACCAAAATATATTTTTACAGCTGCCAAGGTACTCATTGAAGATATAAACCAGAATCTAAAGGGATCCCATGTATGTGGGTGTTGCATTAAGATATCCTACTTACAACAGCTCTAACATTAGTTTTGCTGGAGGCTGAACGGTGGAAGGGGAGGGCAAGGGCTTGGCAGTGGTTGCACTCTGGCCAGCGCTGTGTTAATACATCCAAACAAAATCATTTAGGGAGGCAAGTGTCATGTCACAAGTTGCTGTTCTATTTAGCGTCTGTGTAATGGCTATAAAGGGCTGGATTCCCTCCTGTGTTCCTCAGGTGGTGGGTGAGGCTGGGGCTGGCCTGCGAGGGATGCTTCTCCTGTGAGCAAGCACAGGGGCACACTGTGGTCTCTCAGCATCTGTCTCCCCCTCCCCACCCTACCCCAGTTAGTGCCGGTCAGATGAAGGGATAGGTGAGCTCTGCTGCAGTGATGCTCTCTCTATGCTATAAAACCTTTTAAGAAGTCTTTTCTACCCCCACAGTAGAAGTCTTTCAGTTGATAAAAAAATGAGTGGGCAGTCAGGAGCTCAGGCATAGGATAAAATTAAGTCTCACCACTTCGCTGGCGGGCTGGTGCAAGTTCAGTTTCAAGGGCTACAGGGAAACAGTGCAAAATTGAAACTCAGCACAGACAGAGCTCTGCTCATGCTTTTGCTAACTGAAAGCCAAATATATAAGGCAGTACCCAAACATATGATTTGGAAGTGACTTTGGGATGGTGAGAGCTGCCAAATTACCAGCACTGGGACCTGAAGCATCTTGTAAAGATTCTGCAACACCCCTGCACTATGGGGCTTCATAGTCAGCTTATGCTGATCTCAAACTGTGACAAAACAGAAGGAGGCTGTCCTGCTTTAGACCATGACGCAGCACCCTGTGAGGTCAGTGTGTTTACAGGACAGGAGCTTTGGTGAACAGGATGGCAGACCCAGTAACAGAATAAATGTCCCCATGTCTAGCCCAGTTGATCCCAAGGAGCTGTTCTCTGAGTAATGTTCCCCCAATATTTAACAACTATCTCATTTTTGTGCAGACTGATGTTGACTGTCCTATCCCCTGCAGTCCCCATTGCAAAACAGAAGATGGCCATCACTCTTTTAGGCCACACTGATGCTGTTCAAAATGATTGAAGTCACTATTGCATGCACAGAAGAGTTACCTTCTGTCTGCTGAAATCAATGCGGGCTTTAACAGCGGAAATACTTTGAAGTGTTGAAGCTGTTTGTCTTTTAGTAGCTGGACTTGATGCATTAACCTATTGCTCACAGGTCTCTCATCAAGTGGGCATGATTTTTAGGCAGTAACATTTTGTCCAAATCCAAACTTCAGTGAAAGATGTGACTTCCTATGATCTGGCCAAACACCTCCCAACTATAGAACGAATTTTCTTTTATTGAAGCATTTTCTTTCTTAGGGGCCATATTTCCTTTTCATTCTGCCATACAAGCTCCAAGAATGATCAAAGTCTGAAATGGAATCCCAGCTGAAAGTTGTTACAAGAAACTGGAGATAATAAAACAAATATTGTAAGACCCCTAATATGAGCAGCTCTCATAAAAAATGAGCAATTGGGAAATATCTTTGCAAGTCCTCTTTTAAGTTCATTTAGTACATCTATTACACAAGCTCTGAATATCTAATGTCATAATTCTCCAAAAGTACCATAATGCTGTTTCCACTTAGAGCTTTTCAGCAAATTTTGCAAATAAACAAATGGCTTCATGACATGTATTAAATTCAAACTGAGCAAGATGAAGATACCAGAGCAAAACAAAGTACACAATAAAAGAATAATCACAGATTATAAATCACAGTTTATAAATCACAGTTTATAAATCACAATTTATAAATTGCAGATTATAAATCATAATTGTCCTTCAAAATCTCCCACCCAGACTTTTGAATTTCTTTTCTGACGCTGATGGCCTAATCCATGTTCAAATTATCACTTGGCACTTGTAATAAATTCTTACGATGAATGCAAAAAGAAGTATTAGTTTGTTCTATTAATTGTGTTAGAAAAGGCTATGCAGCATTTGAAATATAACCTTTCAGATGAATGGAAATCAAATGTAGCCCTTTTCCTTTACAGTCTATTTCTCCTACATTTAACAAAAAAGTTCAAAGAAATAAGAAACGGCTCTGGGAGGGCAACTAGTATTGTAACATATTTTACTGGAGAAAGGAATAATTTGGATTTTTTTTTTCTGCAGATTGAATCTGAAGTGCATTTCAAAAATGGTCAGGAGCCATATGTCTGAAATCTTCAAGGAATATTAAGGCTAACAGGCTAAATGTCTGCCTCTGAGATGCTCTAGAGGATGCAGATTGGCTAAATGATGTCCAGCCTTTGAAAACCTGGATATACTCCAACTTGGTGCTTGGGGAAAAGGGCCTTAATGAGACTTTGGTATCTGAGTCTATTGTTCAACAGAACATCTTGAGCTGGGTAAAAGATGGATGTAATTTGTGAGGATCTAAACCTAAGGCAGCAGCTCTTGCCCTTATATGCACTGCTTCAAAGGCTTCCTGTGAAGCCTTGAAGATCAAGAAAAAGGGAAAGATCAAGGAGAAGGGAATGAACTATCTCAGTCTGACCTGCCCTTTGGCCAAGCTGTCTGGGAAGGTGGCATGTGGGGGTTTTTAAGCCATTCTGCTATCAAACCCAGCAAGGGAGCATGAGGTCCATGGACCAATGAGTTTGGGTGGTGTTGCCTCTGCCTCTGTCGGTCTCACCAGCTGCACCATCATGGGGACTGGAGGATTTGGGAGGTTAAGTGCTGCTGCTGCTGGGGAATTGCACTCTTTTTCCCCTACCCACTAAAACGGGAAAGGTGCTTGAAGGTTTACCTCTTTTTTTTACCATCTTGACTGGAAAGGAATGCCCAACTAGTAAAAGAAAATATAGGGCAGGAATCAGGACTAAAAAATAACTTGGAGAGACTCAGTTCAGGACAAATTCCTGGAAGTCCTCAGCTCTATCAATTTGCAAACTGTGAAAGGAAACAGCAAAAAATCTCTCTGTACAAATGTAGTCCATGGCTTTTAACGCTGACAGCAGAACATCACCACTGCTGGTGGTCCCAGCTGCATTCCTGCTGCCAGGGGAAAAGAGGAAGACTGAATGGCATAAGGAAAATTTAGTGCAATCTTCTGAAAGATGATTAGTTGGAACATATTACACAGTCTTGGCAAATACCTAAAATTCCCATCAGGCTGGATTTGATGAGGGGGCCACCTTGAGACTTAACAAGTTTATGAAGTCCTAAGAGATTTTTAGAAAGCATTATTAAGCCTTGGTGAAGACAAATATGGAAACAAAAAAGGCAGCTCTGCTCATGTCTCAGGATAGTCTTGCCTCCAAGAGTACACTGTTCCCGACTACCTTAAGTGTCTTTAGATTGTGCTGTTCTTTGTTTCTATTTAGCTTCACAATTGCTCCCAAAGTGAAAAGTTCTTCAGATGAAACAGAAAAACAGATTAGCAAGTTCTACCAACTGTGCAACATCCAGCCTTCTGAATTTGGACCAAGCCAAGAAACATAATGGAAATTTTTACCGTGTATGAAAACGGTTATCGTCACAACTTCAAAGCTACTCAACCAATTTTCTGTATGGTTAATCTGCTTTTTACATTTCACTAGTATACTCAAAATATATTGTCAGTATGTCCAACCATTTCAGTAAACATGCAGTGTTTGTGTTGGCATCTAAAGCAAAATTATACATTTGCTTGTTTGCGTTTTGAAGCACGAGTAAGCTAAGCCAGTTCTCCTGATACTCAAAAATGAACAGAATGAACACTTTTGATCCAATAAAATTTGATTGAGAGAGTTATGAGAAACTAAAAAGCTGTGTTCATAGATGATAAATGGAAATTGCATTCAGTGTTCATTGCTGTGATTTGCTAGTTGCATAACCATAATAAAACATCTTTAGCTAGCTTTGATGGAAGACGCAAGACTGTTAGTCCAATGGAGTCTGTGGGAATAACAAAAAGCCTTTGTCCCAGATGGGGAATGGTCTTCAGCATCCTTTCTAGACAGTACTGGCCCTCTAAACTAAACACACCTCTAGTCTAAAATCATTTATGCAACCATGGAAAGTAATGGAAATGAAGTTGCATGACCAAAAATCCTATCCTGCCCTGAGAAACCATTCTGAGAAAGCTCACTATCTAAAGGCAGCAATTACAGAAGTCTTGTCATAAAACAAATTAAATCTGGGCTTATGGTAGCCCCAGATGTGCCAGGCCTCTTGAAAAGAAAATGAGGGAGAAGGCAGGTTCTGTTTCCTTTAGGCACAAAACAACAACAGTGAATTATCCAGTACAGAGCTGTGAATCTTCCAGACCAGTTCACTGAAAGCCAGCATGGGAGTCTCTGCTGTCTTCTACAAGGTCCCTATGGGTCTTCCTTAAATGAACAAGAAAATGAGCCTTTAGTTTCACAATCCAGATTTCCCTTCCACAAGAGGATAGTTAAGAACTGTTCAGGTCATGTAGGCTGTATTTATTTTGCATTGCTGTTACAAGGAATGCTAGCATGGAGTGGGGGCTGTTGGGGTAGGTGCTGTGCAAGCAGAGGAGAAAAGTGCTGGTGCCTGCTGCAGGGTGATGGGGCAGTGCACAGCCCTACAGCTCTGGTGATTGATGTTCTTTTGTTCTGTCAAGGAAAGCCAGCTAGGTCTTGTTAGCATTTGGCCTTAGGAAGAAAGGGTTAATTGCCCCAGGTTTTGCCAGCTGGGGAGGCGCTGAGCCAACAGAAAACTGGGAGGGAAGCAGGACAACCAGCTCTTTGGAGTGGGAGGGGAAAGAGGCTGCCAGGCCTTGCTGTTTGTGTTTGTATTTGTTTTAAGTTCTGTTTTGAAATAAAACACATTATTACACCTCTGCAGACTACTGCATTTTATAAGCCAGCCCTGAAATACAGCCTCCGATCGTGCAGAAACAAAGTCTACAAAGGCGAAAGAAGATAGGCTGTGGTCTCAGCAGCTACTTGTGCTGGCTGGAGCAAGCATAAGTATCTGCATAAAAGCAAAACTAGGAAAACATCCATTTGATATACTTTCCAAACTGCAGCTTGATTCAGTCAAGGTTCTCTTCATGCTCAGCTCTTTTGTTTCAGTCCTACTACTGCTTGTTTTTCAAATTGACTATTTGTTGCAGGAATTTTGTTTTAATTTAGCAGGCAGCTGGAGCTTATTAAACACAATTTTCCACGGTAATATTTTATATCAGTACTTGGTAACGGCACACCTGTAAACACCCTCTATAACGAGCACCTTTAGGCACCGGTGGAATCTGCCTGCTGCAGTTGGCCTGGTGGGGATGCTGGGTAACAATGGCACAGTAGCTTAAGCCCCAGCTTTCTTCAATGCATTTTTTTCCCTGCTTCCTAATCTCTCCTGACATAATGTTGAAAGTTATTACTTAGCTGCATAAAGAAAACCATCTGTCAATTATTCACCTGCTTACATGTGGGACCAGGTACCCAGAAACTGTTACTGCAAGCCAAGGCAAATGCCCAGCTTCCAAGAAAGCAGAAATCCAATTTCAGTCATCTGATTCAACTATCTAGGGTAAGTCAATAAAAATCTGTTCTCTGTCAGAAAACAACTGAGATTGCTCCAAATACCATTTTTGACATCCAAGTCACGGCTGAGTAGCCCTTAAATTTCTTTTGAGAGCTTTTGGAAAATGAGATTTTTAGCAGCTGTAAGTATATAAGTGCACATCTTGCTGAACAGATGTATGGAGATTGTTTATGCTCATCTATGAAGTGTATCCTCCTCATGTTGTGTAATAAAAATGCTAACATCTGAGCTCCAGTCAGCATCCAGAGTGCTCTTGCCATAAGTTAAAAAATGTACTGCTTCTCCATTTTCCTGGCATGAAGACTGGACTCTTCAGAAGTACTTGGTGTCTGCTGAAGTTTGGTTCTGTTGGAGTCACTATGAGTTTAACAATAACTTCAGTGGAAGTAGACTCTGAATAGAGGGCTTTGGCTATGTGTGCCTTGACTAAAATGCCCCTTTATTTCCCCTTCCATCCTGCAAATAACAGGAACTACACCAAAGGTTTTGTGGGACTGCTCAGAAAGACCGTCTGGGAAAAAAGTCACTCTTGAAGAAACTTGTGCTTCCCTCTCTCATGACTTGTAGGCAGACTTTTGCTAATGTTACTTCACACTAGTTATTTTCTGCTGTGGTTGGTAGACCCACTTGAGGTCTGTGGATTTCTTATTGGGCTCCCTGGAGCTCTGGTAATTTCTAAGGAGAGGCTAGCAGTCCTGAAATAGAGTTGTCTAGATGGCTCTTTACTGACACCCTGGATACAACCAGGACTTCTTGTTTGAGGCTTGTGTGCTTGAATTTGCGGTAGCATAGTCTTTGGTAGATACTGCCCCCCCGGGTTCACAGTATCAGAAAAGGGCAGAAACCCAGTGTTTTAGACTGCCCTTGGTTAAAATTAAAAGGTATCTTATGATAAATAGAGATTCTGCCATTTAAAAATATGGCTCATGTTGTTAACATTTTCATTTTTGTTGTGATTTCTTTTTTTTTTTCCTCCGGTAATTTCTAAGGAGAGGCTAGCAGTCCTGAAATAGAGTTGTCTAGATGGCTCTTTACTGACACCCTGTATACAAACTGGGTAAATCTGGTCAGTTTGGTGGGAGTGCCTCATCTGAGACCTACTGAAAGAAGAAAAAGCCTAATTTCCAGGCAATTTATGCTATATATTAGCAGCAATATTGCCAGACGTGGGGAGGGTTAAAACACTTGCTAATGGATAATTCCAGGCATATGTTACTCACTTTCCTGCAGAAGGACTGAAAGCTTGAGGAATATATTTTCTCTGTCTCCCCACCTCCCCCACCCCCTCCAAACTGGATGGATTAATAGAACTGTTTCCTTGAATTGCTTACTTGCAAATCATAGCAGTTATAATGTGAACATCCAGAAATAATGTGCTAAAGATTTTGTAGAAGATAAACTCGGATTACGTCTGCTGTAAATAGGATTCAGGTAGCAGTGTGTCAGCTACTGGAATAACCGCGTTCTGTCCTTAACTTTGCAGATGATCTTTTATTTCTGGGTGTTCCATCTTTTCAAGAATAAAAAGAAGAGGAAAACAAAACACACTTAATGTTGGTTATAGGGAGATCAGTTAGGTCAGTGCTGAGCATTTTTTGAAATCCCAGACAATGGAAGCTAAAATGCTTATTGTGCTGGCTGGATAGGAAAAATGTGGAACCTATGAAGCCAGAAGCAAAATGGTCAGCTTAAGGCAGCATTATCAGCAGCTGCTTTTCAGTCTTAAATGGAAAGTGCTTTTTAAGGAGGTCTGTTGGGAATACTCCTACAACTAAGTGAACCCATAACAGCGTGCTGATGATGACTAAGTAAATGGAGATGGAGGAGGAGAGTTCAATGGCTCCCAGAGGAGTTGCCATATTTCTTTCCAGGATTTCTTGGGCAGAAGTATATATCTGAGCTGTTTGTGATGCCTTCATAAATAGTATGGTCCTTGTGAGACCTAGTACGCGTGCATTGTTCCAATGTTTCGGTGTGCGCAATGAGTCCAACACACTTGGCACACCTCAGGCTCAGTGGCTGTACTCGTAACACAGGGATAAGCCCTAGCACCTGATCATTCGTACTGTTAAATTGCTACCATGGTGCTGGCTCTGTTTGGGCCAACTGTTACCCTCCCAGATAATATGTGGTATGGAAACACTTCTCTCTGTTGGAGAGTAAAATAGGATGGGTGTTGAGCCCATTGGCGTAAGTGCAGGAGGATGGGCGCCATGCAGTTTTGTTTCATATTAAAAATATGATCACTGTGTACAGACTACAAAGCTGAGCTAGGATGCCTTTTGTTGCTCTACAGGGACCTGTCTGAGATGTGCAGTGGGGAATGTCCTAGACAGTTGAACAAAATCCTCAGATTTTCCTGGGACAGAAACAGAATATTTGAAGAATTTGCTTAAAGGATATTTCAGAATTTATAACTTTCTTTCAGCAGTTTTTTGACAGTTTTGCTAGCATCCTGTGTTGCTCTTCCATACAAAATGCTGCACAGTCAATGAATCAATGAAGAAATCATTGCCTTGCTACAACTTAAGCATAAACTCTACTTACAGCTTACAGTCCAGGTATGCTCAGATGTAACCATAGAGGCCAGTGAGATCTAGATCTTCCTCTCTTTGGCTCTTAAAAGACCTCTCCCATTCAGGACAGGTTTTCTCTAAACCCATTTTGTTGACAGCTTATAATTTCTTTTCCAGAATACTTAATTTTTACCTGCAGTGGGAGCAGCTTGACGGCACAGAGGACTATTGTCAGGGGCACACATGCTGCAAATGCCATTGCAGGCAAGTCAGCCCTTTCAAAGACATTTTTAAAATATCATCTCCACAGCTTGTGTGGCCATTTGTTAAAAACAAATGGCATTTGGGGAGTCTGGAAACCAGGAGCAGCCATTAGGTGGATCTAAAATATGTGTCATCTGTTTAGTGTTGTATCCCCTTACGCACTGTCTCTTCTCAGAAGGACAGTCCCTTGAGATTTGTGAGATCAGAGGGAAACAGGAGACCCATCTGCAACCTGCTGATTAGCCAGTCATCAACAGATTATCTTGTACAAAGGGACGAGGGTAAAGGGCTGAGGCCAGCTAAGTGCATATATGGTAGTGAAAGCACCAGTGACACAAAGATGGGAAAGACCAGATGATGTGACTTCTGGGGAGGGCACCTTTAAACAGACAGAAAAAGAAGGGTGGGATTTTGGGGTGAGTCACTCTGGAATACTTGGCATTGATATCAGATCAATGGGTTCAGGCTGGTCTTGCGGTTTCCTTTCTTTCTGGGCACGGATCTCCACAAGCCAGAGGAGCTGGTGGGTGTACAGTATTTGCAACTGCTTTATTTTCTCCGGGCTAAAAATACTCCGCAAACTTTGGTTTTATTTTCCATTCCTAACAGCTGAGCCCTGGTCTGGGGGGAATGAATGTGTTATCCCACTGTGAAAACATCTAAACAGGTGGAAAGGACAAGGGAGGGTAGAAAGGGAGGGTGGAGAGTCTGATTTTAGACAGAAATCCTGTTTCCTTTCTAAAGCAGAGTGAAGGTCCTGCAGGTCATTTTAAAATGAAAACTTGTATTCCCATTCTCATTTATTTGCTTATGTGAAAGTGCCTTGTGTTGGAAGACATCAGGAAGAAAATAGTTATGGAGACACTGTCAGAGGAAAGAGAAAATTGTGGCCACTGTGCTGCTGTTTCAGTCAGACCCAAGCATTCTGCCAATAAACTTCGCTTTTCACCTGTAACTTCTGTTATGCCAGCTGGAGCCCCCCCATTCAGCTTTACCAAAATGCTTTCTTTTATCTTCTTCTGAGAAAGCTCTTTATGAAAACTATCCCAGTTCTGAGACAGCTCTGTTGAAGCATCTCACTGCTGGCTGGTGGTGCTGTTTCTGTAGCCATCCCTGTGCCTCAGCACAGAAAAGGCTATCAAATAGGCTGAATTGCACTAAATGTTATATTTTCCATTTTTCAGTATGGAAATATTTTCCATTGAGAAGCATGATCCTGCCTGGTAAGACTCTCTTTATCCAAATCCTGTCTGGATTGCAAGTAAGTCTGCAAAGGCAAGGGCTAATGTACTAATCCATTCTGGTACTGTATGTCTTTATAGAAGCTTTTTTAGAAAAGAAAAGTAAGAATAAGGGTCCAGAGACTTGTACTATACAGAATGTAATCAATAAAGTTATTCAAAGTTTTACACAAAAGCACTCACACAGATCATTAGGGCAGAAACATTAATCCACTGAGGTTTAGAAATGAGGAATTTCTTAAGTAGCACCTGAGATTTTTTTTTTTCTCCTCTCCAAGTCTGTAGGGCTTTGTGGATTGTAAATCCTGCCAAAACACTTTTTCAAATAAATATAGCACAGGCAAAATAATAAAAAGAGGAGTAAAGGGAAGCCAAGCTGAAATCTGATAAACAGCCCCAAGATTTCAGACCTTTCAGGGGTCACTGACTATTGTCCCAAAGTCTCCCCTAAGTGATGGAAGTTATAATCATAAAGAGTAGGGAGGCAAGATGGTGCTGATGAGAAGAACAAAGCCATGCTGGTTTCACCTTTCCTACACCTGAGCCTTTGGCTAGGCTTTGAATTCCCTTTGACATACCTCTTACGATTTGTACTTTTTCTGCTTATCATCTAAACAAGGGCTGGCTACACATCCCACCTGCCCTTACTGAATGACAGGTTGGGGCTATGTGAGCCCTGGATTCGCCTTGCCTGTCCAACAACAGTTTTCTATCTTTCAGCAAAGGCAGCTAGGCTAGAGGAAGGCCAATGGGTCAAGCACGAAAGGGCGGGCGCTATTCCTCTGGCAGGCAAGCGCAGCTTGGAGCCTGGGCCTGCTATCAGATTAATAACACAGATAAGTGATGAGTTGGTCCACCAGCCCAGCCTCAAGACTGTGCCTGTGCAGCTGTGCAGGCATAGCCGCAGGTTAGGCATGAGCCCCACAAGGTGCTGCAGCTGCTTTCCAGCGCTTGGCACGAGGATGGCCTGGAAGAACATCCTGGAGGTAGGTACCAGGCTGAGGTAGTTCAATGACTATCAGTGGGGTGTAGCTGTCTGACAGAATGCTCTTGGCCAGGGATTTGGCCACAGAAAGGGCTTTCCTATGTGACAATTCAGGTGACACCAGATATGAGATGTCCTGGTGAGCTGTGATTCTTCCCATATCTGAAGAATGTGTGAGATTTACAAAGAAGCAGAGGGACTGTGGGGCTCTTGCAAAAGACAGCATCGAGACCATATATTGCTCCTGTGGCACCTTCTACCACTGTTCTCATTTGTGTGTCCTCTTTGGTCCAAAGCAGAGAGGGGACTGAGAGGTGGACTAGCATGTGTGAACTGTGTAATAAATGAATGAAAGGACACATCTAGTCCATATACTATACTCATATAACACAGACTGTTACACATACCACCTATACATTTATTGCACATATTTTATTTGCAGTAATTTTGGCATCAGACTGTGTGCTGATTTAAATTGTCTGTATTATGCCTGCACAGTAGGTCTGGTGGAGCTGTGATGTATGGTCCTTCCCCTCCACCTGGCCTCTACAGTGGAAACTTAGGTATCCTGCTGTTCCAGGTCAGTGGTTTTCAAACTGCTTGGTGAGGCTGGGTGCATGATCTACAGCTGTCTTGGACAGTCATATTAACCAAGAACTTGGAGATTCATTAGTTTTATGTGAGGCTAAATTCATGGTTGGGAGTGGCTGATCTGGTTTGCTTGGGGTGCCATATCTGCTTGAGGGTAAGGAAGAACGTGTGTGAGAGCTCCTCAGCGATTGCTTCTCCTTCATGTAAGCCACTGGAGCAAAAGCAAGTTGGCAAGTGAGTGTTCCTGCCTTCAGCAGGTAAATGGAGATCGTTATGATTCATTCAGATGCCTCAACAGGCACTTTCACTAATGGCCTTTAAAATGGTTCCAGAATAAGATCAAAAAAAGTACAGGCAGAACAACTGTTTGGTTGGGTCACCACCACCAGAAATATTTTTACTTCATTCTGATTACAAATACTGACAAATACTGAAAATATTGTGATGCAGGGTCCAATGGTCTAGACAGCACCCATGAACTAGAAGTCAAGGAAATGCAGTATGGTCAAAGCCTGGTGTAACTAGTCATTCAGGGACAGACCAGAAGCAAGTGGCTGAGAGAGTGGAGTGGAGAAAGATGACTGCAGAAAGAAAACGTGAGGAGGGAAAAAATTATTTTGCTGCCTGACTGCTGGTTTCAAGGTTAAAGAGAAACGATGAAATCAAAGCGCCCATTAATTCTAACTATTCTCTCTAACTTAGTTTGCTAATGCTGCAAAACCACTGGTTCACGTTTATCTAAAACTGAAAAAGCGTAATTCAAAGCCTGTTCAAAGAGAATAATGAGATAGCCTAGAAGACCATTACCTAAAAACCAGTTACAATTATATGTTATCTGTGTGGACTCAAGTTTTTATTAGCTTGCATTTGCCCTCCAGGGCATCAGACAAAGGCCATCTATTTGTTAGGCTTTGGAGGAGAGCTAAAATCAAGCTGTTTTGGACAGGGTTGAGGGCAGGACTCCCATATCTTTCTCTGGGATTTCCTAGAGAGATGTAAGCATGCGTGACTTATGCAGTGACTTTACCCTGTGCCTGTACTGGCACCAGTGATTTGCAAATGCATGGCTAGACTTCTCTGGGGTTTGTAGCTGTTCCTGTATGGGCTGTAGCTGTAGCTCTGACTTGGCTATAAGACTTACAATCTTACCCCAGACAAATGGGCAAAATTGTTTTTTTTCAGCTGAGCAAGATTTCTGGACAGAAAAATTGGGATCAGATGTGGGGAAAGCAGGAGGGGGGCTACTGTACCTCCTGTTGGTTAAATATCACTTGCTCTCGTGTGCTGGTGGCTGCCTGATAATTTTGTCTGAGTTGCATATATAATTGCTGTCAGAGTATGGCTTGCATACAGGCAGTGTAAATACGTTAAATCCGAGTACGTTCATAATACACTGGACAGTTGAAAGTTGCTGACTCTTACTTTGTCCATCATAAGCCCAGTCTCTCGCTCTGCAGCTGTGATTTAGTAACAGGGTTCTGTTTTGCAGTCTCAGATTACTAAGACTTTGAGTACAAAATTAATTCCTTACATAACTCAGTTGAAATTAATGGATGGATTGATTGATACTGATGATTTGATGTTATTCTATTAAACTGTTTCTGCAAAGACAGAAAAATGTGTGATGGTATGTTTATTTGTGTGCTGTGGAGCAAAAATTAAGAGAGTTGATTGGACTGTTTTATGAAAAAAAGGATAATAATATCTTGGCTGTCAGTACTCTCTTGTATCTTTATTGTCTTTGATTCTTTATGGCCTTTACTAGCTTCAGTGGACTTTGGATCAGACAGTTACTAATTCATCTTCAGATCTTTATGCAAATGACAATGGCAAGTTCACTGTGTTTGTGAATTCCTTAATTTTCTTGGAAGATTTTAAGTTTACATTGTACACCAAAGACCTAATGGTAAGTTCTGAGGATACTTCTATCGATCCTATAGAAGGGTCATTTATCAACCAGCTGATGTGTTTCCTTGCCAAACTGCTAGTATGAGGAAAAGTAAGTTGTGTGTGATGCTGTGTGTAATGTTTGGCAGCCATTGGCAAACAGTGGCTTTTCATAGACACTTATAAGAAAAGAACCATGTAAAATGTCTAGCAGAGGATGATGGCTAAAGACTAAAGTAAAGGATACTCAGAGAAGGAAAAACTGTTACTTCAGTGTCTAGTGCTAACATATCACATGTGAAAAAGTTCAAGGTTCCCCTTATTTAAGCTGTTTAGAACAAGTAGTGCTGCAGGGGTGGAGCACAGGAGGAGATATAAATCTCTTTTCATGCTCTCTAAGACTTGAAGAGAGCTCTGGAAGGAGGTCCTTGCAAAAAAGGTTTTAAGAAAAAAGGTGGAGAAATAACTGCTCTAGTCTGTATTCAGATCCAAAGTTTAAGGTCCATGGTGAATGAAGGCAACTCCTCTGACAGAGCTTTGCAGGTGACATGGAATTGTGTCACCATCCTGTCACCATGCTGAGCTGAAATCTTACATGCTCTGGCTGATGTGATCAAATAAATGTTTCTTCCATTTCATTGCTGCTTCTGTGAACATATCGAGGCACAGTCTCTGGGGTGAATGTAGAATTTTGCTCATTATTATTACAGATTATTACACTTCCCATGCCAGTCACTGGAAACCTGCCTGAAAAGACATAGATCCCTGAGAAGCAACAGCCAGAACCTGGATCCCAAAATACCCCTTAAAAGGCTGCATGATGGTAAGTGCTGGGTCATTCCGAAGCACTCCCAAGCCACGACTGTTATTTTTCTGTGCTAAAAATCATTAAAAAACTCTGAGAAGGAACACAAATAACAGGGATGAAAGCCTAATCTTTGTCAGAGATCCAGACACTGACTGTATTGTAGTTTCAGCATGGGCATGTGTCTGACAAAATCAAGGAGGCAGATAAAATGGGAGCACTCAATGTGATTGTGCAAAACAGGGATTTAACCCTTTTTCAGCCTAACCAGTTTCAGCCTGGACTGAATAGTGACTGTGTATTTTGTAAAGGAGGAGTTGTTTTTATTTTTGTTTTACAAAGAGCATTCAGATCAGCTGAGTTTGAGCCAATACTGAACACAGAGCTGCCAAATTTATCATTGACCAGAAAATTTGTATGGGGCCAAAGGAGGTTGGTACAGAGAGATTAGAAGCAGATTATCAGCATGTTTTTAGCTTTATCTGTTTCTAGAAGCAAATAATTAGCCTCAGACACAACCTCAACTTTAAATAAGTTTTAAAATATAAATTATTGGTGTAAAAAGACTGATAAAAGTTTGGGAACTATTATTTCTGCCAGAAGAAATGAATTCCCAGAAGAATTAATTTCAATCAATGTGGTTTCCATAGCACTGCTACATTTTTGCCAGGAAAAGCGGATTTCATGAAACTCATTTAATTCTTGAATTAAAATCCTTGGTGTAAACTGCCTGAAGAAAAAAAGGGGGAAAAGAGACAGTTCTGATGTCAGAAATTGGCTTATTTACCTTCTGGAGCTTTGTTAGGAAACTGAGAAAATTGCTGGTAATGGCTTTTTTTTAGGAGATAAAGTGGGTTGATTCATCCTGTTTTCTGAATTGCACATGACCCAAAAACCCCAACCGGAGCACAGCTGACTGGCTCCCAGCACAGTGCTGTGAAATGTTTGCTGCGTGGCCAGGGCTTATCTCACCCAAGGAGAGATTGTCACCCAGGGAAATAAGTGTAATGTAATTGAGAAATGGCATTTGTTTGTGCTAGTGTCATGTGTGGTCCTAAATGTTGGTCGCTGGTAACTTTGGAAATGAAGGGAACACCCATGGTTTGTCAGCACTGTCCAGGTTTCCTTATGATCTTCTTGACAGACTGGATATCTGATGTCACCTCTTCCAGCTTAAACAGCCTTGTGGAAAGCATTATAAGATTCTTTGCAACGATGGGGAAAAAGTGGTCTGATTTTAAACTGGAATGTTTACATGTTTTTTCAAAGCAATGAAGATTCAAGTAGTTCCCTTAAGCTCTGTTCCCTTATGTTGCTTTGAAAGCCTCAATTACAGAAATTAAGGATGTCTCTGGAGAGCAGGGAGAAGTCCTTTTTTCATATTTGAAAACTTACAAGCATTTACTGGAAAAATTAGGTTTTAAAAATATATTGTCCAATATCTCAACAAAGGCAAAGTGATAAAGATAAATGAGAAATGAAAGAAAATTTTGGACGCTGGGCTAGACATTACAGATGATTTTTATAGGACAAAATTTTATGCTGCTGGTACTCTTACATTGAATAATAAGAAAGCAGGCCTTCTCATCTACACGATGGGCTTTTTTTGCCAAACTTGAAAACTGCTGACTATGTCCAGCCTCCTCCTTCCCTGGGAAAACATCCTGCCCATACTATGTCTCCGGCACTGTTAAGTTTTCTTCTGCTTCCCCATGCGGGGTGTCCTCACCTGGTGAAATCTACATCGCCAGCTGAACACAAACCCTTAGGAGGCCAGACCAGAAGTCAAGACTGAGATCTTTGGTACCTCTGTGCCAAGAGATCATCTCTGATCTTCCCTTTTGCCAGGGAGAGCTGAAATCACCTTAAACGTCAGACCTTGCTGCAGGGGTAGAACTGGCAGATGTGGATGGGAACACCTCTGCTGCAGGAGATCCACAACCAGGGCTTTTAATTTCCCATATGACAGTGTAGCTCCCTGTCCCCCTCTGGCAGCCGGGTCATGTTTGGTGACTTATGACCTATCTACTGCTTCTTTCCTAGGCGGTTTTAGATCCAGAAGTTACAGGTTCAGTTGTTACCAAGAAATCCAGGACCATGCTATACCAAAAAAGGGCATTCTTCTCAATAAAATGCAAGTTAAAACCCCAACTCTCGAAGTCATGTCACAAACAAGAAGCCCCATGTTTTCACAATGGTGTCTTGATTTATCTACTCAGTGCCATCACGACTCTACTTCAGGGAAGATGACAGTTACATGCTTGGTGAGGTGAGGTAAGAGCGATGTATCAGCCCCACTGGCAGCTCCTACCAGAGAGCGGCTGCTGGCCTGGCAGGGTAGCAACTTCTGCAAGCGCACGGTGCCTGCTCGGATGGCGAGAGCTAACCTCACTGCCTCAGAGCATCCTAAAGAGAGAGGGCAACTGGTGCGAGCTGCACAGATGCTCAGTGTGGCTTCCCTGAGGCATGAAAATAAAATTGAATTTCGTAGTTATGGCAAAAATGTTTACAAATCTGTGCCCGAGTTGGGGGCGAAAAAATTGACACAAGTGGGGCCTGGCGTATGCCAAATATATGAGCTGTTCTAAAAGTACGATGTGTCATGGGCTCATTATTCATCAATGCTTCATCACACTGAGTTTATGGTGGCATTAAAACTGGAGAAAAAAAGACGTCATTTACATGAAACGCTGGAGACACTCCCTCCACCCTTTGATTCCTTCAGTAAGCTGGAAGGAGGTTTGTGTGCGCATGAGAAAGTGTGTTATACAATGCCAGCCTTTATTCTCTTCTTGAATTACTCATACTGTGCAGTATGTAGCAAAAAAAAAAAATGTTTGGGGCTTATTTTGCTCTTAAGAAATAACAGTGAAACACTGAAGCAAAGCTACAATGCAAGCGAATGCACTGGTCACTTCGGGGGTTTATTTTTCTAGTGTGTTTTTTTTGAATGCTAGTATCTCTTTCTGTGCTTCACGCTGAAGTTGTTACTTTCCTATGTACACAGGACAAACCAAATTCCTTCCCCAGCCCCCTAAGTCCTGACCTCGACAAAGGAATGACTGTTGTCCCACTGCAAAATGTTCTGCAGGCTGTTAAGCAACTGAGGTGGAAAGCACCGGCCCAACGAAGGGAGCTGGCATTGGGGAGGGAGCTGGAAATTTGGACCCACAGAAGTGTAAGGGATTGGGGCAAGGTGGAGAGCTCTGCATGAAAAAACAAATCTCATTGCAATGCAGTTGTCTAGCAGAGGACTTGCAAATTCAATAGGTGACCTCCTGCCCCAGGGTGTTGTGTTGTTTTTTTTTTTTAAAACCTTCTAGTTTTCGCTCCTGAGAAAAAAAAAAAGGTATATTTTTAAATCCCAGCCACCACATAGAGTGAGGAGGAATATGGGAGGCTGAGTTCAGTGGCCTTCGAACATGGCTATTGCATTGCTGCCTCACAGCCAGGGGACCATGTTCAAAGAGCGGCATGAGACCCACTGGAAGGACACAGAAGACAAAATGGGGAAGTGTGCGCCTGCACATTTACATCTCATGCTGACGTCCACCCTAAAGAATTCAGATGGGTGTGTTTTGACTGAGTCCTCTGGCCATCAGCTAAGGTTTTAAGATCATTTGATCACTCATTTTGGAGGCTGTTTAGTTTTTCAAAGTTTATTTCCTAATATAGGCAAAACAGCAACTTCCCCCCCCCTTTTTTTTTTTCATTTTTTATGAAGAGGGGAGAGCCAAATTTTACTACCTATTGCATTATCCATCTAAGGTTTCTTCAAGCCCATGCTCAAGCCCAACATAACACAATAGACTGGACTGGCTCCAGAGGAGTTTGTTTAGTCCCATATATAATTATTACCTTGTAAACAGGATGCACCTTTAAGTTATAATTTAAATATGATAAATGGGCCAAACCCAAGAGTTTTATTATCCCAGGACACAGTTATTACCAACTTAACAGGAAACACCTGTAACTTATTGTTATAATTAGAGATGGCTGAAAAAAGGGGAAATCATTTTGTGGAAAAAAAAAGAATCATTGAAGTTATTTTCATTCTGAAAGGTTCAAATGTGTCCATTTGGGCAGAATTTTATGTACCCTTTTTGTTAAAATCATGTTTTAATGTTCTCAGTTGCAGAGGACCTCTACACTTTTCCACTGAGAATTAGTTTTTAGCTAAAGAGTACTAAAACGAAATTTAAAGCCATGTAAATTTAAAGTCTGCTTGAAACAGTGATCAGAGGTTTTGTTTAATGAAAAATGTAACAGTGTGGGCAATTTGTTGGTCAATAAGTTTTGTTCCCTGAAAGAAGACTATTTTAAACTGAAATGAGAACATGTCAAGCTTTTCTGATAATTATTTTACTGGAAAGTGTCTTAAGTTCTTTCTACCCAAAGCTTTTCAGCCCATGTGCTCTGGTGGTGGCAGCTAAGCTGCCAGGAGATTGCTGCCTCCTGTCCCTCAATGCTGCCCCTCTGTCTGGGAGTCACAGTCCCCTTTGCTACACGGGCTGTGCTGCTTTTTTGACCATGCTCAAATGCACAGCGGCCAAAGTAAACTGAGTTAGGAAAGGTCTTCTGCTTAAATGTCATAGGCACGGGTCCTCAGCCTTTGTCACCGCAGCCTGACTGTCACCCTAAGTACTCAAAGTGGAGCTGGCTTCAACCCTCAGTCCTCACTCCAAGCCTTGTTCACAGACCCTGGTTTGGAAGCTGCTCCATGTCCTGTCAGTCAGTCTCATCCCTCATCTCGAACCCCGTTCAGAGTGGGAGTCTTATGGGAGGCAAGGGTGAAGAGAGAGATCATACGTTTTTTGCAAGGGGCAGGGACTAAAGGCCCATGAAATGACTTGGCAGCCAGGACTCAGACAGCGAGGAAAGCGGTCTCAGCAGCAGAGGCGTGAACTTTACTGCAGAAGTTTTTGGGATAGCCAGAGTGCATTGGTGAAAGGTGTGTGTATCACTAGTGTAGTCACTATCCGAGGGGGCTTTCCCAGTAACCCAGAGCTGACATGTTTTTTTCAGGAAGTGTTTCATTTCAGAAAGTTCTAGAAAATAATTTGAAGGTTTTTACTTTATGGGTTTGAAACTGTTATTGTTTTACTTGATGTACTACTACTGATGTCACGAGAGCTGAAATAGACTATTTTATTTTAAAATCATGAAGGGCATAGAAATTTATAATTCTCTTTTCCAGATTAAAATGTCTACTGTGTATGCTGTATGATAGACAGGCACAATATGCGTTGTCTCAATGTTGGTTTTAAATGTTGCTGCTGCGTTAATGTCCCATTGTCAGAAGTTTTTTACATGTATAACCACAAATATGCATGCATTTTGAATGACACCATTAGTCTAAACCTTACAGGGATGAAATGAAACGTTTAATGCAAATAGTTTTCCAGTACTTGAAATAAGGTTGCATTAGATTAAGGGAGCATTTCTAAATTAATTAGCATTGAAATTGTTAATGTTAAATGTTAATGTTAAAAGGGACCATCAGTCAGAACAGATTATCATAGCAGCAAACATTTTACTTCTGACTTTCTAGTGATATAGTTTTTAGTGCTGCAAAATTTTGAGTTTAATAATACTTTTTCCAGTAGGAAAACGGGTCATAGTTGGTGAACAGTTTCATGAAAGATGGTTTAAAATAATGGCATATGCCTGTAATGGATAGTTTTGAAAGTCTGTAAGTCTCAGTAGACTTCCATAGGCCTGGGTCACTTAAATATTGGACTGGAGCTACAAAGTCAGTAGAAGTCTCTACAAATGCTAACTGACATACACTGTCTATTCAATCTTCCTAGAATAGATTCGGAAGAGTGTATTTTATAAATGTACTTTTAATATAAAATGCATTACATTAATTTAAAGCAGGATGCTGTTTGCACAACAATATTTCTCCTTTTTACAATACTAACAGAAAGACAAAGACCAGAAAGCCAACCTGACTGGAAACTGTGGTAAACAGAAATGAAATTGAGTTATCTACATCCTTTACTTCTTGCCATATTAACTTGTCATTTCCCCTAAAATTTAGATTCGCCTCCTAAATGTGCAAAGGTGAAATGTCTTATTACTTGCTCTTGTTATATTATAATTACTGGCTTTTTAGTTTTGCTACAACTAAATGGTGAATAAGAGAAGTGACTCGAACACATGCTGCTTCTCTTTTCTCTGGTACCATCAGACTTTCCCATTGTGCATGCACAAGTAGGAGAGGACATGACTGAGTAATCAAAATGAGTCACTTTCTATCTTTAGTGAAATAACCCTCTGTTCAGCATTCCCCTTTGCCAAGTAGCAGGCAGCAATTGCAAGTAGGTAATTGCACTGCTAACACATGCCAAGGCTCAGATAAGAACCAATCTGGGTACACGCAGCGTATTAACAAATTCTCCAACCACTGACTCTGCAGAATAAGATTCAGCATTTTCATCCAAGATAATATGCTCTAATTAACCAGTGCACGGTACTTTACACTAAATACAGGGCTTGAATAGAACTTTGGGAATGGGATAATGGAGGCTTATTAGGTTAATAAAGAATCATGTGTTCCAAGGCTGACTTAAAAACACGATTAGACTTCCTTTAAAATAGGCCAAAGTATTTCAGATTTAATCAGTCCCCTGGAGGTTATTGAAATTATGAAATAGGTTTGGCAATCGATAAGTGACATCATTTATGCTGTTCAGAAAATGAAAATGCTCTAAAGAAACACCAGGAGCTTTGGTGGCTAAAAGCCACCTTAATATAACCTTAGACACTGGATGTTTTTTGTCCAGCATTTGGACAGAAAACATTTTATTACAAAAGTAAGAGCCAGTCTCTGATGCTGTATAAGATTTCTATAGCAGAAGGGAAGCTATATGTTATGCCATCTAGCTTTGCTAAGATTACTTGTTGCTGTTCCCTGGGAAGACTTCTCCTCTAGGTCTTTGACTTGAATTTAGAAGCCATCCAAAATGACTTTGCTGAGAAACCTCCTTCAGACTTAAGCGGTGCAGTGTATGTACTGGGATGAGGTTCGCTGGTTCACACTAGTTAAGTCTAGACATTCAGTCGGGACGCTTTGCTCAGAACAGGCAACTTCAGCTACTTGGATGAGTTAATGGCATCTTACAAAATTCTTTCATACCATTGTGCTCCTTTCTCATCAAACTTTGGAAACATTATGTAGTTGTTTCATATAGTTCCGTGGGCCAGTTTTGGATTCTCTGGTCTACAACTTTGAGTATCATAAGTGGTCCATCATCTGTGAACCACCGCTAAAGTGGTCTCCCTACTGGCCTATCCTTAAGCCCATGTGGCATCTACCTGACATCACTGGGGTGGCTTTGGGTGGCCAAAGACGTTGGGATGCAGATGGCCAGGCACAGGGAGCTGATTTCAAAGGCCTCTGCTAGATCTTTAGGACTTCCTGCATGGACAAAAAGTCTTTGAGGATTCAGTCCCATAGAATGTTAGGAATTTACTTTCACTCATCAACTTTCTCTCAGCAACTTGAAACAGTTGCTGGACTGGTTTGACATTTGACAACGTTGTCTGAATCCTTCCTTGAGTCTTTTATTGTGACTGGATGACACAGTAGCATACACAACATTAATTGCCTTTCTGTTTGTTCTTTTTGAGGGAGCGATTTCTCTTACACATACACCCTGAAGTGCATTTGCTATGCCATCAGTCTGTGCCATTATTCCTGCTTTTTATAATTTCAAATTCCTCTTAGCTGATTACATTGCAGCTGATGAGCCAAACACCCCAGGGCCTGATCATTAGGCAAAAATCTCACCTGAAATCAAAGGGAGTCACAGCCTAGAGGGTGGGACTGTCTGTCATGAATATTAAAAAAAATCATCAAAATGCATCATGGCATCATGTATGCGTAATCAAAAAAGCCAAACGTGTTTTAGCCTTTTTAGTGGAAATAATATTTAAAATGAAAAATACCGGAAGGGTGGGAACACATCTGAGGAAAGCGTCTGCAGGTAAAATTTGGCTCATGTGGCTAGTTTGGTACATTAACAGGGGATTATTTCTAGGGCTGGAGCTGGCAGGATTTAATCTTTCCTTTGCAGATCTCAGATTAATTTGAATTTTCTCACATTTTTAAACACCAAATATTCATCCAGCTTTTTTCAGTTTTTCTTCGCTTATCACCCATCTTCCTCCATTTTAGCTGAAATTAAGCTTAACTGACCCATAACTAATACTTGGAAGACTGTAACTCTCACTACCTGCAAACAAAATATCGTAAAACAGTCCAGCCTGACAATGCACAAACTGTGCTTTTCCTAAACCTCACAGTTATTCAGTGAGTATCACAGTATTTCATCGCTAGCTTCTCTAAAAAGTGTTAGACATAGTAAGTACATAGGACTCCCACATGCTTTGCACTGAACACTGATTTTACTGCGCATCATAAAATACAACTATTTATATAGTCAGATCAGTTCTGAAACCCCCAGCTAAGAGATATGCAGAAAATATGTGCAGAACAGACAGGCAGCACCTGAATACCAGGTGAATATTATCTGTGGATCCCTGCTTATCCCATTATGAGACATAGGTCTGAACAAAGCTGTCCTTAGTCAGGAAAGGCCATTAGGAAAAATATTTATTGAATTATGTACAATTTATGGAATTATGTTAATAACTTTCAAGCCAATAAGACTTACGTTTAATCATGCAGTGAGGTCTTGCTTTATATTGGCTGTACAGAATAATTAAGATAAAGCCCATAATTGTCTATTTACCTCAAATCACAGTGGAATTCAATAAGATAAGCAAGCAAATCTTGCTTTCATGTTCTGGAAGTCTGCTTCCTGCTTTAATGTGTATGTGCACTAGGAAACAGTTACTTAGGTATGTTTAGAAGGTCATCTGTCAGCCACTTTGTACATAAAACAAACAGATGTATAATATTTACCTAGAGAGGGGGTGAGTCCACCTGGCTTTTGCTGTTTTTCAAGGCACCAGAAAACATGGAGAAATATCACTGAGAGAAAACACTGACCTTGCTCGCCTTTTTAGGCAAAAAATCAGGTTTCTGCAGCCAAGTCATGCGTATTAACAATGAAGGCAAGGAAATTTTCCCTTTCCCTTCTCATTAATATGTGCTCAGTCATGTCAAGAACAAACACTTCTTTACGTATCTCTGTGGGTTGCCTCCTTAGGTCCCTGTGTTTTGCAGAGGACACTCATGAGGGATTAAGACTTTCATGTTCAGGCCAGTGGAGTGAGGCCAGTCCTGCTCAGCCAGGTCTGGAGGGGGTAGGTGGCTACATCTCGAGGCTGAGCTCCATAAGCTGATGCTAGCCCTGATCTGCTGCTACTCAAATTCTGTTCAAGGCACCCAAAAGGCCCTGGAAGTCTGTTCTGGCCACAAACGGCCAATGTGCCACTCATTTGTCACAAAAAGGTGAAAGGAAGAATTTATCTTCTTCAATGAGTTAAACACAATTTCAGCCCTAATCCTGTCACGGTTGGGCACACGTAACTCAGCACCTGTTTCTCCGGTAGGATTTTGGTCCCTTCCTCTTCAAGAAGACCAGGCATATAGTCACGATAGGAGAAGCCAGGTGAGCTGATGAAAATGAGGTTGTGGGTACCCCAGTGATACTGCATTTGCTCACATGCTGTGTCACCACCTCATGGCTGGATACTTTCCAGGATGACTTGCTTGGGTAACATAGCTCTTGCTTCTCTGGTTGCTGTTCTTACAGCCTGCAAGCTCTGCTGGACAAGTGATCCCTGCCCAATGCCAGAAGTGGGTCTGCTGAAGGGGGCAGAGCTGTAATAAGCAGGAATGGCCCTAGCCAGGAAAGAAGACAGGCCCTCAGATGAACAGCAGTAGATGGAGAGAGGAGGGAGAGTGAAGCAGTTTGGGGCATCAGATCTGGTGGCAAGGCTAATGACACAAATTGTTTCATGTAGGGATTTGGTGTGAGCACACTGGCTGCACCTGCCCAGGGCTGCTGTGGGAAAGGCCGGCATCAGCACCCCAGGGGTGATGTCAGTTCCCTGCCCTGCGTGCCCCAGGATGCTCACAGATCCTGCCCTGCGCCCTGGGTCCCTCCTGCTCAGCTCAGTGGGTTGTCCTGATGTCAGGGTCCAGGGGCTGGGAGAGGCCCCCGTGCAGACAACACTCACAGCACACTCCTACCACCCCTCCAAAGGACAATGACAGGCTTGCATATGAACTGTGGCAGTTTCATCTCAGAGAGCCTGATCTTAGTAGGTGTAAGGAGAAATGCACTCAAACTTAATCAAGACTTTTTGAGAGGCAAGATTTTACCCTTTTCCTGTCTGTAATTCTTCATCCTGACTCTTTTCAGCTGTGGCCAAGTCAAACATCCCTAAGATCCAAGACGGCTACATTCAGCAAAGCCACACGCAGCAACTTCTTAAAGATGCAACAAGCCTTTTGCCCCCTCTTTGTTGTGTGGCTACACTTGGGACCCCTTTTGTTTTTGAAAAGGTTTAGTTCTGCACATCTGGAACTGTGCGGTGCCCCACCAGGAAAGGAATACTTTTACGGCAAGTGTAAGAATAAATATTTACCAGAATTCATCTGTAACAACAGAACAGGAAAACTATTTAAAAACAACAACAACAATAAAGAAACCAGCCAAGAAATGATGGAGTGGTTAATCCCATTGGCCAGGCTGATCTATTTTTACACTAGGAATAACAAACAGATTTGCAATGAATTGTACTTATTATTTTAAATCCAGTAGCACTGAGGGCCCCTGTTCAAGAACGCCTGTCACTGACATGGCTTGGTTTTCAATCAAAAACTAAAGCATCGTTTTTATAGCATATAATGTCAATGTTCACAAAAGAACCAAGTAGTGAGGCTTCAACCCCACTGAAGTGAATTTAAAGGGTCCCAACTGACTTACACGGGAGTTGGACCAGGCCCCATAGCAACTGCTTATTCCCAAATACAATGTATTGCTGCTGCAAGTAGAGGCAAGCTTTAGGTTTATGTGATGATGATTAGATTTTAAATTTTACATGGGGAACAGATATATATTCTTGTTTGTTTTTCAGAACTGCTTTTAAGTTTTATGATAACCTTTTACTAGGCTCTAAGCTGACACTCTATAGATTAAGGGAGGAGTGAATGCCACTGGTGCCTCTGCCTAGAAACAGACTCGGCATTAATGGGTGCCTGTGTTTGGGTTGTACCAGGGTCAGAAACAACGAAGGAGCAATTGCTCCCTGGTTAGAGCCATTTTTCTGAAACCTCTCTGCAGCGAACAAGGGCTTGAAGAAGCAGATGCCTCCCAGGAGGGAGAAGGAGCCAGGAGTTCAAATCAGCATGTAAACCTCAGAAAGGCCTTCAGAGACAGAAGTCTTAGGGAGGATGGAAGGGGAAAGGAGCATACACCTTAGAGGAGGGTCATGCTAAATCTGCAAGAATCTCATCGTGAAACTCAAAGACAGAAACAGTAAGCCATGTAAATCTGAGGTGACCTGAAATCTTGAGAAGGCACTGGTGTAATACAGAAGGAACACTAGCCAGCAATCAGGGAAGAGCAGCAGAGTGTGACTAAGAAGTGTGCCTTAATTTAACCAGATCTGTACAGCCTTTATGTTGTTTTTAAGAAAAGAATAATGCATCACAGACCTTTTACAAGTTTTAAAGAGGATCTTGTTAAAGATTGAGAATATGACACAAGAAAAGGAGGAGGAGGTGGAACGCAGTACAGAAGATCAGATGGCTACCTAGCACGTCTTCTGTTTCCAGCAGCGGCCAGCAGCAGATGTTTATGGGAGAGTATAAAACTGAGGATGTGCAACATTATTCATTTCCGTGTTTGGCCTCCCATTTTAGGTAATCAACTCTTCAGGGACTTCCTGAGCTGGATGTTCCATATGGACAGTCATGTCCTACTGATACAGCTTTCCGGCGTGAATTTGTCCACTGTCTCTTTGAACCTATTCAGATACCACTCCCCTCACTGCCTCAGGGCAATAAGCTCTGCAAAGTTACTATATGATGCCCAATAAAACATAGAGCTTTTTTTCCCCCAACCTGCTAATGTCGTTTTTGGTGCTCTGTCACTTGTGTTGTAAAACTCAGTGACTGGTGGTTAACTGCTCTGTGTCTCTTCCTATTTATGAATATAGAAACTTCTCCCATATCTCCCCTCAATCATGTCTTTTCCAGATGGAGGGCTTCTAGTCTATGCTGCTTGTGTGGTGGGACCACACACACCTTTACTTATCCTTGGTGTTCTTTGCTCATCCTTCTCTAGTTCTCCAGTCTCCTGAAGTTGGTGGGGATCAGACCTGTGTATTGTAGTCAAGTCTTCAGAAAGGGTTTTTTTAGCTACTGATGAATCTGGGGATGTTGGCAGCAGTCTGATGGCTAAGATGGCAGAACCCGGAGGCTTAGTTTATAGTTGCTTCTATAAATTCCGAGGAAGCACTTGGCAGTTTCTCAGGTTGGAAATTTTTTTTTTGGGGAAAAAATTTGCTTGGAGACCCTAGACCTCCTTGATCAAGGTCCAAAATAATATGAAATGGAGCCCTTTCCAAAGAAGCCTAAAACACAAGGATTTGTCTCCCTGGAGAACCCGTGTAGAGCATAGTGAGGATGAGAGCTGTATCATTCTCAGATTCGTATGTGTGATCCTGGAATACACACAATATTTCAGACCGCATTAAAGGCCTCTGCTCCGGTTCTTCATTCCCCTGATTCTGTGCCTAAGGGTAGCTGCTAAAGAAAGAGTTGAGGCATATTCTAGGTCTCTTGTGATGTTTTCTTTCTTTTTACTGACTTTTAAAATTTCATCTGGAGTTGTGAAGTCTATGTAATTTTGCTCAAAACACCAGTAAGATAAGAAATAGGTCATCTTGATATACCTTATTTATGGTAAATTCTTTCCTTTCTCGGTAAACTCAAATTATCTTCTCAAGGATGAGCAAGTACAATTAAGGCCCCTTGAGCCTAAAGGTATTTTTGATTTCTTCAAGAAAAAAGTGTTCATGTGAGCTGAAGATAAAAATCACCTAAGGAATATAATAACATGTATATTTGAAAAATCCCAAATTCAATCTTTGGGTGATTGTGGAAAGACCTGTAAGACATACATTCTTAAAAAAATAAGGAATTAATAATTTTCAAACTAGGTATTTAAAAATAATCCACTGGCTGCTAAACACTTTTGACTTTTTTTAATATTTGGAGCGTAGCTATTAATTTACATAAAGAAGGCCGACAATTCAAATAATGGGAATACCACTCCTTCCCCACCCTTTTCAGATGATCCAGTGCCCCAGCCCTGTTTCCATTCAATTCTCTAAATTCTAATCTAAACCATTGACCGGATGCAGTGTGGAAAAAGTATCTTGAAATAAACAGGCTTCTATATTTATACACATTCTGCTGTACTTATGATAAACCTGATCAAGAAGATGCATGTTTCTGGAAATCAAATAATTTTTCACAGAAATAAAGATTAAAATAAAAGAAAAAGGCAATTCAGTGTTACGTCAGTGGTTGAAGGACAGAGGAGGGATGTAATCTGAATTTTGCTGAAAGGTTTCATAGGCTGTGGAAGAGCTCTGCAGGAGTAAAGCACAGAAACCTGGCACTAGCCTTCCAATAGTGGCAGAAGAACAGAGGATACACAGCGAATAAGCAAAAGCTGATGTAGTCTATTGAGGCTGGCATCTTTTTTCTTGCCACACTGACATATTAATCTGTCCCACCATCCTTTCCCTCCTACCTCCTAATGCTAGCCATGTCTCAATGAGTTTACCTGTCCTCTGGGGCTATGATGGCATATAATACTTTCTCTGTTGTGATCAGCGTTAATTACATGTTTTAATTGAGCGTACGGCTGCTCTGATGAAGGACACAGCCATACTGCAAGTTGGTGAGTAGCGGACCTGGTATTTGTGGCATTTATTTCAATGTAAATCAGCTACCTGAGTCACACCTACAGGGATAGAGTAGTTCGTAGGTGCTTTTTTGCAACCGTTTCTTTAGTTTCTCATTAAAACAAAGAGAGAAGAGCACTGGAAACAAAGCTTCATTCATTGTTAACCAGAATTTTGTCAGCATTATACAATTTTTTACTCACTCTTTATCATTTCAGACCAATAGAAAACGCTGAGCGGAAGGCTTATTACCTACTAAACCTTGTCTGAAACAGGAATTCCTGGCAATATGAAAATCATCCAAGGCAAATTTTACTGGTATGATATATTTAATATCCAGATTAAGTCAGTAGACATACTGACGAGGTATAATAAAAGCACTATAATTTTAAGGCTATTGCTGGTATCTTGACAATGTGATAAATGAGATCCCGTTTCATTTTGTGCAGCAATGTAACCTTACTGACTTCAGCAACAGTTAGTTGCATGAAAAATATTGCAGGGTAGAAACTGAGCCAATGTTAATGGATTTAGCCAAAATTAAGGTTATGCAACTGTGTGGCAATGCAGATTGCCTAGAAATGGAGAGCGCCAAAGAAACATAAAACAGTAGGACACTAAATCCATGCAAATGATTTATAAGGGGACTTTATTCCGTAACGAAATTATGTACCATTAACTGAATGGCTTCTTGCTGTTCCATTAAGTCCTAACTGTGGCCTGTTGTGTCTTGGTGATAGCCAGAAATGACTCTGCTGAAGTCAGCAGAATAACCTCTCTATGTAAGTGCTCCCTTAGAGTGAAGCAAAGACAGTGTGTTTATTTCTGAGCAGGACCAACTATGACATGGTACCTTTTACATATTGCTATAATGGTTCTTTTAGAGTTTTACAGCTATAATTTTTTGGCATGCCAAAGGGGGAATATAAGTTTTGTGATTTAATTTTCCATCTTCTGGTGTACTGCTTCTTAACCAGAAAGCAAACTAGCATGTTTTCAGCTTTGAGAACAGAGACTAATTTTGCCACCTCGGATTGCAGAAAGTAAAGCGGAGTTAAAAAAAAAAGATATTGTGTGTCTGAACTTGGGAAATATAAGAGGCAATAGACACACACAGAAGCAAGTAAGGCTATGTTCTATATACAGCCATATTTAGCACTGCGGATTCCTTAAAAGAGAGAAGACAAAAGATCTCAGCTCAAACCCAAACTTCTTTAGAAGTCAGCTGTTTCGGGACCAACCTCTTGAGACCTTTCAAGAAAAAAAGAAAAACATCCCCAACCAAAGAAAATGCAGTGAGAACCAGTCTTGGACACTATAATAGCACTGCCTTGAGATAGAAAGGTACTGGGGAGAAATAAGAAAGGTCACCACTCTTAGGGCTATATTTCCATGGGGTCCCAAAATTTTAAGTTTACCTTGACTAAAGCTTAAATCACTCTCAGATGACTTCTCCTGAGGAAAAGCATGGGTTAAAAGAGAATGGGAAAGCATAAACAAGTTGAATGTCACAGCCTGGTAAATAACAACAAGTAGTGGTCCTAAAGGAATGGCTGCGGATTTCAAGGAGACATGGACTCATGCAGGATGTGAGTAAGTCCCATAGACTTCCCACTATCTTTAAGTGGGCTCCCACTGACGTTGTTGGTATCCTGTGGTGAGAGAATAGAACCAATATTTTTAGATTTGTGTACGCTACATATTTTCTGGAGTTGTTACAACGCTAGTCTATTTTTAGTGGTTCGTATATTAAGTCGAAGAGCCTTTGCGTTGTGTTGTGTCATACACAGCGTGTGAATTTCCTGGAGCTCATATGTTCCTTTGATCCTACCAGCCACAATAGCAGCAGAACTGACTCATTGGGCACAACTACTTCTTCCTTAATAGGAGCTCCACAGGTAGGCAGAAATGTGCCAGACAGGGGATGGTAATGGCCATATTGACTCTGAGTCCGGCACTGACATAATGTCCACTGCAGATGGGAGAAATCTGAGCAATATCAGAGACATTGCAGATATTTTATGTGGTTGCCTTCCGATATTCTGTAGTAATACTGTCACTGTAGCCTGAGCATATTTTGCATACTTTGCAACTATAGTAATGTCACACTATTGTAATGATAAATATCTTGCTGGTTACAGCTCTCTGTGCTTATTGCATAGATGACAATGTTTATTAGATAGACTACAAGGCCTGATGCACATTTAGAACTCATAATTGAATGTATCTTGTCTAATAAGTTGACATAGAGAGGCCATGTCTAGGTGTTTTTTTCTGGTGTATGTTTTTAGGAAAGACTGAAGGTCAGTTTTCCTTTGTAAAGTTTCTTCGACTTTCCTATTATGATTTTTATTCAAAATAACAAAAATATGATGTTCTACTAAATCCATATTTTTCTTACTGCTTTCCTTTTCAATAGTGGACACTTAATTTGTGTTGTCAGCAACACATGCTAGCTGTTAGAAAATCCAAATAAAATTATACAATGCCTCATGACAGACATACCGTTTCCCCACTCCTCATTGCTATACACACAATTCTTCATGACAGCTGTTTAAGATACAGGGTACTGACTTTCTCCATAATGCCAGTATCTTATGTGTTTTTGCGAGAAAAATAACACAGTATTACTTTTAATTTTGAAAACATGGGGTAACTAAATTCTTATGTGGAATATTTTGAGAACAGTTATGTAAGTTTAATTTTATGCATTTCAACAGAATATATACAGTACTTTATTTAAGTTAGAGAACCACACAATGTATTTTAACAGATTTTTTTCACAATTTTCTGTACTGGCTCTTTAGACCAATCCCCTCAAAATAGCGTATCTCAAAGACTTTCATTAGTTTATGAAGCAACATGACTATTGTCTGAGAGGTATTTGCTTTTCTTGTCTCTCCATTTTCTTTTTTTTCTTGTCTCTCCATCCTTCACAGGTAGAAGCCTGTGCAATAATTTTTTTTTGTGTGTGTGCGTGTGTATATATTGCACTGCAAATTTTTATTAGTGAAAGAAGAGCTGAAGAAGAGCACTTCCTTATACTTGGAGCAGAAACTGGTGACATCTGAAGTAATGCAACACACTGAACTACAGTGCACAGACAGGAGGGCAGTAAGTTACACTGGTTCAAAGTATGTTTAAGATAACATTTTGGTTGGCTTGCAACAGCCACTCTGTGGCAGCCTGCAGGCTAAGAAAGGCTGGGCCTCATTAATACTTGGATGGGAGATCTCCAGACAGCGTTAAGATTTATTTCAGAAAGCTGCATTAGTGACTTTGTAGCTGGCACTTTGAATTGGTGCTGTCTAGCATGTTCATAGGGATAGAATATTGCAAGAAAGAAATGGTTGTATTTTCAACTAATTTACACAGTCTTTACTTCAGCATGAAAGAGAAAAGGCAGATCCATGAGATAAGAGTGAGTGTTCTAGCTCTTAAAATGCACTGTTGCTAGTTGTAAGTATAGAGGAGGTTTAACTGTAGCCATTCTTGGCCAAGCCTCTGCTTGGGTTCTTTCTGCCCATGAGTGTGGTTTCACATGGGGCTTGAGGCAATCTAAAACAGCATTGCTGCTGTGACAGGACTGGACCTGCTGTCCTCCACCACTTCCAGGCACATACTCTTTACTCTGGCCTACTCTGGCTGAAAGGCAACTCCACAAAACATAGAGGTAGTGCAGAAATGACCAGATGGGTCAATGAGGTGATACAGCTGCATGATTTAATGATGATAGCACAAGGGATGTGGTGGGGAGCCATGGCTGGGAGCAAGGCAGGGCTGTTCTACTGGCCACCCTCAAACAGTCTCAGGTGATTGCTAAAGTGGTAGCCTGCAATCGCTTGGTGGTTTGATTTTGAGAAGACATTCTGCTCATCCTGTCCCAGGCCTTCCTGTGCAGGGTTATTTCCATGAGCTGTCACACCCCCTCAAAGGATGGCTGCTGAGAGAATGAGTGACAGGGCTTTGTTTATCTTCTATGGAAATGGTGCTGGCCTTCCACAAAATAAAAGACCTAAAGCTTTCAACTGCCGTTGTCTCCACAGAATCCAAATCCACTGAGAGTAAAGAGCTCTCTTAAAATCTCCTGCAGCCTCTCTAAAGGCACCACAAAGAATACATGAGGCCCTGGTGCAATGTGAATATTTAGGTTGCCACCTAATTTTTTCAAAAGATGTCAGGCTCCCCAAATGCTGCATGATGCACAGGAGCTCTCTGCTGAGAGGCTTTTTCCTCCTTTGGGTTAATTTCTAGGGGAAAGTCTGAAGTGTCCCAACCTAATACTTGTCATCACAGTATGTGTGTATCTGTGCATACGTGTATGTACATATATGTATGCATAAACATAAACATGTACACACAAACTTTTCTGGCAAAAAAATGAGGGATGAGGTGTTAATTACAGAAGAAATTCTACCACTGTATGAAATTTAAAACTTAGTGTCTTATTCAGAATATTTTATTATTATTTTTGCTCTGCTTTGATAGATGGCAACTTCAACAAAAGGGAGGAAGAAAAGCCAGAGCTGTGCACCAGCCAGTGATGGGAATGGAAACATCTCTCTGTTCCTTCCAAATGTAATCTCCAGACCAGCCTTCCCTCATGCTGCTCTTTCAGGCAGTGATACATTGGAAAGCATTTCACAGCTTCAACTGTTTTTTCTATGTACAGGAGAGATTCCTGGTCTCAGCTGTGTAAATGTTTTAACTGAGATTCATGCTTGGCTATTCAGGTCATTGCTTTCTCTTCCGGCCCACACAGGCCAAAATGCATCTATATAAGCATAAAGTGTCCAAAATCAACACCGTATTTTTCACTTGAACACACCCATGGCACGTGGCTCACTCAAAGTACAGTGTACAATGCCAAGCAGTAGATTTGTATTTGCCTGATATGAACTTAGCAAGATTTATATAAAAAGATGCAATTGCCAGTCTGACTTGGCAGAAACCCTTTTCAAAGAAGGAACCCAAGGAAACCAAACTCTCCCTTCTATCTTAAGCGAGGACTAATCTAAAGTAGGAAGTGTTCTCAAAATATGTAATTTATATTCAGAATTACAATGCATTTCTTTCTGAATTCAAGTAACCCTCTAGCTCCTTTGATGGAAGAATAGAATAATTTTCCTTCTGCTGTTTTGACTTAATTGTATCAGGGTTTTAGGCACACCTTGAAACTCAACAGCAGTTAAATGATTAAAACACCTTCAGTTATAGAAAAACCTAGATAGCTCTAGGGACAAGTTTAATCAACGCACAAATTTGCAGGGATTGTGTTCCCACATGTTCTCATTCTGCCTGCAACTCTGCAATGTCAAATGGAGAGAATGAAACCCAAGGCACACCCTCCTGTGGTGCCAAGACTCTCCTTTTGTGACAATTCCCTAGAGGTTTCTTTCTAAAATTCAGTGTAATCATAAGACTTGAGTACTATTTTTACTGAATTTATAGGAACAGGTCATGAGGTTTTTTGTGATCCAAACTTGAGGACCTTCTGAACTCAGTGCCTAGGTATTTTGTTGTTTGGTATGTCCCCTGCAGGGTGAAAAAGGCCATGTTCTCAGCACCCAGGAACTGGTTCTGGTATTTCAGTAGCTAATTCACTGCCGCAAATACTTGTTGCTTGAGACTGCAAGGCTGAGTGATTGTTGTGCATGCAGAGAAGGGCTCCCAGACAAATGTTCATGAGGCCACTGTTTGCAGCTGGTTTGGCTCATGGGTTTCCCACAGTGCTAGACTCACAGACACTTGCCTTCTGGCATACCCAAGGAAGGCAGAAGGCTTTGTTACTGTCTGAGAGTCCTTGAGAAAGAGATAGCTCTGGCCTTGGTATAGGTGCATTTACCATTTTAAGTCTAAAAGAGTGTGTACGTAATAAAAATAACATAGTTCTTCTGCAGTTGATCTTGAAAAACAGGAGGAGGAGGGCTTCCATCTTTCCCTAAACTTGGGAAAACAACAAAAAAAGTGAAGGATCTAGAACTGGAAGATTGATTCAGCTACCTTAAACTATCTCCATTTATGTATCATTCTCATTGTCACCATTGTTGCAAACTCACCCTTCTCTTTGTCAGCTGCAGTCTATGGAGGGAGGCGCTGCCTATGAGCCTCACCACACAAGGACTTTCAACAGGTCTTGCCTAGACCATAGGAATGCTCTAACTGCTGAGCTATTTCATAAGTTTCACATCATCTTTTTCCAGCTTTGTAAACCTATAGCTGTGTTCTGTCTCTGTACTTTTTTTTCAAGAGCATTTTTCTCCACAGATTTGGGTCAAAGGTGGCAATAGTTCTGGGACAACAAAACTGCCATTTTCAGTAAATCAGTTTTGGCAGAGGAAAAAAAAATCAAGTATTTCTCTGCTTTTGTTCAGGGCAAATTTTCTCTGGCCACTAGATAGCCCAAACTGCAAAGGCGTTTGTGTGCATCACCGTAAGGAAACAAACTTCCTGCAGGAGGTAGAATAACATTTATTTGTGCTGAAAAATGCTTAATCAACCTCCTCCTGAAGGACACCATTGCTTACTGTGTACCTTCCCAGCTGCATCCATTACAAGTAGATATGCCTGCTTCAGGTGTCGTTAAAGGCAGGTGATTCACATAATGGGCCAGTTTAAAAGGTGGCTCACAGAAGACAAAAATCAAAACAATACAGATGTTGAAAATATGTTTTCCATAAGTTTTTTTTCCTCCCTAAAAATGATTACAGTTTTTATGCTGACATTTTAGGGCAACTGTCATATTGCTTCAACCCCTTCACTTAAAAATTGCCTCAATGTCTTCAATTCACTATGTATTTGTAACAAGATATATTAATATGGCTTTAATGCTGGGATGGCTTCAAAGTTGTATACCAGTGCAGATTACCAGACTGAATGAAAATTACATTGTGTTTCAATGCTTGTGTTGATGAAACACAAATCATTGTAAGGCCAAATATTGTAGTGTACTCAAATTCCACTTAGTTCTACTTGATTGCTTTCTTTTAATTTCCCATAGGTACCAGTTGCCACCTCTGCTCCAGAAAGATATAGTACCAGGACAATATGAAGTAACTACAGGATAGGTTAGAGCTATATGGTTAAGTCCCTTTCACTATTTTGGCTAGCTTAAGGGAAAGCATAAAGCCACCCAATGATGCATAAAGTAGAGGCCAGCTTGAATGAACAGGATCATTTTCATAGGCCAATTTGCTTCTGTGATGACCTGAATAGGCATGCTGCCTATGTACCCACAACTAGTTACAGAAGGGTTAGAAGAAGTGAAAAAAAGCAAGTGGTGGAAGCAACTGTTGCTGCAAGATGTTCTTGCCTGGCACTAGAACTGGCTGGGGACTTGCCTAGAAATAGGCCACACACTTCCTTAGTGTAGGACCTGGAGTGAAAGAAACACCTCCAGGTATTGCAACTGGATCCCTGGACATCGTTTCATCTGGTCAGTCAATATTTTCCTGAACTGGTTGGTTTGCCATGCTGTGCCTGCTATGCTTTCTCACCTTTTGGCCTTAGCTGGGTTCACCCCATTTTCCTCATGAGGGTTAATCCATTCCTGTTTCCCCCAGACATCTCACGTTGCACTAACAAGGTATTTTAAATTCTATCTGAATGTAAAGCTTCATATTGGAGTTTCTGAAGTAGAGAAGAAATGTATTTTTTTCTAAGTTTCCAGCCACATCCTATTAGTTTCTAGTCAGTATGTGTAATTCTGTCTTATAAGAAGTGGTGTAGCAAGTCACAGTACTAGTGTTTTCCGTATGGTAGCAACCAGTGATCTATAAACACTGTGCTGGATGCTGTGGAGACACTCTTTTGTCCTAAACATTTTACAGAGCCAAGATTAGTGAAGTGTAAAAGGAAACACAAACACCCTTTTTATTGATAGGAAATAAAAACTGAAGAGTCATTCAGAGCTTTTCCCAAGTTCAGATGGGAGGCCTGTGTCACAGCTCTAGCTCCCTCAATGACAGACCCATGCTCTAGTTACCAAAACTACCCTTCTCTTATTAAATCTTTAAATGTGGTGTCATCTTCTCCAGCACAGGCCATTACCAGATGCTTCCAGTCTGAATGATATAACTAAATAAATTTTCTTGTTAGATGTGCTAAAAAAGGATGCAAATCTTGTCTGACATCCTATAATTTTATAAATATATTCTGGTAATTTTGAATTGATAACCCTTTTAGAAGCATATAGTGAAGTGGTAATCTCAGGAGGCATGACTTGGTGGTAGCAGTAATGCAAGATATTTCAAGCCTGCACCCTGCTCGTTCCTACCCGCTGAACTGCACCAGCAAAACTCTTACTGATGTCCAGCTGTGAAGGAGGTCAGGGAATTTGGTAGATGCTCTCAAAACCATTTAAAAAAATATTAAAATAAGGCAATTTATTCTCCTAGAGGTAGGAATGACAGGTGTTATACTGGAAAACCTGAAGCCATGTTGCTGCTGAACACTCTCTACTCTGAAACCTCTGATGCAGAAAGGAAATGACAGGGAATTTCATTAAATATGTGTGTTATATATCCTGACCAACACTATACCCACAAAAAATAAGTGAATATGCATCTTGAAAACGATGAAATTGAAAAAGGTAAATCAAAAAGAAAGAGAAAATTCTAAGTCTACAGTAGCCTGGAGGTACTTATATAGTGCATGTGAGTAAAATATGTTAATTAATGAGGGTCAAGATATGCTTAAGGAGGAAGAAAGAAGACTATATCTGGTACAGAAAATAACACAGCCCACTCAACAAGCATTCACACTGTAAGCCTGAAGCAAATTCTAGAACTGCTGATAAAAAAGCCCATGAGAGTTGCCAGACATCTCAGCGCAGGAGATAAATCTGAGAAAGAAAATACAGCAGCACATTGTTACATGTAAGAATATCCCAGGTCCATCTATACATACATGCTGTATCTGACAGCATCCAAGAAGAGGCAATGAAAGGGTTTGTTTTTGCTCTTATATTTTCCCAGCAAACTGTGCCCAAAGGTTGTAACCACGTTGTCAGAGCACTTGCTACACATTGCTTTTGTTAATTTGTCTACATTACCATTTTGAACCTGTTTATGCATATTGAAACTATCTTGCAACAGTAGGTTCAATATGTTAGTCACAAACATAGTATTTCCTTTGATGAAGTTGATAACTGCTGTTTTCATTTGCTGTCCTGTATTTCTTGTACAATTGTAAGGATGTAATGGCCATTGCTCCTTCTTCTTCCATACGTTACGTTTGATCTGATGGACTCTCTCCAATGCCTCTTTTCTAGGTTGAAGAGTCCTGGTCTTCTCAATCAAGTTATACAGAAACCTCCCATGTTTTTGACCATTCCTGCTCCCCAGTTGCACTTTCTTTCTAGTTCTATCATAGTCTTTCTAGAACTGCATGCAAGATCTACAGTGTGGGGTCACCAGGGATTTATGTTACAGTATAATGCAATATATCTTCTCTTCACTTTTCATTTCTCTCCCAGTAATTCCTGAATGCCTCTTTCACTGTTGGCCTCAGATGGCTTTTTTAGAGAACTGTGGAAAAGAACTCCAAATTCTCCTCTGTGAATGCTAGCTGCTCATGCAGGGACTTCCCAGTACAGAAATTCTTAGGGTTCTTTCTCCTATTATTATGTGTTATTTTGCATTTACTGACTCTGAACTCATTCTACTATTTTATTACCCTGTCAAGTGAAGCTCTTCACAGTCATTATAGTTCTGGGTACCTTAAATAATTTTGTAGTAACAGAAGACTGCCACCCATAAAATGTTAAATAATCCTAAATTAGTGGCTTTTGTTGCCAGTAATTCTCTCACAAGAGAGAAAATTCTCATTAACATTTTGCTTACATGTCTATCACATTAAGGGTATAATCAAACAATCTGTCCTTTATATAATGCAGGGAAGGAACAGATAAACAGAAAAACAGACATACTGACAGAAGAACATGTCTGTACTAAGAATGGATTTGCCTATTGCAGCTCAAGTCTGGGTGAAATGAAATCAAACGCATAGAAGAGCCAAGGGTGTGAGTCAATTATATCAGCAAGTATTAGTGAACTCCAGGGATATCTTTCTCCACCTGCCATGAATGTTCAGAGGAGCTTGATGTGTCTAGAGCCCCCAGGGCATTGCTTTGGTCCATGCATACAGAACTGCTGCCCTGAACTGAGGACTTATCACCAATCTAATGATCCTCTTTAATTTGTAAGCCTACTTGCTGGACTCTTGTATTACCATTGCATCAGACAATAAACCTTTAACTATATAGCTGTGGCAATCTGTCAGTGATTCCACTCAGAAAATATTTAAGAGACTTTGTGTATGGTGTTTGCCTCTCACTCTTTTATGTAGTTAAAATACACAAGATTTATTCTCAGTTGTTGAACCAGCCCCCCTTTCTTATCTTCCTGACAACTACTTGCAACATCTGTCAATGCTTGTTTAGGAGTGCACCAAGACAAAAAGTGTGCTAGGATAATTAGTCTATGTACTCCATTGTCAGGACGGTCTTGTCTTGGCTTTGAAAAAATATATTCAATGAGAATAAGATAAAACCATGTGACTTTTTTATGGTTTAGAAAGTATATGTTGGCAAAGGCTTGTCTCTAACAAATGCTGTTTAATCTTTAAATAACATCAGGGGAAAACCCCATCATAACTCTTTTTAACTATTGTAAGACAATAACCTACTCTACCCAAATAACATATGGCATCTTTCTCATTTCAACCTGCAGTATATATCTTTGACAGACTTCAAAAAGTCCTCATAGTCACAGGGGGACAACACCAACAGATACAGAGCTCAGGAAAGTGAAATGAAAATTCTCCAGTTGTTTCAATGGGAACAGAACTTGTCAAAAGAAGGAAAAGGATAACACAATGGAATTTCAGCTGATGGGGATAGATGGTCCTTCTGCTGCCACAGAAAGCCTAATGTATCTGCTGTCAACTGCAGAAAGATGTATTTCCTTCAGGGCTTTTTGTTTTTGGGTTGGTGGTTTTAATTTTTATTTGAATACTTGTATGTTTAGGGACAGTTCTGTTTTAATGCCTACTTAGCATTGAAAAAACAAAGGGAACTTCCTTCATTTCCAGACTGAAAGAAAATTCAATGCACATTTTATTTTATTTTTTTTTTGAAAGCAGCTCATTAAACACGGTGAAAACTAGCAATTAAAAGCACAAATACAAGCAAGCAATTATTGTTGGGCATCACAAGAGCCCCAGTCCTGCACATATTTATGTGGCAAGTTCTGGGACTGCGTACAGAAATAACTGCAACTGACAGAGGTTACATACCTGAAGCATGTCTTTATATGGAAATATTTGCATGACCTGGGTGTTAATGCACATGTTTTCACAGAAGATGACATTTTTTCATCTATCTAAGGCTTGATTAAAATCCCACTGAAGTTGATTGGAAAGGGTCCACATGCCTGTAGAAGTCAAATCAAGTCCATAAGGAAAACTCACCACCCTCAGGCATTCAGGGCTGCACCAAGTATCCATTCTTTGGGTTGTCCTGTTTGGACAAATGTGTGTCTGATGGTGCTCAGGTAGCACTATCTATAGCCTGTAATCCAGTATAAATATTTCCACACTGGGTCTAAATAACTAATGCTGGGTGTGTTAAGCAATGTAGAGAGGTTATCTGCTTATGAATAGGCTGGGGGTGGTGGGGGGAGATGTGGTGTGGGGAGAAACAAGGGGAGACCAAATCACCCATCAGTATGGAGTCACTGCAGGGCCCTTACTTTGAGAGGTGAAAGGGAAGAGGCTGCCCATCACAGCTGCATCCAACTTTTACCCACGTTTGCATTTGCAAAGGTAACTTGGACATCTCTCCCATTACAAAGCGATCTGCAACACACATTTGCCTTTACCTTGTCTTTAAAGATCCAGATTTTCCCTTTTTCAGACTGACACATACGTACAGCTCTAGACAACCTTCCCTTCTTACAGGCAAAACCCACATAAGGAAAAACCACTGCAACTCACAACATCATGCTGAAAACTTATGCTGAACATAAGAGGCAAAACTGCTAATAATTATGGTTGCTCAGTAGGTATAAAATAATTCCTCCTCCTCCCCTTCCCTCCAATACCCTGAAGAATTAAAAAGAAGCACAAACACCACAGCGTAGTTTAGATGAAAATATTACTAGTTGAATTAAATATCTTGGATATTAAATTACTTGACTTAGCCATTTTGTTAATTGACTGTAAGGGAGACTTGCTCAGTACTTGGCCAGGGCAGATTTCTGCTCAGACTTGTAATCTGGGTGGCTGTGAAACCCCTGTGTATACTTAGATGTAAATATACACAAATAAAGGCATAATCATATTATAAAATCAGTGACTAAAAGTTTCAGGCCTTTGTGACTGAATAGCATCATGGGCTATCTGAGGCACCAGAAATGTCCCTGGTATTAACATGAAATGCTACAAAGTTGAAGTTATCCTAGCCACAGCAACATTACAACTACAAGATTTAGAACATTCCTGAAAAGGCTAGTATTACTGCTGGAGTCTTCTTTTGTGACACTTGGCATGATAGCACAGTACTGCTAGAAGCAGTAAAATCATCTGTGAGAGACCATGTCAAGGAGATCCTGAGTTCAGGGTAACAGTCTTCTCTTCTCTAGAAAAGACATTTGGATCTATAACAAGTGGGGGGCCATGGGGATCATCTGACCCATTCATGCAGGTCTGAACTTCCCTTTCCAGGGTCCCCAGGGATCCAAGCTCTATGGCACTGCAAAGCATTTTGATGGGATGCCGTATGTGTCAGACTGGTTCAGGAAGCTGCTGTGCACCTAAAACTAAAAAGGAAGTATTGCTTGTGCTTATGGACAAGAGTTCAGAGAAAAGGTTTATTTTCCAGTAAATAGAATACTCTGAAATATGCTGTCAATGTGTCCGTAATAACCATGTAATAACTCCTAATAGCCTTAAAGGTCCCGTGATATATTTTGCAGTTATAATGTGAGATACATGTCTATTTTGTGAAATGATTTACAATTTAAATAATTTTATAAAATAGTCTCAAGTGTGGAAGTAAGTGACTGCATGGTTCTGTAGAAATACACGTGTACAAAAATAATGCCAAATTTTGAGAAATTAATGAAACAGTAATTTTACTAAATGACTGGCTGAAACAATCATTTTGCAAAATGACTGGAAATTTTAGTCATTTTGCAAATGACTCATTTTGCAATGTGAATAAAGCATACTATGTGTTTGCAAGTGAATTTAATGCCCAAGAAAATGAGGGACTAACAAGCAATTGCTACTCCCTGGATTCACTCCCCAGCACTCTGAACTTCTCAGACCCAGCTCTAGTAATTCATCTGTCTCTTGACCTGAGCTGTCCCTGCTAGGTTAACTGCATGCTTGCTGGTAAGATGACTTTATGTTGGATGTTCACTAAACATAAGTCTGTAACTCTGTTTTACTTCTGCTCCAAGTAAATGTAAGAGCAGCTGTCTCAGGGCTGAGAGAGTGATATGGCTCCTTGACTCATTCTGCTAATCTGACCCAAATGTATCTGCAGTTTGAAAAATTGGCAGAATGTCCAAATGCCAAAAATTCTACAACTAAATATGCAAACAATTACCAGGCTTGTGCGAATGTGTGAGTGTGCGAGCCTGTGGGTGTACATGTGCATGCCCACAGCAAATCCACACCCACAGGGACTGCCATTAATCACTCTGGGATGTTTATTCCTGGCTCACGAGGATGCATTCAAAGAACAAATATTTGGTTTTGGAGTGCATTGAATGACATTTAAAAAAAATAATAATAGTGTTTCTTGAGGGAGGAGACCCCTGACAACCACACAATGGGTTTTTCTCCTCTATGGTGTTAAAAAGGCTGATTGGTCAAAACTACTGAAGATGACTGCCAAGCTGTAAACTGTGTGGGACAGAGACCATCTCTTCTTACACATGCACACAACATGCAGAATCCAGTTTATAACCAATGGCAAAGCCTTGGTTAAGGTCTTTTCCAGCAGCAGGGTCTTTAGCCGCCAGGCCTTTCCACTTGCCCTGTCCTCAGTCATGACACCAGCTTAGATGTCTTATGCCAGCTTGCTTAGTTCGTCAATTGATGACATTATAAATACAACACAGAACACATGGTGATCACCTGAGACCATTTATACTAGAAGTTTTGATTCTTGCTATCAGGCTAGTAAAAATAAACATACATCTGAAAATGAATACACACGTTGGCATCCACTGTGCAATTCCTCTGTAGCAGCCCAAAGAAGCCAGAAGCTACTTAGTGGAGGAAAAAAGCAAAAGGCTCAGCTATGCTCAGAGATACCTGCATTGTTCTTTGGAATCAGAGTATTAAATTCTGCATTCCCCTACCTCCTCATCGCTGCCCCACTGCAGCGTATCTCTTTCTTAATCTGCATCTAGTTGGAAAGTGCTCCTCAGAGCAGCATAGATGCATATGGGAATGGGCCAAGATTTATAGTAATGGGAGCAATGAAGAGTAGCCAGAGGCAGTAATCTTTTTGGCTTAGAACAGTTGTAGCTGGAAGGAGATGTTTGGCTGCCATCTTAGTTGCTTTTGTTTTGTTATTACATAAGCCCAAACACCAGGAAAATCCAACTATTATCTATATAGGAAGGAAAAAATAATTGAAGGTAATTGTTTATGCAAGGCTGGAAAAGAAGATGAGTTCAGATTTCTGAACCCTGTGTGATTTATGGTCCATGATGCTATGGCTATATTTCTCACATCTAATGACTGGTGATTGTCTCTTCACATGGTGGCCCAGCTCCCCAGAAGAAGGGTCCTGTTATTTTACTACTGTCAGATAGTCTCACCTCCCAGTTTTGTGTGAGATATGGTCAAGGGACCAACTGAAAGAGTGACCCTCAATCTCCTCTGACTGACATAATCTTCATATTGTGGAGCTTCTCATCTGACTGCACAATCAGAGAAAAGAATCAGGCTTCAGGTACGAACTCATAGAGGTTTTCTTTCAACAAAAGATATCCTTGACTCCCAAAATATCATCCCCCTCTTCTTGTTTAGTCCTTTTCTTCTAAGTCTACACTTACATTGTACCAAAAAACCCTCCTTTTTTTTGCAATGCCAAGCCACTAGGTTCTCAGATCCTGTCAGCACTGTACTGAGTTAAAAAAAAATAATCTGGAGACTGCCTACAATCAATATCCTTTACAGAAAGTAAAATGATTAGAGCAAATCTTTAAAAAAATCTGGTGAAACTTTTGTTATCCAAACACAGCTATGACTTGGTGAGTTTTCTGAAGCAAACCTATACTTGTGTGAGACACTCTGAACTAGAACATTAGTGCTATAAAGTGCCTTCCAAATATTTATTTTTAGGGAGAGGACAATCCAGGGTTAGGGGAGATTGCCTTCATGAAAATACAGTGGATAACACACCTCAAGCGGGAGTTAAACCAAACTTGATCAACTGTGAAATCCACTTCTATTCTTCTCAGCCTGAATTGTATTTTAAAATTTTATATATCACATCCATATGTAACGTACACACACAAAACCACACATATAGATTTGAGCATAACAGTAGATAGCCCATGTGTGTATACATAAACTTCTGTGTGCATAATAGCTGCTAAATAAAGAGAACTTTTGTCTGCTGATGTTAGCACATTGAGCTGGATATGAAATAATGATGATACAGCTAAAGCTGTAAAGGAGCAATTTCTTCAGAGCAAATTTACTCAACAGCTAGAAAAATGAATATACAACATTGAACAAACTGAAAACAGTCTCAACCTTTGTTGCTTCCCAACTGCCATGACAATATTTGGAAACCACCTATGAAACATACACAAGGACTGGCATCATTTCTTGGTTTTGCTGCTTACTTTTTCCAAAAAAAGGACCTTCAGACCAATGCACCTGGAGGACACCATACGCAGTAAAATAAGGAAAAAGGGAACTACTCAGAAATACTTGTTTGCCTCCAGCGCTAACAGGACTTCTTTGGGGATGTAAAAATTCAGTAATAATGACTAGCTGCCAGGGTAACCCAAATACAATAACCAGAATCCTTTTTCTAGCCTGTTATTTTATAATTTATCATAATGTTTAAATGCTCCTTCTCTTGGCTATTAAAAAATATTATTAAATGGAAGAAAGACTCTTCAGATGGCTTTGAGTTTTAATGCGTTTCACAGAACACGCAGTCAGAGTGGAACGAAGGTGCAAAAATCCTGCCAAGGGCTCAGTGAATGGATAAAGTGTTAGAGGTGATGTGTGTTTTCAGAAGACATTAGACAGTGTAATTTCAAAATTATGACAGGACACTCCCCCCTTTTCAATCTGAAGGCCAAGCGTTAAAAGTATATGGGCACACTATGCTGGACAGACTGCATCCTTAAAGTCTTATTGAGGTAAGATGTTCAAGGCATCACATGAATGGGAAAGGGCAGATGCTCAGCTTGGGCTCCTTGAGGTCACGTATTAAACCTGAACACATGTTTCTCTTCTTTAACTAAGTACTACCCAATGTCTTTCACAGCAAATGAGTATATGTTCCGACTTGTACACATTTCAGAGTTCTTATGCATCTTGCTTAAAAGCAAGGACATGAGTCCAAAACCAGGAGTCCCTTCTCTGACACTGACAATATTAGCTAAAAGTTGATGGAGCTACACCCATTTTAACCCTGATACAGGAGGGAAATCAGAAACTGTAGGAAGGAATGTGCTTAAATCCGTATTCTGTATTTGAAAATTTGGAAGACTGGTGAGGAAGGAGCAAAGCCAAAATCTAGATGATTGAGTTTGGCAAATGGTACAAATCCCAGCTCAAACCACTTGGGAGCTTTGGACACTCAAGTTCTGCTTCCAAATCTGTTGCTTGGCCTTGAGCAAATCTTGAATCTGGGGTGGATAAATAAATCACAATACCAAGAGAATAATTTTTTAGCTTCCCTTATATGCAGTGAGATTGTTTTTATATTCAGTCATTCTTGATACCTGCCTTGCAGACAGGATTTACAGTTGTCTGTTTCTTGGAAACTCCTTTGGCTGGCCATTGCACTTGCTGTTTCCTTTCTAGCCAGCAGGGAATGCTGGTGTATGGAAGTAACTATTCCTCTCCCTGTCGTATGCACAAATGGCTCTTCCTCAGTTAGGAAAGTTTAGAAAACATTCCCTGCACAATCTGGAATTTATTTATTTCTGGAACAGAGGTGTTCAGACAAAATGCCAAACTGGTTTTCATGTACAGAGTACTCTTACCTTAGTCTACCCTGCTTCGCTAGGGTTTCTAGCAGTCTTAAAGTAGGATGTCCTAGTTTACAGCACTTGCTACTAGTGCTTCAGCCAAGAAGGATCTTCATGCTGCAGTTGTAGCAAACCTAGCTTGTCTCCAGGCTGGAAGACATACTAGTCTTTGAGTTGCCAGCCTCTGTTCTTAAACATGTAAACGGTCCAAAGATCTCTCAGAACTTAACGTGATATGACAAAGCAAAGGTATTTATGTTCCATGATTATTTTCCCTTGTCAGACCCAGTAAGGATAGCATACAGATGTACTTTAAGACCTTCAGTATTCTCAAGAGAGAAGGCCCTTTTGGCAGGCATCCTTACTTTTTCAATAAACATAAGGTTTTTCTAGGTTTTAATTTATAGCACTGAAAGTTAGTATCTTTTCCATTCTGTAGTTGATGATACTGAAAGCTGGAAGTTAATAGTACCATAAAAAAACCCTAAAGCCTTGTTTCCAAAACCTGTACACATTCTTTATACTTGTTGAATCAGAGGACATTTGGGAGCAGATTCTCCAAAGTAACCGAGCTCCAAGATAAATTTCCATGGGGACATTCTCTACTTTGCACTCAAAAACCACAATCCCCAAGCAAAATGTTGCCCCACATTTACTGCACACCCAGGAGTACTAAATCGAAATGTCTGCCAGAAGAGAGAGGAAGGATGATACTGTGTTTAGGCTGCAGTTGCAAACCTGCTGGGAGATAAAGGAGGCAGTGCAGCTGTGGCAGAGAATTTTATCTGACTTGACTTCCCAGATCATAAACCTGCTGTTCTTGAGGGGCATCCTCATCCCTTGACAACCATTCACAAGCCTCTGGCAAGCACTAGCATAGGGATCACTGCCAATATCTACAACAGCAAAGGTTATAGATTGACAGTTTGGCAAGGAGTGCAGCATGGCAGAGTTTCTGCCACCCTGGGGTTTTGTGCCTCTGCCTCACCTGTAGGTACTCCAAATGCCCAAGGAAAAGTGAACCAAATGAGTATTCAGACTCTCAAATCTTGTGCAAGATGCAATATTATGAGACAGGTGGTATGGCTGCTACACAGGCCATGTAACAGGGGAGGCAGCAGGTTGTGTGCCATCAGCAAGGACGTGCTGCAGCTGGAAGCAGAGAGCACATTGTGTCCTGGGACTCTTGAGTCTGGGGTCCCACCAGGTGTCAGGCACTCCAGCTGTAATGCCACAGGGCCATCATGCCTATCTAATATATGCATATGTACACACACCTATACAAACCACATACTAGATCCAGCCAGTGACTGAATTTTTGTAGAGTCCAACCATCAACCTGGTAACAGAAGACACTGACTGGGATGGTGAGCTATACTACAGAGCTGCACATGGATAGAATTATACCTATCCATGGTGGGACATAAGAAAAATGTCAACTGTGTGAGAGTTTTGACTTATATTTAACAGGCTGAGCTCAGACAGACAGATGAGCTTCTGCTCTTCTCTTTGAGTCTGCCACTACCTGTGGTAGGAGTGGCTGATCCACACATCAACTGCTGTGGTTCAAGCAGCTGAAGACCCTCTGAATTTAACTCAGCTGCTTTTGTGAATCAACAAGCTATGCATGAGCCTACAAAGGTCTGAGCATCTGGTGCTGTGCGCTGATCCTTACGTTGCTGGTTGGGAAAGTAGTTGCTTTAAGGGAGTAATTTCAGCTGACCCTCATCAAATTTGCAGATGACACCAAACTGGGAGGACCAGCTGATACACCAGAGTGTTGTCCTGCCATCCAGAGGGACTTGGACAGGCTGGAGAAACGGGCTGGCAGGAACTTTGTGCAGTTCAACAAGGGGAAGTGCAAAGTCCTTCACCTGGGGAGGAACAACTCCATGCACCCATAGATGCTGGGGGCTGCACAGCTGGAAAGCAGTTTTGCAGAAAAGGACCTGAGGGTCCTGGTGGACAACAAGTTGAACATGAGCCAACAATATGCTTTGGCAGCTAAGAAGGCCAAGGGTATCCTGGGCTGCATTAGGAGGGGTGTTGCCAGCCGGTTGAAGGAGGCGATCATTTCCCTTTATTCAGCATTGGTGAGGCCATGCCAGGAGTACTGTGTCCAGCTCTGGGCTCCCCAGTACAAGAAAGACATGAACATGCTAGAAACAGTCCAGCTAAGGGCCACTAAAGTGATTAAGGGACTGGAGCATCTACCCTATGAGGACAGGCTGAAAGAGCTGGGGCTGTTTAGCCGAGATAAGGGAAGTGTCATGGGGATCTTATCAATGTATATGAATACCTGGAGGTGTGTAAAGAGGACAGAGCCAGCCTCTTTTCAGAGCTGCCCAGTGACAGGACCAGAGGCAATGGGCACAACCTGAAACACAGGACAGTCCATCTGAACATCAGGAAACAATTTTTTTACTGTGAGGGTGATCAAGCACTGGCCCAGAGGGGTGGTGGAGTCTCCTTTCTTGGAAATATTTGAAAGCCATCTGGAAATGGTCCTAGGTAGCCATCACAAGATGGCCCTGGCTGAGCAAGAAGGTGGACCAGATGACCTCCTGAGGTCCCTGCCAACCTCAGCCATTCTGTGATTCTGTGATCCTGTATTACAGTGCTGCATCACATATTTTGCAAACTGCATTCTGGGTATTCTTTCACTGAAGCATTGACCCTTACAACTCAGTGTGTTCAAAATACACCTCAGCTGAATGAAATGTCATGAAAAATGCTCTCCAGTGCCACTCACAAGCTGCCAACATGTAGGAACATTTTAGTCTGGTGTTGAATGACAGCTCGCTGTTGCTGCTCCAGTGGGTAGCTCTGTCTCTCTCCACAGAGAAGTGAAGCAGACCCATGCAGGACATCCTACCTTCTCCACTGCTGATGATCAGATATGAGGCCAAATATAAAGGCCAGCTGCTAATGACAAAATATGAAGGCCAAGTGCAAGGTCCTGCACCTGGGTTGTGGCAATCCCCAATATCAGTACAGACTGGGTGATAAATTGTTTGAAAGCAGCCCTGTAGGGAAGGACTTGAGAATATTGGTGTATGTAAAATTGGATATGAGCCAGAAATGTGTGCTTACAGCCTAGAAACACTGGTCTGCATAGAAAGAAGTGTGGCCAGCAGGTTGAGGGAGGTGATTCACCCCCTCTGCTCTTGTGAGACCCCACCTGGAGGACTGCATCCAGCTCTGGGGCCCCCAGCACAAGACAGACACGGACCTGTTAGAGCATTTCCAGAGAAGGGCCACAAAAATAATCAGAGGGCTGGAACACCTCTCCTATGAGAAAAGGCTGAGAGAGTTGGGGCTGTTCAGCATGGAGAAGTCTCCTGGGAGACCTTATTGTGGCCTTTCACTATACAAAAGGGACTTATAAGAAAGAGTGAGACATGCTTTTTAACAGGGCCTGTAGTGGCAGGAAAAGGGACAATGGTTTTAAACTTAAAGAGGGTATATTTAGACTGTACATAAGGAAGAAATTTTTTTTTTTTATGATGGGGATTGGTGAGACATTGGAACAGGTTGCCCACAGAAGTTGTGGATGCCCCATCCTTGGATGTGTTCAGGGTCAGGTTGGATGGGGCTTTGAGCAACCTCATCTAGTGAAAGACGCCCCTGCCCATGGCAGGGGGGTTGAACTAGATGATTTTTAAGGGACCCTTCCAAGCCAACCATTCTATGATTCTGTCTCTTTGATATCAAAAGTTTTGCTTTGTGACTGAATAGTCATAACAAAAACTCAACCAGTTTCACTATTAGCTAAGAACCTTGCTCTTGGTTTCAGTGTTGGCTCTGCTTTTTTCTGAAACTCCTCACATTGTCTGGGAAGAAAGCCAAACAGCATTGAAAGATCTGTTTATGACAAGACAGAGCTATTTATCAGCTTTGTAACACAGGGTACCAGGACACATGCTGTCCTGATGTTTCATTCCCTGCACTGTTTCCCCTCTGACCCTCCATCCTATCACTGACAGTCCTCCCTGGGACTTCTGTAGCACCTGCCCTGCCACAGCCGCGGGGGACCAACTTTCCTACATGCGGGCTACTTTCCTCTCTTTTTGCAGACTTCCCACCAACAATGGCAGATCTGTAAGTGCTAGATATGCAGGTTTCACAGGAGCTAAGGCTGGACTCATCCTGCCACAGAGAAGCTGTGACTCAAAAGCAAAAAATATGTTTGGGTTTTTTTTAATTTCTCTGAATAGGCCACATTTGCACAGACAAGCAATGACCCAGAAAGAATATAATGATTGCTATTAAATATTGCTGTTTTTTAAACACTAAGCTCCTATCCTGATGAAGGCAGATAGGCAGAGATAAGGCTAAAGAGCAGTTCCTGTGGAACTGCGGTCTTAATTTTTATAATAGGATACTGTGGAAAGAAGTGTTGTTCTTAGAAACCTAGTTTATCTGGGAAATTTCAGCTTGCAGCTGAAATATTACTTTCATGATCCGTACATATGGATATTTATGAATGGTTCTTAAGGGATACTTTTTGTTTCCAAGCCAGTGTTTGGTGACATTTAAAATTATAATAGCAGCATTATGAGGAATAACCTGGTCCAAGAACCCTTTGGAGCCATGAGCACACGTAGCTCATCAGCATCAGCACGTAGCAATAGCTCTTCCATTCACCAGCGTGTGCAGACTCTGCACAAAATGTCATGGACGAAGCTGCACAGCGGCATTGCTACCACATTAGCTGGGCTGCCTGGGCTGCTGTTCCTCTGCTGTTTCATGTCCTCACTGAGCAGACAGCAGTCTTTTTCCATGCCTGTGGAGAGAACTCCTCTCAGAGATCATAAACCTCCCTGGTGCAGCTAAAATTTTGCAGCAGCTTTGCACCCCGATGCTCCCCTGCCCTCAGAAAAAAGTACCTTATCCAACAGCTGAGCATTGCTGACCCCCCGTGTCTAGCTTTCAGTGGGGAACACCTGAAAAGTTCAGTATCTTTTATGCCAGGTAATCAGCCTCCAGTATACTCTGCACACATCCATCAGGACCATGGCTGAGTGCCTCGTGTGTAGCTTCCAACAGTGAGACTCTCCCTATATCTTTTTTCTCTTTCCTTCTTTTTTCTTTGTCTACTTTCCAGGAACTGTCTGAAGTCTTTCCAGACTGACTTTACCCAACTTCAGCTCTGATCTGACTCTTTTCTCTTTTCTTTTCTTTTCTTTTCTTTTCTTTTCTTTTCTTTTCTTTTCTTTTCTTTTCTTTTCTTTTCTTTTCTTTTCTTTTCTTTTCTTTTCTTTTCTTTTCTTTTCTTTTCTTTTCTTTTCTTTTCTTTTCTTATTTCATTATTTAATTTCATTTCATTTCATTTCATTTCATTTTTTTTCCATGGGCAGCCTCACTTGAACCTCCCTGCAGCTTAACGGCTAAGTCTGATGACTTGCAGCATCCCCGGGGAGCTGATTCAGTCAGCCTCTGTCTGTGGGTCTCTTCAAAGAGCTCCAGCTCAGAGCTACAGCAAACTGGCAGCTTGTTCTGCTTTTAAATACATAACCGAACAAAATGAATTTCAGCTCAGGAGAGCTGGTAGGGTGGTGAGCAAAGGACTGGATTTGCGAGGGAAGTGGTGCAAGAGAGGGGAGAAGTGTCTTGAAAAATATCCTGGCAAAATCCACCGATATATTACAGGGAGTGACCTGAGGTGGGAAGTGCAATCTGCAAGGTACTGAGATTGTGAATTTTGTAATGAAATAGGGGAACTTTAAAATTTTCGTTTGGTTTTACTTGAAATTAGTTGTTTTGCTTTGGTATGTTTATCGCTTTAAAGCCCTCATACCCTTGTTTTTAACAAAGTATGGCTTGGGTTTTTTTTTAAAGGTCGTCTTGGAGTAAAAGAAAGTTTCATTTCAGGATTCATGAAACACAACAGTTCAGTTTTCCATATACAACACGTTTCCATTTTTTAAAATGTTGAATTGCTTTTTCTTGATATTTTCAAAACCCTTCCCTCATTACTTTTGCTGGGACAGATTCCTAAATTTAAGTGGATTCATGAACAGTTTTAATTTCTCCAAAACTGTGTGGTTGGATTTACTATCTGTCAAACATAGGAGCCATATGGTGCCAACAGACCTTGTGTAGAAGAGCAGTCTCATGGCTAAGCCATCACCCTGGGATTCAAGAGGCCTGGGTACAGCTTCTGACTCTGCCAACTGACTTCATGTTGGCCTTTACCCAAGGCTAAATTCTTAAAGGTATTTTGGCAGGTTTTTTTAAAAAAGGTGCCAAAAAAGGCTAGGCATCTTATACACACACTGACATAATTTCCTGATAACTACAGCTAGTGAAAACGCTGGGATGATGTAGGATGGTATAGCTTCCCTTACTCTTCTTTGCTGTGTTGTGTTATGGGGCAAACAGGGTGCAAACAGGTCACCCAGGGGAGCTGCCAGACTCTGGATCTGGCACCCAGATCAATAACAGGCAATTCTAACTCGTCCTGGATCAGCTTATTACAATTAGTTGCTACACGGCAAACTGGCAGCCCAGAGCACTAATTAAGATGATAGCATAGAAAAAAACCATGGAGCTGCAGAAGATATTACATAATTTAGAAATGTTTTGGGGAAGTGAATCCAAACCAGAGCTAAGGAAAGGCCAAAACCCCAGAGCGAGGTTTCCGTAAGTCTCCCTGGCTTGGGATCTGCTTGGGAGAGCACTGGCAATCTTCATTCCAGCCAGATTCTCCTCATTCTCCCTGAGATACTGTACTCCTGGGTCACCCTGTGGCACAAATAATTAACCCATCAGAGCAATTACTTATATCCAGATAGTTCTGGGATGGACTTTTTATACCCTAAAAATTAAAGATTGTGGTTGCTCTGAAGGAAGGCACACTCACTGTTACTGTGCAGGTGGGGAAGGTGAGGGAACTGTTAGAAAAGACATTTGTCCAGGATAACACTCAGCAGCAGTACAGGGAAGAGACTGTCACATGACACCAAAATTATTTTTTTCTCTGTTTTTGACCTTGCATTTTGGCTCTTGGTGATATTCTACACCTTTGTGAGCTCCTCAGAGCTCGAAGTGCCCTGTTGGTATGCTCCCATTGCAGAGATATAACCACAGGTACAGACACATCCAAACTATCCTAAAGCTGCCCCACTCACCACTGCAAGTGGAGTGGCAGGGGCACAAAGTTCAGGGAGCACTAAGTGTAAAGGTCTGCTGGAGGAAGAGGCAGTGGGTCTTGGACAAGGTCACAAATTTAGCTTAAAATTAGTTCAGATGCTGCAATCACATCTCTAGATTACACCTTAGGCATAACTGCTTGCACTTTACTGACTTGTTCAAAGCACTATACTGATACATATTACTATACCCATACACTACCTTATATACAGGTTTTGTGAATTCATTGTCCAAAGTGATAGCCTGACTTTTGCATTGGTATTGAACCTCATCTGCAGTTCCTGGGAATTAAAAATTAAAGGATGTGAAGAGATGATTAATATGGCTGAGCTCTGAAAAGCTGGAATTTGCAGAGCTGACAAAATGCATACCCTCTTCATGCAAAACTCCCTTGTTGAATCAGTTACACTCACTTATGAATTATCTTCATTGTTAAGAACTCTTGATGATATTTTTGCTCAATTATAGTAACCAAGATACTAAAAGTTCCCATCTTTGTAAATGACATCACATCTTTCTTAAATCAAGAACTTTAATGTGAGTCTTCCACACCTTGGGGAGATGCTGCACCAGTTTCGCCCTCCTATGGCACAAAGCTCATGCTGCGGCACGAGTAACCCGGAGATGCCCGTGCCATCTCTGCCAGGCAGAACTTGCTCTCTTCAGCAGAAATCTTTCCCTGGACTTGGTGAAATCTTCCCCAATAAAGTTGCTGCCAGTGATAAATTCCAACAAAAGATCACGTTTGTGGTAAGACAGTGTTTTATCAAGCAAAGCATCTTTTGCTGAAAAATTCTTTACCTGTTCCCGCCTTGTCACTGCCCACCCTTACAGTCCTCTGGCTCTGCGGAGGTGGGAACGGGTATGCCACAAATTCACTCCTCTGCTCCAGCTGCAACCCCCGCCTAGGGGTTACTGTACAGGTGCACATAGCTGCACCCTCCTCCAGCACAGAATGGGGGGATATTTCAGCAGGGAGGCTTATAGAGGTGCAATTCCCTGCCCAGTGCCTGTGCCTTCACTGATCTTTTTTCTCTTCACCATGCTTTACAAGCAGCAAGGTAAAGGCACTGCCCATATAAAACACTAAACTCCCATGCAGCCGTAAAAAAAAAAAAACTTAAGACATGAATTTTTAAGTGGAGTTTCCTATAAAGCATTTAAGAAAGGATCACTGGAGGATGTATCCCATGTATACACAGGAGTGCTAGGGTGCTTGAGCGTGAGTTCATAAAATAAATACCTTTGTGAACAGTGTCTGAGAAAGTGTCATCCTAAGAAACCCTCCTGGGTCAGACACTTGATGTCTTTGCTGACACTGCATCTGTTTGACCAGTTCTGTAAATAAGAAGATGAATTCTGTTTTCAGCCTGTTAACTTTTCACAAGCAGCCAGTTCTTACTGAAAATGCTCACAAACTCTCCTCCCATAAAATGAACATAACAAATGAAGCATGTCTCTACTCTGACAGGGGAGTGGACCACACTGTCATACAAAGTGTAATTTTTTAACTCCAGAAAGAATTGAGAGAAAAGCATAAGTAGAAATGAAAGACTCTGAACCGTACAGAATCATCTGCACGTGAACAATAAAAACAAGCAAGTACTGTGCGTTTTGGAAATGGGAGGTGCAAGCCTGAGGGTTGTTTGTGCATTAACTTGTCATAGTGGCTTTACAAGTGTGTGCCTGCCTGTTTATTCATGGATGCAGCAAGAACGGTGTGCTTTCCACAGCAGACTCTGTACTGCAAGAAAGAAATATAACTCACAAATAAGTAGTATTGCATGGAGACAAAACACCCATCAAAAAACTGTGGGAACTTTGGTGTCTTTATAAAACATGTTTTGATGGAGAAAGACGTGTATAACAACAAAGCCATCTTACTGGTATAAGTATTTAACATTTCTCCTAATTCCATTAACACTTTAATTCTTCCAGGAAGAAAGGCTGGCAAAGTTCATTTGGTTTTAATTAGAGGGGTGAAGTAATAGGTGGCTAGGGTTTGCAAATCAGTTGAGTTGTTTTGAGAAACCAGTTCACAAAATTTTTTTCTTATGATTTGTTCTCTTATAAAAAAACCAAGAAAACAAAAGAAAATCTATTTAAGATAAGTTCCCTACCTTAAATGAGGTTTGTGGTAAATATTAGGGATGTAAGTGGAAATTCAGGTGTACTAGGAATAATAATTTTAAAATTGTGTTTCTCTGTCTCAAGTTTACATTCAGACTTTACGACCTCTTTCCAACGCATGCCTTCAGTGCCTATTACCACAATATGCTCTTCTCAAATACAGGCCTGTTAAACTGACAGGGAAAACAAGTAGTCACCCACCCCATGATTTTCCTTAGTGTGGATTTTTCACACTGTGTGAGCTGAAAGCTGGGTTTTAGGAAGAGAGAAAGTGTTTGTTTTGCTGTTTGGGACCTAGTCGCCTGAGCAAAAAGAAGCCGAAATTCGGATTCATTGCACTGGTCACAAAGGCGGCCATAAAGTGATTTTTACTAGAGTTCAACTCTTGGTCAATGAGATTCATGTTTGCATATATATCACTGAGCCATGGGGGTCCTGCAGCAGGTGTTCTGTGGGGAAACATTCAGCACTACAGTGCCACCTGTGCCCATAAAGTCATCACCTACCACCTGAGACAGGGGCAGAAGCGCTGTGGGTCGCAGAGCCTCTGTTGTTCAGGCACCGCTGCACGGTCAGGGGTTGGGCTCTTTTGAGGGGCGAGCTGGTTGGGAAGGATTAATGGCAGAATTACTCTTTCCCCTTCTCAGGGCAACAAATGGCAGTGATACGCTTCTCTCCTCACCCCTGCCAGCCCTGCTCGGAGACAATAGACAGATTTGGCTACAGCTGGCTGGCGAGTCAACATAAAACTGAACACCTGTGGACCAAATATGCACAGCTGCAGTGTGCCAGGGCTGAAATATCTATTGTGCAAGCTATGCACGTGCTGCCTGTGAGCGCCTGTGAAATGATGCAAGTTCAAAGATGGAGCCATTGGGGGTGGGGAAAGATAGGTTCCACCAGAACCCAGTTTTCTGCTTTTACTCAAGTGCCCCCAAAAGATTTTTTGCATCAGAGAGTATTTTTAAGAGCTGTGCAATATATGGATGAAACCACTAAGAGCACTTATCAGACTATAAGCCTGAAGAATTAAATGTCTGCTGAGGACACACTTGGTCATAGTTTGCAGTGTTGTTGAATTCATTTTTTGTTTTATCTCTGTGATTCACAGAGAGTGATTCACAAGAACAATTAATTCATGTAATGGCTTATTCTGTTACTGAATAGATAAAGAAAATACTTAGGGAATTATTAAGTTGCTTCTTGTGAATTAATTTCTGTACTGTACTCTCAATATGTAAAATAACATATACCTATTATTAGCCACAGCAAGTGAGTGTAATGCAGAATCTTATGGGCAGATACTTCATGGTGCTGCTCATGTTCATGAACCATTTAGATCTGTTTAGACCTTTCTTCTTACCCAAGGTTACAGAAGCTTTAGCAAATTAAGAAGTGGCCTTTTCCAAATTTGAAATACTAAATTGTTTTAATTTGTTATCATGGATAGGAGATGACTACTTTACTGAAATTTATTTGAAGCTCTCTGAGAAAACATCACCATCCAGAAATCTCCCTTGGAGATTTCAGGTCAGGCAGAACATTGGAGGATGAGCTCTTGAATTAAGAAATGAGGATAGCAGCAGCTGCATCCTGAAAATGTAATTCCAGAATATTTATACTCGTAAAAATTACATGTTTGCTAGATGCGTGGTCCAATTTGACTGGCTAAGCACTTTGGCCTCAGACCTTCTTTTAATTTTATGTGAAGGCCACTTCAGAGACTCCTTCACCCATGTTACCAGGTGTACAAAGATATTTGCACACAAGTTTAATTACTTCTAGAGATATGCTCAGTGTTCCCAGTTCTTCTGGAGAGTCCTTAGGAAATAGGACAGTCAAAACAGGCCATCACCTCCAGAACAGTTTATTCTGTCAGCCTTTGTTCTTAGGGATGCTTGGGAATATCCAGGGAATAGGCTTGGAGGTTTGCCGGCATTCCCGTGGACCCTGTGATATCTTGCTGTGAGTGTGAGTCTTGTGCCCCAGGAAAATGCCAGAGAAAAGGCATGGGACAGATGAATTGTCTTAGTGACTACATATGTCCCATGAATGCTGACTGGACACTGTGGAACTGTTTTTATACTGTTACTTCAGACCCTTAAATAAGTTGGATGGACCAGCAACTGCTCCAGGGCACAAGCGTGAGCACAGCTATACTTTTTTCCTGGTGGAAATTGACTGTGGGTCTTCTAAATTTTTAAGTTAGTATGAAAATGAAAACAATTTTGTGGGTTTATTTCTTTTTTCATCTTTTTTTAATTTTTTTTTTTCTGGAGAAAATGTCCGTAAAGCTATTTTTCAAGGTGGAAGTTTATACTTTCGAAAAAAAAGAAATTCAGAACTTGAACTTAGCATGACAAGGTGCTTTGGAGTGTCTGTGTTTATTATGTTTTCCACATGGCAGTGTGGCATTTCTGGCTTCTGGGAAGCTGGCACTTCTGAAAACCAGACACCCTTGTTTGTCTCACAAACCAGTCAACAGCATAAGCGAAATCACTATTTAGACAATGTACCCCTACACTGATACGAATTAAACCTCTAAAATGGAGATCCTACGCCACTTTATGAAAGCTATTAAATGGGTGTTGACTTTTTTACGCTTACAGGGAAATGGATGGAGGCCACCAAACTAATTTTCCAAAGGCTACTACAAATCCTCCAGTCAGTAAAAACTTTCAGTCATCCATGGCTGGATTTGAACTGGCAACCCCTTTGTAAAAACTGCTGTATCCCTTCGTCACTCAACCAATCCCGCTCTCCTCAGTTTTTACAGTCAGCAGGTGTGTGTGTAGGAGAGACTGTGGTCTCTCATTTCATTTGTTTCTCCTAATTTATTATATGATATCAGTTAGGCAGGCTTCATAAAGTTGGAGGCCAGGAGGGACAACTAGATCATCTACCCTGACCTCCTGTGTAGCACAGACCATTAAGTTTCACCTGGACACCAGTATATTAAGGTCAAAGACGAAAGTGAGATTACAGCACTTCAGTGTGCCACAGATGGAAAACAGGAGAGATGAAAAGTCACCGCTGCTCAAGACCTCTGCAGTCTCAAAGAAGAAGAGAGTTGAGAGAATTTAAACTGATACCAGTGGACAAATCAAACTCTGTCATGTAGAAAGAAGGGGGAGTCCCCAGTTCAAAAACAATGAAGCAATAAAATCAAAAGCGAGAGCCAAACAGCAGCCAGAAACTTCTGCCAACCTGCCCCAGGGGAAAATAATATTTTAAGTCTAGATATGGTGATCAGCAGAGCCCTGGATATCACAAGAAGGAACAGCAACAGGAATGTAGGAAATAAAACTCTGCCATCACAAGATTGCTCTTTCCCTCTCCCTTCAAGCTTCTGAGGAAGGCAAAAAGGAAAAAGGCTGCCTTGCATGGCTAACATTAGAATTGCTTTTTAGAGAGGTTTGTAAGGGCACCCAAAAGATGTTGGGCATGTGACGTTGAGAAGTGATGAGTGTAATGTCATTTCAAGATGGGAAGCTAAAGCATGGGGAAAACCAATACTCAGAACAAGCTTTGACGCTAGGGCAGCTCTCTTGATCTCCGACTCTCCTGACTAGGAAACAACTGACTAACAAGGATCATGCATGGAATTAACTTGCTGTCAGGGCAGGGAACGGGGCAGCATAATAGTTTTGTTTTGTTGGTTTTATTCCATCAGGGCAAAAGCATCACTGGAGAAAAGCCACTCCAAGCTCCATAGTTTTTAACAACCTAAGAATAGGGCAAGACACAAGCATTGCAAGCAAAGACAAAGATCAAAGCAATATTTGGTGGACTTCAGTTGTTTCTTTCAACTGTGAAAAAGTTTTAGGGAGAAAACATATGAGTGGTGTCTTCTCTGGAATTATTAGGTGAAATATTAGCGTTTTTCAACATGTCAAAATTCTCAGCAATCACCTTCCTGCCAATTTTATTCTTCCATTTTCATATTAAAAGGCCACATGGCTCAGCAGCACTGTCTGTTGCTGCCAAACAGCATGGTGTGACTTCACTTCTGCAGCTGATTTTACTGATTTTAATAGGATTTCTCAAGCAAGTAAAATTGCACGCATAGTTAGGTATTTTTTCAGATTTAGATTAAGGCTTTGCCTTTGCAGAGAGTGAGTCTGTCTGTCTTACGTTTGCATTTGCCTTGTGCTTCCTTCAGTTAATCCACTGAAGGAAAAAGTCCAGTGGCACTTCAAGAAGTAAACCCACAGTATATGGGGGGTATTGAGTAAGTATATTCAAAGAAGTGAAGAGTACATATATGTTTTCTATATATATGTTGGATGGCTTGTTCATGCAGGTGTCTGAACAGTCACGTGCTAGGGAGGCGAGTCCTACCGATCAGTATGTCCACTAGCCCTGAATGATCTTTCATCCAATATTTCCAAGTTTCCCCTTCTGTCCATTTTCTGAATATCATGGATATAAGGAACAGAACTATCTCCTGTCATTGTCTATCTAACACATGTCTCTTTGCATCAACTTCACGGAAAATACACTCTTGTGGACAACATCATGGACACCATCAGCCACTAACTCTTGTATACTGAATAACTACAAGGAAGAAAAAGCCCGTATTATTAGAAGGGGTGTGTGTGTGTGTGTGTGTGAGAAACAAGAACACCAGAAAATGCTGCCATAAACTGAAGATTTTACAAGATTCTGGATCTAAGTATAAAACCAAGTTTTCTTGTGTAATGATGTCACCTGCACATACAAAGAGATTCATACAGTCCCTTTGCACCAAACCCTCCCTTCATATTTTTGTATGCACCACAGAGACTTTGGGCTCTCTCCACAAGCAACGGGAAGGAGGGAAAAAATTAATAGAGCTGTGGGGAGAGACTGGAAGGGAAAGCAAAAAATGCCGAAGGTTATTTAAAAAAAAAAACTAAAAGAGAAGGATGCAAAGTACTGGAAAAAGTGTCTAGAAGGAAAAAGTGTAGAAGTGGAAAGGAAAGAGGAAATTCAGCAAAATATGTACAAGTCAGAGACCAGCAAGCCAGGTTTTCAGCTGCAGTAAGCCAGTCAAGCTCCACTAAAGTCAGTGGAGCTGAAATGATTTCTAGCAACTGAGGATCTATCTCATTTTGTTACATTAAGGAAATAAAGAGCAGGAAATTTACTTTATAAGGAAGCTAGAACTCATGAATTAAATGTGTCTTAGCTGGCTCCCAGAAAAATTCAGCCAGAATGCTGCTAAGGCCCACTATTCTATAAATGCTATCCAATTAGACTTGTTATATTTTAGAAATCTTGGTGTTCATACACTCCGGGTGGACCCTGAGGATGCCCAAGAAGATCCAAAAGTGAAGTCTGGGGTTCTGGATGCATCCAAATACATCAGGGAATATCTGAAGGCAGATTGGGATTTGCCCACTGCGTCTACACATTCAACACGGGTCGCCCAACTTTTCCTAAGCCTTCATGTTTGAATTGCACAGTCCTTGAGTTTATCACAGCAGGCAGAGTAGGCAGCAACACATGCAGTAAATCACAGCTTCTTGTTAACAATTGCCATGCCACACCATCAGAAAGTTTTAGAGTTGCTAGCCCAGCATTGGAGGACAGGTCTATTTGATTTAACACAGAACAAATCATAAATCAAACAAAACAAACACCCATAATAAAGCCTCATGTAATGCTGCCCTTCCTGAAAAGCTGGAATAGTCAAGGCTAAAGCCAGCTGTTACTTTTGGGGTGGCTGGGATGATTCCAGAGTCCCCCTCCCACATGCAGTCTCTCTTGCTGCACTGTGGCAGCCCTCCATCCATCTGGAAACGCTCTGAAGTTCGGAGGAAGCTCGAGAGGAGCAATATACAGTGTTCCTTCTCACAGCCTAGGGAGCTGTGCCAGGGACCAAGTTCAAGACCTGAACAATGCCCTGCTTGGCTAGTCGTTTGGATAGAAAAATTAATTTACAGCCGAATTGTGGAGGAGGGGCCAAATTCCAAAGAGCACTGAAGTCTCTGGAAGCTTGGCTGAAAAATTAGTAGCACTGCCGCAGCAGCTGAGATTTCTACTTGTTGCAAACAGCAGGAAAACTTGATGGCCACGTACACAGGTAGCCCAAACTGACCTGCACATCACACTGTAAGCTGTCACTGCAGGCACCAAGTGGGAACAGTGTGCAGTGCAGCTTTTCACCATGACTACAGTGAAGGTTAGTTCTCCTTGCCAATCTCAGTGGTGGGTGTTTAAAATTAAGAAAACACTGAGATGCTAGGAGCTGTAGTGCATTATGTCTGACTGTAACATGGGGAAATGCTTCTTCACATTAAACATGAGAATGGTTGCAAGTAGGTCTTTTCCTGGAGGCTGAGTGAAAATTCTCCAGCTCCTGGAGAAGAGCCAGTATTTTTCCCAGGTAAGCAGGAGTGCCCGGTACCACCATGTACCACATCTACGTTTCCGTGTCTCACCGACTCCTTCATGCCAGCACATTTAGACAGTAGAAGGATTGCTGAATTGCTACACTCAGGAAAAAGCCTGCACCAGTCTGGAGTAAGGGGAACCCTCCAGCACTGGTTTTAGTACTTCTGAAGTCGACTGTGACACCCAGCCCTCTACAATGAGACTGTGGCCACTGTGACATGAAGCACTGGGAGCAATGGAAGCGGAAGATGTTGAAGACACTTCCCTAAAGCAAGGTGAAACGTTAATGATTTTCAGGGGGAAAACAAGAGCTGTTTTAACAACATCCCCCCACCCCCTTTGGGATTTTAGAAAGGCACAACCTTGATCACAGGCCTATTTATACTGTGTCCAGTGAATATTTCTCAAGAACTTTCACAAGCTTTATTTCACAGTTTTACCTAGATTCTCTGTTACCTTAGAGAAGATACACCTTTTGGCAATAAAATACAGCACAATACATGTTGCAAATTTAATCTGACTTTCCATGTTTTGGGATAAAAAAAAGGTTTTGAATCTGCCAAAAGTAAAAAACCCCAACACATTCTTGTCTACTAAAAATAGATCCTGCCTCACTCATTACTCCCAAAAGGTGGGAGGCTGCGCACGCAGCTATCACTTGCAAAAGGTGTGCCAAGCCTATTCAAAGGAAGTGGCTCATGAAATAAAACTTTAAAGCTAAAAAGCTAAAAATAAAACTTCAGTTCTTCTCAAGTGTCTGGCTTAATATTCTCTGTTATTCTTCTTATTCTGATGATTCTTCCTGTTATTTGTACAGCTGAGCCAACGTTTCCAGGCAATTCACAAAGTTACTCAGAAAGCTCAAGTGGGACATGAGGTATTATAAACTGTAATTTTGATTCTCATTTACACTATAGTTTAATTTATATGCAATTTTAAAGTCTCTTTACATTCAAAGAGGTGTGAAGGTGCTTTTTTGTAACAGTATCAGAGGTTTTCTATATGTATCACTATCCTATTATTACTAATTTAATTATAATGTCTCCTAATCAAGTTTTGGGGTTTTCCAGGAAGAACTCAATTCTTAATAAATTCCACAGAAATCAATGGAATAATAAAAAAAATTATTTTGGCCACTCCTGTTTTAATAATTTTTCTACCATGTGAAAGAAAACCTGAAGAGTGATATAGTGCAAATTAGGTGATTTAAAACGGGTTATTTCTGAAGCGTATATGCAGGAATGCTACCGACTTTTGTAGCCTTGCGTAAAAAAAAGTTCTCAGTGGTAGTGATTCATGGTATAATTCACTATTTAATCATATTTCTCTCAGGTAAAGATAAGATTATTAAAAGACTATTCAGCATAAAGGCAAGATATTTCTCCTTCAGAAACTGTAGGTTTTTTAAGGTCAGTCTTTTAAGTAGAAGTATAGTTGCAAAGTTAATCCAAACCCCTTCTCATTACCCATGACCCTCGCACACCTGGTTTCAGTTGACCAGAGTATCAGTTACTCTCTTGCCTTTCCTAACAATTGGGAAAAACACAGGAAAATAATGTTTAATATAATGATATATATATTCTTGTAAATAAAATAATTTCATTCCATGTAAAGTATTTTTCTACTTCAACACTGCACTGTATTTTATGCTAAAACTTTACTATAGATTAAAAAAGGGAGATACTTGAAACCGAGTAACACTTCTTTTCTGTCCAATTTTCATAAGCATCATTTTACTTCTCTGCCTTCTGCTCCATTCTTTGTCTTCCCCCCCAGCTCCACTGTTTCCTGGCTGTTGCAAGTGTACATTCTCTTAACATGAGAATCTCTCTTAGTGAAAGCTCATGAAGATTTTTCTAACTAACTATTATTATTTTCCTAGGGATAGATCAGGTCCAAGGAGCATGCCGGTACATGTGGAGGTGCCATATACTTGAAGGGAATCATAGGCTGAATTGAGCTCACCCCATATAATCCACTAACATATTCGTTGTAAGGGATGACATAATTTAAAATGGGCTTTTGGTACTTGGAGCAGGGCTGATTCAGAGCATGCTGAAATCAGTAGGAGTATCTCTACTGACTGCAGTGATCTTACGATCAAGTCCTTTAATACCATCTGTAGAAGACAATTTCAAGGCATTCCTTCCATTTAAAAAAACTCGCGAACCCTCTGGTACACAGCAAGGCTTTTAAGAAGCCTGCATATATCCAGTGGGCATGTCAGCCTACCTGCTCACTACATGTTCCAAAGCCCTGCAAATCGCCCTCAGTGGTTGTCTAAGAAATATAATAGTCATTGCAACATTTTGACAGCTGAATGCAGAGACTCCTTGAGTCAATAAAGTATTGCTGATGTGCCAGAGGCTGAAAAGCCTTTGCTTCACTTTGACTTTTTATTCCTACCAAATTGCCATTCACATTTCAGCAAAATTAAATATCCTTATGTTTAGGTGCCAGCAACTGATGGGAGCAGTAAAAGAAGTTAATTGAAAGCTATTGGCTGCAATACTTAAGCAAGATTAAAAAAAAAATGAAAAGAAAAAAATATCATGGGTTCCTAAAAGTCCTATAGCTGTGAGACAGAGTTACTTAGAACTATAAAATATAAAAAACCTCATACTCTATTCTTGGGATGTTCCATGTATTGACTCTTTTTTCCAGTTAAACTACTTTTTTTGACTTTATAGCAGTCTTTCAAAATCACAGTTTATGTCAGGTGGCTCCTGATACTGTACAGTTTACTGTTCTTACTTTTCTCTCTCTCACATGAACTAGTGCAGGGCCAGGTATTGGCCTTTAGTGTATATTGGTTTGGTATATAACCTTACCCACAGTGAGAATGTTCTTCCCTCCCAAGTATTCTTGTTTGTAGAACAGCTGATGGATCCCCTTGGAAGAAAAGGACACAGGGCCAGGCCCAGAGCTGTGCATAATCTCTATATAAGCAGCAGGCAGAGGAGGAGGGAGATATGGGGCAGCCTTGTGGGGACTGCAGCTGGGGAGAGGTACATATGGCTTTCACCAGCACTGATGCTTCCTTCTGGCTCATTGCATCTGGCATGTAGGATGGAGGCACTGGAGAAAAGCCATAGTGCTGTGGGGGGAAAATGTGAAGCACATGGGAAGAAGGAAGGAGAAACTAACTGGGTAGAAGGAAGAACAAAGTGCCTCTAGCCCCCTCCCAGTAAACTGGGAACTGTCAGGCCTTGAAGGTCCTATAATTAGCAGTGTGTAGGTGGGCTGCTGCACCCTTGTGGAGCACCTCTGAAGCTGATTGTGCCCAGCCAAGTCCAGGGTCCAAGCCCCAACTCTGCAGTCCACTAGACTAAATGTTTAACTCAGGAGAGTTAAACTCTCTATGTCCACCAGCAAAAGGTTGCAAGATCAGGTCCAAATAAAGCAATATTACCAGAAATAGTTTTAAACTACATGGGAGGAATGGGAGCAGGGAAGACTGCAGAATGGGAAGGAAAAGAAGATGGGACCTTAATCTGTGTCCAAACCCATGAAGTTCTGCAGTATCCCACAGAAGTTGAGCAGTGGGTGACGGCTTCCAGGCCTTTCTCTATTTTTTTTGCTTACTGCTGTGTGCCCCATGGCTAAGGAAGACGCTCATGCTAATGGAGCCACCTCTTGTCTCTGCTCTGTGCTTTTGCCTGCCTCTTAATACCACCTCTTTGCCACTACAGGGGATTGAAACAAAAATAATTTCTAAATCAAACTTAATTTAGTATGGATACTATTTCTTTCTTTCTTGTACTTTACTAATCACAAACTCAGCTGGAGTTGATTCTTCCTTCTTCTCTACATGTATAAGACTGTACATTTGGGCTTTTCCTGTAAGGTCCACCTTGCAGAGCCAGGCTGGTCCTTACAGGTCCTACTACTCCTAGTCTGTCTTTGACGCTAGTCAGCATCAAAATTTTCTGAGGAGAGCTCCAGAAATGCTCAGAAGGGCAGCCGTGCTCTGGGTTTTCTGTTCCTTTCGCTTCTTAGTTCTGTCTACAGAAATTACATCTCGCCACGTACTTACACTAATCCCATCTTTGAGGAGTGCTAAATTCTCACCTCAACCGCTTCCTACAGCCACAAAGCCTGTAGTCTAACTACATACCCTGTGAGAAAGTGTTTCCTTTTATCGGTTTTGAATATGCTGTTTTTCAGTTTCATTGTTTCCTTTTTCTAATATTTTTAGATAGAATCCCATTCTGAGCAAATAAATTAAGTGCCCCAAATCAGCTCTTCACTAACAACATGCACACAGACTGAAGAAAGATTTCCCTCTTTCTCCTCTGGGGCTTTCTTGGTATTTTAAGCGGTAAGTTCAAAACTGAATTTTGGGTGCCTGGTGGGTGCTTTGTGCTCATACAATCTGGACTATGTAAAAGGTAGTGGTTTTGTTGTTTGTTTTTTTTTTTTGTTTTGTTTTGTTTTGTGTTTTGTTTTGTTGGTTATTATTATTATTAATTCAGTACTTGGCTAACTGAACAGAGTAGAAACAGGTACCTGACACGGGATGCACTGATCTCACTTTTAGCCACTTCTCTGTAATATTCGGGTTTATATGAACACTGCAAATACTTGAGAGCCTCTTTGGCCTCCATACAGCGAAGACACCTAGCTAAATTGGTGGTGAAAAAACCACAAGAATTTGCAACTTTTGGAACAGAAACAGCCAGAGAAATAAGCTTTTCATGTACTGAAAGCTTTGATGCTGTCAAGCCTCAACTCACTCAGCATATGCAGCACCAGATGCATCAGCCCTGTGTTTGCATGGCCAAGTGGCTGCCCAGCTGGGTTATTTCTTATGGGCGGTTCTTCCTGGTGCTGGGCAGCCTTGCAGCGTAGCTTTAGCTCTACTTTGGGCCTTGCATGGCCACATTTTGCTCCAGATGGTTGTTACTGGAGCTGAAAAGCAGCAAACCCTAGTCGCTTATCCCTTCTGCCTGTCCCACCTTTCGCTAGGTTAGAAAATCGTGGGTGGATGGGGGTGACAAAGGACCTCTTTGCTGGCTCTGGGCCACCCTGAGGGGGATGGTTACACTGTCTTTCTGTCTGCATTGAGTGCTCCGGGCTAGGTAAAAGAGCCATAAAAACTACCCACTGAACAGATGCATGGTTTCAGAAATGTCACCTTCCTTCTCACTTCTCCCTTCCTACACAGAACTGATAAAGTCAAACCAGAGGTTAGTAAACATTGTGACAGGCACATAAAGTGTGCAGAGCTTGTGCAATGGCCACATGGCATAATTAAGCTCCTTGTGAAAGACATGTAGCATTACACATGAAAAATATTATGAACATTCTGTATTCACTGTCATAAAAATAAACATACTGTGAGTAGTTGAGCCAGTTGTGTTACCGTTATGTAGTTTGCTATTATAATCTAAGACATGTCTGTCGCCACAACTGGGGCTTGCTGCTGATGGACTTGCTAAGCTGGGCGTTGCAGAAATACTGATTTCTGTTTGATGGGTATTCAGTTTGATGGTAGTTCAAGCTTTCTTTGGACTGGGCTGCTGCTAAGCAGTTGTTGGGGTTTTTTGTTTGTTTTTAAGGAAGAATTAAAGCCTGGTTTCACTACAAATTATTAGGCAAAGCTGGTTCTGAATTCTGGGCAATGTGATCTCCAAAATCTCCCAAAAGCCACTGCAATTCCTATGTGTAATACAGGGTTTTCATTAAAATGTAATAGGTTTCTTCAACAATAGTTGCCAGAAGACGTGCAGTTTCAAGGAAGAATCATAGATCGTATGTCTCCAAGAAAGGACAGGGCAAAGAGATTTAACGCTAAAACTTTCTCCGATCTCCATGTGAGCTGGTTACCATTTTAGCTGTGATATAATCTGTTAAAACCCTATATTAAAGTATTAAGGGCACATCTCAATGAGACACCAATGGAAGTTAGCCAACTTACTACATAATTCTATTTAAAAATTATCATGAATATTTATCTAGCTGTATTCCTATAGCTCCCAAGAGTCGAAGACTATTTGATATCTTTCTGGTATATGCATTGAAATATGTCCAGTACTACACTAAGAGTTAAGATGGATAAGCTTGCTACTTTAAGGTAAATTCAGGTGTGAACTTGCAGCATTACTGTAATTGTTGTGCACATGTGGCAGCTTGTTTAGCTGTCCATATGTCAAATTACTAAAGATCAGTCTAATTAAGTGAAGCACTTTTCCAAAAAACAAATATAAACTGCATTATCCTGTATACAGAATCAGCAGCCACAATGGATTTGCAAAATTATCTAAACAGCTCATTTACAAAGAAACAAAAAGATAATTTCTTAATTCAATATAATTCCTTTCAACGAAGTTTGTTTTAAATAACGAGTTATGCTCCTTCAATTACACTGCTACCTACTTCCCTTTCTGACCCCCGCAAAGACAGGCTTAGGTCTGGATGGACTACTCTTGGGATTATGAGAGAAAAAAACCCACCTTTTATCAAGATGGGTTCCTTAAGAGACTGTACAGGAAAGGGGGACAGGAAAGAGGAATTGACCATCTGTGACAATGGAAAAGAAAAGCTTTATATTATAAATCAAGGAGCGAGGGCTGGAGGAGATATATGTGGTCTCCATACCTCATCCTAGTCCACAGGGCACACATTATAAAGAGTATTACAGTAGCTGAAAGAACAAGGAAGAACAGATGGACAGAGCATAAAGATGAGAACAACATCCAGGCAGATGATAGTAATAGGTACAGTCAATGGGAAGTAGAAATGAAATTTTGTACAGAAAGGACAGGACGTATCTTGAAATGAAGAAGCCAGAACATCTGGTGCAGGACATCAGACATATTGCAGGAGTAACCCAGACCTGGTCTAACTATGGTCGGACTAAGGGTTATGATCAAAACATAGTTGCTGGAAGTACTTGCTGTTCCACAAAAACACTTGTAATGACAAAAGCCACGAGTAACCCTGTATATTAACAGAGAGATAGCACTGATAAACGGAAACAAAACTGTGACTATCTGGTCACCATCATTTCAAATGAGAAAAAAAAATGGGCTACAGGCTGGGGTCATATTTTGGTATGAATAAAGTTCTATGTGATGCTAGTAGAGACAGAAACATTTCCAAGCATTGCACTATGTTGAGATACTGTAAAATTCCAGAAATATGTAGGAGAACAAATTCTACCAATAATGTCAGAGACCAGAGGTTCCTGGCAGGGGTACTTGACAAGTATTTTTTCACTGCTACTCTTGTGGAACGAACACAAGGAAATGTTATCTTAGATTCAGTTTTGGTGAGTACTTGAGGAAACACTAGCCAAACTATTCAGAGAAGTAACCTTAGCTTGAATGCTCATGATTCAATCCACCTTAAACTTAGGAGAAGAAAACCAAAAATAAAACTGTAATGAAGGAAAAACTTCAGTGAGCTTAGGGAAACAGTTAGTGACACAGACTGGTCTGATTATTTCTAGAATTTGAATGTGGAGGAAACCCAGACTATCTTTGAATGAAGGTACACAAAGTTATCTGGAACTTGTGTCAGACTGGTGTTTGGAGAAGGATTTCACAGCTAATCCTATCTCAAAACAGGATAGCAGAAATAATAAGAGATGCTCCTAATATGAAGAAAAGGATCCATCTTCAGAAAAGATCTGTCAAAGAAAACTACATCTTACAACTAGAGAAATGTAGGGCTATTGTGAAAACTTCCAAGTCCACTTCTTTCAGAAAATTTTACCACCTTAAAACAAATTGCAGAGAGCTCCTCACCCATATAAAGAGAAAAGAGAAAAGGGAAAATAAGTAAAAACCTTCTGTGCTTAAAAATGAAGTAGATATACAATATAAAAGAATAAACCCTTTGCCAGATTTTTCAGTAAGTACAATGGCATCAGCCACAGTGCAGGAGGGGAAATCGCGCACAGATTCGGACAGCATAAAGAACATGGATGTATTTTCTAAATTTGCATGATTACTGTGTTTCTGCCTTTCAGTATGGTATATTGGATACAGAAATGGGTTAAAGTCTTGTCTTGGGCTGAAAGACAAGAAGTCTGGAGATATTTGAACCTCCTTATTTTACTTGGATTGGGACAGACCAGCACATTACCCAATAGAAAACACTTTTCTTCAGAGAAAATGGCAGCACCATCCATTTGACATTACCTTTCAACAGTGTATACCTAGAATATGGATAAAAGGAGTCACCCAAAAGACAAGTTACTTAAGGTGAGCGTGAGAAGAGCTAGACAAGAACACACAGAGAGGCATGCACACAGTGGACCCTGGCTAGGCTGGAGTCTGCTGGAGATAGATGCTGACACTTGTTTTGGGGGTTTTCAAGGCCCACGATCAGTCCTCTGATGCATAAAGACCTTGCTAAGATGGTTTCTCACTTGAGAACTGTGTATCTTTACCAGATGGCCAACAAATGTAAATCTATGGCAGAAAAGTTTTCTGGCCTAGCCGCAACATCATTCTGACTGCTGCTCTGTCCTGAGGAGCCTGCATCAACTTGGATATCCCTCTGGTGGGGCTATGGAAACAGCATGCTGTGACAGTCACAGCAGAAGTTGTCAGCCAGCCTCATATGTACTGAAAGCTGCAGGCAACTTCAAGAGTTACCCGAGGAGGTTGATTCAGGGCTGGGGTCAAGAGAAAGAAGCGTCTTTGTCACAAATGCACAATAGGGATTACCACATCGGAGGTGAAAGCAAAAACATTCCTGTGCTCTAGTGAAAGGATTAGCTTTTGGACTGATCTCTTCAACTATTTTCATGAATGGTCTTGGCATAATGATAGGAATGCACAGGAACGCATTCATCAAAATTGTGATGAGAATTTGGGATATTGCCAGTACAGCAAAGGATCAAACTGTCATACATGAAGAACTGAACTTACTATTAGAATAAAAGAAGTGTAGTAGGTCATGCACTTATGAACTAATGATAGCTGTTTCCGGAAAAAGCTGGGAACTCTTCAGCTGGAAATAGCCCAGGAAACCTTGAAAATGCTGGTCAATACAGCATGACGGGGAGCCATGGTGTGAGGCAGCTATGAAAAAGATTTCTGTAATCCCACGATAACTATTTCCACTCAAAATAGGAAAGTGTTAGTATGGCTGTAGAGGGCAGGGGCAACTTCTTCCGGAAAACCTTGTACTGTTCTATTCACCCATGCTTAAAAGGGAGGAATTCGAAGTGGGACAAACACACACTCTCATTAACGATGCAGTTTCTATGTGATGGTGAGCTGAGCTGAGTCCCACTTGGTCTCACACCCTTTCTTGTGTTCAGGCAACTTTGTGGTGAATGACAAGAAGAGAGGAAAAAGCTTTTGATATTACTCTTATAAGAGTTGAGGATGTAGTTCTTGTAGAACATGTCATACTTAAAGTAATGTTATTTAATTTCCTTTAAAGAATTTAAATATATAAATGTATTTTTAGGGATATTTAGCTCCCATTATTTTGGTAAGAACTTCAGGTGTTCAAAATATTAAATACTAAAAAAGCATCTTAACTGGCATTTTCCCAAACCTGCTCAGCAGTTGAAACCATGGGCAAACTGTCAAAGAGCTGCACTTCCACCAAAGAACAGAAAACGCTTGGGTTTCCAGAAATGCCCTGTACCTCCCAGGCTTTCTCTTCAGATGGAGATGGAACACTGGGAAGAATTGAGTAGGGACAACCTCTGACACTCTGGCCACTTTAGACAGCTGTGTTAAGTGTGCCTTTATGCAAATCTGGCCCTTCATTACTACGAAGGCCTGCATGGGAACTCCTGGATGCTGATTTCTTATGAATATTTGGTGATTTAGTGGATCGTCTGGGTTAATAAAAGCATCAGTAGTCCTTAAGCAGGGCTCACATGATGTCTGCCTTCATATGACACACAGTCACGTGTGCACAAATAAATCATGCATCAGTGAGGCTGAATATTGCAGCACTACAGATGAGAACAGTTCAGTAAAATCTGTCCACAAAGAAGACTCGCAAGGATTTCTGCCCGGGATATTTACACTTGCATTAAGAAAAAGTGTAATAAGGTTAATGCCCAAATCCATGTAGGAACTTAAGCATTCTGAGTCCTTTGATTAGCAGTATGGGTGGGAACGGGGTGCTCATGCTCCCTACAGTATATGGAGAGCATACTGGGTTACAGCTCAGCATATTGATGTATTGAAGAGTACCAATCCTAGTTCTCTGAGCATGGTCCCTATCCCCTGGGCACTCCTTGCCTGAGTAGAGGCCATGAGGGCCCTGGTGCTAGGATGCCATTCAAAATTGCCCAAACTGTCAGGGACAATGCTGGAAGAATTCATACTCCAGATATGACTTCTCATGAAGAGCACCTCAAAAGCTGAGCAGGAGTCATTGCTACCAAACACAAATCAGGTTTGGGAGAATCTCTCTTTTATGAGATGTGAGGGTGGTAGAAGAGTTGGTCAAGAACTGGCAGGGCTGTGATCGGTACTCCTTCAATCTGCTGCCTTTGAGGATTGTCCACTGCCTCACACCATGCAAGAGCAAGGGGGCATGAAATTAAATAATTGGTTTGCAGCACAGAAAGGTGGCAGGCAGTTAGACTGTGGCCTAGCTGGACCTTTGGTCTGCTCTAGGACTGCCATTCTCATGTTCCTTTGGAGGATAATTAAGCTAACTCACCACAAAGAAACAGTCAAAACTGTCTCTATCTCCTAGCTATTCAGAGATAAACTCCTTTTCTTTCCTAGAAAAAATTAGGCTGTATGGATAAATATGAACTTCAGACAATCAATAACATTGACACATTAATGGGAGACTTTTAATAACAATTAGTATGAGTAAAACAGTCACTTATAATGACTTCTAACTTCTTCAGAGGAATACACACATGCAAAAATTTAGACAGATTTTTGTCCCTAAAAGTAGGCTCCTACAGGTAGGCTCCTAATTCCATATTTAAGCATTTAAACAAGAACCCAACTATTTCTATTTTCTTCTGCCCAGTAAGTGGTCAGCTGCAACCTGTATTAATAAAGTCTGGTCTGTACTAGTAAAGTGTGGATGATTCTTGCCCCCTTAAGAATATCCCATAGTTAAAAGAATGGTTTATATTCCTCAAACTTGGAGAACACAGAGATTTCAAAGTCTAGACAATACCTTCTAACCTGGAGATGGACAATGAGCAAGGAGGAAAAAATAGATGGACATGAGTTATATTGCAGAAAAAAAGTTAGATGTCTTTTTATCCTTTAAAGCTGATGATGACTCAGCTGTTTTCTTCTCAAGGTATGGAATAAAGCTGCTGCTTTAATACTGATTAGTTGTGTACAACTTGCTTTCTTTAGCCAGATTGCGTATGTGAATGTATCCATGGAAAATAAACCACTCCTACAAATGAAATATATGTTTATAGAGTTGATGTTATCATATGCTTCATAAGTAGCGAACCATGCGAACAAGCACTGACAAGATAAAACAAGTGTCCATAAAAATGTTTGGCCTGGGAACACTCTGCTTCTGAATTTAAAAGCTACCTATTGTCACAGCACTGGACACAAACTTTCTGAAGCAGCACCAGCCACGCTTTCAAGACCACCATTAAGCACCCATGTTAATGACTGAATTTTTCAAGACAGTGCAACTCCAGTGCAAGCACTTGAGTAAATGCTGAGCTCTTTGCAAATCCTGACAACAAGCAGGAGATGCTAGGTGTTGGGTAACTTGAAAGTCTGGCTGTGGCTTAAAAGATAAGCAAAGATCATATACAAATTTAGTCCAATTTATTGGTTTTAAACATTTGGAATCGTAGGTCTGTATGTGAACATTAGTATGCGAGCATCCAGAATACCTTCCTCCTCAGAGACATTTTGTAGGTGCAATGATGGGTGTGTAAAGAATAAAGAAAACCAGTCTGGCTTGCTTGTAGATGCTCTGTTAGATTTTTTTTTAACTCCCTTGTTTGTGCTTTTCCTACTTTCAGACTGTAACATTTAAACACTAGACAGCTCTGAAATATGCACGTTGAGTCACAGTAAAGTTACCCCACATTTGCTGACCCATGCAATTTCTTTACCTTAAGCCATTTATTGTACTTAATGGAGGCTTCTACATAGCAACTGTGATCCAAGCTGGCAAAAGTTTCAGGTGCTGGACTACATCGTGATACGATAGCCTAAGTGCCTCCCTGCTGATGTAGCTTAAAGCAGGGTTTTCTCTAACACAGAGAGAACTTTGTTTCAGAGCCCTCTCAGAGTCACTCCTGTAGATATTAAGCATGGTAGTGTAAGCCTACAGCATGCCTGAGACTCAGCTAGAGGACTACTGTATAAACAATGGTAACAGTAATGCTATATGTTAGATACAACACCTGGTACTGCAACAGGCCTATTCCCATTTTGTACGTGTAGACTAAGCAGGCTGCTGTAATCTGAGAAGAAACATCTGGTTCACAAGCTTTCACTCGTTCTTTTCTAAACTGAGAAAAGCCCCAACCCCAAGTCCCTCCAAAATCCCACCCCTTCAAATGCCCTCAGAAATGTCCAATAATTATCCGCCTTTTCCAAATTAGCAAAGTATCACTTGGTTGTGATTAAGCTCATTTCAAACCTGTTCCTCAGGAAATGTCACTATTAAATTCCAAGCAATTCTTTGGGTGAATCCACTTAGCATACAATAATAGAAAAATACATTTGTCCAGGTGCTTTCTTGGCAGAACCCGACATTCAAGCCTGTTTATTCTTTCCACTGTCTCCCAAACCCCCTTCAGATTTTGTTATTCCGCAATCCTCCAGGTTGCCCTGTCTCCTCCTCATGCAAGAGATGGCTGAAAGGAGCATGGATCAGAGCCATAAAATTATTCCAAATATGGCCTTTGTTTTCTTATTTTGCAGCTGACCCACATGCATTGTAAAACAGACTCTTTCATAACCACTACCCCATTAAAAAGATATTTAGAGCCCCAAATACTCTGCATGTAGATGTAATTTATTCTTTTGTTCACACGCTTGTTTATTAATCAACATTGTGCAAGGTGTTGTATAAAGCACAAAGCAGAACATGCTATTTTCTTCAAAGGTCTTGCAGTCTAAGCAGACAGGCAAAGATCAGAAACAAATACTACAGCCCATAAAACGCTGGAAATTATGTCCACAGCTTCCAAAGTAACTTACACTTCTGTGTATTTGATTTTAAAAATGGCTCTGTATTGTGTTTCATCATTTTCAGGGGGTGGGGATGGGATGACTGGCAGGTGCTGAAAATTAGGTGCATATAGGAAGTCTTGAGCAGAACCATGAAAAACAAATGTGCCCCAAATACTTGATCACTTTTAAAATCTTGATACTGGAATTTTTTATTTCTTTGTAGATATTTTGAGCTTCATTTGCCATTTTGATAATAGGTGTTCACAGTACTTTTATTATATGGGTTGATACCTGTAGAGTTCTCAAAAGAAATAAGCTTTATCCAGAAGCAGTTTTTATTACAAATTAGCTTCCTCTCAACCCAAAAGTCAATGCGAAAAAGGTTTACACATAGTTTTTTCACCTTTGAGTTTGAAGATGACTTTGGCAATGGCCAGAGTGTCCAATAAAAAGGAACTTGCTACAGAACACAGGAGCACACCAGTAGAGAGATACAGAGAGGAGAATAATATGATCTTATCAATCATGAAACTAGGATTTTATACTTGGGTAACAGTACAGATCTTAAAGTCTGAGCCACTGGGCTTGCCTCTTATCTGCTATATATTTTATTCTACCTCTTACCTCATTTACCACTGAATCACTTCAGAGCAACCTCTCTCTCCAGGTTACAGTTGTATCAGATTAGGACATCTGCTTCACATTGCAGAATTCATATTCATGATAGGTTTTTATTAATAATACTCTTTCCTGAATTGAATTCAAGTAATTGTATCTGGCAAGACAATACAGCATCTCTTCCTTCTGTTTTTCATTTAATTAATTTGTACTGTGGACAAAATCTTATGTGTAAAAAACCCTTTCCTCCGATAGTTTTGCATGACTAATGCAGGCAGCGCTTTGCCCTACAAAAGCAGCAATAATACAAATGACTTTTCATGCTTTCAATCCTCAGAGCAACACACAAACATGTCATATCTATTCCTTTACAATGGAAATGTGACTTTCCTGTCCTCCACGACAACTGAAAAACCACTGGACTTAAAACAACATAAGGGACCATTTTAGAACACAGGCCATTTTTAATAACATTTTTTCTTTGCTTGGTTTAAAAATCTTGTAAACTCCAAAACCAAATGGATATTTAAGGAGAGATCTATTTAGAGGAGTACTCTAAACTCCCTCTCATGTGTAAAAGTGCCCAGCCCGGTCATCCAGATGTCATGCCAGGCCTACAGCGTAAATACATGCTGATGATGCTGGAGATCCTTGGCATTTCTAATGTTGGAAATATAAGAAGAGATGATACTGGAAAGAAAATCAAAGAAAGAAATCCTCTTACAGATAGTTTTCAGACCTTCACTCTGCACAATACAACATTTAAGGGAGCACACAACCATTGAAAAAAGAGTATTTTGCAGTTTAAGCAGAAACTGTTCCGTACCATGGAAAAAACTGTGATCATTGTGCTCGAAAAGTGATTTGCTGCTTCACAGAACAGTTCTCTCCCTAATCCTTTACTAGGAAATATGTTTTCAGGGCTAGAACTACATAGAAATGTATTATGTGCACTAACAGATTGTCTGTCTACAGGCAAGCTGGACATTGTTCTTCACAGCAGAAAAAGCACAGAATTTAAAATCTGGATTCCTAAATTAAATACTCATAGTTGTTTGCTTGTCAAAATAGTTTGCTTTCCTGACAGGCTGACCAGGCAGCAGTTCCTACTGATTTTTAAAAGCTCAGGCCTCCTTCATTTAGCAACTTTGATATAAAATTAGAAAGCTAACTTTAGATACCCGGGTTGGAAAATGTTGGTGGCTGGTAAATATGATTACATGTCAGAGAGTGCAATTAAAGTTCCAAGGAAATAATTGGTATGTTATACATACCTCTATCTATCTATCGTGCTCTACTTACACACCCATACACCCCTGACTACTACCCCTAACACATGAAATTAGCACTGGGACCATGAAATACATCTGCCTTCACTTAACTCTGGCCCATTCTTTCTGAATGAAGTTAGCTACCTAAGCATACTTCTTGACTATCTACTTGCCTTGAAATTGGAAAATAAGTGATATGTCATGTTATTTTGCCCATTCTTGGTTACCTCACTGAGAAGGTCCCCACCCATCTTGGCACCATCTTTTCAAGACAGGAAGCACAAAATTGTGACCACATAGGGTAAAGGTGGTGCCCCAACAAAGCCACAAGGACTCTAAATTTAAGCCTGCCATAAAAGCTTTGAAAATGATGACACACAAAGAAGGAGAAACTATGGAGAATGAAACACCTTAATTTTGAAAAACCACAATGATCCACCCAGCACTTTTAGAGCTTTGAGCTCTGAGGAATGAATTAACCACAGAGTTTTTAACCTACCAAACACAGGCACTCATTCTTTGTAACTTTGCAGCTGTGTAAAACGGCATGGATGTGTCTTTCAAACATAGAGTGGACTCTCAACATGTCTAGGTCTGTTTAAAAAAAAACCTCAAACCCCACATTTACAGTCCAGTAGGCTGGGCACCTGCTTCAACATATGCCTGGGATTCCCAAAGGTGAACTGGTGACCATTCATTCTGGAATGCAAAATTCAGGATACCATACTGGTACCTGACTTAGAAAGCCCAGAGCACCCTTGTTCTCAATAAAACTGTTCTGCACTACTTCATCTTGAGTTTGGGTTGCCCCAGAAAAGGCATCTGAAATCAGCAGTGTAAAAATCTTGGCCTGGAGTTTGTGATTTCAAAACTCTGTGGGTTGGTCATGTTCCACAGAAAGGCGCTGACATTGTATTTACCTGTGACTGTAATTAAATCCATTTATTGCATCATATGTTATTCATTTGTATTCATTAGTCAATTAATGTTATTAATTAAGTGTTCTTTGGGCTTCACTTTCATTTGAATAACACTCTTTAAAGGACAAGCAAATGGTATGAGGTGCCTTCTCAAACATGATGGTACCCAGAACCAGTGGTGAGTGGAAAACTGTTATGTATATTAAGCTAAGCTATTCCCTGAATTAGGGAAATGCTGACTAGTGCTTCCTCTGAAGGTGTGTTTTTGGGGAAACTTTGTGTGCTGGTGAATGTGAATCTCAAATTAAATTGAAAATAAAACCCTACTCTCTGGAATCTACTTCTCCTCAAATCAGTCACAGTCTAGTCACTGCTTTCCTTGGAGCAACACTGTGTGTGTTTTAGTTTTGGATTTGGTTGGTTTTTTGCATGTGCTCAAACGACAGAGTAAAATTACAGGAATACTGGGACAGAGGAAATTCAAATGGAAATAAAACATGTGGCATGGCCAAGACACAGTTTACAGCCATCTGCAGGTTACTGCACTTGCTCTTACAGCCAGGATTTGCCAAGGAGCCTGAGGCATGTATTTGCTGAAAAAAAAACCAAGCCCACGTCCTGGAGCTGTACAAAGTATTTAAAAGTCTCAGCACAGAATCATTCAGAAGTTTGCTACAAACATCAATTCTGTGTTCCTAGCAACTCTGAATCCAAGTTTTGAGGTGATTTTGGTTATATACAAGAGGGAGCATCATTGGGCTAGGACCCAGAGGCACCCTGAACCTCAGCGATGGGGAGCAGACTCTCCCAGGGAGGTGTGCTGTGGTGTAACTGGGAGCCACAGTGCTGGTCTCATCTTCCTGCCTGCTGCACCCTCTCCCCCTGGCATGCTTTACCTCCTGCTCAGTGTAGCTCGTCTGAGGTGGGAGAGCTTTTCTTGTCCAGTCCTCTGCTGCTCAGGCAGGCCCCAGCAGGTTACTAGGTCCCTTCAAGGCAGGACCCCAACCCAATGAGTGAGCGAGGCACTTCTGGGTGAGTCAGATGCTGAGGATGACTATAACACCGGGTGTGCCTGGGGATTACAGCACACACCAGGCAGGTAGGCAAAGCTGGCCAGCAAAGCACAGTGGCTACACCCGCTGCATCAGGCCATGGGGAGGGGAAGACGCTGCGGTGCAGGTGCAATGCATGGCTTTGTGCACCAACATGCATGAAGCAGGAGCCAGATGTGTGAATCTAGCCTGGCTTGCTGTTGAACTTGACTACCTAGGCAGGAGAGAAACTCCTCTACATACTGAAAAGCACCTTAAAACTGGATTCTAATATTTTTAAAGGGCTTTTTCTTTCCATTAAGCAGTCAGCTTTATTCCTTCTGATAAGACTAACTTTGGTTTTAACACTATATGCTTTAGAGAGAGACTGGATCTAAAACTGACTGAAAAATCCAACTTTATGGAAGACAAAACTCTAGTAGATATCACAGAAAAAATTTGAGGATTTAATTCTAGCTCTCTCCATCTGCTCAAAACCTTTTCCTCAACAATTGTCACCATTTTACCGAAATAAACAGGGAAAACCCTAGTCCACAAGTTTAAAAGAGATTTTTGCATGTGTACCTGTGTATATGCCTGTTCAAACAAATGTTTTAAAGCAAATGACATTCAGGACCTACATTTATTACTGGCACGTGATGTTACTCCATCTGTCACTCTGACAACAGAAGCAGGACCTCTAATCCATTACAATCTCAAGACATCATCAATTTACTCAAATTACTTTAAAGTGCCATTTTTCATAGGAATGAGATGTGGGGGATATAATTTAGTAGTCAAGAAGGTTGAAGGAGTCTTGTGGTTGCAATCAGCCTACTACACTACGGGATTTGTCGAACTGTAGAGGAGAAGGCAAGCCCAATTCTGCCGGAGCCAGAGATAGGCTTTTGAAAAGATGGACAGGAGCATGGACAGGGCTCCCAATACAGCGATCTCATCACCAAGACACTTTATCTCTGCTTGAGATAATAAAGGGAGGACATGGTGGCTTATTTTGCTTACTTTCAAATTTGGGACACTGTTGCTTCTTTAAGGCATTTTGGTTCCCCAGGAGATGCTCACTACAGAGGCAGCTTTGTACTCCTCAGGGGACATGACAGAGAGGCAACCCACCAGAAGCCTTACAGGAGAGTGTAGTTTGCCACTGCTCCCTGCTCTGCCTCGATGCCTGACTTCACAGGAGGAAAGAAGGAGCTACAAGAGGGCACATTGCCTGGCCTTGAAAGGAGATTTCCTGTATGGAAATGTTGTGCGTAGCCTGACTTCGCTGGTTGCTAATTGAAGGGGAACATACAAATAGGCAGGCACACTCACACAGATGTTCTTAAGGGAACCTTTACACACCCCTCTTCTTTATTCTAAAAACACATTTCCACTCTTCACCTTTCAATTATGGAAAAGTTCTCATTTCTCTGACCTCAGTAAAGAAATATATTCCAAGACTGAAATGCTGAGTCTTCTCTGGTGAGGAGGGGTTAGCTGAACCTTATACACCATCCTGGAGACGGACTGTTTTTCCTCTGTGCAGTTTCTAAAGGCAGGGTATACTATTAAGAGGCTTGTCTGCAGACATAAGGGCAATAATCTGACTGGAGCCAGTCAGTCCATGACCTTAAGTGCACCATTTAAAAACCACACCTCAAGCCTTGCCCTCATTCTTACTCCACCCTCTGCAAAGCAAATCATACCACTCCAGTTTCATAACTCTGGGAGGCTATTTACCCACTTTGGGTATGTTGCCATCAGCAGCTTTTGGGTGAACTGAGTTAGACATTGTGGGATAGCTTTAAGACAAAAATCTTTCTTCTGACTTCTCTTTCAGCGTTACCTTGAGTCCCTCTCCTTGCTTTTCACATTTCCCTTTCCTAGCTTGACGGCATGGCTGAATGAGTTTGTATGGAGTTTATCAAGAATAGCATTATGACTAACATATTTTCATGGGTCGCAGAACAACTTATATCAATCCAGCTAATTAGCTGTTTTCTGTGGAACTTGTTTTTTACACGAAATATTTATTCAGTTTTCTTATCTACTGGAACTTGTGATGTGCAGACAAAGGCATACCACAAAGCGATGCGTTATGAAAACCACAAGCCACTGATCTTTATTTGTTCACAAAAACATTTAAAATTAATCTCCTAAGGGATAAAAAAGACAGAGAGCGAACTGAAAGAAGATGAAGATAAGGCAGGCTGAAAGAGACAGAACAAAGCTTTGCCCAACATCTGGATCTGGCACCTCACCCTACAGACAGATATCTAAATTCTACTTTCAGCTTTTTTGTTACATTACTGGAATTTTAGGCTGACTCTTGTCCATTTCCTGGTGGCTCCGAGATGCCACAACCTGTCTGATGACACTCATTTTTCTGCCAAGTAAATTTCTATCAGGCTTTGTCAGGCTGTCCTCTGTAACAGCCCCTCCATGCTGTTGGCAGTGGGCTGTGAATCACAGAGCGTACCTGCATGGCAGGGCTGGAGAGCTGGAAGGTCACCCAACTCACCCCTTGCCCAAGGCAGGTTAGCTGCATCCCTCTTCTGCCTGGTACATGTTTATCAAGCCTATTCTAAAAGATCTCTGCAACCCTCAGGTAATCTAGTCCAGGTCTTCATTTTCTCTCTCATTGGAAAGTGAAGAATATTTTAGCTGAATATTACTTGCCCCAGTTTATCTTGCCTAGTATGCAAATAGTGAACAGAGCACCCTTTTCCTCCTTTTAGCTGTCTTCTATGTATTAATGGCAGCATGCCCTTCCTTCAGTCTTCCCCTTTCAGACTACATTACCAAATAAAATTTATATTTTTTGCAGGCTATTTCTCTAAAACTTTTGATTATACCCTCTGCTCTCCTCTGCTTTCTCCAATATGCCAAACTACAGCACCCACGACAACACTCAAACCCTGATCTAAGGATTTACGAGTGCTAGAAGAACTAGAGTAGAATTATATCACATGTCAGTCAAGCTCTACTGCTGGTTACACATCCCAGGCTGGCATTTGACTGTGCTGAAAACCATGGTATTGCTAGCATTGTGTTCAGTCTGGATCCAGTACGTCAGTTGCAAGCTTTTCTCTGCAGAGCTGCTGCCTTGCTAATTCATTCCCATTCCTCATGCCTGCAGCTAATTACTGCTAAGTGTAGTTTCTGGCACTTGTTATTGAAATGTATCTATTTTTTCAGCTCATTCCTATATCTTATCATGATCAATTTGAATTCTAATCCTGTCCTTCAGCCCACTTGCTGTCCCTCCCAAATTCTCCCTTGCAAATGCGAGAAGTGTGTTCTCCTCCTCCAACACCAAGATCATTAATACAAACACTGCATGGTTTAGGACCTCTTTGAGCTCACCAAATAATTTTCCACTGGATACAGTTTTTCACCTAGATTTACAGCCACCCCTTCACAGACATCTCCAGGCCACATTTCCTTTGCCATGTTGATGAGAACAGTCTGCTGGACAGAGTCGAAAGACTTGCTTATCTGCTACTTGTCCTCCGGGCATACAGTTTGAAGCCAGCATCAGGCCCCATGAGTTAACATATGGGACCGAAAACCACTGCTGCTGCTATCACTCGCTTTGGGTGCTGCCCTTTAAGGAGCTCAGCCAAACCATAAAAGCAGAGCCTTTGTGTTTCAGCACACTGCAAAACAAGTCTCAGAAGGCACACATGAAATCAAACCAGTTTCTACCTTTAGGCTGGTTTTGGATTGCAAACAAGAAGCCAAAATTCAGCCCTCAGTGGACAGTGGTGTGCATTTCCCACTGTCACTGGAGGGGGGAATTATGCAAATATTTCCGGGCTGAATTTGGACACTTTGCTCTATGATGCTGAGAACTGATATGATCCTGAAAAACTCATTATCCGGCACCTGGGGCCACTGAGCTCCAATTGTTCTGGAAAAAGGATGTTTCTTGGGGTTGGCTTACATGTTCCTTCATCTGTCTCACTTTTGATTAGAAATTTTGCTACAAAAATTTAAAAATACTATTCTAAAAGAACTGCCTCCATTTGAAATGCTATAGACATTTTACTAGTTGCAGATTTTCTTTAATTTTTTTTTTTTATTTTTTTGCCCTTTACTGCAACAAAATTTCTACGGATTTTGAAAGAGATTTTGTCAGAAGGACTAATATGTTATCCAGATCTTGCAAATAAGACTTTATTATTTTGTTCAGCCCCTGGCTTGCCGTTTATCTCAGTGGAATTCCCACCTGCTTCTTCCAGGTGCTGCCAACACAGATTCGTAGGAGCTCTATTAACTTTTAAAGTGCCAGTTAACGTCGTTCTAAAAGGCCGCTTGTTTTCATCTTACTGCCATCAGTCGAAAAAAAGCAGCACTCCTCTTTTCAGCAGCTCATTAAATCTTATTAAAATACATGCCTGCAAAATAGGTAAATTAACTCCACAAATCCGCTGTGACAGTGTCCAGCCTGCCAGCCATTCTTTCCTTTTGTTTTTCCTTTTTTCTCTCTTTTCTTCCTTTCTTTTCTTTTAGTAGTGAGCTACCAAACTGGTAAGAATGGATACATAATTGCCGCTCTCTCGCTCTCTTTCCTCTCAGCTTCATTTAAGTTGAGACTTTATTAATTCATGCAAAAGAGATTTGATCCTTCACTCCCTACATAAGGGTGACTCCACTGACATTTTCCTTTATAAAGGAAATAAATAGAGGAAAATTAAGGCCTATCTTTAGGCAAAGTATTTCTGTTAAACCTAGCTAATATATGCTAAATGTTTTTAGGTAATTTCACTTTCTTTCACTTTTCTCACATATAGATAGGTATTGCATATGTGTCAGCCAGCAGAACATTCACAAAAGAGCAGCTTGCGTGTCTCTAGTTTGCAAAGAACAAATAAGAACCACTGATTTCCAAAGCAGAAGTTCTGATAAGAGTAGCTGATCAAGTGAAATACAGATGGAATAAAAGACTGCCATCTGCCTTCCTGTTTTAATTTTTGTGGTAAATTCTGAGAGCCTGTATCTCTTATTTATGCATATACACACATATGAATCATAGCCCCAGGGCGAATGGGGAGTACATGAGCATTATTAATTTGATAAAACAAAACAAAACATGAAAAGAAAAATAATTCCTTGCGTTATTTTTAAAGGGACCTTTATCTTTTGTTTGAACTTCAAACAGAGCTAATGCCAAGTAACCCAACCTTAATTTACCATGAAAGGCACTAATATCCAGTCCTTCACAGAAATGATCAACAATCAGCGTTCCCTGCAGGATCTTTGCAACAGTCAGTGGAGATTCATCATTGCTCTTTCTTAGTTCTGAATATGCTTTACAATCCATTATTCATCTTATGTCCTCTACCTCAACGGCTTCTCATCATTATCTCTGAAGAGGGAACCAAGATGAGAAACATAATTTCTACATATTCATTACTTTACAACTGTCAATGTCTCTTGTGACTCCCTTGAGCAAAAGAGCGCTCCACTCATCACTAGTTTGCTCAGACCATTCGTACCTCCTAAAATATTATTACTACCTAGCACTTGCTCAGTTAAAGTTCAGGCTTATCAGAAGAGGAGAGAAAATAATGGGGGGCACCTGGGTTCAACACCAGTGTGAGCACCAGTGCTGGCAAAAAAGCTCCACGATTGAGAGTCTTGGTCATGCTGTTGTCCAGCTCCCCACTCATACTGGCACCGCATCTAGCTCCTCTGCCATCTCCTGTCTGGACTAGGGACCTTCCTCTGGGCACAGCTATGATTTAGAGGAGCAGGGAATTGTCTCTCCATCACATAGTAGCTGCTTTCCATAACTGAATCATGGCGGGTCTGCTTGGCCTAACTTTATTTCTGTCACTGCCTATACTTCGGTTACACCAATTCCCCGATTAAAAGGAGAAAAAGACCACATCTGAGGGCAACCTTTTGCAAGCTTCTTATGAAATGGCACCCAGCAAAGTGGTAACTGAGGATGAGTAAGAAATCTGGAACTGGATTAAATACCAAGTACCTCATGGGTAACTGAGATACTGAGCTTAGTTGAAGGGAATGAACATCTCTCCCACTAGAAGAGCACAGCAGTCTGTTATTGCTTTTAATCTTTAACTTCCGAATGTAACTAAGATTACAGACCAAACTGCACAATCTTTCCTTAGATTTCAAATTAAGCAGTTCATGTTTCAAGCTATTCTCTTTGCCATGTCCGGTGCACAAAGGTCTTTCCTGGTAGCTGCTGTGGGTGGGTGTAACCAAGTAAGCAAGACGAGAAATAGGGGCTCTGGCTTACTGTGCTGTTTAAACTCCAACTTTAATTGTATCTGGTTGCCGAGATGCACGTAGCTTTTTAAAACTGTAAATAGAGGCTGGCTGCTCAAACAGTAGCTGCAGAAGCCTGCTGACAATTTCATCTGGTGACAGGAGCTAGTTTCAAAGAAGATTAGTCACTGCTATTGAGAATATTCATTGAGAACTCACTCTTTCTGACTGCAGATTACAAAGGTTTACTGGCAGTCCTGCTAACCTAAACAGACTGGGGTCGTTTTAACCATCCAGTTGCAGAAGTTCTCTAATGTCTTCTGGACCCAATTTACTACCAGCTTCTTTTAGCTGCAACAAGTTGCAGAAAGGAATACGACTCTTTTAAGACTGGTTTTAGCCAAGAAAACTATGCTAAGGAAGAGCTACATCATACATTAACTGGGATTTCCATTCAGTTCTAATTAGGCTGCATAAAAATGTCTCCAAACATATTTAACTTGTGTGCAGTGGCATAATGTTCAAGGCTTAAAATTTTAATTTATGGGTTTGGGTGAGTGCCTGATACTTCTAATGTTTAATGAATCTGTCCTCACTTGGCAAATTGCCATTGGTGATCATAGAGTTTGTGCATGCCCCTAGGTATTTATATCTGTAAAATTGATAGTGTGTGAAATGTTTTATATTTGACAAAACATGGCTGTTTTATTTTCTTCTGAAATGACATAATTACTCCTGCAGGATATGTGGTCAGTTGAAGATTTGCAATTTTTCATATTAAAGAGTTCTATATATTATTTCTGACAACCAATGTTTTATTTTTGTGACAGATTCAGAGTCTGTTTAGTTAGTGGCTGTATTTTGTTTAAGTTTCACACTGGAAACTCTCTGGGACAGAGGCTATCTTTGTGTTGTAACACAATTGAAAAAATAACTTTTAAAACTCTGTAAAAATGGGGTTTTCCATTAATTGTACAGAGATGATTTGCGAAAACACGCAAAGAAATTAAGTGAGGTGGCACAGAAGCTAGTAAGCGTAAACACAACAAAAAAATCTGTTAGTCTAAGTCTAAAAAGAAAGGAGCAAGAGACAACAAAAAGCTTGTGGATGTTAATTTGAAAAAAAAAAGGAGGAAAATCCTTTTGTTATTCAAGCAGGTCTTTTAAAATATCTTTATTTTTCCTTTCAAATACCACTGATGACATACTTAAGTAAAATTTCTACTCCCTTGCCAATAACTACTTAAAAACTACAGTGCTAAAATAAGGCAGGAGGACAAAATCAGGCAGGTATGCTTATATGAAAATGAAACCAATCTAAAGTCCTCTGGATACAGTCTGAGAGTTCAACACTGGTACAACAATAAGTCTTTTGAAGGCCTCCCAATTCAGCTACAGTTAAGAAAAATGATGGTGTTGTCAACCCCTCTGTAGTGCTCTGGCTTTTGTGAGATGGGCCACCATAAAAATTCAAAGCACCTACACTTTCAGTGTCTGCTCAGGTTCATCCAGCTGTAAAAGTAAACTTGTTCATGTCCCTTCTAACATAGTCGCACTGACAAATCTAGCGAATCCAAGAGTTATTCTCTGTGCACTAAGCAGTCTCCCTTGTATGCTCTAAGGAAGGAAAACAATAATTTAAAGGAGACACCGTTTAGAAATGGTATCTAGCAGGCTCTTTTTTTCATCAGGGCTGCTAATCCTTACACAAGGCTAGTCTGGGCTTGTCTGTGAATAATCAGCAGGTAAAAGGGCTAACTTGTTCAGATGCTAATGTACAGCAACAGTGAGTTACATTACAGAAAATACCAGCTCAGTGTCCACAGCGCCTGTTATTTTTGCTATGCTGAATCTCCTGTGTGAAACAGAGCAGAAAATAATAGGTAGTGTCCCTCACTTGTTGTCCTCTTAAGAGTGTCAGGAAAGGTCTTATAAATCAAAGGTTTAGAGCTGGTTTTTGTAACAACTCTGTTTGCCTTCCTCTTTAATACACTACTTCCTAAGTATGATAGAGCCCTGGATATTTTTAACAACTTCTTTCTCCTACATCTTCCTTCTCCTCCATAGCTCCCATTCTCCAGGAATCCTCCATCCTTCTGGCTGAAGGACTCTCAAATTTGCTCAGAGCCTAGCAGTCCTTTTTGGAGGTCAGTTTGAGGGAGCACTGCTGCCTGATGTGAATGAAATTCCAGCCAGCTACATAGGCTGAGCAGACTAAGCTCACTGGCCTCACATGTGTGGGCATAAAAGCTTCTCTAAAGGAACAAAGCAACATTCATCAGCTTAGATCAGTCCTGATAACACATTTTCCTATGGATTAGGACTTTTATGGAAGAAGTTTGGTTTGTTAAGATGGAGACAGTTTGCAGGGATATGGTGGCTCCAGATAAATTTTTGAAAAATCCAAGCAGGTTTTTTGACCAACATGTTTACCAGTTGGCTTGACACCCTGTCAAGGGTGCCTGTTTACTGTTGCTCTCATCCTGGCCAAATCTGTTGCATCATTTGCTACCTCTCTTCTTGGAGGTTGTTCTTAAATTTCCATTCAATAGAAGTTAGCATTTTTTTCTTTCTGTTATGACCTGCAGCAATTTTTCCTCCTAAAGTTATTTCCTTTCCCCTGCTGCAAACCTGTCTGCACCATTCTACTTTTGACTTTGTCTGAAAGTTACTTTGCATCAACCTTACTGTGCTTGTGGTCCCATATCACAGCTTATGCTTGGAGCTTTCCAGCTTCAATTTTATTTCAAAGTTCTCTGTTCCCAGAACACCTCATACTTCACTTCAGTATTTAGCAAAGGTGTAAATTCTTCCTGAACCTTTAGGATTCAGAATACCTGAAATTAAGATTGTGAACGTAACAACATCTGTCCACTAAAGTCAATATTCTGATCTAATTTGGCCTCTTTACCTTTTAAATCTTTCTTCTTACACAAGTTCAAGTATTTGAGTTAAGGTTTCACTTAGACCAACACAAAAAGGATGGGGATTATTTGGCCTAACAGCTATAAATTGTTTATTTGACCCACGGTGCCAGCTTGGTTACCTTGGCAGACTAGAGACCCATTTTGGCACTGCAAAATTTGGCACTGTAAAAATTGTATAACATTTTCAACCTCTGAGACAGTTTGACAGTTTAAGCAGAGCTCAGAGATACTGATAGCACACACAGAAAGGGAAAATTTCTAGTTGTTTCTGTTCACTCACTAAATAAATGACTTAAAACTTGAAGGCTTTTTGTCAGATCAAAATTTCACCTAAGCTAAATAATTACGTGCAAGAGGAATATAAGGGAAAGAATGTATATAAACAGACATGATTGGCATGACAGCTTGAAAGAATCCTTCAGTATGTTCACAAAAGCACATGCAGACAGAAAAACATGTGCACGTGCAGACATACGTGCATATGCACGCATACACTTCTTCAGGCTTCAACTGTCACACACATTTGTTTGAGGTTTTATGGGTCTCAGAAAATGCTACAAAATCAAATAAGAATACAGTGGAGAGATTAATATTTTTCAGATATTATTTTCCTGAAGTGATACATTCACTTTCTGAATCAACATGCTTTCATTCCCAAGGGCCTATTATGAAGAGGGGGAAGAAGGGGAAGGAAAAAAAAAAAAGTAGAGAAAAGGCAGTGAAGACTCCAGTACTACTAACTTAATTTGAAACTGTATGATAGTCAAATTGTTCACACATATTTCTGTGCAAATTAGACCAAAAAAGAAACAGCAAATACACTGGAATAAGGATTGTTTGTTAAACTCTAAAGAGTGGCTGCACTGTTGTGTCTCTCATAAACTCCTCTGACATAAAATAGCTTGTGTTCCTGGAATATTTCAGATTAGTAAGAGGTTTCACTGCTGAGCACAGCTTTTTTTTTTCTCCTCTTTTTTTTCTCTTCCCTCCCCCCTCTTTCTTTTTGAGTCTGACGATAGGATAAAACCTCAGTGATTAGCTTCGTTGCCGGCAACAAGCCTGATTCTTTAATGTAGCTGCTCTGCTCCTTAGCTTTGTTTTCATTATTATTTGCATTGTGCAGCAGATGACTAAGAGATAGTCAAAAGATCAAAGGTTTCCTTTGATGGTTTATATCACGGATCCCTGCTGTATTAAAAAGGATCTCAGGTCAGGACATTCTTGTTCACACGCAGATCTGAACAAGGGGCTGCACGGGGTGATCAAACTGGATGAAGGCTGAGCACATCCATCAAAGGGCTGACCACATTTGCCCAAACAGAAGAGGAGGTTCTACCTCCATAACCATGACATTAACTAGTGACAGATGTCTCCCCGTGGCTGCTGCTTTGATGTGTCAGGACTAAGGAGAACCAGAGAACACGGAAAGGTTACACTTTCCACATTACTCTAGAACTGTTTTATTTTTTAAAAAAAATCTTAATTCGTAACAAGCAATTTCTAATATCAAAGGGCTTTTGTTCTTTACAGGAGAACACAGATAGGCCCATCTTGCATAACCAAGCCACACGTGTGTCAGGTCACAATATGTATCTCGTACACATTGCATTTAATCTTGCAAACATTTAGAAAACAATAATAAACTAGTCATTGCAGTGCCTCTGTGAAGTAAAGTACTATCAGGCACAGAGGGAGATGGAGATATTGAGACAAAAGGAAGGCCTAGTCTACAGAAGGTGGACCGTTGCAGCTTGTCCACTGCCATATTTAAAAATCCTGGCTGCAGGCTAAAGTGATTTTATGTGTTTCTTTGTGAGAGAGGGCGATGATATTTTTATACCAATTAGGATATATCAGGCAAAGATTGCTTTTGCAGCAGGCCTGTCAAAACCTCTGCACTAAGCACGATACTTGTTTAATGAGTGTCGGCACTCCTCTCTTGCTGGATGTCTCACCAGTGTGCAGAACAGAGGGACGGTCACTCTCCTCCGTGACCCATTTGCCAGATATAGGAGCCTGCCCTGATTTGTAAAACAACTGCACAGATGCATCTTGGTCACAATTTCACAAAGCAGGGAAGAGACTGTGGCCTGAACGGTGTCAAGAGGCCTTGTATGAGGCCAAGGAAATCTCGAGCAAAAGAGAGCCTACCCCAGTGCTAGGTACGGTCATTTCCCTACCCTGCAGCCCAGAGCAACATTTCCTCCAGGACACGATTTGCATGCTGCTGGGTTTCCCTTCACGTCAATGAAGGTGCCATTTTTTCCTGCACTGAAGAGACATTTACTTGGAAGGGGTGCCCAAACAACCTACACCAGTTTCCTGAGTAAAATAGAAAAAAGCAACAACAAAACCCCACTTTTTAAACCAGGCAATTTTTGTTTACATTAGGGCTCTTGCCGGGGTAAGTGCTGTCAAAAATAACCTCATGCCTCTAAAGAATATTAATCTGTCATCAAAAGCTTAAGTGTGGACTCACCCTAAATTTTACACACCATCTCCAGCTGTCATTACTTGCAACAGCAGTATGGCTACACCTCAAGGGGTAGGATTCAGGTCTGAAAATGTCACATGAAGAGAGGTTTCTAACCTGAAGTAAGTGTTGAAGATACCTGCCTTCTGTTAGTAAGGCATCTCTCACGTAGCAGTGAGCTCATGGCACTTCCGACGAACAGTTAATTTTGCCTAGCCTACCATCTGTGTTATGATGCTACAGAGGAATCCCTGTAGACAAATTTCACTCAGATATTGAGACATCAAATGTTAAGCAAAATGAAACCCACCATAAGGCACAATGGCTTTTCACTGCGCAGCTGATGTCAGAGCTGGGATTTTTAGAAGGAATCTTAGCTTGTGGTTTTGTATTCCTTCAACAGTTCTCACTCAGATCACCCTAAATTGGTCTCCTTATCAGAAATCCACCGAGCTGATTTCATGTTCAAGTAGTATGCATCTGACAGTATCTTTGAGATGGCTTGTTCAATTGCATTACATTCCGTGCCTTTAAAAAAAACCGGTAACTCCTCCCCAACCCTTGATGTAGTCAGCTGATGCAAAACTCTGAAAATCATAGAGGAAGTTTAAATAGAAAGCCCATTGCTGCGTAGATTTGTAGGAGTACGTATAAGAAGGCAAATGTTCTTAAAAATGTGAAAAAGCAACCTTCTCCATCTATCATCAGAGCCAGCTTCTCCTACTGGACAAGGTGGGATACAAAGCAGCAGAAACCTCATGATATCTGTGTGCTTATGAAGTAAAGGAAAAATTCAACTCTTAAGCTATAGATCGCTTAAGGGAGCCTTTACACTAATATCAATATTACCTGGATTAGCCCCATAGTTACTTAACTTAAATTCCAAAAACTTGACAGGCTTATAGCCCAGGTTTTAGCTGTCCTCCTCTCCACTGAGAAACTACCAGACATCATAACACATTTTTTCCTCTCTTCTCACAACATCAGATATCCAGTTCCAGTAACAGAGAGTTATTTCTCTATCAGTTCCAGTCTTTGGCTAGTGGAAAGGGAGATGAGATTCTGTTTTGTTACCGGTGGACTTTTGCATACAGTGAGGCAATTTGAGATGAAAATGATCATGATTTGATATGAAAGGGGCATTTGCACAAAGTGCCTTGCTTTCCAAAATGATAACTTTTTTCATGCCAGTTAGGAATCGTGTTTTGAAACACTTATTCACAGCACTGAGTGCTCATGTAATAGTTTTAGTGGTGGTAGTGTAGATATTTGTAAATTGGGAAAAAAACCCCACAGTTTAGTCTTGAAGTCGTTTTTTAAAGGACTGTGTGTTGCAGGTCTCCTACTCAATTTCTCATCTAAAATGGAAGCATTTTCTTGATGACTTAATCTACTAGAAATTTTTGGATTAATATTTTCTATTTGCTGATGATGTATTATGAAAAGTAATAAGGCTTGTAAGCAGTATTCTTGTACACACTATTCTCATGAGCTGCTTTTTTTGATGAATGCAGGCGCCAGAGTTACACTGCTGCTTGCGGAGGGAATGCCTGGCAAAAATGTGAGGGCAAAAGCACATTTGTGTATGTACAGGCTATGTCCCAGCCTGTCAACGACTTGATATAACATGCAAATAGGTGCCAGTACATCTATCATTCTGTTTATTGTCTTTACTCACTTTCAGTTTGACTTCTCATACAATTCTGGCTCTAAGCAGTTGATAAACACCATTGGACTACTGGATTTTGATTCCCACCAACATCACATCTTTATCTTTTGGAAAGGTTGATGAAATACAAACAGTATAAGAAAAACTTTACTGGCAAAGGCCTCTGTGTCTTGCTACACTAGAGCAATGTACTATGGTTGCTTTGTATCTGTTGCCCAAAGTTTGTTTGAGTGACAGTCTGACAAATGGTCTTTTTAGCACTGAAACTTAAACAAGGAGTGGATTGAGTAAAATTGCAACCTGGACTGACTCAAAATGACATATCAGGACCATTTTTCAGTGGTCAGTTTCCTGATGGTTGAATTAACTGCAGTTTTATCTTTCTCTGTATTAGCTGTTTTACCTCACTTTCACCAAATTGCTTTCTTATCATCGTAAACACTACTGAATTACTGTAAACTGCCAAACTGGCAGAACTCTGCTATCCAGCCCATGGGTGCAATCACTGGATTTTCCTCTCTCAGTTGTCTATTGAATTTGAAATCAACTCAAGAGAAACAAGCCAACAAAACCATATTTTATCTTGAATTGCACAAACTGTTACATATAGCAACAACTCTATTTTCATGTGCCTGGGTATGAATTTCGTTGCCAAATATATCCCAGACAAATACATGACAGCAAAATAGCTTTGTTCAATCTTTTGGCAGGTTTAGGTGGGTTATAAAAGCAAATACATTTCTGTGCATGCCTCTCCATTCGCTTTGTTGTTCCCGAGATGACATCCAGAGGAGACTGAAGGAAAGGACTTTGACATGGATATGTTGGAGGGTCTTGCACTTGCTCTTTTCTGAGGGTCATAAGTCTCACAAGTGTGAGAGGGCAGGATATATGATTCCGCAAGTTAGGGATGAACTATGTCTTAATAATTTCCTATTTCAAGGGAAATACAAGGCAAGATCCATCAAAGGATTTCACTGGTCAGTAACATGTGAGGGAAAAAAACCCTAAAAAACAGATTGAGGAGTCCAAAGTCAGCCCCATAGCTTCTAAGGAATGCAACAAAATGTCTGAATTTTGAAAGGCCTGAAATTGTTAGCCTTTCATCCTTAATTTCTTTGCAGGAAATGGCAGGGTCGTTCAGCTCAGGAGACAGAAAACCAGTGTCTAAAATTTATCTTGCCTTCTCAGTGGCTAAAAGTCACCACTGCACTAACTTTGTGCCAGTACACATGCATTGGTTTTCTGATAATCACAGACTTTTAAGAACTAAACCCATTTGCCACTGCTGTTACTGGAACACAGAGAAAGACAGAGATGCGTCAAGACAGCCTGAAAAGCATGCTGTGATGATTTCACTGCATGCTCCTGTGCCCATCAAAACCTTTCTCCTGAAGAACTCCAGATTTTCCCAAATTGTCCCTTTCAAAGGCAAAACAAGCCATAAAAGCAACTAGAAGACCAAACTCTTTGTGTTGACTGGAAGCTGTCAGTTTTTAGGAAATAGCAGTCTGTGACCCCAGCTTCAATTCATTTCACTTGGCTTTAGCTGGAACACTGCTTCTGGCCTTTTCCCTTGTTACAGAAGCTCAGAGCTAAAAGAAAAACATGTGTCCACAGGAAAAGATCAATTTTACTTTGGTCAATAATGTACTGGGACCTGGCAGGAATAACTAAGCAGGTGTGTGTGGATATGATTCATAAGCAGCTTACAAGAAGCTATCATTAAATGTGTAATAATAACACAGTGCTAGCAAAATGAGACAAGTAGATCAGTCAAGGATACAGGATTTATAGACTAGTGCTTGTTGTAATGTCCTTGAACTATGCTTTCTAGGTTGACTCTCCAACAATCTCATATTTGTACTGGCAGTTCTGTCATATGGTGCCCACATTTTCCTGGGATCTGAAAATACAAAGTCACCATAAAACCTTGAGTAGTGAATGGGACAGGATGTTCTACACCCACAATTTGATATTTATCAGTGATCACTGGGACCAGAGAGGAAGTGGTTATTGAGAAACAGGGCTGCCTGGGCTGCTGATCTCCACTTGGATTACAGTGCTTGTGACCTGCAGAGTCTTTTTCAACAGGTTTGTGAGTCATCAGCAAACAAAAGAATTAGAAAGAGGTCTTGTTCCTGTGAGGGGCTTGTCCCCAGAGATAGCAGAGTGGGACTGTGGATCCTACACAGACTGCCTTCTTTGCAACACTTCACAATGATTCTTCCTGTTCATTTTCTAGCAGTACCTGGTTTTGAGCAACAGAAACTAAAATCCAGCTGGTATGGATCAATTGAGTGTTAGTAAAGCTGTGACCTCGGTAGACATTAATATACCTCCTTAGTAAATTTCCAGGTGTATCTCTTTATACCAGTAGAAGTTAAAACTGTGTTTAAAAATGAACCTATGTATAAGCATTCAACTTACCTGCTGTGGTTCAAGTAGGAAAGGTTTAATATCATTTGCTTAGACTGTTTTCTTTCTAAATATGTAGCCTTCTGAGCTGTCCCGTATCAGCTTTTGAAACATACAGAAAAAAAATAGCATTTTCTTATTATACTGATTTTAGGATGCAGGCATTTCATTGAGCTTCCTTGCTTTCAAAAGTGGGGGCTCTGAATGCAAGCCCCACTGAGGGGCCTGGCCACCTGGGAACAAGGTGGGCATGGTATGGTACAGCCATGCAGCCTTGGATCAGCTTGTCAGGAGGAAGTGCCCAACCCCCTTTGCCCAGGAGCTGCACTTACCCTCAGGTCCTCACCCAGGGTCTTTGCCTGAGCTGAGCTGCGCCTTTACTGTGGTGCTGCAGCTATCCCCACTCCTGATGCTTCCTGAAACCTGCTCACTTCTACTTCCCTTTCTAGTCTCAAGTGTGCAGCTAATTAAACTATGGTTGTGCTAGAATTGGACTTCAACTGCTTTGCAGAGCAATCAAATCATATACTCCACAAACTGACATTTCTGTCTGCACTGCCACGTTCGTTCAGTGACATCTCCTGATCTCTCGTGTAGGCTGCTGGTTTCAAACCTTCACTGTCAGAACTTTTTCTCCCGCTGACTTACATACTTAAGCAACTGTCCCCTCACCTGCCACCCTGAGACATTTGTTTCAACCTCCTTGTCATTCCCTGGATTGGTCCTTCTCGCCCCGCTACCCACTGTGCACAACTAATAAACCAAGAAAATCATCACAGCTTCATATCTATTTCCTTCCATGGAAGCCTCACATCCATTGGAGAAGACTGTGCATCTCTCTATTGAGACCTGAAATCAGTGAGAAAGACCACAATGTTGTTTTCTAAGGTGACTTAAATGAAAAATTAATTTCATGCTTTGAGAGTTAAAAAGAAAAAAAGCATGACCCAGCCACCCAAGTTGCAACTCTGCCAGCATACTGTGGACATACCTTCAGAAAACTTCTCTGAGGGGGGTCAACCATGTGGTGGGGGTCAAGCCACCGTAGACCCACCTGAATTCATCTGCTTATTTAACATAATGGAAATTGGACTGGATGCAGAACAAGATAAAGTGCTCTGGTCTTTATGTCATTTCTGCCATACACCTTGCATGGAGCAAGATCAAAAAGTAACTGTTGATAAGTGGGAAGGGTAGAAATAGTGGTACTATACAATTTTTAGACCCCAGTAACGTGAAAGGAAATTTTGAATTCTTCTCTTTTTCTTTTCTTTTCTGGAAAGATGTCCACATGAACGGTTCAGATAAGGATGAACATTAAAAACAATGAGAAATCTGTACCATTTAACTTGCCTGACTGGGAGAGCTGTGGCTTAAGCCAGGCATCTGGGTCTGTGCTAGACGGTTGGGATTTATGTCAGCTGTCTGGTCTAGAGCTGCACTGGGACCACAAAAGGTTCCCTGTTTTGAAGTGTGAGGACTGAAGGCTCCCCACAGCAACACGGATGGGGCTGCAGGGGTTGTGGAGAGTGGTTCCAGGCAGACCCAAAACAGAGACAGCACGTAAGAATCTATGTGGGTTATCAGAGAAAATAAAACAGCTGGAAGGATCTTAAGGGTATAAATGATTTCTAGATTACTGCAATGGCTAAACAAGTATTTTGTGACTCAAGAAAGGCTGGGAAAGACAACCAACTTCCAGAACTTGGATACCCATCTCAGGTTTTGGGTAAAACTCTCCCCAGAATAAGGAGCCATCATAATACATATTCATTTCAATATGCACATCTCCCTCTAACAGGCAGAGTCTCTAGAGCTTCTTTGAAAAAACCCAGGGTTATAAGGTTAATTCCCTTAAAAAAGCTTTTGTTAAAGAAAAAGGAGAAGATCCTGTAGGATCTAAAAGACAAGCTATGATTTGGCCAGAAGTTCCAAGTATCAGAAAAGTACATTTTCTCAACGATGCATGTGTGGCAGCCTCCAGTTTAACCACATCTTTGGCAGCCCTAGCTAACCTATGAAAGCATATTCATCCCTTGGATATGATAGCGGGGTTTCCCGGAGAAGGATAGAGTGATAATTCATCTGTTTGACACTAAAAAAAAAATGCCTGTATGCACTATTAGCCAAATTATTGTCCCATTTAACCGTTTCTTCATGGTTTTGGCATTTTGTGCATATTTCTTTGTCCTATGTGTATTATATCTGACTAGTTTTCAATGGGTTGGAAGTTACTTCGCTTTTCCTTTAGTACCTGTGCATCCAAAACCCAGGGAGTTTACTAACTCTTCTGCATTCTTTCATGCCTCTGTGTAGACTTTCGTGCTGCAAGTACTGAGGGCAAACCCTCTTCTAGTGTAGGAGTAACAGTCCCTGGAGACGCACTGCAGCTAATGAGGTACGGCATGTAACAGTGGCAACAGAGCCCATCTTAGATCTTGAAATACAGCCTGTGGTCTGCTGAACAGAATGCTAATTTGTTGTATGCCTGAAAAAAAATTGAATGAACTCTGTAGGATCTATCAGACACAGTGAAAGCATCACCAAAAGATAACATCTACTTTCCACAGGCTGGTTGTTAAAGCATCTCTTTTAAGGTATCCACACTTTAGGTCCCCAGCACAATGTCATGTGATGTTGTACCAATAGTCTTTGTTGGTTTCTGCATTATCTCAAGAATATCTATCTTTTTTTTTTTTTTTTTTTTCTTTTTAAATACACATCTCAAAACAGTTGTCTCAAAGCCTGGAAAATATCAGAAGTGAAAATACAAAGTTTCTCTTCCATTGTGCCTACGTAAATTCACAGACTTCTGTAGTTTCAGATTATACTTTTTTGAAGACAGTTCTTACATTTGTCTTCAGAATGACAGCTCATTATTTCCTCTCATCTCACAAGTACATTAGCCCCTGACTTAGCTACACTTTCAGGATGAGACAGGGAAAAAGTTTGGAGAAGTAAATTAAAAAATGATAGAGCAAGATTATTACTTCCGTTTATCCATCTAGAACATCCTGAGAGGATGACAAAAGGTCTTGGAAGTCCATTAATTTAAAGTTGGCAGTATTTTCTTGGTGGAAACATACATATGAATAGAGAAAAAAATACGATAAAATGATTAATTAATCACTTTTTGTAACTACCTTAAGACTTGACAAGATTTTGTGCTAGTGCAACATTTCACCTGCTTGTGAGAATCCCATGAGAAATAAAAAATGTACCAGAAGGGAGATGGTAAGCTTAGACGCAGCTGCATAGATTGTTGTATTTTGAGCAAACATGGTTCAGAAATCAATAAGGGATAAACTCTGTGACTCCTCATCCTTACTGCAGACCATAAGCCAAAATCAAAACAAAATGAACTTGATGGATGCAAAAAGTTCCACCCAGAGTGTTTTAAAACACTGGGGACAATTTCAGAGCTGTAGAGTTTTGTGGGCATCTATGCGGTGACTTTCTGGCTCAATAAATTATGCCCTATAAATAATCCAGTTTAAAACTTAAAATGCCAGCCTAATGCTATATAACCAACCTAATTTAAAAGTCTATTTGTAATAACTTTGTAACTGAGTGTTTTTTCATTAAGAAATTGATTTAAATGTGATTTATAAGCATTCTAACTCAGAGCCAACATGTTTTTATTTTGTTTGACTGAATTCATGTTAGAGGTCAACTAATTCTGATGAAATTAAAGTAACTGTAGTTTTGAGTGACAGCATCTATATGGGATCATGCAGTTTAGCTTCAATGCATTTTAATCCACTTTCATACTTCTTGTTAATTTGCATTATTTTTCCTCAGGGTCTAAGTAGGTAAACCCTAAATACAATTCTAAAGGTATTTATGCAGAATCTGTGATTTATCTCAGATTTCCCTAGAGAACTGGGGGGGTGACACAGATTCAGAACACTTACTCTCAAATCAGAGAAAGGCAGAGGAGGGAGATCTCTGTGTCTGGTTTTGGCATAGAAGAGGAGCTATGTTTTCACTGTCCTGCCTTTTATTTGCTACTAGCATTTTTTTCTCCTTGCAGCTGAAGCCCCTAACAAAAGGGAAAGAATGAAATGAGACAAAAAAGCATCTGCTCTGCATGGAATTGGGCCAGTCCAGTCAAGTTTAAAGACTCTGAATCATTTGAGGGGTATGAGACTGGCAATTTACTAATGACTACAACTTATTAAAAAGGCATGAAAAGCTCCCTAATTATATATTTGGATGCTAAGTATCCATTCTCAGCTTCAGAGACAGCATGACTTTCTCTTCCAGTCTTGTTGCAGACCACACATTAAAGAAAACAGGCATCATAAATGGTCAGGTGTTTTAGATGCTACGAACTAAAATACTGTAAAAGAGTTAACCAAACTCTTACTTGAGGCTTTAGGGTACTCTCTGGCTTAACTTTTATTGAAGGCTAAAATATTTTGGTCACCTTACAGTATATCCATTTATAAATATTTAGCAAATATCCCTGAAATTGCCATATATCCTAAATCTTTCAAAAGCAACACAGTACATTAATCCCAGCCACCTTTTCTGCCCTACCAGACTAAGATCACTGGATCATTAGTTTTAAACACCTATATTACACTGGAAAACTCAAACAAATCCTGAAAAGCTTAAGGACATGAAGTCAGACATTCAAAAGTTTGGAAGTGCCAGAGTTAATGTTGACCACAGCCTTAACTCAGCTTCCTTGTGGTATTAATTATGAGGGAGTCTTTAATTATATGATCATATGCTCTTTTTTTCCACAGGAACCCTGCCTCATTTAGCGCAAAAGTTCAACAGGGCTCATCGGATGGAAATCTATTTACAATTCCTATTGTACAAATTACTCAGTGCCTTTATTTACTGCATATCATCCAAAGCCAGCACTAAAGAGAAAATTATTCATTTCCTCACAAGTGTTTTTGTCCTCAAATAATGTATTCAACTAGCATCAGACTGCTCCACAAACATTCTTGAATTTATCTGCAAAAGACACCCTTGAAAGATTAAACTAGTGTTATTACAGGTCCCAGTCTTCCAGGGTTTACCCTTTTCCCCCTCCACCCATGAAGTAAAGCCAGTATCTTCTGGAAGTGATGGAATCATTGTGCATGCACTGTACAGCTAAATTGTACAAAACTGCACATTGCACAAAGTCCAGTATAACCTGCATGTGTTGGGTTTGCAGTGTGTGAGCAAACCACCTGCCTAGCACAGAGATACAAAACAGCTCTTTTCAGACATATCCAACCTGAGGCAGAGCACAGAGGCCCCCCTTGCAGTGCACTAATTTTCTCCATTTTACAGGAAAGGAAATGATGCAGATAATCACACTGTTGTGAGGAAAGGAGAGTCTATTTAGTGCATTGTTACTGGTTACAAAATTTAAAATCCAAAAAATCCCCACCAAGCAAGCACACAATTAAAATCAACAGCTGTCTCTGCAGCAAGCATTTAAATACAACATATGTGTAAAACCCAAGCAAAATAAAGCTGATACTGTATTTTTATATCAACAGCTCTACAGCTGTATGAATACTTACTATACACCTCTTTCTTTTGCTAAAGCAAGTGTCAGGTAACAGCAACTCCTTATGAAAACTACTAATCCTGTGTGTAAAACTCACATAAACCTGGTTCTGTTCTGTGGATGGGCATGTACTGACCGACACTTCCAAGGAAGAGGGAGAGACAAGATTTCTGTGGCCAGCCATTCACATGAGTATCACCCAAAGCACAACCAATATTTCACCACATTTGGAAACAGTATGAATGGGACCCATCTCATGTAACCTCAGCCATCTGGAATATAGGTTCTAGCTGAAGTTATCCTTCCAGATTCCTTCCATCATCAGGGGGCATGGGAGCTTCCCAGGAATGCTTCAGCCTACCTGTACTAGCTTAAATGCAGGCTATGCTACAACCAGCTAAATTGTACGAAATGCAGTCTGTACAAGTGGACGACAGTCAATTAAATTAGGATCTGAAAAGTGTTTGTTGGCTTTTTTAAAACTACAGAATAGTCAGTGCCTAAATTGCATACAATCCAGAAGAGCCCAGCTCTCCTACAGTGTGATTCCATTCATGAAGATGATGGTGACACCACCAAGGCTATTTGCTGCAGCATCATTTACCTTTAAAGTCTCCCATCAAATGCCAAGCCAGGCACACTTAAATCCTCAGATGAGGCTGCAAGCGCAATTTGAAGCAGGGTGGTTGCACTACTACTTTATTTCAGTTATAGCAAAAAAAGAAAAAAGACTTTAGCAAGGAGGTCCTGAGTAACTGAGCCTTTCCTTGCCACAGGAGTGGCCACATTACATAAAACCAACAAAATCTGATACAATACTGAAAAAAGATTACTCTACACAGGAATAAAATCACTCAATGTCATAACCTCTTCCCTCAACACACACATCTCTAAGGATTCCTACAGCCTCTTCCACAGAGGCATCTTGGGAGATGGAAAAGGAAGAGTAGATGGGTAACTGGCAGGCAGTACTCCTAAGGATGGTTGGACTCAATGATCCTAGATTCCAACCTTAATGATTCTATGATTCTAATTCTGTCAGAAAATCTGTCACTGAAGTTCAAGCATTTTGCACACAGTCTGCAGACATTTTCAGTTTTCCCAGAAAATCTAGACCTTGGCAGCCATAGAAGACACATGACACAGAGGTGGAGCAATGAGATGGGGCTGAGTTCCAGCTTAGCACCTCCGAGTAGAGAGGGGTCAAATAAAAAAACCCAAAATCATTCACGTACGGCCAGGCACAATCTAAAGACCACACTCATTTTCTGGAGAATGCTTCAATAAACTTGAATGAAAGCCATATACTATTAAACCAACAGAGGCATAAACATGAAGTTCTGTTTCAGCTGATAGAAGGACAATGAAGGAATAATAGTACAACTCACAAGTGTTGTAGGGAAAAAGGCTAAAGATTATGAAGGTATTTTTATTCTTGGCTGACACTTCTATCAACCCAAGCCAAAAATCACAAGAAAAAGAATAGCTGCTTTCCTTTATCCACATAAAAGGATTCTGTGCTGAGCAGCACTTAAGAAAAATGATCAGATTGTGATTATATAACCCTAGCGTGAACTTGGTGACCAGTATAGTCATGTCAAATTAGGATGCATTATTCAAGCAGCAGGAAAGGATGAAAGTGTTTACCATCAGATATAAAAACCCCTGCGTTTCCCTTTCTTCTAACCTGTTCTCTGCTTTTTCCTTTGCTGGCTATGTTGGTGGGCTGGCTCACCAACTCTGTACCAGCTCTCCTTCAAAAACAGAGAAATTATCAGTAACAGATGGTGATAGTATCTAAAAAGAAAAGGAAAGACACCCAGCCATTATTTCTCCCACCTGCTTTTACCAGAATCTTCCACCTTCTCCCCCGTCAGGAAGCTGGCTTATTTCTTGCTCCTCTTGTCCCCGGACCTCTACCTGTTCTTTCCTCTTTTCCTTTATAACAGGGTCCCCATTCTGATTTTTTGCCAGAGGCTCTTCACCTGACCCCATTCTCTCCTTATCATACTTTTTAAACTTATTTTCATTAAAATGCATAGGATTGTGCCCATCAATATCTAGACCACACCTTGCCACTTGTTTTTTTTTTTTTGTTAATCAGACTCTAAAAAATTAAAAGGCAATGAAATGGAAGAAATAAATGACATTGAGTTGCACGGATGAAACATAAGATGAGGCTAAAGCTGTCATAAGCAATATAAGTTTTTAGATGCATTTTAACTATGTCTAATTAGTATAATACAAAGCAACTGTTATATTACTCAGGTGTACTTTGGGCACAGCCTTTCTTACTGCCTGAAAATTACTGACCATATAATGACAGCTAGCAAGTTTAATTTCTTGATCGCTTTACAGCTTTGGAAACCAACAAAATTTAAGCCCCCAAACCCCACAAAACCAAAGTGCAGAAACCAGCTTTGGTATTACTAAATGGACCACCACAGCACTTGTTTACATCCCATATGAATTTATCTTATACAGTTTTTACCCTCCATCTGAAATTCAGAGTTAAGGTTTTGGAAAATTTAGTTAAATACTTTCAACAATATTTAATTCCTCTGTCAAGACAGTTAAGATTGCCTGTTTCCTTTTCTTAATCAGTTGTTAACAATGAAATACAGAAGAAATAGTTATCTGCCTTGACACTATGGAATTACATGTTGACATGTGCACACAGGCACATGGAGATACCAACACATACAAAGAGGAAAATTACCTTTTCACCTACCTTTTTGTAGTAGGGACTTGTCAGTAGAAATAAGCTTTTCAGGATTTGGGGAAATATGTTACTCAGACTATATGATTGCTTAATTCTAGAAGTGAGACGAAAGACTTTCCATTGCACAGACCAGCTCCCTCTTGGATGCCTTTAAAAGATTCACTGGCTTACCATTAATATATGACAGAAGTCACATAACAAATTGCATCCCTTTTGAGGATAAATAATGCAGTGAACTGGGGCCATCATCGTGTTACCAGACAGCTGAAGCCATAGTCCTGTTAAGAATATTGCAATACAACCTTAGCATTTCATTACAAATAATCTTATTTTACCTCTATTTACTTCTTGGAATCATACATCCAGAAATCAGAACCACCAAAACAGAAGGGTATTGCTGGGGATGAAACAGCATTCACTCTTCATCTCCTCTGCACTAATTCATGCACTCACCCTAACTGTCCAGCTTCCTTCTGTGTATTCTCAAGGGAAAAAAAGGGCTTTCTTCAGGGAATGATTTAGAGCACTCAGCTTAAGTTCCTGCTCAAAATGATTGTGCCCTGTCCTTGGTCTCTGGCAGGAGTCTTGGCTCTTCACTCATACACCCTCTCTGTTGGCACAGCATGCCTATTCCAAGAGGAAAAGGGACGTGTGGGGCAACAGAGTTAAAGAACATGGGGCACACAGTCATCCTGCATAGTTTTGAAAGATGGGGATGCTTACAGGCAAACCCACCCCCTCTTAAGTCTGAATATGAAATTGTTTCTTTTGAGAGGAAACCTACCTACCCCTGAATTATTCAGAATCCTTTCTGCACACCAACATTTAACATTGCAGTACATATTTCTCTTTTTAACAACAACAGTAGAAACTGGCAACTATTCCTTTAGCCAGAAACAGTCTGTCATCTGTTTGGAAGACATTTCTCCTTCATGCATGCTCTTGTGTTGTTTCCTCTCTATTCTATAGAAGCTCTTTCTGCAGCCAGCTTCAGAGGGAAATCACTCCCCACCAGTGACAGAACAGAGTGCAACACAATTTCAAGGAGCGAGCCTGAGCATTTCTAGCTGGAGAGGTAGTCCCTTATTGGCCAGGCCTAAAGAAAATCTTACGTACAATCTCACGCTTCTCCCTCCCACCTTCCTTTTTTTTTTTTTTGTTTTTGAATTTGCAATGTTTTTCTTGGCACCCCCTGAGGTTCCACCAGACTGACAGCTGAGCAGCACCTCACTAATGTATTACCTGATTACATTAACTGCTTTCACATGTGGAATTTTGCACATCCAATATTCTACCAGTGACAGTAACAAATAGGGTATTAATTAACAACACAGTGATTAGAGACTTAGGATTCCGACATCTGTAATAAATGTTCCAAAGATAGTGTCCTTGCATAGGGGAACTGTAAATCAGGGTGCTTGCAAAATGAGCTCTGCTCTTTCTCAGCTCATTGCCATTTGCTGAGTACTAACGAAGTTAACAAGGCAGAGCTGAAGCATTTGAATCAACCTTTACTTTTTCAGTGGACTTAATGAATCATGAGCAGACCATTCATATCATGTGTTTTGCAGCAATAAGGGGAAGTTGATTAAGCAGTTTACTTACCCCACAGTGTATGAAAGTCATAGTATATCAGAGGGAACCCAATCAGTTACATGAGAAATGTTTTTATTTCCGTCTCAACATCCAGTTTGATTATCTCATTATGTTTCACAACACTTTGTCTAACTTAGCAATTTGCTTTTAGACCATTTCTTTCTTCCTTTGTTGCTCACTGTTAAAAAACAGTGACAGGTCAGAGGGAAATTCCTTCTCCAATAGGCCTTCAGTTCAAAGATGAAGTTGATTAAAATGTCATATATGTAACAAGAATATTGGCATTCAGTCAAAATCTGACAAATTAGTTATGGCTTGTCTAATCCACATTCAACTATAAAACATGATTTACCAAATACCCTCACCTAACAAATGGTATTGGATTTCTTACCAAATCCCCTCCACTTGACACTCTCATAATATACAAACATACATGGATTTAATTTTTTAATTTCCTTCCTGATAGAATATTTCAACCTGTTAATGTATACACAAATCCTGGTAATCCTGAAAACTGTTTGGGCTTTATTTTCCTTTCAAATTATATTCTCTCTAATTTTTTCCAGTTTTCTTTATGTTACACACAACTTTGTGCATGGATTTACAAGAGCAGGCAAATAATGAAAATAGCACATTGTCTCAAAGAAAATAGTGGGAATAGGCAGAAGACCAAGACTGTAAAAAGATATTTTAAAAATCAAAGTTATTAACATTCTAGTGGTTCTTAAAGTTCCCTGGAGAAATGGCTAAAATGGACTCCCTATCATGCCAGTTGGCAATGGGTAGGGACACTTACAGAGAGATATTTCAGAAACTTTTGGTTTCTAGTCCTTCTACCAGGTGAAGACTGTATGAATCCTGGAATTATAATCTTATAGAAAAACAAGTGCCTTTGCAGGCAAAACTAAAGCTAGAATGCATCTGATAGGGCCACTTTTGGATTTGTGTCCTATATACAGTGGAGATATGAAACTCAATCTGTGACATTAATGGCATCAGTGGTGCTGCTTAATCCTATGGAACAGGCAGAGATTGTTTGAATGCACTTGCTAAGGTCTTGACCTTTATCTTGTTACAATAAAGTTTGCTAACCAAAGGCATCTCATTTCTCTATGTATTATATTAAACTAGATACGTATTCATTTCCTGTCAGGTGATATCAGAACCAAGAATGTGTGACAAGCAAAAAGTACCTCTTTTTTTCCCAGAAATTCTGGTCTTTTTTAGTGCTACTGATTTTCAAAGGAAAAAATAACCATCACACATCACACTATTTTTCAAGCCAAACCATGCTTGAAAACATTTTTTTTCTCTCAGGACAAACACCTTGTGCCTGATGCCGGGACCAGCTATATCCCAGAAGACATGTTCTTTTGTACAAAATGAAAAAAGACATAGTAATTTGAGCAGTCATTTGGAGAAATCTGTTTAAGGCACTAATACATTTGGACTGAAATAAGAAAGCAAGCTATGAAAATGGGTGTAGCAGAGAATGTGTCTTGCTGTAGCCATTTCTGCTGACAGCGCCCCTAGCATGTACATACCAAACCGAAGACAACGGAAGGTACTAAGAGTTAACAATTGAACTGTGACTAAACAATAGGTTTGCTGAGGAAGTTGACTAAAGTTTGAGATAAGTCCTTCTCCAAATGTCTCTTCAGCAGGCAGATGTTTAGCAACTGGAAAAATCCTAGACACAAAATAACCAGACAGGAAGCTACGGGTGAGGGAAGAAAGGGAGCGAGAAGAACAGGGGTTCTCTGTGAGGAGGGCAGAGAGGCTTGGATTACATGAAGTGCCTGCTAAAGTTAAGCTTAGCCAGAACATATCCATAGTTCAGAAGTCAAAAGAGTGCTGCAGAATAAAGATCGTGGGCAATCTATCCAAATAATGCTGTTGGGCAGGTAGAAAAATGAAGCAATCATCCTCTATAGTATGTTATTTCTATGCCACAGAGAGATAACAATAATATTTCAGAGATTTGGGCACAGCCTGTCTGCTCATCATCAGCTATGGCCAGTCAGGTGTCCCTGAAAAGGGATATTAGGCAGAGAAGCACACCTGCACTTCTGGAACAGGACATGTTTAAGCTCCTGGGGATACTTGGAGTCCAAATCAGTCTGAGCATCTAAGACAAACTGTCCTTGGCTGCAAGTGCCCATTTCCAGGAAGCGATAACACAGAGGACACTCTGCCAAGGAAATGTGCCTGAGAAGCTAAGTAAAGAACCAGTGCTAACAGCTTAATGTGCTTCAGGGGAACTGATGGCACAGGCCTGTCCTTGGTAGCACTGGGAGCACAGATTTTGAATAGCAAGCAGTGAGGCCAAGGAAGTTGAGGATCTATGAGCAGTGATAACTCAAGAAAAGTATTTGTGAGAAGCAGAAGTTCTCATTTCTTTGATTTTGATGCCAGTAGACCTGAAGATTTCTTGCCTATCCCGGTGTGAGAAATGGCTTCATGGGTGGCAGACAATATGTTGTCTATCTGAGAGACACTAATCACTGCCAGGTTCTAGCTGAGTTCCTACCTGCACCAATATTCTCTAATCTGAGAATGAAAAATATAACCTGGTATTCCTGTCCTTGACAGATCAGTCACTCCCAGCTTAGAGTACAGAGGCTTGAGACCCAACAGCATAATGAGTGGCCAAGAAAGTAGGCTATGTCAGCTCTGCATCAACATTGTCTCACTTGCTCTTCAGCAACAATAAATCACCTGTCACTGCCTCCATCTCTCTTGAACCACATGTTCCTAATGATTTTCTTCCTTTGTCTCTTCCCCCCTTTGATGGCAGTGTTAATATTTTTTTTCAATGCTCCTGTTCCATTGGTGCTTCCTTTATATACTCTCCAGCGCTTTTCTTTACTACCACCATTCACTCCTCTTTTTCCCGGTTGCTGATTGCCATTGTTGCATTCTGCTCTTCCTGACTCAACCTGCCACTGCTACTGCCAGCTCTGCAGATCTTTGTCTCAGAAAACATCCAAAATACACACAGCCCTCTTTCAAATGTTATGCTCTCTTTGCATTTGGGTCGTCTTCTGACATATAGTTCTCTTTTTTCTGGGTTGTTACATCCATTCAATGCAAAATGACTGTCATGTTAAAAAATTATCTCATCTCAGAATCTGAGCCATTTCAGGATAAAAATGAAATAAGGAAGAAAACAGCTTGAGGTCCCAGGAGTCATAGCAGGCCAACAGCTTAAACAGAAGCCTCATTTTTGCACTGTGTGCTCTTTGTTCGTCCTTAAACTCCATGGGGCAAACTCCCTGATGTGGGTGAAACACAGTACCTCATGACTGGCAGGTCAGAACATCCTCCCCAAGAGTGCACCACACCCACAGAAGTGGACAGCTGTCAAGTCACCTCTCAGAAGCAGCCCGAATAACATCTTAGATTTAGGCCAGTGTTTTCCAACTGTGTGTCATGACCCCATATGGGCTGGGGTCAAGACAGGGTTCACATAGGGTCACAGTGTTAGAAAAAGCTAAAGAAATATTTAAGCTTTGGGATTTCTGTTCAGTTTTCTCCCAGTTGGTGGGGGGGGAAGGGAAGGAGTGGAGGAGCTGCACACAAATAGATGATCCAAGGAGGCTGACTGTTTCAGAAATTCTGGCTTGAAATATTGGGTATTCTGCACTTGAGAGAAATAAAATGGTTCTGTGGCTCATGTACAGGGGGAATGCTTTCTCTATGCATTTTTTTTTCCAATTTTCTTTTTTGTAACATATTAGTTTGAAACTAGCCAGAAGCCTGGAAAGGTTTCAGTAACCTTAGAAGAGAGAGTAGCAAACAAATACAAGAGACATCAGCATGAGCATCCTGGTAATAGTACTCAGCTTTCATCAGAAGATTTTGAAAGGATTCTCAACAGTGAAAGCATTTATACTTCCAGTAAAGTAAAAGCAGGTTTTCATTATCCACGTTTAACAGTGGAGTACCTGGATAGGTGACTTGCTCTATGTCATGCAAAATTCTGTGGCAGAGTTGAAAGCTGAGTACAAAACCAAAACCTTAATTAAGTTAATGCCCTCGCCGCAGGACTATTCTGTGCTCAGAGTCCTGAAAAATGCATCTTCAATCATATCAATATCACCAGCACCTATGTAATTAGAATTGTGCAATTACAGGAGCATTGCAACAGACCTTGGGGTCATGGAAGGTGTGAGAGGGTTTAATCCAGTGGCTGATTTTTTTTGATCTTACACAAATAATACAGATACAGCCATAGATAGTGATTTGCCAATATGATTTCATCCCTAAAGGGAATACCTGTAAAATCTTGCCCACACTTGATTATAAAGATCAAATTTGGTGGCTGCTTTTCGTCCTTCAGGAGTAGGATGGCAGTCAGACAAGCAATGTCGTTATAGATATTATGGTTCCTACTAATAGCAATAGTAGTGAAATTGCCAGAGGTCTTCCTTACATAGGCCACCCTGCAGCCCCTCAGCTGGTTACTATAGCTTTTGCTAACCTGAGATAGATTGAAATATGGGAACTGACGTATGATGTTTGGGAGCCATCTTACAGCAGTGAAGCCAAGCAGGGTTTGTGAGCAGCTCCAGCATGGCCTTCCTTGTGTGCACAACCCAGAGCAAGATGTGTAGCATGGACCTTGTCTATGAGAAGACAAAACCTCCTCAGCTTGAACTTGAGTAACCTGCAATGGCAGCAAGACTTATCCGTATAGGATCAGCTCACCGTGACTGCAACTCCTTGGAGCAGAGACAACCAACACCAGAATGAGCCTGCATTGATTATGTTTTACAAGTCAAGATACTTTCAGTTAGCTGATATTTGGCACTGATTCATCAACCCAGCTGCTGGCACAATTCTGTTTTCTTGTGTAGATAAGAACTTGGCCTCACCCATTACAGACTGATTTGTTAGCTGGGAAAAGATCATGTATTGCTTTCACATCATTGCTTTAGCTATCCTTGGATAAACTGCTATGCAATTTAATAGTTGATAGTTTTCTGCCTTCAGTATTCTCTTGATATCTGCATTCTATATACTTTCCTACTTACTTTAAATATTTCCTTATTTACTTTAAAATATTTTAAAAAGTGAAAATTTGTAGTAATTTTCTTTGTGCCATTTCCTAGCGATGAAATGAAACTTGCAAGTGTCTTTGTATCTAAGAATAAGCCTTTTACAAACAAACAGATTCTCTGACTGTTTTCCCCCTTGAGTTTGGGAAGCTCACCTGTTTACAATCATCACCTCTGTTTCTGCAGGGGATGATTGGGAAGTCTGGGACTTTCAAAAATATATTTATGCATGTGCTGAGTGGGTGGAGTAGGAATGGATGCAGAATGGGAACATTTTAATTCCAGAGCCCTTAGAAAACTGTTAATAGGATGATGAAAGCTTGATCTCACAGATCTGTTACACTCTACTGGGCTACCTTGCACGCTTTCTTTGTGTATGGCAATTATTAAGTCCCATCAAAATATGTGTAAAGTTTTGACCTGCTAGAAGCAAAATTACCTTTCTTTGCCTAGACAAGTACAATGATAAAGGTGCTTAAAAATACCTGCCTAGAGACACTCTAGACTCCCTTGGCATCTAAGATCTCTTATCCTGGTAGACATTACACAGGTTGCATCAAAGACCTGTGCCCTTCTGGAAAAGAGGCTAGAGACCAGCTGAGGTGTCCTAGGGCATCTTCAATGGCACTACAAACAGTTGTTTCTGTGGTAACCAAATCCCACATATATTTTTCTTGGGGTTTTTCCTTTTTCTTTTTAATAACAGAATGAAAAATATTATGACTCTTCATTCCATCATTGTAGGCACTTGTGTGTGTGTGTACATTTATAAACAACATTAGGGCATTGCACAGCAGCAGCAGCTTAAAGAAAAATGATGGCAAGTAACACAGGCTTGCCTGGCAATAGAGAAAATCACTGGACTTCTTAACTGTTCATTTTCCAAGATCTGGATCTTTTTAAATGTGAAAGTTTGTTTAGAATGTGTAATATCAAGAGCTAGGTGTTTGAAAAGGACTTAATGTTGAGTTGTAACTAACTGTTTGTTCTGGAAGGTACTAGTAACATATATATAGGTATATAAGTATATAATTTGATGTATTTATATATATACATTACATATATTTAAATGTGGCAGCTCATCAGCAGAGTCAACTGAGTTGTACTCCTCTTCTAGAAGGGGGAGTATGGGTAAGCACAAGCTCAAAGCTTCTGTTAAATATCATACCTAGGTAGTCAAGGCAGGGAAAAGTATAGCACAGGAATATAGAGACGGCAGGGACTAAAAGTAACACTCTCAGCTCACACCACTCTCTCTTCTGTGACTATGTAGGAAATCTCTAGTGTTACTCAGCTGCACACCACTGTGCTTCAGAAATCTGCAGCCAGAACAAGAGAGAACTCCAGAGGTGCAGATCGTTACCTTCTGAGATACAGAAGCAACTTGAAGACCACTCCTAATGCTGCATGATATACAACATGGTAACAACATGTGGTTGTAGGGAGCCATGGATTGGATAAAATACATAAGACTGGATAAAATACATAATGGTTTCTAGACAGAGTAGTGAGTGGAATTACTTCAGGTTTTCTTTAGGTTTCTACGCAAAATCGTATTTTGAGGGAGATCTTGGCTCAGCACTTCTTTATTTTCCTTCTTCTGGAAGGAAAAGGCAGCTCAACTATCTTTGCTGGAATCCAAACAGGATCTAAAACAATGAATGACCAATTTTCCAGATGGGCTAATGGTTTTCTATGTTCCCTACCTACTTGATATACTCACAGGAACTGCACCAAGAAGCAGGATCCTGGTGATATCCTGGCCCCAGTGAAATCTAGGCAAAAGTTGTATAAGGCGGAGATATCAAAGGTAATCTCAAATTGTTTGAACAATGAAAGGATCTCCAAACTCAAGTATATTGTAAAATCTGACTTCATGCAGCTGTAAATGGGAGAAATAAAGAGTAGATGTACTCACTTGACAGAAGATAGAGGTTTTTTGAAAGGTCTGAGAGCCTCATTTCTGCAAAAGGCAGAACTAATACAACTAATACAATTATAAACACAGAAAAAAAGGCCTCTCAAACTGTTCTAGCCAAAGCCACACGTTTAAAATGCATTACAATGGGTGTTAGACTCAACCAGTAATTATCTGGGTCTATGCAATAAATAAATAATGACTTTAATTACAAATCTGTGATAGAACCCATGGAAGGAACAGAAGAATGATATCTGGAGCTAATTAATGCTCAAAAATTAACAAACAAGAGAAAGATAAACAGAATGAGATCATCTTGAAGTACTATGAGGAGCTAAACTGTGGTGTATTCCCTAGGCAGGGTTGAAAACAGTGACAGATCTACAGCAGTTTTCCTGGGAATGACAAGATTTTTGAAGGGCATATGAAACACATATTGCATAAACCTTCCTGATACCTAATTCCAAAGAGCTCAGTGCCAGGTATGGTGATTTAAAATCGCTCAGTTTCCTCACGTCAGCAGAATTCTCATAAATGTAGGCATGCCCAATATGTTGACTGTGTGATTTCATATAAAACCACGATTGTCCTCATGCTCCAAGACTGTAAACAAGAGTTATATAAATGGCACAATTTCATGCAATGTTTTATCTGAAGCAGCTGGCAGCTGTGGACTGACACACACCAGCACATCTATCAAGGACTCTAAGCCTTTTCAAATACAGGACCTGCATTACAGAAAATAAAACTATTTTACACCTAAAATTATCTCTGTCTTCTCAGCTCTGTCCTTTGATTAGTCTGAGCAAGCACTATGTCTTGTACTGTAAAGCATACTAGTAGGCATCATTGTGATAGCACAGCTATCAAAAGGCGTTGACCAAGTCAGGTAGTACCTGTCAGCAGTGTGTCTGTCTCTCAGCAATGAATGTGGCTCTGGTGAGAGACATTAAATTGACACCTTGCCTCTATTAATCAACAGAACAGGGAGTAAAGAGATATAGACAGCATTCATCCACAGTCTAATCTGCACCACCTCTGGCAATGACAATGCTCACCAAAGTCTCAGGGAAGTCTACCCCAATTTCAGCGACTCTTGGCTTGTTCTGCAGTCACTCAGTTGTTAAGTCCTACTGCTGGAAATGGCAACAAGGGTACCAGGTGTGAGGGTGGTTTTTCATACCGTCCTGCAGACGCAGGCCCAACAGGAACTCAAACGAAGATGTGACTGCTAAATAATTAATTTCAGATAGTATCCTCTAGCCCATTGCATTTCCATAGGCTTAATCTGACAACTAAAAGGCATTGATGCTTGAAGGTTTGTCCATTTGTTTCCAGGTACCCCAATACGCCATACTGCTTTCTCTCTCCCCCTTTTTATTCTACTTAATGTATCACCCATGGTTACAGTTAATATCTTAGCAGAGACAAGCCCAAATATTGCAGATTGCTTTAATGTTAAAGCTGGCTCCATTGTGAATGCTTGAGGTTACTAATAAAAAATTCTAAGCCAAGTAAGCCAATAAAATGTTGTTTAATTTGAGTAACCTAAAACTAAGCTCAAAACACAAAGAAGGGAGATTCCTTTCTCTCCTCCATAAAACTGTTCCACAGTTGTACTATCAAGGCAGATAAAGGGAACATATTTCAATCCCTATGTCTTTAGTCCAGCAGCTCTTATTTTTTTCTTATGGAGAAAACACAAGTGAACCTTTAATATCAGCCAAATCCAGCCATGAGGCAGCACAAGAAACTCTGGTTCATACTGCTGTCTTAGCATAACTTATAAATAAAAAATCAGATCAATTTTCCAAAGGTCAACCTCCCAACTGTCAAATCCATGGATGACAGAACCAGAAAAAGGCCTTTCCACAGAACTTTGACAAATATCAACAATAGTTAATATGAAAATATCTATTATTGTAAAGAAAATGCAATAAAACACAGGTGAGCTGGTTGTTCACTAAAATATTTCACAAGCTGTTCTTCAGACCTTGTTTATGTCTCATTTCCATGCCTGTTAGAAACTTAAAAATGAATGAGGAAGAAAGTGTGGTAAAGTTTCAGAGCATTAAAGCAAAAAAGCCCTAATGACAGCTAAGGCTGTGTGATAACTGTGCAGGCGTTGCATGGTCTGTCATGTTTTGTCCAAGACAGAACCAACACCTAACAGAAGAGGAAACTGGGGCAGCGCTGGGGAAAGCCTAGAAGTAGCAGCTATACAGAACTTAAGAGTTTCCCTGAGTTTCACTCTTTTTTCTTGTATGGCTAAACCCATAGCTGATGTAAATCACCTCCTCAGGGGAAGAGCAAGCATCACAGTACTTTAGCCTCGTGGCAGAGTCAAGCTCTTGCAGCAGAGCAAAGTGAAATTTGTATAATGCTGGTTTCACAACTCATTCTGCCACAGTGGACTTCTGGTTTTTTAAGTCAACTGATCTTTCTGTACCTTGTTTTCTGTTTGAAATATGCACAGGATAGCTTTAGCTCCTAGAAGTAAAATCAGGAAAATCTATCTGTAAGATTTCTGACACTACCTAATTCTAGGCAAGAGAAGCAGATGAGACTTGCATAAATCATCGGTAGGAATGCTGACTAGAAATGGGCCTTGGAGGGGGCTTTCTTCCTCAGGCAGAACTGCCATTTGCACAGCACAGTCTTGGCTTGACTACTTTTCTTTGGGGCTTCACATTGCTGGGCTATTACATTCCTAGTCCTGGCTCTCTTCCATAATAGAAATAGTTGATCATGCATAATTTGCAAAAGTACATCATGGTTTAGTCTTCCTGTCTACTAGGAACAGTGTTTGGCAAGCAAAAAGATCTGGAGATGAGGATCTCTGGATTGTGCGAATATGCACACATGCGCCGAAAGAGGAAGGGGCTTCAGAAAACGTCAGCGCTTGGGAGTAACTTCTGGAAAGATTTCCAGGACTTGGAATCTGTCGTGATTAAAACCAGTTGTTCTCTTTCTTATCTTCTGTCAAACTTGAGAAGTGTAATGACAGCTCTTAAAGATCGCACTCTCCAAGGATTGGGAATGCTCAGGGCGGCACGTGAGCCAGAGAGAGCGAGGGAGATAAAAAAAAATCAGGGGTGAAAGTTCCCTTCTGCATATCACAGAAATGTGGGCATGCTTTGCCAACTAACAATATAAAAATGTATCATCCTTGAATATACTTGGCTTTAGAGTGAAAATCTAAAAGGCATCTATTGATATAAACATCACAAATATCTCACTGTCCTCCAAAATGAACTTTTTTTGGCTCATACTGTGAAACGTCAGCTTAGAAAATAAGAGTGCTCTGTTGTGGTAGCCTTTGATTGTCATATGTGTATATGCATCACACACACACACACACACACTTACACACAAACAAATCTGTTTAGCGACAGCGTCCGAAACAAGGTCTTTAGAAAGGTTACCACTCCACCATATGTAGGACTTTGATTTATAGTTATATTTTTCACAGCATGACACACATTGTTGGTGGACTGAGGCTGTGATAAAATCGTAGAGGTGTAACGTTTCACTGGCTGGATGGTAAAGAGCCGAGTCAGAGAGAGTGTAATGCGAGTCGAGAGCTGCACTCCAAATGAATGAACTTGTATTGTGGATCTGGTTACAGCCGGCACACTGCCCTAATCCATCAACAGCAAGTTCACTTACAAACCAGCCTTTGTTTTTAATCCATGAGCCTTTTGGGATTCACTATAATCAAATGACCAATCAGAGGAACACATAAGAGGAAAAAAAGTTGCTACAGTGAAGTTTACTCTCAGCCACAAACTCTCCCTCAAAACCCTCCAGGTAACACAGATAACAGTATAGTGCACAGCATTAAGCTTACATGCATTAAAAACTCAGTGAGTTGAAAGTTAAGGCATGGCAAACCAGATCTTGTTACTTTCTGGGGGTGCTTCTCTGAGGCTCGAGAAGGCTTTGATTTCAAACCACGTGTGCTCGCGGCACAGACACAGATTAGTGGTGGAAGACAGCCATGGGGATTACGATTGCTACAGCTCACTTTGAGTTTTCTCTTGTTTTGAACGAATGAAAAGAACATCCTGGATTTTGCAATTAAAATGTGTCAAGCTGAAATAACATATGTTTCTTGGCAAGCGCATGATATTAAGCCTTGGGGTGTGTCTATGCATACATAAACAAATACTTTTATTTGAAAAGGTGTATGTGTGTGCTTTATTCTTTTCAGTTTAGCATAAAGTATAAACGAAGAGCAAACTTTAGGCTACTTGTACTTGCAGTAGACTAGACCAAACATCCACCACTACCCAAGAGCCCACATTAGGATGGCAGACACAGCCGTAAAAATGGAACTGGGGACAGACTGCAGCTCCCATGTTAATACGATAATAGGTTTTCTACTCTCACACTATAACTCTGGGCTACCTGGGCCACCCTATCTAGTTACTGTCCCCTGCAGTCCCTCAAGATGGACCCAGAAGACGAGGAGGTGCAATGTGGCTAACTCAGCACCATATGGCTGAGGTCTTCAATGTGTGTGTGTGCATGCGGCGGCGGGGGGCCACAGGGGTGGCAGGCGGAAGGTGGCAAGACGCACACACCATGCCATTAAAGGAGTGACAGATGGTGATGAAAGTGCCATAAAACCGTAAGCACTGACAGCTCACGGCCGCGACTGAAGCAGCTGCTGAGGTATCATGTTGTAAACAGCCCCCCGTTGGGTCACCCCCCTTGCAGTGCCTATCACAGAAACTGTCATCTCTTGCAAACGCTGTCCTGTCCTGCCACAAACCCACCTCACCCACGTCTCCCTCCGGCAGGGGATGCCATGGGGTGAAAGGCAGTTGAAGGAGAGAGATTGTGAGAGGCTTACGGTGGGACTGGAAGAAACACTTGCACGCCAGGCAATCTGAGATGAAGAAGAAAATGGGAAAACACCCACAAGGTCCCCCATGCATGGGGGAGCATGGGAAGGATGTTGGTGCCACCAAGCAGTCATTACACATTTCTTGGTAATCCTCGCCAGCCTAGTATCCCAGCAGCACAACCTGACTTTATGTGTGGAAGGTCTCACATGCAAGAGCATGTGGCCAGCTCCTTCCTAGTGATGGACCAGCTGAGGACCATAAGCCCTCGGCCTTTAAGTCTGCTGTCCAGCTACGGTGAGCTCCCAGCCTCCTTCAGAGACTTTCACCAGACCTTATGCAACCTCTTTTTACATTTCATTCCCATCATGCTAAAAAGAGCAACTTACAGTGTTTCCTCTATATTGAAACTCTGGATGGCCAGAACCTTGGAAATGAGCTCTCTGCTCTTAGGAAGCTCTGCCTTTAACCTGTAAGGAAGCTGAGATACCACAGCCTCTTCTCAGGAAAAACAATATTGGAGACCAATGCTCTTGTAAGCTCACCTCACACATCTTTTTTTTCTTTCCTTTTCATTTTTTTTTTTTTATGTACATACACACACTCGAGCAGGGCGGCTGTAACACCACATAATTTCTGCTCGAAATTCCTGAGTCCCGTTCCACTCACCTAGGTAGCTTTGGCAGAAGTGGTGAGCTTTGATGCACAGAGGGACACAGAAAGGGGACAGATCAGTTACTTCTCATGTTTGATTTTTCCATACTGTTGGTATGGCTGCCCTTAGGGTAGGGAGCCAGCAGGGCCCTCTAGGAGCATTTGGGGTCACTCCTTTCAGAGCAGCCTTGGAGACTGTCCAGCACAGAGCCCCGTGGCACAGCTACATCCTGCTGGGACTCCCACTGGGGGGCATCTCTGTGGACTGCAGTCCATGTGAGGACACTGTCCCACCATCTTTAAGTGTGTATCAGACCGAGCTGTGTCTGGTTTTGTCAGTCCAAACACAATCTCTGTGATCTCCAGCTTCCGGCAGAGAAAGTGGTGCATCCAGAGAATCTTGGGTGTCTATATTGGCTTTTTTCTGGCATTAGCTGACTGCTTAATACTAGAGCAACGCATAGGTGCAGGGTTTTACTTAACTCATCACAGTATCTACACACTCAGTGCAAGACATTTGGTCATGGCTGCTGGCCTGGAAAGCTGCCCTCTTCTGTGATGTATGGACCCCAGAAGTCTTGCTCTACAGGATCTACCTTGGAATGCTGCTGTGAAGAAATGAGGTAGTCAGCTACTGTAGCTCTGCTTGCCGGACCAAACATAGATCCATGGGACTATTTCATATTACTGTGAGCCTCCCAAATGTGCATGTGTTAGGGGTTTGGGGGTGTTAGTTTAAGGACTATGACAGCATCCCAACCCTGATTAATCCTGCATAACTTGAAACACTTAGGTACCTAATTTGCTTTGTTTTCAGTGAGAAGGCAGGAGAGTCACTCCTGTCATACATGGCCTGAACTGCCTGCAGCAGGTGCCCCTTACTAGCCCAGTTTGAGCCCTGTTGAAGACAGATACATAGAGAGTGCCTGTTTTCCTCTATGCACCGGGAAAGGAACCAGGAGCTGTGGAAACACTGTACAACAAGCAGCATAGTCTGCTGGAAAACTTTAGCTGGACAACTTGTCATATGTTCTCACCCAAATAAAAACTTAAAAATGTGCTGACTTCAAAAGAAATAGTAAGATATTGTATTTTTTAAAATATTTTTCATTTCAGGAAGTAATTTCTTACCAGCTGGGTTTTGATTTTTCTTATTTTTTATTCTTTCATGACATAGTAGGAATAATGTACTAACAACATGCCATTAAAACAGTTCAACAAGTTTATTTTAAGTCTTTTTTTCTGAAGTAAGCTTTAGTATGTAATGCTGGGGAAAACATCTTGTCTCCTTTCTTGACCCATTTGATGTAATAAATAGACTTGAAACATAGATCAAAGTACAGCTTTGGGGTGTTGGGAACTGGTCAAATGATGACCACAGATACATTTTAATGCACAATTTTATTTTGCCTCACTCCCTGCTTCTCACTCTGCTTCTTACCTATGCTGGAACTCTTGAGAAAAGTCCTTTCACCCTGGTGTGCCCTTCCTTTCCTTATATTCACTTCATCTGGACTCTGTACAGATTAGCAGTTTATTCCAGCTTCCCTTTGGAGGGAAATCTACACGTCAAGCCTGAAGTCAATTTCCATTCGTACCAGAAGGAGTTCAGCTGCAGCAAAGCCCTGTCCAAGGCACTGTCTTTTTTAGCAGCACCAATAAGCCCACGCAAATCTCCATGTGGCTGTTCCTTAGAAAGCATCCAGTATTTGGGCTCAGTCATTCAAAGCCACTTGCATCGTGTGTCAGTCTGCCAAGAGACACACTCACAGTCTTTTCACCACTGAGTCTCTTGCAATCTGCTTGAGTGTGCCTCTCTTCTCTTCTATGTCCATGTCTTCCTTTGGACAAAGGTTTTCAAACTTTGCCAGTGTATGGACCACTTTTTTTTTTTTTTGTGTGGGTGTGGACTTCTGCGTAAAGAATTTAAGTTTCCTGACTACATACTTAGCATTCACCACTAGCTTCTGTGACCACCTTATAAGTCATCTATGGAGCCACAGATCACAAGCTGAAACCCACTGTTGTGCGGTACTTAGATACTTATATCAATACTTAGTTATGAAAATGGTACTTATCTAGGAAAACATAGATAATCATGCTGCAATGTTACAAATATTCACAATTTTCAACACCTCTGCTCCCTCCTGAACCATGATGTCACTACGAGTATCTGTTTTCCTTGAAATAAGCACAGAGAAAGCTCTTATGAGTGCTGAGGGGCTTTTCCAACATGAACTGAGTACCCTTCAACACTAAAAGACTTTATAGAAAGCAGAGTAATTCCTCTACCCTTTCCCCTCATCTAGCTTCCTCTAAGTGTGTTCATTTTAAAATATCGTGCCTTTGGATTGGGTTAGGCTTCACAATACTGGAGTAGCAAATGAGAAAGCAGAAAAAAGTTTCAGTGTCACCATCACCATCAGGATATTGCAAATGGTCTGTCATCTACTGGAAAATAAGACTGAAGCTACATGGTGGCAATGAAAAGACACAGCCCGAGTGACAGTGCAGGCAGACATCAATTCTTCAAGTGTTTCCTGTCATGAATCCAGACATCTGGCAGAGAAACACTGAACACTGATTTAGTATCTTAAAAAACACATGAATATGTTACTAGAAGCTTAGACTTACAAAATGGATTTTTAAATCCCCTTTAAAAATTTGTTGGTTTTTTTTTTTTCTTAATTCATTTCTTGTTTTATTGAATCTTTTGGATTTATCATATTGTATGCTCGTGCATTGTCTGAACACATCAGATACATCATCTGCTTAGCTAGATTAGGAAAATACACATATATTTGACTTACGGTTAAATATCATCACAGAGCCTAAGAGAATGCAGCTAATTACACAAACCTGTGTTTCCTTGTGCATAGGAATAGACCCTCAGTTTGAAAAAAACCCTAATATTTTGCTAAGGTAAGAAAACTGAAATCAGATAGTGTTGGTTTATTACCATATTATAGATAAACATGGACTACTAGAACATTTTAACACTGATCCAGCCCAGCAACCCTTTACTCATACAGGCTCTGTGTGTAAGCTTAGGCCCTTAAATGGTTGAACTATTCTTAGAATTATGTGGTGAATACCCAGGAATGTTCATGGGCAGAATATTAAGGACAGAAGATGGCCCTAGCAGTGCTTGGCAAAGGGAGATGGGATTTACAGAAAACTTGTTTTGATACTATTGACTCCTAACTACTGCCTTCTGATGCTGCCCCAACATATAAAATTAGCATTAAACTTGCATTCCAGATGAATGACAGGGAATGAACAGCAACAGGGATTTGAGTTAAAGCCTATGGAACTATATTCAAGCCCCGGATCTGGCCAGGTTTAAAACCAGGCTGGATCTCTTTAGCTAGGAATTCCCTGGCTCTGAGAAGCTCTCTAGCCACTTCCTAAACAATATCCTTCCTCTTTAATTGCTTTATAGGAAACGCAACATACCTGGTCCAAGTGCTATTTGTGGCTGGCACAATTACCACTGGATGCCACAAAGATGCTTTAGAACTGCAGCCATATTACATAGACATCTGACTTTGAGGATTCTCCTTTTAAATACACTCAAGTGAACACAGGAATTCTTTACAAATCTTGCCCTACAGTTATGCTTGCTTGCTATCACCAAAGCAAGAGAGAAGCTTAGCCAAGCAAAATAAATACAGTATTTAAGGAAAAAAAAAAAAAGGAAAACAAAATACTCCTACAGCTATCCTAAAAAACTAATCCAATGTTACATTACAGTGTAAAGTGGAGCCATGTGTAAATAATTACCGCAACCGTATATTAATTTATATTGTTTAACAGCTATAAGAAGTGTCTAAGCTGCAATAGCATATCAGTGTATTTTGGGAACGGATGGCAGGTATTTATGCACTGTTGTACAGCTTTGTGACTACCAGACTGTATATTTCTACCAGAATATTATTTGTTTCCCAGTAAGAATGAGCCTTTCCTGAACTTGCTTTTAAATCATTGTAATTACCACCGCACTAAGTTAAACAATGCCTTTTGCAAGCTAGAGATGAAGAATTACTCTGTTTTTGTATTAGTGAGATACTTGACCTACCATTTTGCAGCCTTTCTGGGCTGGAACAGAGCAGCTATTAAAATAGCACCACATAAATATGCGATACTTTGAGGGCAGAATCTCAGGACTTCCTCCTCCTCCCCCCCCCCAACCCACAACAAAACCCAACCTACCAAACAAAACCACATCATCCATTTAAAAAGAGAGGGAAGGTAGGCTGCATTTTTGTGATCTGAGTAAAAGAACCAGCAACTACCACTGCTGGGAGGGGTAACGAGTGGTCTTCAGCAATCACAGCCGACAGGGTTCTCTTTACATCTCTTTAGCCCCAGAGCACCATGTAAGGGTATTGACTTAGGAGTGACACAGAGGGAATAGTGCCACCTACTGAAGTAATTATTTTTAGCACTCTAATTTCTTGACCTAGGCTCTTTTCAGCTAAGGTCTAAAGATACTGCAGCATCAATAAGGTATTCATTGTGTTAAATAGCTCCTCTTCCTCCCTAATTTTTTCAGGGACTGAAAATAGCATTGCAAAAAACCCCACAAACCCAACCCCCAGAACTCCTCCAGAACAACCAATAGACTGCCACCAAACTAATTATCGTAAAGCTGTTAATTCAAGAAATGAAACTTTGGCATGAGGGTGTCTTTAAGCCTAGGGAGACATTGAAGCTACATCAGAATTTTAGATCGGCTCTGATTCTATTTACATGAATGAAGAAACTCAAAATGATTTTGGTGGGAGCAAGTTCGCTCCGTGGTTTTCTTCCAGGCTTACTTATTTAGTGTTGGACCAATAGCCTTGAGCTACAAATTTGAAATTAGATGCTACAGGGACTGGAGACGGCTTTAAATATCCTGACCTAAAAAGCTGAGGTTACTTTTTAATATCTTTGTCTCTTTTTTTTTTTTTTTAGGTAGGATAAACACAACTTTTTCTAAAGCATGGTGATAAAAAAAAATCCCCCTTCCCCATATCAATGAACACGTATAATAATGCCAGGCTAGAGAACAGCACTTTCTCTTTTGAGCAGGTAGAAGAAATACACCAATGACCTGTACTCAGATATTGATTAGTGTTGCTACTCGCTGCCAAACAGCCATGTGGAGTCACGTTACTGGCAGCTACTTATCAGCAATGAGTGAAGTGGTCCCTACAGTTTCCCTTAACTACTGCATAGACTTAAATAGTTAATGCCTACAAAGAGTGGTGAGAGGCTTGTTAAGAATGCTCTAGGAACACAGTCACATAACAGTCATGCCATGTGCTGTAAACCGAATTTACCAGTAGAATTATTAATAAACAACCAAAGTCATAAATAGCAACAATAAAATGTTGCAATTCAAAAGTCATCTCAAGCGTCTTCTACAGAAGATCTAACCAGCTCTGGATGCTGTTTCTGCCGACCTATCAGTAATTTTATTGCTGCAAAGGCAATGCAGTGTGTCATACCATGATAGATTTGGGCTTTTCTGACATCCAGCTGCTTACTGTTATTGTTGGCTGTTGCTGAAGTACTGGAGATGATACAGGTGTTCTGTGCTAGGGAGAAATCTGGGATAAGCACAGGGTCAGGATATGTCTGCTTTGGTGAGTGAGAGCAAGCAGTCAGATGGTACAGAGAAAAAGGTCAAACAGGCTTCTTTTTGGTCTGCTTCAAGATTAATGGAGGACTATTCTATCAGACTCTTCCTAGTTAAACAGAGAGGATGATCTATAAATAGCAATCTCTGTTAGCTGCTTGGTTGGTTTTTATCTTATTTTTGCTGATCAGTTGAATGACTCCAACCTACTCAGACTGATCACTCACGCCAAAACTATTAGTATATATGTAGTTGTATGTTTCACAAGCTTAAAGCTAGTACCCATGTCTAGCTCTTAGTTATGAGTCATCCATGGTCTACAGATGGGCAAACTGAGGTGTTGACCAACTCACCATTGCTTCATCTTTAGATGAATAAATTTGTCCAAGGCTATATGTTAAGTCTGGGAGAGAGCCTTAGTCAGGACACAAGTGCTTCTCAATCTGAGAAGAATGTTTGAATGCAATTGAGCCGACAGGATAGTTCCTGCTAAACACAAACTCAGGTGAGTGGTATCTCTTTCCAGTATCAAGGAAGCAATACAAAGCTAATCCCATGCCTCTGTTTTTATAAAAATACTTGACAAATATAATGAGTAAATAAACAGCTGCCTCTGAGTTATTTACAGTGCTGTTAACTGGTATTTAGGCTTCAAAATTGATCACCAGAGTCAACAAAGGGTTGAACAAACATATCCGTGGTTAAGTATTTGTATTGAGATTAAGTACACATATACGACTGTGAACGCATGTGTTCAGCCAAACTATTGAGCTTAATTATGAAGAGACATCAGACTGCATCAAATGGTTGTTAGTTAAAAAGCAAACAAATTGTTCATGCAACTAACTCGTACTTGTCCTCATCTCCTTGAATCTAATCTAAATGCTTATTTGAGACTCTTATCAATACTTTATATATAGTTTTGACCTGATCATTTTTAATGAGTTGCTTTTGGTTTCTCCATTTTAAATTCTTCCCCCTCTACCAGTGGTATCTTGTCTAAGGCCTTAGTATCCTTTGAAAGGAGTAGTTCAATACCAAAGGTCCCCTCCCCACACCCCAATGCCCTGTGGAAAATAAAAAGGAAATAGTCAGTGTACATCCTTGCTGGAGCTCCGCTTGACCTCAGGCGAGTAGCATCAGGAAAAAAATCAAGGCCTTTATCTATTCCAGGCTTAATTTTTCATTTTGCAAATAAATTTAACACCAGAAGTGCTTCAGGGGCTCAATTTGCTCCTCTGCAGGAGTGCAGAATGCAAGTGAGCATGTGTTCTCATGGGTGGATACTACAACTTTTCAGTAGGGAACTGAATAAACAACTGAGCCAGAAATAACCCAGTGGTAAACCCAAATGAAGGCAAACAGTTTGTCTTTTGCATTTCTGTTTACCTTTTTAAACTGCCTTTTTCAAAACCTTCAGGGAGCCATAACAACCTGAGATCTGTTTTTTTCACAGTACATCCACCATCCAGGAACAGAAATACCAGGAGAAGATCAATTCTTGCAGTATTGGGCTTTACAAATCACTCCCCTTAGACATTTCAAAATGACTCTGAAAACAAGTCAGTCCAAATGTGAATTTGTGCACCTCTTGGCATATGAAGCTTTTACACATAAGGCAGTATCTTGTTTGGAACAAACAGGTGTATTACACCATTAGGAAACTTGGAGCAACATTGCACTAGAAAACTTTTTTATTCCTTTCCATCTGCCCTCAGAGAGATACATGATTTGGGTCAAGTGGGGGTTAGAAGGGCAGATTCTCCACTAGGTTAATCTAGATTCCCAAACTCCAATGACTTTGTGGTAAAGGCAGACAGAGTGTGAAGAGGAAATGCCTGCTTGCCTTCTGCCTACATCTGCCAAACAGCAAGCAAACAGCCCTGGCAGGCTTCGGTGCCTGCACCTCCTTTGTAGTCTCCTGACACCACCTGGGGTCCAGTCTAGATTGTCAGCAACCAATGTTTACTTCCTTCTGGTAGATTTTTACATAGTCTACTTGAAAAGCTTTTGCAATCCAGGTTTGACTAGTGTCCCTCTGGAGTTAGTAACAAAATGTACCTCCTACTGCTTATTATGGCTTTGGACTACAGCAGGAGCTGGTCAGGGGCAGAATGTGGTTTTCCTGTGCTGCAAGACAGCAGCCTGTGTAGAGGGCAGGGGGTCAGTCCTACTGACATTTCCTACTCTGTGGGTATCACTAACTCTGTTAGTACCCCTGGTACTAACATGGTAACCTTGCTGGCTGTCTCACCACTGAGGCCAGGCGCTGGACCCTTCCCATGCAGCCTTCCCAGGGAGCAGAGCAAGAGGGTGGGGAAGCTCACAGTGCCTGAGTCAGTTCTATTTCTGAAAAAGAAAAAAAAGCACCTCATTTTCTGCGGCTGCTAGTCTAGTACCTTTTGTCAGCACTGAACTTTCATGGGATGAAAAAAGAGATTAAAACCAAAATAATTCTTCTGCTCTGGGTAAGAGATTTCAGGTGCAGGGGTTTGTGTCCCGAATAACAAGCTACTTGACTAGAGGCTGCTTTTTAACAATGCCATGTTCTTATATTCAAAAAAAAACCCAAGCTGCATGCACTGTAGCTACACACCCTGTTTCACTCCGGGTCTATTTTAACAGGGTTTTAAAGCTATTTCACCTGAGTGCCTGCTGATTAGCATGCTGAGTTTTTTAAACCAATCCATTGAATTCACTTCCTTTCTGCGTCCCCTGTGCCCATTCACCTATAGAAATATATAGACAAACAAGGCCACAGGTGCAGAAAATTGGGCCTTTCCTGCTGTTTATTACAATGTTGACCTCAGGGATCTGCTGAGGGGTGGTGGGGAGAAGGAAAGAAAGAGAAGAAATACACGCTTTGCAATAGGATACTGCTAAAATCCTACCTTCCTTTTCTTGCAAAGTTATAAAGAAAGCCTCCTAGCTGCCAACAAACACAGACATCAAATTATTAGGAGGTGGAGGGGAGGCAAGGCTGTTTCTTTCGCATCTGTGAAGGGATTTTGGATGAATTGCTGCCACCAGAAAGCCTGCTCTTCCCTCAGCCCCCCTCCTTCTCAGCAGTTTGCCTTCTGGTTATTCTCGGGCACAAGAATTTGCTCTGCCCTGTGGTCACCCAGCCTGCTGCCTGGTTTCAGTCACACAAGCATGGGAAGAAAGGGCCACCTGCTTGCCATATCAGTGAGGTGGCTTGTGCTGAAAAGGCAAGCCTGGAGAGGTCTCCTCTTGAAAACACATGGCCCCTGTCCAAAACTGGACTGCCCCATGCTAGTGACTGCGCTGCCTGAGGGCAGCCCTTGTTCCCCTCCAGGAGCAGAGGTCCCCAGATGAAGTGACCTTTGCCCACAGGAAGAGTTTAAACCTTTCTTGATGTAAACTGGAACAACTGCTGAGCGGGTCAGATGTTAAAAATCACTTTGCTGACTGGATAGGTACGGTGAGTGGGTTAATGCCACCTAGTACTTACCCGGGGGTCACCCTTTACTTTGTTCAAAGCTAAGGCAAAGCAGCACACAGGAGCTGCAGCTGGAGATGGATGTGCTGGAATGTGTGTACAAAAGTTTAGCTTCCTTCTCTGTCTATGTAGGTGTTTTGGGACAATTTCAATGGCCTAAAAATTCTGCTTGATCTCAGTGGATTACATGAATGCTTCTGGTAAGGGCTAGACCCTGACTGAAAGAGCCTACAGTTGATTTAAAAATCAGAGACCATGGATGGGAGAAAGGATGCAGTATTCCCAAAATTATTAATGTGGATTTGATGTGCAGAGAGAATCAGCAGCTTGTTAGAGGTGGACCAAAAGTCCTTCTCACCTGCAAACTGGACTCATTTCTACTCAGTTCCAGTTCAGTGCCTTAATCAGATGACTGCTTTTCCTCAAAGCAAAGTGCTTCTCCTCAGGCTTACACAGATTTAGATTGAAATTGCCAAGGCTGTTTAGGTGCTTAGGCCCTCTGGAAACCAATGTGTGTCTGGTCAGACTGACTTGGAGGTAAAGGCTACTGCTTTGGTTAGTGAAGATAGGCACTCTGTGTTTTGCTGTACATCTAAGGTACAAAGCTGACCTACAGCAAGTAACCCACTCCCCCAAAGCCTGCTCTGAATTTAATCCGTCCTGTTTTCATAGGCACTTTAAAACATGTATGAAGGTTTAGAACAGGGGGACACTTTTTATGTGCCTATTTAGGAATATCAATGGGGGTTAATTTATTTTGTTGAATTTGGTGCCAAAAAAACCCTCTGAGAAACCTGGACTGTAAATCCTAAGCCGAAGCACTTTGAAGCACATTGCAAAATCTGACCAAAGAAGTCCAGATAGCAGCTTGTGTAAGCCTTGCGTAAGGCTGGTTTTTGGTGGGCAGTGATGACTATGTCATGGCTATGATGATCTCAGCTCCTGAGTCACAAGCAGAGCTTTCTCATTGGTTGCTAACTGATATTACACTTTATCAGTAATAATTGGGAAAGACTGAGAGCATGGCCCTGCACTTTTATGACTTCTTTCCTCTCTCAGCACCATATTTCAGGGCATGACTAGTCACAGGGCCTTTGGCCTGATGCTTTACTATCCTGCCAGCAGCCTGCAGTACAGCCATTCCACAGAAACGCTTACCTAATCCTTTGCCTTTAATAACTGGGACCGAAAATGCTAGATAACAAACTCAGTTAACACAACCAAGGACAGCTGGCAGAGGATGGGTTTCAAACAGTTTGAACTCCCTTGGGGCAATGTAGAGGCACCCACCTTAATACTCATGATGGCTGGACCAGAAAACTAACCTACTCTCATTCAAGGTGCACAGTCTCCTATTACAATGCCTGTGGAGACTGATGTCTATATTCTTTGTCAAGGGCAGACCTACACCTCTGTTTGAGTCCAGCTTCACCTAAGGACACAAGCTGGTGGTGAAGCACAACCATAGGGTGAGCTTGATGGAGTACTGAAGACAGAAAAGGAATGACCTACTGGGGCCACCGAGGGACCATAGCACTGGGTGACCACAGAGGCCCTGCTAAGAGCTGTCACAAGGATGGATGACATCTGTGGGCATTTTGAATTCAGGTTATCCTTATTTTGTGCGAAATGCTTCCCACCACATCATGGGCATCTATTTCCAAGGCACTCTGCAGCCACAGATAAATGCCTGCAAGATATTTTCATTTCCATTTGTTTCCTTTTCCTGACGTATGTCTTAGAATACAGGTCCCGAAATTTTAAGACTAACAATGTCAGTATGCCATAGGTGGTGTCAATTACTACTTTATGCCTTCCTGGCCTTGGAGATACTCACATATTAAGAGATGTGTTTAAAATCCAGTAAAATACATAAAAGTTGTAAGAGTTCCCCTCCGTCCCCTCATGTTCACTTTGATGAGCTAACCAAAAACCATAGTTTGTCCCTGAGTCTGAGTTATGAATTTAGATCATATTAATTAACAAACCTCAGGCTGTGAAAATTAAGCAAGTCTTTTCGGTAATATAGACAGGACTTAACGTTGACTCCCGATATGAAATTCAGCTTAGCCTTTTTTCATGTAAAACCAACTTTCTGCATTTCTCTTTTTCATTTGTTCAATTTTCTGAATTGGAATCATTACTGTAACTGAAAAAAGCATGTTAAAAAACCAGTTATTACAAATAAACAACCTGGAACTTTCATTCTAGAATTCATCACTTCATAAACCGTACATCATAAATCCAGCCATTCTGGGCCAAACACATGCTCCATGTAACCCAGTATTCTGTCTGTTACCATGATTAATAGCGGAAAGCATAAAAGAAGATAAAATTGATCTTTTCCCCTGCTGTACCCTCCCACCTTCTAGTAATCAGTGGTTTACAGGCCTAAAATGTTGTGTTGTAATAACAGAAATGTAATGCTTCCAATAAATCAAAATAAAATTGCTGTTCACTTACATTAAGCCACTCAGTCTGATTTTATTACAGTATCTGTTTTTCAAAATTTTGTTTAATTTTTAGAAGCAAATGTATATCTTTATTCCCACTCCAGAGAAGTAAGATGGAAATATTCCATTCAAATTACAGTACCCAGGAAGAAGGAAGCTGGAAAAGAATCCTTAACTAGAGACATGACCCAGTCCATCAAAGTGGGGGGACCTGTCAATTTGCTCCCATCCTGCCATGCAGAAACTACCTGGACGTTAGAATCTTTTATCCCCCCCCCCCCCCCCTTTTTTCCCTGAGGGTCTCTCTGGGTTGTTTAACATTCTTTCCTTACTCTCCTTCCTTCTTGCTCCTTGTTATTAATTGTATTTTTTATTCCCACTGCCTCTCTTCTCAGTTACTTCTTAAGAGAATGGAAATACAAACCCAAATTAAAACTTCAAACCTATAGATACACATTCGATTAGAAAATATGCAGGGATTACCCTCACCCCAAGTCCTTTTTAAATGCTTCTGTAAACAAACATGCCTGTTTAAAGAGTTTGTTTCTCTATCAATCTGTGAAAAGTTAATACAATTTTGTGCCATTTTTGTTTTAGAAACAGCCCTGTAAAAATACCATATGGTCCACAGAGGCCTGCCCTTATAACCCCAATAAATACAAATCACCGTAGAACTTATCATTGTAACTTCAAATATGTAGCTAATGTTGTAATCTCAAAAATCCTTCACAAAAAGAAAACAAACCAGCTCCTTTTAAACCTCTGACTTGTTCCTCTTGACTTCAGCTATTTGTTCAATGTTTCAAGAACACTAAATAAATGTGCCGGAAATACTTATCATTTCTGAGTCACCCCCTTGCTATTCTGGATCCCAGACTCTTCACTTTAGTGACTATCTTACAAAGATTGATGTGATTCATTCTTTTTGTTTCTTTCATTTCAGTTTTGTCTTCAGCATATGTCTGGAGGGTCTCCTATTATCAATGCTGCCTAATTCTGGCTAATGTTTCTTGATAATTCATTTCTCATCTTCCTATCACAGGCTCTTTCAGCCATTCTGTTTTGTACCTTTTCTAACCCTGAAACATTAGTATTATTAATGGCACACAACACTGTATATTATATCCAGCTTATGCCTGGTGTCAGGGTAGTTTTTCCTGTTATTTATATTCTGTGTATATACACCTATCAACAAAGTTTAAATGATATATGTTGCAGAAGAACATTACCTTACCTCACCTCCTCTGTAATATATGGCAATTAATTTGTCCTTCACTGCTTATTTATATATATGTATTTCAGTCAACCAGAATCTTCCTTAATTCCTTGTGATTTATAATAAAACAGAATAATAAGCTTCAAGCAAAAAATCTGTTCTCTGAATGCAAAAAAAAAGGTACTCTGGGTATTATGGATACAGTGGGAAATGTGATCAAACTGTATCATTTTATTATTTATCAACAGTAAAGTTGGGTGATACGCACTTGACTAGTGAGTATCTAGAGCTGTCTTCATGTCAGGAGACACAGTGGAAAGCAGCCTGATTTCCAATATCACATTAAACTCTGGTTGTGAACAACTGCTCTTTCAGAGATGCTCAAGAGTTTAGTTTTAAAAGTGAGAAGCAGTTTTGGTGCCTCCCTTTCTGAGGTATCTGAATGGTGTCTTATTTTCAGAACATATTTTTTCCTGTCAAGGAGTTCCAACGTAGAAATGTCAAAATAAAAAGCAGCAAAAATCAAATAGTTGCTTTTGAATAATTTCAGTCTTCACGGCTCCTCTCTCTTCTTGACGTTTGGGTGGATGGCAAAGAAAACCAATACTGTACATGGTATTTTCAAGGACAGGATCTTGGTCCTACTCTTTTTCTGGTTTTAATTCTCCTTTTGGAGTGGATCAGCAACAGTAGAAATCAAACAACAGTAGCATAACAAGCTATGCCTTGCTCTTCCCAAGGACCAACTGACTCCTGCCTCTCTTTTAGGCTTGTCTTTACCCTTGCACCTCTTCAACTGTTGGATTTGTTTCAGAGAGACAAAACAACATAAATGTAACAAAATTTGCACGAAAAATGCTTGTGCTTCTTTTCCCTTCATTTCCAGGGAGTGCTGCACTAGCACCACGAATGACAGAAAAAACAACACTGACATGCATTTGAGAATCTGTTTTGTGAGTGCTTCTGCCCTCATCCAGCTGAAAAATGGAAACAGTGCCAGATGATTCGGTGAATAAATGCCATTTTAAAAAAGGGCTCTTTGGGATCAACCCACACAATAAACAGTTCTAAAAGCTGGCTGTAGGATAAATCAGAAGACTGTATATACATATAAAGAAATCACACGAGTAGGAAATGATCAGAGTAGTTCATTGCAATGCTACAGGCTGCAAGATTCAGTCTCTGGAGGCTTTTGGGAGAATTCCTGGGTAGTCTGAATGCTACATGCCTCTCTCTGCACCTCCATCATGTTACTCGTGCAAAAAGCACGCCCACACTGATGTTCAGCGTGAAAAAATGCTGTGCCAAAGATTGTGTAAGTGCTGAGGGAAGGACTGGTGAGGCTTGCTTAATACTACTTTTGTCTCTGTTCTTGGAGCTGTCCTGAGTAGAGCTCTTAAGGCATGACGCAGCCCAGACTCCTAACCTTAATGTGTTAAATACATTGTCCACTTTGAATTGTTCACTTAGCTCCAGCAAATGCCTTGTATTTTTTCCTGTCTGAGTACAATTAAAATTGCAGGATATTTGCCAGACAGGCTGAGGCTCTTTCACCACTCTAAGCATCCCTTTGCAGTATTGTGAAGAAAGATCAAACAAATTCACTCTTAGTTTCACCTATAAATTATGTATTTTAACTGGCTTTACAGGTCTGTTTGGAGGTAGCTTAATACACAGACACATGTAGCAAGCCATACAATATCTGTGTCAGACTGCAGTCACTCACAAAGAAATCATAAAGGAAAACGGGGCTACAGTGAATGAAATTACCAGTGAGCTAAATATGGCATATGATAACAAATAAAACTAACATAAAATAAGAAATGGCTACTCAAGAATAGGAAAAAACCCCGTTCCTCATGCCCTCTTGTATGCCCTCATGTCATGCAAGTCTTAATGTTTTTTACAGGTGGCATACCACCAGGTATGCATAGGAATACATGAGAACAACAAACATGCAGCTTTCTTGCAAACTAACTGCAGATGTCTCTAATTATCAAAATCTGACATACAGCTGATTATATTCCAGGGAGTCTCTTGAGTAAGGACGTCTAAAAAAGCCTCTTTGTGTTCACTTCATTTATGGATCCAAAAACAGCTACCTAGGGTAAAGATGTCCTGGACACAGAAAATAAATAGATAAATAAAGAAAGAAAGAAAGAAGGAAAGAAAAATTAATTTGTGCAGAGGCGAGAACAATATGCTTCGTAAAGGTATCAGTTCTGAAAGCATTTAAGAAGTTATTTCCCTGGTAAGTTCATACTCAAATTTTTGTACACTGATATTTGTGACCTTGTGCAAAAGAAAAAGACCCTAACTATCCTATATACATCTATTCAATTGTAGCCTATTGTAAGAAACAGAAGCAGAACATAAACAATTTATATTTTACCAATAGAATCCCTGAGACAAAGTGGATAATACCTTTTTAAATACATTACAGGATGCAACTTGCATTATTTTTTCTCACCATATACCTACCTCCTCTCCTGACTTTCAGGACAAAAATTTGAAAGATCACTTTTGCCCTACCAGCTTATGACCAAGTGCGCTCCTTAGTCAAAAAGTACTGCGAAACCTTTTCTGTTGGTGCTGAATTGCAGCTATGTTATTTAGTGTAGTTCCTGTCCTGTTCTTTTCTCAATATACATTTCTTTGCTCACAACTTGGCCTGTACTGTTTCTATTAAATTAGAAGCAGTTTTGGTTTCTCTGAAACTAAATCCTCTAGTGCTATAAAGCAGTGTGCCTACATATGACAACAAATACAGTAGGGGCCCTACTATTTGAAAGGTTTTTTTTAACATAACACCCTAAAGTCACTGTTAATGCGTTTTATGAAAAGTCCATTTAGAAAACATATGAAATTGGCAATTCAGGAAAAAAAAAAGTTGTCTGGACAATTTACTTGCATCAAATCCCACTCTAACAGGTGCAAAGCATTAACTCAGTATCTTTTTATAGATTCCCATATGGGTGAGCAAGTCCCAGAATAGTTTTGTATCTGCCTGCATTTGCACTTTCAACACATTCTTTTTAGTTGTCTGCTTACTCCTCTCTGGGTTTGTTTTCTGAAAACTACCTCAGCAAAACAGGCAAGAATTTAAGAGCAGGGATTTTTCCCCCCTTACATTTTTTGGAAACTGTAATTTTAGCACTTGCATATGTGAACTTATGTGACACAACTGCACCTGTACACAAGCAAGAAACTAAAACATGTAAATTAGTCTGCCCAAGAAAGTACAATTCACCAACACAGCTCGGACAGAAAATCCTTCAGAGTGACTGCACAGATTTTAAGTTATCTGTCAAATAACACAAACATCTTAGAAAATGACAATTAAGAACTATTTTGTGTTCTGGAAACCCGAGGAATTTCTTCTGTTTTTTAAAAACCATATCTTCAGATCTATCGCTTATTTGTTAAAAGAAAATCCCCCACGATACGGCTGCGAGGCGTGTCTACAAAAGGAAGTTTAGTGCCCCTTCCCCAGCTTCCTCTTCCTCTATACATTCCTGGTCTCTGTTTTCCTATAAGCTGCTCTCTTCTCTCTCGAAAGACCCTCTGCCTCTGCCTCTGATATCACCTGGACTTATATATTACAGAAGGGTACCTTTGATTACTCCTCTAGCAGATTATCTGTGCAAGTTACCGTTTCGCCAGTCACAACTGAGATTACTATGGCAGCAGACAGTACTTATCTATGATTAAAAATAGGATTTGTTTCTGTAGAAGTTGTCCTAATACATACTTTTGGTGGGAATGAAAAATTCTGGCCCTGCAAAGCCTTCATGTGACAAGGGCACCCCAAAGCCAGTGAGAATGGCGCGTGCGAACAGCTCGCAGGGTCAGGCGCGCATGTGGCTGCTACCGGCTTGGGGTTGCTGCAAGTCAAAGTCCATCCTGAAGTACTTAGCAGGGACGGTGTTAAGCAGCTCTATTTCAAGGTCCTGTCGTGAAAGCATCTCAAACTTTTGTATGTTTGTGACCATGTTTACAGGCTAGTGGAAATATATCGGCTGGACATATCAGTGCGCTGCTGAAGGAAACGGCTTCCTGTGCACTTCTCATGCCTCTCGCCACTCCTGCTGGCTCCTGGGGATTGCCTGGTTATTCCTCATGTGTGTGGTTGTGGCTGGGGGGACTGGTCCTGTACCCATCAGGATAGGTGCTGTACAGATAAAGAACAAAAAGGCTATTTCTTAATCTGAAGAGTTAATTGTCTGGTATTTTTATCTGCTTGGCTAGTCCCTTGAATCTTTATACCGTAGTGTCGCAGTAAAGTGAATGCTAAATTTATGACATTACAATCGTCAGTAGCGAAGCAGACAGCTAAACTGTCCGATGGGAGTAAGGAGAAGGTGAATATGGAGAGAAAGGAAAAGAGCTCCACAGTAGAGCTTGCCTCTCATTCCCAAACGCGAACCTTAAAAGCAACACGGTATTTCTTGGCTTGTCAAAAAAAAAAAAAATTTGTGCAAACCAGGACTGAGCTTCAGGTGAAATGCCTTCGTTCCCTGCCAGCTGGAAGGAGAAGTTATTCGGAGGGAAGATAAGGAAGTGATAATCTGCTGCTTGTATACAATCCATGAACGACTACTTTCTTTAACAAAGAAAAACCCCACATGTGAGTAATATTCCCTTTGCCTAAGGATTCCATATACTGTAACTATTTGTTTGCCTTTTTTTTTTTTTTAACAACTCCCTTTTCTGCTCCTTGTGCTGTGCAGTAAATGCCACCACTAATGAGATAATATCAGCATGTTTGAGAGCAGACTGACCCTGCTGTTTTCAAACAGTTTCAACTTCTCGACAGTCAGGAGCCTGCCTAATGTTTTGTGGCTGCCTCTGGTCATTGACATGGTACAAACTGCCTTATCTCCCTGTGGGAGGGAGGTCATTGCCAAACCCACGGCTACTTGATGGGGGAAGAAGGCAGTCTACAGTGATTCAAACACATAGCCTGAGCCAAGCAGAGGGCTTATAACAAATAGCCAAAAATAGCTCCAGTCTGAATGTGTTTCAGTTTTTCTCTGTATGTCAACAGATGACATGCATTGTCACGGCACTGTGTATGATTCAAGAGGCTCACTTTAGTATTTTACAGTAAAAACCCATTGTTTAGGATTTCTGCAACTTGGGCGCTTTCTCAGAGATCCTTCTCTACTTTTTGAAAAGCCCTTCCAATGACCCTTTTTTCTGTCAATGCAGAGCTCAGCTCACAAATGAATTGTTCTATTTTTATCTCCAATATTGCACTTCCTTCCAGAGTGCTCGTAGGACGATGCCGTGCATTTGGCCACCAGCTCTTGCCAAGTTCCCCAACGACTCCCTCACCGGGCCCAGGATTAGCAGGAAAGTGTAGAGAGTAGCAGTTCAAGCAGTGTTATCCCTCTCCCCTCTCCCCATTAGGACTGCTGGTGTAGAGCATTTATTTGTGAGATCGGATAGCCACCAAACTAGGGTAATGTCTGTGAAGCTGACTGTTTGGGATGTCACACAAATGAGCCCAGGAGAATTTGTGGCTTATGGATGCAGGGAGCACTGAATCTATTGCACACGTAAACTAGAGCTGGCCTATGTTTCCCAGGAAACCAGTTTATCCAGAGCTCCTCCGACTTTGCCTACACTTGGCAAGGTTCATCTGCCTGTGACTTCCCAGCTCCATATGTGAGCAGTATGACTCAAATGCCAAATTTCTTCCCAGGATCTACCTTTAACATGACTTTCTAGAGCATCGGGCAAGGTCTCAGATACATATTGCCCACCCCCTCATCGGGCTGCTTCTGGTGCTGCTCAGCCCCTCAGCTCTTTATGGGAACAGAGGGTCCCACTGTAGGACTCTTCAGAGAGCACAGGGACCTTCAGCATGAGTTAGGATGGCACAATAAGACCCTCCTTCTTGCATTTTGTCATGTGTTAGTAGAGTGCCTTGCTGCATAACTGGGGCTCTGATGTACTCTGCTGTACATTGAAGCAATATGCTAGAGTAAAAGTTGCTTCTGACCTCCGTATAAGGGAGATATTGACATTATGGACAACAAAAGCAGATCAAAACTTGTTGCAACTGTCAACTTTTGTATATGGCATCAGACCATGGACACTACTATATTGTTTAAGGCTGAAGTCTGCTCTTCCATTTAACTTCTTCCATTTAACTCACCTGGAGGTATACATTATTACCCAGGGACATACACTGATCACATGTACAAGAATTTTTAATCTCTTAGTCTATCTGGAAAGCTTGGACTACAAAATTGCACCTTAACTGATTTTTTCCCTCCCTTGTTACATTTCAGTTGGTTTTCCCAGGAGCTGAATACCTATGACGTTCACTGCTTCAGCAACTGGAAACTAGTTATGAATGGAAACATTTATTATGAAAATAACAAAACAAAACAACAAAAGCAACTATTCACACCAAATTACATGGAGTTTATAGAATAGGGTTATCATCACTGCAAAGGATGCGTGCTTTGCAAGCACCAAGAATTTCACGTGTGCCATGCCTGCAGCAGTTAAAGGAAGGGACCCTCACTTTATAGATACAGCACTGGGGTACAGAGAAATTAACAGACCTGCTCATGGTATTCTTCTCTCTTTCTAGATCTCTCTCTAGTCATAATCCACCTGCTTTGACCAAAAGTCATTAATTTTCTCTTATGACACTAATTCAAAGGAATTATTATGCATCATTCAAAGGAAGAGAAACAAGCCAGTGCGAGGCCACAGGATGGGTGTGGAACAGGGCGGTGGTGTCAAGGACTAGGGGAGTGCAGGTCCAAATCACTGCTCCGGTGCTGACCCTGTTTGCCTGCAGGCCAGTCACTTGGGGTTGCTAGAAAATGGGGATCATAGTAATCCTGTACCTCACCACCTCTTGTAAGGGTGCTTAGAGCTAAAATAAAGGGTGCAGGTACATGTTCACACCACAGCCCTGGCTATCTCTGCTGGTGTTTCCTGGCACACCCATCCCTGGGACTGAGGCTCCTCGTGCTGGTGCAGGACACCTGCGAAGTGGGACTCTGAGAGGAAGCCTAAGGCTGTGTGTTTCCTGCTGGGGAGGAACAGCAAAACAGTTTTGAGTCAGCTGTGGGCAGGGAGTTGCCTGTTTGTAGCACCGCACCAGTAGCTGCTGCTCGGTGGTTCACAGTGCTCATGGCCTTGCTGGGGAAACCCTACCAGCAGCTCCAGCCCACCATGGCAGAGAGGCACTTTCTGCTCTCCAGGGAGGGAGAGCTCCATCTTTGCAATATTTTTACCTTGCTCTTTGCCAAGCATATATTGTTGCCTTGGGGAGTGGTGCTTTAGTTCCCCCTTTCCCACTGGTGTTGCTTTTCTTGAATCTCGTAATTTAGGGTCAGGCTCAAGAAAATATCTGCCTACCTGTTACAGTGGAGAAACTCAAGCCCTGAATAAAAGACTAAATATAGGACCAGGAGTCCTCTGTGCTGAAATTTACTGAATCCCCCATAATCTACAGCAAAAAAACCCAAACATTAAATTGTCATGAGCAAAAAAGCAGTATTGTCAATTCACATTTCTCAGGGACTCAGATGAAACCCATGTCTCAGCGCAGACAGATGTACACCCAGGATGACTGCATTCTTCCTTTGGGTAACGTTCAAATGTTTTCTTTTCACTAGTGTGTCCTGTGCAGAGATCTTGCTGAAGGGACACTGATTTTTAAAAAGCCAACATTTTATTTTGAAAGTTTTCTTCTTTTCTCCATCTTTGTACCAAAAATAGATTGTTTCCCTCCACAAAAGTAAGTGGGAAATACCACAAAGAGTAATAAGGCACAACAACCTTTTCAGTATGACTGGCAAAGAGTAGTCTTTACTGCTCTTCAGAGGTACAGTAGTACCAGCTGATGAGATGATTGCAACCCATAAGAAAATAACAGCCTAGGCAGAAATTTATCCTCCTGTTTAAAGAATTCAAGTAAACCACTCTCATAAATAGCTTTTAAATCACATTTATGTTAACAAAATGACAAGTTTATGTCAAATCTCAAGTCAGAGCTCATCACAAATAAACAGGAGGAATTTAAAAAACCCCATCAGTAGAATCAAGGCTGAAATAACATGATGGCAGAGACCTAAATAAATGTACTTCACAATACATTCTTCTTTGAAAGAGAGAGAAAGAGAGCAAGAGAGAGTGCAAACTACGCATTTAATGTGTTCTTAAGCAACTGTAACAGCATAGTAAGAGCCTGTATTTTTTCTGGCACAGCCCTCTGTCATAATCCCATTGCATACTTTCAGATGTATTTTTAAATTGTTCAGCTTCTGTCAACAGATTCATTCAGGGCTGTGCTATTTAAAAGGTGAATGCAAAACTCACAGAGCTTGTGACGTCCGCTCTGACTGACACATCTATAATGAAGGATCACTAAATGACCCCTTTCCAAGTGAAAAGAAAATTAGAAATAACTGATACCAAAAAAGGAAGACAGTCCCTGTATTTATCCCCAGCATGCCAAGATGGTACCAAATATACTTTAAGACTCATTTCCATTAAAAAGATACTGACCAAAAAAAATTAAAAAAGTGTTTACCTTGCCTGACTTTGCATGGGTAAACATTCCTGCATCCAATGTAAGGAGCTATATTTAGAAATGTATCCTTACCAGGAAACTAAGTAGGCTTCAGTGAAACTAAAAAAGTCCCAGGCCTAACTCTGTCACCAGTGAGATGGATGAATTCAATAGAAGCTCCACCTGCCTTGCTGAGCTCAAAGCCAGACCCAGAAACAGCACCCGCTCTCATCCCCACTGTGGGGTAAATCCTCCCTTCCAGGCTGCACAGATAGAGGAGGGCTTCTAAAGCCATATGAAGCCATACCAATTATTTTAAAAGGAACAGCATTATTGAAAAAATGTTATACAAGCAGTGGTAAACCTCAGTGGTTTGGGTTTCAGACAACAGAAAATCCCTTTGACAAGTAGTAAACACACTAAAAATAGTACTTGCTTCTTTTAAAAGTTGGCTTAAAATCGTTCTCTTTGCTTTTTGTATTTTGTTTTGCAGTTTCATATGAAGGTGCCCAGAAATCTTTCACCAGCAATAAAAATGATGAAGGTCTTATTCTGCAGCCTGGTGTGGAGCCTAATGCAAATAGAGAAGATCATACGACTACTAAGTGAGGACCACATCTCAAGAGCAAAAGTCTGGCCTGTGAGGAGTGCCTACATCTCATAGTGAGATTTTGATGCACCAAACGTATCTGGAAACAGAGAAATACTAACTTTAATGCCCTGAGCAACCAAGACGTAAAGGATAAGGATTACTTAGACTACAATGCTCTTTAACTCATCTCAGCAGTAACTTGTCCAGGACAGGCTGTGACCATATTCTGAATTACTTCCATCTGGTTAAATACTGCCATCCCCCGGGCACCCTTCCCCTCCACGTCTCAGCTACCACTGTGAAGACATCAGTCTCTGCTAAATAGAGAGAGAAAGTGTCTCTCTTTCTACACCAGGCATGAGGAATAGGACTGATCTCATCTCCTCTACACTTTAGATAGACATCTAGACTCCCTTAGCAGTCAATGGAGAGAAACGAGTACTTCCTGTGTCAGACATGTGCTTTAGGATGAATTATACCTCAAAAATTTGACTTTTTTCTACACTGACAATACAGGGAGGTAGCTCAGACTTAAATTTACATTTGATAAATTCTATCCTATGTTGGCTAATTCCCTGCCTTGCTCCATTAGAGGATGCCATCTGCAAAATCACTATAATCTGGATTTATTAGGTGCTCAGGTTGTGTATGAAAACAACACCTGTCCTGTATCAACTGTAGAAGCCTAGCCAAGTCACTTCACTGGCTTTTCTGGGTGTAAAACTTACCTCACCTTGCTCCTTCAGCTTTGGTGGTAAGGGAAAAACTGTTCCTCTCTTGAGGCGACTGATCACACATTTGCAATAGCCCCCAAAATCTAGCTTCTGGGTAGTTGTAGTAGAAAACTCGGTTTCTACACCTCCCTTCTGCTGCCAGTGGCTTAAAGGAACATGACTTGTGCACTCTTTAAAATACTCCTTTCTTTGCATCCTGCTACCCCCGGCTTTCAGGCCCAGATGGCGATCCCCAGAAGAATGAATGGCCCTTTTTCCTCACCAGGCTTGGCAATCTCCAGCCATCTTCGAGACTAGGAGAACTGTTATAAAGTGCAGGTTAATGTATGCTTCTGAAAAACTTTTCTCATTTGGAACATATATTAGTAAGTACATTTACTTAAATTTCCTATATGTTTCAAAGTTTGGCATAAGTTGCCCTCATTTTCCTTTCACTTTGAAGTTTTTTTTTTTTTTTTAATAAATTCTGTAATTTTGAGAAGAGTTTCCGTTTCATTTTGACTTAGCAGGCATTCCACCACAGCAAGGGATTCTGTGATCCTAATCTTCTAATTTAGTTACTGAGTATCTCCAAAGTATACTTGTATTTCATTGCTGTATCTCCAGTATAGCTATAGCTATACTTAGTTACCCCGTATCTAAAATCTGATGTGTTCTTTAGTTTTCAGTTCATTAGGGTTCCCTTTAGCTTTTCTACAGAAACAAAAGCAATGTTTCCACAGTCATAAAAGTAGTCGCTGGGGGGACAAAAAGCCTTTGAACATTTGGCACAGTAGTTTGTTTTTTAATATTCTCCTTGTGCATAAATTTAAAAGAAAAATATACTGTTTATAGGAGCCTTCAGCTAAGAAAGTAAACAAAGCTTCTTTTAAATGTGCAGCTCCTCAGGCAGCTATAATGAAGATTACGGAACAAGGATGAGAACATACTAACGTTATATTTACTGTGCAGTGGGCAATCATACATTTTGAATAAACAACGGAATTACCATAAAAGCCAAGATCAGCGCCTCTATGGGATGCCTGGTGTCATGGTCTGACTTTCCCTGAACGCTGAAAATACTTTGGAAATAACACTGGTTTCAACTACTGCATGCGATGGCTGTAAAATACAAAACCTCAAGCAGCCATTTTATATGAATTTTCACCCCAAAACAGAAAATCTGAAGAAATCTGTCTAGAAACAAACCATTACCCTTCTTAACCAAGACTGATCAGTCCTATGTGACACGTTTGCCTGCCGAATTTCATTCAAATTTCCTTTACATTTTGTATGAACAGACACAGACTTTTGTTATCCAAGATACCAAAAGTGGCATGGAAAGATAAGAACTGAAGGGGAATAAAACATGAAAATAATTGCAATGGATTTTAGATTTCTGAAGGAAAAACTTGGAATGAATGCTAGATATGCTCTATTGGAGGCTCTCCACTATTTTACTAATTAGTACTTTATTTATACAAAATCTCACAACATATCTGTTGGAAATATATTCTTTTTTAATGCATTGTCATTAGCTTGAAAAGAAGAAATGACACAGAAAACTGGGTATACAGCTCTGACCTTCTATCTTTCTGTCTGGGTGTCACAAATTGTGAGCCAGAGAGTCAGAGTCCCACTTGTCTTGCCTCTCTTTGGAGTCCATTAGTCTTCCATCCCTCCCCACCAGCTTACTTATTAGGGTATAAATTAGATACAGGTTTCCTTTCCCTAGACCAGAGTCCCAGGGTCTCCCACCTTCTCCCTGAGTACTCTAAGCCCTGAAGTTATCTTCAAAACATGTACGTTGCCTCCCCCAGTTATGCCTTGAAAGAAAACGGCCCTGGCTGTTTTTTAGTATTGAGCTTAGAGTTGTTGCTTTGTGGGAGGTATTCTCCAAGGACTCTGCTGGCACAGACCACAGGGGCTTGAGGGATGGGGAAGCCTCTTCCTCCATGAATCCCAAGTGATTTTAGGCATATGAGAGATACCTAGATGTTCAGCCTGGCTGAGGCAGCACTGCTGTCAGCTATATACAGTAGCAGAATTTTGGGCATCTGAGTAAATTCTCATAATCAAATCTAGATGCTCTTGGTAAAATGTTTGGTCTGCCCTATTGGGTTACGTACTTACCTCTGCAGACCTTATGGTCTGGATGAATTGAACTCACCGTTAGCCCTAGACCATTGCCCTTTTTCAGATGGGGATGTTGAATGACTTGCCTATAGAAGAAAAGGTGAGGGACAGAAGCAGTAGAGGAAATCATTGTCTCCTGCTGCCAGCTTTCTGAATGACTACTGGTGTGTAGCTTTTGTCATGTATTCTCCTTCATAAGGAAATAAGGAAGGGCCCATGCTGAGACATCTGAATGTATATCTTCTGGTGGAGTAACATACTAGCCTTAAAGTTGTTTCAACTTTCCTCCTCATCTAGCAGTTACTGAAGCACAAACATGTAATCATGGGAAATGCTATAATTAACCATAAATCTCTGGTCCACACAAAAAGGGTACAGAGCTTTCATTTCTATGTGACTGAAAGGCTGGAACAAGAGCACAACTATTAGAGAATCTACCTTTGAGTCAATTTCTGTCAGTGTGCTGTGCTTGCTTTTTTTGGTCTAACCCACAAATTTGTACCTGTATGGTTAGCCAAAAACTGTACATTATTTACCAACATCAGCATTAAAACTCAAGGATCTGGCAATGCTCCACCTTGGAACTAAAGAGCTGATGCTGTATGCTTACCTTAAGAAACATCACCATTATGGCTGAGAACACTGCTCTTTGTATAACTCCACATATATGAAGTTGAGATCAGGTAGAGATTTCTTGAAGTTTTTTACTTTTTCATCCATGAAATTGTTTTGGGCTTGTGTGAAATTGAGTATTCTCAAACACAAGGCCTGATTTTGCAAAGCATTTCGCACCTCATTTCCCAGTGAGGTATCTACTGAGGTTACTTTAAAGCCCTCCTTTGCCATAGCATATGAACAATCGAATATTTTGAAGAAAATATAACAATAACAGTATCATTTTCTTCCTGCATGTTTTACCACAGGCAGACTGCAGGAGAAATGCTGATTGTAGCAAAGCTCTGGTTTTGCTATAATTCAAGTGGAAAAGCCCTAAAATTTAGGCTGAAACATGGCTGATTTTTAAGTCCCTTAAAAAAAAACTTGAGGCTTACTTATTTAGCTCACACTGCAATTTGCTAGCATCATGGACAAGGCTGAAATAATCTGAGTAGGGTGCTCCCAAAATCCAGTCTTCACTCCAAATGAATTCACCTCTTGTCCTGCCTTCAAAGGGGCAGATTTGACTTGTGTTGTGATTATGCTGAATGTTCCTGGGTTTCAAATCATGGCTCCCCTGTTCCTTACCTGACCTCATTCATTCCAGCTGTTGGAAAATTAATGATAAAACTGTTATGGGAGACACTTAGTGTTTGAACATCCTCAGTCTAAATCAGGTTGCAGTGTATATAAACACAACACGGGGGTAAGGTTTCCAGCCAGCCTTTTGCGACAGATCCTGCGTGGTTCCAGTGACCTTGGAAGGTGAGCTGCAGCCAGTCCCAGAAAGCTCAATAAAAGCATAAGTGATGAACCTCAGGCAGAGAGCTACAACCAACTCCTGCTCAGGAAGCTGGGGTTTTGCTGGGGAGAAGTAATACATTTGAAAGACGAAAGTAAAGTACACGTGTGAATGCTCACTGGAAGACTGTTGGGGTGGGGGAATTGTGAGGAGGAGGCAGTGTACAGGGTGGTGTAAAAATACAGAGGAAAGTAGCCCTAGGGAGGGATTTTTGGGGTTGGAAAGCAGGAACGCAAAAGAGGTGGTGGGAGAGAAACTGGAGGAAGACAAAGTGGCTGGCAAACTCAGCAAGTGCAAGAAGCCTGCCAGTGGTGCATTCTCCCCTTGTAAGCATGCTAAGATCTAAGAGAGATGACAGGGAAAAGGGAAACTGTCTGAACTCCGAGAAATACTGAGATAAGAGATACATTGCTCCTGCATCAGGCAGAGCGCTGACTGCAATGAAAGGGAAGGAATGGCTAAAGTATCTTTTTCTATATTCTATTAAAATACTCCTCTGACCTTGTTTAAAATGCAGGAAATTTGCTGTCAAAAACCCAAAGCAAAACAAAACCAAATGCAGATTCAAGCTCACCTGCTGATAGCACATGCAGTCATGGAGCATCAGGCTCAGTAAAACCTACTGCAGTGACCTCATCTGGTGAGCATGCTGGTAATTCCCAGGGACTGTGACTTTCCAGGGGGTCACAGTTAAGGTTCTGTTGGTATGTGCCAGGACTCATCATTTTCTGTTTTCTCAGAGGTTTGAGTTTTGCTGAGCAAGGCATTTTGGAAAGGCATGTGAAACCACCAGGCAATTTTAACTGTGTTAACAAAGTTTTTTTTGGTCATTGAATTAGCTTATAGAGGACTTGTTTTACCTGTGTCAGACTGTGTGCTGGAGAGGAGTTGCAGAGGGTAAACTGTATTTCTGAGGGAAACTCTCTTGGGCTGAAGCACTCTGTGGAATACTAGAAATTGAACTGTGTGATAAAGATAGTTTACAGAAGAGTTCAAGGTGGGTGAGTGCAACTGCAGGTTTCTGTACCTGTCCATCCATTCTTCCATTTGGTTTTGTGGAGGAGGAGAAATCCATAGATAGAGAGGATCTCAGAACTGTCTTGACCATAGTTTTATACATAGAAATCTTAGATATTCACTGTGAACTCAGGCTAGCTGCATATTTTCTGAACAGGAAATTTACAGATATTATATCCCCCAGACGCCCATAAGCTTCGCATGAGTATGTCATCTTTAGAGGAGCATGAAGAATCATTGGCTAAACTTATCTGCAACCTGGTTAACAATTTTGTTAAAATGGCCTAGTCAGTTGTCTTTTTGATTAGGGCATGGTCCTCAAATACAAAAAGTCTGACCCAGCAAAATCTTTTTAAACGGAATCTTTTTTTTTTTTTTTTTTTTTTGTTTCAGACAGTCTTCTGGATTACAAAAAAAAACAAAGAGCTGTTTTGATTATACTGGTCTGGTTCTACTTTAGGGAGTTGCTTTAGCTGCTGAGCTATATACTACCTTGACTGGAGTTCCTTCACCCTTCACCACACTTTTACATTCATTGCTCTGTTCTTCAGAGACAGCTTTCAGTTACAGAGTGTGAAGTTGAGGTACCTTGTCTTTGACAGGCATATCCTGAACTTATGAGAAATTTTAGTCTCATGGCATTTACAGGCCTCTTTTTTTTGTCTTGTGGGCATTTTTTTCAAAGAGAAACAGGATCCCACATCTGGGTCAGATAAAAAGATGTCTCACGGAGAGGTGATGGCACTGTTAGTGGACAGTTGTAAGGGATGACCTGGCTGTGGCAGAAATTTCATTCTAAATCCATCATGTGGCAGCTAGGCTGATGGTCCGAGGCATGGAGAGGCATGAGACATATGTCTGATTTTGAGAAAATGCTAAATAATGTGCTCTAGCTACCCATAAACTATCTAATCCTGCAAAACTCTTCTACCTGATTATCTATGTGACACTGACTTCCACAGATGAGAGTATGTTTATTTGGGGAAATAAAGAATATCCTTAAGCTGCCTTTAACTTTCCTTCTTATTTCTTTGGATAACCCACTCAATCTGTAAAAGCATACAACTAATTACCTAAATGTATTTGATTTGATGGTATTATTTGTTTGGGTTTTTTTAAAGATCATTTAATTATGCTTCCAGGCACAAGAGTCTACTTCTCAAAAAACATGAAATTCAGTCTTGCTGCTGTCCCCTAACCAAGCTAGAAATCCAAGTTACAGAAATAAGCTCTTCAGCTATAGAGGCATAGGAACAGAAAAAGTACTCGTGTGAAATCATGCCACAAAATTTCTTACAACCGGACATATACAAGTAAAAATTAAGCAACTTTTACAGTAATATACACACCGAATAAATCAGAAAATGAACTAGAAATGGAACTTGACTTACTACAGAAAGTAGATACTCTATGTCTCTATATATTTATAGCTACACACCTAGAATATATATTTAGCAAAATTATGTCTTACCAGAAGAAAGTGCTGACAGTCATCTCAACTTGAGATGTCTATTAAAAACTCAGAGAGAGAGAGAGAAAGAAAGCACAGTTCTGACAAAGTACTGAGCACAAGATTTCTCAACTGCTTTTGCCATGTTGTCCATGAGGTTAAGATCCTGGGATTATGTGTATTTATAGTGTTGGTTTACTATAATGAAAAATGTTACTCTTTGGGTGAATCAGAGTATTTTTCACTTACGCCAGCCACATGTACAGACAATTAGCGCAAAAAAAAAAAAAAAAGTTTGGGAACTTTACCTCCACCCAGTTCTCATCAAATCTTAACATATCATTTTTGTTTTTTCCTGCAGATGGTTAAGGAGAGACAAGTGTCCTTTCTTTGCAGTTCCTGCCTGTTACACTGTACTGCCTCAGTCCTATTTCTTTTCCTCAGTAGGAAAAACTTGTAATACTCTTCAGCACTAATACATCTCCACTGGCTGCATCAGTAATGGAATCTGAAACCCAAGAAGGTGAAGACTTGTGTTACACAACACTGCACACCATGCATGCTACCAGACTTGCACTGGGGAGGGGAACATGCAGCCATATTTTTTCCAGGACGTGCCTCTGCCAGAAAATGACACCATGCTAGGACACACGAAGAAATAAAGCAACAAACAGTCTTTGGAGCTTGGTTACAGACAAGGTGGCTAGGTTGCATCCCGTTTGATGTCAGCTATGTGAAAGCTGGATGTCTAATTTAAACCAGTCATCTGGGCTTTTTCTACAGTTAATAGAAAGAGAGGTACCTCAAAGGGAGACCTGCCTTATTAATTTCTGGATAGGCTGAACAGCATTTCCAAGGAAACACTCATGCTCAATCAACCAGTTTAACTGAGACTTCTCACAGTTTGCTGTGAAACCTTTAACAGCCGTTTGCAGGAGCTCAGCTCCGTCAGCTGTGGCCAGGAGCCTCCACAGACCAGCCAGGCTTCTCGGCTCTGACCTCACCCAGGTGAGAGCCAAGCTCTAGCCCCCAGTTGGGTTCAAACAGATGCAAACTGCTCTGTATAGGTCATTTCCCTGAAGCACATTTAAATACCTGGAAATAGTATTCAGCAGTTTTAAATATCTGTAATTTTTCAGACTGATAACATCTATCATACACACAAGATAAAACACCTACTTATCCCCAAATCTAACTTTTTGCAGTTACACCACTGAAATCTGAAGAGTTAGCTCTATGCATGCAAAAAGGCTAAACAGTCATTTTGCAAATATACCTGATCTCCCTACACCCTTTGCAAACACAAAAGTTATTTTCCAGGGGCTGTCATATTCACTAAACACTTAAATTTCAAGCTACTTCTTTTGGCAAAGGTCAGTAATAGCCAAAATGTTTGCACGCAACAGCATAATTTCTCCCAAGATTTGGAGTCTGCCTTTGGAAAGGGCAACAATTTTTCCCCTCTGTATAAGGGACACTTCTGAAAATTTGGGGTCAAACAGATTTGTTACTATGATCAAAGCTGAAACTGGCAATTCTGACAGCTTTATTGAGCAGAATGTATCTTGCTACTAGCAAAGGGTTTTATGGGTGAAATTAGAATCTCAGAAAATATGCCTTTATGCAGCCCATAAAGGAGAGAGTCCAAACGAAAATACTCCTTTGATATTAAACACACATAAAGCCTTATGCTGCTTGCTGCGTGATGGCCTGAAGACCATAGAGAAGATAAAAATCAACAGCTGGAAAGCATCCTGTCTTCCTGCAAGGCTCTCCATCCTACATAAGCATGGTCAGGAAAGGGACTAAGGTGATGCTTTATTAAAACCCCTAGAAAACATAGAAGATACTGTTGGAAGGTAATTCTGCTGTTTGCAGCAGTCATTTACACTCCCTGTTTCCCTTCTGCTTGGAGAATGAAGAATACAGCTGCAGCAGAAGTGTTGGCTGAACTGTGGCACCTCGAGAAGCTGTGGGGTCATTTAAGAATGAGGAACAAAATATTGGAATTTTCTGGAGAAAATGTTAGTGAGATGGCCAGGAGCCAGCACAGAGGCTTCTCAAGTTGGACACTCAGTTACCCCGATCTGTCCTCAGAGCCCAGGGATGCAGACTAGCCCATGTCTTTGCACAGCAAAACCATCCTAAAGATTTACCACCGACGCTATTTCAGTGTTGATGCTTTGGAGACATTTCTCTCTCTCCTGTATGCCACCCCAGAGTGGGAATATCAAAAAGTGTAGCCATCTACCTAGTAAGTTTGCAACCAGCATGAGTACAAGTTCTAAAGTGATTCAGACAGACTATATTGACACAGCCCTACTGACTACCGGACCTGAAGACCATATTTTTCCTACCCATATGTATAAATCTGGTTGAAAAAGAATTTAGTTCCCTTCTTTTATTGTCTTTTAATTCAGACACTGACAGACCAGTGAAATATCCTGTTTTGCCTTTTGATGTCATCCTTGTTGCTTGTTGGGGATCGAGATTAATGTTCTAAAGGGGCCATGGGCGCACACCACAGCCCAATGAACCAGGAACATCAGAACAAATGCCTCTGGGAAGGAAATGAATGAAACCACTGCTCAGAGAATCAATCGATATTTTCCAAGAGACAAAAAAAAAACCCCCAAAACACCAAAAAGACATCTCTCAAACAGGAAACTAAAAAGACAAGTTCATGGTATTCTGAGGTAAAAACCATGAATAGAGGGCAAGTCTGTCTTTTAGCACAAGCATCATAATGAAGAACTCTGAGTCAGAAGAGCTATCCTCTCCTCCCAATCTCTTTAAATGACAAAATTGTGTGCAAGTCAAATTCTGCAGGAAAGTACACCTGTGTTGCCATAAACTTGTAAGTAAGTGCAGAGAATTTCCTGCTTTGCTCTTGGAAACCCCGTCATTTGTCATCTAAAGAGCACATGGGAGGCTTGTTTCCCTTCCTTCTAGTTTTATGTGGGATTTGGTTGAGGTATGTACAAAATTTTCCAGGCTCTTTACACCAGAAGTCTTTGACCAAGTTCCAGCTGACTCCTTTCGTTTAAAATGCTTCCCCTCCTGTATCTGTTTGGAGTTTGCTGTGGTTTCCCTGCCTGTTCCCAGAGTTTCTGGAGAGTGCCTGGCCATAGCTTGTCATCTGGCAGACATTGGTGTGAATTCACCTGCTAGAAGAGGTATTAACCGTCTTTAGAGTTGCAGAGACTGTCATTTTTAAATGGGATTTTTTTCCAAAATCACTGGAGATTTCCATCGGAACATTAGGGTTTTTTCCATACTGGATGATTGCAATAGAAATATAATGTTCCCACACATGCTCAAATAAAGTCATCTGCCTTATGTATCCTTCTGAGCCTTCACAAAATGACACATCTTATGGCAAGCACATGAAAGAATATTTTGGCATTTATTCTTGACATGAATTCAGTTGTTGTGTGAGAAGAGCTGAGAGTTAACACCTTTGCTGAGCTGTCAGAAAACACCCCAACAACCCCCATCACAAAAATCCAACCAAGAAACCATTGTTTATTGTCCAAAATGCAGCGCTGGCAGCCACGTGCCCCCGCCAGTCATGGTTAGTTCGTTGCATGTTTTCTGAGAGATATGTACAGTGCCCCTATTCTTTAGCATTTGTCACAAAAGTTTAACATTGTTAAAAGGATGCTAGAAAATCCTTTCCTCCTTCTGGTCTCTGTCTCCATGTCACTGTTAAAGAAATCCAAATGAACACCAACATTTTTAACTGAAAAGCAAGACAAATAATAATGATAAATCTAAACCAAACCCAAAACATCAAAAAGTGAAGAAGCAAAATGTCACTACCGCATCCATAGTTTTTATTCCCAAATGGAAAGTGGCGAAAGGGGAATTTAATTACCACCATTGATATTACAGTCAACCTGCTCAAGCGCTATTTCAGCTGTATGCGGCTATGGAAGAGAAAAAAAAAGGGCATGATATACTAAATGAGATGTTAAATAATATGCATTAAACAAACCAGCTTCACACAGAGACATGCAGTCTGACAAGGGGGCCCATTTAAGCAAGCCAAAAGGTAGGGGGAAAAAAAATCAAAAGATCTGCTGCATATTTTTCCAGTTTATTTTTCCTTTTTTTTCCTCTCTGCACTAACAGTTTTTAAGAGGCCAAAGATATTCAAAGTGAAATGTCACCATTCTCACAAGCTTAAATAAACTATTTATTAGAGGTAGTCTAAGTACCCTAGAGAAATTTATTTGCCCTGGCAATAATATTTATAAATGACCTATGAAATATTATGACATTGTACCAGTAGCAGAGCAGTTTAGTTCCAATCGGCAAGTGCACTTAGAGGGGGGGAAATATTTCTTTGCAGGGCCAGCAAAGTGTGGAGGCAACGCTTGGGAGAAGATGAAAATGCCCTCAGTACAGTCTTTTCTTTGACATTGGTAATAAATAAATATAAAAGCAATAAATAAATAAATCATTCAGCTCTAAAACAGATGCAGTCATTTTACGGTCCCCATCAATTGAGTCTCTGCTGCTTGTAATGGAGAGGTCTAAATGCAACGTGGCTGAAACAGGGAACCGGGTTCCTCAGCCACAGGACGGTGAAGGCTGTGAGACTACCAGAGGGGGAACACAGGTACCTATTGAACATACAGAGGCATGGGCAGCTCTTTACATTTTTTTTTTTTTTTGACCAATGTACTGAGGCAGGAACGACAACAGAAACCCAGCAATTAGGTATTCCGACAGAACTGCTATTTTAAGAACAAAAACTTCATTAATGGTTTGGGGCTGGAGGGTGGGGAGGGTTTAAAGGTAAAACTCGTGTGTGCAGACAAATATGTAAAATTTACATATATGTAAATATATGTAATATTTAAATGCTAATAAATGCCACACTTGAACACTTCTCCCAAATGACATAGAAGCCAAAATCTGTTTTGCTGTAAACTGTGAAGCTATTTTAAAACATAGCTTATGTTGGTGATGAGATATTTGTCCTCCACTACAGGACAGATGAAAACTTAGCTTAAAAAACACCCCAACAAACAAAAACAACAACAAAAAAATGGAAAACAGCTTATATTTTAATTTTTATTCCCAGTGAAGAAAAAGTTAAAAGTAGTAACTGTGGCACAAACACAAATATCTCCTTGAGATTTAAACACAGAAACCATTTTTTGTGAGATCAACAGACGTCATGTAGAAACTATGTTTCCAAACATGAACTCACTGAAACTACAAATATAAGGTCAATCCGTTTATGCTTCTTTTAATCTACATATAATTAATTAGTTCACTTCCTCTACTGCCCTATTCTGCATTACAGTATCCCCCCATAAAATCTGTATTACTTTGTATAAATGCTATTCCACAGTACCAGACTAGCAATTGTTGTGAATGCTTATGTGTTCATTCCAAGATTTCACTGTAGGTATCTCATACATGTAAGCCATGCAGGTTGAGATTCTTAGTTTTCAGATGAATAGTAACTTTCACAGATACATTCAGTAAAATTCTACTTAGAATTCTTTATGAAAGCAAGAAGGTTGAATATGGAGAAAAGAAACAAAGGAAAATAATTTGAATGGCACCCGTACGACATGTAAAAAATTTATTTTTAAAATACCAAATCTGGTCTCTGTACAGTCCTCAATATTATATACCTAAAAGATTATATCTAAAGAAAGCTGGACCAGAAAGAAAGTACCTGTAAAGTGGATGCTGAATTCTGTGATTTCCCTCTTACCTCATGTTTGCTTTATTCCAACTCTATTGTGATTATGCTGCAGAGGCATAAGAGCGACAGAATAGTACAAAAAGCCCACAAACCCCAGCCCCTTCAGTACGTCTATCACAGGCTGTTAGACCAGTGCAGTAGATTTCAAACAACACAGTTTTAAGTTTCCTTTATGCTTTGTTTTTGACCTGGATTTTGGCTTTTTTTTTCACTGATCTCTAGTTCTTTGTACACAAAATTTTAATATACAAAAACTAGAAAGCCTTGCTGCGATGTGGTTAGAAGCAGGTCCCAACAATGTGCAGATCATGGGGTGTGTCATGATTTTCAGCTCGACAAGTACATCAAGCCTTAGCTCCTCTAGGGAGTGGCCCTGCACATGAACCTCTACAAACTTGGCCCATGTTTCCTGTTTATAACCGAATAAGGTGTCTTTTGCCTAGTTTGCAAAACAAGCACAGAACTACCCACTGCTAATCTTTAACGTGCACTTCCCAGTCACACTTCTCACACTGCACAGCTATCTGCTCTTCTGTGGTTATTTGTCAGTGCCATGTAAAGTGTAAGGAGGCGGGTATAGAAGAACTGGTTTTCTCTCCAGAAATAATGACCAGTGAAAATACAGAAAGCAAAGTATGAGACCAGGCATTCAGCATTATGGGACTGCCTACAAAATTTCATTGGGATTCTTCTTGTTTGACTCCTTGCCTTTGAGCACTTCTGCTAAACCCCTGTGAGCATTCAGGATTTTCTCTGCTTGAGGTCTAGATGCTCTCATGTAACCACAAATCAGACTATGGGACAACCCATAAGGTTGATCCCACGAGGAGGAGATGTGCAATGACCTGGTAAACTATTTTTCACCCTGTACCTGCAGCCCCAGAGCAGAAGGCTTTGCAGGAAAGGTGTCAACTGCCCACATCCAACACTCATGGATGCTGGCCATGGGAAGACATCAGCTGTGTGCTTTTGAACACCAGCATCATCCCTATTTCGGAGCTGTGCTGGTGAGTTCTGGCTACCTGCAGGTGCCTCCTGGCCAAGCTATGTGCTGGGGATGAAACAGGGAGCAGTTATGACATGGGGGGAAAATTGCTGCCCAGTATGGCACCTGCAATGCAGAACTAGGACCTTTCTCCTGCTGCTTGATGTCAAATACTGATGTCAGTGGTCAGTGATTTAGAGATCAGACCGGCAGGTCTGGAGCTCGGCAGAAGCCTCAACACAGTCCCATAAATGGACAAGACTTAGGCCAGGTTAGGGGGGAACTTGAGGTGAAGTTTCAAGAGTCCAGCTCAACATATGTGAGACTTGAGAGGTCCCTCCCTAGCCCAGACCAAGGGACAGTCAACAAAAGAGCAAAGATCTATTTGCTCTGGAAAACAACAGGCTTTTTCGGCTAAAAACATTTCAACAGATCAATAGTAATCCCCTCTCAACTTTATCTTCAAGAGATAAAATTGTGTCCCTCAGTTTCCTTCCTTTCTTCTTACCCTCCCCTCCTCCCCTCATTAATCTTAACTTGCTGCCTAGCATCCTTCACGTCTTTGTGCCGGGGCTGTGCGCAGCTAGGAGGTACATGTACACCGTTAAAACGAAGAAATGAAAAAGAATCATAAATGTAGGCTGATATATTAAAAGGTGCAATACAAGATCTATTTTGTTCATTGCTGAATCCAGCTTGGTCCACTCTCCTGCTTATTCTAGTTAAATGCACATGTCAACATATAAAAAGTTATTTCAGACTGCAGCATTTCATTACCCGAGCCAAGCCAAATGAACACAGGAATAGAAACAGCACATACGCCAAGGAAAATGAACTTTTTTTTCCTCCTACTGTGACATTTTTGGAGGCAGCCAATTATACATTAAAAAAATCATGAATGAGCAGTGTAATTTTGGAGCCATAACTTAAAGTGAAGTATTCCTTTAAATACGAAATTAATATAATCATGACATTTTAACAGTTTTTCATGGTTCTGCATTCTTCTACGAGGACTCATTCTAAGTAAACCTATATGCTATATAAAAAGACCACAATAATCTTTTCCCACTAGTAAAATTGCTACTCTTATGAGTGTTACATATATAGGAGTTTTTACATACATAAACAGAATGTGGTCACTTGTGGGATCTATAGATTACATTGGGGGCATATTAAGGGAGTAATGCATATGCCAAATTTGTTGGCGTGTTTTACAGTGTCTAGATTTTTCTATCCTGTGCTATTTTGTACATTTCCTGCCCTGACATAAATGACCTCATTAGCAAGAAATTCTAATAAGTATTCATAAGAGTTTTTTTATTTCAAAATCTGAACTTTGCTGGCTACAGCTTGCTTCTATTTTGTGACCTCCCTCTGTATGTGTAGCCCTGGAGGGGAAGGAGAGAGGAGAAAAGGAAAATAAAATGAAACAAAATTCTGCTCACACAAGGGAGTTTTCTGCTGAATGACATAACCGTTACTCCCGTCAGCCTGAGCTATGGTCAGACTGCCCAACCATCTAGCAAAATTAAGTAAATGCAGAAAAGATATTTTGGGAATTGAAAATTACCTTCCAAATACAAGCAGTTTATTTTTGCCTTCCGAGCCAAAGAAGGAGAACACACAGCAGCATATAGAGTACTCTATTCCCTACATATTAAGGTTGTGTTAGCTTTATAGCAGTTCCTGTCACCATTCAGTATCTTACCCCCCAAGGAGATATGTTTTACCACTGGATCAGAAGCCTATTTCTGCAATCCCAACTCAGGGTAAAACTGCTTTGCAACTCCAGGACCTGACCCACTTGTAGCATTCCTTACAGTTTACCCTGTAGCTGGGGCTGGAAATAAATGTTGCTCCTAACATCGGAAACACTGTTTTGTTTTTTTCCTGTGGATAGTGAGCTCAGAACATGCTACAGAAGGAGAGCTGGGAGCTCCTAGCAAAAGCTCCAGTCAGTAACAATATTCAGTATTCACAGAGAGTTGAAGGTGCTTTTTAGACTCTAAAAAATGGAGGCTGAAATGCAAAAAAATGTAAAAGATAATAAGAAAAAAAGATGTAGAGGCAAAACCTGAAAATATAGATCAGAGCTACATATATCTATGTATACACATCTGTATAACTGCACACCCAATTAACATATACAATAACCACACCCATTAAAATGCTGATTAAGGTAGAGTCATGCAAGACTGCAGGACCAGGCTCAAATGGAATCTGGCCTGAAGCATGATTTGGAGGTCAGGCTCCAAAATTCTCCAGGAAAATCTAATTTGTTTGTAGTTTCTAAATCCAGCAAGAGTGACTCCATGTTTCGCTTCCATCCTTCTCTGTCAAACTACCATTTCCCCAACCTCATGTTCCTGCCCAGACCTCATCTTCCAGCCATCTCCCCAGCCTCAAAATTGTCCGTCCCCGCACTTCACACACCCTGTTACCCTGGAGCAGTTGCCCACTGTACTACTTTAATGATGAGGGTGAATGGACAGGTCAGAGCTAAGGCGGGGGGGGGGTGGGGGGGGGGGCGAAATGCATATCCTCAGGGCATTAGTGTGGTCTTGTCTACCTAGCCATTAATTTCTGAAAATGGATATCCTGTTTATATGGTAATCATAAATTTGGCTTTATGGTGAGCATACTCTTTGGATATACTCCTTCTGCCCTTCAGAAAAAGGTTTCTCAGTGGCTTGCCCAAACTAATTTTAGGTATGTGTGGTGGTGCTGGGGAAAGACTGCTGTGCTTCAGTTTCTGGGTACTTATCAAGGACCATCCTCCTTCTATGGTACTACAGATTTTTGAAACAAAAGCAGAGGAAACAGCTATTTCTTCTGTTTGATTGCAAATACTGAGGCAAACTGAACACTGCCAAAGATGTTAATGCTCTTTGCTTGGCACCCACTAAATCTTGTTATAGGTTACAGGTTTAGCCTTTTACAGGCAAGAAGACTTGCTGCTTGTGGCTTCAGAAACTCTTCAGATACAAACAGCGACAAGTTGTGCAAAGCATGTAAAGGCTGCAGCCGCTAATCACCTTGAAAATCAGTAACAAAACTAACATTAATAGGCAGCTCATGGGAAGGCAAAGTAGGAAATTTAAAGACAGTTGATGTGTTTTGAGTTGCTACGAAAGAACATGGGCTTCTGCTGCCTCCTAGGGTATGTCTTCATGGCAGTGCCTGCTGCCTGAATGATACCTGAACTCATGTTAGACTTCCAAACCGCAGTGCAGCTGGCAATGTACTTACGGTGACGGAGGGGCCAGAGTGCTCTAGTAGTAAGCATTTACTTGGCCTTTCAGCTGGCTTTTCTGCCTCCCCTGGACGGTGTGTAGCAATATATGTCAGTGTCTGCTAGAGCTATTTACAATCCGTACAACTAGACTGTCTTAAAAAGCCTGGTATTTTAAATGCACAATATATATTTTATGTTCCTCTTATCTCTCCTTTGAGTTTTGAGGCATCAGGATTCCTGCTTTTCATGTTTATCTCCACAGTGAGGGCTAGAAATTAGCAATTTTAAGAATTCTCACATAACTGCGTGTCTCCAGATACTGAAGCCTTAGGAAACACACAGAAAAGTAGACGACCTGTGTTATTATCGCAGTTTCTACTCTTGAAGAGGCAGGGAAGCTGTATGAGCCAGGTCCTGAATCCAGATGATGATGTGATCAGACATTTAACCTGACCTGGCAGCAGACAGCATGGCTCTGTACTAGCCCACATTTTAAATGACACTGTTTTGGCCACTTTCTGTACCTGTTAAAATTGCTTTACATGCCATTATTGTATATTTCACTTCTTGAAAAAAACCCAATCCTTTTTATGCCAGTTATAGCCTCCTAATTTTGTTAGCATTTTTCAGAAGAGAAAATATGACAGAATTTTCAGTACTTCTAGTCATCAGGTTTTAAAAACACTGAGGCACAAGACACTGCCATGTTCCATGTGTGCACTTTTAACTGTGGGCTGCAGGTCTCAAACAAACACAGAACTGCCAATTTGGTACTTAATGATGCCCCTTAAACATGAGCAAAGCCTGCCAGCACATTTTTAGTTATTATTTCTTCATCTACAAGCTACATGATACTACTAGAGAAGTGTGCTAGGCCCAGAGTAGAGATGGTGGGGTGCTGCAGTGACTAAATAACCTCCTGAGGTCCCCTCCAAGCTGAACTATCCTACGATCTTAAGATATTTTATTGCACCACAACTATGGAATTGAGAACACCAGCTATGGCCTAATGCAATAGCAGATAGTTTACTTCATGGGCAGAGACAAGCATTTTAAGTTCAAAGAAGGATTAAAGGAGAGATGTTTAGGATTGCCTAGAACACAGAAGGGCAATAGACTCTTAAAGAAGCTGCATTTGAGACTGTGAGGAATACCTCTAGATGCTGAGTGATATATTTCTAGGTAAGGTATTTATACATCTCTTTGTATGATAGTATCCGAGTACCTTATAGTAACTGAAGTAGCAAAATATTTTTTTACGGGGGGGGGGACTATGCCTTGTTTGCATTTGCGCTGAGGTTCTCTGGCAGAACACCCCGGGTTTCTGAAGCCGGAGCTCAGTGTGTGAGCCAACAGACCATGCTTCCTTTCTTTCAGTCTATTCACAGTCATAGCCGTACCACACAAAGCCAGTTTAACCAGCAGAAAAACACTTGCTGATAATAAAAGAAGCACCGTTCTTCAATTACAAGACCATGTGTAAATCCCTAGATAAATTGCTTAGCTATGTAGTATTATTTAATTGTATTCTGACATTGCATAAAAATGCACTCGAGGATCAAGCTTGTAATGAACTGTGCCTGCGTGTTCAGAAGAGATCTGAGGTACTCTATGCCACTGCACCTCCTCAGACTTAGAACCCAGACCCCTTCTCCTGGTCTTGGAGGACTGCAGGGTGTAACACACACACTGACTTACATGTGTTTTACTAAAAAACACCAGTACTGAAATCACAACCAAACTTCTAAACAAGAAAAATATTAATATGATTTATCAACATTATTTACTAGTAAGAAAAGTAATTACATTGTAGAAGTGAGTATATATTACTGATCTGCTCACACTTTTCCTGCTACATAAAATTTAAAGCTATGTGCAGCAAATAACAATCTGGTGGTAAATATAGGGAGAAAAGTATTTCTCAGTTTCTTGACATTTTATATCTCTCTCCTGTACCTCATAAGACTTTATATGAAGTTCTGTGTATGAATTTACTGTTCAGTGAAAATTTTCTTCCCCATATACAGCCAACATGTCAGAGCAGGTTGCCACAGTACTCCAGTGTATCTTGGTGGGGTTTTTCTTTTATTTTTCTTCTACAGAGTGTCATCCTGTAACTTGCCTTGTACAGCAGTATTCTTCATGCTGCTTATTATCGATAATCCTTTGCAAACACCCAGAGAGAAGTTATAGCAATCTAGACTCAATGTATTCTTCTAGTCCATCCCTTAGCATCCAATACTGGCCATCGGCAGCAACAGAACAGCTCCAGGACTAAACAGATGTTTGCTCTGACTCAGCATCGCAGTTCTTGCATGAAACATAAATCCAACTGCTAGTCCAGTAATCATTTGAATCATATAAATCCGGGGTTTTCCAGTGTACTTCCCCTGATCAAGAGGAACTGGAGGTCAATATTACATGACATTCAAATAATATTAAAACTGCCCTTTAAATTACTGACCTGAAAAAATGTGGTAGGTGAAATAACCACAGTAATTCTGAAGGAAGGGGAAGGAAAATTACTCATTTTACTATAGGAAAATTTCTCTGTGTTCTCTGTGAATTCTTTGTGATGCTGGAATCTCTTTCATTCAGAAACAGAATGAAATAATGAAAATTTTAAACATATTAATTAGAAATATATCAGTTCAATGGAAATTCTCAGAAAAATCAGTGTCTTTCACCCCAATTCTGATTTTCATAAAGTCGCTCTGAAGTGGAAAATTGGAAATACTTTCTTTCAGTATACAATTTAAAATACAGTTCCACAGAGTGTGACACCTTTCCAAAAAATGTTCCATCGGAAACAAATTGTCATTTTCAGATGGAGAAACATTCCAAAGGAAAATTCTCAACTTCTCTGTAGGAAGGGCAGCACTTGCAGCATGCAGCAATAACCAACTAAGAACAGCTACAAAATCTATTTTTGAATATAGCTTCCTAGATTAAATTGTTTAACATCTGCAACAACTGAAGGCAATAAAAGCTGTTCAAATAAAATTTATTTCCATCAGAAAATATCAATTTTTAAAAATCCGAACAAGAATTTTTAAAAAGCTGTTCAAAAGAAGAGACAGGTTTAATGACTTTATAATATATAATTTTTTTTTCATTTGATCAGGATAGAAGCATTCTTTAAATACTCCATTTTCACATTTTGTTTTGGGGTCCAGGATGACTTATCATTTAGAACTTTATGTTAATTTAGAATGACCTATTAAAAATTATAGAAGGTAGAAGCAAAATACTTATAGCTGATTTGATTTCTGTTCTTTGGAAGTTCAGGTCAAGGCTCCTTGTGGGAGGATTTGACTTTTTATTTAAAAAAAAATATTGTCAACACCTCCCAGATACACTTGAGGTAAAAATATACTTTTTCACCCAGCATCATAAGCAACAGAACTAACAGAGCTTTGTTTCCTATACATTTGTGGCTGGACTCACTGGCACCTGAGAAGAGCCACACTCACACTGCAGCCTTTTCTTCTGGGAGCAGGGGGATAAACAGAGTGCCTGTCCCCTACCCTGGCACTTATTTTCTCTAAAACTTACAAGAAATCAACATCTCTATGCTCATGACCCCCTTCTCATTTTCGGTTAAAACCAGCTGTGATGCTTAGAAGGTTTTGGTGGAGAACAGGAAGAGACAGGCTCCCTCAACCACAGCCTTTTTGGTCAGTGCTGCTATTTCCAGGACCTTTTCCCTGCAAGTTAAACAGCCCAGGTGCATCAATACGGGTTAGATTTCCAACATTGTAACAGCCTGTGAAAGATGCCCTTCCCCAAAGGCTCCATTATTTACCAGGAGCCCTAAATCACTGCACTGTTTCTATCTTCCTTGGTATTCACAGTTAATCTGTGTGCTCGCCTCAAGGACTGTTAGTGTAAAGCAGAACATCTTCTGCAAGCGACTCTCCTTGTTTCTTATTAAAGGTAAGCTAGCTGCAAACTGATTCCTGGCTGCTACGCAGCACATGGCTGTGAGCCCCTCCCTCCCTTCACCCCAACATGCTCCAAGGTGTCATGGGCAGGGTTTGCTGGGTGGTTTTGGTTCCGCCAGAAGAGTTTCTGCCAAGAGAGCAGAAAAGCAACTAGATTGCACCAATTGCCTAATCACAGCAATCCTTGAGACTGCTATAAATGAGATCAAACTCTTCAAGCTGGATCCTAATCAACAGTCAGTGCAATCACTGGGGAGCAGACACTGCCATCTGCATGCTCATTTATTGGGCTTTGGAATTATTTAACGTTTGATTTATGGTGGTGAATTGCATCCTGGCAAACATTCACTATGTGAAACTCTTTGCTCCCTCACCCATTAAAAATCAGGGCCTGATCCATGTGAAAGCCTCCTGCTGAGTTTACTGTGTTTTGGATCAGGCCTCTGGGTCTCAAGACTGGCAGATAATATTCCATTTCTGTCCAACTTTCTTTCTCAAATTTAGAAGAAGCTCAAGTGTTTTCCATCAACATTTTTATATTTACTTTTGGGAGAATCTTCACAGTGGGTCAGGTTACTGTGATATAGAAAGGATGACCCACACTGACATATAAATTTTCCAAAAAATCTCAGCCTAAGGCAGACATCTGCCTTGGAGAATTTCAGCCCAGATAGCTAAAGGTTGGCAAAGATGTAAGCAACTGAAAATAGAGGTCTATAATGGAAAGTGGTGTAGAACCTTAATAATAGGAGGGTGCTACCAAGTACCACATATGATAAGGCTCCATAACAAGAACCATAAGGGAAGAATTCAGGCAGGTTTCTTTCAGATATGCTTCAGAATATATGATCTATCTCTTCTTTTCTTTTGCTTGAAAGGCATATCCAAGTTAGCTCTTATTTTTGCCTGATCCTTCAGACATTAGCATGACAACCAGGCAGCTCAAAACCAGCCTTTCCCTCTCAACTGTATTAAGCAAGGTTTATCTGAGAGGCATAAAACCATCGCTGAAAGTCAAAAGAAGTCTGGGCTGTGATAGTTCCTCTCTGCATTGAGAAGTCAGCTAGCAAAGTAGAAAACCTGCGCGGCTGAGATCTAAGCTGTTAAATCAACAATACTTGGTTTTCAGATTAAAAACCTGTGTTGACATTTCAGTACAAGAACGCATGCACAACTTCAGTTCTATGGTACCCTAAATCCCAGCACACCACGAAGATTCATTTGGACATAATAGATGAAAAACATGATTTCACTCAGATTAATTCTGAACTTTTTAAGTCTCTATTTCTGCTTTCACCTCATCTCTGTCAATTCACTCCTGTTGAGCAGGATGTGAAGACATGAGCTGGAATCTTGTTTAAAGCCATGCAAGAAATTTGCTGCAATTTACACCTGCATAAATCCTGACTAACTCCATTGGCATAAATGGAAGCACAATCTGGCTTGAAGCATCAAGCATACTTTTTTTTTTTTTAATTAGGCAACAGCTTAAAAATAAAAATCTAATGACTTCATGGGTATTGTGCAGAATCAATGGATTTGTGCTGGACTGTTCTGGAGTAAATGAGATCAGGCTTTGCCTATGTTTACTGGCATCCCATACCAAATACACATTCATAGCATCTCTCCCTGTGAACCTCCTGTCCATCTCCTTGAACTGGACATGGCACGCTCCAAGAACACATGCAACACGGAATACACCTTCTTCACAAGAGATATACTAGTAACTACAAGTCACATCAGCTATATTAGTTATTGACACACACATATCGGTGTTGAGAAAAGGTATTCCAAAAATGAGCAGTGTTCATGCATGTTTGCAAAACACAGAGGGCCAGGATGAAATGTATTTTCTATTTACAAGAAGGAATGGCCACACAACTTGGAAAGCTACTTTTAAGAACTATAATCCTGTTTTAGTAGCTAAGAAAATCCACATAACGTCCATTTGCAAAAAGCCTTCTGAAAAGCTTTATATTATGGAATGACTCAATCTTTAAGGAACTGGGGGCAAACAACCCACAAACACCTTAGTGCCAAAATATGTTTTTGTTAACAAATGCATTTGTTGGGTTTATTTCAGACATATTCTTGAAACCTCAAAAATGTAGCGCGCTCATTTTGCAACTGACTCATTGTGCACCAATTTTCAGCTTTTTCCCTTGTTTTTTTTAATGCAGTTCAGTTATGCCCATCACCCCACCCGCAAATTAGGGTTTTATAATGGAAATTCTGACAGGGCCTTCACTATGGTGGTGCTTGCAGGCACTGTCATGATAAATAATTTACTATTTAATTACTCCTGATGTAATCACAGCAGGAGTCAGATTCACTAACATCCATCTCTCCATTGTTATCCAGGAGGAATAAGATGGTAGGGAAATACCACTCTTCTCTGAGCCCATCTTTTTAGCTCCCAACTTTAAAATGAGTGTTTAAATTGGTAAAGAGAGAGTTTACCACCACAATCCAACCTCTACGTTTGTTTATGTTGGACAACACTTTTGTCCTGGCTTGCATTACTCAGATGGATAAAGCTCAGAAGGGTTCTGCTTTACTGCCCTGTTTTCCCTTAGTGTTTCTGCATTTTTTAAATGCTACCAAATGGTTGCTTTTGGCTCCCAGCATTATCACATGTTGTCTATAAGTATGGAAATAGTTATGGTAATATGAACGTAAATCATAACTGTAAATACCACATAAAGAAGACTGCCATATAATTATAAAAATACCTAATAGATTTCTTTTTCAAAGACAACACAGCTGTCCCTTCTAACCTTTCATTTGTAGATTCTTTTCTCTCCTGTTTTTATTTATAGTTTGCCATGCAGTTTGACATAGCACACCACGGTTTTTGTTTCTAATTTTGAAAAGAAAAGAAAAAGAAAGAATACTCATTTCATCATAAAGAAGCATTAGTTTACAATTTTGAAAAGAAACTAACACCAGCTCTAGCACATCATCTTGGAACCAATCTCCCTCTTAATACATTTCAAAAGAATCTGTCAATGGCTACATACCACAACTTAAAATTAAACCCTGCCGTCAAACTAAAGGAAGGGTCGGCCAAATGGCACATATCACGTGTTGGGAAATAAGCCCCATTCTTTCTCTAAACATCTCAGTGTTTTTGTGAAAAGAACCACACTACGTTATTACACTGACCACAACAAAACAAGATTTTTATACCCTACTCGGGGAAAAACAGGTTGAAAACTGTTATGGGTAAACTTACACTCTGCAACATGCCATATTAATGAAAGGAGTGAAGCCTTACACAGCACTGATGTTGCCAAAAAGGGTTTTACATATTGTCTGGAAACTGCCACTGTGCATTTTATACCTTTCTAGTCAGCTTTGCAATGCTTAAAAGCAAAGTGATACAAGTGTATTTCAACTCTGCTTTATGTTGGACTTACATGGTGCTTCATCCTACACAAACTTGTTCTTACCTCTTCCTTGTTACCTTAAACTTACATATGGAGCCCGGATAGTCACAAAAGAGAGGCTGCAGACAATGCTGCTCATGCCACATGAATGGAAGACTGTTATCTTTGAATCTTTGAAACATTTTTGCCTCAAACCTTTTATCTATCACTAAGCAACCACTTCAGAGATCTGTGCCTATGCTCTTTGACACAGCAAATCCCACATTTTAACTCAAATAGTAGCAAAAGTCTCAAGGGAATGCAGTTCATCCTAACCCTCAAAATGTGTGCTTCTCTCTCTCTCTCTCTCTCTCTAAATTTATAAAAAGAGTAATTATGGCTTTATGCAGGACAACGCACAGCTCTGAATGGGTGAATTACATTCTGATTCACTTTCAGAGAAACAACTAAAATGAACTGGAAAATGCTGGTAGGAAAGATCAGTCTGGGCTAGAGGTGTACTAATAGCTTCTTGATACAGATTTTTAAGCAGATGAAATGTTCAAATCCACATTGCTTTTTTATCAGTCTACACCAACTGGCCTTTGTCCAAAAATGTGTCATTTTATCAGATGTGTCGCTCAGCTGGGGGGCTGCCATGACTATACTGGGCGACTGAATGTTAAAATAATTTCTCCAGGGGAAAGAGGCTGATCCCAAAGGTTTTCTAGTTCCAAGGGGGCGATCATTTTTCACCACCCACTGAAGCCTGATGTCAGACATGCCCTTGCTTCATTTATTCTCATCAGAGGTTGAAACCCAGCTTGTCCTTCCTGACTCCAATATTGTTTCACAATTGGGCACATAGCAGCTACTACACAGTGAACTGTTAAAGCAGGAGAGCCCATGAGACATGGGAAAATAGTTTAGGGGAAGCTGTTTGACAGCAGGATGCGGTCGTTTCTATTGTCCCACTAAAATAGAGATATCTGGGAAGCTTAACTTTGTTTTCACTATGTAAACACATGTATTTTAGCCTAATGTGCCAAAAAGATGCAAATAAAAAGAAAAAACAAACCACCAAATCCATACCACCGAAACCCCGAACAAACCAACACAACAAATGTTTGCCCTATTTGTGCACTGTGTCTACTTTCTTAGCAGGAATATGAGACTGAAGCCCTGTACACTTAAAAGAATGTTAATTTGTACTGAAAGAACAAATGCCCTGGGTTTCATCAGGCTCTGGGTTTTTAGTTTGCATTTGTAGTTTGGTCTGAGAACAAAAGGGAAGCTGCAATGATTGAATGTCTTTTATAGAATCATCTTATGAAAATATCTTGACATATTTTTATTCCCTTCTATGTATTTTCTCCAGAACAATACGTAGAGAGATAGAAATCACCAGTTCCCATACAATATGTGGTCAGTTAAAGCACTACAGTTTAACTCTTCAAACAAAATAGCAGCTAGGTCTTGCCCACACTAATGGCTTGCACTTGTGCCAACTATATTTAGATTATGCTTAAATGAAGTTACGATGGCTATACCATTGGGTTTTTTTAACTTGCATGACTGTTGTTCCGAGAACATTGTTGTGAATCCCTGCTACAGGCTGGTTGCCACGTGCTTACAATAGACATTTAACATGAGAGGGCGAAACCATGTGGCTTCATCCTCTCTAAGCATTTACATTGCGGCAGTATGGATGAAAATGAAAACCTCTGTGAATCAGAGAGAGTTTAGTTTGCTAGTGGGTTTAAGCTGTAAAGGCAGAGCATAAGCAGATATCTGCAACAGAAATCATTCACTGCAGCATTTACTGCATCCACTGGCATCTCCTGTAACGTTCCTCTTCTTACACCAAGTTACCTCTGCAGTACGCTAATTAAGGATTTGAAATAAAAAGTTATCAAATCCACTGCATATTGTGCTAAAGATGAACCAATGACAGACATATTAATAACTTTGTGACACTCTCTTCTTCACAAATATAGAGCAGTCAGGAGACCATGAACAACTGCTTCCAGAGTATTCACGATGCTAGCAATATTTCTCACGCAATATAATCTGTTATTACAAATACTTTTATTGCTAAATTCTCAAGTCTGTATTGTGGGTTTCTCTATATATGCATATTCAAAAATCTGAATGAACTAATGATGTGAATTTACAGAATATACAGGGGCTGGAGAGCAATATAACCCTTTCAAAGTGAATTAAGGTAATCTGAACAAAAGCCATTTTCACTTTGAATGACTGTGCCTGCAAAAGGAACCAATCCACTTTAAAAGTTAACTCAGATAGTTTGTCTTTATCTGTGAGGCTGATTCTCTGACATGGTCTGATAAAGCTAAAAGTCAAAGAAAATCTGTCCTTTGACATCATAGCATCATATATTTCCAGTGTTGTCCTAGCAATGCTCATTAGATATTAGGAATTGTATTAGTTTGATTTTGGGTTTTTTTGGCAAGATGCACAGTTGTTAAGAATAATGACAGTTTCCTTCCTCTTTCCTTCTCACCTCACTTCCCCAGAAAAAAAGTGAAAAGAAAATTTGCATGACAAATTTGGGTAAAAAGAGGATACGAATAGACAACAGATATGTTAAAAGCAAATGGACTTTTGTCCCAAATGTTACATCATACCACATACCAAAGCTACTGCGCTGCTACCGTCCACAGAAAGCACACTGTTCTAGGGACACCAGTTTTTAGGGGTAGGTAAGACAGCTGACCAAAAATCTATTAGAGAAACAGATTCCTAGTTTTAAGCAAACTTCTGGTTTTTTTAATCATTTGAGTGGGAAAACCTCTTGAGGATGTTTGGAATAGGTCTAAAACAATAGAGCCTCACTGAGTTTTAGCCTTTAGGCGTACTTCTAAGCAACTCTAATTAATAACAAAGATGAACATATTCTTGGAAAGAAGACAGCAGGGGAGGGGCAGAATGGATGCAAAGATGACTGCAGAGGGGAAAAATGCAGTAAACATTAAAGAACCTCAAGATTATTGACTGAGATATCAACTGTTGCTATTTACAAAGACTCCTGATACTAGCCTTTATGTTTAACTCACTAATTTTTGTATGACAAACACCTTGTCAGTTCACAGTACTTATCTACAAGGTGTGTGATTTGGCTTCGACATGAAAGTAGTCTCTTAAAATCCAGAACCAAATCTGTCTGGCAGGTAAATGGTTAATGCTGAACAACATGTACATGATACTTCATCAACTCCCTTACAAAAATTAGGATATTATTCTTTATTATGGTGGTGCCCTGTAATTCTAAAGTAAATCGTGCCAAGATACCATCTTGCACATCTGTAGATCAGATATCATTACTGAGAAAAAAAAAAGCTTTCAAGCACTTACCTTGTCCTCTAGCCGGATCAGTCTGGCTCCTACAGTGTAGTATCCTTTGTCTACCCCTTTTTCTAAATAAAGAAGAATAAAAATGGAACATTCATTAGGTGGAGAATAAGCCCAAACTAAGAATTATTTCTATGGTATTTAAAGCAAAAATGAAACCGGTAATAGTAGGGTAGTATAAATAACATGAACATAATAAGAAAGAATTTCTTCATGGTATACAGAAATGAAAGAGGGTGGTTAGAGAGAATGGAATTAGTTTGTCTAATTGACAAGATTAAGTTAGTCTAAAGGGCAACCTGGACCTTGGTAGAGGTAGTCTGTGGACACGAAGGACTATAGATACTGTCTGAGGTAACTTGATTCTTTGTTTAATTATCTTAATTAACTGCATGTAGTTAGATGGAACAGGCATGCTCCTTTGGCATACCCCTCATTTTGAATATTATTGACATGAGAAATATACACCTTCTATACATAAAGAAGCCAGAATAGTTTTCAGCTGAGGTTGTAGATGTAGGAGGCAGCACTACCCAGGGTTTTGAGGGCTGGAATGGCAGACATCTACCTCCTCTCTATAAATAAGTGATGCTTGGAACAGCCTTTGCATCTTGATCCTCATTTTCCTTCCTAGCCTTCATGACACCTGGTTATTAAAATCCAGTTACACAACTTGTTTCACTCACACACTGCAAATGGTGGGATTAGGAGCCAAGTTTGAAAACTGTGTAGAGTGGGGTCTATTCTTTGTGTTTATGTGGTCAATTGCAAAGGAATGCCATAGTTTTAGGGTGTTATTTCACAAGGAATGAAGCACAGAACCACATGTATTCTGAGCTGGGAGAAAATATTCACAGGAAAAAAGCCACTCCCTAATACTGAAGTAACTTAGAAGCCTATGTCAATAGAAATTGGACACATTTTTCTCTACTAAACTATATTTCCAATACAGGGCTGGAGTAATTACTCCGTGTTTGTTCCATAAATTTTTCCACTTTTATGAGCGGTTGAGCTATTTAAGTCAATTTTGCTTAGGGCATGAGCACAATGTGAAGGTCTTACTGGAAGGCAGGCTGAGATGTGAATTTACAGTGCCTCACCATCCCCAGTAACTGCCTGTATGTGTACTCATTCTGCAGGGAACTCACATTCTTTACATCTCAGTGGATGGTACTTGCTTTACCATTACCATTAGCAGTGTGTATGTTTGCTAATGTAATATGTTTAGTGATGTATTTGCACCAAAGCTCATCTCAGGGTAACTTGTACTGTATGTACCACAACCTTAGAGAAAGACTTTAGCAAAAGGCAATGCTGGCAAGAGCATCTTCTTGCTTTCCTTCTCCTCTACAGACCACCTAGAATATTAAAAAGGTCTTGGACCCTTGGCAGCTCTGCACAGGCATTAGAAAGGAGAAGAGTGTCATCAGAGAACCTGCAGGAGTAAATACCGTAAGGCGAGAAATTCAAAGATTGTTCAAGGGCCAGAAAATAAATGACACAGCTTAGCTCATACATGTGTGCTGTTCATCATTTATTACCTCACAACCACAGAAACCTCTTAAAATATAAGTGGACGAGGCTCCAGTTTACCTATGTATTCATCTCTGCCTAAAATGAAATAATTGACTCTCCAGTCTACTTTCTAGTTAGTAAATCTGTAGACACTTACCTTTCAAAGATACATCAGAAAAAACCATGCCTTTCAGGATTTCTAAATTGAGATGATTTGAACAGCAGTGGCTAAGTAGTGTTTTTGTTTAGGTCTAAAACCAAAAATCCCCCAAACCTGAAGAATATTCCAATAAGCTTTATTTAAAAAAAAATAAATTCCTCACCAGCTCTAATTACATCAATATAATCACCGAGACATCCCAAAACAATCAAACCAAGTTAATAATGTTTCCTATTTTAGTTATTCTCAAATGTGGTATGGAACAGAAAGCAAGAAAATAGGAAGCAGATAAGCAGTAAGAAGCTATTTTGTGGCATGTGGCACTCCTATCAGATGAAGTGAAAAGAATGATATACATACATATATCTGTGTCATGTCCACCCCTTTATTGGCAAGTAGGCTGTATAAGTCACAAAAGGCTGCAGTCTCTCCCATTTCTTATTAGCCTCCACTTAAAACAGCATTCAGTTCTAATTTACAAGCATTTTCCTCTAATAAAGAACATCTTTAAAAGTAAATGGGGTGTGTATACAATGTGCAGAGCATTGTAGTAAGAAGGGTGTGCAGAAGTTGAGATAACATTGCTCTAGTACATTTGCATTCTATCTCATGTTCATGCTTTCTCTCTTGCATTTCTTCAAGATATATGATTTTAGACTTCCCACATTAGATTATTTGGTTTTACATAGTTGAAAAAAGATTGCACGGCTAACTATTAATCTGAAATGTCTTAATTTTTACATTCTTAGCTTTGCAATCCAAAACAACTTTCTTTTGGTACTGAGTTCTGTCTGTGCTTTGTGTTGATCTGCAATAAAACAGATAGACCGGCTAAGCGTTCCAGTAACAGTGTACATACATGTGAAAGATTCAGACACAAAGGAAACATGTATGACTACCATGAAAGGAGGCACAATTAATTATAACTGGATGAAAATACATATGGACAAATTTTAGCTCAGAAGAAAAAGGCGTATCTTTAAACAAGCTTATATCTCATGGTTGGATACAAAACCATCATTTTACATACTTAGACTTGAATATGAAAAAACACTAGTATATAAGCAATAGGCATTATACTTCAGGAGACAATAATTCTTGGATCATCTAGTCCATTTCTCACCTTTATTAATATACAAATTTCTTCCCTGAAAGTCTTTGCCTTCCTGAGTATACATACCATACTACTTTCAAAACAACATGATCCTGTATTTATTTCCTAGTATTTTCACAAAGATGGCCCTTCTCTTTTTCTAGTGAACAACAAGAGCTGCCTCCTGTAAAAAAAATTGAAAATTTTTATGTATTCCCCAAGAGAAAACAAGAAAGGCCATCCCCAACCTTTTCCCCAAATGGAAGCATATGATCTAAATGACATATTACTTGTCATTCAAGTGTGTTTTCTTTTGCAAAAAACAGCAATTACCATCTGAAATGAGCAAAGCAAATGAGGTATAGCACCATAATCTTAATTTTTTTACTCAGTGTGCTCCATCTCATCAGAATATACCAAACTTTTAAGAAAATATATTATTTTTTGTTAGAAAAATACTTATGGGGAGCATTAGGACAGTGAATAAATTGCAGACAGATGGTCTGAAAATTATAAAAGCTGGAAATGATCTACTCTGTTTTTACAGAGTAAGAGTCCTTGATTCTTACTTTTATGGTGTATACACCTAGAAGGGAACTATCAAACATTTAAAAATTTATCTGAAAGCCAGCAATTCTTTTAAGCAGAAAATGAAAAATTTGAGCATTGTGACACCTAGGATACTCCAGATTGCTAAAGGCACCTCAAAACCTTGGCAAATTATGTGAAGTTCACTGCTGGGACTACAGAAAACAGAACAGCACAAGAAATACCACTACCTTCTTTTGCCTAACTCAATGCAACTACAGCCTTCTGGATCTGTATTTGTTCCACTTTTGTAAAAGTGCTATGTAGGGAAAACTGTGATAAGCTTACGGCAAGATCTAGATTCTTAGGTTTATAAACCAGGTGTGCTTCTGAAAATGCAAGTCAGGATTGCCCTTTTAAACCCTGGATCCATAAGATCGAAAATAACGAAGTTGCCCTAGGCATCATGACTTTTGACTTCAGTCTCTTTTCTTGTCAGCCAGAGCCTTTTACAACTGATAGGTTGTAAAGGTTGTAAAGACATAGTCCTAGATCAGGCCCTTGTGATTTCCCTTGGACAACCTAAAGAAAATTAAAAGAGTAAACTACCAAAATATTTTAGTTTAGGAGGCTGTACTGCAACACAGAAAACTCTGTGATAAAGCTAACTGCTGAAGGTTCTACAGTATAGATTGAAAGTAGACATTTCTGGCTTTTTCATGTTGCAAAAACCTAGCTGCAGTGAGCAACTTGCCAGGTAAAAGATGCACAATCACCTTCCAACAAATAAAGCCACGTTAAACAAAAGGCCCGTCTACCTACCTGCTTCATTTATCCAGCCTCTGAGATGACACAATTTACTTAAGTGATTCATGAGGAATAATACAATCAAGTTATTAGAGAGAAGCCATATACACTGAATCTGGTATGAACTACATCCCACTTCTGCCCTTCCTCCAGAAAGTACTGATGGCAGGATTTAGACACACTATCATTACACTATGTATAAAACAATTAATATACCAAATCCAAAATGAAATGCAAGCTTATATATTAGCTTTTTATTAAGAATGTGTTCAACACTGTTCAGAGGACCTGATGAACAATAAATTAGCTGCAGTTTCCAAGCCCTCGAAGTAGGATATGTGTGGTATTTCTGCTGGCTCTTTGCATTGAGGTAGATCAACCTCAGTAATGAAATGAACTTTCAGAGACAAGATTGTGAAGACCTGATGGCTACAGAAAATGTCCTAAGTGTTTTTTTTTTTTTACCATGTTCCCATGGATTTTGTCTCCAGGAACTGTGGAATAAATAACTTCCTGCAGGAATATGGCTACCTCTCTTTTCAAATATTAATTGATTTTAAAAGGTAAAAAATAAACTAAGCGTATTTATTATGCTTTAAATGATATTGTGACCCAATTTCTTGTTAACAGCTGGGAAGGAAATAGCATCAGGAAGCTTAGGGGACATTTAATGGGGAAAAAAGCAAACAATGGAACTGTCAAAATTTTACAAGAAAGCCTTTTTTCTCCAGGGATTCCCACCTGTGTTATGCACACCCAAGAGGTTCAAATGAACTGTGGATAAACATCAGCCTTTTGCGTACTTTTCTGAGTCCAAACACTGGATCTTTTGTTTTACCTTGGCATTATTCTTCACCTTTGCCCCTGAAGTCTCAAAAAATTGCATTCAAAAGCAATTAACTCCATCATGTGTACTGAAGGTCAAGTATTACCCTCTTCTTATTTGCGTAAGTATCTGCTTTGTTAATTAAATAAATTTTATTAACATGTGCTTTGTCTCTATATCAACACTTTCAATTATTAAGGGTTTTATTTACTATTACAGGAATCTTTGTTTCATCTTACAAAATTGTGTTACCTGGAACACTGAGAGGACTTTCAATGAAACTAAGACACAGTCTTCTGGGTATACTTATAAAAATGGGATTCAAGTCTTTGGAAAATTTATTCATTATCTTAATGTTTTTAAATACACTCCTGATACTAGGAGTTCCAAAGAAAGCTAGTAAAGTCCAAGACCAAAACAAGCAGAAGAGGGAGATTCCTCACAATATGTGTATGTGAAACTTAAATCACAAAAATTCTTGGCACAAAATACCATGGATGTTAAAAGTTTAAAAGGGAAACTAGGCAAGTTTGTTGAGGACAAACCAGTTAGGACTACTAAATACACAGAAACTATGTCAGGAAGTCTCTGATCTGCAAATGGCTGAAAGCTTACAGGAAGGTTAGAGGCTTATGCATGCCCTTTTTTTATACATTTCCCAAAGCACCTTGCTTTTGGCTCCGTCGGAGTCAGGACTGGTCTGACCCAGCATGGCTTTTATTCTGTTCTTGTATCCTTATCTTGTTTTAACACAGCTTTTAGTGCTTTTTATCTCTGAGAAACTAACTTGAAAAATAACAATAATTGCTTCCAGTTAATTCAGATTCTGAACCTTTTATGACATCATTCACTTTTGAAAGGTAATAATACTATAGACACACTGCAATTACTTCATATAATATTATCAAAGTTGAGAACGGAGTTTCAGTTACAGCCTAATCCAAAACCCACCGAGGCCACTGGAAAGACTCCCATCCATTTCAATGGGCTTGGAATAAGACCTTAAGATTCTTTCAATGGAAGCATAATAAAACAGGAAAAAAAAAAAAAGGAGCTGGAAAGAAAAATTCTTCTCATATTTTTCTCCTTGGCGGTTTAATTTTCTTTGCATTGTCATTTCTCTTTTGCTTGTCATCAATACAAAAATAACACAGTCGGAGGAAACACCCATATTGTTTACATATGAGATTTTTAGCAATGCCTTTGAACTGGAAAAATATCATACTGAAAATACATTTTCCATGTCGAATAAGCCATCCATTCTGAGGTAAATTCAGGAAGAACTCTTTTTCCAAAGGAGGAGAACAGTGCAAGAGTCTGTTTCTACCCAAAACAGACCAATACTATCACCACTCATCACTGTTCAACACTTGATTATTGGTGGGTTGGATAATTGTGGGACTAATCATAAACTAACTGTATTTTTAGTTCTGCAGACCATTTATCTGGAACCACTTATCTTATTTTTGGATTGTGGAGGGTTTAGATAAAATAACTGCTAGATCAAATAACTTTTGGTTTTGGTCTTGCAAACCCATAACTGAGCTTACCAGGTTTTGCACCCCTAACAACCATTTTGCCTTTCCCAGCCAGTATTTATTCAGTCCATTTGTGGGCAGAGCCATATGTCTTTCAAGAGGTATGACTTTGTAGAGTTGGCATGCTGTGGAGGCAGACAACATTCTTTGCAGGGCCATCACGCTTTTGCATAAAAGAGCTGTCTCAAAGCAGCTATTCAGCAGAAATCTTGCAAGAAAAGACTAGCAAGGGAAGCTAGCTGCATAGACACGGATGCCATAATCTTCTCCAGAGCACCAATTAGGGCTTTCCCAAATACGGCTGAAGTCCTATGATGCTCTCCACAGCAAGACTATCCATCACGAATTCTGAAGATGAGCCCAATCCAACTTATCTTACCTCTGGAAGACAGTGGGGTTTTTTCCACATATTAAGTCAAAGCAAGAATTTTTGATAAAAAATGATAATGAATGATAAAAAGCATGTGGCAGATTTTGACTTGAACTTTTTCTCCCCTTAATCATCTAGGGCTGTATTTGCAGGCTATCTCTCCAGAACGTGGCTGGTACAGCAAGTTGCTGTGTAACCTCGTGCCTACAGCTAGATCACTCACATTGCTTCTGTCGTCCAATGTTCTAGTGTAGGCTTTGCATATGAGTTGCCCAGGACTGAATCAATCACGGACACAACCCCACGGCTCTTCCTCAGTACTATAGACTCTTTTCAACACTTGAACACTTCAAACACTTGTTCAAATCCACAGACCCACCTAAGATCCTTCCAATGGTTGCTATGACCCTTTTGGCCCAAGATTTTTTGACACTAAACTTTCTGAACATCTTCAGCTTCCCAAGCTTCTCAGAGCATTATTTCACAATTAACTTCTTTGCAGCCAACACTTCTAATTATTCCTCACCTCTGAAACAAGAAGTTGTTTCATAAAAAGCGCCTCTAACACTAGTCTTTTTGAGCACAAATTACAGTTCTAATTCGGCAATGTTACATGTGAAATAAAATAATACGTTCTTGGAGGTAAGCAAAGTTTTTCCATAAATTTAGCTTGCACATTGTGGAACGAATTCCCAAGCATAAATATTTATAGATGTATTCAAGCTGACAGATTATTTTCCTGTCGTCCAAAACCAGCCCAGCTACAGGGAAAAAGGATTGTACTACTGAGCGTTCCACAGCAACCAGATGGTAAAAATGAGTTTTGAGAGATGCTCCTCATTCTGATGGTATAAACCATTTTAACCACTGATAATACGGCATTTTTTTAAAGGCTCTAAAATAACTCTGGCACCCCCAGTTACACTTATGCCCGGAAGTGGTCAAAGTCACTTGAGGATATGAGACTTTAGCTCCTAAGTAATTTTTGAGCTTGTAGGGACAGAGAATGAGATGGGACCTATGGAAATTTGTAGTCAATCTCTTGAACTCCTTTCAGTCATTTCAATACAAGCATTCAGGTTTCTGATCTCCATAATTATCACCACAAGGTTTTCCCAGAATCCCACCCAGAATCCTGTGCATGGACAGAGATTTCCCTCCCGGCCATACATTTTCAGCTTAAATGTACACAAACATTTGTTTTTCTGTTTCCACTGTCCTTTCCTTTACGTATTTCTTTTGCCTCACAGGTAATTACTCTTCTTGCGGAATTAACAGACAACCATTTCCAGCCATTTGTTTTGCTGTGTTAAAAACAAAAAACTTCTGTTTCTCACTAATAGAATAGGTTCTCCTTTTCCCCAGTCATCCTAGTATTTGTCTGCTATTTCATTGCAGTTAGTCTTTCCTAAAGACGTGGAATCAAATTTTTGCACAATGTTGCCTTACCTGAGTTGTGTGCAAAGACACGTGTACTTCCCTGTGTGTCTGAAAGTCTCTCTCCTCATCCTAGGATCAGACTAACCTTTTCGTTGATATATCACAGCATTTTCTTACATTCAGTCGGCATTTGCTTACAATTAATTAGCAGACTAGGCCTTTCTTTTTCTCAGACATGTCAGACTGGTCACCACTATTAGCATGTAGGAGATTTTTTTTTGTTAGTTTCCCTGTGCCTGATCTTGCATTTTTTATTATTGAATTTCATACCATCATCACTCTAGCGTTCAAGGCTACCCAAGTCATTCCTGAATGATACCCTTGATCTTCATCTGAGCTTTCCAAAACTGAAATCCATAGGTTGCTCAGAAAGGAAGATAATTTTTTAAGTGGAACCAACATTTATTCTAACTCCAGCACAGAAGATTTAGAAAGAATATTTTTGTGGAAAAATTGCCATCAATATGTTTCCAACTCGTTGTACACTGATCCACATTTTTAACATGTATTCTTAATTTCCATTTACTCCACTACCACCTGAATGCAAGGTATTAATCTTTCCACAGTCGTTCCAGGGCTTATTAACAGAATTATATATTCATGCATAATTGGCTGGATTACAAATCCATATTACTTTAGCTGTGGGTATTTTCACAAACTTACGAAGCTAATAATTTTTCATAAAATGTAGTCACCATACCTGGAAGGAAAAGGCCTGGCTTTCCCAAGGAATGGTCCAATCTGAAAAGCAAACAGAGAATTACCAGCAGTGCAATTACCAAGTAACTTAGACTTTGTTGCTAGGAAAAACATAGGAGTATAATTTACATGAGAATTTACAGTAGCTTTAAACCTAAAGCAAAGCAAGTAAAAACATGAGACTAGCATCATTTTCTGCACATACAATCAGCAGTTTAGTTCTTTAGATTTTTTTTCCAAAATCATACCATATTATTATTGTTATTTTCGTGAGTACTAATGTTTTATTTCTTAGACTTTCATGTTGTAAATAAAACATAGCTATCCTGTGTCATATGTAATCTAATAACAAAGACTATACAAACAAGATGGCTTCTTAATAACATTTGCAACTATTCTTTGAATCTCATGCAGGCAGATTTAATAACTGTATATGTTGACACAGTAGATTCCATTGAACAGGATTTTTTTTTTCATTTCGTTTAAGGGCAGAGGAGTTCAGTCTGGTGTCCCAGTCCACAATGTTAATTTGTAAAGAGAAAAAGTGCTTGGTACTGAAACAGAATAGAATAGTTTTGTGGCAAAATATTTCAGCTGTGATCCCCAAACTTGGAGGAAGCATGTGCATGGAGGAATGTGGGAAGGGAAAAGTTCCAGGTAGAGAGGGGAGCACAAGTGAACCAGATTTCTCTCAACTGTAGAGAAGTACAGAGAGGGGACAGGAAAGTAAATAATTATTTGAAGTTTTCCTTTTCTAAGGAGAGGGCAGAAAAGCTCACTTCATACTACAAGCTTCACAGCATGCACCTGAATTTTTTTTTTTTTAATTTCACTTAGAGGAGGAAGAGAGGATAAAGGAGTTGTAAACTCAGTCATAAAAAGGGTTAAAAATTACTCCAAGTTAAATCCTCTAGATATTGTGCTCCCTGTTGTGCTTGCAATTTTGGACAATTACTGTTCATTAAGTACACATCTCCCCTAAAGCCAGCTGGCACCAGAGAAATCAAATATTTCATGAAGTAGACAGGGCCTACCTTCTTTGAAGTTCTTTTATCCGAACCATCATATTGAGGTGTCCTTGTGAGTACTGCTCAATCACATCGCGTACGTCATATGGTTTCCGAGCTTGCTGTGAAAGGAGTCATACATGAGACTGAAAGGTAAGTATAGTTTAAACTTGATTGTTATTTCAGACAGGCCTTCATTCTGTCTTTTATCTTCCAGAGGTCATTTGCTTGCCATTTTGCAAAGGTTGTTGCAATGACTAAAAAACATGTAGGCATTGTAGGAGTGCATATTTATTGTGGAGATGGAGCCAAATGATTCCCATTACTGTCAGTTAGAGTCATGTCTTCATGTTACTTCATACTGAGCAAAATATTAGACCTTCACAGTGTATTTAAAGAACACAAAATCATATATATATAATTTATCTAAGACTATCAGGTGCAATATTTCTTGGCTCATTCCAAAACCATATGTTATTCATAATTTCAGAGGACTGAGCCACAGAGATAGGCCCAATTCATAATATTTGGACCCAGAATCAAATTCCTCTAAAGACTAAAGATGCCTGGTGACAGAAATATTATTGCTTAAGTAACTGGGAGGACAGATGCTTTGCATAAGTCTGAAGACTGCTGCATGTAGATATTGTTTGCACTTCTTTGCCTTTAATGATACCTATGAGGTCAGAAAAAAAGGTGCAATTCAAATAAATAAAAAGGGACAGATAAAAAATGCAAGAGAGCTAAAAAACTGCCATCTGCCCAGCTTTATTCCCATTCTAATGAGAATCTAGGTGCTTCTGCCAAGCTCTGGTTTCTTGCTATATCTACTAAAGCATAAAGCGTTGTCATTATGAGAAGTGCCACACGGTAAAATTTTATCAAGTAAAATTAATGTGTGTGTGTGTCAGAATAAATGCAAACTATGTCCTTTTAAAAACACCAGCATTTTCAGAGCTATAGAAAACCCTATGGGAACTGTGGGGCAAGATGTCTCCTTTTTGGCTCTGACTCAGAAAAGTAGAAAAAATAAGAAAGGTAAACTGCAAATCTAGTAATTGGAAATTACTGAAACCAGCTCATTAGTCATCTTCTTGTCTGTTTCCACTCTGTCACAGCTTCAGCCAGAGCCATTAGCATGCACCACTGCACACATGCATTGAACACCTACAGTATGTGCTGGAGTCATGCTTGGAAGGCAGCCACAGGATCCTAGAAATTTCAAATGAAAGCATGGAACTGGAATGGAAACAAATCCTGTGAAATGAATGAAAAAGCAAAAGCTTTTAGTGATAAAATGCCTTCCTTGTGCTCAGCCGTCAGCACTTACCTGCATTATTACTTTCAGAAGAGTTCATGGCTTTGGTAGTGTGTGTGTGTGTGTACATTTGTGTGCATTTATGAGAAGAGATACTTTGTGGGGGAGGGAGGTTTCAGCTTTCAGTTTATCGCCTTTTTTTTTTTTTGCCTTCTCCAGCTTCACATTTTTGCAGACGCTGACACATCACTATTTCTGGCCAGAAAAGCAGTCTATTGTCTTCACCCAGAGAAACAGTGCCAGTATCACTCTTTAGATTGACTAGCAGGGGTGCTTTGAGAGCATTTTGGCTAAATCCTCTGTCCTCTCCTTTGGACACTCTATTTAAACACGATGCATGGCGCAGAGCCTAGATGTGCTGGGGATTTTTCCCCACCTCCCTCCCCTGTCCCCCACAGGCTACTATGTACATAATTAATTCTACTCATTCCCAGTGGAATTTCCTTTTTTCCTCAAAAGAAGTCCTCTATCTGTTGTCCCTTTTACCAAATCATCAGCTCTGAATCTTATAGCTGCAAAGTACTGTACACTGCAGTCTTCCTGAGTCCTCTCTAAAGCATAGTAAAAATATAGTTCCAACTTTCACCATTTTTCTCTCCTTTTTTCCCATAAAGCTTTAGATCTGAGCATCTTATGTCCTGCCAAACTTTGGCACAATCTCTTGTCATGTTTTTATTAGGAAATGCTAGTACAATACAACATGAGGCAGGAGGTAATGGACTTCCAGGGAGGTTTGGTAAATGCAGAACTTGAAGAACTTCTTTAACTTTCATTCTGTCCATAATCCCAAATCCTGGCCATTTGGGCTCAGGATTCTACACCCAGCGTGCTTAGAACTCCTAATACAAAACTCAAAATAGTATTACCCAGCTTTGAACTTCCAAAATCTAATTAGCATGGGGAGCCCTATAAGCTATATTTCACAGTCCCAAGAAAGAAAAAATGGAATTCCACCTCCTTCTTCCCTGTCACTAACACCAACTCCCAGAATCCTCTCCACAGACTGATCAAGTTCAGTTTTTAAGGTTTGGCATGACTGCCATTGGCTGACAGATTCAGTACATTAGGTCTCTAGTGGTTTGAAATATCCTAACTTTTATCCTTACTTATTTATGTACTGATTATATTTTTCTTTTTTCTTTTTTTTAATTTTGCCTAGTGTTGATCTCCCTGGTGTATTTACAATAAAACCCTGCTCTCCTGTTGTTTGCCGAGTTAAACAAACTAACTTCTCCTAGTCTTCTTTCATAAAGTATGGTCACCTGAAGATTCATTTCTGCTTGAGCTTGGGAAATGTATGTGCTATTCTGTCTGCCCTAATTCAGAGTCTTCCAAGTGCTGTGAGCTTATCTCAGACTTCTCTCCCTTGCAATTAAGTGCTCAGCTCTAGTCTTGCTTGAAATTTAGGTTATAGCTTTATCTTTTTAAAACCTCTTCAGAAGGATTATGAAAGTTGACTGTCTTGGACAAAAAAGCATGCACCTTCAGATGGAAATAACAAGGGCTTTGAAAATCAGGCCAGAAGTTAATTGTTCATTTCCACAGCATCACTAGCACATGGGCGATGAGAATGATGATACCAGAATCACATTCCAAACAAGTTTTATCATAACGGGCCTTAGTATACGGGCAAGATAAGACAGTTTTTCCAATGCAGCACATTTAGTTTGAAGCCTTTGTAACCTGATTGAGAACTTTAACTTAAGACTTCATAAATACAGCAAATTTCTAGAGCACAGATGCTCCACAATTTTATAAAACATGGCCTCTCTACGATGCCCCATTCTAGGAAACAAATTTGGAAATGTGAGCCACAAATGTGAAAGCAACTTTACACAGCATAGAACTCCTCAGTAAGGTCTACTGATCTGTTAGCAGTACATAGCATGCAGTTAGTTGAACATTCTCTAACCAGTCATTAGATGATCAGTATAGAGAGTAACAGTATTTTAGTAGACACTCCAACAGAGTCTTTTCTTCACTTCTAGTAGATGGGTAAGTAGTTTATATATTGGTCAGTGTAGTAAAACAAGCAAACAGAACCCCAACAAAACAAATGCAGTAAAAAAGAGAAGTGAAAAAAACCTACACAGACTCCATAAATTCAGAAAGTTTTTGTATTGTAATACACCCATTGGTAGTTGATAGTTTTGCTCATGCTATGAAAAAAATCCACATCCTCTCAGTATGAGGCCGAGAGCCTAAACACTACCTTTGACTTATTACAACCACATGCACAAAGACAAGTTCACTCTCAGAGCACCTGCAATGTCATATACTTAAGCTTACAAATTGTACTTATGGTTAATGGTGCTGCTTACCTGAAATTTTCTTCTGGCTACAAAATACTGCATTCTCCTGATGACTTTTACAGCTGTTCGATGTGCTTCAGTTAATCTGTGAAGAAAGAGAAACATAGACATACGCCAGTGGGAGGAAAAAAATAATAGGAAAAATATCTTAATGGAAGATGTTTACTCTAAGCACCAAAATCTACAAATATGTTTTATTTCCACAATGCTACAAAATAGTAGCATAACACACTGTGTGTGCATGTGTATTTTGTTCTATTGCTTTATCCTCTTGAATATTGTGGTTGTAAGTATAAAAAAATGATAAGTGAGACAATGAAAGCAGGTGTACAAAGATAATACGTGTGGAGGGGATTAGACAGGATTACTGTCAATGAATACAACTGGCATCAGTTTGAAGAATGTGAAATGTTTTTAGAACCATGACTGCATTCCTTATTTTGCATTTATTGAGTGTTTGCCCATGAGCTCTATTGCACAGAAATTAAGTCCTTTAAAAAATACTTTGAATTCTCTAGGAAGGAAAGAAAAATTGGAGTATCACATCTTAAAAATAAAATAAAATGAACAAAACACACCCTCCCAGTATACGTGTGTGTGTGCATGTGGCTGTCTGTATTGGTATTCAAACTCAAAACCGGACATATTATAACCTAGAAATACCGCTTCACCTAGAGGATACTCTATTTTTAGAACATTAATTGTGCCACTTTGCTGGCAATTAATTACCACACCCTCTTATTTATGGTGAATTTTGGAGGAGCAGAGAGGAAGAAGAAATATGGGAATTATAAGAAAAGTATTTTATTTAAGGACTGACTCCTTCCCCATAGACTTCTTCATTCATTTAAAACAACTAAACTAAAGAAAACAAAATTTTCCTTCGAAGGAAGCCACATTGTTAGGAAATCTATGTTCTATACAGACATCATCTTTGACATGTGATGATAACCCTAGGAAAGCTTGCCAGCAAGTTTCACAAGTCTCCTGAAAACACAATCTGCTGCCTCTTCCCAGTGTGTCTGACTGAGGAAAAGGAAGTATTGGCTAGGCCACCTATTTGGATGCCACAGTTTAGAGATAAAGTCTTTAAAAAGTGGAAAGATTACAGTGCATTATTTCAAAGTGAAATAAATAAAAGCTAAATGAATGGGGACTGTATTTAAGAACTAACATAATTTTTCATTCTTATAATTTCTCTTTGATAAAATTAGTGCTTCTGATTGAGTAAGAGACTACAGCCATGGGAACAGGATTTTTAAAATAAGCTTTCGGTAGCTTTTTCTCACTCTTTCAAGTCCCACTTTAATATCAAATACATGCACGAGTACGTGTGAAACTCAGGTGTTTATACTACATATATCCTCACACTTCATGTATCTATGTATATTCATGCACATATCCATACATATACACTCACACATACAAACACACAGAAGACAATGCAGGATGAGTACAATTCAAGAACCATCGTTGTACACTGTCAACAGCACTGCTAAGTATGAATCTGCATTTGTGTAAGTCCATCAAAGGGATTTCAGAAATGTCACTGACAGACTACCAGTAGTTTACCCTACAGGACCTTTATTATGGTATAAGAAAAGCTCTTGGCTTGACACCTGGGGCCCCAGCTGAGCTCCTGTGGTTGGTGGCTAGAAGGAGGACAACATTCTGCTTGTAAATGGCACATGCTTGGTAGAAAAATCTCTGTCTGTCAGCCTGCACAAGTAATATATATACTTCTATCACCAGAAAGGAATCACAATTTAAAGTGTAGTGTTTAGCCCACCTGCTTTGTGAACCAGTTAAGATAAAAGCTTGACATTATCTCCTAGCTCTAAATTATGTGAGACTTCATATATACTTAGCAGTTTTTTTTTAAAGTAACCCATACGAGATGGTTCATGCATTGTTTAAACAGCCTCAAATAGATAAGCTTAAAGAAGTCAGAGATGGAAACAAACCAAGACAGTAATTTCCTCCTATTTCCCCTCCTTCAGCAGAAAGGAGGGCTACAGAACTTTTTCCAATGTGTTATCAAGTTTAAGCATCCAAACCCCTGAGGCTGACTGTCAGAAATTGAGGCACAGTTGAACAGGTCTCATTTTTAGAGAGAGAAGTTATTTATTTGTGAAACACAGCGAAGAAAACCACCTGACTATAATTCCAAGGCACATGATACTGGCTTGTTCCAACTGGCAAAATTCACACCCATCTCACTGGGAGCAAATTTTGAAAAAGAAGTTACTGTTCAGATTTGATGGTCACTAGCATTAAACTGAGGGACAGAAATACATGAAACCTGGCTTTAATGGAAAAAAGTGTGAAAAGTTGCAAATCCACAGGCTAAGATATGTGGATGTGTTTTCTTAATTGCCTCAATAAATCCATAAAAAGCATAGCAGCTCTAAATGACAGAGAGCAGCTCTAGGTGAGTTGAACTCCCTGCTCTGTATAGTAAGCAGAGCTATCCTCCTGAGAGGGGCTTGTGGCAGCGTGGCTGACAAACATTTTTAGAGGTTTTAGCTGATTTTCATAGTTTCCTAGCACTGATGTCCAGAATGGATAATTACAGCTATCATTGGCCAGGTTACATTTATCCCTGTACTTAGCCCAATACAGTTATACTGCTAAGCCTTATATTTTAGCCCAAAACCTTGGATTAGGCAAAACCCTTTCAGCCTTGAGGGTGTCAGTCTGTTACATGCCAGACGCATACAACAGGAGAGAACAAAAGGCCAGAGATGCTTTAGGTCGTTTTAGTAATGCTCGATAGAAACGCAACATTGCTTGCAGTGAATCTACTAGATATTTTGAGACATGCAACCCATGAAGCAACAACCCAGGGAGGTTGCGGTGGACACCATACTTGCACACTCTTTCCATGTGGCATTATCTATGGACAAAAGACAAAAACAGACAGACCTTCACAGGTATTATGGTGTCTAACTCCCATGGAGGTGAAGATTTAACTACTTTCATAGATCTAGCTCCCAAATGAAATCAGCAGGACCTGAGCTCTTGCTCTAAGTAGGAACAAGGGTGGGTGGGTGACCACACCTCTTCCCCTATGAAAGCAGCCAAGTTCTCCTGCCTCTGTCCAGGAGAGGGCAGTGGCACACACACACACGGAGATGCTTTCCAGTACATTAAAAAATTATTTAAATTGTTTAAAAGCTTTACCCACATCAAGCACAAACCCTAGACCTCATAAAGATGGGGTCCACGCTGAGATGGGGTGTTACTGTTGGGTGGGTTGGTTTTTGCATATATTTTGCTCAAAAGAATATGATTAGAGTTTTATTGACAGACAATAGTGTACTTTCCGATCTTTTAATCTAAACAACAGGTAAGAAGGTTTTGTTAAAAACTTCCCTTGAAAGACTGTAAAGGAGAAAAAAATGGCATTTGAACAGAAGCGACCATGGTTTTGGAAAGTTATAAGCACACAAAAAAATTAACAATGGAAGCTTGTAACATCTGTAACTATAATGGATGTAATGAAATGTCTACTGAAATAACATACACTTGGATCCATAAATGATATTGACATCATCTATAACTACGTCTTCAAGTAGGACCCGTTTGCAAAACAGCATGTGTTCCTTACCTCTCTGTTAACTGATTGCTCAGCAGGATGCTCCATTTTAAAAGCAGTCAAACCTATCCTTAATTACAATGAGTCTTTCCTAGTTTGGCTTACGGACTCCTGGGCTGTCATATCACTGTGGTAGGGCAGGGAAAAAGAGGAGCAGGCGGAAGGCCTGGAACATATAAGTTAACAAGCAGTCCCCATCCTGATCCGATGTTGAGTAACTCTCCAGCAACTATCCTAGATGGTGAGGGGGGAAAGGGGCCCCTCTTTGCTGGCTGACTTGACCTTTCTCTCTGCAGGTATTGAGTATGCCTACGGGGCTGCAGAGCATGGCGGGATGGCTGTGTGCCAAGGAGGCACTGCAGCCCCAGGTTTGGTCCTCTGCTCGTGGCTCAGAGAACACTGTGAGAAGTCACTACTTTTAGCTTAAAACACTTGGATGCATTTAAGACTACTTTTTTTTTTTTTTTTTTTCCAGAAAGGCAGTAGCCTAAGCCAAAGCCAAACATTTTCAGTTGAAAATAATTGAACTAGAGGAAGAAAGAGCGATGATCAAATCCAAAGCAACTCCGGGAACTATCCACAGGGATATTTTTTTTATTTTATTTTTATATACCACTCTCTTGTTAAAAGCTTGTGTTGGCCAGTTCAGACCTACTCTTTTTCTTCTTCTTTTGTAAGGAGTCTGATAACTTTCAGCTTAATGTGCCTTGGAACAGCCAGGGAATATTTTAAGCAAAAAACCAGATATGGAAATGGAGCCTAAACTCAAGCAAAGTTACAACTAGTCCAGGCCATGCTGAGGCACAGCTCAAGTCTCCAAACAAGTCTGTTATCAGTGTGATGCACCTTTCAGTCCAGAAGCATTTTTTAATCATTAGAGTTCACTTCAGTGTAGAGACAAGGGGAAGGACTTTATTCAGGCTGTGCTGCAGGATGGCTGCAGATAGTGGAACGTGCATTCCAGGCTGGTTTTCTTGCTGTTTATTCAGGTGTGGTGAATTAGAAGAGTTATTCAGTGTAACGTAACTACTTTGATCATGAACTGTGGAAAATAAAGGCCACTTCAGCAAGGTCAATTATAGCTCTCTATCCCAATTTGCAAAACTAGTTTGAGGATACATGCTTCAAGCACTTGGATTACTGCTGAGCTTCATTCATTTGTTACGTTTTGATTGCTTATGTCGTGGTATAACCCCAGCAGGCAGCTAAGCCCAACACAGCCACTCACTCACTCCTCTCCGGTGAGATGGGGGAGAGAATCGGAAGAGTAAAAGTGAAAAAACTCGTGGGTTGAGATAAAAACATCCTAATAGGTAAAGCAAAATCTGCACACACAACCAAAGCAAAACACGGAATTCATTCACTACTTCCCATCTGCAGGCAGGTGTTTGGCCATCTCCAGGAAAGCAGGGCTCCATCATGTGTAACGGTTAGACGTGTTGGGAAGGCAAACACCATTGTTCCGAACATTTTCCCCCCTCCTTCCTGCAGCTTTATATGCTGAGTATGATGTCATATGGTGTGGAATATCCCTTTGGTCACAGAATCACAGAATGGTAGGGGTTGGCAGGGACCTCTGGAGATCATCTCATCCAACCCCTCTGCTTGAGCAGGGATACCTAGAGCAGTGGGCACAGGACTGGATCCAGGCAGATTTTGAATATTTCCAGAGAAGGAGACTCCAAAACCTCTCTGGGCAGCCTGCTCCAGTGCTCCGTCACCCTCAAAGTAAAGAAGTGTTTTATCATGTTTAAGTGGAACTTCCTGTGTTCTAACTTGTGCCCATTGCCCTTGTCCTGTCGTTGGGCACCACTGAAAAGAGTCTGGCCCCATCCTCTTGACACCCAGCCTTTAGATATTTATAAGCATTGCTAAGATCCCCCTTAAGTCTTCTCTGTCCAGGCTGAACAAACCCAGGTCTTTCAGCCTTTCCACATAAGACAGATGCTCCAGCCCCCGATCCTCTTCGTAGCTCTCCACTGGAACTTTGGTTTGCAGTCATAACTTTAATTTTTCTCATGTAGAATTATCTCAAATGGACTGATATTTTATTAGGTAAAATATAAAACAAGCTTTATTTGCACTGAAAGCATTACCAGAATCAATACATGAAATACAGGAAATGTTGGCATCACAGGGTACTTTTTGTCTCCATATACATGTAGCATGGGCTGCTCACTTTCAGAGGTGAGATTTTTCATTAAACTGCAGATTCCCACTGTTACTGGAGTACAATATTTAGCATCAATGAATATCAGCTATATTCAGATGTAGCTAAACTGTGTAATTATCTTGTCATATGGCTAGCAATCACCAGTAAGTTACGGGGGAGGAGAAATGTGGGAAAACAGAAATCATAAGTGACATAAAATTACTGAGTTTATTACAGACAGGTGCAGCAGTTAGCCCATATGCCGTCACACACACTATGTGGACCTTCTACTGATGGAGGCAAGTGGTGGAGAGAGATGGCTCACATCACAAGAACCATAAAGGAAAAAAATGTTATTTAATGTGTTTCAAATACTGAGGGAAGTTACAATGTCCAAATGAAAAAAAACCCATCTTCATACCAATAAGTGAAAATAAACTTAGCATTGCCTTCAGCTAAGCAAAGCCAGACAAAATGCATCGAGTTTTTTAAACCACTCAAGAGGAGGTTGCAGCTTGAATCTAACATAGAAACACCTGGAAATGTCAGGTGATGATTCTGATTCCAGAGCTCACCCCAAGCCGGGAGCAGCAGCAAGGTACAACATAAATATAACAGAAAAGGTTTCCAGTCTTGTAACATTTCATCAACGCTTTGTGAGGAACAGACACTTCTGGAGAATTTCTACCACTTACATAATAGAAATTGCATAAAATGCCATTTGCACTGAAATCTGAGACAACGTTTCAGATAATGTTTGCACAACTTTATTTTTCCCTTTATTCCTAATCACAATCCCACTTTAAACCTCCCCGATCTTTGTTCTAACCATATCCTTACCTGAACGTTTTCTTTTCAAGCCCATGTTTGTCTCAAAATTATAAGTAAATTAGGATTGGCTTCTCTCAAAACAGAGTAGCCTGGAGGCCTATTTGGCTTCACCAAGCTCTGCTGACAGCCTCCATTTATTAGGGAATGCTGCAGATTTTGCAAGTCCCTTCTCAGCAGGTATAGTCCCAGGCAAAGTAGGAAAGAGTACAGAAGTGACATGTTCGGGGCTGGCTGGGGGACTGCATTCTGGCATCTGTTTCTTTTGATGAAGACTCTGTGGCATTTGCTATCTCCATCCATCCATCCCCATATATGCTGCTGCCTCTCTGAATTCATTCCAGAATGAAATTGCCTCTGCTTCTACTTGCCTCTCTAACCTTGTCTTCCCTGAAGTGAATGAGAAAGCAAGCAGATTTCCTACAGCAGTGCTCCTAGGGATTGGGGCAGGGAAGACAGGTTGTGCAGGGACAGAGGAACAGCTCTGAGGAGAAACTGTTGGAAGAGGAAGAGCTAGGACATCATTTATAGGGAGCAAATGGCAAGACAACATATTGGCAGAGGAAACACCACTGGGAGAAGTAGCAGCGCAGGGTGTCTTCTTGATGTTGTCCATGCACAGAATAAAAAAAGTAGAAAGCTCATGCAAATAATCAGAGGTAGATGTAACCTGCTCACTGAATGTGATTTAATGAGGAAGAAAGCCCCTTGAACTTTGAGTTATTTTTCTCAACCCTAGACAGTTGGAGTTTTCAGTTACAAGTTTGTTCTGTAATATTACAAAGTGGGTTTATTGAGAAAGTGGGAGAAAAGCTCTGTGTTAGTCCCTTGCTAATTAAAATGCATAATTAAAATGAGTAATTAAGTTTACTACAGAATGCTCTTGTGTCTGGGAGCCCAACTGCCCTTGAAAAACAATTCATCTGCTGAACTGTCTCTGAGAACTAAAGTAACCATTGGTTATTTTGGTTACATCTTTCCTCTATGTTTTGTTGGCAGCAAAATAAAAGTGCCTGGTCTCTTTTCTGCCATTTTATTTCTTCCATTCTTCCTGCAGTGTCAGAACAAACAAGATTATGTCATAGGGAAGGCTTTTCAGTGTGGAAATACAAACAAAGATAGATTTTCTTTTTTTTGTTCTTTTCTCCTTTTCTTTTTTTTTTCCCCCTCCCTGAGCAAACAGCTTCTAGAAATTGCCACAGTAACTTCCTGTATTAGCACTGTACCATGACTACTACTCGTCCTGAGATAGGTGAAATGCTCTTCCCTCCACACCAATTCTCTTTTGCTTAGAAAACAGACTCCAGCCACAACGACATTCTTGGGAGGTGGACAAATGCTGACAGATAATGACATGTTTTTACCCCACATATTACAACAGTCACTGATCCTAGCAGATAAAGGTATTTTTCACTTCTCTCTTCTTAAGACTTAGTCTTTGTCAACTCACCTTTTAAAAAATGCCAACAGAACTGAATGCCTAGCTAAAATGCACGGCAGAGACAGCCACCACCAAGTCCAAACAACTTCCCAGAAAAGATTCCAGCCTTTCTGGAATCTGAATAGCCTTCACAGCGGTGCAGGGGGAACTAGAATGGTACAACCATATTCGATAGGCTCTGGTTTGCTCACTTTAAAAAGTGCCACTACCCAAATTAATGAACTTTAAGACTTCATTTTCCTCTTCACCGTATTCAGCATTTATGGGAACAACATGGTGTTGTTAATATACACCGATGACTGAACGCTGTATTTATGCCTCAATGATTTTCTGTCATGAGAATATAATGCCTGGCAAAGACTGATTCTCTGAAATACCAGTTTGTTTGGGGTCATTAATCTTAATTCCTATCTTGCCTGAATAGGAACTGGGTACCAGTCAAGTCAGGGAATAGTTCTGAGAATTAAAACTTCAATGGCTTTTGGGCTGCCCAAGGCTTTACATGTCTTCTAAAAAATAAGTAATTAATTAATCTGCACCAAGTACTTGGGAGAGGCCCTGTGCAACTGAGCAAAATTATTCGTGTGGTTTTTCAAAACAAAAAACAGTGGCTTTTGGCAGGATCTTTCCTTAGTAGCTCTTGTGATTTAGTAGTTACAGCAGGGGCTATGGAAACACAACTCCTGGGTTCTTGAATTGATTGATTTAACTGGCCTCTGTCTCTCTGAGTGATCTTGTGCAAGTCCTTTTACCTGGCTATGCTCTGGTTTACATATCAAAGAAGAAAGTACAAAACCTAAGTCATGAAAGTGTCATGAAGCTTACTTCACTGAGGATTTTAAGGCAATTTGTGGTCCTAAATGAAGATGCGTTTTATTTATAGAATGAATCAGCAGAAAAAAAAGTGACAATCTGTTTTTCCCTTAATGATGACAGAGAACAAGGGAGACTGATCTGCAGGCTTGGGGTAAACTGTCATGTCACTGTCCCCTGAGCAGAGACTATTTTCCAAAGCATTCTCCCCTCTCCACCTTCACAACCTCTGCTCCTCCTCTCCTGAGCAATCAGTTTAGGAATTAGTTCCCCATTCACCAGATACTCAGCAATGCAAGACATCCACAGCATCTGAAGCCAAACAGGATCATTAGATCATGAACGTGACCTGCTCAACAGTGCAGGGGATTGCATTTCACACAGCTGCCCTTGCCCTGAGCCAAAAACCTTGTGTAGGACTAAAGTAACTTTCCAGAAAGGCATCTGGCCTTGATATAAAGACCTTTATATACTGTTAAAAAGTGCGTTATTTTTTATTTAAATTTGTCAGTATTCAGCTTCTAGGCTCCTCTCTCCAACTGAAGCGGCAGCAATTTTAGCCTTTTCCAGCCCTGTTTTTCTCCCAGGGACCTTCAGCAGTGCCAGATGCACTCCCTCTGGCCTGGCAGGGAGACCAGGCTCTGGTGTAGGGAAGAGAGACTACTGCTTTCTGGGGAATTTCGAGGAGAGACTGAAATCCTAAAACATTTTTATCATTATTTTTCTGCCTATAGTTTAAGTCATGCTATCAGTAATTACAAAGATTCACAATGGAAATGCTTAGGCTGGCAGGAATGGAGAATGAATGGGAAGGTCTGCACGTGGAAGCATCAGAAAGGGAAAAACAGCACAAAAGGCCCTCTGAGGATAGCAGGTGCTATCAACATCACCACATATTTTTGAGCAGCTTTTGAAGATACCCAACTCAGGAACACCAAGAAACAGGTACAGTCAGGAACTGCCTCCGCCTAGACTGAAAAAGGACTCCAGCTACTAAGAGGTGATGGTGGAAAAAGACAGAACAGGGCTGGAGTTTTAAGACACCCTAGTGAGGATGCAGAGTACAGAGAATAAATCCTAATGATTGACAGGGGTGGGAGAGCAGGAGTGGTAGAAGATCCTGATCACTGTCAGCTCCCGAAGGCAAAAAAGGTTCAGTGGCACCTGGTTGCCATCCTGAGGAGATCCCAGCAGACACGATGAAGACTCAGTAGAGCATTACTTGGCCCTCCATGCAACTGCAAGAAATCCTGAGCAGCCTACCTGGATATGTGCAGCTGGGACACAGGCATGGTGGACAGACTGCTTGGGTACACACACCTTTGTATTTGTGAGTATGTGATTATGACAAAGCGAATCAGGGGAACTAGCAATTTTAAAATAAAATCACCTTGCCCTCGCCTAATGCTTGTATTGAGTTTTGGTACACATCAATCAGTTTATGCCAGCAGAAAAGATTCTTGAAGGCTAGCTCTAAAACTGACTTACTATCTGATCACCTTCAAATTTGCCTTTCAAAGGTCTTGTCGAAACCACATATATTTTCACAATGGCTTCACAAACTCCCATCAGCAAGTCACAGACCGCTTTTGAGCTCCAACACCAGTTTCTAAAAGCCCATGTGCCAATAAAGGTTATTGCCTTGCCATTAGAGGAACTGGCATTTCAAAACCAGACAAAAATAATGATCTTCCTTTTTTTAAAATTTTAGCATCCATAAACTATTTTGCAGACAGCAGTGGTCGTACTCACAGAACCACACAGGGAACTTATGTGGTCAGAGAGTTGTTATTTTTCCACACTGTATTTCACATAAGAACATGCATAAAAATCTTACAGGCCTCACTTGAGTAATACTGAAAATATGCAGTGCTTATCAATAGTTTACTGCAGAAATAAGTATCTTGCTAAAAGTTGCAAGCATCACTTGTGCAAAACTATACCGAAACCAGAAGTTTTGCTGAGCTACTTATTTCAAGAGATTTCAGTTGCTCATTGAGAAACTACTTTCTGTTCAGAGACAGTGCATTTTTTCTTTACCTTCAGGAAAAGATGCTATCTTTAGCTCAGCCAGTGGATGAACAGAAGGAAAGTGTTCGTATACCAATTGCTTGTGACTTACTATTAAAGAACAGGAAAAATTCTTTTTTCAAAGTGAGGAAATCTATGTCTTCATGCTCTGGGGAATTCTGATTTTCCTGTCTTTGTTTCCATCCTAACTCACAGGAAAAATATTTTAAAAGTCATTATGAAACAAAAGATATTTGAAAGCATTTGAACCTGAAATGATAATATGTTTCATTTTGTCCCATTTTAATACACATTTGTTTCCAAAAAGGAAATACTTTATCCTCTTATAAAATTAATGCATTTTATCTGGTTTATGCCCTTTTTCCTCCCAGCAACTGGGACTCTACCCTGAAGACATATACTCTACACTGCATAATCTAGAGAAGAATGAACCATGCCTTAGTGAAGATGTAAACTGGTTTGCAGGGTACTATTAAGAACAGTACATCCATGCTATGAATCTGAAGAAACAGCAGACCATGCTGGGCCGATCCAGTTCAAATACCGGTACGGACTTAACTTTGACAATTTTCCAGTAATCACAGTGTTCTGAACCGTTCCTGCAACAAATTAATTTTCTTTTAATGCCTTCTGTTATAAAATCAAGTTAGTGAAACACCCTCTCCCCCTCAAAGTTTTCTCATGGAAAAACTCCATTTTGAAGAACTTTTTTCCACTTGAAAGATCATCAGCTCTGTGTTCACTGAAAGTTATTAGCAAATGAAGATCTGAGAGAAGCCACAGATATCCATACAGTATTGAGTACCTATGAGGTGATGTAATTATCAGGATAATAGCTATTAGTATCAGTGCTTCAAAGTCTCAGCCTTTTGGGTTTTTATTTTTTTTGTGCTTTGTTTGGGTTTTTTTAATTGGGCCTTGAGGATGCCAGTACTGCAATCAAAAGTGTTTCTAAATCAAAAGTGTTTCTAAATCAAAAGTGTTTCTAAATAATTATGCACTCACTTGGGTGGCTAGCCACCTGAATTACTGTAATTAGAACACTTAATACAAGCAATTAATTATGTCAGCAATGCTGAAGGCTGTTTTTAAGGTCTAGATACAGAAATATGTTCAAACAACATCAACCACCCCCCACCCCCCAAAAAAAAGCGAAAAGGTATCTTTATTTTATTTGACACATTTCCACTGATTGTTCTCTGACAACAATCTGAGAACTCCTCTTGGAAGTTCTGTGTAAGAATTAAATAAAAACTGGGAATGATACTATCAAGACTCCCACTGAAGTGGAACTTACTGGTTTTTATCCAAGGAACAGACATATAGATGTCACCTCAAATTAGCTTTATCTTGCCTTTGAGCAATTGGCTTCATTCTAGATCTGAAGGAACTTACTGCAGAGATGAGGCAGCAGCTCAAGTATTCACATACTGAAGCCCAAAATTTCAGTGCTCAAAAATGTGAAATAGGTCATGATGATCTGTCTATTTGAAGATGAAATAAGGACATGTTCCTTCTCTTCCAATATATTTCTGTTATGCAGAAGTTTTCCAGTATCCTCCCATCCTCCAAGAAGTCCTCACAATATTGAACTGGCCTGATAATGAATTACAGGCTTAGTTTCCTAAAAGTTCATAAACCTATAAACTTCAACCACATTCCAGAAGAGCCTGACACAATTTATTTTTGTGCTTAGAAATTATGCAAAAAGAAATTATGCAAAATCTGAGGTTTGGCATGGATTTGAAGTCAAACCACTTGAAACGCTGTAATTTAAAGTGAATTTACTTTGACAATTACAGTTTGCCCAAACCTGAAACTCAAAGCAAACCTCAGGGCAGAAGTGTAAACCAGAGCAGATAGAAATCAACAAACATTTACAGAACACTCCATGAATCAAAGATACCTAACTTCACATGACATGAAGGAGAGGCTGACAAACCAGAAATCAGACAGGAACATTTTTTGAACACAATCTACTTCGTTCGTATTTAACAAAACAACAGTTCTTCTCTCCTACTACCAGCCTTCTCAACCATGAAGCCCCACCAATCTCAGGTTTAAGATCTTCTCCCCATCTTAAAATTCATATTATCACCACTTCAATCTTTGTCTTTCTCAAATTTTCAAGCCTCATGCTGTGAGAATTATAGACAAATAAAGCCATTTTATACTACCCCAAAACACCTTTAAATTGTTCTCAGTAGGATAATCATATGTGCCTAACAACCTGGTGAACCAGTTGAGTCTGAGTGATAGCTGATAATTTCCCTGAATTATATAGTGTCACAAGTGATAATCAACTTAACCCAATACTATCACTTATCTGAAGCAAAATACCTTTCTTCAAGGGAACAGATCCAGGCAACTAGTTCATAAATACCAGGGTGGGTTTTTTCTTCTTTTTTTATGTGGCAATTTTGGTCAAAGACCTGCACAGTTTCAAGTACAGAGTCTTTAAAGCAGCTCCTTCTCTGTTACAAACAGGGGGAGTGCTTGTCTCCCCAGCGCATCGGTGGAAATGTTCACTTTGATCCACAGCACAATGCAGTCCGCTCCGTTCCTGGCTACCAAAACTGGCCATGTACACCCTAATACCATACACTACTCAGGCCTCTCAACTTACACAGAATATGCAGAGAGCTAAGGACAGAATCAAAAGCCAATTTTTAGTATTCGCAAGGATTAATGGGAAATAAGAAAATAGCTCTTCAAAACCAGCATGCATGCATATTTGTACATTAGGATATGTCTATGCTACAGCTGTTATTAGCTCCTATGCATTGTTACTCTAAAAACCATTCATGACAAAATAAGCAATATTCTGCTCAGGACATTTATTAGAATTGAATTGCATGTTTTCAATGCATCGTGAGTTTTATAAAATAACATGTGTGATCTCACAATTATTTGCAAATTCAGAATTTAAGAAACTGGGATCTAGCAGGGAAAATATTCACAGAACCGTAAAAGATGATTTTTATCTAACAACCAACACCTAAAATACCCATCCACCTAGGATTTATTTAATGTCCTTCTTTAGATCTCTTATTTCTAACACACTCTTCCTTCTCCTATTTCTTCCTAACTTACAGGGAAGAGAGCATTGGCACCTGAGGCTCTACTATTCTTCTCTCAGCTAGGCTTGCCCCACTTTGCACGGAATAACTAAATATTCACCAAGACAAAGAATGTAATCAACTCTCCAGCCTTGTGGTTAAGGCATTCACTGGCAGATGGGAGAAGGCTGTTTAAGCCCCTGTGTCCGTGGGTGTTCCCTTTAGGAATGGAAGGGCATGAATGGGATGCTGGGTCTTGGCCTCCACACCCAGAATATTCTGTGATGTGGTGGTGGGGCATGCCTCTGGGGACGAACATGCTCAGATCCCTGAAAACTGGGGGAAGAATTGAACATAAGCCTCTCACAATGTGGATCCATCATGATATTAAATGGTAGAAGACCTTCATTTCTAGAAGCTTTGTAATCCTAATCTGCTGCTATTTTTGCATGTCTGCAGGAGAAGGAAGAGTTTTTTGAGTCAAATAAAGACTTGAATTCAACAGGAAACACATTTTGTGAAAAAAAAAAAAAATTTGAAAAATGTTCATTTTCATTCAAAATGAATATTTTTTTCAAATATTTGGATCAGAAGCTGCAACAGATAAAAAAATCAATTTTCAGCTGAGCTCTGGTGGACATATGAAGTCAAGTATCACCAAAACCAGTTTATACTAAGCAACTGCAAACTAACCATTAATCTAAATGATGTGATAAATTGTCTGTGACAGTCTTTAAATCAAGACTGCAGCATCCTTTTGAAGACTGTATTCCTGGCTGACCAGAGTGCAACACCAGTCTATGTTATATGAAGACCTAAGATGGTTTAAAAAAATAAAATGCATTCAAACATTGAGTTTGTGAACACAGTGTGGAGATGCTTCCTTCTGGCTTAGAGACTCTGGAGGAATTAATGTCTGCCTGACATGACAGAAGTGTTCAGAAATTGAAGTTTTCAGAAAGCTGCAGTGATGACATTTTCGTCCAAAGCAACTCCCACAAACTTGTGTTTCTATATGAGGCATCCTGAGGGGTCACAGCTATTACAGACTATGGAGACTCCTGAAAACTCTTTTTGTATTGCCAAGATACTGGAAATCCCCAAGAAGTTTTAAAATATATAATATCTCTGCATATTGTTTCTCAAATATCTCAGGTCACATTGTGGAACTGCAGTTTTCCATTCCTGGCAGCCACAGCATTAAACCCTGAAAGTGCTTACACACCTACACACCTCTCCTATACCTTCAAAAACAGATTTTAAATGGAAGTGGCTAGAGAACAGGAACTAGCTACCTTTCCAAATGACTGATGAGAAATACCTGCATAGGCTAAGATCCAATCAGAATTAGTGAAGGGTTTGATCCTGCAAACCCACATCAGAATAATTCTATACATGAGTTACTTCACTGAACTACGTGGGCTGCAGGCAGGTATCAAGCTATGTTCAAAATTAAGGCTTGCAAAATGGTACCTTAATTATGCAATTACAAGTGGTGTTGAGGGAAAATTCTTCAATTATTTATCTTCACTATTTCTGCCTGTCTCCAAAGTGGGACAAATGTTGTCAAGAATGTATGTTGCCAGCAGTACATACTGCTCTGTCATGCCTCAGCTGCTGAACACAGATATGATCCTGCACCTGAGTAAGGACTACAGAATCTCTCAAGGAGTAATAGGCAGCTGGCATCATCCTACAGGATTCTTACTGCTCCACCTTTTCAGCTATAACTTGCTGATCTATATTATATATATACACATTTTTTTCACAAGAAAACCAGCCATTTTGGAGACACACATATATGTATATAATTTACGATATGTATTAAGTGTATTTATTTAAGCTGAACCATTTGGTAACTTTCAGAAAATAATTAAATATGAATTAAAGTATAGGTATAGTTCTGGGTTCTGAACATAAATATGCAAAAATACAAACCTGATTTATAAGCTCAAAATAATCTCAACAGTGATTCAGCTATAGCTTTAATAGCATGAAAATTACTAATTTAAGGTCAAGAGTAATTTAGTTTTGACTGACTTGGCAATCCTTTGTTCTCTGGGTCATGTAAGTGTTGAGTAAATGATAAACCTGTAATTCTATCCTGAGGTCAAGGGACTTCAGAATTGATTTGATATATTGGTCTCCTGGAAAGTTCTTCCAAGGCCAGTACCCCTTAAACTGTGTTTATGAGTTGACTGCATTAATAACTAATAGAGTCATATAATAGTAGCAGAGGTGAAATTAACCCTTTCAAAGAAAAGTATGCTTAAATGCCAGATTTTTAAATGACGGAAAGAAAAATCAGATATATCTGTGAGAAGCCAATTTTCTACAGAGTATTAAAAAAATAACATGAATGTAAAAAGGCTTGGATACCTGATTTCAGGAGCAAAATCAGACTACGTTCATGAACATTATTTGGGATAATCCTAGGTTTGTGAAGCAAAACCTATTACTTGATATCTTACGTGGAGGGGAAATAAACAAACCAGCAACTACTCTGAGAAATTATGTCAGAAGCATAAATACATTAAAAAAAAATCAGCAACTGCTCATTTAATGAAGGCTTTGCTCTGTCCCCTAATATATGCCATTAGAAAACAGAGATGGGAAGTAAACTGAGACCTTTTCCATACAAGATTTAAGTACGCATTATAGCAGCACTTATTAATTTTGAACTTTTCAATATTTCCAAATGAAAGTCATGACACTACTAAAAAAAAAATACACTGTAAAGCCCAAACACATGGCATGGACTATTCTTTCGTCACCAGGCAAACATTAAAGTTAATGGTCCTCAAAGTGTTTAGGGTTATTTCTTTTGCTCAACGTCACAGTCCTGAACTCATTAGTAAGAAGTATATTCAGATTAGCCTGTTCAATTCTGACTTAAAAGAAACCCAACAGTAATCACAATCTGAAATCTTGAAATCATTATGAATAACCTAGTGTTACCCTCAAGCAGTCCTGTGAAAAATTAGAACTAGGCCTCCCCCACCTCCAAGACTGTAGATTTAATGTGATTATGAGTATCTCCTGGTATCTGTGGAGTACCAGGAAGTGTTTGTCCTGGACAGCCCTTGGCTATCTCCTACCCCTGCTTCCAAATTCCTAGCAAGAGCACTAACTTTGCTGTATGCTTTTTTGTATTTACAGTAATTCAGTAATTCCTGTCTAAAAATCCAACGGTTGGTTAGATTAATGATCAATAAACACACACCAAGGTTAAAGAAATATCAGCATTGGAATTAAAACTGCAACAGCTCTTACCACAATGGATGACAGTATTTGACCTGGTCACACAGTAGGAACCAATTTGCAAAGAAGGAATCATAGCTGCGTGGTAAATAACACAGGAACATACCCAAAGACCACTGAGTGCCACAGAATACACTAAAGCAGCCTTTCTTTTGCAATTTCAAGGGACCTTTGACCGGGTTTTTAATGGATATTAAAAACCCAAGCCAAAATTCAGACGGGTGTTTCACGATCAGCTTAGGTCAAGCTTTGACCATGCTTCCTGACAGGAGGCAGTCTTGCTCCCTGCGTAGTCAGCAGATCTTACTGCCTGCTTGCACCTGGGACCTCACAGCTGCACAGTGACTCATGTCAGGCCATTGGTTTGCCAGAAAACTAAACCTGAAGGGAAGGAAAAAAAGAGCATTTTCTGTTGGATAAGTTCCCTGAGCAAAATCACCTTCGCAGGGCAGGTGAGAGCAGCAGATGGTAGGGGACAGAGAGCGGAAGGAGGAAGAGGTAGTTTGAAGTAGCTCAGATGTAGACCAGTTCAAGCTGTCAAGACATGTACCCACATTCCTAGCACTCAAGGTCCACCTGCCAAGCTTGGTGACAAAGCTTTTTTGTGTCCAAAAGTGCATTTCCAGACAGGGTAATTACATAAAAAGAATACTAGCACATAACAACACCCTCCTAACTGACTGGCTAGCCCTAATCAGTATCATTTTATGAAGGCCACCACTGTTACAGGGCCTTGAGGAACCTAAGAGACCTTAGTGGTCCTGACCAGCCTCATCTGTGTCTCCTCTCATCCCTGCCCATGGGCTCTGGAGCCCCATTTCAGTCCCAACCCTGCCACCTTGCCAGAGTTATGCTGTAGGTGCATTTGTTTCTGGTCCTGTCTCCTGGATGGACCTGACCTACATTGTAGCTTTGTCCCCAGCCCCGACTCTGACCCCATTTCCTTCAGGTCTTGGGCTCCTTCCTTGCCTATGGCTGTCAGTGGACCCATCATTAGCCCCCAGATCTGCCCACTGTTTGGACCCTGAGGGTCTACCCCCTGTTGGTGAGGTCACTGGTCACTCTGGAGCCAGCCATGGGTCCCCACTCACCCTCCCTTAGGGAGCAGCCAGACTTACTGCTCTGTGACACACTATACTAGTACAACCCAATTGAGTTGTAAGATGGAAGGACAGGAAATTTTTATGGCTTGGCTTTGTTAACCCATTGTTCTTACTCTTTTTTTCATAGAGCCATGGTCCTGGTCATTCTCAGTCATCTACTAGTTATGTACTAGAGTTATGTTAAAACTCCACCAAAACTTCTTTTTTTTTTTTTTTTCTTTCCTTTAAGAAAGGCAGTTGCCTTTCCCCTCCTCAGGCTCATTAAGCCAATTCACTGCACTGACCTGGCAGAAACAGTTCATAGGTTTTGTCAGACTGCTCTTGGGCTGATGTCGCTATCTGGATTGGCTCTGAACAATATCACACGATGATCAGTAGAGGAGGGAGGAAAGAGGTGTGCAGCTGGAGCGGGACCTGCCCCTGTCAGTAGCAGTGAGATGTTATGTTGGCTCAGTCTCAAACTGACTTATTACTTCAGCTCAGTGACTCTGCACACTACAACAGGCACTTGACAGCTTGTGAAAAAACAGGTGAAGCTTGGCAGGTTTGAGAACCAAGTGCTGTGTTGTAACTGCATCTGGCAGGGAAGGAGGACAAATTAGCAGCAAAATCAGCCTGCACTGATTTGAGAATGAGGGTACTTGAACTGCCTGTCTGTAAACTCACTTAACTAAGTATTATTTACATTACATATAAATGTAAGCTAGGACTCATCTCCTTGTGTGGACTCAGGGCTGCTGGCAGGCTTCTAGGTGAACATTAGAGGAACTTAAATTCAGGTTTTGGTTTTAACAACATCAGCAGGAGGTGGGTGAAGGCTTGAACCAAGGACTCAGAGCTGGGTTTAACTTGCATTGCAAACCTCCCCTCAAATACCCAGTGAGTAGCAGCCTATGACTGTTCCCTGTAAAAAGCAAGAAGTTTGAACAGATTATGTGTGGGACAGATTTAGTGAGTAAAGGCTATCTCCTGTAACACACAGAGTTCCTATAGTTGCAGTCATTGTGACATTATCTAATCTCCATCAAACGTATCTTAGTCCTGTATTGGGGTTTCTTGGTTTATCAGTACTACAAAATAAAATTTCTGGTTTTTAACATTTATCAGTTGCATTTTAAATGAAAGCTGTTTTCTTGGAGATACTGAAAGAAACTTCTCTCTTCTCCCATTTTAGATACTATATACTGTATGGAGAGTATATGCTGTATTGTATATTTTCTATAAAAACATTACATTTTTAACTTCCCTGGGACCATGTATATAAATATTTGTACATGAAATTATACGATAGGCTTTGAAATTTATGCCTTACATTTCTGTTAATGTTCTAAAAATATTTGTTCAGGCAAATGAAATTGCAGTAAAATATTTTACTACGGATCAGTCAAAGGTTCTCACAACTTTATCTTCCTAAAAAACAATATTTCAGGCTATAAAACAGAGTTCCATTTCAGGTATCTAAAAGGTAAATTTAACCAGCTTGATTACATTAATACCAAGTAGTTTAACTTTTTTTTAAACACTGAGGTTTACGGTGAAATAAAGTCAAGATGTAAGCATTTTTTTCTTACATATATGATTTAATTATGTTTTCTAGAAACTCATACTGTTGGAGGCAAGTTGCCCAGGTGGTATATGGGGGGTTATGGGCATATTTCCTATTTCCGTTAACAATAATGAGAGCAGGGTGTGTTGCCGAGCACACAAAGCTTCAAGTATACAAATTGTTAATAAATCTGACTCCTCAGAAAACAGAAAATTAATGCTGTACTCAGAATGATGTGTGGTCCTAGATATATTTTCAAACATACTCCTTCGGGTGTCCCAACACCTTAATCACAAGCTCGGCAGCCATCTGGTGACTCCCAGTGGCTTACCACCCACCGTGGAAGCCTCCTGGAGAGCTGAATAAGAGCACCACCATTTCTGCTTGCACAAAAGTCTCTTTAATGTCAGTAATTTTGCCTCAGGAAGGTTCCAAACAGCCCCCAAATCATACGTGCAATATCAACAGTTTCCCTAGGCAGTGCACAGGGAGAAAAACCTGTGTGTCTTCATGAAAAGCTTTTTTTCTTACCCCTCTTCCTTCCCTTCCTTCTCTAAATCCCCACCAAAAGACCTATGGTCAGGTGACTTTGAATCCCTACCAGCTCACACTTAGTTTTACCACATGCTCAGCATACCTGCAGACACCTCTTTAGCAAACCTCACACCTAACTCGCAGCATTTTGTTCTGCTTGGCTGAATCCCAGATCCCAGCTCCCGCAAGAGTGCACTCCTCACCATACGTCTGCAGCTCCAGCTCCCTACCCTATTCACATTGGCTGGCCACGACCACCTCCAAATGCCAGTTGCCAAAGCTTGTTCCCTAGTCGTCTCTGCAGGTCTGCTCTGCAGAAATCCCTCACATCTGGTTGCTAATCTCCCTTCAAAGGTGTCAGTGCTGCAGACACTAAGTAGCCACCCAGTGGCAAGTGGATGTTTCAGATAATGGGTGCTGGGGGAACAGCACAGAGAAATTCATGGTCTGTGGGCATCGACTCAAATTTAGGAATTTACACCAGCAATTTACTAATCCCCATGAATCTTTCAGATGTGCCCAAATACTTTTTCCTCTCACAGCATTAGCATGTTGCCCAGCAGATGCAAGTAGTTTTTCCTAGGTAATATGAAGCCGACATATTCCCTGCACACACACCCCCAACGTATGTTAAAGGGATTTTATTTTGTTATGTTTATGCCCCTGGGAAATACTTAGTGGGGATGCATCTTTGTCAGGAGAATGTGGAGGCATAAAGATAGAAAGAGGTGCAGGGTTAAGAAGGAGGGACTACAACCACCTGACAAAGTAAACTAGACCAACTCTGAGGTAAAGAGGATAGACTGGGATAAGGAACCAGCAACAGGGAAGACACAAAAAGTATCTGGAGAAAATCCAGGGAAAGAAGCTGGGGGAGGGGAGTGAAAGCAGTTGGTAGAAAAATTTTTTATATAGTATGTGTCTGCACCTCGTCTGATGTTGGCCCACATAACAGTCCTACAACTAAAGTCTTAAATCGAGGATAAGATGCCACAGTGTCATTACTGTTAGGGTATTTTTTGGTTTATTGAACAAGGAACACATTCCAGAATTAAAAATAATTGCAAAAAGTTTTAAAAATAATATTAGGGTGGCAGCATCAGTCAAGAAAGATTAGGAAATGCCATGTGTTAGGTACCTTCACAAATGCAGTTTAAGCCTCTATGCATATACATTATAACAGGATTGCTTGAGTTGTTAGAATGAGTGAAAATATATTCAGGTATTACCTATTGCACTGTATTCTGCAGAGAATGGAGAAAGTTCACATGTTACAATGTATTCATTAATACGGTCTCCTTTACCTGATTTAGCTTGCCTTTTGCAATAAATTTCAGGTGACTGCAATTTTTGTGTTTTTGTGTAAAGAAAATACAGTCCAGTAAAATAGCGTCACAGTAGGGAAGCCTCAGTTATTTTATTAATTTAAAATATGGGTCACTGCACACCCATCAAAATAATCCTAAGCCAAACAGACTGCCCATCCTTACAGCTGAAGAAAGGTGGTAGGAAAATTAACTGCCTGGGTTGAACTAACAAAGGCAGGAGACTGAAACACTTAAAGATGGACTAACCACATAGTTCAACTACTTCAGCTTCTAGTTCAGCTTCTAGTTCAACTAGCTTCAGCTCTCAAGGAAAATCTGAAGCAACCAAGGGTGTGCCTTTCTTCATACATGGGGATACATTGCAGAGTCAGCTCCAAGAAAACTGAAAACTTTGTGTTTTAAAAGTCTGAACTAACGTGCACATGGGAAATTCAATGTAAGATGAAACTCTGGACCAAATTGACAGTGAGGCTAGCAATTTAGATAAATGTCTGTGCAACTTTCCCAGTGATCTTGGCTACTTTAGGTTTCCTCCACCCTCAAAGGCCTTATTTTTGTGCAAAAAGCTGAACACAAACTAAATGAACAACAACAGAAGTTGCAATGAACTACAGATGATATACTTTCCCAGTACATAAAAAGCCAAAAGCATTGAAGAAGCAACTTAGTACAAAGGCTTTCTATTCATGCAACATAAATTGTAGATGTTGTTTAGACATGCAGAAGTCAGGTAGATCAACTCAGAGTCCCCAGAGAAACTTAACTTCAGGGATTTGTGTTTTTTTTTTTTTTAATATATGTGTGCTCATAGTTTGCAAAGGTAAGCCATGGTATGAAATGGAGACGGATTTGTGTCAGAAATTTAGAATATAAACTTCTAACTTCCTCAGATGTTAAGGGTCAGATCCATGGTAGCAAATCAGGATAGGACACAGATACAGAAGGTAAAAGTTTCCTGAAAAATGCAACAAGACAGCCAAGTTTAGAGTTGCTGTGGAAACCCTACTGCTGGAACTTCTGAGTTTGGTGCCTTTTGACTTCTTGATCATAAGGTTTCACTAAAGGAGTGTTTGCATTGAATATATTTTCTTTTCCTTCTTTTTGCAGATGGATTTGCATGAGAATGGTATCTTGGTTTCCTGGGATTCCATCTGCTCCCACTGCTTGTTGCTCACCTGAAGCCATAATCCTCTGTGTGAGACTTCACAAATGGCTATTGTGGACATAATTAATGGCTTCAGGTGGGGAACAGTTACCAGAGTAAGATGAACTCTTCAGATAAAAAAGGTCTCATTTTCATGCAAACTTACTTGATAATAAAGAATGAGAGAGGGGAAAAAAGCGAACAGAATACATGGCAGTGACAGAAGTGTTTCTAAAGACAATGTTCTGAAGTTTTTAACTAGAAAACTTCCTGCTTACATGGGAAGCTGCCACACCAGCAACATCTCATAAGTTAGTGAATGGGGAAGACTGCAACTGGTAGACAGCATACCCTTCTCCCTCTATGTCAGGTTTATAAATCTGCTACATAGGTATGGCACCTCTTATGCAACATGTTTTCGAGTCCCTAAAGATAGGGTAAGGAACATCGGTAAGCCTACCAGAACTCAGAAATGTGAGCTGTGCCAGCGCTTTCTCTAAACTGCCAAAGAAAAATGTTGTGGGTCTACCCAGCAAGTGAAGCTGAAGGACTTGCCTTCAGTTTGCAGCTCTCTCTCAGACATTCTTTATAAACAAAAAAGGGCAAAGGAAAAACATGGGTTAAGCTGCTTGTAGGTGCTGTGTTGAAAGAACGGGTAACATTAAACTCCCTCAGAATTAGACAATGTTCTGCCAAAGCTATAAAAAAAGTGAGAATGAAGTGGCTTAGCCACCACTAAAACCAGAATTGTACAATCATCCAGGTTAGAAGTACAGTTCAATCCCTTGTTAGTACAGGGCTAATGTCAAAGTTAGGTCAGGTTGCTCAAATTTTGACAGTCTTTGGTACAGAATCTCCAGTTATCAGGTACTAGAAATACCAGAGGCCCAGCAGGCAGGCAAGCTGTTTTCCAGTATCACATAAACGAGCTGAAAATCATTAGATACATGCAAAATTATCTACAGCCTGTGCAATATCATAGCACACTACACAATCCCAGTAAAAATAACACTCTCCTTAACTCCCAGCCAGGATTCTTTTAGAGAACCAACAAAAGAGCAAATGGCATTCTCCCTGTGAACAACATAATCTTACTGGGGATGCTAAGGGATATCGAACACGGTTCAAAATCAGATAATATAAATTACTTCAGTTAGCACTGCAACTTAGATACATTCAGGTCTTTCACAGTTCAGGACATCCTAAAACAAATAACTCTTCCACCTGACCAAAATAGTACCACTGGCCACATCTGTATGCAGGGAGTTTAGAGCAAGGATAGAAGGACACATTACTCAGTCAGCAGCATTATCTGGAAATTGTGCAACAGGCACGAGCAGTGGCAAAACATTATCTTTAAGAAACAGTAATTTACAAAAGAAAGGCTTCCCTTTTGATGAAGCTGGACTTTTATGAAAAAAACGGATGCCACTTTTACAGTTTCTTAACATTAATATACAAGACCAGGGAGCAGCTCTGTGACAAGCAAATCATGAGCACACCATACACAAATGCAGGTAAGGGCAACATTGCAACCATAAATGTTCTTAAACACTTCAATCACCATATGAGAGGTGTATGTAAGAGATTTTGGCAGGGCATCAGAAAGACCAGCTTCTTTCCCAAAAACTATTAATGAACTGTTTTGTGACCTCAGGCAAAATCACTTCAGTGCTCCTTGCTTCTGCTTCCTTTCCTACTGGGTCTATTTAGACTAGGAGTGCTTTAGGGATGGGGACTGTCTCTCACTTTCTATTTACACAGTGTCTAGCACAGCGAGCCCTGATCTTGCATGAGATCTATAGAAGCTATTGCATTACAAAAAATAACTAGTAACAATGAAGATGTAACCAAATTAGACAAATATGAAAGGGATTAGATTTAGTCATGAGAAGCTTTACTGGACCTTTTACTAAAGAGTCTATTACAACGGTCAATTTTAATGCACAGTTAATACAGCAGGCAAAACCAACAATGAAAATGTATGTAAGCGAACACTTATACAAACTGAAAGTTGATGATCGACGCTGCATCTGTTAAAGGGACCTACAGTTAGCCTGTTATAGCTGATTTTTGTTATATGTGATATAGAAGATTTTAAAAATTATTTTCAAAATGGGAAGATGTTTAACAGATTTGAGAGGCAGAAAGCAGTTATCAGTGATTGTGCCTGTTAGTGACATTTCACCCGGTTGGCCCTCATAATGACACCGATAATACGGGTTTTATTAACCCTTATCTTCAAGAGGATCCCCGTTATCTTTCAAGCTCTAGTGAATTTTGCGTAATGACTCCTCACCATTATCCTGGATTTCTTTTCAAAAGGGGTTCCCATTTCAGTCCTGTATGAACTACTCATCTGCTGAAGTCCATGAGAATTTTGTTGTTGACTCCACCAGAATTTTTAGCTCCTTCCCAGGGATGCTTCTAAGAAGAAGGAAGAATCTACTGATGCCTGGAGAACCATTCATTTATTTTTATATGTCAAGGAAAAAAGCAGTCTCAGAAGGTGGTAGCAGGTAGGAAGCAAACAGATTAACTGGCCTTACTGGAAATATTTGTACTTTCTTCCTAAAATACATTTTAGGATGGTACGATTTAGTATACAAACTAATATCACTTGAAATGAGAGGTAAAGAATGTTATCTCTGGTATTTCTCTATGGGGAACATTTCTGGAGACACCTTATACCTGGAACAGTCTACTCCATTTCAAAGGCAAGGGTTTCCTCTTTAGAAGTAACCTGTGCTAATGGATGCAAACCGAGCAAGGCAGCAAAATCACTTTGATCTCTCTTTCAAAATGTTTTTGGAATTTATCCATTGCCAGGGAATGAGTTTCTTCTCCTGGAAAGTGCTGAACCCTTGTATTAATTATACCCCTTGATCAACAAAGCTAAATCTTAACATTTTAGGCTTACAATATGATTTGTATTGATACAGTACCCAAATATTCCTTTACGATCTAAATAGTCCAAAGATTTTAAGGTCCTTTTCTATTCTATTTTAATTCAGAGAGTTATCAACAGGAGGACTTCAGTCCCTAACATTAGTCACCTCTATCTCTAAGTAAGTTTTATAAACAAGAAACTGTGAAGAAACTGCACAATTAACTGGGCACAAAATTTTTAAGAATACCATACTTCATGTCAAAAGTTACAAAAAAAGTGTTTTTATGTTTGTACAATGGAGTGTATCTGAGTAGATATTTGAAATGCTGGATATCTGCAGCTTTAATACTATTAGACGATTTACCCACGGACAAAGTTCTGCATAATTTCAGTTAAAAATAACTAGAACACAGAGAGATTCAAGTCTGAAATACTTCGGACTTTTAATACAGTTTGATGAGGAAGTTTATATTCCTTACTATATGGAATTCTAAAATCTTAGGGAAACAAACTTTAAAATACCCCACTATTTGGAATTTGTTTGGTTTATATTTTTTCATTAGAACCAATTATTTTTCTTGTACTGCTGTTTTGCCTGTATTTACACAAGCCAGAACTGAAGAGCTCCATTCAGTGAGCTTTTTATCTTTGTAAAATCTCTTGGTATAAATATTTTTCCCACAGATTTAATCTAGTACGGTGAATTTTTATGGACTTAATAAAAGAACAAAAGAAATAAGGAACAATGCAAATTTCAGAGGCAACTGACAGCACATTATAATACCTTGCACTAAAACAATTGCTTTGTATCCTTTGAAAAGCCAGTGAAAATCAGATGGTATTAAAAAAATTATAGCCAACAATGCAGATGCAAGAATATGAACTGTTGAGTCTGGTCTCTTATTTTTTATGGTTTACAAAGGTCAAACTGAGCCCAAAAAGGCAAGCGCACAATATGAAGCATTGTACTAACAGTTTAAAAGGTGAGAATTCAGTTATGTTTTATCTTGGTTTTGCTTTCTAGTCTTAAAGCTATTGTTATTAGCTTGTAACCCATGTATAATAACAAATACTCATCCAAGAGATATATTAATAATAATAAATACAGGATTACACAATAATGTGATTAATCCAATAAAGAAACAAACTATAACTATCCAATACACTGTGTATAATTACTTAAAAAGAAAGTAGAGTAATTAAATTATATATTTTAAACATTACCAGATATATGACCAAGTCACATAACATACATCAGGATGAAGATCTGACTTTCCCTGTTCTTGATTCAGATTTTTGACAATAGCATTACGCAAACGCAGAGTTTGACTTCAGATCTGAATTTTGCTGAAAAGAGTAGATAGTGAGTAATGAACTGACTGAGCCCATTTTGAAGTATCACATAGACTGAGCTTTCTGATCTTGATGAATGATTTGGATGATATTTAAACTACATTTTATTATTTGATCTGGATGGATGAAGTCACATTTATTCAACCTAGACTGAATGTAACTAATAGGTCTTCTCAAAGATGTAATGTCGCCCAAGCACTGGCCAGACGACTGACTGGTAGAAGTAAACCAGCCTGTGGCTTATTTCTGAATTGTCACATTTACACCTTTGAGCTAAACACCCTATTTACCATGTTTGCTGAACAGGAAGGTAAATTCTAAGAAATGTCTACATGAATAATTAGGCACTATCAGACATGAATGTTTAAGGAATTTGTATTTGGGAAAAAAACATGGCAAAGTAAGCTCTCAGTGTTAGGACTGTAACAAAAAAAAAAAAAAAGAATATGAATAAACCAGAAAGCAATATTATATTTCTTACTGTTTCAGAAAAAATAGGAAGTAGAAACAACGTGAGGTGCAATATTTGCATTTTTTAATGACTAGAGCCAACATTTCTCAGAGAGTGGCTGAGTACCTCCTTCACAATAACTGACATCAGGAAAACAAAGACAGAAACCTCACATCTTCTGCTAGCTAATGTTGCACAAAAGGCACTATTACCAAAACACCCCCCCATCTCCAATGGGTGGGAAGTAGGACTACTACTGGATTTGCCGTTGCCCGCTGTGCATGCCACCGCTTCCCGATGTGTGCAAGGGGAAACTTGCTTGTTCTAATCAAAGACAGGACCACTAGTGCTGCGTGCACACAGTCTCCTAGCACCGACACATGTTGACTTCAACTGCAGAACGCCTTTCTACGACACTGTAGAGACACTTGACTTCCTATTGGGGAAGTGCAGCTTTCTTTCCTAACAATGGGCCAACTGGTTTTCATAACGGAGATAAACGCTCCCTGCTGTGAATTGTAATAGAAAAACATGTCAAACAACCAACAATAAAAAGAAGCACAGCCAAAAGACTGGCTTTTCCTGTTTTTATGTGCAGCACAGAGGAAACTAAGCATGTGAACCGCACTTGGCTCCTTACAAGTCAAAATATCACTTCTTTTAAATGAGAAGAGGAAAAATGCAACTCATTTCTGACCCTTTTTTCACTCTGAAGTGCAGACATGAAAACTGAACCCATTAGCACTTATTTGCCAGAGGTTATTATAAAACGTCTGAATGTGAAAGTCAGATGCTTTATTAAAAAAAGAGGAATGGTTATTCAGTTAGGAATTTTCCACCCCTTAAAAGCTGTTATAGTTATGAGTGATAAGGACATCCAACTGCCATTCTGACGATCCCATGATATTCCCTAGTTTTATGTTCTCTGCTTTTGCTGAACAAAAGATTACTTGCTTAAAACCCCCTCCTCTTCCACCCCATCATCTGTTCACTTTCGCCTGCCATGCATGATTCTCTTCTTCATTGTCTTACTTTTTCCCCGACTGCCTTTTATAGCCCGCTAGTTTGATTTTGACGTCTCATTAATTAGTTCTGCGAAATCGCACTGTAAGCCTTCAATGAAAATCATTGTTTCTACACCCTCACCTTTGTCGTGTTTGCAATGTATCTTTCCCTTTCTTGCTGTCCTCCTCACCTGCTTAAAACTGGGAGAAGCCAACAATGAGGACTTTTCAGTGAGCATGGATTATTCTGTGAATTAGTGGTTAATATTAGATCTTCGCACTTTGGGTTAGAAGTATTTAACTTCTAAGCATTACAAGGAACACCAGAGCACACACAGGAAATGTGATACCTCCAGGTCTCAAAAGACTTAACTGAACATGCCTAGACTAACTACAGAACATGGTTATTTGGATGCATCTGACTCGCTACACCTATAGAATGACTATTTGCTTGGGATCTGAGGAACTTCTAAGCCACAGGTGCTGGGAAGCTGAGCAAGTACCAGTGTGTGCCTCTTCTCTTATTTTTCTCAAAGAATTGACATCACTGGCAGGTGACCAGGCTGGATGGACTTCTGATCCTGTATGTTCTTAGGGCTTCAGCAGTCTTGTTGCTGTGAATCCTGCTGGTGAGAGATGGTGATAAAAGGGCTAAATCCTCTTAGATGCCTCTGATGTCTAGCTTTTCAGCCAGTCTGTGTGGTACCTTTTGTTAGCTGTGACTCTACTACAATAAGCCTATTGCTGTTTGATTTTAAATCAAGCATTTCAAAAAGGCAAAAATAACAGTGACTTCATCTAATGTTGCTGTTTGTGTACTACATTTTAGGTTTAACACTCCCTTGCTCCACATATAAAGCCAGCACCTCACACCTGGAAGTTGCTGTTATCTTAATCATGAACCCTAAACCTCCTAGAGTGTAAGGGATTCCTTATTCACTCACATGGCGGATGCCTGTGCTCTGGGAACAGAAGGCGCTGGACTCTGTCTGTGTTTATAAATATGACATTCTGGACAAGCGCAAATTGTAAGATTAGGAACAATAGATTAGAGAATGCAAGATGTTTGTTACTGTAATAAGGATGATTAGACTGTGGCTGGGTTGTGAGTGGAATGGGAGAGGTCACGGAAAAAGCAAGAGAGAAGAGTCAGAACAAGAGGCCTCAAATGTGTGGTTATCAGGAAGGCTGCTTCCACCCTGCTCTGGTTTCTGTTAATAAGACCACAGATTCGAACTCATCTGAGGACTCTGAAATATAAATGCATTAAGGTACATTAGCTACTATGGCTATAAAGAACCTTAGAGTCACGACATTATCAGATACGCAGGACAAAGAACAGATTCTCAGAGCAGCCGGAGAAAGCAAACAATTAGTTACAAGAATAGCCTGCCCACATGTTGTTCTTCCCTGACCTGAGCCTGATACCAAAAATTCAAAAGATATATATTAGATTTTAAGATGCTCCTAACCAAGGCAGATGCTGCAACTCACTTCCATTTGATATAGAATGAAGTATTCTACAAAGGACAGTCATACACTGTTTGTGCAGGGTGTGGTGAAAAAAAGAAATACTACTACACCTGGAAGCTTAATGATAATCAAGAACTCTGTGGCACTGGAAAAAAACCAGGAAAACGAGCAAATGCTGGAGGATCTCTTGAGCCAATATACTTGGGCTGTGGTGGGAAGGGGGAGAAAAAGGGGAAAGAATAAAGCATAATTTATAGACGGCTGAAATTCTCTCTTCAAGTAACCGCTATCAAATATTCCATATGGAATTTTAGAATTGATGTGATATTTAGAACAATATTTTTGCATCATTAGATCAAATATTAAAGACCGCAAGTATTCTGAGTAGGCCCACCTGCTCTCACAGTTATATTGATCAATATTAACTACCTTTTTGTTCACATACCAGATTCCTGACCTTTGGAATGAAAAAGAAACACACACTGTCTTTCTGAGGGTTTATATCATATCAGAGAGGCAGTGAGTGATATGCTGTAATGGTTGGATAGTTTCCATCTGCCATTAATGAAGAGAGAGAAGAGGGGTTTTTTTTTCCAGGCAGAAATGAAGACTTTTTTTTGTTCCTAGTGATTGTCAGTCCTTATTACCACATTTTACTGAATTGAGGCCAAACGCATGAGCTGTGAGTAACGGTATCAGTTGGAAGGATGTCATCATCTATACCATGAAATTTAGTTTGCAATTTTTAAATTCAGTAAATAGATGTAAACAAACACTCCTCTGCAAAGGAGTGGAAATAATCAGCTAGCTGTACTACATTATACTTGAGAACAGAAACGGAAATTTAGTGAGAATAAAGAGGAGGAGAACTGGCTAATTTGGGTTGTCAATTCTTGAATGCCTGCAAAGAGGAAAACTGAGACTTGAGATTTTTTAAACGTATCAAACTCTTAACAGACAAATTTAAGCACCTGCTTAGGACTTTTTTATTAAGAAATCTTAAAGCTGAGGGTAGTAGAGAAGTTTACCAATACAGGTTGCCCAGGAGTCCCTTTCTGCCAGAACTTGCCAGCAATGTATATGCCAGAGTTGAAATTAAGTGTGATATTGGTGCAGCCTCCACACGTGGGTATGTTCCACAGTACATGACCGATGACCATGCCACAAACACTGCTGCTGGACAAAAGAAAGAAGCGCCCTTTAACCTGCTGTGAAACTAGGCTAGGTTTATGCTCTGCAGAGCTGGTCCATGCAAGTCATGACAAGCTCTGGCTACTGAAATATAGCACTGAGGCTTAATATTGCCCATTTTAATCACTTGCATACCTCTTAGTAGCAATTAAATTTTGAGTCATGCTTGCAGAGATTTTTCTTTCCCTTCCCATGTTTGAACTACTTCACTAAACGTAGCGTAAAAACGTACCTAAAAAGATAAAAAGGAAAGAGAGAGCTCCTAGAGACAAATGAATCATGTGGAGTCACTTATTCAGGCCCAGATCTGCTCACTCCCAGATTCAAGACATGAATGACATCACTGCCTTCAATGGCACTTCTTGCAAACCTAGACTGATGTTTCATGGATAGAGGCCTAAGCCTCGTAACTATAAATTCCCTACTCATATGAATAAAAGACTTCTGAGCTAAAATAAATAAAGGATCCTGTATATTCATAAATATTTTCCTCTTTTTTATTAGACACTTTTTTAATGACTGTCTTAACTGTGAAATAGCTCTGATGATTAATACTGTCCTGAGAAGAGTGATTCCAATGGATATGACTAGTTCTGTTACAAAACATGCTTGTTAAATGTTGGAAATGACATAAAATATTTAAAAAATATGTTATAATTTTTTACAAAAGCCATGTACAATATGTGACCTTATTTTACTGCATATGTACTCCTTTTTCATTATTTCTTATTTAAAATCTCAGTCTGTCAGAGTTGTGGTTCTATACCAATCTCGTAACTGTGCAGTAACACTGTCTGTATTTTGTTTCTTTTCACAGAGGAACCACAGAAAAAATGTATTGACTATGCAGTGACACACAGTTGCCATGCCTTTGTGTTCATTCACATTAATTATCTAAGCTCTATACTATCTCCTGTTACATGTATGTTTGCATTCTACTGTTTTCATCTCAGATGTGCTAAAAAAGTGCAGAATCTGTTGATATCTGTGCTGCAGGGACTACCTACAGCCCAGGGATACAGTCTGTAGTTCAGCAAAACACTTAAGGACAAGAATAACCTCTTTGTTACTCAGCAAAGCAATTTATTTAAGTATGCAGGTGAGCATTATGCTAAAAATGAATGGAATGATTATTACTTGGTGCTGAAACTGTGTTTGATAGTGTTTCTTGCCTAGGCAATCAGGGAATTAAATGATGACCCTGTAGCTTTAGCTATAGTTAAAACTGTTGATGAAAAATTACAAAGAAAACAGAGTAGTTTTCTCAGCCCTACTTTCTTCAGAATGGTGAGCATAATAAACTGTGCTGTTACAGCAGACACAAACAATTGAACGAAAATATGTGTGTATACCATTTTGTGTGTTCAAACTCAGAGACACACTTAATATTTCAGCTATGTTTATAAAACTGGCATTTTACAGCATCAACCTGGTGATTATAAATGCATATTTAGCTTATTTAAACCAGTCCCTCGTTAACACCACATTCAATAACAGAATCCCTGTATTTAATTGCACACGTCAGTAAAAATGTGAATGCATTAGAAGTATTCCTTTTTCAGTGTTGTTAATATCTATTTCCATCAGAGATTGCCCCTCTTTTTGCTCCTCTGAACATAGGTCTGTCTCTGAAAGAAAGGTGAGCAGTCAAGTGACTTTCCATTTTCAGTCTTACTTCTATCATAGACTCATAGAATCACAGAATGCTTTGGGGTGGAAGGGACTTTTAGAGGTCATCTAGTCCAACCCCTCTGCAGTGAGCTGGGACATCTTCAACTAGATCAGGTTGCTCAGAGCCCTGTCCTACCTGGCCTTGAATGTTTCTAGGTAGTGGCCTCCACAACCTCTCTGGGCAACCTGTTCCAGCACTTCATCACCTGCATTGTAAAATATTTGTTCCTTATATCCAGTCTAAATCTACCCTCCTGTAGTTTCAAACCATTACCCCTTCTCCTGTCTGTTGCAAGAGGCCTTGCTAAAAAGATCGCCCCCATTTTTCCCATTGTGCCCCTTTAAGTACTGGAAGGCTGCTATAAGGTCTCCCCAGAGCCTTCTCTTCTCCAGGCTGAACAACCCCAATTCTCTCAGCCTGTCCTCACAGAAGAGGTGCTCCAGGCCTCGGATCATTTTTGTGGCCCTTGTCTGGACCCGCTCCAACAGGTCTGTGTCCTCCTTGTGTTGAGGGCTCCAGAGCTGGACGCAGCACTCCAGGTGGGGTCTCACCAGAGCAGAGGGGCAGAATCACCTCCCTCAACCTGCTGGCCACATTTCTTTTGATGCAGCCCAGGATACGGTTGGCTTTCTGGGCTGCAAGTGCACAATGTTGGCTTATGTCCAGCTTTTTGTCCACCAGTACCCCCAAGTCCTTCTCTGCAGGGCTGCTCTCAATCCCTTCATCCCTCAGCCTGTGTTGGAATTGGGGGTTGCAAATTGCAGGACCTTGTACTTGGCCTCGTTGAACCTCATGAAGTCCTCACAGGCCCACCTCTCCAGCTTGTCCAGGTCTCTCTGGATGACATCCCATCCTTCTGACATGTCAACTGCACCGCTCAGCTTGGTCTCATCTCCAAACTTGCTGAGGGTGCACTTAATCCCACTATCGATGTCACTGATGAAGATATTAAACAGTACTGGTCCCAGTATGGAAGCTTGAGGGACACCACTCGTCATGGGTCTCCATCTGGACATCAAGCCATTGACCACTACCCTCTGGATGCAACCATCCAACAATTCCTTATCCACCGAACAGTCCATCCATCAAATCCGTATCTCTCCAGTTTAGAGAGAAGGATATTGTGGGGGACCATGTCAAAGGCCTTACAGAAGTCCAGATAGATGACATCCTTAGCTCTTCCCTTGTCCACTGATGTAGTCACATGGTCGGTTTTGCCATCCTACATGTCAGCCCACACACTCAGTCTTCTGGGTGTGGGAGAAGTTTCCAACACCACTGTTCACCAATATTTGCACTCTGTGAGAGATTCTTTACAGGTTATTGGGATCCAATCTCACCTGCTGTATACAGTCTTAAGCCATGCTTGTTTCAGAGAGATGAGTCAAGCTGTGCCTAAGCATTCCTTCTGCAAGTATAGGATTGTACATGGGCAAAAGCGAAAGAGTCCCATGTAAAGACAGGGCTCAAATACCAGATACCCTCCAGGATAAATCTGTATGGCTCATGCCTCTTCAGAGTAGATTCAGTAATGAGCAAAAGGGATGTGACTTTTTTATTGCTGTGAGTTATCACCAGAGGGATTCTGAGAAGCAAAGGGATCTGGATGGATGTAAGTGAAGTGAGGAGGATGGGAGCATGATGGAACAGAAAGGAGGTAATCAGCCTGAAAGAAGCAGATCATGCAAAAAAGAGTTGTTTTTGTAAAGAGGAATAAGCAAGTATAGGAAAGGCAAGAAAAGCTGTAAGAAACATTATGTAGGTATTTTTATCTTGAAGGTGAAGGAATTTGCACTGAAGTCTGCAGGAAAGCAGAAGCAAGAACTTCAAGTATTTATCGCATGGTTTAAGCCATGAGAGTTGAGGGGACTGTAAATATTTTGATGAGCAAGGAGCAAAGTGAATTATAAAGAATATGTCACCATATTAGACAACTGCAGTGGGAGTACTTCTAAACCAAGTATGCTCCTTTTGACATATGGCTATGCCTAAAAAAAGGCCTGCTCCTAGAGCCCCTCACATTTTTACATGTAACGGTTCATTTGAAGTGCATCGAGGAATATCTACCACACTACCACATTTCTTCAGTTGCCACCTCAATGAAATATTTCGGTGGGACCCTGTATACTGTTATACTTAATATTGTTACAGGACCTGGAGCCCTCCTCAGCCAGAAAATTGGGCCCTTGTACTAGGGTCTAGCAAAGCATTTCAGCTAGTGGGCTGGACATTTGCAGTGCAAGGGTTTATTGTTAATGGCAGTGGGTAGGAAAGAAAGGGAGGGAAACAATTCCTCCCCGTGCACAATGCAAACCAGAAAATCTATGGAATAAAAACTCAGATACATCCCTGAAACAGGACAGATCAGACAAATCTAGTTTTTCCTCTGTATCTTTTTTTTTTAATCTAAACTTACAGAAATAATTTATTCCTAGTGCTAAGGGCACTAACTTAGTAACTTGAGATAAAATACTGTGTTTAGATTTGCTCACAAATGAGCAGAGAATATTTTACAATACCTATTCCAACAGAGTAGTAATCTCAAAAATATCTTCTCGCTGTTCTAATGATGCTGTTACTATTTTATATTTATGCTAGTTTCCTTAAAGCAGATTGTTCACAAAATATTTAATGTCCCTATTCTCATGAAACTTGGATTTCAGTATTTTAAGAATGATAGGATACAACCCCTTTTAACACCTTAATGGATAAGTAAATACCTAATATGTAGTATAATATGTAATTTTCAGTAGACATATACCAACTATGAAGTTGTAGTTCTTTTTCCTTTTTATTCCTTATTATTCACATTAAATAAAATGTTTTGGAGGTAAATGTTTGCTACTGAACAAAGACAGAATCAGTACCATCTAGGAGAGTTTACTACAAAACTTGAATATTTCCCAAACTGTTTTTATCTCAGGGGAAGGCGGTAAAGGGGCGAAGCAATTTAACCAGCTCTGGACCTAACCATACAATTCTTAACTTTATTTCTTTTTGATTACATTCTTCCCAGAAGCAAATTTCTCATTTTATTTTGATGAGCAGCTCAGGCTAATATTCACAAGCTCCTGGTATTGCTGGAAGAAAATCTTCCTACAAGAAGAGGTAAACTTTATGCTCCCTTTAACATATGTTACTGAAAAGTACAATGACCCCATTTAAGTACACGTGGGTAACCTCGTAAATAGTGCAAACACATTATTGTAAGAGTTAGCAGATTACAGCCTGATACCCAAGACCTCAGTCTGTTTATTAGCTATTGCTCTGAGCCCCGAGGGAATCTAAACAGCGACTTCTTCTCCTGTTGTCTGCAGACTTTGTGGAGTCTCTTTAGCCTGGGAGTTTGGTAAACCCAAACCTCCCAAGATCTTTTGAAAGCTCAGTTTTTCTTTGTCTTTAAATCAGCAATTATGTAACAATACAAAATCTGATCACTGTTGTATTTTGTGATATTACCTCTCTCTCCCATAAATAAAATGCCACTTTAAGACTGTGGAGGAGCAGGCTTTAGAAATAATTATCTCCTGTATTTAGGGGTAAATAGAGCACTCTTTAAAGAGGAGGAGTAATGGTATTTCAGCTAAAGCAAGGCAGGCTCTTCTGCACAACTTTCTCCCACGCATCCCTGCCTATGCCAATGACCTGTTTCACCTCCTGTTATTGCAGTCCTGGGCCTCTGCGTAACTCTGCCAAAACACCTCAGTCCTGACCTGTGACGCCCTTTGCTATTCCAGACCTGGGGCACCCAAAAGGTTCTTCCAAGACCTCCTTTCTGACCTGCACCGAGCTCCCTAAAATTTCTCTCTCCGAGCCGCAGATTTGCGCAAAGGCTGCTCCAGTGCCCTGCAGTACCTCCTGCTATCTTTGCAGTCCTGGGCCCCTCTGTAGCTCTGTAAATAAGCCTCCATCCTGACCTGCAGCAACCCTTGCTATTAGGATCCAGGGGTCTCTTCTGAGTAGAGCCTGCCAATCATTCCACACCACTGCCTAGGGGGACTGGGGGGATTTTTTTTTCTCGGTTTTTTTGGTAGTGGTGTAGGATGGAGAGAGGGAGGGAGAGGGAAAGGGCTGTTTTTAAAGCTTAATAAAATCAATGAAGAATTTAAAGAATACAGTTTAACACGTTATGAAAACAAAGGCTTTGCTCTGGTTCACTGCAGCAAAAGCACGTGAAATGACACTTTTCTACTTGTGGGAACACAACATGGACTGAATTAGAAGGAAAAAGCACATAGGAAAGGATTAGTGAGAACAAATCAAAGATCCTGATAGACAAAAGCAAAACGTAAATTTCTTTGTGTGTAACTGGAGGTGCAGCCTTGCACAGCTCAGCTCTGCTTCCTCGTGGCATTTGCTACCGATTTCCTGCGTTCAACATTTTTGCTCTCCCCCATCTTTTCATATCCTTGCTCATGTGGGCCGTAACCCAGCAAAAGCTGATGTGCACTGAGTCTCCCTGAGTTCAAGGGGATTGGTTCACATATCTAACATTACTCATGAGCAAAAAGACCCCCAAATTTTGAGGACTCAAACCATGAAGTTTTTGAGATAGAGATTTGTAAGTTTTGCCTGTAGAATTTTATACAAAAAGACGCTTCAACAGTAATACTATCCTTGAATTGTATTAATGTACAAGATGTCAAACTTTAAATGCATACATCTAATTTTAGCAATGAGATAACTCTTGTACTCTATAGTTTAGGATGGACATGTGGCTTTTTTGTAAATACAATCTTAAAATCTTAGCTCTCGATCTGGATTTTTCTCTCCTCTGATCTGTATCAGCATGTAGAATACTTATTTTGTGTCCATTTCTTACAGATGTAGCATCCTCTGTTCTTGTTTGTGAAACAATGCAGTTTTTACACACCCTCACTCTCCCCCTCCCCCGCAACTCATTCTCAATGCTTTTGGTTTCTTCATATCGCCAGGAAAATTTGTTTGCTGATAGTTGGGGTTTAGGGTGTATTTTTTTGTTTGGTATTTTGTTTTTTTCTAGGTTTTTTTTTTGTTTTTTGATTTTTTTTATCTTTAACTGTGTGTGTTGAGGAAGAGAGATGAAAGTTGTAACTTGTTTTGAGTTATTTCAGAATTCATTAAATGTACTTCCCAGATTTATGTCAAGACTGGTAGTTTGAGATTACTATGATACATTTGCTGACTGGTCTACTTGATGACTTGCTGGAAGCATCATTTCATAGTTCAGGTAACAGCTACAAATCATTAGAGACAAAAATGTTTATTCAGAAATTTCAAGGATTTCTAGGATAACTCTAGAGTCCACAACATGAAGCACTGGGTGGGAAGTCATTTTAGATGTATCAATATTGCTGGCCTGAGCAAAAAAAGAAAAACATTTCATGTCCCTGTGAAATTACTTTTTAAAATAAAACTTACATATATTTCTAAATAGTAACCTGTTCAAAATTTAAGTAAAAACATTCATGTTAGTACTGATAAAATTAATTAATCAAAATCTTAAAGAAATACTATTTTTCACTTTTAATTTGGCCAAAAGAAATGAATTCAACCTGATTTCAGGAACAATTTAAATCCAACCAAAAGACATGTAATCTGAAATATTTAATCAGACACAGCTACAGGTGATATTCCCAGTACTTAGACCGTAATTCTAGCTTTGGCCTAGGTTCAATTTGAGTTCACAGGTCATGTGCATTGAAACCTCAGGGTCCCACATAAATCATCACTGAAAAAAATGGCCTCTGTCAGTCATTACTGAACACTAATTTGTTCCACCCTCAAATCCTGCTCTGCAGTGATTGTCTGGGGAAAGCAGACAGTCATTTTCCCCATCTGCTCCACATGTGAAATTGTCTTTCCAAGTGTGATCAGACCCACGATGATCCAGTGGCACCTGAGAAGCCTCCAGTCTGTCCCAAGGAAGAATCAGAAGAGAGATGTTCATAGGACCGCCAATCACGACAGGCAGCTATATAAAGACGTATGCTCAGCCATATTCAGAAGAGGGACCTTAATAACTTCATAGTGCTGCAACTGTTTTGAACCCTGGCCATCGGTGAGGAAGGGCAACACCACAAAAACAGAACATGATACGAAAAGACAATTTTCTAGATGTGAAATTTCTGAGACTTTCTGACTATATCTTGATCAATTCTAACCTCCATGTTTCATTTTCAACTACCATATATGACAGCGTTGGGTTTTTTTGAGCAAAATATAACCCTGATTAGCTTGCATTGGGCTTTAAAAGGAAAATAGAACTGACACAGAAAGATTATTTTTTAAATGTATTGTAGGTAGGGGAAAATAAACTCATTAAAAGAACCTCAATTCTTTATTGCATAAAGCCCTAAAAAATTAAATGCAGAGACAGACACAACACATTGTCATGCATTACAAATGAATTCTGTTAAAAAGGCCTAGTTAAATGAAATACACTTACCACATCCTAAACAGTGTTTAGAGATGGCAAGAAACCAAAACAGATCTCAGACCAGATAGGAGATATTTACGGCATATATTCTGAAACACAATCCTTCAAATTCCCAGGTTTAGATTTTCATTTTACAACCAGAGGCCCAAACACGACAGAGTAACAAGGATCTAAGCTACAGCAGGAGAGCCCAGAAGGAATTCTAGCAAAGCCAGCTAACATACCTCCAGGAGGAATGGATGATTTTTAGCCCCAGTGACCTGGCTGCTGGTGTTTTGTATGCTGCTCCTCACCACAACAAGCCCAGCAACCCTGGGCACATTTAATCAACTTTCTGAGACAGTTTCAGGGAGCTGGACCCTGGGTTATATTAAATCCTTTCTGTGTGACGCAAAGAAGTATGGTTTCTCACGTTCCCTCCTCCCTTCCTCCTGTATTATCAGGTACTACCCGACCCTTAGTATGTAAACCAAAGAAAATGAATAAAATTGAACCCTGCTTTTACTCAGCCGGTTTTGATGAGGATTCTATTTGCTAGAAAACGTCCTCTGTGCCCCAAATCTTCTCATGGTGGTCTCATGAGCTTGACACTGACCGTTGATTTGCACAGCACTCACTGAAATGGCTCTACCTCATTTCTGCTGCAGGAAGAGCAGCAAACCCACAGATCACAGCAGGGACTGGAGAGAGGCTTTGCCCACTGGGAGCTGTGGTTTCTGCAGGCCGCACTACCACATTACCAAAGACAAGACCCCAAGTAACTTAATCTACTTTATGCAGATTTGATGCATTTCTAAGGTCCCAGGAATTTAGTAAATGTAAGGCTTCAATAGTGGAAAAATGTGAGCATCTCCCAAGACTTATGTTTCACAACTCACGTAAGGGGAAAACAATAAAGATATATTACTATTATAGGTGCATCTGAAGAAGAAATGTGACTTGACAGATGTTCATCACAACATTAACTTCCCAAGGTCTTAAATATCTCTTGCGTTACCTTCCAGAAGCGCACAGTGAGAATGTAGGTACAGAAATGTGCAGGCTAGTTTTTAAACAGGCTAATGATGCCTTTACTTTCCTCACCAGGGTTTGTAGCAGCTGTAACATAAACCTTATTGAGCACAATCAACATGGGAGGAGAGGATGGGGGAAGGGAAGGGGAAAATCAGTCGTGCTAGGGATTGTGTGACTAAAATAAGGTATTGAATTTCTGGTTTTCACAATGAAACACTCCAGGACAAATGAGGTGCTGAAGCAGGATTTATAATTCATTGAGTAATAGGATTTTGTACTGTTTAGCAGGATTAGGCATGTTAAAGAAAGACCTATTTATTTCACTCTGACAATGGATGAGAAAAGTGTATAGTGTTCTTTGTTGTTATTTTAAGCAATTTACAGGATTACTTAGTAATGGAGGCCCTGTGCTCCCCCTATCTGCAATGTGTCACAGTAATGGTGATACTTGTATAATTGCAGTTTTCTCCATACAGTTTCAGAATCACAGCAGTTGAGGGATCAGAGGTGTGAAGGTTGGTGGAGGGGAGGAGGGAGGGAAAGGAGGGATGTCAGGGGAGAAAAAGTAGAAACCAATTAAAACACTCCCTTATTAGGACCATGACCTCAGTGACCTCAGCCCTCCAAGTCTTTGGGACAGCATGTTCTGTGACTTAATGGTTTATTTCAGGGGTTTTTTGCTAAAATGCTGACTGTGCTTTCTCCAATGATGTCTGCCATTGTCATGGCAAGGGACTGAAATCTCTCTTGCAAAGTGGCTGGGGGGAGGAAGAAGCTGTTTTTCACTAGCACTTAGGATGGGATTTCCTGTTACAGACATTATTATTTTGTTCCTTCCTGCTCCTCTCTTAAAAGAAAAAAAAAGGCAAAACAAAAAAGCTGTACAGCTTTCTTACTTTTTACTTTCTTAATATTCTATGGTTTTTATGCAATTGTTTACTTCTGTTGGCAAATGTGGGAACAAAACTATCCAAGCCAAACATCCAAGCTACGGTTTCAGAGCAAGAGGCATGCGCAAAGAAAGCGCGACTTTTCCCAGCAGTGTTCATTCTAAAGTACATGCATGAAATAGCAGCTCGTGTCAGGAAAGCACTCAGGTCAGGGAAGAGAAGCTGAAAGCCAGATTATTCCTTGGGAATCTGAAATGCAGCTTAATTAAACCAGTATAATAGTGTTTTTCAAAACATTACAGTCTTTTTCATAACAAAGTTGTTAACCATGGCCATTTTCTTTCTCAACTTAAAACACCTAAGGCAGTTTCAAAAATGAAATCCTTTCTTTCCAGAAACTCAGATGGCCAAGCTATACCCCCAATTAATTTAAAGAATTCCTCTGAAAATCTGCAGAGGTTGCATAATGCACAGCTCTAGGTAATTTTGACCCAGAAAATAAGCCCCAGTGGCACGATCACTTTGCTCTCAAAACCCTAGAGCTCTGCTGTGTGCAACAGAACAACAAGTTTCCTTCTGGCAACCCCATTATTAACTGAAGAAACTGGGAAACTAGGTGCCTAAATTGGGATGACTTTCTATTTAACACTGAATTATAAATATAATATGCAGAAAATGAAAATCTGCTTTATATTCTTCCTAGTAGATGAAACATCAGTCTATATACAGCAGGAAAACACGGAAGATAACAACAATCTTCAAAATGTTTGCCACAAGCTCATTTACTGGACTGAGGTGTTCTCAACATTTAACTATTGATACATCTTCTGCTTGTGGAACAGAATGCCAACTGCAATGGATACCTACCTAATTTCCTTTCTACCTAAAAGAACAGGAAAACAGATTAAAAAATCCTCCAAAGAACAGAGGAAATTTTATGCATGTACCTCTTTGAAGCGGCACCTGCAGAAAGTGATTACGTTCTCATGGTCTCCACAGAAAGAACTGAATTACTCACTGGACTTGTAGCAGCAATAACAAACATCTGCAAGTTCAGTTCTTCTCACAATTTGAAAGCAGATATTAAGTATTTGACAAAGCTAATCATCATGTGGCAGAATTAATTATGAAACAGTCTCTTGAAAATTGGTCATTAGTACAGGCAGAGACGAAACAGAGGGGGGTCAATAATCTAACAAAATGGTCATTAGCAGCAGTTTAATACTTGGATTTGACTGAATTCTTGATAGGCTCCAAAACAATAGGTTACCCAGCAACGAATAATAAAAATAAGGTCATAAAAATATATTCATGCTATCTGGCAACAAACGCTAATTCAGAAGACAGGACAAATTATTTTGGACCACAGCATTGATGGTCAGAATCATATTTTCTGCTCAGAAAATGTTTTACTGAGATGTGAGACCCTCTTTCAAAGAGGAATTATGCCTCAGAGAATTCCTGGGAAGTGAATGTGGCAAATCTTAAAAGTAGTCTTTATGCTACCTGTGACATAAAAAAGTAGATGGAATATTGCAGAAAAAAGCAAATTTGGGCACTCATTCTGAATATGCTTGTTTACAAGCATGAGATTAGGCCTCTGAAGTGACTAATAAACACTTTTTCTTGTGACTTCATGGAGAGTCGCATGTTACTTCATGACTTTCTTAGAATCCCATGCCACTGGCAGCAAGGGATTATGTAAGAATTAGTGCGTTCATTAGCGGAAATGTCCAGTTCCCAGGGCTCTAGAAAAACTTGTGGGCACAACGTCTGAGATTCAAAACCTGGAATGAAATGTGGAAGAATTTAAAATTAATCATAATAATGTAACGCTTTGTGATTTTTGAGGTTTCTGGCTTGCAGTTTTGGAATCTCTTGGAATGGCAGTATTGGCTGAACTTTTGGCTGTGCTGCTCATTAGATAAAATAAAAGGTATATAAGTAAATTATGAGAGACAGAAGAGCTGCAATTATTTACTTATTTATGTTTCTGTGCATCAACTTCAAATTATATTTAGAGCCCAAACTAAAACACAGCCCCACCATGTCATATTTTGTTAAACAGTATAGTTAAAATGTCAATTTAGAAGTCGTACTATGAGATTAGATTTTTAGACTTCAGAGTTTTAATCTACTTCAACATGTGGAAAACTATTATTACTCTATGCTTGATGTTCTGAGAAATGTCCACATGTCATGCTGTTTTATATTGACCCATTTTGACCAGTGAATAAAAACAGTTAATGAGCAGACAACCAAATCCATCAAAATTATGTTTAAAAATAACCCTAAACAATTATTCACTTTAGCCCCATTTATTCTGTCAGTGGTTTGCGCTCAAAAGCAGACTGAGAGATCACATCTGAAATGTATTTCAAACCAGTTGTTCGGAAAAGTAATTATCAACGACACAGACGTGTTCCATCACCTACAAAATAACGTAAGAACTCTGTGAAATGTGCTTTGAGGAGGGGTAAGGTGATTTTACATAGAGGACTTAATCAGAAATGAGCTGATGTATGTATGTTAGGCAACTACACCGGCAATCTATTCAGTCATGGTGTTTCCTTTTATTGTGTTTTATATTATTATATCTGGAACTATGTTTTAATGCACTGATTCTTTAACTTGCATTATATTATGATACTTTGGATAGCTATTTTATTTAAAAGATAGTTTGGGTTACCAGCCCATGAAACATTGTTCCCCCTACTGATACACATATCGTCAGCAATCCAAAGCCTTACAAACCAACCTTCCCAGGATCAGAAGACAGACACTGTTAGAGGTTTTTAAATTAACTAGTTTAGAACTAATTTTTGCACCTTCTACCTTTAGGCTTGTTGAGTTGATATCACCTTTTTCAGGATTTTTTTCCCTACCACCATTTTACCTGAAATATATTTGAAAAGACAACAAAAGCTGAAGCTACAATCTAACCTATTTATGCCCAGTATTCCCAATTTCTACCCATGTATTTGCTTCATAGAATATCAAATAACGCCCAAGTCATAGTGAAAGTACAAAACAATCATGCACCACAGTGCAAAGCAGCCTAAGCTCTGGAGCCTTTTAAATCAGTGATTTTCAGCCTGTGATAACGCAAGTACTTCACTGTCCCTGAACTACTTCTAAAGAATCTGTAAAGGAAAGAAAGCCTATTATCAGCAAATTTGAACTTACTATGCAGAGCTCTGCCTCTCCACTGGAACAAAGCACCAAGCAAACAAAACCCCATACTCTCGAGTGTCTGTAAAACCATTGGGAATGAAAACTACTGTGTCAGATTAGATTTGGATCTGAAATGAAAACTAATGCATGGCTTTGCACTCTTCACCTTCCTCTGGAGACTGTAAATCTAATCCATTAAGACAAATATCGTTGAAACAAATTATATGGAGGTCTTATAAATAGTTTTTCTATTTTAGAAAAGTAGTATCTTCAGTTGCCCTAAGTCAAATCTCAGCCACAGAAGCAGATTACATTATTTTACTAGCACACAGCATGTAATCAACGTATGCAGGATTTGGCCAGAAAAGATTCTGCTATTCTTATGCAGCATGTGGTAAGATTTTTCAGTGTATCCTGGAGTAAGTAACCCACAAACCATTGTTGAGCTTAGTGAAGCTCAGTATCAAACACTTCTTTTTTAATGATAAAACAAGAATGAAATATGGTGCAAACAAATGAAGAATGACTGCAAATGTTTCAATTAGTTCTGCTTAGATAATGTAACACTCATACTCCTCTGAGCCATGAGCCCCCAAGGACTAGTTCTGATAGATACAAGTTGCAGTACTTGTTCAAAATATTTGCTAAAAAAATAGTGTTTCAGTTCTGCAGACTCAAAACACCTGTCTGTACAGTCAAAGCAAATGCATTACAAACTAAAATCTACTGCAAGGCGCCATGAGATTAAAATGCTGATTCAGGAAAGTGTCTTTAGTTGTAGGAGTAAACCAGGACAGGCTTTTGAAAAGAACATTGAACAGATCTTAGAATAAAAGGAAAATATACTTTAAATATGGATATTAGGAAGGTATTTGTTATTAAATAGCTGCTATCTTCTTTCAAAAGATGAAAAATATTAGCTTTCCACTGCTGTTACATGTGATTTAAAGCCTGACAGTGATCCAAAGGATATATAAATTCTCTATCCCACTACTGAGGAAAGGAATGAAAAGTTGTGACACAGCCATGGTAAAAGAGCATAATCACACATGTGCAATTTGCTGTGACAACATGGTAATGCGTGTCCTACATGCCGTACAGCGGAGCTGGTAGTTCTGCAACAGAGGCAGTGTTATTTTATCTTATTCAAATACTGCAATGTCAAGAAAATTGTAATAGGAAAAGACTCAGTTCTGTGATGCCTTGAACACCTTAACTCTGTCAGAGTCTGGTCTGGGTCGGCATAACTTTGATAGGCAATTAATGTCATAAAGAGTGGGCAGCCCTGGAATTGCAATAATACACTCATGAGTCAATTCCTTTTCTGTGAAACAGAGTTAATATTTACTCTCTTGTGTCGTTTATCAGATTACACTCTTTGGTTTTCCATTATGCCTACCACAATTACACCTCGGTGTCCAGTAACTCAAACAATAAACAATCTAATATGATCCCTATTAAAGGGCATGTATTTATTATACTTTTTTTTCCACTGGTTACACAGTAGAGTTTGTTTAGAAGTGAACACGTGAGTACCTATGCACAGCCGAAACAGCACTTCTCCCAAAACCCAGTGACATGTGTTTGTTCTTTCCACCCCTTGGAAACCTGAAGTAGGATATTTTTTCTAATGACAGATGACCCACAGCTTCCAGACATCAAGTTTCTTTACGATGTCAGCTTAGGTACTCAACATCATTAGTCATTTTTAAAAATGTTAGTCCTTTTCTCTGTGGCACTGGATGTAGATGAGTCCACCCAGGAAGAAATCTGATTCCTTGTTTAAATTAAATACACCGTGTTTCTGCAGTGATGACACTGAATACTGGGCTGACCTTCCTAAATGTAACAAACGCTTATCCATTTAGTAAAATGTAATGCTTTGACCTTCTTTCCCATCAGGAATCATTATTTCTTATTAGCCGACCAAGAGACATTTCTGTCAACTAGCATTTAAAGGAAAAGATTTGAAGAAAACTGCTGCACTTTTGATATGACTGGATATTATAGCCTCTAGAAAAGACAGAATGCCATACATCCCAAAAAACACACAGTTCCTACTTCACAGAGTTTATAGAGGTAACACTACAAACTGGACTGCGTGACAATGTTACTTACAAGAACAGAAAAAAAGATTTTATGACCTGAGACAAGTTTTCTGGCTTTGCCAAGGACAGCATTCATGCATCATAAAGACTGCACTCCTTCCAATGAAATAATCAACATACCTGATTCAAATGCTATAATCGCTGTTACTGCTTTCTCTTTTTTATGTGTAAATAATTGAAACTTTACGGTGGGTTTTTTTGTGGAAAGGAGGTAGTACAATTTCAAGTACCACTTTGAGGAAAAATACTGTACTATAGCGTTATAGCAGATGTAAGCTACTGTTTAAAATAATTCAATATAGAAATTTGTACCAAAGTACAGGCATTAAGAACAGGAAATAGAAAGGGTATGGTTATAAAATATCACTTTTATTGCTTCTGATTTATTCCTAACTCTGACTGTATTCTTTTTTTCCTAAAATGCAGAAAACGCTTGTGTAATTCTGGCCTATATTTCTGTTGGGGATGAATATCAGAGAGACCCATTCTTACTACTTTTCACAATGTAACTAATCTGGCTGAGGATCTATTATTTTTACTGAAATACTTACATGCATACAAGCCTTCATATAAGCATAATTGTACCACTGTAAAGGTTCCTTGTACTGTTAAAGTGGTAATTCCCTTACATGCCTATGAACGTGCACGTATCTTTAAATCTACATGAGGATTGTTTTTACTAATTTACTATATCAGCCAAGTTAAACTACTTGACCGTATGAATTGGGACCATTGTTTCCTCCAATTTCATGGTATCAAACTAAATAGTCATGGGAGTGAGAGAATGAATTCATATGTAACTTCTCAGTGACTGTTCTGAGCACTACTCTTCCACCCCTCCAGATTATTTTTACATGTGTGGTACTGCACTGAATATACCTTCCTGATACTGGGCTGCTTTTCATTTCAGGCTTTAAGCACTAGTGTTATTGTACTAAATTCAATTTATAGAGCTATGGACATGAATATTGCCAGGGCTAATGTGCCAAGCTAACAAGCAACATGTGACAGATTTTAGTCACATTGCACAGTGCAGATCTAGCAGTGAATGTGATATGAGAACCTGTACAGAATGGAAAACTGAATTTTGTATTTTGCAATTACCAGAAAGTCCAGTTGAAGAAACATCCAGCAGGAACAGAAAGATGTGGAATGATACGCTCTTTTTTTCTTATTATTTTTCTCCCGAACACTTCTAGACCTTTTTTCCTCAGCTAATGGTACAACAATAATTTTTAGAGCTGTATTTATCAGAAATGACAATTAGCACGTTGCATTCTTTTAATGCTGTCCAAACATAGTAGTAGTGAACTACTAATTTAAATGGAGCAAAAAGTTTGAGACTTTTTTGTTGGTAATTATTTTCTGGTTTTAAATAAAGCAATTATAAATGTGCGCATTGAACCTTTTGCCAGCTTTATTTTACGTGTGTGCATGGTTTGAAATGCAGTAAGAGCTCATATGGTGTCTCTGAACTGAGGAATAGCAAGAGCTCTTTGGGGGTATTACTTTAGAAACTTGCAGGGGTCATATGAACTACCCACATAGCACTAAGTGTTGTTCCACAGCAGCATCTACCAGTCCCCTTTTGGTGTGAAGACAAGGATGGATGGAACAGTGAAGCAAGAGATACAATGGGTGTATAATTCTGCCCTCCAAAATTGACTACAGAATCTTTCCAGCATTGTCCCTTATCCTAAAGGATGTATTTTCCCAATGTGCCAAAGAGCAAACTCAAAACCATGTATCCTCGGGCTATCAGTTCTACACCTGAGCACCACCTTCTTTTGACTTGGTTCAGCAAAACTAGAAACCTTTTGGCAGTCTGCTTTGCACTTCAAATAGCACAGTCTCTTTGTCTCCGTAATCTGTTTCACAGTCTGGAGGTTAGGTGCTGACAGACTTGACAAGTTAGGGTTTGCCCTGTCTGCTGATGCAGCAGGGAGCTGGTTTTGTGTGCTTAGATGTGCTATCCTGGAGATATGACCACATTTAATGTTACTCAGAAGGAATGCAGGGAGATACTTCTCTGTCACCTAAAGCCATTTAAAGCTTGGCAGATACAAACCTTCTTGCAGTTGCTTGGTTCTAAACTATTCCTTCACTGTTGCTTACATCTCCAAAACAAAGCCAGATGATCCATCCTACAAACCTGTCTTGTTACATGTGGGCACATTTTTCTGATAAGGTAAATTACAGAACAAAGGGAAATGCATTGCTTCAGCCCTCCCTCCCCCCTTTAATTATCAGTGGCTGGAGACACAATTAATTTTGGAATTAAGACTGTCTGCTTTCATAAAAACATATCCTTCCTTGTCTGGCTATGCTTCTTTTTTTTTTGCTCAAGCTATGTTAGTAATTATCTTCTGGGTCACCTCTCAGTTGTCAATAGGCTGTCTGTGTGCAGCGCTGTTTCTGCAGTGTTTATAACAACAGGCTGTTTGTGGCACAGTGTGGCACAGCCAGGAAGCTGCCTGAGTGAGGGACAAAAAGAAAAAAATCAAAATACTTCAACAGGGCTGCACAGGCTGATATTACGGGATAATTACAGATAACATACAATCTGATAACGTCTTTAAAACACAGGGCCTCCTAATAATGATAATACTTTAAGCAATTGTTTCAAGCCTCGAATGTGCCATAATTATAAAAACCAAAACCCCACCTCTGAGTTAACTAAATCCCTGGCTAAAGTGCATGCATTTCACAAGCTTCAAACAAGCTGTAGAAAATGCCATCACCACCCACCCTGCATGATTGTAAGGGAAGGCATATAGAAAATTTGGGAATGTATGGTGACACAGACATGGATAAAACTGTGTCATCTAGAATGGGGATTTCCTTTTGCTAAAATGTACTGTGTTGATAACTTTGGAGATTGGAGTTCCCCCCATAAAATCTCTGCTCAGACTGGAAGGAACCACACCTAAGGCAGGTGGTGATAGGATAATTTTGTCTTCATATGGTTGACTTTGGCCCTTGACAGTGCCTGCAAGGCTAACTGTCACAGTAGCCTGGCCCTGAAAAGAAGATCCAAAAATGAAGACTGGGACTGGAATCATAATAATCTGTTCAAGTAAACTGGTGGTGTGTTGTAAATTGGTAACATGAGATAGACTTAGCCCAGGATGCTATCAATGAAAATATAATAACCCACTACCACCAGCCAGCCAATCCCTTTCCCTCTTGTTTTAACCTCAGAAATGCCACTGCTATATCCTAATTGTGCCTCTCTGAATTATACCTTCAGTGGCAGTCTTCTACCTTTGAATCTGGACAGGGGAAGGAACATTTTCAGAAGAGATACAAAGAAAAAGCCATCTTTGTCATGCTGCAGCTAGAAGCAAATGAAAATTCGTCTTCTAGAAAATGAGCACTTGGCTGGCCTAGGAATCCTGTGCATTTCTGAGTCAGGGTTCCTGTCAGCCAGCACATGCTCTCTTACCAGACTACAGTATCAAAATATCCTTCTTCAGTTTCAGTTTGCAATACAGTGATTAAGTGTAGTTCACCTGTGTGTAATGCAAAGTTTCTAGAAATACTGGCTTGTTCAATGCTGCTCATGATTTTATAATCTTGTTTTGCATCCTTTGCGCTTCTTCATATTTGAATTTCTACAAGGCCGTCTAATGAACCACTTCAGTACTGACAGCTCCGTTTTAAAGTGATGAGTTTCTCTTTCTCTTAGATGCTTATGTGCTGCAAACAACTCAAGGGCAAGCTAAAAACATAAAGGAATATGGTAATACAAATGTATCTACCGTCCTGCTTCAGAAGGATCAGATTATTTACCTTCCATAGAACTTGTGTTTACTTTCGGAGATAATCCATGCAACAGGCACCCCCCCTTGCAAACATGGCAGGTCGAGCCATCTGACTGTGGCACCTGGAGCTTGGTACCCTAAGTGACAGCCGGCACAGAGGAATTGCCAGAATAAGGCTGGAGTGTTATGGCAATACAAGCAATAAAGCAAACAAATAATTTGCGTTCCAGCTTCCCACACCATCCTTTTAGTTGCGGAATTTCAGTCCGTTCTTGTGTTCTCAGTGATTTATGTTACTTATAGTCTGGCTATTGTCAAAGGGGAGAGCGTGTGTGTGTGCATTTGTGTACATACTGCAGTGAGAACTTCATTAAAGTTCAGCAACAGAGAGCTGAAGGTGACCTTGTGTGGCTGAAAACAAGTTTGGGGTTACCGCAGGGCAGACTGGAGTGAGCAGAGAGCACCTCCATCAGCATAACCCAGTCTGGCCTGGGTGCTGTCAGGTCCATTACCCGAAAGGTGTTATACGACTCATGGTGATTACATATAGCACTGTTCATGATAATGTAAAAACTGTAAGTAAAGTTATTGTCTTCATATGGGGTTTGATATACTGATTCTTGACTCTACATTGTGGCCAACATCTTTCAGGATAATTTTCTCTTTATTTATCCTTCCAGCTATTCATCTATTCTAATCTGCCAAAATAAACCCACTATTATTCAGTTTCCTTTAAAAAGTACACAGCTTTCAGTTCTAGCTCTAGCTAACAATAATCATATTTACCTGCATACATTAAGGAATTTTACAAAATTTGTACGTGTTATTATCTCAATTTTGCAAGTGAAAAAAGAGGTTACAAAACTTTTCCCAGAACAGGGTTAGAACAAGGTCAAATGTAGAAGTAAGCTGTCTGCCTGTCTGCATGTGATATAACCTCTTGACCACAGTAATGCTATTTTCTAAAGATACAGCAACATGTATACTGACAAGAATGTAAAAAACTCGGAACAGTATTAAGTACAACAGCAAATTCACATATCTCTGAAAAAACTCATCACAGGAAGAGTGATGACTCCCTGATCTATGAGATGTATTTTCTTTTTAAACTTTCCCACCAAGGAATGCCTATGCTGGCAAAGATGACTGATGGTGCCATTAGTACCTCTACTTATAGATCTGCCCTGTGACAAAGTCAGATTACGAAGTGATTAAAAGACTGAAAACTAATTATATTTTACAGGAACTATCTTCTGAGAACCTATTCAAATGAGAAATGTTTTAATTTTCCTCAAACAACACATGTTAAACTGCTGAAAACACTGAATATATTTTAATATTTTTTTAAAATAAAGTGGCAGACCTAACTGTAAAAGCCAAAACCAGCAAGCAGGAAGAAGGGCTAAATATATTATAGTGAGAAGGCCTAAGAAACACAGATGATTAGAAGGACATATGCCACACACAAGCTCCTGCATATAAAGCACATGCAAAAAGCTAGAAGAATTATGAAAAAATGCAGTTTCATAAGAGTCTTATGAACACTTGAAGTAATTTGTGATGGAAGAAACATTGCTACAAATGTGAGATGGAAAGAGAGATTATCCTTCAGTGTAGAGGTCTATGCAGACTCACTGAAGGAACATATAAACCAAAGGACAAAGTGTGGTGAGCACATGGTAATGTGTGTTCGGGGGAAGGGAGGCAGATGGCCAGAAATAATTTACCAAAGGCCAGCAAGAACAGACAAGTCTCAGTAGAGGATCTGGTAAATGCACATCAAACAGACATTCTGGAAGTATTGGTGAAGTTAATCCAACAGTATCTCGAGGGTAACTGTACTCTACATTTTCATTTGTGGTGGTTTTAGAACCCAACGGGCAGTGAAAACCAGGTACAGAACACATGTTTTGTAGTAAAATGCCCATGCTGTAACTGCATTGCAACACTAGTAAAAGAGCATGGGAAAATTTGAACAGGAGTTTGCCTTGAGAAGGAAAGGCTCGGGGGATCTTATCAATGTGTATACATACCTGATGGGAGGGTATAAAGAAAGTGAAGCCACAGCCTTCCCAGTGGTTACCCATGAAGGGATGAGAGACAATGGGCCCAAACTGAAATACAGGGTAGTCCATTTCGACACAAGGAAAAGCTTTTTTACTGTAAGGCTGGTTGAACATCAGCACAGGTTGCTTGAAGAGGTTGTGGAGTCTCCATCCTTGGTGATATTCACAACCCAAGTGGAGAAGGCCCTGAGCAGCCTCCCTAACTCATTCTGCTTTGAATGGAGGTTGGACTAGATTATCTTCTGAAGTTTCTTCCAGCTACAATGATTTGGTGTTGTCTGAATGAAGTGTGGATCTGAGGTAACTATTCAAATAGGAGTCTCATGAGACAGCTGAATTTGACATTTCCATAAGAAGTATCATGGAATTTTTAGGTACCCTACAAATTCAAGGACTCCATTCAGAATCTATCCAACAGGAGCATCTGAAGCAGGTTGTTTCATCCAGTAACCTAATGAATGGGGGCTGCCTTACCAAAATAAAACATTCCACCTCATTCAACCCCCAGTTTCCACAGCACTGCTCTTCTCTCCTAAGCCTATTAACCTTGCTAACAATATGACATAGTTACACTGTAAGTAATGCATAGCCCATCTGGGGTCCCCAACATAAGACAGACATGGACCTCCTTGAGAGGGTCCAAAGGAGGGCCACAAAGTTGATCAGGGGGCTGGAACATCTCCCCTATAAGGGCAGGCTGAAAGAGTTGGTGTTGTTCAGCCTGGAGAAGAGAAGGCTCTGGGGACATCTTATAGCAGCCTTCCAGTACTTAAAAGCAGCCTACAGGAAAGATGGGGAGAGGCTTTTTATCAAGCAGCGTAGTGATAGGACAAGGGTAACAGTTTTAAACTGAAAGTGGGTAGATTTAGATTAGATATTAGGAAGAAATTCTTTACTGTGACAGTGGTGAGGCACTGGAAGAGGTTGCCCAGAGAAGTTGTGGATGTGACCTCCCTGGAAGTGTTTGAGGCTAGGTTGGACGGGGCTTTGAGCAACCTCATCTAGTGGAAGGTGTCCCTGCCCATGGCAGGAGTGTTGGAACTAGATGATCTTTAAGGTCCCTTCCAACCCAAACAAGTCTGTGATTCTATGATTCTATTCTATGGCCTCTGTGGAGTCCATTGTCCCTTGACACTCACCAACCATTCAAATCAAAGCAAAGAAAGAATAACTTTTCAATAAAGGAGCATGCATAAATGTATGAAACAATGACACAATAATATAGTAAATAATTCCATCTTCCTGCCTCTCTAAAAATTGAACATTGCCATCACAAACCTTACTAAGTTTCTTTACAAAAGGCATTATTTTATAATATTTTCAGATTTATAATTTAAGCTTACTTTTTGAGGCCAGTGAGTCAGTGCTGACTTTCTGAGTTGCCATTCACCCATCTTCTTCTAACCATTTCCCTGAATTCAGCTGAACCAGGACCATCTTTGTCATTAACTTTGAAATGAAGATTCCACTTGATTTTTATGAATGTGCAGTTATAACATTGAACAAATCTTTGCCTTGAATCCCAATCTAAACTTTCTGAAGGAAAAAATATTGCAGAAATTACTAGAATACGCTGCTGTCAAAAAGCTTCTTTACCAGAATTGTGATACTCCATTTCATTTTTGATTTTGCACTTGCAATCAGTAGTAACCTTGCTTCCCAAAAACCTATCTGCAAGAAGGCAGTGGTGACATATCAAAACTACCTTGCCTTGAACTGTGCCTAACAGACAAACTAAAGATAGCTGGCATAGAGTGCAAATGGTTCTAAAAATGACATAGAGAAAAAAACTCTCTCCACATCCCTGAGTAATTGTACACACGTGTATAATTCCCGAAGTGCTTACCATTGCAATGTAATCACTTTCCAGTTGCTTTCAATGATATAGTTCTCTTGCTAATCATTCCAACCTGAAATTATTACCTTGGTGGATGGTCATTTGTCTGCTGCTATTAAAACCTTCATTTATAGCTGTAAACTACCTTCATTAACTAGAGTACTCCAACTCCCTAATGAAAACTGTGTGGTGTCTTGGTTAATCAAGTCTTACACTTTGTAGTTAAGACATTAAAGTGTAAAAAAACTGTAAAACAAATATGCAAAAAATGCATTCCGCTAGGTCAGCACTAAAAGAAAAGAAGTAAAATGAAGATTGCTTAATGAAAACAGTCATGCTTAACGTACAGCATTTTCTATTGCTTCATACCTCAAAATAAATGCAAGCTTATAAATGCCAAGCTGAAATGGAATAATGTCTTGCCTTAAAATTTGAGCATAATTAGCCCAAGGCAGAAGAAACATTTGTGCAGATTCCTCCTGCAACTGACCATTAGCTCTCATTATATCAGGCTGTCTTCTAGGCCTTGTAGCAGACCAATGGAAGACAATCAGGGAAAAGGTTTACTTCACTGAGAGTGCCTGCCAATGCAAGTCTGGATTTATTTTCATAGAACAGCACAGGTTATTTAAATTCCAGCACAGTAAGATGTCAAATGTTGACAGGGCAGGTCAAAGAAGTCAATCAAACAAAATGTAGGTGGAAATGGGCACTTTCAAAAAAAAAGAGAGAGGAAGAGTTTTACTGTGAGCAGCAATCATGGCAGCATTAAATAGTTTTGTTTTCCAAAATACTGTATTTGCTAATGTACAGAAACACATTTCACAAAGTACATTTTTTAGTGATAGAGATAGGCAGAGGAGGAAAAAAATTACTTTCACAAATAATTTCACTAAAGTATCTGACTCACCTGTGGTAACAAGGAACCACATCTAATTGCCTAAGGTGTTTCTTCTGATGAATAAAATACAATACAACAGCTCTTTTCATATGGGCAAAACTATTTGTTCTCTGTTATTCCAGTTATATACTCACAGCAATGACAGATTCTTGGAAACAGAGTTGAAAAAATGTAATCAAGTTCTATGACAACATTTAAAGCAAAGGATACTGATTTGCCTGGCTAAGCGGGACTATAAATTCCCAACCTACAAGAGAGGAAAACACTTCTGCAGCACCAAGTCCCATGCAGTGAGGAACTACCTGGACACAGGAGAGATTCTCTGTGACTGGAGGGTCTATCTACACATAACTGAAATACAGTTTCTGATATTTAAAGTGCTAGGATATATAAGTGATTTAGACTTTGAACATGAAGATCAGCTCAAAGAATGGAAGGCAAGTCCAGTGAAAGAGGCTTTAGCTCCACGGGTGTATGAAAGTATGGAAGAACAGTTACTATGCCACATCTACAGGTCCAAGCTGGAGTATCTGAGCCTTGAATACATGGAGAACAATGAGCAAAGCAATCCAGTATTTTACAAAACTCAGCAAAGTTACACAATTATCAGAGATAGGAATGAATTTCAGAGCCAAATGCAATTGCACGAGATGTGAAGGAAAAACTACAATGCAATCATTCAAGCAGCAGTTTGGCCAGGCCACCAGGATTAACACCTTCAGCTTCTGCAAATACATCATGGGAACTTTAAGCACCACAAGCACTCAGCTCTTTGTTTTCATCTCTTGGGCAAACATCCTACTTTGTGAGTCAACAGCAGAGTTTTTAATAAATCAAGTATACCTATACTGTCTTCTAGAAGACCAATAAACAAGATTTGCAATAGTTAATCCTAGATGTTATCAAAGGAGTTTCAGTTCAGTTCAATCCTTTTAATTTGCAACCTTTGGCATTCAGCCAAATAGTTGTGACTTAATAGGATCTGCAAGTTAAAATTAAAATCCTGCATGCCTGTCTGTTTCAGTTCTTATCCCACACTTCCTCTTTGGGCAAAACACTCCATTATTAGTGCTGTATCCAGAGCCTGTGTTTTGTCTCTGGTCTCCTTTAAACTTGTGGCAACCCCCATTTAACAAAGACCCAAACATACTACAGTATAGCTATTTGGGAATAGTTATATATTCTTTAAGTTTCAAAAAACTTTGGTTCAGGACATAAGAAGCAAAAATGAGACAATGCGCAGGCTCAGCAGACATAGAGACAGAGCCTTGGAGATACACGGAAGACATTGTATGCCTGAATACAATAAAAAGGACCTTAGAGGAAGCATAGGGCTGAAAGGTTCAATTTAGATAATTTTTTTTGCTTAAGATATTTAATTCCCTTAGTTCAAATTATGAATGTAGGGGATTCCGATACCTGTTCAACCAACGGATTAGAAATAATGAACTGCTGTGTTTGTATGTTATTTTTACTACATTGAAAGGAAACAATTTATGTTAAGTAGCATAGGCCAGCACTTAAAAAAAAAATACTTATATGCACTCTAACTACTGAGGACAACTCTGAAAGATGTTAGAGGTAATCATTTCAATCAGAGATCAACTGTGAATTTTTCCTTCACTCTTTTATTTACATTCCTTTTCTTCTTTCAGGGTTTTTTATTTCCTTCATCTTTTTTCTCCCTCACGTTTCTATTCAAACAAGATGGCAAAATATTTTAAACAATAAAATGTGTAGCAAATTCAGTATCTGGCAGTTCCTTGCCAATTTGTACAATGAATACACACTGTGTTTTCTACTGCATCCTCAAGGCTTTGCAGACTTGGGAATCACTCTGCATTTGTAAACCAATAAAAATAAATATACATGTACTTAAAAAAAGGATACAATTGCTCTCAGAAGAGCTTAAAACCAAAATACTTCCCTGCTTTATACTCTCCAGTAAACAAAACAAAGATCAAAGTTATAAACTGAGAAATGCTGAGACTGGTGTTTCCAGAAATTTGCTGTTGCATAGTTCTTACATACATCTGTAACATTTATCATTCCCTATGGACGCTGTAAAAGAAAAAGTTCAGCAAATGTGTTAGAAACTCCTATTTTAAGATGTTCATACTTCATATGCCTCTGTTGATAACAAAACAATAGGGGTAAGATAATAAGTATTTATCCTTGATTACTTTTCTGCTTTAGTGGAGTGCTCCCACTGTGATCTGCACAAGACATTTCACAAGACATTTATCTACAAGAGAAAGGAACAGAAAGAAATTCAGGCAGAGTGATTAAACCTGATGTCTCCTTTCTACAGACACGTGCACGGGCTTAATCAATCTGACGCCAGCAGTCTCCACTTTCACATTGCCTGCTGGCTTCATGCCTGACAGATTCCACCTACTGTACATCTTTGTAGGCAGAATAAAGATGTAAGATAAAGAAAGCAAAGTGAGCCAGCAGAGAAGACTGCATAAATTGCATGCCACTACTCTAAGCTGCATGAGGCTCTGATCCCTGCGACTCTTGCTGTCTCAGCCACCCTGCAGTGCAAAGAGTGTTCATGAAGAGTATATGTTTGCTCTTGAAAGCCAAAGCTTGCAAAAATTTAGGCTTACTTTGTTTTTTCCCAAACTGTGGATGGTAATGCTTTCAACATTAAAGGGCCTGCCTCCCCTAAGCATTGAGTTGTCCATCTACACATACTACACTAGTCAAATAGGAAACATATTGCCGTAATGGAGGTTCTTATGAAAATTTACCAATTCATCTTAAACACACTGACACAAGAGGACTTTTTTAAGCAGCACCTGTTAGGCTTGCTATATGAAAGCAATGACTGTTTCAGCCCAGAATTTTCCTAAGGGGCAAGACCTAAACAAAAACCTGTAAGTAAATCTCCAGCATTCCCTCTCCCCAGTGAAAAATGTCAACAACACTGCAATTTGAAATTCAGGAAGAAAAACAGCTGACATAATAAATTGCTCCTGGCTTTTTGTGTCCTTGCTGAGGGTAATAATGGGTTCTCCCCTAAATACAAACATCCCTTGAGGATGAAATGCTAGGACAGTAAATATTATGTTTTAAGAGGAGAAGAGGCAGACCTGTCAGCTGTCTTAAACTGAAATCTGGGGAAAAATCCCATTTCTTTCTCCTACCCATGTATAACAATATTTCAGTGCTCAAGTGAGGGGCCATATTTGTGCATAAGATGAAAAGAAAGGCACTGAAGAAAATTAAAGGCTGTGGGAAACTTTAAATAGCTCAGATAATATGTTCTGGGATCCAAAAAGCAAAGAGCTTCTAGTTTTAGATTTAAAACCTAGAAAGTTACAGTAATAAAAAAATTCCAAGAGTAAGAATAAGAGATGAGTAAGAAAATTGCAACAGTAAGAGAAATTCCAAATGTGTATCTAAAATTAAAAATTATTCCTTTATAATGACATAAATTACAGAGGTCTGTTTCATCAATTGCAATAAATCTCATTATTATCACTGTATTACAAGTCTGTTGGGGAAAAAAACAGACAACAACAGATCAGAGACCAAGCTATTAAAGGTCAGCCATGCTCCCAGTGGTATGGGCCAGTATTGGGGAATTCTAATTTGCTAAAAGTCTATGGTAAAGATTGTAATAAAATACCAAATGAGAAAAGTTCTCTTCAAATAGATATGTAATAAATTGTAAATAACTTCTGTATAGGTGTAAATTTCCCTTTTGCTTCATGGGAAGAGATGGTTATGTGAATGGCATCTAAGCTGGATGATAAACATATGGAGTGTCCTTAATTCAGGAAAATCAGGATAAAGAAAAAGGCTTGTGAGAATTATAGACCTTCACAAACAATCCTGGTATAAAAGAGATCATTCACTCAAACGCAGGAGAAGAAAGATAAGAACAACAGGGTGTCTTGACCCCAGCATTTTAATAGTGGTCATATGGAAAGAGCCAGATGGACAATCCTGTCCTAACAAAACCAAACAATAGGTTCATTTGAATTCTGTCTGTTAAGACTTTAAAAAAAGTTTAAAAGGACAACGTCAAAGCGGGTACTGTAGACCTGAAAAATAGACATCACGTCATCCATATCCCTGTGTTCTGCTCTCGTGAGCTGGCAATCAAGACGATTCTTGTAAATACAAGTATTCTTCCTGTACTCATAGTGGAGAGAGGACAGACATGCCCATAAGAATACTACATATAGACATCTTTCGTTGGGATGTCTCTCCACTGCCACAGCCAACTCAAGCATCCTCTGAGACAAAATTATCAGTGTCTTTTTAAATGTAGCTTTTTGGAGTACTAGTGTTTTTTTCTCATACTTTCAAAACTATGCCATTTTTAATAAAATATTATGATCACCCATTAGAGTTGAGTGATGTATGTTCCAGCAGTCTAAAGAAAGCATGAAGGCAAAACATTTCACCTAAAATATTCTGAATGCCAAGTGATGCTATATGTAAATAGGAAATACAGCCAGATATATTCATAGCACATGGTCTGCCAGGATATTTCCCAGGTCTCTTTTGAATCTTTTGGACACTGAGCAATTTTAAAACATAAAAAAACACCACAAAAAAAAACCCACCCACAAAAAAACCCCCACAAATAAAATCCACCAAAAAAACCCCAAACAAAACCGCAAAAAACAAACCCCATAAAAATAGGGAAATCATGCTTTCCCCTACTTTTTTTCCTAAGTCTTAGTTGACAGCTGAGTCCTACAAGTTACAAACTCCTATTTCTGCCTGAACCTGCCGTTGAGTAACAGTCCTGGATCTGAGACACTGGAATCTGTTACCCATAAAATGACTGTACTAATGATATAGATCCAATTCAGAATTGCCACAGCTGGGTCAAGAGGGAAATCACAAGCACAAAAAGCAAGAGAACTCCAAGTTTCCACTGACGTTTTCAATAATTAGATGAACAGAAAGCTAAAATCTTCAAAAACAAACAAACCCATTTCTGTTTAAAGAATGATACTGTCATCTTGTTAACAGACCTTCAAGATACTAATTGTGTGTAAGGGGGAGGAAAGATTATTTTCTTTCTAGTCAAGAATTGGGGAGTCAATATTGCTGGGGCTGCTTAGAAGTAATCATTACACTCATCCTTCTGCTTTCTTTAAGGTTTATTTCCACAGGACCACGGACTTCACAGACCTACTGCCCTTTGCACCTGAGACACGCTTTTATCCACTATACTTTTTGGTGGTCAAGCCTTTCTGTAACAGGCTCAAGACAGGATGGAAAAGGCAAAGTCCCTCCTCTGAATACCTCCAATCCCTCCTCTGTGGAATCAAGGCACTTTCACTCAGATCTGTGTCACATCACAGCAGCCAGGATTTACATCTGGCATGTCTGAAAGGTTTCTTGGGTATGAAAATCCTTCTTTAAAAAGAATGAATAAAAAGGAGGGAGAAAGAAAGCTCACTGAACAGTAGAAACAAACTACCTAAGCAAAACAGGCTCAAGGCTGAGGCATGTGATTTAATTGGGGATGTATTTAGGCTAACAGGAAATGCCACTGATAAGAAGTTAAGGACTAAATGGACTATGTCTTCTAAGGGGTTTCAAATTCTTTGATGAGCCTATAAGGCAGAAGTCCTCTAACAGTCTGTGCTGCAACCAGAGTTAATTATGGATTTATATATGTGGAGAAAAGGTTTGATAGTTATCTGTAATAAGCCTAAATTGGAGAGAGACAACCTGAGGTCAGAGAAGTTATTAGTCTGCCACAAAGAACTTGCAGTGAATCCAGGAAAATGAGAGGGGGAAGAAAAAAAAACCCACCCCGAAACACCAAACCCAATCCCCCCTCCTTCCCAAATTGAGGTAACACTGCCTTCATCACCCTCACTTCCCAGCTGACATGCAAAAATCAAGGCTTTCCCTTTCTACGGTATCTGTTAAATTTACTTTACCTTTTCCATGCAAAATACTTTAACAATCACTCTGTTACCATGCTGTCACGAAGTCACAAATAAAGTGGTCAGCTGAAAATGTAGCTGATTTCTGGAAAACAGGAATTTTTTTTGGATATCACCTTGTTCCAAAGATGAAGATGGTCTTCCTCACATACAGAGAAAAAGTGTGGTTGGAGACCCAAAGCAACTCTTCTCACCCAAGCAAACCAGCCAGTTTGCTACCTGGCTGAGCTTCTGCAGCTCTGCCAGAGGTTGGAGGTTATGGTTTCAAAGAGTTCCAGCTCTGACAGAAAAGTGCTAGAAAAGCTCTGTAGGTAGAGGACTAAATGCCAGTTTTCTATGTTGTGATAAACATGAGGTATTTAAGAATGAACAAATTATTTGCCCCGGGGCTCTCTAACTTAATTTGCTGTATGAATGTTAAATTGAATTAAAAATCTTGCTTTTCCAAACAGTTACTTTACTGCATTTTCAAAGATGCAGTTTGATCAGCTGACTTTGATTTCAGCAGAGGCCTACATTATATACATTGTACCTGCCAAACCTTCACCAAAAAAAAATATTTAAGTGCCTGTTCTAAAAGGGGAAAAAAAGTTCAGTCTTCCTGGCTTCAAATGTTTGATACTCTGCACATTCTGAAGTATCATTCACTTGCACACTGAGAGTTTTTAAATCCAAGCAGCATTCACAAATTTCACGCAAAGGCCTGAGAATACACAGATCCCAATCTGGAACCACACAACCCTTTCTGCTTACAAACTCCAACCCATCGCACCACAGGAACTAAGCGTGGGTCTGAGGCTTGCCTGATAGCACCAAGGGGTTTTCTGAGACATGCTGATGTGTCAGCCACGTGCAAGTGCATGGTTGCTTCTGTTGTAGGAGCTGCACTTGATGGAGCCCCTGCATGGATGAAAATTTTTGTCTATGAACTTTGAAGAGAGATGTGATGGGTAGTTATCAAGGGAGGAAGTTAAACGAAAATAGTAACAAAATTTCTGGGTTATTTGACCTGATATCTCCTTTGTGAGTTTGGACAACTGTTTTTAAAAGGTTGCCCAGCACAAAGCAGCGAATACCTTCAACGATACAGATGTAACAACACAGATGGTATTAAATACTCTTTTGATGTACAGCATTATTTCTGTTTCCAGATCTCACTAACTTTATTTTATGTCTGGTTTCTCCTTGAAACTCCAGTTCTTGATGTCATATAATTGCCTTTATGAAATCCTAAAAAAGGCTGAAGATCAAATAATACACATGCCTAGCAAAGTGCGTGCCACACACAGGGGGTGCCCACAGATACTAGTTACTTCTGCCCAGCCTCTCAGCTGTTAGCGTGCAGATCAGCTCTAATCCAAAAGCTCTTTGACCAATGTAAAGCTGTAAAGGACTGCACAATCCTGGCAACATGGTAGGGCTCACAGGCTGGGCTCAACACCGTTCTTGCAATCCAGTGTATTGCATGTAGAAACTGCCCTACTTTCTACCACTACTTACAGTGACGAGTGCTCAGATCACATTGTGATTTTTGTAGAGTAATATTACTGCAAAATTCTGAAGCATCAAGCTTAGGTGATCTCTGAACATTCAGGCAGTACTAGGGCCAAATTCTTTCTCTTGCCTAACTAAAGAGAAACTTGGTGAGGCAGCTTTGTGCCATGCTGAGCTTAGGGCTGTTTATGTTAACTACTGCCGCGCCATGGGAACTGGACTCCGCCTGTGTGTCCACCACTACAGAAATGTGATCACTATGACTCATTCTGTCCACTTTGTCTGTCCTGCATCTGTCCACAAGGACCTTAATTATTGCTAACTGGAAGGAGTGGTTTGGTCAGAAAGTACAGGGGAGCAGAGGATAAAGTTTTCCTTTGCAGATCCCTACTAGTTGCTCTTCAGAGTTTTCCTTTCCGAAGAGAAAAGTGGTGCTCCTCTCTTTCCCTTTTAGTGAAGGCCACGATTTCAATTTAAGTTATGAGTGGGATAAAATATATCTTTAAATAAGCAGGTGAGCAGAAATATCTGAAAAGTCTGGTTTTATGGATCAAAAGTTCCAGAGCAGTGACACTGCAAGATTATGTACTTCCATTAGAAACATGTGTGCTGAATGTTAGGCAAAATACCACCAGATACTTAAAAACAACCATTCATATTAAGGTCATTAAGCTAAACAAGGATGCTTACTAAAGACACCATTCCCAACATGAAAGAGCGGGGTTTTTTGGTGTGTTTTCATTTTCCTGTGACTAGCTGTTTATATAATGAGGGAGAACTTTTCATTTCAGGAAATATCTAGGTCTATATAAAATCTTAATCTGAGACTCATATTAAGTGTTGCTTTCATCTGTCACTAACAGTTATACCAAGTTTTGTACAAATCTATTTTTAAAACTTGTAATTCTTATAATTGATAGTATTAAATAGCATTTAAAATGCAGACAATTTAAGGCCTTTCACATTTCTCGTGAAAGATATGGTAAGAACAAATAAATATCTGCTTCAATCTTTGACTTAGAAAAATCAATGCCAATGTAGGTGTGTTCTGCTGCATTTTGGACTGTGACACTTCTTTTTTGGATGAAAGAGATGCCAGCTGGACTACAAAGGCACTTAACATATTTGTAAAGACATACGGGTTTTTTGTTCCAGGAACCAACACCATATTTTTACTGTGCTAAACACAAGCATATAAAATGTTGCTTCTGATCTTTTTGCTGGATCTCTATTTCAAAACTCACCTGAGTACTTCCAGTATCCACTTCTAACACTCAACCGCAGTAACGGAACAAGTGCAACTCAGAAGGAGGATATTTCAGCCAAACAATCTGCGCTATTTCCTGAAGCAATTAATACTTCCTTCATGATTTCTTAGTCACATAACGATCAGGCTTAGCCTTACTTAGCTTATGATACCTGATAAGCCACAGCAAATGGCACAGTAGTGATGTTAGATAAAGAAACTCTTCCTCTCTTTGTAAGTTTTTTGGTGCAATGATTTCCTTTCCTTTAATTTATCAATAGCTACATAGGAAAAGAGCAAAGAAGAGCAACAAGAAGTGTTTTGCAGCTGAGTGAGAATGGAAACTCTTAACCTCTAGCATACTGTTCTGGAAAAAGTATATACCAACTACAACCAGGCTTGTAATAAATGTACAACAGCACCAATAGAAGGAGATAGTGACTACTGTTATGGTAAACCAGAAATGCTAAAAAGTAGCATGCACAAAAAATGAGAACAGAGTAAAATTTACACATGAATTTACAGAGCTTATTTGCCTCTGTGCTACCATACACAGTTGTCTCATTTAATTCAGAAAAAAGTCAGAGTACAGCTGGTGAGTCAAGTCTCTGACCTCACTTAAAACTTCAAGCTAATCTTGTGATTATGGTATTTCCTTATGACTGTTCTAATTTGTGAGTTATGATATTATGATTTTGCTATTTAAAGCTGTCCTTTCAAAACATGTCTTTGGATTAACTATAATATATAAGCATTTGTTCAGATTTAGGAAATGCCTTTGCAAGTATAACCAAGCAGATTATTTCTTGCAGATATAAATGTTAATTAAAAAAAGTTACCTATAATCCAGCTCATCATAAGAATGAACACAAAATGACAGGCATGAAAATTGGCATAGAGAGAGAAAATTTATGATTAAGATTGCCTGGTATTTACCATTACAATATCTTAATTTTATTTCCTTGTAATTTTGCCAACTTTGCAAAAATTATACAAGAGTTTCTGAGAATTTCAGGAGAAAACAAGCATTTATGTCCATGTAACAAACAAAAGTACTTAAAAAAAGATCCCCCTGCCCAGTCAGCAACAGTGTCAGTCAAAAGATCGAATAATCTAATCTGCTTTAAAGCAAAAAGCCAATGCTTGACAGAGGCTTCACACTTCTGTCAGCAATGTTCTGTTCGCTATTCCCAAGAAATCACACAAATCTGATCCATCTATAAGTCTCTGAGAGATCTGAGTTTACAGTTGCTCAGCAGAGGTTTCTTACAGCTTGACAGTGATAAAGATAAATCAGTAGAATATTCTAGTGGATATTTTTTATGATTAAAAATACATTAATTGGCTTCTAGATAATGTTCTAGCTATTGGAACATTAGGAAATGACAGGGCTTTTATGATGCCTACAGGAGAGCCAACCACGACTTTTATTGCGAGAACTTCTCCTGGTCAAACATACCAGTTCACAGTGGCTACACAATCACTTCCCAAAATAGGCACAACCTACTTCACAGCACCTCAGTAAGTCTGAATGGCTCATATTAAGCTAACTGCTGATTTTCTTTGTTTCATAAAGGATCACTGCTTCAGAAATCCTCCAGTGAATCACAGAACAATTATTGTTTGGAAGGGATGCAGACAGGTCATCTAATCCAGCCTCCTGGTCGAAGCAGGGCCAGTTTAGACCAGATAGGTCAGAGCTGTGTTTGATCAAGTTTTGTGTATCTCCAGGGACAGAGATTCCATGCTCTCTGTGATCAGCTGTCCCGGTGTCTGCTCACCCTCATGATGAAAAAACATTTCCCTATATCTATCTAGCATTTCCCATTGCCCATCTTGGATCTGTTGCTTCCTGTTCTGTCACTTTATGGCTCTGAGATGAAGTCTTCTCTACACCCTCCCATCAGGTGGCTGTAGACAGCAATACGGTTTCCCCTGAGCCTTCTCTTCTAAAGGCTGAACAAACCCAATTCTCCAGTGTCTTACGTGTCATGTACTCCAGTCCCATAAACATCGTGGTGGTACTCGGCCACAGGAAAAGGGACCAGCATACCTCAATGCTCTCATATCTTACAAAATCATTTTTATATTGCAATTGTTTCTGTGGCATGTCTTAGTGGCATAGGTGGATCTTAGAAACACCTTTCAAAGGCATCATTATTCAGTATTACACAGTAGAAAGTACAAGCTGTAATACTGAGAACAATGCACTCACAAACAACATACGCCTCCTACATTTGAGCAGGCAACTGAGGCACACAGATCATGCAGATGAATCTTCACCCAGCATGAGATCAGAAAAACAGCACTAGCTGCAGATGGAGAATCCGTAACTTAAGGGAAACATCCTAACACAGAAGAAACTTTTACAGCACACTATGCTGTTTTGGATTTATCAGATACGGAATAGAGCTGTATATAGATACCACAACAGATATACAGGTATACAAGAATCTTTTTAGAAATAGGCAAAGAGTCTATAAAAACCCAATTATTCGCTATTGCTTGTACTCACAAAACTAACCTTCACTAATGTGGCTTAACCACACACGATCACACAGCTCAATCACATCAAAGCTTCCTGTATACGCAACCATTCCCTGCACCATATCTCAGAAATCAACAGTAATATGAGCTATCTACTAATGGCCCAGGTAGTGCACTCAGTCACAACAATACAACATATCTATTACGTTACCATTAATAATTACCTAATTTGTTTTGTGGATAGAAATCTGTATTTTAACCTTCCTATAAAATCTCATAAACAAGCAAACTTCCCTTAAGTTATTCATATTTAGCAGCTGTGCTGCTGAAGATCTTAGGAGTTCCACACATTGAGCTCTCCATGAAAAAAAAACACCAACAAACCAAAAACACAATAAAAATACCCACTGGAGAAACCATCCCTGTTTTATTCTAAAATACAAATGCAGTTCTGAAATTTAAACCAGATTTTAGTTTATGAGGAATGGAAACAAAATGGTGCTTATTAGCAGTTTGTTCACTTGTTATGATGTTACCAGCATCTCCCCAGGACAGGAATAATTAACAGTAGGACACTCATTTCCAAGTGCTCTGTACTTCAATAAAGCCTGGAGCCTTTAAAATATCCAAAATCTTCATTATTATATTCCTCTCTTTCTTCTAGGTAATTGATGTTAAGACTGTAACAAAATGATCACAGTTGCTTAATTACTGTCCAATTTTAGGAAAAAGCTTCATCAGTATTTATGCATTTTAATATTATGCTGAACCTTTTAAGATCACCTTCAACTTCATGTAATTTGCCAGCTGCAGCATGACAAATGTCACAATCAGGCCAGCATTATAACACAGAATTAGCGGTATCTATATTTGATTTTAAAATTCTCCTCTAAATACAAATTTTAATGAACATGCCAGAGCCATTTATTTTTTCATTATCAATGATTCAGAATTACAGCTTTAAAATGTTGAGGTCAAAAGACTGTGTATTGCTTCCTATAGAAATTCAAACAGAATTTTTTTCTCTAGTTACACATGACATTGACACACAATATTTCCAGCAGTCACCTTTATACAAATAGTTTTGGCCATACATTTCAATGAATTTATCTAGGCCATTAGGAGCTAGCTCATATTACTGTTAATTTCCAAGCTATAGAGTAGAGAAATGTTAGGCATTTAAGAAGCTTAAATGCTTAATAGTTTATTCTTTCACAATTCAGTATTTTGTCAATTATTGCATGCAGTTTTAATCCCTTTAGTGATACCATGCTCTTAATGAAAAATCATTTAAGCCTGTTGAACTGCATATTGAATTTTTCCTGATGGAGGTCACAATTCAGTACTCTCCTTGTACTTTTTTCTCTTTATCAAAGGTAGTCCAGCCATACAACTCCTAATGCATCTAGTTTTCACTGACTGTGCACTTCCTAGGGAATGGAATGTGAAGTATTTGGGGGTTTCTTGCCCCTGGAAGTACGATAAGAATCTCCAGTTTCCCTGCTGGAAATCAGCGAGTTTTCAAAAAGAAAGTATGATGTAAACAATATGTTACTTCTAGGGGCCTGTTCCACTGTTACATACAAGGATGCACCTTCTGTTAACAGTGTGTTAAAAGTGTGGTTCCAGCATTGCAATAGAGCAAGTTCTCTAGATTAGGCAACCTATACCTGCCACACAGCCAAAATGATGGGCACGCAACCACACAGGGCTGCAATATGAAGAACTACCCCGAAAGCTGGAAGTCAGGAGACCTCTGGAGGTTTCCAGTCCCACCTCTCATTCAAATTACATCAAGCTGCTTGGGGCCTTGCTCACTTGAGATATGAATATCTCTAGGGATGGAGTTTACACATCTTTTTGGACGCCTGCCCCAGTGCTTAATCACCCTCAAAGTGAAGAGCTTTTTCCTTCCGCGTATTTGGAAATTCCCTTGGCTGCAAGTGGTGTCTGCTGCATCTTAGTCTTTTGTTGTGCATCTCCAAGAAGTGTTTGGCTCTACATACACAGCGATTTCTCTTACTGTCCTGAACAACTGCTGGTCAGCAGTAAAAATGGCCATTTCATACCTAATGCTGTTTAAGTTACTTCAAGACAGTCAACAGATGTGTATGCTATAAAATGTGATATTCAGTGATATTTGCACTATAGTCATGAAACCCAGATGCTACAACCCATGAGGTTACCCTGGGCTGAGATTCGGAGTTGAGATCAAATCACTGGATTCAGACACTACTTGGACTGAAAGCTCATTCCCTTTAAATCAAATTTCTCAAAAGGCTATTTTTTAATAAAACAATTCTGTGAAATTAGCTTGGTTAAAAAGTAACCCTGCTTAAATGTAACTTCCTTTGACAGAGGAGTATGTGGAGGTCATATATAGATATCTCTTGCTAAACCTGTGTGTGCTTGAGGGGTGTGAACAGTAAGAGTTTCCATAGTAGTTGAAGAATGACATAACTACTTATTATGAGCATCAACAGTGTAGGCAGATACAGCAACGTCACTTTTGCATGCCTCAGAAAAGGAACTGCCAGTGTACCAGTCTGAATACAAACTAAAACTTCATTCAGAGTAAGGGATGCCAGACCCACTGTCAGCTTCATTTTAGCTGATCTTCAGTCCCTTCCATTACTGTTTACTTATTTTTAGGAAATATAAGTCTTCAGTAAGATGTCCTTTAGCTTCTTCACTTAACAGATGTATTTCTATCATTCCATCCATGTCTTGTTTTGTATACATAGTAATGAGAGGTCGTAAGTGCACTATAAAACAGAGCCATCAGGTCAGGAGGCCTTGAACAAAGGCAAATATTGCTAAAGGCAACATATCCTTAACTGCTAAGTGAGGGGAACTAGAAAAACACCACGTTGTCCTAATCAGAATATTTTTGCCTCCAACAGCTGGAACTTTTCAACTGAAGTATTACTGGAAGAGAGTGGTATAGTAATGTTTTTATCAATTTACATGGATAGCTACTCTTACAAGCCATGATTAGGCTGTTGCAGTGTAGGTGTGCTGGCAAGAGGATTAGTGGAAGCAGCTGGTATTTGGAAAAGACACATGCCTGTGGACAGCTGTTTGAGTCAGACATTTCAGTCTCTTTAGCTGGTCTATACCAGATTTGCCTTTTTTTAAAAAACAAACAAACAAACAAAAACAAACAGTGGTTTCTGTCAATGTTAAAAAAAAATCAAAATTACAGTAAACTGTGATAGTTAATTAGATCAAGCAAGAACTGACTATAATGAATGGTTAAAGCACAGTTTATCTTCAGGAATGCTTAGTTACCCTAGAAGAAAAAAAGAAAAGAATATTGTATTCTTTCTGTTTCTATCCAAGTATGTTTTCTGGAGAATCAAGCTATGTTGCTGTCTCCTACAGCAGATGCATTTTTCTTAGGAATTTAGATGTATATTTAATTTTAAACATGAGATATTTTCCAGACAATTATAAATCAGGCACCCAATCAATAATTTAAAAAACAAAAAAACCCCAAAAGATACCATTTATATATAGCATTTATAATCTTTGAAACACTGTAGCCACAGAATATCTTACCCTAAAAACACAAAAAGCAGGCAAGATTGTGATCTTCTGATCTGCAGTGCTAATCTCAGATCATGCATATACCTTCTTGTTCCTGTATAAAGGTCCAAAAGATGTTTTGCACATTTCCATCACAACTCTGAGCTATAAGTCTAAGTCTCCATTCCTAAGGCCTACCAAAAGCTGTGTTGAAGATCCATTTTGATTACATAATCTCAAAGAGCAATCCATTACTGCAAGCGTATTCTTCTTCAAATATGCGATTATGTGATTCTCTCTGGGATGAACTCGGCAGTGGAAATCAGTGTATTTAACTTCATTACTCTAGTCATGACTGAACATCTTTCTAAAGTCAGCATCAAGGTCTACTCATATGTCAAGACCACAGTATTTAGCTGTGGTTAGAGTACTATACTAAATTACTGCTTTGTGGCATAGCTGAAATTTGCTTTGACATTTTGAGAGAGAAAGATCACACCCTTATGTAGAAAACCATTTCATGATCCACTTAAGGACTTAAGATGGTTAAAATTTTTGTCCTATCATAGCCACAGATCAAATATCAAAACCACACACACTATATGAAGGAAGAAGGCCAGCAGTTTAATTAGGTTATGTTCTGAGACTGCCACTAGGATGCATGTGCAATGTGATTTCAGCTTGACCTTTTCCGAAGGAAGTCATGACACTGAACTCACTGAGAACTCACAGCGAGTTCACAACAGAAGGAAAACAGTATCAAAGTCCACTTGCTTTATTCAGCAATGCAAAGTAATGTAATTTACTGGAAGTGTTAGGAATTTTAGCAGGACAATCCTGAGAGCCCTTGTAAAAGACAGTTCTGAACTATTGGCTCTTAAGGAATCTCAGTACTGTAACAAGTTAGAAGACTAGCCAACCCACAATGATATGGCAATCATAACTCTAGACTTATTCACAAAAAATAAATTTTAGACTACATTCATATCACCTTGTGTAGGTGGTTAATTTAGGTATCACGGCAACCAAGATTTAGGCACTCAGCCCCAGCGAGGTATTTCAAAGAAATGCTCAAAACAGTCTGGAGATGTTTCATCACCTTTGACAGATAGTACCCAGGCATTTGCCACAGGGGCTGAGTCTAGCAGCTCACTCAATACCGAATGGGATATTCTTGAACTGATTACCATATCTTCTTGTATGACAAACACCTATTCTAAACATCTGCTGATTCTCACAAATTCTTAAAATAACATAAAGCCATTAGATTCTGGTAGGGGAGCCAATGCCAGAGTTTCAGCAAGTTCTGAAGATTATCATTATTGGTACTTCCACCAGCTAGCTGCACCAGTCTGGCTAGGAATACCACATGAAAGCTTTGTCCCCCTGCCAGTTATGCAGGACAGCCTGATGCTTAGATGTATGTGAAGTGGACCACAACCTACTCAGTAGAACCACTGTAGTTCATTCATTGCAGAGATACCATCCAGCAGTGACCAAGCCCTGAAGGGAAAGACGCCTGTTTTTTGTCCAGTTTCCTCCACTGTCTCTTTGGAGCTACTTATATAAGACCTGTGGGAGGTGACATTGATCTAACTGGCCCAGATCCAGCAGTGACTTAGCAGCAGCCACAGCCACAGCAACATTAAATTCACCTCTTTATTTTACTTCTGGTGTACAAAGATTTATTTATGCCTACTCATGTTTAGAATAAAATGAGACCTTTAGCATGAAAACCAAAGACAAAAAAAGAGAGAAATGTTCTATTTTTTTAAACCTTTAACTACAAACACACACCAGCAAGTTTGTTGTGTTTCTGTGATTATCCTGAGAAGCAATGTCTATGTTCCAGTATGTTTTCCCAAGCATCTGTATTGTAAAGATGCTTCCTTTGAATACACACACAGAGAGATCAGAAGGGCTGCTCCAGCATTCCCATGGGAAAGTTTAAACTTGTGAAACAAATGTTTTCATTGGCTGTGCTAAATTGCAGTTTAATTTTTTTTAAACCAAGTGCAATTTACAACCCACATTATTACTGCTATTTTGTCAAAAATATGTGTATTCAAGAGAGTAAAAATGGAATTGGTCCTAAGGGTTTGTAGTTAATGGCTGAGGGACATACAGCAGCATTGTTATTTGTTCACAGATGGATAGCTATAGCACTTAGTCTAAATGCTAGCAGTGGTTAAATGTTTAAACAAACAACTTCTAGAAGTAATTGACTGTTCAATCGCTTTTACTTCTGGATAATATCAACTCTCTCATTTCCAGTATTTTTGCCTTTTGTTCACAGACCCTGCTGGTACAGGATTCGTTCTTCTCCTTAGAAGTCCTGAGGCACTTGTATCCATTATCATCAGTCAGCCTAATAATTTTTTTTAGCTTTGATGGCAACCTATATTATCATATTAAAGTATCATCTCCATTTTGTACACCATCATGTGAATACCGGTGTTTATTCGTGTCTTTCTTAGAAAGAAAACAATATGATGCTTGAAAGGTTAACCTAATTTTTAGCCCTGTGTCCTAAGAAAATTAAAGTGATCATACATTCTGCAAAATTTTACATCTTTGTTGGTTTCCATCTTAGTATGTCTGAGATAGACTTTTAAAACCAGTTATGTTTCGTTCTAATAAACTTAATGAAAGTAAAAGGCAAAGAAGATAAAAAAGAGCCCCCATTAGTGGTGCCCCATGAACAGGAAAGACTGCAATATAAGCTCCCTTTTAATTAGACACTAGAGAATCCTGGCACACAAGAGGCTCTGTAAATATTCCAGCTGTGGGAAAAGCTTCAATTGGAACTTAGATTTTACTGGACATCAGAGAGTCTAACCATGAAACTCAAATCCATAGGAAACCAGGCTTCATTAGTTTCACTACTCACAGGCAATACGTTAATAAGTAGAGATTTATCAGAGATTAATTCTGTTTTATTCCAATTCATGTGTATATGCAAATATCAATAAATACAATCAGCACACACAGAGCCTGCAGGAGATACTGTCTGTTTGCAAGAACAAAGCACTACAAATTTGGAAACTTTGGCACTCTTCCTGATTCTTTCACCAGGCTTCAATGTGTGATCTCAGGAAAAAATCAAACATTCCCATGGGTCAGGCTTCCTTTATCCATATATGTTTATGTTTACACAGTACTTTCTGATTCCCAGCTAAAAGGTGCTCTATGAAAGAGAGGAAGTTCAGAAGTGCTGCTAATATGACGTTGCTCATTTTCCTACCAAACACACCTGACTCTCAGATGTCTGTACGATAACATTAATTGTTATTTCTAGAGTAACTTAGCTGCTTCTGCTATAGGCCTTCCCAAATACAAAACAAAACAATAACAAAAAACAAACAAACAAAGCCCCAAACAACAACAACAACAAAACCGTTTTCCCACTCAAGTCTCTTCCTCTCAGGTTTCCCCTTTGGTTGACCCGTATGCCAGAATATTTGAATCCCAAGGTCCTTCCTATCCAGCTTTGTTTGCCGCTGCTCTATGTCCACCAACTGCAGGCACACTAACCTCCAGCAGTTCACATCCTCCAAGCCCAGACTCCCTCCAGCCCATAGTCCTTAGTGTCTCAAGACCCTGGTCTCACCAAACCATGCACTTCTTGTCTACCTCTTTGACCTCTCCCAGCCTGGGAGTCCCTTGTATTTCCCTTATTCCTTGTATTTCCCTTATTCCCACCCAGTTCTTTTCCTCCCCCTTCTTCCTCCTCCTCCCATGGCAGCTGTGCCTGTTATTTCAGAATCCAGTCCAGCACACCAAGAGAGCCACCGCTGCTAGATAAGGATAGAATGCAGCTTCTTCCTCATACCATTTCCATCCTTGATAGCCACAACATCTCTATGGGAATGTGCAGCAGCCTCACAGTGCCCACTGGCATCCTTTCTGCACCTGGGGAGGCATTTAGTTCCTGACAGTCACCAAGGCAGTTGGCCCTGCTTTGTACACAGCCAGATAATGGAAGCAGACGATTTGTACCTACGGACTTTTGGTTAGCCAAAGGCCCCCTCCTAGGTGAAATGGTAGCTTTTAAACTGGCATATTCTGACAAAACAGCAGTTTAAATGAGTTCAGACACCAGCATCTTGTTTAACTAGGACTGCTGCCTTTGCTGCCATGGCCAAAAGCACTGGTTAGAAACTTTTAAGAGATGTCTAGTGGACTGAAAGCCACACTAAGCCTAAAAAGTTGCACTTCTGGCACGCTTCTTTCCAGCAATAGCTGAAATAAATGGAAGGTGCCAGCTCTCCCCATCCTGTAACTCTCTGCTATATGCAAGTAAAGGAAGACGCACATTAAATCACCTCTCAGACATCCCCAGAATGCAAAAAAATCTATAGGCTGCAGACGCATGTGCCAGAACCTCCTGGTCCTTTTTCTCCCCCTCTAGGTATCTGAAAGCATTGATTCATCAAGACACAGAGCTTCCCATTTTGGTTTCCAGACTGAGAAAGGACTCATTATATTTGACACACTTTCAGTTGACCATGCTATGTCAGCGAGAAAGGTTATCAGAGGCAAATTTATTGTCTATGCTAAAAGGCAAAGGTCACAGTGAATGCACCAGAAGACCATTATTATTTGAAGGATACATCATGTGACCCCTACATTACCTGTCAATCAAGTAATGTTTTAAATGACACAGGAATCAGGTTGTAAAAGAAAGCAAATAGTGTTTTCGGTGTTTTGCCTTAAACCATCAATTGCTCTTCAACAATGCCCTTCAAACTACAGCAGCTAAACTGAATCATACTTAGTGCCGCTGTATATTTATAATAAAATAGTGGAGTTTAACTTGGAAACAGAATATTATGGGATGGAATAAGGTTTCAAGCCTCTCTGTAGTTCCATCTGAGTCATATATACCTTACAAAAAACCCTTACAAACAAAAGAAAGGATGGAAATGTTGGTGCCGTGAACTAGAAGATTAAAGGAAAATAAGAAAGTTGGAAAGGCAACTAGATAATTTTATTTTCAAATTTAATCTGTTATGTGGAGTTCATAACTTCCTTACAGAATGTGTCCTGGATCTAAAACAAAGGCTTAACTCCTTTGCCAAATGTTTATAGATTTTTTTTTAAAAAAAGATATTATCTCTGGATTCTTAACAGTGTTGCTATAATTCAAGTCTTCTAAAGTCTACCTTAGTTGGGAGTTTAATGATCAAATGAGTAACTGAAATGCAAGCAAAGTTTAGTTCAAAAATTAAAGTCAATGTAATTGGCAAAAAGAACTTTCAGATTGTCCTTGGTGAGGGCAATTTATCAAAATGTCCTTTTTTTTATCCTTCTTTCATCACAGTCAATTATTGGAAAGAGTTCACTGGGAGGAAGAAAGTCTTTGGAGTTTGAAATGCCATATGGACTTGATTTCAGTTATTGGGCCTTGGCACCACTATACAGACGGGTAAAAACAGAAATAAGGGGGTTAAGTTCATTTTTTAATTAGCGATACAATTAATTCTCCTTCTTCTCTTCTCACAAAACACTATCCTAAAAAACTTGGGGAGAATGCAGGCACAACCAGAGTATGTGCACAAACATGGAGACACTTAATGTGGCGTGAATGTGGACTTACTCCACATGGCATTTAGCTCTGTGACACTCAACACAGTAGATCTATCACATCCCATGTCTGCCCAGTTTATTGTAGGGCTGTCACCAGTACCCCTGTTTCAAACAAGGGACTACACTTTCACTGGCTCATGTCTTAAGATAGCATGTCTCATGTTGCTTCAAATGACAAGAAGAGTTCTTCATAAAAATCAAAGAAGTTGGACTTTGGAGTGAAAGGAATGATTCTGTGATTACTTTGAAAACATACTGAATTTTAATGTTTAGATAATACTTGAGAGTAGAAATATGTGATTTTTTTTTTGCTGTGAGGTGCTTGCAGATGAACATTTAAAATTGTACCTTTTGTTGCGCTTCTTAATAAATGCAATGCTTCACAATTTTTACATTATTATTAAAGAACAAAATTATTTTAAAATGCCTGCATCTTGCAACTTGTGTGACCAACACAAGAACAAATAATCCAAATCAAAGAATAGAAGGAAAAAGAGTTCAATAAATATTGTTCTCAAACTACCAAAGGGTAATTATAATGAACCATTAAACTAACAATATTACAACAGTATCATTTTTAAACAGACTGGCAAAAGGATAAGTTACAAGATAAACCCTTGTTATTGCAACTTCTATTTTTTTTTTCTTGTTCTTTTTTTAAAGCTGTAGTCAAAATTTGCCTCTGGAGTATCTCCAGGTAAGGCAAGAGAATTACAGCAGGGGGTATATTTAAGTTTTTGGCAAGTGATCCTTTCAAAAGTCATAATGTGACAACAGGAGTTTTACAAAGCTAAATCATTTTATGTCTGGAATGCCTTTCTCTACCAATCTTTCCAACCCCAGTGAGGAGACCTACCCAACTAAAGTGTAATGCCATTTAACAGACTATAAAAGCGTAACAGTGTATTAAAAGCCACATAGACAACTTTTACTATAAAGGCAGAAAATTATACAAGAGCCAGATGAAAATAACTCTGTTAAAAAAAAAAAAAAAAAGTATTTTTAGAATTGTTTTCTTAAAGGATCTGCTGAGGCAGCTGTCCAAGAGGAATAAATTCTATATCTCAAGAATCACTGAAGCAAAGGTTTTACCCTGCCAATCAAAGCTGCGATACTCTAACCCTTTTAAAATTAATGCCATCTCAAAACTCTTAAAAAAGCAGGTCTTGGATATCTTAAAACATCTCTTTGTGCTAAAGACTTTTTTCTTAAAGGCCAATTTTAAAATCAAACCACTAGCTTTTTTTCAGGGAGCCAACATAAAGAAGGCAGAGGGGTAATTTGATCATAGCTATTCAACTCAGTGAGGTAAGTGTGCTTTCTCAGCTCTCTCCAGTGCAGTGGTGGAGCCGAGCTGCAAGCCCAACTAAGAAAGAATTACAATAAGGGAGCCTTGTGGTCACCAGGGCATATGTACTGCCTTTGAGAGGTCATCCCAGGATACACATGGGTGAAGTCCCTGCAAACTACACAGCTGGAAGAGGGATTTCTGCAGCACTGACACACAGTTTTCCATGGGAAGGGTGTGGTCAAGGATAACACCATGTTTCTTAAGTTAGCTCACTGGTTCTCGGCATAACCCTTTCAAAAAGTGGGAAGAGGCAGCAAGAGAAAACCAGCAGACTCACTCCTACTTCCCTTCCTCTGTCCTTTCAAACCCCACCTCTCTCTTGCACAGTTCTGTAACTATTCCACTATCATCATAACATCAATTTATAACCTACACCAAACAAGAAGCCAGGAAATAGGCTTAGTGGCACGTCCACTTTGTCTGCCTGTTTTACAGGCACCATCAATAGGCTTTCATAATTAACAGGAAGTGTTTCAGTGTTATGACTATGACAGAAAAAGCAAGGGTTTACCTAAAGTAACATTGGCAAAGCCACTACTAATGTAGTGCATAGTCATTTAATGAAGTAATCTCTACACCATCATGGCGTTTTTCTGTTTGCCCCGAGACTGACGTCTGACCTCAGCAGCCACCAGAGAGGAAAACAAAAAGTCCATGACAACATGGCTAAAAACATACAAAACCCAACTGTTTGTGTTGGTCTTTTATTGACAAAGGTTACACTGCAGCTGACTTCCACTACAGAAGTTATAACAACAAACCAAACATAACCTAGACACAGGCTAAATGGATGTTATGACAGAGTAATGGAACTGAATAATGACTTTAACAGTTCATCAAAATTATTCTTTCTGGCAGTGGTAATATATCTGCCCAACTCCAGGCTAATGTTATGATTTTGTATTGTTGGCTATTTGTGAATTGCCTATCATTACCGTGTGAACAAAAGCCACAGTCTTTCCAGTGTAATGGGTAAGTACCCTGCCCACTGATAGCTCTTTGTATAAAACTGATAATTGATGTGTTGAAATGTTCCCAAAGCCCTTCATTATATTTTACTGCACAGGGCCAACAGATAATCAGAGGAGAATTTTAGCAAACCCCAAGAAGCCTGCTGGGGCAGCAAGTGCTAATGTAATTTTTTACCACAATATTTATTACCACAATTTTACCGCAATAAATACACCCTCCACCCCAAGTTCCTCTGGTAAGCACATGCAGTAAAAGGAACATACAACTTCTTTTTCACACAACTCTTCTGTTGCTTTAGAATAATTAATCAAATAAAAGGTTCCAGAGCTCAGCTAATGAAAATCTGTACCCTACATTTGCTTTGGCAGTTGGACACCAATATTATGTTACTAAAGCAATTGAACTTTAATACAAAGTGAGTGAACTGAGGGAATCATGCTAAAAGATGAAAGATGAGAGGAACAAAATGGTGTTAAATTTTCACAACATGATTAGAGAGATATACTGTTTTGCCCTTCTTTTCAGGAAGGTCTGCAGATTTCTGTATCAATATGAGACCACCTGTGTGGAAATAAACGTAATGCAGAAGTGCTTACAAACTAACGTTTCATCTCCATCTTATCCAGCTATGTTTTTCTTCACAAAAGCTGCTGCTTTGACTTAACCACATGTAATTAATTTTTATTTGATATGACTTAATGAGATAATTCAGGTTACTTCCTAATCTGGATTCACTACATGTGTCATCCCAGGCATCATCATCCAAACTGCAGATTTTGTGGCATTACCATAACTACTAGGCACATGTACAATACAAGAATAGGAACTGCATTGGAAGAGTGCAATAGTAGGCTATAAAGTAAGTGGTGGATTGTTGGCTGAAGGAAAAACCTCAGCTGACTCTCTACCTCACAGCTATGCTAACCATGCTGTACAAAAAATTTAACGTCCATTGTCATTGCTCAAACTTCCTTTCTACACTGAGAAGTTTTGGTATTTCAAACCTGCATCAATATACCTTAAGGAGACTGTTGCTTGTGTCAGGTAAAGCTTATCTATTTCTTCTATCTCACACTTTTAAGGTCATCTTGGATACCAAGGAAACTGGGAAAAATTAAAATTTTGGACGGACAGTTTCTGGAGGCCAAAGGCAGTTTTACTTGTGTTTCTATCACTACCAATATTCACATATTTAAATAATTTTTAAACAAAAGCATCTATTTCAATGTATTGAGCAAACAAAGAACACTTCAGATGAGTTAGCCTCAACATTAAAAATATATTTCCCATTGACATAGAGGAGGTCCAGTTCAGATCCTATTTAGGTTAGGGTTTCTACATTTCTCATAATAAATTCCAGTTGTGTAACCCCATGATGCACTACAAAGATGACTGGTTAAAGGGAAAACTGTTATTTTATGGCAGAAATAGTCCTCTGGTCAGCTCCAAGTTCAGGAGACATAGGGAGCTTGAATTTCAGGCCTCAGAGAGAAACATGCTGGTTGGAAAATGCAGGTATAGCAAGTTGTTTTAAAATTAAGTGTTTGCAACTCATTCAACTAAATTCTAATGTGCACCAAACTGACCTGAAACAATAGACTGCAATTTGGGTTTCCTGCTATGTTTTGGCAGTTCTTCAGTCTCTCATATGGAAAAAGTGGACTTTATAGACATTGGATTTTCTACCAGACAATGATTCTCCAACAGGTCCTGTCAGTAACTGAAATGTATTCAGTATTTCAGTGTATAAAATACACTTTGTCCACCCTCACTTCCTTCCCCCCCCCAAAAAAAAAAAAAAAAAAGAAAGAAAAAGCAATACTGACATAAGTGTAAAATGCATCTAAATTACACTAGATATCACATGGCTCCCTTGGATTTCTCAGTTCTATTTTTAAGTTCCCCCATAATTTCTTCCTTTTGTTACCTAGCAGACACAGACAATGAGTGGTCCTAAACAATCATTCATCAGGCTGTGGCTTGAAGGAAATTCACCAGACATCCACACAGAATTTATTCTTCTTCTGGAAATATTTTCATTTTTCTGGACACCTCACAAAGGACAGCCCTGTATCACAGGTTAGCCTGAAAACTGGAAATACGGTTGGCCATGAAGAAACATGACCAATGAGCTAATCAGTATCAGTTTACTGTTAACCTTTGCTTGGTGGGGGTAGAGAGGATCTGGCCTTGACTAGCTCATAAACCGAGTCCAGCTCATTAATATATGTAATAACCCACAGAAAATGTGACTATGACAGTACACACACTGTTACATACATGTAGACTATTAATTCTTTTAATTTGTGGTGTAATGGGGCATTGGAAGCTCAGCTTCCCAAGCAGTAAGACAGCCTTCAAAATACGAAGCAAATGCAAATGTCACTACAAGGTTTATTTCTTGCATCCATTGATTAAATGAAGTCTGTGTAAGTAAATACCCAACTCCTAGAGCACTAGCTCTAAATCCTGCTGACAATTTGTAGCAGTGGAATTAATTGTTTCACTGCCTACAGATAACTCTGGTTGCAGGTGGAAAGATGGCAGCAATCTAGCACACAGAGGCTTAAGTAAAGAAAAAAGAAGTTATACTTCTCTTTCCCTGTGCCTCCACTTCTACATAGAGGTTTAAAGTAACTTTTGCCCAAAAACAGCAGAGAAAAAGGACGTTCACCTCATTCACATTACCAAAAATCTATCAATAGTAAAAATTATAAAATAACAGAATCAAAACAGCCTCACCTATCATGTAGGCAGTTCAAAGCACTCGCTAGCATCTCCTTAACAGTAAAATCCCTGAGCTTAACCCAGATGTCCACTACATGGCAGCTGAGTCTCTGCAACACAGTAGCTCGGAAGAGGCTGGAAGCCGAAGTTTCAGCTTGGTTGCAAAGACAGCATAACAACAAACATTTAAGATTTAGTTATTATGCCAGTATTCCAGGAAGAAGTGAAATATAAAATCCTTTAAGTAATTTTTTATCTTCTCTAAAGTGAGATTTAGGCTTCATCTCAAATTATCTTTAAAAATCTTTTTAAACTTCTTTTACTTCAACACCCTTACTAGACTTTATATCCAGCTTGCCTAACCCAAGGGAGAAATGTCCTAAGCCAATGCATTTATATGAAAATATTATGGTTGAGTAGCCCAGTTTCCCAGTGATATAAATTGGCAGTAGCAGTTGTGATTTTTGGAAATTTTAATTAAAAAAAAAAAAGTTTTATTGTGCCAAAAGACCTTAGGCATGGAATTATAAAACAGATTTAGCGGTCTGAGGAAGCGCTGGTCATATAAGTGGAAACAGCACATTATACCAGTAGAGCTTGAAAACAAGCCATTTGCAGGATAATTTCTGTACGAGTGAGATGTTTCACATTAAGAAGGGAGAGTGGAAGATTATCTTCTATCTCAAGACACTACAGCACAGGTCATTTCAAAGGCTTTCAGATACTCCTTTGAGAGGAGTACACCTGGCATTGTCCCACTGATGCCAGTACACATAGAAACAAGCAGTTACTGCATGTTAGTGCCCATGGGCAGAGAAAATGAGAAAATTATGCCCAAGGGCTTGAAAAAACATCATTGATGTGAGGTATTTTGATTACTGAGTGCCCACCTGGATACTCTCAAAACATGGCATGGCATATGAAATCAGCATATTCCTAAAGGCTGTGAAGCTTCACAACAAGGGCACATTATGACACAGAAGTATGCTTCTGAAGTAACTTGTCTTAAAGCACAGCCCTGCCTAGCAAGTAATACTCTGTAATGTGGCAGAAAGAAAAAGTTCTTTGTACAGGGTGGATATACTAAGAAAAATGAAACCCCCCCACAAAGAACAGGCAGCAGAGTGTTGAGCTGGTTCTGCCAACACTTTCCACTCATAGTGACTTCCCTACCAAATGTCTGACAGGTTTTAAAATAAAAAAAAATTAAAACAAATAATTAAAAAAAAAAGACTAACATCCATTGGAACAAAATCTGGATATCTGTGAAACAGAAACACGAAATAGCTAAGCCAGAGAGAGAGAAGCAAAAAAGGTTCTCCCCGATGCACTGTATTCTTGCTCCATTCCCAGGTTTAATGAAATCGGTGACTTTGAGTGGCAGCAAACTCTACCCATTCCCCTCTGATTACTAGGGAGATTGGTCATGACAGCATCTGCTCCTTGCTCCTCATCACAGTCTGTCTCCAGGCATAGACAAGTCTCTCTTGCCAAAACTCCCTCTTGTCATATCCCATGAGCTCTCAGACTTCAACATGCTCATTAGCTTGAAGAAACACAACACAAACCAAACCAAACAGTTCCTGTTTGCCACTAAAGAAGTAAGCTACAGTTTGCACCTCCCAGGCAGTCTTTATCTTTCTGGAACACAAGAGAGGATTCAAATGACTGTGGACTTCAGCTGTGTGAAACAGGAAGAAACCTCCCCTCTGGCAATTCAAACCACATGTTCCTAGTTGGCTAAATTGCCTTTCAATAGGGAGGAAAGCTCTTTACCATTTATTCTCTTTCCCTTATCCTTCTTCTTTTCATTTAAGGGAAGAAGAGCTTCAACAAGAGTTGAAACATTATATTTCTTTGTCATGCAAATAAATAAGTTTTTGAGGCCAAGTTGAATGCAAAGGTGCCAGGACTGCACTGGCTGGAGTAATGAATATCTTCCTCCTTCAAGTGTTCTTCCACGCACGCACCTGCTTTGTGAGATTTGGGACTCCCCTGTGTGCCAGCTGGGCAGCACCAACAAACATACAGGCAGGCAGGTTATACTCAGTACCCCAAGACATTCAGGTTGAATGTGTTATGAGTAGACAACTTCTTGCATCTGTTTTTTTTGTTTGTTTGTTTTGGTTTAGTTTTTTGGTGTGCTGTGGTTTGGTGGTTTTTGGTTCTTTTTCTTTTTTTGAGGGGGGACTGGTTGGTTGGTTGTTTTAAACTGTCCAGTCACAACACTTATTAGGAACCTGAAACTGCAGCATTGAAATAAATGGGAATTTGATCATAAGCTTCAAAGAAGACTGATTGGGACATGGTAGCTACTAGGAATTATATGTTAATACACATTCATATATAAAAGCACCTCCCTCAAGGGAGTACTGTGGCATCAAATCCAAGCCTTTCAGAAACGAGTAAACATCCCTTAAGAATATGCATTGCAATACAACCTGAGGCATTTGAAAAATACAAGTAATTCTGCAATTAAAGACTGGGTGACACACATGAGGTTGGACATAATGTGAATCTCCAACTTCTGAATTATTATATTTGAACCACTGATGCCCTTTTAATGCCAGATTTGATATGCAATAACTGTGCATTTTCCATCTCCATGCGTATGAAAACATTTGTAAAACACACACGAATAACATTAGCTTGATGCAGCTGCCCAGATTTACTGCACAAATAAAAAGTTCAAGTCATGCAGTAAGGAGATATCTGGAAGAATTTAAAACTAAAAGAATTTTTTCACTCCATGCAAGAGAATGGGTTTATGCAAAATGAGGTGTATGGAAAAAGTCTTTTTAAGAAATATAGCATTTTTATGTATTTGTACAGTGCTGACTACAATCGATACTGTAGTACAGTGCACCAATGTTAGAGCAAATAAGATTTACGGAAACAATAGAACATAACAGAAACAATAAATCGTATCTGAGTCAAATATGTTTTGTATTACACAATGTGCTCAAGCGATATAAAGTTTTCACTTCAAATACAGCATTTCCGGGCAATATGCTGAAAAGAAATGCACAGCAGTTATAAGCACATAACTACATTAAAAAATGGCTATCAGATCCCACAGCAATTCTGAGAACGAGCTGAGAATCCTGGGAGGACACACTATGCCACTACAAAAAAGACTCAAGTACAGACAATTGATTTCTCTCATGTGAGTCTCTGCAGAGCTTCTACAATGCAAAAGCTTATTTGAAAACAGAACCAAAAATGGGTTCAAGAAATACTTCTCATACAAGTTACTTGTATGAAAAAGAAATCATAATAAGGACAACTTCAAAAATGCCTAGTGAAACTGAGAAATTAGTAGGTGGCATACTGGAAGAATGACTTTGAAGTACTAAAGTGGAATATATAGAAATTCCTTTGGAATTCTTCATTGGTTTTTGCTCCCAGTCTGCAAGCAAAATTCTCAGGGACTTGGACAAAAGGTGTGACACAGGCTGCAGATGTCAGGTCCTTGTGACAGGACTGTATTGGTTCACTGAGCATCAAAAGAAACTTCTGTTTGGTGATAGCAGCTCTAGCCCTGCCATTACTTAATATAGGGAATTGGACACCCTCCCCCTATTATACAAAATGTGTGTAACAACAAAGGGTCTATCGTGTTTTCAAAAGAACTAATCCGACGTGTTAGATAACGTTACACTTAGATGCCTGTAACCTAGACTATACAGCGTGAACTTGAAGACTAAAGCATGTGGCAGTGAAATAAGCAGTTTTGACTTAGAAGTGCTGTCAGGCTAAGACACTGAGCTTATTATTCACTCGTAGTAAAGTGCCTGATTTGGCACTCATGGTACTGAAAATGTATCACCAGGTTTCATGCATATGCCTAACAAGTGGAGAAAATAATACATTATTTAAATGGGAATTCAATTCAGAAGGAAGACATCATCTACATTGATAGGGGGGGAAAAAAACCACAAAACAAACCACTGTTCCTCAGTGACAACAGGCTTTATTAGCGGCTTAACATGTGACCTTTCCAAGGCTTTTGCCTCTCTTAATCAACTTCACCTTGAAAAGGAACAGGCAGTCACACGAGAGGAAAATGTACATCATTTACTGTGCATTCAAAGGTAAAAGCATGTATTATTACAAACTAAGAAACATGAAGCTTTGAAAAGGACCCACTGCTTGCTTTTGTTCCCATATTTAGCCAAAACCAAACAACATTCAAGAGAAAGACCAACTCTCCCATGAGAATTCAACCTTTTCAATGCCTTTGGAAAGATCATGTTTGAGGGCACCCATCTGGGCCAGGGTGATATACACTGGGCACAGGACGGTGAATTGCCCAAACTCCTTTGCAATATGGCTGACCAACATGGGGAGGTATGTGATGTTCTGCAAGTCCTCACTGCTGGACTTCCTTGGGAGAATGACCACGGGGACTGCAGCAGGACAAACTGGAGGCAATGAAAGCTTCTTGGTGTCTGACCACCCACAGGTGTCTCAGCACTGTGAGCAGCAGCTGCCCAAGAAACACTGTTTGAAAGGCTCTGGCCAGAAGGGGTTTTAGCTGCTGGAGCTGCCACGAATATCACTTTGCAGCAATGACACTGCTGAGCTACCACAACCACTAATTCCTGCTGAGATAGTAGCACTTCCTGCTGAGCTATGTTCTCTTGACTGAGGTAAGTAGAAAGTATTTTTCTCCTTACTGTTAGGTCAGATGCAATGAACGTGCAAGGCTGGAAGTTGCCATTTGGAATTTGTGTGAAGTATAAATGATGAAATTTGCTTTTTATTGCAACAGAGTAAATAACTTAGGTGGAGAGGTGAAACATCTGTTTTCAAAGTGTAATACCAGTGCCGAAAATGAGACTCCAATATCCTTACACTTTGAAGAAGAAAATGGGTTTTGAGACAGTACTGATAAAAGCAATTGCCATGCCCAATTCCTGGAGACCCTCAACTTGCCATGTCATTTTGGTTTTGCTTGTATTCCCACCCTACTTGGTTTTCAGTGAACTAACCATCAATGGAAGCATATGTGGATTAGGCAAATATAAGCAGAAAAAGAGTTTACCTCTTAATTTGTGAAATCTATTTTGCATTCAAATATGTTTAATTTTATTTGGATTAAGAATTACCTAAATGAAGCAATTTGGTCCTGTAGTTTTCCAAGTTGGTTATGGTTGGCCATGGCTATGGCATGCAAACATGCTAGGTTCACATGTTATAACTGGATTAAACTGATCTTTTAGAAAACAGGAAGGTTGGACTTTTAAATTCTATTATATTTCTTAATATGTTTTAAGAGAAGGATGGTTGTTCTCTGAACGAGTTATTTTTTAAAAGCTGTCCACAATTTTCCTATTGCTTCTTTTCTTTAATGACATCATTACCCAGCCCCAAATAATTAAAAAACAAACAAACACCCCAAACCCAGAACAACATAATCACTTTCCTTCTTCCAAAACAAGGTCTTTTGTTTGGGTGCTTCCAGGCCATCAAAATTCTTTTTGCCATGGTTCTGTGGTAAAATACCACAAGCACCACCATGATTTAGCTAGCAACTCAGTATCATTCAAAGGAAAAAAGGAAAACTTCTGTCTCTGAGGTTTGACACTCCTTAAATCAAGATCTGCAAGGGAAAGTAGTTATCTTTATGCTGTGTCATTAATTTATAATATTGGTATTAAAAATTAATTTATAGTATTATTCCTGGGTAGGCATGAATTGGTGAAATACTGATGATAGATATACTCCTAGTGAAAATCAGAACAGTTCAGTGAACAGCAACTGAAGTAAATATTAAATAGTTCATTGCAGAGGATAACATTCAGTGCAGTACAATGCTATTGAATAAATTTATCTCAAATAAAATCCCTTATGCTAATCTCAGTTAATTTGCAGATCTGTTAGGCACAGAAGGTGATGTCAGTACAAATATCTAGAGCCTGAAATCTTTATTCTTTGGTGGCTATTATTAATTTGTCAGACATATCTGCTAAGTACACACTGAAAAATTAAACAACAAAATATAGAAAACAGTCAAAAGGCACTGTCTGTCTAAATATATTTACTAATGCCATTTCAAATGAGTCATGAAAGAAAAACAAATAAACACACACATTGAATCAATAAAAGTAGTTAAGGCATTTTCTTGGTTTTTTTCTAGATCACTGGTGAGAACATCATAAACCCTCTTTGATTCTTTTGAGACCATCATTCACAGCAGTACTCAAAAAGTAACAAATCATTCCCAGAGGGAAGCTCCCCTGCACATCTTTCTACACGAATTTTGCATCTTGTTTGTGTCTTCATGTAAGACAAAACTAAAGTAAAATATATTGCTAAATATGATGACAGAACTTTTTCCAAGATGTTTTGAAATCTGTTACCCGTTAATTAAGTTTCAACGTTTTTGCTGGCACCAAACTCTGGATGTTGTGCTAATATATAACTGTCATAATTTTATTTCAAGAAGCTCCAGTCAGCAATGCCACATCTAGTAGTACTGGAGGTAACATGAAATAGGTGTTATACCAAAACTAGGTTTTAAATTGTCTGACTAAAAATACTTTGCCACCAAGGAACTCAATTTTCCATATCTTTTGACAGTATATGGCAACAGCGATACTGGATAGAGAAGACCCATATAAAGACTGGGCACTTAAACTCTGGATATCAGAAATACTTACATTTTTTAAGAGTCTGGATTGAACGATACTATTTTAAAAGCCTGGGTATTTAGGGGTTTTCCTGTGTGCTAGATGGACTAAAAAGAAATAAAATAAAATAAATCCTACATTCCTTCTGCAATTCATAAGTAGACAGCTTTCTTCATTCATCACTTAAAAAATGCTAAAAGCAATTTCAGGATTTTAATGGGTTTCAAAGGAGATTTAAAGACAAATAATATATGCCACTAAACATCCAGACATACGGTAGCACAGGTTAGACACAAACAACGAGCCTGAGTTTCAGAAAGGATATTGATTTTCCAGCTTCAGTCATGAGTCAGATTGCACACTGAGAATCATTTGTTCTTGGGGTTTGATTATTGCTCAGACTGCCTTCCTTAGTGTTTCTGCTTTGGAAGTCACACGATTACTGACAGGAATGGGACACTAGCCCAGAGAGACCCCTGTTTTGAATTTGTGAGGCAAAATATCTGTATTCTTATTTGGCTGGGAGAAGAGAAGAAAGGCCAAAGTATACATTTTTAGTAGTGTTTGAATGAATATCTACTAGAAAACCCACAGCGGGGCTGCTAGGAGGGGAAGCCACAACCAGAATTCAAAGGGTATAGGTGGGTAAACAAATGAAAGGAACTCTTTCCCATTTCCTGAAATATGTAAAGCTGAGGGAGAGGAAATCAACATACTAAGAGCACAGAAGTGAGCATATGAATTTTTAATCTATGACTGATCACTGCAGTGTACCACTGCTGCTGTCACAGAAAAGGCACCGCATGAGAAGAACACGTGGAGAGACATCCAGCAGGGGTTGATGGTAGGCCTCAACTTTTTCATTCAGAACAGCTTAATGGCACAACAACTTTGAGAAACACTAGTTTAAACAGTAATCTACTCTCTCAAAAAAGATAATGTTTCACCAGCCCAGACAAAAAGTACCTATTTCTTTGCTCACCTGTCATTGTGTAGCTTTAAAATAAAACCCAAAACCCTCCGCACACAAAAACCCACAAAGCAGAATTGCATATTGCGTACACATGTCAGGAAGAGGTGGCATGATTACCAGATGTTTAGGTCCATCTTAGTAATCAGACACCATGCAGACTTGAATAATAGGTAAAAAACTATTTTCCCCATAATGACATATGCTTCCTTGAAAGACGACAGATCAGCCCAGCTTTGGTGAAAGTGATTCATCACTTTATAATGACAAAGTAGAAACCTCATGAGGAACACGCTGCTCCCCTGTTCTTTACTTTTGCATGGGTGAATAACAAAGTGGCATCAATTAATTATTAATTACAAAGATCTTTTTACATGTGGGATGGTAAATTACTGTGCTTTGCTAACAATAGTTAATTTGTTTCTGAGCAAGACTTCTGAAATATTTGAGTAATTTTCTTCATGTTATATACAAAGAAGAGAGAGTAATTGTCCAGATGTTTCCTTGGGTTTTGTTCTCTCTTTCTCACATAATAAAAATCTTTCAGCACATTTTTTTTTCCCAATAAACCCACAGTCCATCTGTTATACTTTGTTGGAGACATAAAACAGCACTACATGTGTGTTACAATCATCCTAAAAAGTAAATCTTCACCATTTTCTTTTACAAATAAGGTGAAAGATTCCATTTTTATTTGTTAGGTAATATCTTGATATGTTGCCCTTTGCCCTAAAACACTAGCTCTGTTCACTAATACATTCACCTTTGCTTCTAAAGTCACGGGCTAAAATATTCAAAATCCCAAGTCAAACAATCAAGTATTTCTGTCTCTTTCACAGCAGAAACTCTGGAAAAATACACCAGAGCAAGTCTTTAACAGTTATCTCCTATTTAAAGGAGCACAACTCCTTTAGAACAGTTCAGAACTTATCTATCTCAGGATGTCAGGAGTAAAGTGAATAACGTCAGAGTGCATTTTTATTTCTGTATGTATTACAAGAAGCATTTGTTCTGTAAACTGAGCAAGTGAAAACACTGGTTGAAACATAAGAAGTGTCAAATCCTACCTCCTAGACTGCTGCTACAAAATGACAACCCTGATGCAGAACTGATAAGGAATTTTTTAGCCGTAGCCATGGAAAATTGGAAGTTTTAAAGCTTGGTTTCCAAACATAATTTTGGGAAACAAAATTATAAAGCTATATTGACTTTTCCTTCAGTTGATAATATAAAATTAAAATAAATTCCCAGAAATCTCTTTCATCTCTAGTCCTTCAAAGTCCCACATCAAATAAAAACAGGAGAACATTTAATAAAATTGGAAGGTAAGACCACATCAAGAAGACCTATGTCAGCAGATGTGTTGTAGTCAGAACTTTCACAGATTTGAAGGAAGCCTTTATGTAACAACAACATTCTGACTAGGTGATGAGACTTGAAGTGGGTTCTAATATTTGTTGGATTATTTCAGGGCCATCAAGGTTTACTAAGTCTCAAACAGGTTTCACACAGGGCTAAGTCAAAATGGCTAACAGTTTGCAAGAGCTTTGATGAATCTTTTTCAGAGGGCATTTCAGGGTTTCCTCAAGTTGTGCAAGAATCAACAATCTTTGTTAAGCCATGTGATAAATGGAGTAACACTGTGAAGACGGCTGGTGTGAGACATCACCAGTGTTCCCCAGCTGAACAGCCTTCACCGAAAGCAAGGTACAAAGTCTGCCAAACTTAATGGCAAGAACTGCTGAAAGTAACCTGTGAAGATGTGGAGGGAAACTGCATCAGGAGACTCATGGAAGGGGGTGATGCTAGACAGGGATTTGAGGCCAAAGGTATGAATATGTACTGCATCAATTTTTGGGGCTCAGCAAAGGAAAACTTTGATAAACTTGAGTTCAAGAGAGGGTCAGTTGGAGAGGGGTGGGGAGAAGGTGTCATTTGAGAAGAAGGGAGGGAATAGGCCTCCTGCCCAAGGTCCTTAAGTCATTACCAGAAGTGGATGCTTAGAACCTAGTTTCTCCAAGAAAAAGCTGTCCAAAAGGTGTGGGGGAGGCTGACTGTAGTGACCAAAGAGAAGGTGTGAGTATCAGTAGCTGGCAAATGCATGGTGTTGGGGAAATGTCAGGAGCAGGTACTGGCCAGGAAGATGCAGAATTACTTAGCAGCTGCAGTTGATGTGGGAGACTGAATGGAAAACTTCACTGGGAGCAGACTTCTGGCAAGCTGTGGGTCAAGTAACTGGAAGAAAAAAGGCAGCAGCTATATGATATATAAGGTTCAAGGTGAGAATGAAATGGGACTACTAAGGGCCACCTCTTCAAACCTACACCTTTAACTGGGACCTTGAGTCACAGCTGGGTATAGGCACACATGTCCTGTAGGAACACATAAGAGAGAAGAATTCTGGGTACTTGATTTTTCCCCTTTTATGCTGTTGAAAATGCATGGACCTGGGCTTGCTCATCAAATGAGAAAAGCCAGCCTTTCCCATACACAAGGAATACGGTACTCTCCCTAAAATAACAAACCATGCTCATCTAAGTAAAACAAACCATATGTATTAATTAGTAAAAAATAACAAAAGATCATTTGTTTAAATGTTTATATAAACACTATTTCATGTGTGCCAAAAAGATCATAAAAATACAGTTAACTTTAAAAAGCACTTCAAAGGATAGGTAATGAGCGAGCTATAATCCATAGCCATTCTTGTCCAAGATGAAACACGGAGGTATTATAATGGCTCCTTGTTTTTCCAGCTGTTGCTTGCAGAAACTTGGAGTCTATAGACTATTTGTAAGAGGCTAGGAAGTGTCATAAAGGAAAGCAAATGCATCTATGCTGTGCATATTTGTGAAACTTCTAAAGAGGTTTGCATACTCACTGGAAAATGTTTAGAACCTGTAAACTAAAAGATGTTGAAAAACCACTACTCATGTCACCATTTTCTGGAAATCTGGTGGTAACCAGCTCTTGGAAAGTGAGAACACTGTTTCAGAAGGGCATTTGTTTTCCTGGAAAGGCATGGAGCAGCATAAGGAACAAGGCAGGAGAAGAGATTAAAAAAACTTGCTTCCTCCTTGCAAGCACCGAGCTCCTCCTTTTCTTCTTAGGAGGCAGAAATGAAGAAAGGGTGAGAAAATGAGAAAGCAGGATAAAGCTCAGCCAAAGTCCAGAGACCAAAATTCATATGTAGCTTAATGCTCAGGCTCATTCTCCTTCCTTTGGAGACTTAGCCCTTCGGACTCATCATGATGTGTTTTAAATGGCAATGTCAGCACATTATATCTACTCAAGACAACACCACAATGCAAACACTGCAACCTCATATCAAGATGCCAGACTGACCATGACCACTTTGTGTCACTCAGCATTTCTAATCAACTCAGCCAGTTGTCAATTTTTTCAAGGCTGAGTACTATTGCACATTTGAACATTAAAAAAAAAAACAACCAAACCCACAACCAAAAACCAAACCAACCAAAACACTGGCCCAGAAGTTTCAGTGAGGTATGTTATCTTTTAAAGTAACAAAGGCTATCATTCACATTCCCCCTCTTATCACTGTAAGCTAGTTATTATCTCAGCCAGCATGTGCTGAAATAAAATAATCTTCACTCACAAAGGAAAGAACAGAGAAAGAAATAAATGCATTTTTCTGATAAAGGCATTTAAAATGACAAATGTCAACTGTTAATGTCTGTACTGCTGCCCAAATTCCCAAGGTGGCACAGAAATCTTCATTTATGTATACAGACACAAGTTCAATCTTTTCATGTTATTATAGAACCAACATCATATAAAAGTTTATGAAAAAAAAGCAGCTGAAAGCTAGATATTGCCATCTCTGTAATCTCACACTGGCTTTTGGCATCTCTGAAGGGATACTGTAACACTAGCTTTTTAATAATGCTTAATAAACATTTACCAACTTCTATTATAAATGGTGGGTACCATATGCAGGTCTGGGTGCGGTCGTTCTTTATAGCAACTCACCATATGGTATCCCTATGAATGTGGCCCTGATAAAAGTAATCTATTGAACCTGAATGACTTACTCTGCTGCTGTAGTATTAAATTACTTTCCTTCCTCTTCCCCCATTCACTTGCACCAGGAGTAAAGTTGATTCACCTGTCTATCTCATGCTGCAGCTACCATGTTCTCCAGCTGCTTGTATCACCAGCATTTAATAGACTCTTACATTATTCTACTTGCATTTGGTTTGCAGAGCGTGAGCAGAGAAAGGAAAAAAATATGTGGGTTGGTGTTTAAAGGATCAAACTAAAGGACTAAATCCTATGCCCTTCTCTCAGCTGCCACTACTATAAGGAGGCTACAAAACTTTTACCTGACTAAAGATTGCTGGGTCAGAGTGAATGATTAGAATTCAATCACCACTGCATTTTTCCATTTCCTTTTGTGTGTGTAGAGCATCTGATTTTACTGAAGAGGCACAATCAGGTGCTGCATCTGCCCTGAGATCATTGAAAGTGAACAGAGAAACAAACAAATGAACTCTCCATATATGATCTATTTGTAGAGCAGGTAACCTACTCCCCTTAAATTGGAGCTTACATACAACTACATGAAAACCACCTGTTTCATGGACAGTGTCTCTAATAAAGGCTCAATTCCTGCTTTGTGTCTCCCACATTCTCCTTTCCATTGTAACAACTTGTTACCTTTGGAGCTTTCCGTCAGCCAAGATACACTACCATTGAGGCTGGTCTGGACCTACATATGTTTCTTGGGGACCATATGCCTGTACTGACTTGACTGGCTGGCTCCTATCAGACTGTTTAATAGCCACATTTTGCTTTTTGTTCTGTGGAGACCTTACCTTCAAGGTCCCTTTTCCACCAGTGGCAGACCTACACAAAACATGCAAGACCATAGTTATATGTCTGTGAGTTTTGGCTGAAATTTACCATGAGGTCAAAGTTTTGAGGAGAAAATACTAACAGACAAAACACAGTGATCTCACCTAAGACTTATTGCCCTAGGAAGGCAGGCTAAAAGATAATTATATTAATAGTGGCCCAGTATATATTACCTGGGTGTGTGTATCCTTTCCTCCCTAATTTTTCCCACTAGCTTTCTCAAAGAATGTTACCAAAAATGTTTGATATTAAAATATACACAAATAAAATAAATCACTTGATAATAAGTTTATAAATAGTTTTATCAAAATCTTTTAGAAGACAAAAGAAAATCTATCAGTCTAAAGCCTCTTCTAAACTATGAGAAAAAGCTTAAACCATAAAGAGATAAAAAAGTTCAGGTATCCAGGTACCTCAATACCATATATTATTAATAATAAAATTAACAATGTGTAATCACTGATTGCAATTACATAGACATGGTGGGATACTTCACATGACTGGAATGCTTTCATGGATGGCTACATACTTTTAAAGAAAGAGTCCAACAAGGTGAGGTGGGAGAGTTGCTCTTTATGTGAGGGAGCAACTGGAATGTATCAAGCTTTGCCTAGGGGTGGAGGAAGAACGAGTTGAGAGCTTATGGGTAAAAATTAAGGGGCAGGCAAATATAGGTGATACTTTGTGGGCATTTCCTACAGGCCATCTGATCAGAAAGAGGAAGTTGGTGAGGCATTCTACAGACAGCTGGAAGTGGCCTCATAATTGCTGGACCTGGTTCTCACAGGGGACCTCAACCACCCTGATATTTGCTGGAAAAGCAACACGGTGAGGCATGCAGTCCAGGAGGTTGCTGCAGAGCATCAAGGATAACTTTTTGACACGGGGGTGGAGGAACCAATGAGGCAAGATGTGCTGCTGAACCTTATACTAACAAACAAAGAAGGTCTGGTTGAGGATATGAGGGTTAGGGGTAGCCTTGGCTGCCGTGACCATGAGATGGTGGAGTTCAGGATCGTGTGTGGTAGAAGCAGGGCAACAAGTAGGATTACAACCCTGGACTTCAGGAGAGCTAACTTTGGCCTCTTCAAAGACCTGCTTGGAGGAATCCCATGGGTTAGGGTTCTAGAAGGTAGGGGGATCCAAAAGAGCTGGTCAATATTCAACTACCACTTCCTCCAAGCTCAAGATAGGTGTATCCCTAAAAAGGGACTGGCCACTTGGGAGGAATATAGGAATGTTGACAGGGTTTGCAGAGTTGCAATGAGGAAGTTCAAGGCCCACTTGGAACTAAATCTGGCAAGGGATGTCAAGGATAACAAGAGGGGCTTCTTCAAATACATCAGTAGTAAAAGAAAGACTGGGGAAACTGTGGGCCCGCTGCTGAATGAGGTGGGTGCCCTAGTGATGCAGGATGCAGAGAAGGCAGAGTTACTTCTTTACTTCAGTCTTTACTGCTAAGGCTGGTCCTCAGGCTTCCCAGCCCCCAGAGGAGAGAGAGAAAATCTGGAGAAAGGAAGACTTCCCCTTGATTAAGGAGTATTGGGTTAGAGATTATTTAGGCAAACTGGATCCTCACAAATCCATGGGCCCCAATGGGATGCAACCACAAGTGCTGAGGGAGCTGGTGGATGCTGTTGCTAAGCCAATCTCCATCATCTTTGGAAGGTCCTGGAAGACAGGAGAGGTGCCCAAGGACTGGAGGAAAGCAAATGTCACCCCAATCTTCAAAAAGGGAAAGGAGGACCCAGGAAACTATAGGCCAGTCAGCCTCACTTCCATCCTGGAAAGGTGATGGAACAGTTCATTCTGGAGGTCATCTATGGGCATGTAGAGGAAAAGCAGGTTATCAGAAGTAGTCAACATAAATTCACCAAGGGAAGATAATGCTTGACCAACCTGATAGCCTTCTATGATGACATGACTGGCTGGGTAGATGAAGGGAGAGCAGCGGATGTTATTTACATCAACTTCAGCAAGGCTTTTGACACTGTCACCCATAACATCCTCACAAGTAAGCTTAGGAAGTGTGGGTTAGATGAGTGGACAGTGAGGTAGATTGAGAACTGTCTGAACAGCAGAGCTCAGAGGGTCGTGATCAATGGGGCAGAGTCTGGTCAGAGGCCTGTAACTAGTGGTGTTCCCCAGGAGTCTGTGCTGGGTCCAGTCCTGTTCAACATATTCATCAATGACCTGGATGAAGGGACAGAGTGTAACCTCAGCAAGTTTGCTGATGATACCAAGCTGGGAGAAGGGGCTGATACACCAGAAGGCTGTGCTGCCATTTGGTGAGACCTGGACAGGCTGGAGAGCTGGGCCGAGGGGAACCTCATGAAATTCAACAAAACGAAGCGTAAGGTCCTCCACCTCTGGAGGAACAACCCCATGCACCAGTACAGGTTGGGGGCTGACCTGCTGGAAAGCAGCTCTGCTGAGAAGGATCTGGGAGTGCTATAGGACAGCAAGTTGACCCTGAGCCAGCAATGTGACCTTGTGGCCAAGAAGGCCAATGGTATTCTGGGGTGCATTGCAAGAAGCATGGCCAGCAAGTTGAGAAAGGTTATTCTCCTGCTCTACTCCACCCTAGTGAGGACACATCTGGAGTACTGCATCTAGTTCTGGGCTCCCCATTTCAAGAAAGACAGGGAACTGCTAGAGAAAGTCCAGCAGAGAGCTACAAATTTCATCAGGGGGTGGAGCATCTCTCTCATGAGGAAAGGTTGAAACACCTGGGTTTGTTCAGCCTGGACAAGAGAAGACTGAAGGGGGATCTTAGCAATGCTTATAAATATCTAAAGGGTGGGTGTCAAGAGGATGGGGCCAGACTCTTTTCAGTGGTGCCCAACAACAGGATAAGGGGCAATGGGCACAAGTTGGAACTCAGGAACTTCCACCTGAATATGAGGAAAAACTTCTTTACTGTGAGGGTGCAGAGCAGTGGCACAGGCTGCCCAGAGAGGTTGTGGAGTCTCCTTCCCTGGAAATATTCAAAATCTGCCTGGACACAGTCCTGTGGACCCTGCTCTAGGTGTACCTGCTCAAGCAGAGGGGTTGGACGAGATCATCTCCAGAGGTCCCTTCCAACCCCTACCATTCTGTGATCTGTGTGATACATAATAGCTGTATCATTGTTGTTCCCAGTATTTTTTTCCCTCTACCCACTAAGTCATACCATGTTCAGTCTCAGGTCCTGAACTTTTAAACATTTTAGTGTATAATTTTATCTAGCCAGAGGTTCCAATGAAATCAGTGAAGCCTTTCACAGTAGCAAATCTATGCATGTGGTTGGATGCCTGCAAGATGAGGGGCTTAGATAATGAGCATTTTATGGCAGTAACTTTGTACTATTTGGACTGCTCAGCCACTAGCATACTTTTGGGCCCTGCAAGATGTTAATCTAAGCATATATTAAAAGATACTGGGGAACCAGTGTCCAGATGACCAGGAAATTTTAGTTAACCAAATTATAAATATAAGACTTTTAGAACCATCACACCAGTCACATTACTTACAAGTCAGAACCCTTTCTCTGGTCTCTGCCTTGTTTGCATGGCTAATAACTTCTGGGCTGAGATCACTTCTTTGTACAATATGCAATATCAGTCACTAAACATAACATTAGCAAAACCAATTAGTATGTACTAGTGGAAATTATTCTGTATATACAACCTTCTTGTGAACAATTCAATAAGTATTTGATATGTGTGTCACTGATACATCATCACTCTTTTGGGTTTTAGGTTCAGAGCAAAAGATAACTTTTCGTATCTGTGCAGGTTTAATACAATAAGCTCTTGCCTAGTATGCAGACTTCAATATTTTTATAGTACACTAAAAACAAATAGTAATAAGACCTTTTTTCTTACAGATATAATATTTTTAGAGGAAAATGTCTTGCTGGACTATATAAAAGTTACAAAGAGCTGTCAGATCCCATAGAAAGGCTGCCTGCTGAATCCAATGACTTGATTGCTACTGAATTCCATGGGGCAAGATATCACATAAAGAAGTTAGCAGAAGTAATGCAGTGTGTCTGACTATTGCTTTGTATCTTAAAAAGGAAAAGAACAAGAAGAAACACAATCACGAGGCAAAAAACATGAAATGATTCCTACTGGCTGAGCAACATAACCATGCATGTACATAGATAAGAGAACAAAATACATAGCATACGGAAGACGGCAGTGAAGCTGACTGTGATCTCCAAGTGCCTGTCCCAGTATAAAAGGACTTCGAATTGTTTGCATTCGTGGTGGGCAAAGTGATACAACAAAAAGCGGCAGAAATTTTGGAAACTACCTGACAAAGGATCCTTTTTGCTGAACAAGCAGAAGCAACAGTGGGAATTTTTGCCACTTAAATTCTGCCATGTGGATGCAGGCGAAGTCTCACACTAGAAATAAAGACAAGGCATGCATGGGAAACAGAGAGGCCGCTGATGAGGGGAAAAAAGTGCTGAGCCACTGCTGTTTTAGCCAGAGCACTGACTGCAGAATTGTCCCTGGGAAGTTTGACTGCTGTTTTTGCTATCTTTATTCTGAGCAAACAGGAACTGAGTATATTGTATATTCAGGGTAATAGCTACATGATCCATGTAGGACGAACAATGCACTACAGACGCTGCACTGATTCCTCTGTTCACATGAGGAAAAGGGGCAAGGAGAGAAGTGCTATATGAGTGTTCATAGATATTAACTGCTTTCCCTGTGCTCTGCTAGCAGCACACAGTGTGACTGCTCAATTTATGCCAGTGGTACTAACATTATGGCAGGGCTCATACACAGAATAACTATGATGAAAACTGTTAGGGATGCTGCAGATTGCGTCCAGGATGTGTACTCTGGTCCCTTCAACATTCTGTGGTTTGTTAACACAATTAGACAGTTGAAAAAGAATAGGCAAGAAAGAGAGTTTCATCCACAGTAGAAATTAATTAACAGGTTATTGCATTTATTGTGGGCTTTTTCCCATGCTACAGTGCTATGTTCAGAGAATCTCCTCCACATTCCCTAATGCAGTAGGCTTTCTGCATGACTAAACTCAGAGAGATCTTTCTATCTTGCTTGGACCAAGAATTTTAGTTTTCAATTTGTCCAGCTTTAATGCAGATATGGATAAAAGAAAACACAAGAGAAAAAGAGCACTGCCTTCAAGACTTCACTACAAAGCACCAGTATGGATTAATACACATGCACAATAATAGTATAGCTGCTTGCAGCATTCATATGCATGTTGTTGATTTATCATATTAGAGATGAAAGCCAAGAACACATCAAAATCACTCGATACCGGTTTGATGTAGTGCACAGCATGAGCTAGTTTTCCCATTCTCTAGGCATTCCTTAGCAAAAGAGGAACTCCATGTAGTTTAACACCTCCTTCCTTCTCCTCTATCTTGCCTAATATGACAATGAATGAATGAAACAAATATGAAAAATCGTCTTTCCAGCCTCTCTTATTCCACTTCTAGAAATGCGGCAAAACTGAGTCATGCAGATGAAAAAAAGATTACCCCCTGGCACAGGACACCTTAGAAATTCGTCATTAAAATTAAAAGAGATTGACAGATTATCTCAGCCAGACTTTGAGGACATCCCTAGTGTCCTCTGCCAGACTTAGGAAGCTTAACTGAAGTTGCAATACAGTGACAAAGACTCAGATGTTTCTCACTCTAGTGGGAGCAACAGCTGCACTATTTGGTCCCAGACTTCTGCTCTCCCCAAATAAGGTAAGTTAGAACGGACAAAAAGATATAACTATTTTTCACTGCCCAAGACTCCAGGTCTGCAAAATCTTGAACTCCAACAGTGAGACTTGCTCAGTTCCCCAGTTAATTTTCACTGTCTTTTCATCTTTTCAGTGAAACCATGTGGCAAACTCTGCTGTGATCTACCAACCAGCTGACTTTGCCTCGGGTGAATATCAAAAGGGACAGAAGCTATGTTACGGCACTGTGGATAGAAAATATGATCCTGCGATACTGAAATAGAGGTACCAGGGCCTAGCAAGGAAAGTCCTGTCCATTGCCTGCCACGTGTCGTTTGCTACACTTCGCCTTTGAGACTTGCACACTAGGTTACAGAGGCCTGAGAGTTTGAGCTCTAAGAGAGATCTTCCTTTGATTTTGTGAGGGGTGAAACTCTGAATGCTCAAAGAGAAACTGGCCCATGCAACTCTGCACCAGAGCCCTAGCACAGGACAAGGGAATTTGAATAAGCCGTTAGTTGAATACTGAACTGCTTTTACTGTTATTCAGACATAACACAGCAGAAGACCCGATACAAAAAGCATATTCACAATAACCGGGCAGCAATCAATAACATTTATTTAAGATCAATGAATCATAAAATCCAGCAGTCTTTGGAATTCTGCCTCCCCCTGAAAGAAGTATTACACTTTGTGTCTCCCATTCAGTACATGTACTGTTTCATTGCAGCCCATTGTGCCTGCTGCACACGGTAACAACTTGTTACTGCCCGAGATGAATGGACACGCATCTTTTTTATTTATGTACTTCAAAGAAATGTAATGGTTTGAAAGGAGCACGGTATCCAAGGATTTTAGGCAACTAAACTAGCACCTAATTAAAGTTAATGAAAGAACCATCCAAAGCCAATCAAGGCCTAAAGTGGACTGTGAGAATCTAAAGGTACATGAAGATGTCCAGCACAAGCCTTTCAGCATTTTGAAACACCTGAAAGAAAAATAACATTAGCATATGTCTCCTACTTCTATCTTCTGCCCAATAGTCTCTCTCTTCTAGACGGCTATAAACTAGAAGGGGAGAAAGAGCAGTTTGGAATGGATTTGGGTAATATCACCCTCAGCTTGATGCCTGTAACTAATTCCTACCTGCTGTTTTTAAAATGGAGCTTGATGACATGCAGTCAGCTAAAAAGCATGCATGACAGCATTTTTGGCTCAATAAAGAAACTAGCTGTAGAAAAGAAAAGGGAAAAAAACCCCACGAGTAGTTTTCAACTGTATCACAGCACAGATTCAATTCACCACATCAGTCTTAGTATAAGACCAAGGGAAGAGGAAGGATGAGTCAAAAGAGGATAAGATGAGTCTGCTCTTTTCAGCAACCACATGCTTAGTTTCACGTCAATCACTTTGGATCTGCACTATCAGCATGCTTCCTAAAGCCTTTCTATTGACATAAATACAATAGTACAGCTAGACATGAAATTAAAAACAACCATCAATTGTTTTAAATAGAGAAGAAAGCTTAGTGAGAAGCGAGTTATTTAAAACATTGATTATAGGGAGAAATAAATAAGAGAAAAAATCTGTGCTGTAGTTTGCACAGCAGACCCCACTACAAAGGAAGAAACTGAATAGGAAATAAACACCTGCTGTAAAACAATTTTGTCAATTCTTCCTCTGATTACATGGTTATAAGCTTTCCTTTTCTTTTTCAAGTATAAGCCATTTGGGGTAGATTTTTTCTTTTACTGTGTGTAGATTCTTCTTTTACTGTGTGTTTCAATAATTCTTGACTCTGATAGGAGTATACCATATGACTCATGTTCTCATTATACACAAACCTCAAAAGCGTTTTTCAAAATTATTTTTTGACACCTAAACAAATTCAAAAACTGAAATGAAACTCTGAGTAAATTTAGTATAAATAAAATATAATCCTAAAAAAATCATTGTAGATGGACTTGAAATAGATTGAAGAACCCCAGAAGAGCTACTCAATATCAAAACACAGCAACTATTGTAGGAATAAATAATTCCATCATTCATTGCTAAGTGAATAATAGCCTATTAGTTGTCCATATCCCTTTTGTAAGGTTCAGAGTGGAAAAGTTTGGCTTTATTTTGAAAATTTCCATGAAACGCATTGCAGATATGTATTTTTGGTTTTTCTCTTCTTCGTTTTCACACTTTCCCACACCATACTAAATAAAATGAGTGCTACCCAGGCTGTGATCTCCCACACTTTCCCAGACCCCCATCCCTCTCCCAAATATTCAAAACTTCCACAACTAGTTTTCTTCTGCAGTACTTCTGCTGCAGGCCTACCCCTCCACATGCCTAGGAAATAATGAACAAAGAGGAATACAAACCAATTTTTGCAAAACCTGTTGGCAATACAAACAGAACACAAAGTTTCCAGGCTCAGAAGTCACAAGTCAATTTTGTGAAAGAAGTAGGAAGAGTGTTTGAATTCACATGCTCTTTTGAAAGTTCTATAAATCAGATCTACTCAATTGCTTTACCTTTTTAATTATTGGTTGAATGGAATTTACAAAAATAAACACCCAACTTCCAACCAAAGTCACAGGAAATCCATCAGTACATCCTAGTTTTCAGCCTCTCTCTAGTTTCCAATTCAGGGACAGTATGAATTTCATGGTTAAAGACAGAGGGATGGGAATGAGTAGAGTTCCACTTTACTCCTACCTTTACTAAATTCCAACTACCTGTTTATGTTACTCCTTAGCCACAGAACTTCCTAAAACTACAATATTTAAAACGCACATTAATGTTGTAGTGGCATAGAGGTACTCTACTTCAAAAATAAAACAGCCTAGTAAGCATAATAGTAAACCACAGTATACAGTTTCAAAACACACGGAGATTTATCCCATAATGTAAATGATTTACATAACAACACATATTTAAATTAAAATACACAAACATTTAAACAGATATTTAAACTTTATTTACATTATGTAAGTATTCATAATATTCAACAGAAAGCACAGATATGATGCAAATAAGCAGGAGGGATTTAGATGTACAGTAATTGCTAGTGGTATGCAGGATGCTGTATTATTTCTGTATGTTTTAAATTAGGTTTATTTAAAACAATCTGTTGTTTAATGAATATTTTTCTCTGTAGAGTAGTATTAGCATTCCCATTTGCTGACTGCTCTTTTCAGTCAGCTGAGCCAAATAAAAAAAGCAGCATTCCTTATTTATAGGTCCATATAAAGGAAATACCTCAATGCTGTATCAGCATATTGGGCAAAACCACAGGTAATGATCAGTAAACAGACCTCAGAAAAAACACTCTAAACACTCTAAAGCCAGTGAAGTATACTAAACCAGCCACAAGATTGATCTGAAGTCTTAGAAGTAGTCAGGACCTAGAAAGGCGAGAAAGCTACTAGCACTGGTGTCAGGTTCAGCACTGACAGGGGACTTGGGTTTTCTCAATGGCCATGGCAACAACACTTTGAAAATGAAACTTCTCAGAAGGCATCAGAAAGTCCACCACCGGTCACGGACATGGGTTGTAGAAGTCAATCCCTAAAAGCTTGATTCGGGAATCGATTTGGGAATCGATGCTTTAGAGGGACAAGACTTTTGCTTATTGATCTCAGCGTTTATCTTTTGAAGTTAGACCCACGCAACTACAGTCAGTTTGGCTTGTACTGCTTATTCTATCCCAAAATTTTGGGCTTGAAATTGCTCTGTGCTTTCCCCCACCAACCTCTGCACAAACACAGAAAACGTACAAGATGCAGGGGAAGCAGAAGCCTGAGAAACACCAGAAAGCACTCATTCTTCACTGGAGCAGTCCTCACAGAACAACAGAACAGGTCTGTCAAGCTGGTCAGGGATAGTGGATCGTGTTACACAGTTATATTTCTCCATTGCACTCAGGCATACTACAAATTGCTGCCTTCCACTCACCTAAGTAGGTAACCAAGAACATCTGTGGAAAATTCACAACTAAAAGCCTGAAACTAAGGTTTTTTTTGTCAGTAGCACATTATAATCAACTTCTTTCTAAATAACATTCAAGATCTGAAAGCAAATTAAAGATGCTGTTGTGATGTCACTTAAATATACCATAAGCTGAAAGAGGCACATAATTAGATTCAGAACAAACCTGTAAGTTTTGATGGTAACAGTACACCTCCCTTAAACTAAAATTTTAAATGTAAAATAACTTTCCAAAATTATTCCTTCTATTAAAATATTACAGTATTTGGCATGAAGATAGATACTTTCTGTTCTGTTACACATCACGTGAAGAATGGAAGCTGCATTTCTGTCTTGTTTTGTTTAAAGTGCCAACTATATTGCACTCTGCTCACACCTGATACACAAAGCACACTGGTTTCATACTTTTTGTATTGTGAGATGTAAAAGCATGAGCCATGGTTTTGCAAATTGCTTTGTGTTCAGAAGATCTACAGATAGTGGATACCTTTTTACAAGCTTCCAAAGACCCTCATGACACCATCGTACATCATTATAAATCTGACACAGCTCTTATTCCTCAACAAATTTAGTTTTATTTCTGAGGGGAAAGAAAACTACCTTCTGGGTCAGACTTGGCTCAAAGTGATTAGTGAACAGACACTAAATTGGCAACCTCAGTCTTGCACAGCTCCAGCAGCAAGAACTCAGAGAATAAATATGTGTGTCCTGAAGTGGTGCCAGGTCAAGCTGGGTTTAAGTTGGCATGAAAATGAGAGAGAAGTTGTACATCTAAAGGTGCTTTCTTCAAGAATAAAAGCTGAATATGACCAGTTGGATAAAAAACCTGATATATCCATTGACCAGAGCGTGAAATTACTCTGTACTAACAACAATGAAAAGTATCTTGGATACATATGAAAAAAATATTTCTTCCTCAGGACTGCAAGTGTTAAAGCAAAACTGCGTTTCACAGTTATAAGTTAAGAACACATACAGCAGACTGCTTCCAGTACCCTGGCACACACATTCAGTTATAGTATTACAAATTCCTAACTTGCCTAACATCTTCAATATATTTATGTCTTGGTTGTATCAGCAGGGTAATCATCCCTGCCTTACTAATGGCGCTGTTTAAGGAATCCTGGCATACATTTCTTTAGTAATAAGCACTTTATTTTGTCAATTACTTCACTTAAAAAAAAAATCTTAGCTCTCCAAGATTTGCTTATTTTTAGAAAGCATGAAAATTAAATTAACAACTCTACCTTATATAAATTCTTTTATCTGCTTGGAAAAAGTGCTAGTCCAAACTGTTGCACCATTTATGTGTCCCAGGTTTGCCTTCAACTGTCTGTGGTTTGCATATTTGGACTCATGATATTTTTACTGCACTTTTCTTTGTCAATGCCAACTGTAAGCTATTTTCTTTGGTCAGCTGGGTACTCTGACCAACAAATCCCCCTTCTTCTAGTACCAGCGAGATAGCTGTCAGTTAGAGGTTTGGCACGCTTAAGACTCTGCTTCACTACCCAAGATCCCAGAAAAATAAAAGATATAGAGACAGGCCCATAAATCATATGAAGAAAGAAAACATTTGTATTATACTAGGAGCCCAATAACACTGCTGAACTTAAGGATCTGGCAGCCTTTATGTTACAATTTTCAGAGGCCATAAACATTCACACTGGACTGAAACTTGGCATGAAGTGATGCCATTTGACTGATCCATATTTTAGCCTCAATTCTGTTTCTCATTCAAAGGCAGTGATGGTACATAGCACTGTCTATTCATAACAGATTTGTGAGCTTTGTGCCACTGCTACAGCAAACCCTAGTGGCTAGTTAAAAGCAGAGCTCTGGGGAAAGGAGTTGTTATACTCATGTAAGGAAAATTACTGTGATTTGCTGCAGACTTTGCCATCCTCTCTACACAAAAAACAACCCTAAACCAAACAACCTCCACACAACTTCTCTTCCCTCTAGATGGACTCACATGTAACAGCATGCGCTAAATCAAATTCTGGTCATGTCCTGTTAAGCTTTACAAAGTGCTATTTTTACCAGCCTCTGATTAACTCTAACCTACTCCATGAGGGTGGTAGTGACTATCAAGATATAGATGCCCCTCTAATATATAGTGCAGCACATGCAAACTAATAGACCCACATTACAGTTTTTGGAAAGTTAAGCAGGGATTTCTTTACAAGATGCTTGGCAGGACCCTGTTTCTACTACAATCATTCAGTGTACTTCAAAGGCACGGGAATACAGACTGCTCAACACTGCAGACTCATCACAAAATGCATAGCCTGCCTCATTTTTAACAAGTATGATTTTTCTGAAAGTGATCTTGGCTCCATTCTTTCTAACTATGAAGATTTCTGAAGCTCAGTGAGACTACGTTTTAAGGTAAAAGTGACCTCAGGGACAGCTATTCCCCAAACTTCTGATAACTAGGATTTATTCCAAAATCAAAAGTGGCAAATGATTAGTTTTTCTGCCTTTTTCTGCCAACAGACCAATTTCACCACTGTAGTCTAAAGAACAATTTCTAAAAACTAAAAAGCTTCAAGTCAAAGATAACCTTACCAAAGGCATTAGTTGGCTGTACGAAAGTCTAAACTGAGATGTTCATAAGTCTGTACAAGTCGATATACCAGGGCCATCAGATTCAACATATTGTAATCAAGATTGACATTCTACCCTGAGACCTGGAATATGGGGAAAAAGACAAATAGCTGATTATGTACCGAACAATATACTTTTACCCCAAGAGGTCTAAGACTTCCAGCTACCTCCTACCAAACAGCTCCATTTTGTCAGCTTGATGCTTCTCTGTGGTATTATCTTAACGGACTTCAAAACAAAACTAAAATTTCTATTGCTCTGTGTGAATCAGACATCTGCATTCAATATGCCAAATATGCCTTCCTGTTCTCTAGCAAGAAACCAAAACTAGATCATTAAACAAGTTGTTTACGCTTCTGAAGGTTGAGGTCAGAGATAGATCTTCACAATATACCTGCATCCAGCATTTACAGTGAAGGCGAGGCCTTTTTGACTGAGCAAATGGAATTCAGGTCATTTCACAGTGAGTTGTAGTTTAGGATTATATTGTGCACATAGTTCACCATTAAATTGATCCTTAAAAATACCTACTCTCTAATCAAGCGTAGGGGGGAAAAATCTGCAGCTGAAAAGAAGAATAATACCCTGCTTTTCCCAGAACATCTTAGTACATCATTTGGTGGCGTTAGAAGGTGGAAGAAGCAAGAAATTAATATCCAGTTAGATATCACTAGAGGTATCAAATGAGATGTGGAGGTTTGAAGAAAATTAAGAAAATACCTAAAATGCATGCATAATTCTAGGGTGTGGCTATTTGGAGTGGAAGGATGTTTCCTAGAAAGCAGAGAGAAAAAGTAGAGACATGCTAAGACAAACTTGGCTTCAGTGATAACTTTAACGTCTTCCAGGATGTCAGTCCAATGTCCTGGAAGCAACTCAGGATTAAGAGAGAACTAGTCCCAACATAAGAAAGTCTAGGTTGAGAGATAAGGCTTAAGGAACAACCTCAACAAAATATTTTAGAGAGAAAAATCACCACACTGTAATGTAAATCAGAAAGTGGCAAGCAAAAAATTACCCGTGGCTGGATGATAAGATAATTTACTACAAGACTGGTAGTTCGTTCTTGGCATAAGTAACTGAAGCCTTCATTTCACACCAATGCTACGAAATTAATGCATCAATATTAACTAATATATTAATGAAGCTTGACTAAGCTTTCATTACACTGAATAAAAATGGGTTTAGCTTGATTCAGCAACTACACATCACACATTTGCAGCCCTTCATGGACTTACCTTGGAACCTGACTTCCAAAGACAAGGTATCAACTCATAGACTGTGGCAGTAAAACCTTTGGAGACTGGTTCAAAAAAACCATATTAAGCTATAAGCTTTCTCGATCTGTCTAACCATTTGGAGTTTAAAGATGTCCCTTATGAAATGCAGGACTACACTTGTTAACTGCCAGAGCAGAAACACCTTGGGGAGGGATGAGATGGGAGATGGCAAAAAGTGCTAATACATGAAAGGAAGGTGGATTTCAGAGAGGGTTGTCATTCCTTTTTTTTCAATCTTAAGAATTTGGGTTCAGATTCTGATTGATAAAAAGCTATATTTTGAAATATTTTTTCTGCCAATAAAGAGAATGTACAATAGTATAGTTATGTATATATGTACAAAGAGAAGAATACCTCTCCCAGTACAACATATGACTCTGTGTGTGTTATGGTCTTAAGCACTTTGCAATGGACTGAAGCAAAGGTTTCAAACTTAACTTTCTATTCCCTTGCTTTTGAAAGTTTAAGCACCTATTCTTTACTTTTGCAAATTATTAATTTGCAAATTATTAATATTTACAGTTTGACTAAAGGTTAGTTTACTAATGTTGGGTTTGGTGCCAGAATTTTATAAACAGTTAAGTCCTTTGCTTGCTAACATACAAGTTACAGAATCACAGAATCCCAGGTTGGAAGGGACCTCAGGGATCATCTAGTACAACCTTTCTAGGAAGAGCACAGTCTAGACAAGATGGCCCAGCACCCTGTCCAGATGACTCCTGAAGGTGTCCAGCGTGGCCAAGTCAACCACTTCCCTGGGGAGATTATTCCAATGGGTGACTGTCCTCAGTGTGAAAAATTTCCCTCTGGTGTCCAATCAGAATCTCCCCAAGAGCAATTTGTGTCCATTCTCCCTTGACCTCTCCATGTGACTCCATGTAAAAAGGGAGTCTCCATCTTCTTTATAACTACCCCTTAAGTACTGGTATAAGGTGATGAGATCCCCTCTGTCTCTCCATTTCTCAAGGCTGAACAAACCCAGCCTATCCTCATATGGCAGGCTTCCCAGTCCTTTGATCATCTTGGTGACCCTTTCTGGACCCCTTCCAGCCTGTCCACATCCTTTTTGTAGAGCGGGGACCAGAACTGTACACAGTACTCCAGGTGTGGCCTGACAAGCGCTGAGTAGAGCGGGATGATGACTTCTTTATCTCCGCTGGCAATGCCCTTTTTGATGCAACCCAGCATCCTGTTGGCCTTCTTGGCCACAGCAGCACACCTTTCGCTCATGTTGAGCTTCCTGTCCACCAGGACCCCCAGGTCCCTTTCCACAGATCTGCTCTCCAGCCAGGTGGATCCCAGTCTGTGCTGCACTCCCAGATTATGTTTTCCCAGGTGCATGATCTTACACTTGTCCTTGTTGAACTTCATAAGGTTCTTGCTGGCCCACTCTTCCAGCCTATCCAGATCTCCCTGCAGAGCAGCTCTCCCTTCTGGAGTGTCTACTTCCCCACTCAACTTGGTGTCATCAGCAAAATTCATCAGGCTACACTTGTTCCCGTTATCCAGATCACTTATAAAGATGTTTAATAACATTGGGCCCAATATCAATCCCTGGGGGACTCCACTAGTGACAGGTTGCCAGTTTGAGAAAGATCTATTTACCACCACCCTTTGGGTGCGGCCTGTCAGCCAGTTCCCCACCCACCGCACAGACCACTTGTCTAGGCCATAACAGATCAGTTTCTTCAGGAGGAGACTGTGGGGGACCATATCAAAGGCCTTGGAGAAGTCCAGGTAAACAAAGTCCAGGTAAAAAAAGTTCAACACCTTTTTGTTGTAGAGTATGGTTTAACCGGATTAAAAAGAATAAGGCTTTCCTTCAGGAACCAAGGTTCCCTTTTATAAACCAATAATACATGACAATAGCCTTTTCACACACTGAAATCTTAGTGGAGGTTTTGTAACACCACTGTCCACAACACACAATGATGCTTCGCAATGGCTGCAGACATTCCTAACAATCTACCCTATATTTTAAGTACAATTTAAAATAAAATGTATTTTATTTGTGATTTCTACCTCATATTGAGATTCAGAACATGATTCAGACTGTGTGAAATATATCTTCCCCCATTTATTAGAAGAAACTAGACGGGAATCGAATAGTAATATATTGAACAGCTTGCCCAGAATAGTGTATGACTTACAAATAGCCATGATATATAAGAGGAGTTACATGAGTTTAAATACACCACTAAAATCTTTCATCTTAGAACTCAATAAGCAGATTACTAGAAGTTTGGGTTTTTTCCCAAACAAGGAAGCTTGAGGTAATGCCAGGGATTAACTGAAGCAAGCAGAAAATGAGGAGAATAACAGATGTGTCATGAGACATTATATGCAAATATGTAGACCTGGCCAGCCATGTGGTCATATTCTGTGGTGGCAACCCTAAGAATTAGAGGACGGGTTCCAAGGTGTCAAAGACATCTTTTTCATATTGCAAGCTACACACAAATCAGCTTGTTTCAGCTTTAAACCCAGTGCATGGGACTGGGCTGCAGAAAGCTGCAACTTCTTAGAGCTGAGGACTCAACAACAGAACTCACTGCCACTGCAGTCCCAGCTTGTCGTCTCTCCTCTGCTCCATGATGACATGTGGCATCAGAGTCAATGGCTGATGAAAGGATTCACCAGCCACCTACATATGGGTATGCAGCACCACAGAGCAGGGGAGAGTATGTCATCCTTTCATGTAAAGGTTTGAGATTACTGCTTACTCTGTTTTTTCTTACATGAGGAAAAACAGTTTGCCTTTCATACTAGAAAACTGTGATTGGATGCTGTTATTTGGAGTAACTCATTATCTGGAGCTCTGGAGAATGATTGACTGATTGTCAGAAAGGGAGATTTGAAGAAAGGTAACCATATGTTCAGAAGACAAAAGAGATTTATCATCTGTCTCCCCAAAGGAGGCCAAACTAAGGTTATTGAGTCTGCACAGAAAGTCAAATAATCGCAGTGACATAAAAACTGACTTAATTTTACAAAGGACACAGAAGACTATGCTTGTTACCCATTAAGTGAAGTAAGCTGTTACATACAAAACACTCAAAAGAAACTCTGTCTAGTTCTATAAAACAGAAGAGGATTGTAAGGTGAAATATGGACAGAAGTGTTCTAATGGCAAATCCAAAAATGTCCCCAAAATTCTAGATTGAGAGATTTAACTTTTAAAGTCTATTTCATGCCCTGCCACCTGAAACAATACTTCCATGCTAAGTCATGATTTTCAGCAAGCAAAAGACAATGAAGAAATATGAAGCTGACTGGGCTAATTCCACCTTCTAAGTTGAAATGAATAAAAAATGACCCACAAACCATCTGTAACACAGAATATTAGTCCACTAAACTGATTAGTTACTTTTTAAAAAGTCTTAGCTCTTCTTTTAATCTTGCTCCCCCTTTAAAAAGGAAAAAAAAAAAACCACAAAAAAACAAAACCCCAACCAAACAAAAACCCTTAAAACATTATTAACATATGGCATGGAAATAATCTTACTATATAAATAGACTTTAATCTTACTATATAAATAGACCTCTACATTAAAAACTAGTGAATCTAATGATTTCTCTACCAGGACATATGTTGTTAACTTAGAGTACAGTGGGGAGGGTGGGCACCAGCAAGGAAACCTCTGGCACCTAGCTACTGAAGCGAGTGGGGAAAAGGAAGGTTAAAAGAGCTGACAATAACATTCTCACCCACAAGAAAAAGAGACCGGACAGACTACATGTTTTGGCCGCTAAGAGAGGAATTAAAAATGACTTCCTAAAACAAAGGAAAAATAATATATATATATATATAGGTGTGGAAACTGTGTAGGTAATGAAATGTGTATTCCCACATACTTCAAGATACTTATTTGTCTGACCTTGAACTGTTCTAGTTTGCTCCTGCTTAGCCAAAAGAGGCAGGAAATCTTCTGGCATTAATATTTTCTTTGTGGATATTTTTGTGCACATTTCAGGAAGAAACAATACTGTAAAAACAGACTCATCATGGCAGAAAACTGGTTGAAAGTTTTTCAGCTATTCTGCAGATAGCCAACAATTTGGCACACAGTATGTATTACATTGAGTGGTGTAATGAAGCCTGATGACAGAACAAGCCTAAAAGACTAGCAGTTAGCTAGAGACTTAAATCAGTACACACCTATTGGTGAAAAACCAAGCTCCTGTTGGCTTCTGCTGAAGTTTTTACAGCTGTAGTTTGAGCTTGCTTTGGTGTTACTTAAAAACAGTTTCCTTTTGTGTGGTTTTAATTGCTATGAAACCTCCAAAATCTTGCCTACCGTGTCTATACAAATATAAAATACACCAGATATCTCTCCCCAATTACCTGTTGTCCAAACAGGCAGTAGATACCTCCTCAGGTCAGAATGGCTACATTTTCCTTTGATTTAGCCTGTTAAGTCCTTGTCTAAACCCACAGCACAGCAACTTGATACACTGTAGTGGCAGCCAGCCTCTGACCCTTGAGCCACATAGGGCGTTGAGCAGTTGAACCACCCCTCCTGGACTGGAGCTGTGGTGGCTCCTGAGTAACCCACAACCCTCATGCATTCAAAGGTGAGCTACCACTAATCTAAGACTGACATCCTGGGTGCACACCCAGCCAGTCCTGGCCAACAGTGGAGCACTGAAATCCTGGGGTGGCAAATGTAATTTCTCACCCATGAAATGCTCTTCAACACTTCCAAAGTACATGGCATGCATCATATGGTCCTCAGCTATACAAAGAATATGTGCTTGTAGTTCCAGGAAGATTGGCTTTGGCCACCGTTGGGATAAAGTAACATGTTGCACGGGAGACAACAGGTAGCAATGGGATTGCTTTTAATAAAGAAGTACTTCACAATGGAAGAAAGAATGTGGTAGAAAAATAGCAAGTGGCAAATGTTTAGGTGTTTCCATTACAATGATGTGAAACCAATACAGCCATCACTGCCATTGCAGAGAATGCAGCACACACTATGAAAGAGAATAAAAGGCAGTACTGAAAGTATACCATATACTATAGGTATTCTATTTATATTCCTCCACTAGACACCTTTTTTCCTTTTTGGACCAGCTCCCTGGAGTGTAATGCCACACATTTCTGGGAAGCTGATACTAGCACTTGCTAAGTCTTTGACAGAAAGCACTAGTCAAGAATTTACCAGGTGTCCTAGGATGCAACAAAAAAGTGTCAAAATGTAATAAAAAAAGCCAGGAGTAAAAAGTTAGGTGACAGCTAAGCATAAAAAGGAGGAGTTGTTCAGGAATGGATAAGAGTCCAGAATGGGAAAGCAGAGAAAATACATAGCTAAATTTTTTCCTTTAAAACAGGCAAACCCCCCCACTTCAGACTGATTTATTCCAACCATTTCTATTAGACAAACTGAAGCCACGTGGCTTCAGAACTGGGCCTTTTACATTTTTCAGGGTCATCATGATGAGATTCCTCCAATGTAGTTTTTGGTGGCACTTTAAAATGAGCACTGGAGGGAACGAATCAGCCTAAGAGGGGCCCCACTCTGAAACCCAGATACAGCTGGGTGGTCTGTGTCTGCCTCTGTTGTCTTAGGATGACACTGATGACTGATATGCTCCTGTGGATGGGTGGGTGGGTGTCTTACCACAGGGCTCCCAGTTGCTGGAATAAAACACAGTCTAGTCTAGCACTGGAAATAAAGCATTCATGAACTACTTCCTCACTGTATGTAACAACTCTGTCTTCAGTAAAGCCATGAGCATCTACAGCTACCTATGGCCTCCATTCATGGCAGTTCAATTGCCTTTTCTGAAAAACTGCATAAATGCACAGAATTTCAAAACATTCATGGTTAGATGATTAATAATTTCTGAACATAAGGTATCTGAGAAAGAGCAGAGAAAAAAAAACTTTACGTTTCAAAAGCCTATGCAAAAGCCAGCCAAAATCCCAATTAACAATATTTTTTGCACTAGTGTCATCCCATCTTGGACTTGGTTAGGGCTTTGGAAACATATATAATGTATCCCCTTTTCCTAAGGCAAAAGGCTTTATACAAATGGCATTTCTGATATATAGCCTCCCTCAGCCTCCTTTCAAAGATCTTCAGTTCAGTCTGTTTTAGAGCATCTCCTATGATCAGAAAGTTTCTCGTGAGATTTCTGCCAAATCCATCTTGCTATAGTGTAAGCCATATTTTAAATCCTGTCTGTCAAGGAAACTGAGTGTATATCAGTTCCTTTCCTGTTATACAAGTTTTGTGTATATTCTAAAAACGTCATAGTCACTGTCAAGCTTCCCTTCTCTAGGTAGAAGAACAGGTTTCTCACAGGTCATATTGTCTAGCTTGCTGATCATTTTCATTGCTCTCCATTAGAGTCTTTCTTAGTCTGTTCATTTTTCTCTTGAAACATGCTGCCCAAAACTGGACACAGTACTCCCACTGAGGCTTTATGGGATTACTTTATGAGTCTGGAAAGTTATGTTCCTGTTTATACATCTCAAGATGCTATTTGCTTTCTTGCAATAGCATGACATTGCTGACTAATGCTTTGCTTGTGTACTGAAATAACATCTCTACCCTTTCCTATAAAGCTGCTCCTGTTCCCCATCCTGTACCTGTGCCCTTCATCATTCTTGCATTTGAGCCTTAGCATACTGCGGTGTACTTGTCCCTAATAGTTTTAATTTTGTTTTTTTTCCTTAATAATTTTCCCTATTTTACAAGACAATTTGATCTTAACTCATAGTCTGCCCTACCCACAGCAACCTACTCTCAGAGTATGATTTCCTAAGCAGTTTTGCAGACCTACACAACAGTACCCTTCTGTGGATCACATTTCATGAGCTTATCTACGTCACAAGAGACGATGTCATATGTAAGTGGGGTTAAGATCAGGAGGTTGTATTGTTCCTTCTGTTGAAAGCAAACCACTGGGTCTTTTTCTGAAGAGGGGTGCTCTTTCCTTGATGACACTGAAACAGTTTGAATCTCAGACAGCTCTTTTCCCTCACTGATGTACAAGCCGCGCACCATTGCTCTTTGCACATTTGCATTGGATACCGGGAGAAGTGCCATTTTGACAAAGTCCTAACTCATTTTGTTGGATGCTTATTGCTATTTGTCCACTGTTGCTTTTGCAAAATTGCAATTCAGCTTTGAATGAAAGATTTTTGCACCACTAAAACTAATTAGCACTGACAGTGATGAACAATGGTTTTGTTATCACTGACATACATTTCTAACTGCATTGCCTCAATTAAACTGCTGATGTCATACACAACACTAAATAAAAGTGGCCTGAATTTCAAAGAACTGATGTAAAGACCTGGTAGGCTTATTTCAGAGCAGATGGAAATGTAACAAAAGAGTACATAAGCGTTGGCAGAAAATTGGATGGGATTCACATCACGCTGCTTTTACCCAGCAGAGTATGTATGCCTATGGCATACATAAGAAAATGATGTATTTGTTTTTCAGGAGGTAAAATAAATAGGTAATTTATTATCCCACTGCTAACACTAGGATTTTTAAGAGGTCATGCTCTCTTCTTATATATGGTCACAAAATGAATATATACATATCTGCTGGAAGCCTTTTCTAAAGTATTCTCAACAAAACAAAAACTTTTAAGAAGAATGACAAATTTTTGAGTAGTCATGCACTGGCATAGTGTGACTGCTTTGCATTCCTTTGCCCATTTCAGCAGTCAAAACCTTTTAGAATTAAAAATTTATGAAAGTAAAAGTCAGTCAGCTTTTTAAAAGAAGCCAAATGTGCTATTGTAAAGTAACTGCAACTGTGGGAATGTATTTCTGCATTCCATACTTAAAAAACATTCACTACCCAGGAAATATTACCATTTTCTTAATTAAATAAAGAAGTATGGGTATGAAAGGTAGACCCACCATTCACTTGTGCCATGTAATCATGCTTGGAATAAAAACTATACTGTAGTATGAAAGCTGTAATAAAAACAGCCACCTTTGATGACAAAACCTGAATTCTAGCAGACAGCTTCATTTCTAAAAATAGATAGCTGTATCTCCATATGCAGCACAAAGAATCCCTAGACAGAGTGTTTCTAACCAGTATTTGACCATAAAGTTTCAGATTTCAAACACCGTTCCCTTTGCTACCTCTCCGGGGTCCTTCAATTTTAATGTCAGAGCTGTCACTTGCCTACAACTGGCCACAAGGACCTTTCATTTTGCTGAAAATAAAAATGAAATCATAGCATATTTTTAACCAGTATGTACAAAGACACACTTTTGTTTTGTGAGACCTGATATTTTTGCAAGGCTGTAAACCATAGCATACCAAAGTGAAGACGACTCATTGCTAATGCTTGTTCAGGAGCCAGACAAAAATTACAGGTAAAGTAAAAAACCTAAAGAAGCTGAAGAAAAAGAGGGTTTAATTATTCCCAACACCTTCCCCTAAAATCAGTTGATTAATCAGCATTTTGTGTGTCATAAATGCAAGGAAAAAATAGAGTTCAAAACTGAAGGCATAGGTATTAAAAATTAGTTTAAACTTCAAGCCACGATCACAGTTAGGAAACTTTGAATTGTTGCACAGTGTATTGTTTTAAGAAAAGTGATTAAAGGAAATTAAAGAAGAACTTGAATGCATATTTAAAATGCAAAAGTAAAGATAAAACCACTTATGCTTTTATTTGCAAGCTCAAAACCAGAGTTACCTAGTTTTCAAGTGCATCAACTTAGTTTGCGAGTTTGTAAAAGCTTAGAAGCCTATTTAAATCAGCTTAAAATGAAAAGAAAAATTCAATTTTTCATTTTCAGGAAAAAAAAAATCCTTAAAATTTAAACAGATATACCAGGAAAAGAAATAAGCAGTCACTTTACTCTCTAGACATAGGTGCCTCTTTCATCCAGCTGGCATGCTGACTACATTCATATATTGATATATGACTTAACTGTATCACATATTAATTTAACATCGAACTGCTACAGTTGAGAGCTGGCTGAAATCACAATCGGATTCCAGACAGATGCAGTTCAAAAAAATTTAATTCAACATTTTCTGCACAACCAATGAACTCTGGCCTATTTTGACTTAAACAGCAGGTATTTGAAATTAATAATCTACTATGAAAATAGTCTTAACTGAAGGAGCAGTCAGTGGCCTTGATCTTTGGGTATTAATTTTGATTTGCATACTCAATTTTCAAATTTCCAAACTGCAGCAGAACTTTGAAGGCAGAGTTCTGTCTCTTTGTTCAGACTCTTATCCACTTCCCCTTTTGCAAACACATAATTTTACTAGAGAATTTAACACAAAAAACTCAGGAAACATCACAGTTAATTTCATCACACCATCCTAAATCTCTCTTCTTGTACATATGTAGTATAAGGCAGCCTTAATTTCACGGTCATGTATCTCAAATGCAATATGTTGGATTGGAAAGGAATGCTTTTCCTTTCTTGGCTTAGTTGCATGGATATACAGATTGCTTTTTCCCTTTTTTGTTTCCCTAAAGGACTTAGGACTGCTAATTATGGCAGATGCTAAATTACAAACTTATGCCAAGCAGCAAATGGATGTGGCACGAAATAAAGACCCCAAAAAAGTGTTACATGACTGATGGCGTTACATTAATACAGGATGGTGATGAGAGGAAGCAAACTGCTGGTATGTTATTGTGAATGTATAAATTGCTGCATGCATGTATAGCAGCTTTAAGAACATCTTATATCCAAATTCTAGTAACAAGGAAATTTTCTGTAATCAACAGCACAAGTTATAAGAACTAATCCTCAGAGATGTAAATATCCAAATGGAATTTAACTCTAAAAATAAATACAGCATCAACTTGGAGCATATTCACTTTATGAACTGTACAATGCACTACAAATGTGCAGTGGTAAAGCTTATTTTTCCAGGAATTTTAAGATTCTTTCCCATTTTACCTATCAGGCTTTTCAGACCCAGGCATATAGTTCCACAATAAATTAGTCAGGACTTACGGGGAAGGACCTGTAACAGACAGGCTTCTATTCGTTAATATTTGGCTGGGGCAGGATATATATATATGTCCTGCCTTAAATGCCATGTATTTGATTTAGCCCAAAGAAGACTTACAGAACTCACAACTCTCAACAAAGAACAGAGTTCAGCTGTCTGAATTCCTGCAATGCTGAAACTGGGGGCCAACCATAGACATGAGTAGAAGATCAGTTTAAAAGAAATTTTTAAAACCTTCATTACAAGAGGAAGGTGAACTCCTGAAACGTGCTGCTGCATGAGGCTGTGGAGGCCCAAAGTATCAGAAGGTTCAAAGACAGATTACATAAAATAGACAGATACTAAAGACACTTAAAAAAAACCCCAAACATTACTAAAAAGACAGGATGCACCTTTCTAACATTTTTAATTCAGCAGTTCTGAATGGTGGGGGAACACAAAGCCAAAGGACCACAGAAAGCGGCCAAGATAATTGTGTGCTGTCTAAATAGCTCCTATTGCTGTTGCTGTTGCTTTTGCCTTTCTCAGGAGACCATGTGAGTCTGGCTGGTCTGACCTACCAGGGAATTTCTAATGTTATGTACTCATTACTGGTATCCTTCATCAAAAAGGAGCAGAATACTGAAGGGCACCTTGGAGACTTCAGGTTTCTCTTTCTCCTTAGAGGACCAAGGCTCAATTGCCAATGACAACATGGCCTTTATCTTTTACCTGCGCTGTATGTGAGTTGTTACAAAATTATCCATTCTTCTATTGTCTCTTGATACCAGCCTTCAGAAACATTGGTGTCTTTACTCCAGGTGTGAATCAACAATGGGGTAAATGAATTTGAGCAACCCTAGTGGCCCCACCAGCAAGTCATCCAGTTTAGCTAGACGGAAGAAAAGCTGGGCAACTGCAGATCCTGATGTTGGAAGGATGGGTCCATACCCTCAACTAAAGGATGAAAATTTTTAGTGGTCTACTGGGGTACCAGATGATAGAAGAGGTTACAGCAGAAAATGCAAAAAATTAATTAGGGATTTTAAAAGATCACCTAAAAAGCATCCTTAACACCATTCACCTCTCCTTCCCCTCACCAACAGGATGTAGTAAGGCTGAAGTTGAGAAGGGGAAGGACTTAGTATCATGAGGTGTTTCTTCCTTACTGTAGAAGCTCTTGGGTGGGAAATCACATCTGACAAAACTATGAAATTTCTGGCTTCAGTCAGTTGCACATACCTGGACCTTGCCCTGCTCTGTTAGAAGATAAAGCCACAAGAGACAGGATTGCATGCACATACGGAAAAGGCAGTTCTGCAAAACTCTTGTCCTTTGAGTCTTTTCTTGATGTTCTGAATTTTAACTCCTGATTTTCCTTTGTTCACTGACTCCTAGCTACTGCTCCCCACCATGACTTTCTACACTTAATGATGAGCAAAGCAAAATAATTTTTAAGGATTAAGCACAGTAAATGTCCCAATCAACAATTCAAGAGGACATATTTGTGCACAGATTATCTCTGTGTCATGCACACATTCACTCACTTTTTTTCTGCCTCCGGCAGGTCATCATTTACTCCTGCCATTCAGTTCAGGAGAATGTTTCTTCTTCTTTATTGGAGCTGGATATGGGGATTGGGTAAGGCTAAACAATAAAAAACACTTGCAGAGGAAGCCAAGAAAATAGCAACTCTATAACTATTGTAAGAATGTGCAATCTTATGTGCAATAAAATGAAGAAAGAATAGGGGCAGAGGGAGGCAATGACCTGTACCATATGATTACCAGCTGGAAGAGAGTGTCAATCCAGAATGGTCTGTTGGAAAACAGCTTCCAACAACACTGTTGCATTGAATTTATAGTTATGTATTCAAGGCACACTTACCCTAGGAAATCATTGCAGTAACATTTAGAAAGGTCTCCTTTGGGAAAATCCTTACTGTACCCACAAATACATATTATATTATTTAAGATCACAAATATCTGTAAGCAGTGACACAAATGAGTAATTGCAGAAAGTCTCAACTGTTGCTTTTGGTATGAACACTATGAACTGAATGTAATCTAATTTCACTCCTACTGTTTTGTAATATGCTCACAGCCCTGATTAGTGCTGAGTGACCTGACATGCTTCAGCATTCGTGAAATTTCTAGTATAATGATTCACTTCTGAATGTTTCTGAGTTAGCTTTACTGCCCGTTTGACTAAAAAATACATGTATTGCTTGTGTGCAAAGCCTTTAAATAGCTTACCCTCCCTATAAACAGATTTTGAACATTTTCAAAAAGGAAACAACACTCCCCTCTTAACTGCTCACTATTCTGTTTTCTCATGATTGATTTTAAGTATTTATCAATAATTTTTTAGTGTGCTCTGCCAGTAGGTGGAAGTTCTGGCTTTCAACCTCTCTGTCTGATAAAGGAACTGAAACCAGGCCTCCTGCTTCATGGATGTTTTAATCAATAATCTATCATATAAAAAGCAGGTACCTTTTTATTCTCTTTCAATAGAAAAATGAGTATCACAGAATCTTAGGTTGGAAGGGACCTCAGGGATCATCTAGTCCAACTATCCAGTAGGCTGACTATCCTTCTGAAAACTTATCTTTTAGCATTTGATTGTAAAAGATTATTCCAGACTGTGTCTGGCTGAAAAGAAATATATTCTTGTACATCAGAGTTAGGCCCAACAGGGTCTTAGGATACAAGTTTACGCCTTGCCTTGCTCAGTCATATCTTCTTTCCAAGCGGCTGGATGTTATGAATCTTATTCTGAGCCACTAAACTTTTCCTGTTCTCCTAGGGTGAGTAAGCTGGCCATCAGCCCTAGAGCACCACCTATTTCCTCTAGAGACCAAAGCTTGGATAATTTGTCAGAAGAGGCTGCCCTCAGTACTGCCTCTGCTTTCCTCCCCAACCATTTCAAGTGGAATTCAGTCAAAACTTACTTATTTATCCACAGCATGAAATTCCTCCTTTGCATTTTTTTAAAACCAATCACTATTTCTCAAGGCACTGGTTTTCTTCACAAGGAAAAAGCAGCACTTTTTTCACCAACAATGCAAAGACACTGTCCCCCACAGGAGATACTCTCTTTGCAATATACTCTGTTGTCCAGCATTTTGTACACAACATCTACTTAGTTTCACTGGAAAATTACTTTCTGCATTATATAATCTCATTACCACAATATTTTTCATATTCTAAGTAAAAGTAACAATGAAATAAAATAAAATTGTTCAGATGAATTTTACATTTTATTTTCTTCCATCTAAATGCAGTTAAAGACTCATCCCAGAATACAAAATGGAATGTATATATACTGATAGAAAATATTTTATTCCATATATGTGGAAATCTCTGACAGCCCTCATTTATTATTCAGTAGATGAAAGAATAAAGAAGAACCTGGGAAAGGATAGGGAAAAGTATTATTACTGCACTGTTTTGTAAAATTAACTATTTCAAGCTGCTTAACCTTAGCTCAGAATACTCTGTCGGACTGGTGCTCTTATGAAGAGGAATCTGCTGCAAATTAAAATCTTGTCTGCTGCTTTTGAAAATGAAAAACTTGAGAATACTTATAAAGTGGAGCCACCTTCTTTCCCCTTTTATTGATTTGAAAATGAGTCACATTTCAAATGCTTATTCCCATGTGTCATCCAGAGAAGACCACCCAAAGTTATTACATTTTGAGCAAACTTTCAGTTCTTCAAACCTTCAGTAGTCCTCTGCACTCATCCCCTCATGACCTGGTCTATTTGGCTCTCAAACACAAGTGTTAAGCAGGACAAAAAGCCACATGCCCCAGCTTCTTTAAAAAGACAAAAGGAAAGGGAAAAAGCCCCTGTAATCTCAAGGTGCATTTCTTAAAAAAGATTGGTAAGGAAGATAAGGATTTCCACTAAAACGAACACCCCCACCCCTGAAAAAAAAAAAAAAAAAAGTAGTCCAGCATCATAAGCCCTGCTACACTGACAGAGGCTGCAGGCTTCAGCTTTAACTAATCTTAACAGGTGGTATAACTGTGATGCAGTAACCTTTCCAATTAACAGAGATCATCAGGTGACATGGGAATTAAATCTTAACGTTTAAGCGCTTGCAAAACTGCAGTTACATCTCATTCCTGGTTATTACTATTTTCAAAATACATGCACGACAACCAGGCAGTTAAGAGGAGTCAGACTTTCAAAAACACAACTAAAATACTACATTCCACTATACTGTGTTTTTGTTTCCAATAAATGTCTACAAAGTATTCCCAAACTTGCTCAGACCAAGTAAAGGATTTGTTTATGTTTTCTGCTTTCCCACTAGGACATACACTGAACTCCCAGTAAATGCATCAAAAGCCATCTCCTCTTTTTGTTGAGTTTTCTTCTTGACTCAGGTTTTCCTATTTGCTTACATTAGGGATAGCAGTTTAAAACAGATTTGGTACTTGAGAACTGTTGCACAGGGAAAACCTCTTAAAACACAGAACAAATTACTGGTTAGTAATTCCTGAAGTGCAAGTAAGTTATTCATTTGATAACACTCCTCTTTCATCTAATACATTTGTCATGTTTATACCGGCCTTTTAGTTCTAAATGCTGTTTATAGTAAGCCAAGAAACAAAGCTGTGTGCATTTTATTCCTTTAGATTCAAAGAATTTAGCAGATGGAAATTTTAAAGATTTTTGATCTGGAACATTATGTCTTCCCAAAATGGGATTGTTAGGATTTTTCTCTCTACTGTGACATGAGAAACTAGTATTTCACTACTTGCTTCAGGTAACCTAGCAGAAATCAGACAGAATCTCTATACCAGAAAACCACAGATGTTAGAAATCAAAAAGTGCTACTGTGAAACTTAAATCACAACACTGTAAATGAAGCACTGCTCACTACTGAGGACACACATCCTCATTACCCAGCTACCTTTTTTAAGTCACAGAGTTTAGAAGGGATCTCAACGTCGCAGATCTTTTGTTTCAAGTTAAAAGAAACATTTACAAAATAAAATTCAAATATAAAGCAGTCTTCCTCTCAGTTTCCAGAAAAATATGCTATTCTTATGCTAATCTTAAAACTCAGTTCACTCCAAAATCATGTATTACTCTTTAAATCTTCTTACATCAATATTATTTTTTTCTGTATCATACATGATACAGAACAAAGCAGCATACCCCACATCATTCACAGAAATCCAATTTGAATTACATCTGCTACAAGGCATAAATAATGATGGCAAGAGGCAGTATACCTTTTTCATGAGACAATTTTTGAATTTATGGGAACATGAAACAGGGTGTACACTCACTTGCAAATAAAACCTTCCTTCCTACCCTGACGGCGGATCACACAGAAAACTACACTTTTAACATACAAGGAAAGGAACATCACTGAATGTTGTAGTGGGAGCATAATAATCAATCTGGCTTTTTATTTCTTAAATGAAAATACAGGAAATAAAGGTGCAGAAGAAAATAGACTCTGAATATTTTGAGGCAGTATTTAAACAGGAGATCTTGTGATCCTGCCACAAGATCTTTAATAAACTGATATATGTAGTTCCAAATGACATCAAAAGAATGTACAAAAACTAGAAAAGGAATTGAGCAGCAAGATAGGGATGAGAATGGGTAATGGAAATTGTTTGTGTATAAAAAGTGAAAACAGAGACTAGAAAACCACACACTTCCTTACCTGGAAAGAAAGATTATGAGAGGAATATGATAGGTGTATATGAAATCATAGGCAGTCTTGAGAAAGCAGAACAGCAACAATTATTCAGTACACATACATGACATCACAGAGCAGCCAGTGAAATTGTCAAGCAATGGTTCAACAGGGTTGTGGAAGTCATTGCCATGACTGTTTTGGAGAGGCTCAAATAGAAATGGAACACAAAGGGCAAATTTCAGAAAATAGCTCCAGTAGTAACATCAACCACTATTACTCAGATACAAACTCTGGCTCTGGCAGTGAGCCATGAATTGCTAACACCAGAAGCAGTACAGGGGGAAGGATAACTTTTTACTCTCCCTGCTTCTTCTTTGTTTTCCTAGGGGCCAGTTCCTGGTCATATTTGGAGGCAGCATACTGGGTTAGCGGGGCCTTTGGTTTGATCCATTAGGACCATACCTATGTTCTTAAATAGCAAGGTTCTTTATAAGTTTAGGCCCACAACAAAATGCTCTTTTGAAACTCAAAGAAAAGGAATACCCGTTCCGCTTCCCACACCATCCATAAGCAAATCAAGTGCATGTTCTTGATAGGGAGAACACCAAGGTATGGGTGACACAGGAATGCAATAGTGCATCATGCTAAGCAGCCAAGCTTTCTCTGTGGTTTTCCTGAAGAACGGGCTTATTCAGATATGCCAGTATCAGAAAGAGCATTTAGCTTAAACATTGGCTGATCCTTGCTCCACATGCAACTGTTTAATTGGAATGAAATCTCAATCAACTGACAACCTGCTAAAACATGTTCATATTTTGTTCGACATATTTGGAAGGCTTGGCCCTCTAATGGGTTATTTAATCTATCTCTGTATAACACATTTAGGCAAGACTGATATGACTGTCCATAAACCTTTCTTCCCTAATATGTTTCATGTGTTGGTTCACATGCACACCTTCACTGTTGATGATTCCTGCTGTGAGCATAGCTAGTTTATCTGTTGCATAACTATTTTTAGTTTTTCTCAGTCTAATCTAAAATATGTCTGGTACTGAGTGGGGGGAAGAGAGTCTATATATCTACATTGGTTATAACACTTTAATTTATGAATTCCTAAGTGATCACTCAGAAAAACTGAGAATCAACTCTACAATCTATTATCACCACCAAAAATGATAATATGAAACAAGTGCTTATTACATTTTGCTTAAAATGTGATGAAAAACATGCACATTTCAATCATTGCCTGAAGAGAGTACTATTTAGATAGGACCACTAGGATGTGGCTTAGTACAACTATTAATGAAAATTCAATGCAAAAAATCATAAATCTAAACATTATCAAATACCTATCTGTTAGTCCTATGGGCAACTAATTTGCTCTCGGTTCTTGAAAATAAAATTGGATTCATGTAACCAAACTTCTGTGCCTGTCTCCACAGGCCAATAGTAGAATCCCAGTCCAATTTGTTAAATTCTTCAAGACGCATCGCTTAACAGGCCAGATAAAACAATCTGAGACACTGTTTTGAAAAATTACCGTGAACAAGTGTCTTAGATGCATGTGCTTTCAGAAAGAACACTTATCCACTTGAAGGCTTTCTTTCCTACTCCCTTGTGTAAGCTTGAAGAAAGTTTTACTCATTTGCCATCCTGTCCTATATGACAATCTCTCTGTGTCATGGCAACAGTCCTGCATTTATGGGACTGTCTGCAGTTCTGCCTGCAGGAGAAGTGCCCCTTGACCCTATGGGACAGAAAGAGATTTGTAGATCTCAGTCTTCATGGACTTTAAACTCGTTTCTACAGCTGGTTTACTGTAGAGCTAGCTTTACTTGCAAAAAAAAAAAAAATTTCTCTGAAGTCCAGTGCATGATTAATGGCCTTTAGTTTTAGCTTCTTGCCCCATGATCTCCTCCCCTCCCCTGTGCCCCACATCACTTGCTGCAGCCTAGTTTTAAAATATTCTAGAAGATTCATTTTTCCTCTACAACACAGTTGATAAAACTTTAATTCCCTCTTTTTATGTTACAGGAGAAAGCACTCGCCAAAACACACATATCGTTTTTATGTCTTACACATTCTGTATTGAGCTTCCAAGTTGGAGAAGAATAGCTTGGCATGGCTAGTGATACACATCCAAACAGAATGACAATGTGCAAGAAACTTTTCACACTTTCCAAAACCGCTTTACAACTCAATCCTTTGAAAAAACTCATCAGAAACGTCAAGTAATCACCAAACAATGTAATGCCAGAAATACCATATCAAATTTGTGGTCTTGCAGGCTTAATAAAAGTTCATTTAAATGGACAGCACTATACACTCATAAAGTAATAAAATCGACTGAAAATATAGAGAACTGAAAATGAACTGAACAGCATTTTCCACACTTGTTTATACTGAATAACTTCCATTGTTGTTTTCCAAGAAGGTCATACATAACCATGACCTCAGAATTCAGTGTAAAGCTGACATTTTAATATAGGTTGAATGGGATAAATTAACTATACATGAAATGTAATGGACTAAAAGTACTCCAAAGAGGACAATGCTTGAACTGTTTAACAACTTATCAGTCAACATTTTAACCTTTTATATTAAGGCTACCATAAATAATGCCTTATCAGCTAATGCTATATCTCTGCAACAGGCAGCGTTTTCCCATTAATATCCCTCTAAAAAATATTAGAACAATACTTATTTGGCAACTAATTTATAGATGCTAAACTTAGGTTAGATAAAAGAGGCAATGAACTACTTTACTGAGAGAAACTGAAATCTGAAATAAAGTTTTTTTAAATGCTATCATAAAAACAAAAATGATAGTAATAGAAAACCAAGACACATCATTTCAAGTCGATGTTAACTTGATGTGTACTTGGAAATGACAACTTGTGTAAAGACAAAATTATCTGTGGCAACTGATTTCACTTTATCCAAGTAGAACTGAAAAGGAATAAACTCAAGTAATCTAGCAAAAGAGCAGGCAAATTTTGATGACATGCTAAGTGGAAATTTGAAAATTTCCAAGTAAACTCAAAAATTCTAAAGCAGACTTAGTTTGGCATAGAAAAAAAATGAGCCAGTCTCTAGCTCCCTGCCAGCCACCAGCAATCTCAACCTAAAAAAAAGTCCTACTTTAAGCTTGGCAATACAAAGCATGAGGTGCCTTGTAAACACAGGTAATGTGTTGAATGGTTTGAAACACATTTCTGTCAGAACTTCATACACTTCAGCATACTAATGACAACATTCACAATAGCATTGTCATTCTGGACTTGTAAGCAAACTAATTTTGAAAAAGCTCATAATTCTCAAAGCATGGACTCCCACAACTTTCTGAAAACAGGACACTCAATACACACCTCAAGTTAAAAATCTTATAATTATAAGCAATGAAAATATTTAAACATTTGCAACTGTCTTGGCTTAAACAGACAACAATTTTGTTTTAATTACTCTATATTTTAGTCACTTTATTTACTTATCATAATATAGTGTAAGTTCAACCACACACGGTACATCAAAGACCATGTAAGAGAATCAGTTATTGCAGGACATTTCTATTTAGCCACTTAAAAGTAACTTGCTCATGTTGTAAACTCTCAGGAACCTATTTCAAGCTTGACTTGTCTGTTCCTGAAAAATTTTCTGTAACAACCCATCTGTTGTTACTTCAGAAAATCTATTACTCTGAAGCAGACGGGGGCAAGAGGGAGGAAACAGATCATCTCAGAAGGAAAAATTGCAGAGTTTCCTGGTGTTTCCCAACTTCCTTCTCAAGTAGCTGAATCAGAAATTGGAAGAGGTTTTTGCTATGTAAGAGCCTAAGTGTACAACCTTTAGTCAGAAGAACATGTTAAATCACATGTACATCAGTGGGCCATTTGTGAAAATAATTTCACCATATGAGAAAGCTCAACTGAGGAAAACATATTCTCTTACCATAACTCAAACAAAAGCTAACATTTAAATGCATAAATCCCATTTCTGAATTGGAACCTAATCAGGATAGAGGCCTAAATCATATTGTCAAAACAAGTTTTTAATAGCACTCATTTTAAAACTCAAGCAAAAATGAGTTTCTGGTTTAATGGAGAGCAGATTCTATTAAAAAAAAAAAAGAAAAAGAGGTTCTGCATAACCATTTCTTTAGTAAAATATACAAAAGTTATTTGTTTGGGTTGGCTTTAGTTTATTTACATTTTCTTCAGGAATTGACTTCAACAATCTTATACGACACATTGTTGTACAACTACTATTGAAATGGATTAGAAAAACAAATCCTTTATTATAATACTAATGTTTTCTTTGCTTCTTTCTGGATTTTTTCATGTAAGTTAGTGAAAAATGTACCACTGATATCTAAAAGCTGGTGAGTTACATATGGAAATACTTCCACACTTCAAGTTGGAAAGCGACTTCCAATTTAAACTAGTAAATTAAAAATCTAGCTCAGCCTTTCACATTCAGGAACCGTAGTGTATTGCCTGACCGAGGAGTGAAACATCAAATCATTACACACACTTATTAAGGAATGCTAAGTTCAGCATAGAGTACTCTCATTTGTACTTCCATTTATTTACAATTTTACGGTAAAATCATCAAGCGTTCCTGAATTCACTTACAGAAGGAATGTAGTAGAAAGCTAAAAATAAGAGTGCCTGCAAAGGAAGCTTATTCAGGAGTAGTTCACTGAGAATAATTCCATGGACAGATAGGAATCTCCAAGGAGCCTGTTTACTCATGCAGATTGTCCTGCTGTTATATGCAAGCAAAAGAGTTATGGAATCTGACTGAAATTCCTTTTGGAAGATATTGAGAATTAAACTATCCTGCGGTGGTAATTAGTAGACATTGAAATTTGATGGAAATGACAAGTACAACTCTGTAGACATCGTTTCTGCCTTGAAATATGAAAAAAAAAGGGAAAGTTCAGAAATAATTCTCAGTTTCAAGGAGAATGTCAACACTGTCAACATTTAACATCAGTATAATTAACTCCACATGCAGGAACTACCCAGGAAAGATCCTTGTGGAGTTGGGGGGGGAAGAAATATTCCAACGCAATTGCACCAAATCTTTGGTTGAGATAGCTGAGCGTTATTGCAAAATAAACCACATTAATCACTGCTGTGCAGAAAACTCTGTGCAATTCACTTCAGAAAATATGAGCAGTGGCTTTAAAGGTTATCTTTTACACTAAACTAAATGTTATAACAGTCTTTCCAGCCATTAGGACTCAACCTTTGGCAAGCTAATATGCAAGCACATAACATTTGCAATATGAGAGAAAAATCCCACAGAAACACTGATTTCTACAAACCCTTACCTTCTTTTTCTACACAGCTTACACACACGCCAGCCTCTGAACAGAACAAGCATATGAACTTGAGTTAACTTTAAGAAATATTCTCAAAGGTTTCCTTGTATGTTCTAATACACATTTTAGGCCTTCATAATCACAAATATGATAGTCTGATTACCAATACCCACCAATAGTACACTAGAGATGCACACTTTAGGCAAATGCTACACAGCAATCCACCTCTGCCAAAACACCACTCTCTATTTTCATATGGATTAGACAACTGTACAGTTAACCCTTTATCTGATTTCATTCCAACTGACTGTATTCATTCCCAAATCACCCATCAGCTTCCTTGGATAAAATATACATTCCCCCCAACTGTCTCTTTTTCCTCATGAAGGACAAATGAATAATCATAGAATCATAGAATCATTAAGGTTGGAAAAGACCCTTAAGATCATCAAGTCCAACCGCTAACCTATCACTGCCAAGTCCACCACTAAACCATATCCTCAAGCACCACATCTACCCTTCTTTTAAATACTTCCAAGGATGAAGACTCCACCACCTCCCTGGGCAGCCTGTTCCAATGCCTGACAACCCTTTCGGTGAAGAAGTTTTTCCTAATATCCAAACTAAACTTCCCCTGGCTCAGCTTGAGGCCATTTCCTCTCATCCTATTGCTTGTTACTAGGGAGAAGAGTCCAACCCCCGCCTCGCTACAACCTCCTTTCAGGTAGTTGTAGAGAGAGATAAGGTCTCCCCTCAGCCTCCTCTTCTCCAGACTAAACAACCCCAACTCCCTCAGCCGCTCCTCATAAGACCTGCTCTCTAGACCCTTCACCAACTTTGTTACCCTTCTCTGGACACACTCCAGCACCTCAATGTCCCTCTTGCAGTGAGGGGCCCAAAACTGCACACAGTACTCGAGGTGCAGCCTCACCAGTGCCGAATACAGGGGCACGATCACTTCCCTACTCCTGCTGGCCACACTATGCCTGATACAAGCCAGGATGCCATTGGCCTTCTTGGCCGCCTGAGCGTACTGCCAGCTCATGTTCAGCTGGCTGTCAACCAACACCTTTTCCTCTAGGGAGCTTTCCAGCCACTCCTCCCCAAGCCTGTAGCGTTGCGTGGGGTAGTTGTGACCCAAGTGCAGGACCCGGCATTTAGCCTTGTTGAATCTCATACTGTTGGCTCCGGCCCAATGATCCATCCTGTCCAGGTCCCTCTGTAGGGCCTTCATGCCCTCCAGCAGATTGACACTTCCTCCCAGCTTAGTGTCATCTGCAAAGTTACTGAGGGTGCACTCAATCCCCTCATCCAGATCATCAATGAAGATATTGAACAGGACCGGCCTCAAAACTGAGCCCTGGGGAACACCACTCATGACTGGCCGCCAACTAGATTTGACTCCATTCACCACCACTCTCTGGGCTCGGCCGTCCAGCCAGTTTTTAACCCAGGGCAGAGCACACTTGTTCAACCCGTGAGCAGCCAGCTTCTCCAGGAGAATGCTGTGGGAGACAGTGTCAAAGGCCTTACTAAAGTCCAAGTAGACAATGTCCACAGCCTTCCCCTCATCCACTAAGTGGGTCACCTTATCATAGAAGACCAGGTTAGTGAGGTATGACCTCCCTTTCATAAACCCATGCTGTCTGAGCCCGATCACCTGGTTGTCCCGCACATGCCGTGTAATGGCATTCAAGATGATCTGCTCCATGACCTTTCCCGGCACCGAGGTCAGGCTGACAGGCCTGCAGTTCCCTGGATCCTCCTTCTGACCCTTCTTGTAGAGGGGTGTCACATTTGCTAGTTTCCAGTCATCTGGGACCTCCCTGGTTGACCAGGACTGCTGATAAATGATGGAGAGTGGCTTGGCGAGCAGACAATTGTAACACAGCTACTTTAAACCATAGTGACAACCTGTAGTGATTTATTTATGCTTTAAAGACAGTTCCAATCTCTTTTACTCACAAATGCTACACACTGGGGAAAATAATACCTAATACTATAATCATTCCTACTTCTTGGCCAGTATGCATATAAAAGATGGACAACAACATCTGTATAAAGTATGTATTCAGATCAGATTAACAAAAATACTAATATTAATTAAAAGAAAAATAAAATAAAAATAAAATCAAATTAACTAAAATAAAATTAAAATAGAAAAAAATAATTAAAATAAAAATAAAATTAAAATAAGTTATTTAATGTAAATGAAAATTAAACTATTAATTAAAATTATATTAATTAAAATTAAAATACTTAATTAGATAGGAAAATTTATAATGCAAAAAAGAAACGCAAGTAAAGATAAGATGTAGGAGCGTAACAGAGGTGACAAAACTTTTTTGGAAAAAAAACTCCAGTTAAGTTATAGCTTTTTTTCCTCCATGTCTGTCTTTCAAAGATGGAAGTGTCTTCTGCCAGCATACACATCCATTCTAGGATCATGCAAAGGAAAAGCTTTTTGTGACAACAGCGCCCCTGCAGGCTCATAATGCCGCTAGGATTTGGGTGTACCGTTGATAGGAGGGGCAGCACAGGGAGGGATGAGACCTCTCCTATCCACTCCGGTTTAAGTATCCCTATGTCAGATCTCATAATGTGGGACTGTTCCCATGATGTGGACCTGCCTGGACGGGGAAGAGACAGCTTAGCTCATCATCCACATGCAGCCTGATTCATCTCCTCTCTGCAGCCCTTCATTTGGGAAGAGACAGAGAGAAACTGCAGAACTGCATAGCAGCTGGAGGGCTAAGTTGTGTCAGTGGTCCAGAAAATGAGGCTAAGCCCTCTTTTCATCCATCCTGCATCAGAATAATCTGCACTTAGACGCAAAGACAAATTGGGGACATCTGCTTGGATGTATTTCCAACATTCCAGACTAACAGGAAAAAATTTTCCCGTTGGTAAACTCTGTAACTGATAGGAATGTTATCAAGTCTAGAAACTCAAAATCTGCCTTAGAAAGAAAAAAAAAAGGACTTGTAGTGTGATGTAGGAGGACATGTAAGCTTCATTTTGAAATACACATACTTCTATGTGTAACCATCATATATTAAATATCACATAGCAATTAAATGTAATAATATTCTGTATGTTTGTTCACAGACTTATATTTTTCTTAGTTACTCAACCATCACAAGGAGGCAGGACTTTCACACAGCTATTTTTTGTTACTTATCAAAACCAGTATTAGACTAAAAGGTCTAGTTGCAGTGGTGATGGAATGTAGTATAAACCCCGAGACATCATTAAAATTGGAAAAAATCAGGTGGACTGAAGGAAAACAAAATTTCCATCCATGAGACACCACTGATCATTAGACTGTCATCAACCATGTAAAAACAGATTGACCAACACCATTCAGGGCACAAAGAGTGTGGATTAGCATAGACAGACCTTTCCCAGGCTTAATTAACCACTGCTATAATGATACAGTATGGCTTAAGAAACATTTTTGATGGAATATAAACTTCTACACTAATGTTCTGCATCTGGCACAATATCCTCTTTTGCATTCCAAGCAGCATAAATGCCCTGAGAAATCATGAGGTAAACATGTCTTCAGCATTACAAACATTCAGCTAAACTTCTGGCCACAAATCGTTTAAACTGAAAACTCAATCATTTCCAGCAATGAACACGTTAGGAAAAGTATTCTACCCTGCTACACTTCGACTATATTTACACTGGCAAGTAGGGCAGCAAAAAAGGCTTAGAACTCTAGAGAGATTTTCTGCTAGAGAACTGACGTGTACTATATGCACGTCAGGTTTTTACCTCTGGTGAGATCTAGTCTAGATTTGTGGTCTAAAGGTCTGTTCAAAGCTAGGATGCATCTTCTTGTTTATCTTGATCAAAATAAATCCATTTGCATGCTCAGACATTGCTGTGCAATACATACTAAAGTGCAGCAAATGGGGGCCATTCAAAATGCACTCCTAAACTGAATTGAAAGGCTAATGCAGAAATACCTTTTCTGGCAGACAGACAATCCCACAGACCTACAAAGCATGGGACTTGTGAAATCTGCAATGTTATTGATTGCACTCTCTCTGGGTTAGCATGTTCCTTAGGCCTCCAAACAACAAAGTCATATTTTTTAAGAATTATCAGTATTAAGCACCTGTTGACTAGTAGCTAATTCATTAATTTGGTTACATAGATCACATCCATGTACCCTAACTGGGTTTTGTCATAAGATGTATAGGGAATGGCAGCTAAGGCAGTTGCCAATAAGCTTTAAATTCACTCACTCTGTGTGACAGGTAAGCAAAGCTGCAAAAGGGTAATGAAATACCAGATGTGAAATATTCCTCTTCCTCCTAGACTTTCATGTCTCCCTGAAATGACAGGATAATGCACCACAGGCATTCCCCAAAAGCACTTGTATTTTCGGATGAGGGCTGACAACCCATTGCTCCGAGTAAGTTCAGTAACAGAGAAGCAAGCCAAGGATCCAGTCCACTTACCAGGTAGGAAGATGGTGGCTGGCTATAATACAAGTATTTATGCAATGGGAACTAAATGATTAAATTTAGCCCGTTGGGCTACAGTGTACCTGTAAGCAAGCAGAAATTCTGAAAGGAAGACTATAAAAGCCTAGGAAAAAATTGCACTCAAAGAGAAGGAAATTGTTCCATAATGAGTGATCATTAAGTTAGTCTAGGCAAATCTCCGAATTGTTTGATGAACTGAGAAGAAAATCTATGTTTTTCATAAAATACGTACTTCCCAGCTACTAATGTTAGAGAATAGCTAACTTATGAACAAGGAGTGAGAATAAGGCAGCATCAACTTGAAATATCAAGATGAACATGCCAGCTGACTTTTGTTCATACCATTTGTCATACCAATAGATGGCGGGGGGGGGGAGGGGAAGCCTCATCATCATAATCCTGTCTTTATTGAAACAGCCAGTCACAGCATGCCACTGTCCCCAGTCTCATGATACTCGTTTCCAACAAAAGGACCATGAAATTACAGAAAGAAGTTTGCAGCTCTTTCAGGGTATGTAGTAGAAAAGATAAACCTACAAGCCTTTCATCTGTAAAAGCTTCTTTTTTAATCTGGTTCAAGTCACGAAAGATACGAGCTTAGTGGTTTCAATCAAATGTTCTTATCAGTGAGGTACCATACAGCTCAGCCTAAAAGGCACAGACCAAAACCTAAAACACCAAAGTTTTTGACAGAATAACCAAAATGTCATTATTAAGTTATCTGGGGAAGCTCACATAGTGTTTTTGTATCCTACTCTGTGCTCTTGACAGTAGTTTCAGGTTCAGAGATAACTTCAGTGTCTGATGATTTAATGGCGAAGGTGTGCTCAGACACAAGTCACTTAGTATTTCCATGGGCTGTAGTTCATACTTCTGATTCAGAAGTTTATGTCAGAAGAAAATCATAGAATTCTGGTTGTCATTTTAGGTATCAGTTGCTCATTGGTCTCTACAAATGCCACCCCGCAACACCATGTAATCACGCAGCCTCTGTAACTTTAATCACAACTCTTGCAGGCACAGGATTTTGCCTATAATGATCACAACTGCAGGGCACAGGGCATTTTCTAAATTTGGAAGAAGCCTTCACAAGGCATTTTTTTTAAAGTCTACATGAACTTTTCTTGCCTGCTGTCATTTAGTGAAAACTGCTGATAGAAATAAGAATCTCTCTGAACAGTTTCTCAGAACTTTACCTAACAGTGGAAAGGGTGGTACTAGGAGACACTTCTTTTTAATTCTGAAAAATTATGTCAAAAGAAAATTAATGTATATTTATCTCAATTAACAAATGGAGTCAAATGGCAAAAGAAGCTCCTTTTTTCTGTATTCTAACTCTAAATCAAAATGAATACTAATGTAATAATACTACATCAAACACTGCGATGAATTTACACTGGCAAAGGCTTGGTTGTATGATGACAGCACTCCCCCAGTGAATAAGTGCACACTGCATTGTCCCTTCTAGAGCTCAACTTCAAAGCCCTTGAAAATCTCCTTTGAGTTTTGAACCTTCCAGATCAAAGCCTTGGAGTTCATTTATACTTTCAGGATCAGATGAAGGCAGGCAGCAAGACAGCCATGATTTAAAGGATAAATCACTTCAGAACAATGTCTGTGAACATTCTCTATGGCATTACATTTGAAACTAGGTTCAGAAAGTAATACCACACAGGCATGTATTCTGTTTCAGGAAAACTGAGGCAAAATAACACTATTTTATTTCATTTTTAACTTTCCTAGTAGAATTCACCTTTCTATTTTGCATGTTTGTTTACAGAATAATTCCCCACATAGGTCTAACAGCAATGTCTTGATGGTTCACACCCATGCCAATTTATACACAGTTTAGGATTTAATGTATCTCTGTGTGTTGCATTAGATAAAAAAGATTCCAGTGTTTCAAAACAGTGTACACAGAAATCTAAAAGAATAAGCCTCCCCCATCAAACAAACAAAGCCCTCTGGACCAAGACTATGGTTTGATGTGCATGCAGGCTAGATCAAAGCATGCCTTGTCCAATCCTGCTACATATGCATGGTTGAAAAGGACAAAAATAAGCCCTACAGCAACTCTCTTCACACTGAACAATGAAATCATAACACGAGTTCGAATATATGATACATATTAATTGCATTATTTATAGACTCTTCCGGTGTGCTTCAACATAGGAAACCAATAACAAATCCAGCATGCTGTCCAGACTCAAAAGCACTTACGTGGCTGATGAAAAGGAGTCGTCTAAGGCCTTGATTACCTCTCTTGATTGACCATATAAAAGACTCAAGCCCACGGCAGCTGTGGGTCATGGTCTTGAAGTAAGATACCCTGTAGTCTCAGCACTGTTCTAAGCAACCTGATATTAGGAAGTCTGTGGCAGAGCTGAGAAGTGCAGCCACAGCTTCAATCACAACCCCATCCTTTCCTCTTCTCTAACACAAATGCTGTGATCATCTATAGAGCTTGTGCAAAAATAAACCACTACTGCTTCTCTGTTCTTGCAATGTGTAGGTTACTTTTGTACCTCCAGAAGGCAAACTATGCAGTGATTTGTCTAATTCTTGAGACATCATTTCTCTTTCACAACTAGCAATGTTTTTCCTTCTATAAACACACTGAACAGTGTATCCTAGTGGGCACTGATCTGTAGGGAACAGCAAATGTCCAGTATGAATACTGTACTGAGACTTAATTTTGTAGAAGTCATGTTGTTGTAATTTTAAAGGCCTATTAAATCAAAACACTGTTCCTAACTGTATACACATTTACAAAATCAGTGGAAAAGAATTTTCCTTTTCTAGAGTCCCCTCTGGACACTTTGTGAACCATCTACATATAGTTGAAAATTTTCAAATGGAAACTTTTAAGTGCTAAACAACCAACATTGACAGGGTTTTCTGAGTTTCAACAAGAGTTCGGTTTTGAGTCATTTGAAAAAAAATTCATCTGGGTGGGGCTGGGCAAAGACTGCATGAGAGTTTGGGGGAGAGTCTGGAGGGAACTCTGAAGAGCTAAATCTACTAATAAGATTAAAACCTCAGCATTTTACATAGTGGTTTTAACTGGTTAAACTTCTAGACTAAAAAATAATTTAATAATGTCCAAGCATTATATTCATTAAGACTTTTTTTGTTTCTTCTTCCTGTCAATGAGGTCAAATACAATCAACTGATATGCACCTCCCAGTAACAAGAGTAAAATGCCCTGTGTGTGCCTTGAAAAAGTCAGTGCGTTCAGACAACTTTAACTTCTCCATACAGAGAAACACTGCTGTACTCACAAAAAACTGCATGTTTCTGATTTGCTTCCTGTCAAATAAAAATAAAACTTGAAAGAAGCCAAGGGACAACTGAATGGAAAAAAAATTATTTTCCTTACTGCTCACCTATTAAGTATTGCAAGCTGTTGGGTGAAAATATTATGCACAATTTGCTTCCATATAAACAAGACAAGGATTTACAGAGATTTCACCTATTGATTTGATGAACAGAAATACTGGAAACAGATGATGCTGCTGTACTGGAAAGTTTTAGGGACTTTTTGCCCGTGCTTTAATTGTATGAATTAGCCTAAGTAAAGAAACTACCCTGCCCTTACAAAGCTCGCCTTGCACAGTCTCTCAGTCACAACTACAATAGTGTGTGTACTCCATATAAATGAACTCTTTCCCTGCCCTCAGTTAAGGCTATAGAAATAAGTATGGTGAATTAGGATGGCATTTTAGAAATGTTGACGGAATCTACATAGATGGAAGCAGAGTTAGGCCAATCCTAAGTTCGCATGTCTGAATCCAAGTTCTGCTAACAGCTGATGGTAAATACTAGGATAAGGTATTGTTTTCTGGAGGAAAGCAAACAATATGTCAATCTCTAGTCACTTGAACTACCTGCTGTCTAAATAAGCATAAACACTATGAGCAGAGTCCACTTGGCTTATCAAACTTTGAATAGCTCAGCTGCTTTGACTTTATCTGGGTTTTTTTGTTGTTGTTGTTGCTTTTTTAGGTTGTCCTTTCAGGTGCAAGAATTCTGCAAGGATGCAGAAGGATTTATAAAACAGAAGCAGTACAGAAAACAAGGTACCCACAAGCAGTGGATAGCTTGTGTAGCCACTGGAAAATGGCTTTTACGTATTGCTACTGCACTCTCCAAAGTCTTCCGTTTGTAGAACACACTGTAGTCATCTAGCCAGGAGATTACAGACACACAGCTTACAAGCTCTGGTTGTGACAAAACATTTTAATTTTTAGCTAGTCAGTAAGATTTGTTGGTTAACTAAATGAAGACTGGGAGACAGTACTGAAGATATGTGGACTCCAAGAAGTAGCACAGACCCAGGAACATCTGAAAATCAAACACTTTTGTAACAAAGCAGACACAAACCCCAACTTTCCTAATGTCTTCTACTTCCACCCCTGTCATTCCTGCACAGAGCAACAATCTCTGTCGTACAGCACAGAAGCAGAAGCTGAATCATCTAGCCACAACCCTGGACTTGTTCAAACTTCCATAATTACACAATCTAGAATTTAAAACAGCTCTGAAGAAATCCTGCTCCTCAACAACATGAAATGAGGAGAAAGGAAAGGAGAGGAAACAGCAATAGGAAGAGCCATCTCTACAGTTGCCTATTTGGATTTCCTTGTGGGGAAGTCACATGTGCATGCCTGTTCACATCAACTAATGCCCGTTAAAATTTCTTCCTATGAAATGTTTACATCTTAACCAATTGCTTTCAATTAAAATTGTGGTTTAATTATTTAAATATTTTATTTTGAAGTCATCTAAACATGGATAACAAAATCTGTATAAAATATATTGGTTCAGAATTCCATGAATTCTAGAAAATAGGAATAATTAATGACTAAATACTGTAGCATGCTCAGGCAAACTTTTCCTAAAACTTAATAGGAATAGATACACGTTGACCGTTTGTCAATAATTCTTTAACAGGGAAACCTAAACTAACCAAATAAATTTTATGTCAGTCTTGGCTACAAGCCATAAAAGGAACATTCTTTTTCTTCTATACTTGCCCCTAAAAGCCTTTCCTCTTCTCAGTTGTTATGTGCATATCTATACTTTCTGTTGCCCTTCACCCATCCTGAGGACAGGTCTGAGAGTTAGAAATCCTTTGAGATGAACACTAATATTTAAAATAATAGAATACTGTCTAACAGGAAAGTGCATGCCAATCATCTGAGAAGAATGCAGAAAGTCTCTACTAAAGGCCTTATATTTTACTGCAAGAATTAAGGAAAACATTGGAACTTTATTTATGTGATGGAAAATGTCAATGTAAATCCTGAACGCATAGAAGCAAATACTGACATGCTGAATTAGAAAAAAGCAAAGTTTCAAAGCACCATATTTTTTGTTCTTTTATTTAATGCATAGAGTATCTTTTTTTGGAAACGAATGGAAAACATCAAGAATTCAAAGCCACGATCTCTGAAGAAAAAACCCAACAAAAGCAAACCAAAACCTCCTCTACGGAATCTGGTTTGGAGGCAGAAAAGCTACTACCTGACCATGAAGTCATGGCATTTATATTAATCTGTAGTTCATTCAGAATAAGTGAGAAAGAAGGTACAGTGAAGTTGTACCTATGCAGAGGCCTTTGTTGCTGAGAATGTCAAGGGAGTGGAAAGTAAGGCTAACACTTCAGTACAAGCTGTAGCCCAAGAGTAATTTTTAACTCTGATAATACTCATTTACTCAAAAGATTACCAGAAACCTCAGTATGTTTTGCTGTGTAAAATCAGGGCGCTTAATCAAGTGCTAAAACAGAATTGCATTTGTTGATAGTTTATCTACTAGAAATGGTGAAGGCTGAAGTAGTTTAAAATAGATGGAGAGCTTCCCTTTCCCTTCTCTTATGTCAACAAGGATGGGAGAAAAGAGGCACATTAGGTGGAAGGTTTTAAAGTGAAAACATCTGAAGTAGGCAAAACTCTGTCTGCTGAAAGGCAACATGACAACAGCAGCTGAATTACAAAGCACAGAATCCCCATCCTACCTACTTTCTTTTGTAGAAACCTGAACATGGGTCATGTTCCCTGTTTCTGTGCTGGGTTTTTTCCCCCTCTCTGGGTACATATACAAACTTATTTAAGAACTTCATGGATTATCTGTGTCCCTCTTTAGAGGCATTAACTTTTGCAAATTAATTTTTTCTCTCACTCACTGACCTGAGGCAGGCATGGTTGCAAAATAACAGTTTTATTGAATAACAACTTGATCTCATAACTAATAAGATGAGCTCTCACCCCTCCTGTATATTCTCTTTGCTGTTGAACCTATTCCAAGTATTGCTAACTAATTAGCTGAGCTGACCAGTGTAGCATCTCAGCTTCAGACCAGCATGCACAGACATCTGTACCAGAAGGCCAAAGAGATAAGGTCATGTAACTAGCTAGCTCAGAGCAACTTGTCCCTGCAGGGAAGACAAAAGTCTGTCGCCAGTAATGAAGAGTTTTCCATGCCTTGACCTCAGTGCTGCATGCTACTGCTGCTGCATTAATGACTTCAAAGAGGCCTTGAGATTTGAAATCAAATCCAACATAATGCTCGCGCACTGAAGACCTCCCAAAGGTCTGTGGCCTGCTATACTCATCTTCTACATTCTGCTGATTAGTCAACTCCCAAAGCCCAGCATTTCAAAAATAAAAAGTTTAGAGATCAAGGAACAACAGACCTCACAGAAACTTTACCCAGGAGGATGAAGGTGATGAACTAGTATAAAACTCCCATCTCCCAAATACCAGATAAGCAAGGTTAGAGGTGCTATAAACTCCTTGCTTTCAAATTAGAAGGGTTGTTCTGAGAAGAATACAAACATGCAAACTCAACTCCTTTATCCAACAGGTTAGTAATTATTATTCACAGATTTCAAGAAAATCTGTGTTTGGATATCATTCTGCAATAAAGCCATCTCATGTAGTAACACTCCAAGGAATGTATTTTGACATATCTAAGACCTAGAGATTTTGATGTAATATTTTATGCCAATGTTTAGTGTAAAATGGTGAATAGATACAGTAAAAAAAAAAAAAAAAAAAAAAAAGAAAAACAACAAAAAAAAGAGAAACACACCCCTCCCCCCAAAAAATCCCCCAAAAACACAAACCCAAAACCAATGGACTGAAAAGAAAGCATTGAAATCTTTTCACAGCTTTCTAAAGAGATTCCTCCTTTCTTAAAAAAGCAATATTTTTTGGTTTTTTTTTTGTGTGGGTTTTTTTTTTAATGTTGAAAAATTAGACTAGCTCTATGTCTCGTGGTAAGTTGAGAAATACTGTACCAAAAGTTTTTGGGCAAATTATTATTAATTCTTTGCAGGTCCATAACCAAAAGCTGAAACCAGAAATATGAATAATATTCCATTATGCTCCTGAGAAGTTCATTAGTAAATCAGGGATGCCTATATAGTTGATTGCAAATTAGGTAGTGGCCTTGGGTGAGTAAACAGGACAGCCATGTAAGAAGTGACTGCATTAATTCAAAGTAACTAGACATACTCCTGATGGATTCAGAATCCTAGTGAGGGCTTTTAAATATAAAGCACTGTACAGTTATCCTGTTTTGATTATGATCTTCTCTAAGCATCTACTGCTGACCACAGAAGCTGGACAGGCTTTTGGTTTATATCAGTATTGTCACTGTTCTGTTCAGGAGGACGACGTGCTACATTATTTCACTATATATGAGCCCACACACCTCCCTGGGAGCACAGAGTCCAGTTACATACATTTATGCACTGTGTTTTCCTCTTCCTACTATACATGTCTTGTTCCATTTAACAAAATTTTGCAGTGCTGCACTAAAAGATATTGACATCTGATATACAAGTGATCTGTTCTTATTTGGATTAACAATAATGTGAGAAAATCTGCATGTTAGCATTATTATACATACAACTCCACTTTAAAAATGTTTTCCAGCTTGCAAAGTCAGTTAAGAGCGGTGTTAACTACTTATGTGCAAGCACTAGTGCCATTCAAGACACTATAAGGCATCGGAAATGTTTGCACAGGGCTTACAGACAGGAGAAAAGATCGATTAGGGACTTACACCCTTCAGAAATGGCAGCCGGGAGCCAGGTGGGATACCTTAGTGTCTCAAATGACAACAGATACTTATGTTTATGTAACCAAATCCCACCCTGAATGAGAGAACTACAGAAGTTCTACATGCAAACAGATTTCTTGTGCATCTAGTCCACATACATTAATGAAACTGTAGCCAGACAATTAAAGAATGCATTCCTAGTTGCTACCAATTCAAAATAAGCAGCTCACTGAAACAAATAGTGTTGTTTCAGTCTTGCCAAGGTATACCTTTGACAAGAAAACAGGTGTCTGTCTTTTTTATTTTTGCTAAGATATTTTATATTTCATTAAATATGTCACTACAGAATTCTAAAATATTTAATGTGTTCTGAAGCATAAACAAAACATGTTACTGAATTATCAACCAGCTGTAATCATTACGGTTATGTGTGTAGTGACTGAACTAATATCACAAAGACATTTACAAATCTGGCATGCCCTGGTTTCCAAACACTTGCCTCTTCAAGTCCGTGACTTTAATGTGGTCTTTGTAATGAATATTACTTATCTTTATAGCATCAATAGTGTTCTATTTACTTCATGGACAAGTTAAGTCATGACCCCTGTCTGCTCCAGACTGTCAGTGGGAACGAGACCTGAAATATTAAATATCAAAAAGTACAGCTCTGTGCATAAAAATCCTCCTTTAACTCTGAGATAAAAACCAGACTGCATAGTTGCAGAGATCAGCTGCTAGTGAGTCATGGCTGCACAGCCAGGCCTTTTTATTACAGTTTGGTGATGTACAGACAACATGAAAAAAGAGAAAATTTTAACACTGGACAGTGACAATTAGAGTATTCTATGTATCTTGTTCGTTAAATAAAAAATATCATAGATATGCATATATACGTATATATGTGCATAGATACATACAGTTGTTGTTATTGTTTAATCCTACTTGGGAAGATAACGCTAAATATGGGCCTTTGAAAACCATGTCAAGTCCAATTTTTTCCTATTTCAAGTCTGTAATTTCTTCTGCATTGCTTTACATATTATCACCATCCTTACTAGTTCTGGATGTCTTAGCAGCTCACGTTGTAGGATATTCAAAAACTCTAGGCAAATGGCTACTGCATACCACCTGAGTGACTTCATTCTGCAGTGGTGTCTGTGGAGCCACCCTGGATGCATCCACTGATTCCCAGAGCTAATGACGTTGGCAAGTGGGAGAACAGTTCACCCTCAACCAGAGCCTGTGCTTGCCATCACAGAATCACCTGGAGTATTACCAATGACTTACACAGAAGAGGAGGCAAGTTTTCCTCCCACCTGAGAGGAAAGAGGAAAATACAGCCTATTAGTAACATCTGCAGAAGGTGGGTTTGGATTGCAGGAACATTCAGTACCATAGTCATATTCCAAGGTGTAAGAGACATTCATAGTGAAACTGTTTCACCTTTCCAACGTGTCCTTCTACACAGCTTTGTAAAAAGTACCTACTTTTCATGTTAATAGACCTTACTGTTGTTTACAAGTAGAAACAGAAGGAAGCAAAGACAGTTGAGAGCTGAGCTCTCAAAGCTCAGCCTGAATGGCTGATGAAGAGCGTGTGTGTATGCATCCACCAGTTGGCTGGGTGTCACATACGCAGGAAGTGTGCAAATAAGTAAAGAAAATAAATTAAATGTCTGACTGCGAAATGTTCCCATAAATTTCCCATACAATAGCACTTCTGTGATTAATCCTGGTGCTAAGTACAACATTTAGTACACTAAAACCAAACATATCTGCAAACAGTAGAACTCATGAAACAATGTCTTTGTTTAGAGCTGCCCCTGTGTGGATTAGCTGCACTCTAACAAGGATCACATTTACACTGTAAGCCTCTTCCTCCTTGGAGGGCAACTCCTTTGAGTTCCTCTCCACTACCTGGCTGCCAGCTTTCACAATACTTCTAGGAATTTAATACATTTCAGACTTCTAGCAAATGTGACTGAACTTGTCAATAGGTTCACAAGTTATTGGTGAGGATGGAGGGAGAAAGAGAGAAAGAGGGAGAGAAGACTGACAAAAACAGAGACACAGAGAGGATAATCTCATAAACCTCGTCTCCTTGAGAAACCATGAAAGTATGATTGATACAGTTCAACCATGATACATAAGAGCTGGATTAGAGTAATGCCTTTTTCTCATTCTTTCATATGCCACAGATATGGAATACTCATTTAAACAAAACCCTTATTATAGCTTCTGGAAAAAATATGAAATAAACGTTAGTAACTAGAATATACACATGTGGGCTGCAGAGCAGAAAAGCAGTCCACTCTCACCTTGCAGACCATATCTGTCAGCTCAACAAACACAAATGAAAATCAACTCAACTTATATGCACAGGATCAATGGAATGGTGAGTGATCTTTGCAAAGACAAAGATCAAAGAGGGGAAAAATATAAGAAAGGCCGGTGTGCACACACAAACTGTTTTCATCAAACCCCTATAATGTAGCCCATATCAAAACAGATTTTCTTAAGATGTATGACTTGGGATTATGACCCTTCCAAAGCTCCAAAATCCTGGGGGGTGAGAGAGATTCAAAATAAATTTTTTTAAAAAGTTAGCAATTTAAAATATACTATGTACATGTATTTCTATGTATGCAAAATATGGCAAAGTACTTTTCTCAGCCAGAAAAACAAATTTAAACAGGCTGAAGTTTTGGGAAAATGCTTCTTCCACATAGCAATAGAAGTAGGTAGTTTCAGCCTAAATGAAAATATTTTGCAAAGCTATAAACATTTTAAAAATGAAATTGAGAGTGAGAATTGAATCCCTCTTCACCCTAGGTATTGTTCTGTATATCATCTGTAATTATGCAGGCGTATTCAAAGACAGGTTTTCAAAAAAGCTGACAAACAACAAGAAACTGAGTACAGATAACTGGAGTTGGAAAAAGTCAAATCATACACTTCAGTGCCTAGTGAACAGAAAACAACAGATTTCTTAGAGCTGGATGCTGATAATATCTGAAAATCTGGCTTAAATAAATACATGAGAGAAAGAAGTAAGAAAGCCAAGATACCTCTATTTTGATCAAGCCAGGATTTGAAGACTGATTTTAAGAGAAGAAAGGAAAAAGACAGTTTTGATTATTACATGGGGACGTTGAGGTACTGCAGACCATTCTAAGGAAATCTTAGGCTGTCTTAATACTAGAGCTGAGTTTTGGCTTTATGTATCCAAATGTACAAACTTATCTACTTTCAAATATATTATCAAAGGAACAATTTACATTTCCAAGCATAACACTGTCATAATTTTAGATGCAGCATACCTAAGAGAGAAGGGAATATTTTGGATACAATATGTGTTAGCTTTCATCCTTAAAATACCATTCAACTATTATTGTCATTTCTAGAGTTCAAGAAAGCACATTACCTTGCATATTCCTTTGAGTAGCTTTCATTCTTGTAAAAACAACAAAAACCACCCTCCCCCCTCCACAAATGCAAACCAGCTCGAGAAACACCATTTTCATCCTGTCTATATTTTCACTTGACCAGATATACACCTTCACTTGGAGGTGTAACCACTTGTTTAGTAAATGTAAATGTAAAATACAGAATACCATGGACACAAATTTAAAAAGAGGCGTTCAATGCAGCAAGTATTCTTTTGGTGTCTGAGCGCCCTCTGCATCTTTTGAGGTGCATATTGGTTTAAATTTCTACTTTAAACATACTCCAAACTAATTTTTTTCTTCTTGCCAGCCACTCCCAGACAAAATTTTTCTTTCTCTCTTTTGAGAAGTAGTAGAAAGCAGGGAATGCATCTGCTTGCTTTACCGGGGAATGAAAGAGGTCAGTCAGCGCATGGGGCAAGAGAATGAAGGGGTGAATTTTTCTTCTCTCCTTAGCCCTTCCATACAGAGTGACATCCGTAAAGCGTCAGGTTGGGGGTGGTGGTGGTTGTGTGACACCATTATATGGCAGTGGCTGAACTTAACCCACAAACTCTCACACTGTACATTCAAACCTGGAACTGGGCAAGCTGGAGGTACAGGACAGCCAGAGCTTTCACCTCAACACACCAGCAGAAGCTGTCCGTGCAGTCAAATTGCTGGCTGTTATCACCTCCCGGGTCCTGTTTCAGACCAAATTGTGCAAGAGAACAACTACTAGCTAGTATTTGCTAGAATCTGGCTTTTTTTTTTTTCCAGGACAATTATCTACATTAAGTAATTCTCTACACTAGAAATAGAAGAGCAGAAAAGTACCTGCAGTATACATAGCTTGCAATATATTTCAGCGGTCAGCAAACTGTTTACACAAGAGGGTTGTTTGGGAGTATTTTTGTGCTACCAGAATAGCTCTACTCCAGGCCTACTTTTACTAGACAGTATTGCAGCAACTGCAGTTTCAGAAGCACTGACACACAGACAAGGATGAAAGACCATCTGCCAGTGAGGACACAGTAAATCCATAGGAAACGGCTCAGTTTTTCTTAAATGGGTTTTGGCTAGCCTTAAGGGGCCACTGATAGTGTGAGGCTTTGAGCATGCAGGGTTTCACCAAAGCTCAAGGAATAAGAAATATGAAGGTGTTGGGATCACAGAGCAACAGGGTTGCCTACTGTCAACAGTAGAACAAAATGGACAGCTGGGACGATTTTGATCTGTCTCAGTGAATCTCACACAAATTTCTAACAATGTCATTTATTCTAGGATGTGCAGCCTCCAATTCTAGAGACTGAGGAAAAGAAATAGCTACTCTGAGCTGCTTAGGATGATACACCAATTCTTCTATTCTGAGATGCATCCATATTATATATACACTGACCTAACCTCCGCAACCATCACCTCTGGAATAGAGCTTCAAAAAAAAAAAAAAAAAAATTTTGTGGTGGTTTTGTGAGAAACCATCATGAGCTGAAACCAAAAGTCTCCATAGGTATGTTCACAGCAGTTTTGATACGGGAAGTTTCTTGGCCTCAGGAAGAAATCTCTGATAAAAAAAAGAACATGTCCACTCTGATACCTTACCTGCTCTGTCATTTACTGAGCATGGGAGACCTGGGTTCAGCTGAACGCTCTGCTGACTATCGTGGAGGAACTTGGAACTCAGTTTCCCACAGTCATATGGAATAATATTCTTTGTTCAGAAGAAAAGAAATCACATAGACATTTCTCTAACCAACCATCCTACTGCACCTTTTTCAGTCACTCAAAGTTCTTTTTCCCTTTGAGTCAATCTGCTTTCTGTAATTCTTATCAATCCTAAAAGCCAAGATACACTAAAGATTCACTCTTTCCTGCAACATATCCTGTCAATCATCTGGCCTACATCCTCTGCAGATCACAGTCCATTTATTGCAAAGAGATCCCGGAACACCATCATTTACCGAAGAACACAATGTTCCATTTTGTTTCTCTAACTACATGGAAAATTAGAATCCTTTGGGTAAACCTTGCCATACTCCTCATAAAATAACATTTATGTAAAGTTAAAGGGTGACTGGAGAACTGTGTGAAAAAAATACACGTGGGGAGATATTTATTATTAACTCATTTGCAGCTACAATATGAATATAATTGCAGCAGTAGATCAGGTGCACAGAAGTCTTATCCAGCTGCTTGCACTTCCAGATTGGTTGCTTTAGAGCCTTCCTTCACGAGCAGAGTCTGGTGCTCTGCAGCTGTTCATCTGCTAGTGTATCTGGGTCACAGTTCTGCTAAGGAAACCAGACCAGGTTTTGGATTCGGATCAAGTTCTGTTGCGAACCGGAGCACACACACAGAAAGGGGGACTGGCTGTGGAAACCACAATTAAAAACTCAAACTGAGCTACTTCAACCAGTTCGGAACTAAAGGCATGACTCTGCTATGTCCCACTGGACAAAAGCACCTCAGTTCCTTCTGTTTTCCTCCCCTCCTATACTATATCTCTCTTTTGATGTGGTGGGCCTCATTTTAAACCTCATTATAAGCTCTTTGAAGCAAGAACCATGTTTTCCTATAAGTTCATAAAGCACAAGTACAGCTGAACTTGCAGGGATGTTTCCAATAACTGTTCAGTCATTTAGATAATATTCTTCCAAAATGACTGAGAGTGATGCCAGCCATGTGTTGAGCAATGCTCTCTCTACCAGTAAATAAGGAACCCAGAGGTTGCATGAAGTCAACTTCCCAGAAAGCCCACAACAATCAGATTTGGTTTGTTGGCTCCAAGGAGGCAAAGATCTAACATCTGCACTAATAAAATTGAAAAAAGCCTCCTCCTGTTTTATCTTGGAGTGCCTGTGGTCCACTTATGTTGCCACATATCAAAAGGGCAATAAACAGCAAAGCTTAGTGATTTTACTACTGCAGTACGTTATGGTGGGAGTTAACAAATAGGTAATAAGATAGGTTTCCAGTAGTAGTTTTTAGGGTACTGTTACACACAACTCAGAGCAATGGTGACCCAAGAAACATTACTAAACACATTTGCACTTTTTATTATTGTGCTTACATGGAGATTTATGTAGGGTTTTTACAAACTTAAAATGGTTGTGATAATTTATGACCACAAGATATTGCCTATAGAACAATTTTGAAACTTCTAGGTACAGACTGCCAAAAACTATAAAATCTAGTTCTGAAACCTTGAAGAAAAGAGCAAGAGGCTATTCAGTTTGTGCGTTAAACCACATCTGTGTGCAACATACAGTAGAGTACTTTAATGTTAAATGATTCCAAGATGGACAACCTGTACAAAAAAAAATAAAACTATCCCTTTCCAAACTTCTGCATCTCATGCTTTATACCACATCGCAAGGAGCCTGCTCCAGACCTATAAAGTTATTGTTTTAATAAATCCAAGAACATTTCTTTTTAGAAAACCTCCTTATTGGACACCCACATCCAACCTCCAAAATCCCTGACTGTCAGTAAGTCTTATGACAAGTCAGTAGCCTTTCCCAATTTTAAGGCAACAACTCTGTTTCTGTCATAAGCCGCACTTTCCACCATACAGCAGCACATGAAAATCAGTCTCATAATGGGTATCTGAGGCCTGGGAACCAAGATGCAACACTTTACTGAACCATAAATGAGTTAGACTGACAGGACTTTCCAATGACAACTTTCTTAAAAAACATCAAAATGGTATGTAAAAACTGCATTTTAATTCAGATCCTCCTAAACTATATCAACAAAAGGCCAACAAAGATTTACAGCTTCAGAACAAAATAAAGTGGATATATGTCATCTTGTTCTGCTATTTGCAGAGACAAGGAGGGAGGTCAATGGGAAAATATTTCTTATTCAAAGTATTAAAAACAAAACAAAAAAAAATCATAGTTAATCAGATGAGCTATTTATAAATTACAACATGTAATAAGGGGTGGCAGACATTATAGTGAAAAAAAAATTCCCTAATTTATTTTTACTCTGGTGGTCAGCAGAGCAGGGACAGTGAAAAACAGAGCGCAGCAAAGTGTGGCATTCCAACCTCATTCCTACCTTAATAGGCTTGTTGGGGCCCCCCTGTTTGCCACTGGCAAAACTCCAGAAATTACCCCACAATATATGTCTTAGCAGGCTCAGCAGGAGATCTTGCAAATAGTCTTCACCCACTCAAAGCCTTAATTTCAGCTATCCCTGCCAGACCAAAGGGGGCTGCTAGAACTATGATATTTTCAGCACATGATCTAGGGACACATCAGCTAAGCAACTAGTAGCTCTGTAAAGAAGGTACAGTTTTGAAGTTCTTCCACTTTATGGACTCTTTACTGAAGAAATGCATCTTTTCCCCTTAGAAGTGGGTAAAAAAATTTTTTTACAGCATTGGTGATTGTGTGCATGTATATACAGTGTTTACTTATGCAGAAGCCTCTCTTCTAAAAGCTTTAGAAGTAGTAAATAAATAACTAAAACCCTGCTCAATAAGCTCCTTTTTTCTTTATAAATTTAGAAAAAAGCAGCCTTTACAAGAATTAAGAAAAAAACAAACATAAATAAATGTAGCGATAGTTACTTTTCCCGAGGTTTTCAAATATTATGAATGCTTAGTTTGAGAATAAGGTGGTGTGACATTGCTTATTTGTGAAGGAACAAAATTCCATGAAGAATAATTTAATTATCAGCTTCTGGATCACAGTTGGTTAAATAGGGTAGATCATCCACTATAAAATGACTGTGTTCACTCTTTTTAGACAGCTTTTAGCCATCATGAAATCTATCTTGAGCTTCAACGCTCACAATTTTCAGTCTGGCAGATTGCTTATTCTAAAAATAGGTAAGAGATTATAAATCAAAAAGAAAAAAGTGACTTTTCAAAGTCGAATAGACATGAAGAATCTTACTGTCTACCAGACCTCACAATGTTTTAGCAAAATACTGTAACACTGAAGCAATAAAAAAGCTATTATCAACCATAAGCTGTAGGTTCTTTCCTAGAAATCAAGATTTCCTTGAGTGGAATACAAACGAAATAGAGAAGAGTGATGTGAGCAGTCCATACAGACTCTCAATGTCACTCACACATAAGAGAAAAAAACCCGCAGATTATCATCTTTACTTGATATTCATTATCACTTAATTCAGCTAATTTGTTAAGTGTCTGTATTTTGAAAGGGAAGAATAAAGAAAAAAAACCTTCCCAGGAGGGAATAAAACAGACTGCAGTTACACATGAACAGAAAAATGTTAAGTATGCTTATGAGATGATGTATATAACTATTTGCTGGTTAGTTAAATTAGAAACCAGATTCAATTCTGTATTGAACTAGAGCTTTTATATACAAAATACTTATATAAATTGCAACCAATTTAATTCCAAACTTCTGGGTTTATTGAGCCTGCACTTTGTATCTCTAAGGAAATCAAATGCAGGGAGTAAATTTGTACACATGTCCTTCCTGATCAGAAAGGAAATATTGGAGAACACTGTAGGATCCTTGTTTGACAACCCTCTGAGGAAGCAGCTGAAACTTTAGATATCATTTTACCTCCTACACATGAACACTTTGAAACAGGCCAGGCTCCACTTAGTGTAAGCAGTAATGAAAGTGCTGCTTCACTCCGCAAAATGTATGCATCAACATTATCTATTAACATAGTATTGTTTTGGCTGTTGAATTTTATTGGTGTAAAAGTTCCACCTCTGTGAAGAAAACAGAAGCAAGTTTGGCATGTAGTAAACTTCATCCAATCCGATAGACAGAAGTTATCCTGAAGTCAAAACCTTAAGCTATGCCAAGCCCCGGCTCCCCAACAAGAATGATGGGGGGCACTAAGTCGGAACATGTTTGCTTAACGCCTGTTCGCACTTAGAACAGGTTTGCTCAGCTTTGCTTACATTGATTATGTTTATCTATGTGTTTCCGAACTCCAACAAACCAGCAAGATTGTTCTGTAAACACACACAAGACAGCACTTTGCATAGCAAAGCCAACAGCATGTGAAACAGCAGAGAAAACATAATAAAGCAGAGCCACACCTTTAATACAGGCTCGGGTGTCGGTAACAAGCTGCTGCCCATAATGATGCAGTTCCAGTTCTCTCTTTTACACTCCAGTAGTGCCCTATAAAGTCTTAGCTAGTCTCACAGAACAGTAACCTCTGCTGGCAGATTGATACTACCATTTATACTGCTGTAACAGATGTGGACACAGTCCAAGTGGAAGAGACGACAGTTTCTGGCCTGCAGATCTTAAAACTTGAAGGACAAAGGGGGAGAACAAAAGGCAGGCTTAAGTGTTAAAATGTGGAATGAGCACATCCAGGGCAATGGTTAGCACATGCTCAGTTACAACCTTTCATTAAGCACAGACAGCATCATTTCTCAGATATCTTCTTATTTCACATGTAGAATGAAAGGCAGTCGGCTCAGGATGCTGGTCAGATGCATGGGGGGAAATGGGAAGATCTAACTTCTCCTGTTACTAGCCCACCACTGGGTCCACCCCTTTGCCAGGATGATGCTTGTCTTCTGAAGTCTGCAGGACTCATCACTGACTCCACATGTTCAAAGAGCATGGAAAAATGTCTTTTTTTTTTTTTTCCTCTTCCCTCCAGATCTACAGAAAAATGTATGTATTTCCTTTCAGTTTCATCACTACCGCCTGTGGTTTTATCATCACAGCTCAGACTACGATAATGTTCCGCCTAAAATAAGACATTTTATTATTGTCAGCACAAGGCACCCAGCACTGCAATTCACTCCCCCTTTAGGTGATATTAAACAAATTCCTCAGCTGCTGAATCCAGAAGCCTGAGACAGGCAAGGCTGCTGCAGCTCCATGCCAGCAGGTTCAACTACTAGGGGTGTACTACCAGTAGGCAGGCATACACATATATACAACAAATATATAGATATACTCATGGTCAGCCACACAGATCAACACAGACAGGAACACTCAGCACTCATGCAAACAGCGCCTATGGCCTTATCCTGTTCCTCGTGCTAGCTGATCAGGATGAAGGTCCATTGCAGGAAAACATACACATAGGTATACAATCTGGATCTCTCCAGTAGCTGGCTTGGAGGCCCACAGCCCACTCCAGCTGCTGGTAGAGGTCACTGTTGAACACACCACCAGATGCACAGACAAACACACTACAGATTCTTCCAGTAACTGGTGTTAGGCACTCAGTCTACTCAGTAATTGGTCCTTGGACCCTCTCATCTCCAGTTGTCACACTCACAGACGGACATACATATACACTCACTTGACCCTCAAGCCCTCATAAATGACTTGATCCCTACAGTTGCCAACTCACAGACTCTCTGGCCTCTAGTTTCCCAAGCCTAATCACTGGCTAGTCCAGGTTCATACTGGCTAGTGATTGCACATGGACCTGCAAACCCTCATTCACACCAGTTGTGGGCTCCACAGATGTACAGCCACTGTGACACGTGGTCCAACTCCAGTTACTACCTCTTTACACATGCTTGCACACAGAATAAAGAGTCCCTCAAAAAAGAGTGGAGTTTAATAAGACAGGACACGCTGTGCCGATCACACAGATGGCATGACTAGACAAGTACTGACAATCAACTGTTTACATGCGACCAGCCCCTTTTCTCTCTATTTTCCACTCCTCTTTCTCCCCAAACCACCTTGAGCTCTCCCTTTCTCCACCTTCGTTTCCTCCACTAAATATCCCATAGTAAATTTTGTACAATACCATGACGCTCTTCCCCTGCACCCTTTAATGAGTCCCACACCCCAGGCAGTGACCCCATCAGTCTGTGAGGTGACCTGGAGAGATGTTCCCATTGACTCACCTTGATGCGTCATGCCGGACCATGGGGCTGAGGGTCCTCTGTGAAAGCCCAGCATGGGGGCTTCTTCCACTGTCTGTGTTATAGGGGTGCCCTTATCTGTCATTGTGTGTGTCTGTGTGGAGATGAGCCTCTTCTCACACAACCCAACAGATACGTTTACCAGCAATATCTGCTAAATAGCTGTAAATCTCCCTCCAAAATTTTAACAGGCAAAATGTAAACTGCAGAGGGAGGGAGAAATGGTGTGGGCAGAAAGTCTGCTTTCCTTAAATTTGACTACAGCTCCAGGAAAAACATAATCCTTTCTCAAGCCCCCCAAAGTGGCTTCAGCCCCCTTGTCTGCACAGACAAAGTTAATGAGCACATTTAAAGCTTGAGCCTTACCTAGTCCTGGTGCTTGGAAATGTGCAATATGTAAAATGCCCCCAATGAATCCAGGTTTCAGTACTGAGCAGGCTGAGCCTTCTAAACCCACTGAAAAGCAAGTTGCTTTGTTTACGTAAATTTGGCTTTCAGATTTTTTTCAGCAACAATCTGGACAAATTTAAATCGGTAGATTATTCAGGCAAAGCTACAGATTCCAGTGCACAGAAAGTCTAACGTACAGTATCTCCTAACACACAACAGGCGTTCTTTAAACAGCAAACAAAGGCTAGGGGTTGTTCTGTAGAAAGAAAAACCACTGCAATAGGTCAACATTTTCTGGATAATGGGAGTCTCAATAGAATATGCAGCCACAGCTGCCTTTGTCTGTCTGTAAGTGATGTTTGAGATATCACTAGACACTGTAAAAAACGAAGAGGAATGACTGAGAGAATAGGTTGCTGGGCTGTAGCTGAGCAGCAGAGAGACTAAGTGTAGCCAGGACATTTAAAACTAGGCAAATAATTTCCAAACTCATAAGTCATAAGGTATCACAGTGTTCTAGGCAGCTAAGGCAACTAAAACGCAAGCAGAATATATAATTTTCTTGCATCCCAACAGCAAATGGGAACATAACTGAGAGAACAGCAGCTTTTACTATTGCTGACTTCCAAGTAAGCCAAATCCTTATTTCCTGAAGGATCCGTGCCTTTATTTCTCAGCAAGATGCTTGGCGCAAATGCGCTCTCCTTCCTTCCCTCCTCCCCCATCCCAGCTCCCCCATGTTCTACCAGCCAAAAAATATCCAGCAACAGGATAAGGGCAATGGGGGGGCGGGGGGGGGGGGGAAGGAGTTACAATGAAAAAACCCTCTGGACTACATTCTGTAATCAAATAGCCTCCAGGTTCTGCTCCAGGCTAGCCCATTTTTTTCTCTGGCTGTCGTCTATTCCGCCCTACAGAAAAAAGCTGTTATTGTGCTTCGCACAGGTGCATAGAAAGGCTCCTAAAGAGAACTCCCAATGAACACAAGGCATAAACAAACTCAAGTGTGGTCTTCTCTTCAAGAAAATAATTCAGCCAATGTGAAACTCCCTCCTTGTAATAAATTAGCTCCTAAGAGTATTCAAAAGCTAACCTTTGACCTCCTCCTGTATTATTCTCATGACCACCAGTGGGAGAGGAGGTCAAGTTGGTCAGTTCTTCTCACCAGTCACTGATGCCTCTTTAGCAAAGGAGGGGTGGGGGAGGAGAGAAAAGAGAAAGAAAAAGAGAGGGAGGGGGGAAAAAAATCAAATTTGCTTCTCCATTGAAACATAGGCTTAGTAAGTAAACCAAGGAGGCCCAAGCCTCCCCCGGCAGGCGTCCAATTTTACAACACATTTGTAAGTGTGCTGCTGTCTAAATATACTCAACACAGAGAAATTCCACACCATGGCTACAGCAAACGGGTCAGCACTCCGCAGCCAGCTGCTGCAGGATTTTTTGGCGTTTGGTCTGCAAACTAAAACCATGGAAAGCTAATGGAAAGGCCACAACTGGCAGCTTGTTTTGGCCGCCTTACATACTTAAGGCTCGTCTCCCGATTGAAAGCATATGAAGAAGGTTAGGGTGCTAAAAATAGAATAATTTGTTAAGTGGCACATTCCACCTACCCATGGCTGGCACATGCTAAGTTCATTCATACTCGCAAGACATTCCTTGCCAATCCGTTCTGACATTTTTCACTTAGTGGGTAGTAATTTTTAGAAAAACAATAACATGATAATATATAGTATCAGATAATCTTTGTTAATAAAACCAGACATTAATTTGCCTCCCGTGTCACATGCAGTTTCATAGGAAACCCCTCTTTTGATAGCCTGGATAGTTACAGAACTCCAGTAAATGGAGTTCTCTGGAAAGTATTCCAGCTATCTGTAGCTGGCCAGCACTTGATTTATTTTGCCAGCATATGCAGCAGGCTGGACTGTGAAAAGAAACCACTTTTATTTTTATTTGGAGTACAAAAGCTGTTCTGTAGTTTCAGTACCTCCCATTGACTGGATACTTCCCTGTCACCTCTGCACTTTGCATTGCTGAGGGGAGAGACTGGGACTCTCAGCAGAGAAATACATTGACTATTTGCCTTGTCAGAACAATATTCATTTGAAAGTCCATTTCATTGGGTCTCAGCAAAGATGAGCATTTTTATCTCTGCATTCAACAGTATATATCTACTTGACAAATCATCACCACTGTATCTTAGCTCCCCCTTGTAACTTCATGATAAAGCTTCTGAGAAACTGCTTTGCAATTGCTCTGTTAAGCTACAAACAAGCAAACACTTGTCCATAAAATAAACCTAAATGATATAATTTAATTCCATTATCATTAAAAGGATAGTACAGTTAACTGCAGATGAAAGCTGAACACAGAAAAGGTAAGAGAATAAAAAAAGCAGGAACTCTTCATGCAGACAGAATGAAAATAAATGCGGGGTTTTTTCAATATTGTTTAAGTCATAGTATAATTTATAAGGAAAATTATATTCTGGGGACAGGAAAAGATCCAGCATGCCATCTTTTATTTAAGTTTTTAGGCTGCACAAGTCTTGTAATGAGTTCACTTTAAATTTAAACAAATTTTTCTACTCTTGTTTTATACTCCACAGTTCTTCCCAGTTTTGTAGAATATCACTGTACGAGGCTAATTTATAATCTTTCACCTACAAGAGTTATAAAACTTCTGTGATTTAATGACTGAAGTGCATGATACATACTCTTTCTAAGAAATCTCTCTATGAAATTAAAGTGATATTTATCTTATATCTTAGTGAATCAAACAATCTGGTATGAAAGATTGCATTCATTCTAGCATTAAATGGTACAGCTATTGCCTATTAACTTTCAAATGTAGATTTCCATTTCTTTCTCTTTGGAAATAATGCAAGAATATAAATAGATACTGTTGACTCAGACAAGTGACTCATCCCAAACCAAATTCTGATGACTTTTCCAAGGCAGCAAAGAAAACTGATAGTAACGTCACGCAATCAGTTACCATAAATGACCCATATGAGTTGTGATGTCAATCAATTAATGTAAAAAAAATAAAACACGAGTCAAAACGCAGAGTCCAAAGCACAGAATTTTCTACTTCACTAAGGTAGGAAGTGGCAGACCTAAGATGCCAGATTAATTTTCAGAATCTGAATATTTCAGAACAAATCACAGAATCACAGGCTGGAAGGGACCCCTGGGATCATCTAGTCCAACCTTTCTAGGAAGAGCACAGTCTAGACAAGACGGCCCAGCACCCTGTCCAGCCGAATCTTAAAAGTGTCCAATGTGGCCGAGTCAACCACTTCCCTGGGGAGGCTATTCCAATGGCTGACTGTCCTCACTGTGAAAAATTTTCCTCTCATGTCCAATCGGAATCTCCCCAAGAGCAACTTGTGTCCATACAAGTCCATACATGCAGCAGGGATAATTGAAATGGGAAACTATTCCAGTGCAAGGCTACTTCTGATCTCATAGTTGCTTAATGATCTGTGTAAAACAAGCAGTGTGATCATATATCAGCTCTCAGTTGATAATTCACAATAAAACACCATTATAAGGGGCCATGCTTGTATCACGCTCTCAAACAATACAGGTTCTAAAATTTCATGAAGTCTGACATACCTCAGTTAGCCCCTAGATCAATAATTTTACAGTCAGATTTCCTACAACTTTTCCCCAGGAGCACAGCTATCTGTTTATACTAGCCATACCTAATCACAATGGCTTCTGGTTCAAGCTGAGGGACTGAAGAATAAGAGAACTGATGGAGTTTTGAGCAGTACCTTGCCAGGCTGGATGAAAGGAGGCAAGCTTTCACGCTTTCCCTCTTTCCAAGTACGTTTTGGTGTTTAGCTGCACTAAGGTACGTGGCAAAGAATGAGCACAGACATCCCTCGGCAAACACACAGTCAGATTTCAAAATGGTTTTTGTCATTTTAGAGGGGGGCTACTCGCAGTCTCAGACAAAGCTCTTCACAGAGGTCTTGGCCCCACAAGGAGGAGGAACTGGTATGAGATGATACAATGCAGAGGGCTCAGAACACGCTGCAAAGGGTAACACATTTCTCCTACACTTCAACTCCAAACAGTAGATACTCACGATGCTGAAAGCCTTCAGGACAATGTCTCTTACCAGCTGGACAAACAGTTGGTGGCACAGCACAATGATGGAATTGCACCAGACAAGGGAGAATTTGAAATCATGCACAGACCTATCTGGGCTGTGGACTGAATGTAAAAGCTACCCCATATTCACCCCTAATAAACGCACTAAGGAGAGGTACTAAGTTTCATAAAGTTCATGTGGGGAATCCTCTGTGTCTGCTGCTTCATGATAATAGATATTAAACATGCAATCTGTAAGTCTATTAATATTGTTTAATGTCACTGTAACCCAATGAGTGCCCAAACAGGACTCTTCTCCCTCAGCCCATGCTATGGCCTTCTGTGGGAACAGTGTAAGCCTAAGAGCTACGATGGAATTGTGATATTAGCCTAGTAGCTATCCCTTTTCTCTCTCACTCCACCTGAAATCTGCTCATAATATATTGCTTAAGAAAAAACAATAGTAAAAAAAGTATGTAAAAATTCTTACATTTTCACCCATTAAATTACAGGAGAAAACTGTTACCCATTCTCATACATGCAAAGAAGATGTAGTCATTCCTAAAAAGCCCACGAGTCAGAAAAGGAGTCAAATAATAAGAAAATGGAGATGAAGTGCTCTGGTAAACACACAGAAAGCTCAGGGCAGGAAAAGCCAAAGTGCTCTGCTATTTATAAGACTATTGGCAATACAAAGTGGAACAAAACTTTCCTACATTGTCACAATGAACTTTTGGGAAGCCTAGGAGTTGCCAGGCAGCCTCTCCCGTAGCCCAGCATTTTGGTTTTGGGTTCAGAACTGTTGTTCTGTGTAGCTCCAGCATGAGCACGCTGCTGCTTTCAGGGAGCTGTTTGCTTTACTAAGTGCCTTAAAAAAAATAATTGAATCTAGTATGAAAAAGCATCAGAAACATTCCTGCAATGTTTTGAAAGCATTAAAAAGCAGTCCTGCATTCAGCCTCAAGTTATTCTTGGCCGATAGTACAGTATGGGGGGGCAGGGCAGGACAGGGGAACAACCAAACCAAAAAACAGCACAATAAAGAGGTGTGCAATTACACTAGCTAACATTCAAGCAGAATGAAACTTACCCATGTGGCCTAAGAGGGCCGCCAATCTCCTCTAAGCCTCACTTCAAAACAAAATCGGAGCAGCACATAGAGATTTCATCCTACCTATTACCAAATTATTTCTCCCATATTCAGAATACAATATATTAAGTTTTTTGGGGGTTGGCGTGTGCCAAACATACAGGCGCAACATCCTGCACCGCCTGTGTTCTGTCACAGAAAGCCAGAGGATTAAGTCCTCGAAAACTGCTCAGGTTTTGTCCAGAGATGCGAGGCACAGAAGTACCGGCACAACTTGCACAAATCTGAGGGTCATTTCTAGTTCCACACTACAAAGATAGACAAATCATTTATTTAAGAGGACACAATTCCTTGTGAATCCTTCCATAGTTTCTTCTATTAATAATTAAAATAAATAGCTTTAATGTAATTTAATTTAATTTACGTTCAAATATATGGTAAACTGAATCTTCACGTGTTTCAGATAATGGTTAAAGAGATTTTGAATGGAAGTATAAAACTAAAACATTCCAAAAGGTAAATACCTTTAAAAATTCAGTTTATATTTTGACATTCATAATTATTCATGCTTTGTATTTAAATTAGGATTAAAAGTATTTTATCTTAATCTGTTTATAGAAAATAAGCTCACATGAAAAACATTCAATCCATTTGTGGATTATCCATTGTAACTTCGGCAAATTCTTACTTGATAAAGTATAGCTGTATATGATTAGTGAGTGTATTAAATTGAATCACTGAAAGTTTCTTTGTACTGGAAAATTACTCAGCATGGCTTAAAATTGAACAAAGATTTTCTGCAGTACAGAACTCATGTGGTTTTAGTCAACTTGACCTGCCTTCACGCCCATAATGTGACCAATTCAAAAAAAATAAGGAAGTCTACCTGAAAGTGATTCAACCCTATACTTTGTTATACACAATAGTATCAATCTAATTAACAGTATTTTTATTCCAATCAAAATTTTGCATAATTTTCAGATTAACTAGTTTTGCAGTGATTTTTAAAAAGAAGAAATTAATATTACAAATCCTAAATGATGCCATGGAATGCATACTCGTCACTGAAACTACTTGCCGAATTTGGGCATAGTTTTTGTTGCATTGAAGTTATGGGGTGTTTTTTTCAGTTTTTTAAGAAAGCAGTCCAGATCACTTACAGGCTAAGATTGAGCAGCAGATGTTTTTCCAAACTACAAAATTCTTCACGATTTTTATTTTGAAATTATCCAAAATTGGAATAAAATCTCCAAAAGTGTTGTGAACTGTAACTGGAAAAAAATGAGAATATTTTGTTTAAATGTTGACTTTTATCTTAATTTAAATTTGTTTACAAACTTTTAAAATGTTTAAATCAAAAATCATCAAATAAAAACTGGAATTTAGTTCTTGAGCTAAATCAAACCATTTAACAAAAAGATGCTCCTTAATTCTTTTAAATATTAACAGATTTAACAGCCTGTAAGGAAAAACAAAGTTAGCGTATGAATTATGTAGTCTATATTTTGGGGCTTATAACATGGTTTAGAAAAGCAAAATGAAGATTAGATTTGCTTCATTTAAAGCTGCTGTAAGTCACAACTGAACCATGCCGTGTTTTCATAAATACCGTTACGGATTAAATTCAACCATAAAACCAATCTTCTCCCTCCTTTCACTCAGTACAGATACTCAGATGAAGGACTGCTCTGGTGATTAAAACTGTTTTGCCTGAGACCAGTCCAGTTTGTCACACAAGGACAGATGTCCTCCTGGTCAACAAAAGGAGTTGCACATACCCACTCCTCCATCATGTAACGCAGGGGTCCATTCCTTGCCAGCTGGTCTAACTCAGAAGCTTAAATCCTTCAGTTCTGGGTAAATTCAGACCTGGTGTCACACATCTCTCTCATAATCTCAGGCAAGCTCCTTAATATCTTTGCATCTCAGACTTTGAACTACATCTCTCTTGCTTTTCAAAGAGACAGTTCTTCCTTTCTCGAATCTTTTATAATTACGTAGTCCTTTACAACAGTCTGAACTTTGAGGAAAGGACTCACTCCTCTCTCCCGGCCACATCACCAGAACTAACAGCAAGGAATTCGATTTAGTGAATGTGCAAAAACTTTTAAAAAAAATCAATTTTTCAAAATTAAACTTTTTTTTTTTAGGAAAAAAATTATTATTTATTTCTGAAATTTCCATCATACTTAGCTTTGCCGGTGTGCAATAATAGCACAGAGTTTTGCCTGAGTTTAGAAAGTTTTTCAACAGCCTCTGCAACAGGGAACCAGGGCAAATATTTTCTGCATTGAAGTGTCAGTGAAGCTGTGCACTGTCCCTGCTTATGAATGAGTTTAGAATCCAGTGAACTAGAAAACAACTGTGCCGTAACAATCTGAACTAGAAAGAAGACAAATATGCTCTATTCTGGGTGACCATACTCTCTCTATAATGTTATGCAGTGTTTAACTGCAAATATCTCTGTTACAATTAAGTATAAAGGCTGTTTTATTTTCTGAACTTCATAGGATTTTTATACATGCTTTTCTTCCACTGTGGAGTTGTTCTTTTTAGAAGTGTTTGTAGGCAATTGGTTTTAAAAGGGCTCCAGGGGGCTTTTCCCTACTGTGTTAAGCTGTTTTGATATTCTTTTACAAGCACAGTCTTAAAGTTGTTCTCCCAGATGCATTGTCTTACTAATCAGCTTTATGAGGTTCAAGGTCACCATTCAACATTAATTATTCATTGTACAATTCACAGCTGGTGATAATGCTTAAAATAGCAAATAATATGCATGATCAAAAATACACTCATAAATCATCTTCTCCATAAATCTTCAGATGAGAAGAAATAAGAAATCAAAAGAAAAAAAGATACAAGGTAAGCACAGTACTATGGAAAGCATGCATCAAGATCACCTCCAGAAACACCTCTGCCTTCCCTGTCTTTATACAGTCATTTTCCGTTCTCTCAAACTTAATTACAATGGAAAAAAGGCAGGTTGTGGACACCAGTATCAAAACAGTCCCATGTCTAAGCTAAGGCAGCCATAACAAAATCACAAAGAACAAACTGGATGTTTAAAATGCATTGTTCAAAGGTTTACAAAGTCAAAATGCTTGAGAAAAAATCTATCCTTGAATGAAAACCTCATAGCATGGAAAGATGATATAAATATCTTTCATTTATAGCAGTCCCTATATGTGTTTTAAATCTGTGCAGTGTCAATTTTAGAAAGGTTTTTTCTTCTATAGGCAAGCCAAGACTTGTCACACGTTGACAGTGGCAGGAATGATGTCATCAGCAAAAAATAAGCCTTTTTTAAAAGGGCTATTTAGATTTTGGCAAACCAGTACGGGCAAGCTGCTACAACAGTTTCTGCCTGCTCTCCACTCTGCTGTACTCATTCCTTAACTTATTAAGGATTCAAGAACAGTTGAGGCTTTGAAACAGAGCAGAACCAGAGCCAAAACCTCCTATTATAAGTCTAATTATACTCAGTTCCTCCCATACACATTCTAACAAACATAGCACTTCTCTGTGTACAATATACTTGCTTAACCGAACCTTTTTTTAATGATAGTACCATATTAAAGACCTTCTGTTTTCTTTTCTGACGTCCTGTTTTACACTTAAAATACAAAATACTTGCTGCCTCCACTCAATCACACTTCTGCAATTACTCGGTGTCTCCTGATAGTACTTCAGCAATTATTTTTATCTGCAGCTGGAATGTTTTTCTTTCCTCTGCATGTTAATTTCTCAGTTTGTTTAGATAAAATATGTTAAGCTGATTTCAGAAATATGGTTTACAAAGTGCAGGTCACTGCCAGATGTTATTTAATACTTTCAGGCTGACACTTTGTGTCCAGGAAAGTGGGTTCTGTGATGATTCTCTTGTCAATAACTGCTGAGCTGACATTTAACAAATGGATCTGATTTAACACAAATATTGGAACTGATACCTCAATTCTGGCACAAATGTATTGTTTAGGTTCTTCTCAAAACCAAGAGACAGCTCGCTTAAGCTTTTAAACACTATCAGATTCTAAATGCTTGCACTCACACGTGTGCATCAGTAAGTGTGTGCATTTACAAAACCTTATTCAGTTATCAAGTATATTCTATCCTCATTAATGATTGTTTATGATAGCTTGGGGAAAACTAAAGAAAGCTTTAACTACACACCTTACACTGGCTATGTCCCATATTTCTTTTTTTAACAACTGAATGCTTAAAGCAGAAAACCAACAAAATAGGCAGTCAAATTAGCCATAAAAATACATTTCTGAAAGAAAACAATTTTTATTTCCCACTCTGTTTTATGTAGGAATGAAGCATATGAAAACATAATTTCTCAGAGTGGACAGACAGTAATTGCTTTTAAAAAGTCATTAAGAATGTGAAATGCTATGTTGTTTTATATCCACTGTAAATCATAAAAATTCTGCATTTTAACTTGTTTCATAATTTCATCAACTTGATCTAATTTGCAGGCAAAACTAAGGTACTTCCTCCCTCCCTCTCTGAAATATACATGCTTTCAGAATTCTCTCTAGGAGACATGTAGGCAGGCTGCAAGACAGCAAATTTAAAATCTTAACTATCCAATTTTCTGTTTTTCTTTTCTTATCTAGAGTTCTGTCAGTTGTTATATGGCATCTGGTAGCATCACTGACATCCTGTGTTAGTCCTGTCAAGAAAGCAAAGCTTGCATTTTAAGCAAAAAATATGGGAAAACAATAGTTGCATCAGCATGTGTATGTTTGAATGCAAACAGTACTGATAACTCTAAAGGCTTCGTTTCAGGAGAGCACATCTCTACCTCTGGTTCCTTCCACTGCTTTTCACTTCACAGGTTTAAGAAAATCTGTTCCTCCCTTACTCAGACAGTTATACATTAGCCTGTGAATATTTCCTGACCCTTTAGCACTGGGGATCAGTTTCTCTGACATTATATCGGAAATGAAAAGGAAGCACTAAGTTGTAGCCTGCTCTTGCTAAGAATCTCTGCTCATGCAGCCGCTCAGCAAAAGTGTTTCATTAAGAAAAAAAGCTTGAAAACTTTTCTGCATTTTTTGTACATTTACAATGTATACTGGACTACGCCATGACCAATGTGCAGCTTAACCTTTCTAGTTCAGTTCTTCAGTTTTCCCTTTGATTTCTGTTGACATAAAAGGCATTAAGTATCTGACTTCAAAGAACAGCCAGAGTGGATATTTGTTGTTCAGCATGGTGGTCTTTGCTCAAATGGCCGCTTCTTTTGTGTCTCGATTTTTTTCTGTAGTTGGCTTACTATATAAACATTATGCTCTCAGCCTCCCTGTCTCACTATTCACCCTTACAAAAATTATACAAGCTTGTATAAATTATTCTGGTAGCCAAATGTAATATATCCTCAGAATATTTACAATTTCTGTAAAAATGTAAAATCACAGCATTTCCAAAATCATTTGCACTCATGTCAAACATTATTCTGAAAACTTAGAAACAATTAAGACATTATAGTTGTATTAGCAGTTATACTCTCAAATTTAGAAGAAAATGGAAAACATATAGAAGGTTAATTTCCTTTCCAAATTTTACACCAGAGGCTCTCTCCAGAAATTAAAAGAAACTCAGCTATTCTCTGATCGAATTCAATTAGCTTTGATTCTCTGATCAAATAATTTGTGTTTTTTACCATAATGATTTTCTTCTATATTTATCATCCTCATATTAATTGCATTTAGGATACACATGTCTAAAATATTGCTCCCTTGAGCAGAGCAATGAGGAAGAAAAAAAACCAGAAGCAACTTGATTGCAAAGGCTGAGGTAGAAAGCAGCAGCAACCACTGCTACTGCTAACAGAAAGCTATGGGAGTAAGCTGCCACTCATTCACATGCTGGACCAGCTAGTGTAAATTAATTCAGCACTCCCCAAAACAGAGATGTATTAATTTACACCAGTTGAGAATCTAGGACAGATTTTTGGACCACTGAATACACAACAGCAAGCAACTCCTCTGCAATAATTACGGATGAAACACTTTGGCCTGTGTTCAGGGTGAGCGCATCTCATGTATTATAAATAAGATTCCTCATGGCTCCTTTCCACAAAGACAATATAATGCACATCCACAGCACAACCAGGTAGCATCAAGCTACCTGGGACACAGTTTAAACATGACATTGTTGTGCTGCACTGCAACCAGGGTGTATATTTATAAGAGCCCCACCTCAAAGACCTGTTCTTAAGAGACAATCTGGAGGCTGTACAAAGACTTCCCTCCTCTTGCCTGACTGTAGATCCAGGACATGTTACTGATGCTATCAGTGCCTGCTCTTCCACTATATGTACGCAGCACTCTGTTGGAAAGCTGGCAGCATTGTGCATTCATCAACACCAGTAGTTTGAGTGGGTAATGCTACTTATCCTGAATTCTGACTGTAAATTTCCAGAGAACCTTACACTGAGGGATATGAAATCTTTTCACAGTTCCACTAAAAAAAAAACACTGCAGCATCACCCAGTACCACAGACCTCCTTGCACTTTTGGAGAAGGAGCACCTAGCACTTACAAAAAGTTGAAGATGAGGCACAGCTTTTTCCAGCTACCCACTTGCCAGCACACTTTCTATTGCTAAGGAACCAGAACAGGACCCAGAATGATTTACTGTTTGGAGATCGCTGGAGTGCAAGAAGGTACTTGGTTTGGTACCATCTTCTCTTCCCTGTCCTACCCTGACGCCCAGTACAGCCCCTTCCCAGATGTGATAAGTTCTTCCTGGCCTTACATCTGCAGCTGCGCTCCTCCTCCCTGCTGCTGACATGGAGAGGCTAGGTAAGCAACAGGAAAAACAAGGACTACAGTGCAACTGAACTGTGCACAACAGGGCCAGATTTTTTGGCAGAGGGCCAGTACCACGGCACCACAGTGCTACCTCTGTGAAGAATTTGGAAGTACTGTTTGGTGCTGCTTACATTTATAGGAGTATTGGCATATTTCATCAAAGAAAATGAAAGGGAAAAAAATTAAATGCTCTGGGCAGTGAAGGGACGCATTTTACTTCACTGCAGCATCTTCAGGGAATCTGGTCCACTGTTTTTATAAACAAATTTTGAATTTCCCACAGGACTTTAAGGAGTGTGAAGGGCCATGTGAAAAAATATTTGCTCTTTATGAGTTGGCTTGACTCTATCTGGTAAGAATGTTACTTAGATGACACAGGACAAATGAGGACCAAGATAATAGATTGGGGACAGACTATTTAACAGGGCCTGTAGTGGCAGGACAAGGGGCAATGGTTTTAAACTATAAAAGGGTAGATTCAGAGCAGATATAAGGAAGACATTTTTCACTATGAGGGTGGTGAGACACTGGCACAGGTTGCCCAGAGGTGTGGTAGATGCCCCATCCTCGGAAACATTCAAAGCCAGGCTGGATGGGGCTCTGAGCAACCCGATCTAGCTGAAGATGTCCCTGCTCACTGCAGGGGGGTTGGATTAGATGACCTCTAAAGGTCCTTTCCAACCCAAACCATTCTGAGATACCATGACATTGTACAAGTCTAGTCATTTCTATTGCCAGCAGTTTTAGATCAATTTAGACGCAAAATAAAAAGATACAGGTCAACTTTTGAAAATTAGAAAGGAAGGAAACTCCCTTACAATTTTTTCCACTGCTGAATGGCTGTCTCCTCAGAGCAGGGAGAAAAATAGAAAGAATGAACACAAGGGAAACTGTGCATGATGAGTGAATATGGCCCTGTATGATAGCCTCGGTGAGCTCGGAAGGCCAGAAGGACGGTATTCCCTTCCCAGGTCTTCCACTGGGTGAATTACACAAAATGCATCCCTTCTTTGTGCACCAGATTTCACCTGCAAAATGGAAATAACTTCAGCAGTCTCTTCTGTAAAGTGTTTTGAGATTTTCTGGTGGGAAAAACAAAACAAAACAAAACCAGCCAAACTTAAAAATTAGTTTCTTTATTTGAGTTTCATGAGAACAGCACTTGTAAACTCTGTGACAGTGTCATGCTGAACACTTTCTGTAGTTGGTTACAATATTAATATTCTACCTGGGCAGGGCGAACTAAAATAACAAATTATATATTTTTTTTGCACAATTTCTCTGATTTTTTCACTAATAGATCTTAAAACACTTTACATAAGAGAGTTGATATTATTTCAATTTAGACTATTTAGATTATGCTGCCCTCAGCTTTGGGTAAACAGAAAGCTCAGGCTAAGCAACAAATCAGTGTCAAAGTCAGGAATAGAACCCAGGAACTTAGCAGCCTTTTTCTATGCTCTAACCAGAAGAGGAAATAATTCTTAAACTGAAAATTAACATGATTTTTCCCTACTCCCCTTTAGGAATCAAAGCAGTAAAACAGGCTTGTGTTTGGCCATGGGAACTTTTTACTGCTCCAAGTCAGTTTTACAGCAGTATTTGCTAGCTGCAACAGGTCTATAAAAAGGTAATACTCAACACCATGTCCTATATTGCTTTGTTTGTTGAATTTTAAATGCAGTATTTGTATCCACAATAGCATAATAGAGAAGAAAGTAGAAAAACAAATTGAAATTTAGATGGGTGAAGAGAGTTATTACCTACTACCTACGTAGAGTAGGGCACATCAAGAATAAAGTCAAGGTGAAAACACAAGTTCACTCTCCAGTGAAAACATTTCCTAAAGAGGATGTGCAGTGGTCTGTATACAGCATTTGAGTGATCTATTGCATGAATCAGTGTACAGATTTTGTAAGTGTGTGCAGGTGAACCTATCAGGTACAGAAGGTTTATCATTCACTCCAAAGGGATACATTCTGATCTATGCACCCTTTAGAAACAAGAAAGAAAAACTGGGGTCTTGTTTTTCTTGCCTGCTTTTCTGCCACTGTCACTTCACTACAGTAATTAAGAAAAACACAGAAAATGTAAACTCTAGGATAAAAATCTTCCCTTCCTCCATTCATTCTTTTTTTTTTTTTTTTCCTGGAGGCTTTTTATCAGTTTGTACAGAATCATGTCCCACAAAATGAGTTGGTTTATTGAGTAATATTATAACTGTTCTAATTACTGAAGGAAGTGAAAAGTCACCAAAACAAACATATTCAGTCTGCTAATTTTACTTGCAGTTTCTGAAGTGACATAATGCAGCTTCTTTTTAAAGCTTTCTTGAAAAAACAGCAATTTCCTGTGTTTATTTTGTCTTCTCTTATTTCAGAAAAGTCTCTCTGATTTGTGCCAGCAGATGTGATCTTCATGATAGAAAGATTTTTACCAACAAGGAGTTTTAGTTGGTATGATCACTGGAGAAATAAAGCCCTTTGAGTATTACTGCCTTCATAGATTTTTAAACAAATATTGTCACGGGCCTTTCAAGTGATTGTCATTTAGGGTTTTAAAAAAGAATAAACTCAACATTTAGTTACTAGGACCATTGTATAACAACTTGTGATCTACTTTATGCCTTAAAGTTCTGCCTTAAACTCAATCCATTTTATTCAGCTGAGTAGAATGGAAACTCATATGGTATTTGTTATCTTTCAAGAACTGTGACAATCTGTTGTAGGACTTTTTTATGTTTTAAAATTACAATAGCAGTGAGAGTAGAACGTTTACGTGCTCATCTTATTAAAAAAGCATTTCATGGCCAGCATGGAAGCCAAGTGGACTAGACTGTAGATTTCACTGTGCTTTTTCACTGCTTTGACTTTAAGTCAGAATATGCATATTTATAAATGAAACAGCTATTTTTAAAAAAAATGGACTCTTGGCCAGAGGGTACAGCCATCTACCGGTTAAAAGACATTTCAGGGACAAATTTTAAATAAACTGCAACAATCAAGTTACAAGCAATGGGGAGAGAAGTAGGGGATTATAGATATATAAGGACCTGTCAAGTTGCATGGTTTGCCAAAAGCACTATTTTGTGATGTAATATAAAGATTTGTCCTATAAGCATTAAATTCTGAAAAAAAAACAGTTTTATTTGCAGCGGGGACAAGAACAGGAGGGAGGAGGAAAACTTTCTAGAATTCAACTCAAAACAAAAACTGAAAGTGTCAGAATTTCATGTAAAAAATGTCACTGTCTCACTATGTCAGAAACAAGCAAGCAATAATATGAGGAAAAGGCAGCTGGTACAGACCAAAGATTTAGTCACACATGGGTCATAGAAAATATCAAAATCTTCTGACATAGCCTTCTTGTGGATACACAGTGTACTGTACTCTATACTTTTCTCAATCCTCAGCAAACGCTAGAATAGGATTTGCTACAAGTCTTCCGCAGAAATTTTCTTTACCTAACAAAGCCAATATGAAGATCATGGCATAGGCTGACTATGCACAGAACGGTGCCTGAGTATCACAGAACACCTTTCATGGTCTGTTTTTACTAGAGTTCTTAAATATGCTACTATTTGCTTACTAAAAATGCTATGCAAAAAAAAAAGAAATGCTCTGAATAATCTATTCATATGATCCCATTGGTGATACACAGAACACATTTTTTTAAAGCCTTTATAAACCAGACTACCAAGTTCATGCTCAAGAAAGCAAAAAAATCTGAAGGGATCTTTAACAGACAGTTGCACAGAGGGCGAGAGGAAGAAATGGCCTCAGTATAAAACCGTCGTCCCATAGGAATGCTCCCAAGAAGACAATATTCTTCAGCCACAGCAGTAAGCATGAACTCAGGTCTCTGTCAAGTATCAGTTGTTAACACTGTACAGCTCCTGCTAGCTGAAGAACAACCAATCAAATAACATTTAAGACATGAAGTCATGAATAAGGAAAAGACAAAACAGTTCATAAGAAATCAAAGCTCACGTATAAGAGTAACTAATATATTTGAAATCATAACGACAGCCAATTTATTGCATTAACTGAGCTCTGAACTTTCTTTCATCAATCTGTCTCTAAAAACAGATTTATTCCATTTTTCCTACTCTATGGTATGTAAACCCTACCAATACTGAGAGAGAATGAAAGATTAGTAGATTACTCATATTTAGTACACCCAGTTTTATAACATAAGAAAGGCTATGCTTTCACCCTGCCTAAGACAGACACACCATCCTGGTTATCCCTTTAGCCTGTGTACACGCTCACTGAATACAGAGCTTCACTGTGAAAATTCTCAAGTTTCTGAGCTAAGATTTTTTTTCCAAAATTCACATGAGCTTGAAAGAGAACACCCTCACAACCAGATAATTTGAAGAGGTAAAATTAATGCATAAAAGAAACTTCCCTATGCTTATTTGCCACTAGCAAGAAACCAGAAATAGAGATTCTACACACAGTGCTCCTGTATTATTCTGATTCCCACAAGAAACTCCACATTGTTTTCCCTTTTTTGTTTATAAAGTTACAGTTAACTTGAGTGTCGCCTGCTCGAGAGAAAACACGCTGTTCATTTATTACAAGGATCAAGCAACATAAATCTGCAGATGCTGCACTTACCACCCACAGACTTCTGAAACATGCATACAGGTAAGCTCTCATTACACCAGTGCCTACTGTTTAGGAAGCACAACAGCACTGACAGTTTTACAGTACATAACAAGGCCCACGGCCACTACATAAAGTCTGTCAGGAAAACACGTTCAAATTCTAACAATATAGTCTTTAGGGAGGAAGAGTCCCATTTGATCTGAACAGTCATTCTAAAGCCTTCAAATGCCTATATTTTCTATGATCGCTAAATACAGAGCATAATTTACTTCACTTATTGTTTGGCTCCCTGCTTTTTGAATAGACCGGTAGCCAGTTACTGACTATTTTTGCTCAGAAGTTCACTCGACCCTTTCTGAAGAAAATGTAAGGAAGTCATGCCTAGAATTATTTGTAACCATTGTGGTCTACAGAGTCAAATTGCCTTCTCTGCACACAAGCTCAGTACCTCTCTGCATTGTCTGCCTCTGCTCCTAAAGCACTGTCGCCTCTCCCTCAGAGAAGTACTCAAAATGGTCTTCCTGTGAGACTCCTGCCCACAAAGAGCTAGGCTTTATCAAACCATGCACCAGCACCAATTCCATATTGCTACTTTCAAAAGTAAGAAAAAGAGAGGAAAACGGGAAAATAGAGAAGGTGGGAAAATAGAGGGGAAAAAGGAAAAGGCATTTGTCTCACAGCCACACAAAACTGCAAAATGCACAACTTCTGCAAAACCTGACATGGGAAACTTGTCTGGGAACACTATGCTTTCACACAAAGGCGGCAGGTTCAGAATTAACTTAAACGCAGGTTTGCCATGAAAGCTTTACAAATCTTCAGACGCCAATATATTCTGCAAAGTTCCATACAAACACCTTAACATGCTTGAGTTCACCTGAAATTCATCATACGCTAACAGGAGAAAAATCCTATCCATGGAAAAAAAAATAAGAAATATGCACATACTCGAACTTCAAAACAAAGCAACAATTTGAGCTTACACACAGACACCCTGAACTGCAGTAAACAGAAACCAGTAGTGATAGTGGTTGAACGTCTGGTGAAATATGGGAGCTGAAGGGATTTGTAATTTAAAGAGAAGTTAACACTGCACGTTGTTTTCTAATAGCTTCTGGTTCAAGACTCATGCAATATCTCTGTTTTTAATACCAACCATCTGTACTAAACTTGAAATGTATCAGAGCTGCATATCTTTAAGATACAGAAAAAACAAATTATGTAACTACTGGTCACCAGCCCAATGTCCTTTCTGCCTTATAGGAAACACAAGTTTCTGTTACTGGGAAGATACCCAAACTGTAACATTTTGATTGCTGATGCAAAGAAGGAAATAATTTTCTGCAGTCACATTAGAAAATATTAAATCATTGACAAATACCTTGGAAAACCTGCTGTGCCTTAATTTATATTTGCAAGAGCTAAAAGAAAGAAGTAATAAGAGTTCTGGTGCGTCTCAGACTTCTACTCGTATAAACAGAGCTTGCTCCTGCCTATTGCTTATTAGTCTAAAAGTTGTTCAACTTTCAGTGCAGAGGTGAGAGAAAGAAAAATTCTACCTCTGCAAAACTCATGGACTCAAACTAAAAATAAACCCATTTCTCCCTTCTCCCTGAAATCCTTTTCTGCTTTTGTTTGTTTGTTCTGGATTTTATCAGTCTCTTTTTCATGCTGGCGAATCATGTCTCTGACACAGCTGATTCCATTTATCTATCCTGGGAGAAAACAAAAGCTAAAAATAACTCTTTTGGGGTTTCTGCTGGGTTTTGCACGAGAAGGGACTGAGTATGTTCATTCCAAGCTTGTGCGTCAATGTTTTGCTTTATCTTCGCCGGGGTTGATATTTAACTAGTACCATGTTAGAAAAAGAAAAAAAGAAAGCTTTCTGCTGTCCATAAAATTCCAAGTTGGCTAAAATTTAACAACATCTGTGGCAAATGAAAAAAAAAACTTTCTTAACATACAAGTTAATACTACAGTATTATATTTGCAAGTGGGAGCTTTTTTCCCAAAAGCGCTTTGCCATTTCTTGTAACCACCAACAATAAAATGCACAGGTTCTATCAGGCTGCAGTATTTATGCTTAAAAAAAATTTTTTTTCTACTTTGAAAGACTCTAATGATTTAAAAGTAGTTCCTAACTTTAAAATATCATTGCAACCAATAATCAGTCTCATACAGTGAAAGACACTTCATTTGGGCTGGGCTGGAAATCTTGCAGGAACATTTCTATGATCCCAGCGCTTCTTTCTCCCATTTGTGTTAGACATACCTGAGTCGCTCACTGTGAACACAGCCACAGGAGAAGTGTTTTGATGTCTGTGGCTTATTCTGTGAAGTGCAGTGGGTGTCACTATTTCTGGGCACTGGGAATTTTTTGGGCTAAGTATAGTATGTGTGCAGAGGGAAATTTCAGGTCAGTATTGCATTTCATTAATTTCATTCATGTAATTCTAACCATAAAAACAAGAAATTGATCGTTGGGTTATCTGCTTATGCAGCAACTGGGTTCAAGACAGATTTTCAGAAGAACTCACACTAGTTATAACCAAAACTCAGATTTTCAGAAAACTCTCAGCACCTGGCATGATTAGGGATGAGCACTTCAGGCTCTTTTCTCTACATGCAAGTGCCCTGAGAAGTTAAGTTCTTGAAAACCAAGCTCAGCCTTTAGTCTGAAAGATACACATTCAAAATGAAATACACATTGCATGCACCAGTAAAGGTCATATTCTTCTACCACATCTTAAAGAGAAAATGTGGTGGTTAAAGTAAAAAGAACAAAGAACCATTAACAAAATCTTCAGATGGTTTATGAATGCTAGTATGAGTCACTGGAGCGTGACTGAGATGTACAGAGAGTCAAGATGAGTAACAGTACCAGGAGCTTAGCCCCAGCGCATCAGGCGACTGACCTTTTAACCTAGTTTTGTCTGTTCCATGCTAACTGCTCATCCCAAGCACCCTTTGCTTTTGCTTAGGGGGAGGCAGTGGTGCAGGCAAAATAAACCTCTTTAGGGCCTGCAAACTCAGCACAGGAAGATGAGGACACTTGGGCAGGTAGCTACATTGTCCTTTTTGGTACTACTGAAGCGCTGCCAGCAGTACACAGACTTCTGGTTTCAAGTCACCTCACAACATGATCCAAATCACAGCTGTTGGCTAGCTTGTTTGTAAAAGAGAAATGAAGGATCAGTGTGACTGAAAATCTATATACATAAAAGAAAAAAATCCCTGCAGACTTTTAAACATATTTGGGGAATGCAGTGGAAATACGTATCAGGAAAAAATGATGCTACATTTAAAAAGAGACTCTAATTATCTTTTTCAACATTTAGCAAGATTAGTGACTGTGACATACACAGCAACTTGCCAAAAGAAAGCAGATAAGCTCTAAGGAATCCAGCAAGAAACATAGATTTCCCTAGCACCAGAGTGGTCCACAGTTAAGAGGTATGACTTTAGGGAATCACTAAAAGTGGTATTTAAAAAGAAGGTGGTTAGAAGAAAAACAAATAAATCTGACAACTGCCAGTAGTATCATAATTGAAGTAATAATATTCATTTTCCAGATCTTTCAGAAAATTCAGACTGAAAGCCATAGGCAATGGACCACAGCAAATCAAGCATATCAGCTTAGAACTTAGGAAATAGTACTGGGGTGGCAGCATTTGTACGTTCTACAAATGAAATATTGAGAGCTCTCTGTGCTAAATACAGCTAAAGTCAAAGTCACAAAGTATGAAGGGATTTCTGAAAACAATATTCATCAAACAACAAAAAGTTACTTCTGTAAGTCCCTTGGCAAAACTGCCCGTGATATCACTACATTCCAGGCTTCTTACGCTGACTGAGCTGGAAGCATTTAAGTTCATGAACTCCAGCCTCTCATAGACACTCCTAGTACAGTTATTCTAACTGGGGCCACAGTGTGCTTTTCAGAATGTTCCACACCTAACCTTGAAGTGAATGTGTGCATCTCCTTGAGAAGGAATAGCTTGTTCTTCCTCCATCTCCCAGTAATGCAATTGCTCTGTTCTGTATTACACGTTACAATATATGAAGCAGCAGCTTTTTCAGATGTTTCATTGAATACGAATAGAGTGGGGATGCAGTGACTACAGCTTCACTGGGTTGTGGTTGTTGTGGTTGCTCAGCTGCAAGCCATCTTGTATTTCAAGATCAAAATGAACAACAGAGGAAAAGGAAGAACAAAGTGCTACCTTGTAGAGACAGCAGTAGCAAAATATTGACAAAACATATAATTTTATCCATATCCAAGTCAGTCGCATTTACAAGGCAAGTACATTTGAAGTGTACTTGTTTAACAACACAAAACAATTTATATACAATTTCCCATTCCATTTGTTCAGACATACCTCCTTTGGGTTCAGAAAGGATTTGCTGTTGCATCACTGAATATACCTAGGCAAAATATGATATTACTCGCTTTTCCCTTATGAATCATTTCCAAGAATGACCTACAAAATTACTCTGCAAAATTTGTATACAGCTACCAAAAGCGAGAATCACTCATTTTTACTTGCAAAAGCATAGTTATTTAGAAAGGCTGATAGTTGGAAGTTTTCTTTCAAAACACTCATACCTGATCTGCAAACTCTTTGAACTTAATGTGATGCTATTTTCCTGTTATTTTTCAGCATGCACCCATATTTTAGCTGGAGAACTTTTAAAGAAGGTCTATGGAGGAGGTATAGGCACCCATCCACAGTGTAGGATTTGGAACAAACACAAGTTCTACCACAGCCATAACATACGAAACACAACTTTCCAAAGCTAGCATTGTATTCAGTTTTCAAATTAAAAATGTGTCTATGCACATACATGCAAGCAGCTTATAATTAGAAGCAAAAGTAACAAAGCCTGACACTACTCAGTGACATGCCTCCACGCCAACAACCATCTACAGATACGGGAAGTGCATGATACAATCAGTAAACATGCATGATTTTCCTCTATTGCACTGGTCAGCACCAACGCTACACAATGTCATTAAAAAATCCAAATGTTCTTTTTCATCCCTGGAGAGAGCCATGGGTGGGACTGGAGAATTTACTATTGCTGAGGTATAGTAGGGAGGAACAGGAAGAAAATAACAGTTTGTAATTCAACCTGACCTTTAAAAATACTCATTTACATCTCTTCCTTCCAGTTCTGAAATCACCAGCATCCTAAAAATGAATGCTTGTTATACTGCAGCCTCTCTCACAGTGGGAAGCAGCTGGCACAAAGGAAGTATTAATAGGGCCAGGTGGCACGTCCAAGTGGGCTGTGAAGAAATGTGGAACCGCCCAGGCCTTTTAAGATCCAAAAAAACTGTGGCAGAGCAAAACTCCATCTTAAAGCCGTGCAGAAAATAAACAGGAATTCAAGACGTAGTATTTTCTGAGGCAGAACTGAAGTACCTCGAGACTGCCTTGGAAAACAGCTTCTCTCCCACTGCTGCTTAAAAAGAAGGGATGTGGGGAAAGAGGGATATGTTCAGTCTAATAAATATGCAGATTTCTCCTTGTCACTCAGTGCACTGTTGAATGGGTCTTCTTCCTAACCCCTGGCCCTTCTCCTGCACACTTACTTCCCTTAGCCTAGGCTACTCGTCCAGTCAAACCCAGCACATCCCTATTTGTTCAGTCTCTCTTTTGAACAGTGTTTCTGTTTGGCCAAATGTCCAATTTAATGCTCTGAAATTGAACTTTTTTATTCTGCATTTTTTCTCTTTAAAATCCCCTAGTTGGTGAATTCATAATATGGTCTTATTGTTCTTGAATGCAGATATATCTGATGCAGGATACTGTAGCTGAATGTATTATTTTGTTGCTTTTTTGCCTCTCACTCCCTCAGTAGATATCAAGTCACTTCTCTTAAAATGTGCACTGTACGTAAACATCTGCTGATGTTTAAGTGAAAACACAACAAGATGCTTTGGGGCACATGTTTCAAATGCAACTGCTTATTTTCATGTTACTATCCTTAAACAGAACTTTCTAAATAAGGAACAGGAAAATACATCAGCCTGAATTTCACATGCTTTTGTACACTATCTCAGTAGCATCCATTAATCAGTGTATTTCGACCTGGTTCAGCTACAGTCATAGGCAAATAAAAGGCTGGCCATACCATTAATGTGCCCATATGGAAAGTGAAAGAGGGCCAAGAGTTTGGAAAGTTGAAGTTAAGAAAGATAGTTCCATAAACCTTGCAAGCCTACATAGAAAAAAAAAAAATCTGTCTTCATTATATTCTCAAAGTAAGGAACTGTACCAAGATAATGAAGGATTTCTTTCCTCCCTGTATATTCTCAGCCTCTTCTACTGGGTCTTTTGCACATATTTAAACAGATAAGCAGCCTGGTAAATATCTGGTGCTGTGAAAAAGTGGAAGCAGAGAAGCAGAGGGAAGAGCCAGACAAACATTTTTGGAGGCAGCACAATCTTAGATCACTTTAAATTGATTGTGAAACCACAGCCATGAAAGTGAGAAACAGTCAGGATTTCTGTAACATATCAGTAAGACAACCTGGAAAGGAGCTAGTGAAAGAAAATTAAGTACTTGGTGAAAAACAGAGGGATCTATTAGCTAATTTAAGAAAAAGTCTTGATTGCAGGTTCACGGTTTAAATATTGCTTCTACTTCTTGAAGTGTGGTTTTTGCGGGGTTTGGTTTTGTTTTGTATTTAAATGACTACATCAAAGTTCCCAATGATTTGCTGCCTTAAGTTATTCAAGCGATTTTGGAGACTCCCCAACAAGATAGCTCTTTTACCCAGAGGAAGCAGTTTTCTTGAGCCACGCCTTCCACAAAACTAGACCCAGAGAAAGCTTCACATATCATTTTTTCTTCTGAAGGATAAAAAGGACAGAGAAAAACTGATCCATCCTTCTAATATGTGTTCTGTAAGAAACCTGTGTGAGCTCAAAAAAAGGCAAAACCCCAAATATAAGCACACCTGGGGCTTTCTATTATTCTTTGTCCAAAGTGTCCAACGTTTCATGTATCTCTACCGTAATTCACTTGTAATTGCACTCCCTACTCCTTTTGTTTATTGAAACTCAATAGAATTTTCTTGAAAACCTGTTCTGTTACCATTTACTAAATAGCTGATTTTTAACAGGTCATTTTACTTCCCTTTTCTATTCCCATTTTAGTCCTCTTGCATCATGTTTCTTAATTCAGTTCTAAAAAGAAAGAAGCAATATTAAAAAGTATTTGGAAGGTACACTGGCCTGTGGTTTATTTCAACAGTTATCATTGTTAATTAAAAAAAAATCCAGGGGAAGAGTAAGCTTCTGCTCCAGAGGACAGAGCAGTCTGCATTATCAATGTTCCTTTGCAATGGAAAGAATTCTTCTTCACACAGATAAATGGCCATTTATATATGATTGGTAAAAAAGTGCTTGTCTGCATTTTCTCAGGAGTATTACCTACTGATTTTTTAAAAAGTGTAATTTTTCATCTGAAAACCTCAGAGTACGTTGCAGGACTCTGGGAGCTTGCAACAGTCTCACTCCAATTATGAGGTACGTACTCTGTACTTCTATGAATGGATAAAATGAGGCAGAGGCTCAATTTCCCAACCATGGGATAATCAAACTCAGTAGTAGAATGAAGACCAGAAAGCATGCTATGCTTTTACAAGTGCTACAAGAATTGTTGCGCTTCTCAAAGTATTTGACACGATCATATGATAGGGCTTGTCTAAATGAGCATGGTAAGGTTGGACATAGAGAAAAAACATTAACCATTGTGAGAGACTGTAAGAATTTACATTCTTCCTTTAGCATGGCTAAGGTAACTACACAGTGTAGCTGAGAATCTCACTAATTAGCTTAATTTTTCGTTAAGGAACTTACAGAATTAAGCACAGATACAGAATGCATGCAGGGCATTTCTTGGTACAGGAAAAGGAGAAAAGCACAAACAAAACCAGACTCAACGTTTCAGTCAGGTGGCCATATGTTCCTTTATTTCACAAAGTTCAGATCTCATTTTTGTCGGCAAATCAACAACAAACTTCTTTTCTACCGTCATTCACTTGACTTTTTGCCAATGCATTAAAGCATTTTTTCCCCAAAGGAAAACACATCCCCAGCATCATTTACTACTCCCCCTAAAAATACTTTACAGCACAGCATTACATGCATACTTTTGACAATTGTGCTTTTTGAAAACATCTTTCTCTGTAGAAGTTAGACAATGAAAGGTTTTTCATGCCAGAGAGATACTGTTTTAAATACGTGCTACTGACTAAGAACAGACAGTTAAGATAATGTTCATTTCTTGTCTTTATAATCATAAAACATTTTACTGTATATAGGTACAAGCCTGGGTAAGCCCACAGTCATCTAGTCTTGTAACCCCCAAACCCCCAAAAACATCATAATACATCAGTGTCTGAAAGTTCTTTTGACTCTTACCTACCAACAGAAAAGTAGAAAAACTAATTTTATAACACTTTCTTATGCAAGAGGGTTTTTTCTTTTCCTGTTGTCTCAAACTAATAATTCCTTTAGCCAAAATTTAACATTGCTTTAGATGTAAAACATTTTTGCAGATGATTGTCATTAAGGAACATTAGAAAAGTCAGGTTATTAAAGTTAAAAAATAAAATGCTAAGGGTCCTATAGCTATGATTAATATCAGAACAATTTTTACCATCCTTTGTGTTACAGACAGAAATTCCCTTTCACTTGTTCCACAGATATGCAAAATGGCATGTACAAAAGACGAAAGACATGGGATCTGCAGAAAATGCAGGTTGACAGAACATTACAACAAACACGATAAGTATTCCTTGGCTAAGTAGTGAACAAGCACTGTGTTTATATGTCCATAATCATTTGAAGGAAACGAAGATAAGGTCTGTTAGTTTGTTATTCAAAACTAACAGATGGATTTTAAGACAGGGAAGATTGAAGTTGATTGTCAGAATATTTCCTTGATGGAAAAGTGTGTTCACAGGTCTCATACTCAGTATCATGGAGGATTATAAAATTTATATACTCCAGTAATATCAAAGGAGAAACTACACAACCCCAAACCTGTTTCCCATTTGTGATTTGGACTTTGTGGACTGTATTTGTACGAAAGGTGTCTTTCCATGGGTTGTTGTGCAGCAGTCCCAATCCCTTTGCACAGTGAGTCCTCTTTGAAGTCATGCTTTTGTAGCAGACACAGGCTAACACATGACCCTTAGAGCCTGCCTACATATGAACTGCAACCAAATAGCTCATGGACCGCAGTTCACAGTCGCTCAACACAAGCTCATGTGTAAACACCACGGTATACAACCCATTTAATAATTTGGGTCCAGAGCCTGCACAGAGAAGTTACTCCACTGCACTCTGAGAATAGCTCAAGCTAATATCCCGTGTCAAGGAGTTCCTCAGATTTCTCCCTGCCTCCAAAGACTTTTATTGCTGGCTGCAGCAGCAACACTACAGATTTCACCTGCCAGAGCACAACTGGTTGCTAGTCCAAAACAGGCCAGCTGTGTTTACATAAAAGAACTCAAAATGACTGTAAACAAAAAGACCTTGAACTTAAATTCTTTCCTTCATTTTCCTACCTTCCAATAAACTGAGGCATTTTAAAACAGGTAGATAAGGAGGCTGTGGCTACTACTGTGAAGGATATTTCTGAAATAAAGATGAAGTCATCCACCTGAATTGTCAGACAATTCTATATTATTTCTTTGTTACCAGACAGGGATACTGAAACCAATGAACAAAGAGAAACTCCTTACCCAGGGAGAAGTCTAACTGTTGTCAAACTTTTATATTAACCTTGCTCTGAGAGTGCTAGAAGAAAAGCCACCTCAGACAAGTAGTGAACAGAACAGTGTTGTCTTGAATAGCAAATTCTATAATGAGCTCATGCCTCTCCTGTTTGTGAAGGAGATAAACACTTACTGAGCAAGGAACAGGCAAAGATAACGTTGGTCATAGGTCCTGTTTTAAATTTTCATGCATTAAAGCATCACAATTCCTCTGCTGAAATCAGGGATTTTAGAAATGTTCATCACTGTGGCTTAAATGATACAACTCAAAAAGATGACAAGTTTGTGATACTATGAGGATTTTGTTTTTTTAATTGCTATCATTTTATTGTGTAATATTTATATGAGATAAAGACTGAAAGGGTAAGGTAAGGGCATATATTTTGGGTTTTGTTATTTCCAATTTAGTTATAGAGGCCTGAGATATAGGCTGTGGCAAAGTCTTTAATCCAAACATCAAAAAGACGTTTTGAGCACTAGAGGGCCCAGAAAACTTTACAATATACCTATGAAAATCCCAAAATAATTTTTAAAAGTTTTACATTCATCTGCTGGGACATTTGTTTCTCATGTCAAATAAAGCAACTAGTAAAATCTGCTAAACCATGGCTAGGTGTTTATCTATTGAAGGTGAAGAAAGCTGCCCTTGCAAACAAGCACTTAAATTTTATTTTACCCTAGGCCACCCACAGTGTGTTTACTCATCACACACACAGACTTGCTGTAAAGTAAGCAGGAGGATAATTCTGACAATTTTCAGGATTTAATACTATGCATGAGTAATAAAATTAAATTCAGAGTCCAAGTAAATATTCAGGGGTTCAAGCACACAGGTTGGTTAAGAGCTTTCACAATTAAGAAAACAAACACCAAAAGACATCTAAAAAGGTGTAACATAATATCACAGAAAAAACCTGACCTCTGTAACACAGGCATAGACTCTGTTTCACAGAAGTCCAATAGCTACCTAAGTAATTATGCCTCTAAACTTATGTTTAACCAACGACATACAAGGCTGACTGCTCATTGTAGCAAGTGAGTAAATTTGAAGGAAATGGGGATAACACCCGAATCTTAGCTTATCAATTACATCTCCACGGCGGGGACCTGCTGTGATGTTGCTGAAGAGATGTGTTGACAATGAAAGATAAAGAAGATAAAGACTTTATTCCCAGTTTTCCAGATGCAAGACGTTCTTCCTGGGAAAAGTTTAAGGCCCTCTGAGGATGCATAAACTCAGATTCTTGACCAGCTAGAGGGAGCAAACTCAGGTGTTTGATCATTTAAAAGGAAGTCAGAGCTCAATGAAGGCTACTTCTCAGCAGAGAGAGCAAGATCAAATTTTGTTGTCCAGGGCTTTCCCCAGACTTAGGCACACACACACTACTCCTACTGCACAAAGAAGAGGAGGAGAAGCTGGAGAGATTAATGAGATGTTGAGGTGGTTATGGATGATAAAGGGAGCCGAGAGGAGGCAGAGTAAGCTCTGAAGTGGTCAGCAAGATGTGCAAGGGAGCTCTTGGTAAGAGTGAGGGTCCTTTAACTTTCATCCAGACTGCTGGTTTTTTCCCTGCATCTATTTTCCTCTCTTTTGAGGCACGAGCTCCCCATCTCCTGTCCACCTCTCTATCACAATCGACAGAACCTGCACTCGCGACCTAACACAGCACCTAACTGATCCCTCATCCTCAGGAACAGCCATTATACCTGTGCCTCCAGTGTTGCTAGGGGAAAAGGGGGAAACAGGAGAAGAGAGCACTGGCTTAGCCCATTCCTGCTGCTGAGACATCAAAGCTCATGTCACAAAGCAATTTTCCCTCACTGACAGCAGCAGCACTGTATAGAAGCAGCAGGGATAACTAGCTTAATAAATTGTACCTTATTTTATTTAGAGTTGACCTTGGGTTTCCCTGCAAGAGAAAGGGTCAAAACCCTCAAGGTACCATAGCAGTTCCTTGGCTAGCAAGTTCTCCTCAGTGCATGTTTAAACTTAACACTAACAGGCTCATTTTCTATATTAAAACTTAAGCAGATCTTGTCAGGTGGATAACATGAGATTAACAGAAGCCTTTCACTCAAAGATACACATACAAGGTGATGCATACAAAACAAATTGAAACTGTTCCTACATTAAAAAAAACCAACCAAACAAAAAACCCACTTAATTCTTTGTCAAGATGAGAAAGCATATGAACTTCCACAAATAATGAAATTCTGAGATGAAGTTGTCTAAAATTTGCATTTTGTGCAGCCGCAGCTGAGAAAGCGTAAGAAAAGAACTAAATACAGGAAGAGTACATGCTTTGTTTATCTGAAATCCCTGGTGAATGCTGAAATTTCCACACATTTCAGTTTAGAAATAATTTTTTTTAAAATAACAAAATAGCTATGTAAGCACAGAAACATGTGGAAACCTCTAGCAAAGCTGCGTCCAAGAAAACAAATACCAATTACATTGTACTATTGGATTTGCAGTACTGTAGGGACAAGTCACCGAACCTATTGGAGGGAACCCTTCAGTAGCAACTGCTGAAGTAAGAGAAACCAGCACAAGAACTGCTTTATTAGCTCTTTGAGATTTGTTTTCAAATATATTTTAATACTAATGAGCATCACATATATTGTAGACAGCTGACTAAATAAAAAGGCCATCAAGATTATCTATTCTTGCTAGTCCTTGGGTGCAGGCAGTCTAACTAACGTAAACCAGAAGAGATAAGTATCAGTAACTTATGAAAAATGCCATTACGGCATGCTAGAAGCAAAACAGCCATGTGAAATGAGAGGAACAGAACTCAATATAGCGTGCAATGACTGTAAGCTTCAGTGCCCACATACTAAGCTTTCTGTACTGTAATGGTCTGATACATTCATTTTGACCCAGAGACCAGAGATAAATTGTCTTAGCAATACAAACAAACAGCTAAGCAATTAGGGCAAAGTTTTTGGAGAACATAGTGATAACATCTAAAAGCATTGTTGGGTGATGGGGAAAAACAGCCCTGGAGATAGGGAGTTTAATCTGAAGTAAGGAGAGAGTATAATTGCTTCTCCAAATTACAATGCACTAAAAAAAAAAAAAAAAAAGACAGACAAGCAACTGGCACTGGTATTTGTCTGGCATCTATTTCAGTGTATCCAACCTAAAAAATAACTGTCATTGTCCCATTTGGAGTTGATCAAGTTTTGCCTATGAAAAGAAAGATTTTACTTGTGCAGCTGTTGAAGTGTCAGAGCTGAGAAATCCATGAGGAACCACCAGGTTATAAAAAATTTCTATCACTTAAATTTCCTTAAAGTAACTTATTAAAATAGTTTCCAAGCACTGAGGTTAACACAGTAGTCAAATGTCCAAAGCAACAATTTTATCTATCAGATTTTACGTACCAGCCCTAAACACAGATGTATATTAGTTGCAATGCAGGACATTGCTGCAACAATGTCTATTACCCCTAGGCACAGAAGCAGACATAACTAGTATTTAACCTAAACTGTGCGTCGATTTAGCTATGAGTATTTGGTTACTGCTTTAAAACTTTGTGCAAAATGTTATCTATATAAAACCAAAGTGCTATCTACATTAAGAAATAAGTGAAACATGAGACCTAAAATACATTCTTTCAATTTGGATTGAGTGACCCAAGAAAACAGCCATAGCAGATATAAAATAATCTCTTGAAGTAACACTAATTTTGTTGTTGTGAACAATTATTGTCTTGTCTAAAACCCTAATCGTTTTATTAGATGGAGATGCCTGCTTATTACAAAATACCTAAATTTGATTTTAGTGAAAAATTTGCCATATGGCGGAGATAAATGCATATTGTCTTTTACTGAAGCTGAATGCCCAGTGATCTCATAGTGTTCACCTAAGGAATGACATTGGTACCGTTTTTAAATGCATAATGAAATGAATTTGCATACAGCAAGTTTTTTACTAAAGAAAAATCTTACATGGAAAAACAAGTTCTTTGAAATACATTTAAAAAGTCAGTAAGACATTTTGAAAGATACATAATTTAAACATTTGTAAGAGATGTGGTTTTGGAGCTGCCATAAATGATCCATAGTCTTAACTCCATATAACAGAAGGAGCTCACATCACAGAACAGACCTCAGTCACGTCATCTGAACTCTGATGTCATTTAATGCATTGAAAGTAAGCATATTGTGTACTATGTTGCAGTATACAAAAATCTATAAAAGCTACCTGAATGAACAATTATTTATATTTCAATAAGGAAAAATACTTTTTAGTTCAAACCCCAGTATGAAACATCATAACTAAATTATGCCATTTTAATTTGTGATCAATATATTATTTTACAGGCTATTTCTAAAGTTTTTAAATAGATTTTTCATAATATAATTAATTATGAAATACCAAAGAAATCACCCATAAATAGCATTCTTTAACTACACAACTCTTCTCCACATCTGTAATAAAATGTTCTTTCCTATCTCTTTCTCTTCCTCTAACCTGTTAATCACAACCTATCAATTAACAACACTGAGCTCCCTTAAATTTCACTTCCTGTTTCTGCATTTTTCTCTGTCTGATACAGCCCTAGAAAAAATCTCCTACAGCCCTCCTTGTCTGTAGGAGGAACATGTTAGACAGCCAACATCATGTCTTAAGTAGGCAGGCTATAGAGATGAAAAGTCACTCTTTCAACTATAAGGCAGGATTCTGGCTTGCAATGATATGCTGTCAGCATAGTGCTCAGAAGCATATCAGTATAACACTCAGATATTAGCAAGGTAAATTTTATACCCCCTGCCTTAGAAAGAATATTAGGGTCTTTTATCCCAGCCCTCCCCTCCCCTGCCACAACTTGAATTCCTAGGAAAACAAATTGTGTCTTCATGCCTTCAAGCTTTCCTTCACTCTTTTTTCCCCCCTAATGCTTAACCACTCCCCATCAGCAGGGGTGGGCTTTTGATTTGGTAGGTGGGCTACCTTACTTTGTCGCAAGAGCAGCCCAGGGAAGCAACTGCAGAAGGAAAAAGGAAGGACAACTGGTATATGCAATTTCTAAAGTATTTTTTCTGTTGAATGCTGCCAATACAAAACACACACTGTGATGTGGCTTGTGGATGGAGCTAGACCAAATCAGGAATGACCTATGTATTTCAGTTGCAGACACCATGAAATCCTGTCACTGTGCTTTTCCTTTCCCTCAAAATACTTTACACAAATGGACACAGTGAACGCAATGAAGTGCCTGTTACTGGAATAGGTATAGGCATATGACTCATACACATCAAATTTAGTCTCACGTAAAAAACATTAAAGTTGAAACTATTGCAAAACCACAAGATCAAGGTGAAAAGAAAATGGATGCTCTTTTATTTCTACCTATGTCATGTTATGGTAAAGGACAAACTCACACTTTGTGCATTGCAATTATCATGTTTTTTTCCACTGATTTCCAGCAAAAAACCCCATACTTCAATTTACATCTTTCAAATTTCATCACGGATGCATGTAAATGCAGTTATCAAATTGTCAAGTGTCATGGAGCTCGATAGGCACAATTTTGTGAGTTGTAATATGAATCTTTAACTGAAAACCTCAACAAATTCTGAGGCCCAAACAAAGCCTTTATAAAATGATTCCTCCCTTTACTAGTTTCATCCCCACGCAGACAAACAATACTGAAAGCTATGAACCCAGCCTACCTCTTCACACCCTTTTCAATAACTAATGAAAAAGTTGCCTTATTTCCATTCTCTAACTTGCTACCAAGACAAATAATAATTTCTGGGTAAAACAAAGCCACAAATGAGAGTTTTTTACTTTGGTCTTAAAAGAGAGGCATTCTTTGCAAACAGTTCCTTATACAAGACCGATATTTGCAGCCATACATCCCAGAGTCATCTCACCCCCTTCATGAAAAATTCCATCCCTACCTTGAAATTCTGTGAAATTATTAGAAAGCTCATTAAGAAAAGTTTACTCATATGAAATGTCATGTTTTTGTAGAAGCTTCTGTTCCAAAACAACCTTATATTTCAGACTTTTCCATCAGATCTGAATCATTTGTTGCACAGAGGCTTACGTGAGATATGCACTTAGTTACATTCTGACAACCTTCAGTGTGCCGTTACAATAGTCTGTTTTCCAGAAAAGAAAGTATAAGTACTATACCAAGTTGAGCCTTTGGGGGCTGGTTAAGTTTCTCATTAAACTGACGTTCAAGCACATGTAGCATTTTTCCTTATCGTGGCACCTTCCCAATTTAACACTGGGGAAATTCAGATGCTTGTAAATTAAGTTTATAAGGAAGTTTGTTGAAATGACAAATCAGATTTTGAAAAGTGAAATGGGAGTTTGTGTGTCTCATTGCGTTATAGTGCAGTGCCCTCCACTGGCTAAATGTCCTCACTTAAAAATAGAAGAGCAAAAATTCTCTGAAAAACTACTCTTGAGGCTAAAAACCAAAAAATACTCCAAAAAACCCAGAAGTGGTGTCAAATTCTTAGAAAAGGTTACCACATAATGGCACCAATTTATACTAATACCAGCCTTGCTTTCATTTTACATGGTAGTAAAAATACTTTGGGTGCTGAAATAAATCCTGAAGCATCCTTTTTAAAGAGTTCAAAATTAGAAGTGACAAAATGAAAAGAGGCAGTACTAAAAAGTGTAACTTAAAACGAGGCCTTATAATGGTAAAAAGCATACAACCAGATCAGTAATTACTACTGTCTGTTGAATTTTCACTATTTTACTTTTTTCAGTTCAGAAATGGCAGACCCTCATCTAAATTTCTCTTTGAAGCAATTAATAGTGCTTTTGAGTGCAGTGGACAGAAGTAGCTGCATCAGTACTACCTATATTATATGTACCTAAGAGTGAGGATTAATAAGCACCAAGAGCCAATAACACAATGCCCTCCCTTCATGTTACTGTGGGTTGCCCACTTATTAGTTTTTCATCTCTCCATCTCACTTCATTTTATGTTTGTTTCAAAAATATGGATGAAATGTAAATGTGGGGGTGGTAGGCAAACATCTTCAAGAATATTTTGTACTCCGACTGACCTTGCTGCTGTCATTTGGCCAACCCGCTCCTCTTGGGTGATGTTACCTCTTATAATACCATTCCCTTCACTAGCTAGTCAATGTCCAGTATTGCTTCACAACTTTCTCCAATACCTGTATTAGCTCAGCGACAACATGGGCAATATTTACATGATACAAGTGCCTGATCATGCTTTCAAAAATTAAGAACGACAGAATTTTAAAATAATCCATGAACATGTGCAAAAGTACAACAAGGGGTACAATAGATGTAGCTAATGATTAAGGACCCTAGCTGCCCCATCTTAGTAATAAAAGTGTTATTAATGAGCTTTCAGTAGACTTAATAATCCTACACAAGATTACTATCTAATTACTAGATCTAATGATACCCAGTGTGATAGATTTGCTGGTAATAAGGTGAACAATTTCATTAGTAAGACTAAAAGGAATAAAATATAGGAGGAAGTTATGCTAAAAATACAAAGATAAGTGGTGTTTGCACAGATACACAGTAGCTGCACGCTGTTGGATTTTCAAGCAGAGCCAAAGAAGGACACAAAAATATTCTTAAGGCCCTGACAGAACCTCCACTGCCATCTACAGATGGAGGGAACAACTGGAAGACTGAAATAAAGCTGAAAAGTGGATTTAACATCCCTTTTTCAAGTGCTGACTGATAACTTTAAAAGGGGCATACAGCACCTTTTTAACTGAGCACATCTATTGGAAGCTTTAAGATCTAGCACAAGCTTTACAGCTTGATCTATTCACTTTGTATAAAATTTCTGTGTTAGCAGGCAATGGAAGAAACTAGTCATATTTCTTCCCTGCCAATCCTATGATAAACTACCTCCACTAGAAAAAAAGAAAACCCAACACTGTTCCTAAACTTGTTTTTAAGGAGAAAAGCTTGATGCCAAGACTAACCATGAAGCATCTTCCTTACTATAGTTGCACGGATTACTAACAACGGTAGGATTTTCCACTCCAGTTGAACAGCATTGCTAAGTGTCCCTCTCCAGTCTCTGTAGTTCTGGTGAAGTGGGGAGCAGCTTCCAGGTAGCCCAGACGAGTAAAAACAACAAACAGGAATAACATCTTTGCCTCATTAAGCCTCAGTCCTCACAGAAGGTTCTGTTCCTCACTGAAGATTGATTTGTTATACTCCTTTAGTATCAGGAGTATGATGAAAGAGAACAAGGCATTCAGTCACCCTCAGAGTCTCAGTTTCCCGTGTTACATTGTAGGCCATGAGGTCTTGCAGCCACTGCCTTACCTCAGACCTATCTTTTCATTCCTCCTCAGAGTTCTTATATAGCTTATGGCAATCAACCATTTCCCCCCCCCCTTTTTTTTTTTTTTTGATAAAAAGCAGATATTCCCACTTCCTTTCATTGTGCAATAGCCACATAGTAATGCTGGGTCATTCTGCTAATAATTTTGCAGATAAGATCTCCCTTGTACAACCTAAGAGCTGTTTTTCATACTATGAGCTTGAAAGAAAAAAATTAGAGGTGAGAATGGTGGATATCTGGTTGCTTGCTGTCCTGGTTTCAGCTGGGATAGAGTTAATTTTCTTCCTAGTAGCTGGTATAGTGCTGTGCTTTGGATTTAGTAGGAGAATAATGTTGATAACACACTGATGTTTTAGTCATTGCTAAGTAGTGCTTATACTAAATCAAGGACTTTTCAGCTTCACATGCTCTACCAACTGAGAAGGCAGGAGATGCCCAGGACGCTGGGAGGGGGCACAGCCAGGACAGCTGAGCCAAACCGGCCAAAGGGATATTCCATACCATATGATGTCATGCTCAGTATAGAAACTAGGGGAAAGCTGGCCGGGGGGGGGCTGCTGCTCAGGCACTGGCTGGGCATCAGCTGGCAGGTGGTGAGAACTGCATCGTACATTGCTTTCTTTGTATACTCTTCCATTATTATTATTACTATTTTATTTCAATTATTAACCTGTCTTCATCTTAACCCATGAGTTTTTCCAGTTTTGCTCTTATAATTCTCTCCTCCATCCCACTGAAGGGGGGGAGTGAGCAGATGGCTGTGTGGTGCTTAATTGCCGGGTGGGGTTAAACCACAACACTTCTACATTCATATCTCCATGTTTCTATTACATCATTTTAAGACCTCAAAATGAAATAGCCATTTTCACAGTCATGTTACACACCGATTATTACACAGGAATGTGGCAGGAGTACATAAATGCTTTCTAAAATTTTGCATATAATTCTTTTAGCCAGAATTGTATTAAACACACAGTTCCTTAACTCTGTTGCAGACAGGGCCTCAGAAAGAAGAGCAACTGTTGGTCTCACTCTGAACCCATGAAAAGTAATTAAGACCCCACTTTCCTGTGGGGAACAGGTGTAGCTATCACTTCCCTGGCAGCCTGTTCCAGCTGAAGAGTTATTACTACAGCTGTTCAGCTGACAGCAATTACCATGGACGATGGTCATTGTATGTGGATCTCACCTTCTAAAGGTTTCCTCCCAAGAGAGCTGACGTGATGACTGCTGAACTGCAGCATTACACTGCTTTCTGCTAAAAGACCAACTGACATTTACCTTTACATGACCTTAGTGAGCTACAAAACGCGTTCTCAACCACAGTTGCTTAACCGTGCTGACATATAGAATTTCTAACTTTTGCTTTTCCTTACAGTGAAAAGAGCTTTAAACACCACAGTTTTAAACCACAGAACTCTGAAAAACAAAAACAGGATGTCTGTTTCTAAAGCTGGTGCTGTGTGTATTTTTCCTGAGACTGTGCTATCTGGGACCAGGTTGGTGTAATCTTTCAATACAGTCTATCGGCCAGATTCTCTCTTTCCTGCTGGAAGGTTAACTCTGGTGTGTATGACAGAAAATATTTTCATGGCCAAGGGTTGCTGTCATCACAATCTGTGTAACAATAGGACCAGTGGGAGATTAAAAAAAAATAAGGCTTAAGGTTACATTCAGTGGTGTCCTTTACTCTTGCAAAGCTCCAGTGCAGCCAGAAAGAATCCAGAAAGAGGCAAACACGATTTGCACAATTCAGCATAGGAACAATCATAATAAAAAAGAAAATCACATATAGTAGATGCTCTCCCTTCTCACAGAAGATGCTCCCTGCTCCTTAGTCATGCATACCAAGTCTCTGAAGGTGGAAGAACATTTGCTCCTTCCTTTCCAGAATCTCTTTGCCCCCTTCGATGATCAACAGGCACTGGATTTATTGCATACAACAACTCCAGTTTGTGACAAGGGTACAAGTTAATACCCCCCGGCCTCCTCCAGGTTATTGTGGTTTGAAACTTGAAATCATGGGCCAACAGATATGACTCCTCTGTAAATACAGGAGCATAGCAAAAGAAAATTAAAAGAAGCAAGCAAAGGAACAAGTAGAGGATTCAAGGCCATCTGAAATGGGATGCCTCACCAACTTCCACACCAACTCCAAAACCTCATGTCACCAGTCTCCCTACATGCTGGGGAGGGCTGTCAATTGCCACAGCCTTACAGCTGCATGTCCCTTAATCAGGGGTAACTTACAGGGCCTCTGTAGTCCTATAACCATTCCATGTAGGCAGCTCTCTCCCTTCCAAGATCCTTCATGCTACACTGTATTCCGTTCATACAAATTTTGCTTCAGTTTACACAGGACCTCAACAAGCTGCTCACTTGTGCCCATCATTTTAGCTGCTCTTGTTTCTTCTTCTTCAGCAAGAGTGGATTTTGATACTGCAAGAGTATGTTAGTGCAGGTCCACAGGACTTGTAGTTGACTATCTTACTTGTCAGTCAGTTAAGCCACGTACCCATCCCCAAAGGCTGTGTCACCTAACACAGGTAAAGCACATCTCAACTATAATTTCTGATTTGAAACAGCTGCTGGTAGTGACTGGCCTTAAATGTTCAGAACTAGGAAGAAGAATGAAAAAATCCACTAAGCTTTGCTCTCATTCTGATGTGTATTTCTCCTTTCTTCCTTTTATCACTTACCACACTTATACACACTTTGAGAGGTTTTATTTGCATTTTTGTTCCTTATGGACACAGCTTGAGAATTAGCAAGCTTACAGACCTCAACAGCATCAGCTCTTTCCTCTAAGACCTTGTAATACATATGACAGGCTGCATCAGACAAATAAATAGTCCTGCCAACAATGGATAGGAGACAAGACTTAACAAAAAAAAACCAAAAAAAACCAAACCAAACAAAAAAAAAACAAAAAACCAAACAACACACCAGAAACCACAGCCCGCCACTTGCTTAACCAGTGCCATTTGGAGTAATCTCTTTCCTCTTTCATTAGTAAATAATTTGTCACAGAGATACAGGAATTTGCCATGTATTATATTTACAAGCAGGCCTAATTCTATACTAGGTCCTCTGTCCTTCTGTCAACATCTGTGTGCATACATTAGGAAATTAGGAAGAAAGAGGGGCTTCAAGACAACATCACGGAGAAAGAAGTGGTACTATGCTGAATCAAACTGGATGAAGGATCCATCTTCAAATTGCTTGATTTTACACCTTCCACTGAAAAAATCAGGTGATATAAAGAAAGTGCAGAGTGGTTAGAAAGAAAGAGAAAAGTGATAAAAATGAAATTTCCATTCCAGCTCTAGAAGTAACATTCTCAAGATTTAGACCTTCCCTAATGTATAACTTAATTTAGATACTGTTACCAATGTATTAACCACTGAAACCTGGGCAGAGCTGCAGCCCACTGAGCTAGTTTGCTTTCTTAAATAGTAGTATCACCAGTTTCCAGCCAGCCTGATAGATTTTGCTGAGTAACCACTTTAGTTACTGTGAGACTAATGCACACATGCAGACTGTGCAACAGAGGTTTGTCCAAGGTAGCATGGCTCCGGGGTAGGAACTCTATTCTCCTGGGACAATATCTGCCTTCCCACACAATGAAGGGAGTCTCAAAGACCGTATGGCCAAAAGTAAAGGTTACTGCCACAAGCAAACAGCCCTCCTATCACACGTCTCGCATAGAGAATTTCAGAAGAATCTACTGGTCCCATTACAGAAAAAAAAAAATCCTCAAAACATTACAGTTGTAGACCTGACTTCTCCTGTTTAATAATCAACACAGCAGCTTACAAAGTTTAAAAAATGACCAGTTACTGGCTTTGGAATAAAGGTATAGCATGAGATTGATTTTGTAACTCATAAGGCTTGTTGAGGGCACGGAAAACTTTGCCTTTTGGCAGCTTGACAAAGTTAAGCTTGACTTCACAAAGAAGTGCTCCATATGAAACTGTCATCATCAGAGCATACTATCATTAAGTGTTATGTGAAAGCCATGTTTTTGCTTACTTTGCAAACTGAGAAGGTTCATTGCATATTTACACACCTTTGGCTGAATTCTACTCTTAGAAGAATTTTTGTCTAATTCATTGAGTGCTCTACGATGAAGATTTGTCGCACTGGTTATCAAATGCATATTATTCCCAAATGAGGTAAAACCACTTTCCATTACATGGTTCACTCTAAAGCCAGGGGAGGAGAACGGAATCTAACTGGTGCATAACTCCACAGCATGAAACAACATCTATGTGAACAAGCAGAATATCTCTATTCTAACCAGGTAAGCACACAGAATAAAATTGGAGCTTTTACCTGGGGCAGGGAATATATATTTCCCCATCACAAATTCCAAGACACACTAGTGTATGGGATACATTACTAAGAGCAAAGCAAAAGGCATGCTGTTTTGGAAAGCTCGCACACCAAAGCAAGTATAGCGTACATGAAGACTGTTAATACACATGAAGCACATAATACACATTAATACACATGAAGCACACATGAAGAGTGTTAATACTGCTGAAAGACAAGACAAATATTCATGCTAAGTATATCTAATATTCATGAGAAGGCATATGCATATCAGCCAAACACAGTGTTAATATCTTATTGTTTGAATTAGAAATGGCAATTTACAGCCAAGATAGATAAATACATAATGTTCTGTGCTTGTCCAATGAAGTTCATAATTTGAATAATGAGATACTATGTTTCTACTCAAGAATCAGGACAACTCTTAAATGAATGCATCCTACTATGTAGAATTACACACATATAAGATTATCGGTGATAAAGGTAAAAATTGGCATGCTTGACTTCAGAAGCGTAAAACTACACAAAGTGATGTTTTGACTCTGTTTTTACATAGTACCTTTATAACATTATATTACATCTATAACTTTTGACCTTATGTTTTCTGTACATTTGAAGTTCATGACAAATATTCAGAAGCTAAAATTGATACATTTGTTATATATAATGGGAAGGGAATGGAATAATCATTAATTTAGCAATATTTATTTGCAAACGTATTGTTTATATGTACCTGACATCCACATCACGAGGATTTCATGAATTTATAATATACTACTTTAAACCCTGTAGAATATTACTTCAAATACTCACCATATTTTAATTTTTTTCGTTTGTATATTTGATTAGCTTTCTGCTATTCCTTTTCTTACTTTCCACACAGGAGAGGAATGCATTTAAATTTTAATATGAGCTGGAAACACAGACACAGTTTGCAAAGTGTACTATAGAGCATAACATAAAATACCACTATTTTTCATGCACTAAATAGCACAAATAAGATTAGAACCATTTCATTCCAAATGCAAATCCTGTGCTGGCACTGTGCTCCTTAAAAAAACAAAACAAAACAAAAAAAAACCACAAAAACAAACCAAAACAATTTGAATGGAACAATTTATAATTCTCTGATTTGAAGCAAGGCCAAAAAAATAGCATGTTGGGAAAATACAAGCACCAGGACATCCTGTATAAAAGCATAGTATAGTTACTATAGATTTAGTAGACATATCAGCTGTATGAGTTATCTGGACAGAAAGTAACCATATGATGTGAAATAAAACATCTAAAAAGCAATCACACTATAGATTGGAACCACATTGCTTTCAAATTCATCCTGAACACTATCATCTATATTTTTCCCTGTCTGAAGGCAAGTGACAGTTTTTGTTCTTCTTTTCAGTCTTGGCTATTTATCAAAGGGTTTTTCCAATGACAATTCCACATTTCCTTTTGCAAGAGGGAACTCCGGTGAGTTTTCCACCAACATTAACATAACATCCAAACAACTAGTTAGACCTTCATGAGCTTGTGCCAGCTGTACTGTACTTTTAGGCCATATATCCCTACTAACTCAAGAGTTCTATTCACCAGCACTATTTGTATCAGTTTCTGCATTTACGATAATGCCTTAGTGTAACACCTGGATGCTCTGGTCCATCCAGACCTTGCTGTATGCTTTAATGCTCTGCTTCACATTTGAAATTTACTCCTGATTCCCCATCCCCAACACTGGTATTGTACGTTACAGGACAAAAGCATGAAAGGTTACTCAAAGATCCTGTCAAAACACAATATGGAGATGTCCTGCATGAAGATACTATTACGCTTATTTCAAGAAATAGGCATTTGCTAAACCAAATACAAGCAATGTAAGAGATCATTCAACAATTCCAGTGAACTCACTGATAACGGGCACTTTCTGTACTGGTCAATCCAGACACCTTCAGTATCTCTAATAATTTTGCTTTCATATTTTTGGAACATCATTTCCTTATAAGCGTACCTACTTTGTCAAAATATTATACATAATGTAGCCTATTTTCAGACTGTATCTATAAATGACTATTTTATTTACATTTCCAGTTAGTTCATACCGTATCCATATTAGGAGTGCTTTAGAGCTCAAACTCATTTAGAATTCCACAAAATCTAAACCTACCTGTAAAACTAAATCTCAGGAGCTATGTCAGCTGCCTTAAAAAGTAAAACATCAACAACACTGAGACTGCAAAACACCCGTCACAAAGCAATGCTTCTCTTTCCAAGTGTCTGACTACTTCCATTCAACTTAAAGCTCAACTTGCATTTTGTAGAAACATTCACATATGGTTGAATAAGATCAAACTCATAATCACTTCAGATGCAGCCAGCCAAAGAATAATACTTTTATTCAGTGTCAAGTCTCCCTCACTTTTAATGAGCATTTATATTTTCAATTACAAAGCTGATGTTCTACTTACTGTGCCACATCAGATACCGCTGGCAGTGGCAATGCTTCCGATATAAGGTCAATGTCATCAGTGAAGCTGTCGGCCCATGACATCTCTTGGGTATTCCCTTCTAAACATCTTCTCACTGCACAAATAATTAAAAGAAATTGTAATACATTAGGGAGACAACATATACAAGCTCTTCCCCCCTTGCTTAAGGTACTGAGCAGTAGGTTAAAGAAATGGTTCTTATATGAGACGTAGATTTCTCTTTTTGTCAGAATCAGTGAAGTCGATGCTTATAACATATGCCATACAAAAATATATACGTGCATAATACATAGTTCAAATACACGGGAACCTCTTAGAAGAAAGACTTTTATTCAGGACTGTCTCCTCGTAAGCAGAAATTCACTACATCCACAACTTCAATGTGGGCATGACAATGGACAGAAACAACCTGACTTTCATTTCCTCGGTTAATACTATTCGATAGGTATACTTCAATTTCTCGAAAACCCTTCTTCAAAAATTTATTGATATTATCATGTAAACGGCACTTTTGTTTCAAGTATTCTGTTTGGTCACTATATTGATCAGTGTTCAAAAATTCTCTCACAGACTAGGGAAGAGCCTCAGGTGTTTGAATGCAGTCAGCTCAGCAGGGTAACCATGATGGATACAAAGCTGTACGGTACCTCAGCTTACGTTCCAAGCATAAGAAAGCTACAAATTTCATTACAGATTGGGAAGACATATGATGGCCAGTGAAGGAGTTCACTCACAGACTGTAAAACCCAGAAAAGCCCAGCTAGCCTTGTAACTGATGAAAACAGATTGATTATGCTTTAAAAAGTTTTAGCCCCAATACTCATTTCCATCAAGTATAGGGCTGACTTCTTCCACTATAAATATGAAGTATATATGTACCTGCCTTTCTGAGTTCAGTTGCATCAATATCCATAAGCAATTTCTGCTTCAATGTCTTTTCAATATCTATTCCTATATTTGTTTTGTTCAAAAGCTATGAAGTAAATCTAGTTAAAATTGCTGTGATCTGAAATAGCAGGTTTTTCATGACTACTAGTGTTCCTAGCAATTTCTAAGGAAGCTCCCTATCTATTTTAGTTCTGATCATTCTTAAAAGCTTGCTACATACAGTTATGAGCTGGCAGAGTTGGAAAATGGATAGGATGATGCATATAAATTCAAGGGAGAAAAGAAGATAAATGTTTACAGGGGGTTGGGAATCACTAAAACCAAGTGTCAAACAAAAGTAAAAGACTGAGACACTTGCATATGCTGTGATGGGTAAGAATAAAAAACAAGCCACGCGACAAAAAGAAATGGGCCGGCAGGTTGAGGGAGTTTACCCTCCCCCTCTACTCTGGCCTAGTGAGACCACATCTGGACTACTGTGTTCAGTTCTGCGCCCCCCACTTTAAGAAGGGGAAAGAACTGCTTGAGCAAGTCCAGCAGAGAGCTACCAAGATGATCAGGGGACTGAAGCATCTCCCTTATGAGGAAAGGCTGAGAGACCTGGGTTTGTTCAGCCTGTTGAACAGAAGACTGAGTGGGGATTTCATCAATACTTATAAATATCTGGAGGGTGGGTGTCAGGACAATGGGACTAGACACTTTTCAGTGGTGCCCAACGACAGGACAAGGGGCCATGGGCACAAGTTGGAACACAGGAAGATCCACTTAAACATGAGAAAAAAATTCTTTACTGTGAGGGTGCCAGAGCAGTGGAACAGGCTGCCCAGAGAGGTTGTGGAGTCTCCTTCCCTGGAGACATTCAAAACCCACCTGGATGTGTTTCTGTGCCCCCTGCTCAAGCAGGGGGTTGGATGAGATCGTCTTCAGAGGTCCCTTCCAACCCCCACCATTCTATGATTCTGTGAAAGCTTGCTTCCTAGAAACTAAAGTTTTGAAGTCTCAAGCTAATTCTACAGCACCCCTTTAGCTGGACTACATTCAAGCTAAATACAACATCTGAGTTTACTATTGGAACAGCCATAGCATAAATGGCAAGGAGTGAAAATGAAGTCTCTGGAATATAATTATGAAATGGCATAACTGAACATAGAGTCAGCCAAAGGCAGAGTTAAATCACTGTGCCCACGTAAGGCATAATCAAATTAAAAGGAAAACATTGTATTGCTAGCAATTCCTACTGCACCATGGACTGCTGAAATGGTACAGGAAGGACTTAGTTAATTCATGGGGGTTTGCCTCCTTTATAGCACAAGATAGATATTAAAATTACTGCAATGCATTTATCATGATAAGAAGTAGGATTCTATTTTATTTCTGTCATTTTAAAAGTTTGGTCCATACTGCCTTATCAAGCTTATCTCTGTCTTATCACACTGCTGTTTGCAAGCTGCATCCATGGGTTCTTAAAAAAAAACAAGAAACAAACCCTAAGTTTACATTTGCTTGCCAATTCCTTTTCTGAGAAACATTCACTTCTACAATGGCTCTTTGTTCCATTATAACATGCTTCTTATGAGAAAAGACACACAACAGTAGCATGCCAGTTGTGAAACCTTCACTTTCTCATTATCCTCATTCGTGGATGCTGTGCTAGGCACTGCAGAGCAGCTCTGCTGTTACTCCAGGGTCTGCCTAGAACCCCTCCTTCTCTTGACCATGGAGCTTCTGCAGAGACATGTACAATATAATCCTGGGCTTAATGGCCTCATCTAGTGCCTGGCTACCTATGTAAGTACCGCAAGCTTCTGTTCCCTCTTTAGGTAGGGTAAAAGCATGCAAGTTTTCTGTTTGGTGAAGACTTTGTTACGATTAGCTGTGTCATTCTCATCCCACAAGTAGTACACAGGTTTAATTTCTACAGGCATTTTGAAAAAGGCAATGATGTGATTATGTACTTTATACAAACAGAAGTTGTGTAACATATACTCCATAGTTCATTTTACTAGCTGAATTAAAGATGTGCACTTTGTTCCATAAAACTAAGTATTTGGGTCATGCCTCAAAGATTGTCTCCCTGCTTCCCCCCCTCCCCTCCCACACTTCCCCTGTGGTCAGATCTGTGGACAGAATAATTTTTGCCAGTTTGGTTACAGACTAGATTTATCATAAAAACCTGCCTCTAGTGTACACACGAATTAAGAGAAAGAGAAGCTTCTCCTACAAGTGCTGCTCTTAAGCATCAAGTTAAAACAGAAATCACAGCTCTAAAGCTCTTAATATTTGGGGTGGTGATATTATAAGATCCCCTACTACTCTCAGAGCCACTTGACTCCATTTAGAGTCAGTTCAGGTTTGTGTTTTGTGAAGTATTGAGCCACCACAACAGAACAGCTGTTTCATAATTGTAACCCTCATAATAAAAGTTATTAAATACTAAATCCCTTTATGCTTTCATCACCCGTTAATTCTGTGTGTTCCTACTTTAAATCATTAATCTGTTAAAATAACGTTTTCTGGCCCACACGTCCAAACTTTAATATCAACAGTAAATGCAAGTAACATGTCCTCTGTTCTAAGCATTTCCTATCCTTAAGGTGACTGTCAGGGTTGTGAGTGGTCATCATCTTATTTGAAACGCTTTTTTTCTGGAACCAACTCAGTTTCTGAAGTTAACTGTCACTTTTCCTGAGTGGACTTCCAAAAACTCATTTAGACAGCAATGTTCAGTCATAAATCAAAATAGCCCAAATCACACAAAAAAGAACAAAAATATTTTTCAATGTCAAGAAGTCATAAGCTTCTGAGCAATGAAGTAATTAATAATAATCATTCATTATAATGCTTTAATTTTGTGAAAATGTTGAGCATTAAAATACATTTAACGCATGGCAGCGATGCTTTACAGAAATAAAACTCAAAGTTGTAAGTTACAGCTACTACATATGAAAAGTTTGTAACAGCTTTAGCTCGACCCAGAACAACTATATCTCCCCTCTCTATATTTATTGTAATAAGCTTTTCTTTTCCAAACTGACTTTACAGGAATCAATGCCTAATTTTTGGTGTTGCAAAGTAGCAAGAAGGGGAGACAAAGAAATATGAAGAGGAAAAGAGAAGAGAAGACATCCTTCATTTCCATGTGCTACTACTCACAATATGAAGCTGTACCTATTAGGTTATAAAATCATAGAATCATAGAATCGTTATTTCTGAGCATGAACAGTTGGAAGCAGTAAGCTGAAAACACAAAATTGTAACTACCACAGTACAACAAATACCAGTGAATGCCATACACCTATGAATCCGTGAAACAGATCAACTCATTAAATGAAAGGGCAAAAGGAAAGCTAAGTTTCATATACTTCTATTTTTTCCTGCAGTGTCATTTTCTAAAATGGAGAGAATATACATTAAACACATCCAAACATAACCCAGAGATATTTTTGTAATGCTGCTTAGCTTTATCTAACCTTAGATTCCTTATCTGTATTACACTAACTTCTGTCTTCGCAGTATGGTGGGAAAGTGAATACCCAATTTACAACTGCAATTAGAAAATATGATTGCATATGGTTCTTATTATCATGGTCATCCTCAAATAGGCAATGCCTACCAGTATCAGGACAAAATAACCAGGAAAACTTTGCACTATTTTCAGATAAAGAACGTTAAAAAAAAGAAACAACAGATCTCTTCTATTGCAAATAATTCCAACTTAGTATTTTTATTAGGCTTTTTTTTCATATTCACCAAAAAAACCCTCAAAAAAATTTAAAGATAATTCAAACCATTCCCATGCAGTCTACTTTACACAAGTCTGCAGAGACTTGCAGTGCCTGCTTACATTATATAGAAGGATACCTGCTGTTGCTGCTCCTAAGAATACAAACACCAAAGAACATGAATGAAAGCAGATATCTGGCAAATTAAACTGGGAAAACACAGCCATATGGATAGAAACAGACAGCAAATTTGAGACAACATAAAACAGTTCCTGTTGTATTAATATCTATTCCTTAAATTGTTAAGTAATAGATTGTGTGAAGACAATACCAAGTACCTGGTGACAAGGGAGAGCTCACAGAGCAGATGGATAAAGATGACCAGGAAAGATGTAGAGCTGCGTGTAAAAACGCAGGCCGGAGAAGGGCCAGATGGGACATAAAGGGTAAGCTAAACCAGCCTTCAACCAAAGCAGTAAAAAGATTAACATGTAGAGAACACTGACGAGGATACGTTCTCCTCTACCCGATGAAAGTAAGGATGGGGACTTTTCTGTTTGTCTCAGGGTTTTGCTTGTTTGGTTGGTTGTTTTTAAAACAGAACATTATAAAAAACAGGCTTAAGAGACCAAAAGTAAATTCCAGTCTGTTCCTTCAGTGCCACTTTTAATCACTTTCACCCATTTCAGTTATTATTCTTCTTTTTTTAGGACATGGACTTCGTAATCGTGCTACAAAAATTATCCTATGTAGTCAACTCTTAATAAAATAATCTGTAAGAGAAAAGTAACAAGATAGCATTTTGTGAGATGCGATTTTATCACTAGAAGATGCTTAGCAAGAACTTAGTATGAACAGTAAACTGACAAAAGAAACAGTAAAACCATAACTAGCTTCCTGATAATATACACAATTAAAATGGAAATATACTTTCATTGTTTTTTTAACAGAATTAATTTGGAATGGACCTATCAAAATTATTATGACACCTAGCCCACTTTAAGATACAATAAAACTTCTCTGTGTTAACAAAATCAAATGAAGTATTAAAATAAAGAACCAATTTCATCTGTAAATTTAACTACATGTTTAACAAAGGGAAACAAAGCAAGTTTATCAGCTTATTTACAGTGCGACCACTTGACCATGGTTGCTTTTTTTAAAGGTGCCTGAACCCAGTTTCCACCATGAGACACATTCAGTAAAATTCCATACACACTTGAAAATAAAAATCTGCTCTATGTGCTTCATTGACAGAACATTTCCATGTTAAAGTATTTGCACAGCAATTATAACTTTAAAAGACTATGTGCACAATATGCACTCTGGGTGACATAGCACTAGGAAAAAAGGAAAACCTCTTAATTTTTGTTCATTCCTACTCTGTAACACATCTAAGCCAAAAACCTCTGCTTTCTTTACAGTCAATGGAGAAAGGGAAAAGGTGGCATCTCTGAAGAATGACTACCAGTTATTCAATCATGTTGGAAGCATATGTCAAAATGTATCACCAGCATAGACTGAATAATTTCTTTATTAAAGAAATATTAAAGAATTAAGTATTAAATAAATATTATGAGAGCTTATCTTCATTACTATCGTGGAGCTAAAGTGTCAGGAGTGTACTCAGTACTAGTCTAAATAAAGAGCTATTTTCATTTTAGTTTCCTGTAAAAAAGTCAAAATCCTGAGCACTTGAAGCTAAGATTTTAAATCCTTACTAGGTACTCAAATGAAAGCCATCTGCAAATGCAAAATACTCAGATTGTCCCATACACAAGAGCTACAAGTACCCAGTACAGTTAAAAAAGCCAAGCCACTTTATGTACCTAATTTTAGCCATCTAAATTTATTGTCATTAGAGACATGGCTGTTACTGCAATTCTTGTACATTCTCCCCAAGTTTGACTTTGCTGTCAGAAGACCTGCAGAATCAGAGCACAATGAATTAAACAGTAGTTTGCTAGCAGAACAGAAGTAAAAGAGCATCTGAAAAAGTGAATTGAGGAATAAGAATAAATTTGTATTCATTGCAAACATATTGCTAAGTATATGCATAAAGTGCCATGCGCTATTGCTGCTGTACTTAGTTACATGTTTGGCTGCAAGTGTTTTAGATAAACTTCAACATCTGGTTTCCTGTGTATCTGATTTGAAACAATCAGCACTCAAAATGCACTAATGCTGACTTTATTTGTTGTACATTCTTTTGTTTAGATAAGCCTGCAGGCCAAATTACATACTGACTTACACCCCATGGAAGCATAATCGCTCATTACATGTCTAGCAGGACAGCACGGAGATGTAAATGAATGCCAAGACATAATTAAAAAACAATGGCATATAGTACTGGAAAGCATGCAGAGAGAAAACAATGAAACATAATTTTGAATGCATTCAAAGATGCTGTTACCTACCCGACTGCCTGAACATCCTTGTAAGACCTAGCAAACAAGAATGACGCAACTTATTCACACACAAAAAAAATCCCACCAAAAATTTTCTAAAGCACCGTACATATAGATCTACTTCAGAGAAAGTACATTCAGCACAAGATCAACCTCTTCTCCTTAAATGTAACATATTGGCTTAGACTATGTAGCTGATTAATTTGTGTGAAATAACTTGCAGAGTGAGCAAACGTCCATACCACTGAACCTGTGTAATGTTTGGTGTTAACTGACAAGCAGGTTTGTTGATAGATTCAGAAAAGTGGTCAGGGACCAATTGCACAAAGAGTTGTAAGTACCTCCTCATGCACAGATATGACCTGTCAGAGGAGAATCAGAGATTAAGGGAGCATAGTAGAGAAGCATGCAGTGTTGGTGCCACTTGCTATCTGCTCAGATAGCCAGCTATGATTTCCATTGTGCTTGGTTCAGTCCCTTTCAAAAGCACTAACTTAAAGAAAGGATTTTCCTTGGCCTATTTAATTTGAGCAAATTAGTTATTTTTTAATTTAGTTTAATGAAAACATGGAGCTAAGTGACATAGAAGAGCTACTAATCTAGTTATTTTAACTTTTACATTTCTGTTTGCATTATGACCAGGACTGTTTTTCAGTTTTCCTCATGGGAATGACCCACAATAGAAAGCTAGAGGAAGCTGTTTTCAGTTCCTTGTCAGAAAAGCAATTTAAAATTTGTTTGAAAAAATAGATTTTATTTTTTTTTTTTAAACAGTGCTAAATGCAGCTAGCTTCCTTTCCTGATCCTCTTTCTCTGCAGGTTTACTAGCTTAATACTACACAGTCTTGCATTAAACATTTCAGTAACTGGGCAAATCTGCAGTCACAGCTTTCTGCAGAGTAGCTCCAATTCCGCCATAGTAGTTTCCTGTTTGCCACTACCACTTGGTGGCTGAAACAGCACAGAATTAGTTGCTGACATACGTTGTCAGCAGTGACCTACTTCCGCATTCTTCAGGCTCAAATGCTGCCACAACTAGTCCAGGAGGAATGTAAACTGAACACCTTTGGGAAAGCAGCTAACAAATCACCTTGTATTCAAGTGATCTCAAGACAACAGCGTTTCTCAATATTCTACAGAAAAACGTTTTGACTCATTTCAACTTTGAGAAGTATCTCCTCTTCTCTTAACTGAAGCCTCATTCTGTTTCTTTTGCTTACCTGAGATAATCCCTGTGCCCACGGATATTTTGAACATCTTTTCAGAGTTGGAGATACCATCTACAGCTTGTAAATGTGTTCAGAGATCAGCTCTCTGTGACTAAATTCAAGTCACCAACACTAACGCATTTGACTTTTTAAGGCTAGCAACGCTTGGCTGTTAGTTCAGTTATGTTGAATAACAAAACATACAGTAAGAACAGTCAAGAAAAATATGACAAAAATAGCTTCAAAACTGATCCTTCTCCACTGCTTGTTTTTTTGTTTTTTTTTAAAGGACAAGAAGAACTTGACCTTAAAATGAAACAATTAATAGCCAGTGAAATGTAATTTGGCAGCTTGTTAGCTCTACAGGGAGAGCTCTTAACACATACAAACTCTTAGAATTACACATAGGGAATGTATCATGTAATATAAATATATAGAGTTACTTTCCATTATGGGATTCAGAACTGCCATTATAGTGAAAATGTTTATTTTAAAAAGGAAGTACAGTTTTAAGCATGGCTATTAAAGAAAATAAACCAGTCTGAAAACGTTTTTATTTTTCATGATTGTTAATGGTCAAAGCATACAAATTGCAGTGACAGTAAAATTAGAAACATCTTCTGAACTGTTGTCAATATTTTGACTCACAAGGACACAAAACCCCATTATTGTAATTACAGTGAAATATGCCACTGTTATTTGCTGGTCTAATGCAGTTCTTTGCATCATGCAACTAAATCCTTGTAGGACAACTTCCCATTGACTAGCAGTTAATCGTGAATCCAAGACATACGACGTTGTTATCAATCCACTTATTCTGTAGTGACTGAAAAAATGATGTAAATTAAAGTAGATCTTAATACTAGAGGAAATAATTGCCATATTTGTCCTAAAACTCAAAGAAGGTTCAGAAAAATAATCTGTAGCCATTGACTGCACTAAATCAAAACTATTCCTACCTAAAGGTCCAGCTGTCATTTTATTGTGTATTCCAGGTGAAAAGAAACAACATTTTATGGGAGTTCTCCCTTCTTATTTTAAATACATTTGCTCTGAATACTTATTTGCTAAATGTTGATTGTGAAGATTTTTAGGTAGAGCAGTAATTTGAGTAAAAGTCTAAATTACAACTATTAAAGAAGGAATTCAAAATCACCATTGTTATGTGTATCCAAGATTACACAAATTTTGAATAACAGATCTTCAGATCACAGAATTTGAACTGTAACATCTTATGAGAACAAAACCCCCTCAGAAGTCATGTTCCTACAAATACTGCAAACTGACTGATTGTGTTTTATTTAAAATTTAATTTGTGAGGTCTTCAACCACATACTTCAGAGCTCAACCGCTATGTGCATTCACTATTAATGCTACAGTCCCACTTTCTTATACGGCTTATTCAAAATTTCCATTAGAAGATATTTAGAATTTTTTTTAAGTTCCTCTTAAATTTATTTTAATTACAAATAAGACGCGGAGCTTTTGCTGCTACAACTAAAATATGATCTTATTCCAATTTTTTGAGACTTGAATTATTAGCTTTGGGAGACCCAGCATAGTTAGTATTCTACATTCCCAATAGCAACCAAAAATTGTACATGACAAGGGAACAATGATGTTTATAACTGACTTACAACTCTAAGTTGACACATGCCCTCATTCAGAGGCCAAAGTCTTTCTTTACTGATGACATTGTAGAAACACATTTAAATGTGTCCTGTAGCTCTTGAGATTTAGGGTGCCCTTGATTCTCCTCTGGCAGCAGGCCATGATTTTGCTTGAAAAATCACAGTGACAGTGAGAACCCCTGACAGATGTAATGAGACATACAGCTCTACTGCATGTCTCGTCCTTCCCTCCACCAAAGGACCTCCGTGTAAGAGGGTGAAAAAGTTCACTCTTCAGCACACCTGGCCCTTCTCAGTTTGACTGACCTGTTCTCCCCATAAAACGCATCTCCATGGAGCAAAGAGCATTCCTCTAAGAGATGTGTAACAAAGCCCTGAAAAGCAGAGAACAGAGATCGCTGCTAGTGCTGAGATTGCTGAATACAACAGTCAGTACATTATGAACTAGATGTAGATTCTGCCAATCTGTACGAATGCTGGATTTGAGGAGTGACTTGACTGGGATCAGCGTCTTCAGAGAAAGCAGATTACACAAATCACAACAGATTTGTGATAACAACAGATATTTTCTTACCTACCAGTCCCATCACAAGGCTTTCGTTCCATCTGTGCTTCAAGATATTGATCTTCGTTACATTGCTGAGGACTGAGACACAAATTCATCTTCGCCATGTGTGAAAGTGACATGGCTCAATTATCAGTTACTGACAATCTCATGATTTAGAGTCTCCATTTTTATTTTTATGTGTACACACAGCTACAAAACCCTAACAAGGGCAGCGGGGGTGGGGGCGGAGGGGGAGACAGACCACATGCAACAAAAAACAACTTGCTGCTGTCTTTCCAACCAAATATTTTTAGTTTGACTAAAAAAAATAATTGCAAGTGCAATTTGTCTTCTAAACATCAGTAAAGGTTTCAGGCACATTGTCAAGAGGACAGAAACTGCAAATGTGATGAGGACAATCTTAATCTTTGTGACACTGACTGACTAAAGAAGCTTTGCTATTTGTTGGTAGGCAAACCATAGACTACCCTTGGAAGATATTCCCTTCAGTTTTCTGTGGCCTGAAAGATTCAGATACCATTCAGTGTCTTAACTCAGCTGAAGAAGCCAAACAGTGATTCCCAACCTCCATTCTCTGTTTTATAACACACGCTAGGATCATATGATAACAGTAATAAAAGTATCTCTAGAATAACTTAATTAGAGCCCTTGGGTAATATTTTTCAGCTAGTAAAAACTCAAAAAAAAAAAAAGAATTCAACTTAATTTTCTGTGAGTAAACTGCCAAATATATGTTTAGCTGGAATAAGAGATTGCTCAAGACTGAACTTCTCTTGTTAAAAAAAAAATCTGCCCAGCAAACATTTGAATCAGAAACAGTTCTGTAAGACATTTTTGACAGCTAAAGAATACTGTTTCCTTTTGAAAGAATATACTTGACAGTTTCATCACCACCTCAGAAGGTTCTCCCTGAATCACTTCAGCTTGGTTTTCCTCACAGTAGATTTCACAAGCCCGTGCTGTTGCCTATGTGCTAAGAAGGACCTTTGAGGAAAGCACTGTATTACTATGCCTGTGTCCACTGGATAAAGCCAAGAGCACACCTGACTTGAGTCTGTATTCTGAGCATGGCTACTAGGTCATTGACGTAGGGAGGGGAGGTTTTGAAGACAAGAAAAGGCACTTTGTTCCAAAACCATTTTTATTGCAGGTTAGAATGGAATGGGTAATTCTGTCTCTATCTTTGCCTTGGGCAAACCCCAGATATACAGGCTACATCAAGAATATTTAAGACTTCAAGTGTTCATTCAGCAATGGCTTGAAATAACCAATTCACTTCAGCCATTAAACGTGGACAAAATGGATGATTCAGTATATATATCTTTGGTAAGTATAAGTGGAGGGATAACAGGATTCCATGGTGATTCAAATACAAACATATACATACCATCCTGGAATGGTTTGCACCTTTGAATAACTACCAAAATGGACAAAACAGCTGGATTCTCCTAACATCAGATAACAACAGATCAGGACAAAGAACTGTATTATGCACTGCCTTGTCTCCAGCAGAGGTGAAGAGCAGATGCAGAACAGCTTGACAAATATACAGTGCTAGCTTCAGAGAACTTCCTGTGGTCTACATCTGTGGGACTTTCCAAGTCTAAGGTGGTATCCAAGAATTCTTGATGCGTTTTCTTATTCAGTAAATTCATTCATGTGGAGTTGAGAATATATCAAAATTTGTTTCCACTGATTTTAGTAGAGATCTGAATGTGCACTTGCTCAGTGAATAAAAAATTCATGCAGTGGCCTCAAACACTGTTAATACTGCTATGGGGGAAAAAAATGCAACACTAGCGAAGCACCATGTCAAAACCTTAGAAAGGTAGGATACAAGTAAAATTAATTTTATTTCAATAATCTTTCGAGCAAAGTATTACAGACTCTGGAAATACCAAAGGTATAGCCCAAGAGACAAACTACTTCTTTTGAGAGGATAATATGAAGACTTATTACAATTCTAAAGCATTAAGACCCAAGATTTTCACCGTCATTTGACATCATAAAGGCTACTGACTTGTTGTGCACAAGGCTCTTGGAGATTTGCTTTCAGACCAGTTGGGAGAAATTAATACCTTGCTCCTCATCACCCGCCTTCCTTTTCATGGACACTCTTGCACAGTTATTTCCTTGTTCTGAGCATTGACTAAGCTTTTCTACTGGGGACACCCCCCAACAAAACCATGCCTTATTAGTTGGCTTTCAAGCTATAAATGCTTTAGCATTCTCTTATCCAGATTTGGATATGGTCTTTTTATTTTTTTCCATCTGAGAACAGATTTAAATCTGTTGAAGCTTGAAGGCACAGGTGAAGGGAAGATTTTGCTGCTTGGTTCAAAGTACTGACCATTTCTGGCCTTGCAAATGTTATTATGATGATGATGTTTGCTAGCATGGCACAGAAGCACCCCCTTGAAAAGGACCTGCTTCTCTTACACCCAGATCTAACCATCACTCATCTGATATTACAAGGGATTCACAACTAAAACCGTAGCTCTCTCCTGTTCCACTCCAGGGTCCTTATAGATTGGCAGTCAGTACAACATACTCAGTGCTTTCAGTTCAACAGGTTAAATGAAAGCTGGCAGCATAGACACAACTCAGCAGCATTATTTACCCTGAAGCAGTTCAGTTGCAAAAGCAACTGCTTAGATGAGATCACCAAAATCAAAGAGAGCTGTTCTACAATTCCTTCATTTTTCATGGCTAAGACCTTGATTCCTTTGGAGATAGTCTCACGGAAAAAAGTCACATTTCAGCATTTGAGACGGGACACATCTGCACTACACAAGGGAGGATGTGCAAATCTCTTACCTCCCTGCAGCATAGTTTCTTCAGGTGGTTGGCAGAGAAGCTGACAAGATAAACATTGGAAAAATCTCTCAGGCAATTCTCTCTCATGTAGAGAAGAATTGCATGACCCAGTTGCAGTAGCATCTAAATGAAAGGAGGGAGATAGAAGACTGTCAATGAGTGACTGCATCCCATGAAGTGGGAACACACTAAGATCCATTCAATGCTGGGGAAGGGAGATACAGAGGTGAAGGAGGTAGAATAGTTGAGCAGAGATCTTAATAAGCCTTGTACTATTTAAAATAATTTCATTCAGAAAACAACAAACTTGCTCAAATCAACCTGTTTTTAGAGATTGCTACTGATGCAGACTTTATGGACCCCAAACTAAACTGCCTTATTCTCCTTTGTAAGAGAAGTTCAAGAAGTACTTTTCTCCTCGGACTATTTCCACTCCACCCAGTCCACACCCGAGTTTGGCATATACTAACACATTTATTTATCTAGCAAAGAACATCTTCACCCCTTTAAGGAGACTCAAGCAGTCTGTAAACATAAATTGAGAATCTTTACCGTGCAAAGGAATTCCCCTTGCTAAGGCGAGTTTGTGTTTAGTTTTACACGTACTTTCTGCTCATCAGGCTAAGTTCATTCCTGTAAACCTTAAGCTGCTGGGCCCCCATGTACACCAAAATCTAGTGCACACTCCCTCTCTCTCTCTTCTACAAGGTTACAGAAACAGCAGCCAATCTGAGCCCTTCAAATAAACAGCAAGAGAAACTTGTAGACCTCTATCTAGGGCTGCCGGCACACACTTGCTTCATGATGGCTCACTCAGCACAAACTAATCTAGGATAGATTCAGGTCAACCTGACCTGAAATGGATCTTAATTGAGTTAGTACAACCAGGTCTACAGTATCCCATTGCCATGGTCTGATTCACCCCATTAAAAACAGAATGAAAAAGCCACTAGCAACAAATACTGGCATTATACTGCTTAAGATTTTTTTTAAAAACTGGAATCAAGTTCTGTAACTCAGCATAATCTAATACTTAAAGGAACACAAATGGATCCAAAGGGTCAGAACACGGTCGCAGTTTACGTACCCATGAGGCAAATTCAGAACCAGGCTGTGTGCAAGCCAGAATTCCTGGAAATAGTTATCAGAATTGTATTGCAGATGCTTTCCCCATAATTCATCTTATTCAAAGATGAAAAAAATAGTCTTCTCCTTTTACAGAGGAGTTTAAGTCCATGCCAACTACACACAGTTCTCCTGTTGGTGAGATCACATGCCACAGACTATAGGAAGAATAAAAAGAGGAAACCCAGGAGGTTTTTCCCTTGATGTTGGATTGCCACTCCTGGAAGATGCTTAATACAAAAATAATACATTATTAAAACAATACATAAGTTAAAAAGCCATCAGTGGTGCTTTATATTTCCAAGCTGGGTATTTTTCTGCTGCACTGGGTAGCACTGATCACATCTGTATTTTCTTCATAATACAAGGAAGGAGGGTGCCACATAGGAGTCTTACCCACATTAGCATGGAAGGAAAAGCAAGAGGACTAATAGAGGGCACGAAGCAGAGAGGAAGGGATGTCTAAGGTGATTCATCACCCTTCCCCCCACCTCTGTGGGCCTTACCCCAGAGGAATTCCCATATAAATTATTGCCAAGTCGGCTGGGATATTCACTGCAAATTTCTCTGCAGGAGAAGACTAAGAAGGAAGAGGTTTTCCCAGAGATACATTTGTTCATTTATGGTTCCCAAAGTGGTTCGTTTAAATATAAATGTTCTCCTGCAAGTGAGCAGGATTTATATTGGAAAAGAGTATATATTCCAGTTTTGCCAACTTCCCCTGTAAAGAAGGAATATATTGTCCACGCACAGCATTGCTTAAATGCATCAGTTATTTTTCCATATATCTCCCACTGAGTGGCTTTTTAAGAATGCTTAGTATTTCACCCAATATTACTATCCAACTCAGTGATTCCTTTTGTTTTATTTAACAGAAAAGTCAGCTGAAAAGCAGATATCTATAGCTCACTATAAAAGTCCAACACCCCAATTCTGCAAGAAGGAGTAAGAATTTTAAGCAAAACCACTCATAGATCATAGGCAGAAGCTTTTTACATCCTCCAAGTGTGCTCGTAATTCAATATCACATTCTATCAAAAAAAGTAAAGGTCAAATTGCTTCATCAGTTGTAGTCAGCAACCCAATTTTAATCAATACAAATAATCAGTCTTACTCACTTAGAAATTTATTAACTCTGATCAATAGATTTCATACAACAGCTGCACAAAATCAATGAACAACACAACCTATACAGAACATTGCAAATGTTTGCTCATTAGGAAATTACTGTTGCTTCCTCTTTTCTTTCCAAAAGATAACAATATTGCAAAAGATTGTTTAGCCAAGTATTCTAATGCTAAAGGTACACCAGTTGTATGTACACAGCAGATTACTGGACACTCGAAATTGAAGGGGAATCAGTTCCAGATGTTTTCCACTGATTAAGTTCAGCCCAAGCAAGGTTAAGTAAATGACAAGCAGCTGCCTTGTTATTTTTTCTTTTCCCAGTAGTCATGAAAAATACTCTTAGGAGTTCTGACTATCCCTAACTGGTAGACACAGGGTGCAGCACCTATTTTCCTAGGTTGTCATGATTAACAGAGACTGGGGACAGTCTTCAGAACAACTAGTTCTTTTCACCTCCAGTCTGTCATATCTTAGGCAGATCAGAATTAGCAGGAAGAAGCTCAACAATAAAAAAACCCATCATCTCTCTCTCTGAAGTGCCTCAATTATGTACATCCCTAAGACACAGTCACTCTCATTGCATATACTACTTTCCACTAGACTTAGATTAAATAAACCAGGAAAATGTTAAAGTGCCACTGGATCAGATCATGGCTCAGTGCAATCCTGGCATCACCCTAATGACCCATCACTCCACTCCAAACAGAACAGCAAAGTACGTTGGTTCTCAGACATAACACTCATAGGAAGAGCAGAAAGAAAAATCTTAGCCAGCAATATTTATCCAGGAAACTACAGGCCAGTCAGCCTGACCTCAGTACCGGGGAAGATTATGGAGCAGTTCATCTAGAGTGCACTCACTAGGCATCTGCAGGACAACCAGGGGATCAGGCCCATCTGATCTCCTTCTATGGCCAGGTGATCCACCTCATAGATGAGGGAAAGACTGTGGATGTTGTCTACCTAGACTGCAATACTATCTCCTACAGCATCCTCCTAGAGAAGCTGGCAGCTCATGGCTTAGACAGGTATACTCTTCGCTGGGTAAAAAACTGGCTAGATGACTGAGCCCAGAGAGTTGTAGTGAATGGAGTTAGCAGCTGGTCACAAGCAGTATCCCCCAGGGCTCAGTTTTGGGGCCAGACTTGTTTAATGTCTTTATCAATGATCTGGATAAGGGGACTGAGCACACCCTCAGTAAGCTTGCAGATTACACCAAACCGGGCATGAGAGTTGATCTGCTCAAGGCTAGGAAGGCTCTGCAGAGGGATCTGGACAGGCTGGATCAATGGGTGAAGGCCAACTGTATGAGGCTTAACAAGGCCAAGTGCCAGGTCCTGCACTTTGGTCACAACAATCCCAAGCAACACTACAAGCCTGGGGAAGAGTGGCTGGAAAGCTGCCCAGCAGAAAAGGACCTCTGGGTGTGCTGATTGACAGGCAGCTGAATATAAGCCAACAGTGTGTCCAGGTGGCCAAGACAGCCAACAGCATCCTGGCTTGTATCAGAAAGAGCATGGCCAGCAGGGGTAGGAAATGATCGTGCCCCTGTACCACCTTGAATATTGTGTTCAGTTTTGCACCCCTCAGTACAAGAAAGACACTGAGGTGCTGAAGCACATCCAGAGAAGGGCAAAGCAGCTAGTGAAGGGTCTAGAGAACAAGTCTTATGAGGAGCAGCTGAGGGAGCTGGGGTTGTTTAGTCTGGAGAAAAGGAGGTTCTCTACAACTACCTGAAAGGAGGTTATAGTGAAGTCAGTGTTGGTCTTTTTTCCCCAAATAGCTGCTAGTGATAGGATGAGAGAAAATGGCCTCAAGTTGCATCAGGAGAGGTTTGGGTCAGATATTAGGAAATATTTCTTTACTGAAAGAGCGGTCAGGCATTGGAAAAGGCTGCCCAGGGAAGTAGTGGAGTCACCATCCCTGGAGGTGTTAAAAAAAACAAAACATGTAGACATAGCACTGTTTAGCAGGCATGGTAGTGTTGGGTTGATGGTTGGACTTGATGATCCTAGAGGTCTTTTCCAACCTTAATGATTCCATGATGATAGATGCAGCAAGTACGAATTCAAAGTTATTCAAATGTAAAGAGTCACAACATAAGAGCAAACAAGACCACTTTAAATATGGGGATTGCCTAGCTATATCTAGCTAGACCTCTGAGGAGTTCTTGAGCCTATACCTGCAAAAACAAAAATATCATTGACTGGAATGCATCAGTTTTCACGAAGTATGGAGGTTGAAACAAAGCTTTATTTCTTAGACTTCTCTCCTATTTATACTCAAACATACTGAGGGGTTTTTAACACCTGATAGGACTAAACTGACAGAAAGGTGTAGAAGTCCCTTGTGCATGTATCTTAAGGCAAGTTGACAGGCCAGATATTCCATCACAGCACTTATTTTGAGTGGCGCATGGAAGCATTTCCAAAGCACAGAAGTAAAAGCAAAGATTCCCATGGATTTGTGGTTGGGAAAATTTGAAAAGAACACCATGCATCCCTGTATATCAAAATTATTTTCTAAGCATTGTCTGAGAATGCAAATAGCATAATATGTAAAGATACATTAAGCAAACTAAAGTGGTTTAGAAAGTGGTTAAGGCCTGGGTACCTAAACAGGGAGTAAAACCAAAAGAGAGAACACTTAAAATTTTCTTCTCCATTTTTAAAGTAATGATCAGTGTTGCATATATATATACACACACACACACACACACACACCCCAACCCCACCACCACCCCACAGACCAAAAGAACCAGAATTTATTTTATTTCTAGTTCTGGAATCTTTTCAGCTTTCCCAGTGTCATACAAGGTAAAATATCTAAAATACATGCTTTTCAGGCCAAATTAACTCATGTACTCAAAATGAAAACTGTATTTAAATGAGTAGCAAAAGCAGATTTACTACTCAGCCATTTAAGTAGAACCAGTTAACAAAAGCCTTTGCTTTTTTTTTTTTTTAAACACAGTGCCCTGATCTCCCACAGTAATGTTTTGTTATTCCCATCAGAAAGAACAAATCTTTGTGGCTAAAAAGTAGCTTTACATTCTGGATTAAATCACGTCTTATTTTCCTCACAGAGCATTCACTACATTTTCTGCAAAAATCAGCTTCTCTTCCTGCAAAAGCTGACATTCCTGAGTACCACTCCTCCTTGTTTATGCTAACAATAAACAAACATGTAGGCCTATGTTTAATCCTGCATTGACTAATAGCATTCTTCACTTCTGTAATGCTGTGTCAGTCTAAAAAACACTTCATAAACAATTAGGACTCAATATCTCTGTAACAGAGACAAGACTTATATTCATTTAACAGATGACGCAACTGAAGCACAGTGAGCTAATTGTCTGCCCAAGGTCACATAGCAAATCAGTAACAGAGCTAGGAACAGAATCCAGGAACACTGACTCATGCAGTGCTCCCTCCTCAACAGGAGATGAGCCTTTTACATACAGCCTCAACACCAAAATGGTGTTTCCATTGCAATTTAACAGCCCACTACTACATGCTGGAGCCTTGCTATCATCTTCCATTCTCATTTTAACAGTCTCTATCTGCCTCTGCCTCTTTTGTGGAAAAGGTTGAGGCAGAAACTGACAATCCTTGGCTTTTTACAGAACCAGTATATACACACACAAGAAGGAAAAGCAAGAAGTTGCCCTTATTCCCATTTATACAATGAAGTACCTGCATCTCACCTTCAGTGAGAAGGCTCTGAGGTGGCTCAAAAAGGCCTTCACTTCCAAATAGTCACTAGTGAACTGCAATGGAAAACCTCATAGTACTATAATTGTTCTGCATGTCACCACTGGCCTGCATGCTAGTTGGGTCCCCCCCACACTTTCCTCAACCACTAGATCACATGGAGATGTACCTTGCATTTTGAAATTAAGTTTTTCTGTTTGAAGTTTGGTCTTTAGCATGTTAGACCACATATTCTGTATTCTGGGCTGCACTGGAGTGTGACTGTTGCTACCTCACTGAAACGTTTAACAAAAAGATGAGATTCTAAAGTAGCAGTAGTGAGAAAAATCCAAGTTGTGTGGCACATAATTATCTGTGCTTTTAAAGGTAAGTTTCATAGACTGTTTCCCTGGGTAACCTCCATTTATATCTTAGTTTCCCATTCCTTGATGTACAATCTGCATTATAGTTATTAATATTAATAAGTTGCTTGACTAATTAGAACGGGATTAGAAAATTGTGGTCTTAACCGGAGTTCAAGCCCTCCATAAAAAGGCAAACCTTAAATCCCAGATTGCCTTCCCACCCTTTCAAGGTTGCCCTCACTTCCCCAAAATAATTTGGATCATACGACCTCAGGCAGGACAGGTGCTGCAGCGCTGTACTGGAAAAGGCTCTGCCTACAAGGGCTTATTTGAGCACAACGCATTGGCCAGTGCTATGAGGGGGTTATCTTTTCCATACTGTGGCATCATGTTCCATAAACAGCTGGTTAATAGACCAGAAATCATGTCAAGCAGCTGCCTTTGTACTTGATATCAAAAGTGTGGAGACAGGTCACTGTAGTGAATTAGTGAGATACAGGACTAGTGGGGGAACATGACGCAGAAGCCAATTGCATGAGTATTGCTGCCTCTGCGGGAGGCTCACAGGCTGTCTTCCAAAGTGCTCTCAGCCACTTCTGAGTTGATACCAACTGTGTATTAAATAAAAACTCCACTCTAGTCCATGATCTGACCCACTGACGGGCTTATTTGATAGCACCAGGCTCAGAAACATTTCTAAACTTATTTCTCAGCTAGACAGTGAACCACCGGTAAATATATGTTAAGTATCATATTCCAACAAGTTTTCATCCCTCTTACAGTAGCCTAAGCTAATTTTCTAGGCCCTAATCCAGATGCTGTGTTTATGCATATATAAGGATGAGACAGGAAAGTGACTAAAATCAGTACTTAAGAGAGAGGCAGAAGACAGTTTATCTACAATGCACGTTGACACATCACCCCACATGAAAAAGACCCCACATGATCTGACATTATTGCTCTTGACCAATTCATGTTCACTGTCACTTACTTCCTTCCTACTGTCAGGGTGGGTTTTTTGTGTTTTGTTTTTTTTTTTTTTTTTTTAAATAATTTGTTTGACCACTCCAGCATTCTTCTAGGAGACAGACTTTCCTGGAAATGGAAATGACTCCTTTTCTCTACCTTTCAGGGCATGCACTGTGTGCCCTTTTATAGACCCACACATATCACCAGCCTCCTACCAGTCCTGTTAGTGGCTTTCAGGTTGCTTCTGATCACTGCCTTACTCCTCAGCTATTTGACTTTAGTGTATCTTTCCCAATCTTTTCTCTTCTGTTCTGACTTGATTTTCTCCTCACTAAATCATTAGCCAAATAATAGCAAGTGACAATGTCTAGTGTTAGTTTTAGTAAATTCAGTGTTAATTTTCAGTGAAAAGAAAAAAGCATTAACTATTTCCTGACATCATTACTGTCTTTACACCATGCTTAATAATTAGGCCAAAACTCCATTCTGCATAGATTTTTTTTCTCAAGGTTAGGTCATTAAAAAAAGCTCACAACTTGCCCAGATTGTTCCTATCTTTCCTACGTTTTGGATAAGTAAGTGACAGCTTAGGATATTAATGTGAATTCACTACGGAGCTCCGATGTCTCCTGAATTCTTCCACATTGTCCTGAATTAGCACTGCTAGTAACAGGGTCTAAATTTTATACTGAGTTTGTAGGACCTAAGGAATGAGGCTTCTCAGGCCTGCTCTGTCCAGACTATTCCTGCCCTGACTTTAAATGATTTAGCTGTGACAGCAATTTCTCTAATTGACCAGGTGTCTATAACTTGTTTTACTTATGTTTATCTTTGTGTTGTACAACCAGAGTTTCATATCTACAGTAGTAACAGCAGTTATTCTAGTAGAATGAGATATTTACAACTAAATATTGACAGAGTTTATAGAAATACAGGCCATTTAGCATATCAGAGGCCTTGAAAAATAGAAACACAGGATGCAGTGTATAGGAGTACAGGCATGAGATAAGAGATGGGGCATAGGCTTGGCACTGGAGACTCCACAGCTGTAAACAATTCACTAACGGTCAGAGAAAAATGCAGTCCTGGAACAGGACAAAACTGGCTTTAAAGGTAATAGAGAACAAAGAAACAATATCTCACACACATAAAAGGGGAACATAAACAGTAAATTCAGATGAAACCTGGAGCTTCACACCAATGGAAAAAAATACATAAAGGTATGTTCAGAAACATTTGTAAGTGACCCCAAGTGGATCCCAGGAGATTCTCCTCCCTGTGAAGGGCACTAGATTTCAACAACTCGTTGTACCACTTCCCCTTCTTCCCCTGCAGCAAATGAAACCTTAATACCCAGAGGAGCATAAATGCCAGGAAAACAGGTAGAAATTAAGATGTAGAATCATAGAATGCTTTGAGTTGGAAGGGTCCATTAGAAATCATTTAGTCCAACCCCCCTGCAGTGAGCAGGGACATCTTCAACTAGATCAGGTTGCTCAGAGCCCTGTCCTACCTGACCTTGAATGTTTCTAGGTAGTGGCCTCCACTACCTCTGGGCAACCCGTTCCAGCACCTCGCCACCCACATTGTAAAAAATTTTTCCTTATATCCAGTCTAAATCTACCCTCCTGTAGTTTCAAATCATTACCCCTTGTCCTGTCACAACAGGCCTTGCTAAAAAGATTGCCCCCATCCTTCCCATTGTGCCCCTTTAAGTACTGGAAGGCCTCAATAAGATCTCCCCACAGCCTTCTCTTCTCCAGGCTGAACCACATCAACTCTCTCAGCCTGTCCTCACAGGCAATGTGCTCCAGCCCTCAGATCATTTTTGTGACGCTCCTCTGGACACGCTCCAATATGTGTGTTACAGTTTTAGTTGACTTTTACTGGTATTGCAACTTTTTAAAAAAAAAAACATGCAAAAAACCCACTGCATTTGATTTTTTTTTCCCCTCACAATTAGATATGGGCTAATAGTGATTAGCTCTCAAGAGTTCGGTTATACTAGCACTGAATTTAGTTTTACTTTTATGTGTGCTTCCTCTTGCTTATAAAGACGACTTTGAGCATAACACTTCTTAGTCTTGCTTCCTACCATATTTTATCTATTAACCCTGAGTCTCCATTCTTGAAGTCCAATAACTCTATTTCACACCTCTCTTCTTCCCAAGGTTGGCTAAGTCTATCATTTTATGGTTACTCTCCAACACATCTTTCATATTTTTAATCAAAACTCTAGCAAGTACAACTCAAAGGTAGAACAGTCTCTGCTCTACTTGCACCCTCCGCCCTCTGTACCAAGGCTACTGAAGACCTAGCTGAATAATATGTTTTTCCAATCCATTCCTTCAGAAACAGAAGTCAGGGAAGAACCCCCAAGGTCCTGTATTGTGAGAAGATTCTGGTTGCTCAAACATAAAAGAAAAACTGATTTCCTGTCTTTATAGTCAACAGCTGAATTCTCCCTTGACACCATATGATAGGGCCTTAGATTTTCTTCCTTCCTTCTATTGCCCAGAGACTTAGACAGCAAGACTCTCACAATGTATATTCTGGATCCAAAAGTAAAAATTATCACTGCCATATCAGTACCATGGAATACCTTAAAATTGTACAATTTATTAGGTCAATTTAATCTCACTTTAAAAAGCTGTCTCTATTTTATTATTAGGCAACATATTGACTCAAATACAATTTATTTGCTTATCTGTCTTTCTACATTTTTAAGGTTTTAACAGTTACCTGATATATTGATTTTTGGCAACAGAACATCCTATTCTGGGGTATGCCCTCCTTTGCAACTCGTTACTTTTTCCCCACTACTGTGCTGATAGTGTCTTTTTCTGGTACTAATAGTCAACTTTACTACAAACACCACTGCCACTAGTCCATGGTGGACTAGACTTCTGTTGTTCATTCATTCTGGGGCAGTTTTTAATTTGTTTTTAACTCTATAGCACAAACTTGTCATTCACCATGTGCTTATCCTAAGCCAACATCATCATAAAGCCTCCCTACCATGCAGAGAAATTTTCTTTTGATACTGAAAAGCTAAATTCAGTTTTACATCATAACTGTCGGTAGTTGGAACTTTTTCGACTAAATGAAGCTTCATCTAAATGTACTGTCTTTGATGAAGCAAAAATGTTTTCTGGATAAAAATGTCTAAGCTCAGTTTTACTGATATTACTAATCAGAAAAAGTTTGAGGGAGCTATAAATGCCTTCTCTTACTACACACTCCCATGGTCTCTGGGACCATCTGGTACCAAGTCCCTGCTCAAGACCAGTGTGACCAGTGATCTAAACTCTAATCTTAAATCAGGCAGAACATGGAGTTGAATAAATGCAGAACAAAAATAAATTTTTAAACCTCAAAAGCTGCCAAATTTAATCATAAGTAAGAGTGAGTTTGGCAGAGGCAGCTGTTCTTTTCCTCTCAGCCTCCATCTCCCCTTACACCACCCCCAACTCCCAGTTCTACCATCCACTTCAGTCATGCAAGATAAACCACAGAATTCAGTTAGAAGTTCTCACTCAGGGCAGCCAGGACTGAAACAGACTGAAAACTTTCTGGTAGAGGCATACAGCTATGTTTCCACAATTCTTACTCACATGCAAGTACCATTAGTACCTACAGGTCCTGAACTGACTGACAAATTTAAAAGTTAAACAGCCCTATGCTGAATATAGATTGTCACTGCAAAACCACCAGCACTCTGCTAAACTCACCTTCTTAAGAGCATGACATTTTTCAGAAGCATGGTATCTGGATATTCTCTTATGCTGATTTGGAGCACATCTTTATATTTATGCTTTTCTAACTTACTGACAGTTATGCAGGCCCACAAAAGCTTTGGTGTGTGCTTTATTCTGTTAGTTTTAGCCACATGTTTTTTCTCACCTTTCAGTTAGCTTGTCAGCACTAGAATCTATGAATCCACTTCATTTAAAATGTTTGCTTCTTTATACATACTGCAGATTGTAATCCATCTACGCCAGTGAGGGAAAGCAGTGCTTTTTGCCCAATGGAAACGCAACCAGTTTCCAGGAACAACCAAGACAATACTAGATAGATGAATTCTGGAATGTCAGCACCCAAACTAGCATTACAGACAGAATAAATCAACTTTAACAGTATTACACACTTTTATATAAGAGGGCTTACAGAAGTGTTCTGGGGGTCATTGAAAATTTGAGTTCTCTCACCCCTCCTTGTGGAAAGTTATTTGCATGCAGTTTTGCTTTACACTGGGTGGGGGGGAATATGTCAGCATACAAGAAACTCCAAAAAGCAAAAAGAAAAGCACAGTGATAAACAGGGAATTTTGTTTTTACCGCAGTGGAGATTTATCGCTGTGAGAGTCTTGTGACTTTGACAAATTTTACAATAATAAGTTGAGTATACCATCTACAATAACTGACAGAATAATAAACTCCATCTGCTGGAGATGTCCCAGGAGGCTGACCTTCAAGGTCCGAAAGCTTTCACATTTTTATAATTTTTTCCTCCCTAATAAAAAGAATTATGAAACAGCTATTCAGTTCATTTGGGGAAGCATACATTGCAGTGAATAGCTATTATTTGAAGATGGAACTCAAGTGCATGTAAAAGATTTCAGTTACATTCGAATGTTATTTGTTTTTCTTCTATTTGGATCAGTCTTTATGACCTGCCACTCACTATCATACACAAAGAGTATATACACAATGGTTGACAGAAGTACAGGTAAAGATCAATTTCAAGACTATAAAGAACAATTATGGCTATAATCTCAGGTGAGGATGAAATCACTGAGGGTTTTAAATCACTCCATGAAAAAATTAAACCATACACCCTGGAACGAAAGAGTTCCTCAGTAGAAGCAATAGCTATCTGTGAGAAGAATACACTTCACTAGAATATCTTCAGCATCAGTTATTTTCCTGATTTGTTTTTCTTAAATTTATGTTTGCTTTAGTTGTTCCTTTTTACTTTCTTTTTAAGCAGCTTGCTCATTCTGTGATGTTTGACTTCAAACAATTAAATTATTGCAGAAGACTTTTGACCTTTCAATTTCTGCAAGGATGGTCAAGTTCTTAGGATTACAGAGCACTCTTAGTCACACCCAAAACCCCATGCATGGTACAAAACTAAGTCATGAACTGTTTTCCTTTTAGGTTATCAAGTGTTTCAGATTCCATCATTTATGGTATGTAAATATTTAGTTTCTATATTATGCACTAATACATGGTTTTTATTACATATACACAAGTATCTCAGAAACCTTAATTTTGATCATATCTATAAGGCTTCCCTTTTCCTCAAACCTTCTTCATATAGAAGACAAAAGGATTTTTGCCTAGCTTTGAAAGATATGCCTCCCAAGCAAGTTTTGATCGAGCCAAGAGGATGCTGGATGGACATGGATACATGAACAGGATATCATAAAAAAAAAAAAATCTTATTTTCATGAAAATCTGTGTTCACACAATGGTGTTCCCAAATTAAGGTAAGTATCTCCTTTATCAAATAAACTAACTTAATTTCAGTCTATTTCTGCCCAGAAAAGGGAATTTTCCTAGTGGGATTTTATTCTGTTGCCTGCACCTGCCAAGCATTTGTTTCAGGTCTCCCTAGAGACTCTCTCACATCTGATTGGAGCAGCAGACTAGAAGAGCTGTTTTAAAGCAACAGCTCTGCTCCTCCTAGGTCAGGCCTATAAAAAGTGATCTAATTCAACATCGAAGTTTGCCATCATCTGTAAAACATCCAGCCCCCACAGCCAATGAATAAAATATTACACTATAGCAACACTGAAATAGAAGCTGGCACAGCCCTTTTCAATTGCTTTTTTAATTATTAATTTCTCTGCCTTTTCTACTTTCAGGTTTTTGAGAGGAAAAAGATATCCCCATTTACAGCCTTGAAGACTAGTACTTCCACTTCCCAAGAACAGAAGCCTATTAATTTTGGCAATGAAGATTTCGCTGAGAGGAATCAGGTTTAACGTTTGAGAGGTGTAAAGAAAGTTCAGTCAGTAGAGCAATCAAGTTCACATTCCTGGAAGCTTTGCAACAGAAGGAATGAATCGGGGGGGGATCAAATTAGGTGTGACTTACTTCTGACACTGGCTAAGGCAAAAATGCACAAGAAAATGAATAACAGGTAAAACTTAATTGGTAAGGCAATAATATGCATTGCTGTCTCAGAACAAGAATAAATTAGACCAGCTGTAGTAAAAGTACAAGAAAATATTTTCAGAAAAAAAGTGGAAAAAATTCTTTCATTTTCCTCTGTTGCCAAGGTGTCAGGCAGAAAAAGATACAGGTTTGTCTCTTCAGTCTCTTTCCTCTGATGCAGAGCTTTGCTCAGACTAACTATGAACATTTAACATAGCTTAGGTGAATAAATGTGCACAGGCAAGTCCTAAATACAGACAACATCTTAACTGTCTTCAGTAATGTTACAAGTTACACAACACAGTCCTGCTTCTGTCCATCACTCACTGATACCACAATATCAAAATACACTCAGCAAAATCCACTATTACCTGGTCAGCAAGGGAATCTCCACAGCTCTAATAACAATATACTATGTTCATTGTCAGCATGTTTACGAGATAGGTAGTTAAAGCTGCAACTTTATAAATAAAATCACACCCTCTACCTCCTTTCCCAGAAGCCTATAAATGCACTGGAAATGCCCCAAAACACAACCAGTTAAAATACCACCATTGCTAAAAAGCACACTGACCTGAAAGTAACAGATACAAGATTATAAAACATAAGGAAAAACATGAGGTGTAAAGAAAACCTCCATCAGTGGAAGAAAACTCTTCCTCCCACAATGGTAGTTCATTCTTATCAGTTGCATGAAGTAGAGGCCTGAAGGTCTTTCTAAATCCCTGTGGAAGCCTGATACTCCTACCCCTTACAAACATGCCTCAGCGTGCCACAGCTCAGATCCCTGCTATTCCACATCTGACCAACTGCTCTAGTACGGATGACATAGGTTGCGTTCACAACACAACCTGGCAACTCTAAAGTCAGAGCAACCCATTGGAACCCCTACCTTTATGTTCAATACACAAGACATTATTTATTCCCCCTAGGGGCAAAAATATTCAAGCTATTTTTTACTAAAGAAACCATCACATCAAGACTACAGCCATACTTTCTCCAGGCTGAAATAACGCGTCAGCTTCAATGACACGTAAGAGTAGCAATTTTATAGAGAGTTGTTGTTCAGGCTTATCAAAAACAGATGAAAACCTAAGTCAAAACATCACATAACATACCTCTGACTAGGGACAACATCTTTAGATACCTCAGTTAACTTGGCAAGGCTTTACATGCCTCTAGGTATGGAACATAACTCCTCAGACTCTAAGGAAACAGTCTCCCCTTGAGCTAAAGATTTAGCAGATCCAGAACTAGCACAAGTTTCCCTAACCCCATTAGACAAAGGAAATCGACACAAAGGTGGAAAAATTAGCTTTCAAAAAACCTCACTTTATAGTAAACAATACTATGTCATATCCACATTTCTACTACAAACTTCATTTTAAAAATAGTTTTACAAACAAACCCAGTATCTAAGCTCAGCAGTGAAATTCAGCCAGTTTCCAGGTTGAAATATTACAGCCACTTATAGCAACACAATATTTTACATGAAGCAAGATAAAACCCCTTTGGTTGACATAGGCATAAAAATATTTATCTGTTCCTATCACAATTTATTTGCACAATGTTTAAGAGGGTGCTGTAAAAAAAGATATTTTTCCTGTTCTATTTTCTTTCCTTCAGGCTCTAGGCGAGGTAAAGTTTAAAGGTGGGGTAGATCTGAGGAAGCTTTCCATCCATCTCTGAGATAATTCAAAAAGCGCAACCAACAGTATATCCAGCATCTTAATTGAGGTCACTTTGGTAAACAAAGGAGGCTCTTTCGATGTTCACACCACATGAATCTAATGATTTCCTTTAATTTGTGTCCCCTGATTTTGTTATGTAATTGTTCTTGGTTTGAGACATCTTGCTTTACTGATTAAAGTTACTTTTCATGGAAATTTTCCCTTCATCAGTTCAATTCACTTTAACATTGTCTTTTAAAAATGCTAACCTGTACATAAGCGAAAGTAAATTACCTCCTGGTTCATCAATGTAGAAAGACACATCTCTCTTGTCTGCTTGTTCATCAACGTGATCACAAGTAATTTGTGGAATTGACAAGGCATTCTCTCCTGGGTTTATTACTGGTGCAGAACCATTACCACAGCCTAGTTTCCCTTTTCTTTTGTATCTTCTAGCCTGTAGTAGTAGAAATAGGATGATATCAGAAGATACTATCAAAAACAGAAAAGTACACGTGAACCTCACTATACATTAAATTCATTTGAGGTTGTGTTTGGTGGTGTGTGGCGTATTTTTTTGGTTGTTGGTTTTGTGGTGTTTTTGGTTTGTTGTTGTTGGTTTTTTTTTTTTAAACAGAATACAATTGAAATTCAGTTAAAGTTTTCAAAGTGCCCAATTCTGAATTATCAATTTAAATCTGGTAAGAATTTGATTCTCAGGAGACTAGCACATTCTGAAAATCAGGTCTCAAGTAAAATTTCTCAAACTTGGTCCAAAACACTAATCACTTAAGTATACAACAGCTTGGCTGTAATATCTTTCTAAAGCTCTAATTAAACATAGCCATAGACTTTGAATTATGGGTTAAGCACTGTACAGCCTTTTTAACTAAAAAAAATTCCACCTTTTACCAAAAAGGCTGAATTAGGCATACCAGGAGAAAAGAAATCCTGCCTCCAAATTTGAGGTTCTCCCAATTTTAGGAGCCAGAGAGGCAACCTAAGAAACACCCTACAACTGGTACATAAGAACAAAAAAATGAAGGTTTGAATTCACCTGGTTCCAAGCAAGGCTGGTCTTGATCTACCTTTGCAACTAGAAGTGACCAACATAACAGCCACTCATACACTAGCTACATGGCCTGTGCTATCTGCCTCCTGGAGGCTGCCACCACCTAGTTATAGAAATACTACTTCTCACAACACAGCATTTATTTCTAGTCTTCATGACTACCTACCCTTTGGCTCTAGTCCCACCTGGTTCTACTACTCACACACCTCAAAACACGTAAAAGGCAGAATTTAATTTGCCTGATGATCCAGGAATCTTCTGACAAGGAGCTGAAATCTAGGGCTACTGCACTCAATTCTGCAAGATACTCCAGCCTCCTGATGTGACCACTAAGGAGTTGGCAAAGATAAACATCAGAGGGAACAAGTAATCACACATGTCAACCAAACAGCTACAGGCTCAATATATTCACAAATGGGACAATGCTACTTGGTCTAAGTAAAACCAATTCTTATTTTATTATGGTTCACATTCAGTCTTTTGGAATTCATTCTTCTATTCAGCTCTGCAGCAATTAAACAGGAGCATGCATGAAAGATGGCAGAAATGGGCACTTATGGTAGACAGTGGATGAACTACTATGCATTAAAGTGCTTCTAAAGGCAAAGATTATGGGCTTTCATAGCAGTAAAACTAGGTATTCCCTGGACAACAAACTGCTATAACACACACAAGATAATCAATATACATTCAAGTCTTTAAAATAAGAGGCTAGGTAGAGAAAAAATGAACTAGTCTCCTTTGAGAAGAGAGGATGATCCATTGGTAAGGTATGATAGAACCATAACCATGTTCTTGAATTAGGTTTAACAGTTCACAGGGAAATTCAGGTTTAATAATATGTTAGGGAAATCCCTAGAGAAAACAGAGGGAAAATACTATGGGTGCCAGAAACTGTCTATTTTTTCCAGCTCCCCCACCATGGATTGCTTGCTGTTCAGCAACACATACTACCCAGCCTTACCTCTTTCCTTCCATTTCTTCTGCCTCTCACTATGAAGAGGCTAGTCTCATGGCAAAGTTACACTCTGCTCAACAGCAAGTAGATCGCACTGCTATAACACCAAAACATACACCTGCACACAGATCATGCTGATACAGCTTTCTATACATGCTGTGGAGAAATCATACTGCAATTCTCTGCTGGGCAGAAGACACCAGTGCGATTTCACTGCCTAAAACCAGGCCTCTAACATCACTTTAGAAACCCTGGGTATCTGAGCCAGACCTGCTGCAGACCTGGGCCTTTCCAGAAGGGGTGCTGAAGGCTAGACAAGCTTGCCAGTGAAACTACATAGCTGTGTTAGGCAGTCCCACTTGTGTGGGCAAACATTATTCCACCTTACTGCAGCCACAGCTCAGGAATTTGCCCAAGTTTCTAGTCACAGCCCCAAATAAAAATACCATGGAGAGAAGTATTTGAGCAAGAAAATCATAGATACTGTCAGACACATGTTGGATGTGAACATAAATTTATAAACTAGCTTCCTCCTTCCTCCATGTGTGAACTACTATGCAAAATGGGAAAGTGTCATCACTGACTTACACTACCCTTCGAGAAGGTAGAGGAGACTTCAAAGGGGATAAAAATCAATGGAGAATTGGCACCTGTCTGACCACCAGGGCAAATTTAAAATTAGAAGACATTTGTTCCTCAGGAATATTTTAGGGATAGCTAAACCAATCATGCTCTGGCATGAGGAAAACAATCAAATGTCCCATTACAAATGCCTTTCAGCTCTCCAAATTCTTTGGAGACTTTGTAAAGATTTTGTCAAGTTATCCCAATCGCATTAAAAGCGAGAACAGAAGAGAGTCCTGCCAACTCTGTTACCTGTTTTCTCAGACTAGGGCTAGATGGCGCTGGTGGTTTTTTGGGATTTTGCACCGGCGATGTAGCATAGATCTTCCATGTTGCTGTAGAACTGCAGGATTTCTCTGCTGCATAGCACCGCCACAGAGTCTATAATAAAACCCAAACCAATAATCCCAGTGAATAAGCAATCACTGTTGTCCTGCAGGACAGGCAAATCAGATTTCACTGCAAACCAAACTGACAGCAAAATCTCCAATGTAAGCATGCTGCAGAGGGTTCTGACTGCAATCACTGTGCTATACCACACAACACCATGCCTAATAAAATACTCTCTTCCCTGTGTATAATTGTGGTGAGTGTAATTTGCACAGGAAACACACGCTTAGCACACAGTGATTGTAAGTATGCTCTTTGTAGCATTCTCCCTAAGAGCTGGTGTCTAACCCTGCCCACAGTGAAAAAAAAACCAAAACACAAAAGCAAACAAAACACCAAACAACCCTCATTAAAGCAAACCCCCATAAGCATCAAAGAATACTGCTGTTTCCCTTTTGCTGCAGTGTGCCACATTTTAGTATTTGTGCACCATGCTACTGCATTCTTTATATTGTCATATAGAATGCTATGCTGGGACCTTTTTCTAAACTGAGGTGTGTGTATACATGTACATACATCCGTCACCTCAGGATTTGGAAGACTCATAAGACATAAGGGAATGTAAAAAGGATTGTAACAAAGTTTGGTTTGTTTGGTTGTTTTTTTTAACACTATTTCATCAAATGACTTGCTGCATCCAGTTAGTGTCATTATGCCTGTGACTATCAGGTTTGTAGAGCCTCCTATGCTCACTCATAAGAGGGGAGACACAAAATTATCTAATTCTCTCTAGAAACTGAAGTGGATCTAAAAGGCAAAGTGGTTGAAACACAAGTTTAGATTTATAGTGAAGCCTAGTAACTGTGATTCTCAGTACTCTACTAGGTCACACTCCCTCTCCAATACTCTAAGTATTTTACTATTAGGGGCCTTACCTGAATTAGAGAAGCTGCAGCTGGGATTTGTCTATTGAAGTGTTTCTGACGTTGCTTCTGCTGTACTTTCAGGGCAAAACCAGAACCCAGAATACCCTAAATATAACCAAAATTACTAGTCAGACTCTAATATGGTTTCACATACCTAAACCAAATACTTTAGCATATGAAATAAACAGACATTTTATAAGAGATTTTACTAGAAAAATAAAAGTTCTGAATTTTCAGGTGTCCAGTGACAGAACTATACTCATTGCAACAACAACAAAAAACCTGAAATTGAAGTTACATAATGCCAATATCAACATGCTCAATAAACAGCATGCGTTTATTGCTGTGTCCTACAGGTAACATTAGTTAGAGGCAATCACAGAGGGAGACAGTTCCAAAGGCAACCTTACACAATGGTGGGAGAAGCAAATGCGAACATCACATGACTGATCTACAGCTATTCTTTGTCCTTGTTTTTAATCCTTGCCACAAAAAAAAACCAAACAACCCACAACTAAAGCCAGAACCCTGTTTTATTTTCCAGGCAAATTAGGAAATCAAAAAAAAAAAGCCAAAGATATACTTTCTAATTTCAACATTTCTGTTAAAACTGGTAGTTACAGATTAAACACTTGGTCTAATTGTTTTGATGTTGTCGTCTTTATTTTTCCCACCGTTCATTTATTTGAAGATCCAAAAAGCCCAAAGATGCTTTATAGTATCATGTAGGAAATCAGATGCAGTTTCCTAGACCTCTGCTTTGTGGCAGTATTCATCTCCTCACAGGACCGCAAATTATTCTTATATAATCAAAGTAGCAGAAAAAAAGGAAGTTTCACCTTTGGCACCAACATGCTGATAAAGAAAAAACGCTCTCTTGCTCTTTACCTCAGAGAACAGCTTCAGTTCTCCAATTAGTGAAAGTTATTCTTACCTCCTTTCTAGGCCACTTCTATCTAAAATGACTGCAATAAAGATATGGCAGTTTCATTCGTGTGTGTGTACGCACAGAGACACACCAACACACACTTGAGGATGTGTGCGTGCACATTCCGAAGCAACACCCAATCCCATTATTTCCTATCAAAGGCACCAATTTAAAACTACTGAGGTGTGAACCCAAGTCAAACAGACACTTCAATAAAGTGATTCAAGTTCTGCTTACCGCTGGTAGAGCAAAGAAAGATACAGCAAATACTGAAAAACAGGAAGCTATTGTCTTTCCAATCCATGTCCGAGGGACTTTATCTCCATAACCAATCGTTGTGACTGTTACCTAGGCCAAAAACAAACATCTGATTCACTACAATGCATACCATTTTTTTCCCCCAAAAAACAGGAATAAAAGAAAGAAAAAAGTAGAGAAGTATTAGTCGATACATATGGATCAACCGCATTGGGATTTGTGCATAGGAAAACCACATGACTACGCTAATCGTTGCGGATTTATCATGTTTTTACATTCTCCAGCAGGCATTCACAACCGGCCACTATTGTAGATGTAACAGTAGTTTGCACCCAGGATGACTGTTCGCACAGTTCATAGCCGGCTGCTTCCAGCCTCCCAAAACTGCAAGGATTGGCCCTGTGGGCTTGAAACCATAGGCTTGCAGTTTTTCTCCTTTTGCTTTTAAAACGTAGTTCCACAGAAGTGAGAAGAAAGCCTTGAAAGTGCTGACTTGCACAAAACCAATGCACAGATGTCTGCCAAATTTTACAGTCAGAGACACTTGCTGTGGCAGGGTAAGCTAGCAGGAAGGGGACAAAACTAACATTATCCCAGCTGAATCTTCATAGCAAGAAAAGGAACACACAACCATTCCAGAACACAATATCTCTCAAAATAAATACGCCAGTAGACCAAGAACTAAATACAGCTGAGCACCATTTTCTCCCCCTCCCTGCACAAATACAGTTCCTTGCCACTCAAAATTGTGTTTAAGCCACAGGATGCATCATCTTACTGTACCTGCTCATTGCTTATTAGGGATGTAGCAAGGGCCAGGTACTCCTTAAGGGATAGGGAGCCCAAATTCAAAGGAAATAACATAGCTAGCAGGGCAGTGCCTCCCTAGTCAACACCCCACAGAGCACACAAGAGAAGCAGATACAGAAAAAATAGCTGGGTCCAACCAAGAGTCCAGATCATAAGGCAATATAACAGCAATGAGGCAGGCCCAACATGAAGCTAAGAATTTCACCCACAGGTCAGGAGCAGAATATAGCTCTACAGGAATAGAGCAAAGCCAAGATATCAGCCCATCAGTTGAAGTCAGGATCAGAGGACTCCACAGCCAGACATAGCCACAGTTAAGCTAGATACCACTTCTCTCCCAGCAGAGTGCTGAGCTTAAATAGAGCCCCTGGGTGTGGTTGGAGGCCACAGGTGATGGTGGTCAGAGTCATTAGGCCAGTTAGTGCCCTCAGAGCTGTGACAATAGCTGCCCCTCTCAGCAGGGCTTGCCCTCACACAGGTCTGGGATCAGTATGGACTTGTTGTAGAGGGACTAAATCACTCTGCGTGTGTCAGGCTACCCTGAAAAGACACAGAGGCAAGGAGGGCTTGAGTGGGACAGAGGTTTTGGACTGTTCCTGATGAGCCCCAGCAGACTAGAAGAGAATTCAGTAGAAGCCCAGTGGTTAGTAAAGGGTTGGTACTGTGAAGGAATCAAAGCCCAGGTGAAGGCTGGTCCATCAGAAGGGTTGTAATGTAACAAGAGTCAGCTGCTCCCCAAGGGCAGGTGATCCCAAGAAGGGATTGCAAGGCAAGCCAAGGGAATCCTACAGCTGGCTAGACAGGGGTCTCACCACCCTGGGCCCACTCCCAACAGCAGGGTAGACTCATAGACAGTGGCTATGTCCAATGAAGAATCTAAATCATACAGCCTTATCAAGGTGATGAGGTAAGTCTGAGGCCAAGTGTGGAAGTCAGCTCATAGATTGAGATGCAGATCAGCAGACTGTGGCTGAGCTGGAGACCAAATCTCCTCCAGCACAGCTTAAGCAGGAAGTAAGTGTCCAGGGCTGAGCCTAAATAGAAACCCTGGTCTGTGGGTGTTGGGGTGGCTCCAGGTATGGCTGGTCAGGGCCACTAACGCTTTTTAGCATACTCAGAGTCCTGCCACTGCCATAAAATGGTACAAGAAAGATGACTTGCATGCCTGAGAAGTGGAAAGCTTCTAGTGAGGAAATGAAGACTTCTACCACTAATATGGGGAAAGCTTTATATAGAAAAAATTACTCTCTTTGGGAGCACCAGCCCTAAACCTAGTCTCACTCCCTTCACTTTGCCTTGAATGGTAGCATAAATACAGCCAAAACAGACTTAAAAGAATATGTAAAATTACACTGACTACAAAAGAGGATGTTGAAATACTGCCTTTTATGGGAAAAGTTGCTGACAATTACTTACATATTATGCAAAAATAGGCTTCTCAGAAGAAACCATCAGCAATAAAGGTATAGGAAGAATATATTTCCTCCTTCTCTTAGAGCAGTTCTACAGAGAGCTGGAAGGAAGATTTGCAGAGGAAAAAAAATGACCAACTACTATCAAACTGAGTTTTTCCAAGTTAAAAAAAAATCAGGCTTATGTTTATTCATCATTAATTTATCACTTGATGAAGTTAACTTTATAGTATCTATATCCTTTAATGAATATTGTTATTTTGAACTGCAACCTACTCTCAGCAGGAGCTCTGTCTTGCCATGTGTTTGTCAAGATTTAATATGGCTTGCTCATGAAGTGTCTCAGGTGCTGTGTACCACCAGCAGTACAAACAGATGAGTCTTCCAGCCCCCAAAATTAAACCAGACCCCCCAAAATTAAACTTTGAAATGTAGTATGTGTTAGTGGGGAGTGGAGGAAGTTAAAGCAGTGTTTCTTCAATGGCTCTTCAGCTCCTCAGTGCACCCAGATGACCCCTTAAAGTCTGGGATTTTTCCTTCCTTTTCCTCTCTTTTTTCTTATGAAAGGCTTCTTGTTTTTTGGTTTTTTTTTTTCCTAGTTCTCCAGCACTCAGGACTTAAAAACAAACTGCAGTAATGTTGAGCTGCCTTAGCGTTACTATGGAAGACAGCATGAAAGCTGTAACCACAGAAAAGATGATTTTCCATCTCCACAGCAGGCATTTGGCTGGCTGATTCCTGCAGGTGCCTGAACATGTCTCAGAAAGTTTCTCCCTGGCTACCTTAACAGGGTTCCTTCTTGGTAATCTAATTAGTGCATTGAAGTATGTGGAAAGGATTATAAATAATGTAATTCTCTGGCTTTCTTAATCACAACCAGAATCTTTTTCTACTTGTATATCTAAAAGATATTAGTTATCTGCTCGGAGAATACTTAATAGCTAGGCTTTGGAAAATGACATCTCTTTCACAACACAGATTTACTATGGCACATTCCAGCTGGTACGCACATGCTCTAACACAGGCTCTGAAAACATATATACACACTTCAAAAAAGGAAGAACTCTAATTTAGTAGAAGTCAACAGAGCTTCTAACATGCTTTAAGATACGCAGGTGTCCTGAAGTTTGAAGAGTCAGAACTGCACACCTCAAAAAACATATTAAATATAAATGGGTTCAAACTGCTACCTCTGGCATGGAAATTTGCTACTGGAAATTCTGAGCAATTGATCCCAAGTACCTCTGCCAGTTAACACCAATCTACTGGAGCGACTGTTTAACTCAAGCTCAGTGGTACAGTTTGCAGCAAAAACAATAAGCCCTACCAACACCAAGAGATGACCGTGGAAAGGCCAACAAAAGAGATGCCTCCTACATCTCCTCCTTCCCTCAGGAAAAAATGCCCAAAGGACAGAACTGCTGTGACATGGGTTCCAATTCTGGCAAACTGACAAGTGCTGTTTGAAATGCTTTTGCATGTGCTCTAACATGCTATAACTTCTGAAAGTGGCTTCATATAAAATACCACAGGCCTTTGATATGTCTTTGCAGTTTAATCTGTGTGCCTGCCAAATCTAGGTGAAACAACCTTGCATTTAGCTGGAGCGGGTGAATGTAGTTAGCATTTAATTCCAGCCCTCATTCATTCTTTATTTTCCCTTTTCTTCGCATTTAAACCTTTCAGGTCATTTGTATCAAGTTCAGCAAGCTTGCACTTTCTACTCAAAGCAAAATGTTACCCATAATACACTCTGTGGTTTTTGTCAGACACATAAGACTTTCAAATACTTGCTACCAAGACTTTTTCCTATAGTTCAGTTTTGAAAGGCAAAAGTGAAATCAAATTTCACTCCCTAGTAACTCCACATCTGTGTTTCTATGTTACAGAAGATTTGAAAAGAAAAAGAAACTGATTCACTTTGTCCTTTGTCACTGTTCCCAGCTGTGAACTGCACCTGCACCGTGACTCACTAATGCTGAGGAGGCCTAGACGTCTGAAAAGCTTAAACAACAATTTAAACAGTGTTCCTCATGTGCCTCACACAGCTAGAGAAAGACAAAGCTGATTTTATCTTGCTATTACAAGTTTTGGAAAACAACAACAAAACCCATTGAATACTTTGCAAGGCATATACATACACTTTGAAATACAGATTCCAATTCATCTATCTCAACAAGGTAAAGCAATGTACGTTTTAAACGTATCTGTTGGTCTTCATAACTGAACTCCTTTTAAATTTCTTAAGTCCAAAATATTAACAAAATATGCTTGTATAAACACATTCTGACTGTTTTGACCTTAATTTTTTACTCTTTACTCAAATCAAGGCTGTAGCTTCTAGCATTTAAAAATATTTGGTAATCCATATCTAAACATCCAATGCAAGTCATAAAGCAAGCTCTGGATAAGTAAAGCCAGAAGAATAAAAAGGAAGGAAAGATAGGAAAAGTACACAGGCTTCACATGGAAGTTTATTACATGCAGGAATAACCCATGCATTAACATATATGGGCAGAACTGGATGCTAAAAACCATAGCTAGTTCTCAAACTGATTGCTGAAAATCCTTTTTTGTTTTCCACTGTACCTTGCTCCCCTCAGTTTGATACGGGGTTCTTCTTCCCTCCCATTCAGATCTGAATTTGGGCATTTCTGGCCTTTTGCACTTACAAGCCTAGGTATCATGGTATGAAACATCAAAGACATTGTGCAGAGCAAACATGCATCACCATCCCTTAATGACTACATATTAAATTAAGACCTCCTTATTAATAAACTATATGCTTTCCATTTCTTTCACTGGTGTCCTTCTAATTCATATGGTGCTACAAACCCCTCTGGAACATCACTATACTAGAAAAATGGATGAGATATTTACCATAGATTTGGCTGAACAAGCGTAAACTTTCATGGGAGCCCCAATGCTGCTGAACTTCCCACAAGCAGCCCACTTCTAATTAGATTTACTTCACAGACTACTCAGCTAGACCATTAGTAAAACCAGAAACGGTAGCTGCGTTCCACTCCATTCAGTCATTTGTACACTGGTATTTGAGCTGAACTGCTCAAATAATAGCAGAATAAGCAAGCCTGTGTGCTGGTTTGTTTTCTTGAAGTAGACATGGGTTATCTTTCATAATGTCAATTACACCCTAACTGTTTTACTTTTGCTTTTAAAATATAGCACAATCTGTGCTTCTGGGACATTTATCCTTTTCCTCCACTAGCTAGAGGTTATATATATATGTGTGTGTGTATGTGCAACCACGAGGTTTTATGTTCTGAAAATTTTATCATACGTCTATTGAGGACTTTAACAATTGATTGTTGATTGGGCTAGTTCATGGTTTCATTTCTTCCCAGCACATTAGATAATCGGGTCCATCTGGCCATTTAGTGGATTTTTCTTTTTTACTAGATTCTTCTTGGTTTGTACTGTTTGGCACAGCCATAGACGATACTCTGCAAACGAAATGAATACCTGACAACACGATGACAGGAATTTAATGTTTAAAAGATTTTTATACTGAATGAGTTAAAAAGTGATAACTCAGGCTACAGGTAATATACTCTGTATTTCTGTATACTTCATTGAGGTAGAGGCTTACGTAGCACCTAAGTTAAGGATTAGAAACATATATCTATTAGGAGCTTTTTGTCTGCCCTCCCAGACTTACTCACCAGTTTATTTGGATGCAGGTAAACAATTGGTTTATGGCCCAATAACGATATGAGTATTTTTCAAGTCTATCATATAAGAATAAACGCAGTTTATTGTGTTTCAAATCACTCTTGAAATATATCCTTCTCTCTCTGGAAGTTGATGGCTCTGCATCTGTTCTAGTCCTCTCATTTTTCTCTGCCACTAACACTGATGTGATGGATCTCCTCGGGTTTGTTCTAATGAGACAACCAACTCATAAAATATCTGAGGTTCTTTAGTAGGGAAAAGGGACCACAAGAGAAGAGATGGTTCGTGCAACAGCTAATAAAGAAGGAAAGCATGAGTCACCGTGAGAAAAATGATGAGAAGAGCCATATGAAAGGAGTGTAAAAACGCTCTGGTCTCTTATTCTTTTTATAGCTATCCATTCCTTTTTCAGCTGATTCTGGGCATGCACACAATAGTTACCACAACACTCTCAAAATCCAGTTCCCCCCTTAATGATATTTTTTTCTTCATTTCACCAAAGATTTGCACTGACCCTGACTGATGATTGATATCCAAAGTAGCTGATGAGGCTGAGAAGCTTTGCCAGCTGCTTTTGATGGAGCTATTTTCCTTTACAGTGAGTCATGGAATTATTAAAAAAAAAAACCAGGAACCTGTAACCTGCATCAAGGTCTGCATTATTACTGACAGAGTGAGCTTTACACAAAAGATCCAAAAAAAATAGAGTCATTAACTTCCACAAACAGAATATACTTTTAAAGTTATGCACCTTTCGCAGATAACTATGTAGAGTTTAAAAGAACTGGTATAGGTTTTGGAGGGTATTTATATTCTTTTTGAAATGTGGATTTCATTGTGGACTTTTTGTATCTGTAAACATTCAATGTCCTTTGCTAAGGACTTGCCGTAATGCTTTCACAGCGAAGTTTAATACCAAAATAATTAAATTATATTTATTGTATTTTTTCTTGTATCTTTTTTTAAAGGTTGTCAAGCTTCCCTACAGAAATACGTTCTGCAAAGAAAGACATGCCAGATTTTTTAAAAAGATCACAACTTCAACAGAAAATCCTGTGCACTAAGTCTGTGCACACATTTTCTTGGTAAAGACTTACCACACCCCACCAAAGGGCATCAGCGTAGCTGGAGAAACCTGTCTTTCCATCCTCATCAACTGTATCCTTCTCAGCAAGATAAACAAAATAGGATGAAAAAATTAATCCCAAGAATCCAATGTACAAAGTGGTTATGAGTTCCTATTAAAAGAGAAAGGAAACAAGCCCGTAAGGTTTACAACATATATATTCTATCATTGTAAAACGTCAATATCTGGGGGTTTTTTTCATCACAGTAGAAAAATTAATAAGTCAGATTTCAAGTACGAAATTTGCTTCCAGTAAAACAGTGGTAGTTCAGTGACTTGTTTTCTATTTGTATCAGACTAAAGAATTCAAGAAGCCATCATTTATACAAGATCATTTGGACAGCTAAATGTAGAGTTGGACATCTCTCCTTTCCTAGGTCTTGTGAATGGGAACCATTCCATTTAACTGTCCACTCAAAATACCAAATGTTAATACATTTTAAGAATAGTAAACCAGCTTTAGAAATTCACTTTATGAACAGTATGCTAAAATAACAGTTAAGAAATAACAAACATGTCTTGTGATTATGACCATACCTAAGAAATGAACTTGTGTATCTAATACATAGATTGTTTAAGACTGAATATTGATGCCTTAACAGTTCCACGTTAAGACAAAATAAAATCTCAAGGTGCAATGTCTACCTCAGTCCTGAAAAACAAAGACTGTTTGAGGACAGGCCAGTTTATTAGAAGAGACTTTTGTTAGGGCATGATACAGTGCTTGTGGATGTACCAGTTTCTCTATAAATTTTTGGATAGGAAAGTTGTATTAGAACTGATGTGACTTACAGGATTGTTCCAGTTTTCAGGAAAATTGTACTTGCTCATTTCAACAAGCCAAAATATGTGGTATCACAGATACAAAAATGTGTAAAGCTTATAAAAGCAGCACTACAACATAATCAAAAGAGATATTCACCTACCCATTAGGAAAATCCAATACCTAATTATGAGGCAAAATAGCTTATTTTAGTTACTTAAAGTTTACAATGCTTAAATAGTTAACACATTATTCCTTTATTTTCTCTGCACATATTTAGCCATCTTTATTATGAAACATTATAGTACTACATCTTCATTAGTATCTTCCTTAAATTCTTGATAGAGTTATTTTTCTTTCCTTGGATCCAAACCAATGCAGGAATTAAAATATTCCCATAAAATAAATTAAATTAAATTTAAAATTGAGACCTGTCTAAGAAGGATTGCCTCTACTTATAAACTATGTCAGGTTTTCAGATTTTCTGTAACACTCTATCCATGTTTCTTAAACCATTTTTTAGGGAAGTTTAGGTTTTCACATCAAACTGCCTTAAGACTTTTTTTTTTATTATTTCTTTCTGGTAGCTAGTAACTGCATTCAGTAGCAGGAACTATATCTTCCTTCTGCTATATCACCAATTAAAATCTAGGTTCAGCAAGTTATTAATCAGGCTTGGCACAAAGCAAAGTAGGGTTTTTTTCTAATCATTTAGTAATGACCCAAGTAATGAATTTTGCTATTATTCAGTTTTGCCCATGGGCAAGCCTTTTAATCTAAGCCTTAACTATTTGCAGGCCTGTTGATGAACAAGGCAGCTGAAAGAGGAAATAAAACTTGGATTTTCAGTAGTTCAGGTTTCTACGCTGATCATCATTCTTTCCTCATCTTTTTCTCTAATGATAATAGTACACTCTGTATTTGTAGATATGACTTCATTGCTCTGAAAAGTTCCTTGTGTTTACATTTGTAGTTGACTATTTGCATTTCTTTATTTTTTCACAACTTTTTGGTTTGCCTACATAATATTTTTTCAATGCAAGATGGAACTCTTTAACAGCTGAGACTCTAAGTTCAGTGATCCATAGAAAACTACAGCAGAAATGGAGACTAAGTCTTGTTGCCTGCTTACAAAAAAAACACTCTGCTTTCATCTCTAGTAGATTTGTGACTTCCTTCCACATCAACAGAAATCTTTTAGTTACACTTGGCATGTTGCTTACATCTCAAATACTAATAGATTTTACATGTTATTGAGAAATGGCCATCACGGCTTTCCTCTAATTTTGTCTCAGAGGAGAGAATTAGAGTGTGGATGACAATTGGCATACTTCTGTGTTAAGTGCTGTCTTTTTGAGAAGTGGGCAGAAAAATATGCTTTCTAGAAGTGCTATGCATAGACTTATATGATCCTTTCAAAGTGGTTGAATATCAAGAGAACTAATCGCCTTATTTCACCATTAGCACCAGTCCTATTCATCTAAAGACTGAACTCTTTTTAAGTAAAGCCCAGACAAAAATGTAATTGCCTTAGACTTTTTTTAAATGTCACTCGATGTTACATATGTATAGAGAGACAAAATACTACATGCTTATATTTAATGGTTAATAACAATGACAACAATCTAATACATACTACATTTAAGAGAGCACAGAAAATTTTAAAATAATACATGCTTCAAGAAATATGGATATATTGGTGTCAACCAATTTCAAATAGTATGAACTGACACATGATCTCAAAGCAAAGAGCATTTTGCAGAAGTCAGGCCTTAAACTTCATATTTACATAGTTTTTTAATAAATAAGAGCTTAAGAATAGAATGCTGCCTAAAACAAATTACTTTTCAGCAAGGACTTTCAGCTACATATATGCAAAGGAAACATCAAGAACAAAAAACAAATATGCACAAAGGTAAATTTTAAAATTGAGACACTTAAGTCAACACATATTTTTAATGTATACAGATTTATATTTTCAGTTACAATAAGGACCACACAATATAAAATTCAACACTTAGGAAAAATACAAGAAAATCCCAAATCCATGACTCCTCAGTAACTTCTTCCTCAGAGCAGAAGACCTCACAAACCAAGGTGAGGAATAAGTAAAACTAATTGAGAGGCTTACAAGCTGGAGGTAGATTGGCTAACTCAGTTTTTCAGTAAGCTGCATGATTTTTCCATGTCTTTCCATCACCACATGTGATATTGACTCATGTTTTGTTGCTTTTGGCGAGAAATGCCTGTATAAGCTCAACCTGCTGAAAATAGAAGAGCATCATAGCCAAATTGGGCCTGAGTGAGCTAATACAGCTATATGTAAAATTCCAAAACACATGGAAATCATTGGTGACAACTTTAGTAAGCTCTTCTGGGCCCACAGAGGTCCAAGTGTTATTTTCACAGGTCACAAAAAGTGAATTTATTTTCTCATATTGTTTAAGGGTTTAGGGTCCCATTTTTTCTGAAAGAGTACCAAATTCACCAAATAAATTAGGACCTTGTACTTTGCCTCTAAAGAAAAGCAACTGAGGTGTTTTGGGTTTGCTTGTGTTTTGTTTTGGGTTTTTGTTTTTTTTGAACAAAAAATTCTTTAAGAGACTGGACAGGAATAAAGGTTCCATTTTCCCTTCCATTTGGTACCATGCTAGGGTTTCAGCTATACTTGTCCAATGTCAATACAGAACTGTATGTTTGAATTTTTTTTTTAATTAATGTGTTAGTGGGTGATCTGCTTTGACAAGTACTACAGATCTGTAGAGTTTTATATATCATCATAATCACCTCTTTGGATTAGCAGAACTTCAGGTGCATTTATTCATAAATTCACTTCTCTGAGGATATTTTTTTCCTTTTAAATCATTGAACTTATTTATGTTTGTGACATTTAAGACTTAAGTGTTATATTCTGGAGATAACACTCCAAATTCTTTCCAGATTCTTGACTAAAACTCTGAACACGCACAGGAAAATATTCTCTCAAAAACCTCTTTCAGTAAGGTTAGCAAATGTTAAGAAACTGTATCTAGATATCGGCTCTGCCCTAGCTAGATATCCAGGCAATGTGACCATAATAAATGAAGACCACACAGACTTCAAGCATTAAAAGTCATCCTGTTGTACCTGCTGCACAGCCATCATGACATTAAATTTCCTACAGTACTGGGGGGGGGGGGGAGGGGGGGGGGGTGTAAACTAAAGGGAAGAAAAGTAACTTCTAGTATTAAATTAATCTCTTGGATTAAGTACCTCCCACTCTCTGTCCCTGAACAACAGTTTTCTAAATAGCAAATGAAACAATGTCTGTGTGGAAATCTGTTTGTCAATATGTGGAGAACAAATCTACACTCATGAAGAGTGAGTTAGAGAGACACCCTTACAAGTCTGCTGTAAAGATTCATAGCACAGTATTAGCCCTCCACAGTATGGTATGATATACAAGATTTAAAGGCTAATGATAAAAGTTTATTTGTATATTCATAAAGCGAAGGTGGCTTTCCATCAAGAGAGTACATGAAGCCCCAAAAAGAAGCCTTCAGCTAGAATTTTTTAAAAGTCAGCACTAAAACATTTAAGTTTTTCCTGCTTAATGAACTTTTATACAGAATAACTGTTTCAAAGCTTTAATGGACATGTAACTATTTACAGCCAAGTTTACCTTTTTTACTACACCCTTGAAAAAGTAACTATTCTTGCATAGTATCATAAAATAGTATTTTTATTTAAAGAATGGATTAGAAAACTCTTAATTCAGGTGGAGAAAATAGTGTTATTTAAATAATTGACCTGTTCTATCAGGGCTTTTCCACTAGTATTTGTTTTTCCACAGAACAACCAAGCTAGGAATACATCTCCTGTGAAGGCAGTGTACAGTATTTGCAATATGAAAGGCAGCCCACATAACTGCATCTAATAAATTATGTTGAAGGATAACATCAAAGAGTACAACAGTTATTTTCCAGAAAAATACTGATGCTGACCTGAAGTAAAGAATAGTGTTCCCATTTTAAAAGTAGAAATAAACATGATGGAGTTTTAAGGCATTTTTTCTCTTGTAACAGTAACTGTTCTTTTAAACCAGGCTACGATTTGAAGACTGTGAAAAGAATATACTAAAGAAAACAAAATTCTGGGGATCTTTAAAGATCTAGTACCTGGCGATGTATGAAAACAACTGAACCTAACAGTCGCCAGGTGCCACCCTGTCGATCTACATGAAGCATGCGAAGTATCTGGAGAAACCGGATCCCCCTGTAAGAAAAATAGGACATTAAATAAAACTAATGATTGAGAACAATGCTGATCTATCTATACATAGTTGACTATGTTCACTAACATACTGCCAAATTAGAGAACTGTGATAGCATTGCCCCTGGCTAGGGTTGCATCTTAGACTTGAGGCATCTCAGTAGACAGTATGTTTAGATCACATTTCATTATATTCAGGTAGATTCAGAAATATTGACTAGGACAACAATTAGTTAAAAGAAAAAAAAAAGTCTAACATATATGCTTTCAAAATCAGAGGAAACTTGCATATTTTACCTGATTATGATTCTCAAATGCTTCTTTTCCAAGCAAAACCAGTGCTTCAAGATTTGATAACATAAATAGGAGCAAACCTTTTTCTCTATTTGCCAAAAGCAGAATGTGACTCAAACATGGTATTACTGAAGTACTTTTTGTGTAAGTTGTGTAGAAATCATCTAATTGGAAATAGGTACAGTCGTATGTGATTTTAGGAAAATAACTGAATCATAAACCCCAAATATTTTCAACTAAAGAAAGATAATGATCCATATAGTTCTTCAGCAGAATTTATTCAATGGAAATATTTCATTCTAGTCATCCTTTTGACAATGAACTTTCTTTGCCTACACTCATCTTACTATCTTATCACTGAAACAAAACAGTAAAGAGCAGGAAAGGATGAATGTTGAATTCATCCATCTGAAAATTTTTTGCTAAAAGTATCATTAGCTCTTTTTAGCTATCCTTAAAATTATGTTGTTGGTGGTTTTGTTTTTTAATTCAATCTTCTTATTTCAGTTCCACTGTGGCTGCATTTTTCTGGGCTACACCAACAGGCAGGAAACTCAGCATGATGCCATCCTTCAGTCACTGGTGTTACACAGTCTGGGAAGGCATACTGTCTTCTGAAAGACCCAACTTTTCCTTTATTCAGAGAGCAGCTTTTCTGAGCTTTCACAGCTGACAGTCAATCAAACGCTTGACATTTTTTTGGAAAGCACACAATAATCCTGACTATGAAATCACATATCAGTGATTCAGTATATTAACACCATGTTTTGTTATTTCTTTGATATGTCATTGAAACAGTAATTTTAATTAGCTGGAAACTTTAAAATAACCGCTTAAAACCTGTTAATGAAAACATGAGTGTAGGAAGAATTACAAGACTACCAAATGCACGAGCACCAATAGGCGTATGTAATGTAATAGCTCATTGGATCCTTATGTCAGGAGGGGAGACATCTACATGTAGCTCCCCTGTACAGTTATGAGACACACCTCTTGATGTCTTGACCTAATGGCAGTTCTTGATTTTCTTGTCTCTGTTGTATCTGAGATGGTTACGCCTATGTTACTGCCAAGTGCTGACATGCATGTTATAGACTGGCAGTTTTACAAATAAAGATTTGAAAAACAAGAGAGTGAACAAGGAACTCCAGATACACAGCCTCTGAACATGCACAACCCATTTCCTCTGAAAAGAACAAAGAAATTGGTTGGAAAGAAGACTGTTTTTATCAATCTAGTGAACTTAAAACAGTAAGGACAGAAAGCTGTTGGGCTCTGCTGTGAACTCCACAGTCCTGCTAGGTTTCAGTCTCACTGGTCAAAATGTCAGCCTGTCATACCTGGTGGGTCTGGAGCTTGCAGCTTCGTTCTACAAGAAAACAACATAAGCATACATGCACCCATGCTTTCTGGGATTGCTGGGATTTAAGGGAGGTCCAAAGAGGACCATAACAGTATACCTTAAAAGCAAAGGCACTCACATCACAGTTCTGAGGAAACGTGATGGGATTAAGACTTGCCTGACCCAGATGGTTTTTCAATGGGGCAATAACAACACTGCGGAGACATGGGTTAAGCTTCTCTGGCAGAAAGCATTCTAAATTGTAGGACAGTGACTGTGTAATTTAATACCGGGAAAAGCTGTGCTGAGCCCAAAGCCACCTTGTTTCACATATAAACACACAGCAGGCCTTTTCATTAAAGTTCTTCATACAGTTCTAGATAAATTCGACAAAAATCTTTGACATTTGCACATTCAGCCTCCTCTTCTCATATATAAGCTGTTACATCACATTCATGCTGGCTATGTGAGTCTTTATCATGTAACGATTAATGATCTTTGGTAATAGTTACCTTAAAAATACCTTATATATGTAATTCCCTCCAGTGTTTGTCTACACAGCTAGACAGTTTAGACAGTACTATACCTTCTCACTTCCCAGTGATTAGACTGCATTAGAAATCAGAGGCTTGTAACAAAACATGCAGCACATATTGCAAGTTAAGTTAGAAGGAGTGGGAAGTACACCTACTCTGCTTATCGTTCCTTTCTTCTGTTTACCCACTTTACTTCCCAAAACAAGCTTGCAGTACTTGATGCAAGCTGAGCAAACACTGCAGACACCAAATGTTTCTGGTTCATGTATGGTATGAGTTACTTGTGCCAAACAAATCCACCAAAGTATAATTACTCTTTAAACAAAGTAATTACTCATACTCAAAATGTACCAAGTTAAGTGCTGTCTGGATTACTTCTTAAATAAACCAATGTTCTGTAATACTCTCTTGTCTCAGAGAGAGAGCTGTTTGATGCTTTATATAGTACTTAATGTTTCTTTAGTTTTTTCCTCTTGGCTTCAGCATTCCCACCATTCTTCATATGCCTTGTTTCTGCACTCTTGTTTCCCAACCAGTGACCAAGCACAATAACACCCAGTCTTCCACTGTCCAGTGTTTCAATACTAAAAATTTTCCTATATGAGGAAAATTACATGTACATCTAATTTGGAAATTGGATATACATCTAACTCTGTGGTTGTGAAGAGCTACAGTCACTAGAAGAACATACCTTATTGCAGAGGTGGCAAACACCTGTCCGTTAGATCCTATGCTGAGAACAATAATTGAGGCTACTACCACAATTAGATCTGTGAAAAAAAAAAAAAAGGTAAGAATGTATTAAATGTTAGCTCCCAGCACTGAAACACATGACAAATACAGACTGAGGAAAGCACTTTAAAAAAAGAAATTAAGTTAGCTGAAATTTGGTGTGCAGTAAGTTAAGGTAACAGTTTCACTTCAAAAAAACAACTATTACAGTTTCTTCCATGGTGAATTTAATAATGGAAATTTTAAAGATCCTGACAGATCAGGCAGCTTGCCACAAAAACAACAAAGGCAAAGGCATATGTACACCCTAGAAATGAATCCACATTTTTGCTCAAGGCTCTTGATTTAAGATGGAAAGTAAGGGTTTGCTTCGATCCATAATGAAATGCATGAAGTAGCAAAAACATACGCACACACATACACTTAGTTTTAAAATTGGATCAGAGCTGTAAAGCCAAGCTTTCAAAGTTTAGGAAACTGTCAGAACAAAGGTTGCCTAAAAAGAATCAGAGTTGTTGGTTTACTTTGTGATACAGCCTTTAATTGTATGAAAAAATAATTGTTTCCAGAGTTCCATTTTTTCTCCACTACTCCGCAGCATGCACAGTTCCAGAATTATACAATACACATGATGGATTGTGTTCACAGTGCCAGCATCCTTTATTTTCTCTTATCCTAGTTCAGTGAACAGGTCTATTGCTTTTAATTATTGAACCCTACTCTAACATAATTCCAAGAAGACATTTTTCTAATTTCCTCATGGGTGTTTCTGTGGTAATCCTCTTTAGAGCATCTAAATGCTTCATTTTCAAATTCAAACCAGAAAATAAAGGATAGTATTATAAATGGGTAGCAAATGTAGACAAAACGAGGAAAAGTTTTGGTAAATTTTCCTTGCCAGTTTTAAACAGGCAGCACTTTATTCTTCAGAGCACTTAACGTTATATAGCACTTCAAAAAAAAAAAAACAGTGCCTGCTGACTTCACTTGCAGCTGTGAGAGCTCAGAACCTCTGTAACCTGACTTCAAAGTCTTCATTTGGACATCTAGAAAATGAGGCACACTTGTGAAAACTGATTTAAATTACTGCCACAGAGTTTCCATGTGATGCCTAGGCAAGATGCAGGACAGACTCCAACTTCAGAGGCAAAAGTTGCCTTCAACAAGGGTAACGTTTTTCCTCTCCTTTAAATATTCTCCTGCCTCATTCACAACCATGTAGTTGCTGCAACAAATATTGCAGCAGTTCTACAACCAACAGTATCCTTCACTCTCTGACTTGGATTCATTTCCAGTATTAGTCTGATTTTTGCTGTAAAAGCAAGATTCTTCCCCAAGGGATAGTGCTCAATCAGTTTAAAGACTGTACTACAATAATTGTACATTTATGAAAAATGAAAATAAATATAGGGAGGGATAAGTTAAGGCTACATAAAAGTCTTCCATTTTGGGATAAGCTTAACTTTTGACCTGACCTTCCAAATATTTATGCTGCTCCTTTATCATGTATGTGTGTGAACATACATTTGTAAACACTCAGAAATTAGGGAGGGTTTTCTTCCCATCACATAATAATATAGATCTTTGTCCTTAAGCAAATGATGTACCCGATGTCCTTATTAAATTATCAGACATTTACATATCCATCCAATGACCAGCACTGAAAGAGGAAAAGACTGACATTTACGAAATTAGTTTCAATCAGGTAGTGACAGTGACATAGATTTTTCATTTGTACTTTTCACTTTTCTGAGGGTGTGTTCTACATGGTAAAGATATTTCTTTTTTTCCCAAAAAAATTTTCTTCTCTCTCTGCTTCTTCCCTGTTCCTAGTTTTCATGCCAGTTTCCAATCTTTAGGCTTCTCATACTAATCCCAGTTTACTGGTTCAAACAATCCTATTTTACACGCTACATCTTCAGCATATCCTTCTGCCTTTACACTGCCCCCTTTCAATTCCATGTATTTTCAGCCCCTACTTTTTTTCTTCAACCTCCTGTCTGTCAGTCTCTTTATATGTCCTTCTCCCAGACCCTTACATCAGCATCCATCCTCCTGTCATTTCACTGAGCTGTATTCCTCCTACCTCACCACTTCATCTCAGCATTTGAGCCTGGTATTTTATCTTTCCATGTGCTCTGGACAGTTTCAGAAAGAGCACTATAAAATCAAAATCAAAAGATTTTCCACTTCCAGGCCCAGCACTGCTGCTCAGAGAAACCTGAAATTTGAATTGTGCAGGCTTACTGCAGATTGAATCTTTGAAGGATATAAAAGCATTCTCTAGCAGGGCATTTTAAGCACAAAGAAGCTAAGCTACCAGTTTTTCAGAGACTTGTTAGTCAGTCAGCTTGGAGTTGATTTTCAGTGACAAACAAAAAACTAGTTTTTCATTAAGTTTCAAGTATCTGCTTCAAAGTGTGGAAGTGCTAGTACTTCTCTGTAAGAAATAACCAGAATTGTCTTTTTTTTTCAGGAACAGCTTAAACATTTTGCATGAAATGTCTCCACAAGAGTCAAACTGAAGCAGACACTTGGCATGGAAAATATCAGGATAAACAGCCAACATTTGTTTAAATAACTTTTTCAACTCTAACAAGCATTAGCACTTACATTACTATTTAAGTTAGTTTTTAAAAAAGAAAGTGTCAGGAAGCCTTGGTAATTAAAAAATTGAATTCCAGTAATTTATAAACAGTGATATGTGGATATCCTTCTCAAACATTCTAGCTACTTACATGTTTGCAAACATGGCTGTACATACCCATGAGGTGCAGAGAGACAAAAATGACACAGTATCTTCTATATAATAAGTGCACTACATATGTAGACAACAGACCTACATAAATCACATTCCCTGCAACTTAGCATGTGTAGTACACAGATTTGAAAACCTCATCCACTGCTAGTTCACTGTCCCTATGGCTTACTCTTATGTTCTGAATCCTTGAGAAAATCCAAACAGCTGCCATTTTTATCTAAAAAATAAGCTTGCCAGTGAAATATTACTTAGTTATGCGTAAACTTCAGCACAGCAGATAGTAACACCTTTAATGCATCTTACCTGAGTACTGCTTTCTTCGAGCAAATTGCTGGCTTGTTTCCAATGTTCTCACAAGTTTATTTTCTAGTATGCAATTCTCAGCTTTTTGTTTAAAAGCAATGAATCCTTTCCAAATTTGAAACAGTAAAAATATTTGCATTTGTATTTTAATTTTTAGTTGCTGCAGTATTTTACAGGATGTAAATAGCCCTCAGCTTGCAGGTGTGTTCTCAGTAGTCTGGAGATAACATGACGTCCATAAGGACTTAAATTAAACAGATTATATGCACGTATTTGAATTTTATTTACACTGCATTCTTTCTTGCTGAACTTTTGTCTTCTATCAGCACTTCATAAATGAGGTTTATATAAGGTAACTAGAGCTTTACATACCAGGTGCTGATGCTTTTTCAGAGCTGTATACATAACCAATTAAAGGTGATTATAAATAAAGTTCTATTGTTCTTTACTTAAAGGCAATATGAGATGGACACACATATGTGGACTCAGGTCTTTATACCAGTAACTTATGCTCCCCTTATGTCTTTCAAACTGCATGCTGTCAAAACCAGGAGAAACAAAAGTCAATTCATAAATTGGTTCTTTGTGACATTTTCTGCAACAATAACAAAAGGATAAAAAAGGTCATGAAAGGATATTCTCTTGATTTTGCCTGGGTACTTGCCTTTCATAAAACCCTAATTAGGCTGGGATTTTCAGAAGCATTTAGCTCGTAACCTAACCTGACTGAAATAGTAAGTAATGGAAGTGTTAAATCAATATTTAGGAAAGGTATAACTATTACTGCTGCTGCCATAGTATGTGAGCACCACACACTCTTTAAACATGCTCATTCTGCGAACTAGAGAATGAAGAAGCATGGAGAGAGAAAGTGATTTTTCTAGGGATTCTTAGTATGCTGAGAATGAATTCAATCTATGTCTCCTTGACAGGTTCTTTAATTACAGAATTGTCTTTTCTCAATTACATGTAATCATCTGTAATCTGTCTGCAAAGAGGAGAAAAATTAGGCTAACTTTAGTAAATCTACCTAAGAAATAAAAAACTTTGATTGACGAGGTAGAGAAGTTGCATCATTTCCCATTTTAGATAAGATTTTAAAAGACCATTTACGAAACAGTGTGTTCTATCTTAACATTTTCCTTAACATACTCTTACAGTATATAAATATGTATAGTATGAATAGTATGTTAATGTACTATTTTATGCTGCATGGAATGCAATAACATTAAAAAAGTTTATAAAAGAAAGTAAAAACCAGGCTTGACAACTAAATCTCTTTCTGGTAATAAGCATCAAAATTTTATTTTCAATTAGAGAGGGGAAAAGAGGAAAGAGAATGGGACAAATTTAAAAAGTTCAAAATTGCTACCCAAGTTGAATTTTCTAAGAATGAATCCAAATTTCAGTGTGGACAAAACCCAATAAAAGAAATCTCTGATATCGAAGACATTTCAATGATATTTTCTGACTTTAAAAAAGTCTTTTGTATTAATGGAAAAGTAAAATGAATACGTAATTTTTTACATTCCATTATAATCCTTTAATTTCTTTTCCTAGTGTTTGTATTCTTTTCGTATTGATTTGAAAATGATAGGATGAGTCAGTGTGATTCTATCTTTCATAGCAAATATATTTCCCAAGTTTAGCTATTTGGATTAGTGCAGGCACAGTTCCACCTGCATTTGATGTATAAAAACAAATCTTGACTTTAAATGTATTGCATTCTTAGGGGAATTTTAAATGCAAAAACAGTATTGATACCTTTGAATGCATAACTAGCTGTAGTACTTCTTAGCTTTTCTTAACAAAAAACAGAGTATCTTCACCAAGGGCTATACAAACATTACAGTTTACTGTGGTAGATTCACAATACCAGTATACAGAACCACTGTCAAGTGGAAATCACAGTTTAATGGGACTGCCACATTTTCTCCTGCACCTCTGTACTCTAATATACCTACCTTAGAAGCATTTCTTAATTGAAAGAGAAGTCAAGAACATGTTTAGCAGAAAAAAAAGTTACCTATAGACTTCATGGTTAGACAATGAAACCAGATCAGCTCTAGAAGCAGCTGAAGAATTTGTTTGTATGTAATGAAACACTTCTTTCTCAATAACCCAAAACTGAGTACAGTAGAATAACATAGAATATGTTGTTTCCTGAGTTTTTGCACCAAGGTTCATAATGTTGCAGATAGTTAAGGAAACTTCAGCTCATTCTCTCCCCTTTTCACCTCTCCCACTTTGCTCTATTTAAAACTCAATGAGTTGATGTTTGAGTAACATAAAATTCACAGCTCTACTGGAATCTATATAAAATCACAGGCTTAAAACAGAAATGCTGATTTTGTGGTCTACTACAATTCTGTCAGAACACCACCTTTAATTAATCCCTCACTGTTCCAGAGATTCTGTTAGTCACCTCTCCCCCTAAACTCTCTCCTACTCCGGAGATACTACCCACAGTAGTCCCTCAAACCATCTATAGCTGCTTTAGTATTATCCAGGGGAATTTTTCCTGAGTTACACTTTGCACATTTCCATGTTGTTTCAAATTTGTTCTCACCTTTGTTTGTTTTCTACAGCAGACCTAAGGAAGGATTTTGTGTTCAAAATCTTGTCAGTTTTCTCCAATTACACAAGTATATTTAGAAAAGTTTTCTTCACTTTACAGTTTTGCCTTTCTTAAGCTGATGTCCGCCTGTGTCTCACAGCTGTATTTTAAATTTTCAGTTCTAGCAATCCAAAAGAAGAAACAATTGCATAGGTTCACAAAGCCGATAAATGCTTGAGTGACAGATATAGCTCAGAACTGCAATACGGTCGCTGCAGTAGTTGACATCTTTACTTTAAAATGGATGATAACAGCAAAGTTAAGAAAAAAGAAAAGAGTTTAAATCTTACCGATAATTGATATTGGCTTTCTGGCAAACCGTATTCTTCCCTGGAAGCCAACATACTTACTCCTGCAGCCTGCAGACCACAATCGGACCACATATTCAGCACCAAAAAACACAATCAGAACTATTTCCTATCAGAATTAAAAGGACAAAATATAATTTTTTTCATTAAAAGACAGACTACAGTTTGCACATCTAATTTATTCCTATGACTAATACAAATAAATATGTTGAGTTGAAAGATGTAATAAAAGGATTGTGCCTAATCTGTTCACTTTTTATATGCACATGTCAGCCAGTACCTAAAAGGGAAATATAATCTGTTCCTGAATGTGATCTGCATGAATAAAAGGATGGTTTAAACTCCATTCCATCACTCTATCATGGGGAAAACCACATTATTCTTTTCTTTCTTTCCAAAACTTAAAATTTTTAAAAATAAGGCATGGAGGGAAGATACAAGCATATCATTCCTAATACTAACCAGTATATGGAACATTTCTAGATCATGAAGCAGAATTTGTAAACATAAAACCAGAAAGTGTATTGTCAGACTTTCTATATTCAAAATAGAACCACAGAATCATAGAATATCTCAAGTTGGAAGGGACTCACGAGGATCATAAAGTCCAACTCCCTGCTCCTCACAGGACTATCTGAAACTAAATCATTTGACTAAGAGCATCGTCCAGACAGTCCTTGAACTCTGTCTGGCTTGGTGCTCCCTGGGGAGCCCGTTCCAGTGACCGACCACCCTCTCAATGAAGAACCTTTTCCTAATGTCCAATCTGAACTTCCCCTGACACAGCTTCGCTCCATTTCCTCATGTCCTATTGCTGCTCACCAGAGGGAGGAGATCAGCACCTCCCCCTCCGCTGCCTCTTTTAAGGAAGTTGTATGCTGTGATGAGGTCACCCCTCAACCTTCTCTTCTCCCAGCTGAACAAATCAAATGACCTCAGCCACTCCTTGTACATCTTGCCCTCGAGGCCTTTCACCATCTTGGTTACCCTCCTCTAGGCACACTCTAATGGCATTATGTCATCCTTCTACTGAGGCATCCAAACTGCTCAAGGCGGGGCTGCACCAGTGCAGTGTGGAGTGGGACAATCAACTCCCTTGACCAGCAGCTATGTGGTGCTTCATGCACCCCAGGACATGGTTGGCCCTTTTGGCTGCCAGGGCACACTGTTGACTCAACTTGCCATCAACCCAAACCCTCAGGTCTCTTTCCATGGGGCTGCTCTTCAGCTTCTTGTCCCTCAATTTGTATGTCAAACCTGGAGTACCCAGTCCCAGGAGAAGAATTCAGAACTTGTTCTTGTTAAATTTCATATGGTTAGTTATTGCCCAGCTCCCTAGTCTATCTAGTTCTTTCTGTAAGGCCTCTGTACTCTCAAGGGAGCCCACAGCTCCTCCTAGTTTAGCATCATCGGCAATTACTGCATCCAGATTACTGCATCCAGATCATTTACAAAAACATTAAAGAGCAGGCCCTAAAAATTGAGCCCTGGGGAACCCTGCTGGTGACCGGCCACCAGTCTGATGCAACCCCATTTACTATAACCCTTTGAGCCCAACCCATCAGCCAACTGTTCACCCAACATATCATGGACTTGTATAGCTCTGTGCTGGACAGTTTATCCAGAAGGATAGGAAGACCTGGACAGGCTGGAGAGCTGAGCTGAGGAGAACCTAATGTAATTCAACATAAGCAAGCGTAAGGTCCTCCACCTCTGGAGGAACAACCCCATGCACCAGTACAGGTTGGGGGCTGACCTGCTGGAAAGCAGATCTGCTGAGAAGGATCTGGGAGTGCTGTAGGACAGCAAGTTGACCCTGAGCCAGCAATGCGACCTTGTGGCCAAGAAGGCCAACGGTATCCTGGGGTGCATTGCAAGAAGCATGGCCAGCAAGTTGAGAAAGGTTATTCTCCTGCTCTACTCCACCCTAGTGAGGACACATCTGGAGTACTGCATCTAGTTCTGGGCTCCCCATTTCAAGAAAGACAGGGAACTACTGGAGAAAGTCCAGCAGAGAGCTACAAATTTCATCAGGGGACTGGAGCATCTCTCTTTTGAGGAAAGGTTGAGACACCTGGGTTTGTTCAGCCTGGACAAGAGAAGACTGAGGGGGGATCTTAGCAATGCTTATAAATATCTGAAGAGGGGGTGTCAAGAAGATGGGGCCAGACTCTTTTCAGTGGTGCCCAACGACAGGACAAGGGGCAATGGGCACAAGTTGGAACTCAGGAACTTCCACCTGAATATGAGGAAAAACCTTTTTACTTTGAGGGTGACAGAGCAGTGGAACAGGCTGCCCAGAGAGCTTGTGGAGTCTCCTTCCCTGGAGACATTCAAAACCCACCTGGACATGGTGCTGTGCCCCCTGCTCTAGGTGTACCTGCTCAAGCAGGGGGCTTGGACAAGATGATTGGCAGAGGTCCCTTCCAACCCCTACCATTCTGTGAAGGATACTGTGAGAGACATTATCAAAAGCTTTGCTACAATCCAAAACTACCACATCTACTGACTTCCTTTGGTCAGCTACAGGTGATCTTGCATAAAAGGAAATTAAGTTTGTTAAGCAGGACCTTCTCCTCATGAACCTGTGCTGGCTATGACTAATGATTGCATTGTCTCTCAAGTGCTTTTCAGTAACTCTCAGAATAACCTTCTCCTTAATTTTACCAGGCACTTTAGTGAGCCTGACAGGCCTGTAATTACAAGAGTCTTCCTTCTTACTCTTCTTGAAAACTGGGACAACATTTGCCAGCTTCTGGTTAACTGGGACCTCTACAGACTCCCAAGACCATTGAAAAATAATGGAAAGAGGTCCCCCGATGACATTGGCCAGCTCTTTCAGTACCCTGGGATGAATCTCATCAGGCCCTATAGATTTATGCTAGTGCAGCAAGTCTCAAACAAGCTCAGGGTCAGCTGGGAGTTTATCATCCCCCCAGTGATGTTCTTCCAACACAGGGCTCTGGGGTTCCCAGGGCCCATCATTAAATGTTTCCACTTTGTCTATGTCCCTATTTGTGAGGTGACCAACCTTGTCAAGCAATGTCCCAATACTATCTCTGATGCTCCTTTTGCTATTAACATATTTTAAAAATCCCTTTTTGTTGTCCTTCACAGCGCTGGCCAGTTTGAGCTCTAATTGAGCTTTGGCCATACAAATTTTCTCCCTACCATGGTGAACAGCATCTCTGTAGTCCTCCTGCATCACCTGGCTTCCAATGTCCATACACTTTCCTTTTCTGCTTAAGTTCTAGAAGACCCCTGCTCAGCCAAGCCAGCCTTCTGCCCTGCTTGCTTGACTTCTGACACTTAGGAATTTCCTTCTCCTGTGCTCTTAAGAGATGGCTTTTAAAAAGTGACCAGCGTTTACGGACCCCAATACCTTCAAAAGCAGATTCCCAGGGTACCTTACTAAATAGCTGCTTCAGCAGTCCAAAGTCTGCTCTCCTCATATCCAGGATCAGAGTTTTGCTGGAATTTTTTATCCTATCACCAACTTTTGAAATTCAACTATTTCATGGTCACTGTGACCAAGACAGCCACTAATCACCACCTCACCCAGAAGTCCCTCTCTGTTTACAAACAGCAAATCTAGGAGGGCACCTTTCCTAGTCAGCTGCCTGCACCAAGAAGTTATCTTCAACATGCTTCAGAAATTTCCTGCATCAGTTTGTGTCTGCTGTATGATATTCCCAGTTGATGTCTGGGAAGTTGAAATCACCTATAAAGACAAAGGCAGTTGATATAGAGGTATCTGTGAATTCCTTGTAGAATAGTTCTTCAGTGTCATTGTTCTGGCTGGGCGGTCAACGGTAGACTTCCACAACAATATCAGCTTGATTTGCTCTCCAACTCATCCTTACCCAGAGGCTCTCAACAGTGTCACCACCAACTGTAAGCACCATACAACCCAACCCCTCCCTTACATACAGAGCCACCCTCCCACCTCACCTGCCCTGCCTATCCCTCCTGAAAATCCTATAACCATCCATTATGGCATCCCAGTAACAGGACTCATCCCACCAGGTTTCACTTATGCCAACGATGTAGTAGCTCTGTGACTGGGCCAAAGCTTCTAGCTCCTCTTGTTTATTCCTCATGCAGTGCACATTTGTATAGAGACATTTCAAATATGCTCCAGTGTACTCAGCACACTGTGAGGCAGACTGAAGGACCTCGCTAGCACACTGTCCCTCAAACACTGGCGTGCCATGCCCAGGCTTATCTCTAGCAAGTATGGTTTTAGCCTTTTTCCCCTTCAAATCTAGTTTAAAGCTCTTTCAATGAGCTCTGCTAACTCCTGCACAAAGATCTTTTTCCTCATTTGAGACAGGAGTACCCCATCTGTCACCAGCAGGCCTGATGTTGTGTAGACAGACCCATGACCAAAAAAACCCAAAATTCTGCTGGTGACCCCAGGCTCAAAGCCAGGTATTGATCTTCTGGGTCTTCCTGTTTCTTCCCTCATCATTCCCTACAACTGGAAGGATAGAGAACACTACTTGTGCTCCTGATCTCTTAACCAGCCGTCCCAAGGCCCTGAAGTCTCCCTTGATTGCCCTTGGACTTCTTATTGCAAATTCTTTGCTGCTTACATGAAAAATCAATAATGGATTTTTGGATCTGAGAGCCATACCAGGGTAGGAAGTCTCTTCACATCTTTAACCCGGGCCCCAGGGAGGCAGCAGACTTCCCTAAGAAGTGGGTCTGGTCTGTATATTGGGCACATCCTGCAGCCTGACATCTGGGAGGCAGCATGTTGCCATTGGAGCTCTGTCTGAGAAGCTGTGTCAGTTGTGGCAGGTGCACAGTTCAGAGAGGACACAGCCTTCTGCCAGGTGGATACCATTGCTGCCCACTTGAACCAGCAGAGCTACAGCACCCTTCCTGTGTGCTAACTTTCCCACCATGCCCTGTTTGCCTCTCCTGGTCACTAGCACTCCCCAGGGATTTCTTTTCTTTACAGCGGAAGGGGAGCTTGGACCCACCCAGGTCTTGTCAGCTGCTGTCCCCCAAGCTGCAGGCTCCTGGAAGGTCTCTCTGCTCCCACTGTTGTTCCCCTGGCTCAGGACCCCTCCCTGTGCACCACGCTAGAGCATTCTACTGCACATTGCGCTGGCACTGGAGCTGCTCGCCTCAGTGACTGAGGTGAGCAGTATATACACAGTGTGTAAAATAAATGACTTATCTATATTTTAGCATTGCTTCCTTCTGTAGCACTATATTGTAAAGCACTCGTGCGTAACCAAGGATCAGTATACTTTCACATACTTCTAAAGAAAGCAGATGAGTAAAGATCACAACACGGACAGATTTGTTGAGATCTTTGATCCTTCCTTCCTTGTTTTCCTCTGCCATCGCAATATGCTAGCACAACCAAAATACAGCTTCTAGGCTTTGTTCCAACCCAAACTGTATCCAGTAACTCAGAGTCACCAAACACCTACTACATAAATTACAGCTTTGGAAAATATTTGTATTTTAACTTGAACATGCTTGCAATCTGCACCTGGGGAATTCTAAAGCACCCAAAGAGTAAACACACTTAAATCACAATTTTCACAGTATTTCACAATTATTCAACAATACCAGCATGTCTTTAAAACTGACATTCTGAATGGTTGAAAAGACACCAAAGTATTTCAAATCTGAAAAACAGATAAGAAAAACTCGACACTACTATGCAAAGCTTCACGTCAATTTTGATTTTTTAACAAAGTTAGGTTAACATCTCTGTATTCACTTCTACCTCCTTGTTTTGCCTGGAATGAGAACCAAGAAAATATGCACAGTCTTCCTCTGTTTTCATGGCACTTTTAGCCTGACTAAAACCAAGGATTAGTAGAAAGCTAAGGAAGTTTACAGCACAGTTTCAAGGCAGAAGCACAAGAAAATACACAGCAAATCAGCTCCACAAGTTTGATTTTTTAAATTAATGTATTAGACTTCTAAATTTGTGCTCTGTCTGAAACCTAAATGCAAACATTTATTCAAGCATAATAGTCAAGGCACAATTCAAGAACAATCTTCAAATGAAAACAATTCTTGCATTTCAGGAATCTTGCAAAATGCTCTCTTGCTTATTACATTATCTACATTTTTAGCAGGTTCCTGATATCATCACTCAGTAGCATTTGATTTTGAGTCTCTTATTAAGGATGTCTTATTTCCACCAAAGGAAGCAGAACACTGTCTATACGAACCTAATAGACCTACTGGAGGAACAGCATTGAAGCTTTGCAGTAGACTGTGAAGTCATGAGCACTTCTTTCTATAATTAGGCAGAAAGCTAGTACAAAAGCTTGAACTGAAAGAGAATTTCTGAAGCAAACAGCTCCATGTCCTTATCTTCAGACTAAAATGGCTGAGCTACACTGAGTTCCACCTCAGAAATAAGTGTTCACAGTCTTAGAGGAAGAAACACAATTAGAAAGCGTAACTTACGTGTTTTTGCTGACAATGTTAGTAACTTAACCCTTTGGTAAGGGAAGATATCCATAGCAATTCAAATTAAAACAAACGTGGCATCCAACCACATCAAAAGCATGCTTCTGCCACTCAGTGGCAGTTTATTCAATGTCGGTCCTAGCAAACAACACTGATGGCATTGGAAGAATCATTTCTACAGAAACTGCATATCAGAATCACTGGGTCAGTTAGATAAAAAATTGTGTAGAAAGGAGACAAGCTGATAAGTGCTGAGGAAGCAAAAACTTCGTAGACTTAGGTTATTCCATAATGATCCTCTGAGGGTACTTTTAAAAGCTATAATTAAAACTATTATCTGGCCTCAGGGCATTTAATTCTCAAGGCAAGTTCCAGAACTTATGATTTTATTTCAGCTACCAACAAGAACCTGAGTTGTGTTCAGGAAACCCTGCTGAATTCAAAAAGGTTGCACCATCGATGGAAAGGAAAAATAAATTGTTGACAGGAAGCAGGAAGAAGGAGGAATCTAATTCTTTAATAAATTTGAAACTAATTACTGGTCTCAGTTCATTTTGTCCTGGACAGGCGTCCACATTACCAAAACCACAGCAATTAACACATTTGTTGGCAGCGTCGGACAGGCCAAAGACCAAAAAAGCATGGAAACTGGACAAACATCACAGCTCTATAGGTGGTCCCTCCAAGAAAAAAAAAAAAAAAAAAAGAAAAGAAGGAAGATTATGAAACTTACACTGTTGTTATGTATACTTCTAATGAAAGATAGAAGACATCTATTTCCAGGGCTGTCAAGCCTGATCAAGCTTCACCTCACTAAGTTCACCTTTAAAAAAGCCCTGACCTACATCCTTTTCCTCCTATATACATAAGCACTTTTCAGAACCTGAAATTTATTGCCTCACATCTACCTTCTGGTAAAGAAAAAAACCCAGCAATTTTCTGGAAAGCCAGAAAAAATACTTGTTCTCACCGAAATGGCAGTAAACGATGGTGGCGAGTTGTGGATAGAATATGAACCAGAAAAAATCTGAAAAAAAAAAAATTTCAAAAAAAATATCTGCAAACTAAATAGTATGCCAAATATGCTTCTGATGATTGACATCCATCTGTATGCCAGTTTGAGATCTTTCTCTAGCTTCTGAAATTTTCCAGAACGCTTGTTTTCAAAATGGGATTATACTCACAAGGGTCCCGCAAAACTCTTTTATTTAGGCTCCCAGCAGTATTTTTCCCCTTCTCCTGCAAGTGGCGAAGGAAGAAATACATGATGGAGGATTCTCAGCAGATTTCATAAACCTGGAAAGCCATTTGGCATCAACAGAAAGCCGGGGATGAACTCCTTTAATGAAATCAGAACCAAAAGTAGCACGTAGGAACAAACTATTACCTAAACAAAATAAAAGCCACATCAGGCTTGATCAAAATAGAGCTAATAAATACCCTTGGCTACTCTATCTAGCAATCAGCATTGAGTGACAGCCTTCTGTTGTTCTCAGCAACCCTTCTCTGAACTCCTATGAGGAAAGAAAGGGAAAGTAAAGCTGCATATCCCTTGAACAGAACAGCTGTCACAAACTATCAGGGCTTTTCCCATATCCCATCGAAGAATCATGAGACAGGTGTGGAAAAACACGGAGCCTCATCCTTTGTCTAGGGTACTGGACCTGCTCCAGAGGCACAGCCAGAGGCGCACTGTATTGACAAATATACCAGTGGAGAGGGTTTTTAGGCAGCACTGCAACCAGAATTATCTTCCAGGAAGCAGGGTAAGGAAACAACAGTACGGACCAGATTCTTCACACTCATGTTAGTCTCTTCCTGTTTTGTTAGTGGTAAAGGATACTCTTGGCAGTTCAAATTGCCACAGTAATGCCAGGGAAAGCATTTAACATGCAGTTACTGCCCATCCACCGTAAAGAACTGACATGTACTGTAATTACAGATTTTAGACTGGGCTTGTACTACCTAATATCTTTGCTAAAGTCAGTAGCAGCATTCCATTATTCTGTGCTAGTCCCTGTTGTCTGGGGGGAAAAAGCCAAAACAGACACCTATGATAGTCTTTGCCCACTCAGGTGGAAGCCCTTAAACTAATTTCATCTTTGTTTTTTTAATTTTCCTTTTTCTTAAGTCTAGCCACTGCATAGGTCTTTCTTCCCCCCCATCTCAAATAAATAATAAAATAATACATAATAATTTTTATGCTATTCTTAGTATAACTCCATTCTATTATTTTTTTTAAATATGAAAAAATAAACGTAAAGGGAAATATGTATGCAAATAACCTCCATCCATATCTAATTCAATCAGTCAAATAAGAAAATCTCATGGAAAAGCCATCAACTTTTACCCAAGAATGCCATTGATGAACAAATAAAAAAAAGCTCACATTAACACAGAATATCAACATTTTATACAGGAGCATGTGTAAATGAAATATATAGCCTGGAATTTACAATATGTTCCAGTACGGTTATGGATAACTGCACAGGGGAAGCAGGAGAAGGGAAGGAGTTCGGCTGGAGTGATTAAAGTGCACACATGAAAAAGACGAGTATTTTTTCAGCTGCAGCTGTGTTTTAGGTGGAGAGCACACACAAGGCTCTCTTCACTTTTTTTTTATTGGAATATTTAGGTGCTCGGGTAAAAGGAGGAAGTGGGATGGCTAAATGAATAGTGTGTGCTCACGAAGATTCAATCAAGGAATGGCAGCTCTAAACAATGAAGCCTCAGAAGCAGGCATAAAGGTTTAATAGTCCAAATGTTTGCACACGTGTACTTATGTCCAAAATTTAATCTGATAACCTGTCTTCAAGGTTTTCCACTCCTTAGAGTTGAAAATGTCAGTTTAGGAACCTGTTTAGCTTAATAGTTACTCAAATGATATAAAAACCTACTGATACTGAAAATACTTATTTCCTACCATCATGCTTGCTTTTATAAAGATGCCAGGCATCATATGTGAAAATATAATATCCAGTATGTAGAAGAAAAGACGCTAAACACTGCTAAGAGTCCTATAGAATCATTAGCTTATTTAGACTTAGATCTTTTAGATCAAATGAATGCACTTAATGTTTAAAAGTCTGTTGTATGGATATAAAAAGATTTGTTTAACATTTCTCAAAAAAATATTTCCATGCATGTCTGATAAATATGCTGAATTGGCTGACTCCATACCAGAAGTATCTTTATCTTTCAGTGTATTGACATTTGCTATTTCCTGTGCAGAATGAAGTTGTACACTACCGAGGGAAGCACATGGTGCTCTAGTCACATTACCTGTGACAACTACCATTCAAGTGAGTTGGGTGAGTCAGAGAGGAATATTTACTTTTTAATTCTGTTTAGGCAGGCAACAATTTTTCTACATAGAAAATTAACTACAGCCTCAATTATTTTTGAGTAGGACTGTTTTCTAGAATTGCTTAATTCAGAAAGATACCACTAAGGCAAACACAATCAAATAGTCAATCAAGAAATTAGTGCCTGAAATTCTTGATTTCTTTATAGGTCCACCAGTACCCCACAGGAACTTTCCAGTTCCCCAACAGTGTGTCTTGAAGCCTGACCTGAAGGGACCACCTCTGCTAGGAGGGGAAGTGGAATCTATCCAATGTGAATATCCACTTTGGAATTGTAAATAATCCTATCCATGTTTCTTAACCTTTTGATTTGGGAGGGTCCCAAAATTTCAAGGACAGGAATTAGAAAAATCCTGCATGTACCTCTCCACCTTCCTCTCAC